>NC_090290.1:8128477-10605977 GCF_037392515.1 Haliotis asinina | reverse complement strand
CAGAAACAGTAGCAGCAGTAGTAGTAGTAGCAGCAGCAGCAGTAGTAGTAGTAGGTAGTAGTAGCAGCAGAAACAGTAGCAGCAGTAGTAGTAGTAGCAGCAGCAGCAGTAGTAGTAGTAGTAGTAGCAGCAGCAGAAACAGTAGTAGTAGTAGTAGTAGCAGCAGCAGTACTAGTAGTAGAGGTGGTGGTGATGGTGATGATGGTGGGCGATAGCCCCTTTTTCTATATGGCAGTCTGATTATAGTAGTAGTAGCAGTAGTAGCACTGTGGTTGCGACTGGTCCTGTGCGTAGTGCTCAGGTCACCATTAGTTGAAGTTAAGCACCGTCGAGCTCGGACAGTCCTTGGATGGGTGGCCGTGTTTGGCTGTTTGACTCCTTTCTACAACGTGGGCCCTGCCCCACAACGAAGCGCATATGAAACATGTGGTCTCACCTTAGGCAAATGAGTTTGTTCACAAATTGCCTCTGTTGACTCAGCAGAAAATGGGTACCCGGTGAGATAAAGTCATGTGACTATAACCTGCCTAATAGGTAGCTTGGGTTATCATAGGTAATAATGATGATCAGTGTTTTTGCGCTTTGAGCATGCTTGCATGAAGATTAGCGCATTACAAGACTTCATATTAGTAGTAGCAGCAGTAGTAGAAGCAGTAGTAGTAGTTTCAGTTATACACGCGCTATGAACAAATAAGTTGATATCTACGTAAGTGCCTCTCCTTCCTAGCTGTAATCAATGTTGCGTTTAGTTTAAAAGTTATCCTTTGCTTATCTAAGATAAACAACAGAGAGTTATTTATCAACCTAATTTTAAAAAAAACAAAAACAAATATGTCTCTTTTCCGAAATGTGATTTCGATGTCCTTAAAAAATGTATTCAGGTTCCCAAAACACAATGCAGCAGACACCGGTACCACAGCCCACCACGTGTGAATACCACAATACATCAGTACAAGAAATAAATTTTATGTCAGCACATTTCCTCAAAACGTATTAAAAAATCCTGGTAGTGTCGATATTCATATTTAAGTCAAGCCAATAAGAACATGTCCTCCGCAACTGTTTCATTTGCTAAGGAAAGTTCAGATCTTTAGATGTTGAAACCAGCGACCGCATAATACTTCTGTTATATGGTCTCTGTTGAAATGATGAAACCTGTGTAACTAGAGGTTTTACGTAGTGTCTATGAATATACTTTTTTCTTTTCGCTTCAGCAACATTGTAACTCTTGCAACGAAAATAATGAATATTTCGGATTTACTGATATCTAAGTGTTTGGGGTTTTTTTACTCATTAATTAAGTAATTCAACCAGCGGATTAATCTGCAGTTCGTTAGAGGCGATTCTCTGAAATATACCTCTTGTGAAGCATTTGCCATTTGAACATTATGATAGGTTGTGCAATAGAACAATAATTAATAATTTTATGAATTTCATTGAAGTAACTTTGACTACATTTTTTTAAGTTTGTCATGTGTGAAACGGAAACGTACGCTGGTTTCAGAATTGGTTTCAGAATTGTGCAACAATTTTTCGATTCTTTCTCGTTGATAATAATAAACAGAATATGAGTTTAAAATTATTGCTAAATGCATTATATCTGTGGTGTTTGTAGAAATTAGGATAAATTGGATATAAGTCGATTCGGGTTTTTTCATGTCATTTTTGCTTGCCCACGGACCGATAGCAAAGAAAGATACGCGTTATCGTGGGTTTTTTTTTCTAAGGTATTATCTACAAATGTAAAAGG
Organism: Haliotis asinina; assembly: GCF_037392515.1. Lineage (NCBI taxonomy): Eukaryota > Metazoa > Mollusca > Gastropoda > Lepetellida > Haliotidae > Haliotis > Haliotis asinina. The sequence goes on along the minus strand of NC_090290.1, from coordinate 10,604,227 downwards.
ATGGAAGATTAACGATCGAAAACATATAAAACAATAAACAAATTCAGAGGGTTTTTTTTTCTTCCAGTAAATATTTTCAAAATCGTTTTAACAGGTTCTATATAGCATGTTTTTAAATCCGATAACAGTTAGAGCGTTAAAGATGCAATCTATATTATGTTTAGTTTAGGAGATCTCGTGTACATGTTAACGCCGCGATAAAGTCCACATATAAATCTTCCCGGTATTATCAGTTGAGTTTATTGTTTATAAACAGGGGGATAGACACTTCGTCTGTACGATTTGTAAAGAGTTTTCCCTGCGTGCCTGGCTTCACGTGCTGAAAACCCCCCTCCGCCCAAATAAACTTGACCTACTGACCGAATGTCTTCCGCTAAAATACAAGGTCAAAAGAAATTGACAACGCCCGCCGTAGTGGTATTTGCACTGTTGTTGTACTGACGTTGTAACGTAAAGTTCAGCGTTCATGTAACCACTCGGTTGGAATATACCACAGCAAGAGTCACTTGACAAGGCCGTCCAGTGAAAATCCCTGGGCCTTAATTTTCGAACCTCTCTTAGCGCTAAGGTATAGTCGTAAGTTAATGTTACTATACGACACCATCATCATCATCATCATCATCAACATCATCATCATCATTCATGCGACAACGACTAATTCTGCCTCTGTACCTATGTATTGATTATATTCAGCATTCATTTTTCGATGTAATTATTGTGCATATTTTCGTGCATTTTGTACATATCCATTTTAAGGCCGTTTTTGATGCAAAAAGAATTCCTCCGGGATAATAAAGTCATATCTTATTTTATCTTATACAAATAAAGTGGTACACATTTATTAATAAAATACATAATGCAAAGAATATGTTTATTGCATTCTCATTCACTATTTGTAAATATTTTTGCTCCAAAGCTAGACTAATGTCTTCAGTAACTGCCGAAAGGAAGAAAGTTAAGAAAGTTAAGAAAGTTAACGTAACATTCGCCGGTCGCGAAGTATCTATGTTCACCATCAAAGGCGGTTTCGGATGCCATATTGACGATATGAAAAATGTGTATTCGTTCTCTGTCAGTCACTCGTTTAATTAATGGTCCAAAATATACTCTTAAAAATAGTAGTGGAACCAGAACATTCAATTTTGATATTAAGTGTGAACGTTAACAAGCGTTTCAAGGACAGACGTCTTATGAACGGACCACTATTTCCCTCTCTTGCCACCCCTAAACACAACGCATCACATGCCAGTGCACAACGCAGTAGTCCCATACACTCACATGGGGTCCCATTCTTGATTTTGACGTTTTTTTCAAAAAGGTCGAGAAATCGCTCAGAGCATTAATTCACTCATCCTGCATCACACTTTTGTTAGTGCTTGTTTCTAGTCGTTTGTTTTCAAATGAAAATCGTATACATGCAAATTACATGCCATACACCAGTCATCTTTCAAAAGCGACTACATTCCAAATAATTATGGTTGTAAGGAAGTGCAAATGGTGATGCACTCTCAAAACATTCAATAATATCATATCAACATTGACTGATCTCCTAAATATTTTTAATTTAAATAAAAAAATGAAGATCCCCTACTTTTTTAAAGAGTATATTCTCACACAATAAAAACTGACAAGTGTATATTGTTGGAGGAAATTCGGGATACGCTGTTTGTTTACATGGGTTGTGTCTGTTATCATTAGGTGAGTCTGTGACGAGTCTGGTCTGAAGATTCAACATGGCTCCACGGAAATGGTATGAGGACCTATTTGTGCTATGGACGTTCTGAAAATATTTGTAAATTTCCTGAATATATGCTAACAAACACTTTTACATGGATGATGAGATATGTCGGTGTAATCTAAAGAAACGTTTGAAATATTGGGACAGTCAGTATCGTGCATCCCTGGAATATATTAAATGTTTCCGTCAGTGTTGGTATAACGACGTCCTTTCTCATGTATGTAACACTCAGTGTATGTATTCTACTCAACAACCTTGTAAACAGCTTTACCTTACTGGTCCTATTAAAAACTTGCATGGCTCCACATAATTTTTCAACATGAGGAGTATGTACGTCTTATTTTTTCAATATGAGAGCACTGGGAAAGATTAGGAGTACATTTAGGGTATTGAATGGAATTTAATGGCGTGTGGGGAATTGTGTTTCGTTTCATATGTATGTACCACAACATTGCTCCTCTTGTGTAAACAGGTCAATAAACAAAAAAGCAATACTTTCTCAGATAAATACGTCCGTAAATGATTTTAAGGCCGTACACCATTGCTGTGTTGCATATCTGCTACTTTTTCTGATTTTTTCCCTTCCCTATCGTGCATATTTTGTATCCGTACATACGCCGATACGGCCCTTATCTGGAGTCCTGTTAAAACCAAAGGGAATGACAATCATTATTATTATGGGTATAGTTATCATGTTCCGTGTATTTTATGAAAGAAAACCACAACAAAATAATTGTTCTCACATATAGTCTTTCGAAAAGTTATTTGGTCGACAAATGGAGGAGATTTCAAAATTTGCCGTACCAGTAACCGAAATATGTCCGATGCAATTCTTTGCTTAAATTTCCCCATTTGCCGAATTTATTTCAGGTGAACAATTGATTAGTCTTCCCATGTGTTTCACGTGGGTCACGTGCTGATGGTTACGCTCACCTTCCCGTAAACACGTGGTATCATTACAATTTTAATTGTATTCATAAAGACACAAACGATAAATCGGAATTGGAGATCGGCACAGCTATCTTCTGAATGTGGAAAGGGTTTTGTCCTTTTATTTAAACAAGTCGGTACCGAGCTCACATTGCCTTCAACATTACCGTCTACTGTTACTCTATTTGAAATCAGTGGCAAAATCATGGAAAATGGGCTTAAATCGACTAATTCCAAAACCAAAATCGTATTTGGTCCGGCCAAGACATGTGTTTGGACAATAAATTGATTATCTAGTTGAATGTATATTGAATTCACCACGCAGATCGTGTTCGTCCATCACAGTCATTGTCATTATCAGACTGATATTTCATGCAAATGTTATTACAAGCCACCCCAGTTTAACGAACCCGTTGTCGCCATACCCGGAAATGTGCTTTGTCGACCCCGACAAAGACGCCACACTGTATAGAGTTTTCTGTTTGAATCCAGGCGCGTAGCAGGCCAATTTTTTCGTGTAAGCCTAGGCTGCAAAGCTTCATATTTAGATAGTATTGAGGGCTTGCCCAACTTTTCTAGCAAAATCATGTGTAAGCCGGGGATTTTGGTTTTTTATATAACAGAGGCTGCGCCCCTGGAATACTATTCCCACAACACGTCAGCTACATCGTCAACGACCACGTGAACATGAACGTCCGCAAACACGCAGGCAGCATCGGTACAAATCTTCAGACAACTTGCCAGTTTGTCTTTTTATATCAAACTTACAAAAACAGTATTTCCAAAAATTATACTAATAGTATATATGGAATCTAAATTCTTAAAAGGGGATCATCGACACTAGAATCGATATTGTTTTTGTTTTGTTGGTTACCTGGTTGGTTGGTTGGGTTTTAATTCGGTCGTAATTTAACGTCAATATGAATTTGCCGTGTCGATTGTAGATTATTATTTTTTTATGGTCAATATTTTTAGAACGTAATTTGACCTATCTGCTATGGAAATTTTAATTTTATTTCTATTGTCATAACTTTTGGACTTAATATTGTCATGAAAAAACACATGTCTTTATTACATAATTGTTCACTGCAGCCTTAAGCTATCACCATATGTTACGTTCCAATCAAAATTGAATTTAACCCGTTTCCACAGTAACAAATTAAAACAATTCAAATTAATAACTTCTTTTAGAAAGAACAGACCTAATGATAGGAGATCATTGTTAAATATATGCAGATAAATGATCACAACAACTCATTACAAAATTTCATTAAAATTATATGTATACATTGTCACAGAATACATTTCCTGGTGTGTGTGAGAAATATTCAATCATATTTCTGACACAATATATTTTGACGGGCTAACAATATTTTAAATTACAAAATTACCATGTAACTTTTGATACGATGCTAAACGTTTGCATTGTCCTTACAACGATCGCCAGTGTAGAAAAATACTTGTTAAAATGCTTTAACGTCAAACTGTATCGACGTTTATACAAACAAAAACAAGATTTGGGTGTGACGTGGTGGAAATGACATCCCATACTCGGAACGTAACACATGCTATCAACATAAGCATACTAGCATGTAGGGGAGGGTGATGAAATCACAAATGGCATACATTTTGTAACAGGTGTGGCATTGTCCATTTATCTTTATTGCCATACGAAACTTTCCTTATTGCCCCTACCATCATATTATCACAATATTCTGTGAAGTAATAAGTTGCTTCCGTTCAATTGTCATTCACGTGCGCCGTAAAAATTGTCATTGTTACACGTGAACAGAGAGGTTCCGAGGTTTTATTTAGCAAAATAGCAACGCCGCGTTCTAAATACATGTATTTTATGTGTGACCGATAATTACGATGCTGAAATGTACTATAGTTTTAATTCTATACTCGAATAAATCGTTTTAAATCACTGCGAATAGCTGCAACATTGCTGAGACGGCGCTAAGCAGTATTCACTCACTCACCATTTGATCATATAAACTAAAAACCAAACATTGAAACATATAGAGGTTATTGTCACGGTTTTCCAAAGCTTGGATATAATTTGCCCATCTGTATATTATTTGAAACCTCAAACAGATGTTCATTAAAGCTTTTTTAGACTGATGCTACAAATTTAATAATTACCCGAGAGACAATATTATATTCTGAATATTTATATTGGCGTTTTGTTACTGTTATTTTTGTATCTTTGCGTCAATGAATTAAACAAAGTAATCGTGACAGGAATTATCTGCGTCCCAAAACTGGATAAAGTACGATGTAAATAAATCCAGTTGTCCCAACCAGCTCATAACTTGTTTGAGATACATTGAATGATCTGTCAAATAAAGAAACGTAATCTACATGCATGTTGTAAGTTTGGGAAGGAATTATTCAGTGACGATTGGTTACACGTCAATCCCTGGTACTTGATCTCACACTCAAAATATGAAGATGACTTACATAAACCATTTCCGTTTAAATGGTAATTTTGGTTTGAAACTTTCCTTTAGGTTGTGGCAGATTTCTTTCCGGTGGAATACAAACAACGTGCTAGGTGTTCAGGTGAAATATGAACAATATGTTAGGACTAACAATTAATGTTTTAAACGGAGTAGAAATTGTTTGGCCCATTGTTTATGTTGTTAGAAAACAAACTGCGAGTTTTATTGCTTGAACACACGTCCTCCAAAATGTAGTATTGCATTCAAAACAGATGTTTGTTGTCGTAAAGAAAAAGAAATATATAATTTAAATTTTAAATACCAGTAAATAATTGAAAACGAATCCCGGTAGTTTTATAATCCCCTAAAGTGCGAATTTAATTTAGGCTTAAGTTTCACTTAAATAATCGTATTTCAGTAAGGGAATAAATAATGCAAAAAGACATATTCTTTAGGGAATTTTAACCAGGTTCTTTGTTCATGGATAAAATACGTTTTGATTTTATAAAGTTCCTATCCTAAATTTAATTGAAGGGTTGTCCAAACACTATTTCAGATCAAAATATTAATGAGAAATCATATTCCGTTCATTAATCATTATGTCATAAAGGCTTTTCCTTCTTTGTGAAATTTCCACCGATGTAAGACTCGTAACGTTAAGCTATTTCTACACGCGGCTCTAAGGCGTGGCTTGGGGAATTTAGTTCGCGTGAAGATTTGACATAATGGTTATGAAAAATGGCCGTAGTATCTCTCTGAAGCCATTTCCCGACCGTGCCGTTCATTCTCTCTGATTAAAAATTTATCTTTTTATCGCTACACCCCTGTGTTTTTCAGCACGCGACCCAGGGCCAGCGATTTCTCTCATTGTTCCCTTGTAATCTCACATTCTACGATGTCTGTGCTCCTTTGAGCTCTTGGCCAATCACAGAGCAACATATTCGCGAGCCTATCGGCCAGCTGCGCTCTCATTGGCTGAATTTTTATGAGTCTATAAATAACAAACCAAAGTAAATAATACCGGCTGGCTCTATGACAAGTCACGTGATAAAGTCGATTTGCTGGACTGGGTGCTTCTAGACGAGGCGGATATATTCGGTGTTTCTGGATAAAAGAAGCAACGAGCAACCGATACAGTAAGTACAACTTGAAGTATGATCTTTATACGATAATAATTCGTAAAATCTTAATATTTCACGACGTGTTTGGGGCTCCAGAACGCGCGACAATTCCGAAGCGGTCTGCTTTGCTAACAACTGGCTATCCAACATGGCGTCGCTCGCGACTCGGCAGACGAACAGGCCCCGCTGTCGGGATTGACAATTTAGCTTGGCTATGGCGTCTCCGTGAACGGCAGTTGTTTGCAAGGGTCTGCCACTCTCACGGTTGTGTAGTTACCTTAGAAAATATTTTACGTTGTACATGTTGAATGCAATATTTTGATACTTTGCCAAATTGACCTATCGCTGTTAAAGCATCGTTTGGTTTTGGATGTGAGGCGATAAGGGCTTAGGGCCTGGATTTATAGAAAAGCACATGTGCAATGTACTAGATAGCCCTAAGGACCACCGCTAAGGATCTCAGAATGTCTACCTTTAGGGGATAACTATCATTCTGTGAGAGGCGGTACGCATCATTTTCAAAGACAATGTTTTTACTCTGGCTCCAAACAACTCTCTCCCCAGCTTTAAATGTTGTTGTTTACCATGTCTCGGTGCGGGCTTGTCGAAGGGACACACTTACCCCTGTCTGAAATTTCCGTCGGTGATATTTGTTCACTGACCACACAGACCCCCCAAAATGAAGGAACATAATCCGTAAACTACCGGAATTTTCCGCAATAGAGGATGTAGAATAATTTGACCCAATATCGACGCTCCTGCTCTAGCACGAGAAAAGCGAGAGCGAATAGAGAGCAGATATAACGACCTTTTGTTATCATAATAATCCTAGGCAATTCTGCAAGCTAATTTGCCTATCGCTACTCAAGCGTTTCTTCTTATTTGGTGTGAATGTGTTTTAGGCTGGTGTAGTCAGGTTGTGTTATGGTGTTTCTCAACGTTTCTTGTATTGGCCTTGCCCAGCAAAGATAACACATGCAGAATATTGATGAACCATTTATGGTATGTTAATGAGTTTTAAAGTCAATTACAAACATGCACATCTTCTCTCGGCAGCTTTTATGGCTGCTGACGCAATTTATGATCATAATGTCATGTTAGGGTGTGTTGACAGATTATCAGGGCTAACAAAATCGCTGTAGGTAATTATGCAATAGAACGCAACTGTGACTCACACTACTAACATACCGATTAGCAAAGATGTCATAAAATGGTGCAATTCTGTATCAATATGCACATATGACAGACTTATATAAGAAAATACGGTCATAACCAATTGGCTACCAGAGGATATTACACAGATCAATTATCGAGATAATATTCATACTGATAATCAATAATACTTTTATGAAAATGGTAAAATGATTAATAATGTCAATATTTTCATAATATCGTTCGAACCAGAGTCACATGTGGTTGATAGTAATATAACAGTAATATTTCATAATCTCGTGATTATGCAAATATAATAATGATATTCCTCCAAATATTCCTGATGACCCTCATCGCCCAAAATAGCTTCTGATTATTGAGCATTTTTCTTCAGCAACACCATTGTAAACAAACGTGGCCAGCATTTCATCAAGGTCGGCTTGCGATCAGGCGGCGATGTTTCATTGTCAGACTAAGACATCACAGTTCGATATACAGACTATTAATTTATATGGACTGTCCTCAAAATATGAACTTCCAAATACTGGCAGTAATTGTCCACGGAGGGACTGGTCATCCGTATCAATTGTTGTGTCGAGGATACCGTCCCGCTTGTCCAAGAAACGCAATTATATACACGTGGGGCTCCACAGGGGGTGACTTGGTAATTGCGGCTATATTCATTATTTATATTCGCTGTCAATGGCGGATAACTGCGGTGGAAATGATGGGATATTAAATGCTGTGGTTGGCCTTGGTGGGAGTGACGTTAGAAAACGGAATTTCACCATCATCAGTCCTTTTATCTGGGTTTGTGTAGTGACTATATGTTGCAAACATTGCATGTTGGTATATAACCGTTGCATACAAATCGATAATCATTGCATATGAATCGATAATCACTACTATCAGCGGATCCCGGGTGTATATAGATCAATATACATGACTTATGAACCGACCACTGAACTTAAATGGTTACTGGGATGTATGGAAAATGGCATTTGACATGTTTTCAATATTATGATATATTTAATTATGAAGTTCTACACCGTATGTAAATACTGGTCGGTGCTGCACACGAAAATATACAATCGGCGTTACAGACAACCGAAGTCAAAGAGAATATCACACTCAAGGGAAAATAACAACGTGATCTGCAATGTTTTCATTTGTCTGTCTTTTTCCACATGAGCGCGCTACTTTCAAGTGCCTATGATCTAATTTGTAATTAATATTTTCCAGAATTTTAGGAAATTACTCACTGAATTTTCCTGAAACCATATTGAACTAAACGTAAAATGGACGGTAAAATGCCAAGAATGGACGTAAAATTGCGAACACTCAGGACAACGTCACGTGTAGAATAATTACATTTGTCAAGACGTTTTTGATCCACGTGCCGGGTAGCAAACACGATGTACACCAGTCAGCAAATAAAATGTCTCCGTCGTTTGTAGAGAAAATATTTTGGTTACTCTATCAAAGACTAACTGAAATTGCTGTTAGCCATCTTGACAGCTCGTCAATCAGCCTGGGAAGGGAGGGGTAAATATTCATTAATTAAAGAAGCCCGATAAAGGGGCACCCTCCAACGCTTTTTGTACAGGGGGAGCCCAACAGACAAGTCATTATCGTGCATGCTGCTAAGAATTGGAAAGTAAACACGTGATCGTCTGATCAAACTAGAGCAGACGACCGATGACCCCCAGCAAACATCACGTGACCCTAAAATCTTTCACCGACAACAAAATGGCGGAAGGGAATTGTTTCATTTTGCCCTTTCAGAGCGCAAGTTAAAGCAATTTTTGCTTCAATTCGCTGGCTTGTCAGTGCCTATTTGATTGAGGCCATGAGGGAGAAGCCTGGACGGCTTTGGGAACTGCGAATGCCTGTATCATGCAAATATGCCTTGAACTTGTGACCCTTGATGTGCGATCCTGATTGGCTAACAGTTGCCATAGTGATGTCACAGGATGACGGCATAACTGTATCATCCCTTATCGTGACGTAACACGGACGTAGAGGACCATAATTTATCGCGCGAATGGCTATATACAAACAATTAACCCTCCAACCAGCTGTGTTTTGTACCTGATTCTCTCATCGTTGCGACAGCGGATAACTTAAGGACCTCTCTCGTCGATGAAGTGAACGCAAATTAAATTATAGGAGCCCCCGTAGAACGCTAAACCTTATAGATTGCCGTAATGTTATCCATCCGTACAGTGGTGGTTTTAAAACCCTTACTAATAGCACGGAGTCAGAGTCTATGTGTAGTTGAGGAAGCAAACCATTTGCATCTGCCGCACGAAATAATGATGATAATTGCTGGCTCATTATTTATTTTAGGTACATCAAGTAGATTATGCTTTCAACTGAACATAATTTTTACTGCTGCAGCCTCTTTTATTTCTTACAAATATTTTTTGGGTCTGATTTCCGCAAGAGAAAAAACACACACCACAGCAAAATATATTTCGTTTTGCTCTGCTTTGAGCTGTTTAATCTCAAAACACGAAATGTCTAGATTTGCAACGTGAAGTCATATATGGTTACGTCGGAAAGGTATTAAATTCTCCAATAATTCAGTGACAAGTGTATAGGACCGTTATACATTTTGACGTCTACAGTCAGCTTGCAAACTGTCAGTATCCGTCTGGTGTATGTATGTACACCCTCTCAACTCCAACACAAAGCACCCATCAAAACACGACATTATATGGTTATCGATAGTAACATGTCAGTATTTTACGCCCTAAGATTGTATTTGAAATGTTTGTAAAAGTATCTCACCTTCTCATTGCATATGACGATGGGGTGGCCTTGTAGTAGAGTTTTTTCGCAGTTCAATTCCACACTTGGGTATGTGTGCAGTAAATTTCTGTTAGCTGCGGTGTGATATTGTCTTTTAACCTGAACAAAAGTATTGTCAAGAAGATCTTTTTGAAGAGTGAGTGAGTATGGTTTTACGCCGCTATTAGCACTATTCCAACAATACCCACCGTCCTATTTTTGAGTAGTCTGACACCGTTAGAGTCTGGTATATTTTTTAGTAGAGTTATTCATTGGACTTGAAAAAGCTGAGCAAACTAAATTTAAACGCTAGAACACAAAACACGCCAAATGTGTCTACACCAAGATATTGTAATATTTCATATATCATATTTGGTAACAATTCATGAATCTTTAGAACAGTTAGAAACAAGATTCGCTATTATCCGGGAATAGCCGAAAGGTTACGGAAAGGATCGAGAGCGGCGAATGATTAAGATATAAAACAGTCCTACCCGGAAATTACCATATGGGGCATTCTTAAAATTCGCGAAACTATATGTTGTACGTCGATAAAACAGACAAGGATTTAGATCTTGTGGTTGATCAAGGTATTTTAAGTTACCGGTTTGGTTTGCGTCCAGGCCGAACCTAAACACTGGTAAATATTGATGGTGTCGTGCCATTGACAATATGTCCACTGTCCAAACCTAAACTCAACCAATATCGTAGGCCATGGGAGCTGCGGCAAGTGTGGCTATTACGAACACGTTTCAAAACGGGCATTGTGAGGTGTATTTCCCGCTATAAGTTATTATTTCCGTTCGCATGCAGGGTCTAACGTAAGAATGAATACGCTGATAATAGAATTACACATTCTCCGCATGACTTTAAAAATTGCAGATATTTCTGTTGACAAAAATGGACAGGCAAGTTACGTACATTTAAATCATGTTTACGCTCACAAGGAAAGGGTGTAACTATTTCGAAATATGCATCGAGTGTTCAGATAAGGCTCTCTATACGAAACTGGCGTGGTGGGTATCCCTGTGCTTAAAGCGTTCGCTCATCACGGCGACATGGGTTCGATTCCAAACGGTTGTGAAGCCCGTTTATCGTGTCCCCCACCGTGATCTTACTAGGGTATTGCGAAAAGTCGAAAGTGCTGCAAAAAGCCGCATTAAGCTTACCTCACACACTCTCTCTCTCTTCACAAAACTGAAACTGCACGTCGTACAGGAAACACGAAAACTGCGCCAACGACCGTGTCAGTGGTAATCCGACGACGACGACGACATTCCAGACATAAGCGTGGACATGGATATGATGATCACATGTGATACATGTATCAATTATTGACACGACATCAGCTCCAAAATACATGCTCAACTACTCGCACATGCCAATGAATATTATATCGCTGTGATATTTCCCGTTCCGAAAATCGACTTCTATTTAGCAATAGTGATTATTAGTTCTTGCTCTTATGCACCTTGTACCCGATCAGTAATTGTCATTAGTAGCTATCGTGTCCTCGATCAGGGCTGGGGGCTACGTAACGCTAACAAAGACGATCGTTAGAGCGATTGGTTGCAGGAGTACTACACAGAGCTCGCTCTTTGGCCCGATTTGATTCTCATTTTGTTTCGGTTCGCTCGACCTGTATGTTGGCGCACGGGTTTCTGCCATTTGACTCGAGTTAAACAGTATTCGATGACAACTACCGCGGCCGAGCGACGTGAGTGGCGTTGGGAGTTTCTTTGAAATCGTAGTCTGCGACGGTGATGCTAGCTTCTCGACGAAGACAGGAAATGCGTTGCTCGTTTCCAAGGTGATAACTTTTCTGGTCGCCTTCAATAGATGCTTGTTGAATGACACCGGCGGATGCCTCAATAGTATAAATACTGATAATTTATTTTGGTTGGCTTGGGGGAAAATTTGCTTATTATCTAAGAGGGTTTTCGAGGAATTTCTTTCCAGTGCGAAATACATAGAACGACAATATTCGTGAAAATAGAGCAGGCTATATTCGATGTTAATGAATGAAAATCTTAACAGCATGTGAGTGGTGTCTTTTGTACTTATGGGGAAGACCCACACAGGTCTCTGCTGCGAAAATGGAGAGACCGACTGTGTAGAGATACACGCGTGTTACTGTCAACGAAATATAAACACCGGCATTCTGAAGAGGTACCATACGTATCAGAGGTAACTTTTGAATGTCCGGTTTTGGTTTTGGAAGCAACGAATATGTACAAAAGTTCTCTCCACTAAAACAACAAATCGTCGACGTGTTAGCCCAGGTGGAAGAAGCTTGCACGTTTAATGTAATTTGAATGCCGGTAAATAGGCCCACCCCTCGGGAGCCCCGGTGGAAGCCTATCAGCGATAATAGATTTCATTCAGGCATTGCATGGTATTAATTTCATGTGGCGAATTCTTAGGTCCGCATTGCTATTATTTGCCTTCTTATTTCGACAGTAGTAGCAGGTGTAGTCTTGATGCAAGGCTGTATTTGCAGCGATCCTCAGCAGTGAGCGCAGAAGGGTTTAATCGCCTGACAATCCGCGACTAATAACAGTAATTTATCCCCATTGTTTTGTTCTGTAGGATTGTAATAACGTCGAGGCAGAAAGGCGCATGGATTTTAATGTTCAATATGCGACGTTTCGTTTTTGTGTTCAGATAATACACATACTGCACGCGATTGTGCGATTATCCTATACGTCTGTTAGATAAGTTACATTTTTTCATTATCCTAAACAGTTTTTTACATTAGTTACATATTTCTTCCGTTTCAGGAAAATCGATTTCTTGTATCACCCTGGTATGGAATTATTATTTAAAAGTTCATACTGTAGATTTTGGCGTTACGGTTTGGATTTGTATTATTTTTTTTCTATAGAGTGAACGTGATTGTACTTAGCTATGAACAGTTCTTTGTGTTAACGGTCACTGACTGGGACAATCGCGGAAAGTTGTGAAGGAGAATTTACACATGCACGCGATAACGGTCCCCTCAATCGAATCCAGATAACACATGGCTCTTGCAGAGTGTTTTTCCTCGGCTCCTGAGTGAGTGACATTTAATTGGGCTCATTTAAGTTTTCGTCGAACTGTTTCTATTAGGTTATTCAATGTGCATCTCACATTAAAGTATGGGCGGTTACTACACGTCGGGAAATACGTCAAACACAATTTCTTTATTGTCATGTATCAAACCTTCGAATAGAATCTAGAAATGTGTACGTATGACCATGTCTCATTTTCACAAATGTCCAGATGTGGCTCGTATCGTCTGGACAAGAAATCCATTGGTCAAGCACCGCGTTGCCCAGATGGTCCTGTGCATGTCACTGCAAATGTTATAAAGAATCCGCGGACACAATGTAAAGGCGACTCAAGTAACTCGGACCATGGGCACAGGGACAAGATCATCGATTTTGGTGTCCGTGGTTCAATATGAGCTTGTCACTTTGCGAATAAAAACACATGTGGTTTTTTTTCCACAAAATCAAATAGGTAATCGATTGTAAAGTAACCACAAATACTGAAATTTCCGGAAATAATTAAACATCAACTGTGTGTATAGAACACCTGAGGCCAAGTGTTAGTAACTTCATGTTAGTATGGTTTCAGTTGAAGAGTTCTTTGTTAGGTTTGTTGTTGAAGGCACACTCAGCAATATTCCAGATACATGACGGCGGTCTGTAAATAATCGACTTTTGACCAGACAATCCAGTGATCGTTTATAAGTTGTATCAGATATCAATATCTGTTATTTCAGTTTGGAAAGAGAGTCATAGTGGTTAACTTTTGTGTTTCTAACAGATAGGTAAAGCGTTCGCTCGTCACGCCGAAGGCCCGGGTTCTATTCCCCAGATCGGTACAACGTGTGAAGCCCATTTCTGGCGTCCCCCGCCGTCATGTTGTTGTTATATTGCTATAGACAGCGTTTAACTCACTCGGTCAAACAGATAAAATATAATTTAATATATTTGTATGACCCAACATGTGCATGTAAATAAGCTATTTAAAATTGCAACAATTATGAACTTTTTTCAACCCATCTAAAGTTTCCATTCAAATTTTACAATTAATCCAGCCGTTAGAGTTGGGTGAATGATCAAGTCAGCAGTGCTGTAGTAATAAGAAATCCGTGTATATAATCCAATCAGTTCAACTTGTGATTGATAGCATGATGCCCGGTCCATGCCTTCGCCATTTGGTAAACGTGGGCACAAACAGAGCTGTATGATGCTAACATTCGTCTCAGAGGGGTTCATTAGCTGTTTAAAGCAAGGCAGAATAATATATCATGTTTCGGGCCTCTCGACTCTATGGGTCGCATTTCTCTCATCAATGCTGGGAAGCTCAAATGCGGTATTTTCCTGGGCGATTCTAGGAGCCTGCAGCACCCTCCTCGTTAAATAATTACACGTCTTAGATGCTAGATGTTAGCGATACATGTGTAGACTCCCCGTCCTTCAGCATCCAACAATTAACGTGAAATATGCGTCCTCATACCCTTCCGACGAATGCTATGCTTTTCAATGGTTCAGGTCAGGGAATGTCAAAATCGGCACGTGACCGAGTGTCACGTGATGGGCTGGTCACGTGCGAGACAGTTGTGACATGGCTGACGAACGAGTGCATGTGTCATTTGCAGTAAATTACAAAAGTCAGCTAATGAAATTTGTAGTCGAGATTGGTAACGAAGCCCAGGAAAGGGAATTTGAAGCTGTCTTGTTATTTCCAGCAACTCGAACACGTCAGTGTCTCGACAAGAACGTACAACTCTATGTAATACAAACATTATTTTTCCATATACAAAACAAAAATGATATCCAAATTTTACGCCGACATTTCTACGTTATCGAAATTTTATAGACACGCCACCTAATAACCAAACTTGAAGAAAAAATATTTCTTTAAATCAACATATTGAATGCATATTTGTCGTAGCAAATTATTTTTACCTGTTTTCGAATGCGTAACATCTTATGATAAAATCTGTTTCCTTAACGTTGATAGTAGAATAATGCTTAGTCTCTGAATACACATAATTTTTAAGGTAACAAACTAGTCCATATAAATTGAAATCTAGAAATCTAGACTTGCTCCATGTAAGGAGCATTGCAGAGAGGAATTGGCTGTGGGGAAAATAATGTGGTTCAGGGACTGCAAGAGAGAGACTAGTTTGAGAGTTGAAGCTACAATATATACCACGTATGCAGAGTTTCGCTAATGATGTGGACTTGAAATTGAACCTGTTTTCCTTTACACTGGAACATCATCGGTAAACAGATACAATGCCTCATCCCCACGGATTGTATTAATTAGTCATGATATCGACATTTACTAATATGTATGCAATTATGATGTCAGGCAGTCTTTGTCTCAATATACTGTATACATAATGTTGAATATCTGTTTATATGAAGGACACTAATTTTTAGGCAATGTAATAATGTACAGGAATTTCGATTGGCATCGATGTTCGTCGCATTGTCTGTTTATTGAAACTAATGGATATGCAGGCCTCGCCATGTTGAAAAATCCCCAAGCTGTCCGACCCAAATGCGATCGAAAACCGCCATAATTTCCGTCTCGAATTTCGATGCTATTCGTTACTAAGATATAAATAATTACAATCATATTAATATGAAAGTAGAAATACAGATACACTTTTAAACTTCTGACTATTTATTCATCATAATACGATGCTTAGTAAAAATGGACGTTTATAATGCAAAAATGTATTACGATTTCAACGTGACTGCGCAAAATTGTAACAGCAAAAGCGACAAGGGAGAAAAAGAAACTTAATGTGAAGACAGTTTTCGATCATGAGCATGTTATAACGTGAAAAAAATAAATTCAAAGTTTCGAAGGTTGCAAGAAAGTTTACACAGATTTCTGTATCCAGTACAGTATTACTGACGTCTCCGGAACATTGATACAAAAGATACAGTCATTGATACAGACACAAAACCATTGTTCCTGGAATTCTGGCTTAAAATATTCCTGAATGAACTCGAGGGATTCGTCCCCCCAATACTTTTTCTTTGAATCCATTTTCATAATATAATAAGGACCACTTTGAAATACCAGTGTAACACCTACGAAATGCACTCAAAATGGAAGATAGGTTTAACCTGGACAGAAAATACATTTTTTAAAAATTTTCTGTACCGTGCTCGTGTGGTTTTTATTCGTAGCTCATAACTAACGCCACCACATGATGAGAACGGGGATACTTTACAATGATGGCCGTCGATAGGATAACATTGGAAGATGGGTTTTAAGCGCCTGCTCTCGCTGATATTGAATGATATCTTTACTCATCACGATTTTGTGCCCAGTGTAATTCTGCTCCAGCAGAAACAATAGCCCTCAAGAGGAAATGGCTTTTACCGCAGAAGCAAATGAAAAAAGTCTGTCGCAATTTTCTGTTTTCAACGCCCGCTGAGAGGCGCTATCTGAAACTCTCCATTGCAGGTTGACGGGAGGAGGGGGTACATGATCAATCTTCGTTGCTAGGGTGACGTCATACCTAGCAACCCTTTTTCCCTCAATCAGGCTAGTCGCTCAGACGACAGGATCGCGCAGCGAGTCTTGACATCAGTCGACTGGGAGGTCGGGAAAAATCGTGGGGGTTCGCGCCACCTCGGCACTTTCCGTGCCCTTCTGGAGATTAGAGTGATGCACGGGGGATTAGAGAAACGTCATTTGTTTTTCTGATGAAGATATTTTTGACTAGCCTGAGGGCAGGAGAGGTTGAGATCTCCCATGAATGTCGCCCCTGTTTCCATTAATTATACACTTGAGGGCCCTAGGCTCGACCCAGCCTCATAGAAATCCAATCCGAACCCATTGAATCAAGCCAAAGGATTACTTTATCTCATCGCTTCTTCAGTGAAAGGGGAGAGAGGCTAAGTCTCCTTGCTATCGATTCATCTTGGAGATCTCTCCAACCAACCTTCTCCTCGCGCCCACCCAGACCAACACGTGACTGGATCAGATCCCCTCTCCATCAGTAGATGCTTCCACTTCAGATATAGCCGGAATCCATTTCTGGGGAACAATCGGAAATTAGATGCAGTACCTCTTCATCCTTGAAAAGCTTGTACGACGGGCTAAGATTACAGCAGAGGTCCTCTTTCCTATTCCTGAGTGAGTCTCGTGTAACGTCTTCCTGTTCCGGGGTCGAACCAATTCAGTGTGGGACGGTGCTCGTTTTCTTTTGTTTTCTTTATAAGCGGGAATGGACGGGTTGTTTGATGAACCTCTGTCAAACGATAATGATCGTCAAGGGATCTGAACAACACCTCAGATCGGTCAAACTTGTCCTGGAGGAAATGTGAAGCAAACATTGTAGAAAAGGATATAAATTATTTTACAAGACATAATGATATATAGTTTATACTAAACTCTTTGTGCACAGACACGTATTCCTTTGTGTGGCATGAACTCTTCGGATACAGATTGAACTAGGAAATGGTATCGCAATATATTCTCCTTTTTATGGGAAATCATTTAACCATTTTGACAAATCGGTAATTTTTCTGCCCATAAAATTAATTTCACACAAGCGAAAACTTTACTACGATTCGATGACATTGAGAGATAGCTTTCCCCTTAGTGACCTG
Source organism: Haliotis asinina (assembly GCF_037392515.1). Taxonomy (NCBI): domain Eukaryota; kingdom Metazoa; phylum Mollusca; class Gastropoda; order Lepetellida; family Haliotidae; genus Haliotis; species Haliotis asinina. The sequence continues at coordinate 10,586,418 of NC_090290.1, read as the reverse complement.
TCCATAACACAACCTTTCACGCCACAATGAAGTTTTCTTTTCGTCTTGTTCATGTGTCGTCTGCTCGCCTCCCTCCAAAAAATCGATACACGAGGATGAACATGGCGAGGAGTGCCCTACACGGTGAATATACTGCCGGTCTGGGCAGGCATTATTTATTAACAGCCTGCTGGTATTCAAATCTCTTCAGCTAATGGAATCGTCTGGATGCTGCCCGATTGCCGCCAGGGTTGTTATCTATCCAAACCCGACAAGATAAATGTTTCAGTTTTATTACAAAGCTTTGAAAAAACCTGACCCACTCTAGGAAAGCTTTGGTCAAATGCCAAGCAATCTGTCTCTCTGCCGTATAAATTATCCCCAATTTCTTCTAACTCACCGTCTTACGAAGCCGAGTGTCTGGACACGTATGTGTGGAGCAAAGACACTGATCCAGCGGAGAATGGCCCACGGGCGACTCGTATCGCCTGGTCGCAGCAGACCATAGCAAATCTCCCTCTGCCCATTTTGACACGGCGTGAGTGATTTGATGAGAAGTGACTGAGTGACGCCCCTCCCTCGTTTCCCTCCCCCTTACCGTTATCTGTTCTCAAGGCGACACAGTCCTTTACCCTTGACTCCTAGTTTTAGCTAATCATATTTGCATACATTTGCATACATTTACATGAACAGACTCATCGATGTCACGTCAGCGCCAACCAAGAAGGTATTTGTCATGCTGCGTCTTTCGAAGGATAAGACACAACAGGAGCAGAGTACTAACTAAATGCTATCCCGCTTAGGACTAGAAATCCGTATTATCTTGCAGTGACGTCATCTCACAAGTATTAACTACAAATGATTTATATGCTTCTTATTAAAACTTGCGTCTTGCTGAATTGAAAAAGTAATATTTTGTTAGCCTATTTAATATTTTACCACGTGCCGCAAATTACGCCAGTCTTTCGTGCGTGTGAAACTTTTTCATTTCGCTAAACTGTTTAAATTTAACTCTAAAATTTAAACATTTAACGAAGGCCGAGTCACCCGGAAGGGATGCCAAACCAACTCTTCTTTAAACATCATGTTTACTTTGCATCTGGTAATCCAATTTCTATTACATGTTAGGTGCCAATTAAAGCTCAGCATTTGACCCCATGTGTTCCTAAAGCTGTTAACATTATTGAATTTCTACTTTGTGCAACGACCGTGAATGTATAGTTGGTGTTAAAAAGCCCTATGTGACAATCTGTCGGTACAGTATAAATGGAACAAATACTGAACCGAATTTCACTCACAAAAATTAACCCTTTAAAAACAACTCCATTTACTATAAAATAATCAACAACTCCGACTTCTATATATAATACTTTAGATACGACTACACCTTTGCGTATTTTAGCGTTCACATTAAAATGTTGGACATACCGGTCTTAATGTGTGCGCTTTTCAAGAACATTACACGTCTGTAGTTGTTACTGAGAGCAATATTCTCTTCATCATGAGTAGTCAGGTGTTCAAAGCGTTCGTTTGTTACTTCTTATGTCCAGGGTTCGATACTATCACAGGTACAGAATGCGGCGCGATATGCGAATGTAGGACCCAATCAGTGTGAAAGAATACCCTACCTAGCGTGCGCCAGGGATAGATTCTGTCCTTCCGTTTTCAACTCGACTGCGCTACGTAAAACCATGTTCACTTCTCTTCTTGTCGGTCTTAATTATCTTCATAACGTCAGTTACTCTTTACTTCTTGTTATTCAAAGGCAATTACTAGTGACGTGAAAATTAGTTATTGGATGATATTCCACTTTCAGAAACCGGGTTATCTTTAGATATCAGACTGTGTTTTAGCGGAAAGGGTAACAATGTCGATAAAATTATGTAGGTTATCAACAGCGTTTAAAATTTTTTTTTTCAGGCTACATTTCATGGAGTTAACATACCAAGCGCTCAACTTCTTGTACGCGCTGCCTACAGGAACCAGTAGCACGCCTTCCAGGAAGGCGACTATACAATACCTTCTCCCCTTGGCAACCGGTATAACATCACAAAGAAAATACTAATTCGTCTTGTTTGTTTCAGATGCATCGGACAACCCGCCTGAAGATAACCGACATCAACCCCCACCTCATCTGCGTTCTCTGCGGGGGCTACTTCATCGATGCCGCCACCATTATCGAATGCCTGCATTCTTGTAAGTCATCGCTCTAGACGGCTAAATATAGCAGCGTTTCGATTTTTGCGCTTTTCTCTCGCGGAAGCCAGTAGTGGAACTGCGAACGTCGTGGAGGTCTGTCCTCGAACTCGCTCCTCTGCCCGACGTGTTTAAACCGATGGAATGTGTTTACAAATCTGTGCTGTTCCAAATGATTTTTAAAGTTGAACAGAAGCTGAACTGGAGTGCATAAGAGCTCTTTGATGAAAGAATTGTTTCTTGGCATCTGGTAGGATCAACGGTTTGCAGTATTAACGCTGGTGTTCGGTTTAGAAGCTTTCACTGAAATTCTACGTCTGTTTTAACGGCTCGCTTGAACGCCAATTCTGTAACAGTGTTTGGCGTTGGTATGTTGCGTTTGAGGTGTTTGTAATCAAGTTACTGATTTCACTCTTAACGGTGTAGTATCCTTTGACTTACCCTGACATGTCGATGGATAGACAAACACGTTTATGTGGAAACGGTACTTGCATTGAATGAAATTATAGTGTACATTTATTTACATAGATTCACGTACTTAAAATGCCATTCGGATTGTGCTATGGCGTTCGGGTCATTATCACAATACCGCAGTGGTTGTTCTGTCGCTGAAACATAGCCAATGCGACGTTGACGTATGACTGTGTCCTCACAGACGTCTTCCATTGTTTCAGTCTGCAAGACGTGCATTCTGCGGTATCTCGAGACAAGCAAGTACTGCCCCATCTGTGACGTCATGGTCCACAAAACCCGCCCACATCAGAACATCAGGTACGTACCAGTTTACCTCTCACTCTTCAGGTCTATAAAGACAGGATACTGTATGGATGTGTACTACTCATATCTGCCTATTGCGACATAGATAATTTGTCAAGCAGATTCCTGCTTGTATTCTGTTCACCAGCTCTAAAATTTTCCTAGCTCTCTCAGCACTAAGACAGGCCTTAGTGCCATACATTATCATAAACCTACGACTGTCTTAGCACTAAGAGAACTCTAACCCCAGGGTGATATATGATATACGTACCACGTGTATATGTATGCAGTATTATTTTACGACTATCTTAGCACTAAGAGCGTATGGAAAATCAAGGCCCTGCATCCGAAATGCAAACACTACTGAAAGTCATAGTGACTGTTGATAGTGACGAATGATTTGGAGTATACAGTGGAAGCTGTCTAAATCGGCACTCACTGGGACTGAATAAATAATCCAGTCTAGACAATGTGCCGGATTGTAGAACTGATGATAAATGTACAAGTCAAGAATGGGACTGATATTTCATGCCGGTGTTGACAACTTGCCGGATTGGACAGATGCAGGTTACGACAGCTTTCACAGTGTATGCGACGTGAATCTTGATCAAAACACAGACAATCTCGCAATACTTCAGTAGAACGTACCAATTCCCTCTTTGTATTCGGGGGGCGGTGGGGTAGCCTATGGTTAAAGCGTTCGCTTGTCACGCCGAACACCCGGGTTCGATTCCCCACAACTAAACTCACTCACTCACTTTGTATTCGGTTATTTCGCTAAACGTTAATTCCCAATTTCCACCGTGCTTTATATTGTATGTCAGTATAACTAGTTCTGTCACAAAGGAGGGGCGGTGGTGGGAGGTGTGTAATTTTTTTGTGGAGTATTTTGTGATTCAGAGTGATACAGGACTGCAGCGGTTGCCTTAATATTGAAAAGCTGCAGACCCTAAGGACCCAGAACCATGAAAAAGGTCTTCATCAGAATGTGTATTCCCAATGTTTTACCATGGAAATATCACGCTTGGTGATTTGGGATGAAAACCCTTAAGGACCAGCAGAAAACACAAATTGTGGGTCCACGTGGTATTTTGTCGGCTTCGGGTCTAAGGACGGACAATATTTTCGAAATTCGATAGGTGCAGGGATGCGCATAATCCTCACGATAAATTTAGATTTGTGGTACTAGGTTTGATGAAAACCGAGGAGCGGATCGTATGTTTAGCTTGCATGTAGGGTTAGCGGTAGTTTCCTACACAAGGCTGCAAATAGTCTCTCTTGGAGCTAGAAAAAAAATGGCCATTAACAGTCACTATCAGCTGCAATGTTTATAAAGGGAATGTTTCTGTTGAATTTCTGTTTGCACCACATTAAATTTAGTTTTGATTCGATATCTTCAATATGGACGTATTCCAACTCTGTTTACATACAAAGAAATTTGTTTCTTCTGTTTCTTCTGTTCTGTCCACATAGCCACCATGAACGCATCGTATAGACTCGGTGATTATGGCTTATATATGCCATGAATAGGATCATGCATTGTGCGTGATTGTCCGAGACGGAGAGGATGACGCAACTACCTACCACGGACCTACTTGAACAAAAATGGCGACAAAACCCATTTTCATAATAATCTATTATCGACTGGGACAATTGTATAATCTCGACTGTATACTGAGCATATATTTAAGATGTGAGAATGACAGGTTTTGAAAGGTGCGTGTAGCCTGGAAAAACACACGCAAAGGCAAGTCAGTTGTTACCAAACCACGGATTCGTATTAACAAGCCTAAACTGCGAATTAAATCTGGCATACCTTTTTGGGTTTTTTATTCGTCAAGTATGGGAGTTGTAAGTTTATCCCAAAGGTCGCTTCTTTAATAGCGAACACAGCTTGCTATACCCGTAAGGAAGCCAGTCCTACGTGTTCATAGGCAATGTGGTGCCTTACACTTTGTGTGACAAGATACGTGTCTCATTTGGTAATCAGAAGTCCAGGTGACTGAAGGTGACACCCCAGACTGAAAACACCTCAACGTTGTAATGTCGCACAGAGCCATTACGCGACGTCACAGTCGCATCTTTCGGGAATCAGTCGACACCGCTCGACTGTTTCTGTAATCCGCACGCACAGACACGAACGAAAACTCGTTATTTTGACATCTGAAACGACGTTTGTTCTGTGACAGATAAAAAGAACCCATTCCCTTAATGTTGTTAATGTCGTTCCATATTCAGAATAATATATATAATAATATTTCGTTTGTTAATAAACGATAACTGATCCTCGGTCAACGGGAGTGCATAAAGGCCTCGTCTCTCTTGTAGGTCAAGAGCGTTTATTTTATAACACAGACCCCTATTCTACTCCTATCCCTCTTCAGATCCCGAGATTGATAGATTTGTTGGTTTTGGTTTGTTTTTTTGGGTTTTTTATTATTATTATTTATTTATATATATATATTTTTTTTTTTTTTTATTTATGTAATTTTTTTCATTTTTATTTTTTTATTTTTTATTTTTATTTATTTTTATTTTATTTTTTTTGGGGGGGGTGTTTGTTTTTTTAAATATAATCAGTTCCATTTAACTTTAACCACAACTGTACGGCGACAACGTATTAGGCGACTCGATACACGGGTCTGTGTGATGCATTAACTCGAGGGAGGTAGTGGAAATTGAAAACAATGTTTTGTTATTTGAAACATTACGTTACCTTTGTCAGGAAGATTGTGTTGTGGGACTGTTGTCGTAAATATTGAAGAAATCAAGTATTATCTGGTAACGCTGATCCAAGTCAAAACTATACCACATATCCTTATGAGAGAAAGATTCTTTTCGGTCCATTACACAAGTAAATTCTTCGAGAGGAATTATTTTATTTTTTCATGAAATACAAAATTCATACTCATAATGTAAAATGTTTATTGACAGAATGACATATTTGATTATCCCTTTTAAATCTTGAGTATATTAACATCGCTGACAGTTCACCAAACACCCTTCCCCAGTAAGAGCACGCCGCTTTGTTGTTCTTAAATCGGTTCTTGTTCATGCTTCCATTTTAAACTAGATAGCATATGGCTGTATTAGTTTTTGAATATCATATTACTTAATTATCGTGCAAATTAATATATGTTTGATTTGTTTTCCAGTACCATATTTAATAAAGACGTCTATAGCTGCTATGTCGTTAGAAGGACGACATGCCGGGTCAACAACGTCAGTCATACCGAAAACACTCCCCCTATCCTCAACCAGAATCAGTTCAATAACATTTTTTAATCCAACTGAGATATTTGATTCCAATTATTGACACGTTTTTTAATTAACGACGGGTGTCTACAGACAATATATGAATCGATTATATATTACGTGACTGGCATCATAAGGACTGACTGGTGGCGGTTGCTGTTTTAAATATGTGAAACCGATTTCGTCACTTCTTTTACACCAGTTTGCGTACTTTCAGAGCCGATAAGACTCTGCAGGACCTGGTCTACAAGCTAGTTCCGGGACTGTACAAAGGTAAGTTACAGGGTGACAACGGGTAGTGGGTAGTTTGTTGGTTTGAGCGGCCCTTCATCATAGTAAGGACCAGGTGCGATTCCCATTTGGTACGGGCGATGGGGTATCCCAGTGATCAAAGCGTTCGTTCGTCACGCAGAATAGGTTTGGTGGATTTCGCATATTATTACAATGTGTGAAGCCCATTTCGGGGGTACCCAGCCTTGATATTGCTTGAATATCGCTAAAAGTGGCATAAAACATACCTCACTCACCCCTACATGGTTCCCTGTTGTTTTCATTGTGGTAATGACGGATCTCCAAAGAGACTGAAATTCCAGGTCGGAATACATTCCATGTATGATCTGCTGGTCGCAAGAGGCGATTACATCGAACCGGGTGGTCATGACGTCAATCACCGGTTCGTGTGACCCGTACACTATTGTTTACTTTCCCTAAGCAAACAAATATAACCTCACGATGGAATAGTTTTGAATTCCTGGTGAAACAACATGCATACGAGGCTTAGCACTGCAGAAATTGGGTTCCTGTAATTCTGTAAAGGTATATATCGTCCTTTTATTAATTTTGAAATATGTTGCTGATATTGTCACTATACACATATGATAGAGGATATGATAATGACAACGACAAATTGGCCGATATGAAATTGCGAAAAGATATATCAAGCCAAATAGGCTAGATTAAGAAACAAAACAGGGTAATGAACGTGGTGGTGTCTGCGAAACTTCCGGCCAAGTAATATGTGCAATTATCTTAATCTTAACTCAATACGTATATTGTATAAACTCATTATCATCATAATTCAAATGATAAATAGCTGTATAGCCCGGGTTACTGTCTAGACAGTTAGACATTGACCTGTGACGTGACCTTGACCGCTAATAAGTCAGGAGAGTGACTGGATATTCTACTGAAATATTCTTACTTTTGACCTCCGTTTTCAGGCGAGATGAAGAGAAGGAGAGAATACTATGCCATAAATTCAGCCAAAGGTGAGTAATTTTTTTAATGAAAAAAATCGTGACCATTGAAATTATTCGTCGTGATGGTGATTTCAAGAACTGTCATCAATATTATTAATGTGTTATATGTAAAGAAGAACGCAACAAGGTTAAAAATGTGTGTTTCTTTCATTCATAATTTACTAACTTATCAACCTAAGATGGCGCACAGGAAAACGTTAACTCAGAGCGGTAAAAATTAAATTTACCTGCTAAATGATTTTTAAGCAATCATTTAATTTTGACTACTATATAAACGAATTTCTTTAGACTGTGAAACCTTCGAATGCCTTTGAGAGGGATTAAAACGCGCCCATGGGAATTCACCAACAAATTGTTCATGTTGACAGGGATTAACTTAAAGCATGTGACCTACTAATGAGAAGAAGAAGAAAATCTTTTATTGTGTTACATGCTAGTAAGCCGTACATGATGGCACGATTAATACATGTACATATATACACATATACCATCTCTATTTTCCGATAACCCCACTGCTTACTCATATAAGCAACTAGTAAGTAGTAAAGATCATCAAACCATACTCAATGTAGCAAAATATGTTAAACATTGTTTGTCTCTCCGCAGTGCATAATCATTGTCACTAATGCTATATCACAATGTTAATGTTCACAGATGTACATGGGTCGATGGCCTAAAAAACGAATAAAACAGTTACTTGTACATAGCATTCGGTGATATGGCTTATGGTACTCATATCAGAGTAGAACATTTAAGATAGATGAAACTGTATATTCCACATGCATCTCAAATGTGTCTGATGGTAGAGTCTTTTTAGAAACAAACGCGTATTTTTCAGTTGAAAAGGTACCGTGAATGAATATATCGGATGGAATTGACCTTTCAGTATCCATACGCTACTAATATTATGACCAGTCTATCACTTGGATAATGTATGTCATCGTGTCTAATTGAATGATGGTCAGAACACCATATGCCTATTCGACGAAACAACACCTTTACCTCGCTTGTGAGCTTCTGAAAGAAGGCCATATGATCATTTAGATATGACACCTGCCTTCTTACCACGTGGTGTCATATCCTGATTAACAAAGCTATGTAGGTAACACAGTGCTGATATACTATATATTGTGTACTCCCCAGACGCGCCTAAAGCACCGAGCGAGGCCCGAGGGGACGAGATGGCAGAACGCTTCATCTACACAGCGGACGAGAACATCAGCATGTCACTGGCATATTGTCAAGAGTAAGTAATCACGAGATGACCACACTTAGACGAAGAAAACCCGACGTCCGTGATCAAACCTGGGGGGATTATTTCTACCGGGATTAGTTATGTAGACAGGTAGTTAGGTTTATATCACACGAAGCTGGGGGAGGATTTTGTAAGACTGGGCTGATCCACAGTATCAACAATCGACGGGTTGTTGTAGAAAATATCCCAGTTCATGTGGCAATCCGTCAGTTAGAGCTTTCGCCCCTCATGCCGAGCGTTCGAGGTTGATTCTACACAATGTATGAAGACCTTGTTCAGTGTGCCCAGATATGCAGCGATATTTAAAATAACTACTTTTAACTCACTCACTCACTCACTCAGTTGGAGGGAGCGTAACACTCTTAATTGGTTAGGCGATTCAGTTGCAAGTATTCGTGGCATTTATAGTTTAAGGTTCGCGTATTTTTCATTCAAAGTCGGTGTTCGTCAAAAACACTCATTAACTGCTAGATTAAGCGATGATGTAACGCCTGGGTTGACTGCAATACGTGGTGGGCATCTACCACATCCTCGACTGGTTGATGCAGTCGACGGTAGAAGAGCTTCCGGTTCCTCTGTAGGAAGCATTCAATTATAGCATTAACTCCACCGTTCCTACGTCATTCACTTGTCAAAGACAAAATACATGATTAAATAGTTTGTTGGAAACCTTCGCGGTTAACGTAAGGAAGTTCCCAATTAGTGAAGTGATTTGTTGAAGGTTGAGACATTTTCCCAGGTTATTAAACGATGTGGTATTAAGAGTAGATTTATGTCACTGCATGTGAAATCACGGACGTCAGATGCAACAGCCTGTCACGAGTTCGAATCCAAGTGTTTTCTGTAGTTATGATCCTTGCGTTGATTTCAGTGGTTACGGGATGTAATAATATAAAGCGCACCCATGCATGCTTTAAGCGCACATGGGTGGGTATTGAGAGTTTTAAGAAAGGCAGTTTTGGTTGGTAGCAGAGGTTGGTAGGCAAGATTTGAAGACTCTGAAATTGAGCGGGAAATTGTTCCATTCCGTTTGCTGTATTGGAAGAAACGGAAGGCTGTCACAGTTCACAGATTTCACAAATGAAACTTGCTACAGGAGCTTCCTGACACTGTGATCGAAATGGTCTGTACTCTTTGATCAAATCACACATATATTGTGGAGCATCTTCAGACAGGCATCGATACACATGACACAAGATCTTATAGCTGGTTCTCTGTCGGAGGGAAGCCAGGGTAGGTCATGTAAGAGTGGGTGATGTGGTCGTACTTCCGGCAGCGGGAGTTTGGCCGATGAACAGCGTCCGTCGCTGACAACTCCTCACCCTACGTGCAAACTTGCTTCCTTCCCCACTCTCTTTCAGCTCCTCTCTCCATCTACCCTCCCCGCCCCTCCCCAGAAATGCACCTCCCTGTACTGGCTGACCCGTATTGCTTTCATTACCCCACAGTTTATCATATTTTCCAATCTTTACGGCTGTCTTCGGCGTCTAGTACAGCAGGTAATTTATTCATGAACCGGTCGGAACCTTGATTCAATAATTACACCAAACCGTCTAAACGCCATCGGTGTAGATTCCTCCGGGAATTGCTCCCCGATAAACCAAGGAGCCCCCGACAAGCTGATATGATGGCCGAAAAGGATCTTTGCTGTCAATCAGAAAGTTTAGCCGCAAAGGTGCGCCTGTCCGTTTGATAAAAAGCCATCGTCATTCCCAGCAGACTGTTGAAGATAATTCATCATAAATACCCCATGGGATACTGTTGGCTGTAATTCACTGAGGTATAGGATCTTTACTATCGCGTAGTCTTCTATATTAAGGTTAACAATGGTTTCAAACTGAAGACAATGCTTACAGTACCCGCTGCGAGTGAAATACTTATACAGCATCTTTATCAAATAATTACATGGACATTTTATTCACATTTCCAGCATTTATTCTCTAAAACACATACACTTCTATATACCTATGCGACGTATTTCAGCTTGTATGATAATTTACGCATCCGGTAAATTCCTGTTTGGTTCCTATTGTTAAGCACTCAGGTATTAACCGGTGTATCATGTGTTATATTTAGTATTGCACATGTTAGTAAAACCCCTAAGTTATATAATTAGTTTTGCATGTGTTTGTAAAGTCATGTGTTATATTTAGTATTGCATATGTTAGTAAAGTATTCTAGTTCTTTTGTTGGGTGGAGTCACGTCCGTGAGTCCAGACACCTAATCGCCAGCACACAAAATAAGCGATCTAACCCACTGGGCCGTCTCGATTTTACCGTTTCCCGCGATATGGTGTGTAGCTGCAATATGGCTGGCAAAACATTCACTTTGTTCAACCTGACGGCTGACGTAGAGGGCAAATAGACGATCGGACATAATAATGGCTACTTAGTCAAGCCAGTACTTTGACATAGGGCTACCTTCAAACAGGTGGCCTAGTGGCTCAAACGCTCGTTCGTCAAGAGCAAGACCGAAGACCTGGGTTCGAATCCCCCACATGAGTACTATCTGTGAAGTCTATGGGTACAGTCTGTGTCCGACGACGTGACATTGTTGGAATATTGCAAAAAACTGTGTAACAATAAACTCAATCACTTACTCATTATAATGTTATAAGCTCTCGAATACAGTAAAGGGAATGCTAAAACACGCCCCAGATTCAGCGACTGCGAAAAATGTACTACGGGCATTTATTGCAGCTCCCAAATATTCCCGAATGTTAATTTTGTGCACATTGTTTAATTATAGAGGAATTCCCGATCCCGAGGTCCTGCGGAGAATGAGACAAGAGAATCTGAAGAAAGGAATCTCTAGTCCCAAGAACGGAGAGGTAGGGAGACAGAAGGGCTTGAGCACAGAACGGAAAACCTCTTGCAGGAACTTAATCAAACTGCAATCTCTTACGGTCAATTAGGGACCGCGTTGCCGATCGTGTTGGTTGTGCACATGGATTCAGTTTGGAAAGCTTATCCTTGGTGTTCCTTGAAACGGCCTGAAAACTAACTGACTGACTATTCTTCTGTATGTATCTCTTCAATGTCTGGAGTATTTTCTGTGTTTAAGAATGAATATCGTGTAGAATGTTGTTGCTATTATTGGAAACAGGACATATCAGACGATGCGTGGAAAAATATTATCTACGGTTCTGTTTTAATTCGGAGCGGTGGTGTAGGCCTGTCATTAAAGTGATCGCTCGTCACACTGAAGATTCGGGTTTGATTCCACGCGGTGACACATTTGTGGTTGCCTTGTCTGTGGTGTTGCTAGATTTTGGATGACAAATGTTTGGCAGACTGCGAAACGCTGATATCTTACACACTCATCCACTTGATTCCAGCACAGGTGTTCTTGTCTTAACGTTACAGGTAGCTTGGTGGTTAAGATGTTCCCTCGTCATTTCAAAGACCCGGGTTCGATTCCCACTTGGGTATAATGTGTAAAGCCCATTTCTGGTGTCCCCCGCCGTGATAGTGCTGAAATATTGCTATAAGCGGCGTAAAACTAAACTCACTCACACTATTCATTTACTCAATAAATCAAAGTCAGTTAGTTTTAGTGTGTAAATCGATGCTCATAATAGTGTTCATGGGATAGTCTGGTCCAGACTCTATTATTTACGGACCATAGCCACATCGTGATATTGCTGGAATATTGCTAAAAACGGTGTAAAACTAAACTCTCACTTGAAGTTAGGATGCATCGGTATTGGCCCCGTCTGATTGAATGGGTTATGGAGGCTTCTGCTGAATTCTGTGCGAAAGTTTTAACCAGTTACTAGGATAATATTTTCACATGTTACATCTTGTTACAGAATCGGGACATCCGGTACCTTCAGTGCCCAGCGGCAGTTACAGTCTCACATCTGAAGAAGTTCATCCGACTTAAATACGACTTGCCACTGAACTACCAGGTACAACCATTACAGTTATCTCTCGCAATATCGAATTTTGTTCATAAACATGCAATGTTGTATTTAATTCAAAGTTATTTTACGAAATTCTTTTGGTATATTAACACGAATATTTTTACATGAAGCCAGTCAAGTATTGTGTTGTCTCAGAATGTGAAACGTGATATGTTTCTTGAGTGAAACAGTCGAAAAATTAAAATACTGCCCTCATCCTCAAATGAATATGATAACAAAAAGACGTGCGAACTATTTGATTTATCTAACGATTTTAGTTTTATACCTTGATGTTAATGTGGAATATTACAGTGGATATAGTGTTAATGAAATATTCGCTTTTCAGCCGGCTTTATTTTCCACAAATAGGAAAATGTGAGTCACTCGCTCATCAACAGTGCCACATCAGTTCGAATCTACGTTCTAGTACAGTTTTGGGGGCGATGAGGTAGCCTAGTGGTTAAGACGTTCGCTCGTCACGCCGGAGCCCCGGATTCGATTCACCCATGGGTACAGTGTGTGAAGCCCAATTTCTGGTGTCCCCCGCCGTGATATTGCTGGGATATTGTTAAAAGCGGCGTAAAACTAAAACGCACTCACTCACTTGTACAGTTTTGATTCTAAGTGGTCGCAGGATGAACAACTTGCGTTACTGACAACTCCTCGTCCTACGCGCGCGTCCTCTCCTCCCGTTCTCTCTCCCTCTCAGCTCCTCCCTCCCTATTTTATCGTCTCCATATTCTCACACTTGTATTGTTTAACTACTTTTACCGAAATGCCGATTTTGTACAAGCATCGTTTCGTTTGGAATCCAAAAATAGTAAGGGGTGGCACAGTTGTCTAGGTCGCTGCGCTGCGAGCGTTGGTTCGAATACCGCTTCGTCAGTTATGTTTCAAGGTCTGTCAGCGCGACTGTTAAATGTCTGAGGCTGCATCAGCTTCCGCCTTCTTCCACGAAGCTGGCACGCCGGGATGTAACGGCAGAACCGCGATTAACCAACCACACTCCAGTGCTTGTGTAACATGACGTCACGATGACGTAAGCGTGCGTTGCGACTGACGTGTTTACAAGCTTCACATCTTGTTGTTATATTAATGTTAGACCATACACCCATATACGTGTGTCATTTACGGCTTTAACTTTAAATTTACGTATCTGTTCAAGTTTGTTGCTACCACTACGAAAAAAAATCACGGGCTTTACACATGATGGACGACCTTCCGTGTAATACCATTTTTATTAAACGAGTTAATGAGTTGGTATCAGACGAGCGAAAGCGAGTTTGATACCAAATCTTTATCGAGTTTAATGAAAATGGTATTTCACGGAAGCGAGTTTAGTATTCTGTTTATTACTCGTCAACATAAATTGACGGAAACTGCGGCGAAATTCCCTGCAGTTTCAGGACTCTCAGCTTTTAAGTCAAGGTCTAGTAAAATCGCGACATCAACATTAGCATTGTGACGTCACAACTTTGAACCATTTTGACGTCATACGTCAAGCGGTATTACACTAGTGTAATATTAAAGTGAAACTAAATATTACACTGTAGTATCTTCAACGGGCGAGTAATAAATATAATATCAATATACTAATATGGAATGAATAACGTTACGAGTTTGAAGTAAGACTATTCATCCCATATTAGTTTGAAGTAACTACGTTTAAAATATGTTTAGTCTCGGTAGAAACTGGACTGCAAATAGCAGGCGCGTAGCGAGCACATTTTTAGTTTTTAGATTGATGAATGTTTGTATTGATCTCGACACATATGACAGGTTTCACAACGGTTTTATAGCATAAACATAACTCCGTACTGTAATTACTGACAAAAACTTCAGATACAGTGAAATTTCAGGATAAGATCGCTTGTCGCGGAGTCAAGTAAGACGAGGATCGGGCATTCAAGTCCTGTGAATCGGTTCATTGCGTCGATTTATGTCCCAGTGTTACAGATCACATCAGTCAGCTGGCACATGGCGTGATTATTAACGAGGATTCAATATTAGCGTGTGTGGAATTAAATATCATTCACATTATCACCATTAGAAATATATGAAAAGCCCAAAAATATATTAATGTATAGGATGACGTTATAAAGTCAGTACATGCGTGTTTTAATTATATACAGGCACTGCTCTCGTGATTGATTTTAAACCGTATGCTTTGTCGCAGTTATCTGAATGTTTTGACATTCTGGACAAAATCACCCTGGAAATGTACTTACTGGTATTCCTTTGCCTCGGACTAAGTCGCTACACCTACACGCTGTTGATAGTTTAGCTGGTGTACACTAACACATCTCGCTACCACAGTGAAAATTATGTTTAGATGACCCCAGACCCACTTACACTTTTCTGGTCAGGCTCATCTCGTACAAATCTGAATTATGTAATAAGGGCAAAGCAGTACAAATATCCAGCCCCGATCGAGGAAATCCATCATTATTATAACTCACAAACGAACGGTGATTTATGAGAGAGCGGCATCACATCGTTATTCTTAGAAAATCTTTTGAAATGAGTTGTGCTGAGATTGACTGTTTCACATAGTGTGTGAGATTCAGTGACTCTAACCTACACTGTCATGATTTCGGTAAGGAAATCACGGAAAACATTTTAGCGTGTTACGTCTACCTGAAATGCTCGACTAATGTTCTGAAATATTCAGATAGTGAAAATAAACCCAAATGTCAAGCAGGTGGAATATTTTGTTACGAATCCTTTAAATAATGTATTGACACATTTAGGTAGATAGCAGATACCGTTTGGCGTTTGTTGTTCGACCCGAGAAGGTCCGGGTTGAAATCGATCATCAGTATCCCGTGTTTGTCCTAACAAGCGACTAACGGGAATGGGTGGTCAGGCTCGCTGACGTGCTTGAGAAGAAGATGAGGAATTCCTCTTTAGACCTATGACATACAGTAAAACAAGTCGGAATATTGCTGAGTGGGGCGTAAAACTAAACTCACTTACTCATATGTTGTTCAATTCGCCCGATTTTAATCCTTGTTGTGTCGCTCAGGATTTGTTCTGACGGCTATATTAGAGTGTTGACCTTCCCCATAACTGGCCGGACATGCTGTCGAAGTTCAGACCAGTGTTTCTTTCACTCACTCACTCATTCACTCACTCACGCAAGTGGTAAAATGTTTCACTCTGCTGGTTAAAGTTTCCGTCTTGCGGTCCCTCTCTTTCGCTTGTTGAAACTGCGACCAGCCTGTCGTTGAACATGTTTACAAAACAAGCCCAGCGCGTCCTGTACACTGTTAACAGGGACACCGGGAATTGTAACACGACCGCATATCGCTGTAATCCAGTCTTGCTTCTGTTTCAGATCGACATTTTCCACACAGACGAAGCCCTACGGGAATATTACACTTTGATGGATATTGCATACATATACACGTGGAGGCGGGTACGTATGTTATATATCATAAATCACCATGGCATATATCAGTGAACAATATGTAGTTTGCGCATGTACGTTTGACTACCTTTATATATACAACTTAAAGGATATTGAGCGAGTCGATATCTATTGATATATCTAATATATATTTATTTTACGTAGATGGTACATAATAACGATGCGTTTACGCGCACTCACTCACGCAAACATGTATGCTTATTCACCCCAATTTCACACGTTCACCTCGTGATCCATAGTGATTGTGTTTCAAAAGGTCTACAGTGAGACTTTGGCCACGACATTTATGTCATTTCGCTCTTTTTTCGCATTTTGCATTATCTTACTTGTTGAAATTAGGGAAAGTACACATCACCACTGTTATGTCGAAGCCACAGAACCCATCTTGTAGGACAAGGTATCCTATCTCACGAAATAAAGGCAAATAAGGTTCGTTTTAGCGGAAATATCGTGTAACATCAGACAGCGAAACAGCATGGGTTATGATAAGTCGTGAGGACAACATTGCCTTGGAACAACTGTAGTTTAAGCGTCCACCCAGGTATGGAGATCCGGCTCACAACTAGTCCTTGGCGTCTACGCTTGTTGGAAGAGGCGATTATTGGATCGGTTGGTCAGACTTGCCGATTTCGTTGATGCCTGTTACCCTATCCCAGTTCGATGTTAATCACTGGATTGTAAAATCTAGCCCAACATCATATTGCTGAATATCACTGAATTCGGCATTCACAACCAGCAAGCAAACAAAATTGCCTCCGTACACGCCGATTGTGTTCGCAGAGAGCAACGCAGAGACTCAAGGTCTATTCTTCCTGAAATGAAAAACGTCTTCTATAGCCGCATTCACGTATTGATTTTTCATCTTATTCGGAATAGTTATGGCTATTGTATTGGAGGGAGATCGTGTTCGATTCCTATAATCAGTCCTCGTGATGAATTGTGTGAGGATGCTTTGTGAAAAAGGTCATAGATCTTTTATGGGTGGTGTATAAATTCTTACTTGAAATATATGAAACCACATATTCTAGTTCGGTAGCGTTTGCTTATATGGCTGAATTGTACATCCGATATCGGAATGAAAAAGTATGACGATAGGCCACATCATTTTCTATATATTCCAATCCTGAAACTATCATCCTCAGGAAAAGAAATCTGATATTCAATAGGAAATTACTCCCAAACTGTAATGTAATCACAACATGAAAAGGTAATGCACGTAGATGCAGATAATCAATTTGTGTTCTGTCGTTATATTCTTCTAGAAAGCAATCATTTCTGCCCCAGAACTCTACCACCCCTTTACCTAACAGTGAGTGAGTGAGTTGAGTTTTACCCCGCTTTTAGCACTATTCCGGCAATATCACGACCGGGGACACCAAAACTGGGCTCAACACATTGTTCCCATGTGGAGAATCTAACCCGGGTCTTGGGTGTGACGAGCGAACGCTTTAACAATTAGGTTACCACACCTACCCCCTTACTTAAGATACCAATAAACTAGTACCATGTATATATGCTATATGATATTGTTTTGTTTGTTTTAGAGAGGCCCGCTGAGATTATACTACACCATATATGAGCGTAAACTGAAAAGACTGCACGACCAAGCTGTGTCAGAGGAAGCCGAATCATGCTGCGATGTGCCCGCCAAAACCGCCAAGACGGTCAACGACGTCGACAACGAAATCGTGACAGCAACAACAATGTTGAATGTATCAACGGTGCAAACAGAAAAAGACACTTCCGAAGACAAAGGGAAAGAAATAATCTGTCCCAAATCAAACGACCCACCCTGTCCTAAAGCTAAAGACACCCCATGCCCTAAAGCGAAAGATCCACCATCTCCTAAAATCATCGTTGAACCGAAAGGAAAGGTTCTCACCAATTCCAAAGAGAAAGACTCGGTCAAAACAATTGTGTCCAAATGTCAGGCAGACATAGTGAAGGTTGTTTCACAACCAACCACCAAAGATTCTGAACCAAAAAAACAAGCCGAGAACAAGAAACCTGGTCCAGAAACGAAAAAGACAGTCACTGACGCTAAAAAGGGCTCTCATGATGCCAAAAAGAGTATTCAAGAAACGAAGAAAAGTTCCATGGAGGTGAAAAAACCACTGCAGGAAGTGAGAAAGCCTTCTGAAGTTAAGAAACTTGCTAATGAGGTTAAGAAGCAAGCGGATGGCAAGAAACCCCAGACCGAACTACGGAGAATTGAACCAAAGAAAACCACCATTGAGGTAAAGAAACCGCCGACAGATGTGAAGAAGATGTTGAATGATGTTCGGAATGACAACAAGAAACAACCAGAAACAAAGAGGCCAGCAGACCCAAAGAAACATCAGCCTATTGAACCGAAGAAAAGCATCGAAAATGGCAAAGCCGAGGTCAGAAAGACCCACTCTGTTGGTCGCAAACAGGCTGAACCAAAGAAATTATCAATGCCAAATATGAACGGACATTTCACAAACGGCCATGGTGCGTACGACCTGAGCAAAGCCACCCTTGACGAATCCGGACTCTTTAAAATTCCGAGAAGGGATGAACCTTTGAATTTGGTAAAGAAAGACAAAAACCAGCCCCTGAAATTAAACGGGGGGTTTAGCCCGAGACCGGATATGAACGTGGCGACTTAAGGGTGTTGTGAAATTCTTGCCACGACTGGATAATACTGTGCGGGGGCTTGCTCCAAAGGATATATTTTATGGAATCACTGTAAGGTGAAGAAAACCGGTGGTTGAATACACATTGATGTGAAAGGATTCAAATGGAACGATATTCTGTGGATGTGTAAATATATGTCTCTCGGTGTATTCATTGTGTCCAAATCGGAATGTACAAAGTGATGTTCATCAACTGGATATTTACACGTTCAACTGATATATTCTCCATATTTCAATCTGGCCTTTTAATAATGAACACTTCGAAGACGTATGGATTACAATCCGTGACGTGTTGAGTGTATATATTTACTTGCCTGAAACTGAACCGTTTGGGCAGGTGTTCCAATACGGCTCCAAGGTCAAGTGTACATAGATTGTATTAACGGTCTAAGACTGGTTTTAAGTTATTCTGTAGAACTTAGCGCATCACCTAGTGCTGAGCAAGACAACTGCCATTTTACTTGCATTTATAGCTAATGCATTAGACGCTGTGACACATTGTGTTGATTCGTGACTATTGGATAACTCTCCTTGGTTGGATTTTACCAGATGATTGTGATTGGTTCAAAAGTCTTCTTCGTTCGTCTTTAGCTAAGGCCAGACCAATTACATTTCTTGTTTTAACGATCAGCCGGTCGTAGTTTTTCAAGAATAATAAAATAAAAATTAAATTTCCCTGCTGTAAAATGAAATCCTATTTTTTCATTGCCCCAAAATGTATAACTCACAAGAAAACCTCTTTTAGATTGTTTCCCATTGTTTTGTTAGATTCCCATATACACTTCATAAAACACAAAAAGTAAAATACTTTTAGCAGTTAGAAAGAATATTACTTTCACTTGTGATTTTATTTATTTTTTCTTCCTACCTTTAATATAATCCGTAAAAGAAGAAATAACTTGGTCTGGCCTTGAGAAAAGTTTCAAATTACCGGGAAAATTTCGATTGGCAATATAAGATTGAGTTGGTTACAAACAATTTTATTCATTTGGGATTGCGAAATGAACGAAATACGTCTGCGGTTAGTTTGGATGTGTACAAATTAATGTATTTGATTACTTAGGAGATTGTGATAGAAAATAAAATAAACGACATGATGTTACTGTGTGTTAATATTTTCGATTAAACACAAGTCTCCTGCTTAGAATTGATTACTCAGCAAGACAAACAATACCAGGTTCAGCAATTTGGTCGGTTTGAGGGGGGTGGTAGTTTGGCTGAAGTTGGTCACGTTGCATCCACGTTATGTTGCTTTTCTCCTTCCCCCCCCCCTTTCTCTCTCTCTCTCTCTCTCTCTCTCGCTTTCTCTCTCTCTCTCTCTGGTGTGAAATACTGCTACAGTAACATAATACTACGTATTCTCTGTTTACATACATCATCACAGAAAAACAGTATCAGAATAACTAAACATATATCATTCTCTGTTGAAATCTCATGCACTGCATTGTGTATTCATTACATAGAATGTATGAGAATGTTCAATCACATGCTTTGAGCATGTATCTGCGCTGCATTTGACCGAGGGCACAATCGACCACAATGTGCACTTGCGATTTGATGGTTGTATTCAACGAATGATACTGGCTGCTATTGTATAGTTTTCCTCTGATGGATCCAATACCTTTCTGTTTCCGTTCCACGAGACGTCGACACAACGGAATTACTGGGTTAAATTTTGACTACTTCACTTCACAGATAATGTTCAAAGTATTTCATTCTGAATTTAGACAATTGTTAACCAACTAAACAAAATACAATCACGTTCAATGCAATCGTGTTCAAATTATCGACTTTTGTATCTGTATTTGTTGTTACAAACACACTTCGAAAGAAGCCATGCTGAAAAACAGCTCGTTCTATGCTTTTACAGTTAGATACGCATAACATGACAGGACAGGACAGGACAGGACAGGAAAGGATAAGGTGCATCGATTCCTAAGAAGCGAACTGAGACTATAACAAGTTCCACCATTCCCTGCGAAGTCATGTAACCATGTTTGAACCATAATTAAGAACGTTTAAAGGGTTTTTTCCGCTTCCACTCACTGGGGAGTGTCGACCTTAAAGGCAAACGATATGTTTGGATATAGTATTCGTTAGATGCTTGTGGCAGAGCTTCCATGCAGGTGACAGACAGGTGTTCAGTTAACCACTAGGTGAATAACTCGTCATGAACATCTGGTACCTTTGTTATTAAAGTGTGATTTATAAACACATGCTGATGACACGATTCATGTTATACAATGGACACCGTTTTCACCCGAGATTGTCTGATATTCGGGAAATGTGGTTTTGTAGCTTATTTTTATTATTCAAAACTCGTGTGAAAAGATTTCCCATAATACTCCACTGAGATGATTAACCCCAGCTTAATCAATTACTGTGCAGTTCGATACATATCAGGGTGCTGCCATACAAACCCTGACATAATTATATCCACGAAAGTCCTATATATATGGCAAGTCCCGATAACCAGTTTCTGAAATTATATGTTATATTTTATGGTTATTATTAATGAGTGTGAAACATTCATATCAGAGACGAGATGTCAGGCAAAAATCAGGGTACCGCAGAGAAATGTTTTTTGGGGTTTTTTTTATTTTGTGTTTTTGTTTTGTTTGTTTTTGCTTTTGTCCTTTTTTTGGGGGGGTGGGGGAGATTTGAGTGTGAATAAATGGCCGGTAGGCTATTGAATGCTAATCTAGGTTATGCTCCGTTCGTTTTATCTACTGAAACGTCTTTTCTGTTTCTGAAACAACAGTGTGGATACAAAATATCTCAACCTGAATATTCAAGTCTGTTTAAATATCCTAGTCATTTTAAAATCCTAGTAGATAAAGCGTTCGATCCTCATGCCGAAGACCGGGTTCGATTCCTCACATGGATACACTCTGTGAAGCTCATTTCTGGTTTCAACTGCCGTGATGTTGCTAAAAAGTTGATATAAGCGGCGTAAAACCATACCCACTCACTCATATTTGTTTGAAACGGCGTTTCCGGTCCGGTTTCAGTAAGTATTTCACTGTCATAAGTATTGAAGTTACGTATCAGCGCATCGGGGTTTTTTTTGTTGTTGTTGTTGTGAAACAGCGCTCAGAGCTACTGCTTGTCCATTTGAATCTTTTAGCAAATATTGTCTCATATTTTGAGGTACTCTGAATTCAGGTTACGAATGTGCATGACCTGCCGAGATACGTCGTTAAGACATCGTTTGTTATAGTAACAACATGGCTTTCAATTTCTAAATTATTATCAAATTTGAAATATTTAATTTCCACGACGGACAAGAACCACATTCGGTTGTCTGACGAAATCGATTCCACTGGATAACATCTGCAATATAACGGTTGTACTTATGGGAATGGATCACTTTAAAACATATGCGAACTCGGTATGATCTTTAGACAGCTTAATGCTTGGGGTAACGAACAGGGACACACTTCTACTGGACGGTGGAATAATACATCGAACAATAATACAATAATACAAATACCTGCGCTGTTGTATATGAGCTTGGTGATCGGATTTGCTCAGTTGATGCATGGCCAACAGGTTGAAGCGTAATAACACGAAACAAGTCGATTATGAACTCTATTTATCTTATCTATATATATTGTATTATTACAGAACACCAAACAGTAACCATTCCCCTGAACATAGTCAAATTAGCGTTAAGGGCAAATCACATGTGAACAGCATATGAGTGGATCACATATGATCAGTGAAAACACCAGGTGTTTGCTAAAAGGGCAAACTTCCTGCCCTACCTACACCTGCCTCTCTCACGGTGTGCAAGATAAAAGTAACAACGTTTGTTGTTTTGATATGAATAACAATGTTTTAATTACACAGAACTAAATAATGTCATGTGAGACAGGTGTTTTCATTCAAGGGGCAGGAGCATACACGTAAACAATTTCGACTGGTGTCGAATTAAACACGCTATTTGCGAACTTGAATTGAATGGTGAGCATCTAAAGCAATCTTTACCACTAGCTTATAGTCCCCCAAGCAGGCCCTGAAGCAAGTTTCATGGGTATCCAGAAATAGAGAAAATGTCATTTTTGTATTTTGAGGCATTTAAAAATAGGTTGGAAAAAAGTCTTGGCAGCAACTACAGGATAACGTTTAAGCTACCGCTTAGTCTCTGAATATAATAATGTTGATAGTAAGAGACAAACCCATTTAAATTGAAAAGGAACCCCGGGGAGACCAGAGATTTAGAACATGAGGAAATCTAGACTTGCTTCATTTAGGTCAATGACCTCACAAACTGCACGAAATGGGGTCAAGGGGTCAGATGGTCTTACCGGTCAGCACGGATTAGGGCAACGCTGACCGGAGACATTGTATTGTTACAGATATAGGACGGAGAGGAGCCATTGTAAAACCCCAGTTGGTTCATCCACAGCTATACATTGGACGTAATCGTTCTGAGCTTGGAGTATTCCAGTCCGAGCTCGCCCCGCCTGTATGTCTCGGTACGTGGTTTGTATTGACCTAATGTTCTCAGCATCGATCATTTCGCAGCCAACTTGAACAGAATTGGTCTCTCACCCTGACTGGTGAACACACAACACGCAGACAACCTCATCGTTCTTCACACTGTCAACAGACAACGAAAATTGTTTATTTTACCCGAACGCTTAACCTCTTCAGTAAACTTGCACCCCCAGTAAATTTCAAAATAAATGCGCCAAGACTTTCAAAAAGAAATATTTAATGATTATTAAATGTAGAAATAATAACGATATGCCAAGCTATATACTTGTCTTAATAATTGGATGAGGTGAATGAATATTGTTTTACGTCGCAGACATCAGTGTTGTGCTATTTGTCCTCATGCAAGTCACTTCTTTAGTTCAATCCAGCGCTTCTCTCCATTTAAGGAGAATACACAGATATAACCATCCGATCCCCGTCTTAGGCAGCCACTGAGAAACCTGATCCTACGTCCTTTCTCTCGGGGAAACCAACATGTTTCTAAGCAACCTTTTACTTCAAAGATCCATATAAAAAGAACAGAAAGACGATTGAACAATTGATATAGACTGACATCGAGTATTTCCCTCCCTGGTACCAAGTACAGCCCTTCAATGGGAATATCGACTCTTCCTCAACACACAGAACTGTCGGTGACTGTTTAATTCCAGGACAAGTAATGAAGTCAGTGGGTGAATACTATCAAACGTCGAACCTCGCTGTCTACAATCTATGCTTCCCACAAAAAGGTTTAGACTCACAGGTGTAAATGTACCCACTTACTTCAGGCTGTAAATGTACCCAATTACTTCAGGCAACTGTTCTAAACTATTTTTTTTAAATCCAAACTGCTTAAGGGTACTGTTCACACATGAAAACGAATTCGTAACGTTGAAACGATTATTGTCATGAGTTCGTTAAAGGATAAAAATCAGAAAAAATTGACGAATTTTTCACAAACATTTACACCAACACGCAGCTGTTCACATGCACAATACTTGCACGTGCTATTCAGCAATGTGATGTATGATCCTCGTGCAGCTCATCTACATATGGTTTTCAGTTGGTTCCCCCAAGTTAGCGGAGAAATCAGTCTTCGATGCAACCGTATATGTATATGCACAACGTATAGTGAATGTGTTATATATACCTAAACTTCTGATAGGGAGTATATGCCACGTCGGCCGGTTGATAATATCCACACCAACGTCAACATCGCTATTGCCATTAAAACGGATCTTCAATCCACGCTTTTGGGCAGATTCATCTGTAATAATTATGACCACGTTTTAGAAATACAATTTCCAGCAAATGAAACATATACTCTCGATAAAACCTTCACTGCGGACATTGTCAAAACGTAAATTGGCTGACGCGAGCGCAGCTACCGTTAGAAAAAAAGCTCTGCTTACGCATGACTTCGGTGAAAAGGGTTGGGCAAGCCCTCAATGCTATCAAAATATAACGCTTTGCAAAAACCTATCGGGCTTCCACGATACAAGTGGCTTGCTACATGCATGGCCGAAAAAAGTCTGCAAATATATTGGAGGTTCACATCTACTACAAACCCCAAATCAAAACATCAACTTCGAATAAACATTTTTTGTCTGGTCCTTTAAAGATCGCACGCAACCAAAAAATCAAACATAATTAAAACACATTTATCACTTATTCATGACACATAATATACATTGCTGCTTTTAAAAAAACAGATAAACAAAATTATAAGCGTACAATCGCGATTCAACAGTGCAATATTTTGTACTTGGGCTTACTTCCCCCGAAATGAAGCCCTCGGGAGACCGAACCCAGTCATAGCGGAGGGATATGCACTCAAGTGTAACGACGGCTTCCGATTGGCTGTTTCATTTGCTGATATGCTGAGGGTTCATTGTGTGTACAGAAAGATCATCTATTTGATGGGTATTTCAAAAGTATAGCCAGCCACAAGAAAGTAAGATTCTTTATGGATAACAACTTCTTTTTGTGTACTTGATGCGTCGTTTCAGTATGGATTCATATACTGTTGTCCAACAAAATCATATACACTAAACGAAGTCGTTATCCATGAAGAATGTACATAGAGATGTTGGGTTTGGAAAATACATGTTCTCTGAATTTGCGCTTGATCCAATCAAAAATCATGTCAGTAGAGATGGTAAACTACTGCGTGGCTGGAATCTGTCATTCGTCCAAGTACAAAGCAGGAGTTGAAAGTGTCCAGAGTTTGCACCAGTTTCCGTCAGATTTAGTCATCCGAAAAAAAATGAATGTAGTTTGTTTGCAGCCCACAGACATAAAAACATGTCATGTGTATCACACGTGCCTAATTGCATAATGTGGCTGACACGGAGTCATAAATCAACTTGTTTTCTTTATGTCGTATAGTCTCATAGGTGTTAAGTTCAAACTGCATGTGGTCAATGATTAAAGCTGTGTATTGCATGTTGTCTTTAGCAGACAGACAGACATATAGGTGTGAATAAAGCAGACATTGAGCTTTCTCTGTGACAGAGGCTGCTTACCACAATCGACAAGTTTTTTTTACGTAACGAGTAGATTATTTACTTGTTTGTGTACACAACCAAGATTAGACTACTGCTCACGACCTCAGACGCTGGGTTGTTTCAAGCTCCGCGAACCTATTCACTGCGCATGCGTTATGGACGCAGCGCAGCACAGTTGTTGAAACCAGTTTTCCCCCTAGCGCTGGGGGGAATTTAGTGAAACGTTTGAACTCCGATTTCGCGGGCTTTTTTTTCATCGCGTTTTTTTTCAACTTTAAAGGTTGAATTGGCATTTTCTATGTGCATACCGAAAGGTACCAGAATCTGCAAAGTTGTGTTTTACGTTGCATGTGACCTTTAAGCAACCCTAATATATTGTCGCATGCCTCTTTTTTTCTTTTAGTCATGCAGTGTAATGCCGTTGTTTAAAGGGAAAACAGATGAAAGCCTATAAACAGGTGTCTATGGACAACTAATTTGATAACACACGTCAGGCAGTGTCACTCATGTCTTCATTGGTGAATAGTGAATAAATTTCTATTAATTCTATTTCTACTATTGTTTTGTCCATGACAGGGTACAGATAAAAAAGAATAAATCTAACGTTATGTACGATGCGCCCTGGGGATCACGGTGTGAAGGCCAAGGTCATGGTGATGAGGTCAAGGTTCTCTGTGAAATTGTCACACTAGCGAAACGTCACAGTTTGTTAGCATCTAGGATCTTTTGGTATTTGTATCAGTAATATTTCGGTTGTGTTTTGTAAAAATCGTGGCAATTGGTTCGAGATAAACTGTACTGAGAAAACAACATACTGAAGCTAATGGATCGCATCACCACATACATCACCATCTTGTCTCACTTTGGAAGCTGGAGTGATGTCATAGCTATGTCGTCTTCTATGACAAGGCATATGACGGCATAATGCTGGTGGGTTGGTTTGTTGTTTAACCCCACCCTAGGACATATACCAGGGCCCATACCAGTCGTAAGTGCCATGTGTTAACATTAACTTACGACTATCTTAGCGCTAAGAGAGCATCGAAACATCAAGGCCCCAGATAAACGACGGCGGTCTGTAAATAATCGAGTGAGGACAAGACAACACAGTCATCATCAGCATGATCACCGAGATATTTATTATTAATTGACATATTTATCGTTCATTCCTCCATCTCCACTAAAGTTGACTGAAAAATGATTATAACGTCACACATGGATTGTTCACTCGTTTATTCACCTAAACAAGGCACAACAACCGCAACAGCAAAATGTTACAACTGTAGTTGAATACGGTGACGTGGGCTACAACACATTGTAAACATATTACACTGATATTGATTCGGCAAGTAACATGAATCAGTGAGTGAGTTTAGTTTTACACTGCACTCATGGTTTATTCCAGCTGAATGGTGGCGATCTGTAAATAATCGTGTCTGGACCAGACATTCCAGTGATCAACAGGAGGAGCATCGATTTGCACAATTGGGAACCGATGACATGTCAACCAAGTCAGCGAGCCTGACCACCCGATCCCGTTAGTCGCCTCTTACTTCAGGCATAGACGCATTTTGTGGCAAGCATGGGTTGCTGAGGCCTGTTCTACCCCCCGGGCCTTCACGGGTCGCAGGTAACATGAACGCATGCTAGCAACATCTGCACGACATGTACTGTAAATGGCATGAAAAATGGCGAAGGTATTAATTTACAGCAAAATTTATGCCAAATTTAATTCCAAAAATAAGAACGTTTTTGGTACACATAATAAGTGCCTCTCTTCATAAAGATTAAGATGCATCATTTTCACGTGCAAAATAACAAACGTGATGTATCCACGAACGTGACTCGGAAGAAGAATAGAAGCTGTCGGTCTCTTCGAGAGAAATGGCTGTGTTATCAGTAAAAAACATTTTCTAGGCCTTCCTAACGCTCAAAACATATTCATCATTATCAAAGCTTGTAAGACATGAAGTGAAGTATTCGTCACGATCAAACCTTATCTTATTTGTTCTCTACTTTCCATGGCTTGGTCAAGCTGACTTCTGAATGGCCTACTTAAATTCCGCTCTTCTCCTTGTGTCTGTTTCACACATTCAGGGATTCAGCGAGTTGATGTTGTTCTACACCATCGCTGACAACCTTGAATGGCGTGAGTAGCCAAGTGACTTATGCGTCTGCACGACCCGCCGATTGTCCGTGTTCGAGTCGCCACAAGGAATGCGCATGAAGGCCATATCTGGTGTTCCCAGCCCTAGGTTGCTAGAATATTGTGTGTATAACCATACTCATTCACTCACTCTATTTCACTGACAGTATCAACCACATTAGCCAGCAAAAATTGTTCTGAGAGTGGACTTTGTCATGGGATGAATAATAATTTACGCCGCACTCAGCAGTATTTCAGCAATATGTTCGCTGTCAGTAAATAATTGAAACTGGGCTGAAGGTCTATTCTACTCCGGATCTTCCCGGGTCGTAATGAATTACACACACGCTCACACACACGCACGCACGCACGCGCACACGC
Source organism: Haliotis asinina (assembly GCF_037392515.1). NCBI lineage: Eukaryota > Metazoa > Mollusca > Gastropoda > Lepetellida > Haliotidae > Haliotis > Haliotis asinina. The sequence continues at coordinate 10,558,207 of NC_090290.1, read as the reverse complement.
ACCCACACACAGACGGAGACACAGAGACGTATGTGCGTGTACGTACGTGCGTATGTAAGTGACACAAGATTTTATAAACATAAGAAATGTCCACTTGTCCACTAAAAGGGTCCTTGTTACGATTCCGTATCATGGGATCCGTTTTATTAATAAAGTGTCCGTAATTAGCTCAAGTTCGGCCACATTCACAAGCATGACAGAGATCAATTTGCTGAACTTTTCAAAAACCATTCTGTATTCAGTCCTCAGTATTCAGTCATCGTTGTTTCACATCTAATGATGATAACTCTTCAATATTTACTGTTTGTATTGCGTCCACTGCGAATTTTCACAGAATATACCACAGTAGTAATACATGTAGAAGGCTTGCATGTTATTATCACTAATAGCACAGCACAATCACTATTTCATTCAGTTAACGGGGCAGTGGGGTAGCCAAGTGGTTAAAGAGTTCACTCGCCACGCCTAACACCCGGGTTCGATTCCCGACATAGATACACTGTGTGAAGCCTATTTCTGGTGTCCCCCGTCGGGATCTTACTGGAATGTTGCTCAAAGCGGCGTACAACCAAACTCAGTCATTCATTTTACACTAAATTTCGAAAATCTGGAACTCAAATTCTCAAATACTATGTTGGAAAGAAATACGTCGCATTTCGAAGGGTCGTCGACGAACGCTTTACATTGTTTAGAGGAATAAAAGTTTAAATTTCCCCGTTAATTCACTATGTAGCAATTTTATCACACCTTCAAGTACTCCCGTGAACGATTATGCCATGTTTATAGATTCTAAAAATGCTTTTTTAGCTATTCGGTCGTGAGGCTTGTCATTAATGTTCCCTTCTGACAAATTCGGGATTTTTTCCGACGAACATACTCACATAAATTTGCTGGTGAATCTCAGTACGTGTAATAACTTTTCCACCCCTAAACATGACGTTTTTAAAGTCCAGTGTCAAAAGAGATTTCGTTTCCGTTTAACAACGTCGTTGCCTGTGGCTATAAATAACTGTTGAAAGGAACAAATATTTTGGGGTTTTTTTTATTTTTATATGCGCGTTCACGTACATGTAGGTGTCTTTCAGCAGCTGACGAGGCCGCTTTGTAGTTCAAGAGGTTGCTAATCAACAAAGTGTCCTAGTTAGATTTTCCCGTTTGAGTTTTGTCTATTCGTTGTGAGTGAGTATTCTTTTACACCGCCTTTAGTGATATTCCAGAAATATTGCGGCAAGGGACACCAGAAGAGAGCTTGACACATTGTACTATGGAGAGTCGAACCCGTGTCATCGGTGAGGTGACGAACGCTCAAACCACCTGGCAACACATCGTCCCTTTTCGATGTTTTGGGGGATCATGAATATTTGGGAGACATTTTGTCGTGAAGACACAACCTGTAAAATATATCTCTTAAAATATTCATGACATTTACATTATGTTAAGCATATATCATATATAAACGTCTCTTTCAGTCACGATATCTTTGTTTAATAGATCATATAGACATAACTAAATCAAATAGACATGACTAGATCAGGAAGTGACTCCTTGCATAACATGTGAAGTCTGTCTATTTTGTCACAAGCACCTTGCACATTACAAGGCTCGTGTTTGGCTTGAAAATGAGTTATAATCACGTTATGAGGAACTTGCCCCTTCAGTCTCGAGCATCCCTGGGAACATCTGCGATATCATACCATCATGACGTATGCTTATGGGTTTGGAAACCGAAAAACTGCTAAAAGAGCCGTTATAGTCAGCAGAACATCCGTTCCATTTTAAGGATGCTAAAAATACAATCTTTAAATTGTTTTGTTCGTCACAGTTTCCGTTCTCTTTGTAAAAGAAATATTTCTGTTTATTTACGTCACTGAAAATCAACACAAATACATTTCTGCGAACTATAATGGTTTGATCACTTGTAGAACAGTGTACAGTTGTATCTGGATGAATAGTATCATTTCTTAGGCGATAAACACTCAATATTTCGTTTAGTTGTGAAATTGTCGGTTTACGTGAAATTTAGAAACAAGAAGAAAGTAAATTCTAATTCGGAACAAACCCACTGAACACATTATACAAAAAATATAAAACAGTTCAGTCTTCCATGAATTATATTTAAAACATCGATCTGACAAATCACCACTTTTCTTCGAGTTCTAATGGTCTTTTTGCTTCCATATGTGTTTTATTTTCTACAGGTGTAATGGAGGTTGCGTCTTCCGTTTAAGTTCGGCACGTTATTACTAACTGATTGTTCGTTGCACAATATAATGCTACACTATCGATATTTGTCATTTGACTGCAAAGTTGTTGATGAATAAGAAATATTTACTCACTCTGTCTCCTGAAACTGGTGAAAGATATTCACTTGAAGAATCGATAAACACATTCATCACTTACAAGGTGGCAGAATATTGCATATGGACGATAATCGACATCCCACATCATGTTATGTACTGTTAGAGCTGCACGATTAGATCGTCGACTGCAACTGGGTCACGTATGTGCGTCTACTTTTATTCCAAAGTGGATTACACAGGAATATGGGAATAGTGGAATGTTTATAAGTGAATTTAGACAAAGATGTCAAGATATTGAAATGCAAAATTGGCATTCTCGATAACGTCATCAACTTTTCTAAACTAAAAAAACTATGGAGCGACTCCGTCCTGGAACATGACAAGGGCCTTGTACGTTTTTATGCAAATTCCCCTGCCTAAGCCAGAAATTGAATGTTCAGCTACAACGTAATAATAATGATGATAATATAAATAATATTGCAGTTATATGTGACAAATGTATGGTATCCTAGAACGGACATTGTCGCATTATCGCGTAGTTTCCCTCTCAAAAACAAGCAAAAAGGGGGAAAATTAACCAAACCGCGACAATGCGACAACGCGACATTTCAGTCGCTGTGTCGCACTGTCGCGTTTTGACTAATATTGTTCTACTCAGAGCGACAATATTCCTTCTATATTTAAAAACAATGTGGCTTTAACGTTACACAACATGAATTTCACTTTTTCTTTTGTGTTCATTCTACTCTGTACTTAACTGGCCTCAAAAACTTAAATAAACTTTGTCTCCTTTGTTCTTCTACGTTTGGAAATTCATGACGATAAAAGTGTACAATGGATTCTACTACCAGCCTGTTCAGTTGTTTTATACACACTTGTTATATTTGTTAGCAAACCGAAATACACGTTTAGCTTAATTGGCATCCTTCTCCAAACACAAAAAGCTGCGATCTAAAAAAATAAATATCTGATGAATGCATGAAAATACATTAATATATTGGACACACTAGAAAAGCTACAACATATTTTGTGTTTTAGTGCCTAAATGCGTAAATGCAATCGTGGCTTGCCTAGCTTGGTTATGTCAGCAAATCTAGAATTATTTCCAGACAACAAGCTGTCCAATAGTTCATTGAACTGGTGATCAGACGCGGTGCGGGTGAGCTACCGGGCAATGATTGTCAAACGCACGTGCTGCACGTGAAACCTGCGGCAGTTTTGACATTAAACTGACACCACGAATCTGAAAAGTTGATCAAAACAAGGCGGGTCAGTCGTCCTTTCTCGGTTCATTCGTTTGTCCAAACATCCGTACCCCAGCCAATATGATATAATTTTCGCACCTACAAAATACAACAAAGGTATACAATTCTCTGTTTATTGTCAGACTAGGCGTTCCAGATTGTGACAGGTAATTGACACGGAGGGTGTTTTCATGTCGAAAAACGCACGTGCATCATCAATGTCTCATTCATGTATGCACATTGCAGATACGGACGAGAAACTCATTTTAACTGTAGACAAATGGCACAGCGACTGGCTGAATATTGGTCATATGAGTTTAGTTTTACGCCGCACACAGAAATATTTCAGCTGTATGAATATTGAAAATACTGAAAATATTACACAAAAATATAGCACAAAAAACAATAACACTTGCTATATCGTCAGGGAGTTCTCCGGTTTGAATCAACCCACTTCCATAGCATGGTCGGTTTGTGGACAGACCCAAATTATTAAACATATATATGTAATACCTTTCATTCAGATAGTCAGGAAAGTAAAGTTGCGTTAACTGTGACAAGGCAAATATACTGTACATTACCAGCCGTACCAAATCTGTTTTTCTTCTCTGTGTGTGCATTTAAAACAATACAATTTGTGCTTTGATAGTCTGTCTCAGCCCCTAAATCGCGTTATTTACCATCCGCCTACCCCGTTCTCCAGTAGTAAAGCCCGAAATGAAGCAGATCTAGCTTTCTCTGTCTACTCCCATTTCTGATAACTTCAAGTTGTGAGACTCCCAGTTTTGAGACAGTGTAATAGGTAATTAACAAAGAAACCACACCATACTTTCCTATCTGAAAGAATGGATTAACCTCAGCTGATTAGCGTTTAGCTTTGTAACTGAACGATACAGAACAGAACACACATTATATCCTAAAAATATGGATGTGGAAGCACCACCTATGTGCATTCAAATAATAATGTCTCTCACAAATGGCAGTTCTCACAAATGGAAGGACACCAGACTTCTCACTCCGTGATATTGCTGGAATATTGCTGAAAGCGAAGTAAAACTAAACTCACTCACTCATAGAGTTTTATATTGTTTCCTTCTACTTCGAGTAACAGGTTTGAATCGGGTAAATGCGTGGGAAATGTATTTAAATGGTTCTGTTTGACTGTTCACTCTTCACTAAATGCGTTCTTCACTATTACCCGTCATTTGGTATCCTCTTGAAATATCTTCACCAGGCACAGTATACGTATTCGTCGCAATACGTTAACATGTAAACATTTCGTGCAGTTCTCCTGGTTAATAAGAACTCACAAAGACTGATGGCGCTGGGGAAGGCTCGGCTACCAGTAGCTGACACTGTCAGATAACGGCATCTTACTTTTTAGTAGTATACAGCATAGTCTCAACGTCAGGAAAGACGATTGTATTTAGACCGTTTTTCATAGTAATCAATTTATCTTTGTATATTTAGCTTTGTCCAAAATGTATTGCGAGATGATCACAGACAAGATTTCCTGACATCATATATCCAGCTGGTTGTAAAACTACTCTATTATTTGATGTTTATGTGAAAACGAGATATACGATATAGCAATACGATATACGATACAGCAATACGATATACGATATGGCAATACGATATACGATATAGCAATACGATATACGATATAGCAATACGATATACGATATGGCAATACGATATACGATATAGCAATACGATATACGATATAGCAATACGATATACGATATGGCAATACGATATACGATATAGCAATACGAAAACGGTTTGACATACGATAAATGGGAGGAAAAATGCATTAACATTATATTCCAGTCTTTCCGCTGATCTGAAAATAACCTAATTGCTTATGGCGGGTTGTTTGAAAAACAACATGTTTCGACATTAAACGAAATAGACATGAAACGAGCAATTCTACATAAAGGAAATGTTTATACTTTGTCCAAAGAGGGGCGACTGTGCGTTAATTTGTATGTAAATCTAGTTTAAAAATCATTTTCATATATCTGTCAAGTGATGCAAAAAAATAAACATGTATTTTACAAAAATACCGATGCGTTAAAATTAATCGAGCTACACAATAGGTGTTTTATTGAACGAAACAATAGTTTCACTCTTTCAAATCCCCTGTGCCTCATCAGAACGGCTGCAATAGATCTTTATTGAATGTATTTAATGATATCGTGTGTCTAGTGGATCTTGGATGTTGAATAGATAACTCAGATATGATCACGCAAATTGTTTCCGCGAAGAATCACAACGATATCTGTCTAGCGTTCTGATGCCTCGGGGAGTTATGGGTTCAAATGAAATGACAAAGACTTGTGATGAGCTAGTTTGGATTGATTTTTTTTGCATTTAATGCATAGTTTAATTTAAATGATTTTTCATCAAGAATATTCTCATTTCGTTTTAATTTGCGTGCGAAATTAGCACAACTTAGGAACATGGGTATCATAAACCCAGTATCACTTGTCGTGCAATTAATTATCAAAACAATAGCAATCAATATGCGCCATGTACAAACGTGATTCAAATTTGGTTTCGTATCGACCCGTTAAAATGTGAAAGTTCCATATGCCAAAATGCGTACAAAATGCAACAGCAAACTTTAGGGCATCGCATCCCTCAAACAAACCTGAAGTTTTCTCACTAAACAATCACTGTCAATTTGGCGGGAATGTAATTGAACAATATTATTGAAACTAATCTGTTTATCAACCACTTCTTTACTTTATTAACTACATAGTAAAACCTCGTTCGTGATATTATCTTTATTATCAAAAGAAACCCTTTCATTTAACTAATAAACTAATAGCTGAAATGGCTAACTGGATATCGGCGCTATACAAAGGTCTAATAGTATAGCATCATGTTCTTTTCATTTTTGTAATCCTCACCCTGAGCATCGACACTAGCTTCATCAATTAATATTTATGCCAATCTATCCCTTGCCTCCTCATTAATCTAACGTCAAAACATATTGTTATTTTTCCGCAGATCAGGAGATGTATTAGTTAAATGACAGGATTTCTTTTGATAATAAGGATAATGGCACGATATCTCTCTCTCTGTCTCTCTCTCTCCGTCTCTCTGTCTCTCTCTCTCCGTCTCTCTCTCTCTCTCTCTCTCTCCGTATGAACTATAAAATGTTACTTTTTGAGTTCACAAATCCAGTTATTATCTCACGAAAGCTACCATCGTGCTTTTACTGCAGAAACTAAGTGATGATGCTTTTAAGATTCCTTCGAACTGACATCTGTTATATGTTGTATGACAGTTTCAAGGTGATGTTTATTTCAGTTTTACAGCCATTGATCCATGTGCAGAAAAGCAATGCACATGACACTGTGCATTATGACATGACATTTTCCCTGCTGGGTTTGAGCTCCATCGGGGAGTCAAACCTACACTATCAGAGTCAGGCACATAATCGCCACTATAAGAAGATTACCACACCATGCATCATGGTGACAACGCCTTTGCCGATGATTATGATAATGGCGACAACGACGACGATGATGTTGCTGGAACTTCAGAGTGTTTCTGATTTCTAGAATATGGCAGTGTCTGTAGAAATCACCTTGTATTTATATCTGTTTCCATGGTAAATTTTTTTTTTCAAAAGTGTCTAAATCACGGTACCATCAAACAGAAATGAATTGTTTGTATCACAATTTCCAAACTCAAATTCAGATCTCCTGAGCTATGTAAAAAGAACAATATGGTTTGAAGTCAGATTAACAAGGCAAGGGATAGATTAGCATGGTTATCGGAGTGAAGATAAAAAATATGAAAAGAACATGATGATACGGATGGCGTTGTTGATGTGACGACAACGATGATGATGATGATGATGATGATGATTGTGACAATGTCGATTACGATGCTGATTCTGGGGTTGATAGTGTGAAGGTGTTGTCGATAGAAATAATAATAATAATAATAATAATAATAATAAAGTTCATTGTCCCGCCCAACCTTCTGCTGCAATCAGTCCAACTGGTCAGTGCAAACCACGATAACCCTCCCCTGACGACGTGTCTCGAATTAAGCCCCGGATTAATACAGCCTCTCATTACAGTTGTATTTCCCGACGGAGAGACACCAATCAACCACGATGAACATCAAATCTTGTGTAGTGACCATCTGTCCGAAGTAAAATGATGAAGAAATATACGACTTCATTGCTAGCTAGTCATCAGACCCGCAGACAATGGCATCAGAAAATGGTACCTGCATGCTTGTATTTTTGACATGTGGAACTGAAGATGTATTTCTTATACCGGAACATATTAACTTCTGTAGTGAGCGAATATGAACCGGTTACATTGTATGTTGTATTTGATTTTTGTAATAAATATACGATAACACATGCTTGGTGAGGGTAATAATGTTAGAAATATTATGCCTCCCGCTATTCCCTCCGTGAAAAATTCTTGAAAGGAAACTGAAATAGATGCCAAGGATACCCGCATTCTGTAAATTTCATTTACGTTTACTTCCGTGGACAAAGTACAGACACACAGGGTGAGGTAGCCTTGTGGTTAAACCGTTTGCTCGTCATGCTCAATATATTACCCAGTTCGAATCCCCACATGGGAAGTCGCAGTATTCCAGCTATATGGCGGCGGTCTGTAATTAATCGAATCTGGACCAGGCAATCCAGTGATCAACAGGAGGAGCATCGATCTGCACAACAGGCAACCGATGACATATCTCAACCAAGTCAGCGAGACTGATCCGATCCCGTTAGCCGCCTCTTCCGACAAGTATAGTCGCCCGAACTGGGTGTACGGAGGACACCGGTTGTGAAGGATATGCTCACCTTTTGGAGAACACCATTATTTCACAGTGATTCATAAACACATACCCTGTCATCGTATCGCATGGTCACAATCACTGGATTGTCTGGTTCGGTCTCGATTTGTTTACAAACACCACAGTGCAACTGTAATATTGTTTATATATACCTATTATAGAGTCACAATTGTACAATCGAGATTCCTTATGATGTGCAGAGGGTTTTGTCGCTTACATCTAATTCATGATGTTGGTGATATTTGCCTGCAACAGCTTTGTACATTTGCTTCAGCTGGGTGAGATCTTGTGGCAGTATATGCTCACTCGATTACAATACCTGATTAAACACGGCGATCAGTATGTTCAGACAGATATCATATTTCACCTCATGAATAAAGGACAAGGCATAAACTGTATCAGTTTAACGGAGCAGTGAGAGTCGGTTAAAGGCAGCGGAATGAAATGTAGCTTTGAACATAACAGAACTCGCTCAGGTACACGTCGGTAAATATCGATCTACGCAAGATGGATAAGTATACTGGTTGGATGATATAGGGCTTGTAATGTGTAAAGAAGTAAATTTTGTGCTTGGAATGGTAAACATGGGGGATGGTAAACGGTGGTGACGGGGAGGGTGGAGGGGAGATGTTACACAGTGTAGATGCACCTGTAATCTGCTGGGAATGGATGGGGGGGAGTAAAGTATGGGTGGTGATGTAAGTTGTGAAGGGGTAAAGTGGTAGCTAGGTGAATGAGAGATGCGATAAGATGATGGAGATGGAGTGGTACAGTGCGTGGGTAAACGGTGTGTGTGTGTGTGTTGGGGGAAGGTGGTAAACTGTTGGACGTGGAGGGGTAAACAGTGTGAGAAAACTGTGAGTGGAGGGATCAACATGGTACATGGTGTGGAGGGGCAGGGTTATTCACGTCCCAGTCTGTGGTTGTTTAGATTTCAAAGTCCAATTAAACTGTGGTGCTTGTTGCAAGTGGACAATTTCCTTCCACACTTACACACGCTGTTTTGACACCAGGTGTTGGTTAACCATTTGATCGCACCTTCCAGCAGGTACCACTATCAACTGATAATTCAGGGTACACCGGAAATAGCGCTTATTGGTTCACGCCTCTCCGTTTTTATGCATATGGTAAGAAACCCAAGCTGTTTTTGACAGGCCGATCGCTTTGCCATATGGGGGAGTCTAGTGACATATGGCCCAACACAATAGAGGGTGTTCAGCTGACAACATGGCCGGCCTCTGATCCCATGCTAACTGGCCTGTGGCTATTGTGGCTAGCTGTTATACTTCAAACACAATACAACGACAGGGGAAGTATTTTTGAAATCTTATTGACACGGGGAGGTATCGTATCACATAGAATTCCATGAATACGAATGTTCCAGCATCGCTAATGTCTCATCGCTACAAACGAGATGGGCGTTTTGTAAGATTGGACTGTATGTTTCAAGTTTGCAGTTGAGGATGTCCCGATTAACAGGTGTCCGGTTTAACGAGAAATTGTTATATAGTAATGTATACCTTGTAGTGCAGGCAGTAACAGTTCGGGTCAGCTCTCAGTGGTTCCACGCTATACCTTTCTTCATCTCGACCACCACCATTGCCATCAAAACCACCGCCACTACAACCACTGCCACCAACATCGCCGCCACAACCACCGCTGCTACAACCTTCATCGCCATCGCTAACACAATCCGCGCCACTGCAATTACCACCACCACCACCACCACCATCGATCACACAACCACCGCCACAATAACAATCCGCGAAGATTGTTGGTCTTCTGTAAAGAGGCGACTATCGGGATCGGGTGGCCAGGTTCGCCGACTTTCTTGACACATGACGTCGTATCCCATCTGCTCATGTTGTTTATCACTGGATTGTCTGACCCAGACTCGGTTATTTCCAGACCGCCGTCATATAGCTGGGATGCTGTTGGGTGTGGAGTTAAACAAGAACCCCCCCCCCCCGCCCCCGAGAATACTAAGTACTACTACCACCACTAAGGCTGTGCACTGGCAAATAAATTGTATTGCAATATATTACGATTTAGGCACTCGTATCGCTATACGCATTGCAATATATTCGGAACTTAAGTTTGACACTAAGTACCACTAACTGTGCGTGTTGATCCCATTTCCTACATTAGTTCCTAAACATATATATTATGGTTCTGATAACAACAATCTCAAAATTAAGGTGCAGTCAGGGATTCTATTTTCTTTTTAACACAATTCATAGTATTGCAGTAGGCCGTTTTGTCATTGAATGACAAAGGAAAAAAATGTTGTGAATGAATGCTTAATTCCAAACATAAAGATAACCACCAAAACAATGTTTTTATGCCCAGTACAGTGGTTTTCAGAAATAACATTGCATAATGTATCGTTGGCAATGTGTATTGGGATATATCGGTATACCGGTAAAACATCACCATCACGGCCAATACAACTGCCTCTCCTGATACGTAATAGAAATAGAACATTCTACTGATCTCCTCCTTGCTATCGTCGAATTATTCGCTAATCTTGCCTGTAGATTGTTTCACAGTACCGGAACTTCCATGTAGCTTGTTTCACCGCATCAATATTTTTCTAATGATGTCTCATGGTGTTTGTGCTTTCCTACAGATTGTTTCACGGTATCTATACCTCTCTGTAGAATGTCTCATAGTATATATACTTCTCTAATGATTGTTTGCCGTCTATATACTTCCCTATGAGATTGTTTCATGGTACCTATGCTTCTCTAATGATTGTTTGCCGTCTATATACTTCCCTATAGGTTGTTGTCTCATCGTATTTATGCTTCTCTAATGGTTGTTTATCGTATCTAATCTTCCCTGTTCATTGTCTCATCGTTTCTGTGCTTCTCTAATGATTGTTTGCCGTCTCTATACTTCCCTATGAGATTGTTTCATGGTACCTATGCTTCTCTAATGATTGTTTACCGTATATACATAGTGTTCGCATGATTGTTCCATGATTTCGAAACAATACCTACCCTTGTCTGATGACTAATTCACTGTGTGTATCCTTGTTTCATCCTATTTATCCCTCTCTAATGATTGTTTCACATCAACATTTGTAAATCATATTGTCTATCACATTGTTTCACATTATCTAAATGATTGTTTTACATTATCTAAATGATCGTTCCACATTATCTATACTTCTCTAATTATTGCTTCACATTATCTAAATGATTGTTTCACATTATCTAAGAGATTGTTTCACATTACTTCTCTAATTATTGTTTCACAAATATCTAAATAATTGTTGCACATTATATATTTATGTTCCTTTGAAGATTGTCTCAAAAGTATGTATATTTCTCTTTTTTCCCACTTAGCATCCAACATATACATATCTAGTGTTTGACGCTTCACCGATGACAGTAGTCTTATGCAGGAAAACTGCAATATTTAATGTTGATACCTATAAACAATATTAAGAACCAGGCAATCTGATACGTCCTCAGAATTCGTATTAATATTTTCTCTTTCTGTTATGACAAATACGTAAACCTCCTACACAAGAAAACCGGAAGGAAAGAAAGACAGAACATGTAACAGGAAGGAAGGAAGTAACCCAGATATCATTGTGTACAGCGGACATATTGGTATCTGGCTATGCACGTGTCCCTGTCAGTATGAAGCTCATGTGACTTGGTTTCTTTTATGTAAATTGCACAACAGCTGCCACTGGCATCCATATAGGAATTTCATTTTTTTACGTTCCTTGTTACTTTTTTGTAAATTATATTGTCTAAAACTAACATGCTATTTGTACCAAATCTTGTTTAAAATCAATCGCATGATAGTGTGATTCGTTACTTACAGGAATAATTCGTGAACCCAACGTGGACGTGTTATAGGGTTGGAACAAAGATTTAACTAATACGATACATTGAACGTTGAAAATATACGATACATTGGACGTTGAAAATATACGATACATTGAACGTTGAAGAAAGCCTAGATCTGGCATCATGACTAATCTTTTCAGTGAAAAATATGAAACGTAAGATAATCAATTAAAACGTTCAGATTGTTAAAAAAGGACTTCGACCCTTTGTCCATAAATCCGTTTCATAGACACATTGTGCCGGATTGTTTCCATTTTAAAATCCATTTTCAGTTCTAATTAGAACCGATCTTACCCCCAAGGGATCCCCACATAGGTTTCAAACGGGACAAAGATATTGCCTCTATTATCATGAATTTATGCTGACTAAGCCCTTTTTAGGCAACGGATCTCCTGTCCAAGTGAAGCCCCCTTCCCAACAAAGATCAAACATTTTTATCAACGAAGTCGGCCGTGCAGTAGGGGGCCTAAAGAGCTTTACACAAAATCGGGATATTCAAGTTTGAATGCTGTGCTACCCTCCCGGAGAAGGGGCTATTCCACTGTGAATTACAACTAATTAATATCAATTGTCCCTGGTCTTTGTCGAGGCGGGCCGGGATCTGCCGACTGAGCCTATTTCTATCAAGACCCTACACACAAAGGAGCCCCGAAAATGTTCGTCGACAGACCGCTCCGCTGTGCTCTTATCGGGACCGAGCGAGGCTGCTATTGTGCCTCCGAATACACCATCCAGTCGTCGGGAGAGGCCAAGCAACTCCATCCACTAATAAGAATAAACTGTATAATTACAGTCGACTTGAACGCAGGCATCATCTATCACACGGGAGAACGGCTCACAATACGGAGAAAGCAAAGACACTGTACTATAATGATCTCCTCGCCTGCGAAAATAATAACCCCTCCCTCGGCTCACGTGCTTTTACCCTCGAAACAGATGCCATCCGCGAAGCAATCATGCGGAAATATTACGCGCATGCGCTTGAGGCTGTTTCGGGTGGTCGGCAATGAAATCGCGTCAGGATGAACTCGGGAGGTCATAAATCAAAAATCGTGATAGATTCTTTTCAAGCGACCCCTCAACTCACGACAGACGATATTCCATGAATTTTACGCTATGCAAATGTCCCGATTCATTGGATTGAGTGAAGGGTACCCAATGACTAATTTGAGAGAGGTCAAAACTGTCTGTGTAAGCAGCTAGGCCCGTTCACAACGAATAAATATATTTATGTACAAGAGCACTGCTATACAGTTAAATGTTAGACTACACTGAAATGACCCCCTCGCTAAATAAAAGGGGAAGGCGCAGATTTGGGACAGGGTTTAGTGCAATGGCGACAGACATCGCAAAGGACATAAATCTCCCTCGGTGACAGATATTAAATTTTGTCGTATACAGTCTGGTTCTGTAAGACTTGAACTTGGCGATAATAGCAACAGCTTAAAGACGCCGTCGGTCTTTCTTTGATGTCGCAATATTTCCCACGAAACGAATTCCTCTCGTTCTTAAAACGATTCTCGCATGAATTATCATGGAAATGCATTGCAGCAAACAATGGGCGATTCTGTAGACATATACGACCCAATATAACCCTCGTATGTTTAAAACTGTCATGTCTATGAACAGATTATTCGCAAAACAATAACAATGCTTATAGCTCTTTGATACAGTAATCCACATCGGCGTCCGTTTGATGTGACAATATTAAATTGCTTTGTCACATAGGGAAGTGATTTTTGTCTTGATGACAAAGTCACGGTCTATCACTGTCAACATCTCTCGTAGATAATGATAAAATTTATATCTTTTCCTTCTCAAAGTGGTAATAAACATAGGAGTTTATCTGTCGCATCTTGCAACACATACCATCAAAAAGTTCAACAATATAATATACCTTACATACTAATCCCTCCTACCGCTTCACGGCCAAGGAGCATGGTTGTCAGTTTGGCAAGACCTCGTTGCCGGGTATTTAGCGACAATTTATCAAGTTTGATAGGAGTGTGCCATCCTTTGAGTTTGAAATAGGTTACGATACCGATAACCTTACATACCGCTACTTAAGGGCGTGTACATCCACAATGTTATTAAAATTTCATCAAGTAGACGGTAAATCCTATTCACACCAAACACGAGGAGTTTAAACAAACCTTGCGATGTAGAACTGAGTGTACTAATTTGCAGATTTCCCCACACTTAGATACATGTGCCAAAAGAAACAAATTAATCCGCATGCAAATATGTATTACTTTTTATCTATTTCGATTTTTAAAAAATTTTAAAAGCTCTCAGACCTTCAGGATAGCATAACTCATTAATCACATGATCCATTCAAGAAACACTGCGTATAATTTCTTTTTTTCTTTTGCTACTTTATAACACCAACATAATAGAATAATAATATGAAATTGCATGTTTTTTACCGAAGTTTTTCAATTTCTAAAGTATGTGCCTTGAGAAAACCTAACGGGAAAAAATATATCAGTCGGTGTTTGTGATGGATCAGAAACAAATTTGAAATATTTATTCAATAAGGAGGTATTTGATACGGCTGTCGAAGCTGACATTGCATGTATCGTGACAGTGAACAAGTGTGAATTTTGAAGTGAATACGTCTTTTTACCAGATATTTTTTAAAAACTCACAATCGCATCTAAATCAAATCGTCCTACCGGTGACGATCCCGTTTCTATCACTTTGCCAAATTTCCGGAAATATGAAATGTAAGGATATCCTTACACTCGTCATCACAACATTTGAAGGCTGACAACAACAAACCTGACCACACCATCTGATATTGGTGTGTACTTTATTTTGTCCGGTAGAGTATATTGACGATGTGCTCATTGCACGATGTACACGTGCATCGGGATTAGGATTTACACGCGATTAGAATTATTCAGTACGACGTGCAGCGAAAGTTTCAGAAACGCTATATAAATAAAACATTTTACCTGACTCTGCACTTTGGTAAACATGTTCAGTGTTTACATTCGGCGTATAAATGTGTCACGTTAACTGTCACTACACGCTGACTTGTGGCATTTTACAACAAAATATCACTGCAAACCTGAATCTTGTAACGTTAACGCGAGCATGTATTTCTTAACGAACTTATATTAAGTTCATCAATTAGTCTCTGGAATTATGATTCATAAAAATATAAAACAAATCCACTGAAGCAAGGCAATATTAATTATTTTTCAATGCTATATTAAAGTTTGACAGGTTGTACGTTTGTCATAGACGATGTGAGATTGTCCAAAGTAACTTTCCATACTTTCTACAGTAGTGTCTGTATCAGGTTTCATATTGTGTTGACAACTGAAGTTTGCGAACAAACAAACTGGTTGTATTGCAATTTAAATCGTTCTGTTTAGACCCCAATGATCGATCTGAGTTTTCATTGGGCATTGATATGAATACCATATTTGCTGACTCATCGTGTTCTTACGGCCGAATGAGATTAGAAATGATAACTTGTTTTATGTGTTTATAGCCAGAATCTAAATAAATGAGAACCATGTGAGCAGTGCAATATTCGCATTTTTGTCACAAACGGTCCGATTATAAACACGGCATAAATTAAGAATTTGTTTTGCACATCATAGAAGCGGCACAAAATGCTTTAAGATTCCCCCTTAGCGGTATCTGTCGCGGCACTGTAGATGTCACTCGTAACACAAGTACGTCTAGGTTTTAGTACATCATCAACAGAAACAGTGGATTCGATTGTCGCACAAGAGATCGTTATTACAAAGAAACTGTTTCCACTTGCAGTAATTATCATGAACAGACATCACCAGTTCCACGATTATGCTGTTGTGCTGATAGACACGAATAGTCTAAAGTCAACAAAATCTCTATATTTTTCTGCTGACAAATGCTGGTGTCATCATATATAACACCTCAAAGCTATCACCAGCGTCAGTACACGAGTTGCATGTACATACACGTATATACTGAGTGAGTGAGTGAGTTTGGTTTTACGCCGCTTTTAGCAATATTCCAGCAATATCATGGCGGGGGACACTAGAAAATGGGCCTCACACATTGTACCCATGTGGGGAATCGAACCCGGGTCTTCGGCGTTACGAGCGAACGCTTTAACCATTAGGCTACCCCACTGGCCCTACATATATAAAATATAATATTTATAACAAGATGGCCAATAATTTCTTTACAAACGTGCAAAATTCCTAATAATCTTAACAATCCGATTACAAATCAGTTTCTTTTAATGTAATAGGGATGGTCATTAGTAATGATGCTGTTTGATAAAACATTTACCTTGAGTTGTTAATGCAATACAATCAAATAGATAAAATTCATTTCCGATAAGGTTCGAGTTACACCTAGTACACAATCTTTCTTGAGCAAGTGAGTGAGTGAGTGAGTTAACATTTAACGTCACAGCGGTAATATTTCAGCCATATCGTGACGAGAACATATATGTATACTATAAAAACCTGTCGACGAAGGAAACAAAAACAACTAGAATATCACAATTTAAATTGAAACTAGCGTGAAAGGTTAAAACTAAAAGCACTATTTGGACAATACAATCTTCCTTGCATTATAAACATCGGCCATTTTCTCTTCGTACATTATGGTTGCTTGTTCTGGAACATGACATTAGTATAGTAACGTTTTCATTAAATAAAAGATATTGGTAAAAAGATGGGGAATCCTTAGTGATAGAAAAATGAAAACCCTGAGATGTGTTTTCAGTATTGATACACAGTGTATTGCAGCACAATGTTCTGTTGTCATGCTTACAACATTTAACATCAGACGAAATGTCATGCCATGCATGTAGTTAGAGCTAAAGAAAACAGCTACAAAAGAAAAACACAATATAGTAGTGTATTTTTTTTTATTTAAGTGTCACTGGCACACGTGCAGTTTACGGACATTACATTACTCAAAAATAAAAACTATGCGTCTAGTAGCCACAAACTGGTTTACGAGACACATATATGCCGTAAGAAATATATGAATATGAGATTTACAGTAATATATTAAAGGTTTACAGTGATTGTTATCGATTTAGATCTTTAAGACATGTCGATGCACTGATATCTACAAGCAGTTTATTCGCTTGTATTATCTAACACAAGGTCTTGTTGGGTCACTAATAGCGGAAATATACTGATTTTGAGATTTCTTGAGAATAGGAACCCAGTGATCAAACACGCGATTTTGTTACAAACAGTTTCTCGATGAAATGTATCTAGGTAAGAATATTTACTAGAGGTAAGAATATGGAAAGAGACTGTCAAGGATTGTGCCATATGTTAAATATGTTACATAATGATAATATGTGTGTTATTAAATGATGTAGTTGATTATGAAAAATTAAACTGGGCATTTATCATATAATATATATTACCATATTAAAACATAGAGATTTTCGTACAAAGGCATTATATGTATGGTGATATTTCACAATAGTCCACAAGGTACATTCCTGAAGATGTTTTAGACAAATATCTGTACTGGTAAGTTCTGATTTCACTCAAGTGTGCAATGAAAAGTCTGTCTATGTTTTATGATTCACATTTTGGGAACATTAAATAAAAAAAAGAAAGAAAAAGAACTAACGGGATCGGGTAGTCAGGCTCGCTGATATGGTTGTTCAAGCTGTTGATCACTGGATTGTCTGGGCCAGAGTCGATTATTTACAGACCGCCGCCACAGTGCTGAGTGCGGCGTAAAACTAAACTCACTTACTCACGGAATGGGCTACACAGACTAAACGTGGACACGTGGATTAGAAAATAAATATAAGAATATGGAAAGCATTCTGGATTAGCAAGGTTGTAAGATTTTAAGTTTTTTTTAAATTTTAACAAGACGGTATCCTGAGCGACATGACAGTGAGTGTATTTTGATCTGAGATTATAATATGATATGAATGCATTGTGACGGCGTATTCAACACAACACTGGGTTATATCTGTGTCTGTTATAACTTTGGTCTACTCTACGTATAAATATAAGGGTACGGATTTAATTACTAGCGTGAAAAATAATGGTTTCCATGGAAATTGTACATAGATTTGAACATAATGATAACATGAATTGCTAAAAATGTATACAAGCATGTTTGGTATAGTTTATTTTTTTCTTAAGTCTTGTTGCAAATGTGTCCACAAAGCAAATTTCCTTGCCTCAAACGATCGTTGTGATAATGTTGTGAACAGTACCTACCGGTGATGTACAACTCAGAAGACATTATGGTTGATATATAATAAACAATTTTACTTCTTGATTTGAATACAGTAACAAACATATATACCATGTTTGGCAGCAACTGGAATATCAAACAAATAAACAAATGATACTTCACTGATGATGATGATACTGCTATATAAACCTCTATATTCTTATATACCTCTAATATTCCAACACAACATGTATTTTCTAAATCTTAATAACACGAAATTATAATGGTCTATTTTTTATTTAATTCCTCATGCTACGCGTGCGGTTTTAGATAAAATTTAAAGCTATCATAATTTCGGTATAGACCTCTGATTTTCCAACACACAAGTTTATCTCCTAAGTGTGTCGGTGTTTACAATCTTATAACTGTACTTTTATTGGGTCAAATGCCGTTCTCAAGACTACGCTGTGTATATTTGTGATGCCTGGTGCATGCTCGCTGCCGTGATAATGATAAAATATTGCCATTCAATCAATATGATAAAATCGTTTTCAAAACAACGAATGTCACCTGTACTCTTTTGATATCTGCAAATAATAATTGTTTTCGTTGCTATTGATTTGGCGAGGAACATACAATAAGTATTCCTGAAGACCAAATAAGAACAGGATATAGACCCAGAACTCCCGAACAGATTCCCTACAGAAGCAAGTTTTTGTTACAGGAATTACAAAAAAATGCTGTCATGTAAGCTGAGGATTTGTCAGATCACAATAATCTACAACACTAATTCACGAACGTTCTCATAGGATTACATGGTTTTGTTGAAGTTTCTTAAATTCGTTAATATTCGTACAAGAAATCTAATTCAGAAATCTGAGTATACCCAGTCTGTCTTACAGACCCTGAAGCAAATATATCCAAGAAAGCCCATGCAAGTCTAGATTCCCTTAGCTTCAGGAAATGAAGAAAGTCTCAGGGCTCCATTTCATTATATTATCATTTTTTAACTATGAACTTTTTTCAGTAAAATGTGTTCATTACAGAGACTAGTTGTTAGTCTAGAGAATACCCTAAGCTCCAAAAGATACTTTACCCTCATACTTTTATGAACTACTTAAAAACTATCAAAGGCGTGGTAGAAGGTGTTATTTTAGAAGAAAACTTAACATCACAGCTTTTAGTGACCATATGATTCGAGATTGTTTGGCTATGCAATACAGCAGAACGTTTCATCCTCACTTGACTAGATTTTAATAAATGCATTAAGGAAGGGGATCCGGAGTGACGTTTCTTTTTGCGTTTAGTATACATTGTTTACATTATGCATGCTGAGTTGTTAGTGTTTTCAAATCTTTCTTTCAGCAGTTTCGACGGACGGTGACAGAGGCAGTAACGGCTGAACAGAAACGTGGTGCTGAAATGATACCGATGCTGAACTACACCTCACCTCTGTTCTTCATCTTTGGGCATGAAACTTAAATATGTTTTACATGAAAACGCTTTATCATCTGCCAAATATTAGTTCCCGTTCAAATGAAAGCTGGTTATCCATAGTTTCGTGATCTTTTTCAAACTGTGCTTGTACAAGTTTAGAGCTGTTAAAGTATAAATAATTGTGATGGTATGAAATATTTTGCTGCAACAGATGCAATAATCAATGCCTCATAAATTGACAAAATTAAATTATCAGTCCAGCAAAATATGAATTTTCTTTTCTCAAAAGATATTTTATCCCAGACTCTTGGTTAAATGTGAGATCCACGCGGCTTGTGGGAAAAACTTGTTTGAAAACATATGTTTTCTGTTGTGCCTCTCCAAGAGCAGCTACTCTGTTTACGCAGAGTCACGCCGCATCTCATCACTCGATTGCAGTTCCACAGCACCCGCTGTATGTGGTGCAATAGTCTAAAGATTCGTTCTAAAATGCGAAAGTTAAACAAGAGCGGATCCGCTTTATTTGATATTCTAGATTTTCCCTTCTACAAGGTTTCAGGGAGAAGCTTTATCTCGTTATGTGGAAAGACGAGTTCGATTACCAACATTTATTTAGGGCATCAATTAAAGAGAGAAAAAAACCAGCAAAAGCACCACATACTGATGTACCACACAGTGACTGAATTGGAACATTGTCAAAATTTACAAAAATATTTGAAGTAGACTTTGCACATGTGGGCGGTTTGTTACAACACCATCCATTGGAAAAAGGCGCACATGTCTAAATAGGCTGGCTGGTTGAAGTTGTCACGTAAAACGTTTGCTGTATGTATCCTAAATTGATTTTAGAGGGTGTAAAATAGCCTTTATCCACGGACGTGTTCATTGTTTGAGTTTCTAAAGATGCTGGAACTGACGGAGACATTTTTACAACGTATATGTACTTGGTCATGCGATATACCCATCACCGGCTATTGTGACCCAGAAGGGGGACCTTGTCTGATCGGGCTCATACCAATATTCATTTCCAATTGATTCTAATATTTCAGGTTCGACATTTTCAGGAAAGATTTCCTGTCTCACCTCGTGCTTTAACACGAAATAAGTGACGATATTATTTCCATAATCATAAAGCATATCGCGATTGGCTGCCACGGTAAGCATTATACCACTCCGGCAACATCATAAGCACATCGTTCCCTGTCAAATTGTATTGATAACAGATATTAGAGAAACGATAAGCGTGTCCCGCCCCCTCGGAACATTCACATAACACATGCACAGACAAGACAAGTTTTCACCTAAGTCAGTAGGGGAATATGTGGTTCAAGGCGCCACGTGACATAATTTATTTCATTGATTGGTCACTTTTGCAAATCCCCATCCCATGTATGCAATGCATGTTGACTTTAATTGGATCTTTGGATATTGCAACTGTGTCAGGTCTTCCCTGGGTTATTTCGAATACCGAATTACCATTTAAATTCCTTGGTAAAGCAATCCTACATTTATTTTTATATACAATTTATAGATTCAACCTCAACACCACAGAATAATTAATTCCGCTTATCTGTCTTAAATACTTTCCTAGATTCTGCTGCAGATGGTGACTGAAATGATACGCGATGTAAATAGATAAATGAAATTTGTAATGACATAATGAGTTCTGGAGAGGACAAAACTCACCCTGTTCTATCAGTAGCACTTGGCTCACTATTTTCATTAAAACGTAGTAAGTTTGTTTTCTCATACAAACATATGAATCTGAACCAGACAATCCGGTGATTGATGTCACAAGCGGCGAAGCACGATCGTAGACTAACGCATAGTCTGTTACACTATAATTTTTATAGTAACAAACAAACCCATTTCAACTGCAAACGAGAGAGAACTGGAGAAATCTAGACTTGCTTCATGTAAGGCTTAAGCATGACAGCGAGGGCTGGACAGTAGGGAAACTAAGGTGGTTCAGGGACTGTGAGAGAGACTGCACGATCGTCAACCACGTGACCAAGTCTGACCATAGGTGGGGAAACTCAACGTTCAGGACGCAGTATGTGGAAACATCGTGTTGACCGGCACCATACCGTGTTCCTAAGAATGACTGACATAAATAAGATCAGGCAAAAAGGAATGTACTTTCGAAACCTTGACTGAAACAAATTGAATTGTAGCAAACAAAAACACGGCACACGAACATTAACGTTTATTGTGTTCTCAAGTAATACATGCCCTACTATATAATTTCAGCTTCAGTATAATGTAAAGAAATCTTTAAATACTGACATCAGATTCTAAGAAGTAAACTCAAACAGATGTAACTGACCAGAAAAGGTAAAACCTTAAATTGTGAAAGTAAACAGTTCTCAACCGACACTCAGTACTTAACACCGACGAATCAGATATCTGATTATTCCGGACGGTCGTACTCGTAACGATATTAGGATAAACAGAGTTGTACTGTCCACGTGTGTGTCGTTTCAGTTGTAGAAAACATAGACCGATGCAACAGTTGTTGTTTTGATAAATAAATTATAAACTTGCAAAAACGTTAATGCTTTCATTATTTCGCAATATACAATATATTTAGGACTGATATTATATTTCGCGTTTTAATATCAAAGACATATGTTTGCACAATCGTTTGTCTGATCTGACAGATACACACAGCGGTATGTGAGACATGTTTGCAATAATTTGATATATGGCTTGCTTTTGCAAACTTTAATGAAATTTAAATATTGGGCGAACTGATCTCGATGTCCGGGACATATATAACTGCAAACATCTCTCCACAAACATCATATGGTGATATTGACCGTAATCTATTCACTTTATTCTGCTCACACCTCCGCACTTTGTTTCGTTTCAAATAAATTACTATTTTGTTTGACATATGTAACAGCTGTTAAAATCCTGTTTATACATTCGTAAATCGTTCAAATTAAATACAAGCGATTCATATTTGATAAGATTTGAAAGTAAAATTATCTGGCATTAATGCAGATTTTCTTTCTTTCTTTCTGTTTTCTTTCTTTGTCTGATTTTGAAATACGTACGACGGGTCATACCAATTGTCAATTTTTCTAAATGTTTGTATATGGATATTCCATACTTCGATTTTCCGCAATTATTGTAAATTGTTTGTTGGGTGGCACACAACAGCTGTGAAAGATGAGTTTACATGAATCTCAGTGACATAAAGCATAATCAAACTTTCTGAAATATCAATATTTAATCTTCACATATTGCTGACTGAAAGTCCGCGTTGTCATAGCAACGAATCTTCAAATAAAAGATTCCGCACTTCAACATTGAGGGATGGCGTATGTACAAGTGATTAACGTGGATCACACAAGTTATAACGTTTCACAAGCTCTACAGTGGACGGTGTTCGACATTAGTGAGTTACACTTTTAAGACACATCGGCAATATTTCAACCACATGGTGATCCATAGGTGACAACTATCACAATTTAATACCACAACGTCGCGATCTGTTAGCGCTGTATTATCTGCCGACACGGATTATCCTGGGATTCAAAGTATTTATATACAAAAGAATGAGTCTATATGGACGGGTCACTGATAGCGAGGTCCCCGTGGAAAGGTAAGATTGACCACATTCATAGTTAGTACCAGCCATTAACAAAAACTTGATAAAAAATTATCATACGTTGTTTAACGCCCCGCTCAGCAATATTTCCGACAATATTGTACCCCAAATCGAAATATTACATTTTTAGGAATATTCCAACAATATCACGGCTGAGGACATCAGAAATAGGCTTTACACACTGTACCCGTACACGCAGTCCAACTTAGTAGCTGTGAGCATTATTATCGTTTATTGAATGTCATACAGAGCTCCAGCGAACTGTGTCAGTTATTTTTAATCGAACACTTTTTACGTTTTAAAGGTTTTGGAAAGGAGTATCCCACAAAAATGTACCTGTAATAAATCTCTCACATCAGATATGAAATAGCCATTGTGAAATAAAGGTATATCAGGATCCCTGCTACTAAGAATCAAGAATTCGTGGAAAATGTGATTATCTCACCCACGGGTGTGTGAGAAATAAGGTTTGTAATAGTCCGTACCAAGGCCAGTGTGATAAAGGTTCGTAATGACATGTCTTGAGGACTGACCTAGATGTTCTAATGATCTGTTCTAATGAATGTTTTAAATGTCTTTGGTGGTGTCTGTAAGTATTTATCTTTGTTTTTAATCGGTTGTCCTGGTAACAGCTATGATGATTATGTCATTTGCTTGATAGTGATTCATAAACACATTCTCCCGATGTAGTAGGATTCGTAGTATTGAATCTGCTTTTTATGATAAACTAATGATTTTGTCTCATCCATGCATAGAGACGGTGGGGTAGCCCAATGGTTAAAGCGTTCGGTTGTCACGCTGAAGTCCGTAGTTCGATTCCCCACATGAGTACAATGTATGTAGCCCATTTCTGGTGTCCCCCGCGGTGATATTGCTGGAATATTGCTAAAAGAGGCGTAAAACTAAACTCACTTACTATGCTTGACAACGGACAAGTGCTGTAACTTGGGAGGAAACACACAACAGTCGCGAGCTCACAGTAACTGTGCTCCGTCATGATAGAATACACTTGAAAACTGAATTCCAGCACGCAAATTACATCAAAACTATGTCTGTACATCGGATTTTCCTTCATCTTCAGACGCCATTACTCATGGGTGTAACTTTCCTTTGCGCTACAGTTTTGCTTGAATATTGCTTAAAGCGGCGTAAAACTTAACTCACATGCACTACTTAGCTAAGAGCAGTTGTTGATTAAAACATATACCGTCGTAACAATGAACTGTGATCCAGTCCACCTAGCTGTGAATGTGTCCATCGTAAGGATGGCAAAGCCATATTAAGTCGGCGCATCTATTGGCTGCAAGAGTTATATGACCCCTGGGGAGTTGAGATTGATAATACAAGGTGCCGTATGACTGTCATCCATCGATCGATGGGAAAACCAAGCGCCTTTGAGCTGGATAAATAAATAAATAAATAAATAAATAAATAAATAAATAAATAAATAAATACGTTACTGCCTCGATAGTTACTCGTGTATACCCGTTTATACGATTTTGGTTTTTGTTATTTGTTTAGGTTTTAATTTGTGACTATATTAACTGTAACACAAAAATTGTGCTTGGGCCTCATGCACTGAACACCGAAAGAAACGCAAGTTTTAAAAAATGAAATCTCATAAAAGTAAGCTTGCATGCTTTATGTCTCCCATCTAAAAACGACAAAAGTCAGGTTGCGTTTCTTATGCTGTCAGTATATACTGACGACCGACGATACTAATCCTGAGACTAAAAACAGAGCTATATCAAACAATTCAGCAATTTAATTTGTTTAGCTAAAAACATAAAGATACACTTACCAGAACCATTGTCTTCATAAAATACGTCTTCTTTGGCTATGATACTATACAGGATCGGACAGGCTTACTGTTCGTGATCCCCGATCCATTCATGTAATTTTAACTCTCACAGTCATTTTGGTTTTCACCACAAATGAAATTTGTTTTAGCGGAGAATAGAAAGTGGATAGTCTCGTGTGTTGATTTTCATTATTAACAACGATACGTGAAAGAAGAAACATTACCTGAATATAAGATGACTCACTGCACTTATAATTACTGATAAAATATATATCGTTTACCTCGGATATATTACACACCGCGTGATGCAGAACTCGCCCTTGCGGGATCAACGGGATAAAATGATTTTTATCGAGGCTTATCTTCAAAGTAGGTAGGGATATGGCTAGAAGTATACATCACCATATATGCCATTGGATGAGATGGAAATTTGACAATGTACAGCATGTGTCACTATACATAAGGATGAGGTGTTAATCTCCCAATTAGCTCACAAACGAATACAGTGAAGATTTCATGTGTTTGTAAGCAAGGGCATTGATTTAATGGCACTGACATGTCAAACTGTTCACGGTGTGATGTTATTACGCACGTAAGTCACACCACACGTCTTACATATCATGTGACGAGATGTTGGTATTTGAGTTCTGTTATGTTGTTTTATCTTGGCTTTGATGTTGTCTCTGTGGTGAAGGTCCATTAAGTATCTAACACGCAGTAGGCCTCACTCGCCGCACTCCAAAGTCTGTAGGATATCCTGGGTCTAGATTTTCGAAGCTGTCTTAGCACTAAGGTAAGTGCTCCAAATTAACATGGACCTGCGACTTTCTTAGCGCTAAGGTAGTCTTAAGTGCTGCGCATCAACATGGACCTACGACTTTCTTAGCGCTAAAAGAGCTTTGAAAATTTAGGCCCTGGGCCTAGATTTTCGAAGCTCGCTTAGCGCTAAGATAGTCGTAAAGTAATGTTAATGTATGGAACTTACGACTATAGTAGCGCTAAGACAGCTTCGAAAATCTAGGCCCTGGACCCCGTTTCACAAAGCTCTCGTAACTTGTTCCGTAGCATTCGTACCCCCTATGTTACTATAGCGTATATGTTTCGTAAATATGCCAAGAGCTGAAATCACTTTCTCTGTTTCCTTTATTCGGTTTCCCAAAGTAAAACACTTTACTTACTCGTGTGAAACATGACCAATTATATTTCATATAGTTGGCTGTATAAATTAACAATTCACCGAAATGTGCATTATCCGGGGGGAAAATCTATATAGTTTTCAGAGAGAGGACTGCACAGGCCTCTTTGAAATGGGTAGCTGTAGTTCCATGAGAATGGTGTCAGTGAATCTGACAATCAATTTCAACGATTAGACACAATTGTGCCGAGGTTTTGCAACCAAACTAAATCTTAAATAACACCGAAGGAACCCTGCCTCTTAACGTGTTGCAGTTTTTATGACGAGGTATATTTTATTTCACCATTTTTACGATGCTGAAGAACTCAGAACTGAATCGATCCTTTGCGATGCACGTGCCGCACGTGCGCTTTATCAAGTACACGTGAATGTCATGACATAATTTTAAAAAAAACTTATTCTGTTCAGAAATTACATGTAGCTCCACTGTTGTACCCACGTACCACTTATCATTGTTTGGAACCGAGCGCGTCAGGATTTTAGTTCAAATTTATTAGGTCTGACAGGTCTGACGGTTATTGGCAGCCATTACAGTGGGTCGATTTGAAAGTTGTCGATGCATTCATTCGCATGTTGTTTGTGTGAGAAATCCTTGTATAGTTAAAATGGAGTTTCAGTAAGGCAGAAATAAGACTTCGTTTTAACCAATCAGAATCGAGCATTTTTCAGTGTCGTGTTATGAATGGACGACCAACTGGGACCGACCAACTGGGACTGACCAATTGGAGCAGATTATAATTAATATTATACAACAGCTATTCTTAATCGTTCACATCGAAGTATCCTCAGCAAATCACAATGGGGATCATTGCCGCTGGAAGTTCATGTTGTATGTGTCACATGATCTGTAACTCCATTAGAAAATCGCACAAATTTTGTAACGGTAACTTTGTTGAGGACGAGGTTCATTTTCTTGTTGAATGTAATTGTTACAATGAAATCAGACATGAGCTCCTTAATAAACTAGCTATATATTATAGGTTTACCATTGCTTTATCCTCAGTTTATCTATTATCCACCGAATACCATGTAAAATCCAAAACCACAACGTTTTTGTACGATATTTTCGTGTAGGAATGTCCTCAAATATTATCATCTCACTTGGTCGTACTGCATTTTTATGTATATTTCACTTTTGGTTATATTTCACAGAACTAATCTTTTAATATATTACTTATATGAAAATGGTGATGCCTTAAGTTTAAGTACAAAATGTCTCATATGCATGTAGTGTCTCATAGGGCAATTATGGCCGGATATTATTATGGAGTGTTTGACCCATAAATGATAGTTTTCTTCTTCTTCTTCTTCTTCTTCTTCTTCTTCTTCACATATGATGCGCACGTGTATGGCCAATAATGCACAACCACAGAGTAAAGGCACTAATGTTCCTTCATGTTCTTTTCCATGAACGAAGGGTAAAGCGTTCGCTCTTCGCGCCTAAGACCCTGGTTCGATTTTCTTCATGGATTCTATATGGGAATCTCATTTCTGGTGTCCCCCGCCGTGATAATGCTGGAATATTGCTCAAAACCGCGTAAAACTAAACTCACTCACTCTTTGAACGGAAATCTGCCACATCTCAATATTGTTCAATCTTAATTATCAACAGCACAATCGAAATCCCATATATCTCCGTTTATAAACGAACTAACTGTTAGTCTTGACGTGAATTCAAATACATCACGCCGCCTTGATAGAGAAATACATTCGGTATCTATCCCCGTGGGTTCGAATCTCACGGAAGACAATATAGAACCACAGTGGTGATAGAAGAACATACACAAATCCCTTTGGGAGTAAAGCTGGACAAATACGATGAATGAATCCCTGACACCATGTGTTCGAGACATCCAGTTTTCATGGGTATACATTTTTTTACGCGACTATTAATATCACATCGTTATTTCTGTCTGAAAATATTCAAACTAGCACTCATTATTTTTGTTCTGTTTTAGCTCACTTGTCATATGAGTCATAGCATTGAATAGACTTGTTTTTAGATGAAAATGTCTATAATAAAAGGCTATTAATTTCGCAGTCGATAGATCCGACCTCGACCACGTGATATATGTACAAGCACGGGTTTACTTCCGGGTCGACTGTTATGCACTGAACAGACTTCACGATCTTCCATACAATATAGTTACGTTTTTTCATGAAATATTACATTTAAAAAAGCAGCACACCGTGAGGTTTTGTTGCTAGTTCCACAAATTACAGAATTCAGCGCTATAGGCGATATGATAAAATATAGTTTGCATAACGGTGCCTTCCTTAACTGGAACACAGGAAACGGCCATACGACGGTGAAGTATTTGACACAGGTTGTAAATTGAGCAGCATTTCGGTGATCGCTGCCCGCCTTACAACATGTTATCAAAATCCACTTTTCAAGGGTGCTCTCGTCTGTTAGCCAGGCTATATATAGACATAAAACATGTTAATATAGGCATACCACCCGATCTCCTCTGAGATACTATAGATCAATAATGTAGCATTTATCAATTCTTGTTGTCTGTTAACTGGGATTGAGCTATCACTGATTGAGTGTGGTTTCACCGTTAGAACAGTATCAAGACGGGGAACACGGAGGCTGGGCTTCACACACTGAACGCGATGAGGTGCAAAGTAATCACGGGGACGGCCAGGTTGCTGCGTAGACTGAGCTCAGTTCTATATGCGCAATATGTTGAGTAACAATCTATATGGTAATATCCACGCAATATGTTACTTCGAATATGTCAGAACATCCGTAAATTCGTTATGCAATACACTCTCATGTTGCATCCTGAATATTTTTAACCAGCAATATCAGACAAGATGGTGAACAGTGTAGTAACGTATCTAGCAAACTAAAAACTCCATCGAAACGGCAAGTGTGCACATCACGATTTGCGTTTTCGTTCTTCATCCACTCGTGGTATTTATTCTCCAACTGCGAGGGTTTTTGAGCATCCTCGTATTCATATACACACAGATTAATGTAAAATATGCATGTGTTATTAACAACAGGTGTAGCTTTTTCAAATAAACATATTCTGTCATTTGATACTCTTTGCAGAGTAATGGTCCCTCCCGTATAGATCTTCGTGATTACTGAGTCGAAATTAGTAATTGTATGTTTTTGATATAATTAGCATCTATATCTAATAAGAATTATCAATAGGGTTGACATCGATCGCTGGGGAATATCTAGGAGGTAATTTTACCGAGCTACATATGACCCGTATACATCGTAGTTTGAACGAAAACACGCAGGGCATGAGAAGAAATTTACATGACGTATATCTTGTTATAATATTTCATTCTTGCAATATTCCAAATTATTTTAGTTATCTTAGCACGCCAGTGTAAGTTGAAGGTGTCTGCTAAGGCATATATGTGCCATGAATTGTTAGAGAATAAGGCGGCGGAAATGGTGTATATTGCATTTTCTGTGACGGTTGATAAATGCGATTTACAACTCGATCTGACGTGTGATACATGTGTTATTGAGCTGGCCGAGCCCGGAGGCAATATGCACGTGATATTGATAAGTACACGGTGAAATGAACAAGGCTTCGTGGCACGTCTTGCCATCAATACGAGGTGAAATATATTCGCTCGTCTGTCGATTTCACGTGAGTTGAAACATCTGACACGGGTTATACTCGTTGCCAAGGGAACCTGCTAAATTACCATATTTAGTCATCACATAAGACCTTGTTTTTAAAGTCGTGTGTACGTAACGTGGGTTATGTTGAGTTGGGAATATATTCTGATAATATTAACGGTGTAAGTAGACATTTTATATGGGTTCACGGCAGCTTAAAGTAGGATGTTGCGCATGCGTACTTAACACGTGACCAGGTGAAAGTGATCGTGTTTCGGCTGCATCGCTGTCTTGGCATAGAGCCAAGTATGCGATAATTAGAGCAGGGGTCGTCTCAAAGCTACAACAGATTTCAATTTCTTTCAGCTGAACTTCACTGAAAATGATAGTACGAAAGAACTAAATCGTAATAGATTGACTGCGCTTGATGTTTCATTTATGA
Organism: Haliotis asinina; assembly: GCF_037392515.1. Classification (NCBI taxonomy): domain Eukaryota; kingdom Metazoa; phylum Mollusca; class Gastropoda; order Lepetellida; family Haliotidae; genus Haliotis; species Haliotis asinina. The sequence goes on along the minus strand of NC_090290.1, from coordinate 10,527,701 downwards.
ATAATATGTAATTCAACACATAATATATTTTAATACAAAATATGTAAGCAATAAAAATAATTTTGGATGTAATCTGTAATTGATATATCTGCTTAGAGTGTATATCAAACACATCCTCAGAGCGTTACACGTGGCTAACACACTAAGATCTATGAACCCTAATATATTTTAATACACCGTTTCAGCTGCTTAACGTTTTCATATATCTTACAAATTCTATTATATGAGAAACGAATTACATTTGTGTTATCTAACGAGCATAATAAACCGACAACTGATATCTGAAATGCCATGCAAGGTAATTGATATTCGATAGTTTCAAAGAAAAACAACAGCTTATTAAAAATACATGATGAATATTTTCTGCCTAGCTAATGGGAATCACTATCTGCCTTTAATGAAACACAAATCAAAACAATTACGTGAATCCATACATCACAAGCAACGACATACGACCTGGCAAGTATAAGATTGAATTTTTTTCAAAATATATTACCGCCAAGAATCTTTATTTGAAAGATAATTGTGTATCTAATTAGATTTGGCAATAACACATTTAATGACCTTCCTGAGATTCAAATGATTTCGTGACTGATATAACACTGAATATTTGATGGATAAAATGACACAACTTTAAGAAGACACTAGTATGAAAATAGTCTATCCAGTGTCTACACACAGTTAAACGAAAGGTACTAATTTCGTTACGACTTATTATGCATTTGTACCGTTGAATCCAATTTATGATGGATTTAAAAACTAAGCTATGCAGTCAGAAATAAAAATGGTTTGCGAAATACTTTCTTTCGGAACTGGGACAGTTTCACTCAAAATGTATTTTATTTTTAGCGATTTTGTATCGCACTTTACGTGACAATAAATGATTGCGCATATGATTAAGATTATCGTGATTATTCTTTCATCATCACACGCTGCATCCGTTAATTTGACAGTTTAGTCAGTACCAACAGCGGCACTAGTATAAGAATCCATTCTGGAGCATCACATTGCAGTAGAATAATGTTTTTTTCATCCATAGAGTGTCTTTCTGAAGTGTTTCAGAAATAAACTTCGCTGCTACGGTGATTCAAGGAAATAACAACCCAGTGGTAAAATATATTCATGCTGCTTTACCATAAAAAAGACATTTCTGAAAGACATTTTCTGGGGAACGATCAACACTGGTTGTCAGTTTAGAACATTAGGGTAATAGAATTATCAAATATTTCTGGACAAACTGAAATCTTAATCGTGTTATGTCCGATATTATATTATTCTTTTCATCCATGTTTTTGTTATAACCATTTTTAGATGGAATATATCCGAAAAATAATCATAAATGACATTTGTCTATATCTTGTATATTCCTGAACTACTACATAAAAAGAAATAATGGGTTCGATAATTTAATCGAGCAAATATTACAAACGTCATCGAGATATGGCTGCGAAACAGGCTAGCTATTCTCGAAACGTTCATAGCCCTACGAACTACTTAAGCCCATTCTTAACACATTGGCTACGATCAAAGTTAAGAATTCTTAGAGTTTCAAGAATAAGGACCCTGAAGACGAATCCCAGTCAACGTTTTATCCAAGCACACACTACCCATGCCGAAGGCATCACCACCGCATAAGCATTTGTTTCCAGTTTTGTTTCCTTATCATCAAACACCAAACCCGTACTGATTACTTTAACCAGTCTTTAAAAATATTTAATACAACGTTAATATAAGATAATTTGCATTCCAATAAAAAAAATGTAAGTGCCAATATTGAAACTGCCTTTCGAAAGGAAATACAAGTGCAATATGTAGTCGTTAAATCTACATGCATTTGCAATCGACACGCACTCGATCACCGCTTGAAGCAGGAGAACAGTTGCACAAACATGTCAGGGCAGATGATTGATGAAATCTACATCGCTCCATCACACGCACGTTTTTCACGTGCTTTATCTTTTAGCGTCTATCGGAACTACTGAAAACAGCCCGCTTTAGTCACTTGCGGCTGGTATCTGTAAATAACTTCCAGAACACACGTTGAAAGGCAATATCAATTTTCGCTTAAGAATCTATGCTCTTAATTATTTTTTTTGTAAAAAAAGGGTTAGGTGTCATCAGAGTGTAAGCAGTTGTAGATTAAATCTGTTCACCCGACATGAAATTAACCCACGCATGAACATATTGTTTCTGTATATATGCATGAGAATGTCTTAGGTACAATTACATTTTAAAACTGCAAACATTATAGAACTTCACATAAACAGTATTTTGTTGCATTTTACATCTGATTACTGTCAGGTAATCTACAATTGGGTACAAAGGTAATGCCTGTTTTTATAAATGCTTCTTTGCTCAGAAAGGAATATATTATTTAAACTCAACATTAATGAACACGCATAGCCTATCGTTTACCAATACCTTCTTCATTGTTCTTTACAACATTTTCCGTGAATTTAGAATAACATGCATTCATTAAAAAATGCATCTGTCGATATTATCCTACTTCTGTAAAGAGATACATGTCAATGTAAATATCCTTTGTAGGACATTTGAACTGTAAATAATTAATTCAAGATTCAAATGGGCCTGTATTATACCGATATTCAATTGTACTATAGTAGCAAAATAACGATAAAGAGTAACAGTCGATGTCTTGTTATTTTGTAATTAATACTTACCCTAAACGCACCATAAAGATTCAGAAAAATATACCACTGCGAGTGTTCACTTTCATTTATTTACTTTTTATCATTTATTTACACAAATCAAAAACTTAACCATACTGTTACACAGTATCATCGGTTTGTCATAAACCCCGATACCCTTTTTACTTTTTTTCATAGGCGGATCCCTTTTTGTCCTGAAAATTCGTTATATGACCATGGAAACTCGGGTGAAAATGAAGTGTAACACATTCCAGCACATGAGCCACCACCCCTCCCCTCCTCCCCTGAACCAGCCCATGCCCGACATATGTAACTTATGAAGATCTCAGAAGCGAATTTACGAAACAAATATAAAACTTAACTTTGCATTTTGAGTAAAATCACGTCATGTCGCCTTTTTAATTGAAAAAAATAGGACTGCATGCAAAAATTAAGACGGATGACTTTATAATACGTATTACGTCTAAAGTGCAATATGTATGGGCCTCTGTAGTATGAATATATGTTAAATCAAGTTTCAGCTGTTTACATGAACCTTGCAAAGTGAAGTAATGCCATTGGTTGATCTTGGTTAATATGAAACAAAGAAGAAATGATTATGCAAAGGTAATGTATTTGATATTATTTCATAGTTGTGTTTTGTAACTCAAGTTTGCAGTGATTAGGTGAATGCGTTTAGCCGTGTGATCTTTGTTATGTTTTGTCAAATGAATAATTTCTCCTGCCCGTTAATGTGTGTTACATCCAATTAGATACACACAACTTACTCTTAACCATCTTACCTTCATGCTTCTCGGGTTTGTTTTTTTTTTTTTTTTTTTCTTTTTTTTTTCTTTTTTTTTTGTTTCTTTTTTTTGTTTGTTTGCATTTAAAAGTAAACAACGAGATTAACCATGTGTTTACGAAAGCGGAAAACTGGAAAAAACGGCCTCATCAAAAACTTTAACTAAAATATCTTCATACGAACAAATATATATCCGAAAGGGGAAAATAGCCTTTCACTTGAAAATCTGTTCCTCAGTTTAAATCAGACTTTTTTCCATTTTCTCAAACAAAGATTGATTGTAAATTGCTAACCTCCCCTGCCCCCGATGTAACTGCTATTGATACATTTTCTCGGTTCATCTTCAATTCCCCTCCCCAAGGCTCGTGTGATTCCACAGACAGGAGTTTAACAGACAAGAGATTTCCGTCTGCCGAGTTTAACAGACAGAAACTCCGATGGGATTTCAACTTGTAAATTTCAACCCAGACGGAAATATTCAATATCAGCCATCAACACTATCAGGTGAAGAGGAACTTGGTTTGTTAATAAGTCCCCTGGCTAATGTTTGGAGTACAGATATTCCTGTGTTTGCGGTTTTCCTGTAGTTTAAACAGCGGCTAATTTCTTTCTAAGGACCTTGTACGTTTTTGTCCAAAACACGGTCAAAGCGAATACTCCATTTAAAATTCAAAACACGTAATTAGGAGGAACTGGTATATCAATTTGCCTTGAACATTCGTTTAGACCCAGGTTTAACCTCGCTTATAACTGCCACACGTGCGAAACGAGAAAGCACGCGCGTGTTAATTTATCGTATGCGTACTTGGAAGCTTCGTTAATTCTTCAATGCCACCTAAATGGGGTTCCGGAGATCCCTGGATTGTTGAGGCGTCTTTGTGCGGAACAACACTGATAACAATGGTCTGCAGTTACTGGTGGTTTTCTGAAAAACATTTAAGAATGCCTTAAGAAATATACAGGAAATAACGGTGTGATTTTTACTTATGAAAATTATTTGTTTTTTTGGGTTTTTTTTGTTGTTGTCATACCAGATTATTCTAAAACTTTTGATTTAATATATATTAAATTTAATAAATACTTTTAGAAAAAATGTAACATCGACATTGTCACCATCAGTGGTGGTTCTGTATCTGTATGCACGTTCCGTGGATTGTGGGGATGATAAACGTGTTTGTATTTTAACTAATTTAATAATGTATAAGCACTTTACTGCTAAATATTTAAAAGATGGAAATCAACTTTTTGTATTGCTAGTAAAATGGGTAAAATGTCAATATCTATAAGTGCAGCTGATAAAAATATTGAAAAGTATCGAGTGAAATTTCATTTATGAAATCGTCACGTATGAAATCGTCACGAACGAGAATCGAAATACGACTTAGCGAGCATGGTTTTACGCCGCTTTTAGCAATATACCAGCAATATACCAGCAATATACCAGCAATACCATGATAGGGTACACCAGAAATGGGCTTCACATATTGTAGCCATTTCCGGAATGGAACCCGGGTCTTCGGCTTCACCCCTCGGCAACACCAGGGCCCCGAAATACATACAGACATCTGCTGAGGTAACACTGTTATATCCATTTTAATAGATATAGAGCTAGTGATTATTGTGCTTTTAGAAAGTATGAGCGAACGTGCCATGTATCTATCAGGAAGCAGAAATTGTGACATTAATAGGATATGGAACACGAAATGTCATTGATAACTTCAGTCGAGCACATAATCCAAACCTTTCACCAGTCATCTACCTGTACAATAGGAGAAGGAGAAATTTAGCTTATTGCTAAATTCACATGTTGAATTACATTTAAAAATACTTCAGTGTTCCGGGGAGTTTGAAAAAAAAATATATTCGACCATATGGCCTATGAAACACAGATATCACAGTTACACAAAGACATTGATGATAATTTCACACCAACACATGCACACACACACACACACACACACACACACACACACACACACATTCACTTTCTTACAGTGAAAAGCACAAAACATACAAGTAACAAGCATGGTGTTAAATGAATGCAAGAATACACCATTCTGTCAGTCTTCATCGTCGCCAAAACACAAGGAGTGAGTGAGTGAGTAAGCGAGTTGGTCTGATTGCACTCAGCAATATTCCTGCTATATCCTCAGCAATATTCCAACTATATTCTCAGCAATATTCCAGCTGTAAATGCTCGAGTCTGGACCAGGGAATTCAGTGATCAATCGCATGAGCATCGATCTGCACAAATGGGAACCGATGGTATGTGTCAACCAGGTCAGCGAGTCTGACCACCAGATCCCGTCAGTCGCCTCTTACGAAAAGCATGGGTTACTGAAGATCAATTCTCACCCGGATCTTCACGGGTATACATAGTATAGAGGAATGCGGTATATGATTTATAATGATTATAAGTTGTAAGTATACCTATATATCATTAACACACATCCTCGTTAAAAATCCAGCCAATCTCTTGGCTGAGGGTTAAGGACACTATATACTTATATATGTTTGGTTCCAGTCTACATTTCTTCAAGACGGAAGCCTTTGTAATAGATTTAACGGAAAGGGAATTGAACCCGTTAACGAAATTCGATTGTATTTTTTAGGAATTAATCCACCCTGACATATGATATGTGTTGTTATTTCATTGTGATGTGTCAGCGAGTATGAGATCCATATTTACGCCTTGCGTATTGTTTGTTGACCCCAGTTCGTTGTGATATTCTCTTGAATATGGCATAAATGTATATTGTTCCTGTGTGGGAGTCAGATTTTCGGATGATGAACGATCGCTTTCTCCATCAGCTACCTACCAGCCCTTTCACCCTCTAAATGACTGTGATAATCCGTGAAATTTTTCTTGGTTGCATCAGATACTTGAAACGTTCGAGGACAATATGTCTGAAAGATAACGTGATTGATAAACAGCACGTTGCAACTGTCACATAAAAAGACACAGCGTCACGTGTCACGTGATGATCACGTGGTCTTAGGTTTTGATCACATGTTCAGAAGTCGGCGCGACTTTGAAGTTAACACACACTTCAATGCTAGACTATGATCTGCGTATTTGTTCGAAGGGTCTGTTGTTGTTGTTGATGATGATGATGTTGTTGTTGGTGTTGGTGTTGATACCACCATCATTTCCAACACTACCGCTGCTAACGCTATTGTCTATCTCACAGTCCCTGAACCACTTTATTTTCCCTACTGCCAAGCCTTCTCTGCAGTACTAAAGTCCTAGATGAATCACGTCTAGATTTCTTCAGGCTCCATGGGGTTCATTTTCAGCGAATTTATATGGCTTAGTTTCTTACCATCAAAATTATATGTATTCAGAGACTAAGCATTAGTCTACTAACACTAGACTGCACTGCACCACGCCACGCCACGCCACGCCACGCCACGCCACGCCACGCCACGCCACGCCACGCCACGCCACGCCACGCCACGCCACGCCACACTACGCTACCCTACGCTACACTACACTTAACTACACTACACTACCAGTATCATTACTTTCCCCATTCAGTATGTAACATACAACCACTACTTACCCAAACAAACACATCTACCTCCTCCACGAAAACCGGCAGCAAGAAAGGATCCTTCCCGAACACGACTTACACCTAACCAACACTACTTACACTTCATCAATAATATTACACTTTACCCACCCTATTTACACTTTACAGGCACTATTTACACTTTACTAATATTACTGACACTTTTCCAACACTATTTACACTTTACAAAAACAAATAAAGCTTCACCAACACGACTTACACCTTGCCAACACTATTTACACTTCATCAACAATATTACACTTTACCCTACCTATTTACACTTTACAAGCACTATTTACACTTTACCAATATTACTGACACTTTACCAACACTAGTTACACCTTAACAACTCAATTTACACTTTATCATCACTACTTACACTTTATCGAAACTACTTAAACGTTACCAACAATACGTACTCTTTACTAACACTATTTAAACTTTATCGACATTACCTACGCCTTTCCAACACTATTCATTCTTTACAAGCATTATTTACACTTTACCAACAGTACTTACTCTTTACTTATAGTATTTACACTTTATCGACATTACTTACACTTTACCAACATCATTTACACTTTACCAACACGACATACACTTGCACCAAAAATATTGACGCTTAACCAACATTACTTACACTTTACCAACACTACTTTCGCTTTATCAAAACCCCTTACACTTTGCCAGCACTACTTACATTATATCGATACTCCTTAAACTTTACCAACACTCATTAAACTTTATCGACACTACTACTGCTTAATTTCCGTATGCTTTATCCAGTCAATTTTCTCGAGCCCGCCTCATAACCATTAGTTATTGTCAACTAAAATTCCTTTGGGTCAGTAGTCCTAAACACGATAACGTAAGTCCAGTATCGTGACGATGGAGCCCCCGTTATATAAACCATATCACCAGATGCATCAGCTGAGCCAACCTCCTATCTATCCATTTCGGGATATCCTTCCGAGATTGAAAGTAGTCCCCGGAATTTCTATGACGCCATGCGCTGCCGATTTCACTCATTGCCGGGGCTGCGTGATGGCGATAACAGAACTTTGATCCTTCAGTTTGCTGCAGAGTTATGCCATTGTTTATTTGTAAGGTCAGAGTTTATCAGGTCGAAACCCCCGACCTCTGCACTCCACATTAGAAAGTAGGTAGTTGCGATACTCATATTGATGATAACATTCTATACAGGACGTAATTAATTTCATTGGGACTTGTTTACATGTATGAAGTTTCTTAATGTGTTTTCCGTTAAGTTGATTTATTTAGTTTTCATATTAAGTGCGATAAGGTTTTCTATGCGTTATGTTTTCAGTATAAGACTCTCCCTCCACAGCACCATGTTGAGCTGAGCGGTTAATTAAATACGTAATGAAGGTCGGGATAGAATGACGCGGATATCGGTTCCTGTGACGCGCGTTTCCTCCCCCTGAAGACCAGCACTTCTTCAAACTACTTTTCATTAAATTTAGTTTATACGCTTTTACATGTTTGATTGCTTTACACTGTAATGTGACGTGTTACTTCCTGTGTCATATAGTACTGTAATACGGGGACTTCCTGTTGGTACCTCTGAGGATATAGGGTATTAGGATGGGTTGTGTCTTGTGCGTGTTGAAATTGTCTTGTACGTGATGAAGATGTGTCTTGTACGTGCTGAAAAGTGCTTGAGTACGATTTTATGCCGTTTTCTCACTATACCAGCTATACCACGGAGAGGGATACCTGCGAGGAAGATAAGCCGAATGACGATAAACATTTCAGTTCGAGATAAGGTGAAGTGGGGTTTGACTTTTGTGTTCATTTGACATTTATCGCGATTGTGTATGCGCGAGAGTGCGTGTGTGAGCACGCGTGTCTTCCTAGCTAATACCAATATCACTGACATCGAGTCGACCAGTCCTTGTTTCGTCCTAATTATGACGAAGTCAGGCAAGGAAACAACAAGTACCATCTGTTGTATGAGGCCGGACATCGAAACCCCAGTATAATTCCCTCCAGTCAGGCGTTCCTTCGTCTGTATCTCGGATGGATCTGAATCACTCTGAGTTTCGATTACAGTTTTAAAAAACACAGAAAACCTGAAAAGGCTATTGAAAAGAAGCACTTGGGTACTTCGTAATGTGTTGACATTCATCAAAGCCCACTGACATCGGCCTGTCATTTCATTGTGGGACATGAAGCTTGTTGATCGGAGCCACAGGGCATTGTGTCTTAAAGATTTAAAACCGCTAATCTCCCGCTGACCGCCATTGCTGACCTGACCTGTGGTATGTCACCTTGACCTTACAAAGATTGTGAATTCGCCTCTGGGGCAAGAGAGTTCTATTTCCGGCAGAACGAGAGGCGATTATTAGTCTCGGCTATTGTGGTGGGGGGAGCTGGAGAGGGGCGGGGGTTAATTGTTCCCCTCTTTTCTCAGACACGAGGGTGATAAATTATCGTATGAGTGTACACAACCTCTTGCAAATTACCGTTAGCATAGTGTAGGAGCAAATTAAAACCTGTAGTCACGAACGCAAAAAGTGTCGAGTTTTATGAATAGTCTATCTGTTACCATGCATCAACATGTATTTAATAATCAAAAGTTAATTATTCAAATGATGCAAATATGTCTGACACTTGACATGTTTGACATTTACGATTTGTCTCATCAAACATGCATAAACCATTTTGTGTACTTTCGCAAACCGCTATACAGCAGGAATATTACTGAGTGTGACGTAAAACTGAACTCACTCACTCACTATCGTAAATGATTAATCGTTATAAAGAACAATATTTGTTCTAATTTCATCTCTACATCAGCTGGGAAAATTGTAACTAAGATTATTATATTTGTTGATGAAAGATCTTTCTTTAGCACCATTAACCCCAAAGGAATTCCTTCAGACCTTTTCAAATACGTCAAAGGACATCGACCGTAAGTGCTTTATTGATGTCGTGCATATTTAATTATTTAATTGTTAAAATTTAACACTGATGAAAAACGATAAATGAGACTTAACAATATGCGATTTTGAGCATCACTTATGCATGACAAACATACCCTCAGCGATATATTGACAAACATTTTGAAAACGCGTCAATGAAATGTAGTGTGGAGCCTACAAGATCGAGTTTATTTCCGTCAAAACTAAATTATGCAGGATTTTCTATCAAATTAAATAGGGTTCACTCAGGACAATTACGATTAAGCACGGTATTAAAGAATGTTAATACAGCATCTCGCAACCCTTTTAGCTAAGCAAATAGCCTGAGCATTGTCGTTTAGAACTTTCTTTGAAAACCAGGAGATCATTATGACGCAACGGTTGAGCTGGGCTCAAGGCAATTATTGTATTAATATTGATTTCGCCTTGCGTTTACTTTTATCTTTGAAATATTTCTCTGAAAGAGTTGCTGACTAGTGTTTCAACATGAATGTAATTAATTTGTCATATATTCATTATACTTAAATAATCATGTTTAGAGGGGAAATTGTTCTGTTTTTCATGGGTATTCATTTTTTTTAAATTTTTCACCTTTTTCGCTAGATTCAATTTTAGAGCTGGATGGTTGACTGACTATGTTAGAGTGTACTTGCCGCATCCACGTGTGGTGTTGCTGGTATTGCCGGTGGAATCGTCCCTGTAAGGTTGGGAAAACACGGATTTCAAGAGCTGAGAATTGGTCTCTTGATTTGCTTGTCTGCTGATGTGTTTCTTTGTTGATGTGTTTGTTTGTTGATGTGTTTGACTGTTTATTTGTTTGTCTGTTGATTTGTATGTCTGTGGATTTATTTGTTGATGTGATTGCCTGTTGAATTGTTTGTTGATGTCTTTGTCTGTTTATGTGTTTGTTGATTTGTTTGTCAGTTGATGCACTTGTTGATTTGTTCACCTGTTCACGTGTTTGTCTGTTGGTTGGTTTGTTGATGTGTTTGTCTGTTTGTTGATGTCTGTGTCTTTTGCTTTGTCTGTTGATGTGCTTGCTGATTTGTTTGTCTGCTGATGTGTTTATTGATGTGTTTGTATTTTGAATTGGCTGTTTGTTGATGTCTGTGTCTTTTGCTTTGTCTGTTGATGTGCTTGCTGATTTGTTTGTCTGCTGATGTGTGTATTGATGTGTTTGTATGTTGAATTGGCTGTTTGTTGATGTCTGTGCCTTTTGCTGTTTTGTCTGTTGATGTGTTTGTTGATGTGTTTGTTGACGTGTTTGTTGATGTGTTTCTCTGTAGATTTGTTTGTCTGTTAATTTGTTTGCATGTTGATTTGTATCTCCGTTGGTTTGTTTGTTCATGTATTTGTCTGTCGATTTGTTTGTATGTTGATTTGTCTGTTGATGTGTTTGTTGATTTATTTGTCTGTTGATGTATTTGTTGATGTGTTTGTCTACCTCCGGCGGCATATGATCTCCATCACTAAGCGTATTATGTAAGACAGAAGAAAAATAACGAAAGTTAAAAGTAGCTAAAAAAAACCACACACACCCCAAAACAAAAAAGCAATAAATCCATATTCCTTAGAAATATCTTTTAGAACATGAGTCCAGAGATTCTGATTGTTCCATGATGTTTATGAATTGCTGCCAAATAGTAATGGTAATGAGTTCTTAAATGCGGTCAGTATATCCTGCCTCAAACACATGCACGGGTCAGTTGTTCACATTGGGAACATATGGTACACGTATAAATAGAAACTTTAGTATTGCTAACATATGATTTGAAGCCATAGCGTATACTTATTTTGCTGTATTTTGATGCCTTTATTTAAATATGCGTTTTACAACCTATTTTAATGCCTTTATTTAAATATGCGTTTTACAACTATGGTGTAATGTTTTGCATGTAGATATAAGACGTCCCTGACTCCAGCAGGGCACATATCATTGGCTCTGTTGCTTAACTGTCTAGCATTATGTTATATGTAACTTCAAAAAATACTTCTCCAGTTATTTACCTTTCCGTTACCTGCGAAGATCAGGGTCAGAACTTGTCTTCAGTAACCCATTGTCTAAGATGCGGCTAAAGGTCAAAGCTCGCTGACTTGGTTGACATATGGCATTGTGTTCGAGATACTAAGATTGACGCTCAGGATGTTGATCACTGGATTGTCTGGACCAGACTCGATGTTTTCAGATGGCCGCCACAGCGCTGTTAAATTGACAAAAGCGGCGTTACACAACAAACAAATCACAATTTCGTTATTAACAGCAGTGTACTTTTAGCCTTGGTCTATCCGACCTCACCTTCTTAGAGATAGTTTCCGTGGAATTTGAAATAATTTAATGAAAGACCCGTCAGATTTTTTTCTATAAAGAATAAACTGCAATTTCTATGAAACATGATTTATCTGTGGATAAATTCCTTTCTCTGCATACAGAATTTGAACATTGAGGAAGAGGGTTTAGTCAGTCTCCATAAAATCTCCTAAGTTTATAAACCGTGCATAATACAAGGGGAGATTGAGCCCCATCACGAGAATTATAAACATGCCAACACCATCGTTCATCCGCGTCAGCGCTGCATATTTGAATAAACGTTTTAACAATATTTAATTTTGAAATGGGGCAATGCCTGGAATTCTAAGAAACAGATTAAGTGTTTCTTTCAAGATTTCATTACGAGATGCCAAGCTTTGGGTTTTCTTGAAGTACATCTTAGAATTGACGTCATCGTTGTCATGGAAACGGAGATGCTAAATGTTTTATTTATGAGATTTAAAATGCTGTTCCTGCAGCAGAGTGCATCCCACTGTCTATACAAAGATTTTTGAAATCATCCTTTTGTCGATATCCTTGCCGCGGTGCTGAGTATGTGTTATATCGTATTTTCCTGCTTTTGATCGTTGTAGGTGACGATGATGTCACCGAGGTTATAAATTATATTTTGTCGTTTATAACAAATGGATTATATGTATTGTTAACTGTAGTTTTGTTAGCTCAACAACCCCCCACCACCACCTCCTCCCCCCCACATCATCATCATCCTTCCAACGCACCCTCCCCCTCCCATCCCCCAACACACACAGACACACAACCTCAAACGCCCCACCCACCCTTGTGTAATCTTCCCCCACCCAGTAACCTATAAGGCCCATCCTTTCGCTACCCCTTCTCATGTGCCCCCTACGTCATCCACAGACCAAATCCATGCTTCTGCTCCACTATCACTGCCTCACTGTCCATGTGTCTTCTTTTTTCTCTCCAAGCATCTGTTCTACACAATATCATTTGGGTAGCCTTGTGGTAAAAGAGTTGGCTCGTAACGCCGAAGACAGATGTTCGATTTCCCACATGGGTAAAATGTGTGATGCCTATTTCTGATGTTGGTCAAATGCAATTTTCAAACGTGCACCTCTTTTCTTAGACTGCTCACATGTTCTTAACTGTTCGAGTAAAGGAGTTGGTGAGGGGCTGTGGATTAGTACAGTGGTAAAGCGTTCGCTCGTCACGCCGAGGACCCGGGTTCGCTTCCCTACATGGGTACAATGTGTGAGACTCATTTCTGGTGTCCCCCGCCATACTGCTAAAGGCTAAACTAATTCACTTTAAACCGGACCTGTTGTATGTACCATCCTACTTTTGAGTCAACATTTTCCGCCAGCCACCCCGATCCCCGTCCGGCATTCGTCCCTACCCTGCGCCATTTCAGTCTATACTCTTACCACTGCTCCGTCCACATCTACTCTTTCTTCACAGATGACTTCTCCTGCCAACGAATTGGGACAATCTCGGTAACTCGACCAGATTACCCCCTTCCCCCCTCCCTTTTCTCCCCGCGACTAGCCCGAGGGACAGTAATCTCCTCATCCCTCACATCACAATTGTCAGGTTTTTACTCGCCAGTACTTGTTGCCAGAAAGAGGGATATCAGACACGTGGGTGATTGATATCCTGGATTGGTCAGCGGGGCAGAAAACACGTGTGATTGCCTCTCTTTCTTCACTGGTCACTGCAACGTATCGATTTTAGGATTAAGGACCTGTGGAAAACTAGGGGTTAAGAAAAGTAGAATTACCTTTTGTGTCCGCCCCAAACAAAAATCGATGTATTCATCCTGTGCACTTTGAAACCGTTTAGTCGTGGGTTTAGGTTTCGTTTTAATTTTAAAATATTGGCTTGTTTAGTTTTTCTTCATTCATTTTCATATCTTTACATTCTTTCTCTCATCATTCATTCCATCATCCGTTTCTGCAGTCATCTTTTTTCATATTCCTTCCTTTCTAATAAAATATTCACTTGGACATTCATCACAAGGAATAATCAAAGCTTTTCTCTCAATATTTTGCATTTTGTGGTTTATGATTCACTGACCAATTCATTCTTTTTTTGTTTTGTCTTTTGTTTTGTTTTGTTGTTCTGGGGGGTTTTTGTGTGTTTTTTGCAAGTAATTCTTATTTATTTGTTACATGTTGTCTTTGAATGCAATAATATTTTTATCACAACATTCACCCATTTATTTTCGTTCCATACCTCCTTCCTTGATCTCAGGCTGTCTAGTATCTCATTTCTTCTTTTATTCATTCCTACGATTTCATTAATCCTTTTATTAGTTTCTTCGTTTCATCAGCGCACTGGTTCATACATATTCATTCGTTCGTGCACCGATTCATCACTCTGTTTCCTTACTTTGAGAGGAATCTAGCAAACAGTGACGATGAGTCTGGGTTGTCATCAATTTTAGTGTTTTTCATGTCCACTTGTGTGATCGCGGAAGACGGGTAATATTGTTGAATGTTTTTCTCCAGAATTCCTGGCTCGACGTGAGATGATTGGATTGCCAAGTCACGACATGTAACAGACTGAGCTGAAACTTAGACTCCACACGGAATTTGTGTAACAGTCAGGTATCTGCCGGCGAGATCGTCAAGGAGGATCTGGGACAGAAGGTTCTGTGATCAACAGTACGCCATTATTGGTTGTCATTTCATATTTGTGTACCTTCCCTTTGGAGGCATTGGCACCAAGATGGGTTTGGAGGAAGGAGCAGTCACAGAATGGGCAGATGGGGCAGGGAAACATGTGACGTTGAGGAGTATTGGAGTTAGTTAGTGAGTGAGTGGGTGAGTGAGTGAGTATGCTTTACGCAGCTTTTAGCAATATTCCCACCACATGACGAGGGGAACACAGGGATGGGAGAGGTTGTACGGGATCCTGTGTGGGATTTCGGTGAAAAGGAAAGACAGTTGTGTCTGCAAATATATTCATGTCATGGACTAGATTGTAGTCTGGTGGATAGAAAGAGGCTTGAGGTTTTGTGTGAGAGGTTGTTAAGAGTGTTATGTGAAGGGTTGTTGGAGTTTGTGTCAGGAAGAATGTTGAACGGAGAGGGTGAGACAGAGAGAGAGAGGGGCGTTGTTTCAGGGAGGTTGTGACAGGTAAGATGTCTGCACGTGTGTTGGTTTGTTTGGTTTGTTTTCCGTGTCTTTAGTGGAGCTGTACAAGGGGTCTAGTCAGCTAACTACAGTTTGGTAAAATCCCAACAAGTTTCGAGTCATTAAACTGTGTAATATGATACAGATTTATCTAACAGTTAGTAGATACAAACCTGGAACAACAGCCTGGGAAAGAGACCGCGGAGCAAGGTAACTCCACACCCCTCTACCTAGACTAAAATCTAGTAACAGTAGTAGTAGTAGTAGTAGCAGCAGCAGTAGTAGCAGTAGTAGTAGCAGTAGTAGTAGTAGTTGCAGCAGCAGCAGTAGTAGTAGTAGTAGTAGCAGCATCAGTAGCAGCAGCAGTAGTAGTAGTAGTAGTAGTAGTAGCAGCAGCAGCAGCAACAGTAGTAGTAGTAGTAGTAGTAGTAGCAGCAGCAGCAGCAGTAGTAGTAGCAGTAGTAGTAGCAGCAGTAGTAGTAGCAGTAGTAGTAGCAGCAGCGGCAGTAGCAGCAGTAGTAGTAGCAGTAGTAGTAGTAGCAGCAGCAGTAGTAGTAGCAGTAGTAGTAGCAGCAGCAGCAGCAGTAGTAGTAGTAGTAGTAGCAGCAGCAGTAAGCAGTAGTAGTAGTAGTAGTAGTCGTCGTCGTCGTAGTAGTAGTAGTAATAGTAGTAGTAGCAGCAGTAGTAGTAGCAGCAGCAGCAGTAGTAGTAGTAGTAGTAGTAGCAGCAGCAGCAGCAGCAGCACCAGCAGCAGCAGTAGTAGTAGTTGTTGTTGTTCTTGTTGTTGTTCTTGTTGTAGGAGTAGTAGTATTTCCTGTTTCAAGAGTTAATAGGAACTTGGTGTGTTTGTAAGGCGGACGAGGTCGGCCTTAACTATGTAGGGTGGGACTGCGGGAGATGGGCTGAGGGTGAGAAGCAGTATTGATTGATACGAACAGGGACGCCCCGGAGGGTACCTTGACGTCAATAACAGAAAAGGGACTATTTAACCGAGTTACAGGAGGGTTATTCTGGGGTAATCAGGCTGAAAAAGGGTCGGGTTAAGGTAAGAGGTATTGGAAGGGCGTGGCGGGGAGGATTCGATCGAGGCTGATAAGTGTCAGTGTCAGGAATCTTGCCTTCAACTGAGTTCCGTCTACAGACACAATATATTTAATTAAACGCAAATCTACAGCGCGTAGGTGACAGAAAACCTGTCAATAAAAGTTGTGTCAAGAGTTTTCCAGGCTGGACAGAACGGGGCCGGGGATGTAAGTTGGGGGTTACGGAGGGTCGGAGGGGGGTCATTGTCCGGTAACATAGGACTGAATGGACGGGGCGGTCCAGCCAGAAGATGGGTGATGGAGGTAGTGAGCCGAGGAGAACTAGGGCGATTGTGAATAATGTGAAACAAAATATACGACTTAAGGGTAGTAATCAGCTGTTTACGACGAGCAGACGAGATTCGTGGGAAGTCACGTCAGGCAGGGTTCGTTTGGGAAAACAGGGCAAAGTTTGCGGATTGATCAACGCGTTAAATCAAGTCTATCCAACATCGTCAAGGATGTCGTTTATTCAAACCACAATGGTCTCTTTTTAGGGTGGTGGGAACTCGAACTGAAGATAGCGATATCGGAAGGGGTAGTGGGCGTTATTCGTGTCAGTCTTGAATTGTTGCCTATCAATATTTTTTACTCGACCATACCCGTAAGGAGATATCGTGGGATATCGAAACAGAATCGCAAATTATCTGTCAAATAATTGTACAAATATTGCAGAAATGACCCAAACCACACGAATACAAAATAATGAGTTGGACAGGACCGCTCAAGTACCCCCGAAGCAAAGATTACAATTCATATCGGCAAATAGATGTTCGCCAGAACATTCTTAAAAATGTATTATATACTTTGTCTTATCTTTATATCATGTGTATTATTCCATACTCTGTATTTATCATTTAGTTCATATTTCAAAGACACTGTACTTATAGTATGTTTGCAGTGAACACGTACTAATGAATTTCTCTTTAAACAAAACATTTAATCAAATAAAGTGAAATTAAAATTGCGATCCCTCATAATTTCACCTTGCCAATTGAACATTTAAACATTGATCAAAAGTTGCTTATCCAACGACCATAGATTCAAAACCCTTTTTTGGGTTTGTAATACAAGGGGGTAAGCGCAGTAGGTGGAACAGTGAAACAAATGCACGAGCGGTACGCGAGGAGCGTTTAAACAGACCAACCCTACTTGTTCTCGTTCATTAAATATGCATTCAAACCAATGATAACCTCGACAGTCACTGAGGATGTCTATCTGACTTCTCGTCACGCAAGTACAATATGACCAAGATCTTTTATGGATAAATCTTCATTTTAATTCTTTGAAACACAACGTTTCGGGGTCATTTCGGGGTGAGTTCACCTGATGAAGGGGTCTGAAATGACCCCGAATAGCTGTGTATAAAAGAATCAAAAGGAAGATTTGTCCTGAAAGATCTTGGTCATATATACGACTTCTAAATGCCGCAAAAGAGTACAACAAGGCTGCTACACAGCCGATATGGCGTTAAAGTTTAACTCACTCACTCACTCTTCAAAGCTGTAACGCGTTCAGAAGGTTGAATATGTCTTACGTTCATCCCGTTCACACGGTGAAGGTGTCTCCTTCCCAAACACTCAGCTCCATTGTGACTTTCATACGTTTTGGCAATCTGGTTATCCCCACGTCTATCTGGTATGTGATACGATTGTTCCTGTTAACAAGCTCGTAGCCTTATTCAAACACGGAAGAACATGTGAACAGCCTGACAAAACAGATGCATACTTTAGAATTGGATTTGACCAAAGTTGTCCATACGTACGATAGTGTACGTATGGTAAATAAATAAACAAACAAACAAATATCATATAGCTGGTATTAGTAAAGACATCGACAATATATAGACAAATAAATAAATAAATAGCATATATCTGGAACTAGTAAAGACGTCGACAATTCTGTGCACTACACTAAACTGTCTGTTGTAGCTGGGAATAATGGTAAGGTGTTTCATTTCAATTGTGCAGGCAGCAGAATACCCGAGTATCTTAATTACGGGATTTGTGTTGTAGTGTGGAGGTTTGAGCCCCATAGAAAGCAGAGCCGGGCACTTTGTGATTCAAGTATAAAATCTGACTCACAGTAATCACAGCTAACGGTTTCTTTCAAGTCGGGACTAAAACGAGATCTGACATGGCAGCCATCTTGAAAATTGGTCGCAATCCAACATTCCATATCTTGGCTTGAAATGATGAGATGGGACATAATTTTGTCCGTCTGTATGTTGGAGAAACCACAGCCATTAAGACGGAGTAATTTTATTTTAGGTTTCTATTAGGATGTTAAAATATGGAATAACTTATTCAAATGAACGAGCACATCTTTTTGTTTGTCAGGTAATAAAAGATGGTACTTGTTGTTGCCCTGCCTCGCAATGGAGCTTAAGGGGCTGCCCGACATGTTTAACTGCGGCATGGCTTCTAAGTAATGTATGAAGCCGACTTCAGTATTAGTACTTGTAGTACTACTTGTATAGACATACATGCGGACCTGCCTCTTTAACAGTGAAATAAGTCTGAATCCGATTTTACAGCACTATCCACTTAACCTCTAAATCAGAAACATTCACGATCATTTCATGGAGAAACTTGATGTCGACCCCGTGTTAAACGAAAACCTTCACCCAGAACATTCTCTCATTGATAATTGCGAATATGGATTCTCGAAAGATATTTATTTTAATCGCACTATTGGAAAACACACATTTTCATGAAGTAATTATAACGAACCGTTGATAACGTCACAATTTTAACAACTACAAGCACGCAGAGTACTTTTTTCATTAATTTCTTTTGCCAGTTTGGATTCTTCAGTAGTTTTCAATAATTGCATCATCTCAAACATGTCCATTTCAAATCGACGCGTGTCAGTCACGAACAATTTGTAATGCATTGCATCTCTCTGTAATTTCTTGTACGGGTATTTGTAGCAATAGTCTTGTCGATTGCACAAGTTAATATGCCTAGTAATGACATCGTATCAGTTTTGAAATTCACGTCAAATCATAAAAGCATAATGGACAGGCTTGATTCCTTTGTAAACAAACACATTCCAATGTTAAACCGTAAGCAACACGAACTATGAATCAATATAACCCTAAACCGTGCTCATTTTGCTAAAGCAGGTCACGCTGACTCTCAAATCGATTACATTAAATGAGAATCCTGAGATGGAAGTCACAGTGTGTCAATTTCAATATCACGTGCTGCACAGAGGCGCTATCGACCGACCAGAGAGCGCCCACGTCGAATCTCACCGTCTTCTGCGGTAAGCTAGCTTGCGCTTAGCATGTTCTCAAATGAAACGAAAAAAACCGGGAGATTTTGTGATGAAGAATTTCACATTATATTACAAGTCTGCATGACAGCGCTGTAATCTGAGTTTATCCATTACGCTGTCTGTAACCGTCTCCATGCCAAACGTCTTCTTTTGTGTTCAATGACTTATTACATTTTAACATGTTGATGTTTTCATTTCGACATTTTCAACTTTTAAAAAGAATTTGCAAGGCTTTTTTCGCACAATCTTACTAAACATTCTGATATTAAACTTTGTGGAATAAGTGAGTTAAGTTTTACACCGCCTTTAGCAACATGCCAGCAATATCGCGGACGGGCACACAAGAAATGGGTTTTACATATTGTACCCATGTGGGGAATCAAACCTGTGTCTTCGGTGTGACGGGCGAACGCTTCCCTCACAGGGCCACCCCACCGATGGCCCGGGTTCGATTCCCCACATGGGTACAATGTGTGAAACCTATTTCTGGTGTCCCGCGCCGTGATATTGCTGGCATGTTGCGAAAAGCGGCGTACAACTAAACTCACTGTTGTTCTTCAGGGTTGATAATAAATTTCACACAAACACGTGTTTTCCTTCTATACATGTCACGTTATTACTATCCGTCAGTATATTTCGTAGCTCGAAAAGCCTTTTTGCACCTGATAAGGCCTTGTTATCTTGAATCTCCCGAGATGATAAATCCAGTCTTCACCGAGCATTCATAGCGAATACTGAGATATGTAATAAGTTCTGCTAGGGATAATTGGCTGCAATATTGCATGACTGTGTATTTGCTCCACTCTGGTTTTTAAACCTGTGCTATTATTTATGTTTGCGCTGAGCCCAAACACTGAAACAGATGCACTATAATTGCTGAGATCTGCTTGATAAAAATAAATTGCTTCATTACATACCGGGACAAATATTTGCGTCCCGGATTTTCCTAAGGGAAAACAAATTGGACAAAAGACATAAATGTGTACGTACATGAAATTCGGAAAGCCATGAATAAACAATGTCATTTTAGAATTTGGTGAAGTGTAACACGTGTTATATTTGGGATTACACTTTATCAGACCCATGAAGGTCCGGGGGAGAATAGGCAACCTATGCTTGCCTTAAATGGCGACTATGCCTGTCGTGAGAAGCGACTAACGGGATCAGGAGGTCAGGCTCGCTGACTTGGTTGATACATGTCATCGGTTCCCAATTGCGCAGATCGATTCTCATGTTGTTGGTCACTGGCTTGTCTGGCCCGGACTCGATTATTTACAGAACGCCACCATACAGCCTGAATATTGCTGAATGCGGCATAAAACT
The DNA here is from genome assembly GCF_037392515.1 of Haliotis asinina. Lineage (NCBI taxonomy): Eukaryota > Metazoa > Mollusca > Gastropoda > Lepetellida > Haliotidae > Haliotis > Haliotis asinina. The sequence goes on along the minus strand of NC_090290.1, from coordinate 10,506,620 downwards.
AAACTCACTCACTCACGCCCTCACTTTATCAACTAAACAAAAGTATTAGAATCTGTACTTTACTCAGAAAGTGTAAACCAAAATATAGCATGTGTTACATTTGACCACGGCACTTTCTTAAATGGCATTGTGTGTATTCATAGCTTTCGGTCGTGGGAACCGTGCCAGCTAGAGGGGTACACAAAGTCCATCATCTAGAATACCAGTTGCCGACTTCCATTTTTGTGGAAGGCTGAGCGGGCTAGGCGGATGACTTTTTGTGCTGGGGATTGGGTGCAAGACTCTGTGGGTGTGGGTTCGAATCCCGGACGGGACTCAGCTGAACAAAAGTATGAAAATCCGTCCTTAACTGAGAAAGTGTAATGCCAAGCATAACATGTGATGCATGTGTCTGTAACGAGAATACTATGTATCTGTAAAAATAGAATCTGTATCTGTAAGGAGGAGAATCTGATAGGGGACTGTCACAAGGAGGCCAAGTATCTGTAACGAGGAGACTATATATCTGTAGCGAGGAGAATGTGTACCTGTAACGAAACGCATCTTATGAGGTGACTGTAACAAGGAGACTATGTGTCTGTAACGAGAAGAATCGGTATCAGTAACGAGAAGACTTATAAGGGGACTGTAACGAGGAGACTACATGTTTGTAACGAAGAGAATCTTATGAGCAGAATGTAACAAGGAGGCTGTGTCTTTAAAAAGAAGTCTAGGCATCTGTAAGAAGGTGGCAATATATCTGTAACGAGCGACTGTATCTGTAACGACAAGACTCTATGGTCTCTATCGTTATGGTCTGATCTCTGTCATGAAGCCACCCAGGGATCTGGTTCCACTGTACCCACGCCCTTGTCTGTAAATCCTCCAGAATAAAACTGAAGATATCTAGAGTGAGTGAGTTAAATTTTCCGCCGCTTTTAGCAATATTCCAGCAATATCACGGCAGGGGACACCAGAAAATGGGCTTCACACATTTTACCTATGTGGGGAATCGAACCCGGGTCTTTGGTGTGACGAACGAACGCCTTAACCACTACACTACCCCACCGCCCCGATGATATCTAGATACCAAGCGGATGGAATGCGTTGATTTATGTTCCAGAGTGCCCCTGAAATTCTTCTTCTCACTGTGTCTGCAACGATACCAGTCGCTGATCCTTTGCTGCCCAAAGTCATTTATATCCTTACTATATCTAGATTGTTATTAACTTTGTCATAGACGGATTTAGACACTGCGGCTTTGTTGTCGATATTCAGTTCCTGTTGTAGTTAGACCCTTCTGGGTGCATTAGCACAATAACTGTCAGAATATGTTTTTCTTTTCCTTAGTTCTGATGGCTCAAGGGATTCTTATTTCCTTACAATTCTCCGAATCCCGTCCAACCTGCAGGATTTATGACAGCGACAGTACAAAGAATGTTCCTGGGCAACAGCCCAAGAATGTAAAATCGGATTTCACCTAGGCTTCTCGTCTCAGTTGGTGAAACTGTGTTACCTAGAGTTTTTACTTCAACCCTCTGTCATGGCTCGTAGAGTCTCATCGATCAGCGCCAGATTATACCTGCTGCATGTACACAGCCAATTTTCTCAGAATAAACAAATAGTTGCGTTACTTCTACACAAATGTCGTTATCTTCGCCTTGATCTTTGGCGGTGGGTGCGTCTGTGTCAGATTCGATCTCATTCCAGCGTAGACGATTGGGCTTAAAATAAGACGGAAAATTTCAAGACAAATATGTGACCTTGTAATGATCATAGCCCCCTCCAGCAGACTTGGCTGTCAGTTTTGTGATAATTGTGGCAGTTTTTAATATATATTCATGTATATTGTGTATTGTGTATGATATTGTATATATGTATCTATGTCAGTATCACATTTGTTACATATTCACATCCATGAATGTATTTTGTGATATGATGCATCGTATCTCTGTCAGTATCACAACTGTTACCTGTCCACATTTCTAAATGGACATGTGTGTGTGTCTGTGTGTCTGTGTGTCTGTGTGTCTGTGTGTGTGTCTGTGTCTGTGTGTGTGTCGGTGTCAGTGTCGGTGTCGATATCACATTTGTTACATATACACAACAGTGGATGTATGTTGTGAGTGTACGTCAGTCAGATGCATGGTAGTTATCTGCATCACATGTGATATCTGTTCTCATTACCTGATGTACTGTGTGTATACGTCAGTGAGGTGTGAAATATCAATGTCGTTATAACATCTAGGCTGCGTACTGTGTGTGTATACGTCAGTGAGGTGTGTGACATCAATGTTGTTATAACATCTAGGCTCTGTACTGTGTGTATACGTCAGTGAGATGTGTGACATCAATGTGGTTATAACATCCGTTATATATTCATGTAGACAGCATATTGAGTGTATACGTCAGTGAGATGTGAAATATCAATGCTGTTATAGCATCCGTTATATATTCATGTAGGTCGCATACTGCCTGTATACTACAGTGATGTGTGAGATGTTAATGACGTTATAACATCTGTTATATATTCATGTAGGCTGTAGACTGTTTATACATCAGTGATATGGGTGGTATCAATATCGTTATAACATCTGCTATATATTCATGTAGGCTGTTGACTGTGTTTATACGTCAATGAGATGTGTGATATCGCTGTCTTTATAACATCTGTTATCTAGTCGTGTAGCCCTCATATTGGGTATACGTCAGTGAGATGTGTGATATCAATGCCATTATAAAACCTATTATCTAGTCTAGTCGGCTGTGCACGGCGTGTATACGTCCGTGAGATGGGTAATTCCAATGTCGTTGTAACATCTGTTATACACATTGTTATAGGCTGCGTACCGTGTTTATACGTCAGTGAGATGTGTGATATCAATGTCGGTATAACATCTGTTATCTATCTATGTTGGCTGCATACCGTTTTTATACGTCAGTGAGATGGGTGATATCAATGTCATTATAACAGCTATTATCTATTCATGTAGGATGAATACTGTGTGTATACGTCAGTGAGATGTGTGATATCAGTGTCGGTATAACATCTGTTATCTATCTATGTATGCTGTGTATTGTGTGTATACGTCAGCGAGATGTGTGATATCAGTGTTGTTATAGCATCTCTTATCTATTCATGCAGACTGCGTACTGTGTGTTTGTGTCAGTGAGATGCGTGATATCAATGTCGTTATAACATCTGAGCGAGTGAATTATGATGATCTGCAGTTCAAATGTATTGAGAGGGCATGCTTATCTGGGTGTACAGAACTTTGCTCAAAAGGAACTTTTCCCACAGGAACCTTGCCCACAAGGAACTTTTTCCAACAAGGAACTTTTCCCATAGCAACTTTACTCACTGGAGCTCTGCAAACGACAATTCCGACAGGGAATGACCTTTGCCCATAATAATAATATTTTGCCGACAATAATAATACATCATAAAAATAATTGTCTATTATTTTATTGAACTTCACAGAAACAGCATATAATATGGCATAATGATAGAACAAAACATGAATACCACTTTAGCAGTTTAGTAATTAATGTTCGATCTAAGTTTAAACCATTTATTCAGTGTATTAAGGTGAGTTGTAAGGTCATGTTGTTTTTACTGAAAAAATAGCTACAAATCAGTAGAGACTTAATCTCTTTTAAAACTATATATCCTCAGCAGTGTGAGTATTAAGGTGAGTATTATGTTAGGCAAAAGTTTATATTGCAATCAGGTGTTATGTAGTGTCACGCCAGTCTGATGTGTATTGTCTTCACTCGTCAGTAATACATGTATTTTCTTGTCAAGTCGGTCTAATGGGTATTGTCATGTGATATCAAAGCCATTTCATATGCTATGTCAAGATGTATGTCTGACATGTACTGTCGCGTTACGTCAATCTGATGTGCACTGCCCTGCCATGCGAGTCTGATGTATGTTGTCGTGTCAATCTGAATTTGGTGTGTATTGTCCTGTCCTGTCAGTCGGATGTGTAGTGTCTTTTCACGTTAGTCATAGGTGTATTGTATTATCAATCTGATGTATATTGTCCGACAATTTCAATCTGATGTGTATCGTCCTGTAACTCCAGTCTGATGTGTATTGCTGTGTCACGTCAACCTGATGTGTACTGTCTTCTCACATCAGCCTGATGTGTACTGTCTTCTCACATCAGCCTGATGTGTACTGTCTTCTCACGTCAACCTGATGTGTACGGTCTTCTCATGTCATCCTGATGTGTACTGTCTTCTCACGTCAACCTGATGTGCATTGTCTTGGCACGTCTACCTGATCTCTATTATCATGTCATGTAAAACTGATGCGATGTAGTGACACGTCAATCTGATATTATGCTTTGTTGCGTGTTAAATGTTGTGTTCGGACATGTCTATCTGATTTTTATTTTCTTGTCATGTCAATCTGGTGTTTTCAGTATCAAGTCAATCTTACGTTTATTTTCTTGTCACGCCAATCTGATGTGTATTGCTTCATCACATAAATCTGATATGTGTATTGTCCAGTCTTGTCTGATGTGTTATTGTATATGTCATGGGGAAAACACACAGACAACAAAATCGACATCTTTAGACACACGAAATGCGATTTTGAGTGTCTTCCCATCGAAGAATAACCCACTGGTGCTTGTCTGGTTCTCAAGCCAGACACTAATGCCATGAAACACAACAGAACAAGTCATAATATTTGTACACTTTATTGTCCCTAGATCTGATACTTTGTACCCAATTCCGATATTTAAATTAAATACCACGTATTTACACTGAACGCCTGGCTGCTAGGCAGTTGCGCGCACATGTACCAGAGGTTTATCACGTGATAAAACCAACTCCAAAACGACGTGAAACAATTGTGTCAAAATCGGAAAATACAAAGACAAGAATGGTTAACGGTTTGATTATTTCTCATAAATAGTTCCATTTTTAAAATAGGAATTATTGTCTTTGTATTCTCCGTGTCCATCGTTTCCAACACGCTAAAAGACCATTCCCATGTGCTTAAAGGGTATGCGGGAAAATTCCTTGGGAAAAAAGTACCGGAGAAAAAGTCCTCCGGAAAAAGGTCCTATTTTTAAAACTCTAACACTTACGACTCCTGCCTTTGAAAACATTGTTTTAAGGATCAAAGATCAATATGAATATCTAAAATGCCCGTTATGATTATAAAATGTAAGGACTTCATGTTTCTAACACTCGTTTAAAAGATCAAGGACCTCTCTAAGTATCTAATCGGTCCTTTTGATCACAATGTGCATGTGAGTACTTTATGTTTTGCAAGTCTCATTAAAACCATGAATGATTATTTTATCTATTTAATGACATATTTCACTTCAAAGTTGATGAAAAAAATTAGGTTCTTATAACAAAAAGACTTTTTTCCGGATGTCGTTTATCCGGTTTATTCACTGTGGACTTTTTTCCAAAGTCATCCTATCCTACAATCGATTAAAATGCTATACGATCATCGATATCTAAGACATTTCTAAGCACCGAACGCCGATGTATTGTAGTCGGACACCTTGACGTCTTGCATAAACTGAAGATTTTCCAGTTACTGAACACAAAAGGATGTATACATTTTGCTCAAAAACATGAAAACTCTGTCCTCCATGCAGAGGATTCATACACACAGTATCTGAACTGGTACATCTTAATGCTTATCTACCATTCACACGAAGGAAAACCTCCAGATGCATCTTCGTCCTTCTGAACACTGTTGGCAATTAAACAAAAAGTAAACAGTTTCACTGAAATTTACACGGACAAGACCGAAATCTGAAGATAACTTTGAATCTATGATATATTTGAAGAATATTGTGTTTTGATTTCAAGCACAGTCTACCGACTTCTATAATTTATTATTTACATTTCAAACTCTCCAGTTTGGTAACTTAGAGCCATTCCTGCAATTCTACGACAACGTTTGAGCACCTATAACCTGCATAATACCTTGATTTGTGTTTTATAAAATACATAATGTTGGACGGTTGTGAAAATCAGATTTGACCAGACTGTCAATGATACCATTAAAGTAGCAAATTGATAATTATATACTTATGGCAATACATCTGATATTACATGGAATATACGACAACGATTTTAATTCCAATCCAACACTTTCCACTTAAGACAAGGACACGTCATGCAATCTGAATATTTCTTACGGCTTAAATTAACGCCAACGACGCATAAAAGGAATCAGTGTACTGTTGTATTAGGGAACGACACAGAGATGCTTGTCCGAAGGCGATCTACATTAACGTTACATTTTGAAATGTATCGATTTGATATGAAATATGAATAGTGAGTAATCTACCAGTAATGTATTTTATCGATTACTGTCACATTCCGCATTATTACGTAAAAGCTTTAATGCATTACCGAACACGGCGACCCAGGGTGATGCTCACATGTCTTAATGGCGACAAATACCAAGAACCAATTATGTGACAAAGCCATAAACATAATCACTAAATTCTTGCAAAAGCGATGATAATTTTCAACTGAAGAAATTATACGATGTACTTAAATATTATCATCTTGTGTTTCCTAAGTCTACGTAATTATGAAGTTTTTCTTGCGCGCCTTCATTTGGACGATGAATACTTCCTCTCTTCTAAACAGATAGATCCCATCATACTAACATCTAGTCAAGGACACCCGATGTTTTAATATTACTATAATTAATTACTTGTCCTGACAGACTAACCACAGCAATATTGCGAATTTGGTGCCAGTTAACTTAGTTTTAGTAGTATGTAATGAAATGATCTGCTTTTTGGTTTGATTTGCTACAATTGGTATCTTTTACTGGCAAGTGGAAAAATTCAGGTCAAAGGACAAGTTCCTGAACAGGTTCCTGGAACATGAGAACACAAGGGAAAGGTCTTTGAAGCACTTCAATACATCTTAAAGCTCTTGAAATGGAAACGTTGTTCTTAGGTTTTAGGTCATATGAAGTCAAGCAACATACGTGCAACACACTATACACATAACCTACAGGGCCCCGTTTCACAAAACTCTCGTAAGCTTAAGATCTCGTAACCTTTCTCGTAACATTCTAATTCCCTATATTACGACATAGGAGGTAGAATACTACGAGAGACGTTACGACATCTTAAGCTTATGAGAGTTTTGTGAAAAGGGGCCCTTGTGCCACAAATCAGCGTTGAGGCGGTCGTGGTGCCTATCACGGAGATGGACGTAACAAATAAATGCAATTGGTATTTAGGATTGTCACCATAACTTGGGTCCAAACGAACGAGCGAGTACAATATTCCTTCAATATCACAGTGGGCACCATAGGCGGGTTTCGATGACCCCAAACTTCTGTTTAAACGAATGATGTAATGCAGTTACCTTAAAGTTCGGTACAAACGAATTGAGTTGTGATGACGTATTCGTTGGTTTAAAGGGATGATGTATGTTGTCATTATCTTTAGTTTAAACCCCACAACCAAGCAAATATACAACAGTAGATTCTTATCAAAATAGTTTCAAATACTCGTCAATGAACGACGACCGAACACTTTACCATACTACCAGATGTCCTTTAAAAGCCCCGTACTTATATACACCTTTTCCCTTCCAAACAGTACCCGTGAGATGAATAGGAAATTACATTTCACAAACAATACCCATTTGCGGATCCAGACGGGGGTGCAGGGATGCGCAAAAACACCCCTCCCCCAATCCCCCTTTCGTCCTTAAATTTTGTTCAGTGACCAATGAAACTCGGATGAAATTGACGTGTGCAGCCCTCCTTCATCCCTTTCTGAAAAAGCTGTATCCGCCTCTGATATCTGCATAAAATCATAAATTTAATTGGATAATGATCATATCACGACGTACCTGCTTTCCGTGGGAGGGAATCCCAAAGTACTGCAGATAGTGAACACAGCCGAATGGAGGTATGCCAAGCCCATATAGTGGGAATCGAACACAAGCGGTTATGTACAATTATGTCCGGCTTGGACATCTGCCCCCTACTTATGGCATTCATATCACGTTTGTGGGTTGTTTTTTTTTAGAATGTGAGCCGAAAGATCTGGTGACAAGGAACATTGACACCCTTATCATTTCTACCAGTTTCCCATGGTAGTGGCAAGGTCGGGTTAAGTGTGTTGCACATATACTCTCTTTACCTCGGTTAACTTCGCTTCGGTCTACTACTGAAAAACAAACTATATATAAGACGTGAACAGAAATAACAGGGGGAGATATACAAACATGATGCTGATTTCATTGACGTCATATCCGGTCACGTGATCATACGTTCTCCTATATCTAAGCACTATATATATGAAACTCAGAAAATGGAAATATTATGGGAAATGAAGGTGGGAATGTTGGTTTTGGAACGCAATATGTTCTGTGGATTGGCAAATGTCCTGCTTAAGGCGATGGATGAATTTGCAGCTCTGATATATAGAAATTCTACCTTAATAAAAAGAAACAAGAAATCGTATTTTGACTAATATATTGAGTAACGCTGTTGTTACATATACCTAACAATGAATCACAAGTGCACAGATCCCCAACAATAAATCACAAGCGCACAGTTCCCCAACAATTAATCACAAGTGCACAGTTCCCCTTTTGCGGTCACCCATGCGTTGCTGTGCTTGTATTGTTGGTTGGGGTCCATTGGTGGTTGGGGTCCATTGGTGGTTGGGGTCCATTATAGTTTTGACCAATGTAAAGTTCGACTCTTAACACAGAAAATCTAGTTTCCAAACAGAAAGGTACATCGAGACTACCATACTTCGAGATATCTCCATCAGGATTAGTTTAGCTCAAACAGTCATGAATTAATCCACTAGCATTAAACTTAATTTCAGTCATTATCTTCAATAAGTAGAAACCTACCTAACATTTAAAAGCAAGTGTGTGTAATTAAATTCCGCAAATGCCAACGAAACAAAAATAGACCCACAACTCTATTATGGAATGGCCTTTTTTCAATATTAAACTAATTCGTCTTAACCAATCTATCTAGTTTTTAGTGCATATCAACCGATTGCTGGAATTCCCCGTTAAAACCAACGATCAGAATTCGAGACCTGATTAATAACAATAATCAATTTGATAATTTATTATTATAATTTCCATAACTGACACCGGGTGTTCAAGCATGTTGCTCAGCTGCCGGACCAAACCCAAGCAAAATACTCTCTCAGAACCATTATCGATTTCAGTCTATACGGCAATGGTAAAAATATTGCTACCTTGAAACTAGCGAGTTAGTTCCTGTGAGTAGCATACAGTATAAATAATGCATCTTTTTATGTCAAGCTTGTTGCGAAAGATCCCTAGTTCAAGGAAAGCTTAACTGAGTTGTGGGTCTGCAACGAACTGCGAGACTGTATATATCCTGCTTGCTCATGTCAAAGATCTTGTCCCACAGTGAGAACTGTACGTGATACATAACAATTGTTACTACAAAGCTGTTTGATAAGCTCAATAACACCCTCATCGAATTACGTCCACTCCTCTATATAAACCAAACAGGCATTACAAATTACTCTATCTTTGCCACGATATCCTTACTAATGCCAGACACCTCGTATGTCAAGAGTACGACGTCGTCAATTTCACGGTGTACATGTCAGCATTCAGTATAACCCCATGTCTGACATGTCTATTTCATGTACATTTCACTTCGCTACATATTTCACCATTCCAAAACCAACATGACCAAACTGAAGGTGCCAATTCCTACTTTGATTGACATTATTACAGAACACATGATGTTGAACCAATAAAGTTGTTTGTGCCATAGTGATTGTGATTTAACAGACAACAAAAACAAGGGAAATTCCATTTGATATTCTGGAGGCGGGATACGAATTATTGTTTTTTAAAACAACACTCCCCCAAAACATGAAATAGTTGTCCCTGTGACTACACAACCAAAACGGAGAGCCCTTTCATCTAAGAACAACACCCACAGTGATCAACAGACCTTCATCATATATGTTATCACATATGTGATCACATAAGATTCACATGTGATAAAACTGAAATACTACTCTAAACAGTATTTGTTTGTTTGTTAAAAGAATGCTACTTGCATATAACTTGAATATACTATCAAAGAATACTGAAAACAGAACTTTTCGTTAGCTAATATCAACTGAACATCAGTTCACATTAAATGTCATCTGTACTGTTGCATGTATCGAAACGTTTCAATTTCAATCATGAATCTGTTTACAGATATAACTATAATCTAATTTCTGTAAAATGGATGTTCAAATAATAACTTCATCAAGAAACATTATGTTTTTTAAAATTTCATAAAGACTATTACCTATGTATGTACGTTTTACCTTCTGTGCATTTTGCGTGTACCACACAAAATGGTTACATAGTCATGTCACCAGTATTGTTGGTAATTAACCATAGCAACGAAACCAGTATTGTTGGTAAGTAACCATAGCAACGAAACCTCACATACATCATACACACGAATAGACAACCTGTTCACCGACATTTACAAATCTAACTTAGTTTACGCCATGTAAGGGTGTCCGTTTTGGTTTTGTAGCTTCCCTCTAAAACTACGTGTGCCCTTGGGGGTCATCTCAGAAATGTCAGTAACGATTACATGACTTTCTTATCTCCAGTAAATATTTCACACATCTATTTCAGTGATCGAAAACATAGTTATTCTTTCGATCGTTAAACACGAGAATATAAGGAGCGAGAAACTGGCCCCCACTTATCCAGATTTGTTGCGTTTTTTGTAAAAACGAATTAATTATTACGGGTCCAATCGAGTTCTCAAGGTTTCACTATTGTTATTATTATTGTTAGGTGAGTTCCATTTATACAGATTTCAGTTTAACATTTGCAAGTATCAAGTGTTTTAAGGAAAGTGTTTTTTCGCGAAAATTAAGAGAAACATTTCATGACAAAATATATACTAGCAGCTGCTTTGTAGACATGTCATCGTTACCGACACCTGATTTCACAACAAATTATGTTCATCAACAAGGGTTTGCAAATACAAATATGTGCACGATCTATTTTTCACAACGCAATTTACTGTTTAATGTTCCTATGAAGAAAAAAAATCATGATATGAATTTAAGGAAAATGAACTCTCCCTAAAGATGGAACGTCATGTACTAAACACCCATGGTATAAGATGTAAGGGTTGGTATTAGCAAATCCCGTTTCTGAAACTGTTCACACCAGAAATGGAAACACACGTTTAGAAAATATGTTTGCAACAGACATTTCTGATGTAAAATTCGTTTTCTCCCTGGTTAGATGTACAAAAATACTGCATTATTCATCTACACCTATAGGATTTCGTGCATGTACAAACTCTTTTATGAAGATGTTTCAAAACCTCAAAATTCGTTTCTAATGTGGTTTACTTTTAAAAAACTTTGTAAATGAGCGCTCATGAGAGAGCGAGCTTAGCTTTACGCCGCTTTTAGCAATATCCCAGCAATATCACAGCGGGATTAATCAGAAATGGGCTTCACATGCTGAACCCAATATGGGAATCGAACCCGTGTCTTCGGCGTGACGAGCGACCGCCTTGACCACAAGGCTACCCCACCGCCCCTGAGCGCTCAGGGAGTTTAAGACTGAGTTTAGTTTCAGTTAAAGTTTGCAGTTTCAAGCTTTATCCCAGTTAGTTTATGGGAGCGAACCCTACGTAATTGGGGTTTTAGACATTTACGGCTTTTAGAAACCCATGGTGCTGTGAAACGTATAAACATGATCGCACAGATCTGAGTTCGACATCAGAACGAACAGAAGTAGCTCATGTAGGGTGAGAGGGAGGTAAACGTCACTGATTCAGCCATAAATCGCAATGAAAAAGTTCTTCTAACGATTTGCAAACCCTTGTATGGGGACATAAACTTTTTTTTAAGTTACTAATGCGTGTTATGCTTATGTGCCCTCTGGGTCACAGAACCCAAAATCTTTAGTGTTTTCATGCCCTATAATGCACAAAATACTAATAGTAACGGTTCCTATAGAAACCTGTAGTCTGTGTGACGTCACAGTCAATATGACGTCATGTGCTAATCCAGTGTGAGGAGTAAATCCGATGACGCAAGAACAGGTAAATCCAAATAAACACAGCATTATCCACCAATTGAACAAGACAGGGGTATATATCCAAATATATAGGTATCCGTGACGATGAAACAGTAGGATGACGTCAAACTGTGATGTCATCAAGATGAACGTCACAATTACAAACAATACATGACGTCACATTTTATGAATATTTGAACACTGTGTATCACTCATTTAATTGTGAGAAAGAATCCATACATAGGTCAGTAGTTTTCAGTTTCCATGAATTATGGTATTGAAATGAACTCCAGGCTGAAGGGCTGAGGGGTCGGGGGCTTGGTAAGAAATGAAATTGACATGAAATCAACATCACATCTCCAGGAATAGTATGGCATGTGAAACGCATACCTCCAACATGAACAAATGCTAGGATGAAATAATCCCAACAGAACACACTGGTCTTGAGTCACATGTCGTGACGTCATTTAATGAAACGTGACGTCATCCTTAATGAACTCTGTGACGTCATATGAATGCTATATATGAACACTGGACGTCATTTTGAAATTATTGACAGCACACTATGTATATATCCATGATATAGATTCCATATAGCTGCGATATATCCAATGGGTGTCACAACTTTCTGATTTCGGTAACAGTCTCTTTGGAAACAGATTACGAAGGTTGAGAGTAATCCAGCGGCATAACGTAGGTATCTGATTTCATATCGCCAGGAAAGTGATCACTCGGAACCTTGAAGTGCCCATTCATTAATAAATCATTTGGTCCATGCCATTTTATGGGCGTCACGTGATCCGATTCGCTCGGTCGTCTGCTCTCAGTTCCCGGTGAACTCTCGTACTCCGTAGGAGAGTCGCTACACTGACTCGACCGGGCGAATCCATTATTTTCTGTAGGTGTTTGGACAGGAGAAAAGTCTTTATCGTCTTTCTCTGGGGTGTCGCCTTCCGAGACAGAATAATCAATGGCGGAATCAGCCTCCTTTTCACAAACACCTGCTTCGTGCGCAGCAGCCTCGCGCCATTCGGAACAGGAAGCCGTTTTCTCAGCCTCGTTTGAGTTTATGACATCTATTTCCTTTTCTGCTTCGGCAGTATCGTCATCAGTCTTTGAGCATGCAGACGAGTGACACGTTTCGTCCGTTTTTTGACAACCAGAGACCGGCTCGGTTGTTTCCGTCGGTTTTTCGGTCTCTCCGTTTTGAAATGTGTCGGGTTTATTTGGTTTAGAAGGAACATCAACATTATTTGGCTTTGTCGACGATTGGCAGTCTGGTGAATCTTTGTGCTTCTTAGCAGGGACTTCTGGCTCATCGGTTGGTCGGGAACCTTCGCTCAGTTCCGGTAATTTCCGCTTTTTGGGGAGAAACTTGTAGAAAGAGTAAAACAACTTCAGGATTCCTTGCTGCAAAAGACATGAAACAATTCAGCAGAAGTACATATAAACAATAATCTATTTGAAATCCAGAAAACAATGGGTTCCCGTTTATCCAGACACCATGCGAGGGTTAATTATTATACTCTGCATTGACATTTGTTAAGGAAGTCGAAAGTCCGATTGAAAGAACGCATTTCTGACAATGTACTCAAGACAAACAAATAAATTTAAGTTTACCGAAACCGGATGTTAAATGTAAATCAGTTACTAAAATATCCAATAGGTCATCTTTAATATCCTCATACAGGGCTCCAGAAAAAATACTGTTTGCCCTGATTCAGGGTAACTATCACGCTCACCCTCCGCCATGAGTAGATGTAGGCCACATCCATGAGAGACCACGTGTCACGAAGAGGGGAGTCGGTGTGAATAAGGTCAATCTGAAATGTACAACATGTCAATGTCACAATGCATGGACACAAAGGTTAACGTGAACCACCGAAATCAAGAACTTCCTCCAATTAGATGATGCCACGTGTCATATCTAGGCGAACTACTGTGACAACAGCAGACACACCAAATAAGGACCGGGTGGATATTGACTATCTATGTCAATCAGAAATGATTATCATGTCAATGTCACCATGACATGTACACTGTCTCAATGTAAACGAGTGCAAGTGAAACCAACAACCTCCTTGTATGAAAAAAGAGATACATTGAGAGGTACAGTTTTTTCTACACTTACAAAACACTTGATTACTACAGTGCATCCTGCGAATATAGCACCACTCTCCACTTCCTTCATTTCGGAGAAAAGCTATCCTGACATAAATCATCCCACCTGTCAGATCTTGACAAATGCGCCAAGCAGGTAAAGCAGTAATAGACCGCAAAAATAGTCACCCGTGCTGCACACACACATTGCACAGAGAGACAGAAAGAGAAGGGGTGGGGGGGGGAGGCGACAGACAGAGCGAGGCAGGTAGACGAGACAGACAGAACGAGTGAGGGAGGCACACACACAAAGGCACAGATACAGAGTGAGAGAGAAAGAGACGGAGAGAGTAGCACAGACAGACACACAGAGAGTCACACTGAACAACTTATTTTGTACAGTGTTTCAACAACGAATGTCCGATCACAGACGTCCTACAGCTAATGTACCTGAATCATCTCAGAAAGAGAATACTTCATGCGGATGAATTTCTTTAGATGTGAAACGGTGACGGCGGCAGGACACATGAGATACCGGCGATCAAACAACTGAAAAGTAATGCAACAAAAATACATGTATACCTATTTTCAAAGTACAAGTATATGGACTGTAAAAGCTCGAAAGCACTGCTTTCTGACTGGCTGATGCCGACTTGTTGGTCGTCTTGTTGGTCTGCCAAACTTCGAAAAAGGTCATAACCTTTATGTTCTCATATGCGTGTCCTCTTGCTTAACGAAAACTAAGATTTTATTTCCATTATTTTGTTCGAACCTCATACTGAAACCCACGATCAGTTTATCATTGAACGACCAAGGAACGCAACTCATAGAAACCGTGCTGACGTTAGAGATATGTTCAGTTGTCTTTCGAACCTACCTTTTGTGTTTTATCTTCGTCTTTGATGTCGACTGATGGCTTCCCACTAGAAACAGACATACTGCGACGTATATCAGGTATCCGTGCATAATATCATACAAAAGTGAGCGAGGGAGTATGGTTTTACGCCGCTTTGGGCAATATTCCAGCAACATCATGGCGGAAATGGGCTTCACGCAATGTACCCACGGGGAATCGAAATGAGACATCGTTCTGACGCCCGAAACTTTTACCCACAAGGCTACCCCTACTAATTTGCCAGAGGGCACAATGCATATTGCTGACAATATTGTTGAAAGCGGCGTAAAATTAAACTCACTCGCTACAGTGTACATGATACCGCACTGGGTTCGAAATTATCGTTTTGAGAGAGCCAATTTACCATTTAAAATCCTAATTTGCTACCTGAAAGTAGCAACAAGTTGCTACCTGGTATTTTGTTTTACTGATACAGCTTAGTTTCATCGATTAGTCGTTATTAGGACAGATCTCCACTTGACTGGACATGTAGACTGCATACAGATACCCTTGAACATATGATGAAAATCAAACTTGCAGACCCGCAGACCTTTTAGAGAATTTGATCCAATAAACCCCTTGAGAACAAAGACAATAATGGGACTGGGAGGGAGGGATTAATTACGAAAGAATGCTGATAACAGGTAGGGGATTTTGCTACCAATTTTGGAACCAGGAAGCAAGTACAACCTAAAAAACGTTAATTTCGAACACAGGGCACGGTGTAGTTAAAGTATAATAGTTACGGGCATGTGCAGGTGAGATGATTCTTAATAGATTGTCGAGACAGAAATTGATGATTTTTCACTGATATACAAGGTTTATACACTGTGAAACAAACGTACTGGCTGCAGTGTTCGAGAGACAAGCTGATTTGTTCGTCCGGAGAGTGAATCACTCGGTCTGTGGTTTTGAAATCCAGTTCTTTGCCTTCCCGTTTCCGGGCTTCTGACGAGAAAGAAACGACATATGAAATCGGCAGTTGACACAATCGGAGAGTGGAGGGTATTTAACCAGCATTTTGGTTCTACCAGGACCCGTATCCCTGATGCATGGCAGAAAGTCCGAAGTTATGCAGATGTATTTTAAAAATATACCACTGTGGAAAAATCACTGGTGCGTGCTTGGTACTGGCAAACAGTTATACACTAACAGCATATTCAGCGTATTCGGGGTATTCGGGGTATTCATGCACACGATCCCATGATCACACGTTGCTGGCACGTCTAAGGGACGTAACTCACAGAGAATTTCCACACCTAAGACGCCTGGTCTGAATCATTGCCAAATAACCACCGCCCCAAGAAACGTCCATGAAATCCGATTAAAGAATTTGAAATCGACAAAATGTCAGCTCAGCTTTATTCACTTTCTGCAGAACGCAGAGCTTCCATCGGAAGCTGTTTCGGGAATTAAGTCTAAAAAAGTGAGTGGTTTCTTTATCATCATTTTGCACAGTTAATTATACTTTATTTTTTTGTTTATCTGCAATGAATATTTCTACATTGGTTGCACTATTACAATTTCACTGCGCATGCCCTGTGTGAGGTGTTTAATACAGGGCGTATATCACTTCGTTGGCTGTGGAGGCATCACAGATAATAGGAACTACATTTCACTTCCTGCAATGTAAAATCGCGTTAACTGTCACCACCGTGTCAATTTGGAATAATTAATTGCCGAGCGTCTTGATACAATCACCATAGAAACGAAATTATTTCTTGAAAGAACCACAAGTTATAGCAACTAGGATGGGAAAAACAGATATCTTGATATAAATCCATGGTGTAGAATTACCGGGAGCCGAGTCGTCTGTGACAAACGAGAAGTGTACTTATTCTTGAAAGGCGTGTATTTCAAAAGAAGTCAATAAAGACAGAGAAATAAACAATCCCTACCATAGCACGGGGTTTGTTCGTAGAACTCTCGCCGCCTTTTCATTTCATCTGAAATGTACATGAGTTAACGTGTCAATGACAATCAATCACTCTCTACAAGCGTGCATGTACCAGTGTAGCCAGATGTATATTTCATTCAGTCATGGAGGCTAGTTTGTATGGTTGATATGCCCTTACGTATCGATGATACATTGTGTCTATATCACAATGTGTGGGACTAAATGATGTTTACTTACATCTCGTCGATTTGAGATAAGATATACAGTGTTCAGAGATTAGTGTTGAATATATCACAGTATTCAGAGATTAGTCTTGGACATATCACAGTGTTCAGAGATTAGTGTTGGATATATCACTTTATTCAGAGATGAGTGTTGGATGTATCACAGTAATCAGAGATTATTGTTGAATATATCACAGTGTTCAGAGATTAGTGTTGAATATATTGCAGTGTTCAGAGATTAGTGTTGGATATATCACAGATTTCAGAGATTAGTGTTGGATATATCACAGTGTTCAGAGATTAGTGTTGGATATATCACAGTGTTCAGAGATTAGTGCTGATATATCACAGTATTTAGAGGTTAGAGTTGGATATATCACAGTGTTCAGAGATTACTGCTGGATCTATCAGTGTTCTGAGATTAGTGTTCAGAAACTGATGGTGTATGTATCACAGTTTTCAAGCAGTCGGGAAATGTATAGCACATATTATCTGACATATATACTTACTTTTAAACAGTCCTGGCACCATTTTATATACTATATTCTGTAGCGTTTCATCATATCTGAAATAAACATGTCACTCTAAATTTTCGGCACACATTTTGTACAAGATAAAACTTTTCTTTCGAGAACACTAAACAAATAATCAATCAATCAATCAAATCTCATTCTGAGTCTTTATGAAAATGCAAATAAAAATTTACAAGTTCTTTAACTGTCTCCAAAAAACCGAATTTACAATATCATGGACGATACGACCTAAACGTTTGTGTTTTATCAATCCCTACGTAGATCAGTGTCCATACTGGTAATCAATCACTGGTTTAGGATCAGAACCGAGTATTAATCAGTTATTGGTTATTTCATAACTTCAGCGACAATATCCTACCCCCCTTCACGTGAGGATAAGCTGTAAGATCATGATTGACACAGTGTTACGGTCGCTTAGTCACTCAATATATATCATTTTGATAATAAAAAAACCCGCCCATCTCAATTGAAAACGAAGTCTAGACTTGCTTTATATAGGGTTTTAGCACTGCAGAGAGGGATAGGCAGTATGGAAAACACTGTGGTTCAGGGGCTGTTCAGACTAACGGCATTTAGGCCCGAGACATGACAAGCGAACACTTTCACCACCAGGCTATACTTGTTCACCTTATATTCTGCCACGGTCGTGTCTTGTGGATGAGGACTTCACAGATGGGGCAATAGTTGCTGGTCTCAAGGTACCGGACAATACACGTCTTGCAGACTGAAACACAGAGAAGCACGCCGCAGTGAGAACAGAGTATGTTAGGAGTAATATGTGCAACCATTGAACTGGTCACAAAAAAACTTCGGATGAGTGAGTGAGTTTGGTTTTATGCCGCTTTCAACGATATTCCAGTAATATCGCGACGGGGGATACCAAAAAATGATTCACGCATTGTATCCATGTGGGGAATTGAGTTATATGTACAACAACTGAAATAGTCACATAAAACGTAGGATATTTATGAATGGGTGAGTTTGGTTTTATGCCGCTTTCAACGATATTCCAGTAATATCGCGACGGGGGATACCAAAAAATGGTTCACGCATTGTATCCATGTGGGGAATTGAACGTCTTGGGCTGACGAGCGAACAAATTTTAAGCACTAGGCTACTCAAGCGCCCCAGTGTATAAATGAAATTTACAACATAGTTTATAAAAGTGATGTACAGAGTGATGTACAACAGTTGTAATATACAACTTTGTTCATACAATAAATATACAAACAGTGTATACCTGTACTGTATAATGATGTATAGACGAAATGCACAACAATGGTGTATACAATCGGTTAGATGAAATACAACATCCGGACTGGACTGAACATATTTCGGTGGCAGTGCCATATACTTTACGGTCGAAAATTACCTCTGAGAACAAGATTTGCATATTAACATCGCAAATTTACATAAATGCTGAAATAGATTCCATTCTCCCACTCAACTGTTTAAGTTTAAAAGGCAATATAAAACAGGGCAAGTGAAATATAACTCAGGTGAAATTACTATCTCGCCCACGTGGTGTTAACGTGATGTGAATTTGACATGCTGTCTATTTCCGTGACATGCTTCTGACATAAATCTTCCTTAACTTCTCAGCTGACGTGAAATCGCCAACAAATGTCGCTACTCAACAGTCATAATTGAAGCCAAAAAAGAACTTTTCAAACATTTCAGAATAGAATAAATAAAAGGAATTACCAACCATTTGCGTGATTTATCATACATTTTGCTTATCCACTCGAACGCATTACAAGAGAGTAATTTCGAGGAAGAAGATAAAGTTTTAAACATATAGCACTCAAAATACGTGCAGTGATTTTAGATGCTTCAACGCAATATTTCGTTGCTATGACGATAGAGAGAAGATATTACGCTTCAAGAGACAATTTCATTTCGGGAATCGAACCTGAGTTTTTGTTGGTGAGGGCAAAGCTGCAAGCTCGTGCCTGCTGCACCGTGCGTCAGATCAAGGAAGCCAGCAAAATGAAATGTGACCTTTGGGCAGGAACGCGCGTTTTTTGTTAAAAGAATAAATACTAACACTCCAAGAAATAATAGAATTTCCGCACGCATGATAATACATTTTTCAACATCCGCAATAAGATGGGAAATAATGAACCCCCGATAACAAACGGATATGATATATTATTTATTACATCTTAAATTCAGTTGGTGTGAGCGCATGCGAGAACATGTTCGGGGTGCACCAGTCAATTCTTTAGACGACCTCTTGCAGGGCACAAATTGGGTCGGGCTAGTGTTCTTTTCTCCCGAATGTAATTTCCTTTATCGATTAGCACCGTCAGCAAGGTTGTACCAAGGGAAATAGAGCGACGAGGTGATATTAGAGCTAGGAAAATTGCTGAAAAGATTCTAAGGGCTTGAAGTGGACCAGTGACTGGAGAAATGTTAAGACAGGCCCGTACCTCCGGTCGCTTGGTAGAAAGTAATTATTTGCACAGCTCAGAAGGTTTAAGAGTCGGATCAATCAATGGTAATTTAATTATATGTTCCCAAACTTCAGGCGAATAAGGAGGGAATGAATTGCGGGGCAATCTCACCACATGGAGCAAATATGTCTCTAAATTACACAAATTCTCCAGAGCAATTTCCAACATCATAATCACCTTCATTGTTAACGCTATAACAGTAAAATATGTATGTAAATAAAGAACGGCAGTGCTGGAGAAGACAGAGTCCTGGCTATCATCAGAAACAAATTCCGTTTCGTATAAGGGGATAAATAACCGCGAACAGTATATGAATGAAAAACTGCAGTTAAATCAATGTTAACCTTGTCCAGCTGTTACCAGTGATGAAAACATCTCAAAGCTTATATACAACAAAAAACAAACAAACAAACAAACAACAAACAAACCAACCAACCAACAAACAAATAAATAAACAAATAAAATAAAATAAAATAAACATCATAATTTTTGATAATTTGTCACTGTAAGTCCATACCGAAAGATACCAGAACAGGCAAAGTTGTGTTTTAGGTGATTCCTAGTGTAATTTAAATACCAGAAGTTGTATGTTTCTCTTGAAGGTAATAATTTCATATGCACGCCTCTTTGTAGCAGTGTCACCGGAGCCGGTAGTTAAAATGTTATTGGCCAATGGAATCAAAGCGTTTTACATAACTGAAAGATAAATAAACATATCGCTGCATGTCTTTTCAGAGAAATGTCTGTTTTCCTACTTACACTCACGTCTCAAGCAAATCCGTTATGCACCAACATTTACAGATATATATGGTCCTCGATGTTTTATAAGTATATAAGTGTAAGTGTGAGTTTTTTCTATGAAACGTCAAAACCATTTGTCTGGGAGGCCACTGAGTTAGTGAGGGAGCTGTAAAACCGCTTCTAGTATTGCAGTTGCATCATTGTGAATAAGCGTGATGGAGGATCACCG
This sequence comes from Haliotis asinina, assembly GCF_037392515.1. NCBI lineage: Eukaryota > Metazoa > Mollusca > Gastropoda > Lepetellida > Haliotidae > Haliotis > Haliotis asinina. The sequence goes on along the minus strand of NC_090290.1, from coordinate 10,485,491 downwards.
AATCTGTGGTCTAGCGGGCTAAGCGTCTGCCGGGACAGCGGGGGGTACGAGTTCGAGTCACGACAGACGCTACAGATGTTCTTACCTTGGCTAGAGGAGGGACTGGTCGTCCCAGAGTGAGCATGATGTGTGAATCGGGTACACAGAACCGCCATTCGTCTCGCACTTGTACACGCACTCATTCACACACGCAAACACAAATGCGCGCACGAAAGCACGCACGCGCACACACCAACAAACGTCACTCACGCATGCACGTAATATCGGATCATAAACAAAAAAGAAATTTAGAGTAGACGTATTTTGTTTCGGTCTTACAATGACGAAGGAGCGAGTTAAACGTCCCTTGATCGAAAATGAACATAACAATCTGTGACTGGTGTAAAGAGACCTCTTCGGACACAGAGGCTGTGGTTTCCTCTCTAAAACAACACGAAGTCAAACTCTTTTCTGATGAAACCTTTTCCGATGGCGCGTGAAGGTGATGTTGGCGTGAGAACCATTCTCCCATCTCCGGCCGATCCAGATCGCCGGTTTAGCTTACTCCGTGGACCCTTTGCACCTGGGTGCTAAGTACACCTTTATGAAAATTGATGATCAAGGGCTTTTCTCACATTACTGCTAGTCCGTGGCTTCCGCAGTAAATTTACATACATATCGCGGAATCTGAGAACGTGCTGGATCCCTGTGGGGTGAGGTGTATGACGAATGATAATAAGGAGTAAAGTTTACTGTTTCCATCCAAGAAGTTACGCCCTCCCCTCTCCAGAAAAACAATGCCCCATCCTCCTACCACCTAATAATATGCTCTTACACCATTTCCCCACCAAGCGACCCTTTTCCCATCCTCAAACAACACTTGCCCCACCAACAAACAACACTTGCCCCACCAACAAACAACACTTGCTCCACCATCAAACAACACCTGCTCCACCCGCCTACCACCAAGCAACACTTGCTCCGTGAACAAGCAACACTTGCCCCACCCGACTACCACCAAGCAACATTTATCCCACCCGCTTACCATCAAACAACGGCTGTCCCACCATCAAACAACAGTTGCCCCGCTCGCTTACCACCAAGCAACACTTGCCCTACCATCAAACAACACTTGCCCCACCCGCTTACCACCAAGCAACATTTGCTCCACCATCAAACAACACTTGCCCCACCATCAAACAACACTTTCTCCACCTGCTTACCACCAAGCGACACTTGCCCCATCCTCAAACAACACTTGCTCCACCATCAAACAACACTTGCCCCACAATCAAAGAACACTTGCCCCACTACCAAACAACACTTGTTCCACCCGCTTACCGCCAAGAAGCACTTGCCCTACCATCAAACAACACTTGCCCCACCCGCTTACCACCAAGCAACACTTGCTCCACCATCAAACAACACTTGTCCCATGATCAAACAACACTTCCTCCACCTGCTTATCACCAAGCGACACTTGCCCCATCCTCAAACAACACTTGCTCCACCATCAAACAACACTTGCCTCACAATCAAAGAACACTAGCCCCACTACCAAACAACACTTCCTCCACCCGCTTACCACCAAACAACACTTGCTCCACCATCAAACAACACTTGTTCCACCCGCCTACCACCAAGCAACACTTGCTCCGTGAACAAGCAACACTTGCCTCACCCGCTTAGCACCAAGCAACATTTATCCCACCCGCTTACCATCAAACAACACTTGCCCCACCATCAAACAACATTTGCTCCACCCGCTTAGCACCAAGCAGCACTTGTCCCACCCTCTTGCCGCACATCAAAACCTTGCCCTCACTCCTACTCACAGGCAACGTGTTACTACACTCGCCTACCCCACCTCACCACCCAACAGCGACACCTTGCCCCATCCCTCTCACTGTCCGATACTACTTCTTCAAATAGCATCTAGGACGTTGGAGCGACAACCCTCAAGGACGTCGTAACAGTCCCTGTGTCGCCGAGACCCGGGATCTACCTTCTCCGGAGTCAAGATCAAAGATTAGATTACACAATCAGTGCGCAAAGTTCAAACCGTAACCTCCTCTCAAACCAGTTCACATTTTCAATTATCAGACAGCACAGGCCATGATTCAAGATCGCTAGCCAAATGTTTTCATTTGAATTTTCATTTAGTATGACACAGAATTCACACAGCAAACTGCAAGGAGTACATCCTTCTGTGAGACGCCCCCGCGTCGACACCCACATGACCTCTGTGACCTTTCACCAAGCGTTAGTAAACATGGAAAGGTCGTCCACATAACGTCGGCGTACTCACTTCCCGTGTGGACGTGCCGTGTGAATGGAAGAAGTGCTGTGGTCAAATAGAGTCGCCTGCTTTGTCGAATCACTGACATGAAGTGTTGTCGCTCAGACACTACTAAGACAGACAGCATGAATATGCGTAGTGTTACATTTCACCTTGGCTCGAGATTATCTCAGTGCGTGCGACTGAAATATCTCAAGAGACGCTTTTCTTTGAGGCTACAAAGATACACTTGAAGTCTTTTGTATCGCGATGAACAATGGTTATGAGTGAGTCTGTTTAGTTTCATGCCGCCCTCAGCAATATTCCAGCAATATGGCGGCAGTCTGTAAATAAATGAACCAGATAATCCAGTGATCAACTTGACTGTCATCGATCTGAGCAATTGGGAACCGATATCAATGTGCCAACCAAGTCCGCGAGCCTGACCACCCGATCCTGTTTGTCGCCTCTTACGACAAGCATAGTCACCTTTCATGGCAAGCATGGGTTGTTGAAGGCCTATTCTACCCCGTGCCTTCGCGGGTCTGTAGTGGTTGACAAGAGTAGGCGTGTCAGCTAATGGAATAATGCAATTAGTTCACCTATTTTAACTATCTATGCAGAAAATGACACTGGAAAGAAAACAAATGGTTGATAGCACGAACATGTAATAGTTCACAATACTGCCTAGACTGACAACTAGACTCTGAAATGAACGTATTTTACAGGAAACAACAGTTCATAGTAAAACAAAAACATACACTGTATACAATGGAAGGAGCGCTGAGACTTTCTTCTTTCTTTATTTTCAGAAACATTGGAAATCCACATGCTCAAGACTACCCCTATATCTTTATCTACCATGGGCGGTTTTGTTGTTGTTGTTGTTTTTATTATTATTGGGGGGGGGGTATATTTGTTTCTGTATTACAGCCTAAAACAGCCAAATCCTCAATAATCTGCTTTTGTGACAACTATATTCCCAGGAACGGATAGTACAAGCAAGCATTCCCAATGAAACCCGTGAAGGTCCGGCGTAGAATAGGCATTCAGCAACTCATATTTGCCATACCGTCGTAAGAGGCTACTCGGGTGGTCAAGCTCGCTGACTTGGTTGACACATGTAATCAGTTGCCAATTGCGCAGATGGGTGCTCATGGTGTTGACGACTGGATCGTCTGGTCCAGACCCGTTTACTTACAGACAGTCGACATATAGCTGGTATACTGCCGAATGCGGAGTAAGACTTAACTCAATCACTATTCCCAATGAAACACAATCCGAGGCAAACAGAGTTCAAAATCTCAACAAAGATTCAGTCTCCATCTCCATGTGGGGAATCGAACCCGGGTCTTCGACGTGACGAACTGACGCTTTAACCACTAAGCTATCCATTCGAGACCATAGATAAGTGGGTATTTCATTTTGACGGTGTACCAACTTGTCATAAAAGCTGAGTTCGACTTTACGTCGCAGGAAAGACAGACGTTGTGGTGTACGACGTTGGTGAAATCCACAAATGTATATATGGTGCTGAGGTATACAGGGTCATTATCTCGGAGAACTAGGGATTCGAACCCAGGCCAAAGGGATACTGGCATGTCTGGTTAAGCAAATATGTACAAGCCATTGAGACGCTCCAGATGACGGAACACCCGTGGTTGTACAAGCTGTGTCAGTAGTAATATAATAGCAGTCATTCTACTCGAACCAGCTCTTGGTCAATAAAGTGATCTTGTTCAAACTGAATGTCAAACAAGTGACCACTGTTGCCCTGAAACCAACACTCCCTGGGATCACTGGACATGGTGGACACATGGACGCTGTCCGTCTGTCTCACAGTCCACGATCTGCATTGTTTTCCGTACTGACCAGACAGTCTTGTGATGCTAAAGCTCTAAATAAATCAAGTCTACATTTTCTCAGGCTCTGAAGCTCTCCCTCCTTGTTGAGGTCCCTTATCAATTCGAAAAGACGTTTCTTACGTCCTTGTTTCAAGAGACAAGGTGTTGGTGGAGGGTGGTGTACACACAATAATATTAACCATCGCACTAAAAATGTCATTTCCGAAATGCCAATGTAATAACAACGGTCTTTCATGTTTTACAATCCCAAATTATGTGAACCATCAGCATCCCATTTCAAATAATTCAAGATTTTAATTTGGTTTTATCAGTAACCACAATAAAGATTCCACAACTGGCCTTGCACGAACAGTAAGATGGTCGACATCCGTGCTACGTTCTGTTGTGGAGTGCTGATTCAGCAATTAATCAGACTCCACTATGTGAGGGTCAGATGAATCGCGATGTATCCCCGATCTCGAGGTATGTCTCCAATCACCTGTTCCCGGAACGCATCTATCTAATCTATGGCTATTTCAGTCAAATATGCTTGTTTATACAGACGCTAAGAGTCAAACTTAGCTGGAATATTCTAAAACAAATTACCATCTGGCAGAGATAACCACGTAGGCAACAGAACTATCCAATCGGATTAGTCCTTACGCCAATATTGTCACGTGTCTGCCAATAATCCAATCGAATCAACCGAAGCACATTTCGACGTCCTGCAACTTTTAAACCGATGACAGTGTCAAACACTGATATGAGATTTATATCACACAAGAGGGAATGAAATGTATTTACCATATGTGAGTGAGTGAGTTAAAATTCAACGTCACATCGGTATTATTACCAGTGATATAACGACCTGTACTTTCATACATATACAGATGTATAAGGTACCAACAAGGCGTGCAGTTTCTTCAATTATATTCACAAACTAAATGAACTTTGATATTTCAACACTTTAATCAAGGTCCTGGTGATACTACCTCAACGTCATGCTAACATGACTTCGCCATCTAGACACCTGTCCTTCAAAACTCCTTTGATGTCGGCATGGTGATTGTCATGTTTAATTACAATTGTTTGTTTATTTCTAAAAGCAGCGTGATAAGGTGAAGGGGTATTTGCAATATCTAGATGACAGTTTACGTTGAAGAAGATATCGTCCAATAAACTTTCGCTTATTATCCCACGCTGCATGTGCTCTCCTCACACGTCTAAAAGGCTTCGCTGACACCATAATCTCATCACCTCATCATTAACTCTCCACTAGCTTGGCAGTGTTTGGAGTTTACGAACCCGCGTTTATGACATACGAGGGCACCTGTCGGCAACTTGAAAGGTCAAATTGTTTAGGTATGGTCGATTTACAGTCTTTGATCTGGTAATACCTGTTGAGAAGCGGGATTGTTCAGTGTATGGTTAAGTTTATACAGCGGATAATATTTCGCCAATTGCGAACGTTAGCAGGGCTTTGTTGTTGCAAATTAACGTCTTGTTGCTAAAGATCCCGAATAGTGACCATGATTTATTTTATGCCCTTGGGTTGTAGATTTTCGAAGGTGAAAGGTCAGAGGTGAATGCGATAAAGTCGAGATGTGAGGTTCTTATTAACTTTGTGTGTGTCGCGTTACGACGTCAATGATATTCTATTTCAAATGGACCTGGGCCTCAGGGCCATAAGGGCTACGGGGAGGGACCAGTGAGGATGTTAATGAGGGTAGGGGGCGTCTCACGAGTAAATAGATACCCTACTTGTAACCCGAACGTCCTTATACAACACGATGCAACATTAGCTCCACCATTATTGAGTGGTCAGATTTTAAACAGCCATATGTAATGAAGCGTACGACTTTGTGGATAACAACGTCTTGTTTGTCGCCTTCAGCTCTGCGATAAACGAGAAGCTGTTACCCTTAAAGTCGCATGCTTCATTATTGACAAAAACAACCAAAAGAGCAGATCAAACCTTTATCAATAAATAACTATCGTAATTATGACATAAAAAACACAGAAAATCGAATCAACTCAAGAGCACACATTTCAGCTTACGAAATACAGCAACGACAAAACACATAATTCAATTATTTCCTAAAACAATGGTAACGTAACACTCGAAATATTGAACATTGAGCAGTTTTCCATCCAGATGTGATTATTAAACAATGGAAATGTCTCAAAATGTTACGATAAACAATGTTTTGAAATCGAAGTAATTATCGTTAACTCTTGGTGTACAAATTGAAAATGATCCATTTTAAAAGCGTGTTTGGCCGAACCTTAGAAGTCACATGTGTTTTAACTTTACATTTACTTTCGGGGTAAAACAGAGCAACGCCAAACATAGTCTCATAAATAACGAAGACATATCTAAATATAATGTAGCATAAATATTGGCAATAAATAGCGTTATACCCTAATCGCCCCGTTATAGAGTCATTGTAGATTGTAACTCAGTCTGTTTACCTTATGCATGTTTTAATAATTATATCACTGTGAACTGGCTGTTGGCGGAAGTAGGTCACTGACCTGTAGGCGCGGCGCAGGTTACATTTGATTGACAGGTCACAATGTGGATTACCAGCCTTGTGCACGGAGAGCGCGTGCAGCACAAGAAAGGTGTGCTAGCTTGTCAAATGTTGGCGAATGAATATTTTACAGAAGGGTGGGGCGGCGAAAGCATTATTTCTGAATGGGTGGTTCACATGTATATAATGTTGAAATTCTGTCTCAAATAAGAGGAGACAAGTGGGACTATGTTTCGTGAGGGACGAAGCTGAAAAATGTTGAAAATTTTAATCCTGTTTCAGTTAAGAATATTTACACTTTGCAAAAGAGCCTGCCCAACTGATTTTAATACCACTCTTCATCAACATGCAATTAATACACACAATTAAACATATCTATCACTCCGGGCGAACAAAAATGTATCTTTATCAAGTTTCGGTTATTAAACGAATCCAAACTAGAATGCATACACATATGTTAATTTTTTTGCTGATTTAGTTTCTGTGAGACGAAGTGTGGGAATATCATGACAGGTGCGAGAAGGATGATTGGCAGCTGCCCGTTGAAAGTGACACTCGTGGATGTAGTGTTGCCACATCGATATTGACTGCATTAAGGCGTACCAGAGAGACAGTGACATGAGAATGTGTGTACATGTTACAATATTCTAGAAATATAACGAAGGGCGGAGGAATCGTTAACTAAAGCAAGGCTACGTCAGCGATCCATTTGCCCATCTGCACATGAAACTTGGTTTTCACACGCACGACTTTGAATGGTCACTACATAAACGTTCAGGACAAATGGGGAGTTTAAGAAATGTTCTTCACGCATTTTAGCCCTGTTAGGAATCGAGTCCGGCCCTTCCGAGTGACGAGCGAACGCTTTAAACACTGGGCTAGTACCACCCCTGACAGTTGCAGTGATGAGAGTGAAAGAAGAACAGTTTCCCCGTCATATCACCGACCGTCAGCTCGTGGGAGGAACGACAGACGCGAGACAGACCGATCTCTGACATTTAACTACTTTGTGAAACTCAGAGCCACAGGTACGGTGCTGACAGAACTAGCCGCGTAATCAAGGCGAGCAGAGGATCGAACCCATGTTAACCGGTTCCTGGTATGCCCAAGGCACGTAACTCTGCAGAACGGATCGCTGCGATTTAACCACACTGACCAACTCACTTAAACGCCAAAGTTGGCACGTCTACAAATACGTGATAATTTTTACCGAACAAAGGAGAGACCACCCAGTAGATCAAGAAACAAGGGAGATTACCCCGTTGAGCAACACAGGAACGCCATACAACATGCTTATCGCTCACCCAACCATCAGCCAAGCTGAGCTGTGATCGTAATAACATGTGGCGTAAATAAGTACATTTCGGCAGAGTTTGATGGCGGGCTCATTTTATTGTGTTCAGGGAACACATGAACAATCACTGAACGTGGATTACGTATGCCTGAAATAAATCATGTAGATCGGGTTTTTGAACATGAAACATGCCACTTCGTGAGTCATTGTGTGTGATTAATATAACCCAGATTAGTTTGCCGTTGTACAGATTAATGTCATAGATCTGTTTTGTAAGATAGGTTATATGACTCCAGGGTTCTCGGGTGTCGAACCCCGACCCTCTGGCACGGAGGCCACACCCTTGCGTGACTGAATACGGGAGTTGTTACTAAGAGACACGTTTAGGGCTTGGAGCTGGAGTTGACAAAAACAGTGTAAACAATCTCACCAGAGTCATGAACACTCTTCTCCAACACAATGACAGCAATATACAATTACACGTGGTGAAATTACACCACTACCGCCTTGTTAGACGGACAAAAGGAAGTAATCACTGAATCGGTGAAGATCGGAGTTTGATTGACAGTTATAAACACACTGTGTGAAATATCACAAGGCTGGAGAGTGAGTGATACCCGCACGACTGGCGCTATGTAGAATCCCAGGGGTGCAATAGACAAGGGCGCGGAGAGGGACGGGTGTGAGAGGGCTGCGTACGCGCAAGGGGGCATCTCAAAAGGGACCGCTTATTATTTTATAATATTTGAAGACAATTCTGTACCCTTGTGGTCAGTGACGTAAACATGCAATAGCATTAAAACGTCCTACAAGTCATAAAATGGAATTACTCTCATACACAAAATCAAAGTTTATGTTCATTTTGAGGATCAGTACTAACATACAAACTATCCATAAAGGCGACATTTTCGCGCTTCATGACATCAATATATGTTAGGTAAAGAACTCAATCTATTCTCACACAAGAATATTTAAAGATACTTTCTAAGAATGAATAAAACATTACCTCAATAGATATGGATGCTATTACACATTTCCCAAGGGAAAACGCGTACGTGTCTGTCATTAAATCTCGTATGCCGTTTGAGACGACCCCTCATAAACCGTATTTAATTCGGGATGAGGTTCAGCGAAGCTTGATTTAAATCTGGGGGTAAGGGGTCACCCGAGCCCTTTGTCATGGCGTCAGCACGGACCATGACGTCAGCCGAACACTCATTTGCATAAACTGCAACCGGAAAGGTCAGCAATCTCGCACGAGATCTCACGAGAACTATATCACCACATTTTATTTTTTTTGGTAGAATGGAGAGGCTAGAAGAGACCGGGGAGAGGTTACTTACATGGTGTCCCCCGAACCCCTTGCGTCTCCTGTAGTCATGGGGGCAGAATTAAGGTAGATATCGGAAGCACTGACAATAAACGCCAACAGTAGTCAATATAACACTAACGAGATTTTAGGGCTAACAGCAAACGTTTGCATAGTGTCAAGTTTATATCTCAATTGTGTTTGAATAATTAATTTAATGTTCGGTTCTATGTCGAAGGTAGCTTTCCCATGGGAACGCGGGACATACTGTTAATTGATGATTGGGCAAATGTCACCGTTAAATGCTTCACAGAGACATTAAACGACGCTACTTGGTTTCGATAAAACAAAGCGGTTGTTAAATCTTTCAATAAACGAACACGGCTCGTATCTTTGTTGTTAAGCAGCGTATTAATAATTCAGAGCAAGATTTCTGAAGACCGATGACGTGCCAATTCAGTCTGGGAGAAAACGTGAGAGAAAAACAAGAACCTACAGTGAGGAGACGGGTATTGATAGCTGTCAGCGGATCCTGCCTCGACGAAGGGGGCGATATTTATTTGTCCTAAGGGGTTAGGACATTCCACCAATCGAACTTTCTGTCCTTTTGGGGCAACAGGTAGCACATAGGATGAGCTTGTCCCGATCGAAACCCGTGTGTTTTTTTAATTCCCCACACCCGTACTGTATGCAAAGCCTTGTGTTACTAGAATATTACTTAAAGCGGCCTAAAACCCGAGTCACTCACTGAAAGTCATTCGGAATCATTCATCCCTTTAACAATATTGACCCTCGACAACTCCCTTCCTCACCTCCACCAACAACCCTCCTCTCCACCCACCACCCTAACCCCCACCCCTGACCCTCGACAACTCCAACCCTCACCTCCACCAACAACCCTCCTCTCCACCCACCACACTAACCCCCACCCCTCACCCTATCCTTTCATCCAAGGGACTGTACACTTTAAACACTCAACCAGAATTCATTCTAATTCAGTACACATTCCGCATCTGACTTCGACACGTCACGAGGCCTTCATAAAACACGTGTCGTGTTTCGCGCTCAATTGACTATCGAAATGAGATGGTAAATTGTTTAATTCGTTCTAATTACCATAGCCAACAAAAGATTTATTTCAATCAAGTCCAGTCAGCATGCATTGCGAGAGCTAACTCATCTGGTCACGTGGTCAGGTTAAGCATGTGCACGCATTCACTATGTCAATTTCATCATAGAATCAAGTGCCTTGTGTCTGTTTACTCAGATGCTTGTTTTCACGAGAACACTTTTCATGCATATTCTGTTTGTTCGTTCATCTTGATGTGGTAATTTAACTACGCATAGAATTAACTGCACATATTTCTTCCAGGCAGCAACTCGAGCTGGCAGCTGAAATGAGCAGTTAATGGAGACAGAACACGTCGTGTACACGCACTCAAAGTATTAATTTACATATATACATATTCACAGTATTTTTCTACTTTGAATACGTTTCATGTATCAGCTTGCTTGTGCGTACATTTCACAAACCGTTGACATTTTTGCACCACCCCGTTTAAGGATTTGGTGCTTATTAAGAGGGTATTAAGCACCAGGACATTTTTCAATAATGCAACGTCACACCGAGCCATTCCTCAACGACTTTCAGATTTGTGTTAAGCAGTATTAAGGAATCCGATGTTAACAATGAAACCCGGGTAGAAATTACTAGGTGTAGGGGTACGGGTTAGTGGGGATTGGCACCTCCGTAACTCTATAAAACCTACACAACAAGGGAAGACGGACAAAGATAACTTGTGCGCATACCGGAAACGATCATTCTTATTACAGGATATAATTATGCAATTATTTATAGGAAAACTTCCAATCAGTCAAGTCTGATGTGTAAGATTATGTCGTTTATGAAAAATTGTGGTTTTCGAGCTGTCGGCGAAGGGCAATCATTGACTTTATATCGGCTATCAAATAACCATAATTTGTCCCGTGACACCGAACGTCTGATGAATGGGACTATTTTGTCTTCTTTCTTGCTATATGTGACACTTGAGAAGAAATGGATCATTGTAGAGCTAATTCCATCAGACTGGGAGTCTGCAGTTAAAGTCCTTTAATGCTCCAATCAGTTTAAGGGTATATTTTGCTGAAACAATTTTCCGTTTAGAAGCATTCAACAAAGCTAACGCTATAAAAAATGCACAAAGTGCGGAAATGCACCGACCTTTTCTTTCATATCATTGTTCAAGTTTGACATTTACTGCACTTCATGACGCAATGTCATAAAATACAAATGTCTCCTGATTCTACAACAGCTCTGACAAGTAGTGACATCGCATTAAAAGTACCCTCCTTCATCTTCCGTGCGTGACACATCATTCGGAACAACTCGGTCAACGCATGCACGACGAGAAAAACAAGAGCGGACTTGCTTGTTGCGATTGAACTACGTTCCAAATTCATTATATCGGTTGCTTGGCTCGGATGTATTTTACCCAGATTACTCTCTAACCTGACTCCTAGGGTGAACAAGCCCGGGGGTGGGAACAACTCGTTGGATGATTGTATTCCGCCTTGAGGTGACGCGATGACGAGGTCTGATAAGATACGGAATCAACGTAGTCAGGTTCACAGTCCCTGAACCACAATATTTTGCCTACTGCAAACCGTCTCTTCAGTGCTAAGCCTTAAATGACGCAAGTCTAGATTTCCTCAGGTTCAGGTCTGAATCTCTGGGTTGCCCCTGGGGATCCTTTTGAACTAAAATATGTTTATTTCTCACTGTCAAATTTATATATATTCAGAGACTAAATATCAGTCCAGAATCATTGCTGCAACGCTCTTTACATGACGATTACCGCACTTGCTTGACGAAGCAGGATGGTACCACAGTGGTTAAAGGATTCGCTCATACGCCGCATGCCCTGGTTCGAATCCATCTCATTCTCATTCTGCGGGTTACCTGACTCCAGAATATATAGTTAGCTCTAGCTTCAAACCTCACTGTGATATGTTGTCATGTTGACGTTTTCTGCACATTTGTTTTCTAGAACAATCACTATAATGTCTTAATTGGTTGATTATTTTGGCTTCCGTTGTCATGTGATATCGATCATCAAATCTCGGAACCTGCTTTATCCGAACTAAGCCTCTTCTCTGTCCATTATGAGTGGGTGAGTGTAGTTTTACGCCTCCTTTGGCAATATTCCAGCAACATCACGACAGGGCAGACCAAAATGGACTTCACACATTGTACCCTCGTGGGGATTCGAACCGGAGGTCAGGGCTGTCCGTTAATTCAGGAGAAAACATTCTTTAGAATATTCCAAAGTGCTCATTCGAGCAAATAAACATTCCCATTTAAACATCCCGCGTTGTACCTTTTCCATTGTCCAGTTCTAAAATAACACTTTTTATACCATTATCTATCTAATGCTGGTTTCCTGAATCAATACGTATTCTTTATCAGTTTACAACCATTTTGGATTCCTTTTCGCCTTCAGTCAAATGTTTCGGTAAACAAATCTCAAATCTCGACAAGATCTCCCGGACCGAGTCTCGGACTCTCGCGAGAGAATGAGAACCCCAACAGTAAACTGCCACCGCAGTGACGAGAGGCAAACCCATCATCTGAAACCAGCCTCGTTAGAGCCCTCGATTACTTTCACACTCGAACAAAGCAAATACGAGCGAGGTCTGTGACGAGATCCAACGACCTCTAAAACATATGTGAAACCACTAAACTCACACGGCCAATTACAGCTACGCGTGGCTGTAACACACAAGTTTATGGATGTTTTGGAGGTCTGGTGCCTGACATTGTTCTTTCATTGCCATGACTTCGCGTTTTTCTTCGGGGTTCAAATGCCAACACGAGCGCTTTAATGGACATTAGTTAGAGCCGAAACTTAGGTTATTATTTCTTAAGTTCAAAGGCCTGCCTTCGCTAGAACCATTAAGTTTTTTTTCCATTTCCAGATGAAACCAACCCTTTGTGTCTAGAAAAATGTTTTAATAAGTAATTTATGTTTTAATGTTTTATAATGAATCGTTGTTGGATTTAAAGAGTAACATTATTCGTAAAAGATGGACATTGCTTTGTGTTTATAGTAATTGAATTCGGCGGTGTATTTAATCCGTCGAAGTTGCGAAGTTTCAAATAGTCGTTAGATGATATTATTCTCGTTAAGGAAGACAGAATCTAAAATCTTGGGATTTAAAAAAATGATTAAAAAAACACAATTTGCGTATCGCATGAGAAAGATTCATGCCAGAAAAACAGAGGTTTAAGCACAGATTAACCTTTGTGATATTTCTACAAAAGATCTGCGATCGGATAAACCAGGCATACACTATTTTCTTGCGCGTCGAGAACCCAATATAATGTGATTCGATGTGTAGATTGCAGCACGGAGGCATGTTTATGGCAAGTTTTTGCGCGAGGTTCCCGGAAGACTTTCTTTTTGGTTGCCGATTAGCACGTCGGGAGGAATTCTTTGAAAAATAAGATTTCAAATGTGTTATTCATTGACTTGCCGCCGGTTGCAGTCGCCTGGCCATTATGCTCTGTGCAGATTATAGTTTCTTTCTGCGCAGTAAAACGCCCACGTTTGCAACGGAGGTGATACGTTGCCTGATAGATGTGAAATACACAAGCCTCGAGTTCACGTGATGCGATAACGAGAAGGGAGACTGATTCAATCCAGGCTTGAAGTTAACGCTTGGAAACAGACTTAGCTAAAACACAATTTGGGCTTTATCAGAATTGAAACTGTATAAATCGCGAACGCCTGATAGGTATGTGGACTTGTTGCGCAACTTCAACCAAATCTTGCAGCTGGGCTGAAAATGTGCAGAGAATCGAGATCAGCTTACCAGCTGAAAAAATGTAAAATGTGTTCTATTTTTCAGATACATTTGACTGGTGGTTTTCACGTGGCAACACATCTTCTCTGGTGTATTTTGTGTATCTTATGAAAGAAATCGAAAGTATCTTAAATACAAATCTGAAATGACACAGATTATATATATTAAAAAATCCAATTATTCGAGAACCTAGATTCAAAGAACACCACGAATTCCCGTTTCCATAGAAGCGTCTGAATTTCAAGTGACATTTAACAAAGAAGGTAGATTGGGTTGCCCTCAAGAATTGCCACGACAGCCTGGGAACTAGAAGCATAATCGACACGTATCGGGAGAATTTGACAAAGTTCGCTGTGGTTTTCAAGAAAAAACTCTGCTGGAGTCAGAACTGGTTGTTGTTTTAGATTGATGGACTGGAGGAGATGGAAGGACTACGAAAGCTTCGAACTATTTTTACTGTTTTTCATTGATACACTGGTACTGTTTGGCACCTGGGCGTAGGTATGGTGTATAAGACTGTATATATATGATGATGGTGGTGTTGCGTTTCACGACCATGGGAGCACTTTCTCGTGTGATGGTAGGTTTGTATTGAACTGATATAATAAAAACAGTGGTAGGTAACCTGGTCATATGAAGTTGAGGACAAACACACTGAAATGCTGCAACACGTTTAATGTGGTGTGGAACGAAACAGACTCTGGTTTGTGGGGGACCCGAGGGTAGAGGAGAAGAGAAACCAGGTGGGGTTGGGCGTCGGGAACGGTGATTGTAGGGGGTAGGGCATTCATTTGTTGACATGCATACAGAAACAAACACGTTTCAGCGAGGCGCAGTTGGGCGGCGAGTGCTGGGGTTGGGAGTGAGTGAGTGGGGTGGGGGAGGGAGGGGGTGGTGCCAGAGATGGGGTGGGGGAGATGATGCAGCGCTGTCGGGACGCGAGTATTTACAGACAGCCGCCATGTGGCTGGAATATTGTGCGGCGTAAAACTAAACTCACCCACTCAGGGCTTTATCATGGCGCGCGGGGGGAGGGTTAAGCAAAAGGGAAAATTATTAGGTGCAGGTACTGTAAGGCAAACTAGATAAAACTCTGTACTGTAGTTCTCATGGGCAACTGACTGCAGACTGGACAGTCAGTGGACACAAGCCTCGTAGAAGTCCTGATATTGGTGGGAGGGTGGGTCAGCGTCAAAGGGGTGGGGACGATAATTGGAGGGTGGTAGAGTAATCATGTGTCAGATACAGATGGCAGGGGTCAGACTGTGGGATTATTTACCAGGCTGGAGGTCCTCTCTACGAAGTACCCATATCATTAAAAGGAGCATAAAGATAGGGGAGATTCACTGCTGTGGATGAGCGAGGATGAGGTGCATAATTACTTCTCTAAGTGGCATATATAATGTAGGAAGTACAACAAAAACAACCGTCATGGATTATAACGAAATAAAGAAGTCGAAATAAGGTCTGTTTATAGTGTACTTCTCAAATTCTAAAATTGAAAATTATCCAAGTTAATTAAGACTGATTTTAAACACTTTAATTGGTGCAACATTTAGTCATCATGCAGATGTTGAATGTACGTCTTTGGTATTACTCATGTACCACCTATGGTGGATTACTTTAAGTAATAAAGGACTGATGATGATGATGATGATGATGATGATGATGATGATGACGACGTATCGTTTGGATAGTGATGCATCATATAAGAATCTGCCTTTTACATTTACTAAACATAAATACGTTGGGATAATTTGTATGTTGAGCTAGCAGTTTCATATACAAACTTTAAAAAATATGTTTTTAACCTTAACATAATTTGTATAGTATAGATGAGCACATGCGTAGGAAGTGACAAAAAGCCAGAAGAGAATAAGAATTCCCGTTAAAATGATCCCCCTGGAAAGGCATCCCTAATTACCATATTCCCGGGGGACCCGAAGCAAAATATGTTCGTAAGATGTCAATGTTGATACCGCAGCCTCGGGCGACGTTGTTGCAGGGGTGCAAGACGCGTCACAAATGTCTCGTAACAGGAAAACCCACAGCCGAGACATGTTCAAGCAGGATAAGGAACGCAGCCCTCCCAACACCCGCTGTCCTGACATTAGGGGATTACGGCCCCATAAAGCAGTCCTCTTAGCACTTATGGAGTTCAAAGACCCACGAGGTCACGGGGATTGGGAAATTTCTCAGGGTAATTACTGAGATTATTTATGACATTTGGATGGCACTCGACATGTCCGCGTGTCTATTTCACTGTTGCAGTAGTCAATATCAGTCGACTGCTTGTACATTTCAAACACGGTGGCTGTCGTTCTGACAGTGTTAGCAATCAATTCTGTTAAGGTGGCATCTTTACAATTAGTTGGACATATAGAATTTGCCACTGGATTACTCAGTGAGTGTTTGCCAAAGATTCCAACATCCGTGCTACGGCTGGAAAAATTACACTGACGTCAACGCTCAAACATAGGGAAATTGGTACCATAAATTTCAGCACTGAGTTTGACAAGGAGGGACAGTATTACTGATGTTTGTAGTGTTTCCCATCAAACCTAATGACAGATACTGAAAAAAAACAATGCATCTAACATTCCTGTTAAACGTGCGAAGGAAATGAAATATTTATTCGCCGGTGTGTCCGTTAATTACTTTTCGAAACAATCAATTCATTCGATAGAACTGTTCTTGTTAAGCCACCTCCGAGGTGTAGTGGATATCACGTCAGTTTGGAAAGCGCACGGTCGGAGGTTCGATGCTGCAATTATGGAGCCTTAAATGAAGCAAGTCTAGATTTCCTCAGGTTCTGAACAAGATCTTCAAGGGGCTCCTTTTTAATTTAAATAGGTTTAATACTGTCAAAATTATACATGTATATTCAGCCACCAAGCATCAGTCTATCTATCGCGTATCACCGCTGCAATAATAAACACAGCATATACTTGTATTCCAGGCGAGCGTTATTACCAACTTTCAATTCGTGCTCAAACCAGTAAAACATGTAAGAAAAAGTGAATATCGAACACTGCATCACGGAACACGACAATTACGCAATAAATCTTATTTCAAACGAAACTTGATCAATTCCCAGCAGTGAACAAGACCGGCCCTCATCGATTACCCGACAGCCATTGCGAATGCAATTTACTAAAGTTCATCCACATTTCAACAAAATGTTTCAAATGTAATTCATTTCCAACGAAAAAAACCCTAGAAACCGACTTTCGAATACTGCTCTAAAAACAGCCCACCGCATCTAAATCGTGAAAATATATGGGCCCCGTGCGAGTCAATTCTGTGTTAAAAACGTATAGCCTCTGGCAACTTGCGATTCCGTTCTTGAAAACCTTATAACTAGTTGTTAGGAAAGATCGATGTTGTTCGGTATGTCAAGATGACATAGTGATTTCCTTACAACTGAAAAAGATGATTTATTGAAAGGGCCTCGAATGAACTTAACTTAAAAGGGCGTTGAAAATTTTTGTCGTTTTGACATTTCCAGATGATTTGAATACTGGCCCGAACAGGAATGACATTTATTTAATGGATGGATTTCACTAACTGAGGTGACATTGAAACCCATCTATATGATTGCGTTACATTTTAAATCTTCCATGTGTGAATATTTGTGATGGATAAGTCCTCATGTTATCCGGAATGTGTAGATTCCGTCAGCGGTATGTTTCACCGCATGTTTGAAGATCATGTGCCACCAGATAAAACAAGTGACGCGTTTTGAAGATCACGTGCCCCCTAATAAAACAAGTGATGCGTTTTGAAGATCATGTGCGACGCGTTTTGAAGATCATGTGCGACGCCTTTTGAAGATCATGTGCCACCAGATAAAACAAGTGACGCGTTATAACCGACTTGCGTAAGTGAGGATACGGTTTTACACAGCCCGTTCAGTTCTTTTAACATCACGATACGACATACAAGAAATGAGCTTCACATCATATTCCCAAGTCGGGCAACGAACCAGGGCTTTCGCCGTGACTACGTATTACTTTAACCACTGAGCTACCAAAATGTAATGAGAGAGTGAGTTTAGTTTTACGCCGCTTTCAGTAATATTCAAGCAATATACGCGACTGGGAATACCAGAAATGGGCTTCACATTGTACCCATGTGGGAAATCAGACCCCGGTATTCCGCGTAAACGAGAACGAGAACCACCGGGCTACTCCACCGTAATGAGAAAGTAAATCACGCAGTCAAACCGTTACTATGCCCTAGCATTCGAAACAACGTGGATGACTCAAGCGTGAAGAGAAATGAACGAACGAACGAACGAACGGACGGACGGACGGACGGACGAACGAACGAAAGAATGGTGAAATTGCTCTCAAAAGAGACCCATAACAGAAGTAATAAAAACATTCGCCATAACTAATGATGAGAAAAAGGCGATAAGGCCAGCACTAAAACTAACGAGGGTATCTGTTTCAGTGCGGTAGACACAAGGAGTTGTATTCTGGTTTCATTTCCGTCAAGCTATATTAGACGGGACACAAAAAAAGGAAAAGAAAAAATAATCAGCTGTAATACGTAGAGCACGTGGAGGTAAACAACCCAACTCCTGCAATGTACACCAGCTGATAGGCTGCAAACTTCCATCACTTTTGCACTCTGTACAATAACAAACACCTGGCACTACCGGAAGTCTCCGGCCGCCCCAGTTTAAACCTGCCACGTAACGCTGTAACGGAATTGCATAATATTTATGAGCTACTGTTGTTATTTCAGGTTCTGGGTAACATAATTCAGTGCATTGCTAAAAGAAATAATAAAAGATACAACAATCCAATGCGTGTAGCTATCAGAAATATCTAAATAACGTGATGATTCCGATATATACTGGAATTTATTCCGACATAATAAAAGAATATACTGGATTGCAAAGATTTGGCCTTCAGGGCTTGTGAATATTAATTGAATTGATAAGAACTCCGTCTGGGTACGGAAATACGTGAAACGTTTTCCTACTTCTTTGTACTTTGAATATTTAACACGTCGTGTCGAAAAAAATAAATGTGTGTCGTTTGTGTAATCTCGAGAATGCGTTTGGTTTAATCCGTTATGTATTTTCTAATACATGTAAGTTAACTGTGTGTGTGAGATAGTGGCTGTCGTAATTCTATAATAACCATTCTGTCTGCAAGACTACGTCGGTACTGGATGGAACCCCTGGTATTGTGCTGGCAGATGTAGTGTCATTAGTGTTTTATATCTCTAGCTCTTAAGTGCTCTATATCACAGCCCTGAGTCGCAAGTACATCTCACGTACAATATCGCAAGTGTTCTACATCTTAGGCACAATGTCGCAAGTGTTCTACATCTTAGGCACACTGTCGCAAGTGTTCTACATCTTAGGTACAATGTCGCAAGTGTTCTACATCTTAGGCACAATGTCGCAAGTGTTCTACATCTTAGGCACACTGTCGCAAGTGTTCTACATCTTAGGTACAATGTCGCAAGTGTTCTACATCTTAGGTACAATGTCGCAAGTGTTCTACATCTTAGGTACAATGTCGCAAGTGTTCTACATCTTAGGTACACTGTCGCAAGTGTTCTACATCTTAGGCACAATGTCGCAAGTGTTCTACATCTTAGGCACAATGTCGCAAGTGTTCTACATCTTAGGTACAATGTCGCAAGTGTTCTACATCTTAGGCACAATGTCGCAAGTGTTCTACATCTTAGGCACACTGTCGCAAGTGTTCTACATCTTAGGTACAATGTCGCAAGTGTTCTACATCTTAGGTACAATGTCGCAAGTGTTCTACATCTTAGGCACAATGTCGCAAGTGTTCTACATCTTAGGCACAATGTCGCAAGTGTTCTACATCTTAGGTACAATGTCGCAAGTGTTCTACATCTTAGGCACAATGTCGCAAGTGTTCTACATCTTAGGTACAATGTCGCAAGTGTTCTACATCTTAGGCACAATGTCGCAAGTGTTCTACATCTTAGGTACAATGTCGCAAGTGTTCTACATCTTAGGCACACTGTCGCAAGTGTTCTACATCTTAGGTACAATGTCGCAAGTGTTCTACATCTTAGGCACAATGTCGCAAGTGTTCTACATCTTAGGCACAATGTCGCAAGTGTTCTACATCTTAGGCACAATGTCGCAAGTGTTCTACATCTTAGGTACAATGTCGCAAGTGTTCTACATCTTAGGCACAATGTCGCAAGTGTTCTACATCTTAGGCACAATGTCGCAAGTGTTCTACATCTTAGGCACAATGTCGCAAGTGTTCTACATCTTAGGTACAATGTCGCAAGTGTTCTACATCTTAGGCACAATGTCGCAAGTGTTCTACATCTTAGGCACAATGTCGCAAGTGTTCTACATCTTAGGTACAATGTCGCAAGTGTTCTACATCTTAGGCACAATGTCGCAAGTGTTCTACATCTTAGGTACAATGTCGCAAGTGTTCTACATCTTAGGTACAATGTCGCAAGTGTTCTACATCTTAGGCACAATGTCGCAAGTGTTCTACATCTTAGGTACAATGTCGCAAGTGTTCTACATCTTAGGCACAATGTCGCAAGTGTTCTACATCTTAGGTACAATGTCGCAAGTGTTCTACATCTTAGGTACAATGTCGCAAGTGTTCTACATCTTAGGCACAATGTCGCAAGTGTTCTACATCTTAGGTACAATGTCGCAAGTGTTCTACATCTTAGGTACAATGTCGCAAGTGTTCTACATCTTAGGCACAATGTCGCAAGTGTTCTACATCTTAGGCACAATGTCGCAAGTGTTCTACATCTTAGGCACAATGTCGCAAGTGTTCTACATCTTAGGCACAATGTCGCAAGTGTTCTACATCTTAGGCACAATGTCGCAAGTGTTCTACATCTTAGGCACAATGTCGCAAGTGTTCTACATCTTAGGCACAATGACGCAAATTTTCTACATCTCTGGCGCAATTTTGTGAGTGTTTTACATCTTCAGCTTTAAGTCGTTAATGTTCTATACATATGGAAATTAATTAAGCAACACCAAATTCAAAGACACATAAAAACTTAACAAAGTTTAACGAAGTAATTTTGATGATTGATTATTCAATTTTGATGTATTGACATACAGCATGAGCTTTTCATGGGTTGATATGACGCGCGTGAAGCTTGCACAGCGCACGTGCATTGCTTTAACCTCAACTTTCGAAAAATGCACTTTTTCCCTGGGGTGTTTACAAGCGCAGGTTGTCGATTGCATTCGGTTTTTCATTCATTTCAATGTCATGGCACGTAGGAAATTATCAGAGGCCACTCGTTGGCAAATAATCGTCATGAGGAATGCTGGTATGTCTCTAAGACAAATCGGGACTCAAATCGGACGACATCATTCCATAATTTCAAAACTTTTGAAAAAATACCGGGCCACTAATGAAGTTAAAGACCTGCCTAGACCAGGAAGACCCAGGAAGACCACAGTCCGGGAGGACAGAGCTTTACTGAGACTTGTACGGCGCAGGTCCTTCGACTCGAGCTCTCGGTTGAGACAGGAGTGGCTTCCAGGGAGACCCATCTCGAACAGGACTGTTCGGAATCGTCTGAAAGCTGCAGGATACCGGGCAAGGAGGCCAATCAAGCGACCCAGACTGTCTCCAGCCCATAAGGCAGCCCGACTGGCCTGGTGTAATGACCGTTTGCACTGGAACATTGCCTCTTGGAGGAAGGTCCATTTCTCAGATGAGAGCCGGTTCTTGCTGCACATGGTGGACGGTCGTACTCGGGTCTGGAGGCAGAGGAACACAGCAATGGCTCCACGGAACATCCAGGAGACTGTGGCCTTTGGGGGAGGTTCCGTTATGGTATGGGGGTGCATTTCCGTGAACTGCAAGTTGGATATCATTACCATCCGTGGCAACCTTAACGGTGTTCGTTACCAACAGGAGGTTCTTGACAGGGCTGTGGTACCTCATTTTGAGAACCATCCTCTGGCAACGAGACCCATATTTATGGACGACAATGCTAGACCTCACAGGGCGCATGCTGTAAATGATTTTTTGCGGCAAAATGCAATTGACAGAATTCCATGGCCTGCCATGAGCCCTGACCTCAACCCCATTGAACATTTGTGGGACTTTATTGGCCGTCGTGTGAGGCAGAGAGACCCACCAGTCCATAATCTCAACGAATTGACGGCTGCCCTGCATGAGGAGTGGAACAGGATCCCCCAGAATCAGATCCGGAGACTCATCCAAGGAATGAGGAGGCGTCTGGAATCGGTGGTGCGTGCGCAGGGAGGACACACTAGATATTGATGAAAGTCGGTGTGCAGACTCTCAGATGACTGTTCTTTCTTTCCATGTGACATTTGTGTTAATACACCTGACAACAACGTCTGTGGATGAATAGTAAATTGTGTCCATTTTTTCATGAATTTAAGACAGTTTTAAGAATTTGGATTTCGTTGCAATAAAGCAAAGTCTTGATACTTTTTCCCTTTAAGTTGTTTGTCAGAGATCGTCTGTTGAATAAAAAAGTGTCAAACTATATCAACCCGGCATATTTTGATTGTCAGAACACTTCAAAGTTGCTCCAATAGAAAAAATTGGGGTGTTGCTTGATTAATTTCCAGGTGTATATATCAGAAGTGCAGTGTCACAAGTGTTCTACATCTCAGGCGCAAAGTTTCAAGTGTTCTGTATCTCTAGTTCTGAGTCGTAAGGGGTCCGAGATCTCAGCCCTGTGTCGCAAGTTTTCTACATGTCAGCCATGTATCGCAAGGGTTCTACACCTCAAGCACAGTGTCATGAGGCCTCCACTGGGAACACTGCGAGATACAGATTTAAAATGTCTCCGCGAATGGCTGAAAAACTATATGGTCTGCAAAGTAACAAACGAAACGTCAATTCTACCGACGGAAGATGCACTGTTAAGACACCCCCGAGAGACCTTTCGCTGTGTCTTTAGAGGTAAAGTGATTGACTATCCTCTCGGACTGTCTCGTATTGGAAGCGACCGTGATAATACAGTGTCCACAGTTTCTTACGGTCTCCAGACTAAATACTCCATCACTTGTCGATGCTGCAACATTTGCTGAGCAACATCCTCAATGTCCTTAACCTAATAGAGTCGTTAGGCGATCGGACCACTACAGCAGTACGTAATTGATGACCTGGACATGAAATCGATTTTCCCCATTCTGCATTTTCTAATGATTGACACTTTGACCGAAGTCACGCTGTGACGGGTATTTTAGGCATGGTTTATTAACGGATTACCTTTCAATAATGGATTGAGAAGTAACCAGAGCATCCTCGAATGAAGAAGGTTGTTCATTTCTGAGTGAAATAGACAAGTTGCGCCATTGGCAATGGGCGAATTTACCCGAGAGCAGATGGTTTGAGGTTAATTAAACCCAGCAACACATGAAGATATGCTATTTGCATAAATCATTCAGTGCCTTAACGATGTCTTAAAACAATTTAGCTTGAAATATTACTTTTCCTGATTTAAATCTCCCTCTGGAATCTTTTAACGCAGTATCGTAGCATTAAGCCTCACATGATAGCTAGTTACGTTTAATTTGAAAAATTCAAAATGTTCTTTGAAACATATTTCCGATGAATGATTAGAAATAACGATAGTAGTGGTTATTCAATGTTCCAATTACTTAGTCGCGTGTCTGATGTGGAGAGGGAAGTCTGAAGTGAGTGAGTTTAGTTTCACGCCGCTTTTAGCAATATCACCAACATCACAGCCGGGGGGACACCAGAGGTCGCGTTGACCCAGTGTAGCCATGTAGGGAAACAAACCCGGGTCTTCCGCGTGACGAGCGAACGCCGTAACCATAGGACTATTCTACCGCATCTCTGAGGTAACAGAGAGATGTTTACCACGTAGGCGAACCACCCCACACCCCTACCCCTCAAACAAAAATATATAACACCCCATCACCCCCATCCCCACTCCCTACCCTCCAGCGAAAAAAATAGCCAGAAAACGAAAAAAAATACAATATTAAAAATAACAATAATAATAAAAAAACAACAAACAAATAAACGCACACACAAAAACCGGAACAGAAGAAAATGCGTACGGTCGTTACAAACCTAGAAACATGACCCGAATAAGGCGAATTGACATTTGAATCCATTATCATGGGTTTATATTGACACCATGGGAGGCATACGATGGTAATGATAATGACAATATATTTGGAATACCTATAACACAATTCCTCGGAATACCGTTCAGTGGAAATAGCACGCCCACTTAATCAGGACCCTGGTAAGAACTCACTCATCCGGTCTGGTAGTTCAATATCAACTATATTATACATGCGAACATTGTCGTGTCGATGTAAATGATTGGTTCTACTTCACGTTCTTTGATTGTTTATTTTTCGGTTGTGCCGAAGTGGGGATAACGCGAAGTTTTTATCTACGTACCGTCAACTTGAACACCTTGACGTTTAAAAAAATCTACGCTTGATCACTAATGCTGCATTAGTAACCTTGTCGAGAAACCAATCAAAGACAATCCAACCATTCCACTGAAAATATAATAACATTACTCCGCCGAGGTCTTCACGTGTCTCCGCGAATATTTCGAAAAATTGGAAGGATTCAAGCTTCGCATCTTGTCAGGCAAAACCATCAATTCTGGTTGCTAACGTAAACCCACCTTAAGACAAACTCACACACGCAAATACCTCTTTGGATATCACGATAAGCCGTTGCCAAGTTGTATTAAAGTCTGGCTTTACGTGCTGACCTTGAGGTAGCAAACAGCTCGAAGATCGATGTCCATAGCAGTGTCGTGACAAGTCTACTGACAGCTGATGGGTGCTTATTTCAAGAGTCTAGGTTTATGCGCGCTACTTTGCCGTGAAAAGCCATGTAATCGAATTACAACTTCCTCAGTTGTGAAACCTGGGTGTTGCTATTGTCGTACCTGGATTATAATACCACAGAACAGACAAGACATTCTTAGAACGCGACACACCGAAACATGTATTACAACTGGCCAGTACCTCACGTTGCCAACCATGGTAGCGTTTTGTATAAAGGAATTAGGAAGATTTTTAAATTTGCTAAAAATATAACTAGACCACTTCACATCAAAACCTAACGGCAACTGACCCACTAGGTTTGACAGTTCTTTAAACGTGAAATATACAAGAAATAAACAAAGGAGGGTTCAGCCCATGGAAGTGATAATGGATCAGGCATATTTTCTTATCTTGTTCAATCGCCTAATGGTAAAACCATGTAAGTGTGTTCACGTATCGCGTGTCCGTTAGCCTCTCGTATATCCATCAGAACAGCTGATCCGGGGTATCTATATCTGTCAGTCATCCCCATTTTTGGAAATCCCCGAGATTCAAAAGGGGCGATGGCTTTAATGAGACACGGGGGGCGAAATACCTCATAACATCGAAACATCTGTTTTAATTTGGTTTGCAGATGTGGGGCTAGGGTCAGGCTCGGGTTAGCTGCATGCATGTCCATGAGCTGATTGTTTATCAAACAATGACATATATCAAATGTCAAAAATAACGGTTTAGCTAAATGTCAATTTCAAACTAACTGCAAGCGTGAATTAAAATATGGGAATAATAGGTAAAGGCCGAGCTGCCATCATAGGGAGACTGTTTTGAATGTCAACAACGCAGGTTGTCTGAACTGCAGCGTCAAGCATGTCGACACTTGTCTGTCTCAACTGTGAAAAACAATGATTATTTGGTGTCTGGTTGTCTACTGTAAAGCAACGTAAGCTGTAGGCATCGCGTGACCTATGGGAAATCCATTTTTATACTGCACGGGATGCACGTGTGTGCATTGCAGCGAAGTGCGCTATATATTCACGCAATGTTGCAAGGTATGTTACAAATTCAGGCAATGTCACAAGGTGCTTTATGTACGCATACAATATAGCAAGGCGCATCATATATTTACCCAATGTCGTAAGGTGCGTTATATATTCACGCAATGTCGCAAGGTGCTCCATACACTTACGCAACGTCGCAAGGTGCCTCACATATTCACGCAGTACCGCAAGGCGCGTTATATATTCATGCCATAAAGTGATCGCAGGGGCGTTGGTAGTGAGTCAAATACTGAGAATCATATGCACTCGATTAGAAAATGGACAATAACAAATGTTTAACATCTCCCTACACGGCAACCAACAGATATGCCGACCTATCATTCAAACTGTAAAACCCGCATCTGAAACGAATCCTACCTTGACCTTGTGCGACAGATGGCACGATAGGGGTCAAGCTTCTCAGAAATCAACAACCCGGATCAACAATTTAAACATGAGTCATGTATATATATATATGCTTTTGCCTCCAGATGACAAATAATTAGCGTGACAAGATAACACCGTTGTATAAAAGTGTTTTAGTTACATGAAGGTATGTACACGCGTTATTGATATGTTATATTTTATTCAATTGTCACTATAGTAACAATAGATTGGACTCGACTTAATTAAAACACTAATGACACTAGAACGAGATACAATACTGACAAACGTTGGGGATGACCGCGTTTCGATACCGATTCTTGTACTGCTGTCAATCAACAATGTTTGACAACGGTACAAGAATGTATTTGTTCGAATACCGTCGCCCTCGTGAAGTTGTTATCCTTAAAGTTTGTCAATATTGTACTTGCCAGCTTCTGGAATGACACTAAAAGTTAGATTGTGATATCCTTATAACAACACGTATCAAACATCGAATGAATACCTTCCGAAGACTTATGCTGTTATATTAATTTACGACCACAATAACCAATAATGGCGCTAATATATCGAACTGCCCCAGTACAGAATGCCAACCGCGATGTGGAATTTGCACAATGTGAAATTGACAACCTCCCTTCTGCATCTAACAGCCCTGTATTTCAGGCTGAGGAGACTTAACATGTAATAACCCATTTATTCCCTGACAAGGACGAATGATCGTGGGTTTCCACATGTGACCGCCACGACAGACTGAAATGTGCACCTGGATATGAACTGTGTTTGTGAAATGTACATCGCCGGATGCCACCTGCGCTGCCCTATAATGAAGCGAGTCCGTGCGACCAGCTGACACGAGCATGCCTTCACTGTTGTTAATTACATATCTGTCATGTAGTGAAGCACCGTTACTCTCGTGTCGGACGTTATTGACAACATATTCCCTAGTGTTCATTGCGTTAGCCAATGAAATGAATGTCATCTATTCCACGAAGTGTAAACATATACAACAGCATGCTGGCATTTAACGAGAAGACCTCATGGAAGGTTCTGGTTACGAAAGAAACAAAACAGAATAATATGTTTCAGAAAACAACTTCATTTAATACCTATGTTTCAAGGAATGCATTTCCGAACACTCTTTGGAGATCACAAGGCCTGGCAATTTTTTCCACGTTCAAGATCTGACTGATGTGTAATAATGAAATCGGAGTGCAATACGGAAATTGCTTAAGATCGCCGTATTGCTATCGTAATATCAAATGAATATATAACAAATATCATTGAATTTGTCGGTTATATTTGTATAAAAAGGCAGTAAGATTGTAAAACATTGCTTAATGTTGTTGGTAGCATATGATAGATACATGATACCTTAACTGCTAACTGCCGACAACTGTAAAACGCTCGAATGCATTGTCATGTGAAACCCAGATCACTATGAAACCCAGATCACTATGAAACCCAGATCTCTACGTTAGGTATTGTGTTGGCACCGAGGGTCAATATACATAATGTCGATTCCATATTTTAATAAATTATCTTAACACAAGAATGCATGTGGATCGTGAACATCCTGGTAATTCTGTCAGTATTTCCCAACCGTATCATATTGACTTACACAGTTCCGTTTACACAATATACAATTTCAGACAATACCGAAGAGGGTGTCCGTCTCCAGTAACAGAGGAAAGAAGACTAAGCTGTGCCACGACGAATGATTCACTATCTGAAAAAACTATCCCGTTAAAAACTAGAAGTAATCAACTTGTCTTAATCATATTGATCAATCTCAATAATTGTTTTCTATCAAGTTGCACTAAAGGTTTAATTATACCAAATACATAAATCATTAATTTCAGTGTCACGTAGCTGTCATCGTAGCTTTTGATCCACGAACAATGATTGACACCATTCATAAATAAATCATAATTTTAACGTCCCCCTCGCTTTGTGTGTCAAATAACTATATCTGACTGAGAAGGCAGACGTGAGACTGCTGGAGTGAGTGAGTGAGTGAGTATTTCTTAACGCCGCATCTGCTGGTTCTGTTGGACAATACATCTTGTACCGAAACGAAAGCGTAGTTTTACGTTCAGGTCCTAGATTTTCGAAACTCCCTTAGTCTTAAGGTAATCGTAAGTTAATGTAAGCGTATGGCAAGTACGAATATCTTAGCACTAAGAGGACTCCGAAAATCTAGGCCGTAACGTTACGATCGCTTTAAGGAACGATGCCCCGATCTTAAACAATATGAACGGTATTATTTTGGATGTTATTTTACATTGTAATAAGTTTCAGTGTATCATATATACTTTCCGATATCATTACATGTTATCATGTTTTGCTGTGGACATGAAATTGACACAAGGTCTGACATATGATGCGACAGAGATCATTACTAAGCGACACGTGACAAGAAGAAAGTAGATGTAAACGACACGGTCACAATCCAAGAAATACGATGACATTTTAATATGCATTCATTACGGTGACATCATGGCATCGTTTGAAGCTGGTCCTGATGCTAATTTCAATTTTGCTATTGAGAACCTATTAGCATCTGTCCCGGGGTAACGAGATCCACAAACCATTCGCGTAACATCAGTGGACGTAAACTATCATGGTTGTTGATAATCAATGAGGATACAGCCAACTTGGATGGCCCAACCGCGGCCAAAATAACATCAAACTGGCAATCAAATCTCCGCGCCTTTACCGGAGCATACTGACGCAGCGCTGATAAATATGATGGTCAGTGGCACGAGAGACGTCCAGTCCTTTCCGCACGGACACATCATGGACTATGTCGAGAACCTGAGGCAAATGTCCACTAAATGACTGTTCGAGGATCTGGGGGCTGGATGTAGTCCTGGCTATCACAGTAATATTTGTTGAATGTTCTTTATTGATTTGAAGGATGGGAAACCTGGGGGTTTCGTATCCAAATGCATAGCGATGGCAACGTGCGGCCCTCTTGTCCAAAGTCGTTTGGGGAATTGGGTCGTTGTTGGTATCGTTGCTGCCGCAGATGCTGAAGAAAATCTGCCAATTAGTTCAACAAAATGAGACCTTGCAATGCCCTGATAGCATTAACAGCTTCCTATTTAAATATTTAAGTGAATGCTTGAAACGAATGGGCAGCGCGTAGCACTATCAACAAGGGAAATCTGTCAATGGACTCAGCCCTCGCGAACGATGACCTGACTTCTCTGGTAGTGCTTCTGAAAGAAATTAGTCCAACGCTTTCACTGATCTAATTTCTAGCTGATCGAGGTCGAGATGACCTGGATAATTGATTGAATTTTCTATGCTGAAGAGTTATTTGGAAAGAGGTAGCGATCCGTAAGTGGAGGAGACTGGAAGCATTACGTTAACAGCTCCTATAATCTGTTACGCAATCGGTTGCTGAAATTGGGCGGCTGTGATCTCCACACCGCCCTGATCGAGTACATCTATAATTATGGGAGCCTTTCATCATTGTGTAAATAGGTTAACCATGGTAAGGGCAACAAATAGTTCCTTATTACAGCTGTTTGCTGGTGATTATCATGAATTTAGCTGCTCCTATGATGTTAATTCTGAGTAAAGACAGAAAGCGTTACAGCCTCTATCAATACAGCCCCTTGGCGTTGAGCGTTTTATATCTTGTGTACATTAATCTCGATCTGGGCTCGGTTCTCAAAGTCTCATTTCAAACTGAAGCTTTCAAAGCCAATCGTTACACGAACCATATTCAAATGACTTGCAGATTCCGCATCAGTTCTTGTTCCCTAAATTGTCCGCCATTTATTATTAACATGACCAGGGAATGAATATGTTTAACGTCAGCAATACATGTTCTCTTTCATTGTGGAGGAATTACATTCTTCAAAGCATCGTATCTCTGTGTCCATAATATTACCATCGGGCACATGTGCCGCTACAATATGTAGTAACACTGATATCTGAAACCAGTTGAAACAGAGGATGATTGTATGACCCAAGCTCTTGTGGCACTTAAACACCGATTACAATACAGTCTGCTATTTCATACCAGGAACATATACAATAATGCGATTGTTGTACCCGACGACAACAGGATAAAAGGTAGCCTAATTGTCAAAACATTTCCTTACATCGGATACAGGGCTCGATTCCACATAATAAAATGCTAAAGGTACATTTTTCGTGCCTAGTGATACTACCGTGTTTTGACAGAGGCGGCGTAAAAAAATATACCATCTACCCCCGATGTAAACAAAATAGGTGGACTCCTTACATTCTGAAAATGAACTTTAGCAGTGTATATTTATCCATTAGTGTTGTTTACAACGTTATGTACTTTTGGAGGACAGCATATTAGTTTTCGCGGTGATGTCTGGGACAAGGTCCACAGAACACATTATTCATGAAAACAGCTGAAATGAACTTGAGAGCATACACTCGCTATAAACACTAGTCGTTCGAAATCCACACAATTATTGACAAGATATTTCACCTAACAGCAGGAGGACGACTGGTCGTGACCCCGCGAAAACCGTGCCATATACCTCCTGGCCTTGCTAACACGATCTGTTCACATCAGATCTACCAAGCAATGACACAAGGGAGTTGATTGCCCGCGACTAACAAGCAACCACCGGTTCCAGTCAAGTGTAATAAGCCATACCCAGTTGCGTGTCACGCCTGGATTCATGTGCAAAGCATTGTAAGAGCATTCCGGGGCTCGTTGGTATCAGCATCGAAGCCTGTTTACTTTCAGTAACTTTATTGTCGAGATAATACGCCGAGTTACGCGTTATAAGCTTTACAATTGTGTCACGCAAATTGGAAATTAGCTTGTAAACTCAGTCAGGTGTTAACGTTTTGGGTTTGGGGGGTTAGCGTTGCACTCGAACGCATTTACAATGCACTCATGGTGGAATGAAAATAATAAACGATGATGCCGGGGTGTATAGGTAGTGAGAGTTATCTACTCTTGTGTTCTTTGATCTTTAGCCAAAAAGTCACGTTTTACAACCAACAGCGATTGTGTCTACTTCTAACTCACAGCAAGCTGTAAGCAGTTTCACTCTTATTCCAAAAAAAATCCCCATTCTTTGACGTAAGTCTTGATCCGTTCTTTTGTTTGTTCTCGAGTGTTAATAACACGTTTCTACTAATGGACCTGCGTACAAGACATAAGATGCTTTTCTGGTCTTCTCAGATACTTAACCTTTAATAAACTGCTCACTGTGTCTCGCTATTACATCGGCAAGTCTCGGTAACAATCGTGGAATGTCGGATGTGAGTAGATGATAACAAGCCTAATCGCAACGGCAAATGGTCGCGGTACTGTTATCAGACACCGACCTCGTTCAGCATAGTAAATTAATCGCGTAATTCAGTTCCAAGCTATGCTATCGGCGACAGATATCGACGAGTTTTGTACAACACCATTCATTAGAAAAAACGTGTCACGTAAACCGAGCGGGCTGTATAGCCGGTTTACTCAATTTCATCTTCATCCCGGCGCAGAAAAAAAATAGTGCTACGGGAGTTGAGGGAAAACTACGAGCAAACATGAAAACAGATAACTTTTCTATTTTTTATGAAATCTGTAGATTGTCGTCATATTTCAGACAGGAACAGTTCGAGCCAGAACGGCGGGTAATTTGTTGTGAATCCTTTGAGATCTATACTGAAACAAAAAAAGAGACGCAATTCCGTCTCCACTGAGTGAGAGGAAACAATATCGCAATGATACTGAGATCGTAGAGGCAACCACAGAAACCTTGAGATGGGTTTCACATAACATTTTGCACTAAATATCCCCTACTCCGCTTTCTGTGCCAAACGATCCGGGTAGTAATAAAGGTTATCTCTACTCAAGCTAACAGAAGTTTCGAAAAAAAATACATATAATATAATTTTCACTACTGGACATGTGTTTTCTTATACTTCTTAAAGTGTCATGTGTTCAATATTTTAAATAACAATAATAGCATGATGTAGCATGATGTTGTTTCCAATTTCTATATACATTCTCGTTTTGATCATTTCAATAAATAGATTAATTATCGGAATAAACTGATGGGTTCAATGACCTGGAGTCGTTAGGCCTATATACCAGTGGTCTGTACGCCATACACCAGAGATTAAATTCAAAGGGGAAACGAGTCCAACTGGAGTGTATATTTTTCGGCAAATATAATCTCCGCTACCGAGTATTAAGAATTGTTCTGACTTCCGATTAATTAAATTGTATAAGCATGAAACGATTTCTGTATTTTTTGGTAGATATCAGTTTCGGTCTAACATTCAAACGCCAGACTTCACATGTTTTTCAGAGACCGTATCAGCTGGTTGTCCTCCTTTCACAGGAGACTCACAATCTCAACTATCACAGTCAAGCAGAGAAGAAAGCATGGGCGTGTTCGATTAGAATAACCGCTGTGAACCCAGGGTTCGGTTAACCCGATCACGGGGCCCAGCATGACTGTGTTTTCCTTGTAAAAATGCATATTTGACGGTGAAGTTACAAGCTGGGCCTGGTCGTGAGACAGCGTCGTAAACCTCCAATCGAATTGACTTATCATACTAGAGCACCTGTGGCCCCCACACTGCTGGTACGTGGTATAATCTGTTTCGGAAAAGTATTGCGCGAGAACATGGCAGAACATGTGCCATGTTTCTGTTGTAGAATGTTGAGAGAATGTTGAGAGGGAGAACGTTCTGATTCGAACCTCGGATTGATGTATGTGAACAAAAGCATGTTTATTTTGCATTTCGGTTGAGCAAAACTTGTGCCTTTTTAAATGTTAATGATATATAACAGTAAATTAATATCATCAAAAGATTCAATAAGTTGTTTCTCGAAGATGGTTGTATGATGGGTACCAGGAAGTAGGTAACCATAACTACACATCCAAACTTCAAACGACGTGTTCATACATCCGGAATTAACTGCATGGATTTTATCAGACATCGAGTACCAGGTTTTGGACTCCGTTACGTTCCGATATAATCCACGAACTCACAAAACCAGGAGCCTCCGTTAGGTAGAGGACAAGGTGTCTGAGGGGAGAGCTCAAAGTCCCGGTTCGATGGCGTGATACCAAACGGCATTAAAATATGGTACTTGTTGGACCCTGCCTGGTGCTCGGCATTAATGGGTACAGCAAGGAGTGGTTAGTAATATGTTCCTGAATGGGATATTATTCATGCTTAACTGCGGCAAGGTATCTCAGTGAGCGAGCACTATAAAACCAGCTTCAGTTTGGGCTAGTACAAGCAGCCACAGATGCACACGTGTGCACGTCTACATGTAAGCAAAATATTCTGAAAATGCTAAGTTAAATCCCTCCCCCCACCCACCACCCCCACACACACGCCTTTTAAGACATGCATGGGTTGCTGAAGGTCTATTCTATCCCGTATCTTCACGTGGCCCTTATATATGGCATTTACCATAGTACCTTATCAGTATCGACTGTAAACACTGTGAACAATGTGCCCGCTGTAAACATATTTCATAATTCATGTCATGTTTCCATTACCCATGACAATAGCATCACGTCGCAAACTTAGCTGAAATTATTTAAATAAAGTGTCAAAGTTTAAAGCTGGCTTAAATTTCTCAGATAACAGTAACTCAATCACGGCAATATCAACCGACATTTACAGCTAAGACTGGCAATTTGTTGTAGAGACGCTCAAACCAGGCATTTGAAGCGCTTAAAATGAAATGGGTTTCCTTTCATTCCGATATAGAAGCCTGCGTGATATGTGAGTAAGCTCTAGGATTATAGTCGTACAGCCGTCGCCCAGACACATTGGTAGAGGATCGAATATCACTGAATAGGCATATCTGGGCGATATTGCAAGGATTTACATAACATTAAGAGTATTTCATTACGACTTGTATATTTATGAGATTCGGTGTATTTCACTTCTTCCTTGCTTGAGCGCGTGGTGTGGTGTTCTCATGTCAATATAACCGCATCACACGCTGGGGTAATGAATGTTTTATTTGCGTTTTACGAGGGAATATATCGTTATGATCGATTACTGTGTCTACAAATCATGTTTGCGTGTGTTGTTCGATGAATTAACAGCCTTTCAACAAGAACGAAGTTTCCCTCCACTGCTTTCACGAATAACAACTCGCGTTTTTCCAGTAGATGCAAAAGTTCTGAAGTACGATCAAGAGGCCGTCAAACCCACTGGAACTGTTATTGATAATAACTGTATTTCGAAGGAAAGAATTTGGTTTGGGGCAGACAAGATGCTCTAACTTTGGACACCGAGAACTGAAGCCGTGCTTTCGGCGTGAAGACAGAGCATTTAAGTCACTAGTCTACAGTTAAATGCAGTAAGACTATAAAACCGTTTCGTGAATTCCAAAACGTTATTCGTATATCCAGTTTTCCATAAATAGTACTTCGACGTTTAGCTGCTTCCAAGAACCATCTTATAATATCCGATAATCCAGTTGACTTCATCACATCCAAACATTAAATTACAGCTTCTTTACATCCGATCCATAACTGACAGCCTCTATTCGTCATAATATTAGACTTAACTTCGTCACATCCGACTCATAATCGGCAGCCTTTATTCTCCATAGAATTCGATTCCACAATCGTTTATGTCAACTTGGTCACATCAGACCCCTACATCAGCCTCGTCACATCCGGCTTGTGACATCAGCCTCGTCACATTCGGTTCATGACATCAGCTTCGTCACATCCGGTTCATGGCATCAGCTTCCGCACATCCACTATCACCCCACCCCAATATCAGCTTCGACACATCTGATCCCTACATCAGCTTCGTCACATCCTACACCAACATCGGTTTTGTAACATCCCACCCCCATATCTGCTTTGGTACATCCGATCCTCCACGTCAGCTCCGTCGACGTCAACTCCGTCACATCCGATCCTCCACGTCACATTCTAAGCATTCAGTCGCACGCTTATTCAGCTCCAACCACCCACAGTGTTAACAACACGGAAAAACCTCGAATATCAAAAATGTTTTCCAAAGCGGCAAACAAAGTTGCTATTCATTAAAATAGGAATTCTACAGCATCCATGCCCAGTCCATCAACTCCACAGATAACAATCAAGACAATCTTATTCCATCCGTATGCTAATAATCTGCTCGTAAAACATTTGACATTAAATCTACTTCGCTGAACAAAAGGATAAATTGTCCTGTATAATTTTCCCTACATTTCAAAGTTCAAAATAACAATCCCCGAGAGCGCTCAGCCCTTGCAAGTATTTATTAAATAAACAATGAAAGAGGTTAAATTCCACGTGGCATTTCAAATAGACCGGCAAGGACTACATAGATATTCTCATCAGATCACATTCTAGGAAGGCAGGGCGACCATAACCAAGTTATTCCAACCGAATTAGATTTTACTTTAGAGGGCTGTGTTATTTCAAAGCAACGTCATAGATTGAGAACACTTGTGAAATCCCTAGATTATTATCGACGGTTACTGATGCGTACCAAAACGCCTTGATGCGGTTAAAGCCCTTAAGCAAACTCCATTAGAACAACGTATTTCTGCGAAGATACACCTGATAATGTTCTGGAATAATAAAGCCGCACAGAAAATTCATATCGACGATATTTACATAATTCAAACAAAGTTACTCTGGTGGAGCCATTTGAAGTAAACTCAAAAGCATTCATAATTCAAGTTTATCTTTATCCAGAAATTTGAAAGTTTAATGACTTAAATTCTAAGCTCTACATTTACTAACGTCACTCGTCAAGGCTAGTCCTGGAGGTGACGTGACATTGACAGCGATCCGCTGCAGAGTTCAAGGACAGTTTATAGACAATCCTGTATTATCAACATAGGCCTAATAACGGGGCTTTGTGCCTTAACCCGGCGTCAACGCAAACTACGAAATACAGATTTTGTTAACACAGACAGTGATGTTTAAAACACTATTTTTTTTATTTTGTTTGGACAGAAGCTTTTAACTGATTAATCGCTTATAAAATAAAATATCATTTGTCACGGTATAGGGGTTTTATAAAGACGTCGTACATCGGGATTTAATTGTGAAACATCTCTGTGAAGCTGTGTAGATCCGTGTCAACGTGCAGCCACTTACATCGTGATCGAAATATGGAAGAACGGGTGTTTTGTCGAGATAAGTATCCAGCTTCCGTGCGACTGATGGTTGGACTGTAGCCCTTGATGAGGATGTTGATTAATTTGATTCCTGGTCGAGGAGGTTGAGGTGTTGCTGATGGAGTATCAAATATGACCGTCATAAATCATCCTTTCATTACAACCTGTCAATTAACACGATGCTCACATCTTAATCGTTGTTATTAATGCGTAATAGGGGCTACAGATCATTGGATCATGGCCCCTATTCCAGCACGGATGGAAAACAATGACATCTCTGTAGCGCGACGTTATTTTCACATAACCAAATATAAGATCTTTAGGTATAAACTGGATGAGAAATGTTTCTTCACTTTTGGTAACGCTGAAAGGGTACGTTTAAGCGTTATCAGTTCGGAGCAATGCAATGCGACACGACGTCGTTTCTGTGTTAACGCTAATAATCCCCTTCACGTCAATAGACGTCAGTCAGCATTACTGTTTAATGTTCAGGGCTAGACTGAGTACGTCACGCCCTTAACTAGCATACAATACTATATTACACGATGTGAAAATCAGGGCTGGTGATGGTGGAAACAGGGCCCCTAACTTGTATCTTCATGAGATACGTATATATAATCTACACTTAATGCTAATCCGAGATGAGTAAAACAAAGGGAATGGTAGAACGTCAGTCACGAACAAAACCTTAACGTCAATCTATGTTACGCCTTTCCGGCCCAGTCTTCCGTCATGTCTGTTGCAGCCTCATTGTGTCCGGGATGAACGAGTTCCACGCATTGTACTAATTGTATCAATATCAGGATCCGGTGTCAAGATATAACGCTGTTTGTATCCCCCCAAAACGTCAAACAAACATACATATTCATTTCATTATTACTTGAAAGCAGAAAATATCAAGGCACCAAATTCAAAAACACGGAATCCGTATGAAATCCGTCTCCATCTGTTTTTGGGCAGATATTTATAGGTAGATTGATTGTGGCCAATACGACATCGTCGTAAAACAATCTCATCACCTATCATGACTGATACCCTATCATTCATTTATTTAGGAACGACAGACAAAACACAATTAGAGTTACAGAAAGGTTGAATCAAATTGTTTTCAACAAGAATAGCTTCCAGCCACAGCGCCGGTCTTCGTGACAGCGTACGCCTTCAACGGGCTGTCAAATTACGGTCTATCATGAATCGTGTGTCGATTTCAGAAAATCCTGTCCCATCTATTTCAGTGCAAGTCTCCATTTCATTTCCGTGTCTGGACCAAAGTGTTTTCACCTTCCATTATCGTAGCTCTACCGAGTTTATTGACCGCGACAAAACCAGTCCCGCCGCAAGGCAGCGCAAACGTCAAAGGCAATCTACAGTCTTATCATTTCCATCTCTGTGTTATCAATACCATCTCGGTGTTATCAATTCCATCTCAGTGTTATCAATTGAGAAGACATTTCTACATCAAAGATATCAGAAGAGGACACGGATGTTGCTTTCTGTCTCAGAAAATGCCCATTTTCACAACAAACAAGCATAGCGACCACAACATTTGGCTTGCGTTCTTCGCAGTTGCAAAAACAGCCAATTGAATTGCCAGGATTGTTCCAATGCTGAGACCGGCATCTACAAGTTGGTATGTCTGAAGCACCGACCGTTGAGTCTCTGGTTGCCTGTGAGGCACGTGAGAATGCTCGGGCTAAATTGAAAACCTTTGTCTGAACAAGCTGCAGGAGAAAACGCTACATGGGTCTACTTTACGCTGCCCGGAGGCAGCGTCTACGTCGGTCTAGACGAATGTACTGAACTCTTGAGCGTTGACAGGTCACAGCTCATGTCAAATGGTACATGTTCACGTGCATTAAAGATT
Organism: Haliotis asinina; assembly: GCF_037392515.1. NCBI lineage: Eukaryota > Metazoa > Mollusca > Gastropoda > Lepetellida > Haliotidae > Haliotis > Haliotis asinina. The sequence continues at coordinate 10,447,181 of NC_090290.1, read as the reverse complement.
TAAAGAACAATTGTTTCCATGTGTTCGATATGAGTTGTTCTGCTCTGTGTAAATGATTTGGGGAGTCTGGTGTGATGGTATGCGTTTTCACGAGTAAGTTTTGTTTGAACCCCATTCCAGTGACCAACGGCGTGTCTGCTTCAAGAAAAAACCCGAAGCCATGGTGCGATATGACACTGACATATCAACAATGACTCAAAACCAGAATCTAGGATTCGAACCCACGACTTGAACACTCTGATCAAGGAAAACGATCCGCACGTGGATTATACTGTGAATTAATACTCTTAACCCAGTTTTCTGTATGTTCCGAAACGATGTTCGTTCAGAACTTTCTTAATCGCATACCGTTACTTTCCTCCAGGAAGGAAAGTATTATGCATGTTCAAAATCGTTCAACCAGTCTTGCTGCAATCATTCAACTAGTCTTGTGGACGCAATCATTCAACCAGTCTTGTGGGTGTCAAGAGTACTTGTTCAAATGACCAGACATTGGAGCCCTGGTGATGTCGGTTGGAAACTAGATGAAGTCTTGTGGGTATCAAGGGTACTTGTTCAAATGACCAGACATTGGAGCCCTGGTGATGTCGGTTTGAAACTAGATGAACTCTTGTGGGTATCAAGGGTACTTGTTCAAATGCTCAGACATCGGTTCGAAACTAGATGAGCCTTCAGTGTTTGTCATACACAGGCTCTTACTGGTATTGGTCACATGACTAAATCACAGATTAAGGACGAAGGTTCACCATGAGGCATGGGCAGAATTTACAATTTGAATAGGTATTTGTCAACAACTATATGTATCAAGGAAAGAAAAGAAACACTTTGTCCTGTAAAGAATACCATAATACAATATTCATAAACTTCTGAACATAATCGCGTAAAATGCCGCAAAACCTAATTTGTAAGTTGTGCCCCAGCACAAGTTACCCTCTACATGTAACGTATTCCTCATTTTCTCAGGAATCCGTTTCTGGTCTGGCACTGTATCTCCAGATACAGTAGTCCTAGTAACAATAGAATCGTGCGACATAACTGTGGAATAAATATTTGAAAGAAAAACATGTTTTCTCTCAAAGCGAAGGTCAAACCATTGATAAAACCAGAAAGTCCCAGTGTCGTTGATTCTGCTATGAAAACAACTGAGGATGAAAGGGTTTGCTTGAAAAACAGAGCTTATTATTTTAGAAGTACGGTTTTCAAACTCTGTGTTAGTGTTTGTAAATCCTTTGAACTCAAGATCTATTCAATGAGCTCAAAATTGAGATTTGTTTTACTGACGATGAATTCAATACGAACAGTCCTTTTCTAAGCGATCCAAATCGACCTTGGTGAACGCTACACAAAGACTGCCATCAGAGTTGATTTGCTGCGAGTCGGTCCTCAACGCTACATTTGATCTTTACAAAATGACGTCACTTTGGGGAATAGTTCCAGTCAAGCTATTACCCTTAAATCTCGGCATATGTCTTTTATCAGGTCGGTCCCTCGGGAGATACGACTCACAAACACAAGAAAAGAGAATATTTTAACCCTTTGCTGACAGCGACCTCGTGATTTCAGAGACCACGTTTGGAGGCACCATGACGTCAAGACATGATTCCATCCCCTTCTAAGCTTGTCTTTTTTTTCAAACATAAAAAAACACATTTGACAACAAAAATCGCGTCGTATCTCTACCATGTGATTTCATCTCCGATCGAACCGGGACAACAGTGTTCACGTCGTGGTTCCAGTGAAATAGAGGGAACGAGATGAGATATTATGACAGTGGAAATTATAGAAGCATTCATTTGAAGAATTATGGTCAATAAAAATCGTTGGTTCCATGTCTCATCTGATTGGCTGCACCCTGACATGAGGAGGTTTTTGGATGTTCATTAATTGTCGTAGAGATTAATAGCCCCGTGCCAAGCAGTGGTAATGAGGACGGGCCGAGGCCCAGGTTGTAAATCATTTACGATGGAATCCTTATTATAGAGAGGAGCAGTTTTGTTCAAGATAAATGGTGCGTTAGAAATTGTGAGATGTTTCTGTTGTTATTCTTACGGTCTTTGAAGTGGTGTCTCACACAATTGCCGCGACGCACCCCTCAGGCACGAAGCGGATCTTAGTTTCATGTGAAGAAATAATGACATTTCATTGTCATTGGTTTGTCATTAGCTTCGCCAAAATTCAATATGTGCATTTTCTGTTATCTTCTTAACATGAGGGGCAGCACTTTAGGTAAGGTGTTCGCTCGCCACGACAAAGGTCTGGGTTCGGATCCCCTCCTAGTTGCGTTATGCGAAGACAAATCCTGGTTATAGATAAGATAGTCCTGACAGAAGTGTACAACTACTATATTTCTCTCCTGACCGAGTGCAACAACGTTCAGTGACGTGCCGTTTCTGATATTCGAGTGCAATTGCCCCTTCCCCTCTCTCGCTCGCCAACTCACTTCAGACATTGCCCTAGAAGCGAATATGTCCTGCGGGGTGTTCGGTTTATTAGACAGATTATCAGTTAAGGCCGGACTACGACCTTTGGCCTTCACAACCAAGTAACAACCAAACTCATAAACTAAGTTCAATATTTGAAGCCAGTTGTTTTTCACTCAGTCGAGTATAATTCACACTTCATCCATGAACACTGGTGAAATCTGATTTGACATTTCCAAATATTTCATATAACGTTTTACTGTTTTCATTTGTCAAAGATGTCATAGTCCTACCCGAGGATTACGAGTGACTGAGTTTAGTTTTACGCCGAACTTAGCAATATTCCAGCTATATGGCGGTCCAAAAGATTACGAAAGGTGCCATATTCCCAAATTACAAACGAACAGATTCACTCAAAGGGGTGATATTCGTTTCAATTCAGACAAGAGGTAGCCTAGCGGCTTGAGCGTTCGCTCGCGACGCCCAAGATCTGAGTTCATGCCTGACATTCACTTGAAGGCCTCTGACACAGATTGGATAATACTGAAAATCAACTGAAAGCCCATAAACCCCATACTCAAGTAACTTTCAAATCACTTTACTGCAGCTGTAGAAACAAAGTGGATGTTGGTGGCCTAGGGGTGAAAGTCATTAATCGTCACTCCAAAAGAGATCGTTTCCAATATGACCAGCATGTAGAAAGTCCAGTCCTTCCTTAGCTTTCCTTAACCTGCCCAAATCTGCCCTCACTCTCTATGGAAAGGTACATTCTATATAAAATTGTACGATAAAAAAACACGGACAACATATTACAGATGCGTTGATCCCAAACAGATATGATTACAGATAGGGCTTCAATCCCATCCCAGTTGAGACACAGCCGGTTAACTATATGCAAAGATTATGCAGCTGCCATTCAACTCACACGTACAATCGCGGAAGTGAAAAACGACTTCCAGCCATTATAATGCATCTACATTCAGAATTCAACACACCGCCAACGCATTGTGTAACTCCGGGGATTTGCGTCAAGATTCCCACAACATGTCATACTGTGGTACATTTGCTCTGAGAAAAGATCGATCGGCCTTCACTGATTTGATTTGATCATCGTTCTGCGTCTAGTGCAATAACTGAATCGCTTCCTGTTGTATCACGTGACCTTCAAACCGACCTTGACTCGGAGACATTTTGAAACATTGGTTTTGACTTCATTTATTGCCACACGACATATGCAAGGACGGCAAGACAGAGGATTAAGCTTTGATTAGCAGGTGATGGGCGTTCGTGTGCTGGTTGAAATACAACGATAAACCTTGATTTCAGTTAGGTTATTATGCTTAATACGACAGAATAATTTGAAAACGACAGGTCTTCGAAAGTGTGATACGACGTAGAAGGGACAGACTATCAATACATGTCGATTACAGAGGAAACACTTCAGAATAAACCCCATGAATACATAATAAGAAAATATACACGGAATCTTATACCATAAGCCGACATGCTCTCCAGACAGACAATAGAACCTGGTAAGAACAGAGCGATAATATTTGTTATCATGTAAACATACAACGCAAATTCACGGTACTTAAATGTTTATTAAAAGGGCTGAGAAAAGATCTGTTCGTGTTCTAATATAGTAGGTGACACGTGTCAAATCCGGATTTTCTAAATCATCAAATCTTGACAGAATCTAAAACGAATTAATGTCGCAAATTGTCAGCCGTAAAATATGCGGAAATTTCTCTCAATAATACACCAAAGGGTGATTGTGGCTGCTTATATCTTCATGCATTATGCATTTCGTAGTAGTGTATGAAGTTAATGCTTGTTTGGATGATTGCCAGTAATAACTGCTGATATATGAAATCTACTGTACACGCTGTACGAATTAAGTAACGCAATAACACTAAATACGCCACCCTAGTACATGATCAGTGTTTGGTAATGCGCCCAAGGGAACTACTATCTATTGTACAGTTGATATTCACTGCAATGTTATTTTACTATGTAACTGGGTCTTTAGAATATCGCGATAACTGTCAGAGCTGTGGTGTCGTGCCAGCTATTGAACCAATTCCATTTGTGGCTATTTCTGAACATGAGTTTCCATGTATATAATTAAAATGATTTCAAGACATCTTAATTTGCTCCAACATGATCAGAAAGATGAAATAATCACTGACGTTGTACTTGCTCTCATCACTGGCGCAATGCATAGCGGGTCATTAGGAACCACAAGAAAAAACTCATGATCAATACTGGATGAATGGAAATGAGCCATGCAAGCCGGCTATACGAGAACTACCCCACTTGACTAGCCAAGTGATTAGTTTGTTCATCCATCGGTCCGGAGTTCCGGTTCGATTCTCCATGTGGTAAAGACTTTCAAAGCAAAATCCTAATATCCTCGCTTAATTGTGTTTGTTAAGAATGGCGTGCTACTGCCCTAAATTACTACTTGTTAATGAGGGCCAATATCTTCGGATAGTACTTGACATCAGCATAACTTTGTAGTCTCGGACTAGCTGAACAGCGTGAATTTCGAAGGTTGTCTCTTCGTCTACTATCGTTAAAGGATGTTGTCTACTTAACGCGGGCAGTCATTACATAGACACAATATCCCTGGTTGGGGCAGATATCTCATGAGAGTCCCATCAGAAAAAGATTGGACGGTGCTGGAGTCTAGTGGTTAGAGCGTTCGTTCCTCACGCCGAAGACCCGGGTTCGATTACCCACATGAGTACAATGTGTGAAGCCCACATCTGATGTCCCCCGCCGTGATACTGCCGGACTATTGCTAAAAGAGGATTAAAACCAAACTCACTCTGAAATAAGTCACCAAACCAATAAGGTGACATTTCTTCAGTGATGTGGGATCACCATTTTTCACCTTCAACTAAAGTTTTCTGTGTTCAAAGCGGCCATCTGGGTGGTGGGGTAGCCCAGTGGTGAAATCGCTCGCTCGTCATGCCGAAGACCGGGGTTCGTTTCCTCACATGGGAACGTGTAACAATGAGTAAAGTTACTTCTGGTGTCCCCCGCAGTGATTGCTGCAATATTGCTAAGTGTAGGCGATGGGATAGCCCAGTGGTTAAAGCGTTCCCTCGTCGTGCCGAAGATCCGTAAAACGGGTTCGTTTCCCCACGTGTGAAGCTATTTCTCTTTTCCCCTGCAATTGCTGGAATATTGCTAGTATTGCGGTGTAAAACCAAACTCACTCACTCCCTAAATTGGCCAGCTGATTCTCATAACTTGTACAACTGATTCGATTGCAGAACTGCGGCAGGACACACCTGTCGCTGTGAGTTACAAAACATGCTTGTAATGCAGTTTGAATGTATCTGAGTGGGTGGAGGAGCTGCTGACAAATACAATGTAACACGTGTTGTTGAACGGGATTAACCAGCACAATAGGAAAACATTTTGAACAATGGCATATCGATTGACACACTTACTGCAATAAACTCTCGTAACGGTTGACACACTTTCTGATTTCTGTCCCTAGCTCTGTGGGTGGGGGTTGGGGGGGGGGGATGACAGATTGGGGTTTGGTGGACAGTTGACCTGTCCTTCATGAGGAGGGGGCGTGCTATATCAGTGTGACGTTGAAAGGTGGTGACACTGTCATATTGCGTTGAATGTTGCGGACATGCTCATTTTGCGGTGAATATTGAGGACAGCGATATCGCATAGCATGGTACAGCCTTAAAGTCTTGTCATATTGCGTTGATTTTGCGTTGAATGTTGCGAGTACAGTTATATAGCGTTAACTGCTTCCTACAGGGTGATTTTGCGTTACATTTTGCGGATGTAGTGACAGTTTCCTTCAAGGTGGTGATCTTGCGTTGAATGCGACAGGGTGATTTGCGTTGAATGTTGCGTACATACTTCTATAGCATTGAATGCCAATTACAAGGTGTTTTTAAACGTCATGGTCATGTCGATATGAATGAGAGAATATTACTGACATACAGTGATAGAGGTTCTCGTGAACATCACACAGCCTTGACAATGTGATGACTGCAAGAATGTCGTGTTTTGTCATATGTCGAGCTGTGTTGAATGTCATGCCGGTGTTGAACAGCTTCAGAGAGCACCAAGATAGTGATGCCTCTGGGGTTGTCAGTTACTTCAGACAGTGACGATCTGCGGGGTGTAACGCTAAGTGATTTAGTGGCTTAACCTAGCGAGCGCAGTGACTTGACATTCCATGAAAGACTGAAGCACAACGTTGCATGATCTCGGGGTCAAACAGTATGCCGCACTTATCTACCCTTCACTGATCGCGTGGCTCCTAGTGACGAGAGTATTCACTTCCTTAAACATCCATGGTATGATCTGAGCTCACATGGTATGTTACGGTATGTTAGTGTAGTCGGCAAGTGGACATGCAATATGATGCGCATCACGATGCCATTCAACAAAAAACCTTAACGAAAGCTGACTATTCTCTTACATCATTAATGTTAAAGAATGCTCACACACTGTGTACTTTACGAAGCACGGACATTCTGATTCTAGCCCGGGTAAGTTCTCTCTGAAGTTGACATACCTGATCGGTAAGATAGGTAATCATAAACAGAGACCCACATAACAAAGGCTGCGTCATCAACAAACAAAACATGATGTTGATGAACTGATTGCCATTTACTAGGACAACCACCATTCTCGAGTAGCGTTTAAGTGTGTAAACGTAAGACAGAACGGTTACTATTTAAGAGGCTAGTGTAGCTCAAACATTATATAGGAGGCATTACTGAAAAGCCCAGTCTGTAAATAGGCAGATTCGCCGAGTACGGATGTGGTTCCGGGTGTGCTCGGGTTGGGGTGGGGTGGGTTTCTTATGTGTGTACATATTGCGGGCCCGCGTCACCCACCAAGTTTTTCAATAAAATAAGTCATCGCTACTTCAATAGGATAACAACAGAACAGTCAAGAGATACTGGAGTAACGTTCCTTTACAACCAAAACATAATACTCCCACCTTTTGTAGTATTCTGACACAATATATACGTGCACAAGTTCATTAGGTCAAAGCCAACAAACAACTCACGGCGTTAATGGTTTTGAGTTGGGGGCTGTACACATTGCATATACAATAACAAAATACATGACGGTATCACAATGAAAAAGTGGAACCCTCCACTACACGGGGGGAGGGGGGGGGGGGGGCTTTAGAGGTGGCCCTTCAGCCAGGTAATCCCGACTCTGTAGATTGTAAACAACACATCTGACCCCATTCGCCGTCACTATAAATCAAAGAAAAATGGGTACTCACACGAATGTAAACACTCCACGATGGTCGTAGCATCAACTAGGTATCCTCCGCATAGTGCACAAAGCAAATGGGGATTTAACTCCGTTATCCTCATCTTCCCATTCGTCGGATCCATGTTCTGAAAGAGGAAAACTGATGTATGTTTGTTGTTGATTCAAGCCTCTACTGAGCACTGGATGTTGGACTCAAGAGCGGGCATATCGTAACATTCACACAAGGCGGACACCCATAGCTGTCCGCATTCCGCATTTTGAAGCACACGCGATAAGGTTCACAGTAGAGCTAATGACTTCGACTTTCATCCAGCTCAGCTAAACACGTAATACTCCTCACAGCTCCGCTCAACCAGCCAACATTGTTAGACTGTAACCCCTGTGAGCGACCAGCCTCGTTTTCACGTAGCGGTATGTTGCTCGCTCCTCAGCGAGAGGCTTGTCTTCGCGAGGTTTTCCCAGGGTAAAATATCGAGTAAAAGCTCCCCTCGTTCAGACTAGTCTTGTCACGTACTTGGCCAGTGTTCTGTTAATTTGCTATCGCCTCTGATCCCCGATCGTTACTGCTGCAGAGCTTTCATAATTTCCAAATCGCAGACGTATGGTACCGTTAGCGACTCTCGCAATGGGCACGATTTTATTGGGACTAGCGCCATCGATTTTCAAGTACTCTCGTTCGCTTGAAAGCGCATAGATTTGCTTTGAGCTTTTGCAGTCAATAATGTCGAGATACCGATGTGTTTCTGTCGCATTGCTTGGTTTAATTAAAACGTGCACGAGCATCAATCTTCCGAGCGGGGAAAATTCGACCAATGGAGATTAGAGGGAGGACGTTTCATTTCATCGGAGATTGGTCACGTGGTGTTCACCGTGCCAGAATGTCCACTGATTGTCTAAAACCGTTTTTATTTTTTGGTCAAAATATCAAGCCTGCAGGTCAGCACCCTTGCGATCATATTATTCAGACATGTTTGATCATTTTGATGTAAGGTATTCTTGGGCAGGAGCCTAGTTTAAGTATATGAATAATAATTATTAGGCCATAATGACGTTATTGATGGTGATAATGACATTTTTATATTTTTGTCTCGCAAAACATTCTAGCAATGGTATTACGTATTCTTGTAGCCCTAAGTTTCAGAAGTGGTTTGCGGTTTTAACGCCGTAATTTTATATATGAACTCCATGTGCAAAGAGTAGAGTTTGGATCAGACAGTACCGTTGCTGATATTGTAAGCAAATACCATGATACGTAGGATGACGCTGCATCTACAGCGTCACCAAGCTGACGGCCCCACCCATTACGACGTCCGCTAAGACCAGAATGTTCCCAGGGTGCAATTCTATTCCGAAAATTCTAAAAATACATGTTGATGATATACTAGAATAGTTTAAATGCGGATGCAATATCGAAAGCGTTGTCAATTATGTACAGTAAAAACCTACTAGTTAGTCGAACACTGATGTATCGAATTTACTGTTTTCTCGAACTAAAAGCTTGGTGCTGTTTAGCCTGAAGTTGATAATGTTGCAGTTGTGTCTTGCCTCTGATAACTCGACGTATTTCGTGCTGTGGTTGACGCTACAACAGTAGTAGACAATGAGTTGGGCGCAACATCGCTGCAGCACATCGGTTTACTTAGGTGAGTGACTCTAATTTTACGCCGCACTCACCAATATTCCAGTTATATGGCGGTGGTCTGTAAATAATCGAGTCTGGACCAGATAGTCCAGTGATCAACATCATGAGCATCGATCTGCGCGATTGGGATGGATGACATGTGTCAACCAAGTCAGCCAGTCTGACCACCCGATCTCGTTCGTCCCCTCATACGGCAAGCATGGGTTACCTAATACGCATACTAACTGGGAACTTTACGCGTCGGTTAAACTCGAGAGGGCACACTAAGGTCAGATACTGAAAACCACGGTATACAGCAAAGATCACAATCAGGTGGAATCTTGGCCTCAATCTTGGAGGTTCATAGAGAAACGTGGCTATTGTACAGTGAACAACCCTAAACCTCGGGGTTAGCTGCCAGAAACAGCTTTCTCAAAATATACTGTCGGTGTTCAAAATGTATGACGGCTCCATTAATGAAAATGCATAAATCTTTATCAACCTGTCCGAGGAAGACGCACATTCCTTCCCTGACATACCTTCGACACTGAAAGATATACCAGGCCGCTATGATTACAGAGAGACTCTGCCCGCCACACAAACGCAAGTACGCACACCAGCAGCATAACGCCATATTATCTTAATAACTTAACTGTTTTATCTGAAAAGCAGATGCCCAATTTCTCAATTACCAGAACTGACATTTCACAAAGATACAGACAGGGCGAAGTGACTCAGTCACATGGTTCAAGCGAGTACACTATACTTAAGACACCGCGTTCAATCTGAACTCGACTGAACGCCAACTGCCGAGCGAAAATTGTCTCTCCGAGTTTCAATTTAAGTATGCCCCCTTTCCCACTACCTCTGATAACCTATTACGTCATCAATTTCTGTTGTTTACAAATGTCCTGTATCGTGCGACAAGATTGGAGGTGTGACGTCTCGCCGATAACCTGAGAAAATAAACGCCCCACGATATATCATTGGTGCTTATGGGAGCCACGGGCCATTACGTTGGGGTAAGTAAATGACTGCGGTTTGGATACATAGCAGGCGTAACCACAAACCACACATGTGGCCCCGGGTCGGAGGTCATAGGTTACAAGCTCCGCCACCCTGAATTCCTCACCGCGATAATAGGCAGCGCACAAGAGAATAATAAGTGGTTGACTGCTCACTGACCCTGCAACAAGAGTGCAGAGAGCACTGAGAATATATATAGATATTGTTAGATAATCATTTAATTCAATTTATCGATAATAATGCAAACTAGGCTTTGAAATAAAGTGATGAGTAGAGACTTGAGACAAAAGACTACCGATTTAATTCCTATATATCAAGTTTGTTAAATGTTTGTAATTACAAAACAGACACTATTTCTTAATTTCTCAATAGATTTTAATCATCATATCAAAAGAAGCGATTTTTATAACTGTACCTTTCGCAAAAGCGATAAGAATTCGTCTACATAGTACTGTTAAGTAATGTTACTTGACATTCGCAACGCCTAATGCGAAAAGTCAGTTTTAGTTAGTTCTGCAGTTATCTCCGCGTAGGTCCACATTTCTCAACTCTCAGTCACTGTATTAAAACTTAGGAACTAAAACGTGGTAAGAAACACGACATACATGCTCCGCATGCGTCTACAAAATTCCAAACCAAATTGGAAACAATACACCCCCATCACTTGAATATCAAATTAACTGCCCCTTTAAGACCCCGACGCTTAGAAGCCCGGTGCTAACCAGGAGTCTGGGTGCTACACTTAACCCAGTATAAATTTTTCTTAGACCGTGTGACAACGTTGGCAAAAATGTCATTATCCCAAACGCCTCATTAAACACACCGCTGCTATTAAACCCTAATAAAATATAAACATTCATTCAAACTCAAAACGAAATTTCTTCTTTTGTGGTTGTTGCGGGAATAAAGGTTGAAGCGCTTTCGCTTCGTTTCTCGCAATAATTTTCACCACGCATGATCAGTGAGCAATTAAGGCACGTGACATCCTTGTCGCCATTTTCAGATTCTATTCTCAATTATAAAATTGTAAAATTTATTTCAAAAGCGATCATCACTATGTTTGGGCCATTAAAATCCCAAGATTGTCGTAAAATTGATTGTTTGTATCAGGAAACGCAATTATCTTAAAAACCCGTTTGCCGACGTATTAGGCAACTTATTTTGATAAAATTAATAGCTGGCATCAATAAGTTATTTTCATCTGTATCTCGCGGCTGTCTGAATTTTCATTTTCATTTCTAAGACGTTTTTCGATAAATAAGATAAATGTCATGTGACGTATGTGTTTTATACATAGAAAGGATAATACATTAACGATAACAAAGTTCATTAATTGGAAAATTGGCACATGACAGGGGAATATGTTATTTAAATCATGCTCGCTGCCTTAGATATAATTATCTGCTGATTACTGTTTTTCTTTAGAAATACATGTACTTAAATATAGACGATATTGGCATCTGTGCAGTCAGACGGGAACCTGACGTATCGATGTACAATATTATTGTGCCAAAGATAGACAGAACTGCCGGGGAAGAGTATAAGTATATTTTTAAATATAATGTACCTAAAATATTACAATATCACGAATAAAAAAAAGAGAAAACGGCAAACGGAATACCCCAAACACAACCATGTCTCCCGTACCGCATACATCACCATTCAATAAACACTTAAAACAGTGGTGTATAAACTGTATATTGCCCAGCTGCAAGTTGCTAATACAGATACAGGAAATAAATAATGAATTATCAGCATAATTTTACTGAAGAAAGTAGACTCGACAACTCGATAATATGCTGGCATTAAACCATATACAACGAAATTCGAGATGACGTAAATATAGAAGATGTTTTGTTTTGCGATGAACGATCCCTCGTAAGCCGAAAATCCTAATATCCACCTTCGATTAAAGCGTGACTCCACAAAAACAATCTATTCTGTACACAAAACTCAATTTTTTATTTTCTTATATCATACTTAATTTTGAAAATATTGTATATTTTAATACATCTGATATACTGATATAGATGGGAGACTTCAGAACATACTAGCATTCAGTTATCTGATATCTGCACTGGAAGACGTTATATCTAATAAATGATTCTAGTCGCGACTAGGCATAGTTATATATACTTAACTTATTAGTAGGAAATGCATCTTCGCAACATAAAAATCTGAATTCACCGAAAAGATCATTTCCAAGAACTTGTTTTACGCTTCATTTGTTTCCGAAATTCGTATCACTGATATTCATTTCCGACATTTATTTCAGGTTTATGCGGTAGACTAATTACTGATTAGCTGATGAAAACAAAAGAACGGGGGAAAGAACCATTTGTTTATTTGAATATGTTCCTTGTGTTAGAAGATAGGTTCAAGGGTAGTGGTGACGCTAATTTGGTTGTTTTCTTTTATTTCACGAGCATGAGAAATACACGAATACTTGTATATATACTCCTAGGCCAAATGTAGAGATATCATGAAAATCAGGTAATATGATACACCTAGCCTTATCACCCATACTTCATATCTTGACCATGTTGAACACCAGTGCTTGTCACCACACATTAGACAATGTGATCAATTCTCAAGCAGTTTGTTTATGAACATGTGGACACTGTTTCAACAGTGGACTGAACCCAGTTAGTTTTTAGTAACCTGATACCTCCTGTAGCTAGTTCCACATCAACAAGAATTTTTGGCGGGTGGGAGGTGTCATACTAATTACTGAATAACACGTTTACTGCTGCTGAGAGATCCTAAAAGATAGGGACTTTTCTAGCATTTGGCCTAGGACTATATAACACAGATTTTTCTCTAAAGCTGTAATGATTAAAATACCGTACATGCATGCTACACTGTCAGAGAAACGCAGTAGAGGAGCTAGTGTTTTCCGATGACGCTGCTAGTGACATAATTTGACGTGGTTGATTTCAGTTTTTTTTAAGTCACTCTTTTCCAAATCAGTATGTATATTGTTCCCCTACATGCGTTTTATTCATTCTGTTGACTTTTATGTTTATGTCTCGTTTATATGTAATGTTTGATTCGCATCATGCCGACGTTGTGTCATTGTTATTCGCTATTCGGCTTTTGTAATATCAGAGACCATATAATAGATTAAATGGTCTCTGGTAATATTCAACTGTGTTGCCTCATTTCGAGGCTATAACTTGTAATCCAAATTACAGACGTGTGCAAAGGAATATCAAATCATCTCAGACCCTGATTACGTGTGAACGAAGCGAGAATTAACATGATTAATGAAGCATGAAAACCCAATGTGACTATATTGTCGGAAACATTAAATAACATCAGTACGTTTGCTTCATGCCCGATGATACGCAACCTTTTCAACTGTTTTGAATATTTTTCTCCAGGCATAATCATAATTGATTCAATTTAGCAGTAAATTCATTTCACCCGCCTTAGAGATAATATTAACTAAACGCTGTGATTATCAGAACATTTTCTTCCATGTTCATTACCCTTTAATGTTGTATTTCAGGCTTGTCAACCGCACAGAGACCCATTATGATGTGAAATGAATCTGTACATCGTGTAAAAATATATAAAATGTTTCTAGCACGGGTGGGGTTCGAACCCACGCGGACATACGTCCATTGGATCTTAAGTCCAACGCCTTAACCACTCGGCCACCGTGCTGCCTTTGCAGTGTGGGAAATTAGGCCGTAACATGCTCAGCCACATGAGTGAGCCTGACTCAATCGATAAACTCGCTGGGGTCTGTGACTTGCTTTTAATAGAAATGTAAAAATAGAAGTGTGCTGTTGGCTATTGTATGGGGAAGTAATATATCGCTATAGTAAGTATACACATCGCGTTTAATTATGGATCATCACATGGGAGACGATTGTTACGTTTTGCCTATATTAAGAAATTATCGAGTTTATAAAATTTCCAAAGCGCATTAAATCAATCATATACGTGCGTTTAAGGTGGATCTCTGTAAGAATAGTTAAGTAATTAACAATCGAAACTGATGAAATCTGACTGGAAGGATTAGATCTAGTCACGTGACTAGACTAGCATCTAGGATTGACTCGTGGTTAAAGCGCCTGCTCGTCATGCTGAAGACCCGGGTTCGATTCCCCACATGGGTGCACTGTGTGAAGTCCGTGATATTGCTAAAAGCAGCGTGAAATTATGTTAACTCTCCTTAGATATTTTTGTTGTTGTTGTTGTTGCAGATTCACAAGAAGATGAAATTAAAAATAAAACGAACGCACACTGACCAGGGTTAGCTTTTGAATCTGGATTCGGCGTACCATAAACGCACATAATTAATAATTAAAAATATATTGAAACTGAGACTTTGGTAAAGGTGTATTTTATTTATGTGGTTAGTTTGACAACAATTCAAAGATAATCATATTCTGCGGCTGTCCTATTGGAGTCTGCGTCAATAGCCTTTATTTACAGACCAACGACATATAGCGGGAATTTTGCTGAGTGTGGCGTAAAACTAAACTCACTCAGGCTCAGACTGGATTACCTGTATGTATCTTGGTAATAAAAATACTCCAAACCCAAAGGACTGTTTCATCCATTTTTCATCCATTTTACATCCATTTTACCTTGATATCATTTCGAGTTCTTATGATTTCTCTTGATTCTCCCCTAGAACTAGGAATCATTAATCAGTTACTACACACACACCCCCACCCCCCGATAGATTACTGAGAACATTGAATGAGTGAGTGTGATTTTTTTCGCCGCTGTTAGCAATATTCTAGCAATATCACGGCGGGGTCAACAGAAATGGGAATCACACACATTGTGTCTGTCCGCGGAATCGAATTTAGGTCTTCGTCATAACGAGAGCACGTCTTAATCTCCACCCCTACGAGCTACCCCACCACCCCTTTCACTGAGCCGAACGTGTTTAATTGATAAATGTTTATAGAATTCGTTTCGGGATAATTCGAAATTCAACAAACGAGGCGATTGTGGCGGACTATGAGTGTGTATTACCGAGATAGAGAGAATCATTACAGGCGCTCCGAAAGATCATCACTTGGGAAACACAACCTGATCCAATGCTTCTGAGCGGTCGACAATATAAGCATGTAAGAAAAGGACCCAATTGTTTTGCCACCAACTTCGCTTCCGCAAATATTCTCAAATTGATCCTCTTTGGAAGATATCGGCATTTACAATCACTAACTCACGCGCTCAGCACGTTCTAAAAGGTCACGTGTCGGTAGCGCGTGCCGATAAGAAAACACATTCAATAGGAAGCAATCTCACAGACACCCCTTCTAAATAAAAGAGGCTGATAACACCGACTCAATCTCTATCGAGGCAGTATACACGTTTTCGGTAGGTCAGATAAACTAATTCCTGCAATATGTCCAAACAAACCCGCGAGTGAGAGACATCGCGGCCATCTTGACAGCTCCGCACCATAACGCATGCGCATTAACGTGATTAGAAGCAGATGGTTTGGTCAGCCGGCTCTTGAAATTTGGTTTTGGACATGACAGCGTCATGGTAACGGGTGCACTTGCCCTGACTGGATGCATCGCTGTCTTTTAGAAATGGAGAATAATCACCCCGGGGCTGTAAATAGAATCAGTTCTAAGAACGAATAATTAACAAAATCCCTTGACCACTTCAACTTAAGACGAAAACAGCATATTGTTATTCATGAAGGGGAAGTCTGTCAAAAGGGCTGTGTAAAAAAAATTACATCTAACGGTATTCTCAGCATGAGAAATCAATCATTCACCGATAATGTTCTTCAGACGAACATTTTAAGCTCCGGTTTTCATATCTTTGTTTCTGTTCATGCCTAGTATTAGTTTCTGCGTTTCGTAGAACTAACAGCAGTTCCCTCATCTTGTCCACATAAAATTTCAAATGATTTCAAATTATTATCAACTCCGAGTAACATTAACTGCGTCAGAGATAGCTTTGCAGTTAAGGACAACTGACATCTGTAAAATGAATAGCAATTACAGTAATTACACCAATGCTTAATGGTAGATAAACATTAAACAGCAATTAATGGTTAGCCTGTGGTGATACCGACACGGATTTGATACGGGTGTCACATTTTCATGTTGGCGGTATTTCGGCGAACGGTTCTGGTGTCGAATGACGCTTTGATAACGCCTGTAAATTTTGGTCGTGTTCTTCTCTGTTATGCTTTAGACACTGGTTTTCAGTGTTCCGGAAACAATGGTGGGTTTTGTTTCAGTTACATAATGTTCCGATTTTAGCAAGAAAGGTTGGATATTTTGGGGTTGCAATCAAATTTTCGCGCACAGAATTTATACTCATGGAAACAAATTAGCGAAATCCTAAAAGTGCAAGTGTTAATTTTTTCAGGTTTCTTCACAAGCTTTGAATTGCACTATGGATGAACATTCTGGAAAAGAATAAAGGAACACTTGTACTGTCATGTGTTCCCGTATTCGTTTCCATGAATATATTTCACCCGTCAGTTTAGATGCCATTAGATCTTTTAGCTGTACCGATAAATCTCAAGCTCATAAACTAGACAAATGCTTTGTTGGTGATGATACTGCAGCTGAAGTTGCGATCGGGTTCAAGACATTTAGAAAAGAAAGTGAAATCAATATATACGACTGAGGATAAAAGACCTGTCACTCAGTGTCTTGGTTCGTGTTCATACCATCAACCACCTGTTTCATTAACCAGGTTCATACAACCATATGACTTGAACGAAACAGTTTGTGCACTCGAAAGTTTGTCACACGACACGTTCATCAACGTATCCGTTTACTACATATGGGCGAATTAATATTTTAGCATTTTAGAGCTGCAGTATTATAGGACAGTTCATTTAACAGACGACACATCCACTTGAATTAATCATTTTTGCGATCTCTACGACAGCCGATATGGAGCTGAAAACGCCGCAGATAGACAGCACGTTAAACGCTTGGCTGAACTAGGAGTACTACAAGGTGATTGTATGCCTCCGTATTTATTGGCTACTTCAGCGTCGAATTACGATCTACTTTAAAAAGAATGAAGTACAGTTGCTCCGACCACATTAATATAGCCTACAGGCTTGGTATTTGTCGACATGGTCTGTGGCTTCCGCTTATTGTCAGATTCCACCAGGGCTTTAATGTGGGACGTAGCAGTGAAAGCATATTATCCCGTTGGCTCCGGTGGGTTTATTTTGCATCGCCAAAATTCAATTAGTTGCCGCTTTATGTGGAGTTCAATGTAGGTAAAGGTTTTTGAAATGTATGTGTGGTATGAAACACTTGTAAAAGGGCTATCAACTGAGTTTTGTAAACCAGAACGGTTGATTTAACTGGTTTGTGATTGCAAAAAGGGCATAGATATACGCACATGGTCTCGACTGGGATATTGCTATTTTATTAATATTCAGCAAAACTGTAATTCATAAAGCAAGGACACTTTATGAGCAGCGTGTTGCAAAACTGTATCATTGGAGTTCAGCTGACTTTTTTTGATGTATCTCTCATATTTTTTGTAGAACTCCTAAAATATAGCATTCATTATGATGTGAGTGACTGGGCCTTCTTAATCATATCAGCCTATATGTAACCCTTTTACAGTCAGAAACTGGAGAATCTAGAATCTGGAGAATCTTCGCTTGTTTATAAATTTTAACAGTTCTGTTGAACAGGCGAGCACATCGTCGAGGCATGAATATTCTCAACGCAAAAAAAAAAAAAAAGAAATATCACATTTACTAACAACCTATAAATACTGAGTATGCTTGATAAGTAGACTTTTAAAATGAGGCCCAATTCTTGCATATACAGTTAGTAGTTTTGACACACAAGCGAAAGTATTTAAACTGAAAATCAAATATTTGGTCAGTTATCAGAATTGCACAAAATGATTAGAATATCAGAAAAGCTATGCATCTAAGGGAACACAAATGGAAAGACGTGAGTTAGCCTTGAGGTATTAATTCCCGAGACCGAGTTAGTCTTGGGGCATTAATTACTTTTCCTTAGGAGATTATACTAAAGTAATGATTGTTTGATCGACCAACGTACTTCTCATGATGAGGTTTATCGAAACGTTGAAACGAAAAGAAACAAAACACTTTCCTTAACCACAGCAAAATACCGGATTCCACAGTCCCATTCCAGCCATATCATAAGAACTTGCCATTTATTAGATATGATGGTTCGAGGTGTATTTTACCTATAGTTATTTTGTGTTCCATTTGTTCGTATTAATTCTACACTACCAGGATAAATGTCACAATGTTTGGAATAAAATTTCAACTTATTCCTTTGCAATTTTACTTCGTTGAAATCAACGGTAATATGTCTCCCGTTGTTATATAGAAGCGCCAGACCGTACTGCACCTTCTCTCTAACATGTGTATTTATATCGTCTTGAAGTAAGGTGACAGGGCGGTTCCTAAATAATTGTAAGGTTAACGAACGGAGATTGTCTCTGAAAAAGACAGATGCATTCCTCCAGCATATCTCTTGTTCTTCAGTTAGATAATTACACCCAATAAATTGACAAACGTAAAAAGACGCGGAAATTGATTTCAGCCCAACAATGAGGGTCATTACCAGCTTGATAATGAATATTGATGAGATGGATTTTGGCATTTGGCGTTCTCCTATCCTCGTGGGGGGTCCCAGGAGAGCCAATCAGCACACGAGGGAAACGTGTACATATTAGTGTTAATTATGGCGAACAAAAGGCAGAAATTCAATCAAATAAATCAAAGGGAAAATCACTTAGTTGTCGGATGTGGAGTTAATGTCTGATAATAGAGTTTAACACTATAAACTAAGTACTCCTTAAAAATGTATGACATTCTTCAGCATCTTGTATCTTGATTTTCCAAATATCACATGTGTTTTGACATGCATTTCTTTAACTACGAGACAAAGCAGACAAGCATATGTATTCCGATTACTTTTTATGCGTATTTACAAGTATGCACATTGTGAAGCCTGCTTTCTAAACACTGTGTATTTCTACTTGAACGTCTAATCACATTTACATTTCTTATATACCTTTTCTGTTGTTCTCTAAAGGAAACTGTCCACAAATCCAAGTATTGTATGTTTTCTTTAAAAATCCCATCGAGTGAATTAATAAAAAACTATATTACGGAACAGTTGTGATAAAATGACCCCCAACAATGAAAACAATCTTAATTGTTGTACAAACACAGATATTTACATTACCATTCATCGACATTCCCAGCGTTATTGCTTACGTTGCTGCAATATTGCTGAAAGCGGCGTAAAACTATACCCGTTCCTTCCAAAATGTCAACATTAGTAACAATGGTAAATTTTCCGCCATCTATCCAGTCCAAAATTCACAATGTGGCAAAATGCCAATATATCTCAATGAAGAAATTTATTCTAAAGTTTATAATTTTGCGACTTCCGTCTCCACGCTCAACAAAATACACCCGCAAATATATCGCCAACGCCCACAACAAACACACGCCAGCTTCCTTCTAATCATATACGAAGCCAACTGCTGTAGGCTTTTGTTATAGACTTCGACACACTTTTCGTTTCGTTTGTTTACCCTTCCGGGTTGGGGCTACTATGGTGGATTCTAAAGTTTGCGCTGGCATATTTACCCCGAGCCAAGAGACCTCTAAATCGGTAAACACTTTCTTTATTCCCCTTCCGAATTAATTCATTGTCCACATTCCACAATAAACCGACTGAGGCCGGAAGAGTATTTTTTAAATCTCCTGTAAAGAAAAAAAATTACCGTAAAAACAGCCGTGTATGTTCCTATTGAAATATTGCCTTTCGATTTCATATACCGAGGCCATTTCAAGGATAGGTTATTTGTTTGAGTGCGAGTTTATATATATTGATCATAAAACACATATCGTTTAATTGGCGCTTTGATTACAACTTAGCATCTAATGTAACATTGAACTAAAGGGAAGATGTCATTGACCAACACCATGACGTCATCAAGATGGCCGCAATGGAGGAGCATTATAAATTAGGTTAAATGTATGGTCATACTAGAATAAATCTAATAAATATAATGATGATTATTTAAAACGATTGATTAAATTTGGTATCTCTTTGTAATGTGCCATCGGTGATATTCATAAAAAATCGACTAAGTATTGCAGTTACGCCTTAAAACATTTTTCACGCACAAAGTCAACTATTCTCAAATTGTCTTACTTCCACTGGAATTCCAGTGAATAATAACGTCATAACCTATATTTGGTGAAATCTGTCTAAAGCGGATGAGATAATTGGACCGGTTTCCACAGCGGTCTTTGCAAGTTTCATGGCAAATTAACTTGATACATGTTAGACCGGACTTAGTGATCCGGATAAGTCATTATTCCGTATATTTGAACCCACCATGTGATAGATCCAGAAAATATCAACAGCAGATTTTAAGAAATTTAGTATAACGTTTCAGAATTATTTTGGCGTGAAATATTCTTGTTGCAAAATAAGAACGATTTGCAATACCGACCAGGACAGCCGTTACCTCGGTGTTATGTCTACAATATCAGTCCACAGCTTAAACATCCTGGTGTACTTTTAAACCATCCACAATCCTTAGCCTATACACTTGCTATTCTATTTCCCGTCTGTCATTAAAAACAATGTAATCTACGCTCAGAGAATTAATTCATAGGACGTCCTGTCGAACCAATTCTTGCAATTCACCTCCAGTTTCCTCTTCGTCAACGTCAAGTTCTTATCCATCATATTCATAAAACGCCCCAACCTTCAGACAGAAGCAATCTGAGTGACAATCCGGACTTGTGAATACAGAAATTAACAGGTTTCAAAAGGGGAATTGTCAATAGCACATCCATTGCTTGTACATTTCACTTTCATTGACGCACGCCCTTCTGTGAATTAACTGGCGGATGGTTTATGTCATGTCGATTTCAAGCGCTATTTAACACGAGGAATAGGCACCAGTTTCGTTATCGATAGTAACCGCGTCCGTTAACTGCTTGTACGGAGTCATCTACATTGAGTATATACATTCATTTATTGAGTAGTTTTTTGTTGTTTGTTGTTGTTGGTGGTGGTGGTGGTTTTTTTCATATATAATAAATGTGGTTATTCGTTGGGATGTGTAATTACAATACATCAAATAAAATGCTTATTGCGACAAAATAATAACTACTTTTCTTCCAGCCTTATTCCATTACAGTTAAGCTAAGTTGGGCTTTTCGTCTCAAAAGGCGACTATACTTGTCATAAAAGGCGACTAACGCGATCGTGTGGTCAGGTTCGCTGACTTATAGTTGACTCATGACATCGGTTTCCAACTAGGCAGATCGATGCTCATGCTGTTGATCAGTGATTGTCTAGTCCAGACTCGAATACATCGCCATATAGCTGGAATATTGCTGAGTGCGGAGAAAACTAAACTCACTCAAGCATTATTCGTCACATCGGCATTATTCCTGCCAAATAGTGTCAACGTCAAAAGTTTGCATGCATTTCTTAAACAAACTATACATGCATTTAATACAATAATGTCAAATCTTTTATCATGAAACCAAAAAACCATTAGTGAAATGAAGCAACGTGGCGATTTCAACCAAGGACATCGCAATTCATAATTTAAATCGGAAAGAAAAAATGTCTATCAACGCAATTCAAATTACATTCTTATGTATTGATTTCCGTTTACCGCAAAAAATTATAACAAATAAACAGGAAATCACAAATGACAAACCTATTATCTGAGTCGTTCTTCTTTGAACATTTTTTTTCTGAACACAATACGAAACACAATTTAACTACGTTTACAGAACTTTAATCAGCAAAAAATATTTTTCAACGAATAAAATGAAAGCGTAATGAGCTGAAACGACATTGACACAAACAAACAAACGCACTTGTACCTGGTTCCGATCGGAAGTGTTTCCGATAAGCTGAAATCCCCCGACAGTACTCCGAGGAGAAATCCATATCAATAACTCAAGCATAAGAGCTCGTATCACACTTGTCGACTGTTAGGTACACATCGTCTCCAATAGACGGCACAGATCAATACAGCTACCTTTGTTGGTCGTGGTGCACTTGACACAGGGAAACGCTTATAACAATAATACTACGAAGGGTCCAATAATGCCAGATACGATTTGTCACAGGGTTAATTAAATACGGCAACAATTGAGTTAACGCGAGTGTTTACTCGAAGTTATAAAACAGTAATTGATGTCGTCCCTAAGGGTTGAGTAATCTCATAATGAGAATATCATATCGCATGTCTGGATGTCACAGTACATGCTTTGTTTAAGAACGTTACGTAAATTTATTGCCCAGTTCCTTTCCGATATGGGCGGTGTTGTAGCCTAGTGTTTAAAGTGTTTGTCAAGCCAAGGAGCCAAGTTCCATACCCCACATTGGTACAATGTGTGATATAAATGTCTGATGTCTACTGCCCAGATATTGTTATAATATTGCTAAAAGCGGCGTAAAACTAAACTCATTCCTCCTGGGTTGATCTAAGCCAAACCCTCTTTGTACAGAGAGACAGCGTCCTTGCTGTGAGTGCGTCACGATGTGTATCGATAATTGATTGATTTCTCGGAGATTTCAAACAGTTGTCATACCAACTAGGTAAAGGCTCTTTCTAAACAGATTAGCATTGAACAAAAGTTTGTGTGTGTGTGAGGGTGGGTGGGTGTGGGGGTGTGGGTGTGTGGGTGTGTGTGTGTGTGGGGGGGCGTCCGATATACAACTTCTTTTTTATTAAGATGAGAGCGAGGTTTCACCGTTTTCAACCAAGTGAAGCTGCTTATCCATAAAATTCTCCTCGCGTTCAAAACAGCAACTTAAAGAAGTGATTAGCATGGAAATGTGTCCCCTCTGTCGTTGGAAAATTGGTTCATGAAACCACTTTGGTTGATGATGCTATTTTCAGAACAGTTCCTTGTCACAATATTGTCACACTAGAAATTATTATATAAAGATTGCATCGTAAGCTATGACATCATTTGCAATTCTGATTTAAGATATTGCGTTTTGCAAAAACTGACTTTCGGCAGAACCGAAATCTCGCAGCAGAGCGTGTATGCCAAAGTACAAACATTCTTAAACTATAACTGATTTTAAGACCATTTTTTCAGAACCATTTTCTTCGCACCTGACAGGAATAAATAGCCCAGTGTTTGTGAAATGAAAACTGGCAGCCACTTCAAAGGCAGGAGATTAAAGGCGTTCACTGCGGAACTTCTTCCACATATACATCGTATTCAGACATAAACAGATTTGAACTGTTAGCAAAGCTTTGGAAATGAATGTTTTCGTTAAAAAAACTGTTTCGTCTGAATGTGTCCGTCTCACGTTAAGAGATTGGGATTTTTAAAAAACACGTTTCCATGGGAATACTCCCCCTTGCCAACAATAACATAGCGATAGCCAGCCACGTGGTGCCAGAAAGAGGATTATACTGAAGTGTGCCAGAGTTCTTTTATCGCTAAAGTAATAGGGAGCGAAGACACAGGTAAACTCTCGGGCAAAAGTAACTTTACACCCATGTTTGACAGCGGCAAAGAGGGAAACGAACATGGATTTGTTAATACGTGTATTCAATAGTGAAGTGTTTGATACGGGTGACATTTTATTTTCAACATTGCGGCGTTTCGGCGACTATCTCCATCCAACCTAGAAACATTTTTACGTTTGTAATTTTCGGTCAAGCCCGATTTTCCTTTTGCCTTTAGTTTAGTTCAGTTGCCAAAATTTGGTATATGACTTACGGTTTGATTCTACCCCTGACAAGCATCAGAGGATGATTCAGAGCTTGGATGGAAATTGAACGATGAAGTACTACAGGTTAATCACAACGACAAAAGGGAAACATCAGACTAGGGCCGCGGTCGATGGAAATATTGAAGAGAATCGCTCGCCAATCGACGTCAAATTGACCACAGACAAAGAGAGTAGTCTTATTCATTTCACTCATGAGCACTAACACGAAACAACTCAAAAGAGGAGCGTTTTCTCGGACAAAAGTGTATTGTCGACAGTTACTGATATCTCTTTGTTACAGGAAATCAGTCACGAAATGACGGGATTTTAAAAGAAACCACAGCACGATGCTACAACAGATTATGGACGAATTTGTCCAGCCAGCTACCATTTTGTTTGCGACCATATACACTGAAAGTCAAGTTAAGCATCGCCTCTTCTGTGTTTTCATACAAACTAATCCCATGAATCTAAAGAACAATCTATCTGTAATGTTCTGTCACGAGTTTGGGTATAGAATCAGAAAGTCTTTGAATCGTGACTGTTCCGTAACTTGCTCAGAGTAGAATATTATTACTCGTACATTTTTTAAACATTTAAACATGAAACTGACATCATTCAATCAAAGACTAAAGTAGCACAAATACAACTCGATCAATGGCAAATGATTTCGGTCCCTTATTTACATTTTTACGTTTTATCGGGAAATTAATGGATTTAAGAGGGTGATATTGTCGGAAGACAGGGCTGTTCTTTATCCCGGGTGTGTACATGTAGTTATTTTGCACATACATATGTAAAGGCAGAATATGTAGAAAATACAGATAAACAACGATAAACCCATGGTCCTTTGACATAGCCTGGTCTGGAAGGATGACAGAGAACATATGGATGACCAGTTTCTTTGTTTTAGTGAGACCGACGTTCACCATAATCTAGCAGTGATGTCAGCCTGGTCTGAACCCTAACGAAGAGGTTAAGCGTTCACTCATCACGCGTTGTTCTGGGTTCGATTCCCAACACAATGTGAAATAGTAGTTGTCGGTGCTCTTGTTCTGACATCATTGGTGTATTGAAAGACATGGGTGAACCGACAGCAGCACAGGGAAACCGACCCCCATAACTTCGGCTTTCAGCTTCCGATGAAAGTATCAAGGAAATGAATTGAGAAACAGATATAGCCTTCGCCAAACAGTTGGCACCGCTGTTGGCGACTGCCCAAGACTCCGAGTTTCAACTGCACAGAACAACGGTTTGTTAAACAACTCCGGCACCACTTGGAATCGTTACGCCATTACTACACCATAATAGTTTGTTTATTTGAGTATTCGTTTAACACAGATAGAGTTGTACGAATAAATAGGCGGAATGGATGCTGTGTCACGTGGCCCAGACTTTCTCGCCAACGAGGATATCATTATGTCAGCGGGACTAAATATGCGGTGTTAATTCCGTTTCTTTCAATATAAGGACTGGTTTAACCACCGTTCTGTGTCTTCACCTCAAAGGTGCAACGTATAGGGAATGACATTGAAGAAATTATTTACTTGTTGTTTCTGCATTTACATAAATTGATTATATCACGACTGGGACTCGTTGATGCCAGCTTTAAAACATAGATGGCGAAACACACTCTGATAATGACCACCGTGGATTCTGTAGAATATTGGAGGATTAATGGTAAAGGAAATAGCGTTGTCAAAATGACGGGATCTCGACAGCTAATACATAACATGTCATTTAAAGACCTTTGGAAAAGAAGTGTGGTCTGTGGTCTGTGGTCTGTGGAGACGTAATTTGTGTCACCGTTACAGAATGTAGTGGGAAAACACGTTACCTTTATTTTTACACATTCCGTACTTGCGTGAAACTTTAAGAAATATATATCTATAACCTGGAGCTCATTTGGATAACGGTAAATGTGTATGGTTTGATCTATACACCGGATGGACGGTTGGTATGTTTCCTGGGGCGTAGCTACCATTGTAACAAATAGCAGGTTTACACATGATTGTTGCTACGAAAGCTAGGCAGACCCTCGATGCTATCTAAATACAAAGTTTTGCAACCTATCAGGCTTACACGAAAAAATGGCCTACTACACGCCTGATATCCCTATATGGGAACATGTTACGGGTTGTATCATTTCATATGAAGTTCACTTCCCAAACAAGGAAGTGTGAAAAAAAACAAGAATCGTTAGGCTAAACTAAACTAAAATAAAATATGACACAGTGAAATAACGCACAGTCGTGTATTGCGAAGTCCTGTTCATCCGTAAGGCTTTGTTTTAAGTTGTTCTGGTTAACGGAAGTCTGGAGTAATCAATCAGTATTACAGAGTAATTTCCTTTGACTGCGTTAATGTATAACCAATGATGTTATGTTGTAATGTACGCCAATTGATTCCCCACAACCACCATATAGTCAATGTGAACTAAAACACGATAAATCTTATCGACATAATTATATTCCTTGTATCCCGCTGTTGTTTTATTGCATTAGTATCCAGCGTCGCACCTTCCTGTCAGTATATAATAAAACACGGACTGTTTCCTACATGCAAAACGTTAACGCCAGGGAAACGAAAATCGAATTTATATCCAATAGTGTTATAACCCGTCCAAATAATGATTTGCTGTGTGAATATTTACGAGGGCTGAGCAGAAGGGGTTTGATGCAATGTTGAACAATATTTAGTTACTGGTTTATCTCGTGGCTAACGCCGACCTCTCTACCATCCTTGCCATTCCTTGTAAACGTTATGCCCTAACAAAACATTTGAAGGTCAACACGACCTAACTAGTATCTCGCTAGGTCAAACGTAAATGTACGAGATATGTAAACAAACCAGGCGGTAGTGGAATGAGCAAGCATCAGTTCCGTCTGGACACGATGACCAAACCTCATAGGGTCACATAGGGATGTTTATCTGGACGAATCGTGTCACCATTATATTGATTCAGATCTCAAAACATACGCAGAACGATATCCTTATGTCCTTATTTCCACCACACTCAACAGTATTCCAGCTATATGGCGGAGAACTGGGAACAACCGAGTCGGGACAAGTGATCAACAGTATGAGCATCGATCTACGCAATTAGGAACCGATGACATGTGTCAGCCAGGTCAGCCAGCATCACCACCCGATCCCGTTCGTCTCTTACAACAAGCGCATTAGTTACTGAAGATCACTTCTAACTTTGATCTTCAAGGTCTCTTGCACAAAGTGATGCAAGGCTTTAGTTAGTCAGTATGGTGTTGTCACAATAGAGGCATATTTGGCCTGTGGCATGTATAAGATAACTGGATTAATAACAGGGGCAAGGCACTCCTCATGTAATATCACCTAAAAAGGAGAAATATATCCTCAATGAACGAACGAGTTTAAGGAAATTATATCTCATGCCTATTTGGTGCTTTCCTATTTGCTAAATGGCACAGGCGTTTCAATCCGCACCAACCATGGATGATTGTTTTGGGACCTCTCGCCTACTTTAAACAAGCCACGTGCGAAATAACTTTAATACCAAACAATCTGGCTCCTTGCTTTCCCTTGAAACCGAAAAAACCCATACCTCCAGAAACAGGACACTGTGCTATCACCCGCTTGTAAGCTCCTTACACATCGCGAACTCATCGCGACTCGCGTGGTACTTTTCTTGTTTTAGAAGCAACAAACATTGATTTTTTTTATCTCGGCATTTCGTCTGAAACAGCTGTGTGAGATTGCGGCTTCTGTGTGTTGGGCTGGATCATGAGTGGGAGAAAATTACCCTAGAACGATTTTATCAAGCACCCACACATCTTTATGTTCAGAGTAAATATACAGAAACAAATGTCTCGTTGATAACCAATGTCCTAGATGCGGCGGGGTAATATCAAATGTCATGACGGTCTCTCCAGGAGATAGTATAAATTTCTAAATATGAAATTAGTGCGATAATATATGTTTACATTTTGATGAGCTATGTATTCGATCATTAATGATATTTTATTTTTTTGTTGAAAATATCAGTGTGGTTGGAAATTGTATTTGTTACGGCCTGTCGTCGGATTATTGAAGGAATAAACGCTCAGAGAAACCGTTGGAAAGGGTAATATCATTTTTTATACCAACTATACTTGATCATTATTCAAATACAATGAAATTTTTCTTAGCACAAAAAGATAGTTACATTTATAATGATTAATTTTCTTATCTTGTCAGAAAGTTTATTTTACGACACCCGATTTCATATACTTCGATGTAGCGCACACCTATACCATATCGTAGTTTAGGAAAGAAAATCTGCTGGGACAGATAGTACTGTTGCACTGTACTCGTCTCAGTATCTCTTTAATGCCGTGCGCCAGGCACGGCACCAACAAGTACCATCTTTGGGTATGGCTGGGTTTCGAAACACCGACCTTCCGATCTTTGGGCAGAATTTATGTGCATTCAACCATGTCAAGTCCACTGTCGACATCAGACCAATGTGACTGCCGAACTATTAACAAGTTCAGTGTCGTAATGTGACTGCCGAACTATCAACATCAGTCCAATGTCGTAAAGAGACTGCCAAATTATTAACATCAGGCCAGTGTCGTAAAGAAACTGCCGAACTGTCAACAACAGTCCAATGTCGTGAAGAGACTGCTGAACTATCAACACCAGTCCAGTGTCATATTGTGACTCCCCAACTATCACCACCAGTCCAATGTCGAAAGGAGCCTGCCGAACTGTCAACAACAGTCTAGTGTCGTAATGTGACTCCCCAACTATCAAAGGTCTAGCGTCGTAAATTAAGAGACTGCCGGACTATCAACAACTGCCCAATGTCGTGTAGAGCCTGCCGAACTATCCACAGTCCAGATTCGTAATGTGACTCCCCGACTATCAATGTCTAGTGTCGTAAATCAACAGACTGCCGAACTATCAACATCAGTCCAATGTCGAAAAGAGACTGCCCAATTTACTATCAACAACAGGACAGTGTCGTGAAGTGACTACCGAACTATTCACAAAAGTCCAAATGTCGTAAAGTGCCTGCCGAACTATCAACATCCGTCCTGCATCGTAAAGTGACTGCCGAACTATTCACAACAGTCCAAATGTCGTAAAGTGCCTGCCGAACTATCAACATCCGTCCTGCATCGTAAAGTGACTGCCGAACTATTCACAACAGTCCTAATGTCGTAAAGTGCCTGCCGAACTATCAACATCCGTCCTGCATCGTAAAGTGACTGCCGAACAGCAGTTAAATGTCGTAAACAATGTAGGCAACAGAGCTATCAGCAACAGTTCAATGTCGTAAAAAGTCTAAGAAATTATAAACAATAGTTCAATATCGTAAAATGACCGAACTTTCAATAACAGACCACTATCGCAAAGATATTACTAAACATCAACTGACCAATGTCGTTAAGAAATTACAAAAAAACAACAACGAAAAAAAAACCAACGCCTACGCCAAAGAGAAATACACTCTCAAGCGTCAGCTACAAGAATTCAATTATCTACCACTTCAAAAGCGTCTGTCTTGGATAACGATGAGTTTTTTCTCCAATCTTTCAGGTGCATTTTAGGAACGATTGTTACTACGCAGTATAAAGCCCCCGTCATTGTCTTTTATTATTACCAGAAGGGATGGTCTCAAGATCTGAAGAACTCTATTAACGAACAACAACGTTTATTTACTTTGGCAAAGACAGACTCTGTTACAAGAACAAAAACAACCTCAGTTTAAGATCCGTGAGCGAATAAACTGGGCGAAAAACTGGGGTCAGATGTAGGACCATCCTTATTTCTGTGGAACTATTAATATAAGAGAAATCCTGGTGCTCCGGCACCAAAGTAGTCGAGGAGTGTACCTTGCGTAATAATTTGCAGCAGTTTTTGTATCATAGGCACCAAGCACCCTTTGACATTTGCTGTAAAGGTTTACGTCTCATAATACTCTTTGCTACGAGAAAACATCTCGCGTTTTATACACCGTGGAATAGAAACTTTTTTTGTTTTAGTGAGTGAATGAGTTTTATAGGTTTACGCCCCACTCAGCAATATTCCAGTTGTATGAAGGCGGTCTGTAAATAATCCACTAGAGAACAGACAATCCAGTGATCAATAGCATGAACATCGCTCTTCGCAACTGGGATACGATGGCCTGTGTCCACCAAGTCAGCGAGTCTGACCACCCAATCCCGTTAGTCGCCTCTTACGACAAGCATGGGTTCCTGGTTAGAAAGCTTTAGAATGAAATTGAAGCGGAATTACAGAATTATGTTGTTTTGTATATTTTCCAATTGATATATCAGGCGTTTTGCAGCAGTATAACCTGAGAATGTGATTCATTTTCAAGCTTGTGTGGACGACCATTTGATGAGGTTTGACAGTAATGAACAGCATATTGATGACTGTCTGTGTTGTCTGTTTCTCTAGTTTAGGAAACTAGGTTTAGGTTAACGTGTCAGTTCCATACGACACAGATCCCAGACTTTAAAATGTTTTGTGAAACCCCGTGAAACTCCAGACTAACCTCTGGAATCATAGGTCGAAAGGTAATGTGGGTCAATCCTATGAGCGCCAGATACGTGATTGGGTGAGTGAGTGAGGGAGTATAGTTTCACGCCGCTTTGAGCAATATTCCAGCAGTATCACCACGGGGGACATTAGGAGCTATCTTCACACATCGAACCCATGTGGAAATCGAAGGTTTTGACCACTAGGCATCCGCCCCAGATAAAATAGCAGGGACCCGAACAGGGGTGGGGTTACCGAATCCTGGTACGGAAAATGGGCACAACTCTTGACGCTTCACTATTCATGCAGACCAGCTGACTAACTGTCCTCCCCACCACTCACCAGTCACTTGTACAAGGCGATACCTCTGTGGGTGTACAACTTCCTCATCACAATTTATGCTTGTTCATCACTCCACCTTCTAAAATGTCGCATATTGTTGGTTAGTTACAAAGGCATAGCAGCAACAAGTGCTCAACAGCATAAAACAGCACCAACGTCGTCCACACACTGGCGTTCATGTTGGCGTTATCAAAACACGAACGATCCAGTGACACACCTCCACATACTGATGAGGCTTTCATATTTTAAACATGTTTGCGACTGAAATGTGGTGATTTAGGGCAGCGTTGTCATGGTATTCTGCAGTTGAACTGTTGTGTGCGTAGAGATATCACTAATGTGGAGCTTTAGTAGATCGATAAATATACGCTGTAGAGTTATTATATCTTTATACGTGGCAGTTAAACCAACGTAAATATCCAGATAGGTGTATTCACTGAACCTGTGGTAAGTGTATTCTCCGTACCTGTGG
Source organism: Haliotis asinina (assembly GCF_037392515.1). Lineage (NCBI taxonomy): Eukaryota > Metazoa > Mollusca > Gastropoda > Lepetellida > Haliotidae > Haliotis > Haliotis asinina. Next base: position 10,415,786 of record NC_090290.1, on the reverse strand, counting down.
TAGGTGTATTCTCTGTGCCTGTGTTAGGTGTATTCTCTGTACGTGCGTGCAAGGTGTATTCTCTGCACCTGTGTTAGGTGTATTCTCCGTACCTGTGGTAGGCGTATTCTCTGCACCTGTGTTAGGTGTATTCTCTGTACGTGCGTGCAAGGTGTATTCTCTGCACCTGTGTTAGGTGTATTCTCTTCACCTGTGTAAGGTGTATTCTCTGTGCCTGTGTTTGGTGTATTAGCTGTGCCTCTGTTGGTTGTATTCCCTGTAATGTGTGTTAGGTTACTATCAGTCCTTGCGTTAAGTTATTCTCTGTACGTGTGTGTTAGGTGTATTATCTGTACCCGTGTAAGGTGTATTCTCTGTACGTGTGTGTTAGGTGTATTCTCTGCACCTGCGTTAGATGTATTCTCTGTACCCGTGTGTTAGGTTATTCCCTGTAAGTGTGTGTTAGGTGTATTCTCTGTACCTCTGTTTGGTGTATTCTCAGTACCTGTGTAAGGTGTATTCTCTGTACCCGTGTAAGGTGTATTCTGTGTGTCTGTGTTAGGTGTATTCTCTGTACCTCTGTCAGGTGTATTCTCTATACCCGTGTAAGGTGTATTCTCCGTGCCTGTGTTAGGTGCATTCTCCGTACGGTAGTGTTAGATGTGTTTTCTCAACGTGTGTGGTAAGGCATTTTTCAGTAATTAAGCTTATAGCACTGTACTGTCGAATAAACATCATTTATCTAATATAAAATGGTTAACCGTTGCAGCTTTTATCTGACGTTGGAACATTTGTTTTAACATCCTATCAATACTATATTACTAATATTCTATCATGAACCATGCTGAGTAGCAATCGTGCTTTCCGTGGCAACACTGACTAATATGCCAAACTGTGATCCGCACACAAAAAACACCAGTCGGATATTGATTAGAAACGAGTAGCCGTTCGTTTTTCAATTTAGATTTTGACACTGATAATTTCTACCCAACTTGTCACACATCCATTACAAACTAGCTGTGTGTTGTGTCCCAGACATTTAAGGCGCTGCAAATTGAGTTGTGTCCCTTTGGTATGATGGATCCTATGACTGTCGGTTCATATCGCAGGTTTGACCTGAATAGGATTTGTGGTTGAACTCTCTGTTCAAAGGTGTTAGTAGCTCAATGACAGAAGTTTTGACACGCCAACAAGACATCAACGACAAAAGATTATCAACGCTATTAGAATATCAACTACAAAAGTATTACAACGCAATGAATATATCAATGATACAAGAATGTCAACACCGTAAGTATATCAACGACAAAAGTATTAAAACGTCATGAAAATATCAACGACACAAGACTATCAACACTATAAGAATACAACGCTATGAATATTTCAACGACACCAGAATATCACCTTATAAGAATATCAACGACAAAAGTATTAAAACGCCACCAACATATCAACGACAGAGGAATAGCAATGCAGTCAGAGTTAATGACTGAGAGTTAACATTCTCAGCAATATTCTAGTCATATTATTGCAGCAGTCTCTAAATACTTGTCGGGTTGGGATTTGATGTTTTGAAAAACAAAAACTAAACAAACATTTATATAAATAATAAGGTCTGAATCGGACAATCCCGTGATCAACAGCATGAACATCGATCTGCGCATTAGGAATGCGAAGACATGTATCCACCAAGTCAGCGAGTCTGACCGCACGATCCAGCGGGTTCGAGTTTCGTTATTCGTTTTTCGAATAAAGAATAACGTTCCAGCAGCGGGTTCGTTATTCAGACACTCCACATGGAATATCTATAGTGCTGTCATTTACACCGATACCTCATACCTCATACCTCATACCTCATCTACATATGATACTCTTGTGAAAGGATCACGCAATGTGTTATTACATGAGGTTCAGTGTATGCGACAGCACTACTGTAGAGGTTCCATGTAGAGCGTCTGAATAGTGAACCCGCTGCTAGCACGTTATTCGTTAGTCGAAAAACGAATAACGAAACACGGACCCGCTGCTAACTGAGGATCAGTTGGTTACTGAAGATCAGTTGGTTACTGAAGATCAGTTCCAATGTCCACGGGTATCAATATAGTAACTAGATCAACGACAAAATAATTCAAACGCTATATGCATATCAACGACAAATGTACATTAACACCACAATCACATCAAGGGAATAGCTATATCATCGCTTCAAGTATTATATATATATAAACGTCACCATATTGCGACGTCAGTGCCAGGCAAACCGGCATCATCCACGGCGTCAACTGTCATCGTTGCCAACGTCAACGTCAACGTCGTCAGTAAAACTGCCGCCAGTCTTAAAGTCTTCATTATCAGCGCTACCAATACTACGACAATTACAACGTTCTAATTATGAATGAGTTTCAGTGTTGTAATGATCGTTCTCTTCCAGCCATTGAGAGCGACAACGCTGTCAGCTGCGCTCAAGTATTTTCACGTCAATCGCAACTTTGAACGTTAGTACATCCGATAAACGTACGTGATCTGCAAAAGGTATTGTGATGTTATATGATTGTTTCCTCTGAATCACGGATACGTTTGGGAGTGTTTATCATTTCGCCAAACCACGTGTACAAGATGACCGAAATATGATCATTAGCTGAAAATGAAATGTTCACAGCTCAATATGTGTGCTAATTCATTCCTGCAATGTAACTATATCCCAAATAAAAGAATTATCGTTGTCATTTGGAACTTACAATTAAATCACAAAAAAAGATAATAAATTGATTTTTAACATTTTAACACCCCATACCACAACGACTCCCACCCTGACCCCAACCTATTTCCCTCACATTATTCATATTTATTTGAAAATTTCCCTTATAGGGTCGGGCTTTGTTTTTACATGTCTTCCGCATATTGCCTCATTCTACCAAAATGAAAAAAAGCGGTCTTCAACATTATACTTTACTTACATAAACAATATGCAAAACCACGCAAATTATCCTGTCACATGACAAAGTCTGCATCATACGTTCCTTGTCTCCGAGTCATCGCCGAATAATGAGGTCATACTCCACTGAAATACATCACGTCTCTCAATCCACTTTTCAAAAGTTATTAACATGAATGAATTAGCAATGAATTCGGAACAAAGAAAGCCAACAAAAAGTTAACAAAAAAGGTTCAGTGATAAATGGGGACAAAATGGAGGTCATATCCTTTCGGCTTTGCAGCGAATGACCGAACCGGATTTTAATATCGCCGTTGCTTCGATTTAAGCTGTCCGAGTAACAGCGGTATTTCGGGGTCAGATCAAGCAAATGAATGTAACAAAAGAAGGCAGTTTTCTTGATTAAATAAATTCTCCGCAGATTAAAATGAATGACTTTGTTCGGATGCCTTCGCAAGGTGCTAATCGGCTAAAGAATAAGGCGATGACTCCGGTGTTGGTGCAATTAATACCCTATGACATAGTATCCTCCCCGTCCGTTGGAATTCAGGCATGAACCCGTCACGAACCCGAGTAAAACATCCCGCTTGGACGTGTAAAATGTAATTAATATTTCAAGTTGAGGCTGGATGGGACTTGCACGTGCATGAGATATCGATCTGCGCACGCGTGTGACCCAGTACAACTCACAAAACATTAAACACGGTTCACGTCTCGTGTGTGAAGTTGGTTCCAAATTGCCTGAGGGAGAGACATAAATCTCCTACGAATCACGCATGCGCACTCTCCGGTTTCCGGTGCTGCAGTTTTGGAGAGAGCTTTGCCCTGGAACTTCCGAGTTCATTGCATATGAGATTGTTCAAAGGATTTGACGATAACGTTCCACAATGCAAGCATTAGATGTGCTACAAGCAATGTACACAACATCTAACGAAGTTCCCTATGACCAATAAACCGGGCAAAATTATAAATCTGAGTAGTTTTATGGGAACATTTAAGAGAATTTAGGAATAATGATTCAGATTCGAGGCTCTATTTTAACTCCATTGTAGCTACACGTTGTTCATTAGCAATGGCAGGGTGACTTACATAATGACATATTTAGTTATACACAAGTAACTTATGAGTTTAAATAAGAATCAGAATAAACAGAATTAGATACATTAACCCCCGATATTTCGAAGTTCGATGTAAAAATAAGCCAAGTTAGATGTACATAAAGTGACACATAAAATTCTACAGTGTGAGGTTCAATCAGTCAGAGTACAAATAATGTACATTCGATGGCTCGAAGATTGGGACAAAATCGAAACACATCTTTGCAAAAAGACCACCTTCCGATTCATACAATCTTCCTGATGATAAATATACAAACAGATAAAAAATGTGCAATTTTGTCGTGCGTTTAGTAGTAGTTGTTGGTCCAGTGGTAGAGGTAGTAAAACCTATGTTTGACTCCAAGATGGGTTCTCTTATGGAAGCCCGCCCGATAATGCTGTAAAACTGAGAAACTTTATAACTCAAGCAAATCACTATCTTTTCAAGATGTTTTACAATAAAGAGTATGCACAGTCAAAATATATCTCGACAGAATCAGAAGGATATCATATCTTGTTTGCATGACGCTCGCAAGATGAATTTGTATCCCGCATGAAATGACCCACCTTGATAGTATGACACCTGGAGTACATATATTTCATATTCGCAACATGATATTCACTGTAACGGTATCTTAATGAAGAGGATATGTCAAGAGTAAGTAAACTGAAACAGTAAGTATACCTTGGTGCTTGGATTAAAGATACAGTCACAGCTTGACGCTCACAGTAAGTATATCGAAAAATATGACGCTCACCAGTATATCTTAATAATATAATGCCCATGACATGTATATCTTAATATTACGTTCATAGCAATTATATGTTAATGTGACGCACATAGCAAGTAAATCTTAATAATATGACGCTCATAGTAAGTATATCCTAATTCCAAGACACTCCCATCTTGTCTGCAGACATCAGCTCTTCTCAGAGATTGCAACACTCTTGTGGTATGGTCTTCATTTAATGGATTTAAACGAAACTCGATTCTTTTCTCTGACAGTCTGAAATACAGTCGAGTACAGCACACATCAATGATCCTTGAAAGCCTGTAAAGGTGTTTAGTGTCCAATTGGATAAGTAGATATGCATATTTTGACGGAACGCTCGGATGATAGATCAGAAATCCCTAACGAAACGAACTGGGAGTCACTATTACATCGGCTCTAGAGCTTTAACGGGCTAAATCAACAGACATTAGACTCTTGCCAGTAAAACAGCTTCAAGATCCTATTTGTTAGGAAAGTTCCACTGTTGGTCAATATTCAATTACTCTCTTTCCATGATGACCCATCCAGTTTCATTCTTGCTCTCTGGACTCGTGGAGGTTTTCTGCCATTGATGAGTCTCTCGATGCGCGGTTTCTGGCCTGTCGTTAACAAGATTTGCGAACCTCTTATGTGGCGAACTCGGAAACATTTCGAGACAATTAAACTATTTTTCTTTCATCTCAACATGGTCTTTTTGACAAATGATGCCCCATTGGACAGCAATAAACCCTCAAATGCGCTGTGAAAACTACGTCGATAATGGATGACCTTCACCTTGAGCATAATCATTTACGTCAATTTTACGACATCCTGATATCACTTTTTGGTAATTATCCTAACGAAGCCTTGATTCCTAGACTTGAATATCTCATTTACAACATGGCGAGGCGTGATATCTGATTTCTTGGGTATTAACCGAAATAGCCACAGGAAAGTTTCGGTTAGGGCCCGTTTGCAGCACCAACGGCTCTGAACATGTATTGATAAGGGCTGGATGAAATATCGTTGCCAGTTGTTCGATTGAGTAAGTGGCACAGCTGTCTGCAAGTGATACAAGGTCGGCAAATAAACTGTCAAACCCTGTACGTTTATAGCTTCTTCTCAAACACATCAGCTGCCCAAGAATACTGCATATATTAGCCGTTAGGACAGAGATTACATGTACCAACGTCTCAACGTTATACAAACAGCAATATATCTTTAAAGGGGCGCTCGGCTCAAACGAATTACCAGTCGGTGCCAGACTGATTCTAATATCTAAAACATCATGTTGTATTGTATATTTTATGCTACTTAAAGAAGTGTTTTTGGACAAGGTTTTTTTCAAAACTGACGAGAAAAAACATATGTTCCGGCAAGAATGCCAACAAAAAAACTTGTTACATGTTACACTCCGAGTTTCAATACAATGTGCTTTGTCAAGCATAGAGATAGAAGAAACCATTCCTGGAACTCTCGGTCTATAAAAAGACAATACCAAGAAATATAGTTGTGACATCTCTGTAACAAGCAAGTCACTGTAGACTAAAAGTAACTGTTAGGGTATGTTGAACGGTCTTTCAAGTTAATAATACTTTATTTATTGTAAATTACGACGAACCATGCTCGTTGTGTTTGTATTACAATATCCGGCGTGATGTTGCAGGAGTGCTGCTATAAGCGGCGTAAAACTATACTCGTTCACTCACTAATTACTCAACACAATTAGTTTGCTGTTTATTTATAGCATATAACCCGTTTACGACCTTGCCAGTCAACAAGCGCCCAGTTTGTATACGTTTGAATAAGTGAGTGACATACGTTACAACGCTGTTTTTGACCAACATTCCAGTTAAAACGGCTTTCAGATTTATAGTGGTGGAAAACGCGGGACGATGCAGGTCTCGCATGTTTACAGCTCCTGTGAAACCACGGGTATGGTTTCGATCTTGGTACTGAACCACCAGGAGTGGATCCTTCATTACAAAGGGAGGCAACTCTTCAGAGAGCGTTGCAACACCTTCAACGAAACGAAAAAAAATCAGATGAAATTAAAGTTGAAAATCCACTTCATAGAAAGCAAACAACATTAAACACTTTTAATTAATTGCATATTATTTCTATGTTTACTCATTTTGCACTTTTTTTTATTTTATTTTAAAAATCGTATATACGTCACGACTCAGATATAACCTTTCATTCACCGTCGCAAATGCTCAAATACGTCACGCTTACCTGAACAGCTTTCACGGTCGAAACATGTGACAGAGAAATACAGCCTGATGATAGGACTTTCCAAGCACAAGGCTAAACATCGCACACTATGCCGTCTTCATAATGGTTCTACACAATCGTTTTGGCAAAGACGGGACAATCAAACAAACGTGCCTGAATTCTGCACCCCGTTTAACTAAAAAGACGAAACACAGTTTATTAAGAGTTTACAAACTTTTTAAAAGGGATCGAGTCTTACAGTAAAACTCCGACGATAAATACCGTCGATACAAATCACTCCTCACAGTTATTTGATTGCAAACGGTTACTATTTCGTTTCGCTCCGGATTGCGTGTTCCAGTGTCGTTTCAATAACTACTATTATTTCTATATATTTTTGAGAAACGCATAATGTTTGATTTGTTGGTTTGCTGTTTAGCGGCTCAATGAGCAACCGACCAACTATATGACGGCAGTCAGTATGTGATCGTGTCTGGATCAGACAACCCCGTGATTTACATCACGGGAATTCATCTACGCAGTTTGAATTGACATGCATATATCATATCATCTGTCCACAATTTGTAAGCCACTGGAATGGAATATTAGTCTTCCAACATACATTGCTATATTGTAGATGTTTTTACTGCAATTATACATTTCAAATGAGAAAAAAAGAAAAGGTGTTCCACGTCCTTTCACAAAACTATAAATATTAATTAGCGTTCTGAAACAAAAATTTTAAACTGATACATCCTAGTCATATTTCAAACTGTGTCTTAAAATATTAATTAATCGAAATAAACATTTTTGTCTGTTATACAAAAATAGCGATAGGTTTGTTTTATCGAGTTTGCCAGACGTACTACACTTTCCTATTTATCATTAGGCCACTATATAAAAATATTATTCCAGGAACACCACTAAGTATCTAAATTTAGATAACTTTCATGTTTATCAGAAACACGAACTGTTTTAATAGTTATTCACCATCAAAATTGCACTAGAACACGCTCAACCGTTACTAATATGTTTTTATAACCGTAAAATGGCCAGCTCAAGTTTCCCTATTACATTTGCAAAACCATTTCAGTTTTTTAACCCCCGCGTCGAGAAATGGATCCACAAACAGACCTATCTAACGAATGGGCTTAACGTTGATAATTTCCACACGACTTCTCTTAAAACATTCGCTGCACGGCATTGGAAGTAGTTGAAGAACCAGCAGTCTGTACGTGGGAGAAGAATGACGTCACAATCGGAATTAAATCTTCTATCAACGTCAAAGTTTCGGCATTAAAGTAATTAAGTAGAAATTTATCACCCGACGCTGTGTATGGCGGGCAGGATTAACGGTCTAAGTTTCCTGTTATCATTCATATTTACAATATTAGCGGAAAAAACATATTGACATGTCTAATATGGTTTATACATCATCCCGAGTTGCGGAATACTTAATTTAAAGGATTACGTCCGTGAATAATATAAAATCCAATACGTTTATCCTAACACGTTTTATCTTCGATAGAACTGTTTTTATCACTTAATCATTTTTACTAATTTTGGAAGATTTGATTAATATTTTACGCAACCTAACTTGAATGAATCCATTTCTTCAATATGACATTATAGATAATTTTATGGATGAGCCGCATGATTTGTGCATGAACGTCATGTGCATATAAATGGTACTAATATCTTAGCATTTTTTATACCCAATAATATGAGCTCCATCTTTAAGAGTAATGCAGAGATAATGTGACGCCAAGACGCCGACTCGACAAAAAAAATTTTGAAAAAATCTAAACATTAACATTTATATATTATACATGATAACTGCAATACACGAATTCAATATCAGCTCATGTTCTCTGTGCCGCAGGAATTATGAGGTAATAACTGAGATTTTTTTTAAAATAACAGTTATTTATTTATTATTTTGTTGCCATGGTAACTGCCGTGAAACCACGATGAGAGGATAAGGCGTACACAGATATTGAATATTGAACAAATAAGCAGCCTTATGTATTCTTCCGTATCAGTATAAGTGACTGAGATATAACTTCAAACGTTATGTTCATAAAACAACGAAATATTCTTCTTGACACACCTTGAACGCACAGGTTAGATAGATTTGTAAACTGAAAATGGCTACATTAGAATGGTGTGAAAAAGTATCTACTTCCAGAATAAAATTTTGGTCGCTTTGGCATCGCGCTTGTTCTTTTGCCGATGTAATATTAATAGAGACAAATACATAAATAAGTAAAACCACACTTTTTATCAAATGAGTAGTGGTTCATACCCTATGGTGGGTTAACTGTGAACATAGGGCATGGTGGAATTATCTTGACAATTCAACAATACACTAACTGCATCATAAATGCAATTATATAATTGAACATTCGATTTGTCCATTTACAAAATTTGGGGAAACGTTGCTAGAATAAACGCTGTCGCTGAAACACTATAAACGTAAGGTTCAACACAGTATGTTGACATCAATATTGTATGCAGTAGCATCAAATAACTGTCCCTTGTTTTATTAACATCGTGTATACTGTACCCGATGAGTCCTACTAGAATGTAATTAGGTGAGGACTTTAGTTTAGTTTTACGCCGCACTCAGCAACATTCCGTCTAGACGGCGGTCTTAATAATGCACCAGGTTAACATAGAAGTTAGGAAATCAGGAAGCACCTGCACTATGTGACGTGTGGTGTTATATAAGACAGAGCGAAACCCTAGAGAATATCGCTGTTCAAACTTACCTACTTAGTACAGAGAGCACCTATGATGAGGGTTGTTTAATGAGATTTTATAGAGCGCTGCCATTGTAAAAGAGCATCATTAAAAGTACCATACCATTTTAAGACCTTTTTAGACATGAGATATTCCGTTTTTGCAACTTTGAAGTCGTGAAAAAACGACTTCAGATCATTACTACCCATGACAAGCTCTCCGGCAATACGTATTTTCTTTTTACATGTTAATAGCAAACGTTTAATAAAAAAGGAAACCTCAAGGATTTCATTTCAATCTAAGTGTACTGCTGCAGTTCAATTCAGTTCTCTGTTCGTTTCGGTTTGTGAGACGATCGTGCCTTAAGGTTTTGCACAACTGAACTTATCTTTTTTGTTTTAAATATATCAGAAAACCTATCCATACAATTATGGATGCACGTCACATCATAATTAACTTTATTGGAATTGTGATCTCTGGTTAAAAAGAGGATAAGATAATGATTTATTATTCCGAAGGAAATTTCTTTTAAATGGTTGCATATTAACATTAAAAACAATTACGTGCACAATACAACAAATCATTCACGTACACAAAAACACCCATAGCTATTGCTAAAATAGCTGCCACCACCCAATATATGAAGTAGAGATAAGTGATGGATAAATGATAACATATTTAAGATTTAAAGCTATAGAGGCGACATTGACATTACGTTGAGGAACGATAGCACTAAAAGTGTAATTCGAAACAGAGAGTAATTATAAAGTATTTTAAGATGATTATCAAACAGAATAATTCATTTCAAGCAACCCAATGTTGAGATTCTAATGATATGCATATATTGAGATTCTAAATATATTATCAAAAGTTAATTAATTTGTACATCCTAAAACTGATTTTGTTTTCGTGTTATAAAATCTAGACCAAATTGCGCTGCTAGATATCATAGAAACGTTTCACAGATACTGTAGAACCTTAGACAATGGCACTTAAAAAAATTTTCTGATTTCGTTCATCTTCCTCATTTTTCAATTTTCCATATTTCATGTAAATGCCATGAAGAAACTTGAGCCTTAAAATAAAAATAAAAAACACATCAGAAGCCAGAGGCGCATCTATTAATGTGTTCTGTTTGAGAATCTGTTCTGACGGTCGTTAGGTACAATGATGCATTTTACACGTCTATCAGTTTCTGAAATGCAAACCAATTCTCATTCCTATTTTATAGTGGTTGGTGATTGGTTTGTTTCTTATGCGCCAATTCCGAATAAATGGTACGCTCATTTATATAATTGTACCTCGAGATAGGTACCTCATGATCAATACTTAAAATAATATGCAACTGACAAGGGCGTAATATATATGTCAATAGACATATATATGATTGTGTTCTCAATCAGATGATATCGATCTACAAGCGAGTGATATAAATCTCAGGACTGACTAGTCTTAATTATTTCAAAGACTTTCGCAAATTACCTATAATTATATTTGATATTGGTTTCGGTGTCGTACAAATAGGATACGGATTTCAAAATATGTCATTAAGCCTAGATCCGACTTAATACTCAGGAAATAAACATTGGTTTTGAATCATTTTGTCATTAATCTCAATATTTTGTTACTTTACACTTAGGGTGGTGTAAATCTGTTATCAAATCATCTGTGAAATAAGAAGAATTTTTTAATCAGAGTCGTGTTGTAACTATTCTGGAAAAAATACTTTTTGTATCTTCGCTGTGTTTGGCATTTGAACAAAAATCAATTATCGTTCACGAATTTTTCTCTCGTGAAATAAAACATGGATTACTAACACGTGAACAGAGCTCCGTGGCATTCGATGTTGCGCGATGACGTCATCGCCTTTAGAGAAACTTGATGATCTTGCAGAAATCAATAACTGTTTAGCACAGACCTCCTGGTTGTCGCTGAACGGGATTGCAGTGTGCTGCTAACTACACGTTTCAAAAGTGCATTATTCAGATACGGCCTTTCTATGGACCTTGGTTAACGTATCTGAGTTATGATCACCGGTACGTGACAAGACGTGTCAAATTACATAAACGAAATATACAATGTTTTTAAAATATTCCCTGGCATTAGATTTCATTGTGTATTGTGCATACAGTGCCTTCTTGGTGGGTTATGATTTAGCTGACAATTAGACACATGCAGTTTAATACCGTCAACGTTGGTGGGGACATGTGACTGATGGTGGCATTACGATATACAACTGCTTTGTTGGTGGTGTTGATTCCTTAGTGGTTAACATCACATTGAAGAGATTTATTTTTGCTTTAACGTCACTTTGAAGAGGTTTATTTTTGCTTTAACATTACGTTGAAGGGTTTTACTTTGAACTTTAACATCTCTTCTGAAGGTTAAATTGTACTTTAACATCACTATGAAGACATGCACATTGTATTTTATATCACTTGTACTTTAGCATCAGTTTGTACTTTCATATCAACTTGGAGAGGTTTATGTTGTACTTTAACATCACTTTACAGTTTAACTTGCATAGTGTACTTTCGCATCACTTTGGAGGGGTCTGTTTTGTACTTTAACATCCCTTTTCACTTAAAACTGTACTCTGTACTTTAACATCACTTTGGAGAATTTCTTTTTTACTTTAACATCACGTTGTACTTTAACATCATTTTGGAGAGGCTTTCCTTTGTGGTTTGACCTCACTTTAGGGGTATAACGTTGCAATTGAGAACACTATTCCTGGTTTTACATCACTTTTAAAGCAACTCGTTGTGGTTTCAATTTTCTTTTTATAGTATTTCTTGGTAGTTTAACATCACTTTTAGGATTATTTCGTGGTGGTTTAACATCACTTTTAGGATTATTTTGTGGTGGTTGAACACCACTTTTAGGATTATTTCGTGGTGGTTTAAGAGCAGATAGCTATAACTTAAGGCCTTTTAAACCTTTGAGAGAGGTTGAGAGAAGAGAAAAGGAGGGGAACAAGATAGAGAATGCGTGTGTGTGTGCGCGCGTGTGTGTACGTGTGTTCGTGCGCGTGTGCGTGCGTCTGTGTGTGGACAGAAAAAGGGTGGGATTAAGGAGAAGTGGGGGTGGGGGTGCTCAGTTAGTATCAGAGGGTTGTATTCTTGATGTTATATTGTGAATGGTTTCAGGACTGACACAGGCGGCGGGGTGGCCTAATGGTTAAAGCATTCGCTCATCACGCCGAAGACCCGGGTTCGATTCTCCACATGGGTAGAATGTGAGAAGCCCATTTCCGGTGTCCCCCGATATGACTTTGCTGGAATATTGCCAAAACTGAGTAAAACTAGACTCACTCATTCAAGACTGACACCGGGTTCTGTGCACGCGAGGCAGTTTTAACTACAGATTGCCACTAAAGAAATTCTTGATAAAACAAAGTAATATGCAATACGTCCCGATAGGCCACACCAACTCATCGGAAACATCAAGGCATACCTCGAAAACCTTACCAGCGCTTATTGAAATAACTTTAGTCAGCAAATCTGAAACATGTCCCGCGAACAACGCACGCAAAGCCTGAATGCATAGTCTGTCTTCGTGAGAAAAACTTAACTTCAAACTGAAATATATCGTAAAACCTGAAAGTCGAGTGTTCTTGCATGCTTGAGTCAGCAATATAGAGGCTGGCGATATGTTTTGTTCAGATAAAAGGCTCAAAACAGGTTCGCTTTCAGCTCAGGTGTCGTATTGCCGGATCTCTCTCACAACATTAGCGATATTAATACAGGTTTATGTGAGAAGCATACCAGACTGTTAAATGGCAGGCGGGGCTAGTTTGTTTAGTTATTTACATGTTTATACAATGACTCACCCGAAAAAATCAGTTTTTAAATTGGTGTTGTAATTGGAGCTAAAGGACGAGGTTTGGGGTGTTTAGTGAAATAACTACCGCATATCGCCATTTAATTGTTGAGATATGCATTGTAACATTTAATAATGTCCATAGTGTATATTTTCAAACTGTTAAGTAATCCATGCTGTTAATCATATTCTATGCATGCTAAATCACCGGGTGATAAATGTTTTTATTAAACGTGTATATTCTGAAGATCGGGTTAGTCTGTTATTATCTCTGATATGGATATGAGCATTTTCACATAGTCATTGGAAGGTCAATTTAACATATATCTGTTATATATCATTTAGTGGGAATGTCAATCAAGCATGCCAGTTCACATGGGTCAATGTGTCTTTCTTTGTGTGCCGTGAACAGTTTAACTATGTTTCCTCCGATTACGTTTTTGAAAATGAAATAGCGATGTAATTTCACACTTTTTCCAGTCAGATAACTCATTCGGAATAAACTGGAATTTGTTTAGTGCCAAACAAGACGTTGAGATTAGTCAGTGTGCGGTAGAGCCTAAGACTGTCTGGATAGTCGGTTATATGGCTCAGATGAAATCGACATCACGTTCGCGCGTGCGTCACAGGTGTCTCGCACGTGCTGCACGAGATATAGGGGCTGGGCTGGGTTCATTTGTAAGCAATGCTCGAGAAAAACGTGAACCAAAAAATATGGTTTCCCTTTCGAAGGCAACAAGCAGGAGTTTCCGATATGCAGCTTGCTTGTGTTTATATAGCCCCTGGAAAAATTCTTTCATCCAACAATTTGTCGGGTTGTGTTTTTCTTGTTTTCTGGGAGCAAAATTGGACCACCTCTCCACGTTTTTCGTGTATCATTTCGACGCCGAATAACTACCCAGTTGTAAGTAGCAGGTAAATATGTTGGCACATGCATGGACGTGATTCGCTTTTGTTTACAACCCGACAGAAACATACAGGTTAATAAGACTGTACACCGACAACCCTCATACTCACGTGACGTAAAACCCAACTCATTTCGATTGGCGAAGTCATTATCACTCGTCAATTCAACTCGCCACACATTATATTTCTAATATTGTTTATCAGCGTTGATGTTCCTTAATGTCATAGAGTTACGTGATTATCCATCTGTGAGATCAAGAAATGGCAAGGGTCGATCTGCGGAAAACATAGCTGTAAGGTAGTTTATGAGGCTGGTAGCTAGTTTGTAAGCGTTTTGGGAGGGGTTTTTTGTCGTGTTTTCTTTTTGTTTGACGACACATGCAGCTATACGCCGACGGTGGTCCTTAAATAACAGAGTCTGGTCCAGACACTCCAGTGACTGACATCATGAGCTTCGATCTAAAATTCTCATGGCGTCCAATCACCCGATGCCGTTAATCGCTACTTACACGCATATTTGTGAGTTAGGATATGACGGGTATTGAACTTCTTATACCTCGAACATTATAATGGAGTATTTCGTGTGTGGAAACTTATATCTTTTAAGAAGATTGAATAAGAATGGGGACTAAGGTGCTCCTCAACATGACAACTTCAGCAAAATCAACATATCGTTATCAGTAAATAACAGCATTTTTCTTGTCAGCACCAGCCATAGACTGTGGCTGTGGCAACAACTCTATCACTACGGGTTTTTTTCTGTTTCCTATCATTCAAACATTCCAAATCTCCAGGTTGACATACCATCGAGTGTACAAGAAATATGAAACACGGATAACAGTAAACGATGTTAATAACTGTCATGTGTTTATTTCACATTTTCTTTACAATTAAACTTGTCGATTTGTCGGTAACACGAAACACGCATATCAGTAAACAAGGTTAATAACGTTTCTTGTGTCTGTTTTACATTTAAAACACTTTTCAAATCTTGACGTTTCCACGAGAACGTGTGCATCCGCTTAAAAAAACTGGAATAACAGGACACGATGTCAATAGCGACATGCTCGCACCTGTCAGTCAAAATAACACTGTATTCAGCATGCACGTGCAGATCGTGATTCAACCACATCCTACCCTAGTTGTGGTTGTTTGTTTTTTTTAATGTATCGCAGTAAATCAAAGTGTGAGATACGGGCATTCCCTCCTCACATCCGCCTGCTTGGTCTAACATGAGACGCATTGCGTCACAACTGTAGCCCACTGCCGTGATGTTGAAACAGACTGCAAGAGCTGTCACCGCTCTCAATGCTACTACTGCATAGCAAGCTCACATGCGAAACTAGGCCTAAGGATCAATACTCGACCTGAACAGTTAGCTTGTATGCGGTTTGCCGTGGACGCCATTTTGCCCGAAAATAAACTCAACCGGCTTCGTATAGCGGCGAATTTGCTGCACGGGTGTACGTGCTCGAAAACTACATACATAGTCAAACGAAAGAGTAGAAATCAACATGGCTTACCTCCGAGTTTCAGAGCTTCGCGTCCGGGGAAATAATTCAGATAAATTCACACATTCTCGCTAGATATTATTCCGAGTCCGCTATACAGATCTGCCTCTCTGAACGGTCACATGACTTGGTTAATTGACACAGCCTTGGTTCGATCGACATTCCGTCAAAGGGTTTACTGGCTGGTAGGAGCATTTGTAGCTCTCTGTCTGCGCACTCTCGGGCTTGTTTTCATGAGAGGGTTATTCATAGGGATGCATTGTGTTCACCAACTGCCTTGCTTATTACCACGGACTCGGCGATGCATTCCTGCACGCCCGTGCACTCAACGAAAAGAGGGAGCTGTTAGTTTTTAACTCACTTGCATAAACATGATATGATCTGCAATGTGCATAAAGTGCATAATTACGCTGGCGGTTGCACATGCATCAGACAGGTGTGGATAATAACTTGTAATAAATTGCCCGTGATTATCCATTAATTATGTGGGTGTTACCTTTCACAGTACTCAAGGTCACAGTGTTAAAAAGATTTTTTTTTTTAAAAAATATACCTGTTTTGCTTTGAAATAGTTTGATTTCATGTAGCTTTCAACGACTGGTAATTGTAATATTATATAATTATTTAAGCTTCACATTTTCTTGTAATTCTTGAAGCACAAATTAATTACTCCACCTGTTGGTGGTTTTTGTGTGTTTTGTTTTTGTTTTGCTTTTGTATTTTTGTTTTACTTTGTTTTTACTTTAGAGGTCATGATTACACAATTTAGGGGTCAGTTTTCAATCTAAATGTTTAAGTTGATCATAAAACATATTTCTGTCCTATATCTGTCGATATTTGACGCCCTTTAATACATCTTAAACGAATGAGATCACAGATTACACCTGCACATTCTAATCCAATTGTAAGTAATTATGTTAATCTCATAGATATTATCACACCTATAATTATTCTCACTAATGTAGAAAAAACTGCCAACATTATTAAAAGAAAACAGTGACTGTTTGATCGTCCTTTTAACGTTCGCAACAAGTAACAAGTCAAGGTATGGATAAAACCTGGTCTATTACATATGGCGACTTTTCTATGTTCATTCTTACACCGTTAAAACACTTAAATAACGGTAAACGAATACAAATAGAAACGTCACTATTTGCTATAAACAGACAAACAGAATTATATTTTTTCAATGTTAATGCCTAAGGCCAATACAGCATACGTAGGATTTTGGGTATAGATTAATGCATACATAATAGCAATTAGAGTGACAAATATTAATGATGCGGAGTTAATTTGCGTAGCTATCTACTATAAACTATAATCCATAAGTTGCATGATTCTTATAAAATGGATAATGTATTTCTTAAACTGTACACTAATGAATCATTTGTCAGTAACCCCCCACGGAAAACACACAAACGCAGTTACCCAAATATAAATATTTTTAACGATGCATAACAAAGGCACTCCATTACTCCGATATTACGTCTGTGAAGTGACATACAGACAGATGTATCTACTTTCTACACAAGGCCTTTGATAAAAGCATTGTTAACGTTTGCCTGAAGTCTTGTATGTTTGCTATTTCACGTGTTTCCGAATTTAATATGCTCTGTTAACTGCGGTACAAGTTTCACCTCTATAAATGGATGCGAAATTAATCATGCTTTTCGTCGTAACATATGAGAGAAATGAGCGAAATACCGTGTGTGTATATTACAGACTGTGCTGTTCACCAGAGCGGGAAACCAGTACTGAAATTCATTGCTGTACGCACAGGTGTTTTTTCTGGTATAGATTCATGGCATGCAACGAAAGGATAGCTCCTCGACGCTGTTTTGTGACATGTTAAATTCAAGGCTCAATTGTGTAGTTAACATGTTATGTTTAGGAAACTAATCAACATAACTCTGTACTAAATAAATGTCATGCTGGTACGTGCAATATATTTATATAGAATAATATACACGAATAAGGAAACATATGGAAGTGCAAGCGTTCCTTTTTTATTTACAGAATTTCACCTACAGCGCAATACATATCCTGTGAAGAAACCTGAAAAAGAACAAAGAAACATTTGTATTTTCATGTGTTCGCTTATTCGTTTCAATGAGTATAGTCATTTTATATGCAAGAAATACATTAAATTGAACCACATTTCTTAATACAAAATACGCCCTTGTACATATAGCATTTAATATATTAATACAATTAGTCAACCCACCTCATAACTGAACTAAATATTTGCATATTTGCCCCATTTATGCTGTCCGTCCCCTTGACGTTGCTAGGAAACTCATTCACTCACTCACCCACTCACTCAAGCCCTTACCCACTCACTCAATCTATACATCGAATTAATCGACGCAAAACATCCGTGAATTCAAAGCTCATGTGTGTATATAACATGTTTAGTGAAACAAAAAGCACACTCACATTACTCACTGATTAATGATTATAAAAAGACATGTTATATATGGAAGTATCATGCATTCAATACTTCGTCTACTTGTCCAGTCTTATATAAAACACATTTTAAGGGGTTTATGGTTTTGTCTTTGATTTTCATGGCAAACTGAAGGAATTATGAAGGTCAAATGCATGCAGAAACTCTCTTTACACTTAATAAAATGCTGTGTAAATAAAAACGACAAAATAAAAACACAATTTCGACAACTATGGATAATTAATTTTATGATTATATCGTGTTATTGTGTTTATCAATCAGTATCAAACAGTGGCGACACGAAAAGTATCACGCGATAATCACGCGTGTGCTCTGAAATACACGCAGAGGCAAGCCAGGTGTTTACCACGTATAGATATTTCACAGAAAAAAACTGTTCCTTATCACAGACAAAAATATAAATAAAAAAGAATCCAGAGACCTTAATTTTCAGTAACTGTGGAAATCAGGACTTGCCACATATTCTAGACTTGCAGGAGTTTTCTTATATATATTGAGAATCTCACCCAAGTTTCTAGCTGAGCTGATAAACTTAGAAATATCCAAGGACTGTTGAGAGTAGTTTTACTTATACCAACGAGTGTCGATACAATTGATACCAGAAGACATGAGAGTGAGTCCTGTTTATCATCAAACATCACTCTTCATTAGTTTTCAGTGAAAAATGTATATCTCTGAACACGTACTTGCCATTAGACTTGCAATGCAGCGATGCCACAACATTGTGACGTCATCAAATTTTGACGTCATAACATTGTGAGTCATATGACCGATGATGTCAAAACATTGTACAAAATCTACTGTGAAAACGAAAGCTTCTAGGAGAGCCCATTTGATCTCACAAGCAATAAATCATGGTCAGAATACAACAAAGTCAGTTCTATGAATGTCTTTCCTTTGGTCAAGATCGAACAAGCGAAAGCTTTATAGAGAACACTTAACGATGTTCCGTGTAATACATTATATGAAACAGGTGAATGGTTTGGTATCTAACGAGTAAAAAACATGAAAGTTACCAATACCTTTCACACGTTTCATAAATATGGCATTATACAGGACAAGCAAAGGTTTAATACTATTGTGACAGAGGTATTAGCAAAGTGACGTCACATTACTTTCGCGCGTGGAAAATACTGCAGTGTAATATTTTTACGGTAATATCACACTAGTGTAATATTGCTAGACATGACGTCATAATGGTTACAGTTATGACGTCACAATGCTAATGTCTCTGTCTCGGCGGTATTAGAGCTTGCTTCACTCGCGGAGAACTGAGACTCATCACATTGTATGCAATTTCTCTCAAATTATGTTGGCGAGTAATAAACAGAATACTAAACTCGCTTCCTTGAAATACCATTTGTATTAAACTCGTTCAAGATTTGACTTCAAATTCGCTAACGCTCGTTTGATATCATTAACTCGTTTAATAAAAATGGTACGTCGTTTAGTATCCTCTAGACATATATCATGATTATAGAAACAGCATATTCAGTTCAAGTATATGGTCGTGACAACTATCTCCATCAGATACATACGTTTGAAATATAACTGATCGATCCTTGAATTGAAATCTTTTCGTACGTATTATATTTAACCCTTCTGCGGCTAATATCATATTGTCCATTTGTTCATCAGTTCTACTGTTATTTCTAAGCTACAAAAAACAACAATCAGACTGAATTCAGGAAAGCTTTTAAAACGTTTTATGGCAGATGTGCGGATGACATTTCCAAATTTCTGTTGCATTGTGGGAATCGCTCAATGTACTCCGATTTTAGCATAGAATTTTCTGATGGTTGTTAAAGGGTTTTACAATGTATTTGATTTACAACGTTTACTCTTTAGAAATTATTGAATTCATCACCCCTAACTTCTACAGTTTTATGACAACGACTGGGACACTGTCACAATTTTGCTAATCAACCATTATAATAAAACGACGCTGAATTGGATTTTAGTTTTCTTAATTCTATTCAAGTCACCGAATTCGCATGCGGCTTTTTTCCCTTTTTTTCAAATAAATATCTAAACTGCCAACAATGGACTGTATGTACTCATGTCTGTTGATGAGTAACAATTAAACAAACATGAAATGGCTTTTAAAATATGACGTATTTAGCAAAGAAACCATGGTAACCTTACATCTTAAGCTGGCAGTGTTTCAGCGACTTTTGTCTGCTCGGTAACGTTATATATATATGTGTTCAGAATCAAACTCGGCTCTTGCACAACGATTCACAAAATTAACCACTTGGCAAATCTACGCGCTTAGATTAGATTCGAGACAGACGGTAATCGTTATATCCGATTTCGTTATATCTGGGAAAGGCAATTCTTTTCTTTTATAATAGGGCAAACTTGAGATAAATCTGTTAATGGTCGTTGCGTGTAATAGATACACGGCCCGCGGCATATTAAGACGTTTGAGGGGTACCCTAAAAAACTATAGGTCCCCCAGGGCAAAGCACTTAAACTGCATTAAAGCAGGCTCGGCAATTGAGAACCTGTGCTTTCTTGTATGTAATGACTGTGGAGGAACCATAACAGTAAACGATGATGTCTGTTTCAGTAATGGCTCCTAAATCACCAGGTTTTGGCAATAAAGATACCCAAAATAGCCAGGCAAATTATAAACAGTTTCTGCAAATTTTAACGAGATATCTATAACATTAAAGACTTTAACACTTCAACTTACCAGCCGGTAGACGCACTTACCATCAACGGTTCCACAGCGGAACCAGATAATGGAACAAGCATGATCCGCGATCCTTGTCACATAAGACACGCGCTGATCCGAGCGTGACGTCACACCTGGTAACCTACTAATACCCTAATACTTGGAGATAGTGAAGGGCGATATTCTCCAGTCAGCACGTATATCTGACCTATATCTCTGCACGTGATCATGCTGTCTTTTCGTGCTGTTTTTTTCCTTCTGTATTTTTTGTGTAATAAAGTGCGTAATACTGATTATGTGCTTTCGTGGGAGCGGCCATGTGAAAACTGGGACACTGCCTTAATCACCTCGTAAGCAGCGATCGGTTATGTTTTACAGAAATGTTTTAAGCTGTTCGTCGGGAGCGGTGCAGCAGCCTAGTGGTTAAAGCATTCGCTCTCACGCCGAAGCCACCAGTTCGATTCCCCACATGGGTACAATGTGTGAAGCCCATTTCTGATGTGATATTGCTGGAACGTTGGTAGAAGCGGCGTATATCAAAAGTCCGTCACTCAATTAAGTTGTACGCGCCACCGATATAGTAGCGCGAACTCAACCCTCTGCTTTCAGTGATTCGTAAATATAATCTCTATCACTGCTTGTCCCCACAAACACCTACTTGCATGGAGCACATAATCGCAATCATTAGTTAGTTAGTTTCTTAGTTAGCTAATTAGCTAGTTAGCTGGTTAGTTAGTAGTTAGTTAGCTTGCTAGTTAGTTAGTTAGTCAGCTAACTAGTTAGTTAGTTAGCTAGTTAGTTGGGCTTTTGTTTTTGATGTTCATGTTGGTTTCCTTGGGTTTTATTCCGCAGAGGACGTGACGGGCCCAGTGAACAAGGTCAGAGTCATGGTATTCAGATATTCACATTCTGTACGTGTTCCAACACTGCTGTCCTAATTTGTAGTTATTTTACTTTAATCCATGTCATTGTTTCTGAATTCTATCCATTCAGCTAACTGTCCATGACTTCGACTTCAGATCTATCTTCAACACATTCGTTTTAGTGAGAAAATGCTTGTGCGATTTCCTTGTAAATATAGTGCAACAAATTTAAATGTATTTAATTTAAATTAAATGTATTTAATTTTGTTAACTGACTGAATCATTCATATTATTGAATCTGCTGTCATATTTCCGAATTAATAACTCATCACAGCGTAATGAAGCGTTCTTTTTCTTCAGGGATTCTTTACACAGGTATTGTGTCCGGAAACAACAGGTTTCAGTTTATATAATATGACAAACATTGTAATTGTATCCATGCGACACACAGAAAACACGCGAGAAAGAAGTTGGTTGATACTTTCACTCACGCCGTGCGAACTCCTAATAGATATTGCTCAAGACGAATGAAAAAAAAAACTGTACACCTTTGAAACTCATGTCAGATATGTACAGAAGTCTTAAACGTTTGTCCAAAACATGTATAAACCTCGCAAAACCCCCAACAATCCCGTATAAACTCGCATTAATAATAATTTGAGTTCGTAAAAACCTCGTAAGACCCCAATATAAACCCACACAAAAGTATTTATCTTACCTCACACATAAATATGGTATTCTGATTGGCTGAGCCAATCAATGTGCCCCGCTTAGAAACGCGTAAAATGTTGGTAATGCTGGAAGTGCCGAACTGAGGGATTTCGTTCTGTGCTTAATGTTTGTGGTGTTTCCTAACTCCGGTACTCCATGTTATGATCCAATAAATCTCGTACTTCAAACAGTTCGGTAAGATAAATACGTCGTTCACAGCGACAGCTTACAGTGTACTTCATATGCCATATTCAAATTTTATCTTGCATAAATCTCGAACACACCTCCACCGTATTAACGCCATATCAAGTTAGTTCATACCTCGTATACAGATGAATATATATCAAGAACACTACCAACCCCCGAAAAACAAAAACAATTTGTTTCTTAAAGTCTGGTAGCACAGATATCCCTTTTTTGTGCAAGTAGCACACATACCGATCAGACCTTCCAACCACGTGTGTTAATGTCGATATCTCGTGACTCGTTTTTCAAATCTGAATGTGTAAGTGATTTGATTTCGTAAAGTACTGAAGTTCTGTACATGTGAACATAGTGCAATGCGTTCAGTTATGGAAGCTTAAGAGGGCTACAGTCTATCCTTATCATCATATAAGTAAAAGATACTTTCATCCCACTGCTAACTGTTACGCATGCATGATATAGTATATATGTATGATAATCTATATTCCCGGCGAATTATTACACATGCGTAGTAAAGTATACTGGACAAACATAGTTGGGGATATCTGTAAATGTTTAAATTATTAATAATAATTAGTAATTAATAAATTATTTACCTATTTATTTACTGACATGCTGATGAAATATCAATAAAATATACCAATATCCCTAACATATTTCGTCCAGTATATATTCGCTGCTAGTTAGCATGTATGCATGAGGTAGTATATTCCCTTTGAATTATTATTTACATGTCCTTAGGATAGCCAGGTAGGTGAAGGTATATGCCCAATACACCGAAGACCTGTTCGATTCTGGGGATGGGGGAATATATGAAAAGCCAATTCCTACTAACAAGACTCACTCACACACGCAAGGACTGACAATGTGAAGCTGTATATCGGATAGAAGCTTTGGTCGCCGTGTCGTACGATATCGTCGTTAAGTGAAACATTTGTGGAATTTTTTTTCATGAATACCATTTAATGTTGAGACATACTGCATACCATAACATACAATGCATAGTTTGGAAAACTATGTGGAAAAACTAGAAATGGAATCTCTATCAATGTTCCAAGACGTCCCTGAAGACGGAAAGTGAGTGAGTTTAGTTTAACGTCGCAATCAGCAGTATTTCAGCTATATGATTGTAAATAATCCAGTCTGGACCAGACAATCCAGTGGTCAAAAGCATGAACATCGATCTGCGCATTTGGGAACAGATGACATGTGTTAACGAAGTCAGCGAGCATGACCTCTCGATCGCCTCTCACGACAAGCATATGAAAACGAAAAGTATTTTCCTCCTTTGTTGTGTTTGTTCCGAACGCCACACTGCTGTCGGCTATATACATGCACCTTCAAACGTAATTTTTATAGATCAGTACACGGGAAAGCCTTTATAATACGGACTGTTCGTTCTGAATCACCGCCTGTGGGGATGTCTGCATACATGGAACCAGTTCTTACTAATTATGCTTTGATCTGGAACCTTGGTAGTCCGAGACAATTGTTTCACCTTTGTTCATGTGATTGGGTAATTCCGGGCAATTACCTACGTACGTTACCGTTTTAGATTAACAGCGTTCCACTGCTCATCCTGAAACATATCAGATCTATAGAAACAGAAATATAGTAAAGCACTCACGGGTGTTGTGTGTGGCTGTAGGAGTGGTACGGCCTGCTATAAGAGGAGAGTGACCTGAGTGACAGACAAATGACCTGTTGTAGGAGGAGACTGACCTGCTGTGAGAAAAGAATGATCTGCTACGACAGGAGAATGTCCTGCCGCGAGAGAAGAATGTCCTGCCGCGAGAGAATGACGTGCTACCTGATGAAAAGAATGAGCTCCTGAAGTAGGAGAGTGACCTGTGGTGTACCTGCTGTGAGAGAAGAATGATCTGCTGTGAGAGAAGAATGACCTGCTGTGGCAGAGAAATGACCTGCTGTGAGAGAAGAATGACTTGCTGTAAGAGAAAAATGACCTGCCGTGAGAGAAGAATGACCTGCTGTGACAGAGAAATGACCTGTTGTGAGAGAAGAATGACTTGCTGTGACAGAGAAATGACCTGCTGTGAGAGAAGAATGACTTGCTGTAAGAGAAAAATGACCTGCTGTGAGAGAAGAATGATCCGTTGTGAGAGGAGAATGTCCTGTTGTGTTAGGAGAATGTGCTTCTGTAATAGATGAATGGCCTGCTGTAGGAGGAGAATGACCTGCTGGGAGAGAAAATGACCTGATGTAGAGAAGGATGAACTGCTGTTGGAGGACAAGGTCCGGGAAAGAATGACTGAGTTTGGTTCTATGCCAGTTTTAACAATATTCCAGCAATATGACGACGAAGGGCAGCAGGAATGAGCTCAACACATTATACCCATATGGCCCGTGCGGAGCGGGTACTTCAACCATGAGACTACCAAACCGCCCCGGTAGGAGAATGATATGCTACAGATGGAGAATGACGCGTCGTTGGCCAAGGTTCTCTGACGAGGCAAGAAGCTTCCTCTTGCTGTGTAGATGTACTGTATTCTCTAGACGGACATATAGCCATATTTCACGCGTCTTTGTGATCCAGCCATTACAGTATAAGACAAAATATTATAGATGTCAACTTCTTTATTGTATACATAGTGTTTCTGGGCGATTGCTTGTCCCTTTATTAGCTGAATGACGAAAGGGGCAAGGAGTAGCTTAGAAATCGTATCCATACATTGCAAAACAGGTTGATATCCATAGTATTTTGTTACACACTTGAATATCAACTTCTACGTGCCTCTGACGAACCTTATCATCCATTACATTAACCAACTACACAATGCCCGTGATGTTGCCGGTGTCATACAACGACGTTCCCGGCAGTTCTAGACGGTAAGTCGGCCGGTCCAGAATGACGCTGTTCAATTAATTGTACTTAATTATCGTGTAGAAGAAAGGTATCACAGATAATCATAGATCAGTACGCCTGGTGTCACGCCAGAATGACGCTGCTCAATTAATTGTACTTAATTATCGTGTAGAAGAAAGGTATCACAGATAATCATAGATCAGTACGCCTGGTGTCACGCCAGAATGACGCTGCTCAATTAATTG
The DNA here is from genome assembly GCF_037392515.1 of Haliotis asinina. Lineage (NCBI taxonomy): Eukaryota > Metazoa > Mollusca > Gastropoda > Lepetellida > Haliotidae > Haliotis > Haliotis asinina. Next base: position 10,389,834 of record NC_090290.1, on the reverse strand, counting down.
TACTTAATTATCGTGTAGAAGAAAGGTATCACAGATAATCATAGATCAGTACGCCTGGTGTCACGCCAGAATGACGCTGCTCAATTAATTGTACTTAATTATCGTGTAGAAGAAAGGTATCACAGATAATCATAGATCAGTACGCCTGGTGTCACGCCAGAATGACGCTGCTCAATTAATTGTACTTAATTATCGTGTAGAAGAAAGGTATCACAGATAATCATAGATCAGTACGCCTGGTGTCACGCCAGAATGACGCTGCTCAATTAATTGTACTTAATTATCGTGTAGAAGAAAGGTATCACAGATAATCATAGATCAGTACGAATGATGTCACGCCTTTCACTTGTTGCATGTTCAAATACTGCCCAAATCTTAGGAAATGTCCGCAACATTAACTAGCGTACTGCTTTATACAGTCTGCACAGAACATCCTCGTTTTCAAGATTTTTTTCACTTTATCTTTAATTAATATTCCCTTTTTAATTGTGTTTAAACTTGAAAGGTTGTTATTCTTGTGTTGACTAATTATACCAACGACATCCATTTATAATACCGTATTTATTCTATTTTGGAATCAAAGTAAATAGCAAATAATAAACTTTTCATAAACCTCACATTAGGAGGATGGATTTTGATAAAAATATAACATGTTTGTTTTACCTGAATTGAAAAAAGAATGCTGCTTCCCTGAAAAGTATATTGTTAAAGAAGTCTAAAGCAAGGCAACACTCAGATTTCAAGATCTAAACCCTCTGTTTTCTCATGTATCTTTCTCTCCATGCGAATTGAACCATCGATGAAAAATTTACAATAAATTCTAATCGTCACATCAAATGAATACAGCTACATTTAGGTAGTATAAATAATTTACCGAAAGAAATTCGAAGAGATAAAACAGTTTCTAAACGATGAGAACCGCATCGTAATTACTATCTGCCGTGTCTGTTTTAAACATGTTTTATTCATCCTGCTCCGAGTTCAGTTAAAATGTGTCCCGATTATTTTTTTTTATAAAACTAAGCGTCAAGAAAGACGCTTTGAGAGTTGATCATGCAAAACAGAAAACCCCCGCCACACGGCGTTGAAATATTAATAATTTAATGTTTAGACCTGATTTGGTACCCCTGTGAAACACAAAGTGACTTCCTCCTTTTCAAGACATTTTTAGTAGTATTTATGAGCGGATTTAGTGAATATTTCAAACGGCAGTAAAACGTGCAGAATGCATTTGCCAGATAATTGAATTACCTAGTGCATGTGGATGGTCTCTAATATCATTTTTTCTTCCATATGAATGCATTTTATGACTGTTACGAATCCATTTCTGAAAATTGTTTTTCTTCCTTCAGCGACGATGCGAGAACATTCGCCAAGGAAATTTAATTAAATGTTTATAGCTTCTACATCAGTTTCTTATTCTGTATTGTCAATTTATCGGATTCCTCATGCAGAAGACTAAAATATCCAGTATGTAATATTTCATTGCGGGTGCTGCTTAATTTAAAATTTATTTCCTGAGAAAACATCACAGTTACCGTTAGTGCATAGCTGTGAGGTAATGTCACGCTCACTGTCTAAGAAACCATAATTTCTTCAATTTTCAGACAATTCTGACATCGCTGCCATGTTAAAAATATTTCTTTTCTCAAACGGATCCTACTTCGGATGATTTACAAAGGTGTATGTATGTCAACTTGTCTGTTCCCAGCTTGTTTTATATCTGCCGAGGAGATATATTCTCAGAGTAAAACCTGAGAGTTTAGAACTATCTTACGTTCGCTTGAACTGTAATCGTCGGAATAGTCGAGTTTGACAGATGAGAAACTTGGTTCTGTTAAATCCTCCCGTTCTTGAGGATTTAAGACATTTTTGTTTAACTTGTCATCTTAGGTCCCATGTCTCTAAGACACAAAGGGTTACGTTTTTATGGGATTCACTCACGGTGACCATGTGGATAATAGAACCCTGACTTCGTGACGAGCCAAAGCTTTATTCGTCTACCCAACCGCCCCACAAACGATACAGAGCATCTTCAACGAGTGTAAACTGATATCAAATATATCAACACGAGTCGAAAACGCTAAAGTTTGTCTTCGATATATAAACTTTACCAAACGCGTACAACAGTTACGCTTTACAACAGCATAACTGGCAGGAAGTAGTGACGTCATTTTATTGTGACGCCACAAAGTGCACTGTGATGCAATTTCATTGTAGAGATCACTCTGATGCGTTATATAGAGGATATCATGCGAGTACCCATGTCATGCTGTATTTACGACACGAGTACCTATAAATGTGACGTCATAGTATTGTTCATGACGTCACGTCACCATGACAAAGGGATATTTTGCCCTAGGACATCGTATGAAAACTGTGAACCCCGATATTTTCTCCCTCGTAGATAATAATGTTTAGTATTACCCACGCGATATCGCATGTAGACGCCATTTTGAAATACTAAATCAATACAACAATTCAATATAAACTCATTTCAGTGAGGATATTGCATTATTTCACACCACTAAGCAGCTGCCCAGTTATGTTTATGAGTGGAAATGACCAACGGGGAATTGAAAGGCTTTTAACAGTTTTGAAATTGCTGTTTCATCTTGCCTCTTTTTGCTACAAAATCTATATGAACACGAATTAAGATTTAAAATGCAATCTCATCAGACTTATGCGTCACACACAGTTTTCCATGCATGTCCATCATCGATATACATAATTTGGACTTGTCAACTTGAAAGGCTAAATTTCAAAACATTTATTTTCTGCTATTGATCAGAATAGAGGTGGGTTGGCAGTGTTGCCATACAGTGACGTTACAACCGCAGACCCTTGAATACTGATCTTCAGTAACCCATGCTTGTCGGAAGAGGCGACTAACGGGATCTGGTGGTCTGGCTCGTCGACTTGGTTGTCACATGTCATCGGATCCATTGCGTAGATCGACGTTCATAATGTTGACCACTGGATTGTCTTGTCCATACTCGGTTATTTATAGACCGCCATCATACAGCTGGAGTATTGCAGAGTGCGGCATTAAACGATAAACCAACAAACCAACCTTTCAGGGCCGATATAATTTTCTACTGCATAAGTGTCCTTTGTTAGAAATAAAGATTACCGCGTTACTACCGGCACGGTGGAAACCTGGAACTGCTGTGATAATGCTGTTCAGTCACTTGTCCTTATTTTTTTGTCGTATCCCATTTGCGCAGATCGATGCTCATGTTGTTGATTACTGGATTGTCTGATCATATTGTTGAGTGCGGCATAAAACTATACTCACTCACCCACTCAATCACTCACTCATAACAATATCGGCCCAAATCCGTGCTGACTGTATGAGTTCACAATCATATAGTGTGTCAATGAATGTTTTTCAGTGATGTACCCAGTATATATATAACCTTGAGAAATCTAGACTTGCTGCGTCAAGGACTTCAGCATTGCAGGGGAGGGGCTCGGGAGTTGTGTAAGTAATGTGGTACAGGGACTGTGAGACAGACTTTGGCCAGCGTAGTCTGTGATACAGACCCTGGGAAAATTTGTTTCAAAGTCACTGAATCACATTTTTCTACCAACTGCGGAGCCCTCCCTGAAATGCTGTAGACTCAGATGGAGCAGTGAGTGACTATGGTTTTACCCCGCTTTTAACAATATTACCGCAACATCACGGTGGGGGACACCCGAAATGGGTTTCACAGATTGTAACGATATCGAGAATCAAACCCGGTCTTCAGCATGACAAGCGTACACTTTAACCATTAGGCTACCCCACCGCACCTGTAAAGTGAAACAATTCTAGATTTCCACAGGTATAGTTTTTTAACTATCAAGTTTATGTATATATTTATAGACTAAGCGTTAGCCTGATCCAACAAACTCAGCCTATGAATGCTGAAACATGTGAAAGGTGTAATGACAGGACCGGTTTTCATTCAGACTTCGAAACCCGTATAATCAACACGGACACGAAGTCTAGAATATGAGGTAGGTCTAGATTGACACAGTTTCTGAAAATGAAGAAAATCTCAGGGCTCCATCTCTTATATTTCGGTATACATGTAATTTCGAAACCGTTTTTATGCAAACTATTTCAGAGACTAGATGTTAGTCGAAATAAATTTCTCTACGGGGTATTAGAATAACGAGTTGTGATGGTTGGAGTAGTAGTATTAGCAGTAGTAGTAGTAGTAGTAGTAGTAGTACTAGCAGCAGTAGTAGTAGTAGTAGCAGTAGTAGTAGTAGTAGTAGTAGCAGCAGTAGTAGTAGTAGTAATAGCAGCAGCAGTAGTAGTAGTAGTAATAGCAGCAGCAGTAGTAGTAGTAGCAGTAGTAGTAGTAGTAGCAGTTGTAGTAGTAATAGCAGTAGTAGCAGTAGTAGTAGTAGTAGTAATAGCAGCAGCAGTAGTAGTAGTAGCAGCAGTAGTAGTAGTAGTAGCAGCAGTAGTAGTAGTAGTAGTAGCAGTAGTAGTAGTAGTAGCAGTTGTAGTAGTAATAGCAGTAGTAGCAGTAGTAGTAGTAGTAGTAATAGCAGCAGCAGTAGTAGTAGTAGCAGCAGTAGTAGTAGTAGTAGCAGCAGTAGTAGTAGTAGTAGTAGCAGTAGTAGTAGTACTAGCAGCAGTAGTAGTAGTAGTAATAGCAGCAGCAGTAGTAGTAGTAGTAATAGCAGCAGCAGTAGTAGTAGTAGCAGTAGTAGTAGTAGTAGCAGTTGTAGTAGTAATAGCAGTAGTAGCAGTAGTAGTAGTAGTAGTAATAGCAGCAGCAGTAGTAGTAGTAGCAGCAGTAGTAGTAGTAGTAGCAGCAGTAGTAGTAGTAGTAGTAGCAGTAGTAGTAGTAGTAGCAGTTGTAGTAGTAATAGCAGTAGTAGTAGTAGTAGCAGCAGTAGTAGCAGCAGCAGTAGTAGCAGCAGTAGTAGTACCAGCAGTAGTAGTAGTACTAGTAGCAGCAGTAGTAGTAGTAGTAGCAGCAGCAGTAGTAGTAGTAGCAGCAGCAGCAGTAGTAGCAGCAGTAGTAGTAGTACTAGTAGCAGCAGCAGTACTAGTAGCAGCAGCAGTAGTAGTAGTAGTAGTAGCAGCAGCAGTAGTAGTAGTAATAGCAGCAGTAGTAGTAGTAGTAGCAGCAGTAGTAGCAGCAGTAGTAGTAGCAGCAGCAGCAGTAGTAGTAGCAGCAGCAGTAGTAGTAGTACTAGTAGCAGCAGCAGTACTAGTAGCAGCAGTAGTAGTGGTAGTAGTAGTAGCAGCAGCAGTAGTAGTAGTACTAGTAGCAGTAGTAGTAGTAGTAGTAGCAGCAGTAGTAGTAGTAACAGCAGCAGTAGTAGCAGCAGCAGTAGTAGTAGTAGTAGCAGCAGAAGTAGTAGTAGCAGCAGCAGTAGTAGTAGTAACAGCAGCAGCAGTAGTAGTAGTAGTAGCAACAGCAGTAGTAACAGCAGCAGCAGTAGTAGTAGTAGCAGCAGCAGCAGTAGTAGTAGTAACAGCAGCAGCAGCAGCAGTAGCAGTAGTAGTAGTAGTAGTAGTAGTAGTAGTAGTAGTAGTAGTAGTAGTGACGGGGTGGCTTTTGGTATTTCTCAGAGACTGCTTTCAAAATTACAAAATGTCCAGAATACAGCCTGTCGAATCATAAGCAGAGCTTCAAAGTGCTCCCACTTAACACCTATCATGAAAAACCTCCACTGACTTCCTGTTAAATCAATAACTGACTTTAAAATACTGTGTTTTGTGTAGAAATGTCCGAAAGACAAAGGTCCAGAATGCAAAAAAGATCTTCCTACCCCATACTTTCCAGAAAGGCAGCTTCGTTCTCAGAATCTGAACCTACTATCTATGCCTCGTTTCAAACTGCAAACTTTTGGAAGGAAATCACTAGAGGAATTCCTCTCTACTCTGGAACTCTCTCCCTATCACTATTAAATGAGCAGCTGATTTTAATTCCTTTAAACGATTGCTAAAGACTCATCTGTTTATTATTACTGCATAATAACTAGCTACCAATCTCCCATTATATATATATATACATATACACATATATATAGATAGATAGATAGATAGATAGATAGATAGATAGAGATATATATAGATATATATCTACTATCTACCCACTTTGTTAGCGCTTTGAGCATGGTTCTTGTTCACATTTATTATGATGGTTATTATTACTATTGGGGGGTAGTAGTAGTAGTAGTAGTAGTAGTAGTAGTAGTGGTAGTAGTAGTAGTAGTAGTGGTGGTGGTGGTGGTGGTGGTAGTAGTAGTAGTAGTAGTAGTAGTAGTAGTAGTAGTAGTAGTAGTAGTAGTGGGAGTAGTAGTGGTAGTAGTAGTAGTAGTAGTAGTAGTAGTAGTGGGAGTAGTAGTAGTAGTAGTAGTAGTAGTAGTAGTAGTAGTAGTAGTAGTGGGAGTAGTAGTAGTAGTAGTAGTAGTAGTAGTAGTAGTAGTAGTAGTAGTAGTAGTAGTAGTAGTAGGAGTAGTAGTAGTGGGAGTAGTAGTAGTAGTAGTAGTAGTGGGAGTAGTAGTAGTAGTAGTAGTAGTAGTAGTAGTAGTAGTAGTAGTAGTAGTAGTAGTAGTAGTAGTAGTAGTAGTAGTAGTAGTAGTAGTGGTAGTGGTAGTGGTAGTGGTAGTGGTGGTGGTGGTGGTGGTAGTAGTAGTAGTAGTAGTAGTAGTAGTAGTAGTAGTAGTAGTAGTAGTAGTAGTAGTAGTAGTAGTAGTAGTAGTAGTAGTGGTAGTGGTAGTGGTAGTGGTAGTGGTGGTGGTGGTGGTGGTGGTGGTAGTAGTAGTAGTAGTAGTAGTAGTAGTAGTAGTAGTAGTAGTAGTAGTAGTAGTAGTAGTAGTAGTAGTAGTAGTAGTAGTAGTAGTAGTAGTAGTAGTAGTAGTAGTAGTGGGAGCATTAGTAGCGGTAGTTCCATACCGGAATGCAACATTTGACGTTAAAACATTTCCGCGGAGAAACCAAACTGTTTTACTTCTATGTCTCGCCCCAAGGTCTATCCAGACTATCGCTTACTTTAACTGACGTTTAATACACTTATCTGTACTACTTGGGGGATACGGAATGTAGACGTGTGTATTTTCAATCACAATCTCAGTCTCTTCACCATTAGCACGGAGACACATTATGGTAACACCATGGATTTATCACAGTGTTACCTTTTCATCATATTTTCTACACTGTATATTCTACATGTACTTCCAACATAAGTAATTGCAATTTTGCGAGTAGAATCGTGGAACCTTTCCGTGCAAAATATACATAACTGCGAGGTATGCATTGCATTTATCAATGACATTTCGGTAAGGGTACATTTCAAAAGAAATTCGACAAAACAAACTAAAAATAGATAATATCCACATGTTTTTCTAACTTATGCACATATTCATGCAGCAAATAAGTATTTTGTATTGTGTAGTACTCAACTCGAATTGGTAATCCATTGTTGTCACCGGACAAAAATATTGTCCTATAAATGTATAAAGATGTTTTGAGACGCCCCCTCTTTCCGACAAATTTAGAGTATTGATCTGTCTGGCTGCACGGATTGTATTAGCTGATATAGACAAGGCGAGCCCTGATCTATCGACAAGGATCCCTGAAATTGACACGAGTCTCTGCCAGGAATCTTTGACTGTGATTGAGGGGAGCTGGGTCTTTTGATGTAATAAAAGATTGAAATTAATGTAGTATTATTCAGGAGGCGCCATTCTTTGGACACAATGTTTAGTACGGTTATAGTGCCATAAGCAACATTGGTGGTAATTTCATAAAGACTGAAATATACACCATTACCCTGAGAGAGCTATCAGACAGACGCACGAGGTAATTAGTTAAGCAGCTGTATAATTTCCTTCCGACTATAATGGATTTATTCTAAAAAACAAACAAACATAGTTTGCAAATAAATTCTGACGTCATGTACAAAGTATGATTCCAGTGCGATTAGATTAAATTCCTTAATAAGGATGGAAGATGGTGTAACCGTATGTACAAATACTGGTTTATATTACCAGTTTTCTCGGTGATGAAAACACGTCTTCTTAAATTATGTGGTAAGGTAGCATATGTGCTCCGTTAGACAACGATATCGTTATTATACAGTTAGATGCCATACTTTCCGGTATGTCTGCACAAACAATGATCTCAATGATTTTTCATTTATTTATTTTGTTGTTGTTGTTGTTTTTCATATATTGATTGTTTTTCGAAATAGATGTTACAAAGCCATTTCCATATGTTTGACGGGTCCTTGCTTCAATTACAGTCGATTGTACAGTTACTTCATAATAGAACGGGTTTCAGTGTTATTTAATAACAGAAGGGGTTTCAGTGTTATTTAATAACAGAAGGGGTTTCAGTGTTATTTAATAACAGAAGGGGTTTCAGTGTTATTTAATAACAGAACGGGTTTCAGTGTTATTTAATAACAGAACGGGTTTCAGTGTTACTTATAGAATGTACCGATTCAGACTTACAACGATTGCACACTACATAATAATCTGAGAATCTTGTTTTTCATGTAAGATAACTCATTTCCTTTTCTGAAAAGTGTATAATTTCATGACACTGTATGCGCTAGTCACGCTAAATATTATTTGTCATTTTCACTCAAGCAGTGTCAAATATATTTCTCTTAGTATATTTCTCACAAATAACGGTTCGTATTTTCGTGAATGTACTTCATGATGTGTATGGATTTCACAAAAAGCATAACATAACATTTCTCCAATATTCGTCTTACTTCTATAATATTTATAATTTTATCTTTAATAAATATATATAGCTACAAATACTATGAATCCATATTTTTGTCAATATATACCTGGTTCGTATAAATTCGTACTTTTCTCAATACGTCACTCATAGTAAAACATCTGACAAACAGTAAGTCGCATAATCGCTATCTACCAATCTCCGGAAACTCCTGTCACAAACCAGCATTAAAAAGCATCAATTATATTTCCGAACTGATAATGATCTGTCATTTTTGAAAAAAACCCACACCGTCCCTTATAAACAAAAGGTCCTCTGAAACCTCGCCTAATGTAGAGGATGGGAGAGGACCTTCATTAAGTGAGTGGATATTCTTTTTCGCCGCACCAGCAATCTTATCATCACCGAGAACTATTGCTATGATTTCATTCTATTTCGCTACCAAACAGGCATTTCTATTCATGTTCTTTTTTTCGAATTTGTTCATTTCTCTTAAAAAAGGAAAAATGTTTCAAAGGTTCTATATCGTTTAAAAATATCCCCTATAACATTCATCGTTTAACGTTCATCGACTAAAACGCCTATAACGGTGAAATCGCCGAATTCATTTAGCTTGTTGACTGGTAGTTGGTATATTCATAGCTTGACGGTCTTAACGTTAAACATTTACGTGTGTAATTTACAACGATTGTGTTAGCAACATCGCTGTTGCTGAGTGGGTTAACGCGCGTTTACAACACATTGGAAATACATTGGAAAAGACCATTTTCTTATTGATTACAAAACCATTTCCTTGTTCATTGGCAGCACACGAGGCTAAGTGTGTCTAAAAGACACACCATTATCTCTGAAACATTAACCCCGGAAACGAGATGAGTGGTTTAAATAAAACGTTGGTAAAAGAAATTTGGCATACCATTCACTAGAATTAATAATAATAGTAATAATAATAATACATAATAATAGCCCATTTATCATGCACATTACTCCAAGCATAATGCATGCTCGAAGCGCCTAAACAATCTGATTATTGTTACCCCGGACAACCCAAGCTGTCTGTTAGAAGATTGGTGGTTACATGATTTATTCCACCGGGTACCCATTTTCTGCTGGGTGAACAGAGGCAATTTTGAACAAACTCACTTGCCTAAGGTGAGGCCACATGTGCTTTGTTCTCACTAAATACATGGGTTTGTCAGCTTCGTTGTAAATGAAAATATGGAATGACTATGTTCTTTGTCCTTTCTCTAAAAAAATGGTTCAAATAAAATTGCTATTAAAATTGTCGGGTATTTTTTTAGTATTTAATTCGGACAAATTTAATCCAGTACATTTTACACGTAATTACTTAAATTAACTATTTTGCGTTTACAGTCTGGAAGGTAATGAGAGGTAGTACGTGGTGGAGTGGAACTGGCATCCACAAATTCCCATCTATATTCTGCATGGCAAAACACCTGCTTGGAAAAATTGTTGATTACTTTGAAGTGAGTGAGTGAGTTTAGTTTTACGCGGCATTCAGCAATATTCCAGTTACACAGTGACGGTGTGTAAATAACCGAGTCTGGACCAGACAGTCAAGTGATCAACTGCATGCTAACATGATGACATGTGCCAACCAAGTCAGCGACCGTTAGTCGCCTCTTACGACGAGCATATGATAGTCACCCTTTGTGGCAAGCATGGATAACTGAAGACCTATTCTGTCCCGGATCTTCACGGCTCGATTACGTTGAAGGTACCCATAGTCATTGAACAATATACTAAACTCGCTTCGATCAAAAATTAATTTATGGTTCCTGAACAAATAATTGATTTATTGTCGTCATATCATCAAGTTGGGAAAGGGAAATGTAATTGATATTGTCAGGGATAACGAGATGAGTCCGTTACTTCTTACTATTATACACTGGACAAAATAAGTTAGGGATATTGTTATGTTTATAAGTGATATTTTACCAGTGTGTCAGTGAATACATAGATCATTATTCATATTTTCCAAATGCACATGTATCCCTAACTAATTTTGTCCAGTATATAAACTCGACGTTATGAGAATCGTGGAAAAGTAAATTACACTTATCAATAGCTGAGCAGTATAATAAAAGGACATAACCACATTTCGGTGATGTAGGTAATGAGATTTTCACATTAAAATGTCAATGTCCTGGATATAGATAGTTCTATCCTTTTTTCATCTTCCGTGAAGAATATAAATAAGTCATCGTTACTCTTCTCATTCGAAAATACATTATGATTTTTATGAATCTTCATGATCTCATTATCCTTTCAAATATAAAACTTAAACCTAATCGCCACTCAAAAGAATCCAAAACGTACATTTGGACATTAATTGTGGATAAATTGGAACCCACGATATTTTTCGTTTAGATACGAGATGACGTCAATGATAAAAATTTAATACGCCTCGTAATCGTAACCTTTCATACAAGTAATGAATATGTCGTCGTCACAGATTGATGACACATATGAACAACGCGATTCACGTGCTAGTGAGCGGGGGGATAATAAGCTGTGACGTCAACGACAAACAGCTCCGACCGATAATGCGTTATTAGATCTAACTGCCGTTGGGTTGATAGCATCGACGTACAAGACGACAAGTCAGAAAGCGCCCCGAGTCTTGCAGTGCTGATTATAGCACGGTGCTTGTTGAGCGTCATGTATGTTATTACATCAGTATGACATGTCATGACGAATGCATACAAGCTGCCGTGTGAAAAGATAAATCACCACAGGCGTATTTTTTGTGGTGAGGGACATGTACAGAGAGAGAGAGAGAAAGAGAGAGAGAGAGAGAGAGAGAGAGAGAGTAGATTGGTAACTACGGCCAGGATATAACAGCTGTGTGAAGCCTAAGCCATTATAGCTGTGTGAAGGTGTGGCAGGATGTTACACTTGTGTGGAGGTGTAAGGTATTCCTGGTGTGAAGGTGTAGGCTATAGCAGATGTGTGATTGTGTAGGATATAATAACTCTGTGAAGGAGTCGTATACATATGTAACATATATGTTTAGGGGTAGGATATAACAGCTGTGTGAAGGTTTAGGCCATAATAGATGCGTGAAGGTGCGGCAGGATATTACAGCTATGTGAAGATGTAAGATATAACAGATGTGAAGGCATAGGATATAACAGATGTGAAGGCATAGGATATAACAGATGTGGAGGTGTTGGTTATAAGATCTGTTTATCCATTTGGGCAATCGAACCCGGTTCTTCGGCGTGAGTAGCGAACGCTTTAACCGCTAGGCTACCCAGCTGCAGTACGCGATGTAAGATGTCAATACGATGCATGTATGGTGCGCAAGCCGCAATGTCGTGGCCAAGTCGTCGAATTATATGCACAGCGTCTCTTAGGCATAATACGTTGGCGGTGAGTTCGAGTCCAGAATAGTCTTCATTGTCGCCACTGGTTTGTCGGTACCACGTCATTCCTACCATAGCGGTCAACACCAAAGACCTGCGTCACACCTCCCTCACAGACAGGTAATAGATTTCAGTGTAACTCACCCCTTCAAACAGCAATCTACTCTGATTCCAAGCATTCGTGCATGTACAACCGTTTCGATGGCCTTATCCTTCTTTGCTGGACAGTTGATGTGGTGATAAAGGAATAAGGGTGACGGTCCACTAGTTTGCCGACTATAGTCTGTTTTCAGTAAGGAGTTGTTGTCCAGTTTCATTAGGGGAAATGAGCGTTTGGCAGATTGAGTTTGAACTCATTAATTACATGACACCAGTTTGTTGTGAGTGAACTTTACCTAGAACAAATCTTTAGGTAAAATGCCCTCAATTTCGATGTTCGATTTGATAGGATATTACAATTTCTTCCACCTACGCTCCCCTAAACACATTTTCTTTATCCAGTTGTGTAACTTTCCCCTAAAGCATTAAGTAATGTCACGAGTATGACGCTGGCCTGACCAAACAGCGTTAATTACATCAGCGCCCCAACTGATTTCACTTCTGTTGACTTTCATCCATAATCTCATTAGCAAATATTTTCAGTACATTTTGTTTCAATATTTACATTCAACATGAATAATACACGAAATTATAATTTTCCCACCGTGTCTGTTTGCAAACAGGCCAATAATCGAAATATGACACTATGCAATTTCAGAGATATTGATTGGAACGACCACACAATTATCATGATAAAAAACATGTCTTGCATGATTGAGTACTTTTGTAGTTTCACGTGTTCTTAGTAACATCTTTAAAGTGTTTGCTTGGGCCCTGTTCCGTCTCTTCAGTCTAGAGTGAGTGAGTTGGGTGTACGCCGCTTGCAGCAATATTCCAGTAATATATCACAACGGGGGACGGCTGAAATGGACTTCGCATGGTGTACCTATCTAGTGAATCGAACCCCCGTCTTCGGTGTGAAGAGAGAACGCGCTGAGCACTAGGCTACCCGATCGCTCCCATGTACAGTCCAGAGAAATCTCTTTACGAATGGTCATGTGTTGATTCTGAGTATGTCCTTTGTGACGACAGCAGGATCCGCACCAGTCACTACTGGCCGTTACGGGTGTGTCCCCTCTCGTTTGTCACGGGTAGGTGGTGTACTGGGTGGGGTGTACTGAAGGAGACGCGTTGTACTTGCCGGGGATGGGTGTTCTGAAGGGGAGACGGTAGTGTACTAGAAGGGGTTGGGTGTTCTGAAGGGGAGACGTGTTGTACTTGCCGTGTAGGGGTGTTCTGAAGGGGAGACGGTAGTGTACTAGAAGAGGTTGGGTGTTCTGAAGGGGAAACGTGGTGTACTATGCGGGGTCGGGTGTACATAGGGGAGACGGTGGTCTAATGAAATTTTGTGTCTATTTTAGAGGGAGGTGAAAAGAATGTGTGTGTGAGTGCGTCTATTGGGACGTTAAAGATACACAATTCTCGACAACAGACACAGAGTCATAAAATACCGCAGATGACTACGAACAAAGATATCGGCATGTTCGCTAATACAAATAAAAACATACTCATGGGAGATAGTCCCTAGTCGTACAGATCACGTGACTACAATCCGCGTCTGGATAGCGGACGTAGCTTGCGAGGGGTGCGCACATCTTGAAAGAGGAAATAACGTTTATGTGCCACATCACCACGGATTTTCTTAATTGGTTGTTGAAATACCGTCACCTGAATTTTCAACCTTGCCCGGAGTCCGTAAAACGCGCTTTGCTATTTCGGTTATTGCCGTAAAAACACAACTTATCGCCAGAGTTGGTTTTTCCCTTTGTAACTACAAGAAATCGTGCAGCTACTTTCCTTAATGATCAACATCATAATTTGTGATTTTATTTCAAATGGCGTGGATTCAGATTTCCCGTCACGTGACGGCCAGGAAATTGGGATGAAGTATGGGAAAAAAATGTTACTCAGCGACTTCCCGGAATGACCATTCGAGGCAAACAACAGTTTGACATAAATGATACACAATATGTCGGGAAAAATGTATATGATAATTATAGAAAGCAAATAGATCTTAAAAACGTCCAAAATAAATTTAAAAGGTAGTGAAATATACTCAAACATATGAGCTATTTCTTGATTTCTATACTTTACGATAAAGCAATTTTTAAACACTCTTTACTCTTTATATTTCGTTTTGGCAACTTAAAATTGCAAACTTTACCAACCTCTTCTTGACTTGACAACAGCTGAAGAACTACAGACGTAAAGTCCAAGTAAAGCCATGATACAAGCATCATAACCACTACCACCGAATAACTAGTTCTTTGTTCCAGCTTCTGCCACAACTGAACGTGGTTGCAGACTTACTTTTGCCAATCAGTATATATAGCTAGTAGCTGAAAACTAGGTGAAGTGGAAGGACACCAGGTGATATAGTCTGGTTCATAATTATTGAGAATTTTTCTTCTTACTTTGAGCTATCCTAACACCTCAACTGATTCACTGATACTTAAAACTAAGTAATGGTATAAGGGAGGTAACTCATCTTGGCCTACTGAGTATAGTACAATTAGAGTTACCTCCCCTGAATTTGTAGCAGACGTCATTTTCCTCAGCACTGTCAACAATGTCTGCTGAAGATAAAAGAAGGTTGATTTTTGAGTTGTGTAATCAAGGAATTGATGATGTAAATACATTGGCAGAGAGAACAGGAACTCCTCTTTCTACTGTGTATAGGATTTGGAAGAATTTTAAAGAGGGAAAGGATTTTGGGCACCAGAAAGGAGCAGGGAGACCCAGAAAATTGGACTTCTCAGATCGCGTCCGGCTGGGAATTTTAGCGTCTAAAAAGCAAAGGGCAAGCATCTCCAACATCAGGTATGAAATGATAGAAAGGGGATCAACAGTTGTATCAAAATCTACAGTTAGAAGAAATTTGATTGATCTTGGATGGGAGAAAAAGACTGGAATTCCTTCTCCTCTCATGAAACAAGAACATAAAGACAGGCGTGTTGAGTGGTGTTTGGCACATGAATACTTTGACTGGGAAAATGTGATTTTTACTGATGAAAGCTCAATATGGGTATATCCCAATATTGTGAAAATATGGACAAAGTCTGCGTCAGCACCGTTGTATCGACGACCTAAATACAGCCCAAAGTTTCATGTATGGGGAGGGATATCCTTATTAGGAACGACCCCGCTGTGTGTGTTTGAGGGAAATCTGACAAGTCAACGCTACACTAACATATTAGATAATTTTCTCCTTCCAAGTGCACATGTGTTTTATGGAAATGACTGGATTTTGCAGCAAGATAATGTTCCTAAACACACCGCAAAACATGCTAAGCAGTGGTTTCAGGAGAAAAATGTGACTGCATTACCATTTCCTGCATATAGTCCTGACTTAAATCCCATAGAGAACATTTGGGGGATGATGAAGGAATGTGTGAATCAAAAGGGGTTGACAAAAATTGAAGACATGAAGAGAGAAGTGGTCCGATACTGGGACAGCATAACTCACGAGACACTAACCTCTCTGATAGGAAGTATGCCTATCCGTCTTAGACTGTGCCGTGAAGCTCAAGGAGACTTGATAAAATATTAAATTGTTACCTACACAACATGAAAAGGTCAGTTCACTTTCACAATACATTCAATTTTATCTGATTTGTTCTCGTTTAATAATATGAAATGCTTTAGCTATTCTCAATAATTTTGAACCATACTGTATATCCTTGTTCGCGTGTCGAGATTGTGTGTTTAGTCCCTTAACCATATTATTTTCCCTACTGACTATCCCTCCTTGCAGTGTTTGAATCCTAAATGAAGCATGCCTATATTTCCCCTGGTTCTGAATCTCTGCTCTGCTGTTTCTCCTCTTCAATCAATTTATATGGGTTAATTTGTTACCATCAAAATTATGTGCAGTACTGAGAGACAAGGCGTTAGTCTACTACGTGTGTCGTGTCCTACGGTTCCGCTACTGTTGTTGCAATAACGATACAGAAACTACTGTCCAGGCAGGTGCTGCTTTCTTTCTATCTCTGTATTCGTCCATAATCTTTCCATCATTCGCTTTGAATTCGGCCCCCTTTCATTGTTGGTGTATATCCGCGTTTCAGTCCTCTCGTCTTTCACCAACTCCCATCTCATGCGCCCATTCTTCACTCAGCCGTAATATTTGTCTTTCTTCTTCTCTCACCCGTCTTTCATGCCAGTCTCTCCCCTTCGTTCATCCTCGTTATTCCTTTCACTTTGCCTCCACCATTCATTCCTGTTTCTCATCTTGCTCCTCTCTTCTTTCACTCCTACCTGTCAAAAATACAGAAATACGTATACATTGTGATTCGTATTCTTAGTCTACACAACATCCGTTCCGTCAACTACAAGTCATTTCAGTGTTTAAATCAACACCATTTTTAAAGAGCAAGGTTCACTCAGCTGAATTAAAATAAGTTGGTTTGTTTATTAATTTGATTCATTTTACAGGTAAGTTGTTACCTGGAAACTATGTATAAACTGCTCGGAAAGTTAAAATCAGTGTTCGAGCAGAGGTCAATTTGAGCGTTGCAATATACAGCTAAAGAAGCCGGCTAGCCAATTCATGCCCCACTTAAAACCTGATCCCCTCACTACACTCGTCCTCTGAAGCCGGTAGAGCGCATTCACGTAAAGTCACGTGATTTGAGAAAGCTGCACTTGAATTTCAAACTTTAGTCTCTTGAAGGGGCTCACAAAGGGTGGGTACTACGGAGGATTTTATGTGTTACCGTACTGATGGTGTTCTCTTTATTAATGTAGTCCCTGAAACTATTTAAGGGTTTTCTTATAGCTGTTCGGTGACAAAGTTATTTGTCGGACATGTTTAAAATGTTTAAAAATACTTTAAATAACGAAAGGTACGCTATTTTGATTGTATCAGCGCCATGGAGGTCTGAAAACTATGTATATTTTCCCCACTTTGGCCAAACGTGACATTTGTTTTTTATTAGTTTTAGAGATATATTGTCTAATTTATAAAACATGTCTCACGGTTTAATTATGTTTCCGTTTGATGTCGCAAATATCAGTTTTCTATAGAAAAAAAACCCTTGACCCTCTTGATCTGACCTACTGGCCCACAATAACAGATGTTTCATATCGTATAAGATAAAGTGGCATATTGTTACCATGATATCACATTATATGTGTGAGTGAGTGAATGAATATGGTTTTATGCTGTTTATAGCAATCTTCCAGCAATGCCACACCGGGGGACACCAGAAATGGGCTTCACTCGTATCCATGTGGGACATCGAACCCGGGTTTTCAGCGTGACAGGCTAACCCATCACCCTCACAATTGTAACCCGACAAAATGTTCACACAAAGGTATCATGCTTCTATAAATACGTTGCTCTTAGGTCTATACGTATGTACATCACTTTTCAAGGCCACAAATGTTGGTTAGAGTTGACATGAATTTACATGTCATGAATAATTATACGTTTAACATATAACAACAATGAGACTTTGTTGTACAACCACAATAAATGTAAAGCACAATATAATCAAAGTGACGCTGTATATCTTGTTTGTTTAATCAAGAGGAAATATTTCAACAGCGCGATATTGCTGTGATATAAACCATTGGGTTGTACATCTCAAGTGAGAAAGTGAAATCTACCCGAACAAAGAAATCTGCACGAAGAATGAAATCTACACGAATAGTGAAATCTATATGAAGAGTGAAATAAACATAAACAGTGAAATGTACTTTAACAGTGAAATGTACCACAACTGTGAAATTTACATAAACAGTGAAATGAACAAACAACGAAATGAACATAAACAGTGAAATTACCATGCACGATGGGGGTTCATCTAATTGAAATAATTGAAAACGCAGTCCACACATATAAGGTGTGCGCGTGTATGTGTGTGTGTGTGTGAGAGAGAGAGAGAGAAAGAAAGAAGAGAGAAGGTGGTGCGTGCGTGCGTGCGTGCGTGCGTGCGTGCGTGCGTGCGTGCGTGCGTGTGTAACTCTCGGGGAACTCAGGGGGTCCTGTCAGATTGCCGATCAAAGGCTGATTCTGGGATTCCTGTCAGCTCTAACAGAATACAAGAGTTCCTATACTGGAAAACCGACCAGCTCTCAGGGAACTCGAAGCTTCTTAAGGGGCATGCTGGGCGGTTTTAATGGACTGCAGGAGTACATAAGGGGTTGCTGATCATCCCTCAGTGAGCTCACAGGGTTGCCTCGGCAAGTCCGTGGTGGACGTATCAGCGGGAAGACAGTCAACCAGCAGGCAGATAATGTATTCAAGCACGCAGTCTCACTGCTGCAACGAATTATCTGCGTGAGCTTTCGTTAATGCACCGTTATGTATTAAAGCGCTAGCGGACGAATGCTTCTGGTTAGCCATGTCAGCGTGACCTGTACTTCATTTAGAAGCTTTCGTTGTTGCGGTTGGAATTTAATATTTAGTTTGAGTCGGACAAAGTTTACACAAGGTGTCGAAAATATATACGGGTGTAAAGTTTGCAGTGGCGGTTTGTTTTCTTTCTGTTATATTACAAAAAACACCCATCGTGATTTGCTAAGGGCCAACACAGTCATATATATTTAGTGAACTGTTTCATGCTTAGCAAATGTTGAGGAGTGCGTTAACATTGACTGATTGCCTGCTACAATGGCACATGTTATTAATAAGGTAAACTGCCTATGTACATAGTTTTTCGTGCATTATTATTTTCGTGTTTCATTATGTTTAAACAAAACTGAACGATAAAAAAACAATTCCGTGTTCAACCTTATTCAAAGAAGAGTATAATTGCCTTAATTTACTACGTGAGAATGTGTCAGTATATGAAATTAGCATTTGAATTAAAATTTGTTGAAACATACAAAATATATATTATCTGATGACTCGTAAATACATATAAATAACAAAAGCATATATTGTTAATCATCTATGATTGATATAATCATGTTTAAATAAATAAATAAATAAATAAATAAATAAGTAAATAAATAAATAAATAAATAGATAAATAGTAACCATATCCAATTTCGAGTTAGGGTACCACAACAAAGGATCATCAGAGGTATGATTTTTACAATTTAAGACTACTAACCTTTAACGTATATTTATCATGCGCTGATAAGAGAAAAATATTATCCTATTTACATGCAACGAATGTTGTGTACAATCTCCTTAGACAGATGCGTTGCTACTCTGACATTATAAACAAGCAGATTTTCCCCATGGAGTGAAGTGAATGTCGGTCCTACTAACTAACATTAATAACCATCAATGTACACATGCTGTCGACTGTGAGCCTTGCACATACACACTAGAATGTTGGAAAGTACAGATAAGACTGCCGAGAACCCATTAAGTGGTTGGCATATATACTACTGAAGACTTTTAAGCGCCACAGGCTCTTTGCTTTTGCCGTATTTAATCTGTCGTGCAATAGTTATATCAGAATATCAAAGAATTTGTAATAACAGATTAACAGAAGTATTGTGAAGAATCTCATGGCCCTTCACAGTTTTCAGTGTTATATACCAAACTTGAATTAAGACGAACGGATTACCAACTGATTGAAAATATCCCTCTTTTCAAGCAGTTTGTGAACATACATTTGTACAAAATACACCCATCCAACAATTTTGATGGATATTGTTTTCGATCTCGTCCATTCCTATATTAATTATTGCTTAAATCTCACTAATTCGGATAACTGTCTAAACCGGACATTGATATGTCGGTCCCATACTTGAGTGTCAACGTAATGAAGTTATCGCTGGTGTCCATATTAAGGGTGTAAGGTTTGTATCATTTATGTATCCTACCACATGGCACTAACATATATTCTGTTTAGCTGCCTGATGTGGCGTGGGGTAGCCTAGTGGTTAAAGCGTTCGCAGCTCACACGGAAGACCCGGGTTCGATTCCCCACACGGGTACAATGTGTGAAGCTCAGTTCTGGTGTTTCCTGGCGTGATATTGATGAAAGCGGGGTAAAACCACGCCGCAATCAGCAACATTCCAGCTATACGGCGTCGATCTGTTAATCATCGAGTCTGAACCAAACAATCCAGTGACCAAATTCATGAGCATCGACCTACGCAATGGATGCGATGACATGCGCCAACCAAGTCAGCGAGCCTGACCACATTAACATAAACAAATAATAGCGATTTGAAACTATAGTCGTTTGTTAAGCTGAGTGAGTAAGTGCGTTTAGTTTTACGCCGCACGCAGCAATATTCCAGCTATATGGTGGCGGTCTGTAAATAATCGAGTCTTGACCAGACAATCCAGTGATCAACAACATGAGCATCGATCTGCGCAACTGGGAACCGATGACACGAGTCAACCAAGTCAGCGAGCCTGACCACCTGATCCTGTTAGTCGCCTCTTACGACAAGCGCAGTCGCCTTTTACGGCAAGCATGAGTTGTTGAAGGCCTATTCTACCCCGGACCTTCATGGGTTGAAATATCTAAAATTCGTTTCGCACATTTCTTTTATCTCCAACAGCACGACAGCATATCAAACTGCCAATAATAGAAGGTATACATTACAAATCGTATTTGAAAGTCGGTGTTTTGTCAAAACTTTGTTCACCTGAAAATAGTCTCCAAAACCAATGGACTGAAATTAGAAAAGGATATCAAATCTTTATGCAAACCTAGGGTCCAAACAACAGCTGATATTGCCATCACCATCGGGTAATACCCATTTCTTGTCATGTTCATACTTGTAAATATCACACCAACTTTGTCCAGGCAGTTTATCGACGTGTCGCGTTCTTCAGATCTCCAACCACAATGTATCAGAAGAAACAGTCGATAAAACTCTCTTTCCAAAGAGGAACGAACAAATTTAAATATGCTGTATAAATTGGTATTAAAAAATTTAATTATTTGATAACTGCGGGACCTTGAAATCAAGACAGGCTATAAGCAGTATAACGTAATGTATTTGGCGTAAACGTAAGCAGGTATGCACAAACTGATTGGTTTCCAAGGCAACCGCAGTTTGGTATATTCTTGTAATGATTTAATCAATACAATACCGTTCACAGTACATGGCAAGATTTCGCCAAGACACCGGGTTTAATAGTATTTGGAAGTCGTTTGAAATCTCTAAGTAAACGGTTGCAGTCAGGCATAACGTTATCATGGCAACGTCTTAATTGTGTCCATTAAATGTTTTAAAGGAGACATGTGGAGTTTATGATAGTCATTCCTTCCGGTACTCCACGTGGAAACAGTGACTAATAATAGACTAAAAACTATTAACGAAGAAACGTTTATGCAACAAAGAGAATACCTTTCAGACATGGCGTAAAGATAGGCTGTATCAGTTTGTCTGTGGCCATTTCTCGGACACTGACAGCTGGACACAGCGTATACACCGGTTAATTAAATATGGACATTACGTATATAACAACCATAGGTATAGTCATTCCGCATACACTGGTCGCACGCACACACGCACACACGCACACACGCACACGTGCGCATACAGCGCCATTACGTTAAACGTGTATACAGGTAGGGACAAAATTTGCACAAGACTCCAAGGCAATAGTGCGTATGTCATATGATAATGTCTATATGGTATAAGGGCAGTGGGGTAGCCTAGTGGTTAAAGCGTTCGTTCGTCACACCGAAGACCCGGGTTCAATTCCCCACGTGGGTACAATGTGCGAAGCCCATTTCTGCTGTCCCCTGCCGTTACATTACTGGGATAGTGCTAAAAGCGGCGTAAAACAAAAGGCACTCACTCACTATATGCTTTAGACAACCAGAACATGGTGTCCCTTGACATACATATACATGAACATTAATGGCTATTTAGGACATTAATTTTACAATGAGTATTTTTATCCTTACTGGACAAAAATAGTTAGGGATACATATAAATTTTGAAATCATTAATAGTGGTATATGTATATACTGACACACTGATAAGATATCAATCACAAAAATACAAATATCCCTTACTTATTTTGTCCAGTATAGATTATTTTGCAGTTAATCTGTTAATCTTACAGTACAGCGGCATTTAAATAATGGATGCATGCATGAACTTTAATTTCTCAGGGTGTGCATTGGTGGTTTTAATATAAAATGAGCAGTGTTGAGGCATCACTTTAACTGCGGGTGTTATATTGATTTAACAGTTCATATTTAACACACATGCGTTACACATAAGGTAACATGTATTCTGACATTTATAAAGTGGATATTTACAGCATATTTAATTGGCGTGTATTTACATGTATTTATCAAACTGCACACGAACGGACTTAAATTGCCTACCTCGACTGTGTGGGCCACACAGTCTGGTGATTTTTCTGCAGGGGCTACGATACCCTGCCACCAAACAAGTCCTCATGGTACGAACACACGAGTCTGTGCTGCATGTTTGTAGTAGGTCTCTGGACAGGTATGAACGTTAAGGTGGAAATTCTTAGCGACATGTATATGCTTCAGTCAGATTGTGAAATCAGTCATTTTGTAAAATGACTAAAAAATTCAGTCATTTAGTGAAATGACTAACAGAGTCAGCCATTTTGCGCCAGTTCTGTGTAACAACAATCAAGATACAATCAAGTCATTTCATGAAATTTTATTTCATCTATATTTGGTGGACAGGGGTTTGTGAGCTGTGGCTGCTCTGGACACAGCAAGTGTTAAACAAACAGGTGTAAATACTTCAAAGCCAAGCTAAAGTGCAACAGTCAATGCCACAATAGTTTTATCTGATACTGACAATCAGTGATGTTGAAATCGTGATCCACTTTTGTAGATTAAGTTATTAAGTGAAATATCTCGAAATATACTGATAGTTATTACACAAAATGATGCGAAATGGCTGACCCTCTTCGTCATTTCACGTAAGGATTGATTTTACAGTCTCACTCTAACTTATACAATTAGTTGCTGGTGCGTGATGTTTATGTACGGATATCAACCATAGTTTAATAAATACAACGAATAAATGGTATGATCCGATGTTAAGGACATAGCATGCACAAGATAAACTTCGCTTTAAATTTGATCTTAACGTTAAAAGTGAGTGAGTGAGTATCTTTTTACGCCGTTGTTAGCATATTTCAGCAATATCACGGCGGGGACACCACAAATGAAACCAGGGTTTCGGCTTGACGAGCGAACGCTTTAACCACTAGGCTACCACACACACCCCTGAAGAACTGCCCGACATGTCATTAAAGTGCTAGTGAACACAGGGAAAAGTATCTGTTATAAACAGCAAACTTAGCAAAAAATAGCAGCTTAAAGAAATCCAAATTTGAAGTTCTATTCGCCTCTGCAAAATACAACCCACCTCTTAAATATCCAAGCATTTACCGTGGTTTATTTCCTAACCCACGGACGAAATCGGTAACATGAATTATCTCTGTCTGTTCTAAATCCTATATCATGGATTAAATCCACATCACAGATGGCAGATATAAATCAAGTTAATTATAACTGAAATAAACGTCATCGAGGTCTCGACAACGGGGATTAAATCTAAATAATGAAGCCACCGAGATGAGGTCAGTCTGTGTCCAGATTAAACCATTGGTCAGTTTAAGGTCACTAGAAAGATGAGTTGATGTTGCCTACATTAACCTCGTGTTAACCTGTGGCGGGGGCTATATACCTGTTATCTACAAGCTCCACTGCCGAGGGCGCTGTAAATTGACAAGTGCGTGTCACGTGGCATTGTGATATCGTGTACATTTCACTCTGCCACGTGTTTCTTTGGCGTGTAGATTTATTTGTTGACTTAAGCCTCGAGCTGTTTCATTAACTTTATTTATGAGTTTCTTTTAACAATAGATCTTGATGCATGTCGGCTGCATTGATGTCAGCTCCTGTTTAAAAGAAGAATATTGGATTTTCGGATCACTGGTTTTAATTAAAATGTCACATGTTATGAATTTAAATTCGTTGACATCAATGGTAATCTTGAATTGAGGATATCTGATTAATAAACGATGTCAGTTTAAAGTAAGGATAACGTTTAGATAACCATTCTATTTCCGAGGTCTGTTTGACTCCGTATGAGTCAATCTAATCTATCAGGAGGGACCTATCGGTATCATAAAATGACAAATAAGTATCACAAAAATGAATACAGAATTTAGCAACCGTGAAAATGAATACATGAATTTAGAAACCGTTCATTGGAAATAAAAGTATAACATTCTCGATTGCACGTCGATTATCGGTTACATTTATTCTATACGATAGTAAATTGGGTTCTACGCCCCTGTAAACAGATGCGATGCTGTATATCTACAACACTCAACATTGAAAGGGAAAATAAATGTGTCGGTAACACTTCGTATATTATGACAATCGATTGTGTGTATCATAGAAACAAATGTCCCTGTTAGTGGAGCTGTCTGTAACACATTTAGCTAATGTAGTTAGTCACTGATGTGGCGACGATGAGCTGTTTTCCCGAAGGTGAAAATTCAACTGTAGTACTGCTTGAACCGAAGAAAATATAATCATATAAGGACATTTTTAAACATTCGTTATTCAATATATTTTGGAAGAAGCACGAGCATGACATCAATTCCGGTGTGATATAAATATTTTCCATATGATATAAATATATACCCATATGATATAAATATACCCAAGCGATATACGTATTTAGCCACATATAAATATAGTTCCGCGATATATATATGTATAGCCATAGGATATAGATATAGTAACGTTATGTACATGTATTGCTATATGATATAAACATTGTCACGTGATATAATATATAGTCACGTGATACAAATGGATAGTCTGGGAATTTCCGTTATGCGTTGGGCACCATTGGTCAGCTACCGGCTAATATTTTCCAAAAGATTAAATTCCCAGATTGTCTAAATGAGACTCTATGTTGAAACAACCGACGTTACATATCTGGAGTATTGCTGATTATGGCGTTCAACAACACATAACAAAAATGGGGATACAGTGTTGAGACCGAATAGCAGGGTAGTCCTGTGTTCAAAGTGTTTGCTCGTTATGGAGCTGGGTTCGATTTTCAAACATGGTGTATAAACGTAACACAGTTTAAAGTAGCCACGGCACCTTGTCTCACTCAGAAGAGGAACTTGTGTATAGCAATATAAGACAAAACCCATTTTTTCCCATATTCCTGAATTCATACTGTGTATGTATACATTTCCGTTTTATACCATCAAGGGACTGTGGGTTAGCATAACAGCTAAAGCGTTCGCTCACCACGCCGAAGTCCCGGGTTCGGTATCCCACATTGTTACAATGTATGAAACCTATTTCTGGTATCCCCCGCCGTAAAATTACTGGAATATTGCTAGAAATGGCGTTAAACTAAACTAAATCACTCACTTGTCCACTAACTATCCCATTAAAATGTGTCATATACATTTGTGCAGAAACACATTTACTGAACAGTTAAATGGGAAGGATATAGAAGAGATATTGACATAATTAGATGGGACAGGTAGAGATTCATAGCGTATTCATATTATGCTGTGCCATTTTCCTCGGGACAAGATGTCCGACTCAACGTGAAATAATTGGATTTGATGCTGTCTGAAGAAAACAACATTTCTTTACTGTGAGTGAGTGTGTTTTTTCGACGCCTATTGCAATATTTAAACAATAGACTGGCAGGAGAGTCAAAATGGGCTTCGTGCATTGTGGAATCAAACCTGACTTTTCGTCATGAAGAGCGGACGCTTTACCCACTCGGCTGCTTCCTTGTCTAGCATTAATAACATTAGGACGCACGGCGCTTCTTCATTCCCGATACAGTGTTTCACACAATGTGCTTAAACAACGACTACCTAGACTTATTTTATTACTCTTTTCATCCGAATTCCTTATTCAAGATCACGTTCGCTGAAATACACACCAGGTAATACCTACTTTCGTATCAGTAGAAAAGTCTAGCATTATGGTAAGGGTGAAATCGCCGACAAGGACTATTTATCAAATCTTAGTCCTGAAACCAACACAGGCTTTGGTCTTATTCAATAGACTGCCTTTTATGAAGCTTCAGCGATAGTTTTATTATATATCGGTGGGAAAACTATAAAGGTCAGTGAGTTTTAGCTTTTAATATGTTCCAGCAATATCACGGCGGGGGATAAATGGGCTTGATACATTGTTCCCTTGTGGGGATCGAACGCGGATCTTCGGCTATGAAAGTGTGTATTTTTACTTGAAATCGTGGTGGAGAATCGAACGCCGATATCCGATACGTCAGAGAAGCGTTTTACCAGTGGGCCACCTACCCATGTGGCGCTAGACTAGATTGCTTCTCTTTGTCCTCATCGAGTCCACTGATCTAAACTACTGTCTCAATCGATCAACTTATTCCCCAAACGAATATTCAGACTACATCAGACTGATTTACCTAATGAGTCTACTGAGAAGTAATCAGCTAATCTATCACTGCACTCAAATATTTCTAACCACTTTCAACACACAGAGTTACCTATACATTTATACAGTCGCATCGTTAATTATTTCTTCATTAATCATATAAATACTGCCCGTGGATTTCCTGTTTTAATATAATATCAAAACTTAATAACCTACGTCACCCACCTATACACCTTCTAAGTCTGTTCACCGACAGTTGACCCCCTCGCCGACGCTTATAATCACGTCCCACCCTACGTTAGTGCACTTTCTCGCCCTCAACATCACCGCCCACCCTGGCGAGGTCTCCCGTTACAAAGCGCTCGTCCGTCGCGACATTTTTAGCACCGCAGGATATGAGTTTTATCACACCCCTGGGTATCTGTTTATTACAACACTGTGCGGTCGCTATTTAGTGCGTGCATTATTGAAGAATGCCAGAGGCGTGACGTCCATTGATGTGAAATGGACTACACTTGATCAATGACAAGGGATGGGATGTATAACACTTCGAGTGAAATCGACATTATCTATAAAATAACTGTCGTCATGTATTATTTTTAGAAATTCACTTTCGTAAAATATGCGGTTCTGATATTTTTCTGGTTAGAGAATGTTTGTACTGAAACCAACCCCACAACGGCAGACCTATATTAATATACAGAGGGATATTTATATAGTCGTACTAGGGGTCGCGACACGCTTAATGTCATCGTGATATTTCATATATGATCGATGTATACTAAGGCTGGCTGATATGATCGATATATCAATCTCCAGACTGTCATGACTGATATAAACTCATCGTTAATGGTATAATTTACACAGCTACTTTCACACTAATATGATCGATAGATCCATTTCCGCACTAATATGATCGACACATCCACCTCCACTCTAATATGATCGACACATCTACATCAACACTAAAATGATCGATACTTTCACACTAATACAATCGATACATCTACCTCCACACAAAAATAATAGATACATCTAGCAGTAGAGCCTGATTGATATATTCAATACACGTTTATATTAAAAGCAGGACTCATTTGACGGACATATGTACATAATCGAGCCTGGTCCAGACAATCAAGTGATCGATTTACTCAGCTGATATGACCGATACATTCACGAGATTTAAGTACAAAGTGAGTGAGTAAGTGAGTTTAGCTTTACGCCGCACTCAGCAATATTCCAGCTATATGACGGCGGTTTGTAAATAATCGAGTCTGGACCAGACAATCCAGTGATCAACAACATGAGTATCGATCTGCGCAATTGGGACATGTGTCAACCAAGTCAGGGAGCCTGACCACCCGATCCTGTTAGTCGCATTTCATGGCAAGCATGGTTAGTACATAGATATACTGAGACCTGTATATGTGAATCGTTTTCATTAATCCTGTCATATCTCGTTGTAGCCCATTTCGGGTGTCCCAAGCCGTGATATTGCTGGAATACTGCTACACTATTGCACTTAGTAATTCCTGGCCAGGCCCACTGCCTAGGTTTTCGACGCTCTCTTAGCGCTTAGATAGTCGTAAGTCAATGTTAATGTATGACACTTACGATTATCTTAGCGCTAAGAGAGCTTCTAAAATCTGTAACCATAAAGCGAAGTCAGTGCATGAACCGGCTGAACATGTAAAACATATACATATGTGACTCTTGGATTCTTGTAAGTCAGGGAAGACAAATGCTCACACTATCAATCACTCGTTTGTCTAATCCAGGATTGTGCGTGCAGTCCTCCTTGTTTCAAGACGTAATGATGAAGTGATATGTGCAACGCTTGAATTGAAATTGACATGACACGTGCAGCGGTGTAATCAGCAGATGCACTGATGCAGTTAGTCAGTTAACTCAGCGCTATCAAAATATTACATCGAACACAGTGATCGACTAGGTAAAATGACATTGGCGAATAAAGAGATTACTAGATCCAAATTATTTATGGATTACCGGTGGATTCTCTCGCTTTACTTTCATTGTTCTCGAAATTACAAATAAACGTGAAAAAAATCCCATCCTATTATCTTCTGTTACTTACACGATCCAAAAAGGAGTTTTGACTTCTTCACTTCTCTGATGAAATGAGACAGAAATTGCAAGACCTTGAGGGCAATTAAATTTGAAAATTCGAAATCCTTAAAATGCCTTTAGACAAATTAATCTCGACTACACAGGGAGATTTGTCATCTTTGAGTGGCATTAAGAAGCTGTTTGTGTGAACAGGGACGGGTTTTTATGGATAAACTCTTTCTTTATTACAACCCATGCGACGTTTGGGTACATGTAACACCGTTATGACTTGATAATAATGTTAGCATTTACACCGAAACGTCGCATCCAATGTAACACAGTTGTTGTCTATCCATAAAACAATCGTTTTTGCACACAGGAACGCTATAACGTTGAAGGTAGAATCGGGTTGCTTGTATTTCTTCAGCAACACGGATATGTGATCAGGTGATCGGATGAAGAAAAGCACCATGAGAAATATAAAATGCAGCTCCTTTATTGATTTTGTACGTATATTTATTTTATGATCACATTGCTATTTTCTTTACATTAATATTTCGCAATATTAAATCTTACACGAGGACATTAAGTGGGTTATTGCCGTTGTAAATCATGAAATAATCACCTCTACTTGAAGATGATAATTTTGTCGATTCGTCTTGAAAGTAAAATAATACATACATTTATATTTAGCTAGTTTCCGTTTACTGCTTGTTGTGATTACACATAGATTCAAGGTAGATACAAGCAAAAGCCGGAAGAATGTGTGGTTACTATGACAACTGACATTCAATTGGGTTGGTTTCTCGCGCTTTGAAATACACACAGCTAATGTATCTGAGTGAGTGAATACGGTCTTACGCCGTTTTTAGCAATTTTTGCAGCAGTATCACGGAGGGGGACACCGGGAATGTGTTTCATGCATAGTACCCATGTGTGGAATCGAGCCCAGGTCTTCGACGTGACCAGCGAACGCTTTAACCACTACGCTACCCCACCGCCCCCTAATTACCTTACTCATCAGAGCAGAAGTAATACAGTAGTAGTAGAAGCAGTAGTAGTAGTAGTAGCAGCAGCAGCAGCAGCAGCAGCAGTAGTAGTAGTAGCAGCAGCAGCAGTAGTAGTAGTAGCAGCAGTGAGTGAGTAAGTTTAGTTTTACGCCACACTAAGCAATATTACAGCTATATGGCGGCGGTCTGTCACAAATCGAGTCTGGGTCGGAACATCTAATGATCAACAGCAGGAGCATCGATCTGCGCAATTGGGAATCGATTACTGCATCAAACAAGTTAGCAAACCTAACCACCCGATCCCTTAGTCGCCTCTTACACTGTCCCCTTTTTGTGGTAAACATGGGTTGCTGAAGACCTATTCTTCCCGGATCTTCACGGGTCAGTAGTAGTAGTAGTAGTAGTAGTAGTAGTAGTAGTAGTAGTAGTAGTAGCCGAGGCACTGTCACCTAGCTTACACCACTCTTAAGTCAGTCTATCAAGTTATTCTCCCTTTTCTAAAGAAGCTATGAAATGTGTTAATTTCCTTTCGTAATCGTGTACTATAAAATTCGTTTGATTAAACCTGTGAAAGACAGCATATTCAAAACGACAAGTCTGACATATTTCATTGAATGACGTCAACGATTGTGGCCAGTTTACGCAAACAGATAAAATATTGGGATTCCATGCTTGATTTGCATTATCTCAGACCAATATCTCCATATGCTCCAAGACCACACGGCACCATCGTCTTCCAGTCTTACACAGCTGGCTCCTAACGGCACAAATCTCTTAACTACAACCTCTCAATCGTGCAGAGCTATCACAAAAATTACTGAATATTACGGATTTCCAGGCCGCGAGCGGGGATGGCAGCCTTGCAATAACATTAACGCGGTCCAAGTCTCCAACGACGCCGAAATGCCGTGAATTTGAAAATTAAATCTTAGGAGCTCTTTCACTATTCGTGGTGGAGACATCGATTTGTTGGGAGACAGTGAACGACATTAAAGTTTGATAAATCCCTCGCCATTGACTTGCCCTGTGTCATCCACATCGCTTCGCGTAATCAATTTATGGCTAATTTCACCCGAAATAATCGCTTCGCACACGCGCGGCTATCATCGAAACCCGACAATTATTCAGCAAAACAGCCTCAAGCTCATCCTTATCTTCTTTCCAAGATGGCCGCCTGTCAAAACCCTCCAGTCCATTTTTGCGTGTGCAGCACGTGCATTGACTTTACCTCGTGACCTAGGTTTGCACGTGAAAAACGTGGACGGCGAATGTAAACATATTTCTCTCATTCCGCCTGCACGCGACTCGGCAATCCCGCGCCCTTAACACGTCGATACACCGCCTGTAAAACAAACATGAATATATGGCTCCTCATTGGCTGACCGGTCGTTACCATGGAGACAATTTCCCTGAGGGTATGCTGAAAAGCAGGAACCGTTGATGAGGGATTGGAAAGTGTGCCCGTCGCACTGGGACAAAGCTTAGACGGAGAGTTATCAGGAAAGCTATCTTAGCGAAGATTCCTTATTAACCGTCTCTGCCGAAGGCGGGATAAGATGGGACTCGCTCCATCACGTTCTATAGCTGCCAAGTTTCAAGAGAAAATGAAAGAAATTAATTCTATTGATCCTTGTCAGCAAGAAAAAGATGCAAATGAGTTCCTGTGGTCACTCTGTAAATATTCTGACCATTTATGATGATTGGTGCATTATGAAATCAACAAAGGTCAATAATGAGACATTTGGACCAAGCACGTGTGACTACAAGCCGAAGGCCGAAAGGACAAGGAAGTTAAAGGAAAAAGCCAATGTACCTGAAAACCATTAGGCATCGATTTTCTATCTTTCTCCGACAATCATTTTTAGACGGGCGATATTTTCCAGTCACAGACAGCGCTTGATGTATGTTAGCACGAAACGACGCTACAAGAATCACGTAGACATTTTGGTCATGCAAAACGCATTAGAAAAATACTTATTTCACTTTCAGGGCGGTGAGGTAACCTCGTGGTTAAAGCGTTTGCTCATCACGACGAACATCCAGTTCGATTCCAAACAAGAGTACAAGAGTTAAATGTATGAAACTCAGTTCTGGTATCCCCCACCGTGATATTGTTTGAATCATGCTAAAAGCGACGTAAAGCCCGCCCAGCTCACTGTTCACGCACTCGACAGCAGGAAGTTAATAAAATAATTATGTCAAATCAAATAAATTCTGTTGGGTCTCGTGCGATTTGCAATATATTGTCATTACACTTTCACAAAATATAAACTGTTAACAATGTTGATTTTAGTGACCCTAGAAAGATCGCGCTGAGTCTTATAATCTGGAAAGCAAGTTGAGCAGGTGCTACACCTAGCATGGGTTTGATGGTGGCAAACTCTGTGCGTATGGGATTCGAACCTACCATGATTCGTTTCTGTCCACCCTTAGCACTAGATGACTAAGCCAACCAAAGGAGATGGAACCAACACTGAAAGGGAAAGCGACACGTTTTTAGTCATCAGCTGTCAACAGAAACCATGACTGTTTTCTGTCAGAAAAATAACACGACAGAAGCATTTTGTTACTTGAAAATATACAGTACATTCATTTCCTTATTTGGAGAAGTCGCTTGTGTTAATGGGTGATAATACTATTGTTTTTAATGGCTAACAATTTTTCTGTAATAGTTTGTTAATATCGCTTACATTTTGATATAATAACCAACTGTCCCTTGAATGGATATCGTGGCATCCGAAGTTGGAAATGTCTATTCGGGATTTGAACTGCTTGTTTTGTAGAGAGATCCCGTGGCATACGATAAATGCATTATGATTTAATCACGAAAATGCCATTTCACATTTCAGTTTCTCTGTCAAGAAAAGAAAGGCAAAAGAAAGGAGACAAACCAGGTTTGGTAGAGGCTAAAGTATAACAAACAGACAAGCTATTCCCAGGTGATGTATTCGATACGGCCACCGTAGGCGATGTTGCGTGTATAATATCAGTATCTATCAACGGATGCCGTGTACGTGACGCGTAAAGGACCATGCGGTCGTAATTCCACGTAATTTACCAAGCATGTACTATCTTTTGAGCGCCAGGATATGTCACAGAAGAAGTACCACATTACACCAGTGTCACACATATATTGAACTGGAACCACAACTATATTAACCAGATTTCACATCGTAGTTAAAGCGGTCTAGAAGGCAATATTAAAACATCACCCCGTATAGCTATGTAACTCCTCGAATTATCATCTTTGTCCGATCTTATTTGAGAAAATTCAAATATTCCTTTTTGCATGATAATTCCCAATCATTATAGACAAGAGACGAAGAATCATGTTCCCACAATTATCATTTTTATTATTTGATTAATTTCTAGAATTACCGACTAAGCAGCTCACCCTAATTCACATGACGTTGAGACAAAGAATATCTGAAAACGAAAACCAGATTAAACTAATTTGACGTCGGTCGTATGATTTCTTTTTACAAACACAGCGTGGTCTAATCAAAGATCATATATATTTTGTGGTATGTTTGCATTTTTTACGTCATATATTGATATTGTGTATTACACGCGATTTCTTTTAACAAAAACGAATAAAATTATTAATACAAATAAGTCGATACTGTTATATCGTGTTGTAGTAAGTCGGTGGACGTGCATATGTGCATCTCATAGTATATACTCCGATGTGTATATTTTCCTATTAATAAAATAAAACTCCTTCCTTGCAAGAATTATTATATAATTTCTGTTAAATGTTCAGCCACGATGAGTTCCATGTGTGTTTTTTTTTCGCCAATAGTGTATTTTTTCTATTGTAGAGGCTGATCTCAGAGGGAGAGATGCAGTCGGTCTCACAGTCACTGAAACATGTTATTGTCCCTACACCCTAGTCCTACCGGCAATGCTAAAGTTGAAATGAAGCAATTTCCCAGATTCTGAATTTCTGGATTCTGGGTTTCCTTTTCAATTTAAATGGGTTTGTTTGTTACAATTATAGATAGTCAGAGAGTAAGTGCTAGTCTAAGAAAGATGAGATGAGATTGTCGTGAGTAATAACTGAAATGTTTTTATTTGCACACAATAACCTGTTTGTTGAATTATGAATAACTGTTCACCAGCGGCGCGGCGTCCTTTTTCGCTTGAAATATTATGTCACGAATCCTCCACTTTCACAAAAGGCCTGAACCTACATTTTCGCAGCTCTCTTAGCATTAAGATAGTCGTACGTTAATGTTAATGTGTGGCACTTGCGACTATCATAGGGCTAAGAGAGCTTCGAAAATCTAGTCCCAGAAACATAAGAGTTCTTAATGTCTATGTATTTTAGATCGCAGTTTCACGTGCATCATAAAGACTTTTACTCTGTACCCAGGCACTACACAGACATATAAATTAACCATCTGATATTTACGTAACACATGACACTGTTTATAAATATTATTTCAAGCCTTTAATTACATATATGAAGTACCGATATCAAAATGTTTAGAAATGGTTTTAATTTAAACATGTATATCTACATTCGTGTCAAGCTGTCAGTCTCATCGATGTCGATATCTGTGGGGTGGGGGTGTTCATTTCATTTGGAAACATCTCTGAGTCAACACATCACGTGTTTTGGTAACAGTGGCACAAGATCTGGAACGCGCCAGCACGGGGCTGTCTTCCATACTGGTACACCCCACATGGTGGCACCACCTCTATCCTATATTACCACGGATTAAACCTATACATAGACATAAACAACGACTTATCTCCCTTGATGGTCGTGTTTGTTGTGAATTCAGGGCAAAGACAGCGTTTCATTGGCATTTCACGGTCTGGACGTGTTGTTGTTACTCTTGGTGTTGTTGTTGCTGTTACTGCTGCTGCTGTTCATTGCTACACCATTTTTTGAAATAATCAGCGAAAATAATAGTAACACTCGATATTGGACACATGAAGGAGAAATTTATATTTCGTTTAGAGACACATAAACAATTATCTACGAAGTACATAATCTATGAAATAGCAAAATCGCTTTTGATGCTGTTGTCTATTGCCTGGATTTCATTACAATATATGGCAAATATCATGAAAGCGTTTCTTGACTAAAGAGTTTCCAATATACTCAGATTTATAGTTATAAACACAATATTAAAGAATACGATTTTATGGAAGAAAATGTCTTCTTTAGAGTACTTTTCGGTGTAGATTCTTAAACCGTAAAGTTACAAGTTAAAAGCTAACAACTGTGCACGAATCTACACCGACACGTGTCCCAAAAAACAGCTCTTATAAACATCATACGGTTTTTATTGGCACACTAATCTGTAGAACGTGGACCAAACAGTGGTGCAACTCATAGTGCATAGTTTCTTTACACAGCAAATAAAAAATATCGACATTTCGAAATATAGGTATGAAATTGTGTCGTTGCATCAGCACAGGTCTGAGATATTTCTTTGTATGTTGTTCAAACCTAGTCTGTTACTTATCGTTAAGATATACCGAACTTCAACTACCATCACAACTAGACGGTCTTTCCGAGTTAAAAGACAGACCATTTCTTTGTTTGTAAGAACCTCAGTAAATGAAGTCAAAAGTGGCCAGTCTTAATTCCGATTGTATTTTCCTTTTATAGTGCCACCGAGGATAGTTGTTTATAACGGGAATACCACAAATGAAATATTTCCAAAAAATGTTGAAATTTCCCAACGGACAGACTTTTGTGAATCTATTTTTCTACTCGTTCACGATGCAATATTTTTAATCCAAAAAATGAATTACATACAGTACTCCTTGGGGCTGTTGGGTAGCCTAGTGGTCAAAGCGTTCGCTCGTCACGCCCAAAACCCGGTTCGATTCCCCAGACGGGTACAATGTGTGAAGCCTATTTCAGGAATAATGCTAGAAAATCGCGTTTTTTTCTCCCGCGATCTATCAGTTGAATAAGTCTGACATGTCATTGTTTCTGACGCGGTTGTCGTTTGTTGCTGTTGTTGTTATTGTTGACAACGTTTTTGCTCTTTTGAATGACAATGGTATTATTGTTTCTCACACACCCGGAGAAAAAGCGCGATTTCCGTGCGAATAAGATAACAAAAAAAATATGTGTCACGTGGCTGAAAAGATGATGTGAAAAAGTGTATAATGCTGAGTAGAAAGTATATGTAAGTATCTCACGTTGTACTGAGCATTCAGTGGTGTACGTGCATTACATATCTCTCATACATATATTACACATTTCATAAATAATTTGAGTCGTGCGTTTAAAATGAAAATATGTAAAACTGCTTCGCACGCTGTACATTCATCCAATATGTTCGAATTAGAGTGGATATTCTCATGCTTAATTACATTTTAAAAAATATATTTTGTAAAATATCCACGTGCTTGAATTAATAACAGCCTTTCAATTTCGGGTTTGTTGGATCACTGTGGAAAAGTATGTTGTATTAGGACAGATTTCAGTCAGATTTAGTCTCCATTTAAATGCAAACAGACAGCCGATGCATACAAGTCTGTAAAATACAGTTTTGCGACATTGTTGAGAAACTGTAGCAATCGGACAACAGCAGTGATGTGATCAAATATATCTAGGAAATATGTTTTGATTTTATTAGAAAAGAGCGGCCGCCTCCAGTGAACAAAGTTGACTGGCATGGTGACCGCACGTGGGATTTGATCCTAGAAATGTTTATCTGACACATTGGTCCATAGACATAAATGCGATTGTTACGAAACAATAATGAAACATTCAGTCAGCTGATTAATCGATACAATCGGTGCCTTATAAGTGAGGTTGTATTGTTTTACGCCGCTTCCAGCAATATCACGGAAGCGAAAACCCAGTCGGTCTTCGAGTCCAGAGATTTCACTGGAACAACCTTTGAGTGTTTTATTCATGACAGAAAATATTTTTGTTGCACATTCAGCTCGTCGATCACCAACTGGATCCATGTATTTGAATATCTGGCATTGCTTGTCAGTATTTGCATATTCTCATTAATAATCGTGAGTCGAAAATTAATTGCGTGTATAAAATGTTGGAAACTTGCAAATATTTCGAGCTGCACGGATTCCGAGTTATAAACGTCCCCAGAACGACATGCGTTGGTGTTAGAGCCGACATTGTCGATAGCGTGTCGTCCTAGCAACGTAGTTGCTCACTATATCGATCACTTGGTTAGACTGGAATCGGTTTGTATTTTCTTGACAAAAAGACACTCGTGTTCCATACATTTTACACGAAATTTGGATATCTTGTTTTGCGGCGACAATATTTTTGGTTTCGCAAATCAAAACTGGTGTGGACGGCGTATTTTATGAAGTTAAATATGTGTTTCTCAGATGAACTCTGTGTTATCCTATACAATCTGTTACCTCACACCTCATGAATGATATATGTGTATATGTTACCGGAAACAATTATACTCAGAGATTATGTAGTCAGTGAAATTTTCAGTAATTAGACACAATCACTGAAATTAACCAGGGGAAATTATACTTGTTTACTGAATGCATATTCATGAGCTTTCAGATGAGATAAGATATGAGTACGTCTTAGTATGAGTGAGGATGTAAGTTAAGACTAAATCTAATGAACTACGTTATTCTTTGTTACATTATCATTTCGAAAATCGTACAATATAGACACAACGACTTATACCTGGTAAACAAGCGTTATTTTCCCCATTCATGTCAGTGATTATATCGAAACGCTGACAATTTTAGCAGTTTTTCATGACAACTAAGTGAAACGTGCATTAGACATAATTACTATAAGCTGTGACTGTCATAGTTAACTAAACTGAAATATACTGTATAAGATGTACATGTACGAAACTGATGCGGAGAAAGCCATCTCATTCATTCATAGCGTCACTTTTAACAGCCAGTATGAAGTCGGTTTGTGGTCTAAGGGCAGATAAATGGTATCGGATTGTGAAAAGTTGCAAGGAGTTACTTCCCTTAGACCATACCCTGTTCGTCTACTGTCCGTTTTACAATCACAGGTGCATGAACAACCATGGAATATTCTTGGGATTTGTGTCTCGAATTTAAATAAAATTGGATTAATTAAACAGAGCGGAGAATGAAAAGGCGTTTTCTAAATTTTCAGATTGGAAGCCGGTGAAATCTGTTTCAAGGCTGGTCCGAGTTTGTTGATGAACTTTCGATCGGTGTTCTCGTGTATAAAGTTTTGAAATACTTTGACGTGGTGTCTGAACTCAACACCTCGCAATCATCACATATTACAATCAGCACCGTTTATTCTGCATACCAATACTCGAAAAAAAAATATCGTGAAGCTAATCATGGTCTTTAGCCAAATGGGTTGAAAACTTGTTCCGCTCCATTCCCTGTTTTTAATGTAAGGCATAAAAAACAACAAGAAAACAACAAACAAAACCCCAAACAAACAAATAAACAAAAAACAACAACAACAAGAAAAAAACAACCCAAAAATTAAAAAAAAAACCAAAACAAAAAACAAAACAAAAAAAACCCACAGAAACCAGTATGGCTTGTAGCACAAACACACAAACTCAAATAAACTCGCTTTATCAATTTGAAATGATGTAGCGCACTCAGCTTGATGGTGTGAGACGTTTCACCTTGACTTACATCTCGTCTCTGAAATGAATATATATACTCATGGAAACTAATTAGGGAACACAAGAAAGTACGAGTGCTCCTTTATCTATCTCCCGGAATTCTCCTGCATTGCAATACAAACCTTGTGAAGAAACCTGGAAAAGAATAAAGGGACACTTGTACTTCGATGTGTACCCTTATTCGTTTCTATGAGTATATTACAGAAAACGGCTCGAACATTGCCTGCATAAAATGTGATATAACAAATCCAGAGATTCTGGGGAATCGAACATGGGTCTTCGGCGTGATGGGCGAACGTTTTGACCACTGACAGTCTTTGTCTTCCATTTTCCATATTTCTCTAACCCGAGGTGATGCTGTGAGGGGCATCATTTAGACTCTAAGATCGTCCTAAATATCCTAGTTTGCTTTGACAGTCATTAGTGAGTTCGTACAAAGTGACATACAAAATATAATAAACACCCGGACCAAGGTTTTCGAAGCTCTCTTAGATAGCCGTTAGTTATTTTGAATGTGTGGCACTTACGACTATCTTAGAGCAAAGAGAGCTTCGAAAATCTAGGCCCCGATCTCTGGGGAATACCCAAAACAATGTAATATTTTCACAAGTGATCTGACCTACACGTCAAACCTCTGTGTATGTGCTGCGAATCTTCGCAGTTTTCTGCGTGGTGTATCATGAAAATCATGATTTCTTTTCGCAGCATGTACGGAAAGTTTGTGACATTTACTTCACAATCAAAGCACTTTTTAAAATATTAACCTTTTCTATGGAAATGATCCCCAAACACCAGTACTTTCTTTTGTGCGTCAGAATAATCTGTTTAAGCGCTGAAATGAAAACGGCATACTTGTTCTTAAATGTTTAAAAACTGAAATAATCCTCCGCTAGCAGACGGAATAGTTCTTGTTTAATGGGCATTCTAGAAATTGGTGAGTCAAAAAGGAAACATACAGCGATATGGATGACAAATTCATGTTTAATACGTTCAGCGACATTTCGATATAGATTCTTACATCGTTATCAAGCACATTTGACTTGATAACGATGTAATAATCTACATCGAAACGTCGCTCAACGTAATGAACAAGAAACTGTAACCCATAAAGCTGTATGTTTCATTTTTAGACGGAATAGTAGTTTGGTCGAGTGGCCTGAGATTGTTGTTTGAATCACTGTCTTGTTTTATTCCTTATGTTTTTCTTAATGTCCCTTTGAAAGCACCTATGCGTATTATACTGCAGCTATCCTGAGTGTATCGTTCTGGAGTAGGGGGTTGTGTGCAAAACCTCATATTTGTCAAAATCCTATATCTGCCTCCGTGTTAGACTTTTGGATAGCTAAAGAGTTTTTTGTCACAATCAATATATACATGATAAATATTCTCACTTACTGAACCACTGGATGTACAAAAGCCACTGTCGGCTCGTTACATTTGAAATATATCTCGTTTTGCATCAATAACTCCATGTGTAAATTTGTCTGAAAATATTTGTTTTAATGGTTGGTCTATATTGCACAAATAGGTTAAAGACTTAATAGGTGAACTTGTCACCTCTAAACGAGAGGGAAAAACATTATTGGAAAGAAGCAATGAAATCCACTACACACTTTACAAAGCAGTAACTTTTACACGGATCCCTGCAGTTTGCCTCAAGGACTGGCAATTGACGGTTGCGAAAATAATTAATCTGCGAGAAAGATTGGTAACGTCGGTTGTGAAAAGCAAAGTAACATATTGTTAAGAGTTGTCGCCCAAGTTTAAAACTTAAAGGTTAATCGAATCACTTCGTGAGGCAACAACAACGAAATGTGCTGTAAGTTCACATATCAATAAAATTTCTAAATAACGTTTTCACTATGAGTGAGTGAGTGAGTACGTTTAGTTTTACGCCGCACGCAGCAATATTCCAGCTATATGGCAGCGGTCTGTAAATAATCGAGACTGGACCAGACAATCCAGTGATCAACAACATGAGCATCGATCTGCGCAAATGGGAACCGATGACATGTGCCAACCAAGTCAGCGAGCCTGACCACCCTATCCCGTTAGTCGCCCCTTACGACAAGCACAGTCACCTTTTATGGCAAGCATGGGTTGCTGAAGGCCTATTCTACCCCGGGACCTTCACGGGTCTTTTCACTATGATCTTACACATAGACTGGCAATAGGAATTCAGAGCTGTGATCATATACTTCCCGTCAAACCTTTAGGATTAAGGATTAATTAAGGATTAATTAACCGAATTATATTTTCACACAGACCGGTTAGTCCTAATTAGTGGCGGCAGTTGTCCAAATGCTGGCACTGCTATTTCCGTATATGTCCCGTTTCTGGAAGTGGATTAAATTATAACACCGCATTACGTCATCTGGCGTCATTTGATTCTAGAATAAGCTTTCCAGATCATTATCTACATCTTTATATTATTATTTAAATCATATTTTCACACAGACCGGTTAGTCCTAATTACGGGTGGTAGTTGTCAGAACAGAACAGAACAGAACAGACAGAAATTTATTCTAAAAAATCACATAAGGTGACACAGAGAACATACAGCAATTTGATGTAAATTAAAACATTGAGCAAAGTCCAGTTTTGATGAATCTGGCAATTTTTAATTAAGCGGTAAATAGTCACATTTCATTAGATGCACAAATTTTTTAAATAGAGGGGTGTTTACAGAAATGTTGAGGAAGATATTTATTTCTGAGGGCTCTGAGTGCTAGGCAGTATAATAGGCAGTGAAGTTCATCACAGACAGGTGATGCACAAAGTTGACGTTTTCTGTTACATCGTTCGATGCCGTACCAACGTCAAGTTTCAATGGGCAACCTGTAGTTTGAGGTTCTAAATTTAGATATCCAGCGTCTACAGTGATAAGGTAATTGTAGCAAATATGGTTCTAAAAATAGAGAATGCTTATACATTACATAGCAATAACCCTTCGATGAGTCGGCAGCAGAGCGCCACCATAACTGCTTAAGATGATCGGCTTGAGTCACCTGTACAGTACTCTTAAGCCAAGCAGTGCCCGGTACAGATTGGCTGAGCCAGACATAATACAATCCCGTATCCTGGAGGATACGCTTGACACTTGGTATCAATGGAAAATTAAAATCAGCATTTGAAGTATATAGATTGTACGTACCATGATAAAAAATGGTATTTATTTTGTCATTACAACATAACATTTTTGCCCAGTTTGATATCATTCTAACTCTAACGGATATACTGATGGCGTATCTACCTAATTCACCGTACACCATAAAATCTGGAGTTGACTGTTTCACATTCAAAATATATTTACAAAATTTAAGATGGACACGTTCGATGATGGCAACATTTTCAGATCCCCACACCTCGGCGCCATAGAGAAGGATTGGTTTCTCAAGATTATCAAACAGTTTCAATTGGCAGTCTATCGGAATCTCAAGTTGGCGAATGTTTTTGAAAATAATAATCAATGCCTTATTAGCTTGTACAGAAAGGCGTTTGATTGGTCTAACAGACCGACCATTACCGGTGAAAAGTACACCAAGATACAGATATTAATAGTTGTACCATTTAACGTAAAAGTGTATTTCTTCCGACAATATCCTTTTGAAAATATGATCACCTTTGTTTTTTTCTAAATTGCTGGCACTGCTATTTCCGTAAACGTCCCGTTTCTGGCAGTGCATTAAATTATAACACCCCTTTACGTCATCTGATTCTAGAACAAGCTTTTCAGATCATTATCTACATCTTTGATTGGCATTCGAGAAGTTGGGTCGATGAAGGATGGGGAGTATTATATGTATATACAACTTCTTTATTTTGTATAGGTGGCGTTTCGACATAGATTCTAATGTCGGTGTCAAGCAAGTGTTTCATGGGAAGTATTTTTGGGGTGATATTTATACAAGAGGTGTTGGGAGAACACATCAGAGATGAGGCGAAAATGAGTTGTTTATGCAATAGATGTGGTTCAGGTAAATAGATGGAAACCAGTTAAAGATGGAGATGTTTGCATAAACGTGTTGTTTTCGATCCGCCTACATTCTTAAACAACACTTCATGGTCTGTTGACCACAGATTACACAGTGATAAACAACAGTCACCTCTATGATCTGAAAGTTGACTCTTCTGTTTGAAAGAAGAAAAAGGGGTATTACAGAGGTATAAAATTACTTTATTTATTAATATTGAAAGATATCTAACGTTTTAATGGGAAGAAATAGTAAGAAGACGATTTCCCCCGAATGATTGGGTATATACATTTAATGCCCAATAGACGTGCACAGAGTGTAAATATGCAATATTTCCAATACAAGATTGCACAGAATATTTTAACAGCTAATACGTCTTTACACAAGGCTGGAAGTAGAGAATGCACATTTTGTAAACAGAAATTTGTATGGCATCTATTGTTTTACATTAGTTTTGTAAAGGGAGCTAGTGTGGACCGAATTGTCCGTATAGCTCGGGAATTGGCCAAAGGACAAACTGAATTAACATTAGAAAATACATTCCTAAAAAAATAAACGCATAATGAAATTCAATAATGATACTTACAATTTTGTACACATATGTAAACTCAAACATTTCTGAGGGTTGCACATTGTTTATGGAATGGTTTAGAAGATCATGTTTGACCAAACGCAACCAAAAATGATTTTGAACGGTTTTATCAATCAGGACAAGTCAAAATATTGCACACGCGTGAACGATTGGCTGGTCGTCGTGTCTTCAGCAGATACTCGATTGTCCCCCACCCTTTGAGACAGAATCACAATAGGTATGCAACGATAGCTGCAAGTGTGCTGATAGTAATAAACTGACAACAAACCATTCTGTTAATATGGAATATCAACACACATGACCCCCAAAACTGCAAAACAAATCTTGAAAAGAAGGCAGTCAATGTTTTGGCCATTGATATCATCACCGAGTTTACACCTCGTGGCTAGAGCACCACTAGAGACAGTCACGTGACTGCAAATGGCTATATTTAGCCAAGTGAATGAGTTTAGTTGAACGCCGCACTCAAGAATATTCAAGCTACTCGGCGGCGGTCTGTAAGTAATCGACAAGACAAGCTAGTGATCAACAGCATGAACATCGATCTCCAAAACTGATAACATTAGAGAACATAACTCTCATATCTTGTATTCAAGTCTATACTGACAAGTGTTAAATGCCGAATAAGGTATTCAGAATATATTCATAGATAAGTTAATTTTATCAATGGAGATTTGTGACTGTG
Source organism: Haliotis asinina (assembly GCF_037392515.1). Lineage (NCBI taxonomy): Eukaryota > Metazoa > Mollusca > Gastropoda > Lepetellida > Haliotidae > Haliotis > Haliotis asinina. Next base: position 10,346,372 of record NC_090290.1, on the reverse strand, counting down.
TAAATTGGAATGTAATGTAAAAGATATATTATTCTGTGGAAATGAAGATGGGTAAAATAGATAAATAAATGAATGAATGAATGAATATATACATACATACATACACACACACACACATACATACATACATACATACATACATACATACATACATACATACATACATACATACATACATAAACAAACAATAGATAAAACAAACATGTGGTGGTACAGAAAACTGTACGTGTACATTCTACGATATATTGTACCCCGATGCGTTGTACACATGTGTAATTATCACTGTCATTTCATGCTGCGTTTAACGGCAATTTACCATTATCATTATCATCCCAGTTAATATGAAAATGTGATAAAAGCATCCCCAAAGCATATGCCGAAATGTTTTGGTTTTTCTTAATAAAAGTTTTATTTACGCGAATTTGTATGGCTCCAGAACTTTGGAGTTTCAAACTCATTTTCGTATACACTTGGCTGTATTTATCAAATAAACCTTTTTCTGCGAAATAGTTACCAAACGTGTGTGTGCTTATTTTTTTTCAAAATTTTCGTTTCGTGTGAATTTGTATGGTTCCAGAAATGTTTCCTTTGAACTTTTGGTTTACAAGAAATGATGGTGATGATGATCATCATCATCGTTAATGCAGACATAGGATTGACCGATTAATTATGACATCCTGAACAACTCTTACTAACACTTACTAATCACATTTTATGATCGCTACTGTGGGCGAGTACAAGCATGTCCGATGTAAACACCTCCACGTCATTTCCAATTCTGACAGCCAATCCGCGGCTATTTCCGGCGCGCGCATGACAATTTCCCGCGAAACAATTTCATGGCGGAGTGTTGAACCGCGAAAGGAAAATAGGAGAAATATATGTTGTCAATGGATGATGTTTGGTGAACGAAATTACACAAGTTGGTCCCGAGGATACTAAGGTATATATCAAGTGTCTGCTGGGAGAATATTGTTACCAAACTGTGTCGGAATGTTGAGGTGTCTGCTGGCGATATGTTCCTGGTGCTGATCTTGCGAGTTTTCGTTTTGTTCACATCGGTCTTCGTGCGAAGACGATAATTTTGTTAGCATTTCAGACTGATTATTCAAGAGACCGCAGGATTATTTTAATGAGAAAGAAAGAATGACATTGCATGGTTTAATACGTCCAATCACCAAATATCAGGGATAACGTGCTATTTGATGGTGAAATCGTTTAATTTTTTAATGTGAATCTTTTTACGATTATTTAGTCATGAGTATGTATGTCTGTTATCTAAATATTGAGATGGAGTGTCTCGTGAAGAGGACAACACAATATAAATAATACACAATACACATTACCTAGATTTGTATTGTCACAGGACAGGTCAGACCAGACCAGACAACAAAGATCATTCTGTCATCTTTGTCTCGTTAGATGTCATTAATTCACCATTTCCATACATGGCGTATACTGTAACTATAGGCTTATGGTTATGTTTGCAGACTCATTCCAGGTCGGCTGGCAGTATAACTGCCTGTGGCTGTGAGTTCTCCCACATCAAACTGACTTGATATCCAGAAATATTGTATAAAATGTTGTTAAGTCCATTTTACAGTTGCCATCATTCATTATCTTGGTGGTGGGGTAACCTAGTGATTAAGGAGTTTGCTTGTCACGCTAAAGACCCTGGTTCGATTCCACACATGGGCACAGTGTGTGAGGCCTGTTTCTGGTGTCGTCCACTATGATATTGCTGGAATGTTGGTGAAAGAAGCGTAAAACTAAACTCATTTGCTTATAACCATGAGTGTAAGCAGCTGTTTAGCTGAAATATTCCGCGTGGCATTAAGCCATACATGCCACCCTTTTGCATTGTTTTTGATCATTGAGATTATTTTCCGAGATTTTTGTTGTGTTGTGAAAAGGTACAAACTGAAAAAACAGGAATACATTTGAACATTGAACTTTTTATACCAAATCCTTGTTTCAGTTAATGTCAGATTATGATGGTAGCAGCTTCCTCGCCGAGCAGCATGAATCTGTCTGTCGTCTTGACAACGCTCGAGTCCAAGAAAACCAACCTGGATGATAAGATCGAAGCCTACACAACTCTCTCAGCGTAGGTGTCGAGCATGATTCAATGAAGTTCTACTGATTTTCATACATTCAGCATCATGGAGCATAACAAATGTTGTGTGTTCTGAAATTCTCAAATTTTGTGAACTGTCAAGTTCTCACTGTTGTAAGTTTGATGACCCGTGAAGGTCCGGGAGTAGAATAGGCCTTCAGCAACCCATGCTTGCCATAAAAGGCGACTCAGCTTGTCGTAAGAAGCGGCTAACAGGATCGGGTGGTCAGGCTCGCTGACTTGGTTGACACATGTGCAGATCGATGCTCGTGTTGTTGATCACTGGATTGTCTGGTCCAGACTCGATTATTTACAGACCGCCACCATAAAGCTGGAATATTGCTGAGTGCGACGTAAAACTAAACTCACTGTAAGTTTGATTGAGTCCAGACTTTGACATCAACAATGTTAAAAGCAGAAGTTTTACGACCAGACTTTTAGAGGGGAAATTTCACATTATGACTACTTGAGTTAAGTTTGTGTTTCAGCAACCAAGACTTGTCATAAAAGGCAGCTAACGAGTGTGTGAAATTTACACTGGTCCTGTGGTCCCTGAGTAGTGAAAATTAATCAGGACCACTAAATAACAAGTTTACAGTGGTCCTAGTGGCTATTGAATTGTGTATTGAAAGTGAAGTAAATCTATGAATGTTGTGTTGGACCAATGAAGTACATACAGGACTACTAATTATTGTCCTCTCAATGGTTCTCTGGTCTTGGAGGAAACCTTGAAAGGTTTAATTCGCCGCTGAAAGGTTTAATTCGGTCGGGTCAGGCTGAATGACTTTGTAAATTTATGTCTTGTCTCAGTTGTGTAAAAGGGTCGTCATGGCATCAATCACCAGATTGCCTGACTTAGTGCTGTAAGACACTAGTGTATTTGTTTCTTCAGTATTGATCACTGGATTGTCTGGTCCTTGCTTGATATTTTATAGGCTTCAGCCAAGGGATGGGACCGGTCCAAATTTTCTCCCTGGGTAACCCACCCCTATTACTTTACCCTACCCATATACCCATAAGGGTAGTTCCTGATCAAATGTGCTAGAAATGGCAACATATTCTTTGGCCTCAAGGCTACGATTTTGAGGTTTTCAATATCTCAGCCATGTAGTGTATTCAAAACACATGACTGCTTAATTATTGTTGAAATCTTCAAAGACAGTATAATCTTTTAATCATGGATGCATAACATTTTACATTGTTAAATCTGTTGGTCATGTGATCATAATAGGTCCAGGTATTGAGGCGGGTATAGTTAACATATTTGAGTGTGGTGATTGACGACAAACTGTGATATGTGTCATGTTGTATACTCAATGCTTTTCCAGACAATTAAGAGAAAATGAGTTGAGTTTCATCAGCCTTGACCTGACAAAGCAAGCTGACCGAGTGTTGACGGTTTTAAGGAGAGATGTTCAGAATGATTCCAATGCTGTTCGTCAGGGGGCGCTGCAAGTGCTTGGATTTTGTCTCCACGATACAGAAATAGTCAGGTATGTTGAGAAACGGTTTGGTTCCTGAATTGACATCAGTATTACCAAACGAAGCACGCTCTTGACAGAACCTCTGTCCCTGAACCATGGTTTATTGTCTGGTTCGTCTTGATCATGTTAATGGTGAGTTAAAATTTAAGACAATATACCAAGATATCCCATGGATTCTGGCTGGCAGTGCTCCTTGTGTTAAGCTTGCAGCTGACCATAGATAGCCATTGATATGCATGCTAGTCTTATGGTTTGTGCCTTCATAATTGAGATAAGGACTTTTAACAGTAGAATGATTGTTATCCTGTTTGAGAGATAGCTTTAGAGGGCATAATTTGTGAATCAGTTTTAATGCATAAGTTCGCTACAAATTGTAGCTGAATAGAACAAGCAGAGAAAATGTTAACAATATTTGTCTCTTTCAAATCAGACAGGTAAAGTGTTGCTAGAATGAGCTATAGCCAATCTCTTTGGGCAAGTATTCTGGTTAAACTCTACTCAAGTTTCCATGGGCGGTTAGGAACCCTAGTGGTGAAGACATTTGCTTGTCATGCTGAAGACCAGGGTTGATTCCCCACATGTATAAAGGCCATGTCTGGCAGCCCCATACTGTCTAATTGCTGGAATGTTGCCAAAAGCACATAGAACTGTACTCATTCACTCGTGTCCATTACATTTCCAGGTTCCTAACTCCGGCCTTGAGCAGCGAGCTCCTCACTCTGCTAAGACAGTGTGTGGAGAAGACCGAGGACAAGACAACAGCAACTCGAGCGCTGTGGTGTCTCAGTCAGCAGCGTCTTGCTGAAGCTGTGGTTATGAAAGAGGTGAGGCCAGGTCTAATTACATTGTACCTCTTGTCAAAGTTCAAGGGTTGAATTTGTCCAGGTCAACCTGTGTTCCATGTTGAATTGGTTGTCAGCGTCAATATAGCTGTCAGTTTTTCAGCTGTGAATGCAAATATATGTTTACATTTTGATTCTGTCATTGACTCTAGAGTCCTTTGTCTAATCACTTTAAGACTCTTCCTATCAGAGGTGCATCCTGCATCCTGCATCCTTTACATTAAACTTGTGCTATGAAATATGATTGTTCTGAATCAGTGTTTAAATCATTTCAGCTGCCGGTGTTACTAGTCATGTGTGAACATGCCTTTACCAAGTGGAAGAATCAGTCTACTGCCGTGGAGTACGAGGCTCTCAATGTTATCTCTAGGTATGACTGGCAACAGCTGTGCTTCATGTTTTGTTCACACTAATGTGTGCTCATGGTGGGAGGCTTCATGTGTCTGTTAACACTCTGATGTAAAATATTTAGCCCATTGTGGATGTTTTTGTTTTTTATGCAGAAAAAATCAGTGCAATTTCCCCATGGGCTAACAAGTGTTCAGTATGAAGTATCCCCAGCCATGGACTGGTTGAAAAGCTGCTGTTGACATACTCACTCGCTCACTATATTGTGAAGGCATATGCCTTCAGTTGAAAATATCTGTGAAAAGCTTGTGTTGTATGAAAGTATTGTAATTTAGTTATTGTTGAATAGTTCTTGAAATTTCATTGAACATCGCCTGTGAAAACAAATTTAACGTCGTCTTGCAAGTTGGTGGAAAGTGCTGTCAGCCATCTATAGTTATCTAGAGATGCCAGCGTCTACAATTTTATAGTAATGGCTATTCATACACCAGTGCATTTGCACTGAAAATTCTACAAAATTTTAAGAAAGTGCATCATAATTTTGATATATAGTGATTAACAAATATTTTCGTCATTGAAATACATTTTCGCCAAAAAAGAGACAAAAAGATTAAATATAACGCTGATAATTTGGAAATTTGCTGTTGTGGCATGTGAAATTGAAGCTTCATGTTTGGATCGTGTCATATCGTTTTTCAGAATTCATCATGATTTGAAGTATTTAGTTGACAACTAAGTTTGTGATCAGCTGTCTAAGGTTGATCCTTGAAACTTCTTTTTTCAACAGTTTGTAGTTGGCTTATCTGGTTATCCTTAGTGTTTGACTCTGTGTTTGGGACAATAAATATTCTGTGTTGGTGCCAGATTTGTGGAACAGATTCCTGCCGAGATGAAGTCTGGTTGTCCGAAGTGGGGAAAGCTGGTTGTGCCCCTTGTTGCTCACCCTGCCATCAAGATCAGAGAGAGAGTGCTACCGCTGCTGGACACATGTCTTCCCTGGATGGTCAACATTAAGGAGTTAAGGACCGTACTTGTCCAGGACTTCCGAACTGTAAGTACACTTCTTTGGGGTGAGGAGAAAATTTTACATGGTGTTGACCAGACAAAGTTAGGTCCTCTACTATTGTAGGGCTGGTAGGACCCCTTGTAGAATCCCGATTTGATGATACATGTGTGTTCTTTTCCAGTGTTTCCTTTATCTGGTATAGACTGTTCCTTAAACAGTACAAAGTTACAATGTCAGCTATTAAAAAGGCTGTCAGTCATCATGTCTGACAGATGTTTAAATCAATTTTCTAATTACCCATGTCACTTTTGCTTCTCAGAAAATGTTACATTTGCACATTGACATCAAGGTGTTGTCAAATGAAAAAAAATAGCAGTTTTGGAAAGCTGTAGGCTAAAAATAGCAGCATTGATGCATTGTTATATTCTCTACATTTCTGACTGGTTTTTAGGATGCAAGGTCTCACAGAGAAAAAGGTGTGATACTTGAGTGGTAAAATTTACAAATGACCAGTGTTTGACGGTCGCAATGTCCAGCTGTAAATAATGCAAGCAGATTTCTCAGAATGACCAGTCTGTCATTATTTTCTGCGCAGAACTGCATCCTTCTGGCAGTCAAACATTTCATTATGTGTTTGAGGTTATGTTTCATTTTGTCAGTGCCAGTACTTTTGGTTTTCACCAAAGTGGTAAGTGTTGGAGACAGATGTTACTTCAGTGTGTCTTCTTTTATCCCCTGACATGACATTGCTGGAATGTTGCTAAAAATGGCATACTCGTTTATCAGACGTTAGGCTAGGATACAGTGTTAGGAATGAAATACTGTTAAAAACAGGTTTAATCCACAGACTCACTCTATTAACAGAAACAGTGTCCAGAGTTGAAGAAACTGTTCCATGGCAATGAGATCTATGTATTGAAAGTGTGGAGGATTCTGGTGAAGCTTTTCGGAGAGGTAAGAAATATCAGCATTTGATGAACCAATGACCATTCAGCAAAGTACTTGTTCAAATATGGTTGCAGCGACTCTTGTCTTTGTGTTATCTTGTGGGCAAGTGCTTTGCACTGATAATTTATTAAGTTGGGTTACTTGTGAATGAATGACATCCCTTTATCAGAACTTATTGGTGGTCCAGTTAATTGAAATAATCAAAGATTGATCACCGTGACTAAACAACAGCAATCCATAGTATTTTTTCAACACAAGCTTTGGAACACATGTTTGCATTAACAATATTTTTCACAAGGGTGGTTTTGCCTGCGTTACTAAATTTACTCTTCATAACCATCATTCAAAGTCACAATTGAATCTTATCTTAAAAGACACCAAGAAATTTATGCTGCTAACATACTAGAAATCCTGTAATTTGTTATTTCTCATTTTGTGCAATTTGATATTACTGATCATTTCAACTATGATTTAGAAACAAGTATTGAAATCTAAAGAAATGGTGCTTAAATATTAATGGAAATAGTGTCAGTTCTTGGTGTGAATAACAGGACTGTGCATGTTGTTCCAGGAACTCCACCATGGGGGCTTCATCAACCACATGCTGCCTATAGCAGAGCTCGGCTTTAAACACGCCCTGGCAGAAGTCAAGATTGAAGCTTTCAAATCCTGGAAAAACCTCATTGACAACTTTGCTCTCAATCCAAGTAAGCATCGCTTGTTTCAGTTGTCCTCCATTTCACAGTTTCTAGCTTCTGGACCCAGTTGGATTAAATAATTTGTATCTGTAAACCAGGTTCAATAACAACATCTTGATCAAGAGTTATAATGTTTACATCGTCATAGTCAGCCATGATCCTACTGAATTTGACAGATTCTGTCAAAGTTTGTATGTCCTGTTTATTTTAGCTAACTTGGTAGTGTTTCATGAGATAATTAGTCGTATTTATTTTCAGGTATTGTCAGTGATCCAAAGAGGGTGAAACTCATAATGCAAGTTTTCAAAATTAATAATGCCAAAGTGGAAAGTGTTGCCTTGGAGAAGCTTGAAGCATGGTGGCATTTTGTGACAGCTCTTGGTTCCAAAATCTCACAAAATTTTGACCAGGTATGTAGTGCAATTGATGTATCTGTGACTAAGGATCAGAATGTAAATTGAGAATATGAGTTGTGTGTATATTCTTTGTTTACGCCAACTTTCAGCAAGTCATATTTTATGTGTTTCAAAAGTAAGCATTCAAACTTCAGAAAGTATGTTGGAACTTATTCACTGATGTTTTAAAGATGTCTTATGATGCCAAACAGGTAAAGCATGCGTGGTGATATATACAGAGACACCTACCCATCCATGCACCTACCTGTCCATCTTCCATCTATCCAACTACCTATTCATCATGTGTTCTTCCATCCACCTACCCATCCATGCACCTACCTGTCCATCTTCCATCTATCCAACTATCTATTCATCATGTGTTCTTCCATCCACCTACCCATCCACGCACCTACCTGTCCATCTTCCATCTATCCAACTATCTATTCATCATGTGTTCATCCATCCACCTACCCATCCATGCACCTACCTGTCCATCTTCCATCTATCCAACTATCTATTCATCATGTGTTCTTCCATCCACCTACCCATCCACGCACCTACCTGTCCATCTTCCATCTATCCAACTATCTATTCATCATGTGTTCTTCCATCCACCTACCCATCCACGCACCTACCTGTCCATCTTCCATCTATCCAACTATCTATTCATCATGTGTTCATCCATCCACCTACCCATCCATGCACCTACCTGTCCATCTTCCATCTATCCAACTATCTATTCATCATGTGTTCATCCATCCACCTACCCATCCATGCACCTACCTGTCCATCTTCCATCTATCCAACTATCTATTTATTCGTCATGTGTTCATCCATCCACCTACCCATCCATGCACCTACCTGTCCATCTTCCATCTATCCAACTATCTATTCATCATGTGTTCATCCATCCACCTACCCATCCATGCACCTACCTGTCCATCTTCCATCTATCCAACTATCTATTCATCATGTGTTCATCCATCCACCTACCATCCATGCACCTACCTGTCCATCTTCCATCTATCCAACTATCTATTTATTCGTCATGTGTTCATCCATCCACCTACCCATCCATGCACCTACCTGTCCATCTTCCATCTATCCAACTACCCATTCATCATGTGTTCATCCATCCACCTACCCACCCATCATACACCCATCTATACTTCAACACCCACCCATCCACCAACCCTGCATCCATCCACCTACCCTGCATCCATCAATGTCAGTGACATAGTATTGATGTCATGTAAAGCCAGCGGATAATGCATGGGGAGATACGAAGACATGAGCACCCTATGTGCTGAAACAATGATTAAAATTATATATATTAATCCCTTGTGTCTGCCAGGTTGTGCTTCCGCTGCTACAGTTCTGTATTGGTGGCAACAGAAACAGTGCCGTCCACCCGATGACACCGACAACACCACACATGGGTTTGTAGCTTTTTCTGTAAATGAGAACCTAATGTCATGTGTCCGTTGTGTTGTGTCTGTTTCCATGGCAACAAGTTTCACATATTATTTCACGACAAGTAGTTACCATTACCTTGGATATCAATGTGCTGTTGTTATATCTTGTGAGTCTGACCTCTTGAAGATGTAGTTACCTGTCCCATTATCTCAAATACATCTTCAAATGTTTCCTTTTGCCAAAAGCTTCTTAAGAACCTGACTCACTCATTCCATTCCCGGTATGTCAGGTTTGAAGAATGCCATGTCAAGTCCAGTGACTCCCCGCCTCAACCTGACGGTCAGCAGCCCTGGGATGTCCCGCCCCGTCTTCCCCGCGCTACAGCTCAAGGGCTGCGACGTCCTCGCCCACATCCTGGTGTGCCCCAGTAAGATGCTTGACCTCCCCAAGGTCGACATTAAACTCGGTGAGTATGTTGTTTAACACCACACATGGAAATATTCCACCCCTATGATAAGACTGACACAGACTGTCCAATGATTGGTCCTGTGGAAACAGGTCATGCTCGGTATGACAGGTGGATGTGGATGATCCTTAACTTGAGTAGTGTATGAAGATTTGTGAGTACATTAAAGTAAGGGTGATAAAATGGGCAAATAGTGTTCGCCTGTAGTGTGCATCTGCACCGTCTAGTTCATTATACTTGGGGCAGTGGGGTAGCCTAGTTGTTAAAGCCTTCACTTGTCATGTCATATTGAGCCCATGTGACGTGACACCGTGATATTGCTGGAATTTTGCTTAAAGCGACGTAAAACCATACTCACTCATTAATCTCAGCTGGTATGAATCAGATGACCGCAAATTACACAGAAAATGGCCCTCAAGTCAGCATTTGTGTTCAAGACTGTAAAGGTTAAATCTTCCTGAATTTATTGTCTGTTTGCTAGGTACAACTGGAGGATATTGGCAGTTTTTTTTAACTCGACCTTGGTTGTGTTGTAGATGGGCTGTCATGCGAAGTGGTCAGTGGGACGCCGATGTTTCTGAAACATGCTTCTGTGATAGTATCCTGCAGTCTTGACCTTATTGGTGCCCAAGGATCACATATACCAGGTGGGTGGTTTGCAGGAATTGAAATATTCAGTATGTGTCTTGGGATCCTTATTAGGTGTATTCACAAACCAGGTAGGTGGGACCCATCAAGATCTTGGTTAGTACTGTCTTCAGTGACCAATGCTTGTCAATTAGAGGCAACTTGCAGGATGAGGTGGTCAGACTCGCAGACTTGGTTGACATGTCAGCAGTTCCCAGTTGCACAGATTGATGCTCATGCTATTGATCACTGGATCGTCTTGTCAATACTTGATTACTTACAGACCACTGCCATATAGCTTTAACATTGCTGAGGGCAGCATAAAACTACACTCACTCACTCACTCACTCACTCACTCACTCACTCACTCACTCACTCACTCACTGTTACAGAGCCTCAACTGATATACATCTGGCACTGTCTGCTGCACCACCTCCGTTCGGCCATTGAGTCGTCCTCCAGGTCTGAGAACAGAGAAGCCTTGTCCAGCTTTCTTGGTCACTTCCAGACTCTCGTCTTCAGCCAGAGTCTGACGCCTAAAACTATCATGGTAGGTATCAATACGGCTAGCCATAGATAGTTTGCCTCAATGTGGCCAGCTATAGACCGTTGGGCTCAGTGTGGCCAGCTATAGACAGTTGGACTCTAGCACAAGTTGTTTATACTGCTTACCTTCATTACTGCACTGACATGTTGTGGACTTGAATGACATGTCATTGGTTCCCCAATTTGCAGATTGATGCTCATGCTGTTGATCACAGGATTGCCTGGTCCAGCCTCGATTATTTACTGACACCATATAGTTGGAATAATATAACTAGTATATTGCTGAGTGTGGTGTAAAACTAAACTAGCTCGCTCACTCATTACCGATTCCTTGGTGTAGTGGTTAGTCTCAGAGCGTCCTCCCGGGGAGAGGAAGGTCGCAGGTTCGATCCTTGCCACATCATACCAAAAGATGTTAATATGTGGTACTTGTTGGTCCCTGCCTGGTGCTTTGCGGTAACTGGTTCAGCAAGGACTGGTTGGTTTGGAATCAGTATAATGTGTTGGAGTTGGATATTCATGCTTAATTGCAAAATGGTATCTTTGTTGAGTTAGCGTTATAAAACCACCAGAACTCAGGGCAAAGACAAGCCATGCATACACACACATGCATGTTGTCATATGAGGACATATTCTTCTGTGTGATTATAATCCCCTTCTAAGCCACTTCACTTACTCATTACAAATGAAGTGGAGTGAGTCAGTAGGATTAACAGTAACGATCATAATAATCACAGTCTGTTGCATCACAGTTTGTTTCCATGCATTTCCACACACTCAAAGGTTTAAGGGAGGTCACTGTCTATAATATGGACCTGTGAATGTCTGGGTGAGAATGTATCTTCAGTAACCCATGTCTGTTGTAAGAGGCAACTGATGGGATCAGGTGGTCAGGCTTGTTGATCTTGTTGACATGTCCGAATTGTCTGGTCCAGACTCAGTTATTTACAAACTGCTGCAATATAGCTGGAACAGGGCTGAGTGAGGCCTAAAACTGAACTTGCTCACTCGAGCTATGTTCATTCTTCACTTTGATTGAGTGAAGTCAGTTTTCTAAGAATTAAACGCGTTTTCAGACCCTGACAACTTTGAAGATATGAAGATATATAGTTTCAAACACTGAACAGTAGTGCCTAAATAGTAGTTTTTGTTTGAATCTAACAAAATGTGATTGATTGCTTGGTAAAATGTTCACTGTGACCAATGTTGGATTATTTTCATTAATTAGAAAAGTACAAGATGTGTGTACGTGTCTTAGAGCTGTAGGAGTCAGTGTTCTGTTCTCTGTTTTCCAGAAACTGTTTGCTCCAGTGTGCAGCTTACCCCAGAAGGCGCTCGCATCAACTGCATACAACATCAACAGCGGCAAGGTCGTTCGGGTAGGGGATCTTGGTCTGGCACTTTTCAATAATTGAAACTTTTTAGTGTTCACAAGCAGTGGTACAGAGATCGAAATTCCTGCTTCTCAAGACTTCCAAATTGTGGACAAGTAACACTACAAATTTTAGCATGAGGCCACACTAGTATGTTTGTACTAGAAATTCTATGAAATCTAAAGAAAATTAATTAAAATTTGGATATATTAAGAAAAACATGTTTTTGTTGACTAAATAAGTTTCCATTATAAGAGATTGCAAGAAGGAACATAATTCTTACAACTTGGAAATCTGTTAGAGGTATGTGAAATTAAAGCTTCACTCTAATGTTATGGCCAAACTACTAATTTTAATCCTTGAAACTGTTATCAACACTTAGGGGATGCTTACTGGGGGCCATTCTATGATCAGTCACTGGTTTCTGTTGCAGGGAACACCTGCTCTGTTTCTGTGTGAAGTTCTGCTGGCGCCAACACTTCTCAAAGAATTAGCCAGCTCGGAAAAGTAAGTTGAATGTCGGCTCATGTTTCTGACCATGCCAGATTTTTCCACTTAATTTCGGTATGACTGTCTCATGGTAGGTGAACTAGAAGGCTGTTTCAGTGTTGTCACAACCCCTAGTGTACAGTGCACAACCATGTGCACTTAAAAGAACCAGCAAATACATTGGTAAATGACGAAATGGTGGCGGTATCAATATGTGCAAACGGAAATGCATGTTGCGGGTACAGCGACATGCAGTAAATTTGAACAAGGTACTGTGACTCTGTCCTAGTCCACCCAGCTGTGAATGGGTACCTTGCAAGGAAAGACGCAATAACTTGGTGTGCTAAGTGGCTGCAAGAGGTATATATATGTTCCCCAGGGATTTGAGATTGATAATATGATGTGCTGTTTAGATAGGCAGCCAATGACTAGTTGCATGAATATTTAAATATCCTATAACATGCATTAAAAAATAATATGACAAGTTATACCCCTTTCTGCGTCAAGATACGAAATGTCATTTGGAAGATACTGCAAGATCCTGTCTCTTTATTTCATTAACAAGTCACAATTCTGAAATGAGCATGTATTTTGAGATAAGCGGGTTTAAGTGGGAGTGAAAAACCAGAAAATTAAACAGTTTATCAAGTGCTGTCTTTCTCTGGGGTAGGAGAGTGGTTAAAGCGTTCTGTCATCATGCCAAAGATCTGGGTACGATTCCCCATATGGGGCCAGTTTCTAGTGTCCCTTGTCATGATATTGCTGGAATATACTGAAAGTGCCATAAAACTAAATTCACTCTCGTCCTCTGTCATAGGTGAACTATCTCAGCAGTGTCACATGACATAACTGCGAATCCTGTTACATCGTTTTGAAATAAGATCACACTTGAAAGAATGTTCTGGGCGTTATGTCGTCTTTTTGATTAAAACAGTTTTCAAAGGAAAGTTCTTCAGATGAAATAATTGATTAACAAGTAATCATTCTTATGCTGCAAAGCGGCAAATTTGGGATTGAATTCCTGAAACAAAAGTTACTTATTTCTAAAAGCATTAATGTGCATTTAATAATCAAGGAAATATTTGAGCTTTGGGTCTCATTTATTGTAGTTGATCAACCAATCAGCTTGTTGTACATGTTCTAGTTCATATGAAGTTATTATGCAGCCTAGATCTGGGTTTTTGAGGCTCTCTTAGCGCTAAGATAATCAGAAGTTATGTTAAAGTATGGCACTTACAACTATGTTATCGTTAAGAGAACTTTGAAAGTCTGAACCTAGTACATTATATTGACTTCCTTTAACATATTCAGTTACCAGTAACCAAGGTAATTAGATTACCATTTTGTTGTGGCATTTATTGTCAACCCTGGTAAGCCTTAAAAATCACATGCATATCTTGAAAATCCTTGACACTGTTCGTCATATTACGAATAAGATATGTTATAAATTGTTCACTGGTTACAAGGGGGGGGCATGAGTGGATATAACCCTTGATGTTTTTTTAGGGGAACATAACCATACATCGAGGGTACATTAACCCATGAACCCTGAGAGACCATTGAACAATATATTTATCTTACCGAACACCTCAGTGTTAATTTTGGATTCTTTGAAGCATGGGTGTTGGATTGTACACTTCAGTCAACCTGTGTGAATCAAACAATTGCGAATCTTGCATCTTGCTGCTTTTCTCACTAGTATTGTCTTAGTAAAGTCACCACAGTGTAATTCCCTTTCTTAATATTCACTGGGACTACATTAGAACATTTTGTTAAAATATATATATTGGAATGACAGGCTAATCTTTTTGTAGTCGTTGCTAGATTTTGTACACGACACAAGAAAAACAGATTTAGATATATTTCCCTGCCATTGATTTGCATTCGCAAAACTTTGGTAATTTCCGTGCATCATGGGTGATAAATGTTGTTCGAGATAAAGAAACACTACCAGGAAGTGCTGAATGAGTTGCCATTGGCAGCGGGGTACTTTAAAGAGTACCTTGCTTGTAAGTGGGGTACATTGAGAATAATAGTAGAGCGCTAGCCAATCAGCAAACGACATATGTGCGAGGTAAGATAAATCTGTATGTACCTTTCTATCATTTTCAGTTTCATCAGCCTGTTTTCGACTCTCATCAACTGTGGGACCAGCACAGTGACGGGTGTTCTGGAGTTTTGCCAGGCTGTTACCAATGTCCTCAATGAACAGGCTTCCTTCATTACCAACCCCGACGCCCTCTGGCGGCTGTGGAGCATCTTGGCCAACACCCTCCAGGAACATATCGTCAAGGTAGGCAGTGTTTTCGTTCTCTGGTATATGCCTGAAAATTGCTGGTAGAATTCATAAGGGATCGGTAAATTAAAAACTAGCTGGACACTATGTTAAGTAAATCATCAAATAAGAATCAAAATAAAAAGTCATGGGTAAGCAAATGACAGTCATGTCTGTGCTTTCATGGTCGCAAAAATGGTTAAGTTTTGGAAATACCCTGGCTGTGTGACAAGCGATGCTTGACCATGTGATTGGTCAATGTAATTGGTCAATCGGAATTACCAGTTCAAGTATTATTACCTCAAATGGTGGCTGGAACGTAATGAACCTGAGAAAATGGAATATCTGGATTGTCTAACCACATCTCCAATGTTACGTCATTATTTCGAATTTGTCAGCATGTCAGTATCCTTACAGTATGATAATAAGATATGACTGGAAAATTTCATTCATGCCACCGTGTCTGATAAATAATGGAGTCAGCGGGAAAAACTGTGTAAGTCTAGATGTGGGCTTTAGTGGTGTTCCGATTAACTGAAATAAAACGAAGATTGGCCTCAGTGACTAAGCGACCGAGCTGTCAATTACAATCTCTCATAGTGGAATACAACAATTTTAGAACTAATGAAAAAATCATGACTGACTATTTCTTGAAGATTCCTGGAAGTTTATGTTTATGAAACTTGCATCATTATACACTAGATGTGAAGTTTGCAAATGTTACAGTGTTCCCAGAAATTATTGAGAAAATCTTTGTTTTTTTTCTAATGATGCTAAGATTGGAAAAAGGGCTTTCACTATGCACTAAGCATACTAAATAAGGGAGACAACTCTTGAAGGCTTAGAAGGCAGCTCATTACGTCAAGAGTTATCTCCCTTGTCTGAGCAGACGGCTTCCTGTGTTGACATGGCAAAATTTACAGCAAGAGAGAAAAGAAAGCTCATTCTAGATGATTTTGAAAGGGGTGAGGCTGATGCTAAAGTGTTAGCTTGTAGACATGGTATTCCTCTGTCTACAGTATACAGAACTTTGAAGAATATTCAAACAGGAACCCTGATAGAGCACAAAGCAGGGGCAGGTCGGCATAGGAAATTCAGTGTTGTGGATCGCCGAAGACTTGGGCAGATTGTGAGTAGGGGCAAATTGAAAAGTGTTGAGAACATCAGAAATGAAATGATTAGCAGAGGAAGTCCTCAGGTATGCAATGAAACAGTTAGGCAGGAATTACAAACGTGGAATTCCCTCGCCGTTGATGAAAGATGCACAAAAGGAAAAACGTTTAAACTGGTGTCGGGCTCATGAAAATCAAGATTGGGATAATGTTTTCTTTTCGGATGAAAGTTCTGTTTGGCTTTTCCCTAATTGTGTGAAAATTTGGACCAAAGATACTGTCAAACCTATCTACCAGCGACCAAAACATAGCCCGAAGTTTCACATGTGGGGTGGCATATCGGCTTGCGGAGTGACGCCATTGTGTGTTTTCACGGGAAACTTGACAAAAGAAAGATACGTTGACATTCTAAATGGTCACCTTCTTCCGACAGCACAAACATTGTATGAAGATTACTGGATTTTCCAGCATGATAATGACCCAAAACACACTGCGCGCTACACAAAACAGTGGTTGTCGGGCGAAAATGTTCAAGTTTTAGACTGGCCCAGTTACAGCCCAGACCTAAACCCAATTGAGAATGTGTGGGGAGTCATGAAGGACAGAATAAACCAAAAGGGACTGAGAAATATTGAAGATATGAAGGCCGAGGTGGTCCAATATTGGGATACCCTGTCACACGATTACCTACAGACTTTGATGGGTAGTGTGCCTAGGCGTATTCAGGCATGCATTGGTGAGCGAGGAGGTCTAACAAAATACTAAAACAAGACCGAGACTGTAAAAGGATGATGTTTTAACATGTTTATGTAAGTAAAACGCCAGAAGTTAATAAACGTAATGAGTTACATGAAGCTACATGATTCTCAATAATTTCTGGGAATACTATATTTGTGCAGTTTCTAAATAAAACAAAAACAACAAGAGAGAACCAAGTTATACTTATCTGCAAAAACGCAAATAGTCATAGTTCCAGATACGGCGTGTAGTTGCGTATTTTACTCAGTGAAAATCACATTTGCTCAATTAATTACAAATCTGGCGGTACAAAAACTGCACAAAATCATTTAAAACTATAGACTTTACTCAACCAACTAATAATTCGTCATGCCGCCGAAACTCTACAACAGCATTACCTACTGGTAGGCGACGCCTATATATATATATATATATACTATTATGGCCATAGCCATGGTCCGGTGTTTACTCTAATAAACGAGTTGAGTATTTAGAAATTCCTGCCAAGTGTTTGGCAATGTGACATTTAGAAAAAACTTTTAGTCTATTGAGATGTATTTATATTTGTATATTTAGAAGAGTTAAGTATACTTAAAGGATAAGAAACCGGGCGTAAGATTACTCAATTCTTTTAACTAGTGGGAGTAAACAAAATGCTAGTTAGTCCGCAAAACATGCAATTACTCATACATAAACAGACCTGGGAGCAAATAGAAAATTTGAGGAATGACGCAAACCAATTTATTTTGAAGATTGCCCTATGGTAATGAACCAGTCATTAATTGCGAAATTTAAACCAGTTCCCAACACATGTGGTGTCAAGCTTACTTTGGTACTGTGGTCAACAAACGTTTTAATGTTGATATCCCTTAACCACTGCAATGTGACATTAACTGATCATTCAGGTGATTTATTGGTGTAATGTTAAATGAATTTCAATGTGAATTGTATTTCCAGACAAACGAGGTGAATCAAGGTGACTCGCTGGAATACAACTTTGACTCCTTGTATACTGTCTTGCTGTTTCCTGTCAAAAACAAACTGGGTACTCGTCTAAATCAGGTGAGTATTTAATGTCATCCAATCATCTGATTTTTTTTAAAGTTCAGGTAAAATGACATTAAGTTAACAAGATGTTAGTTTGGGGAAAAAAGTTACATAAAGTGCACTTGTTTCTACTAATGCCCTGATCTTCCTCTTTCTTCCCCAGCCTATCTCCAAGTCGCTGCTCAAGACGTGGGGAGAACTGTACCGGAGTTTCGCTCGTCTATCAGCCCTTGTCACAACGGCCGAGGCTAACATTGCATGTGAAGAATTTTGCCAGAAAGTCCTCCATTGTCTAGAAGAGGAACCATCAAAGGTAAGAAATGCCAGTTGACTCTTTTTATTGTAACAATTCCTAATAATAGGATTTGAATAGTCATGATTGCAAGTGGCAGTTTGATGGTCACACATAATTCCTTGTGTTCCTGAGTTCTGTTGTTCTGTGGTAAATTCTGTGCACAATTTCTGACTGTTCTCATATTAAAAATCAGTTGCTGTGTTGGATTTATAGCAGATGGTCGTTTTGCACACCATGGGAAAGTTGCTGTATTACTTTGTGATATATTTTTGTATGAGTGATGGTGCCAGACTGGTTTGAAACCTTACATGGTTATAAAATGAAAATGCTTTTTGCTGTTGAAATACAACTTAAAATAAAACTCATTCTTTAAGTTGATACCTGAGAAGGTCCAGGTTAGAAACCTGTCTTCAGAAACCCATGGTTGTTGAAAGAAGCAGCTAATGGTATCGGGTTGAAAGGCTTGCTGACTTTTTGAGACACATGTCATCAGTTCCCAGTTGTGTAGATCAGTGCTCATGCTGATGATCACTGGATTGTATGGTCCAGGCAGGATTATTTACAGACCATCGCCATATAGCTGGAATATTGATGAGTGCAGCGTAAAACTAACCTCAGTCACTTACTTTAAGTTTAATCTGAACAGCTGAGCCAGATTTAACCTTAACTGTATTTGTTTCTACCAGGAGAGTGCAGTTGTGGAGTTTGTAGCTCAGATGTGTCAGGTTGTGGTTGACAATGTCGACTTCTCCTCCCTTGGAAGCAACAGTGGCTTTTCACATGGAGGTAAGACAAAGTTTATGTTGTGTTGATTGTACTTCAAATTACTGCCATACACATATGTTTTCATGACTTCTGAAAGATGTTATGTTTTCCAGTTCTTGATTTTGAGTAAACATCATTGATGTCGACCGAGTTCTTTTGTTTCCTTGCCTTCAAGGAAGGTGTAGTGTCATCTCATGAACCATGTCACACTGCATCACACATTTTTGTTGATTGTGTGGAAATTCATGTAATTTTCTATAATGCCTCATTGCAATTTTCTCGAAGCTTCTCTGAGTCCGTCCAAATGGATCAAGCGGAAGAACAAACCGATGGAAAATCTACAATCCTTCATCAAGCTGCTGGTCCACTTGCTTGAGGATCTTGCTGAATTGACAGAGTCAGGGGAGACAACTCTTACTGCCAAGCAGGTATATGTTGTAATTACCTCTAGTCTAACAAGTAATAATATAACATAACATCGGAATATTATTATTGAAATAGAATTTTCAAAATACCCAATCAGACGCATGGGATTTTGAGCCAATCAGATGTCAGCCTTCTGAAACCGATCACCTGCATACCATTTTTTACATATTTGCTAACTGAATCTGAAAGAAGCATTTATGAGGATACCTCAGGAGTGCTACATATTTCTAATTGGATTAGATGGTGAAGGTTAGAATTAACCTTCAGTAACCCATTCATGTCGTAAGGGATCGGATGGTCAGAATTGGTGGCTTGGCTTGGTTGACATACATCATCGGTTCCCATTTGTGCTGATTCATACTCATTCTGTTGATCACTGGATTGTCTGGTCCTTATCCGATAGAAGACAGCCACCATATAGCTGGAATATTGCTGTATGCGGCGTGAAAATCAAATCACCTTAACTGGGCTAGTTAAAATGGAAAGGGTGCTACATAAAGTTTTTAAACAAACAGTCCTGTGATTACACGATGCCACTTAGAAAGTGGTCAAATGCAACATATGTCATATTTGGGATTTCACTTTCTTAGTAAAGTACAAATTCTAGTACTTTTTTCGGTTTAGTCCCATCCGGGATTCGAACCCGCACCCTCAGAGTCAGGCACCTAATCGCCAGCACACAAAGTCAGCCGCCTAGTCCGCTCAGCCATATGTTGCATTTGACCACTTTCTAAATGGCATCGTGTAATCATAGCTTTTGGCCGTGGGAGCCGTGCCAATTTACACTCATCAGAGGGGTACACAAAGTACGCAGTCTAGACTACCAGTTGTCCGACTTTCATTTTTCTGGAAGTCGCGGTGGCTGAGTGGGCTAGGCGGCTGACTTTGTGTGCTGGCGATTAGGTGCCTGACTCTGAGGGTGCGGGTTCAAATCCCGGATGGGACTCAACCGAAAAAAGTACTAGAATTTGTACTTTACTAAGAAAGTGAAATCCCAAATATGACATATGTTGCAGTCCTGGTCTGTACTCTATCTTTGAATCTGGAATAGTTTATGTGCATGCAGATATCCTCTTGTTGCAGAAACCAGCAAATGTGACGGCAGGAGCTACATTTCTTGTGGACGTGTTGTCTACGTTGTTCACTCATATCACTGTGTCGACCATCATCGCAAGGATGCTTGGACAGCTGGCCACGCCCACTTCCTGGTTCTTCTCGGCGTCAGGCAGGAAGACGTGCAGCAAGTTGTTTAATGCAGCATTCATGCAGAAGGTAGGAAGAATAGTCAGAGAGCACTGTTCTTTCTTTTTGTTCCCCACAAAACAGACAAAAGGTTAAACAATAAAATAATGCTTTTCCCTCACAGATAAGACACTGAAAAATGTGTCAAAGTTTATACTTCCAACTTCCATATTTGTTGTGTTGTTTATTGTCATAGTATTATTTGAATATATATAGTTAGCGCATTTATTTATTCAACTAGTAGATGCTCACTGGTATTTTCCCCTCGATGACCGGATGTCAATCTCAACGTCATATTGCTGTCAGTCTCAACTCCCCAGGGAACATACAACTCTTACTGCCTCTAGGTGCACTGAGTTGATGTGGCCTTTCCATTCTTATGAAGTGGGAATGACAAATGTTTTGATTAAGAATCTTTTATTGTGATATATATTTGCATCTGATATCTGGAATTTTGTCAGATGCGCAACCCGAGTTCTCTGAGAAATCCTACTATAATGAAGAATGAATGACTTGTGTTTTTAATACTGGTCATAAAAAACAGTAAAAAAAACCTCATGAACTTATTGAGTTTTGTCCAACCTGTTATAGAAACACCTATTTTTAGCCAATATCAGAATATTTTGAATAATGTGACAGATTATCTTTGAAGAAGAGGGGTAGAATAGACCTTCAGCAACCCATGCTTGCCATAAGAGGCGACTGACTATACTATGCTTGTTGTAAGAGGGATCAGGTGGTCAAGCTCTCTGACTTGGTCGACTTGTCATCAGTTCCCAATTGCGCAGATTGATGCTTATGCTGTTGATCACTGGATTGTCTGGTCTAGACTCGATTGTTTACAGACCCCTGCCATATGGCTGGAATATTGCTAAGTGCTGCGTGAAACTAAACTCACTCGCTTCTAAGAAGGGATGAGATTCACCCAGATTTCAAACTGAATTGGGCCATGACTTCTTGATGTTCATTAAGTGTCTGTTGAAAGACTCCCCATTTGCCTAAAAGGGTTACCTCCCTTCTGAAGCCAGGATGTGATAATCATTATCCCAAATACTGCAATATCATTTGTTTCGATGTTTGGTTGCTCAGTATCACACCAGTTGTGTTCTGATTAATGTAAATAATAAAAGATTGTTCAAATTGACCAATCGACCAAGCAGTTGATCACATTTTCTCATAACTGAACACAAATGATTAGGAACTACTGTTTTTAGTGTTTGAAACACTTGACAATGGAAACTTGTCTTGAAAACATATTTAGTTCTCAGAAAACTGACTTTACTAACTGAAAGTCTTAATATTTCTTGAAGAGCACAGAAGGTTTATGTTGAAGATATATTAGTCATCATTTAGGTAGCAATTTCCATGCAGTTACAATCTGAAATAAAAAATCTGAAAAGTGATGGGTACCAATTGTTTTTTTTCAATGACTGAAAGTGATAAACCAATTGTCAATTATGTCATTTCAGCCAAGTCCCAACACTGTAACATAACCATGACTTTCACTGAAGCAGTTATGTCTAAGTGTTTAACCTGCCTTGATATTCATTTGTTGTTGATGTCATTAAGTGGCTACTGTTTCAGTTGGAAAAGCTGTGGTTGGATATCTCGACCTGCATCCAGAGTCGATATACGATGCCGTATGACACAGAGTTCCTGACATGTGTGTCGCCTCTACTGAAGGAGACGTTGCTGCACCCTCGCCGACAGATCAAGAATCAGTCCCTCATCCTGTGGAAGGCCACCTTCAGTCACGCTGCCCCACTCATCTACCCTGAGGATCTCAAGTGAGTGGGTCAACATCATCTGAGTTGTCTCCCTTAGCTGGTGTCTGCTTGAGTTCCTTCTTTCTCCGTTTCATTTCAACCTCATCTTAATCTGTTCAGTGAGAAAGTAAAGGGGAATTTAGGTCTGCAATTTTGAACCTATCAGACTGTGCAAACGGAAAGTCATCTTGGAAATTTGAACATGACGCTGAAGTCATTTTGTCACACTTAAAATGTGCATGTTACAACATTTGAGTTGGCGGGAAAATTGTCAATCATCAACAGCTGCCAGAGCCCAGTCACAGATGCTCAAAGAGTTGATGGAGTTTTGAAAATATTTTGGTTGAATTCTTTTGTCATTACTTTCACAGCTAGTAAACGTCAAAGTTCAAATTTCTTTCTCTGATTTTTAGATGCTTGATTGTTGAACTTTTATATCTTTGTGACCTATGTTTGGTGTACAGAAGGCTTTCCTGTTGTTACCATGATTATCAGTTACCTAAATCTCCCTTGTCAGAAGATCCAGTTTGAAAAAAGACCTTTAAGTCTCTACCCTCAAAATATCTTGGATGTACTGCAGTCTTGGATAGAGTATTCCTGCTATAGTGGGTGTTAAAGGTAGGGAGAGATGGTCAGCATCAGACACGGAGGACGCGGAATGCAGTTTTTGACAAGTCCAAACTGCTGTTCAACAGCTGGATGATCTGTCACATGTTTATAGTTCTCTGATGTTTGCTGTAGACCCGTGTTGATGAAGGTGAAGGACAAGACTCCCATCATGCTACCGGGGTGGGTGCAGACTGACACCAACGTCATCGAGGAGACACCCTTCAGCCAGTACAGTCAGGTAGACCTCTAGAGTCATCTCCCCTTGAGATTTGGAGTAGAATTCATCTCCATGCTTGTAATGAGGATGAGAATTGATGGATTGGTTGATGCAACATGTATTTTGTTAATTTCATAGGGGAATCATTTTGATAAATTCAGCAAATTTCCTCAGGTGCAATTAGGTTTATATATTGCAAAATTCGCAAGTCATTTTGCGATTTCTCGTGCTGGTTGTGGCTACCATGGTTACTGATTCACCATGTTATCATTCGTAGTGGCAGATGTGGTTTCCATGGTTACTGACTTCCTAATGTGGTTATTGTCATTACTGATTCTCTGAACTGAAAATTATACTGAACTGTCAGTTGTGAGGAATACGTCTGCTTTAGGTGTGTTAGTTTTGTGTATAAAACCTTACATTGAAAACTGAGATCAGTCAAGCAGTTCTATTTCAGGTGATTATTATTCAAGAATAGTGGCAATTTTACATCAAAATAATATTTCCAGATGGACTCGTTCACCCCGGACGCTCGCCTCCCAGGGTTACCCTCTCCACACAAGCTTGTGGGCAGCTTCATGCACAAGGCAGTTTCCCCCAATATCAAAAAGTCCCCTGCCAAACTGCCCCCTCCTGATGTAAGGCCTGTTGGCACAGCCAAGAAGAAACTCTCCGTCAACGACTTCAGAGATGAGGTATGGATACACATACTTCTTTCTTGGGATATTTGATGCTTTACAGGTGCCGAGCAACCTATGCTTGTAAGCGGCTGTTGACTGCAATTGACAGTCATAATAAGTAGCTTGTTACATGATGGCTTGTATTGTTGCTCTCAGTATCAATCACTATTTGTGATATGTTCCTGTTTAAATGGGGCAGTGGGGTAGGCTAGTGGTAAAGGCATTTGCTTGTAATTCAAAAGACCCAGGTTTGATTCGATACATGGGCAGAATGTATGAAGCCCTTTTCTCGTGTCCCCTGTCACTTGGTGTTAGAATATTGCAAACAGGAGCGTAAAACGTACTCATTTGCCTATCTGACTGTTATGAGGTCAGTGTCCATACCAGATACCAGCATTACCCATTATACTGTGCAAAATCTGTTCAATGGTAATGGGACAAGGTGGGTGAACTGTCTAGGGCACCACGCTTGTAAGCAAAAAAGTGCCTGGATTGATCCCCACTTGTGACCAGGTGTATAAACCTTGGAACAAACACTACTTGCAGGCTTTTTCAGTGTTGTCATAACCACTAGTGGCCAGTACAGGACCCACTCATGCAATGGTTGGTCCTCCAGATGGTGGACACAAGAACACGTGCAGGCACCATATTGTTAGTAACGTGCAGTATCATTGGACAGAATACTGTGATTGTCGGTGTTGCTATGTAACATGCTGCTATGTTATGTTTATCTCAGGTTATTACCAGGATGCTGGCAAGTCCAGTGGCGATCGGAAAGCCTTGTGGTTAAAGTGTTCACTCGTCACACCGAAGACTCAGTTTCGATTCCCACATGGGTACTAAGTGTGAAACCCATTTCTGGTGTCACTGCAGTGATATTGCTGGAATAGTGCTAAAGGCTGTGTTAAACTAAACTCGCTTACTGCATAAGAAAAGTAGAGTTGAGTGCTAGGGTTGTCAGAAACGAATGTTATTAACTGTGGCTGGTTGTCTCTGAATTGTGATGTTTTGTGGATTCTGCATGCTGTTATGTCATAGTCTGTCAGTGGTGCTGATTGGTTGTGGATTGTCTTCAGGACTTTGTGGTCATCAAGACGTCACCCAAGAAGAAGCGAGTTTTGACAGAGCACCAGAAGGAGGTGATGAAAGAGAGGAGGTCAGTGTCCCCATCACATGTACAAACATGAAGTCCGAGTGTCTTTCCTCTCTCAAGTATTGCATCCTGCTGTCATTAATATGAAAGTTCAAATTTTAGAACAGCTGCAATGTGTCGTCCTCGGAAACTCATGTCACAGTTTTCTAGTTTTGTAACAGTAGCGTGAGTTTTTTGTATTTCACTATGTTGGCCTACCAAAGTGAACTGTCCCACTGTGAAGAAGAACGCCAACAAGTAGCAGCATAAACATATTACCTTGCTACTGAAACAGGAAAAATGGCAACGAAAGACTATGAAACTGCAACATATTTGTATCAGCAAACTTTTACCTCTACTATGCATGTGCATTATGATCCCCGCTTCCTTCAAATTTTCAAGCAATCTTGCTCGTAGAAAAACATTGAATACATCGAAATATGTTTCTGTCAATCACTTCATATGAATGGAAAGTAAGCGAAACAAGTGTGCACACAAGTATGATGATGATAATAAATGTCAAATAGCACAACAGATTTATTTTAAAAGGTAATGCAACTTTTGTCCAAGCTGGAAGATATCCACGTGTAGTCAAGACTTCCTCTGCCATGTGCACACCAAAGTGGCAAGGTCTTCAATGTTCATCCAGTTTCAGCGATTTAAAGTTGCTGTTTTTAGTGTTTCAGAAGCAAGGTATTATGTTTATGCTGCTACTTCCACGATTAATTTTGGCTTTACTGCATTTTTCTGCACATTTGGAGAGTGTCCTTAGGCAGGCATGACTATAGGTAAAGCAGTCATGGTCTTGAATATGCCACACTTTATTGTCCTATGAAAGGTTTCACTGAAAGTATGATTGCTATTTTTCCTTTACAAAAGAAGTTAGGAAGAGAAACAGATAAGACGAAGCAATTGTTTTTGGCCTATACAGGAAACAACTATTTTGTTTTAGTCTCAACATTGTTCCTGATAGATTAGTTCCTGTCACTTGCTCATTGCTTGTTGTTTCCTACAGGACCATCCCGGTGATGTATAACAATCTTGACCTCTCTCAGGACGTATCGCTAATGGCCTCCCAGTTTAACACAGACACACAGCAGGAGTGAGTACCAATTGTAACCATTTTTGTTTTTAGTCTTATGAAAACGTAAATTACTATTTGAAAACCAGGGGATCATGATGTTCCCCCTCAGAAACCATCTCTGTGAATTTATATTATTTTCAATATTATGTCATTTGAAAACATGAAAAATTTGATTTTGCCCCGAAACATGGCATATTATATTTGTTAACCGAGACCTAGCTGTCCCCAGAATCAAACAAAATTGATTCTTGAAGATTCACAAACGGCAACTAATTGATTTCATGTGGTTCTGTTTTATGACTTTATGGATAACCGCCATCATATCATGGTGGCGTAGATTGAATGCTTATGCTGTTGATCACTGGATTGTTTGGTTAGTATTTGATTGTTTACAAACAACTGCCATATAGCTGGAATTATTGCTGAGTTTGGCATGAAACAGTAATGAAACACTACATAAGTACAAAATGTTTCTGCTATCACCTGGCTTGATCATGCTGGAATGTTGCTGAAAATGACGAAAAAGCACTTGCCAACAAGAATATGCCATTGTTACCATAGCTGACTGCATATGGTCTGGTTACTGTTGTTGCTAGCTGATCTATTTCCCCTTACGTCATGGATGATGATATCAATCAATCACATGGTTGACTGGTCCAGTCTCGTCAATTTTTAACCGCCATCAGACTGCTGGTATATTGCAGAGTGCAGCGTAATAACAACAACAACCAAAAGCGAATGTGTTTGGCTTTGATTGTGTATGTGGATTTGTTTTTTCAGTTCCGTCACAATGCAGTCACAGCCACAGTCAAATGATTCAGTCATAGTCATAAATTCAAGCCAGTCACAAAACCTTGAGCATGACAAGGTAAGAATACAGTGCAATAGTCAGAAACTTGTCAGAATTTTAGTTAAGTCTGTAGTCCAGATCAACGCAGTTGCAGAGTTGACGCCCTTAGACATACTGGGATCGTATAATTAATCGTTCAAATTTTGATCCAACTATGATACTGATTATCAACACCATACACTTGTTCTTTTTCACAAGTGATAGTAGAGCTAATATATTCTTCTCTCACATCATTGACTTAACTGACCCGTGAAGGTCTGGGTGAGGATACTGGCCTTCAGTAATCCAAGTTGTTGCAAGAGACAACTAATGGGATCGGGTGGTCAGTCTCACTGACTTGCTTGACACGTGAGTGGTTCCCAATTGCGTGGATCGATGATCATGCTGTTGGTCACTTTATTGTCTAGACTCAATCATTTACAGACTGACGCCATATAGCTGGAATATTGCTAAGTGCTGCTTAAAACACGACTCACTCGCTTTATCACTCACTGATGTGTGATCTCTGCCTTCAGGTTACAGCCACTGTACCCAAGTCTTCAAGCACAGAGTCTCTTGCTGATGAAACCACGTCCGATGTAAAGAGGGGTCGCAGGCGGCGGTCAGTCCGATTCAGCACGGATGACAGTCAGGAAAAAGAGGGAGAAAAGTCTGAGATGAAGAGTCCACCCAATGTACCTCCAACCCTCCGGTCTCTGAGGTCCAGGAAGGATACAAAACAGTCAGACGAGGAGCAGAAGTCAAATGAGAAAGATCCAAAATTAACAGAAAAGGAATCAAAGCTGACCAAAAATGATATTGAGAGCTCAAAAGACAAGGATGGTGATAAAGATTCAAAAGTGAGACGAAGTAAGGATGAGGAGTCCATCAGGTCAAGTTGTAACAATGACTCCAGTGATCCTTCAGCGAGTCCATCCTTGAAGCAGAACCTTATGCACGCACTCGGTGATCAGTGGTTGAATAACTTGAGAAGTTCATCCAGTTCATCCCAGGGTAAAAGTGACTCCACAGTGGGGAGCAAGTGTGAGGAAGAATGCGTAAAAGAATCTGGAAACTCGACAAGTAGCTCTCAGAATTCCCAGGAAGGAAATGTGGATCATTTCAGTCCATTCAAATCAATCAGTCAGTCCCCACCTGAACGAAGGTCAAGGTCACCAGGGAAAAAGTCTCTCAGCCAGGAGGTGATAAGTTCCGTGAAGTCACCCAACAATAGCCGAGATCGAAGCAAGAGCTCTCAAGCTGGTAGTTTGGATAAATGGTTGGTGAAGTCACCTGCCAAAGGAAAGAGTCCAGTGTTAGATCCCAAGTCTCCTGATGAATCTTTTGTTCCTGATACTCAGTTGTCAACCACAATGGAGGTATCGCTGTTGCATTCAGTAGTTGAAGATACAATGTCTCCATCGAAGGGCACGCACTTGTCAAACAAGTTGTCCCACTCGTTCGTTGAAGACACACAGTCCCCCTCTAAGTTTAGTGAAAAGAATCTGTTTTCCCCTGATATTAATGCCTCAATCGAGGAGACACCGGTGAAAGATTCATCCAGTGTTCTGCCTGGACCGTTATCACTCCCCTCCAGTCGCAACTTGTTTGGCGAATGTGACAAAATTGCAAGTCAGGACCAAGAATTGGATGAAAAGGAAAATGATGTTAAGCTCGGGACGCCTGTTTTGAAAATAAAGAAACTGACTTCTGAAGAGATAAATGTGTTGTCTCATGGTTCTCCTGAAAAATCAGTGTCAAAGGCTCTGTTCAAGGAACCCTTGTCAGTTACTGATGACAGCACATTGCAAAGTACTGATGTTCCGTGTTCGCAAGGGTTTCCGACAGCAGACACCAGTGAGGACTTTGAAACGATGGAATCCCAGTTTAGTCCTGTGTATCCAAAAATATCGGGAGAGAGACCAGACTCACAGATATCTGTAAATTCTGATCCTGATTCGATGGGCATTTTGAGCTTTGGACAGAGAGAGGAGTTGATTAATGCATCGAGTTCATCCTCCAACTACAGTGTTACTGTCCTCAATCCGGACTCAGTAAAGAGTTCTCAAGATTCCACTTCTCAGAGTTCTGAAATTCCTAAAGCCAAGGAAGCAGATACGGAGACAGGGGACAAATTTACTGAGGAGCTGTTTGAAACTTGTCCAAATGACCCCATCACTGCATACAACCCAGACTCAATATCAACCTTGAAAGAAGGTTCTTCTCAGAGCACATCTGCTTCCAGCAACTCTCAGAGCACCAGTTCGAGTCAGAGCTCACAGGCAAGTTCAGAAGCTGAGACTGTATCGTCTGAGGGGTCTTATAAGGTTGACCTTGTGTCCACTCTAGCTGAAGAACCAGCATCTAGGAGGAGGAAGCAGGATACGCCGAAGAAAATGGGTTTGGAAGATTTGAGGAGGACACCGAGACAGAGGAAGAAGAAGACTTTCGATGGGTTTGAAGTTGATGGAATATCAAAGTCTGAGAATACTGCTGATAGTACTCCTTCCAGAAGGAGTGCACGACCTCCTAGTGCCAAGAAAAGGTTGGAGAAACAGTCTGAGGACCTACAAAGCTCTCAGGAGAAGGAGACTGAGAAAGTGGAAGATGTGTTGATAAATGGAAAAGAGGAGGGCAGGAAGAAGGTTGGACGACAAAAAAAAGGTTTGAAAGAAAGCGAAGAGGTAGATGGCTCTCAGGAGAAGAATACTGAGAATGAGGAAGATATGTTGCCTCGTACAAATAAAGAGGAGGTTAGGAAGAAATCTGGACGAACGCGAAAAGTTGACGTTTCTAGTTCACAGTCAGAGCAGGACAGTCAGGAGAAGAGTGAACCCAGACGAGGAAGAAAACGGAAAGCAGATGTTGATGAGGAAGAGGAAGATCTTCCTCTGTCTCAACTTAGTCAATCAAAGTCTGCGTCAAAGAGGCAAGGAAGAAATAAAACTGATTTAGAGGAGACTGAGGAGAAGGCAAAAGATGCACCCAAGAGGAAGAGAACAAGGAAGAGTCTAGCCACTGAGATGACCGAGTCAGAAAACCTCGAGTCTCAGACAAGGAAGAAAAACCATCTTGAAGAGTTAGAGAAAGTAGATTTGGACCATGACTGTATCCAGAAAGAAGGGGATGAATTAAAAGCCGATGTTGTTGAGGAGACCAAATCTGAATCCCAGGTCAAGCAGACTTGCAGGAATCCAACTCAAGATGATGCTGCATCCTGTCCAGTAAGCTCCAGTGCCACTTCTGGATGTGATGATTCTGCTTCCTCACAGGGAAAGAAGCCGAGGAGAATTCAACCCCAGATGGTTGAACCTGGTCAGGAAATGATTCATCCTGCATTTACATCTGGTTCAAAAGAGACACCAATTATTTTGGAGGAGAGCTTTGTGAATTCTGAAAGTACTGACTCAAAGGAAAGTGATAGACAGACAGAGGAAAGTCAGCCAGGTACAGAGGTTATTATTGTTGGAATGGAGTTCGACAGTTCCAAGGCACTAAATGAGCAGACACCAGAAGAAAGCCCAATGTCCAGTGAGGATATATCTAAGGAAGGCGAGCAGACGCCCTCTGCCAAGCCCTCACCAGCTCCTGTGAGACGCAGTACCACCAAACAGAAGATAGAAGCTGCAAGAAAAAGGTCTATTTCCAAAATGTCAGACAAAAAATCTGAGGATTCAAGTGTTGAAGATGCAAATGAATGGACAGAGAGCAAATGCAGTGCAGCAAAAACAGTTCTTTTACAGGAAAAGAACAAAGATAAAGAAAGTGATAAAGTTGACAGTCCAATGGATGTTACTGAGTCATCACAGACTCAAAATAAGTCCATGTTTGTTAATCTGGACCTGTCGTTTTGTAAGGACTCTCCCCGGGCAGCTGAGCATGACAAAATCAAAGGAAAGGTGGATGAAATAATAAGTAGTTTGGCAAGCCCAGTGCCTCCTGGTAAAGATGTTTCTAGAAGCAATAAACGAAAGAGGAACATGTCAAAGCCAAAAGTCTCCTCTCCAGTCAGTGTACGACTACGGTCATCAAAACTGGTTTTACGAGCACGAGCCAAATTAGCAGGTAAAACTGTGTCCAAGGTTTCACCTTTAACTTTGGTAAGGACAAGAAAGAGACCATCTCCCAGACCAAAGAGAATTCTTGAGGAAAATGATTCAAAAACAGTTTTGGAAGTTGACACAAAATGTACATTTAAAACAGATGATAGAGACGAAATCACCAGCAATTGTGATGTGGTTGCCTTGGCAACAGATGATAATTCCGGAAGTGCTGTAGAAACTGAAACTGGTTTGGAACAAGTGGAAACTGGTTCAGAAAAAATTGAAACTGGTTCAGAAAAAATTGAAACTGGTTTAGAACAAAGTGCATCCTGTTTAGAGCCAAATAAGACTGGTTCAGATAATGATGAATCTGTTCCAGAACAGACTGAAACTAGTTTAGAAAAAAGTGAAAATGATTCAGAAAAAAATGAATCTTGTTCTGTTGTTGCTACTGAAACGAGTGATGAAAATACAAGTCTTGCTAGTGCTCCTGTTCGACCTAAGATTGATCCTCTGAATGATACCCCAAGGAAATCTGCAGAAAAGCCCAAGCGCAAAGTGATCCATGCTCATCGTGGCTTTTCTGATTCAAAAGTGCTCAGCTTGAATAGAATTCGGGCCAGAAACCGCTTGGCTGATCGTGGAATGAGTATAGTGAGACGTAGCATACTGAAGCAGAAGAACTCCACCGACAACAGCAGCCCTTCAAAGAGGCCATGTGACCCTGACTTTCAGCCAATCAAAGTTTTCCAGTTTCATTCACCGAGTGCCTCCCCAAGTGCTGGGATCTTGAAGAAGCGTCGACTGATTTCGGACACACCAGTCAACTCTCCATCACCCCCTTCCAAGGTGAGTTAAAACATTGCTGGGGGTGGTGATTATTTCTTATAAGCCTGAACTTTTCATGATGCGATATTTGTTCCTGAACAATCTTGAAAAAATATCTTGTGATCAGGTGTGAAGTAGGTGTGTGTGGAGGTGAAGCAGGCTTATTGACAGAGGATTCATGAAAAAATGTTTTATTAGCATGTTCCATATCCTCCAAATTGACACCAATTTTAATTTTCCGGCTTTTGCCAAGCGAAAATATCGGCAAATACAAATTAACTGAGACTTGATTGATATTTCTCACTTTACAAATACTGTGGTGAATTCGACTTAGCTTTTTGATATGATTGTTTACCATTTAAGAAATGTATGCATCATAATTACATTAAGAACTTAGGAAAATGTGCGTGCGTGCGTTCCTTTAATATTTATAAACTCTTGCTCTTTGCAGAATAGACTTTTTAATAACATTGACATTTTGTGTCATTTGATTATATCTGTGTAAATTTCTCTTTTGAATTGAACCATGCTTTCACTTGAAGAATGATTTATGGGAGGTAAGTCAGAGAATATGTTTAGTAAAATCACTCTTGGAGTTTTAACTAAATTTGCAGTTATGTTTGCACCGGCATTGTTAACAAACGTTATTGAAACCACCAGAAGCAAATTTAGTGCTTTGTTGCTTTCAGTGGTGCAACTCATTAATTCAAAGTGCAACCTCATTATTAGTTTTACTTAACTAGGTGCAAGACAGTTTTCAGTGAGTAAACCTTTGAATAAGACATCTGAATAATTCAGTAGCATATTTCTTTCATTACATATCACAATAAAATCAGTGCAAATGGAATTTGGTGCAACTAGGTTTTCATCTCAGGTTGCACTTGGTGCTAGTAGGTGAACATTTACTTAATAAAGCTCTACAGTGCCTCCGCTGTCCAATGGTATTTTTAGCCACAAGTTGGGTGTCAGTGACTTCAATGAAGCATAGCTTGGAATTACATTTTCATATTTGCTAGTGCCGATTACGACTGATGTGGCAGTAATGTTTCACAGAAAGGATGTTTTTGTGACCGCTATCTATTCTGTTTGATATGTAGGAACTTGATATCCATACAACTTTTGAGCAAGGTTAATATACATGTTTGTGATCAGACATTTTTTTGTGAAAAGTGATAGATAGCATTAGAACTGATTTTCATTGACTTATGCTGGTGGTAGGTGCTGAAAGACAGGAAATGTCCAGTCTGGTGGACACAGTTCAGTGTGTCATTTTACCTCAACAGTGAAGGTCATTTTGATCATGGGTTTGTCTAGCCCAGACGAAATTAATATACTGGATTGCAGCTGTTCAAGACATTACCAAGCAAACATTGACCTTGTCCAGTGTGATGGTAGGAATGCATTCTTGTAGTGTCAGTTGGGTGTGTGCAACAATAGAATGCTTATGTAACTCGCATGTACATTACAGAGGCGGGTGTCATTTGCTGAACCCATCATCAGCGGAGAAAGCCCTCACCGGAGCGTCAGCATCGACTTCAAGTCCAGGAGTGCTGCAGGAAAGGTAGCCAATCAGATGACAGCTTGTATCTCTGCCCTGTGTTTCAATACAGTACGACCAAGACAAAGACATACACTGGCTCCCTTGCAGTTTCTTTGCTTCTCTGCTTGTCAATTAAATCTGCTATCTTGGCCTCAGTTGGAACTATTGTTTCATCTTATTGCGCCTGATTGCAATTGCTTGTTACTAGGTTCTGATCTGTTGAAGCTTGGCCTCATTGTTTGCTTTCTGATGCTTACCTAAGACATGCTTTGCTCTTCCTAATCTTGTTTTACGTCTTTGCTTGCCTTTGCTTTGCTCTGTTCAATGCATGAGCTTTGCTTTCAATTTGTTCACAGCAGTTGTTCACAGTTCCACGAAGACCTACCAACAACCTGCGTGCCCCACATAGCAGACCTAAGAAGGTTCATCTTTCATCTTTCATATCTCTGCATATTCATGGACATTTTGAATTATACTTGTGATTGTTTTGGAATGAAATATATCAACACAACTTGATAACAGCAGCTTGAGATTCTTAGCAGCTTTAAACATATGTCTCTTATTGTTGAAGTGAATGCACATATAGATATATATATCTTCCTTGCTTCAGCAGCAACTTTTTTGATTGGCTTTTTGTGATTTTGGCAATGCCTATGTGTAATAAACATGACAGTGTTTCAAATTTGCGTTAAACCTCTCATTAGACAACCAGCATTTCTTTTATTCTTTTAATGAATGTAATGTGATGACATAACATGGTGACAAATTTATCACTAAATGTTTGAATCAGTCTCCGAGTACTTAATTTCTTAAAGAACTTCCATAATTTTTTAAACATTGATAATTATTGAAAATACAGTTCTGGTAAATATTACACATTTGCCGAACTGTGACACTTATAACTGGGTCAGTGTCTCCGGCATGTAAAATTCAGTTATCATTACATCAACAACTTGTGAGAGAATGATGTCATTGATTGTATCATCTCAGAATTCAGCACCTTCAAGTTTGTCAGGTGTCAAGTGACAGTGTAATGTCGTCTTTAGTATTATCTCACTGACAACTAAACGTGATGGCAGTATCAAACAGAATGATTGTGAATTAAAAATCCTGCACAGATTTCGAAAATTCAATGGGAAGTGGGCATGAAACCAGTTACTTCGTGCAATCAATCAGAGCTTGGGTCCTGTTGATTAGTTTATCACCAGCGACCGGGCTGTGGTGTAACTCTCATGTTAAAATGAAGTGAGAGACTGAGTATGGTTTCATAGCAACATTTCTCCAATATCATGGCAGGGAACATCAGAAATATGTTTCACATAGTCGTCAGGACATGAATGTCCTGGGTATAAAAACTGGAACCAAGCAGGAAACCATTGTGTTGGGGGATATTGACAGCGTATGAAATAGCGTCTGCCCAGTGGCCTGCTGCTTGCTAGTTACATGGAGAACTTACAACGTTATTGTATTGTCAGCCATGTGGACCAATCCATTTTCCATGGGTGTATATTCTGCGAGTGATATTTTGAAAATAATTTTCAATTGTGGTAGCTAGGTGACATCATGGTTCATTATTAATCAAACTGTACCCTCAACAGGTCAGTCTACCCTTTTATCTAACACTAAACGTGATTGGTCTAAAGAATGATTTCAGTGATCAAGTTATATTTGTTAAATTTCTTGCTGCGCATGTTTGCTTTCACACAAAGTGTTTGTAATCCCCTCTGCTAATTGCATGAGTAACATGTAGAGACCATTCTTGCCAAAGATATTGACAATTCTGACTTTGCCTGTTTGTCTCATTCACATGGCAGTGACACTAAATGAATCAACAGGGACCACTAAGCTATGCTCTGTAAAATTTGCTTTTGCATATATTTAAGTTTACCTCACTATAAGTAATTCTTTGATAAGAGTATTTTAACACCTTATCTCAGTTTCCTTTTTTTAAGACAGGGCTGGTTACATGTTCACAGTGTCAGCAACATTTTTCAGTTGTCAGCCTTGCTACCTGAGGTTTTTTTTTAGGATTTTCATGCGCTGCTATTGATGACCGTGTCTTCTTCTTGTCGTTTTCCATACTTGTAGTGCCCAGCTTGTAAAGAAATGAGGTAGGGTTGATGGGGTAACCAAGTCGTTACAGCTTTTGTTCGTCTGGCCAAAGCCCCAGGTTCAGGTCTGGTGTCCCCGCCATGATACTACTGGAATATTTCTAAGCAGCTTAAAACTAAACTCTCTCAATTTATGAACTGGGAACACACCTGTGTAACCACGGCTATTCCCTTGTCATATCACTAGACATGGTAATTAGACTTTGAAAGTTCTGTCACCACAGCTTCAGCTGTAGACTTCCCAGGAAGCTGAGACTAAAATTTGGCTACTCACTAATGCATGGACATGGATCATTATGATGTATTTTTGACGACTGTTAGGGAACTAGTCTCACTATCCATCTGATTTATACACCATATTATTGTAGACGGTCGTTGATGGCGGTGTGGACTCACAGCCCAGCCAGTCACCAGCCAGCCAGTCACAGGCCAGCTACCGGAGCACGCAGGAGTCACAGTTGAATAGCTCCGATCCTGTGTACCCAGATCTCATCACTTGCACTGAGTCCGTCACGAAGGTCCTGCCTCAACTGACATCATCTGTTTGGTAAGATGACTATTGACATCTTCAGTATTTTTGCATGTTGCAAGGCTCAGAGGGGCTTCCTAGTGGTTCAAGTGTTAGCTAATCACACCAATACCCGGGTTTCATTCCCGACATGAGTACAATATGGTAAGCTATTTTCTGGTGCCCCTTGCTGAGATATTGCTGGAATATTGCTAAAAGTGGTGTAAAACTTACTTAGTCACTATTTTATATCACAGTACGTCACGGTGTGGGGCATTGATGGGTACAATGACTGGTCGGAGACAGTATAATGTGTCTCAGTGGGATATTCATGCTCAACTGCGGCATAGTATCTTAGTGAACTGGCATTACAAAAGCAGCATAAGTATGATCACCTTCACCTGAGCTTCTCTGCATATGCATGACCCAGGAGGTCAGATGGCACCAGCTGCTTGTCGAGATAACTCCATTAAACAGTGGACCTGAGAAAGTTCTTAATGTTATATTCTTACGAAGCATACACACATTGGAAACATTAGACCATCTGTATCAGAAGTTAGGACATTGCTGACGATTTCTCGACAGTGAGATGTTAAACGGCAGCCTTGTCTTGGCTGTTGGGACATGTTGACAATCAACTGACAAAGGTGCACCCCTTTACTATATTAGATCCAACCACTTATGACATGGTCACGCTATGCATTAGTATTCATTTAATCATTAAATCAGGTCAAGCTGCAGTACATGCATCCATACATATGCATGTGTGTGCATGTCGTCATATGAGTGAAATATTCTTCAGTGCAACGTTGTGTCCATTTCACCTCACCGGACTGCACCCCATGTTATGACTACACAATGCCAGTTTGAACCATGTTCGGCCAGAAGATTTTCAGTGCTGTCACAGGATTATTGAAGCTATATGACGGCGTTCATCAATGCACAAACAAACCTGTCCAAATCAATGGATTTGTTTCGTGATTGTTTTGCTGTAGTTGAGTAAATGATTGTGAGTTTTCTTGAATTGTAGCAGATGTCAGTTTTGTTGAATAAAACAGGATTATATGAGTTTGCTGGTTGAATGATAGAGGATTATCAGTTTGGTAGTTGAATGTTCGAGGATTATATCAGTTGTCTTGTTGAATGATAGAGGATTATCAGCTTTCGTGTTAAATGATTTAGGATTATATCAGTTTGTTGGTTAAATGATACAGGATTATGTCACTTTAGTGGTTGAATGATAGAGGATTATGTCAGTTCAGTGGTTGAATGATAGAGGATTATGTCACTTTAGTGGTTGAATGAGAGAGTATTACATGTATATGAGTTTGGTGGTTGAATGAAAGAGATTATATAGATCTGTTTGATGGTTAAATGAAAAATCGTATCTGTTAAGTTGAATGACTACTTTTTAATGTAATCCACCTGTTCAGGTCCCGTGGTCTGGGTCAGCTGGTAAAGGCCCGCAACATCCACACTGTTGGAGATCTGAGCAAACTGACAGAGGTCGACATCCACAATCTTCCCATCAGGTCGCCCAAGGTCGTCACAGTGCGCAGAGTTCTGCATGACCTTGAGCAGCACCTTGAAGTCAAAAGGTCAAAGGATGCCAAGGCTACAGATTCTGAATCTGATCAAGAAGACAAGGCTGAAAGTGCAATTTTCAAAGGTAAATAAATGCTGGGGACAAATTAAAACTTAATGTTACTTCAAGACTTCATATTTTGTTAAGTGATTTTGGGTCTATGGCAATCTCAATTCATGGCATCATT
Source organism: Haliotis asinina (assembly GCF_037392515.1). Taxonomy (NCBI): domain Eukaryota; kingdom Metazoa; phylum Mollusca; class Gastropoda; order Lepetellida; family Haliotidae; genus Haliotis; species Haliotis asinina. The sequence goes on along the minus strand of NC_090290.1, from coordinate 10,308,599 downwards.
GTTTGGATTAACTCACTCACCACCATCAGCAAACTAACCAACCAAACTTCATTAAAATTTTCTGAAGGGAATTGTGTATCTATTTCTATACTTCATAACAAGGTTCCTCAGCTTACTTAGTAACAACTGTGATAAAGCTAATTTGGAAGTGACCTGTGAAGATATGGGGTGGAATAGGCTTTCAGCAAACCATGCTTGCCATAAAAGGCGACTAAGCTTGTCTTAAGAGGCAACGCCGACTTGGTTGACACGACATTGGTTCCCAGTTGCACAGATCGATGCTTATGTTGTTGATCACTGAATTGTCTGGTCCAGACTCATTTATTTACAGAGGGCCAACTTTTAGCTGGAATATTGCTGAGTGTGGCGTAAACCTCACTCACTCACTAATTTTGAAGTAATTTCAAGTTTTTACGATTGTTGATAGTGCCAAGCATAGCTCCAATGCAGTCACTTGACACAATAGAGGAGGATGGTGAGACGGAGACCAAGGAAACCCGTGAAGAGGAACCCGACTCCCTTCCAGACATGGAGGTGGCTCTGGATGAACTCATGCCGAGAAATGGTATTAATGTTTAGTCCATCTGGCCTCTACAATAAGTTAATTTGACTTTAAACGGTGTCATCTTGTGTAAAGTTTTGCAACTCCTGATCAAGGATTTGAGTAGGTGCTGGATGTGACCAATGGGATAGGGTTGTCAGGTTTGCTGCCATGGTTCATACATGTACTTGTATTAAATTTGTGTGATAGATGTTAGTCACATTGTTTGGACTAGACGTGATTGTCATCATATATCAATGTTAGTGTTATATCTTGTATACAGAGGATACTAAACAACCTTCTGTGTAATACCATTTTTATTAAACAGGTTAATGAATTGGTATCAAACGAGCTAAACCGAGTTTGATCCCAAATCTTTAACAATTTTAATTAAAGTGGTATTTCATGGAAGTGAGTTTAGTATTCTGTATATTACTCGCCAACATAAATTGACACAAACTGCGGCGAAATAGTGCTTACAGCGTGAAGCCTCTCTGCTCTCCGCAAGTCAAGCAAGGTCTAATAAAAATTGTGACAGCGACATTAGCATTGCGACGTCACAACTTTGTACCATTTTGACATCATACGTCAAGTGTTGTTACACTAGTGTAATATTGCCATAAAAATATTACTCTGCAGTATCTTCCATGGGTGAGTAATAAATTGCTATATTGACATTTGTCTTGCTATGTTCCCTATATCTGACATTTCAATATTTCAGCAGAAGATGAACTAAACAGCAGTATTGAAGCTGAGCCTGAAGTGACAGCTGAAACTGCAGCGGAGTCATGTGACCAACCAAATAGCCAATCACAGAGTTCAGGCAGTTCTAGCCAATCAGATTCAGTATTTCTACCAGACTCTGTTGCTGATACAAAAGGAAAACCTACACCAACTGGGGAACTGGCGTCAGTTTCTGCCATGGCTGAAGATCCGGGTGCCAATCTGGCAAATGTTTTGGAAACTCTTGTAAAAGAATATGACTATAAGAATCTCCAGGGGATGAGAACTGGGGACTTGTTCAAGGTTCATCAACATCTTACCCATCTGTCAAACATTGTTGTCACAGCGATGAAGAGTCGATGCCATTCACCTACTAATTCTCAGTGAATGGTTCTTTATGGGGATTGGATAGGTAAAATGGTTGCTAGGTGTGGCTTGCACCTGAATTCGTGATAGAAAAGGCAATTTGACATCACTGACGGACTTGCGATGAGAGGACAGTTTTGATATATGAGATCGTAGTGTCCTTCGACAGCAACCCTCTCAAGCAGATGCATGGGCTTTGGACAAAGTTTAGAAATTATCACTTAACAGAAACAGCTGATGATAATAATGAAGTAATTTTAAAGTGAGATTTCTTCCGGTACACGATTGAAAATATGTCGATAAACTTTGGTCCAAATGGCAGTGGACTGTTCCTACTGTGCAAGAGCAAGGAACACCCTCTGTCAGCCAGGACAGTACGATTACACCCAGACCCTATACTCTACTATACCTTGGTTTGTGAGACCATTTTGAGATTATGTCCGTGGTCTTGTTTCTTATTGGCAACAAATTTACTCTTGTTCATCAGTGTACTTTGATTGAGAGGCTAGTTTAAGGAATGTTTTGCATGATGCTGTATTGTGTTGAAACTTTTAAACACTTGTACAGTGTGAAAGCGACATATGTTGTCTAAAGCACCACTTCACTGTTGCGTAGTTGCTTCCCTTACTATGTTGTATGAGTCTGTTATAATTCAAGTAAGCCCCTATTGTTTAGGTTTGTGATTGTGTGTTCAAAACAGTGGTAAGCGTCAAAGACCAGCATCACTGACTTTTCACACACATCAAACCTCCACACTATGGTTCGTATTAGCAGAGGAGTGTGGTGCTCACTCTATCAAACATTGGTTCTGGGGTTTTCTTAGAGGCTGGTTCCTGGACATATGGAACGGGGCTGTTTCAGGGGAAAAAAATAGAAGGAAGATATTGGTCTGAGAAGCAATAAACATACATTCTTATTAACAAAGGGGATATTGGATTTGCCGAAAGGTAAAAGTGTTCCCTTGTCAACTTGAATACCGAGTCCATATCACAGGGCAGACACCAGAAATTGTACAATCCGTGAAGCTAATTTCTGGTGTCCTAGCTGTGATATTGCTTGAATATTGCTAAGAGCAACATTAAACCATGCTCACCTTCAACAAAGTTTTGATTTCCCACATTAGTACAATGTGTGAAGCCAATTTCTGGTGTCCTAGCTGTGATATTGCTGGAATATTGCTAACAGCAACGTAAAACCATGCTCACTTTAAACCAAGTTCTGATTGTTTACATTATTGTCATGGTTTTAATGATTTTCATTGATTTTACTCACGAAATGCACAATTTCATACAGAAATAACATCTACCAATTTACAATTGTTTACAGTGATTTTGCATGATTTATTTTACCTGCTTTGGACCCGTGAAGATATGGGGAAGAACAGGGGACCCTTTCACAAAACTCTCGTAAGGCTAAGGTCTCGTATCGTAGCATTCCTACTTCCTACGTTACAGTATAGGAGGTTTACAGTATAGGAGGTACGAATGCTACAAGAAAAGTTACGAGACCTTAGCCTTACGAGAGTTTTGTGAAAGGGGCCCCAGGTCTACAGCAACCCATGCTTGCCACAAAAGTGGATGTTGTCAGAGGCAACGAACAGGATTGGGTGGTCAGGCTTGCTGACTATGTTGGCACCTGTCATTAGTTCCCAGTTGTCTGCTCCAGACATAATTATTTACAGCCTGACACTCTAAAGTTGGAATGTTGCTGAGTACCGTGTAAAACCAAGCTTCCTTCTCTCCGTTTGCCAGCATTGCACTGAGGATTTTTCTGAACATTCAGTGTTGTATCAAAGAAACAGGTGAGAAGCCCTGTCACTGTTAGTAGTGATGACCACAGTTTGAACAAAGACAAAGACATGACAGCTATACGAAGCAACAGTGAGTCAGTGAGTCATTGAGTTGGGCAGAAAGAAACCTAAACTGTTTTCTGACTCGAAGTTCTCAAACAAACTTTAGTTTTTATTCAAAGTTTAAACTGTAATTTGCCAGATTGAAACATCTGAATTGTTAAGTCAAGTGTAGTTAAAACAAAACGGCCTATAAAGTTTTAATTAATCTATCCACCGAACTCAATTTATCAGCTATGTTTGAGTTAAATATCGATTTCACTTCATTCTGGGAAATAAATTTTGCTGTGTTTTCTCAAATTTGAGTAAAAGCTCTAATTTGAGTGAAAACTCAGACCTAAGTTCGTTTCAGTTAGCAAAAATCTTAATCCAAAATATGACATTTTTTTTAGATTTTTGTCCGCTCATTCATGAACGAATTTTAAAATATGTCTGGCCAATGTACGAGCAGAACATTGATTGACTCCGTTGAGGGCGAAGGTATAGTGCTGTAGGACAAGTCAGAGGCTGCTACAGGTCTGTAGTAGGAATGTGTCTTTGAGGAAGTATTTATCAAGTTTGTGTCTTGAGAATGTATATATGTTTGTTCTTAATCCTGTTAATAGATTTATGGTCATTTTGAATGCTATAAATAGCCACAGCTAACAGTTGATACATGTGTAGATATTCCTTGTATTTTCATGGATTTGATAAATAAACAAGATAAATATGTCTTGTGCATTGTCATCTGTCTGAAACTTTGGTCGTTTTTTGTTTACATTCTTATTTATTTTTCATCTGTTGATGGTATCAGTGGGTTTGCAAATGGCGTCAGCGCCGTTATCCAGATATATAAAGATCCAGCTTACAGGTGGTCTTCAGGAACCCATACTTGTTGGGAGAGGTGACCAGCGAGATCCCTAAATTACAGACAGCCGCCACAGAGCCTGAATGTTGCCAAGTGTGGTATTAAATAACGTTCCAATCTGCGGGATCGGTCTGTGCTTCGGTCAAGCTGCACTAAGGCTTGTCATCATATCCCTAATAAGAAGATTGGTGCTCATGCTGTTGATCCCTGGATTGTCTAGTCCAAAACCGACTATTTACAGACCGCCGAAGTCAGGGTCCATGCAGGTAGCTTAAGTCCCCATGGTCGCTTGTTTGGTGATCTACCTTCGGTTGTTGGCGATCTTCATCCCGAAAATTATATCTTTCAGTTAGACAATAATGAGCAATCAATCATTCAATCAACGTATTATCGGCTAATCTTTGGAACAGTGCGTTGTGTGTGTATAACGTGCCTTAGTAAAGGTGGTTTTGCAACTCAACTGAATATTCTTGTTCGTCGCGCCGAAGACACGGGTTCGATCCCCTACAAGGGCACAATGTGTTAAGCCCATTTCTGGTGTCCCCACCACCGTGATTTTGCTGGAATATCGAGGTGAATTTTTTAGAGTTAATCTGCAAATTTAAGGTAATGTGAGCCACCAATTGTTACTATTGTTTTAAAAATCACCAATGAAAGACGACAAATGCAAGCATAGGACTTGTACCAAAGAACATGGAGGGAAAGAGTGTAGTACCTCTATATTACTATTATTACACCCACGGCATGTAATGCGGGGGATATAGTTAACGCCTCGTATGTCTGTCCGTCCGTCCGTCCGTCCGTAATCACTTTGGTTCCGGAGCATAACTTGAAAACCGTTCATTATTTTTAGACCATAGTTGATAGATATAATAATCTGAACCTATGGGGGTTGTGCCTTTTGCTATTTACAGAGTTCGGGCATTTTCATTTTTTTGGTTTTTCCATGGAACATGTTGGTGTCAGTCTAATGGTGGGGTGGGCCTCGTTTCCGGAGCAGATGTGAAAAACCGTTCAATATATTTCTGCAAAACTTGGTATATAATTATATCAATTAGAACCCAAAGTGGTACCTTTCGCTATGTACATGTTTTCTCGGTTTCCATGGAAACGTTTCGGACTTCGTCTCAAAAGTGAGAGGGCTGTTTCGTTTCCGGAGCACATCTAAAAACTTCTTAATATCTGTCAGTAAAACGTGGTAGATATGTGTGACATACCCCAAAGTGGCGCCTTTGCTATTTACAGGTTTTTGTGATTTATTGTTTTCTCGGTTTCCATGGACACGTTTCGGACTTAAGTCTCAAAATGGAGCGATGGGCTTCGTTTCCGGAGCAGAACTCAAAAACTGTTGAATATTCTCTGCAAACCTTGGTAGATATATCAATCAGAACCCAAAGTGGCGCCTTTTGCTATGTACAGGTTTTTGTGTTTTATTGTTATCTCGGTTTCCATGGAAACGTCTTTGACTTAGTCTCAAAAGTGAGAGATGTTTCGTTTCCGGAGCACAACTCAAAAACTTCTTAAAGGGACACTGATGCGGAGCGAATAATGTTTCTCACCAACGATCTAATTTACGAAACCAAGCAGCAAATTGGTCAACTCGACCGTGACGGACAAAGGGACTGGGCTCCTGTCCACATTAGCAAACTTTCTTCACCCTAAAAAGTGAGGAGGCCGGACACCCATCACATGCCGTTATTTAAAAATATCCATGGTATTCCTTATCTGATTGTAACCCCCAAAAATTTCTGATGCCTGGATGGTATAGTGACTGATCCAATTTGATCCTATTTCTGTGTTTTTACCTCGATATTTAATCATGTCATTTGAAAATATGATGTCTGCATACACGTTGCAAGCCATTTGTTTCATATAAGTCAGAAAGATTGCAAAGCTTTATATTTAGATAGTTTTGAGGGTTGGTCCAGCTGTCATAGCAAACATCATACGTAAATTTTGGTAGCTACGACCCTGGTTTACTATCTATGATAATAAAAACACACAAAGTTGATTTATCTGAATTCGTAAACTAATAACAACGACTTTGCCATTGGTAGAGAAATCTGAAAATTTTCGTACGTAAAAAAACTGATTATACCTATTTACCAAAGTAAACAGCAAATTCCTATGTGCATTTCTTATGTAACAACGACGTCCCGTTGGTATCCTCAGAACAGTGTCGGCCCATAAGTGTTTTCAGGCTGCATGCGACACAGAGATTACATCCTCCTTGCTGTAACTCGCGTTTGATGGTATAGACCTACACGTTATATGTTATCATTCTCTTGATGGTCAGTTAATGAATTTATAACGGGAATAAAAGGTTGTAACACACACCACTAAAATTACTCGACATAGGTTCCCATTTGGCATTTCTCCTGTCTGGAGTAAATACTCAACATTATAAATTAAGGTCTGTAGTGGCAAATGTATTGCATGTTATGTAATATGTGCATGTAAGTGATGCAAGAGGGTTTATCAGCTGAGTTACAAAAACAAACATCGATCAAAGGATTAACCGATAACACACTGATTGATTAATTAATTACTTACTTCCACAGCGGATTTGTCTAAAAGGCAGTGTTTATGAGTGTAAATTTACGTAATCTATACTGAATACACCCTATCGTAAACTACGAGTGTAAAAACAACATCCTTCCAACAAAGAATTAACCGCCACTGGCTTGATTGACCGATTGTTGCTCATTATTGGCTAACTAATGGCGGATATCCTACAGTTAGTTGCCAGGTGTACTGTCCTGGGTGACCACTGAGATTATGTAAGACTGTTGACAGACACAAGACATGGAACAGGGTTATTTACCAGCTGCAGATGAATGGAATATCGTTCTTTTACGTGGATATTGATGGATACATTCCTGAACGAGGTAATAACCTGACATTGTTGCTATAACTTTAGTCTCTATCAAATTTAATATTTGCATTTTGTTTTAATTTATTTCCTGTATCATTCAGCAGAATTTGTATTACAGAAAACATGCACTAGGTCGCGAATAGGGTGTGTGTGAAATATGATTCATTTTGGCCATCTATACAATGTTTAGATATTAAGATCATGTAGAAATTCACTGTAAGTATAAGCAGACCGTGTTTTTTATTAACTTTCAAAATGCATACAAGTGTTAGAAGGAACTAATTAGGTTTATGAGACAAAATATAAAGACGTACTTAGTTATTTTTCTGTCCTAACGTGTTTTTTTTTCATACCACTGGCAGATGAGTAAACTTCAAGGTGTTTCATTTGTTTTCATAATAACGAAGTGGTGCCTTTTGCTATTTACAGTTTTTTTGTGATTTATCATTTTCCCAGTTTCCACAGAAACAGTTCTGACTTATTCTCAAAATGGAGGGATGTTTTCTGGAACACTACTCGAAAACATTCAGCAAAACTTGGCATATATGTGAGGCAGACCACAAAGTTTAGGCATTTCTACTTTCCCGGTTTCAATGGAAACAATTCGGACTTAGTCTTAAAAGGGGGGGATTTACAAAGTTTTGGCATTTCTATTTTCCCGGTTTCCATGGAAACAATTGGGACTTAAGGGAGGGATTGGCTTCGTTTCCGGAGCACAGCTCGAAAACCATCTGATATCTTTCAACAGATCTTGGCAGATACATGAGGCAGATCTCGAAGTGGTGTCTTTTGCTTTTTACAGATATATGGCATTCATATTTTTCATGATTTCCATGGAAATGATTCAAACTTAGTCTAAAAAAGTATCAAGTAACCTTCAGAGGATTTGTCCTTTCAAATATTAGGGGACCGGGGTTATGTCATCTTCGGATGAGTCTTGTTAATTGTATCATTAACTCATATATTAAGTTGCCTGATCAAGAATGGGTCGTTGCTGAACTAACACGCGCAATTGCTGAGGTGTGTGTGTGCACACGCGCGCACGCACGCACATACAAAGTTACATAGGAATTTCAAGGTGGACGGTTTGGGAGTTATTGTGAGGTATTCTTTCATGACGCGAAAAAAGTGTTTCAAGGCGAGGCCACGTTTCAGAGTTGACGATTTTTGTTCATTAAAAACACTTTTTGTCCGAGCTGATATCCTGTTCTCCCTTCACTTGCCTACACTTCTTCGGATGGGCAAGTAGGGGTTTATTCTACGGTATGTTGATATGAAAATTCTTCAAGGCCGATGTCGAATAGAAAGGCACGTCTGTTCAACACATGACCAGCATTGTGGTCTAGAATAGTGTGATCTTAGGGTGTTATTTTTGTAGAAATAGCTATCTCAGTTGTGGGCTGACATGTTTGGCTTGTCCTCTCATCGCCCAAACACACATCACATCTCGATGGCCTTCCTTGTTGCTATGACTATATAACCTCTGTGTTTGATTCAGCGTACTCGCTCATTTATACCGCGTGGTGTAGCTCTCAATAGTCCACTTTAGCTCTTGGGTAGCTTTGTGGCGATGGGTTTGCTCGTGACGCCGAAGACCCGAGTTCGATTGCCCAAATGGTTACAACTCATGAAGCCTATTGTGTCCCTCGCCATGGTATTGCTCGAATGGTGGTAAAACGGCATAAAATCATACTCACCCCACAGTGACTCTAAAGTCGACCCGTCTGACAGACCATCCGCTCATGATATCAGCCGAGGGGTGGGTGACTCAAGTTCGGTAAGCGCTGAGGTCGCGGTGACAGCGATACTATTTTTCTAGGCTGTAAAGGACAAACGCCTTCCACTGATAGGTGAAGTATTGGTGAAGATTGGACAAAGACATCGCGAGACTCCGACATTTATAGGCGAAGTCGACACAGTTATGGGCTGTCTTTGTCCCTGGCGGTCAGGGATTGTAGCAGCTAAGAAAACCTGTACAAACAGCCCTGGTCTATATTCCACGAACAAATATTCAGATTGTACCTGACGCGACCACAGCCTATCTCTCAACGCCGTATTCTTTGTGTGTATTCAGCGCTTACCTTTGCAAACACTACATACGTTCGCTCTCGGTGTTTTGTCTAACACCAAGCTTATGAACGGTTTAGACCAAACTCCCTCACTCACTCATGACGATATTGAATGCGAAATGACCTAAGGATGTAGCTGCTGGCATGTGTCTTGACCATTGTCACCCAATTTGACAAAGTCCGACCAGCGTCCCTCCAGGCCTTGCTCCCCCAGCAAACGGAACTGACATAACTGAAATATTGACTACCACATTCACTCCAGTGTACCCGATAAGCGGTTATGTAATGGATTGTTGAAGTTCTTCCATCAAAATGACACCCTCATCTAACACACACACCGTCATAAATATACAATCAATCAATCAATCAATCAATCAATCAATCAATCAATCAATCAAAGAATGAAAGAAACTCGCAGGCGTAGTTTCACAAATGCAATCTGATCACTTGCACTTCATGTCACCATGAGGCCCAAAACGTCTCGGCATGGACTGAATAAGTCTTTGAATTCGATCTCCTAAATTCTGGCATACTCCTCTTGAAATGCCTGCGACGGTTGATCTAAATCTCTGGGACGCCGGTTGACGTATACGTCCCCCCACATCACGACGCTGTGATGACATAATCGGTCAAACTGGGTCACACAATACTGGGCAGAAGGTTCATTTCGACGTCGATAGACACGTATTCTTTCCGTCACGGCTCCGAAGCAGAAAGCATGATCCCTTGCTAGAGCATATGTCGACTGTATTGTAGAGGCCAGAATCGAACATTATTGCACCACTAGGCCTATCGACGTCAATGGAGCCATTGGAGTGAGTGGATGAGTTTAGTTTTACGCCGCACTCAACAATATTCCCGTTATATGGCTGCGGTCTGTAAATGATTGCTGAAGGCCTATTCTACCCCGGACCTTCACGGGTCCGTTGGACCATAGGGTCAAAATGGTTTCTTCTGGCTCGACGTTCAGCTTCCCGTAAATTTACGAATGGTCTACGAACGGTTGCAGTTGCAGTTGCAGTTGCAGTGGCAGTTGCAGTGACAGTTTGATTCCGTAAATGAACTACCCGGATGTACCTATCCTACGCCGAGGTTGTAATCCGACTGACGGTACTCTGGTGAAGATTGAGGCGACGTGCAACGGCAGATTTACAGCAGTGATTTGTAGCAGAGGCGTGGCATATCGGTATTTTTCAATCAGCTGAAAGAAATGCCAGTGACTGTCAGAGCAAAACGACCTTATGCAGGCATTGTCCCCAATCACGATTTCTCATTTCCATTCAAACGTAAATGTGCATTAAAGTTTTCGAAGGTGGGTTTTTGCGCAGTGCATTTGTTCCATGTACACAAGCAGCTGTGAATACACAACACCATTTAGAAAGTGGTCACATATAACACGTTATATTTGGGGTTGGTAAAGTACACATTCAAGTACATTTTATGAGTTGAGCCCCATGCGGAATTCGAACCCACACCCTCAGAGTCAGGCACCTAATCGCCAGCACACAAAGTTAGCCGTCTAACCGCTCAGCCACCAACACTTCCACAAATATGAAAGTCGCACAACTGGTAGTCTAGACTGCGTCCTTTGTGTACCCTTCTGATATGTGTTAATTGGCACCGCTCCCACGGCCGAAAGCTATGATTACACACTACCATTTAGAAAGTGGTCAAAAGTAACATATTTCTTGGTAAAGTACAAATTCAAGCTCTTCTCAGCCAGCTAATTTTGTTCATTGCGGTGCTATGTCGGAATCGTTAGCATTCGGTTAACGGAGAAGTGTAGACGTGTTTGTGTAGCTCGAAAACCCAGTGCTCAACCGGAACAGGTGTTCTGTGTCTTTTATCTGTGAATTTTGTTGATCCCGCCATTCATGTGTTAGATTAGGGGGCGTTAGATTAGCATAGCGCCTTATGCGTTCTCTGAACACTTCAATACAAATTACATGCATACATATTACGTTTCATGAGCCAGTTAGTGAACGGGATTGACCATTTTCAGGGCCGGTGCGGTGAGTGCAGGACTTTAAAATCTGCCAACGTAATAGTAAATTACTTTTATGACGGCCTTGAAGCAATGGCCTGTCACTCAAAGTCTCTTCCCGTCAAGAATATATGACGTCATGATTTGCACACGACACCACACAGCAGTCTGTCGGAACTCGGCTGGTCTGTTTCACAATCCCCAAAACGCATTTTCCCTTCCGCCAATGGTCAGCCCTTTCTCAAGGGTCCATATGAAGCAGGATTAATTTTTTTACGCTGAATCTCCCTCATTACTGGTGCTCCTTTTTCAATTCCAGTGGGACTGTATTGCTGTCTAAATTATTATACTCAGTCATTAACCGTTAGTCTTGAGCTCAGTAGAGTTGGGAGACGAGACGGTGCTCACTAACTTGCATCCATGATGGTGGTAACCCACCCATCCCTCTTTAATATCAGAATACAGTGGAAGCTGTCTAAAATGGCACTCATCGGCCCTGAAGAATTAATCCAGTTTAGACAGCATGCCAGATTGTAGGACTGATGATAACTGTACAAGCCAGGGATGGAGCTGATATTTTAGGCCGGTGTTGACAACTTGCAGGATTGGACAAATGCCGGTTTTCACAACTTCCACTGTATCTTCTGACACACACGTAATTCCTTTCAACAGCCAGCAACTCACTCTCTCTCCCTGTTTCTCTCTCTCTCTCTTCTTTTCAATAGCCCACCAACTCTTTCTTTTTGTATGTGGTGGTGTGTGGCGTGTGGCGTGTGATGCCTGTGTGTACTATTATTGTGTGCTGAGTCATCACTACAGTACAACATCCCCCAAATATTCGTTTTTCTAACTTGTTATGTTTAGTATATGAAGATCAAAACTAGTGGGCAATTCTTTGGAGTTGGAAGTACACGTGTAAATTCGTAATGCATGATATGTACTTTACGGAAACACTGAAGAGTAATAATCTCTTGATCATATAATACCACTGCTAAACTAACAGGTTTCAAATGTAATTTCCCTCAACGAAGTGCCTTTAAAAACCGATGAATACCTTTGTCTTTCTGTGTTTAGAATATCAGGATTTAAGACGTGTGCTATGGTCTTTACACATTTGTAGTCTCAATATATACGGACAGCGAAAGAAACGAAACTTATATGAGAATTGCGTTTCTTTTGCTGTTCAGTATATGATATATACTATAAGGAAACGCTCAAGAGTAATATCATATCTATTCATAGTATAATTCATTCTTAAATTATTTGAAGTTTCAGACGTAAATTTGTTCAATGATAGGCATTAAAATCAGCATACGAATACTTTGTCTTGAGTATTGCACCCGGTACTTATATAGTACCCAAAGACGTGTTGTCTTGTTTGGGTGGCATCCTCTGTCTGGTTGTCTGGGTACACTCCACTGGAGAACAATGAGAGCAACATACTAGGAGAATAGGTCTGGACAGATACCGAGTCTGAACACATGGGGAACGTTAGTGGATAGCAGGTTTGGAAAGCAGGTGTTACGTTTGGTATGCGGTGCAGTTCCTGCTCTACGTGTAGAGTTATCCAGTCACGATACGAACGTAATCGTGTTGGTTTATTGAATCGGTAACTCGATCCTGTATATGATAAGAAGTTAAAGAGGGCTATATCACGTTTCTGATTCAGTTTCTAATGTCCAGCTTTCATAATTAGCTGAACTGACCATTAGTCAGTTACGACGCATGGAGGTCTGGGTTAGAATTGGTCTTTGAACAGCGACCCAGGCTTGTCGTAAGAGGCGACTAACGGGATCGTGGATCAGGCTCGCTTACTTGGTTGACACATGTCATCTTATCCCAAATGCGTCGATCGATGCTCATGCTGGTGATCACTGGATTGTCTGCTCCAGACTCGATTATTTACAGACCTCTGCCATATTGCTGAGTGCGGCGTAAAATTGTACTCACAATAACCAATCAGTGTCAGTAACCCAGTTAAGCTTACGTTGATGCGCGTTGACGTCTCCTCACAACAAGATGGACTGAGCTGATCCTACAGACGAATACTCTTGGTGTCTCACAATCGTGCTCACAGAGTTCTGACTTGAACTTAATAATAAGCGACATTTTTTCCATCACACTTCTGACGTAGAGTTGCTTGTTGCTGTTCTTATTAAGGTTGTGATCGTGCTTGTATACCTGACTTGCTATCTGGGCATACTTCACGGCTGACATCAAAGGAAAGTATACAACAACCCCTGGAGTATCTGTTTACCGCTCACTGCCTACCATGCTGTTTTGAACGCATGTGTCATCACGCATGCGCATCTACCTGTCGTCTACCAGCGGGACGAGCAGACGTCATTACCAGGGATAGCGCTGTTAGGTGAGGTGCGACTCCGGCAAGGGAAGTGTGTCACAACTGTGCAAAGTACGCCGGCTACATTTCTTCATTTCTGGCCCGAAACTGACGTCATCAACATTGTCTCGGTTTTTTTTCAAAGCAAAAGAAAAACTTTTGCGATTTGGACCAGTATTTATCACAGTTCAAAATACTATTAAACAAGCGTGAAAATTTTCGATATTCATCGAAAACGTTTGATTTCTGTTTGGATTATTCGTTGCTATGGAAATAGGTGGATCAAAGTCGTCGTTGACGTCGACAAAAGCATCGTCATCCAAGGGATGCGGAGGCATAAGCAGTAAACGCCTCAAGTGGGGCGCCGTGATCGGCGTGGTCGTCTTGGCAGTTGTTATTGGTGTTGCCGTCGGGGTGCCACTGTCCCAAGGGAAGAGTAAAAGACAAACAGACGCTTCCAACTTGACCACGGCTAAACGCGTTCTGAGTGAATATCCACTGATTGATGGGTGAGTAGTTTCACATTCACCTTAAGATTGAAACTTTCAAACTGATTTGATGGAATGACAATTGCATTGAAGACTGTCTTCCACCTTCATGTGTTGTGTTGGATGAGTACTGTTTTCACAGGATGTGTTTCGAGTATATCGTAGCTAATACTGTTAAGTCGAAGTAGTTTGCGGTGTGGATGTAGACTACAAGAATGTACATATCCCGATGAATTAACAGGGTTTTGGGATAACAAGGTTTAATTTATCGACATGTTACAATGTGATTCCAAACGTAAAGGGCAAAACAACACTATATCTATTATGTTTTATGTTAACACTTAAAATAATAACCCATTGAATTTGGAATAAAATTATAGTACTAAAATGACAAAAGAGATTTCCCTCAAATGCGACTTTGCAAGGCTTACGCGTCTCTCTCGCTCTCTCTCTCTCCCCTCCTCCCTTCCCCCCACACACCCTCCCCCCGTCTCTCTGTCTCCTTCCGGCCGTCTCTCTCTCCTTCTCTCTCTCTCTCTCCTTCACTCTCTCTCTCAGGATGTCGGCCTAGTCCCACCCCACTCCATTTAAACCGTTATAACATCCACCCGGCTGAACCATCAGAACGTTAAGCGTATTACCAGACTCAACCTCGCTCCTATGAGTATTTGAGTATTTCAAGAAATGTACATGTGTACTGGAGGAAAATTGCCTTCACACATGAGCGGTCTCAATGTCCCAACGTGTATGCATGTTTGACGCCTGTCGGGGAGATTTCAACTTGAGGCCCCTGTGACGCGATGGTACATAGGTCACTTGAAGCCTCCCTTACTCGGCTCCCCGGCTCGGCCACCAGTTGGTACAATAGTATGGGCTCACATCTTGCTTGGGTCACGGATTTATGTGACTTGGTACAATGACCTCTTTTGAACCAAGGACTCTTAAAAACTTATATGTGTGCCCAAGATGTGTTTTAGTGAAGGTGCGTTCAAATAAAATAGGACTTAACACAACCTCTGATACTGCTGCAGTGGAATAGAGTACACCTGTTGTAGGTGTGTTAGTCTGCTTCCCAGGCAATAGAGAATACGTCTAAAAGGAATCATACTTAAGTCTAGAATGAGTGGGTAAGATTGAAAATGCAAGACGTTTTTTTTTAATGTGAAAAAGAAATATTCCTGAAGTATCCTTTGAACGATATCGATGTACCTGAAGCGCATACCTTGATGAGAGATTATATATGATATATGTATAGCTCTGGGACTACATATCTTGGAATTAACCTTGAAATTCCGACCAGGTAATGAATTTGCATAGCTCATTGCTTCTACTACCGTCTTCGCCACGTCTGTGACTCCACACATAATACACCCCTAAACATATCCACGGTGTCATGAAAAAACTTGCTTTTATACTTTATGGACAAGATGCACCCAAATTCCTGCCAACAAATTTGATCTTGTCCTTTTAGATGAAGTGAATATAATTGAATTTTCTGTTACTTTTGTTCGCAGTGTGATTGGCACGATTCAGGAATTGCATGATCAATACTGTTCACCGTGCGATATTTTGGTACCTCTCGATGTCTTGGCACAGACAGGGGGAGTGGGTTTGGTGGTCTGGAGGTTCACGTGTCCGTTCGTTACTCTGAACACCTAGGTTTGATTCCCTAAATGGGTTCAATGTGTAGTGTCTGGTGTCCAACGTCGTGGTATCACTGGGATATTGCTACAAGCGGCGTAAAACCAAACTCACTCACTCACTGTGGGCGCAGATCAGGAGTGTGCTTGGGTTCTCTGCTTCACCCAAGCCCTTCTGACAGGTCGGGTAATACAGAAGGGAGGCTACATATTCACCGGAACGTTTGTTGATGGGTTCGACTATGCATACGCAATGACAGGAAAGTCAAAGTGGTTTTATTTGAGGTTACACTTTCATAGTGATGTACAGATTCTAGTACTTTTGTGCGCTTTCCGAGGTCCTTTTGGTTAGGCTTTGAGTTCGGGCGATTAGATGGCTGAGGGTGGGTTCCAGTCCCGGATGGGACTAAACCCAACAACTCTAGAATCTGTGCTAAACTTCCCACATATAACGTATGTCATATTGGTTCGAGTAGGCACTACGCCCTTGGATATGTCCCATTCGCTGTCAGGTTGCATGCAGAAAGGGTGAGGACCCTGAGCTGACGATGAGTTTTACCAGCCTGACTGTGCCAGGTACATCCCTACCCGCTTTTCTGCATTTGGAAAAAACAGCTGACTCGGACTATGCGGGGGGCTTGACGTACACTAAGGGATGCGTACACTAACACTTAGTATCTGGATATATAAACGTGACTGTGACAAATAAACTCCTTTAAATTGAAAAGGATCCCAAGCAGACTAGAGATTCAGAACCAGGGGAAATCTAGACTTGCTTCATTTAGAGTTTAGCACTGCACGAAGTGCTAGGCTGTAGGGAAAATAATATGGTTCAGGGACTGTGAGACAGGCTAGCGGATGCCCCGTGGTACTACGAAGTAATAAACATTAAACCGTTAACGTGAACCTGTGAAGTCTCTTCTGAATACACATGTATATTTTTATTTAATTCTTTTTGGTTATTTTTTTTTATCGTAGGGAGCTTAAAAGCCATGTTTGACAAGACTGTTGCACAATCTGTGGGATCGGAGAGGCAGACACAAGAAACCGTCTTACATAGAACAGTCTTAGATACAATCACACTTATTCTCTGACAATCAACTTTACAATCACCTTGCAATTGCCATTCTCCAGTAGCACAGATCCGATCCTAGCGCAATGGTAAGACGACCTAGGTTTGAGATCGTTTTTTCTTAAGGATTTATAAAACTGTGACTTTAGATTGTTATGACCAATTTTGCCCGGAGTGGACGATGTTTCCGCCAAAATTGGTTGTGATCGATGTATTCACGGTATGGACTGATCGGTTGGTTCTGACAAAGAAGAATAAGTTGGACCGGCACAGAAAACGCGTTTACGAGAAGTAGGCGATGCACGACAATGAGCAAACCCATCTAGTTTGTGAAAGGAAGAGCATTGGTAGACTAGTGCACGTACAGTGCATGACGATGAAATTGATTCCGTGCGTAGCTGCACACGCCTTGCTCATAAGACTCTCCTTCTCACATCGCTCCTACTACACTTGATCGCGGACAACCTGACAACCTGTGACCCCTTCGCTCACAATGGCATGCGCCAGTGTGTGACACTCACACACAGTATTCGGGTCAACTGTCAGGTCGTTGCTCAACTTACCCTTGTTTGTCATGAATTCTCTGGTCGGTGAATTCAGAACAGTTTCGGATTTATATTTTTACAAAATGCCTCTTGAGTTATAGGACATTAGACAATTTACAAAGTCCATGCAGTTATAACGTTTAATTCATGTGCTGTATTACTCTCAACTGTTTTGTGTTCAATCTCGGTGAAAGTTGAAACGACCTGGCCTACTAAAAGGTAATTTCATATTTAACAAAGACTACGAAATAAGTTATAAAGTCCTGGTGAAGTGGCGGGGCGTCTCCAAACCAGAGAGTAAATAATTCGGATTTCAACAGGGTAGACATGTCATAACATAGCCGACATGTACATTGTGTAAGTATTGTTGAATGCCAGTTCATTTTCGTTATTTTTTTTTTTTTAAAAATTAAACTGTCCTTATACAAAGCACACTATAACTGGTTGGTCTATACATTTAACTGGTTAATCCATATCCATATCTACTGGTTAATTAATTTCAGTTACGGGTCCTGTTGTTTAAAACTCTGTTATCTTATAACAGCATTGAAGTACATTTCAGCGACGGTTCACTAATAACACCTTCCCCTGATTCAGCTATCGTTTGTACCTGAATGTGTGGTACTTGTGATCAGAATGATTCTGCCTCTGTGTACTGTTATATGTTTCATCGCCTTCATCGTAAGAAAGAGAAGCCCGAGCTCTCTTACCGTTAAGAAAGTCGTAAGTTAATGTTAATGTATGACACATACGGCTATGTCAGCGCTGAGACAGCTTCGAAAATCTAGGCCCAAGAGGTAACTGGCGGTTGAGATAACCGAGGTTTGAACAACTGGACCCAGGTCGTTTTGGGGGCTCGGTTATATTTATGCGACGTTCTATGATGGAATAGATAGGATACACACAAAAAGACTTAGAGACTATTCATTTGCCATTTGACTCGCTGAAGGTATTCTGTGATTGATATAGCTTCAATGTTCTGCCTCGTCTCAGACCCGTCAACGACACCCACATATGTCAACAAATGAAGATGTCCGTTGGGTCTTGTGACGTTGAAACGTGGCAAATTTACAGCTCCACGCATAGTGGCCCACTCATGCTATCGTGTTTCATTCTGTTGATTGTTTGTTTCGAATACCCATTCTTATGTTATTCTACAATGTAAACACTAAAACAACAAACAACAAAACATGTTCATGAGTGTTAAACTCCTATACAAAATACACATCATGTTTAGATTATAAGGCTCTGTCCACGGTCTCGTTCTTGGATAATGGCGGTGGGGTGGGATAGTGCATAACGCGTTCGCTCGTCAAGCCGAATACCCGGGTTCGATTCTCCATTTTGTCGGAATGTTGCTCAAAGCGTGGTAAAACTTCACACGTTCGCTCGTTTTGGGTGACATAAGGATCCCCTTGACTAAGTCCGTGTTATCTAACAATATGTACGTGAATTTGACAATGTTAAATCCCCATCTTGTGATGTTTCTCTGGCGGTTGGAGATGCTTGGTGTTTATAGAGTGAGTTTAGTGAGTGAGTGAGTTTAGTTTTACGCCATATTTCTATTCTCTACACGGGTACTATGTGTGAAGCCCATTTCTGGTGTTCCCCGCCGTGACATTGTTGGAATATTGTTAACAGCGCCGTAAAACCATACTCACACACTTAGTCCGTTTGAAACTGTTTCTTCATCCCTGTTAAGTCCACTTCTGTTATGGTGTATATATTTCGAATGGAACACGTCCAACTCAAACAGCGGAGGGAATGTGTCTGAATGTTTGCAGGACACACTCTTCACGCCTGTAAACATTCAGCATTCGTCGCCGTGCACGTTGACCTTTCTGTGATGTCGCTCGGCTATTTCCTTTATCACCATCGGAAAGGTGGCGGAACTCCGCAGAATTACGTGCTTCAGACCATGCAGGATCCGCTGACCGTTGTTTTGATTTCTATGATGCATGGTTTGCCAACACTGTCCCCTTGATCATAATTATCACTAAATTTGTTAACATTTTATTCGGTTGTATGTTTTAAATTAATATATCACGCCGTTGTTACCACTATTCCTGTAAAACGTTCACGGGGCAACCTTTATTAAGGTTAACCTTAACGCCCATTCTTTAACATTGCACTAAGGGTGCCTTAGTGACTTACGAACGGCATCCAACCATTATGTCCACGTGGAGAACCGAACTTGCAAAGAAACGAACGATCGCTTTATCCACGATGCCGCTTCACCTGCAGAATAACTTGGTCAAGCGAATTTTGGTTCAAGGGCTTTGAGCCTAAGTCCTACGCGCATTCTGGTTGGCTTGTTTTTTGTGGGTTTTTTTGTTTGTTTTCTTTTTGCATACACCACTCATCTTTAGGAGTGTGAGTGGAGATGGGGGTGACGAGTATCCTTGCTGGTTATGCGAATAACGAATATAACGTGCACTCTTCGGGTACCTGTGTCTAATATCATCACTGAAAGGTTGTTCATGCATCACCTGCCAACACTGACCGTACCACACACAGACAAACAAATAAACTACATACTCTACAAACCTACCTACGATACTTTTACGGTTAATAATTTGTCGTGACAAAAGGTATAAGAAATCCCCCCCGAAGCAGCAAAATATAACACTGAAAAGTCTTAAATATTCAATATTATGTATTGAGCAGACAAATAGCAACATACAGCGATTCACAATATAAGTTTCTAGCACAATGTAACTGAGTCAAATCTAAAATAATGGGTCACAAATATAATATCAACTCACCTAGTCTTGGGTTTTAGTGGGAAACAGCTCTACTAAATCTTTAAGCAGAAACGTTGTTGAATGTAGGCTGAACGTTGACGAAGAGGCAGACAGATGTAGCTAGGCAGAATAATCACATTCCCGCGTATTCCCGCGAAGTATCGAATCTTTGCGATCGGCAACAGTTAGAACACACGCTAGAGAGGAACCTCTAAGGCGCTACCTTAAAGGCGTGCCGCTAAAGCACTATTACCGTGACACGAAATATGTCCCATAAAAACTATCGCTCAAAACTCTAGACGTTGTGCCCCAATAGTAACTATCACTTTATCAATACAAATACACTCTCGTAGCAATACTGTAAAAATGCCATTTTCTGATGAAATGTGAAGCCACCATAATCCACCTTATAATGCCCCCACTATACATAGTGTATCGACTTTGCAGCGGAACCGTTATGGTCCAGTTCCCGGGGCAACTGTCACTAGTAAAAGAGGGTAGCGGTATTTTTGTTTCTTGTTTTTGTTTGTCTGTTCGTTTGTTTGTTGTTTTGTTTGTTTTTTTTTTATATTTTTTTTGTTTTTGTTTTGTTACCTGCTGTTTAACGTTGTATTCCGCACTATCCAGGCTATATAACGTCGAATTTTTAATGTCATCTAGTCTGTACCCGACAATCCATTGGTAGTCATAGTGAGCATCGGCATACGCAGGTAGCTATAGCCTGACCAACCGGTCCCGTTAGACGCTCCTTGTTGCCAATTCTAACCAGTTCTTTTCCTGCCTTCAGGACCACTTCAAGAGCTCCACTCAGCAACACACGTGCATGCAATAGCTACACACACAAACCTGCATGCACGTTCTTGTACAAGTGCAATAACTGCGGCGTTACGGCAGTAGTAAAGCTGCTCGTCTCTTCACGTGTTCATCCATGTCGGCGTTTGCAACAGTGCATACCTGTTTAGAGCCACAGAAGAAATAATTAAATGATCAGTCCCCTTGTCAGATCTCAAAGAAGTGAGTGAGTGAGTTGAGGTTTACGTCACACTCAGCAATATTCCAGCTAAATGGCGGCGGTCAGTAAAAACTCTAGTCTGGACCAGACAATCCAGCAATGGGAAACTGGAATATGTTTGCCAGGCTGTACATTTCAGTAACTCGAACCGTTATTTTGCAAATGATCCATTTCATCCTGCACAGTACAACGATGATCAGAGACAACACCATGACTTGCACCTAATTCTAAATCTGAACCCCACTGAGACTCCACACGGCCGTATGCAGTTTGACCCTCTACGACGCGGTGTTGTCCGTGACATTGAATACGTCTCCGACAGTGGGACACAGCGCGCCTTAAAGCGACCCGTGACGTTCAGAATAAAACAGCATAGCCATCACTATTGAAACTACCAACGTGCCACAGCAAGTGAATGATATTTAGCGCCGCAGCAACATTATTCATAGGTGTAGGTACCGTTGCACAAAAACACACTGTCTTAAACATGTTTTCTCTTATGACAGTTGTGCAAGCCCTCTGTATTATATAAAGTATAAAGATGTACGGCTTACACTAGTATTAAGCCTATTGGCTTATATACTTATACTACTACTAAAACTATTGGGTTTATTACGCGCCTGATATTCCAGATGTAAGGAAATTCTAGTCTGGACCAGACAATCACTTATAAGGTTTTGGAGATTGTCTGCAAAGTTTATGCATTGGGCCACTGCGGTTACGTTTGTGTTTAGTTCACATGTATAACATTAGACTAGCCCTCAGTTTCTTACTATGTATAACCTTGGTGGTAGCAAAGCCATATAAACTGAAAAAGAGACCCAGGGAGACCGGAGATTCAGAACCTGACGAAATCTAGACTCGCGGCATTTAGGGGTTCAGTACTGCAGAGGGGACTCGGGGGTAGGGAAAATAATGTGTTTCAGGAAGTGTGAGACAGACTACATTGCAGAGGGGACTCGGGAGTAGGGAAAATAATGTGTTTCAGGAACTGTGAGACAGAGTATCAAGGAGACGGAGTGATATGTTTTCAGTGAGATTCACCGAGTTCAAAGTGATTTAATGGTATGTTTATGCAATAGATTGGCGTCGAGATATTAAAGATTGGTGTTGCAGACGGTTTATACAAAAATCTCTTTTAGAAGCATTTGGGAGTTGTAATGATGCAGGAAAAGTTCTATGGATTGTCAGCTTCTTTATTGCAATGGGTGCGACGTTTCGGAGTAGGTTGTTCAGCACATTTCAGATTAGTTTTACTTTGTCTCACACAGCTGTCTATTTTTTTAAACAATACTGCGAAGACATGACTTAGGGTGACACTTGAACTTTAAGTACTCTTTTGTTTACTGTCGTGCAGTCTGTCAGTCTCATAGTCCCTCAAACACAGACTTAAGGTAAGGTAGCCTTAGCACTAAGGTTGTCTTGTACAAAGGCACCCGATCCACAGAGCGTTATTAGCACTACGACATTTCTGAACTTACAACTGGGCCTAGATTTTTGAAGCTTTCTAAGTACAAAGATAGCCGTAAGTGCCATATATTAAGATTAACTTAAGACTGTCTAGTGCTAAGAGAGCTTCGGAAGTTTTGGCATTGCTTTACGACAGGTCGTAACCTTATTATCCCGGGTGGATCGAGATCATCTGGGCCTAGATTTTTGAAGCTTTCTAAGTACTAAGATAGCCGTAAGTGCCAAACATTAAGATTAATTTGAGACTGTCTCAGTGCTAAGAGAGCTTCGGAAATTTTGGCATTGAGTTATGACAGGTCGTAACCTTATTATCTCGGGTGGATCGAGATCATCTGGTTTCATCAACGCCCAATCAACAATTCTGCAGCTATTGGTAGCAGGGAGTACAGTATGGTGCAGGTATACCGGAAGTGGCACAATGTGACTAAAACCCAAGATGAAGGGCTTTATATTTCACATGAAGGAGTTTCATGTCAATCTATCTGAGATGAGTTTACAGTATAATTATGACCTGTAAATCTGGATATACGGTGTACAACGTCTTGTCAAGCATAACAGTTTCTGTTGGAACTACTCGCCATTCAAATATATGTAAAATATTGAGAGAAAAGTTGACTGTTTATAAAAGCTTCCATTAAATAGTAATTTATTGTTCATGATCGCTTTCTTATGGCGAACAGGCTACTTCAGACAACATCACTTTCAACTAATCCTAAATTTGAAAGAGAGATTCGCTCAAATTAAGAATTGTGTTGTGTCAGGGACATTCGTTCTGTCTGCTCGATGCAAGTTGTGAAATGTCGGTGAGTAGGACTGACCTGTTTGTTTGGTTTTGTCAATACTGGCGATAGTCTGGTGGTATTCATGGTCGCTCGTACTTGTGTCAAGATATTGACGGTGTGTACCGGCGTACAACAATACTCAAACACAATGTGCTTAATGTGGAGGTGCGCGTTCGGTTCCCAATCCATTTTAAATATATATGTTACCCACACTCAACACACCTGTACAATGTGATGACACCTGTACAATGTGTAACTGATGATGACTGTCCCGAATACATCATCACTTTAGTATGCCCCGCATCTTCCCTATGGGAGATGTCCTGAGACCCAGATTGAGGTAGCTGACACGTGTAAAACACCCATACCTATTTCAATTCCAGTTACGAACATGAACACGCTTGCTTGCGGTGACTTTGTACTTTCTTGCTGACCTTGACACACACAGGTTGGTGTACAATGCAGTCTGCAGCAGAAAACCGTCACGAGACACCTTGACACAGAAGGGTTGGTGTACAATGCAGCTGCAGCGGAAAACTGTCACGAGACATCTTGACACAGGAGGGTCGGTGTACAATGCAGTGTGCAACAGAAAACTGTCACGAGAAAAACTCGTCGAGTAAAGAAGTCCTCGCGCATAAGCAACTAGGGCTCCTTTCACGAAGCCACCTTTACTAGGGTTAACCTTAACTCTCATTCATTAACATTGCACTACGGTTACCTTAGTGACTTACGATCACCTTAGTGCTTCGTGAAACCAGGCCCTGATGTTTCAGGCCGCCATTTACGACAGGCATGCGTGACTTGACATCATTGTAACCTAAACCTTCACTGGGTTGTAATCAGTTGCGTTTGTGGTGGTGCTGCACTGTCGGGTTGTGATTTGTTATGCAGTGACATTTCTGGTCCCGCAGGGCGTGATGTTGCTAGAATATTGCTGAAGGCGACGTAAAACCTCACTCACTCACTCATTGTTGCGCGATGGTCCGTTGATGAAGTTGTACAACGTATGGCTGTTCGGTCTAAACCGTTGTAAACTAAACACGAATGATCAACACTGACTCAACATTTCACATAGTGTCTTATGTCACTACTCATTGCTTTACATAAGGCTCACTTGATATTGCTTAAGGCGCTTGCTTGTTATGTCGGTACACAACCCTGCGCAGTTAAAGAACGCACGTATCCGTTGGTAGATGACCAGATGGTGACCACATAAATACGTGCAAACACCTTGTTACGGGTACAGCAACGTGCTGTAAACTTGGACAAAGTACTTTGACTTTGTGTCCAGCTCTGAATGGGTACCTCATAAGGATTGGAAAACCGCAATAACTCGGTTCGCCTTGTGGCAGCAAGAGTTGTATGGTCCCCAGGGAGTTGAGATTGATATTAAGATGTGCCGTTGAGATTGACATCCAATGATCGATAGAACAAATACCAACCATGTAGTAGGTACGTGGATATATGCGCATTATTAATACCAAATAATTCGGAATCCAAATTATCATGTTGGTACCCCTCTTTGGTAATTTCTAGGGTTTAATATGACGAGACAGATCCCGGTTTGAAACTACCACGAGCATGTTATTCGACAGCCCCTAATCTGGCACGCAGTCTCTCATAAGCGGGTCTCGAAACCACCATAGAAAATGTGCTCCCATATGACATAAACGTCTTTGAACCTATAAATCTATAAATATTTGCTTGAAGGATCACATTTTCACACCTACTCAATTACCAGATTGTGCAGGTCAGGTGTGTTGATTAGTGGAACAGGCAGAGGTAAGCATCCTGCCGTGGTTGTGATCTGGGGTTTGGCTATTTTCCGGACAGCAATACTTTGTCGATACCCTCGAATTCCCCGAACGAACAAAGAAAGTATAGACACCGCAGGCAACTCAGTGTGGTACACCCGTGAAGGTTTCAGGAAGGAACTGATCTTCAGTATTCCTTGTTTGTCATAAGGGGAGACCAATATGATCAGGTAAATGCATGTCACTGTATCCAAAGTGGTAAGAGCCATATGCTCATATCCGTATGGCGCTTAAAATGGTAACTAAAACACATTTCACGTGAGTAATTATCAAACATGGGGCAGGAAGTCTGAGAGCACAACCAAGTGAGGAAATGGGAGTGTACCTTTAATGGTGGTGATATTTTATTTGGACATGGAAAATATTTTTCGAACCGAAGCGAGGAAAGTACGTTTCCAACCTTTGCTCGCTTTGCGCTCATGTAGAAAGACTGGTAATTTTCTTTATGCTGTGCAACCCATTTGCGCTACAGTTTGCCTCTGGTCTCATTAACCTATTCAGACAATGACCTGCTTTTCACCTTGTTCGAATTTTCTCGCGTGAAAGTGAAAATAGACACCATAAACGAGTCTAAAGATTCTGGACTGGTTATTCTCGCTAAGTTGCGCAGTAGGATGGAACCCAGTAAACCGGAAACTAGACTGTTCTGTAATCAAAGTTTTGTCTTGCGCCATAGGACGCTTTAACCAAAAGGCTACCCCTACGCTCCAATGATTGCTCACATTCAATGACAATTTACTCGTAACAGCGTCTTAGAATGGCTATGGGAAGGCTTCACTTGGAGATATAAACTTCTCGTCCTTTATTGCACTCTTTTGCTTGTTTTGCCTCAGGTGGCTGAAGAAATGATGTGTGTACATTACTCTTCAGAAAAATTGTAAATTGATTTGATATCTCATAAATATTTAATTACCGCTGTATATCGTTATCTGAGGAGTTCATGTGTGCCACTTTACGGGCATTCTAGGTTAGGGCATAGAAGCTAAATTGTGTTTCTCATCATTTTATGGTTTCGTTGTTGTTTAACGCGGCACTCAGCAATATTCCACCTATATGGCGGCGATCTGTAAATAATCGACTCTGGACCAGACAAGCCAGTGATCAACAGCATGAGCATCGCTCAACGCAATTAGGATGTGAGTTTTTATATGAAGTAGCAACCTCAGTTCACTCCTTACAATGACAAGTTCAGTCAGTTTGAAGCAACCAAGCCACACTACCATTCTCCGTCAATTTATGTGTTTCTCATTTTCAACATCACGAGAGCAGGTGATCTAATCAAATCTGATAAGCGAAAACAGATGGAAACAGCAGCAACAAAACTCAACAACGGTTTACATATTCTAGGACTGTGTTGTAAGGACTTCGTACGAGTCTGTAGACTAATTCATGACGTAGCTAGAGAGGTTGACTTCGGAAACAAATTTGTAACAAAGACTGTTGAAGAATGGACATAGTGACCTGGCTTGTGTTGTCTGCGTGCAGCTGTACCGATATTTTATACTCTTGAAAAAGTAGGGGAACGTCATCTGTAATTTACGTTTGAAAATAATGGAAGATGTGGATCAATCTTTGCTCATATGATAGTAATGAATGAGAGAGTGCGACGCCACTACTTGCACTTCCTATGAGCATAGTTGTTTGTGCAGCAGTCGCTCTTGAAAAATTATTGGTGTGTGGTACGAAATTTGCAGACAGATATTTTATTAAAATATACATACAGTACAGTAAACTACAATGACTGGGCAATCCCTTTAGGGTTATGAGAGACTATGTAAAAACAGCAACAACGGCCGTTGGATATGTGTACATGATTTAAAGAGTTATACACCATTCTTAAAAAAATACACGTGTACTCTTATCATTTTGAAACATACCCAACTCGGAGAAAGTATTCAGTGGAATACTCGGGGCGGACACGGGATTGAAAAATCTCCGTCTTGTAGGATACAGTAATAGGTAGGTGTCACGTCATGCAACGTAGGTGTCATACCTGGAGATGTAGGTCTCATACCTGGATAGGTGGGTCTCATATCTGGATAGGTGGGTCTCATATCTGGATATGTGTGTCTCATACCTGGATAGGTAGGTCTTATGTCATAAGAGTTTGGTCTCATACCTGGACCGGCAGGTCTCATACCTGGGTAGGTAGGTATCATTCATGAATAGCCATAGAGTGGCCGAGTAGTCAGCTCACTGCATCTGAGTCTCAAGTTTGACTCTGATATACATGGCCATAATTTGTCGATTCTTGTTGCCCCTGTACGTCACATCACGCGATTCACTTTAAACAAAGATCTGTATTATTATTGGTCTCGACAATTATGTTCTTTCGATACATCAACAACAACTAACATCAACTTGTCCCCGACCGTTTCCAAAATACGAATCTAAGAGCATGTTCAGTGTCCGTTTTAGTTATTCACTGACCCCGACTAATCCAGTAGAATGTGACCCAATTCAAACAACCCTTCAGTAAATGTTGACACATGTATTGAGGACATATATTCCGCTAACATCATTCTGTAGGCTTAACCCACCATGAATATGACACAAACCCTGGGTGCCTCAGTGGGGGTTGAATGCTGCTTAAAGCAAAGACACGAATTACGTAAATATATCTCATCTCAGGTCGAACTGGATGTCACTCAGCCGCCGTCATACAGCTTGGCCATGGTAGATATTCCTGGTTAGAATATATACCCAGCCATTTGATGGACTGGACAGCTGGGCCATGGTAGAGATTCCTGGTTAGAATACGTACCCAGCCATCTGATGGGCTGGACAGCTGGACACTGGTAGAGATTCCTGGTTAGAATACGTGCACAGCCATTTGATGGGCTGGACAGCTGGACACTGGTAGAGATTCCTGGTTAGAATACGTACCCAGTCATTTGATGGGCTGGACAGCTGGACACTGGTAGAGATTCCTGGTTAGAATACGTGCACAGCCATTTGATGGGCTGGACAGCTGGACACTGGTAGAGATTCCTGGTTAGAATACGTGCACAGGCATTTGATGGGCTGGACAGCTGGACACTGGTAGAGATTCCTGGTTATAATACGTACTCAGTCATCTGCTGGGATAAACGGTTGAACCCTGGTACAAATTCGTGGTTAGAATACGTACTCAGTCATCTGCTGGTCTTAAGAGACTCTATATTGAAGCACATAAGCAAATTTTAGACATTGGATAATTTTAGTAAATATGTCACCATATCCTCCTAAAATGTTACAATGTGTTACTGGATAACAAATATGATGAATTTGCATGAAACATGTGGATTTGGATATGCTTTTAAACTTGATTTATTAGCTTTCCTAATGTGTTTATAGAATCTATAACACAAAGGTTGAAAGATATGCTTTTGCAACTGTGGACTACCTCTATCACCCAAAACCTCATTACATAGCAGTTTAAAATCAGATCTTGTAGCAGAGCGTTCTCTCTTTGATGTTAACATAAAAAAAGTTTACAACAATTGCCCGATAACGATGTACATCCCATGAATTAAATATAGAAAGAGACACATACTTATCTGGAGGTTCCACGAGAAAATAGACTGTATATGTTATGGTGTGTGAAAGATCAGTAACATTCTATATTAGTTTGTCCTTATTTCCGCAATCTAAGAATGCTAAATATCTCTCCACTCAGTCATCGTGAGTATAGATTAAAGTTATTGTTGAAAGAAACACATCTACAAATTGTTAAAATTCTATCCACATTCATGGTTTCAACAATAAAAAAATCTGTTTTAGGTATTAAGTGACTGTACACACTTTATATCTTAACTGAAACTGAATTGAAATGGCTTCGTGCAGGTGGTTCAAGGGTCCCGCCGATCCACAAAGCGTTCGTAAAGTTATGACCAGTCGTACCTTCTATGTTTACCTTAAGCTTATGGATGTTGCAGCACTACGAACGCTTTATAACCTTATCTTCGAAACGGATCCACAAAGCGTTCGTAAAGTTACGACCAGTCGTAACTCTGTAGTTTACCTTAAGCTTATGGATGTTGTAGCACTACGAACGCTTTATAACCTTATCTTCGAAACGGACCCACAAAGCGTTCGTAAAGTTACGACCAGTCGTAACTCTGTAGTTTACCTTAAGCTTATGGATGTTGTAGCACTACGAACGCTTTATAACCTTATCTTCGGAACGGATCCACAAAGCGTTCGTAAAGTTATGACCAGTCGTAACTCTGTAGTTTACCTTAAGCTAATGGATGTTGCAACACTATAAACGCTTTATAACCTTATCTTCGAAACGGACCCACAAAGCGTTCGTAAAGTTACGACCAGTCGTAACTCTGTAGTCTACCTTAAGCTTATGGATGTTGTAGCACTACGAACGCTTTATAACCTTATCTTCGCAACGGATCCACAAAGCGTTCGTAAAGTTATGACCAGTCGTAACTCTGTAGTTTACCTTAAGCTTATGGATGTTGTAGCACTACGAACGCTTTATAACCTTATCTTCGAAACGGACCCACAAAGCGTTCGTAAAGTTATGACCAGTCGTAACTCTGTAGTCTACCTTAAGCTTATGGATGTTGTAGCACTACGAACGCTTTATAACCTTATCTTCGCAACGGATCCACAAAGCGTTCGTAAAGTTATGACCAGTAGTAACTCTGTAGTTTACCTTAAGCTTATGGATGTTGTAGCACTACGAACGCTTTATAACCTTATCTTCGCAACGGATCCACAAAGCGTTCGTAAAGTTATGACCAGTCGTAACTCTGTAGTTTACCTTAAGCTTATGGGTTTTGTAGCGCTACGAATGCTTTATGGCCTTATTTTCGAAACGCTCGCAGCCTTAGAATTCGCAACTTTGATCATAGTCAGTGCATTAAGCATTGAACGGACGTTTCGTGAATACCAAGTCAGGACCCATCAGCAACGATAGTCTTAAGTACATGTATGTGTTAATGAATGGGAGTTACGATAACTTCAGCGCCAACCCGACATCGTTGACAAGTTTGGACAATTGTTAACCTACAAGCAACAGATACCACCCATCAAAAGTTTTGGCACATTCAAAGCACTCACTATGTGTATGTATTATATGCGGTTACATCGAAGATTGATTTCTCCACTGACTTGGGGGAACCAACTGCAAATCATATGCAGGTAAACTGCACCGAGATCATGCATCAAATTTCTGAAAAGCATGTGCTGATATCGTGTATGTGAACAGCTGCGTTTGTGTGTAATCTTTGTTAAGAAGTCGCCAATATTCACTGAGTTTCGTCATTTGTTGAACTCCTGACAATAACCTTTTCAGCGCTCCGAATTCGTTTTACAATACATTAATTCATGTGTAAACAGTGCCTTTGAACAGTAGGGAATATTTTGCAACATCTAGTTTAGAACAGTTGTCTGAAGTAGGTGGCTACATTTACACTATTGTAATGTCTAAACGTTTGATGGGTAGTCTAAATTACACCTGTATGCTTCAGACACAATGACCTGTCGTGGCAGTACAGGCTAAACGCCCAAAACAAGGTGTATCAGGTGAATCTGAACATGGATTTGGCGCTCTCGTGGAACACCACCCACACCGACATCAAGAGGATTCGTGATGGCCAGCTCGGGGCGCAGGTGAGTGAGTGAGTGAGTGAGTGAGTGACGGATTCAGCAATATCCCCTCTATATGGTGGCGGTCTGTATATAATCGGCATTGGACCAGGCAATCCTAGCGAGATTTACCTGTTCAGTTGGCAGTCTGGGACTGACTAACGCGGAAGGGAATTCTGTTTTTTTTGGTTTTGTTTTGGTTTTTTTTTCTGGCATATGTGTGAGTTGGTGTAAGTACTAGCATGGCGATGAATACACATTTAATGAATAACGTTTCATCCTTTATCACCTTGAATGCTGAGTCAGTGCACAGAGTTGACATACCCTTTGTTTCAAACGTTTAGATTCACATAAAACATTCACTACAAGTTATGCCCATATACATCATTACATCGACTATTGATTTCTCCATTGGGGGAATCAGCTGTAAACCTTATGCAGAGGAAGCTGCACCAAATTGTTGAAAAGAATGTGCAAATATCATGCATGTGAACAGAAGCATTCTGGTTGAACGTTTGTTAAGAATTCGTCAAATTTAACTGCTTTTTATAATTTTGTGAACACAACGTCTTTGCAATGTTATGAATTTGTTTTACAAAACGTCCATTCATGTGTAAACAGTACCTTTAAATAGTATGGACTATTTGACAAAATTTAGTTTTGAACAGGTGCCTGATGTAAGTGCCTACATTTACACAAGTGAATCTAAACTTTTGAAACGAAGTAAATAATAGAGAACATGTTTACACAAAGCAAGCTGGGAGAATTTACAAAAACACCAACATAATCACGAAGCCAAAGGAAAAGAAATTATTTAAAAACACTGCTAATGAAACTAATGGTATAACAACGTACGACCGCCATCATAACACAAAGGAGAAGACATTGGGAAGGTTGATGCCTTGGCCTTTGTTAATGGCTGACATCTTTCTTATATTTCACAGCTTTCGTGAACCTGAGTATGAACAAAGTAAACAGAATTTACAATATGATACCATTTCAGTTTTGGGCAATTTTTGCTCTGTGTGACTCTCAGTCTAAGGATGCGGTCAGGCAATTCCTTGATCAGCTGGACACCATCAAGAAGTTCGTGGGCAAATATCCGGACACCTTCAAGTTTGTCACGACTGCAGATGGTAAAGTAGTCTTCTTAATAATATGATTAAAGCTATCGTTGATAGTGTGACCATGTCGATTATTTACATATTTATAACGGGCGCTGGTGAAGTGGTGACCTCTGGGCAGGAGGGCCCGGGTTCAATTCCCCACATTGTGTGAATGTCGGGAATCCCCAACTGTGAAATTGCTGGAATATTTGTTAAAAGCTGCTTAAAACCACACTCAGTCATAAGATTAAAGGTTTGTCTGGGGCACAAGAACTTCCACTAGATAACCACGGCGTCATATATATCGTAATAACAAGCTTACCAGAAAGGCTACCGATAACACTATCCATGTGGAAATGGACATAAAAATTGTTTGTTTCAATCTTGGCGTAGACGCTCATCCCATGTGCGTGCTGTCTAGCTGATATACACCATGCGCGCATGATTTTTATGTGCAATCTGTGAACGAACAAAAAATCACATTCAAATCGATCCTCATAAATCTTCCTGCAACGCAAACAAATGTACCCTCGATGTTTGTTTATGTTCCCCTCGCTCGTCAACCCATGTCCCCCTCGTGACCAGTGAACAACTTGTAATATAACATACTATACAAGCCAAATGGGGACAACAATACAAAACAGCATCATATAACCTACAAATGCAGCAGAAGCTGTTGCCATTCTGTTAGCAGCCAGTCAGAAAACAGACGCTTGCTAGTGGGTGGGGCTAATTCTCGGTTTTCGGTTCCTGGAAGATATCTCTTAGCCAATCAAATACTACGATAACTATAGGTAACGATTTCTGTTTATTAGATACGCGTCGTTAAATGTCGTTTATTTGTCACACATCCCGATAACGCTGTCCTGTTTATGATTTTCGCTGTTGTTTCTACAGGGATCATGGAAGCCTTTAATGATGGGAAAGTGGCTAGTCTGCTTGGCCTGGAGGGAGGTCACGCCATTGACAGCAGTCTGGGCAATCTGCGCATGTTCTATGACCTTGGGGTCAGATATATGACCGTAACCCACAGTTGTAACACACCATGGTATTGTTGTTGTTTTTTTCACTTTTGTTTGTTTTGTGTGTGTATATGTTGCTAAATTGCTAGACACCACATGATTCCAACTAATAACGACGGTCTGTAAACGAGTTCTGGCCAGATAATCATGGGACGGACATCATGAGCATCGTCTTTCGGGATTAAATGGGTCACGATGACATGCATCAAGCAAGTCATCATCTTGATCCTAGTTTACGTATAGCCGCATGTTAGGAGGAGAGCATTTTTACTTAACTGCGCACTGAAGATGTCTGTATGTGATAACACTGAACGAGGACAGCAACTTTACTGAACTAGGTATTGGAGGTAACTGAGTGTGACAGCACTGAACGAGGACAGCAACTTTACTGAACTAGGTATTGGAGGTAACTGAGTGTGACAGCACTGAACGAGGACAGCAACTTTACTGAACTAGGTATTGGAGGTAACTGAGTGTGACAGCACTGAACGAGGACAGCAACTTTACTGAACTAGGTACTGGAGGTAACTGAGTGTGACAGCACTGTGCGAGGACAGCAGCTTTACTTAACTACGTACTGAAGATATCTGCCAGTGAAAACACTGTGCGAGGACAGCAACTATACTTAACTACGTACTAGAGAAAACTGTGTGTGATAGTACTGTGCGAGGACAGTAGCTTTACTTGACTACGTACTGGAGAAAACTGTGTGTGATAGTACAGTACGAGGACAGCAACTTTACTTAACTACGTACTAGAGAAGACTGTGTGTTTTAGTACTGTACGAGGACAGTAGCTTTACTTAACTACGTACGGGAGAAAACTGTGTATGATAGTACTGTACGAGGACAGCAACTTTACTTAACTAGGTACTGGAGAAAACTGCGTGTGATAGTGCTGTATGAGGACAGCAACTTTACTTAACTACGTACTAGAGAAAACTGTGTGTGATAGTGCTGTATGAGGACAGCAGCTTTACTTAACTACGTACTAGAGAAAACTGTGTGTGATAGTACTTTACCTGGACAGCAACTTTACTTAACGACGAACTAGATGTATTTGTATGTGATAACACTGTACGAGGACAACAACGTTATTTCTGAACATACTGGAGATATCTATGGGTCATTTAGAAGGGGGGTGTATAAGAAAAACAAGATTTATGGATGTAAACTTCTTTATTGAGAATAACACGAGGTCGGAGGCTGATGAAGGAGCAAGCATTCCCTACGAAACGTTGTGTTGTGTTATTCGCATGAATAAGCTGATATCCATAAATCTTGCTTTTTATGTCTTTGGGTGATAGCACTGTACTGACAGCAACTTTACTTACCTACGTACTGGAGAAAACGTGTGACAGCACTGCACGGGGACAGGAACTTTACTACGCATTGGTGATGTCTGTGTGATAACCCTGCAGGGGATAACATAAGATAACCTCGCAAGGGAATTATTTATGTCTTTACGGTGACATTACTAGTGGTTAAAGCGTTCACTCGTCACGGAAAAGATTCGGGTTCGATTCCCCAATGTGTGAAGCCCATTTCTGGTGTCCCCCGTCGTGATATTGCTGGAATATTGCTAAAAGCGGCGTAATTAATAACTACACTCACTCACTAACAGTAGCGTGAGTGATCTACGTACGGACTTCTCAATGTATTTCAGGGCCGACAACTGGACCGTCGATCGAGACAAGAACCCGGAACACAACGGTCTCACAGACTTTGGCAAGGTGAGATGTACACTTTAACCTGGTCACTCGATCTCCCGGTAGTGGCAAAACTAGAGAAATGTAGCTCGACGTCAAATTTATATCCTGTATTTCAACCTGTATAGGTCATGTTTATATCCTGTATTTCAACCTGTATAGGTCATGTTTATATCCTGTATTTCAACCTGTATAGGTCATGTTTATATCCTGTATTTCAACCTGTATAGGTCATGTTTATATCCTGTATTTCAACCTGTATAGGTCATGTTTAAATCCTGTATTTCAACCTGTATAGGTCATGTTTATATCCTGTATTTCAGCCTGTATAGGTCATGTTTATATCCTGTATTTCAACCTGTATAGGTCATGTTTAAATCCTGTATTTCAACCTGTATAGGTCATGTTTAAATCCTGTATTTCAACCTGTATAGGTCATGTTTATATCCTGTATTTCAGCCTGTATAGGTCATGTTTATATCCTGTATTTCAACCTGTATAGGTCATGTTTATATCCTGTATTTCAACCTGTATAGGTCATGTTTATATCCTGTATTTCAACCTGTATAGGTCATGTTTATATCCTGTATTTCAACCTGTATAGGTCATGTTTATATCCTGTATTTCAGCCTGTATAGGTCATGTTTATATCCTGTATTTCAACCTGTATAGGTCATGTTTATATCCTGTATTTCAACCTGTATAGGTCATGTTTATATCCTGTATTTCAGCCTGTATAGGTCATGTTTATATCCTGTATTTCAACCTGTATAGGTCATGTCGGCCCTAAAAGTCGTTTTCCGACACTTGACCGTCATATTGTACGGACCCATCGTTTTTTACTAGAAACCACTGGTCAAAATAGTACGCTGTCGTCACATTGTTCTAGGTGCCCCTGGTTTAGTATCTCCTGATCTCTTTGCTCAGATTATGAGAGTGCCCGGAAGCATAGC
The DNA here is from genome assembly GCF_037392515.1 of Haliotis asinina. Taxonomy (NCBI): domain Eukaryota; kingdom Metazoa; phylum Mollusca; class Gastropoda; order Lepetellida; family Haliotidae; genus Haliotis; species Haliotis asinina. Next base: position 10,273,059 of record NC_090290.1, on the reverse strand, counting down.
CCTTCTGTCACTTTTAGTAATGCAGAAGGCTTCAGTGTTGGGGAGTCTACATACTACTATTCTCCGGAGAGGTATTTGAGCGAGGGACGATTGGGTGGACTGGTGGTTATAGGGATACACGGGTTCGATTCCCTACATGGGTCCATGCGTGGAGGCCATTTCTAGTGTCCCCAGCAGTGAATTTGCTGGAATGTTGCTAAAAGCGGCGCAAAACTAAGCTCACTCCCTCATTACTTGTACGGAAGATTCGTTGTTCGAGGTCCGGGGACCACGTCAGACTGAAAGACGTCAGAACATGGCATTTGGTGGTATCATGCATACATGGCTCTATGCATTAAGTTGAACCAAACCCCAAGATTTGTTCGGCTCCGAGTCAATTTATTTGCTTGAGAAGGGTTTCATCGCTAAACCTCAGAATGACATTTCGGTGGTCTGGCACTCTATGTAAACAGTCTATTCCTTGGAAAATGGAAAACACGATTTAAACATTAGGCCATGTATTAGCGTTCACCTCTATTGCTGTTTGTATATGGTTAGATCAGTTGTCTTATCTGATCAGCTGCTACTGCCAATGACAATTTTTATCTTGATATAAGTGCTGTTTCATCAGCTAGAGATGGTTCTGTTCTGATTTTTCCTGTATCTTATTTTGAGTATACTTTAATCATGTAATAAAGCGAAAAAAAAAAAAAGCTAAACAGGGGAAGAAACTGCTCCACGAAACTAATAGATAGTGTTTGCTAACTGCACTGTTTCCGATAAATGTGAACGAAACAATGAAGTTCTTATGGAAGATAAATCACTGGGCAGTACTATTTGCTGGAATGTTGCTTCAAGCGCCGTAAGACCATACTCAAGTCAGATGATTCTGCTGACAGTGACGTAGACAGATTCTTTCATACAAATGCATAAAATCAGTGATTTACAGTGTGATTAGGTTGTCTAACAAAACATCCACTTGCAAAGTTTGAGATCGATTGGATCATGGGATGAAGACTTATTGACAAAAAGCGGGTCCACATGCATTTCATGCCAAACCATAGATGTTTATCTACTGTGATATCTTTTTGGAACGAAGTCACGGCAGTCAAACAACATTCATATTGTATCAGCATTTAACTCAGTGTATATAACACACATAGGCGGATCCTGATGGAGCTGCAGCGGTGCGCACCCTCCCTTTGGTCCTGAAAGTTTATTAAATGACCATTGAAACTCGGGTGAGAATGAAATGTGCAAAAAGCTGTATCCGCTCTGAGTCATATGTTACATTTGACCTCTTTCTAAATGGCACTTTGTCATCATACCGAAACTCGGTTCCAAAATCAAATATTTAAAGCCAATAACAAACGTTGTTAATGCCGGTATGGGAATGTTTCAGATTGTGATCCGGGAGATGAACCGTTTGGGTATGCTGGTGGACCTCTCCCACGTCGCCCGGAAAACCATGATCGATGCTCTAGAAGTCTCCGAGGCTCCCGTCATCTTCAGCCACTCTTCCGCCTTCACCATCTGCAACCATTACCGCAACGTCCAGGACGACGTGTTGAACCTCACGGTAACCACCGCAACTCGCTCTGTCAGTAGAAGTAGGTGGTAAGGTGAAACCGGTGGACGACCTCTTGAACCTCACGGTAACCACCGCAACTTGCTCTGTCAGTTAAACTAGGTGGTAAGGTGAAACCATTGGACAACGTTTTGAACCTCACGGTAACCACCTCAGTTCGCTCTGTCAGTTAAACGAGGTGGTAAGGTTAAACCCGTGGACGACGTCTTGAACCTCACGGTAACCACCTCAATTCGCTCTGTCAGTTAGACTAGGTGGTAAGGTGAAACCAGTGGACGACATGTTGAACCTCACGGTAACCACTGCAACTCGCTCTGTCAGTTAAACTAGGTGGTAAGGTGAAACCAGTGGACGACATGTTGAACCTCACGGTAACCACCGCAACTCGCTCTGTCAGTTAAACTAGGTGGTAAGGTGAAACCAGTGGACGACATGTTGAACCTCACGGTAACCACTGCAAATCGCTCTGTCAGTTAAACTAGGTGGTAAGGTGAAACCAGTGGACGACATGTTGAACCTCACGGTAACCACTGCAACTCGCTCTGTCAGTTAAACTAGGTGGTAAGGTGAAACCGGTGGACGACGTCTTGAACCTCACGGTAACCACCTCAATTCGCTCTGTCAGTTAAACTAGGTGGTAAGGTGAAACCGGTGGACGACGTCGTGAACCTCACGGTAACCACCTCAATTCGCTCTGTCAGTTAAACTAGGTGGCAAAGGGTGGACGATGTTACCGGTAATCCAGTATATTGCAACTTTAACTTCACAATACGATATATTGCTGTACACTTTTTGCTAACGGGTTCACCGTTACGATCGGCAATTTCTGTGACCATGATCAGTAATTTTCATGATGATGAAGTTCCTTTATGTCATTTTACGTGAATAGTTTTGAGAGTGTTCATCAGTCATCGGCATTTGGGTGACTTTTAAACCATATGAATAAGAAATATTAAGTGAGTTGAGTTTTACGCCGCACTCAGCAATATTTCAGCTATATGGCGGCGGTCTATGAATAATCGAGTCTGGACCACACAATCCTATGATCAACAACATGAGCATCGATCTGCAACTGGGAACCGATTTCATGTGTCAAGCAAGTCAGCGAGCCGGACCACCCGATCCCGTTTGTCGCCTCTTACGACACGCATAGTCGCCTTTTATGGCAAGCATGAGTTGCTGAAGGCCTATTCTACCCCGGAACCTCACAGGTGAATGAAAATAATACACTGGTACCGACACTGTTAAGGATAAACAACCCATGCGGATGCCGCTGCAGACACTTTTTCTCGAGTTCAAAACTTTAGAGCGAAGTCTTCAATTTGGAAACATTTTCAATTCATCTCTTGTACAGTCACATCAGAGTCCTGACATTGGCCAGTGGCATTGTCTCAGATGAAAGGAAACAATAATTTATTACCTTAAACCATGTGTTACACTTATAGTGCAATACAAATTGCAATACACCAACACATATTGCAATATATCTCAATGCGAATTTTTTTCAAAACCCAACCCTAATTCAGACGTCACAATTCCCTGTACAGAGTTGCACGACGTGGGCACGCTAGGATCCTGGGCCTAGACTTTCGAAGCCCTCTTTGCGCTAAGACAGTCGTAAGTGCCATACATTAACATAACTTACGACTGCCTTAGCGCTAAGAGAGGTTCGAAAATCTGGGCCCTGGCGTGTTTGCACTGATTATGTACGTTTGTCAGCAAGTCCCTTACTTCACACTGACTTTAGTTTGAGGCCGCACTCATCAATATTCCAGCTATATGACGGTGGTCAGTGATCAACATCATAAGTATCGATCTGCGCAATTGGGATACGATAACATGTATCAACCGAATCAACCGATCAATTCTAACTTGGATCTTCACTGATCTATATGTAGTATACAAAAGGACAGAATGTTGGCATGAATGTATTTTTATCGGAATCAAACCTTGTTTTTCAGAAAATACCTCAGCAGGCCAAATGGAACCGGCCTATTGGTCATATTATACTTTGGGCCTACCTTCAATTTTAACATGATTTCAAATGTCCAGGATTTAGGGCAGAAGTGATATGTGGAATCCGATTGCTTTCATAAGTGGAAACAAGTCCAAATAATGACCGGACGATAACCATTTCACATAAGTAACCCAGGCTCTCACGGGCGAGTTGCAAACCAGGGCCTAGATTTCCGAAGCTCTCTTAGCGCTAAGATTGTCGTAAGTGCTAGATATTAACATTAACTTACGACTATCTTAGCGCAAAGAGAGAATCCTAAATCCAGCCCCAGGAAGATAATTTGCATTTTCAAAGATTATCTAGAACAAATGATTTTTTCACACAGGAGAGAGGGAAGAGCCACATAATTTAGTTTTATTGCATGTGCTTTCTCTTTTGGAAACAGAAAATCAATCAAGGCGTGGTGATGGTGAATTTCTTCGACCTGTATATCAATTGTTACCCTAACAACCAAACCGAGGCCACGTTGGCGCAAGTTGCAGGTACGTAACTGACTACATAAGTGGCATGTGCACCGATTTACTGATCACATAAACAAAAACTGGTCCTGCTAACACGTTTCCTGTCTCTTGGCATTAGCTGAACTTGGTTGTGTTTTCAGGAAACATCATAGCTATGCGATCTATCAAACCTTTAGTCTCACTAGTGTAAATATAGCTGCTCATTTCAGTCAACAGTTCTACACTAGATTTGGAAAAATATTCCATAGTGTTTGAAGGAGCTGTTCACACATGAACTGATGTATTGTTAAACGAATTCGTAAAGATGGAAAGGTTATTGTCATTAATTCATGATGCTTGTGCATTTCGTCTGCATGAAGTTTCCCCCAAATTAGTGCAGAAAGTCATCCTCCCTGTAACCATATACATATCCATTCATATACTTCAGTGAGTCTAAAACTTCATGGGTAGTATATTAAATGTTATGGTAAGAGCTAATTTTGGGGATTGGGCTGGGGGAGGGGGTGGGGGTCTGCGTTCGTGCTTTGGTTATTCCATCTGACGTCAATGGCAACTGTTTCGTTATCTCGAACGTACGGATATGTCGATAGTAAGACACGTTCCTTCCGGGTTGAGAGTATTCAGCCCATGTATATTTGACTGAATCGCCATTCAGTGGCATAAGTTTCCAAAATATCGAATTGTATTTGCAAATGGGCACAGCGTAATCACTGGAAACAATGCCATCAGGTAATGACAACAAAATAGTGTCTTCTGTTTCCCCTGGAATCAAAACCATACAACCTATCCTGTAAAGTTTAAGCTTTTTGTCGATCTTGTGCCAGTAAAGGACCCAAACAGCCATTTCCGAGGAGTTATAATGGGGAGGTGCCGGTGTTGACATCATAGGTGTATAATCGCCATCCTTCGGCGCTGTCTCGGGTTTATGTGAAATGGTATTTCTTGAAAATGAATTGTTTCTTTCAGACCACATTGACTACATCAAGAACCTGATAGGAGTGGACTATGTAGGCATCGGGGCTGATTACGATGGAGTGCCCACGTACGTTCATTTGACCATCACCTTTGCTACTCTGTGAATATATCCCCAGCACTTGACCTTGTTTTTTTATGAGGAATCATGGGCGTGTGTCTCCTTTTGGGAACTGGGGTCGGTAGGTCCCCAGTACCTGGGCTTTCATACCACCTGTTTTAAGTCTTCCACAAACTATGTTCCCCGCTTCCCATGCGTCTCCCCGTCTTGCGTTCTGGGCGGAACGAGGCGCTCGCTTGTCTCCACCTGTTCTTTCAGTCAAAGTAAACTTAGCCTCGGTACTCTCCGTTACACTCCTCTGCTGAGTCTAACAAAACCATACGGGAGGTCGCACCCCGTCCCGTTTGAGATTGACCAATCAGAACACAGCTTACCAAATCGCGAAAGTGGACATTCGCAAATACCTTGTGAACGTTTTATCTCGAAAAGGTTCGCACCCAAACGATTTAGCGTACGCCCGCTTCCAGGTGATGCACACGGCGCACGTTACGACCATGACAACGGTGAGTAAACAGTTGCAGAAGATTGTGTTTGGGGCAATATTCAACCAAGAGCTTGCTGAAATATTAGCTAATGTTGACCATGTCAACAGAAACCCCAAAGCGTATATACTGCCGGTCAAGTAACTGAGTTATATGCGGATTTTTGTTTGTGGAGATATCTGTCAGTGACCCGAATATTTCGTAAGTCCCTCCGATCCCTATGTAGTACGTGTTGTCTGATTGGTTAAATCTATTTATCCGTCTGATTGGACATTCATAAGTCGCTCAAAGGTTACCTGACGCGACCTTCTACTAGGGTTTGTTAGACTCAGTGGGGGAATGTAACGAATAACGCTGAGACTAAGTTTACTTAGACTGCCTGTTCTTTCACCCTACATGTTCCTGTTAGGGTACATACCTCCTTTCTTGTATGATAAATAACTTCATTTCGAGTCTGATCCAGTTACATGCGAGAGATATTCAGTAGTGGCTTACTGTTAAGAACGACTGTGATCGTGACGTCACTTCCTACGATGGTATTTATCCAACAGCGGATGTAATTCCCAGGATTCTCGAGGATGTATTTCTTTGTTGTCAAGGTTACCAGTGGGACTGGAAGACGTGTCTACCTATCCTAAACTGTTTGCGGAACTTGTGGGACGTGGTTGGACCGAGGAGGAACTTCAGAAACTGGCGGGGAGGAATCTTATGCGAGTTTTCAAAGCTGCCGAGAAGGTTGGTCCAAATAACGTCTGTTAACTCCTATTTTATACATGTAACTCGAAGTCGCCATTATGAAAGAGTCATGGTGGCATAGCTGTCGAAGACGCTGAGACTAGGTCTGAGACGTTGCGTCCACAAGGCTTGAAATAGTCTTGGAATACGTTAAGTGTGTAACTGTCTTCGGTGCTGCTCACTGGACACAACTGCATATTTGTTTTGTGAGATGTTCCGTAATGTTAGTAGCTTTGTGTAATAAGTCCACATCGACATCGTCTAAAGAGGGCAACCCACAGTTAGAGCAGTTCCAACATAACGGTACTTTTGCTTACTCTGATGTAACAGACAGAAGATACTAAACGACCTTCCGTGTAATACCGTTTTATTAAACGAGCGAAAGCGAGTTTGATACTAAATATTTCACGAGTTTGATAAATCTGGTATTTAATGGAAGCGAGTTTAGTGTTATTATTCTGCAACACAAATTGATACTATTAGAAACTGCGGCTACACTGCCTACAGTGTGAGGACTCTCAGCTTTCAGTGAGTCAAGCAAGGGCTTGTACCATTACGATAGCGGCATTAATATTGTGACGTCAGAACTCTGAACCATCATGACGTCACACGTCTAGCGGTATTACAGTAGTGAAGCATTGCCGTAAGAATTTTACACTGCGGAATTTTCCACGGGCGAATAAGTCGCGTTATTACTAGCCCGCGGAGACCCGTGAAGTTTTGAACTCGAGAAAAAGCGTCTGCAGCGGCATCCGCATGGGTTGTTTATAATTAACAGTGTCGGTACCAGTGTATTATTTTCATTCACCTGTGAGGTTCCGGGGTAGAATAGGCCTTCAGCAACCCATGCTTGCCATAAAAAGCGACTATGTCGTAAGAGGCGACTAACGGGATCGGGTAGTCAGACTCGTTGACTTGCTTGACACATGTCATCGGTTCCCAATTGTGCAGATCGATGCTCACGTTGTTGGTCACTGGATTGTGTGGTCCAGACTCGATTATTTACAGACCACCGCCATATACCTGGAATATTGCTGAGTGCGGCGTTAAACTAAACTCACTCACTCACTAGCCCGTGGAAGATGCTGCAGTGTAATATTTTTGTGTTACATTTATATCTATATTATATTTAATATTTTCATATTACACTAGTGTACTACCAATAGACGTATGACGTCATAATGGTTACAGATGCGCCGTCACGATGATGATGCCTCTGTTGAAATGGTATTGGACCTTTCTTGACGAGCGGAAAGATAGGGTAGTAAACAGGCTACCTATTCTCGAAACGTTCGTAGCCCTGCGGACGTCACGCATTCTTAATACATTGGTTACGATCAAAGTTAAGAATTCTTAGGGATACAAACGTTTCGAGAATAAGGGCCCAGAATACTAACGCATAGTATCCTCGATATGTACCTCAGAGATACTGTCCAACTCTCGTTATATCCAACTCACTCATTTGTGTGGCTGCGTGGACGTTAGTAAAATATAGCAAAATAAGTTTATAACGAACTGGCGGATATTACGAAGTGTGTTTTGTCCCTGTCGTATGCTGTGTATATTTTAGTCGAAATAACGAACAACTGCTAAAATGAACGAAGTTATTAGTTGCCCTTTTTCATTTGTTATAACCGTAGCTTCACGGAGATACTATTGTGTTGAAACAAGATTTGGTGTTATGTCGAGATAGCGGTTTTCATATTCAGGTAGCTACCTTTATAACGAATGTATTTTAATGAAGTGTTTGGTTGTTAGCCTGTTTTATATTTAAAATTTAAAATGCGTAAAACGACCCACGGTAATAACGAATTAAATTGAGTGAACTCTTTCAGCACGTCCTAACAATAGCTTTCTGTAGCTGGTACTTTCTGAAGACGATCAAGGACGATGCCATTCTGTTATAATACTGCTGTTGATCTCTCACGCGTATGTTAATGCCTTTCCAGTAACAATCAGGTAGTCCTTAACATTTTTTGAGTAGTAAATGACGTTAAGCCATTCCATTCCGTCAGTATAACGCCGTGTGGAGTGTTGTTCTACATTTCTCGATACTGCTGTGTCGCGTTCGCTTGTGTTGAGTTAGCATTCACAGTGGCGAAAAAAAAAGACTTGCGTGTGCTCGTATGGAGAATTCGGATCCCCTGGACACATGTGATGAGTTCGGATAACGATAAAGGTCCTCAGCAACCGACATCTGTAGAACCTGACGACTAGAGAGATCAGATGGTCAGACAGCGTGACGTTTACTTCCTATTTACATGTCATGTTATTTGATTCGTGCACATGAGGTCAGTCACTGGGTTTCTGGTCCATCCCCTTTTAAACCTGTGATGATCCTGGTTAGAAGTGATCTTCAGTAATTCTTGCTTGTCGTAAAAGGCGACTAACGGGATCTTGTGGTCAAACTCGCTGACTTGGTTGACACATGCTATCGTATCCCAATTGTGCAGATCGATGCTCATGCTGTTGATCACTAGATTGTCTGGTCCAGACTCTATTATTTACACACCACCACCATAAAGCTGGAACATTGCTGAGATAAACAAACAAACAAACAAACAAACAGAGCAGCAAGTAAAGTTACAATGTATTTCTTTTCTACCAGGTGAAGATGGACATGGCTAACATTCCACCCTATGAAGATCTCATCGACTATGAAAAAGTTAATACCACTTGTCGGACTGGTATTTAAATCAACAGCAACAAACTGACCAAACCGAAGTCCGGAAACAGCTAGACACTCCCGATTGTACCACTCAAAACAAGCTACAGAACAGCTGATATTTTATATGACTATGGTAATTTGTCATGGCGAGAAGGTATTGCAGCTCAGAGAGTGTCGATGTTCCTTAGTTTTTAATTGACTAGTGTACGTTCGACAAGTTCATTCCAATATCAGTCTACATGCACATGATATCCTCCATCTGTGTATTAGGTATAGGGCGCTTGACTATAAAGTGGGTTGATGAATTGCTATCTAACTCGAAAACTAATAGAGGCATAACACTCAATGACACGCTGATCATAATTAAAACAACAGACCAGCTCGGATTTTTTTATGCAGAATTTATGTCCCCCCCCAAACAAATCGTTTAAAATACATGTATTGACAGTTCACTTTTTGTTACGAGGGTGGGGAGCAAAGCAAGGGTCAGCCAGATGTGTGAGAAAAGATGGCGACGGAACAGCACATGTAAATGAATCAATAGCTTTTTTGGCAACTGTGCACGTTTCACGTACACCTGACTGTTACTCTCTTTGCACTCCTTCCTTGTAACAAATAGTGAATTTTCAAACTTTGTCAGACTTTGATGAAAGTTTGTAAAATGTTATAGAGTTTGCCTATGGTTTTCATTACGACCAGCGTTTCATTGGGCGCTGCTTGTTTATTAGTTTTCGTGTTAGAAATTGAGTTCATCGGCCCGCTTAGCCAAACGGACAATAGACAAAGAAAGTGATGGATACATACGTCTGTCTTTGATCCGCATAGTGAAAGAATAGAGTGATTTAGGATTGGGAATTCCCTGGGATTTTCGCCACTTAAAATCTGAATAAATCTCATAACACTACATTGATGGATGAGAGACCTTTGAGGGATTCAAAGGTTTAAATTTGAAATCATCCAAATGATAATACAAATTTTGTGTAAGGGAGAGCTGATTTCATGGACGTGTTTTCTAAACCACAACGTGCATATCGTTTTACCTCAGGCATTGTGGGGTGTCTGGGCGTAATCTAGTGGTTAAAGCGTTCGCTCGTCACGCCGAAGACCCGGGTTCGATTCCCCACATTGGTACAATGTGTGAAACCCATTTCGAGTGTCCCGCGCCGTGATATAGCTGGAATTTTGCTAAAAGCGGCGTAAACTATACTCACTCAGTCAGCTATTGTGTTGATGCACATATGGTACAAGTGTACCAAACTCTGGGACTGATGAATGTGTCTCAGTGTGTATACAGGGATTATATATGCTACTCAAAAGAAGTAACGGATCACCCGACTGTATCATAAACTGTCGTTAATCTCTCAGGCTGTAATCTCTCGGTCTGTCCTTATATTCCTTTGGGTAGTATATATGTATATGTATTTCATATTTCACTAAAGATTACCTTTAATTTGAACCCATATAAAATGAAAACCCTTGAAACCAGAAACATGTCTTTACGACCACTGGTAGAACAGGGTGGAAGATGTACAACGACAACGCTTCGTTAATCCGGACGATTTCAGTCCGGATAAACAGAGGTTCCAGATACTCAGTTTTGACAACGCACATTGACGGACTCACTGATCTACACGTGTACATATACATACATATTGTCAACTTCACCTGCATAATCAGTAGATTTTGTCTAGTTTACGGTGTTCTTCAAGCAGCTTGGACACTGTACAAACACTTTGAAATCCATTCAAACTTTGCACACTGGTCTAGGTATACACATATGGATTTAGAAAATATCCAGGTTGCCTCAAACTAAAAATACAACAATTAAGGACAACACTATTGTTTCAGTATTACTGTCGCGAGATTGTCAGAACAGTATGCGACAGTATAGAAGAACCAGGGTGTCCTTAACGTTTTGGAATGGTCAGTAAAATGTATGGCTTCATTCAAAAAACCTATTACACCTTCTTATCGTATACAGTGACAAAGCGGTACGCAAACATAGTGAATAAACCGAAAAAGAGGATGGACCCGCAAAGAAATGGCAAAAGACAAGTTACGTATCAAATATGAGCTGTTCCAAATTGTCTGTAACCGATAAGATCACATATTTTCCCAATGAACATAAACTCTTCCTTAATACATAACCCCACATGTAATAGAAGATGTGCTCAGGTGTATTGTTCGGTTAGTTGTCCGACAGATATATTTTTATTTCCATATATCAGGTATTCAGATTTTCTACAAATATATACATGATAGTGTACAATAAAAACTTATTTAATAAAGATTTTATTTTGTATACAGTGTGGCGTTGTTTTGTAAAACGGACAAGCTGTGTAGTGTTGTTTGGTTGATATTTAATAATATACCAACATTGGCTTGCAAATATTGGAATATGGACCACGCTGCTGTCATGGAGTAATAATTAATGATGTATTGTCCTACAGTAATAGTGTAAAAAAAGCCACCAAATTAATTATCTCTACTACAATCGATATATAAATTCTTCCTTAATACATAACCCCACATGTAATAGAAGATGTGCTCAGGTGTATTGTTCGGTTAGTTGTCCGACAGATACATTTTCATTTCCATATATCAGGTATTCAGATTTTCTACAAATATATACATGATAGTGTACAATAAAAACTTATTTAATAAAGATTTTATTTTGCATACAGTGTGGCGTTGTTTTGTAAAATGGACAGGCTGTGTAGTGTTGTTTGGTTGATATCGATATATTTGCATTAAGGTGTTAGGAAAATATGATGACATCGCTCTTTGTGGCGATAATTAATGATGAATATATTTATATACCACTACTCCATGATGCGAGTGATAACACTGCACAAGGTCAGTAATTTTATACAACTATGTCCTAGAGATAACTGCAAGGGATAATGCTACAGAAGATAACGTGAGATGATTTCGAAAGGGAATTATTTTGGTCTTGACAGTTACACATACGAGGTGGGGGTAGTCTAGTGGTTAAGGGGTTCGCTCGTCACGGCGAAGACCCGGGTTCGGTTCCTCACATGGGTACAATGTGTGAAACCCATTCCTTGTGTCTGCTCATTACGCTGAGGTTCGGGTTCGATACCCACATGAGTACACCCCGTGAAGCCTATTTCTGGTGTCCCCCGTCGTGGTATTGCTGGAGTATTACTAAATATTGTCAAGTTGGCACAGACACCAAAAGTTCAAACCAACATGCTTAAGAACCATATACAAATAAAGTGTTTTCCAACCACTTGACTGGCTTTGTGGATCAAGCGTTTGCTGGGAGGGCGGAAGATCAGTAGTTGGATCTCTGGTCTCGTTAGGCCAAGAGGCTTTGTGAGACGGTACTTGTTGTTACCGTGCCTGGTGCTGGGCTTTGCGGGGACAGAACAAGGACTGGCAGACTTGGAGTCGCTATACTGTTTGTGAAAGGAGTACATGTTAATGTCCACTGGCGGATGGTATTTTAGTGGACTCGTAACTAGCGCACGCACCCTCCACAAAGAAACACGTCTGTTCACAAATTCACAAACACCATGCATGCACGCATCCATCCATGCATCCATCCATCCATCCATCCATCCATCCATCCATCCATCCATCCATACATACATACATACATACATACATACATACATACACACATACATGTATCAGTTATGATTGAGTGACTTGAATTTTACGCCGCACTCAGCAATATTCCAGTTATGTGGCGGCGGATCAGACAATCCAGTGATCAACAGCATGAGCATCGACCTGCGCAATTGGGAATCGATGACGTGTCAACCAAGTCAGCGACCCTGACCACCCGATCCCGTTAGTCGCCTTTTATGAGAAGCATGGGTTGCTGAAGGTGTATTCACGAGTGGCTTTCGAAATGAGCCAAGAAGAGAAAGTATTATACAGACACTAAACACATACACTTCAACTCTCATGATATATCCTATCTGCCAATATGAACTGCTCTGTCGCACTATGTGAGTCTGGTCAAGTGTGTGAGTCTGTTAGGACTATCTCCCCTGGCCTGTTTACCCTTTCGTACCTGGCACAATACAAGTCGTGCGAGAGGGTCAGCAAATATATACGCACAAAAACATGTTTTATTAAACAGTAGATAATACATACATAGCAAAGCCCTTGATCACATCTGCCTTCTGAATATGCATGAAGTTCATGACCTCCGCTCGTGATAAAAGCATGTAGAGCTCGTGGAAATGGGTCAATGTTGACTCGGAGAGTGGATAGTCAAGTAAAATAGGTAGGAAACGCCCTCTGGTTTTGTTAGAATATTGTGTTTGCCTTTGAATCTTACACATCGTGTATTCAAACAATGTAAGTCAACAGACACCCTTCTCCCGTCTAAGGTGGGTCGAGAAAAATATGTCCTTAAACTGACATTAAGATTTTACAGTCAGAACATTTGTTGATGTTGGTGGTATTTAAAACTCCTGAAAAGGTTGAATAGAAGTCGTGTAACATGTGCTTGCTTCAAACTGAATTCAGATGGGTTTTCCTTATAGTGAAAGCGCCACACATCAGTATTCCAGGTACACATGCTTTGATGAGCTTTTTAAAAGATGCCATTTGATGAACATGCAGAGTTGTCTGGGTTTCAGTGCTTATGAAGTCACAATGCTATTGACGGCACAGTGCATGGAGCTCAGTCGATACAGGTATCGTGGCCAGCAGGATCATAAGTTATCATGGATATTGTTTACTGCAAACTTACTGGATTAACTTGGAAATGTATAGATACTAATTATACAAACTTGCTGATTAATTAGCCCTGTTAGCTGTTGCTGTTCAATTTTACCTCGTGATGGGGTCAGAACAAGCATTGAAACGTTGCACTCAAAATTGAAAAGAAGACGAATCCCAGAAAATTCTCCATGTTCAATATTGCAACTATATGATGGGTGCGTTTTACGTGGGGACTGACAGTCCAGTGATTGATGACATGAACACGGATGTAAGGAACTAGGACACGATGACACGACGACAAGTATCTGCCATGTTAGTGAGCCTGACCACCCTATCCCCGCCCTCGCCAGGGGTTCCTTTCACGAAGCAACATTTACTAGGGTTAACCTTAACTCCCATTCTTTCACAATGCATTACGGTTACATTAGTGACTTACTATCACCTCAGTGCTTTGTGAAAGGAAGCCCAGCTCAGACTTTCACAGTATCAGTTCTTTTAAACGAGGGGAACATGTTCTTTGGGAGGAGAGGTGAATGCTTATAAATAATACCATTTGTCGAAGGAAGTTGTTCCGTAAACCAATTATCGGGCAAAACATTGAAGCAATTGGGATTTGTTGACGTGTGTCAGCCCAGTCAGCGAGCCTCACCACCAGATCCCAAGCATGGAGCTACTGAAGAGCAGCTCTAACCTGGATCTTCACTGCGCACTCCTAACAATTTCACAGTTCATTGGAGCACAGGCAAAGTGTAGCGCAAAATGGGTTGCGCAGCAGAACGAAACTGACCAGTCTTCGTATATGCCTGTGATTGGAGCGAACTGGTCCAGTTCATCTTTATCAGGGCAACAAAACACGGGAACAAATGATCCAGTATGGCCAGTGTTAGCCGAGAGCCGCGATGCGGTCCTATACAGTCAAGACATGACCCTGCATCGCGGGCCGCGATGCAGGGTCATGTCTTGACTGTATAGGACCGCATCGCGGCTCTCGGCTAGGCCCGGATAGATTTATTTGTTTAAACTGGTGTTGACATTCCTTGGAAATTCGTCTGAAATACCAGGACGTGAAATTGTAAGTTATGGTAACATGATGGGTCATGGACTGTTCCTGTACATTAACAAAGAAAACATTCAGGGGAATACTACAGCTGAGAAAAGGACAAACTTCACTGAAGGGCACAGGGGCCTGCTTGTATTTGACAGGACCAGGGAAATACATTAACAATCGACCCGTGAAGGTCCCGGAATAGAATTGGCCTTCAGCAACCCATGCTTGCCACAAAAGGCGACAATGCTTGTAAAAGGCGACTAACGGGATCGGGTGTTCAGTCTCTCTAACTTGGTTAACACATGTCATCGGTTCCCAATTGCGCAGATCGATGCTCGTGTTGTTGATCACTGGATTGTCTGGACCAGACTCGGTTATTTACAGACCGCCGCCATATTGCTGGAATACTGCTGAGAGTGGCGTAAAACTAAACTCACTCATTAACAATCGCTTCTGGGCTGGCGTTTTTTTCCAACGCTGCATATGGCCTAAAAGCTTACTTTAATTTAATGGTAAGTTTAATGGTAATGAAGACATCATCTATAAATAGGAAGCCAACAAAAGCATACTTCTAAAATATTTATTCCAAAGGCTCTGGAAATATACAGCAAAATTCAGTGTTGCTAATATTTAGGATGGTTCAATTAATTCACTGATGAGGTTGGGAATATTGACACTTCCTGTACAGGTTAAACTGACAGACCCTGCCTGACTGGTCTGTGTTGTTCAGACACTTCTATGTACATACTTACAACTGTATTACAGCAGAGATCATATAGATCTATTATATGTTCTGATTACAGGAACATGGAGTTCAGCTTCGTGTGACAGTCTGTTTACATTCACCTTCAAGCCAGACCGCTTATTTACCATGATATAGAAGGACTTGCGGATCGTGGTGTAAACTAAACTTACTCACTCACTCAGACCAGTTAAGGACCTCTCATATACAATAGACACGATTCTCTAGATACTACTGCAGTCACTTTTGTATATGACATGCAGGGGGAGTCATGTGTACTTACTTTGCACATATATTTAGGGACCTCATTCACATTGTACATGCTTCTCCATAAAAATCCTCCTCCCCAGCCATATATTACATACAGTCCCAACATCATACAGTGTGCACATAAATACATCAGTGTGTGCTTACACAGACGCTTTTGTTGGAGACACATTGGAACGCAGAAATTCATCACTCTCTAAGGTCAACTTACCCTCACTTGGTGCATGATCTTACTATATATATTTGATCGTTTCATGACTTTGAAATTATGAGTAGATTAGACAATAGAATATCATCGACATACTCTGCCTGAGAGATGCTTTGTATAGAGAGTGAGTTTGGTTTTACACCACATTTAGTAATACTCAGTAACATGATTGGGGACAGCAGAAATGGGCGTCAGACATTGTACATATGTAGGGAATCAAATCTAGGTCATCAGTGATGAGTGAACCCTTTACCCACTGGGCTACCCTACTGCCCTAGGTGGTTGTATAAGCTAACATTTAAATGGTCTGAGGACTTGTTGGTTCAAACTACTGACAGAGATGTCAAACCCACAGTTTTGCAAGTCGCTTAAAGGATAAAAAAAATTAGAAAATTAATAGTAAGTCAACTAAATGCTTAAAATCTGAAAGATAAGATTACACTAATTAATTATTATTATTAATTACACTAATTTTAATTTCACATACCAATTTTGTATAACTGAACAGAAGGAGCTGGTCACATTGTTAAATCGTTCAGACAGGATCATCATTTTCCATCTTTTTCTGACAAACCAGCTTTTGATTTGGACAATTTTGCTAAAATTATGTTTGTTACTTGCAATGATACCACTTCAAAAATGTCATTAAATTTGATGAGTGTTAAGTGATGTGAAAGTGAAGTCTGAAAATGTGTTTCACTGACAAAAATATATGTTTTTGTCCAGATATCTTAACTTTAATGAATTTTCTTTAGACTTCATAGAATTTCTACTACGATCACACTGGTATAGTTTTAGGCTAAAATTAACAATAACACCATGAGTTTGGCATCTCTGCTGACAGCATCACACAACGCCTTTTAGTTGACAATGGAGGTACAAACACTGATGAACATGGAGCATCAGCTCATGAGATGTTGAGGTTAATGTTGGAGCATACAACTCACATAATAATTAGTATAAAATTATTTATATACAGGACAAAACCTTGTACAAGGACAATAGCCAGAAACGGTAGAACTGTCTACATCGTTTTTTTTATATAAATACACATGTCAACTCATGATAAATAATAGAACAAAATGATAAGGTCAAAGGAGATAACTCTCAAGGATAAGCTGTTTGAAAGTGGGCCAAATTAAACCCCCTGAGAAATCCATGGTCCCTACAAATAACTATTTTGTCAATAATATCAAGGTTCCATCGACCTGCTAAGTTCAACATTACAAAAACCATCTTATCCGTGTGCATATCACATCAAAATGAAATACTTGTAAAAAAGTTTAAACAAAATTTTCAGTAACTTACAGAATACTAAAGCTATTGAATTCACAAACATTAGTGACAATATATCACATAAACATTACAAACATGACGTCACTACGCTGCCAAATGTTACTAAGAACATTTCTCTGAGCAAAAGCTGAATCATCAATTATTTTGTTTTGGTAAATATTCTGGCATTTGAAAATAAATGCATCTCTAAATGCTAACAAGGTGGCAAGACACAAAAATACACAAATTCCAGTCACTGCAGTACAAATTGTAAATCGATAAAGTCTAAATAATACAGGGCTCCAAGACAGAAACACTTAGCATAACAAATAAATCGCTCTACAAGATTGGGACAAGGAAGCAGTCTTTGGCTTGAATTATACACAATCATTGTTGAAACACTGCACCAACACACAAATATGGTATTGGTACTATTTCAGAGACCAGATCACCTGATTCTGCAATCCTGCTAGAGTTCATGATCATGAAACACATGATCTCTAGTCACATGAAAGGATCGGTTTTCTTGGCAATCTTGTGAGCAGAGTATATTATTCACAATAACGGTGCAAACATGGCTGCAATATTTACAGTATATATTTTTGGAGTATGGCATCATCTGGGCTGGTAGTCTGTAATTTCAAACCTGTGATTGACACCCATTGGCTTAGAACAACATCCTGGAACATCTCTGGTTAAATTGTACACAAACTATCTTTGTAATCTGAAATTCTTCCCACAAATGATATTACTTTTGTGTGTTTGTGTGTCTGATTTTATATAATGCCGCACTCGTTATATTCCATTCAATTGAGCATAATAATTCATAGAGGCTTAGAGGATTAACAGAGCAGGGTATTTAATATTATCAATACATGTGCCAGTCATATTTGTTTTCTGAGATTGTGAGACAGCCAAACAAACTTAGTCCCAGCATGGTTGAACCTAACACTTATTGCATCTGTTCCTGATGGTTTTCATTTTAAAATCAGCAACATACACAAGAGATATAGATGTAAAGGTCAGTTTTCTGTTGGGGCACTCATAGATTTGATGCTTTGAGATTGGTCTTTAAGATGATATGTCCTGATACCAGCTCCTAATACGCTTCACACTGCACTGTGTTAAAGATTTTGTTGACAGTTTCATTGCATATAATTGCAAATTAATTAATAATTTGATATGGAATTGAAATGCTTCATTATTTTGATTGAAGTAAATTAATAGACATGAAAGTCTTGGACTGACTAGAGAGAACATGAGCATGACTTCACTAGATATGCATAGAAGATGCATGTCTAACATCACAAAAATTAACTGCATCAAAAATATATTCATTATCAAAGATTGAAATGTTTTTACAGAGAGGTTGAATATTTGTTGACAAATAAAGGACAATTTAAGCAACACTTACACAAACATCAAAGTGCTATGTACACAGAGTGAGCTTTACAAGACTAGCAACTAGCCCACCGGCCAGCTAAATTTGGAAACTATTTCGTACACTATATGGAATGAGATTATGAACTAAAATTTTAGTGATCCTCATCATTGCCATTATTATACATGTGTTTCAAAAGGAAATATTTGATTTTCTAACTGCAAATAACTGCAATACAGTTAATGTGGCTTAAAACAACCTACTCTACTTCATCCCAAGGAAACAGTATCTGCAAGCTTGTGTGAAAATGGACACTTGTGTCTCGGAAAGATTCATGTGGTTTCTAAGTAAGATCCCAAGCAAAACTCTTTCTTAACCTTTAACTATTTGAATAAAATGGTATTATTTTAACAACAGGTTTGCACAATACAATTTTTATTCCTCGTTACCATGGAAACATTCCAGCAAAGGAGATCTATTGATGGAACAGAGATATAACAGAATGGCGACAATACCAAATATCATCGAGGCTGAGTCATCACAATAGCATCAGAGCTTGCCACACATAACATAATACAACTAACTTGTGCTTGATCCCTCAGAGTGGAGAGTTCAATAAATGCTTGTACTCAAACTAACATTGCAGAAATACTGGTCGTGGTCAGGCATACAGTGACAAATATTGCATAAAGAATAGCCTTGGTTTGACATTGGTCATCTAATCTCTGAATGATGGCATATGAACTTCATTATACACACTGCAGAACAGCATGATATACACATCATACAAGATATCTGACTATACATGCATATGTACATACAAATAATGCCACTGGATACCACACCCACCCAGTGCATACAGTGACAGTCTATCCAGCTCTATACATACAGAAATATGCCACTTGTATCACCTGCATATCAGATGCTATACAAACAAACCTCTGGAGCTCTGTATTTCTGGAGTGTTTGTTTATGTGATATAGTCTGGTCCTATTGTTAGAAACAAATAAAACATGAAAAATATATTCCTGATTTCAAAGACACGTATTCTGAAGGTGAAGGCCAAGGGAAGGGTAGGTCAAGTGAGGTCAAGGACAGGTGAAGGATTGTCTTCAGTTTGTTTTCCAGCAGTAAGATGGCACTGCACTAGGTGACTATTATGACACTCTGAAGTGAAGAGACAATCTTCACAACAGTGGAATGGAAATCAACAACATAAATTCAAAACAACTCAGTAAATATCAAGTAAAAACACAGCGTTCATTGCTGATGTTCTTATGTTCATTCAGGTGATTACACCACAGAAATCCTAAAAACAAGTGCAATAATTACAAGATGACAAGTCATCCCCTGCTCTGTTAAATGTGTGCATAAAATCACAAAACATATAATATATGACATGAACTTACTACACAAGACCAATTTTCAGAACATCAAAACAATTCAACATTTTGTTTTCATTATTACTTTCACAAACTTACACAGATATCATATGCTAATCAACAAGTTCTTTACAGATGATATCAGGTATTGCATTCAAAAGAGGTAACAAATTATGGACTGCTTACTGAAGTATGTTAAATAAACTATGACATTGTTGTGGTCCAATCTGGATGTTATTCTGTCAAATACCTTCTTGGAAATACAAGAAGTGAATTTAGGATTTGAAACGCCATGAAGTATATGTGTTATGCTTTCTCAAAATGTCAATGACTGGAATGGCATTACGTTGCTTTTTGCAATATTCCAGTGATATCATATCAGGGGACACCAGAAATAAGCTTCGCACATTGTACCCATGTGGGGGAATCGAACCCGGACCATCGACATGACAAGTGAATACTTTAACCACTAGCTCACCCAGCCACCCAAGGTATGAATGGTAGATAGATGTGCATACAACTGGTCGACAGTTGACAAATGATCGCACTGTCTACTGGTCTGTCTCACTCCAAGATGCATTAACTGAAGTATTAAATATATTTGCCTGCAGGCACATCTTTTTATATAAATGATAGCCTTCTGACTAACATTATAATAAATGCTGAAAACATTCAAAATAATATTTTTTTCTTTTTGGAGAGTCTTTGAATTTTAATTCCAATCAAGATCGGCTAAATGAATGTTTTAATGTTAAAACAAATATATATTTACAATTACTTTCATTTCAACTCCAACCCATTGGATTAAAAGAAAATAATATATTCCTGAAACACATTAAACATTGTGATCATAATAAAAATGCCTCTCTTGGCAAATGTATGAAAGAAAATATGAATAGATATTTACAAGGAGTTAGTGAATGAGTGAGTGAGTGTGTACAGGTTGATGCCACTTTTAGAAATATTCCAGCATTACACAGCATGGGACACCAGAAATAGGCTTCACACATTGAACCCATGGGGGAATCAAACTCGGGTCTTAGCATGACAGGCAACTGTCTTAACCACTAGGCTACCCCACAGCTCGTTTGCAAGGAGCTGACACTTATCAGTGAGAGGATGATTGTGCTTTTTACACTGTAAACAGTTTTCCAGTTATATCTTGACAAGTCATCTTAATGCTGGACCAAAGACAGAGATGAAGCTGGTCTTCCGTGGTTACCAGCTTGTGTTACCCACAAGTCAGATATCAAGCTCACATGTGAAACACTTTTACTGTGATGGGGGACCAACAACTGTAAATCTCTGGACATGACAAAGGGTGACAACTCTGCACAGCCAGTTGTCATGTTGAAGACGACTGAGCAGCCAGTGCCCAGTGTTTAATGATGAATGACTAATGAAAAACAGGTACCATTTTGATGACCTAATTTTGAAAACTAAAATCTGTGACTATATAATTAAGACAAGGTATTTACACCATGAATTATGACATTATGATACACTGACGCTGATAATGACAAAACAATTGCATGAGTGAGACAAACGTGTTGATACCAGCAAGAAAGACTTGAATGAATGTTTCTATCACAAAGGTACGGTTTGACATCCTGTCAAAACATCAATGTAGGCATCAATGAGCAATATTGTATTACAATGGGGATTGGGGTTCGTTGAGGGACACGTTGATTATGATGTGAATGTCGTCGACACATTGCGCTGACATAGCAGCGCCTCTTGCGCTGACGATACTCATATCATGCACGTCCATGACCTTGGGATCAAGTAGTCGACGAAACTATCCTGAAACAACAAATACTACATGTCATGTCTTGCCTTTACAAGATCCTGCCAGTTTACTGTGCAAACTCCAACCCACCAAATCACCTACATGACATCATCCTGTCAAGATCCAGGAATAGGATCCATAACAAAGGATAACTGAGACACATAACGAAACCATGGCACATGACCCCCTGAGGAGCACTTCATACATCGAGGACCAGCAGAGACTGTGGGAGTCGATCTACATCAGTATGGAGTTGAAGTTTGTGTTACGTCAGCATTATTTAAACCATATGGTGACGAGACCGAGTCTTCATACACATGCATATCAGTATCTGCACTTGGATCTTGGATATTGATATTTTTTTGTAAACTAAATATTGATCGATTATTAATTAACACTGTAGGTGTAACTTTGAGCTAAAATATACAGATATGTTTGAAAATAGTATTAAGTAAACGTAATTCATGCCACTGGTGAGTGGGGACACATTTATACATGGATCACAGAAAAAAAGGACATGAATTGTTACCAAGTTGACAGGACAGAAGATGTATACTTACTGACTTGACAGCAGAGCAGACATGTTCTTACAAAGTTGATAGGACAGAAGGCTTACACTCAATAGGCTTACAGAGATGACAGGACAGCAGACATGTACTTACACAGATGACAGGACAGCAGACATGTACTTACACAGATGACAGGACAGCAGACGTCTGCTTACAGACGTGACAGGAGAGCAGACGTGTACTTACAAAGTTAATGGGACAGCAGAGATGTACTTACACAGATGACAGGATGGGCAGTAGATGTGTACATAAAGAGTTGACATGAGAGCAGACATGTACTTACAGAGTAGACAGTACTGCAGATGTGTACTTACAGAGTTGACAGGACAGTTTTTCCTGGCATACCATTCCATGCTGTACAAACACATCAAGAGACCATTGCCAATGAACAACGCCACCCACAGAAACACATTCCAGCTCCGTGATGACCCCTTGTCCGTCAGGAAAATAAAACCAACTGCAATAAAGAAGTTCAGGTTTCTTTTCATTATGACCAAACTGACAGAGTGTTGAATGGATAAAATTTCACAGAATGCTCCATATTCATCTTTATCTGTATAAGTGCACATCTTTAAACAACCGCCCAACTTATTAAGTGAGTCAGTGCATATTGTTTTAAGCTACATCAGCAGTATTGCAGCTATTCATAGTTTGCTAGTTTCAAAAGCAGTTCACTTTGGTCCCTAAATTGATCTTAGGTATTTACCACAGCAAACAGTCATCCTTTACCCGGCAGAGTACTAATCGCCATACAATGATTGCATTGTTCTAATCATCTTTTAACCCAGAGTGTTCATATCATCATTGACCCCTGAAGGTCCGGGGTACAATAGGCTTTAAGCAACCCATGCTTGCCACAAAAGGCAACTATGTTTGTCATAAGAGGCATAATGGGATTGGATGATCAGGCTCCCTGACTTGGTTGGCACATTTCATCGGTTCCTAATTGTGCAGATCAATGCTCATGCTGTTGATCACTGGATTGTCCGGTCCAGACTCGATTATTTACAGACCGATGCCATAGAGTGGGAATATTGCTGAGTGTGTCAATTCACTGACTGACTGACTGTTATCATCATGTTATCATCTCTCATCTTAATATAGGTCATCTACAATAAAGGTTGTGTACTGTTTTTAACCCTGTTTGTGTATGAACCATATTTAACCCAGGCAGAGTACTAATCATCTTTTACCCAGGCAGAGTACTAATCACATTTAACCAAGTCAGTCCACTAATCATATTTAACCCTGGCAGAGTACTAATCATCTTTTACCCAGGCAGAATACTAATCATATTTAACCCAGGCAGAGTACTAATCACATTTAACCAAGTCAGTCCACTAATCATATTTAACCCAATCAGAGTACTAATTATCCTTAACCCAGACATAGTACTAATCGTCTTTAACCCAGACAGAGTACTAATTATATTTAACCAAGGCAGTCTACAAATCATATTTAACCCAGGCAAAGTACTAATCATATTTAACCAAGTCAGTCCACTAATCATATTTAACCCAATCAGAGTACTAATTATCCTTAACCCAGACATAGTACTAATCGTCTTTAACCCAGACAGAGTACTAATTATATTTAACCAAGGCAGTCTACAAATCATATTTAACCCAGGCAAAGTACTAATCATATTTAACCAAGTCAGTCTGCTAATCATATTTAACACTGGCAGACTAATCAAACCCTTAATCAAGGCACAGTACTAATATCTTTAACCCAGGCAGAGTACTAATTATATTTAACCAAGGCAGTCTACAAATCATATTTAACCCAGTCAGTCTACTAATCATATTTAACCCAGGCAGGGTACTAATCAAACCCTTAATCAAGGCACAGTACTAATCATCTTTAATCCAGACAGTGTAATACTTTTCTTTAACCCAGACAGTTACTCAATCGTCTTTAACCCAGGCAATTCACTAATAATATTTAACCCAAACAGTGTATAAACCATCTTTAATCCAGACAGTCATCTACTTGTATAACCCAGAGATTGTCTTCAACTGAGGTCAGTGTGTGTTGATGTTTTCTGGCCTACTCACATCCTGCTCCAGCAAACATGACAAAGAGGACTGGGTAGAAGAAGCCGAAGGAAATAATGAGGACATATTCATGGAAGACAGCAGAGATGAGGAACACCATGGCCATGGCTGCAGCTCGGTTCTGGTGGCCGAACAACTGCAACACAGATCACAACATCATGAAACTCTTGGTAAATGTGTGTTGTAGATGACTGAGTGAGTGTGTGTTGCGGAGAGTATGTGTGTGATGGAGTCTAGGTGTGTGCGTTGGGGGCAATGTGTGTGGGATGGAGTGGGTGTGTGATGGTGCGTGTGTCACATTGGGGGCAGTGTGTGTGTGATTGCTTGTGTGCAATGGGGTCAGTGTGTGTGTGTGATGGAGTGTGTGTGTGCGTTGGGGTCAGTATGTGTGATGGAGTGTGTGTGTGCCTTGGGGGCAGTGTGTGTGTGATGGAGCGTGTGTGAGTGTGCATTGGGGGCAGTGTGTGTGTGGAGGAGTGTGTGTGTGGAGTGAGTGAGTATGGTTTCATGACGTTTTTAGCAATATTCCAGAAATGGGTTTCACACATTGTACCTATGTGGGGATGTTGAACCCAGGTCTCCAGCAATGACAAGTGAACGCCTTATCCACTAGGCTACCCCATAGGGCCGTGCGTGTGTGTGTGTGCGTGCGTGCGTGCGCGCGTGGAGGAGGAGTGAGTGCCTATTTGATTGAATAGCTAAGTAAGCGTTTTTGCCGGAAATCTTAAACAGGCTCCTAGAATTGTCCATAATCATTACCAAGAACCATGGCCTGACAGAACACTAGAAACAGTGAATTTCTGACGGGCTCTTGACTGTCTCTTTTATCACCACAAATATATCAGACACTACATGGCATGTTCTGACTGTAAACCTCAACAGTGCTCCTAATGCACAAGTCCAGTTGTGGATGCATGACTTCGGTAACTGAATCTCAACTTGGCACCAAACGGTATTATCCATCGTTAACTGAGGACCCATGGCAAGCTGTACCCACCCTGCAGAAGTCCTTGTAGATGTAGGTGTACAGCCAGTCGTGTACGACGACGTTCCAGGTGCGGTAGTAGTTGGAGAAGGTGGTGGAGTTCCACCAGTCCTTGTAGAAGAGGCGGTCCCCGAAGCGTAGCATCTCAGCAAATGCATTCAACCAGGAGTGCAGGATGGCAAAGAAACCTGAGATAGAAAGACCTGTGAGTCAGAGGCAAGTGAGTGGGCGAGTCAGCAATACTTCCGCTGAGTCATAGTGGTCTGCAAATGAGGTGGACCATGCAAACCAGTGGAAAAATATTATGAGCAACATCTATCCACTTTCAGTCTCACAGCCAAAGGTTAGTGACTATAGATGATAAAAAGAACACTCTGTGAATGTTGCTTTACACCACACTCAGCATTACTGTAGCCATGTCATGGTGATCAGCAATTTTTATCTGGGCCAGGTAAAAATCTCATACCAAAGTCAAAGAACCACCAAACAAGAAATAAAAGCGAGTCAGTTGGCTTTACACCATATTCAGCAAATATTCCATTAGAGTCTTCACACCATGCATCCATGATTGAAACAGAACCTGTAGCTTCCGAGAACATGTCACACCAATATATGGCACAAATGTCCTCTGTAACACAACTTTCCAATAAACAGTCACAGGTTTCCTGGCAACACATCTTACCAATAAACTCACCATACCAATGTATGGTACCAGTTCTCTTATCGACATACCGTACCAATGTATGGGACCAGTTTTCCTGGCAACAGCCCTTACCAATATATGGGACCAGTTTTCCTGACAACAGCCCTTACCAATATATAGCACCAGTTCTCCTGACAACAGCCCTTACCAATATATAGCACCAGTTCTCCTGACAACAGCCCTTACCAATATATGGGACCAGTTTTCCTGACAACAGCCCTTACCAATATATAGCACCAGTTCTCCTGACAACAGCCCTTACCAATATATGGGACCAGTTTTCCTGACAACAGCCCTTACCAATATATAGCACCAGTTCTCCTGGCACTATACCTTACCAATATATGATACCCATTCTCCTGGCAACCCACCTTACCAATATATGGCACCAGTTCTCTTGGCAACACACCTTACCAATATATAGCACCAGTTCTCTTGGGAACACACCTTACCAATATATAGCACCAGTTCTCCTGGCACTATAGCTTACCAATATATGATACCCATTCTCCTGGCAACCCACCTTACCAATATATGGCACCAGTTCTCTTGGCAACACACCTTACCAATATATGGCACCAGTTCTCTTGGCAACACACCTTACCAATATATAGCACCAGTTCTCCTGGCACTATACCTTACCAATTTATGATACCCATTCTCCTGGCAACCCACCTTACCAATATATGGCACCAGTTCTCCTGGCAACACACCTTACCAATATATAGCACCAGTTCTCCTGGCACTATAGTTTACCAATATATGATACCGATTCTCCTGGCAACCCACCTTATCAATATATGGCACCAGTTCTCTTGGCAACACACCTTACCAATAAACAGCACCAGAGTTCCAGGCAACATACTTGATCAATATATGGCACCAGTTCCCTCAGGCAACACACCATCCTAATATATGGCATCAGTTCTCCTGGCAACACACTATATTTATATATGCCATCAGTTCTCCTGGCAACAATCCTTACAAATATATGGCACCAGTTCTCCCAGAAACATACCTTACCAACATATGCTAGTTTTCCTGGCAACACACCTTACCAATAAACAGCACCATTTCTTCTGACAGTACACCTTACCAATAAATGGCACCAGTTTTCCTGGCAACACACCTTACCAATAAACAGCACCAGAGTTCCAGGCAGCATGCAGCCAAAGGCTGATAGCATCAGGGCCTTGGGAGTGACATGATCCTTGTTGAACTTCCGGAAATATGGGATGCAGAATCTCTCAAAGATGTAGTACGTGTACATGAGACAGGCAAACACCTGCGTGAAGTTGCTCACCACATATTTCCATCGAATACTGTGTGTTCTGTAACATATTCAAACAGAGATTTGGCCATCTTGCATCACCAGCAAATAATCTGATCATAATCTCTCTCATACTGAAGTTTCTGAAAGATGTTCACATCCTGACTGAATCATCAAGGTGAGTGAGTGAGTGAGTTTAGTTTTACGCCGCACTCAGCAATATTCCAGCTATTTAGCGGAGGTCTGTAAATAATCGAGTCTGGACCAGAGAATCCAGTGATCAACATGAACATCGATCTGCGCAATTAGGTACGGCTGACATGTGTCAACCAAGTCAGCCAGTCTGACCACCCGATCCTGTTAGTCGCCTCTTACGACAAGCATAGTTGCCTTCTATGGCAAGCATGGGTTGCTGAAGGCCTATTCTACCCTGGGACCTTCATGGGTGAATCATCAAGGAAAATACTAAGTGAGTTAGTGAGTTTAGTTTTATGCTACACTCAGCAATATTCCTGCTATTTAGAGTTTATCTGTATATAATCGAATCCAAACCATCCTACACCGAAATGTATCTACAGCATTAAAGTTGTCTATCCATAAAAAGCGTTCCTCATCACACCAGCTCCTAAATACCCCTAAAAGAAGAAACATTCAAACACACTTTTCAACATCCTCGATATCTCCAGGGTATACGTTCCGATAAGTCTCCACTATACCCTGGACGCATCTACGGCTCAGCCAGATAAATTTATTACCTCCCTTTGCTGGCTCCGCCTTCTCACAGTAGCCAATCAGCTAGGCCGCCGTTATAACCGAGCTTGCCAGTGTCAACAAAGCTAGCGGTCGCAACTGCGAAGGTTTGCTCGCAGTGCGACTCAGATTTTAGGGAAATCATACAAGCAAATTGACAGGTTCGAAATTTTAAAACAACATATGCAAGAACTCCTTCTACCTCTTCCAAATAACCTCTGCATTGTTTCTGTTGCCAAGTATAATCGGTTAGATAATTAAAAAAACGAAAGTGAGTTGTGATTGGTTCGCTCAACTTCCCAGCGTAGACACCTGATTGAAGACAGTCAAGGGAGGTAATAAATTTATCTGGCAGAGCCATAGATGCTTCCAGGGTATAGTGGAGACTTATCGGAATGTATACCCTGGAGATATCGAGGATGACTTTTCAGTCACCCACCAGTTTATAATCTGATCATTATGAATCTGAATCACATGTTAGATACCTATGGTTCACATACCTGGGGTAGGAGTCTCTGTAGATCAGGGTGGGGGCAAACAGGAAGTAAAGATACTTGGAGAAGCCTGGGCAGTGATTTTCACTTTTCGACATATCTTCCCCTGAAACAGTGTACACAGCTGAACTACTTGCCTTTCAGAAATCATTTCATACATATAGCTTGTTGTTAGGATATAATTACTATATTTTAAGAGACCTTGAAAATCAGTGAGTCACATGTGAGTGAGTGAGTATGGTTTTATGTCAATTTCAGCAATATTCCAGCCATATCACGACAGGTAACTCCAGGAATGATCTTCACACATTGTACCCATGAGGGGAATTGAACCCAGATCTTCAGCATGATGAGCCCACTGGACTTTCCTATAAATACTGAGATTTCTGTTTACAAGAGACTTTCCTCAATTAGGGATTGAGATTAAGTTGCACACATTGAAACTTTGCGATACTTTACATGAATCATGATGTCTTTGGCTGGCTGAGTGTGTTCTGAATATTCTCAATTTAAGATTGTTGCAAATCTGTCTTCAGTATTATATGGTTAGTAGTGGTACTATAAACACCCAGTATTACGAAAACAGCTGGAAGTCATATTACCTTCAATCTCCTTGCTGTCATCTTTCTTGTGATTCAGTAAACGTACCATGTTGGTACGCACAAAGGCGTGGGTCTTCATGCACAGGCGCAGCTGTGGGGAAGAAAAACAAACAAAAATGTTGATTTCCGTAGGGACAAACAGTGGTATTAGTCTATGCTATGTCAAGATACAAACACATAGTTCTATAATGCAATAGTCTTGCATCTCACAGTAGCAGAGTAGAGCGTCACCTCAGAAAAACACGGTTTTATGGTTAACTATTCGTTAATTTGCAATGCCATGACTGTCAAACATTCAGCGTGAACATGCCATTAGCATGCTGAATACGGGTACGTCTGTCACTGATGTTGCAAGGGTTATGGGATGCAGTCGACAGACATAATCTCCAGCCATGTGTCAATCAAACTGGCATCACAGCTGACCACCCTTGTCCTGGTTGACCACGTGTGACGTCACATGCAGAAGACTGACAGACTGTTTTATGTCATTTGCGTAATCGGTTTGTCACTGCCACATCCACTGGGAATGTATTGTTTGGAGGTCGAGTGACTGCCCAAACCATTCAAAATCGCCTGCACTCTGCTCGTCTTCATGCACAGTGACCATATCGTGGACGAATTCTAACCCTTTTCCATTAACAATGTCTTCTCTGGGCATGAAAGCACCTGAGATGGACCCAGCAAGATTGGAATAGGGTTGAGTTTAGTGATGAATCAAGGTTCACATTAACCTTTGCTGATGGAAGGGTTAGAGTTTGAAGAAGACAAGGAGAACGCAATGCCCAGTGCTGCGTACAGGAAGTGGATCAATTTGGGGACAGTAGTGTTATGGTTTGGGGTCATATCAACAGTCATGCTCGATCCCAACTCATTGTCATCAAGGGAAACCTTAATGCTGCAGCATACAGGGATCTCGCTCCAAACTTTTTTCCATTCATGGCAGCTCAAGGCCCAGGTCTGACTTTCCAACAGGATAAAGCCAGACCTCATACGGCCAAATTTACAACGAATTTCCTCAGGAATGCTGGCATCAATATCATGGAGTGGCCCTCAAGATCTCCCGACCTCAACTCCATAGAGCATGTGTGGGATGTGTTAGGCAGGCGACTCCGTCAAGTAAGGAACCCTCCACAGAACCTGCAGGAGCTTGGTGCCATGTTGGTACAAATATGGCGGCGCATTCCCCAAGCTGTGTTCAGACGCATCATCCAATCCATGAGGAGATGTATCGCAGTTGTGAACACCCATGGAGGACACACTCGATATTGACATGATTTCATGAAGTTGTGACTCCACAAATGTTCAACTTATTGACTTTGAAACGAGTGTACAGTTCTTATTTTTGTTGAGTTAAGATTCATCTAGACTCAGGTTGTCTATACACAGCCTGATACTTCTAACAAAAATGATTGCTTTCCTCAAACCACTTGTGGCTTGAGGTCATATTTCACGGCAACTGTTAAAAGTTACTATGAGAAATGTTTACGTGTACCTGACTGGTAAAAAGTTAGAATGACCAGTTTAAATTCTACAATCAATTTTCTAATAATCTCTGTCAATAATATTTCTCCTGAAAAAACATTACATTTTTACTATGACATCGGCGCATTCCCCAAGCTGTGTTCAGACGCATCATCCAATCCATGAGGAGATGTATCGCAGTTGTGAACACCCATGGAGGACACACTCGATATTGACATGATTTCATGAAGTTGTGACTCCACAAATGTTCAACTTATTGACTTTGAAACGAGTGTACAGTTCTTATTTTTGTTGAGTTAAGATTCATCTAGACTCAGGTTGTCTATACACAGCCTGATACTTCTAACAAAAATGATTGCTTTCTTCAAACCACTTGTGGCTTGAGGTCATATTTCACGGCAACTGTTAAAAGTTACTATGAGAAATGTTTACGTGTACTTGACTGGTAAAAAGTTAGAATGACCAGTTTAAATTCTACAATCAATTTTCTAATAATCTCTGTCAATAATATTTCTCCTGAAAAAACATTACATTTTTACTATGACATCAAGGTGATGTCAAAAACAAGTAGCAGTCTGGGAAAAACCAAGGCTAAAAATAGCAGCACTGGCGCACTGCAATACCCTCTATATTTCTTAGTGGTTGTTTGGGTACAAGGTCTCATGCACAATGAAAAGTGTGATCAGTTGGCTGGTAAAATTTACAAATGACCGGTATTTGAAATGCTAGCCGGGCACAACGTCCAGGAGTATAAAATGCCAGCGAAAACACTGAAAAAGAAAAAGTGGAATGGAATCCGCTCAGACACAAAACAACATTCACACAATCACTAACTCTTTCTCAACCTGCGCACAGGTGAAAATGATGTAATTAGAGACACTAAGTCCAGCTGTTGGCTGTTGAGGAGCTCTTCATTCAGCCAATCACTAATGACACTCACCTGCTCACAAGCAATAATGAGGGTAGATGCAGGTGGCAGCTCATTCTCTGTCACATATTTCATTGGCAACACCAGGAACAGGCACTCGTACGCGATGTACAGCACTAGCCACATATAGTCCATCAAACCTGAAACAACAGGTGAAAAGCACAGGTGTTATTCAAACAGCAGCATATCCACCCTAGCTATTTCCTGAGTGCCTCAAACTTTTCAATCATAAACTTGTTTCGTGAGTGAGTGAGTTTGGTTTTACATGGATTTCAGCATATCTCAACAATATCATTGCAGGGAATACATGAAATGGGCTTCTCATGTATCGTACCCATGCGTCAGTTTGGATGTACCTGATTCGATATGATGGTAGTCTGTACTTGAACCTTGAGCTCCTGACATTCAACTGGTTGTATTCTCAACAGGGAGTGTTCTGTACTCGTTTACCAGGCGTAATATGTCGGATATTGAGGATGCAGTGTTCATGGATAAATGCGCTATAAATTATTGTTATTATTATGATCATGAATCATTTTGACCACAACAGTTGATAACTGAGGTCACAAATGCCTGATGCAGTGCAACTTTCAAACTGAAAGGCTACTTCTAACTGATGTCAACCAAGTCTGACCACCCAATCCTGTTAGCCACCTCTTACGACAAGCATGGGTTACTGACAATATATTGTAACCTGGACCTTCACAGATCCTCAGTGAGAGAAACAATTCTAATACTAAGCATCAATATCAAGGCTACAGACTTTTTTTTTTTGAAAAACATTTAGGATCCCTTCAACAAAAATGCTCAATTGTTTGTAATATATATATTTATATGATCTCATTAAGACACTGCAATGCACAAAATCTCACAATCAAATGGCTTGGTTGAAGGGTAGTTGTTTTTTTGTAATAATATACTGCTGTACTTGGCAATATCGATGCTACAAGGTTGCTCTTTCAGAGTAAGTCTTAGATCCCCTCAACAAAGATGCACAATTGTTTGAAATATATATTTTATATGATCTCATAAAGACACTTTCAAGTGGATCAAAACCTCACAATTAGAAGACTTCAAGGTCACATGCATTGAAAAAGACAATTTTGCAGATTCTGATACCTTTCGGTATGCGCTTACCGAAACAAATCATCAAAAATGCCAATTCAATCTATAAAGATGAACAAAAAAAAGGCGATGGCAAAGAGCCCGTGAAATCAGAGTTCAAACGATTCACTAAATTTCCCTAAAGGAAAAAGCGGTTTCAACAGCTATGTTGTGCTGTGCTCATAACACATGCCTGGTGAATAGGTTCGCGGACCTTGAAACAGAACGCCTGCTCAGAGTATCAGATCATGAGCAGTAGTCTAATCATGTATAACAAGTAAATAATCTACTCGTTACATAAAAAACCCTAAAAAAACCCAACATGTTGATTGTGGTAAGCAGTCACAAAGAACACTATATGTCTGGTTTACTGACATCTATATGTCTACCTGCCTGTCCGCTAATGACAATATGCAATGCTCAATGCTCTAGCTGGATAAGGTCGGGTTTGGTATTGTGCCTGCCTCATTTCAAGGGAAGTAAACCAAAGTACAAAATATAGCACCTTTGATTTGCAATTATACTGTTATGATTTTGTTTATTTGTATTTTTCTTAATCAGCAATGCATTTTTACATCATGAATACGTGATAACTGTGTTTTAATCTTGTTTGATTTTTTCGTTGCATGTGACCTTAATTGATTGGTAGTCGTTTTTTTATATTAATATTGCAGTCTAGTCCAGTCCAGTCTGAGTCTAGCCCAGAAAATCTAGTGAGTGATGGTATGAGAATCGATTGGGATACGATCACATGCCCCTTAACAAACAGGCTTACAAGGCAAGGAAGAATGTGAAATAAATCAAATGCCAAAAGTATGAAAATTGGGGTCAGTCGATTCACAAACTGAGAAACATTTCATAAATGATTATGTTCCAATCTTCGATCAACAGATGACATTATCAACACAGTGCTTGTGGAAGAGTTAACTCCCTTTAGTGTGACTCACGTGGTTTGCCAGGGACACGATTGTTGGACCAGTAGTAGAAGGCGGGGTACACCACCAGCAGTGTACTTAGCTTCATACACACCCACAAAGCCATCACCTTGGGAAACTTCCCAAGGCCCCATTGTATCAGGTCAAAGTCAAGGACAAGTCTGTCAAAAACAATGTACAAAAACGTGACAATAGTGAGTGAGCGAGTTTGGTTTTACACTGCTCTTAACAATGTTCCAGCAATATCAGCAGGTGACAGCAAAAATGGGCATCACACGCTGTACCCATGTGGGGAATCGAATGTGGGTCTTGAGCGTGATTAGCAGACAGTTAAGCCATCAGGCTATCCCACAAGCCCAACCGTGATAATAAGGGTATAATGGAGAGAGCGTTTGTTTGCTTGTATGTTCAACACCCAACTCTGCAATATTCCAGATGGCCAGTCATCAATGTCATGCACAGTGACATATGCATTTGGGGTGCGATGACATGTGTCAACCCCAGTCAGCTAACCTGACTACTCGATCCTGTAAGTTGCCTCATATGACATGCATGGGTTACTGAATACCAATTCTAACCTGGATCTTCAAGGGTTAATGGAAACAGCGAGTTTGGAAGAGAAGGCTTTAAAAAGAAGAATGATATGGAATGGGTGAGGGAGGGGGTGAGGGAGGGATGAAAGGGGATGAAGCAGGGAAGGAGAGTGGGTTGGAAGGAGGGAGAAGTTATGAGCAGATAATAATTTTACTGTCTGCTGTTTTGGATCACATATGGAAATATTCCAGATATATGAACCAGATAATCAAGTAATTGATGACAAGAGCAATGACCCATGTCATTGGGGTTGATGACGCAAGCCAAGTGAATGAAGCTGCCCTCTTGATCCCTCTGGTCACATATGCTGAGACCAGTACAGGTTGCTGGGAACCTTGTGAAATACCTAGAAGTATTTCAGGTTTCATCCTCACTGTTCAGAAACGTTCCAACCATATAACGGCATGAAAAACATTGCTTACCTGCCTTGCTCCACCCAGTCGAAGATGATGGTATTTAGACTAAACACCACGAGTATTGCTACAAATATATGGTAGATTGTTCTTATATGGTTGATCTCAAACAATTCCCTGAAAACAGAAAGGGGACCCATATTACTAAAAACATATTCAGAGTTTATTTTAGTTGTTGAAAACAACAGGAATCCTACAAAATGATGAGATAATATTGATTTCCCACATTGAACATGTAGGGAATCGAACCCTGGTCTTCAGCATGACGCTTTAAGCACCTGGCCATTTCACATCCAATCATGCTATGTCAGCATCACACGGGTGGAAAGTGATGCTTTTATTAGTGAGTGAGAATGGTTTTATGCTGCTTTTAGCAATACTTGTATTCCAGCAATATCACGAGGGAAACAAGAAATGGGCTTCACACATTGTACCCACATGTCTTAAGCATGACAGCTGCCCCTTATGCTTCTATGATGTTACTGTAAACAACAAAAAAGATATGATACAGACAAAATGAGAATTTTTATCAGAGTGAATCGTTGATTCTAGTGCTTATCGCTCCTGACAGATGACATACATCTGTGGTCAACCGACAAGTTCTATACTCACGTTAATACTGATCGGCGATTTACAAACACTTTATCTGGAAGATCCCCATCCTTTCTTCTTTTACTGAAATGTTGAAAGTAATAGCTGTAGCTATGGTAACAAAAATAAAAAAAGCAGGGGATACTGGATTTGCATGACTGATAAAATACAAATGAGGAGAAAACAGATGATGTACAGAAATTGAGGTAAAATGTGAATTTATTCCATTCGTTAGGAAGTGTTTCATTCTGTCTAAATACATTAGTTACTCTCATACACACTGGCATTGGCACTGGTTAGAGGTATTCTCACAAAATGGGATATCCCCTACTTTTTTTTAATGGTATAGATCAACAAATACATCATGGAAAAAAACGAACATTAACTTTGCATTTTAGAACTGTATGTGTTAACAAACTTCCACAGAGTAGACTGAAACTGTCAATTAACAAGGCACGGGTAGTTCAGTTGCTATCAAAAACAGGAAAATATTAATTTCATATCTTCATAGTGGACATGTATAGGTGAGACAACATATCATATTTGATATGAAGTAGTTATGAGAGAGTGACATGACATATGGCATATTACAACAGGATACTACATAAAACTTGTGATAGACACATTGTGAGGAGCTGACAGAGTCAGGGAGGTTGGTTTAGTGAGTGAGAATTGTTTTCCTGTCGATTTTAGCAATATTCCAGCAATATCACGACAGGGACACAAGAGACACTTCATACATTGTATCCATGTGGGGAATTCGAACCCCAACCCTTGCTTTGACGCAACCCCAAAGTAGGCTGGCATGACGTTGATTTAACACCACATGGAACAGTATTTCAGTTATGTCACAGTGTATCAGCTTGATGTGGAGGAAAGGCTGAATTGATGCAGGCTTCTGATGCTTAACAATGAGTGAAATCAACTCACACAAAATCAGAGCCAGTGTGGGATTTGAACCCAGGATTACTGTTTCCTGGCATGCCGAAGGGCCATAACTCTGCATGTCAAATTGTGACATCTCATATGACCCGGCCATTTATGTCACCAACACTTCCTCTTGAAGTGGAGACAGTTATAGTTCCGGCCACAAACTGACAAAGAAATCAGGTCATGCTTGAGTGATAGAAGTACTGGCTAAGGCATATCAGATGCAACCTAAATCCAGGCCTGACAGGCCCTACTTCAAATACTGCACAAAAGTCCATGTGATTGGGTTACCGTGGCAACAGAAACACTTAACTAACCGAGGCTCCTTTACAAAGCATGATGGTAGCATACGAATGTCATGACACCTCTACTTGTCACAGACTTACGACTGTCGTAGTGCCATGTCACCTCTACTTGCCACACACTTACAACTGTCTTAGTGCCATGTCAGCTTCATGAAACAGTGCCATGGTCGCTGAAACCACCCAGCCAACATTTTCCTGACCATAACAATGAGCATGAGGTATACTCAAAAATACCTTGACCCACTCCAACCCGAGATCAGCTTGGTAACATGCAAGGAGGGGATAACTCTAAAAAAACATTGAGGGACAAAGGATGCAAAACAATCAACCTTGTGCAAAGTTATTTCAGCTTCAACAAAATATTTATAATATTATGAAAGACAAACTACACCCCATCAAAAAAAAAAAAAAAAAAAAAAGGGTGAAGACAGTTTTCTCATAATATCCAAGCGGGACATAATTTTTTTAAAACAACATGATAAAGGCATATTTGAATCATGTTGCAGTGTTCTGATAGAGAATAGCACCATGGTACAGTGGCTCACCTACATAGTCTACAGTTTAAACTATCAACACAGGAACATGTAACAAGAGTCAATGTCAGCAATATCTGCTATTTCTGTAATCTAAATATCATTATGATAGCACGGTACTTAAGAAACACAATGGTGAAGATATGCTTTCTCGGAGTAAAAAAATTCATTGCATTGTAATTCCACTGAGTTAAGGAAAGGGATGGTAGTTTCAGGTTTGCTATAGTGGTTTATCAGAGGGACAATGAAAGTAAATGATCTTATTGTGGCTTATCAGAGGGACAATGAAAGTAAATGATCTAACAATACATATATATGTTTTAAAAATTTACTTCATCACAATTTCAGTTAGTAATGAAAATGGATAGTTTTTTCAGCTTTGCTACTCTCAGAGGGACATTAGAAGTATATGATCTGGACTATTATTTGTAAGGCTTCCATTCTGATTTTGATAAACATATAAGCAATTCAACACCTTCACATACTAAGAAATTGGTGAAATTACGAAATTAAGTGTGCATACTTTGAAATGTGAAATGTATCTTCAGGAAATGTCATATAATTTGTGCTGTCATGGTTACTAGAGTGTTTCCATAGCTACGGGCTTATAATTCAACCCAAAATTTCCAATTTTACTCCAAATATGGGTGAGTGAGTGAGTATGGTTTTATGCCTCTTTAGCAATATTCCAACAGTATCATGGAACACCACAAATGGGCTTCACACATTGTACCCATGTGGGGAATCAAACCCAGGTTTTTGGCATGACGAGTGAACGCTTTAACTACTAGGCTATCCCACAGTCCCAGAAGCTTGCAGAACACAAATTGTACAGGTTTGAGGACAACTACCCCTTCTATTTGGTGACTGCTGAGGAGATTGTCGTAGTGATTTGGCGCCTCACTCTTAGAGCATGGGTTTGAATCATGGATGGGATCCCACCTAAAACAAGTATTCAAATTGTACTTCAAAGAGAAAGTCTGATACCAGATATAATGTCTATTACATGGAAACTTCCATTGCTGACAGACACTTGTCACATCTTCACAGGTTGTTGGTTTGTTATGGAATGTAACCTATACTTACTGTATTAAGATGAGAGACAATTACATGATGATATGAGTGAGTGAGTGAGTTTAGTTATACACCGCACTCAGCAATATTCCAGCGATATGGCGGTGGTCTGTAAATACTCGAATCTGGACCAGACAATCCTGTGATCAACAGCATAAGCACTGATCTACACAACCGAGAACTGTTGACATTGGACATGGGTTACTGAAGGCAATATTCTAACCCAGACTTTCACTGGTATGAACAGCCACAGATGGCTTTTCATCGGAACAGAATTGAGCAGGTTCAAGCAGAATAATAGCAATTTATGATATCTGCATGTAAATTAGGTTACCAGGTGTTTCTGATACCAAGGTTTTATGTGAACAACATCAACAGCCATTATTCAGTCCCAAATCTGTATCATGTTACCATCAAAGTTGTCAAAATTCAAACTTTCAGATTCACGTTTGAATTAACACGCCATATATTTCAACATGTTGTCGAAGGGGCAGTTGGTTTCCCCAAACTGCCTTCAAAGGATTCTTAATTTAAAATAGATGGCGCTGTTGTACAAAGCAACCTTATCACCAAGACTACCTTATGCCTATGTTAAAGTTTCGGAGTTATGGCCGCTTTGTACGATATCATTCTGCATAAATCTTTCAGCACATCTACCATTTCAGATTCAGTGTGTTTTGTTAGATCTTTGTGAAAAGGGAAATACAAACAGGGTTCGGAAAAACAATAAGCTGTGCAATGAAATAATGAAATAACTAAGTGCCTGAGTTACCTCCTCTTGATGGTTTTCCAAAACTAAACACCTGCATATATACTGAGAGTTAGAGGATGCTGAACAGAGAAATTCAACCGTGAAAACACCGGGGCCAGGTCCCTGTCATGTTAGTCATGCAGTGGAAGAGCCAAGAAATAATGCCTTTCGTAATACACAATATTCATCCAATACACGATGTATTTCCAATACACAATACCTTTCCAATACATGATATTCATCCAATACAGAATGCCTTTCTTTTAACAATATTCATATAATACACAAAGCCTTTCTTAATACACAACGTTCATCTATTTTACAATATGTTTCCAATACACAATGCCTTTCTCATACATAGCATTTATCAAATACACAATGTATCTCTTCATACACAATGTTCTGCCTATATACAATACCTTTCCAATACAAAATATTCATTCAATATTCATTCACAGTGAATTTTTGATACACAATTTTCGCCCTATCTACAACACCTTTCTTATTTCGCAATATTCAACCAATGACAATGCCATTCTTACACAAAATGTTCATCCAATCCATAAAACCTTCTCAATACACAATATTTACGTAATACATAAGGAATTTTGTAAATATATAGTGTCTACCTTATATACAATGTCTTCTAAGTACACAGTATTTACCTAATGCACAATGACCTCAACATTAATTATAAACACACTACACCAGCAATGGTGTGGACTCAATATTCCAAGTGACAGACAAATTCCAAATAGTAAGCATTCCTGTGATATGTGCTGATTAATTCAACCTTTCAATATCTTCAGTCACCCTTTCTCTGACGGCTGTATACTGTACCTACTGACATGCATATACATTGAAAACACAATCTGTCACGATGGCAGCTGTCCTACATGTATTCAGCCATGTTCAACAATATCCTGTCTCTATTTACTAAACACATTAGTTACATATCAACGAGCTGAGCAGTGCAGGCATGGAGCTTGGGGAAATTGAAAAATCAGTATTCTTTACAAAATGGTGGCATGAATGTTTGTATTGAAAACAAAAAATTAGTGAATTTATACAGCTGACTGTGTGTCCATTAATGAAAAGACCAAAGAGACTGTTAAAACAAAAACCGTTGATCTTGTTCCACATCAGAATACATAGATGGATCTTAATGGATTTTCAAAGCCATATAGGATTATTTAAGCTTCTCATGATTAAAATAAGATCTGTTTATGAATTCTCAGAAAACCTCACTTCATATGTATATAGCATTTTTCTGTGAACACCTTGCCTCACATGTAAACAGCATTTTTCTGTGAACACCTCGCCTCACATGTAAACAAGCATTTTTCTGTGAACAGTCCTTCTTCGTGGATTTTCAGAGCCGTATAGGATTGTTAAGTTCCTGATGGTAATAAACATTAGTCTTTGAGCTCTCAGAAAACCTCACGTCACATGTATGCAGTATTATTCTGCGAAAACCTTCCACATGAAAACATCACAATTCTGTGAACACCTTACATTACATCTAAGCAACACCATTCTGTTCAAGCCTTGCTTATACAAACAGCAATGTTCTGTTAAAGCCTTGCTTATGTAAACAGCACTATTCTCTTAAGGCCTTGCTTATGTAAACAGCACTATTCTCTTAAGGCCTTGCTTATGTAAACAACACCTTTTTGTTAAGGCCTTGCTTATGTAAACAACACCATTTTGTTAAAGCCTTGCTTATGTCACCAAAACCATGCTGTAAAGCCTCGCTTATGTAAACAACACCTTTCTGTTAAAGCTTTGCTTATATAAACAACACCATTCTGTTAAAGCCTCGCTTATGTAAACAATACCATTCTGTTAAAACCTTGCTTATGTAAACAACACCATTCTGTTAAAGCCTTGCTTATGTAAACAACACTATTCTGTTAAAGCCTTGCTTATGTAAACAACACCATTCTGTTAAAGCCTTGCTTATGTAAACAACACCATTCTGTTAAAGCCTTGCTTATGTAAACAACACTATTCTGTGAACACCTTACGTAAACAACACTATTCTGTGAACACGATGGAATGGTTCACATCAAGTCTATAGGGCTTTGATCTGTAAACGTTCTCCATCTCAACGTATATACAACATTTACTTGGAAGACCTAATATCACATTGTGTATACCGCATTATTCAGCTGACTTTACGGATACAGAATTGTTATGGTAACGTGACATTGCAATGTACATGGCGTTGTTTCTTGGCTCTTCGCTAAGTTATAAAAAAACT
This sequence comes from Haliotis asinina, assembly GCF_037392515.1. NCBI lineage: Eukaryota > Metazoa > Mollusca > Gastropoda > Lepetellida > Haliotidae > Haliotis > Haliotis asinina. The sequence goes on along the minus strand of NC_090290.1, from coordinate 10,231,967 downwards.
ACCAAAGCATCCTGGGTAAATACAAGCCACCCTTTGATACATACTGCTTAATAAGAGTCTCTTCTTTAATTATGACGCTGAGGTAAAGAAAAAACTGCACAGGTTAAGTTAGGTTAGTTTGTTTCCTTGTGTGATGTTTATTGTTGTTTATTGTTTATTCCTCTCAGCAATATTCCAGCTACATGGTTGTCTGTAAACAATCTATTCTGGACCCGAAAATCCAGAGATATATATCATGAAGAGCGATAGTTGCCTTTAAGGTACAACAAAATTTTAAACTCTGTTGTTCAAAAGAACCTTACCTCTTAAGGTCAACCTTATCTCTAAGATTACAACCTTAGACCTTTACTAAGGCTAGACTCTCGTTGCATGAAACAACCTTAACTAAGGTTAACCTTAAGTTAAGGTTGATATCTGAGGTTGGTCAGACCCAACCTTAGCGTCTCTAAGGTTGGGAAGGGAATATAGCGACTGCTTTTATTTTACACAACGAGACTGAGAGAGGTTCGAGGAAGCAGAGAGTGTACAAAGACAGAGCAAGTCAACTGGACACGCTGAATTCACGTGGTATCTAGGGACGCTTCCATTACTCCTGTGTTGAAGAGTTTAGCCTTAGTTAAGGTTACGACTAAGGTTGGAGTAAGAGTTACGGCTGCCCTAAGGTTGTTTTGTGCAATGGGCGTATCTTTTTCTTGAGGTGATCGTAACTCTAACCTTAGTCTTTAAGGTTGATCTTAGCTAAGGTTGTTTTGAACGACGGAACACAAGCTGTTTGAGACGCATTGTAGATGTAAGCAATGGGTATGACAAGTCTGTATGGACAATCAACTTCTTTACTGTGCAATGGTGACATTTTGGAATAGATACTGATACCGTTTTCATGCATGACCGTAAGTATCTATACTGAAATGCTGCCATTGCACAATGAAGACGTAGATCATTGATAAAGACCTGTCATTTCCATGTCAGTAAGCCTGCCCACTCCATGTCGTCTCCTGACAGAGCAATCATAGGTTGTTGGAGATGTATTTGGACCTAGAAGTTAGAACCCTATCGGGTGTACAGTTTCAATGTCTATCATAACATTTTTTATTTTGAAAAATATATGCTGGACAAAAATAGTTAGGGATATATGCAAATTCTGAAAGTTTAAAATTTTGGATAATAGTTTACTTTTCATTCACACACTCATACAATATCAATCATAATACCAATATCCCTAACTTATTTTGTCTAGTATACCAATCAATTCAACACCTTCACATACTCAGAAACTGGTGAAATTACGGAGTTAACTGTAACTAGATAGAAATGTCACATAATCTGTACTGTCATGGTTACTAGATGTTTCCATAGTAACAGGATTATAATTCAAACCAAAACTTTCCATTTTACTGTAAGTATGGGTGAGTAAGTATGGTTTTGTGGCAATTTTTAGCAATATTACAGCAATATCATGACGGGAAACACCAGAAATGGGCTTCACACATTGTACCCATGTTGGGAAGCAAACCGACGACTTCAGCAACAAGTGAGCGCATTAACTACTACGCTAACCCTCTACCCCTTTAAATATGGAACATGAACAAAATCTGTATGTAATCTAATACATATTATATATATATATATATATATATATATATATATATATATATATATATATATATATATATATATATATATATATATATATATATATATATATATATATATATATATTAAAAGCCGTCATTTGTGAGTGAGTGAGTTAAGTTCTACGCTGCACTCAGCAATATCCAAGCTATATATATCGGCGGTCTGTAAACAATCGAGTCTGGACCAGACAATCCAGCGATCAACAACACGAGCATCGATCCGTGCAATTGGGAACCGATGACATGTGTCAACCAAGTCAACGAGTCTGACCACCCGATCCCGTTAGTCATCTCTTACGACAATCTTAGCTGCCTTTTACGGCAAGCATGGGTTGCAGAAGGTCTATTCGACCTTTGACCTTTACAGGTTCATTACAAGTTGCTGTATAAATGACCAAAGGACTCTAGTGGCAGATACGCTGTTATTATGTAAGTTATTATACAGTCTGAAAATGTAAGCATTATTATTATTCACGTTCACAACAGTATGCATGCAAAGAATTATTTGCAAGGATCTGTGAATCAAGTTTCTGCAAATGTTCTTCAGATATTTATATCACTAGGCAGATAAAGCCTACTAATCAATGAAACTACTAAATTAATTCTTGTCCTTAAACATTACTTGTTAGGAAATCAGCATTAATCATCTGTGATCATGTGTAACTTCCTCAATGTGGAGAGGAGATAAATACCTTTTGGAAGAGACGGGAAATCCATTGCTTGTACTGCCTTGTTCAATAAGCTCAACTTCCGCGACAAAAGACTCAAACAATTCATCTAAATGTTTGTTCAAATTCTCGTGAAGCTCTCCTTTCAAGCGCTGAAAAAAATAATTCAAGACATGAATATTTCATACACAGTATTTTGAAAAGGGTATTCTTAGGAAAATGTTATATCTAAAAAGAGTCAGTGAGTTTAATTTTATGCTGTACTCAGCAATATTAAAGCTACATGGCCGATATCCAGTGACTAACAGCATGAGCATCCATCTACACAACTGGAAACCAATGACAAGGTAACGAAGGCAGTGAGTCTGACCACCCGATCCCACGTCTATGGCATGGGTTATTAAAGATCAGTTCTATCCTGGGTCTTGACATGTTGGTATACGACTGTACAGTGTTCTCCCAGACCCAAGAGGGCAAGACAACTAAAATTAGAAACTTTATAAAGCCCTTTAAAATAGTGACACAAATATTAATATTAAATAATAAAGGGCAAACGAATACTTCAGACCTTTACTTCTGAAATAAAGATAAGGACCCCTTTGAATTGCTGAATTCTCGAACACTGACACCTAACTGAAATTCCCCACAAATATGAATTATTCTCATGGTATATTTCCAAGGAGGAAATAAACTGTGAAATTCTTTGAGAGGCATGTTAGGAGTTGAAAGTACAATATTGACAAACTTTCTGGATAACAACTTCTTTTATTTCCTGAATGCACTCGTGAAATGAAAAAGTTGCTATCCAGGAGGTTTGTTAATATATTTGAACAGCAAAACAACTGGGGCTTTTTGTCAAGTTTTCAAATAGAAAACAAAAACATGTACACTTACTTTTATGAGCTTTAATTTTTTTCGAAAATTGTATTTCTTTTGCTGTTCAGTATATAATAAGTTGAGACACTTGAAGTCAGCTACAGTTGCACTCTCCATTGCTGAACTTTGTCAATTTCCTTGTGTATTGTCTACCTCTTTCATATTCTCATTGTCTTATGTTGTTTTCATATTTTTTAAGATGTACAGAAGTGTTGTGTGAACAAACTATCTGCCTGTCTTCAAATGCTTTCAGCACTATTGGACATAGTTCATTCAAAACTTGAGTAACCAAACTGAAGAAGATGGATGAACAAGAGAACCTGGGCCCTGATCGTAGATTTCATAACGTTCCGACCTGTCATTACTAAATAGTTTATCACAGGCATATGAATGTTGTAGTGCTCCGAGTGCTCCATGGGTTGGGACCCTGGGCCCTTATTCTTGAAACGTTTGTAACCCTAAGAATTCTTACCTTTGGTCGTAGCCAATGTGTTAAGAATGGGCTTAAGAACTTCGTCAGGCTACGAACGTTAGCTAGCCTGCTGTCCAATTTCAGCTCAAACATTTCCACACAATGACAAACATTGTAATAACCTAATTTCAAGTTCTTACACCAGTCTGAAAAGACTGTCTGTCCTTGAAAGTGTTTATAAAACAGTTCAGTTAGTTAATGCTTCGTCTATTAGTCCACTATCACAAATGTTAAGATCAAGAAATAAGTCAATGCTAAAACAGAATTCATACGCACCAAATATCTCTTCTCATCACAGAGGACACGATACGACTTCATTTCGAAAAAGACTGCAGACAGTTTGTACATGACTTATGAGTAAACAAGATTAGTATTTGCAATCTCCTCATCTGCAAGATAACTCTATCAGTCACGTGTCAAAACACTTGTCTTTGTCGTCTCAATGAGCATCACTTACCTTGCATGTTCGATTCATGTCAGATGCAAGCATATGTCAAATGGTGATCACGTGACATTGCAGGAAAACTGGGACCAGGGGTTCCTTTCATGAAGCAACCTTAACAAAGGTTAACCTTAACTCCTAATCTTTAACACTGCATTAAGGTTATCTTTGTGACATACGATCACCTTAGTGCTTTGTGAAAGGAGGCCCAGCTCAGATCTAGAAGGGTTTGGACTGAATGGTTACAAATATATGCTACTTTCAAACCCAAATCTGCAACCAGTACTAACGAGGCGTAAACAAAAATGTTACCTGACTGACCCTTGAATTCATGTGACAACCTCATTCTTTTAAGCGTTATGAAAAAATAAGCTTTTAGACATCAATGTTTTTTTCTCTACACCGACAGACATAATTCTGATAGAGAAAGTAGACATGGTCTCAAGCTTGATTGGATAAAAAATTTACTTCTAAGAAAATGTAAAAAATAAAATAAAAATCCTACCAACCTACCCTAAATTTTAAAGAAGGGCAATTGAAACCACAATATTTTTTTGCAACATTGATCCTGACCTGTGAGGCTGTGACAATGTAACTCTCACTCCCAGTATTATGTTAAGTCTGCATGTATCTGTTACTTACAAGTTACTTACAATGTTCTGTGCTTGTTCAGCCATTATCTTGGTGACAATGTCACTCTGACCTACCTGTTGATCACATGACATACACACATATTTGTGTTTTTTAACTAATGTCCCTCCACATGCTCATACTGTTGATGACAGACTCTCTGGTCCTGGCTTGATTATTTTCACACCACTGCCATATAGCCAAAATATTGCTGAGTGCGGAATAAAAATAACCAACCAGCCAAATCCAGAGGTCCAGATAAGCTTCGTACTTGGGTAAAAGAGACTTGAAAAATTTCCAATTATGCACAGATAAATAATTGTTGTGTTCCATTTATGCATTAAAAATGTTAGATATGCCACAAGTTTAAAACATATATGCGTACAGAATATGTCAATAAAAACACTTACATAATGAAAAAGACACTGATTGTTAACAAGTTGTACTGCTAGAGCATGTCATACTGTCATTACACGATGAGCGATTTTCATGAAATCATTTCTACTCTATATGATATGGTTTTGATTAGGTATGACATAAGGCAGTACATACCTGCTTAGAAAACTTACTCAGTGATATTCTACTTGGGTGAGTAAAATCACTGAAATACTCAGATATCTGAAAACAGTGGATTATCAACAATAAAGTACCTACTCAACATTCAAAATCCCCATTCCAAGAAGATACAGGGGGTAGAGTACCCACATGAGCTGAATCTTATCTAGAGCTCTGTTTCCATGCATTTTTTAAGCCTCTCATTTGACAGACACTGTTGGTGTGCATGATTGTGACAAGAGAACAATAATGAATTGTAAAATGAGTAAAGTGCTGTTGACCTGTGCTTGATCTCGGATTCTCTGGAGATTCACTTGACGCTGAGCAGCAGTAGTGGTGGTTTCTGCAGAAAATAGAGATAACTGTTACCATGGTTACATGTGATAAAGTGAGGTGAAAAGAGGTTTAACGTCACACTTAAGAATATTTCGCTGATATGCGGACATGTTTGCATGTATATGTGTGGCTGCTTGTATTAACCCAGACTTCAGCTGGTATTATAGTACTAGCTCGCTGAGATACCATGCCACAGTTAAGCATGAATACCCCACTCAGACACAGTATACTGACTCCCAGCTGACAAGTCCTTGTTATCACCATTAATGCCTAGTGACAGACATAGACCAACGAGTACCACACATGCATTTTAACAAGTTTCGGTACGAGATGGATCGGGATCAAATTTGCAACCACTACACCAGGGTGGCTGTGCATAGTTACATGAAAACTGTAACACGTTTGTGACAAGATCATAACACGTATATGTCTTAAGTTTCATATCATTACAACCCCTAAATGAAAGGATATTGACTTCCAATTTGCAAACAATCTGTCATTTGTCAGCTAAAGAGAGGCACAAGATTTTGGTGTTCCCCACTATTTATATGTAGAACTGACTGGTTCAGCAATCAGTGTCAACACTAGGTAGGTTTTCTAAACATGAACAATCATAACTGATAGTATACCAGTGTTCACGAATAGTGTCTCACCCTCTGACAAATCTGGCAGATTTGCCAATGGTCAGGCAGAAGTCCCCAACCTGCTGGCCCCAGTGTCCGACTGAATATATTACAATGACTTTGTCTGAAGTTGTTATTTGTGGCCTGTGACACTTGTTCACTGTTTATGAATTTATGTTTATAATGTTTGTCATTATATAATGTTAATAATTTCAATGCCAATTTTGAAAAAGTTAAATCTGAAATGTTTGTTTAACTTTATTCTGTGGGTCCTGTGAATTTTCAGTGGGTCAGAGAGACATCTGAAACTTACAGGACCCAAAGTCCTGTTACTTTGAAACACCATTCGTAAACACTGGTATACAGTACATATGCTTATAGGCAATGCAAATATGTAACTGTTCTTTTGGGTTTTCTGAATCCAGTGCCTAAGATATTTTAAACTTTAGACATTAGGGTTTCAATAGAATCCCTTGGTCTTGATGATGACGTGTCCTGTGTTTCTTGTAAGAGGCAACGTAATACCTCAGGATTGGATTAAAAGGTCCAGTCACTCAGTTACAGCCGAGGATGTTGCTTATAGCAAACATCACCATCAGATCCTGACTTGATTATTTCCTAGCTGCTCTCATAAATGGAAAACTGCCATATTTCCTGTTTCAGAGTACAAAGGAACGTCAGCCAAACATATTCTCAATGCAAATCTGCAGCATGTGAGGACAGAAGCGACAGCTGGTGCAGTAAACAACCGTCACTGCATCAAAGTGCATATAGCTGCAGACATGCATGAAACTAAACAACTAAAAACAAATATAGTGATGATACAAAGCTTTATGGGCGTTGGGTTATCCTAATGGTTAATGAGTGCACTCGTCCCACTGAAGACCACATGGTCACAGTCATTCTCTTCCAGCAGAGATTATTCGTCATATCTTCCAACAAACCTGTTTTAATATGGCCATGTTTCCTTGTTCTCGAAAAATTCCCTCGCGGCAAAAAATAGCAAAACAAATCATCTCCCTTCTTTTTATCCAATCAGGACATGCCTTACATCTACTTAGATCCAACTTGACTAATACAAGCAAATATGTGGCCACAATTATCCGTCCTCCGCCAGGGACTTGTGTTGATGTGACACACAAGACATTTAACGCGCAGCTTGTCCGCTATCAATGAAGGCGATGGAGACGCCATTGATATGCCATTACATGACTGAGTTCTATCTAGAAGAAACATTTGCGGAAATTACCGAGGCCTTGCGAATGATCACTTTTGACACAATGTCACTGACTGCACAACTAAATCTGATAGCAACCAACCAAGAATACTAAATACTTGCACCATGAAAGGAAGATATGACAGGAGTAACCACTGTGGGAAGAGAATGAGGGACAGTGTGTGAAGCCCATTTCTGGTGTTCCCTACTGTGATATTGCTGGAATATTGCTAAAAGTGGCATAAAACTATACTCACTCAGTCATTACTATGCTGATACATGTTAAATTTTAAGAGAAACAGTAATTTGTTTACAGTACATTCAAGATTAAATTGAAAGGTTTGAAACTTGCGCAGGCAGAACTGACAACTTTGGTCCCCTCCTCCTCTCTTGGTCAGTTCTGTACCAGGTGGCACAAAAAAATTTAAATGTTTCTTGGGCACAAAGGGCAGTAGGACTTTATTTTTTAATTTTTCAGAGAAAAAAAGTAACAAGGGAGGAACATATTTTTATTTTTTTCCCTCAGAAATACAGTTTGGGAAGTTAAGCATGTGTTAATGAGTTGTAGATTCAGTCACACTCGTTCTTACAGACACTCATTCTTATAGTGGACAAATGTATGATTGGGATGTAGCCAAGTAACTTTTTTTTAAAATGGCGATAAAGAATTGTTCAGCGCACAAACAAAAGTGATGTGCCGATGCCCGAGAAACATTTCACTTTTTCTATTTAGTCCTACATTGTAGATCAAGTCCTTGTTAACCAGACCTCCACCTCATAAATCAATTCTTGGACTTCGATAAACAAACAAGCACACATATGCAAGTGCTTTTTTCAAATTTGGAACAGATGGTTGTCACTGCTGGGGTCAGATCAGGTGAATAAGATGGATGGGTGAAGGTCATGTTCCCATTCCATACAGCTGCCAGTTCAGAGTTTATCAAGCAGTTTTTCCTGAACAAATACTTTCATCTCAGAATTCACCATATTCATGTTTAGTACTGTGCTTAGTGGTGTAGCACCTGGTTGTAGATGGCGTTGCAGTGTTCACGAATAGTGTCTGACCCTCTGACAAATCTGGCAGATTCACCAGCAGTCAGATAGAAATCACCAACCCACCAGCCCCAGTGTCTGACTGAATATTTCACAATGTCTATGTGTGAAGTTGTTATTTGCGGCATATGACACTTGTTTGCTGTTCAGAAATCTTATGTTTGTTATCATATAATGTTAATAATTTCAATGCAAATTATAGGAAATGTCAAATCTGAAATGTTTGTTAAACTTTATTCTGTGGGTCCTGTGAATTTTAGGTGGGTCAGACAGACATCTGAAACTTACAGGACCCAATGTCCTGTTACTTTGAAACACCATCGTGAATATTGGCGTTGATGTTCTATTTTGTTGTTCAGATGGTGGGTTGATGAGATCCTGTTGCTCTATACAGTCCCAGTCTCTTGGTGAAATACTTCACTGCGTGACAGGGCAGCTTCCACTGAAGCACACGCAGATTCAATATTCTTTTGTGGTTAACCCCCTAGGGTATGATCTTGTTTGTTTGCATGTTTCAGACCACATTCAGCAAAACTCCAACAGTAATGCAGCACTGGTCAGTCAAGTGTCGACCAGACAATCCAGTGATCAACATCATGAGCACTTAACTACACAGCTGGAATAAAATGATGTGTCAACCAAGCCAGTGACTGTGTTTAGGGTACAGGATGTGAATTTTGAGAATGAAGTTTTCAAAGGTTTGTTTATTCTTAAGCTAAATGTGTGAACGAGTGAGTGAATTTAGTTTCATGCCATCACCCAATATTCCAGCTATATGGCGGTGGTGAGTAAATAACTGAGTCTGGACAAGACAACCCAGTGATCAACAGCATGAGCATCAATCTGCGCAACTGGCAACCAATCACATGTGGCAACCAAGTCAGCAAGTCTGACCACCTGATCCTGTTGGTCACCTCTTACCACAAGCCTGGATTACTGAAGGGCAATATTCTATCCCAGATCTTGATGGGTCAAATGTCATAAATGTGACTAGGAATGTTCAGAGCAGAAATCAGTTACCACTGAGGCGTGGCAGACTGTAAAACATGACTCAGCAGACAGATCAATACAAGCAGATGTCACTAAAAAGCATTTCAATAACAACCTATTTGTGTCAAACTCAAAACTTTTTCTCTTGCATGTGAATTCATGTAATGAAACCCATGAAGATATATCCGGGTTAGAACTTATCTTCAGTAACCCTGCTTGTCGTAAGACGGGACTAACATGATCGTGTGGTCAGGGTTGCTGACTTGGTGGACATGTCATTGTATCCCAATTGCACAGACTGATGCTCATGCTGTTGATCATTGGATTGTCTGATCCAGGTTTAATTATTTAGACTTCTGCCATTTAGCTGGAATATTGCTGTGTGCAGCGATAACCAACCAACTAACTAACGATGTGAAGAAATGTACATGCAACGACAATATAAGCATGTTACTATCCTGCATTAACTGTCTACATGCACATGATAAGCATGACAAAAACTTTTAGTTAAGTTGTGGTTTATTTGCATTTCTAAAATACTAATCACTGTGATAATGAGGCAAGGTGGGTGAGCTGTCGAAGGTGACATGCTAGTGATCCAGCGAGTTGTTTTGAATGAGTCATCCTGTGACCAGGTGTAAAAATCTTGCAGTTAACTTTGTGTGCAGACTCCTTCAGTGTTCTTACAACCCCTTGTGTAGTGTACACAACCCTGTGCACTTACAAGAACCACAAATCTGCTTGTAAATGACCAGATGGTGGCCAGATGAATAAATCAAAAACACCTAGTTGCGTGTACAGTTATGTGCAGTGAACTTGGACAAAGTTTTGTGACTATGTGTCTCAGTTCACACAGCTGTGAATTGGTTACCTCATTAGGATGGGAAAGCCACAATAAACTTGGTGCGCATAGTGGCAGCAAAAATTGTTTACTCCCAAAGGAGAGAGACTGATAGTATGAAGTGCTGTTGAGATTGACATCCAGTGATCGAGAAAAAAAATGCCATTTATTATAATAATAATAATAAACACTAACTGTCCTTAATATCGAACACATGCTCATTCACATCACAGCATGTTTCATCTTCAACTGAGTTAAGCTTGCATGTCACAGGGTAACTATTATAAACCAAAGTTATAAATTTCAGGGTTTGCATGGAAACAACACCGAAGAATGTGTAAAAGTTCCAGGAAGCCCACTTTACTTCACAAACTGATCACTACCTAATAACATACCATCTGTATTTCTTCAGTTATTTCTGTAAGGTTTGGGAAAGATGTTTCTAAAAGAACCAAGACGCTTGAACTATTAAAAGAAATGTCTTCTCCACAGGCATGGTACAGATTTATTTGATGATAAGAGACAGAATCGGTATGCTGTACACTAAAGGCTGCAACTATACAAGAATGATTTTTTAAACTTAAGTTATGTCGCTTAGGTTAACACCATCAGTATCACCTTCAAACACCTTTTCGAGAACCGGGCATAGGGGTATAGCCTAATGGTTAAAAACTTTGTTTGTCGTGTGAAACCCATTTCTGGTGTTCCCTGCCGTGACTTTGTTGGAATATTACTAAAAATGGCATTATGCTAAACTTACTCACTAATGGTATGGACACTGACTGCTTTGAAATCTGTGAAGGTACGGGGTAGAATATACAGGACTTCAGCAACCCATGCTTGCCATAAAAGGCGACTATGCTTGTCATAAGAGGTACGTGACTAATGGAATCGGGTGGTCAGACTCAACTTACAATGGTTTCCAGTTGCGCAGATCAATGCTCTTGCTGTTGATCACAGGACTGTCTGGTCCAGACTCGATTATTTACAGACTGCTACCATGTAGCTCAAATATTGCTGAGTGTCACATAAAACTAAACTCCCCTCACTGAATGCTTTGAATAAATTGACTTCTATATAATTAACACTACCAGCATAAACTTGATAAATAAGATTTTTGTAACTATCCCAGTCCAAAATACAACATTCACATATGTACAACACACTATCAACTGGGTCAAACGATATTACACAACCTATCCAGTCATCTCAAGTCATTTTCAAAAGAAGAATAAAACATATTCTCCCTGTGTCACTAATAATAAGCCAATACCACGAGAAAGCACTGATAACCGTATAATATAGATCTAATGAGTGAGGACCCGCCGGTGATAACAGATGATAAGCTAAGTGATCTATTCAACACTACTGATTTGACAGTGATCGGCAATATGATTTACAAATAATTACACATCTGCTGCACAACAAGCCACTCCTCAATATAATAATGCGTGCAAATTCTACTCTGCAGAGGTGAGAGACGTGACACCGCTGCTGTCAACACACACATTGACAGACAACACATGTTCTTGCAAGACTGGAAGTTGAACACTCAGTGCCACGCTGGTCATTGTTTACCTTCAATTTCTTAACAACCGGAAGATAGTTTTTGGTCAAATCATACTTGATGATGGTTGTTTAATGTATGTAAGTATTTTCGTTCCATTTCTAAAATCTTCTCCACTTGAAAAATCATCTTACCCGCGTTCTTTACGTCTCCATTCGCTCCTGACTGCTGAACGGGTCCGTTCGACGCCATGTTTACAGTGCGCTGACGTCACACTTCCGGGTCATGGGATACGAAGGTTACTGATTCCGTTTTCAATGGAGCGAAAGGCAACGATGTTAATCATTTGGTGTGGCACATGTTGCACATATTTGAAAAGTACATGACAGGTTCTTTTTACTTTTCACTTTATTTATGTGTTTGGGTTTTTTTAAAAAAAAGAATTTACTAGATAATTAAAACTAAAATACACGTTAACATTAACCCCAAATTAAAAACATAGGGAATATTGTACAATTTTTGTTTGTCGCTCCAACAAATTCATATTTCATTCATTCATGTTTGAATAACTAATTCAGATCTATTGTATTAAACAATAAGGAAGCAAGGTAATAATTATTGGGCTCTTAAATATCAGTGATTATCACGTACTGTACTTGAACCTGAATTTTTGTCGAAGAGTCTGTCAAAATTATAAGTATATAATTAGGTTTTAATGCATTTTCATCCTGAAACAAAGGATGAAGGTACTCTGAGGTTTATGAATGTATTAACTTACAATATTGAGGTCACACGTGTTTACCTCGGCGCTGACTGACCTGACGCTTGGTCACGTGATCGGTGGTCAACGGTAGGTCACATGCATGTCTACATGTCTAACTTCAACCACACCGAGGTTAATCTTTTGAGCGCAGCCTGAACTGAAGTGTGATAAGATATCAGATTGGGTCCTCGTGTACTTAGGTTTGCGACGATGGTTGCATTGTCGAGCTGCTTGTTTATCGAGTGCTTGAGCGAGTGAGTAAGAATGACAAATGACGTTTTCAGGAATAGTTCATATTCGTGGAATAAACGCTAGAATTTAGCTTCTCACACTGAATAAAATGAACTCCGGCTTTCGACGTAAAGAGCGAACAATGCGAGTGAGGGCGTGTGTCACATATTAAACAAACCACGTGTTCGCATATTAAACCACGAGGAGATATTATTTGAAAGCTGACTAACAAATTGAAATATTACCACGAATTAAAGTCTTTTTACAGTTGAACTAAAATACAGTCAGCCAATTTGCATAGTTTCTTTTGCTTCTCACTGAAGTATAACATTCAAGCGAGTGAGTTACATGTTATTATAGTGTAATAATTGTAGAAAAAACAATTCAAGTCATATTCATAAAATATGTAACTACACTGACGTATTCTGACTAACCGACGTTGAGAAAGTTCATGTTTTGATTATTTTATCACTAACTTAAGATATTTTCAGTGGGAGAGAGTATAAGTGTTAGGTTTTATCAGGGATACTCTACAACAACTACCTCTATATAGGCTCCCTGGTATTATGAATCTTTTAACAATATTGCACCATACTCACGGCGCGCGGGTGGGTGCACGAGAAATAGGCACCACCCATACCAAAATTGGGAATCGAACCCGTGCGTTCGGCGTAACCTCTCGTAAATATCATCATTTGAAATGGTGTCCGTGTTAAAGCTCTAAATTTTGGATTGAAACGAGAGATGAAAATAACTACGCTCTAGGCATTAAAAGAGGAACAGTTTTTTGCATATTTAATTGATTAAAATGGTCAATATCGCGTGCAAGTGTACACAGAACGTCAATATTTCCTGAAACGGTTTGTATTGATTCATCAGAAAGCGGTGTTGTCATTTCACAATGATTTATTACAACAATGTCCCCGGTTAGTGACGCAGTCCAGTAATTACTCTGGGTTGTGAAGAATTTCGATACGAAACATCTGTTGCATAAAGCTCTCAACAGCGTAGCTGACGTTCATCCTTTTGCAAACATGGAGATTATGGGGATAACACGTGGTGCCAAGAGCATGATCGAGCTAGCGTGGGTACTTCGTGATGTAACAGGGTTTTTGAGGACAAATTGGACCAAAACGGTCACGTGACACTCACGTGCTCACTATGACGTGTGCCCAGACGAGGTCAGAGTACATGTGGCGCGCATTTGTACAAACTGACGCCGGGTTATTGATTACTAATTTAGTGCATATGACTGCGGAAAGTCTCATAGTCCCTCAACCACATATTGTCCTCGATCCGTGTTGCAGAAACCTTAGAGGAAGCATGAAATGTCGATTTCCCCCGTGTTTTAAATATCCTGCCTGACTGGGACTTATTTCGATCAGTTCAAATGACTAAATTTGTTTCCACCAATATTACATATTTGAAGAGATTAAGTGGACGATTGCCTTATTTTGACCGTTGGCGAATGCGTCATTTGGCCGCTGGTGATTGCCCAGTATCTCTTTAACTCGGCAATATACACACTGTGATTGTGAACTATACACCGTTTAGACTGACAGAAATAAACATGAATCGAGTTGTGTGAAGCATTAGCGCGGATCAAATTGCGGTAACTGCACGATCCGTTTTGAACACCCACACAACTCTAAAATGTAGAAAGGCCGTTCTTTTTTCATTGAATATAGTCATATCTACTGAACAGCAAAAGAGACGCAACTCTGGCTCTTGGTCAAATGTAATGGAAGACATAAACGCGACCTCTTACTTTTATGAGATTTCATTTTTCGAAACCTGCATTTCTATTTCTGTTCAGTTTATATTACTAGTACCCACTGCGTCTTTCATGGAAATAAAACTCATATAATGCATACGTAAATACGTATGACGGAGCGATCAAGGATGGGTGACAGATCCAGATGTGAATGATATGATTGACAATGCTTGTAATAGACAAGGGAAGGAAATGACAACTAGACCGTGGAATATTGTGCAGTGTGTACTTAACCTTTGGACCCAATTCAATACTCCGAGCGAGACACATGCGTTCAGTTTCCTAAGCGACCCAGAAAAAGAAACTGGCACAGCGATTGCATAGCTGTAAATGCTATTTTTATATTTTCAGTTTGGATATATGTGCTTAAACTGTAGCTTTGTTAAAACAATGACTTTTTTTATAGTACTTGTATCTCTCCCTTGGGGTTCTTTTCCAACCATCTGATATACCTACCTTCACGTTTACTATTCCATTTTTTTCTGATTATCACTAGTTTGTTTGCTTCTTGTAGCTCGCCCCAGTTCCCTGCATAACTATTATATAGAGACATGTTCATATATTGTCTACAGATATGTTGAACTATTGTCTTCAGAAGTGTTGATCTATTGTTTACAGATATCTTGATCAATTGTCTGCAGATATGTTGATCCATTGTGTACAGACATGTTGATAAATTTTCTACAGACATGTTGATATATTGTCTACAGACATGTTGAAATATTGTCTACAGACATGTTGATCTGTTGTCTGCAGACACGTTGAAATATTATCAACAGAAATATTGACCTGTTGTCTACTGCTGTGACCTGATGTCGAATACACCATGTCTGGCCTGTCTGTATAGATTACAGCCAGAGCGTCTGGAGAAGATTACATGCCAAGGTCAAGGTCACTGTAGCAGTGATTTCGTAACTGATTACATGTCAAACCTAGTTTTGTTCTTATCTAACGTTATTATATCATATGCGAACTTCTTGCACTTGTATACGTCATAGGCATGAAAGACTGTGTTCGGGAAAAAAGTTCTCGGATAAAAGTAAAATTTTTAAGGTGAAAAGCACTAAATTTGCATGGGAAAAAACGTCCTACGGAAAAAAATCCAGACAAATGTCATCTGAAACTTAGATACCAGTATTCTGATTTGCAATATTTGTTCACATATAACAATGTAAATTGAGAAATCAAATTTGCAGGACTTTACAAAAATAATACTCTATTCACACAAGAACTTTCACATACAACAATGGAAGTTAATGGAAATTTGCATCTGCACTGACACATTTGCAGGACTTTTTGTCTTCTATTACTTTATTCACATATACTCTTTTGCATTGCACTGTAAAGAATTTGACAAACAGAACTCAAACATTACTCCCTAAGCCATTTTGTTAAAACAATCTTGCTGTGAACACATTTTGACAAACAGAACTCAAGCTAAGTATTGAATAAGATCTGTTTAGTTAAAATATCATTGTTCTTGGTTAACTCAATATAAAACCCTTGTCTTTTATACACAATCACTTGATCTTTTCTGTAAAAAAACCCTTTAATGTCAACGTCCATTTAGGCTGTTTTCACTATAATAGGATTTTTCAGGCACTTTTTATACCGCGTACCTTTCTTCCTATTATCTCACAGACACATGCTTCCCATGACAGATTTAGATTCACGACACTCACTGTATTGTATGGTTATATCGAAAATTGACTTTTCCACTAACTTGGACGAACCAACTGCAGAATTTATTCAGATGAATTGCACGAGGATCATGTATCAAATTGCTGAAACGCATGTGTAAATATCGTGCATGGGAACAACTGGCTTTTGGAGTAAAGGTTTGTAAATAATTCGCCAATGTTCACTGACTTTTATCATTTATTAAACGCATAACAATGCCAGCGTTACCAATTTGTTTTACAACACATTAGTTCGCATGTAAACAGTACCTTACGATGCTATACACTGTGGAATACTTGATAAAATCTAGCTTAGAACAATTGGCAATAGATCAATACCACGCGACGCGAAATAAAAACGTCTTCAAACGCATCGCACTCCATTGATCGGTAAAAATTGAACGTCATACCCATCAGCTCTGGATACAGTGAACGTCATACCTATCAAGTCTGGATACAGTGAACGTCGTACCCATCAAGTCTGGACACAGTGAACGTCATACCCATCAGCTCTGAATACAGTGAACGTCATACCCATGAAGTCTGGATACAGTGAACGTCATACCCATCACATCTGGATACAGTGAACGTCATACCCATCAAATCTGGATACAGTGAACGTCATACCCATCAAGTTTGGATACAGTGAACGTCATACCCATCAACTCGGAATACAGTGAACGCCATACCCATCAACTCTGAATGCAGTGAACGTCATACTCATCAACTCGGAATACAGTGAACGTCATACCCATCAACTCTGAATACAGTGAACGTCATACTCATCAAGTCTGGATACAGTGAACGTCATACCCATCAAGTCTGGATACAGTGAACGTCATACCCATCAACTCGGAAAACAGTGAACGTCATACCCATCAACTCTGAATACAGTGAAGGTCATACCCATCAAGTCTGGATACAGTGAACGTCATAGCCATCAACTCGAAATACAGTGAACGCCATACCCATCAACTCTGAATACAGTGAACGCCATACCCATCAACTCTGAATACAGTAAACGTCATACTCATCAAGTTTGGATACACCGAACGTCATACCCATCAAGTCTGGATACAGTGAACGTCATACCCATTAAGTCTGGATACAGTGAACGTCATACCCATCAAGTCTGGATACAGTGAACGTCATACCCATCAACTCTGGATACAGTGAACGTCATACCCATTAAATCTGGATACAGTGAACGTCATACTCATCAAGTCTGGATACATTGAACGTCATACCCATCACCTCTGGATACAGTGAACGTCATACCCATCAGCTCTGGATACAGTAAAAGTCATACCCATCAAATCTGGATACAGTGAACGTCATACCCATCACCTCTGGATACAGTGAACGTCATACCCATCAAGTCTGGATACAGTGAACGTCATGCCCATCAAGTCTGGATACAGTGAACGTCATATCCATCAGCTCTGGATACATTGAACGTCATACCCATCGAGTCTGGATACAGATCACATCATATCCATCAAATCTGGATACAGTGAACGTCATACCCATCAAATCTGGATACAGATAACGCCATACCCAGCAAACTTTGGATACAGTGAACGCCATGCCCATCAACTGTGGACACAGTGAAGTCATACCCATCGACTCTGGGCACAATAAACGTCATACCCATCAACTCTGGATACAGTGAACGTCATACCCATTAAGTCTGGATACAGTGAACGTCATACCCATCAAGTCTGGATACAGTGAACGTCATACCCATCAACTCTGGATACAGTGAACGACATACCCATTAAGTCTGGATACAGTGAACGTCATACCCATCAAGTTTGGATACAGTGAACGTCACACCCATCAAGTCTGGATACAGTGAACGTCATACCCATCAACTCTGAATACAGTGAACGTCATACCCATCAACTCTGAATACAGTGGACGTCATACCCATCAAGTCTGGATACAGTGAACGTCATACCCATCAAGTCTGGATACATTGAACGTCATACCCATCAAGTCTGGATACATTGAACGTCATACCCATCAACTCTGAATACAGTGAACGTCATACCCATCAACTCTGGATACAGTAAACGTCATACCCAGCAAGTCTGCATACAGTGCACGTCATACCCATCACATCTGGATACAGTGAACGTCATACCCATCAACTCTGGATACAGTGAACGTCATACTCATCAAGTCTGGATACAGTGAACGTCATGCCCATCAAGTCTGGATACAGTGAACGTCATACCCATCAACTCGGAATACAGTGAACGTCATACCCATCAACTCTGAATACAGTGAAGGTCATACCCATCAAGTCTGGATACAGTGAACGTCATAGCCATCAACTCGAAATACAGTGAACGTCATACCCATCAAATCTGGATACAGATAACGCCATACCCAGCAAACTTTGGATACAGTGAACGCCATGCCCATCAACTGTGGACACAGTGAAGTCATACCCATCGACTCTGGGCACAATAAACGTCATACCCATCAACTCTGGATACAGTGAACGTCATACCCATTAAGTCTGGATACAGTGAACGTCATACCCATCAAGTCTGGATACAGTGAACGTCATACCCATCAACTCTGGATACAGTGAACGACATACCCATTAAGTCTGGATACAGTGAACGTCATACCCATCAAGTTTGGATACAGTGAACGTCACACCCATCAAGTCTGGATACAGTGAACGTCATACCCATCAACTCTGAATACAGTGAACGTCATACCCATCAACTCTGAATACAGTGGACGTCATACCCATCAAGTCTGGATACAGTGAACGTCATACCCATCAAGTCTGGATACATTGAACGTCATACCCATCAAGTCTGGATACATTGAACGTCATACCCATCAACTCTGAATACAGTGAACGTCATACCCATCAACTCTGGATACAGTAAACGTCATACCCAGCAAGTCTGCATACAGTGCACGTCATACCCATCACATCTGGATACAGTGAACGTCATACCCATCAACTCTGGATACAGTGAACGTCATACTCATCAAGTCTGGATACAGTGAACGTCATGCCCATCAAGTCTGGATACAGTGAACGTCATACCCATCAACTCGGAATACAGTGAACGTCATACCCATCAACTCTGAATACAGTGAAGGTCATACCCATCAAGTCTGGATACAGTGAACGTCATAGCCATCAACTCGAAATACAGTGAACGCCATACCCATCAACTCTGAATACAGTGAACGCCATACCCATCAACTCTGAATACAGTGAACGTCATACTCATCAAGTTTGGATACAGTGAACGTCATACCCATCAAGTCTGGATACAGTGAACGTCATACCCATTAAGTCTGGATACAGTGAACGTCATACCCATCAAGTCTGGATACAGTGAACGTCATACCCATCAACTCTGGATACAGTGAACGTCATACCCATTAAGTCTGGATACAGTGAACGTCATACTCATCAAGTCTGGATACATTGAACGTCATACCCATCACCTCTGGATACAGTGAACGTCATACCCATCAGCTCTGGATACAGTAAAAGTCATACCCATCAAATCTGGATACAGTGAACGTCATACCCATCACCTCTGGATACAGTGAACGTCATACCCATCAAGTCTGGATACAGTGAACGTCATGCCCATCAAGTCTGGATACAGTGAACGTCATATCCATCAGCTCTGGATACATTGAACGTCATACCCATCGAGTCTGGATACAGATCACATCATACCCATCAAATCTGGATACAGTGAACGTCATACCCATCAAATCTGGATACAGATAACGTCATACCCAGCAAACTTTGGATACAGTGAACGCCATGCCCATCAACTGTGGACACAGTGAAGTCATACCCATCGACTCTGGGCACAGTAAACGTCATACCCATCAACTCTGGATACAGTGAACGTCATACCCATTAAGTCTGGATACAGTGAACGTCATACCCATCAAGTCTGGATACAGTGAACGTCATACCCATCAACTCTGGATACAGTGAACGTCATACCCATTAAGTCTGGATACAGTGAACGTCATACCCATCAAGTTTGGATACAGTGAACGTCACACCCATCAAGTCTGGATACAGTGAACGTCATACCCATCAACTCGGAATACAGTGAACGTCATACCCATCAACTCTGAATACAGTGGACGTCATACCCATTAAGTCTGGATACAGTGAACGTCATACCCATCAAGTCTGGATACATTGAACGTCATACCCATCAAGTCTGGATACATTGAACGTCATACCCATCAACTCTGAATACAGTGAACGTCATACCCATCAACTCTGGATACAGTAAACGTCATACCCAGCAAGTCTGCATACAGTGCACGTCATACCCATCACATCTGGATACAGTGAACGTCATACCCATCAGCTCTGGATACAGTGAACGTCATACCCATCAGCTCTGGATACAGTAAAAGTCATACCCATCGAGTCTGGATACAGTGAACGTCATACCCATCAGCTCTGGATACAGTAAAAGTCATACCCATCGAGTCTGGATACAGATCACATCATACCCATCAAATCTGGATACAGTGAACGTCATACCCATCAGCTCTGGATACAGTGAACGTCATACCCATCAACTCTGGATACATTGAACGTCATGCCCATCAAATCTGGATACAGATAACGTCATGCCCATCAAACTCTGGATACAGTGAACGTCATACCCATCAACTGTGGATACAGTGAACGTCATACCCATCAGCTTTGGATACCGTGAACGTCATACCCATCAGCTCTGGATACAGTGAACGTCATACCCATCAACTCTGGATACATTGAACGTCATGCCCATCAAATCTGGATACAGATAACGTCATGCCCATCAAACTCTGGATACAGTGAACGTCATACCCATCAACTGTGGATACAGTGAACGTCATACCCATCAGCTTTGGATACCGTGAACGTCATACCCATCAGCTCTGGATACAGATGATGCTATACCCATCAAATCTGAATACAGTGAAAGTCATACCCATCAGCTCTGGATACAGTGAACGTCATACCCATCAGCTCTGGATACAGTAAAAGTCATACCCATCGAGTCTGGATACAGTGAACGTCATACCCATCAGCTCTGGATACAGTAAAAGTCATACCCATCGAGTCTGGATACAGATCACATCATACCCATCAAATCTGGATACAGTGAACGTCATACCCATCAGCTCTGGATACAGTGAACGTCATACCCATCAACTCTGGATACATTGAACGTCATGCCCATCAAATCTGGATACAGATAACGTCATGCCCATCAAACTCTGGATACAGTGAACGTCATACCCATCAACTGTGGATACAGTGAACGTCATACCCATCAGCTTTGGATACCGTGAACGTCATACCCATCAGCTCTGGATACAGTGAACGTCATACCCATCAACTCTGGATACATTGAACGTCATGCCCATCAAATCTGGATACAGATAACGTCATGCCCATCAAACTCTGGATACAGTGAACGTCATACCCATCAACTGTGGATACAGTGAACGTCATACCCATCAGCTTTGGATACCGTGAACGTCATACCCATCAGCTCTGGATACAGATGATGCTATACCCATCAAATCTGAATACAGTGAAAGTCATACCCATCAGCTCTGGATACAGTGAACGTCATACCCATCAGCTCTGGATACAGTAAAAGTCATACCCATCGAGTCTGGATACAGTGAACGTCATACCCATCAGCTCTGGATACAGTAAAAGTCATACCCATCGAGTCTGGATACAGATCACATCATACCCATCAAATCTGGATACAGTGAACGTCATACCCATCAGCTCTGGATACAGTGAACGTCATACCCATCAACTCTGGATACATTGAACGTCATGCCCATCAAATCTGGATACAGATAACGTCATGCCCATCAAACTCTGGATACAGTGAACGTCATACCCATCAACTGTGGATACAGTGAACGTCATACCCATCAGCTTTGGATACCGTGAACGTCATACCCATCAGCTCTGGATACAGTGAACGTCATACCCATCAACTCTGGATACATTGAACGTCATGCCCATCAAATCTGGATACAGATAACGTCATGCCCATCAAACTCTGGATACAGTGAACGTCATACCCATCAACTGTGGATACAGTGAACGTCATACCCATCAGCTTTGGATACCGTGAACGTCATACCCATCAGCTCTGGATACAGATGATGCTATACCCATCAAATCTGAATACAGTGAAAGTCATACCCATCAGCTCTGGATACAGTGAACGTCATACCCATGAAGTCTGGATACAGTAAAAGTCATACCCATCGACTCTGGATACAGTGAACGGCATACCCATCAGCTCTGGATACATTGAAAGTCATACCCATCAAGTCTGGATACAGTGAACGTCATGCCCATCAACTCTGGATACAGTGAACGTCATACCCATCAAGTCTGGATACATTGAACGTCATACCCATCGAGTCTGGATACAGATCACGTCATGTCCATCAAATCTGGATACAGTGAACGTCATACCCATCAGCTCTGGATACATTGGATGTCATACCCATCAGCTCTGGATACAGTAAAAGTCATACCCATCGACTCTGGATACAGTGAAGGTCACACCCAGCAAACTTTGGATACATTGAACGTCATACCCATCAAGTCTGGATACATTGAACGTCATACCCATCAGCTCTGGATACAAATAAGGTCATACCGATCAACTCTGGATACAGATAATGACATACCCATTAACTCTGGATACAGTGAACGTCATGCCCATCAAGTCTGGATACAGTGAACGTCATACCCATCAGATCTGGATACAGTGAAAGTCATACCCATCAAATGTGGATACAGTGAACGTCATACCCATCAGCTCTGGATACATTGAACGTCTAACCCATCAACTGTGGATACAGATGATATACCCATCAACTCTGGATACAGTGAACGTCATACCCATCAACTCTGGATACAGTGAACGTCATACCCATCAAGTCTGGATACAGTGAACGTCATACCCATCGACTCTGGATACAGTGAACGTCATACCTATCTGCTCTGGATACAGATAACGTCATACCCAGCAAACTTTGGATACACTGAACGTCATACCCAATCAAATCTGGATACATTGAACGTTATACCCATCGACTGTGGACACAGTGAACGTCATACCCATCAACTCTGAATACAGTGCACGTCATGTCCATCAATTCCTGAGCGACTGTTACCCCCAATACCTCTGGATACATTGAAGGTCAAAACGTCAGACACGTTGCGAACCTTGATTGTCTGGCCCGCCATCATATAGTTGGAATATTTGCTGAGTCGGCGTAAAACAACAAACAAACCAAACCACTCCGTTGTCATGAGAATGCACTATAAAACAAACGTCTACGAATGTTATCTCATTAATTAGATGGTTCACAAAACATCGAGAATACACCAGACACATGGGATTGGTCGTGGGATTCCAGGGATTCCTAATCAGAATCGGCCCCCCTAATCCCAGTCAGTTGATTGTCTGGTCCAGTTTACAGACCTCCGTCACATAGCGTGAGACCCGTGAAGATGAATGCTTGCCACAAAAGGCGACTAACGGAATCGGGTGGTCAGGCTCGCTTACTTAGCTGACAAATGTCATTGGTTCCCATTTCCCATATTGATGCTCATGCTGTTGGTCACTGGACTGTTTGGTTTAGACTCGATTATTTACAGATCGCCGCCATATAGCTGGAATATTGCTGAGTATTCACTCACTCACTCACTCACTCACTCATCAACACGCATGTACACTACTCAACCTCCACATCGGCATACACAGACATTGGAACAAAATGAACATCAGTCTGCATAACTTAGTACAATAAAATTAAATGGAACTAAGAAAATGAATATCTTCTCGGACCTTCTAGTAGTGATGGTGTGAATGTTGTTCACACAGTCCGACAGTCATGTAAGATTTATCTCCCTTACACCGCTTCTCGGCATCGCTGAGGCGATGTACCGAAAGACTCATTTTATATAATCTTCCCTTTGTATAACGTTCTATTTAACGCTGAATTAGTCTTTCCGGGGTTCTTCTCATTGAATATTTTTCCAAATATACAGCAGATCCACTTGTTATATCAACAGGACAAATATTCCAGGATGTCTCGAACGAAGATTTCGACATATTTTAACGTATTGTCGTATCGTATATATACGAAAGAGGGAATGAGATCCAAACTTGTAAATATTTGTCTCAGCTGTAAGAGTACTCTACGGATGTAATGTGTCGTGCGGTGGGGTAGGTAAGTGGTTAAAGCGTTGACTCGTCACGCCGAAGACCCGGGTTCGATTCCCCACATGGTACAATGTGTGAAGCACATTTCTGGTGTTCCCCGCTGCGATGTTGCTGGAATATCGTAAAAAGCGGTGTAAAACCAAACTCACTCAGTCACCAAGTCTATGAAGGATTTCCAGTACCTGGTCATTGTGAATAAAGATCAGGTGTCAGGAAGGTACTGTGCTTGTTTGGTTTTGTGCAAACAGCAGACAAGGGGAATGTTTCATCAAGACGGACATATAAAGGTAACACAAAATGCGCTACAAACTGTGTTTGAGCAGAGACGATATATGGTCACTGGTTTGAGCCAGATGGTGGAATCTGATACTGCGGGTGATTTGACTGAATTTACCAGGGGCGGATACAGCCGTTTGAGAAATGGGTGTGGGGTGTGGGGTGTGGGGTGTGGGGTGTGGGGTGTGAGGGTGCACACTGTTGAGAAAAGGATGGGGTGGGAGTGCGCTTAATTTTCATCCGAGTTTCAATGGTGCGTTTATCAAAATGTCAGGACAAAAGTGGGTGCGCATCCTTACACCCCTCACCCCCCTTGATCCGTCTATGATTCCCTCTGGGTCAGTCAGTATTCCAGTTACAACCAAACACTGCTCAATACGGGAGAAAGATGTACAGTAAAGCTGCTTTATGATATTACCACTTTTGTGAATCTCAAACTTACTGGTTTCGTGCTGACAAGACAAACCTGAGCCATGTATGCGTCAAACCACGATTCGAACATACCACCATGGGTATTTGGCGTGTCCAAAGGGAAGCAACTCTGGGCTGTCTACACCTCACCCGACTGGACCAGTCTTACCCTACTTTATCAACCTAATAGTTTTGTATCACAAAGATGTGTACGTGTGAGGTATTCACTATGGTCGAGTAGACAGAGAGAAAACACCGAGTGTATTTGTAACAATTACTGGATGGGAATTTAATTGCGAAGATTTTATGGCAACAATTAAATGCAACTTTAACATGATAACATTTGTTACAGTTGAATTCAAATTTAATTTGGTGGAATGTAAATTATACATGGCGTCATTTACAACATCTCATTTTAATTTTACGTGATATAAGGTTACATTGCAGGAGTGGTTCACATGGAATACGTGGGGTACTTGTAACAAGTGGATGGACACATTATATCTTAAATGATGATGGTTATGTAAACACAACTTTCCGCCTTTTGTTTTGCACAGGCACACCCACAAGACTAACCCCCAGACCGACCATAAAATCACTGGGGACAGTGAGACCTTAGCACCTTGAGAGATGAATCATTTCCCTCGAGGAGCTCCCTGCTCAGTCTGAATAAACCAAACAGCAGAGCGATAGCTATTAAATTGTCGGAGCAATGTGTCGCTGTTGAAACACACTAAACTCACAGAACCGCGAAATATAGCACTCATAAGTTTCGTTTTAGGAATATTAAGAGGACATATTTCTTTTGAGGATTTTTTCAATAGTTGTGATAGAATCATAATGAAAATTGCGGCGAGACTTCTGAATGGGTTTTACATTGAAGCCAAAATACGCACTACTTCAATCCAAAAGCACTTTTTCACCATAAAAGCTATCGTTTTCAAATAATGTTAAGTGCTCCTTGCAGTGCTGGTGAGTCAAAAGCGACCCTTCAACATGACGACCAACCAGCAGTAATTTTATGATATTTACATTACATTTAACAGGAAAATAACATATCGATTATACGCCGAAAGCTCGGTGATAAAAACATTTATCAGTCATGTTCGGGAAACGGCTTCTTTTGTGAATAGGTCTCTCGTAACTTGAAAATCATTTTCCTCCGGAAAATTGAGTTTGTGGAATTTTTCCAAATATCTGCCTAATCCAAACATTCGTTGAGTTACTGGAATCGGGAGGAGTATCGGTGAGCCTATCATTGTGCAGTGTTTGTCCAACAGTTTGGAGGTCTGTGAGACGATATTACTGCATGGCATTGTTAAAGGGGTAGTTTGAACAAGTGCTTGTTGCTGTCTCGAATTAGCTGCTGTTGCTTCACCACCAGACGTTTTTGTACCTCAAACACATTGCGGGAAAGTGTCTTTAAACATCTGTGATGAAGGCATAAATCGAGTTTAGAAATGTTATGAAAATAAAGTTCTCGATTTGCTATGAATTTGAAGAGTTTTCATGGATGACAGCTTCTTTATTGGTGAAAATACCTCTGGCACTACCAAGTGACACTTTCACACAGGCGTCATTGATATTCATTACGTGGCCAAGCCGCCACGTGTCCAGCACGTGCCTAAAGTAGCGTCTCGTGTACATGTCAGCTGATTGACCAGTCACCGTGACCTTTGAACGATCTCCCGTCAGTGGCGGACTCGAACACGTCACAGTCGACATCCGCGTGTCAGAGGTCAACCACGCTCTCGATGGTCAGTCAGTGTCTGTTAATGATAAATGCTAATTTTATTCATCAAAATTTTAGATCGAGTTTCCCCACATCTCTTAGCACAGAAACCGATGAATATGGCGGACTTAAAAAACGGAAATATCACTAATTGTAAAATTAATGAAATCACTCGCCGATGCCAGTGACTGAATCATTCCCGGAGTGTTTCTGCAAATGTGCATTAAGAATATATCAGAGTCGAGAACACTTAACAAAAGAAGTCTTAGTTGTTAATATCACAGGAACGTTACGTCCAAATTATTCAAAGCAGCTTGCATTTATCGCCGGTCACTTCTCCCCGGTCAAGCGTGCAATGAAGCCCATTCTGGTGTCCCCCGCCGTGATATTGCTAGAATATTGCTAAACGCGGCGTAAAACGAAATCCACTCACTCACACTCACGAAACATGCAAACCACTATAAATGAAGACGGACAAGATTTATGGCCTGACAATTTCTTTAATGCAATAGGTGCGACTTTGTGTGTAGACGTTGTTATCAAGCGAGATTAAACTCCAAGTGCTTCATCACTGTATTCGCATCAACACCGAATAGTCACACCTGTTCCAATAAAGTTGTCACTCCATAAACATTCGTCCCACAAACGTCTACAACGCCACTTGATGACACCACAGTATGTGACGTGATTTATGCTACTTTCCCGATGAGGAACTGCGCATGCTCAGATGTGTACTAGTATATAAATGACACTTTGGGGCAACATTTAACAACCACCCGACAATATTACCAGTTCATAGACACATGACACTATTGGAGATAGACACCACACAAGTGATTTTTGAAAGAGGTTTGTCGCTTGTATTTGCCAGTGATTATATTTGTTTGTGTCTGCTGAGCCAAACTTTTTCATAGCCTTAAGTTGTTGACATGATTTGAACTTTACATATAAACTTGGAAGTAGTCTGATTACAATATAACTGAAATTACTTCGATGTTACTCATTCACGCAAGCACCCTTGCACACTCACTCACTTACTCACTCACTCACTCACTGAGTTAGCAGGGCCGATCCAAAGTGACTCGTCTACTACACACTAACAAATGGGGTCCACAAATTTAGGAAAACGTGACGGCGCCAGCAAACCATAAATCAGGTTCCACCTGGGGTCGAACCCTGTACTAGCGGAATCCTAACACAGTCCCACTGTAATTAAACTAACCCAAGACAGATGGACTGATGGAATAACCCCCCTTCGCCATCCTCGGACATCCCACGGCACTCAAGTTAAAGACGATGTAAAGAACACAAGAATAACGGTTACCGTCCTATCAGGAACTATTCAGCCACGATGTAGTTACAGGAAATCCTGACTTCATATTCCTGCAAAGGGTTCAGCCATCCATCATACGCCATGATCGTCGCGGTGTCTTTGAGATAGGAAGTGGCACCGACGATGTCTTGAAACACTAGGCTGTACTTCTTTGACTGCACTGACTACTGAGTGTGTGAGTTTATTTTTAAGCAACAATGCAGCAATATCACGGTGGGGGACACCAGAAATGAACTTCACACCTTTTGTCCATGCGGAGAATCGAACCCGGGTATTTAGCGAGACTTGCGAACGCTTTAAGTACTAGGCTACCCTACCACCCCACCGTTCTGACTGCTTAAAACCATTTTGTTCACATGCAATAGACAGAGGATATTTGTATTTTCAAGTGATCTGTTTATGATATCCAGTAAATTGTACATGCTTTTTAGAGGTGATATTTTTATTTTTCAGCTATCTAGACGACAATTTCAGTGTGAAAGTAAAGTGACAGACAAAGGAATGTATATATTTTTGAACATCAATAAAGTTCTAGCATGTGTTATATCGCTCAAGAGACACATTATTTGTATTGCAGTATTGACAAAATAGTTTAAGAAATAACATGTGCAATTTGTTAAACATTTCATAAACGTTGATACGTTATGCTATGAGAGCAGGATGACTGTAAATGGTTTTATTATACTGTGCTAAATTTCAAACTAATAAACCTTTTTCAAATTGACAGAGAAAACATCACCGCATAATTCATGTTTTTAGACAACACCTCGCCCCCACTAAACTGAGTGAGTGAGTGAGTGAGTGAGACGGAGATACCAGAAGCGGGTTTTACCCACTGCACCCTGAAGGAAATCAAAAGCCGTTCCATACTGTCAAGAACAGATAAGGTAGCACTAAGTTTCCGTCCTCTTGACAGGGCTGTACATATCTAGGATTTGTAGCAATGTAAACAAACATTCAAATGCACGGTAGTGCACTAAATTCAGAAACACAGTTCGATTACAAAGCCCGCATTCACTCGATAGAGAAGTTAGTTTTCAAGAAGCTGACAAATGCTTGCCCACCTGATACAGTGCATTAATTGCCAACGTTCAATCATCAGCTATTTCCTTATAAAGTGTTATTGTCAGTGAACTAGCACCAAATTCCCTCACTGAGGAATCTCACGCCTCGTCAATCAGTAATTAAAGTAGGACATTTAAGGCAAACACTTGGAAATAAAACGAAATTAATAAAACACACATGGTTCCAATGACATTATTCTGCAATTGTGTTTTTGCTTTTTGCTTGCGTTGACGTCAAAATTCTCATAATGAGTACCACTGAAATTACATTTGCTCTTCAAACTTTCTAATGGTTTCTTAAAAAATATGCCATCTGCAAGATGTCCCGTTGGGGGCCATTACTTCGAGGACTTAGATTGTTGAGGCGGGGCATGTGTGCAGGATGTGGTTACATGTAACGGTAATGATGATGCCCACGTTCTAGCAGTGCACGATGCTGGAGTAATAGGTGCTACGGGCGGCGACACATAACTCGTTCGTCAACTGTCGCCTGTCATTGTAGTTGGCGGGTCATTCAGATTTGTCGGAAGGTTACATCAATCCGAGATGAATGAAATATGAATCTCATTCGGAAGAACTCGTGTCGCTCTGTTTTATTGACTGAGTGTCTTTGTATTCAGCAAGTGTATCACTTGGTCAAGAGGCCTTAGCGACGAGGGGAAACACAGTATATGGTTCCGAATGGTTCCGAATGGTTCCGAATACTAACGTCGACCCAAATTGTCACGTGGTCGTACAATCCGAATACATTTTCAGATACTTCATAGCACTGACGTGGAAAGGAATCTTACATTTTTGTACGAACTTCAGTAACATTTAGTCTGTTAAATAAATAAGATTGCTTTTTGAAAGCACATGAAATTATGCCTTCCTGGTTAGCCTGTAAGCACACCCATGAGGGTGTGAGTGAGTGAGGGCATGGGTGTATGCGTGAGTGTGTGAGTGAGTGAGCTCATGTGTGTGTGAGTGAGTGAGGGCATGAGGGTTGGAGTGAGTGAGTGTGTGAGTGAGTGAGGACATGGGGGTGTGAGTGAGTGAGGGCACGAGGGTGTGAGGGAGTGCGGGCATGAGTGCGTGAGTGAGTGTGTGAGTGAGTGAGGGCATGAGTGTGTGAGTGAGTGAGGGCATGAGGGTGTGAGCGAGTGTGTGAGTGCATGGGTGCGTGAGTGAGTGAGTTGGGCTTAAAGCCGCTTTTAGCAATATTCCAGCAAACTCAGGCTGAACCACACACACTGTCACAGAGAACACAGAGCATGGTATTACCATGCTAAGTATTAGGTTACGCTTTGGTAACATGAAGAATGTCAGGACAGCAGTTTCAGTGGTGACGCCGTCGTAACAACAACTACAGTTTCTCTATCGACCGCGGTGGAAGCAAAAGTAACCTCCTCTGACATCCGGGTCACGTTCCCAGATTGGCTTGACCGCATGGTGACCACAATGTATCAGATCCCCCAACTACAGGGCGAGGGCTCGACTCACTGAACATCGTCTGGTCTAAAAATACGACGGAAAATTATATCCCGATTGTATTTCACATTCTAGTTTCGTCTTCGAGAAGGTCTTGCTATCTAAGAAAATTATGAATAAATTCAGAATTATAATATACTCCCCCACCCTCACACCCACACTTACACCCACACGTACCCACATTCTCACAATGCCCCACCTACCGCAGTCTAAATTAAATTAAATATCTGTTGACTCAGAGCTTCCACGTTACCTCTAGACAGTCTTCCTGTAATCTAAACGTACTTAAAGTCTCCGATAGGACCCGGCTTGTCCAAGCAGTCCTATCTTATTCGTCTTCACGTAATGCTAAAATGTATGGGGCAAGAAGGAGACCCTCTCTTACGCCTTCTACTTCGGACTTAATGTTTATTTTCCCAACCCATCAACACCGTAGACCATGGACTGTGGTCAGGGCTGTGTTTAGAATCTAAGCACATTTTCGTAGACCATGGATTGTGGTCAGGGCTGTGTTTAGAATCTAAGCACATTTTCGTAGATCATGGACTGTGGTCAGGCTGTGTTTAGAATCTAAGCACATTTTTCCTACAACGGGTTTGATGTTTAGTTGCTAAACCCATTTGTTTACAAACATAAACCTACAGCTGTAATACTGCTAAAAATTTATGATGAAGTCACAATTATATAATCAACTTTAAGCTTAATTCTCATTTTGGTGGTTTTGGGAACTCTCTGCAACTGTGTGAAAGACGCGAGTGTCACGTAACGTACATGTATTCAAGCATTTTGTTATCTTCCTGTCACACTTTTAATGTAGATACATATTTGACTTTATGATGATTCTGGCTTTGTAATGATTGTGGTTAACTATACCTTGAGTGAGTGAGTGAGTTTAGTTTTACGCTGCACTCAGCAATATTCCAGCTATATGGCGGCGATCTGTAAATAATCGAGTCTGGACCAGACAGTCTGGTGACCAACAGCATGGACATCGATTTGCGCAACTGGGAACCAATAACATGTGCCAACCAAGTCAGCGAGTCTGACTACCCGATCCCGTTAGTCGCCTCTTACGACAAGCATAGTCCCCTTTTATGGCAAGCATGGGTTGCTGAAGGCCTATTCTACCCCGGGACCTTCACGGGTCTAATCATGCCTTGCTTTTGCATGAAAGTTAAAGGAGTTTTGAAAAGGTCTCTATACATTATTTATATTCGATCTTAATGAACACCTACATACATATATATACACAGAATACAGTTATACACAGTAATATTCCATCATACAGCTTCTGTTGTGAATCTAAAACGCATGTCCTTCGAAAGCATTTCTCCATTTCGCAAGATAATGAGGTAAGGGGTCTCGTGGATCGCTACACGAACACAGGGAAAATACAGTGTTACCGAGCCTGTTCTCATACTGAGGTTTGCTTCTAGTTAGCAAATAAATCAATCCACGAAGTCAAACCTGGATTTGGATGACATACTAGATACAGATAATATCACATACATATAACCCTATCAATCTGAAAGTATTTATAGCGGCAAGACCGACATGAATATTGAGGACGATTCCACCAGTTGACAGCATAGAGCCATGGGACGATCCCGACCCTGATTACGTTTTGAACAGACTACTGCAGACTGGTATGCAAGTCGCTTGCCTATAATAAGTTCATTGAAACCCGATCAGATAGATAATTTATATATCAGCAGTCACGGTACTTATCAGCAAACACCGGGAAGGTAAACACTGAAATACGTTCAAGATTTTATTAAGGTTTTTAAGTAATTATATTTCACAAAATGCTTTTAATGATTAAATTGATTAATGTTTTAGTATGGTAACAATCTTTTCTGTGAAGTACGTATACGTACCGTTGCGGAAGTCGACTTGAAACTTCGACCTCACTGCTGTAGTGCACTGAACTATAGAGAGGTTCACTAGTTGATGTTTTCTGAGTAAGTAGGTAGAGACTCTATATCGGTGCATCAGACATTAGTTTTATAACGTTTTCTATTTCCATGCATGTGTTATCGGAAAAATATGCAAAATATACATAAAATGTAAACTGATAAAGACCTGTGACCTCCTTAACAGCCGATAATAGAAATAATAAAGAAATATAGATGCAATAAATACTGATAAATGTTTGCTGTGTCCTTCTCTTCAACTGTCAGCTAGAGAAAAAAGAAATTTCTTCATTGTGTTCTTGTAGTAATGTGTAAAGTGTGATCAGTCTCAGCGCACAAAAATCAAAGGAAATAATTTATTTGGGTGCAAACTGTTTATGACAAAATAATGAATACAGTGTGTGTCCCAATAACATGAAGGCTAAGACGTGCTTGTATATTAACTAGATGGACTCTCATATAAGCTAAAGAATACAGGATTGCTCTCCAAGAACATGTGACACAATGATGACTGCCATTTGGAAACGTTTACCATCTGAACAAGTCGCAGGATTCAAACAGAGGGATACAATAGACCTTGAGACATCAGGCGTGAATTGGTTTAAGTTCTCACCCTAGACACATATACATAATTTCATTTTATATCTTGATGTGATAGAATTCGCCAGTTTCTGTTTACTAGTTATAAATGAAAGTGCGTGGATAATATTCTGTAAACATAGCCTGTTATCTCCAGCAAGTCTGTAGGAAGAAAACGTGTTTTTTCTCGAGAATGCCCCTGAGTAGGAATTCCCCATACTCTATAAATATTTACATTCAGGTGGAGACTCTTTGTAACACAATTTCTGCATATTTCCTTTTGGCGACCATAAAAATAAATTTCTTTGAAAAAGGCACTAATAAAGAAAATACTTTTGTCTTAACAAATGCTGAGAGAAAAAACAGATATGAAGATTGAAAACAAGTTTTTTTTTGCAAAGAAGACTTAGTGATGAGTCTTTAGTAGTAATTTTACACTTATCAAAACAGAACAATAAAAAAATACATTATCTGAAAGGACATATATATCCCTGATTTCTTATTTTTGACAGTAGGTTAAACGTTACCTATATATACAGCTGCCATATGCATGATGTTGATATAACGGCTGTATTAATACCCACCCAGGTTTCTTCATATAGCTAGTTACTAGAGTGTTTATGTTGCTCCAAAACAAATACGTCTCAAACTTACCTGTAACCAACATCACTCCTTCCGGAATGCAACTCTCTCTGTCTCTGTCCTATGTTGACATTTCGGCCTCTGTGGTAGTTTAGAATGTTGAAAGGAATGTCCGTTATACCCGTCTTTCACTGGGCCGCGGCATAATTGCGGAAGCGAAAATGGCCTCATCCGCAAACTGCTCGAAAATACTCCTCCATATCTTCCGGGGGTTTCCTTATGGGAAGGAAACTTTTTGCGCAAGTGTTCCTCATCTTACGTGAGGCTCTAGCAGGTATGAATTGTCTGCAAACATGCTTTTGCACGTGTTCAAAAGCACGTTCAAGGACAATTCCGTCGGTGTTTCGCGGGGTCAAAGGTCAATTCTTAAGTCTTCTGCCCTCTCCGCATGTTGTTAGTATGCATTCTTTATATGAACACAGATACCGCAAGTCTTCCGCTGACCATCCTTCCCTTTCCACGTGATGTATTTCGGACGTGGTGACAAAAATCTGTGACTTACACGTACGGGAGACATTATGCATGATAAATACAACGTGGCACAGGACGAGATTTAATTGGTATCAGCACTGCCGAACAAAAGGATATGAACATCAAAACGCAGGGTGAACTGTACTACCAGATAACAGTTTCAGAATCGCATGGATAATTTTCTTAAAGAAAGAAAAAAATGCATTTTGCCGTTTGTTCCAGTAATGTGTATAAACGTTTGATTGGAATGACTTATAGAAAGTTATAAATTATTAGGATGATTATTTCCGTTGTTAAAACTGTTTCATTACATTTTCAGTGGTGATTCTAAGATGTCAGGTTATGTACATTAAATTGTTTGTTAGCCCTTAAATGTGTTGACGCCATTTTGTCCGGTACTGAATTGTGACGATGTCTGTAGCATACACGTTCCCAACTACACCCAAACGGCATTGTCATCAATACTGTTGAACAAAAGACAGATAGCAACACAAGTTACACGTTACATACAAAAGTCGAGACTGCATATTACGTATGAAGGGAGTCCCACCCATCTCGATACAATTACACTTGAACCTGTCTCATGACATATGATTGCCAAATGACTTGTCTCTACTCTCGCTGCTTCTTGGTCTCTGGTGGAACCCCTCACATTGGCCAAAACATTGGCCATGTCCCAAGGATGATGTTGTGGTCATCGTCTTCTCGGTGTACACGTGCATCTGGTAGATTTTGTTTTCCCTGGAAATCCCAGCTGAGTGATCTCCATTCCTGCTCAGCATGTGGACACTGTATGACTATCTCTCTGTATTGATCAATGATAGTCTGGCAGGCCTTAAGTAGGAAGTTTGCGATGGTGTCACGAGATACCCTGAAGTTGTAGACCAGAGTTGGTTACATGTCGCCAGAAGCAAGGTGACGCAAGATGACACCTATTTTCAGGCCAGCGCTGTCTGTACTTCTGAAGTCTTCTTTGTCAGTCGGGGAGCGGAGACCGTGAGCAACTCGTAAAAAGAGGTTAGGTGGCACAAGGAGATAAATGAAGGACTCCTTGTCTTCAAAAGAAGATTGCATGACAAGCTCTTTCATGAGATTGTCATAGGTACCATGACCATTTCTTCGTTCTACTCTCTGTCATGGACGTACCCAGTAGCGTTTGGGTGTGTATACCCCTCGCCTTTGATGTCTTCTGCGGTGTATGGGCATGTCAGGTTATACTTTGTTGTATTCTTGAAACAATAGCAGGTCGAGCAACACAAAATCAGCCTCCTTTGTAGTTTGGTCCATTTGGAGGAGCCTCTTGAAGTGATTCCAGCAGATGTTTACTTCCAGAATTGAGCTTCGTTGGTCGAGTCCTCATATTTATAGGCGGAATCACGTGATCACGTCCTTTGATCCTTGTCGACTTCATCGACAGGAATGACGCGTTCGTCCCGAAATTTAACGTGGTTGATGCGTGTCCTCCACAATCTTTCCGGCTACAAACCAAGCATTCCGCATATTTCCGGAATTCTTCCAAAGTTCTTCCTTCTCAAACGGATTAGCTATTACCCCAATGTTTCGTGGTTTCCCTATGTGTTCCTCTAACACTCCGAAAGTCTTCCGGAGCACGCCATAGCATTCCTTCTTGTTCCGCATTTCGTCCTAATGGTTTTCCGCAATTACACCTCGGTTCTACTCGTGTATTGCCGCAATTGCTCCGTATATTCCGTAAACGATTTTTCAGTAGGATTTTAACGAATGTTCCATGTAAAAATGCCACAGACTATCCATAGATTCCATTTCGCGCACAACAGCGACGATCCTTCCATGCCACTGTCCAGTAAAATGGGGTCAATATAAAACATCCTTATAAAGTATAAGGATATTTGTATATCCGAGCGGACTCTCGGGTATGACGTGACAGCCAAAGACGGCAGACCGCTAAAAATATGTTATAAAAATTCATAGTGTTGAACTTTTTTTTTTGAAATCCTGTCACTGTTGGATTCCCATTACTTGTGGATCAACATGAAAGGTATCGCTCGATCTGTGTTTTCTGTTCCCAAAAAGAGTTCCATAATTAAACTCTATCATGGGTGAAAGATATTTCACAACTGCGAAATTGCCCGGATATTTATACGAGCGTCATTTAACAACACTCACTCCCAAGTTCGTCTGCACCAATCATCTGATACAAGTGTCTGTGGACATGGTTATATCGCCCTTGAAACAGTAAATCACAAAACCGTAGTAATTGTTGGCTGAACCTTGTAAACTTGGTAGGTGGCTGAAAAGTAGAAGTAGATCCAATTTGTTACTAACAATCATATATATGGTGGTCTTGATACTCTACATGAGATGAGATTGATGTCGAAAATCGGAAGTTCTTACTGCAATCGTATCAATCACAATTGTCTGACATTTTATTTTGGAATCTCAACCTGTATCTATTTGTATTTATTTCCACCATGTCGGCTTGTCAAGGAAACGTTCTTTTAGATGATATATTCCAACCAAACTATTGATTCATCGAGCCAAATCCCCCAAGGCTTTCCAAGGCTGAATAGAATTCATAAAATTTAGATGAAATAACCTCAATCTGGAAATGAAATGTATATTGCTATAAAACTAATATTTATCCTCATTTTTCAAAATGAATATTTGATTTGACTTGATATTTCGCAGGATATATGAATGATCGAGTGTTTTTAAGATAACAGTATTTCCTGTATATTTTTTATGAGTAAAACATGGGGATAGCCAGTAGTGCAGATGCAAATGCAGATATAAATGTGACTTTGATGTATATAATTCAACATTCAAACCCCGCAATAAATCAGAACAAGTCCTTATCAGTTCAAACCGTGTGGTTTTATCTAAAATAAAGCATGACAACGTTTCTGTCATCTGTGGTATCTATGTGGCTTATTTATGTGAAAACAAAGTTATTACATGCTTTTTCCAAACATTCATTTTTCATTTGATAGTATACAGTATATATGTACGCAGTTCTGTTGTCAGTATGAAACGACTCCAATACCGAGATTGGTTTTGTGGTTAAAAAGTTCGCCGGTCACTTTTCTCAACATTCGTACAGTGACCTATACCTCGTGTCGACTACCGTGGTTTGTTTGAATGCTGCTATAATACACGCACTGATATTACCCACTTAACACTGACTGCCGTAGGATGAGTTTCCGGACAAACTTGTTACAACCAGGCATGACTTTTCCATTACTCAAACATATGGACACATACATATTTTAGTCGCTGTGGATATAACGATTGTGAGAAAAAATTAAATTCAAATTCAAATCTAAATATTAGTCCTACAGAATTCATCTTGCAGCTTGCCTAGAACTGGCATGCCCCTTTGGTGAATATTATTTTTTTGTTGAAATGTGACGGGTAGGGAGTGCACCGCATGGTGTTAACTTGATATGTTAAGATCAGACACGTGGGGAATAGGAAGCAATTCACTGACATGCTAATAAACATAAGGCTTTCTTGTTCTTTTTTGCCATGTGGAGTGCTCTTCTTGACCTGGAGTTGGTGTTATCACCGATGCTTATGTTTAACATTAGATCTTATCTCATAGCCTCGTTATCTGTAATACTTTTGGATTAAGTCATGTGTTTGAAAATTGTGGATTCCCAAAAGTAATTTTGGAGTTATTCAGAAAATGAAATTGAGGTATGTCATAACTCCTGAAGAAAAGGGTATATAACGTTAAGGCGTCACCTAACGATCCATACATCCACAACTGGATTGTTTGGCCTGTTTACACCAACCCTTGTATGGCAGGAGTACTGCTGTTAGGCGCCGGAGAAGAGCAAAATAGTTTCTTGTTTTACATATTTTGTGGAAGGAAGGAAGGACATTGTGACCAGTTTCTCGAATACCTGATGGGTGGTGCTCCATCAACCACATGCCTCACAATGGAACATAATTTAGCTCTAAAGACAGAATGCTATGTACTCTTCCGAGATGTAGTCGTGTTTACTCCTTCTCAGCACATGTTTTATGAAAATGGTCAGTAATAGCAGCTCCTTTACAAAAACCGTCTATCAAAGTAGGACAAAATGGCTATCGATTGACACAGACGATGTAAGTGAATGGTTCCTTTTCAACTTTTCCAGCCCTCTGTGGCCAAGTGACTGAGACTTCAGCTCATGGTTTTAGAACCCAATATTGATCCGCCTTTTTCATTTCCAGACGAAGGTTAATGAACTGTTATGCTTTACTCAAGTCAGTTTTCACTTCGTTTGAACTGTCTGTTTGTATTTTGATCAATATGTTTTTTGTATGGCAGAGTGAAAGACGTCCAGTGCTTGTGACCAGTTCATCATTTTCCAGCCATACGAAGATTATCCTTGTGTTTTGCGTTTGCCTGAACAATTGGTTGACTGGATGACTCTTGTGAAAAGTATTGGTTGACTCTGTAGTTGACTGATCATATTGCATGTTGATCAGTTGGTTAGAGGACTCCCAGAGGATTCAAAGACTACTCCAACAAAAAAAAACAACCCCAGGACAAATCAAATGAAAAAAACCCAAACCCAAACAAACAAACAAACACCCCCCCAAAAAACCCCAAACAAACAAACAAACAAAAAAACAAAAACAAAACAAAAAACAAACAAAAAAACCCAACAAAACAAAACATAAAACAAAACAAAACAAAACAACAAACATACAAAAAACAAAACACATCACCGACTGGCCAAATTCAACACGTAAACAAAAATATGATCCACGATTAAATTGACTTATGAAAAAAGACGACGAGACATGAGAGACATGTGGAAGTGTTCAATAGTAATTCTACTGTTGCATAGACAACCACAATATCGGTCACTCAGCACTGAGACAGGCAAGCGGGCCTTTCTGTATGTCTGTCTGATACTGATACATGCTCCCTCAGCCAGAATAGCGATCCACTTCAAAATCTTCCTTCAGTGGTGAAAAACGGATGAGCTATTTTCTCTCACTCTGTGTTCACCATCATGATTCCTGTCTCCGCCAGCCCCTCGCGGACTTCTCAAGTCCCGTCCCCGACCCCAGTGTCATCCATTCTGTTTAATGTAAAATGCTATTCAACTGGAATTTAACTTTTTAGCTTACTGAAGGATTGATATTTTCCTCTCTGTTGAGAAATCTGTGCAAATCTATGGAAGGTAGAGACCTGCAAAGTTGCCGGGTTAATTAAATTAAGACAGGAGAAGTCCATAACCTACAATACTATGAAACCTTCGTGGGACGCCCACACATAGATACCATATGTACAAAAATCATCATGAATAATTGTGGAATTTAGTCCTGTGTCATTATAACAATATAATAACAATGACAATTTTCATTCGATATTAACATTTGTATCTTAAAACTTAAGTGTGTTCTGAGACAATGTGGCCAGTTTCTTGCAGTGATATTGAAAGACTTGAGTTTCACCAGCTGCAGTGATAGTGAAAGACATGTGTTTCACCAGCTGCAGTGATACTGAAAGACATGTGTTTCACCAGCTGCAGTGATACTGAAAGACATGTGTTTCATCGCTGCAGTGATACTGAAAGACATGTGTTTCACCAGCTGCAGTGATACTGAAAGACATGTGTTTCATCAGCTGCCATACAACACAACACAGAAATAGACGCAGTGATATGTTCAAATTACCAATCATATTGACAAGACATTCTATTTCTGAATTCGTTATACATGTGGATTCTCAATCACATTCAGAGATTAGCTATCATAAAAGAACCAGTGTGTTTGGCGTTAAGAAAATAGCTGCTGTAAAATTGGACAAATATTCAAATGCCACAATTGAGCTTTTCCAGGCATATTGAACGTTTTGATTTCTGAGAACATTGTCTCTTTGAAGGTGAAAGGTCACATTCCCCGCTATTCATCTTTTTCAGAAGATTTGATCAATAAAGAAAATATTTGACCTTTATCGATCTCTTCAAGCTGTATAAATTTACCTCACTGACACTGAAGATCGGGTTTGGGGATCCATAACTGTTGATGTGAAGTCAAGCATATTTATCCCCAGTCCAGAAGAGCGATCCAGGGGAGACGATTAACCAGCTTTACTGGCGGAAATTGTAAGGAAAAAAATGAAAAAAAAGTTTTACTTTTTCATTCTACAAAGGATTGCATGGATTTTTAGTTAGTCATTAGCAATTGTCTTTGATGACTGAAAGGCGTAGGAGGGATGTTTGAGAAAAGCCTATATTAATAGTGTTAGGCGAGATAATTCTTTGAGAAAGCAATTACAGAATAGGTCATGGCGACCTAGCGTTAGGATAACAGTGCAAGGACGATTTCATTTTGTAATTGTGGATCTCTATCAGACACAATGGCTTTTACTGTGTTGGCCCTACTACGAGGAAGACTGGCCGGCATGTTGTTGGACTTTGGACCTTTAATGGATCAATGTAGAGTCAGCAATAATTAATGAAGAAAATCAGAAGGGCAATATTGACCATTTTCACATATGTGGTCATATCTGCGTGACGTTTCCTTTATATAAAACTTTGTTCCAGAATAAACGTATTTATCTATAAACGTATATATAATTTTATAATCTTTTTGTAGCAAAGTGCTTTTTCTATAACCTTTGACGTAAAATATGTTCCATGGCCATACAATTGTGTAATCCTTGGATGAATATTGACAAACATTGATGTTACATCTGATATATTGGCTTGTTATTACTGGAATAAACAAGGTGGACTTATCGAGGCAAGAAATCATTCTATTTACAAGCATTATACATGAGTGTATGATGTTATCGGTTCAACTGGTTGCATGCTGCTACTGTTTAAGATGTCACCAGTCTCCCACCTTCTCCTGACAGAGGAATTCCACTGACACCAACTAGGCCACCGATATGCATGCAGGCTCCGGTCGGCGTGTTGCAACAGAAACAATGCGATAAACTTTGACAATGAACATTAATACACATACACTAAAATCAGATATCATGGACACATGCACCAAAGCTGACATTTCATAGTACCACATTTGTAAAATCTGCGACCTGCATTGCAGTTTGTACAGGTTATAGAAATCAATGCACGAGGCCAATGCGGTCAATGGAAGCTTTTAGGATCGGGAGGACATGCTCAGTACAGTGGTGATATATCTTAAAG
The DNA here is from genome assembly GCF_037392515.1 of Haliotis asinina. Taxonomy (NCBI): domain Eukaryota; kingdom Metazoa; phylum Mollusca; class Gastropoda; order Lepetellida; family Haliotidae; genus Haliotis; species Haliotis asinina. The sequence continues at coordinate 10,190,365 of NC_090290.1, read as the reverse complement.
GTCACATGCAACGAAAAATGCAACTTTGCAGATTCTGATACCTTTCGGTTTTACGGAAACAAATCATCCAAAATGCCAATTCAACCTATAGTTCCAGCCAGGCAGTAGTTCACCATCTCTACAGAGATGATTTTTTATTGAATCGAACACAAATTCAGAGAACATGTATCTACAAAACCCAACATCTCTATATACATTCGTTATGGATAACAACTTCTTCTAGTTCATATGATTTTGTTTGACAACAATATATGAATCCACACTGAAACGACGCAGCAAGTACAATAAAAGAAGTTGTTATTCGTAAAGAATGTTACTTTCTTGTGACTCGCCATACTTCTAAAATGCTCATCAAACAGATCATTTTTCTGTACACACAATGAGCCCTCAGCGTATCAGCAAATGAACCGGCCAATCGGAAGCCGTCGTTACACTTTAGTGCACCCCCACCCACTATGACTGGGTTCGGTCTCCCGAGGGCTTCAAAATAATACAAAATATTGCACTTTTGATTGTACGCTCATAATTTTGTTTATTTATTTTTTTTTACAAAGCAGCAATGTATATTACATGTCATGAATAATTGATAATTGTATTTTAATAATGTTTGATTTTGTGGTTGCATGTGACCTTTAATTAGAAAGAATTAAATCGGATGGGGACGGGGCTTGTGAAGATAATAAGGTGCTAGCAGAGACAGGGAACATGAAGGTGAACACAGAGTGAGAGAAAATGACGTATCAGGTTTTCTTCATTGAAGGAAGTTTTTGCAGGGGGACACTGTCCTTGCTGAGTATATTTCAGTCTCAAGGACTGCTGAATACAAAACTAATGACCGATGTTTAGCTGCCAGAAGTTTTTTTTGTCTGCAATAGATTCCAGCAATACTTAAACACTTGAACACTTAAAAAATGAGCGATGTCCGGTCGTGCTTCTTTGTTCATTAAGCCTGGATCATATTTTTGTTTTCTGGTGGTACTAGATCAGTAGACAATGTGAATTTGGTTATTGTGTTTTCAGGTGAAGTCTCCCACACTGGAATAAAGAAAGGTGGGACAGGGGAACCCCTCGAACTCTTTAAACCATTCACATTGATGGATGTTTCAGTCGATAGACGTTTTCTCTTACTTTGATTGACGGGTTTGGCAAAGGATACGGTGAAGTTTCAGGCGATTTTCATCAAGTATATGCTAAGTCTTACGAGAGTGTATTTTCCGTGATTTGTGTTGTTATTAATCATTATAGCGGTAGTTATTTTTTTTATTATTATTAGAAGTGTTCTTGTATAGCGCACAAATCAAACTGCAAGGCAATTTCTCTAGGCGCTAGGTATTTTCCCTCGATCACCGGATGTCAATCTCAACAGCACATCGTATTTCAATCTCAACTCCCTGGGGAGTATACAACTCTTGCTGCCACTAGGCGCACCGAGTTTATTGTGGCTCTCTCATCCTAACGAGGTACCCATTTGGGTGGACTGGGAAACATAGTCACAGCACTTTGTCCAAGTTTACTGCACGTTGCTGTACCCGCAACTAGGTGTATGCACGTGTTCATGTGGCCACCATCTGGTCATATACCAACGGATTCGTGGGTTCTTGTAAGTGCACAGGGTTGTGTACTGTATACTAGGGGTTGTGACAACACTGAAAGAGTCTGCCCATAAAGCTGACTCCAAGGTTTTTACACCCGGTCACAGGTGGGGTCGATCCCGAAACCTCAAACTCGCTGGATCACTAGCCTGGCGCCTTAGCCAGCTCGCCCACCATGCCCCACACAATCCAGTGATTGGATGAAATGTTAGGAGACGACGTAATGAATTAGTTTTTCACCCTTTTCCTCCGCTCTTTCATTATTTTATGATTGGTGGTATGCAAAGGTTTCCAATTACAAGACTAAAGCCTAATCAATTACAAAAAACCGACACTTTGAGGTAACATTTAATGTACAGACAAATTCAGCAGGTAATAACACCATCTTAAGGTCAAGAATGATAACACACCATGTGATGAAGAACATCAATAAGACCTTTGCTATAAGGTGCCGCCTATTCCTTACATGGTTTATCGTAACATACCACGTCTATAGGTAATCTTACGTACACTCCCAACAGCATCACGTCATTGTGGAGGTTCAACCGTGACTCGTAGACATACAGGGTTGTTTATGATACTACAGCACCAATATGGCACCAGACACACGGGATACCAGAAATGGGCTTCACGCGTTCTTTTTATGTGAGGAATCGAACCCGGGTGTTCACACCGGGAGAGAAGCACCCGATATTCATTTTATGTCTGAGCTCGTTACTCGCAAATCGGTAATTTGGGCGTAACGGTTATTGATGTTGTATATTTAAAGAAATTGTTCTTTGTTTAACATCAAGCTTGTGATACGTTGGGACCCGTGAAGGTCCCGGGGTAGAATAGGCCTTCAGCAACCCATGCTTGCCACAAAAGGCGACTATACTTGTCGTAAGAGGCGACTAACGGGATCGACTGTTCAGGCTCGCTGACTTGGTTGACATATGACATCGGTTCCCAATTGCGCAGATCGATGCTCATGATGTTGATCACTGGATTGTCTGGTCCAGACTCGATTTTTACAGACCGCCGCCATATAGCTGGAATATTGCTGAGTGCGGCGTAAAACTCAAATCACTCACTCACTGTGATACTTTGGAGAAATAGTTTTACATTTACGAGTTCTCTGCATGGCTTTCTGCCAATGAAGGATCAAATTGCATGGATTCTTTTTTTGTTTGATGTCAGTTACAATTTACTGTAGTTTTACGACCAAGGTACAACGTCAGTGTTTTGTCTCTGATTGTTTCCAAGAATGATAAGCGGAAAATCCTATTGGAGCTCTCAACTGACATTATGGGTTACTAAAATGAGGTGAATTGATTTCAGTTCATTCTGTCATTGACCAAATTTTGGAACTGTTCCAGATAGCGTCCCGGGCTTGATGGCACCGAGAAATGGATTGTAACATGCAACAAAGTGTGTAAGAAAATGACTAAAATAATTGTCCAAACAATCGCCACCACTCTTGATCCTTGACTGATCTTTATTTCTGCGTTGACCCGGTAACTGTTGTCCCACAATCAGCGATTCCTTAGATCTCGTTGGTGAAGACGAATTCTACTTAATAATATTCCTTCGAGGATTTGTGTGTTAATATGTCAACACTGTCGAAACATGTATTTCTAAAAAAATGCAGCATAAAAATGAAGTATAATACATTGCTTTGCCCTTTTGCGGAGTACTGGCAGAATTAGGTGTGTTTATCTTTTCATGATTACATTATCACGGACTTTCGGTGACTCATTAATATGATTGTTATCGGTATTTTATCATTTGTACTTTGAATCTGTTTCGTTAGATATTCAATATGTGTTCAACTGGTACTCACATATACATAATATGACATCTCCACCACCAGTACAAACCAATACAGACAAGTTTTAGATTAAATTGAAAAGTCAGATTTCAATCCCGCCAGAGTTATTTGGGTTTTAGCCACACGTGCCTTGAATGGACATCATCCTTTTAAGGTAATCTAAAATCGGCACCGCAGTTAGAAACGTTCCCAGCAAACAAAGTAACGATTGACTTTGGAATTTATCAGTTCGAGATTTTAGGATACTTCTTGAAATTATCACTCTGAGTAAGCTGTGTAGACGAGACAGAACATTAAAGTTAACGCCCTGGCGGAATATTGATGTCCCGTCTGGATTTGATGAGATTGTAATCATGTTCGTGCTTGATCAGAAAACCATCATGATTATGTACAGAAAATGTTTTAGGGCCCCCTAGTTTGTGGTGGCAAGGCAGAAATGATACATGAGGGTGTCACGTCTGAGGTAAAAGGGCCATTAATTGAGGTAACTCTGAAGTCACATCAATGGTCCAAAACAAACCGGCTTTAAGTGATGAGTCCTTGTTCATCCCTACATGTACAACAAATGTACGGCTTAAAAATATCCCATGTCTCAGTGAAAACTTTCCCACCTGTGCTTCCCAACATCCTCAGTTTCAGTGAGTGGCCCGGACCCATTTCTTCACGTACAAGAAATGTCTGACCTGATATATCGCAACTGCAAACATTTACATCTGTGTGAGTAATGTCTTAGGTTCAACATTGACACATTGATGATACAGTACATTCTGAAAGGGGTGGATGTGTGTACAAAAACACTAGTGTGAGTTTCTCGTGGGATGATTAAAATAGAAAGATGTGGTACTTCAACATTAATACAAAATTGAGATCATGTATGAGCGGAGTCAGACATTGTACACGTATAGATGGGGGTTGTGTGAACTGGAAAACGATTCTGTCCAATGATTCTGTTAAATCTCCGAGATGGATGTATAATGGCACATCGGATGGATGGAAACTGTGCTTTTTCCTTTGTATGGTAGAGTTTTATGGGGCTATCAAATCCAGGGTTTCCAATTAAGATGAAAAGTAAGATTTTCCGGCAGACGTCTTTCACAGCAAGGTATAGGAACGACAGAAAATGCATAAATTTAATTGCATAAACAGTTGATTGCATCACGATGAAGAATGACCACATAGAGTGTTGCAGTTCACTGAGTGATTTTCTATTTCGCTCTCTTAACTCCACACGTGCTGTCAAATTGAAACGTGTTGTTTGAGTAATGGATGGTTGCAGAAATACGTTTGTTGGTTGATTTTACTTAGAATTGATGGGGAGTGAGATTCATGTCTGATATCAAGTCACCATAATCCGATATTATATCAGTTTATTCAAGATTTACGATTTAGAGATTCTATGATAAACTGATGTTAGATTAATAAAAGATAAATAGGTAAAAGTATCGTAAGTTTAATGAAAGGCGGGACATTTCATCCATCATGACATTCCATGCTGGCACATATTATAGAGGTGCAAGTTTTCACTTTACATTCTTCACAAATGGACGAAATCGTAAAAGTAACTATCTGAACGTCTCTAAACTATGATTTTTATTCAAGATAAATTGTTTTCAAAACATTTACCCCAAATCGACCACAACAAGAGAATACACAAACATTCGTTTTTTCTGTCAAAGTAAGTTTTAATGAATGGGGTTAGAATGGATTCGACAGATGTTTTGCAAGAAGCGCCGATACCATAATCGTTTATTGAAACCTGCTGGGAAATTGATTCACTTTGAAAGTGTCTATTACATTTCGGAACGAGCATGATGAGCGCCAAATAAAGTCAGGAATCAACCTTTGTGTTGATGAGATAACTCGATAATTTCACTAGTGTTCATAAGAATACAACTGGTCCTGGCGATATGTGCCTGCATAATGAGTTCAGCGATTGCTTGCTATATTCCATCAGTCTGATAGGAGGACACAGTTCTATTATCACCAAGTGATATCAATTCTGCATAGCTGACGCACAAATAACAATCCTAAAATCTACCGTTGTAAAAACCTTCTGGCAAAATTCCCCTATGTGCGGTGTAATGTCATTTGCCAAAATCAGAATGGACGCCAAAGATAAAACCGGTAGAAATTGTTTCAATCAATTTGATTTTATGAGGTCAAGGTATTTCTTCAAAGTAATAATATGAAACAAGTTTATTTCACTCAAGCATAATTAAATCTAAGAATTTACCTGTTACCTCGTTGCATAATAAAACTGTACCTTTGCAGCATCAACATTGTGAGGAGGAATATTTGGAAAATAAATATACGTTATATCATTATCTACACAATACTATAGTCTTGGTGAAATGCATTTTAACTCGGAAACAAATAAACATAATGCACTCAATGAAACACTGATCATAAAACAAAAAACAAAAAAAACATACAAAACAACCCCCATGTTAGGTACACATGCACTCATGCGGTTGAAAGAGGGGTACATTGGTGAAATCCAGGCCTCGATCATGGAAGCGGTCGTAGGACTGAGATAGTCGTACATTAATGTTAATGTATGCCACTTACGATTATCTATGCTCATACACAAATTCGAAAAACTATGTCCTGGGGCTCCTTTCGCGAAGAAATCTTTACGAAGGTTAACCTTATCTCCCATTCTTTAACACTGCACTAAGTTTGCCTTCGTTTACCTTAACCTCGGTGCTTTGTGGAAGGAGGCCCTTGTCGCCAATGGTTGCCAACACAAAATCCCTTTATTACAGGAAGAGTTCATTCACCTTATCCAAATTGTCTTTACAGTTGATTGATGACGTTACAGAAAGATCAAATAATGCTGAAATGAACAGCTTTTTTTTTTGCAATTACACCACTGATTCTAGAATTTGGATTACGGTAATAAAATCGATTAAGTTCAACCATTGTAACACTTTTCCTTGTAAAGAAGGTCACCGCGTTCAGTCTCTTCAATCACTACTGTAAAAAGTTATTAAAGTCATTACTCCTTTCTTCCGTCCAGTTCACAGCCGTTAGCAGATATACTGTGACTTGTGACTTGTTTTAAAGTGTGTATAATGTTTATACAAAGACCTTGTTTACCTTTAAATACATAATTGTGGTCATTCATCTTTAACAGTTGCCTGCAGAAATTATAAGAGAGATTCTTCACATGACAGCACTTTCATCAGCTGCCGTCCAGGAAAAGACTTTAAATGAACTGATAATATTTTCAAATGTGCATTTTTATTGACACATTGTTACATTTGAAGGATTTTTCAGCTTGTTATGTTTGTGGCTGCCCGATCAAATCGAAAGGTTGAAGTCTGCAAACGAGCTGGTCTGGTTGTAAAATCTGGCAAATATTTGCAATGTCACACTTGGGTTTCTCATCTGATATCAAAGACTTGAGTACTAAGAACATTGTCTCCTTGATGGCCAAAGGTCATATTGTCAATCGTTCATCTTTTCACAGGTTTTATATACCATGAGAAACGAATAAAGAACTCCATGAACCTTTATCAATCTCTTTAACTGTATAACGTTATCTCAGATACCGTAGATCGGGTATTGGCGTCTAAAAGTCTTAATTGAAGTTTGTAGGATTTTTTATCTTAAGTCCAGTAGAATGATCTCGAGGAGACGAATAACAGGCTTTTCCCTTGGAAAACATAGGGGAACGTCTAAACAAAATGAAAAACTTACTTTTTCACTCTACATCTGTGTTCTATTACCAGTTGGAATATCTGTCAAATGATGACCCAGTAGAGGTGAAGAGAGAAGTTTAGGGATCTCGGAGATTATTCTTTGCGAAAAAAGACTTACAGGATAGATCATGGCCAATCACCTTTAGAATAATATTTGTCATACAAAATATGATTCACTTCGTGCCGGTGCATCGGCAAGAGGAGAGGACGTAGATGTAATAAAATGATGAAAAGAACGTTTGGAATTTAAACATTTCAAACCGTGCAAAATGTGTGCTGTGACTTTTGCGTATTTTCTATACGTCGCAATGGGCTATTTAACCATGTTCCACACTGTTATAGCACAGGAAGTTACAAGATGAAGACGCTTGTTGAGAATGCTTAATTGTTTGACAAACTACATCTGAAAGACAATCAGAGTTTACTCATCATCTATGTTTTCCGTTTTCTGTGCATCCGAAATGATAATTGCCATTTGTCTTCAAAATTAACCTGCAGATTCTTTAGGTCCACTCGCCTTTTGTATAATTCCTACAGAAAATCAACAGCTGTGTTCAGCAATGCCATGTGAGTGTAATGAAAAAAATAGAAGAAAGTCGAGTAAAAAGACAGTGTTCATGGAGATTTTCCCCTGACACGCTCCTTTTCCTATCTCTACTTCACGTACGATGTTATTTCCTCAAATCAAGAATAAGACTCCACTGTTTCGTCAAAAGCGCGGAGGTCGAGCGCTGTTTTGGGATTAAGCGCCTGATTCTGAGGGTGTTGATTCTAATTCTGGATGGGACTCAACCGAATATAAGTACTAGGAGCTTTCCTTTACTGAGAAAGTGTAATTACAAATGTAACATATGTTAAATATGACAGCTTTCTAAATGGCATGGTGTAATCTTTGTTGGAATAGTGACGGAAAATACTGACGTTCGTGCACATAAACTCATGGGCAAAGGTAACACTTACTAATCATTCTCCCGAACGCAACACGTTGGCTGTGTAGAAGCACGTGAATTTGAGAAAAATGGCAAAATGCTTGTCAAGAAATTGTATAAGAAGGCAAACAATCGGTGGCTATACATCTCAGCTGACAGAAAACCACCGAAGTATGCCACGGTTAACAGCGCAAGAGAGAGAGAGAGGGTATGAGGGAAATGGGCGCCTACAACAACCATTTTGCCAGGACCCTGAAATGTACACGTAGTACCATAATCAGGCTGTTCCAACGTTACAGGCAGACTGGCAGCACCCAAGACAGACCACGATCAGGAGGACCACGTGTGACGACCCCACAGGAAGTCCGCCATCTGTGTACTCGTCATCTGCGCAACAGGGTCATCATCGCAACGGAAACATCGGCAACAACACTAGGACATGTGATTACTCGACGCACCGTGGTACGACGTCTACTTACACCTGGTATCAGAGCTGTACGCCCCCTGCATGGAAAGCAGGAACATCGTCGTCATAGGTTACAGTGGGCAAAGACTGTACCTGGTGTGAAATTGGCAGCGAGTTATTTTTAACAGACGAACGTCCGATTCACCAATTTCCATAATGATTTCGCTTTGATTTTATCGGTCATTAATAAGGGTATTCATTTTCGTTTTTCCACTAGTTTATAACTGAAAAGACGTGTTACGTTTTGAGAAGGCACGAGTTTTAATCATGATAGGCAAATGTCAAACCATTTGATGGAACACGTGGCTTTCATTGTTCTGATCCATAAAGCAGCAGACACAGATGTCAATGTTCTCCAATAAATGTCTGAAGACTTCCCCATCCGTCTTATAAATGTTGAAGCATATGACCATGTGTAGTGTTCGTTCATGTCCCTGTGCAGTCTTCGTCCATCAGCGATTTATGAATTTTGATTTATGAGTAGCGTGATGATATATAGCTGCTGAAACTCAGTCCAGAAATGTAAAACAAATCAACAGATAGTTTTGAGCTTAATACATTCAATAGTAATTGATTATGGTTTTGTTATAACGGACATTTGTCACATAACAGAAAAAAAATTATTCAAAAAGAAAAATATTTTGGTAGAGCACATGTGTTTGCATAGAACAGGAGAATGTGGCAAATGTATATTTATATAAGACCAATGAAATGTCCAATGTCCAATGTCCAGTGTTATGTATCCTAGTGTAGACTTTAATACGTGAAGAACGTGCCATCACTATATTTTGTCATGTATATCAGCCTGACAGCAATGGGTTGTCCTCATCTCACTCTGAAACAAATAACTCAACCCTTGAGATAAAATATATTGTGACATTTTACTACCGTTTTGTTGAAAACTGAGAAAAGAATAAACCCTTTGCCATATTAGGAAGAAAAGTTCTTGACGTGTTGGTGGACGTTTGATGTGTAACAGATCAGTGTGGAATCAGCTATACTTTATGAAGAAAACCAGAAGGGTAGTATTGATCCTTTTGAGATATGTGATCGTATCTACGTAACTTTTCTCTTAAATCAAACTTTGGTTCCAGAATAAACGTTTGTTAGCCAAAAGTACTTGTAATCTTCATTTTGTTAAGTGCTTCTTCTATGAACTTTGACGTAAAATATGTTTCATAGTAATAAAATGTTGTAATGATTGGAAAGATTCTGATAAATGTTGACGTTGCATCAGATATATTGGCTTGTTATTACTGGAATAAACAAGGTGGATTTATCGAGGCAGGAAATAGTTTGTTATAACAACCATGATACAAGAAAGCATGATGCTATCAGTTGAATTGGCTGATGCCGCTACTCTTTATGACACGTCACTAATTCCACATGCTACTTTAGTAGAAATCACGATCAGTTTGTGGAAACTGGGCCATACATCGTATCCTGTTGGGACTGCTCTTGACACAATGCAATGACACAATTGTCCTGTGAAAGTTGTTTCAAGCCATTCAAAATTCATCATTTTGTCTGCATGTATTCTGACTCTGATTAATGTGCTATATTTGTTAACTATCGGACTCACCTTAAGACGCAAAACCTTCGATAATCTTTGAGGAAAAATAGGCTGGAATTAATTATAAAACTGATACAAAATAATCACTTATTCGACACGCTACTCAACCCGTGAAGGTCCACCCGGGGTAGAACAGACCTTCAGCAACCCATGCTTGCCATACAAGGCGACTATGCTTGTCGTAAGAGGCGACTAACGGGATCGGGTGGTCAGGCTCGCTGACTTGCTTGACCCATGTCATCGGTTCCCAATTGCACAGATCGATGCTGATGTTGTTCATCCCTGGATTGTCTGGTCCAGACTCGATTATTTACAGACCGCCGCCACGTGGCAGTCAAATATATTCATATGGCTGTCAACTTTGTACAGTGTAATTATTAGTCATATTAGTATTAGTACTAGTTATTAGTTTTAGTGTTAGCATTAGCACTAGTTATTAGTTTATAGCATATATAGTATTAGTAGTGGTATTAGTATTAGTTATTAGTATTGGTATCAGCTATTGATATTAGTATTAGTTATATATTTTAGTATTAATATAAGCATTTGATATTAGTTTGTAATATGGGTGAAAAGGATTTTGATTAAAAGGTTATATTACACTTTAAATATTTTTACTTAGCTGTGCTTGGGTCAGTCACCACCCTACTAGCTTCTTTTGTTAAAAGCAGGGCAATGTTCTGGTTGAGTGGCTCACCCTATTGTTATCAGCTTGCATGCTTTTTAACTCTCACTTGCACCTCAGTCACTGGACATACAAGTCACCGACAAACTTCAACAAGTTTGAAACACATATTCTTCATACTGCCAAGGTATGTTTGTTATATATTGTATACATAAACATATGTGTATATCTTACATAGATAAGATTATATAAATATTTTGTTATGTATGCTAAATAAGGTAATTTCAATATTTGTGATAGATTTAGTAAATGGCAAATTCTATATAGTCAGGTATTTGAACATGTTTATGAAGCTTTTATAATGTATTTGTTGTGAATGTATATGCATTTACGAAAGTATTAGGGTGTTGAGTATTTGTTGTGTGCTATGCCAGGTCTGTAAATATGTGCTCTGGTTTGATCATAATGTTTACATGTGTAACGACATTGTGAAGGGACGTCAGTTTTTAATTGTTTGCATATTGTAGATACTGCTGGAGTCATCCTTGTTCATGACACAGGTAATACTGCTACAGCCATATTGCTGGAATATTGCTGAGTGCGGCGTAAAACTAAACTCACTCACTCACACGACATGCTGCTCTCCCCCTCGCTGATGGAATGTATGAATGTATGTATGTACGTCCGTACGTACGTACGTACGTACGCACGCACGCACGTAGGTAGGACTTGTCCTGTTGGGACGAACATACGTATGGACGGAAGCACGCACGCACGTATGTACGTGGGTAGGTAGGTAGGTGTATGTGTGTGTGTGTGTGTGTGTGTGTGTGTGTGTGTGTGTGTGTGTGTGTATGTGTGTGCCCCTTTCGTTTCAAGAAGCGGCCAATGTTGCATTTAGTGTCGCTGTCATGTTGACCCACCACTTAGTGGTATATGTAGATATGTCAGCGTACGTGTATGCGTGTAAATGAACGAATGACTTCAGCTGCTGCACTCTCAATCAGGAACAGGCACAGTCAGATATTCTACTGTCTAGGCGAAAGGCAGCCCAACTGCATAAACACCTCACCCATCGCGGTATTACGTGCTGTGACATTAAACGTCATAAACGTCACCACCACCATCAGTGCCAACATGATCAGATTATCACAATGCAAAGGGATATTTTCTGATTTCCCCTAACCATGAACATAATTGCTCAAACAAAAACAAGATACCGCGAACGCATTCACCCAAGTTAGTATTTCACTAGACAGGTTTTCAAAAGTAATATCCATGACTTTGGATTTAAGGTAGGTGATATGTCGGGGTGACATGTCACTTTCAAGCACTGCACTGCTGTCTATACAAGGTTACAGAAATGTACTGAAATGGGTCAATGCGGTCATCGGAAATATTCTTCAAAGCCGGCAGCTGTGTAGGTCTCTGAATCCCACAGATTTCCACTGATGTGTAGACAGAGTAAAACATCGATTCTTCATGGCAGCCAAAAAGTTAAATTCCAATTCAACCATGTTTCACAGTCGTTCTATATACTCTTAAAAAAGTAGGGGATCTTCATTTTATTTACGATTAAAAATATTTAGGAGATTTATCGGAGTCAATCAGTATTGATATGATATTATTGAATGTTTTGAGAGTGCATCAACATTTGCACTTCCTTACAACAAATGGTATTTGCAATGTAGTCGCTTTTGAAAGATGATTGGTGTATGGCATGTAATTTGCACGTATTTGATTTTCATTTTAGAACGAACTACTAGAAACAAACACTAACAAATGTGTTATGCAAGATGAGTGTCAAGATTAATGTTCTAACTGATTTTTCGATCTTTTTGAAAAACGTCAAAATCAAGAATGGGACCCCATGTATGGGGCTACTGCGTTGTGAAGTGCATATCATGCGTTGTGTTTAGGGGTGGTAATAGAGGGAAATGGTGGTGTTCATAAGCTGTCTGTCCTTGAAACGTTTGTTAACGTATATAAGACATCAGTGTAATAGTCATAGACATTGGATGAATGCTGCAGAGAACATGACTGCATATACAACAGCACTATAACATTACCACACACCAACGTTGCGATTTCACTGAACAGGATTTGAACAATAAAGTCCGTGATTTTGCAGTTCAGGTAATTATATCTCGGGGTGACATGTCGCTTTCAAACACATTGCTTTCTGTACATGTTACAGAAATGAACTCAGTTAACGCGATCAATGGAAATATTCTGCAGCTCTGCAGTTCTCTCAAGTCCGTAGATTTCCTTTGACGTGTCGACAGAGCAAAACATCAATCAAGATAGATTAAAAGTTGAATTCCAATTCAATTACCTTTCACAGTCGCTGCGTAATGGTCATAGGAATTTAACAGGATGAATGCTGTAGTGGTATGGGGAGGGGGAGGGGAAGACCGTCGAGTTCTGTGGGAGAAATATGGAATAGAAAGGACGGTTCTTGAAGGTCTTCTTTATGGAGGAGCATATTTCAGTGTCGTGGAGACAGACAGAAATACCTAACTGTTTGTATTGACGTATGATACCTAGCATAAACAACACGATGGGCATTGAACATTTCCAGAAAAAACCCTTCTATTTCACTATATTCTTTTCACTTAGAACCAGTCAAGTTGTTGATCTAAGGTATGGTGTTACGGTTAATAATTTGCCGTGGCAAAAGGTATAAGAAATCCTCTACGAACCAGCAAAATATAACACTGGCAAATCCCTAATATGACGCATTATGTATTTACCAACGATCACGATCCAAAAATTCACAATAGAAGTTTCTAGTACAATGCAAATAAGTCAAATCTAAAGTAATTTGTCACATATATAATATCAGCTAACCAAAGTGAGAAACAGTTCTACTAAATCTTTCAGAGCGAGCGTTCTTGAATGTAGGTCAGGTTTGACGAAGAGGCAGACAAATGTAGATAGGCCAAATCATGCCACATCTCCCGTATTACTCTGAATGTAAGTTCGCGTGTGTGTCGTCAACACATTAACCAGCCTTATATACACTCAGTCACTGATTCTCGAGCATTCTAGCTTCGCCATCGAGCTCGTGTTACCATCAGTTAAAGCACACCAAAAGGAGGCAGCTGTAAAGACCTTAAAGGCGTGCCGAAAAACGCTATTACCGATCATACCGATCAAAGTTGACCCATAATATCTATTACTCAAAACTCTAACCATTGTGACTGTCACTTAATCGGTAGTAATACAAATTGCAGAAACCACACTCTCGTAACAATAGTGATCAATTTGATTTTACAAACGTCACTATAACCTCTTAATTAGCTACCCAGTGACTGAAATCACCGAAACTGTGAGTGTGTCCTTCAAACATATATTATCACCTGGTGTGTCATTCATTATACTGACCAGCAAGACATCTGCTCAACCAGTCTGCAACTAATCTACAACTGAGTCAGTCAATGCACTTGCCAAACGAACGACCAGTCAACCAATGATTTTACCAACCACAAAACACAAGATGAATTATGAATGTTAAGTGAAGAACACGTCGGCAGCCTTTACAGCACTTTACTCTGCCATGAGAAAGTCATATTGATCCATTTACAAGTGAACGGGTTCGAACGAATTCGAATTAATAATCGAATTGAATAATTCACAACAGTTCATTAACCTTCGTATGGAAATGAAAAATTGCAGATCAGTAATGCTTTCTGAAACCATGAACTGGCATCTGTACCCTTCTCCACCGAAGGCTTGGAAGAGTCAGAAAGGAACTCTTTAAACCAATTGTTGGCTGACCAAATGGATAACTTTTATGCTTCTCTAATGGACTTTGATAGTTTGGGCAAAAGAAACTGTGCTAATGCTGGTCAATTTCATTAAGCATAATTATGCTAAGAACGAAAAGCCACGATTGAATCTTTGTACACTGACGAGTTCATAGCATATTATGTAATGGGCTGACTTCTGTTGTGAGGTATGTGACAAATGTATACTATCTGGTTGATCCTGAGACAGAACCACGGGAATTGTGGATACGTGCACATGGCCTAAGTAATTATTATTATGATAAAATGTCATGAGATAGTTAAGCACGCACGCACGTATGTATGTACGTAGTTAGGTAGGTGTAAGTGTGTGTGTGTGTGTGTGTGTATGTGTATGTGTATGTGTGTGTGTATGTGTATGTGTATGTGTGTATGTGTATGTGTATGTGTATGTGTATGTGTGTGCCCCTTTCGTTTCCCCAAGGGCTAAATCCCAAACACCAAGACAGTTCCTAGGATGCTATTGCGTAACATGGCATGGACAAAGGCAAAAAGTGCTGACTTTTGACAGCACGAACTCCAGGAACTCCAGGACACGAATGATAACACTCCACATCATTAGAAAGATCAAATAAGACCTCTGGTTTGGGCGACGAATTGTCTCGTATTCCGCACACAGCTGATCTTAAAACATCACGTTACAGTCTATGGATGATAACACCTTACTCATACTTCGTACAGTGTCACATCAGTGCGTGGAGGTCCAACTGTGACCTCCCGGGTTGTTTGCGACAGTTTTGTCATACCCATAGGTCAATGGCTGCTGTCGGAAACATTTAAAGACTCTTCTCTTGAGTAGAGGAGAGTATTTAATCCATGGTTGAAAATATGTACGACTTTGCAAAGGAAGTTCTGTGGCAAAGGGAGATAACCGCTCTTTTGCTGAATTGATGAATTCGATTGCTTTTGGTTTGCGTCTGATGTGTTCAGGTTTTTAGATTTTAAAGAAATAGTTTCACAATTGGGGTTTTCTTCGCTTGGCCACCTGCTAAGGAAGCATCAAATTAAATGGGGCATTTTTTGTGTCAGTTTGATGTTAGAATTTACTGTGATTTTTCAACCGCATTACAACGCATCTGACTTGCTACTGATTGTTGCCAGCATGATAAGTGGAAGTTCATTTTGGAATTTTCAGTTGATTTTACGGTTTGTGGAGATTGATTGATTTTACTTCATGTCATTTCGGTTATCAAAGCCTGGAATTGTTTCAGACAAATAGGGTCAGGAGATTAGTGACACAGAGGAAATGACATTTACGTGATATACGGTAAACGTATGTGATAACACAGTTGAATAATTGTCTAAAGAATCACCTGCACGACAAAACAACCCGTGAGACAATAGTTGAAATGTCAAGATAGTGTTCCTTCTCCCATATTCCCGATTCTTGACTGAGGTTTGTAACAACCGTTTCAGGCCGCGGCCACCAATGACCCAGTAGTCTGTAAATGGTCGAAATAGATTCAAATTCTTCTAGCCTACAATTACTATGAACCCTTTTAATTCAACTTGTGTAGACGTATTTCCCGTATATTAATTATCTAATGCCTTTGTCTTTGTGGAAACAAGTACTGTTTCTTTTGCTTTTTATTTTCTGAAATAATTCATTGCCTCTGTACTGTGTAAATGTTTGATTGCATTACATTATAGTTAATGGAGAGGCAATCCATATTCATGTTATTTATGTTCATGAATAAAATATGTTTACAAAAAAAGAAAAAAAAAAAAAAAAGGACTGTTACCTGATATACGGTAAACGTATGTGATAAAACAGTTGAATAATTGTCTAAAGAATCACCTGCACGACAAAAACAACCCTTGAGACTAAATAGTGTTCCATCTCCGATATTCCCGATTCTTGACTGAGTTTTGTAACAACCGTTTCTGGCCGCGGCCACCAATGATCTAACAGTCTGAAAATAGTCGTGTCTGGATAATAAAAAGACAGTGATTAACGTCATGAGCATCGTTATAAGCAACTGGGTAGGGTGACATGCAACATCAAGTAACAACACCAACAACAACCCTGACAATCTAGTGCCACGTGTTGCCTCTCAGGACAAGCATGAGCGGGTGACGGGCACCTAACGAAATGACTGATCTTAAATACACCCCGTTAACAGGGGTTTCTACGATGCAAGACAAAAAAGAGTGCTATTTTGTCTCCTGAATCATTTGAAGTATTTTACTAATTTTGAGCTCTTATCAGTCATTTTAAGTATGCATCGGGAAATAACTAACAAATCAGGAATTTCCCAATCTTAGTATCCTCTGTGTGTAATGGTAACTTTCCCTAGCTGTTATTCACCTGATGATTGACGCCCCCCTTTATGAGTTCGATTCCTAAATTGAGGATTTCCCAAGGACTTAATATATATCAGCTACAGTTGTCATTCTCAGGTACCTTAGAACGTGTACATTATATCCTAATTCATTAGGAAACACAATGTGCACACAACCATCACCTTTAGTTCAGCTTTAATCATACATTGACATATCAAATCATTAATAACTTCAATTGTAGACGTTAAGAGGAATTTAGGAAATGTGACGCATAGCACTTGTAAGCATGATGCAGACCTCCATCTTGTTGTGTGACCTTTCCAAGCTCCTTTCTGTAGCATCAACTGTCCGAGTGGCGGATAGTTCCATCAGTGCTTGGCATGGTATTCTTGACAGTCTGATGTTTGTAAACCTCACATGTGTTACAAACATAGTAATTTTGATCACTGATTGATCCCGTAATTTATTCAACCGGTATTCCGCTTTAAGTGGCACAGCATCGGCATTAGCGAACTAATCCAGACAAACTGCATTTGTACAAGTCACGATGACTGGGGATATTGTCCGAAAATAATAAATCAAAATTGGAACTCGAGGTTGTATTTCGGACAGTTATTTGGGTTTGAACCTCAAGTGCTTTGAACATGACAGCATCTTTTTATGTTAATGTACAAAACAACTTATTTATAGAAACGCACACCGTACACGTGACAGTACATAAATGTTAATGCCCTGGTGCGGTATATTGGTGCAAGGTTTTGTTTAAACAGATTTAAGAATGTCGATGCCTGATGAGAAAACCATCATGATCCCACTCCGGAAATAGTAAAAGGTAACATGTGAGTGACTTACAGATATGTGATGGCAAGGCAGAAATGATGTGTACACATATGTTGCATATTTTATAACCAAATATTTTATGTACGATGCGTACGTACGACGTCATGAGGCTTTCAGTCTCATCTGTGCAGAACTGATATCTCTTCATCATATTTCCCTGATCGGATTGTGAACTTCCAGAGAGGTAGAAAAAACAGACAATTATGGAATTTCCTATACTGGCTCACAATATCCTTTTTAGTGCCAGGACAAGTAATTTTTTGAATGTCATTGAATTATGAGATCATCGTATCAGCACCAATGTTGATTCTTAACTTCGTTATGTCGTTATACTCGTTCCAAACTGTAACAGGCACTTATGAAGATAATCAATTTCCACCAAGCGTTTCTGGATGAAACACGATGCTGTTGTCACTTCTTACTAAACTTAAATTGGATCCATTTGAAATGTGGCTTTTGGAAACAGTCCCAATAAAGAGTGATTTAAGCCATGAAAAACACTCCTGAATACATTTCACATTCAACTTTATTGAAGTCCTATTCTGTGGATTCCTTGGATGTGGACGATTTTGGTTAAGGACGTTGAAAGTAAAACATTAATCTGCAGTAAGGATGCAAAGCATAAGTTACACAGTATTTAGAATAGCAATCTTTGAACGATTTTAACATAGTGCATTTGAAACATCTTTCTGTATCCGACACAGCTGTTTTCGATTTTACCTCTTAGTTTTTCAATTAGATTTTGCTATTTATTTTCTACGTCCAATCAATTATCAAATATCACATTTTCACTTCCCATGGGAAGGCCAACATATCAATCCTTGTCGAGCATAGTCTATTCCATCAAGTCTGTTCAAGCATTATAAAGAGCTATGAAGTAGAAATGGTGCCTCCTTGAACCACTTTGTCTTCATCTGAATTGATCCAAATGCATTGGGAAACATAAAAATATGAAATGTTTAATCACATCACTTTCAGTGTACGCTGGAAACAGTATTGGTGGAAAGGTAAACCCAATCTGGAAATGTACTTTTAACAAATATGGAGTTTTGTAAGGTTGGTGTTTTCATACGAAGATGTTTGACTACTCCCCTTTGTAACTGCATGGGCTGTTTTATATTTAAACAAACAATTCAGAAATGTTCACTTCAGGTTTCACCATTTATATTGGAAAACAGTAGGAACTGATGCAGCTGCAAGTAGACGTCTTAACGTGTTAAAGATGCTAAAACAGGTTTGGCAGAGACCATACAAACAGGTGATCCTTGCAGCTGAATGGGCCTTTCGCGTTTTGATATGAACATACCCCCGCCTGTCTGAAATAGCTAAGTTTACCTCATAGTCGTCATGTCTTCAGACTAATGTTGTCAAGCTTAACCATCTGGTTGCACGTAGTAACTTTCTTATTGATTTCTTGACACTCTAAACAACTATCCCGCCATACGCTGGTTACACCGAGACATGGTTTTTCCATTACTCAGGCTAATGAAGGAAGATACGCTTGAATCACGGCGGATTACACGTAGCCTTTGACTAACTGACTTAAACTGATACTGATCAGCTGATAGTTGTTACTTCCATCATGTGAAGTTCAAGTGATCAAAATATTGTGTCTTCCCAATGTCAGGTTTTGTTTGTTGCCTGAAATTGGTAACCCTATTAGTACACACACAGCTGATTGCATATGTATCCTGAAGGTTGCTGGTCTTCAGCAACCCATGCTTGTCATAAGAGGCGGCTAACAGGATCTTGTGGTCAGGCTCACTGACATGTTTGACACAAGGAATCGTATCGCAACTGTGTAGATGGATGCAATTGCTGTTGATCACTGGATTTTCTGGTCCAGTTTCGATTATGTACATATCTCCTTCAGACTGCTGGAATGTTGCCGCGATGTTAAACAGCTGATAAGTATAAACCACAAGCAGAGCAGACACCTGTCAAAGATTGAAAACGTCGCACACGGGCCACGTGTTCTAAACGAGGCTTTTGTTACTGTGCCATTTACAGCCAAAGGTTGTGCCGTTTATAGGTTTATACGTCTTATAAACCTTGAAAGAAATATGTGAAAAAGGTCCATGCAAGTCTAGAATTCGTGGCAAGTATAGATTTAACTTCAGAGACTAGTTGTTAGTGTGTCTCATGGTATGCACGGTTCATTCTGTGAGTTGTCACAAGTACAAGAAACAAAACCACATCCAACATAAGTCATTGCCGACAGTCCAGTCCATTGTCATATTCCAACTCAATTAAATCAATAGGTTTTGTTCATGAAGCATAAACAACAACTGATGATACTTAGTGTTTTTGAGAAGAGAATATATTGTACACATATGTTTGCATTGTGTAGCATAGAATGTCCCGAATGTTTGGGGTTTATTATGATGGAATGCTTAGCTTATATGTGATCCTCAGCCCTCGTATCGTTATCCTTAATCGTTCTCCACCCATAACGTCAATTATCGTACCTCACACATAAATGTTGTTTTCTGATTGGCTAAGTTCTCTTACATCAGTTTCATCTTACCCTGCTCTTTCATTAATTACAACTAACCCTGCCTACAAACAAGCAGTATTTCTATGCATCCCGCTGCCGAACTGGTGGTAGTAATTCTTCATCTCGAATAACATTAACTCACGGAAATTACCGATGTTTTACAAATCTATTGAAGGGAGATAAATTGTAATCTGTTTTTTCTTGTGGTCTGCAAACATCGAGCGATTTCTATAAACAGTTTTGTACGCGTGCTTCAAGCCATACCAAATTAACATTGAGGGTGTTCAGTAAGATAAATATGCTTTCACTGCCTGCTCAGGGTCCATGGAACATAAACATACATAAGGGGTACATCAACTCATGTTCCCCTCAAGACCAGAGTACACATTTTAATGTACCAAGTTTCTAATACACGAAGTGGATGTAGGATACGGCCATACAGGATCGATGAATAATATCAATTTTCCAACTTGAGGAAAACTCCAAAGAATTCGTTCGAAAACTTACTACCTGTTTTCATGCTTATCATATCCGACAAATACAAAGGAAGGGTTGAAACGACATCCCAGATAACCTCTGTTAAAAGAAGAAGCAGTTGTACAAATTCTTATGTGAACAAACAGCGGCAGATATAGTGAAGGTCGGGTTAGGAAAACTATCAAACATTACCATGTGTTAGTTGCTGATGTGCATATCAGTTGAAATGGTTATTTGAACATTATTATGAGTTGTACGTTGTGGTATTAATTTAGCAACAATGCTCTAGTTGTCATACATGGTACATGAAGATTCAGTAAGAGGCAATGGTATTGTAGATATGCGTGGGCAATTTTCTTACGTGTTCCATTTGAGTTGGCTATTGTTTCTCATATCGCACCTCAAGTTACCAGAACTGTGTGTGATCATTATCATACCCTGGACCTCACTGCAAGTTTAATTTTGCAGACACATGGATATTGCCATCGGTGTCGGTTGTAGTCTCTGCTCTTGTATTATATTATCTTTGACGTTGTACTACTATTACATGCTGTTCTGCCGTTGTACTTCCTTTGCACTGATTTGTGAAATTAGTTGATATGAGTTGATTGCATGACTTTGATGTGTTGTTTTTTGTTGTCACAATTCAATTTTAGACAGTTTTCCGTTTCAACCTTTCTGAATGCTATAAAAGAGTAATGTATTTTGTTTTGTTAACCGTCTTGTCCTATAAAAAAGGTTTTCTGAATTTCTGATCTTGAATATGCTCAGCTAAAGTCAAATTTGTTCAACTTTAAATATTTTCAGCAAATAGCTTGGCTTTTAGGGGTTTCACCATATGGCGATTTGCCAAATGGGATCATGCGAGCAATTACAGAATTCCAGTACTGCCAAATGGTTTTTGAGCGCCCGTACCAGCCGTGTTATGAACGTTGTTGAATTATCAAATTATCTCGTCAGCACAACGGTTGAGTCTTGACATCATTGAGTCATTATCCTCCTTCCAAAATGTAATAGACACTTTTGACGTGAATCGTTTTCCCAACAGGCTTTTCCGAATGTAATATCATGGTATTAACGTTTCTCAAAGATTAAACTGAATCTATTTCCATCACACTTCTGGGCAAATGGCACAATAAAGGGTGATTGGGGTCTAAGAACACACTTTTGACTACATTTTTGACCTGATATTCTGAAAGAAATACATGAATTCTGTGAATTAGTGTGCATATAAAAAATATAGGCTTCATCCATTGTTCTTATCTGAAATATCTCGGGATTTCGACAAAAAGTGGTTGACTTAAAGATGTTTCCCTGTAGGGATCGTGAGAGGATACTTCTCAGAATTATTTGTGAAAGTGCACATTGTTTGTCAAAACTGGTCTTTAAGGAGCACAAATTGTTTGGAAATATATTTTCTCGGGTCTTAATCGACTTTTCAACCTACATTCTACTCTTGGATAAATAAGGGTGTGTTACCTACTATTTGAAACTAATCTTCAGCAACTTGTACTTGTCGCAAGAAGCAACTGAAGGGATTGGGCGGTGATTGGATGATTCATGCTATTGTACACCACGTACTTTGATGTCAATCACAAGATTCCTGCTAAAATTGTAATGTATTACTCACTTTGTCTAAGCAAAGATTACAGATGGTTGGAGGTGGCCAATTAGACCAGGTGATCAGACTGTTGAGAGTGGTTGATTGCGTCACAATGGTGGTGAATTCACAGTATTAATCACTGGATTGTCATGTCCATAATTCCATTGACATTGTTGGCTGCTGCAGCGTTAACAAATACATAGGGGATAAAAACAAAAGCTATACAAAAGGACACTACGACTCAACACCACTTCAGGGGTGAACACTTGAAAATGTTCATTTGTGAGTTAATTTCGGGGAGGCATGCTTCCTGTTTTCCTGTGTATCTGTTCCCAAAGAAGAATATCAAATTGATATGGATTATACAATCCGAACGATCTGAGAACTCTTTAACTACTTTAAACAAACTGCTTTGACTGTCGACTTGCCAAAACATATCGCGGAAGTGCAAGTAATCCGCATCCTTTTCTCTTAAATGTGTAACTATGCTAATTCTTAAAAGTGGACGGAAGCTGTCATATAAGCATCCTTTCATATTGCTGACTTCCATATTGCCTGGCGAGACGTGTCAGAATGATCTCAGTTGTTCGCATTGTTCTTTTATCCCCATTATTACTACGGTAACTGTATTCTATTTCTGAGGTTCTTGTTGTTATTTTGCGCTAGTAAATGTAGTTTAATGACGATTTCAGAATTCATTTCATGTCTATTTCCGACAATATAAAAGGTTCCCAATCAGGGAGGCGGCGAAATCTTTCTGAGAGGATGGGAGGATTTGTCCCACAAGTAATGACATGAATGTAAAATGAAGAATGTTAACTCAGTTATTGAATTCCTATCTGAAGCCTGACAAACCAACATGTGCTGGAATCCAGTTTCCAGGAAACATAAGCAATATGAAAATATCCTGCCGCAATTGATGATGATGATGTTTATGTTTTTGTTGTACCAGCGTTCTAATTGCTGATGAACCAATAGAATAACATGTTGTGGACACAGTCTGAAATTGAATAAATTGCTTTTAGCTCTAAAATGTACCATATATTATTCCAGCAAAGCCTGTTTTATGTCTTCTGTAAGTGAAGCTTGTCAAGAAAGATCTTAAGAACTAAAGTTTGTTTGCGTTTCTGGTTTTTCAGCAACCATGGCATGACGATTCTTCTTTCATCTCAAAACAAAAACTACAGTATTGCCAAAAAGTCCTGATGGGATGTGTGTGGACCACATTACAACACTTGTGTTTTCTACAAGGTTAATTGTCTATAAAGGTAAATTCATAATTAGGAAGCTATATTTTAAAGGGACCTGAGCAGTACAGACAGTCTGGAATTCTCTTGAATTTTCTGCAAGAGACAAGGCGAAAACGTAAATATATTTCGGGTTTTTTCAGCGCCATCTCACCAAAGTAGAGGACGGCAGGATAACCTAGTGGTTTACGCGTTCGCTTGTCACGCTGAAGTCCTGAGTTCGATTCGTCATAAGGGCACAATGTGTGAAGCCCTGTTCTGGTCTCCCTAACGGTTATATTGTTGGAATATTGTTAAAAGCGGTGTGAAACCAGGCTCAACCACTCACTCAGCAAAGAGGGTAACATATTGAAACGTAAGAAGTGTTACGGCTAAAAATTTCGCTGTGACAAAGGTGAAAGAAATCCCCTGTGAACCAGCAAAACAGAAAAAAGACAAGTCTAAAACATTCAAATATTGTATTATTAAGCAGATAGAGCAAGTTATACAAAGTCACAAGTCGATTTCACAATGCTGACGTCAAATACAATAGAAATGAGACAAAATCTAAGGCAGTGGGTCACGAAATATATAGCAAACTCACCAAAGTCTTAGTCGGTTATATAAAAAAGTGATAAAGATTCCTTGGCTGGAAATGTAAATATAGAGATACAGCTGTAGTGTGAAGAATACATTACGTTTTAATAAGGTTTTAGTCAATAGGTAAATGTCAAACCATTTGACACGCGTGACTTTTATTGTTCTGATCCACAATACGGCAGACATAGATGCCAATGTTCTCCAATAAATGTCTGAAGTCTTCCCCATCCGTCGTATAAATGTTGAAGCATATGACCCTGTGTTGTGTTCGTCCATCACCGATTTATGAATTTTGATTTATGAGTAACATGATGATAGATTGCTGCAGAAACCTGCCCCGGAAATGTAGAAAAAAACAACAAAACACCCCCCCCCCAAAAAACCCCCCAAAAAACAAAACAAACAAAACACCTGAAACTGAAAATAAAAGAACAGATAGTTATTATTTGTTTTATAAAATCAATAATAATTAATTAGGTTTTTGAAACAATCGGCATTTTGTCTCATAACAGAAAAATAGAAATGACTCTAAACGAAATACAATTTTTGTAGCGCACATATATTTGAAGAAAACACCAAAAACCAGGAGGTTGTGGCAAATTGATAAATGGAACTATAGTTTGTGATGTATATCAGTCTGACAGTTAAGGATTGTCCTTATCTCACTCTGTAGCAAATAACTCACCCCTTCAGATAAAAGATATAGTGACATTTTACAATCGTTTTGTTTTGAAAAGAGTGAACTTTTGCCATACTACGAGGAGGAATATGTTTTTGGACGTTTGATGTGTAATAAATCAGTGTGGAATAAACAATAATTTGTGAAGAAAACCAGAGGGGCAGTAATGATCCTTTTGACATATGTGATCATATCTACGTTATAAAACTTTGGTTCCAGAATAAAAGGTTGTTAGTCATAAGGTCTTGTAATCTTCTTTTGGTTAAGTGCTTTTTTCTATGAACTTTCATGTAAAATATGTTTCATAGTCATAAAATGTTGCAATCATTGGAAAAGTAGTGATAAATGTTGACGTTCCATCAGATATATTGGCTTGCTATTACTGGAATAAAGAAGATGGGTTTATCGAGGTAATAATTAGTTTGTTGTAACAACCATGATACAAGAGAGTATGACGCTATCAGTTCAATCGACTGTATGCTGCTACAGATGTCCTGGGATAGTTGTTTCAAGTCATTCAAAATTCACCACGCGTGTTTTCTGACTCTGCTTATTACTTAATCACTTAAACACTTTAAGACGCATTACCTTCGATAATCTTGAAACATAGGCTGGAAATAATTGTAAAACTGAGATAAAATAA
This sequence comes from Haliotis asinina, assembly GCF_037392515.1. Classification (NCBI taxonomy): domain Eukaryota; kingdom Metazoa; phylum Mollusca; class Gastropoda; order Lepetellida; family Haliotidae; genus Haliotis; species Haliotis asinina. Next base: position 10,165,009 of record NC_090290.1, on the reverse strand, counting down.
TCACTTATTCCACATGCTACTTATAGGTTAATAGAAACCACAATCAGTTCATACAAAGTGGGCCCCATATCGCCTCCTGTGGGAACAGCTGGCATGTCTGCCTGTCTGCCTGTCTGCCTGCATGTCTGTCTGTATGTGTGTGCAAGTGCGTGCTTGCGTGGATGAATGTATGTATGTCTGTGTGTATGTATGCATGTATGTATGTATGTATGTATGTATGTATGTATGTATGTATGTATGTATGTAAGTATGTGTGTGTGTATGTATGTATGTATGTATGTATGTATGTATGTATGTATGTATGTATGTATGTATGTACGTACGTACGCACACATGCACGCAGGCACATAGCAACAGACAGGTCACCATTTGCATAAAAAACTTATTATGTGCTTGTTACCAGACACCCTACACATGCATACCTGCAGTGATGGCTTTAACAAACTAGACAATCAGTGATAGACCGGAATGTTCATGATAATGAATGCACATAGATAACAAGGAAATATCGGTTTTGTTATCTCATTATCCTCCACCGGATGCATGACAGTCCTAATTTTCTATATCTAAGCATAGCCATGTTGCACTTAGTATCAGCAGTTTCCCCTTAAAGATTAAATCCCAAACATCAAAACACTAATATTGAAGCTTTGAGGAAACATTGAATGTACAAACACAGGCAAAAAGTGCTGACTGAAGAAAACACGAACTCCAGGTCTCGAATGATAACACTCTACATGATTTGAAAGATCAGTAAAGTTTGGGCAATGATTTGTCTCCTATTCTGCACATGACTGATCTTAACACATCACGTTACAGTCTACATACAGATTATAACACCTTACTCACACTCCGTACAGTGTCACATCAGTGCGTGGAGGTCCAACTGTGACCTGCCGGGTTGTTTACAACGCTCTTGTCATACCCGTAGGGGAATCAATGGCTGTTGTTGAAAACATTTAAAGACTTTTTAATTGGGTATTGGATCATACTCCTCATGGTTGAAAAGATGTATGACTTTGCAAAGGAAGTTCTGTGGCAAAGGGAGATAACTGCTCTTTTGCAGAATTGATGAATTCGATTGCTTTTGGTTTGCGTGTGATGTGTTCAGGTTTTTAGACTTTAAAGAAATAGTTTCACAATTGGGGTTTTCTTCGCTTGGCCACCTGCTAAGGAAGCATCAAATTAAATGGGGTATTTTTTGTGTCAGTTTGATGTTAGAATTTACTGTGATTTTTCAACCGCATTACAACGCATCTGACTTGCTACTGACTGTTGCTAGCATGATAAGTGGAAGTTCATTTTGGAATTTTCAGTTGATTTTACGGTTTGTGTTTCATTTCATTTCGGTTATCAAAGCCTGGAATTGTTTCAGACAAATAGGGTCAGGAGATTAGTGACACAGAGAAAAGGACTGTTACCTGATAAACGGTAAACGTATGTGATAAAACAGCTGAATAATTGTCTAAAGAATCACCTGCACGACAAAGGCAACCCGTGAGACTAAATATTGTTCCATCTCCGATATTCCCGATTCCTGGCTGAGTGTTGTAAGAACTATTTCAGGCCACGGCCACCAATGATCCAGTAGTCTGTAAATGGTCGAATCTGAATGATGAAAAGACAGTGGTTAACGTCATGAGCATCGATATAAGCAACTGGGTAGGGTGACGTGCAACATCAAGTGACATCAACAACACCAGCAACAACCCTGACAATCTAGTGCCACGTGTTGCCGCTCAGGACAAGCATGAGCGGCTGACGGGCACCCAATGAAATGACTGATCTTAAATACACCCCGGTGACGAGGTTTTCCCCGAAGCAAGAAAAAACGTATTTTTTTGTCTCCAGAATCATTTGAAGTTGTATTTTACTAATTTTGAGTGACAAATGATGTATTCATCTATGTCCATTAAGTATGAAGTGTTTCCTACAAAAGTAGCGTGAATGCGTGAATGACATTGTATCTGCAAAACTGTTGCCGTTTCCACATGCATCTGTTTTCGCTATATTTTTCACTTCGCACTGCGATCTGGTGTTGTGATCCTATTACCTTACTGAATTCTTGCTGGCCAATTTTGGTTATGTCTGCAACTGATTTTGCATTTGATTTGGTGTTAACCATCTGAGGCAAATAAATTTTCTGTTTATGTAACTTAAATTCTGAATTTCCATGGTCAATAAAATCGCCCTACCGATGGAACTGTTTATGCACTGCAATCGCGCATGTACTCGCCCGATAGAACGCGAACAGTGCAATCATCGGAATCACGAGGATGTCGCGAATTCAGCTCGCGTTGGGATATCAGCTCTTGTCAAGTGTCACTTGACCAAATACATGTAAAGTCGTTGTCCAGTTATTTCAAGTATGTATCGGGAAATAACTAATAAATCAGGTATTTACCAATTTTAGCTTCCTCTGTACGTGTGTAATGGTAACTTTCCCTAGCTGTTATTCACCTGATGATTGGCACCCCCCTTTCCTCAATTTGGGATTGGCACCCGTGGCGAGCCACCTCCTCGTGGTGGGTGCTGGGTAACGCGAAGAGCTCGCCGACACCCCCGTAGTGGACCCGGGGGGATATTTGGTCCACCAACCCGTGGGTTGCGGCCCTGTGTCGGCGGAGGAGGGGATCCTGGTGGTTGAGGGCAATAGGGACCTGCAATCGTGTTCCTGTTGCTCAATACACCACTTTGGCCCTGACTTCGCCTAGACGGGTGGTCGAATGGGCCCGGTTCGACCAATCGGCTGGTCATGCCAAGCCCTGTGCGGGGATTATTCATGTAATTGCACAAATTTGATTTTGTGTTTGTTTCGATTTTGGTCTTGGCTTTTCACTAACAAAACATTTTAGATTTGAAAACTGATGTTATGAACTTTGCCTAGAGTCTAATGCTTATACCCAGAAGGCGGTGGCCCATGGGCCAATCTGGTGGAATAATTCTTTAATTTTTCTGCTGGAGTATATCATCCGGGTATCCTTGGTGCTTCAAGCTGGAGATCCGCTTGTTTTTAGCATTGTCCTTGTGATACTCCGTGGTGGGTGGGGAGCTCGGATGATGAAAAATGACTTATTCACCATGGCTTACGAAACTCCCTCAAAAAAAACCTAAACGTCCACTTGACAATGATGATGAACAGCGACCTTCACAATCTATTGATTACTGGCCACGGTTTCTAGTGATTGAAACTATTGATAAAACACCGTTGAAATTAAATCCGTTTGCGGTTTCTAAAGGCATTGAAGGCATTGCAGGAGACGTGAAAAACATTAGACGCTTGCGTTTAGGTGCTTTGTTAATTGAATGTAGCAAACGACAGCAAGCATCCAACCTCCTTTCCATTGAATCATTTGTTGGTACACCTGTGTCCGTTTCTGCACACCGAACTCTAAACACAAGTAAAGGTATTGTAAGAGATCGGGATGGATTGTTCTCTGACATGACTGAACTGGATATAGCCACCGAAATGAAAGACCAAGGCGTCATGTTTGTCAAACGATTTACCACCCGTAAAAACTCAGAAATCCATCAAACAAATACGTATCTCTTTTCGTTTTCTTCTCCAACTGCTCCTCAATCCATAAAGGCTGGCTACTGCAATATCAGGGTTGAGACATACATTCCCAACCCTCTCAGGTGTTTCAAATGTCAGAAGTTTGGTCACGGTGTGAACACCTGTACGTTGTCTGTCACGTGCGCTCACTGCAGTGAGAAAACGCATGTGACGGAAGATTGTGAGAGCAGTTTTAGAAAGTGTGCCAACTGCTTTGGAGCACACTCGTCGTCCTCCAAGGAGTGCCCGATGTGGAAAAAGCAGATGGAGATTAACAAAATTAAATTTACTAGAAACATCAGTTTTGCAGAAGCTAAAAAACTTGTACAATCTCCAGAACTAACTGAAACGTATGCATCAGTAACTAGACCAGACCACTATCAGATTCAACCCTAAAACAATCCAAAGTCAAAACTACATCAATAACCTGTCGAACAGACTTGACATGGGTGAAAACTAATACTCCCGAGAGGTTTTCACCGGAACAATCCACCCAAACATCAGTTTCAGCCCAAATCCAATCTGAGTCTTTGAGTAATCATGACACATCTACACCACAGGAGATAGCACCATCTCAGTCCAGTGCAAATGTCAAACAGGTTGTTAAAAGTAAACCCAAACCAAGGCCAGATCTTTCTAAAAAACTTCAGAGTGGCAGAGTCTCCAAAGGATCAGAAAATCGTGTTCAACTTTATAATAAATATGGTTCGCTTGAGGACATGGAAGTGTCCGAACACACCCATCAAAGGGCACATAGCTTGTCGCCCACCAAAAAAGTGTGGGGCAGATCCCCAATCAATGCCCCTAAAAGATAGTCCGTTCCAAAACTGTAGTACAGTGGAATTGTAGAGGGTTAAGGACCAATTTCAATGAGTTACAGCTACTAATCCAGGATTTTGCACCATCGGCCTTCTGTCTGCAGGAAACCTATTTGAAGCAGACAGATGCTTTTGATTTACGTCAGTTCGTTTCATATAATTATTTGTCACCTCCGGGTGACAGGGCCACAGGAGGGTCTTCAATCCTTGTAAAGCAGGATGTTATCCATAGTCCTGTAGCACTCACAACAAATCTCCAAGCTGTTGCAGTGAGACTAACTCTTCATGTTACCTTTACACTATGCTCTCTGTATATTCCGCCTTCTTCAGCACTCCAGCAGTCTGATCTACAAGGTCTCTATGACCAACTTCCTAAACCTTGCATCATAATGGGTGATCTCAATGACCATAACCCAATTTGGGGTGGTACAAACACTAACACTAAAGGAAAACTACTGGAAGATTTTATAGCCAATAATGACTTGTGTATATACAATGATGATTCAAGCACTTATCTGCATCCTGCAACTGGCACCTACTCTTGTCTAGATTTGTCTCTTGCAGACTCTACTCTACTTAATGAATTTGATTGGTCAGTCCACAATGACCTCTGTGGAAGTGACCACATTCCAACTATATTATCAGAAAATACTCCATCTGACTCTCCATCATATACCAGGTGGAATTTTGCCAAGGCAGACTGGTCGTTATTTCAAACTTTATGTGCATCTAATTTAAGACCCGAATGTTTCAGTCATATAACCGATCCTATTCAATTATTTTCTGACGTTTTAAATAAAATTGCTGATGAATGTATACCAAAGTCCTCTACAACTCCACATGTACGGAAACCATGGTTTAATACAGATTGTAGACAAGCCAGGAAAGCGAGGAAAAAGGCAGAAAATTATTTCCGTCGTCACCCAACTGTCCATAATTTAAACAAATTTAAGATACTCAATGCGAAGGCGCGTCGTACTTTCAAACAAAATAAACGGCAATCTTGGAGGAACTATGTCTCCAAAATTAACTCACGTACGCCAATGTCTAAGGTATGGAACATGGTTCAAAGAATTAAAGGCAAAGGTTCAAAAGTTGCTGTTCACCATCTTGAAGATGATGACAATTTAATTACTGACACACCTAGAATTGCAAATAAACTTGGAGAAACACTTGCCAAAAATTCATCATCGACAAATTATGTTCCTGAGTTTCAGAGATACCAGAAACAACAGGAAAAGACAAAACTTAATTTCGCTTCAAATAATGGTGAAGACTACAATGAAGTGTTTTCTTTACATGAGCTACATATTGCACTTGAGCAAGCTCATGACACGGTAACTGGTGATGATAATATACATTATCAGCTACTGAAACACTTACCTGAACCATGTCTAATGGCACTTTTAGATATATTTGATCAAATATGGACGTCGGGGGAATTTCCCCCTTCATGGCGTAATGCCATTGTAGTCCCAATATCAAAACCTGGCAGGGATCATACAGATCCGTCGAATTACAGACCGATATCTCTAACCAGTTGTGTCTGTAAAACCATGGAACGTATGGTAAATAATAGATTAACTTGGTATCTTGAAACCAATAACCTGATCACAAATATTCAGTGTGGTTTCAGGAAAAATCGTAGTACCATTGATCATTTGGTACGTTTAGAATCCTTCGTTAAAAATGCTATAGTAAATAAACAACACGCTGTATCGATTTTCTTTGATCTCGAGAAAGCTTATGATACGACCTGGAAGCATGGCATTTTGAAGGATTTACATGATTTTGGGTTCAGAGGCCGTTTGCCTCTTTTTATATCAGAGTTTTTAAAAGACAGGCAATTTCGAGTACGAGTGGGTTCAACCCTGTCTGATCATTACAATCAGGATCAGGGTGTCCCTCAAGGCAGTATTTTGTCCGTCACTTTATTTAGTATTACAATCAACAGTTTATCCAAGGTTTTAAATGATTCAATTGATGGATCACTTTTTGTGGATGATTTTAACATTTCTTGTCGTGGTAAAAATGTGCGTACTATTGAACGGCAGCTACAACTTTGTTTAAATAAAATAAATAAATGGTGCCTTGAAAACGGCTTTAAATTTTCTAAATCCAAAACTAATTGCATACATTTTTGTAGGAAATATAAGCCGCATAAGGACCCTGAACTATCTTTAAATGGCTCTCCCATCAAGGTTGTAAAGGAGGCCAAGTTCCTGGGTTTAATTTTCGATTCTCATTTAACCTTCTTGCCACACATTAAATCCCTTAAAGCTAAATGTCTGAAGGCACTCGATTTGTTAAAGGTTGTTTCAAATTCCAAGTGGGGAGGGGATCAAGTTACCCTCCTTCACTTATACAGATCATTGGTACGATCTAAACTTGACTATGGCTCCATTGTATATGGTGGAGCCTGTAAAAGCAACCTTAAACTATTAGATTCTGTCCACCACCAAGGTCTAAGACTTTGTCTTGGATCTTTTAGAACCTCACCTGTTGCCAGTCTCTATGTTGAGGCTGATGAACCATCTCTTACACAACGCCGTATAAAACTGTCTTTACAATACATCACTAAGTTATATTCTAATAAATCTAACCCTGCCTATAACTGTGTGTTCAGTCCGCTTTATGAGAATTTGTACGACAAGAGGTCTTCTCTTGTTCCACCTCTAGGACACAGAATTAAACCCTTTCTTTCTTCGGCCGGCATTGAGCTGGAAAACATGGCTCCCTCCCGTCTTCTTGCTTCTCCTCCATGGCAGTTGGTTAGGCCACAAGTTGACCTAACATTAACTTCATTTAAAAAATCAGAAACTAATGAATTACAATATAAACAAGAATATAATCAATTAAAAACTAAATATAGCAATTACAAATCCTTATTTACAGATGGTTCCAAGAACGATGGTGCAGTAGCTTGTGCCACTGTCATTGGATCCAGAACAATAACTTCTAGGTTACCAGGCCACAGCTCTATTTTTACTGCAGAAGCAAACGCCATATTAACTGCTCTTAAATATATTCAAAGACATCCTAAACACAAACAGTACATAATCTATTCAGACTCTCTTTCGTGCCTTCAGGCTATTAAAAACCTAGCATGTAAACATCCACTTTTAATAGAAATTATTGAACTTTATGACTATCTTGCGACTGGCCAATATGACATTGTCTTCTGTTGGTTACCAAGCCATGTTGGAATCTCTGGTAATACTTTGGCTGACCTTGCTGCTAAGGCAGCGCTAAACAAATCTGTTACACCACTTCATACTCCCTATACTGATTATAAAGCTACCATTAGATCTTACATCCGTGATCTGATGCAGAAGCAGTGGGACACCCAAGTAGGTGTCAATAAATTACATGCAATAAAACCATTTGTTGGTTACACCTACTTGGGTTGTCAATCCAGATTTGAAGAGGTCATTATACGACGATGTCGTATTGGCCACACTAGGTACACGCATGAATATCTTTTGAAAGGTGAGGATCCTCCGTTCTGCATCCCTTGTGATGAAATCATCACGGTCAAGCATATCTTGCTTGACTGTGTTGAATATTCCATCACAAGGGACAATTATTTTAAATCAAGAACTATGAAGGACCTTTTTAGTAACGTACGTTCTCATTTAATTATTGCATTTTTAAAAGAATTGAATTTATTGACTGACATGTAAATAAATAAGTATTTTATGATTGGAAGTTGAATTAGCAGCTAAGATTGTTAGTGGCTGTATCCTCGAAGGGGGTTGAAGTACCGTAAAATTATTGTCCTCCTGAGAGGGTACGTAAGTCCCAAAACGGTTTAAGTCAGATTTAATCTTCCACTTCTTTAATCGTAGAATATGTGTCATTTTAATTTATGGCTAATCTTGCACACAGTCGCCAACAGCTGAGGGGATGGTGTAAATCCAGCCAGGGACCATGCAGGTAGCAGAGGTACTGTAAGTCCCCATGGTCCCTGGTATGGTGATCTACCCTCTGTTGTTGGCGATCTATAGCCTGTTTTTAATGTTGTACTGTCCAAATAGTGATACTATCATTTTTTTAAGTTTCTACGCTAGTTTTAATACTAACTGTGATAGTCTATTGGTTTTACTGTCCTTCGTAGACAGGGTCTTCATAATATCGATATATATTCTTTTTTGTCATGTCTGTTCTCGTCACGATATGGCTGCAATATTGCCGATGTGACGTTAAATATTAACTCACTCACTAAATTGGGGATTTGCCAATGACTTGATATATATCAGCCACAGTTGTCATTCTCAGGTACCTTAGAACGTGTACATTATATCCTAATTCATCAGGAAACACAATGTGCACACAACCATCACCTTTAGTTCAGCTTTAATCATACATTGACATATCAAATCATTAATAACTTCAATTGTAGACTTTAAGAGGAATTTAGGAAATGTAACGCACATCACTTGTAAGCAGGATGCAGACTTCCATCTTGTTGTGTGATCTTTCCAAGCTCCTTTCTGTAGCATCAACTGTCCGAGTGGCGGATAGTTCCATCAGTGCTTGGCATGGTATTCTTGACAGTCTGATGTTTGTAAACCTCACATGTGTTACAAACATAGTAATTTTGATCACTGATTGATCCTGTAATTATTCCACCGGTATTCCGCTTTAAGTGGCACAACATCGGCATAAGCGAACTAATCCAGACAAACTGTATTTGTACAAGTCACGATGACTGGGGATATTGTCCGAAAATAATAAATCAAAATTGGAACTCGAGATTTCATTTCGGACAGTTATTTGGGTTTGAACCACAAGTGCTTTGAACATGACAGCATCTTTTTATGTTAATGTACAAAACAACGTATTTATAGGAACGCACACCGTACACGTGACAGTACATAAATGTTAATGCCCTGGTGCGGTATATTGGTGCAAGGGTTTGTTTAAACAGATTTAAGAATGTCGATGCCTAATGAGAAAACCATCATGACTCCGCTCAGGAAATAGTAAAAGGTAACATACGAGTGACATACAGATATGTGATGGCAAGGCAGAAATGATGTGTACATACGAGTGACTTACAGATATGTGATGGCAAGGCAGAAATGATGTGTGCACATATGTTGCATATTTTATAACCAAATATTTTATGTACGACGCGTATGTACGACTTCATGAGGCTTTCAGTCTCATCTATGCAGAACTGATATCTCTTCATCATATTTCCCTGATCGGATTGTGAACTTCCAGAGAAGTAGAAAAAACAGATTATGGAATTTCCTATACTGGCTCACAATATCCTTTTTAGTACCAGGACAAGTAATTTTTTGAATGTCATTGAATTATGAGATCATCGCATCAGCACCAATGTTGATTCTTAACTTCGTTATGTCGTTATACTCGTTCCAAATTGTAATAGGCACTTATGAAGATAATCAATTTCCACCAAGCGTTTCTGGATGAAACACGATGCTGTTGTCACTTCTTACTAAACTTAAATTGGATCCATTTGAAATGTGGCTTTTGGAAACAGTCCCAAAAAAGAGTGATTTAAGCCATGAAAAACACTCCTGAATACATTTCACATTCAACTTTATTGAAGTCCTATTCTGTGGATTCCTTGGATGTGGACGATTTTGGTTAAGGACGTTGAAAGTAAAACATTAATCTGCAGTAAGGATGGAAAGGATAAGTTCCACAATATTTGGAATAGCAATCTTTGAACGATTTTAACATAGTGCATTTGAAACATCTTTCTGTATCCGACACAGCTGTTTTCGATTTTACCTCTTAGTTTTTCAATTAGAATTTGCTATTTATTTTCTACGTCCAATCAATTATCAAATATCGCATTTTCACTTCCCATGGGAAGGCCAACATATCAATCCTTGTCGAGTATAGTCTATTCCATCAAGTCTGTTCAAGCATTATGAAGAGCTATGAAGTAGAAATGGTGCCTCCTTGAACCACTTTGTCTTCATCTGAATTGATTTAAATGCATTGGCAAACATAAAAATCTGAAATGTTTAATCACATTACTTTCAGTGTACACTGGAAACAGTATTGGTGGAAAGGTAAACCCAATCTGGAAATGTACTTTTAACAAATATGGAGTTTTGTAAGGTTGGTGTTTTCATACGAAGATGTTTGACTACTCGCCTTTGTAACTGCATGGGCTGTTTTATTTTTAAACAAACAATTCACAAATGTTCACTTCAGGTTTCACCATTTATATTGGAAAACAGTAGGAACTGATGCAGCTGCAAGTAGACGTCTTAACGTGTTAAAGATGCTAAAACAGGTTTGGCAGAGACCATACAAACAGTTGATCCTTGCAGCTGAATGAGCCTTTCGCGTTTTGATATGAACATACCCCCGCCTGTCTGAAATAGCTAAGTTTACCTCATAGTCGTCATGTCTTCAGACTAATGTTGTCAAGCTTAACCATCTGGTTGCACGTAGTAACTTTCTTATTGATTTCTTGACACTCTAAACAACTATCCCGCCATACGCTGGTTACACCGAGACATGGTTTTTCCATTACTCAGGCTAATGAAGGAAGATACGCTTGAATCACGGCGGATTACACGTAGCCTTTGACTAACTGACTTAAACTGATACTGATCAGCTGATAGTTGTTACTTCCATCATGTGAAGTTCAAGTGATCAAAATATTGTGTCTTCCCAATGTCAGGTTTTGTTTGTTGCCTGAAATTGGTAACCCTATTAGTACACACACAGCTGATTGCATATGTATCCTGAAGGTTGCTGGTCTTCAGCAACCCATGCTTGTCATAAGAGGCGGCTAACAGGATCTTGTGGTCAGGCTCACTGACATGTTTGACACAAGGAATCGTATCGCAACTGTGTAGATGGATGCAATTGCTGTTGATCACTGGATTTTCTGGTCCAGTTTCGATTATGTACATATCTCCTTCAGACTGCTGGAATGTTGCCGCGATGTTAAACAGCTGATAAGTATAAACCACAAGCAGAGCAGACACCTGTCAAAGATTGAAAACGTCGCACACGGGCCACGTGTTCTAAACGAGGCTTTTGTTACTGTGCCATTTACAGCCAAAGGTTGTGCCGTTTATAGGTTTATACGTCTTATAAACCTTGAAAGAAATATGTGAAAAAGGTCCATGCAAGTCTAGAATTCGTGGCAAGTATAGATTTAACTTCAGAGACTAGTTGTTAGTGTGTCTCATGGTATGCACGGTTCATTCTGTGAGTTGTCACAAGTACAAGAAACAAAACCACATCCAACATAAGTCATTGCCGACAGTCCAGTCCATTGTCATATTCCAACTCAATTAAATCAATAGGTTTTGTTTATGAAGCATAAACAACAACTGATGATACTTAGTGTTTTTGAGAAGAGAATATATTGTACACATATGTTTGCATTGTGTAGCATAGAATGTCCCGATTGTTTGGGGTTTATTATGATGGAATGCTTAGCTTATATGTGATCCTCAGCCCTCGTATCGTTATCCGTAATCGTTCTCCACCTATAACGTCAATTATCGTACCTCACACATAAATGTTGTTTTCTGACTGGCTGAGTTCTCTTACATCAATTTCATCTTACCCTGCTCTTTCATTAATTACAACTAACCCTGCCTACAAACAAGCAGTATTTCTATGCATCCCGCTGCCGAACTGGTGGTAGTAATTCTTCATCTCGAATAACATTAAGTCACGGAAATTACCGATGTTATACAAATCTATTGAAGGGAGATAAATTGTAATCTGTTTTTTCTTGTGGTCTGCAAATTCGAGCGATTTCTATAAACAGTTTTGTACGCGTGCTTCAAGCCATACCAAATTAACATTGAGGGTGTTCAGTTAGATAAATATGCTTTCACTGACTGCTCAGGGCCCATGGAACATAAACATACATAAGGGGTACATCAACTCATGTTCCCCTCAAGACCAGAGTACACATTTTAATGTACCAAGTTTCTAATACACGAAGTGGATGTAGGATACGGCCATACAGGATCGATGAATAATATCAATTTTCCAACTTGAGGAAAACTCCAAAGAATTCGTTCGAAAACTTACTACCTGTTTTCATGCTTATCATATCCGACAAATACAAAGGAAGGGTTGAAACGACATCCCAGATAACCTCTGTTAAAAGAAGAAGCAGTTGTACAAATTCTTATGTGAACAAACAGCGGCAGATATAGTGAAGGTAGGGCTAGGAAAACTATCAAACATTACCATGTGTTAGTTGCTGATGTGCATATCAGTTGAAATGGTTATTTGAACATTGTTCTGGGTTATACGTTGTGGTATTAATTCAGCAACAATGCTCTAGTTGTCATACATGGTTCATGAAGATTCAGTAAGAGGCAGTGGTATTGTAGATATGCGTGGGCAATTTTCTTACGTGTTCCATTTGAGTTGGCTATTGTTTCTCATATCGCACCTCAAGTTACCAGAACTGTGTGTGATCATTATCATACCCTGGACCTCACTGCAAGTTTAATTTTGCAGACACATGGATATTGCCATCGGTGCCGGTTGTAGTCTCTGCTCCTGTATTATATTATCTTTGACGTTGTACTGCTATTACATGCTGTTCTGCCGTTGTACTTCCTTTGCACTGATTTGTGAAATTAGTTGATATGAGTTGATTGCATGACTTTGATGTGTTGTTTTTTGTTGTCACAATTCAATTTTAGACAGTTTTCCGTTTCAACCTTTCTGAATGCTATAAAAGAGTAATGTATTTTGTTTTGTTAACCGTCTTGTCCTATAAAAAAGGTTTTCTGAATTTCTGAACTTGAATATGCTCAGCTAAAGTCAAATTTGTTCAACTTTAAATATTTTCAGCAAATAGCTTGGCTTTTAGGGGTTTCACCATATGGCGATTTGCCAAATGGGATCATGCGAGCAATTACAGAATTCCAGTACTGCCAAATGGTTTTTGAGCGCCCATACCAGCCGTATTATGAACGTTGTTGAATTATCAAATTATCTCGTCAGCACAACGGTTGAGTCTTGACATCATTGAGTCATTATCCTCCTTCCAAAATGTAATAGACACTTTTGACGTGAATCGTTTTCCCAACAGGCTTTTCCGAATGTAATATCATGGTATTAACGTTTCTCAATGATTAAACTGAATCTATTTCCATCACACTTCTGGGCAAATGGCACAATAAAGGGTGATTGGGGTCTAAGAACACACTTTTGACTACATTTTTGACCTGATATTCTGAAAGAAATACATGAATTCTGTGAATTAGTGTGCATATAAAAAATATAGGCTTCATCCATTGTTCTTGTCTGAAATATCTCGGGATTTCGACAAAAAGTGGTTCACTTAAAGATGTTTCCCTGTAGGGATCGTGAGAGGATACTTCTCAGAATTATTTGTGAAAGTGCACATTGTTTGTCAAAACTGGTCTTTAAGGAGCACAAATTGTTTGGAAATATATTTTCTCGGGTCTTAATCGACTTTTCAACCTACATTCTACTCTTGGATAAATAAGGGTGTGTTACCTACTATTTGAAACTAATCTTCAGCAACTTGTACTTGTCGCAAGAAGCAACTGAAGGGATTGGGCGGTGATTGGATGATTCATGCTATTGTACACCACGTACTTTGATGTCAATCACAAGATTCCTGCTAAAATTGTAATGTATTACTCACTTTGTCTAAGCAAAGATTACAGATGGTTGGAGGTGGCCAATTAGACCAGGTGATCAGACTGTTGAGAGTGGTTGATTGCGTCACAATGGTGGTGAATTCACAGTATTAATCACTGGATTGTCATGTCCATAATTCCATTGACATTGTTGGCTGCTGCAGCGTTAACAAATACATAGGGGATAAAAACAAAAGCTATACAAAAGGACACTACGACTCAACACCACTTCAGACGTGAACACTTGAAAATGTTCATTTGTGAGTTAATTTCGGGGAGGCATGCTTCCTGTATTCCTGTGTATCTGTTCCCAAAGAAGAATATCAAATTGATATGGATTATACAATCCGAACGATCTGAGAACTCTTTAACTACTTTAAACAAACTACTTTGACTGTCAACTTGCCAAAACATATCGCGGAAGTGCAAGTAATCCGCATCCTTTTCTCTTAAATGTGTAACTATGCTAATTCTTAAAAGTGGACGGAAGCTGTCATATAAGCATCCTTTCATATTGCTGACTTCCATATTGCCTGGCGAGACGTGTCAGAATGATCTCAGTTGTTCGCATTGTTCTTTTATCCCCATTATTACTACGGTAACTGTATTCTATTTCTGAGGTTCTTGTTGTTATTTTGCGCTAGTAAATGTAGTTTAATGACGATTTCAGAATTCATTTCATGTCTATTTCCGACAATATAAAAGGTTCCCAATCAGGGAGGCAGCGAAATCTTTCTGAGAGGATGGGAGGATTTGTCCCACAAGTAATGAACTGAATGTAAAATGAAAAATGTTAACTCAGTTATTGAATTCCTATCTGAAGCCTGACAAACCAACATGTGCTGGAATCCAGTTTCCAGGAAACATAAGCAATATGAAAATATCCTGCCGCAATTGATGATGATGATGTTTATGTTTTTGTTGTACCAGCGTTCTAATTGCTGATGAACCAATAGAATAACATGTTGTGGACACAGTCTGAAATTGAATAAATTGCTTTTAGCTCTAAAATGTACCATATATTATTCCAGCAAAGCCTGTTTTATGTCTTCTGTAAGTGAAGCTTGCCAAGAAAGATCTTAAGAACTAAAGTTTGTTTGCGTTTGTGGTTTTTCAGCAACCATGGCATGACGATTCTTCTTTCATCTCAAAACAAAAACTACAGTATTGCCAAAAAATCCTGATGGGATGTGTGTGGACCACATTACAACACTTGTGTTTTCTACAAGGTTAATTGTCTATAAAGGTAAATTCATAATTAGGAAGCTATATTTTAAAGGGACCTGAGCAGTACAGACAGTCTGGAATTCTCTTGAATTTTCTGCAAGAGACAAGGCGAAAACGTAAATATATTTCGGGTTTTTCAGCGCCATCTCACCAAAGTAGAGGACGGCAGGATAACCTAGTGGTTTACGCGTTCGCTTGTCACGCTGAAGTCCTGAGTTCGATTCGTCATAAGGGCACAATGTGTGAAGCCCAGTTCTGGTCTCCCTAACGGTTATATTGTTGGAATATTGTTAAAAGCGGTGTGAAACCAGGCTCAACCACTCACTCAGCAAAGAGGGTAACATATTGAAACGTAAGAAGTGTTACGGCTAAAAATTTCGCTGTGACAAAGGTGAAAGAAATCCCCTGTGAACCAGCAAAACAGAAAAAAGACAAGTCTAAAACATTCAAATATTGTATTATTAAGCAGATAGAGCAAGTTATACAAAGTCACAAGTCAATTTCACAATGCTGACGTCAAATACAATAGAAATGAGACAAAATCTAAGGCAGTGGGTCACGAAATATATAGCAAACTCACCAAAGTCTTAGTCGGTTATATAAAAAAGTGATAAAGATTCCTTGGCTGGAAATGTAAATATAGAGATACAGCTGTAGTGTGAAGAACACATTACGTTTTAATAAGGTTTTAGTCAATAGGTAAATGTCAAACCGTTTGACACGCGTGACTTTTATTGTTCTGATCCACAATACGGCAGACATAGATGCCAATGTTCTCCAATAAATGTCTGAAGTCTTCCCCATCCGTCGTATAAATGTTGAAGCATATGACCCTGTGTTGTGTTCGTCCATCACCGATTTATGAATTTTGATTTATGAATTTTGATTTATGAGTAACATGATGATAGATTGCTGCAGAAACCTGCCCCGGAAATGTAGGAAAAAACCCAAAACAAACCCCCCCTCCCCAAAACAAAAAACAAACAAAAAAAACCAAAACACCTGAAACTGAAAATAAAAGAACAGATAGTTATTATTTGTTTTATAAAATCAATAATAATTAATTAGGTTTTTGAAACAATCGGCATTTTGTCTCATAACAGAAAAATAGAAATGACTCTAAACGAAATACAATTTTTGTAGCGCACATATATTTGAAGAAAACACCAAAAACCAGGAGGTTGTGGCAAATTAATAAATGGAACTATAGTTTGTGATGTATATCAGTCTGACAGTTAAGGATTGTCCTTATCTCACTCTGTAGCAAATAACTCACCCCTTCAGATAAAAGATATTGTGACATTTTACAATCGTTTTGTTTTGAAAAGAGTGAACTTTTGCCATACTACGAGGAGGAATATGTTTTTGGACGTTTGATGTGTAATAAATCAGTGTGGAATAAACAATAATTTGTGAAGAAAACCAGAGGGGCAGTAATGATCCTTTTGACATATGTGATCATATCTACGTTATAAAACTTTGGTTCCAGAATAAAAGGTTGTTAGTCATAAGGTCTTGTAATCTTCTTTTGGTTAAGTGCTTTTTTCTATGAACTTTCATGTAAAATATGTTTCATAGTCATAAAATGTTGCAATCATTGGAAAAGTAGTGATAAATGTTGACGTTCCATCAGATATATTGGCTTGCTATTACTGGAATAAAGAAGATGGGTTTATCGAGGTAATAATTAGTTTGTTGTAACAACCATGATACAAGAGAGTATGACGCTATCAGTTCAATCGACTGTATGCTGCTACAGATGTCCTGGGATAGTTGTTTCAAGTCATTCAAAATTCACCACGCGTGTTTTCTGACTCTGCTTATTACTTAAAAATGATGTGTTAACTATCGGACGCACTTTAAGAGGCATTACCTTCGATAATCTTGAAAAATAGGCTGGAAATAATTGTAAAACTGAGATAAAGTAATCACTTATTCGACATGCTACTTATAGCAATAGGTTAATAGAAACCGCAATCAGTTCATACAAAGTGGGCCCCATATCGCCTCCTGTGGGAACAGCTGGCATGTCTGCCTGTCTGCCTGCATGTCTGTCTGTATGTGTGTGCAAGTGCGTGCTTGCGTGGATGAATGTATGTATGTCTGTGTGTGTGTGTATGTATGTATGTATGTATGTATGTATGTATGTATGTATGTATGTATGTATGTATGTATGTATGTATGTATGTATGTATGTATGTATGTATGTATGTATGTATGTATGTATGTATGTATGTATGTATGTATGTATGTATGTATGTATGTATGTATGAACGCACACATGCACGCAGGCACATAGCAACAGACAGGTCACCATTTGCATAAAAAACTTATTATGTGCTTGTTACCAGACACCCTACACATGCATGCCTGCAATGATGGCTTTAACAAACTAGAAAATCAGTGATAGACCGGAATGTTCATGATAATGAATGCACATAGATAACAAGGAAATGTCGGTTTTGTTAGCTCATTATCCTCCACCGGATGCATGACAGTCCTAATTTTCTATAACTAAGCATAGCCATGTTGCACTTAGTATCAACAGTTTCCCCTTAAAGATTAAATCCCAAACATCAAAACACTAATATTGAAGCTTTGAGGAAACATTGAATGTACAAACACAGGCAAAAAGTGCTGACTGAAGATAACACGAACTCCAGGTCTCGAATGATAACACTCTACATGATTTGAAAGATCAGTAAAGTTTGGGCAATGATTTGTCTCCTATTCTGCACATGACTGATCTTAACACATCACGTTACAGTCTACATACAGATTATAACACCTTACTCACACTCCGTACAGTGTCACATCAGAGCGTGGAGGTCCAACTGTGACCTTCCGGGTTGTTTACAACGCTCTTGTCATACCCGTAGGGGAATCAATGGCTGTTGTTGAAAACATTTAAAGACTTTTTAATTGGGTATTGGATCATACTCCTCATGGTTGAAAATATGTATGACTTTGCAAAGGAAGTTCTGTGGCAAAGGGAGATAACTGCTCTTTTGCAGAATTGATGAATTCGATTGCTTTTGGTTTGAGTGTGATGTGTTCAGGTTTTTAGACTTTAAAGAAATAGTTTCACAATTGGGGTTTTCTTCGCTTGGCCACCTGCTAAGGAAGCATCAAATTAAATGGGGCATTTTTTGTGTCAGTTTGATGTTAGAATTTACTGTGATTTTTCAACCGCATTACAACGCATCTGACTTGCTACTGACTGTTGCTAGCATGATAAGTGGAAGTTCATTTTGGAATTTTCAGTTGATTTTACGGTTTGTGGAGATGATCGGAATTGATTTTACTTCATGTCATTTCATTTATCAAAGTCTGGAATTGTTTCAGACAAATAGGGTCAGGAGATTAGTGACACAGAGAAAAGGACTGTTACCTGATATACGGTAAACGTATGTGATACCACAGCTGGATAATTGGCTAAAGAATCACCTGCACGACAAAAGCAACCCGTGAGACTAAATATTGTTCCATCTCCGATATTCCCGATTCCTGACTGAGTTTTGAAAGAACTATTTCAGGCCACGGCCACCAATGATCCAGTAGTCTGTAAATGGTCGAATCTGAATGATGAAAAGACAGTGGTTAACGTCATGAGCATTGATATAAGCAACTGGGTAGGGTGACATGCAACATCAAGTGACATCAACAACACCAACAACAACCCTGACAATCTAGTGCCACGTGTTGCCTCTCAGGACAAGCATGAGCGGCTGACGGGCACCCAATGAAATGAGTGATCTTAAATATACCCCGGTGACGAGGGTTTTTTTGTCTCCAGAATCATTTGAAGTTGTATTTTACTAATTTTGAGTGACAAATGATGTATTCATCTATGTCCATTAAGTATGAAGTGTTTCCTACAAAAGTAGCGTGAATGCGTGAATGACATTGTATCTGCAAAACTGTTGCCGTTTCCACATGCATCTGTTTTCGCTATATTTTTCACTTCGCACTGCGAGCTGGTGTTGTGATCCTATTATCTTACTGAATTCTTGCCGGCCAATTTTGGTTATGTCTGCAATTGATTTTGCATTTGATTTGGTGTTAACCATCTGAGGCAAATAAATTTTCTGTTTATGTAACTTAACTTCTGAATTTCCATGGTCAATAAAATCGCCCTACCGATGGAACTGTTTATGCACTGCGATCGCGCATGTACTCGCCCGATAGAACGCGAACAGTGCAATCATCGGAATCACGAGGATGTCGCGAATTCAGCTCGCGTTGGGATATCAGCTCTTGTCAAGTGTCACTTGACCAAATACATGTAAAGTCGTTGTCCAGTTATTTCAAGTATGTATCGGGAAATAACTAATAAATCAGGTATTTACCAATTTTAGCTTCCTCTGTACGTGTGTAGTGGTAACTTTCCCTAGTTGTTATTCACCTGATGATTGACGCCCCCCTTTATGAGTTCGATTCCTAAATTGGGGATTTCCCAAGGACTTGATATATATCAGCTACAGTTGTCATTCTTAGGTACCTTAGAACGTGTACATTATATCCTAATTCATCAGGAAACACAATGTGCACACAACCATCACCTTTAGTTCAGCTTTAATCCTACATTGACATATCAAATCATTAATAACTTCAGTTGTAGACGTTAAGAGGAATTTAGGAAATGTAACGCGCATCACTTGAAAGCAGGATGCAGACCTCCATCTTGTTGTGTGATCTTTCCAAGCTCCTTTCTGTAGCATCACCTGTCTGAGTGGCGGATAGTTCCATCAGTGCTTGGCATGGTATTCTTGACAGTCTGCTGTTTGTAAAACCTCACAAGTTTCTCGATACGAGTTCTTACGTGCCTCAAACCTAGTTATTTTGATCATTGATTGATCCTGTAATTTATTCAACTTTAAGTGACACAACATCGGCATTAGCGAACTAATCCAGACAAACTGCATTTGTACAAGTCACGATGACTGGGGATATTGTCCGAAAATAATAAATCAAAATTGGAACTCGAGATTTTATTTCGGACCGTTATTTGGGTTTGAATCACACGACAGCATCTTTTCATGTTAATGTACAAAACAACGTATTTATAAAAACGCACACGGTACACGTGACAGTACATAAATGTTAATGCCCTGGTGCGGTATATTGGTGCAAGGTTTTGTTTAAACAGATTTAAGAATGTCGATGCCTGATGAGAAAACCATCATGATTCCGCTCAGGAAATGCTGAAAGATAACATATGAGTGACTTACAGATATGTGATGGCTAGGCAGATATGATGTGTACATATGAGTGACTTACAGATATGTGATGGCTAGGCAGATATGATGTGTACACATATACATATCCGGACCGCGATATCCGCACAGTCGCTATCTGTAACCAATCCTGTTTACTATATACACTCATTACCTGTCGATTCATTAATCCGATGCTTCAGTCTCCGTATCCGGACGTTAATTAGCGGTACCAGATTAGCTAGTTACACATGGTTTTGCTTCATTAATCCGGCGATACATCAAAGAGATTCGGATAATAGCCTTACCTCGTGAGCGCCTGTGATTAGCGCTGGTCTTCATCGGCTGACTTCAATGGTAATTGTCAAATGAGGTGACACTTCTGAGTTGAACATGTCATTAGTTTGTGATTTTAATCAGTTAATAGGTTTCACTTTTGTTTAGTTTGAATAATACCTGTCATGTTTCCCGGCTGTATAAAATATCGATGGAGTCAAAATGATATCAGCTGCACTTGACACCTGTCAGTCACAATGGCAAGTGCCGCCCCTAAGCGTAAACGATGTGAAATTACTGCCGCACAAAAAAGAGAAATTTGTAGATACAAAGATAAAAATCCTAAAGCCAGTTTTGATCTGATTAGTAAACACTTTGGTCAAGAATTCGGACACTCAATCGGCAAGAGCACAATTTTTGACATTTGGCATAATAAGGAGAAATGGCTAAACATTGGGGAAGATTCGGCTTCTTTAACCAGGGCAAGAAATGCTAAACATAAAAAATTAGAGGAGGCTCTTTATGTTTGGGCAAATGAAATGACAAGTAAGAACGCCTCGGTCAGTGATGTTATCCTGTTAGAAAAGGCTAAGGAATTTGGAAACAAAATGGACATCCATGATTTTGGCTATTCACGCGGGTGGCTTTACCGCTTCAAATCACGTTATTCAATTTCGAAACAAGTTAATCAAGGGGAAGCAGCTAGTGCTGATAAACCCGCTGTAGTTCGTGGGCGAGAGGAGCTGGAAGCCGTTCTGAAAGAATATGACGAAGATGACATCTTCAGTACTGATGAGACAGGATTGTTCAACAAACTCGGACATAACCACATCCTGGCAAGCCAGAAAATGCCCGACAGAAAGAAATCTAAAGAAAGGATCACCATCGCCTTGTGTGCGAATGCAAGCGGTACAGTCAAAATCAAGCCATTTGCGATCGCAAAACCGAGACGTCCCAGATGTTTCGGAAGAAGAAATGCTGATGACTTTGTTGACATCGACAACGATGCAGAATCTAGCCCCTCGCTGTCATCGGAAAAAATTGTGCCTATGGTCTCAAGTGCCGACAACGACCCAGAAGATTCTGACGATGAGCCCGAACCGACACCTCCTCCTACTGTCAGCCAAATGAGAGCCTTTATTGACTCTATGATACATTATTTCGAGTGTGTTGGAGATGACAAAAACTTGGAGACAATGATCAACATGCGTGCGTCGTTCAAGCCACTCTCCAAACAGACTGTTATTGGAGATTTCTTTCAATACAAGTGAGTGTCTGAGTTTTGGTATGTGTAATACTATGAATAATCTGTCCAGACATTGTACTGATTGATTGTTACTATTCAAGTTGTTCATCTACAAACTGTAATAAAGTCATTTGATACATGTATACGTTCGTATGTTTTTGTCTCAGTATATCAAAGGGAAGTAACTCTACTGAGGTGGTGTTTGTTTCAGAAGTCCGTACGCTTCACTATCCGAACATTTTTAATGAAAAGCAGAAGTGTCCGGACTAACGCGACCTGACTGTATTGCATATTTTAGCATGAAACAGATTTTGTATGTACGACGCATGCTTGTGGTTTTGGCAATGCGGTTTAGCAACAATAATATACCGAGGTTGATTTTATGAAGCGTTGACTCTGCAGAACTGATCTTCATCATATTTCGAATTGTGGACTTCCAAAAAAAGTAGAAGAAAAACCCAGGCAGCTACGAAATTTCTTATACTGGCATACAATAGTCGACTGAATACCAGGACCAGTCTTTTCTGAGCGCCTTTGAATTATGAAATCGTCGCATCGGCACCAGTGTTGATTTTGGACTTTAACCTTATGTCATTATCCTTGCTGCTGTAATATGCACTTATGAAGAGAATCAATTTCCCAGGAATCGGTTCTGAATGAAACACGACGCCACTTACTAAAATGAAATTGAATCTATTTGAAATGTGGCTTTTGGAATCTGTCCCAATGAAAAGGATTTCTGTCATGAAAAAACACTCCTGAATACATTTCACATTCAACTTTATTGAAGTCCTCTTCTGTGGATTCCTAGGATATGAACGATTTGAGTTAAAGCGTTGAAAGTAGTACATTACTCTATTGTCAGGATGCAAAAGCATAAGTTCCACAATATTCAAAATAACAATCTTTGACCGATTCTTACATGGTGCATTTGAAACATGTTTCTGTTACTTGACTCGACACAGCCCTTTTCGATTTTGCATCGTCCAGTCAAATATCAAATACCGGGAAGGCAAACATATCAATCCTTGTCGAGCATATTCTGTTTCATCAAGGAGATGTAACATTATAAAGAACCATGGAGTAGAAATGGTGCCTTATTGAACCACTTTGTCTTCATCTGACTTGATTCAAATGCATTGGCAAACATAACACTGTGAAATGTTCAATCACATCACTTTCAGTGTACGTTTGAACTGTATTGGTGGAAAGGTAAACCCAATCTGGAAATGCACTATTAACAAATATGGATTTTTGCAAGGTTGGTTCAGTGTTTATAAAGATGTTTCACTACTCGCCTTTGTAACTGAGGCTTATGTTTCTGTGCCATACAAAAGGTGTGTTGTTTATAGGTTTATATGTCATACAAACCTTGAAACAAATATGTCAAAGGAAGCCGATGTAAGTCTAGAATATGTGGCAAGTCTAGACTTCTAGTTGTTAGTGTATCTCGTGGCATACTCGACCCATTCTGCGAGTTATCATAAGTACAAGAAACAAAACCACATCCAGTATAAGTCATTGCCAACAGACCACTCCTCTGTGATATCCCGACTAAATCGAATCAAGAGCTTTTGTTTATGAAGCATTAGGAACAAGTGGTGATATTGAGTGTTCGTGAAAAGGGGACAATATCGTATACTTCTTCATTACATTACATGGCGTCAAATGTCCGATTTGGGTGTATTATGAATGAACACACTAATGTCATGAAAAGCCATAGGTTAAATGGTGATTCCCAGCTGTGGAAAACGTAGAAAAATCTTTGAGTTCACTACCCGTTTTCATCCTTACCACATCCACCAAATACAATTTGAAGTGACAATATCCTCCTTTCCACATCCATAGGAAATCTCTGTTAAAACGTTTGGTTCAAGTCAAAATGTTTTGTCTGTGATGCATTATTGTCACAGAAAGTGGCAAGCCGTCATGACAGACAACCTCTGTTAAAAGCAGAGCTAGCTGTACAAATTCATCTGAAGATATATACAAACACTGGGAAATATGCAACAGGTCAGGTTAAGAAATTGATCATACATTACACAGTGTTAGTCAAATATTAAATGTTGAAGTCAGAGTTAACAACATTTGAAGGCTACAGCTTCACATAAAATGAAAATAGGCCTTGGGTAAACAGAAATCATCTTTCTTGTAAAAGGAAATCTGGTGGCTTTCAAATGAAACGTTGCACTGACATAATTTTGGTTCTAGGTGTGTATAAAAGTTGAACTGGCCATTTGACCATTGCTATGTGTTAAATGTTGTGTCATACATTCTGGACCAAGGCTGCACGCTGTGTTATTTATTCTACAATAGTTGTACATGCAGAGCCAGTGAGGGGCAGTGGTGGGCTATATTTAGACAGGTGCCACATTTAGACAAACAAATCTGGAAAGTACTACAGGATGCCAGTCCCAGGGTTTACTACCCTACAGAGTACTGTAGTTATATGTAGACACATTTTTGTGTGTTCAAGTGGAGCTAAATGTTGTCTTTCATCTCCCATGATCTGCATTATATCATCTCTTACTTTGTACTACTATGATGTTTTGTACTGCCATAGTAGTACCTTTGCACTGATTGAAAGTAGTTGATATGAGAATACAGTAGTTTATAACATGACGTTGATTTGTTGATTTGATTTGTTGATTTGATTTGTTGATTTGATTTGTTGATTTGTTGCTTGCTGATTTGACAAATGACACTTTTTCGTTACACCATGGATAACAACTCACAGCGCCATTCCTGAATGATGTAACATAGTCATTTATATAAAGTGTTTGATAAACGCCTTGTGCTATATAAAGGCTTTTGTGGGTATATATATAAATGTGAGAGTTCCTAACTGCGTAGTGTAAGTAGATACTATACAGGATCATATGGTCAGCGTTAGTGACATGGGCACAAGTTCAATAAGCAGACACAAGCAGAAAACACAGACACAGTAATCGAGTAAGTTACCAATTGCATCAGGAACGATAGATAGTATTATAAAATATTGCATATGG
Organism: Haliotis asinina; assembly: GCF_037392515.1. NCBI lineage: Eukaryota > Metazoa > Mollusca > Gastropoda > Lepetellida > Haliotidae > Haliotis > Haliotis asinina. The sequence continues at coordinate 10,140,018 of NC_090290.1, read as the reverse complement.
AGTGAAGCATCCCATTGTCCCGTTTAAGGGAGCAGTGAAGAGATTTGCTATCTTGCTAATAAGGAGCTCTGCCCCCCACCCGAAATTTGATCTTTGCGAAACAGAACGCCAATGACTTACTTAATGCCTCAGCAAATGCAGAACAGGCAGCAAGTACAGACTACATGAAAAACCCATAACCGTGAAACAAGCATAGTTACAGCAAAAATTGACTGAAGTTCAAAACACCGTTAGAACGAGGAGGATAAATACCTGAATGGCTAGAGGGATGAATAAACCTTTCTGGATTTCTCTATAAATTGCCTTCCGTTCCATTTGAGTGATCTAAACACAACACGCCAGAATCTACACCGATTTCCTGTGATAAGTTGTTCCCTCTCCGTATGTCATCCAACCTATGCATTGACATTCGACCTGAATAGATCAGACAATATTGTGACTGCTGTGTCCATATAATTTGGCAGTAGGTTGTTATTATGCTAACAACAGAAGAATTAAACCCACTGTGTAGGTTAACTAGAAAAGTGTCAAAGTATCCCCTTGAGAAGTTTAGTATGAAGCTGTTAGTTGATTGATGCGGGAAATGTATGTGTTTATTGGCACAGGGAGGCAAGAAGGGACTGTTCGGAATTCTGGATTTGAATATGCTTGGCTGGAATCAAATTTGTTCAGCTCTTAATACTTTGAGGAAATAGCTTGACCCTTATGGGTTTCGCCCTATGGTGACAGGCTATCGAAAGATAAAATGAAATGGAACTCTTTTTGTCCTGTTTAATGTCGAAGTTTACACTGATTTTGTCAACTGAATTTACGGCGCACATGTGTGTTCTTGCTAATGAGTTTTGCCAACAGAAATAATTAGAGGTTGATTTGCGGTTTCTGGGGTGGTTTAGGAGCCCTTTGCGCTCAACTTTGCAGAATTGATGTCACTTTATTTCATTTCGTGGCCCTGTTACAGGCAAAATGGATCATGCAAGCAATCACAGAATTCCAAATGTTTTTTTTAACTTCCGTACCAGTATATTATGAACGCCATCGGAACATCAAATTATCCCATTAGCTCAACTTTTGATCCCTGACTTCATTAGGTCAATATCCTCCTTCCAAAATGTAATAGACACAGGAACAGGCGTTTCTGACTGAAATAAGACGGTAATGACGCTTCTGAAAAAAACCCCACAAATTGAATCCATTTCCACCATATTTATCGGTAAATGGCACAATAAAAGATGATTGTTTACTGAGGACTCACTTTTCACTACATTCCTGATCTGATATATTCAAGCAAATGCATGAATTCTGTGAATTAATTTGTTCTAAAATAATTTGATTCAAGACACATAGCATCTGGAAGAAATCATTGCACATAAATGTTTACGGGTATGATTTTGTTATATGGTCAAATGTTTTTGCACATTTCCTTCTGGAAATCAACAACTTTTGACTGCGCGGCACATTCTTTTATTTTGATTCCATAGAATTCACGACTTTGTAAATAACATATGGTGATATGACATATTAACATATTGCTATCATAGCAGAATGTAATGTTTTCGAAACATAGTTGTTGGACAGCTTCATTCATAAGCAAGATTACTGAAGACGTATAACTTTATAAATTGACACAAAAAATCTGTTTTTGACAAATGTGCCGTTCGATTTTGTTTGGAACTGACAGGTTTCATTCTGATTCTTTTCAAATAGGACTTTCTCATTTGCAATTGAAGTTGAGCAGGCCATTATTTGTCTATAACATATTTCTGGTACTGATCAAGATGTGACATTTGAAAGAAGTAGTCCTCTGATGATACCTTTTGGTGGCATTCATAAACACATGCTGATGACATATATTACATAGATGATATTCGATTGTAATTTTAACGGAGATTTGCCAGAAGTAATCTGTAAGTATTTTGTTATCATTTTCAGTTACGACGGAGAGGCAATTCGGTTGTTTAGAGTTGACTTTAGTGAGTGAGTGAGTCAATCTCAGATCATCTTAGAGTCAGATTTCATTAATTATTTGCCGCATTACTTTCACTTCAGAAGTTATACACTATGGTCGGCAGTGGTTGATATATTGATCGGCATAAAGTAACGGTTGACTTGACATACTCTCCCGACACTGAAGATTTATTGTCCTGTCTAAATGCATTCCTTGTTGTAAATGTAATTTTCTGTAATTTGAGCCACGAAACAAACATAATACTTAGTAACAATGTCTTTATCCACTTCTTCTGGTAATGTGACCACCAGAAATGTCCAAATACGTCCTCAATCTCCCTGGACTGCCGACGAATCATTTCCGTAATCCGTTGGTGATGTGTGACATTTTGCATGTAGAAAAGTTCACAAATCACTCTACGTTAAGCAACCACGTTGGTCACGGAGAGTATTTCGATGGGTGACAGTATTGGACAGCTTGAGTTTAGATACTCCCTAGGACTTCAGCCAAGGTGGCCTCACCTTATTGATGCGAGGTTGTTAAAAAAATGTTCACCCAGCAGAAAAATAAAACCGCTGGTTACATGTAGTGTAGGTAGAATTTCAGCTGATACTTTCACTTTGAGTAAGTTGGTGATTCAAAGATGAACGCAAATATACATTTGTACGGTTAGAAGTGACCACACAAGCTCTTTATGTGATAAGCATATAATACTTGAAAATGAACATTTTAGACTTACAATCAGGAAGGCATTAATTTTCAGGTCAAAGAAAAACCAAACAACCGAACAAAAATCAGTATTCTACGAGCCCATGTTCAGCATGATGTAGTATATTTCCAAATAGTGTTGGACGTTGTGCGGATGGGCGCCCTTAGGCTGCTTGAAGCAACACGACTGCAATAATAGAGGAACGTAAAAATATTCACCCACTGATGTTGTCGGAAATGGGACTCGGGGTTTCCATGTGATAGGTGACCGTTTAAACCACAGCCATCCATCATCCACTTGCCTTCTAGAGAAGGATAAAGAATACAATTTTCCTGTACGCAACGAGAGAAGGCCGTCTTGTACTGGCAGATACTGGATAAGCGGGTACTTCTCAGAAACATTCGTGAAAGGCACATCGTGCTAAAGAAGTACAAGTTGTTTTACTGAACTATTCAAATGTTTGCTTCCACTGGCAACTAGTGGAACTATATTTGCAACATTATATCTGGTCCTCATTGACTTTTCAACTAACACTCTACCTTTTGAATAAATATGTGTGTGTAACTTTCCGAACTTGTAATCTATACCTATATAATTCCAGTTCAACGAAAATATGTTCATATTCCTGATAGGAGTAGCAATTCTACAAAAGATTTTACTCAAAAGACTGAAATCGATTTCAGACCGTAGAGCACATATTGCCCTTGACCTTTCAACCTTTGTTCGAAAAGACCTGTGCTATCTTTAGGACAGGTCTTTAGGTCGAGTCATAATATGTGTCATTAAGAGTGAAAATGCTATAAAAACAATGACTTCCTTTTTTTCCACAAACGTTTTTATTAACACCGAGGAGTAATTCTACTCAATAATCTTTAACATTTTTGTCTATTCTGGTACTGATCTTACACAAAGCAAGCCGTGGAGATCTAATTTGAAACTAATCTTCAACAACTCATGCTGTCGCAACAGGTCTTTCATTAACTGCCCCGCGACGGAGGCATACTTCCTGCATTCTGTATCCGAAACAGACAATATCAAATTGTTATGAATAATACAATCTGAAAAGTCTTAGAAATCTACTACAAACAAATTACTTTGGTTGTCATCTCGCGGAACAAAACTGCACCTTTTAGACGTAGCGGAAGTGCAAGTCATCCCCACCTTTTTCTCACAAATGTGTAACTATGCCAATTCTTAGAGGTGGACGGAAGCCGTGATATAGGCACGTTAAAAGAATTAATTACCTTCGGAATTCATTTCATGTTCATTACGAACAACATGGGAGGTGTCCTCACAGAAAGGCGGCAAACAATATTTCAGATAAGAAGGGACGTTCAGTCCCGACGGTTATGAAGTGAATGGAAACTGAAAACATATTCACACATTTGTTCAGTTTTATCTGACGCCTGAAAACACAACTTGTATTCAGCAGGAATCTAGTTTCCGGGAAGCGTAAGCAACATTAAAACATCCTGCCGTAACTGATGATAATGCTCCTTTTAACGTTAAACCAACAACCGTTATAATTGCTGATGAACCAAAACGTGACATGTTGTGGACATGGTCTGATATTTAACTAATTGATTTTAGCTCTAGAATTGTACCATTTACTATTCATGTTTTCATGTTTTCGGTAACTGAATCTTGCCAAGAAAGATCTCAGATGCTGGATTTGTTAGCGTTTCTGGTGTGTCAGGAACCATGGCATGACGATTCTTCTTTCATCATAAGAAAAAGTACAACTTTTCAAAATGATTTTGTGTCACAAATTATAACATCAATGTTTTGTAAAAGGTTAATTGTCCATAAAATTTAACTTAAAATTTTCAAACAATCTTTAAAGGGACCTGAACAAGAAGGGAAGTCACATCATATCTAATTCATTAACTTCTGTTTCCATACGCATGAAATTCCCATGAGGTATTTTTGCTTTGGCTTCTTTCAACACAAAAGAAATCTTTGGAAGTAGGATACATGATACGTGTAAAAACTATTAGGTATCAGTGGAGGAGGTTGATGCTATTTACATACACAAGAACACACAATACGTGAGACATTCTATTGGCGTTCATTTGATGTTTTCGTTCATGGTGAAAAAACGAATGAGTTGAACTGGTTGTGAACGTTTGGTTTCGTGTGTGAATTAGACATGGACGCCAAAGATACATTATTACACGCAGTCAGAAAGGTGATTCGCTTTCTTTGTAGTGTTTGTTACGGATATAGTTGGAAACGTTCCCCTGTTCACGAAAACGTGAAATCATGATAGACGACAATGCTCATGGTATGATCGATCTCGTGCTGTGAAAGGTTTTCTTATGATAATAGAATTGTCACTTTTTATCAACATCGTCTAAGCTTAGACCCAGAGAAGCTCAGTTCTCATTCAGGAACCGCTTTGTTGAAGTGTCGTGCTACAAAAACCTAGAGATGAATGTGTCATAGCCAACACATTTGTTTGACGGTAATAGAATATCTTAAGACACTTGGGTTACATGGCCTTGTCTATTATATAGGCACTGTTACATTTATCTCCATGGAGTGGGGAATTTGTTAAGGAGTTCATTCGTTGACCGAAGACACAGTACAATTTGTGAAATTCTTTCTGGTAACCTTCGCCATGGTATTGCTAAAAGAGATGTACGTCATAATCATTCACCCACAGCTTAAAAACAGCATGGCATATGAATACATTGTGCCGTGCATGCCACAAATGGTGATTAGATGTAATATGCTGTTGTGTGATGTATACGTTTTAGGTCTGAGATTCATCGTTGTTGTTGTCCGTTAATCTCTCTGTAGGGCCATGGTCAAGCATCAGACTCGTGTAGGGAGCTTGTTTATGCCCCCGGAAATAAGAACATGATCACGCAGTAAACTGTCAGTCGTGTGATGTGTACAATATAGATATCAGATCATAGAATAGCAATACACGGCATTAAGTGTGACAACAGTGAGAATACTGGCAGTGGAATATACACAAGCAACTTAAATAAGGATTGTCAAGTGAAACAAAATGAAAGAGTGAGTTGTCAGCTCTCATACTCAACAAAATAACGTTGTATATTGAGTGTAACCATCTCGCTGCTTCACTATACCCTGACTCACCTCGTGACATTGACTTCATCATTTAACGTCTTAAGGAAACAGATTGGCAAATTGTCCATTCTGTTACTACGGCATCTCTGATCTCTTAAATTGTTCACAAGATTGTTAAATGTTTCGACCCGTCTCGTCACAAACATGCTCAATGGGGTTTAGGTCCGGACTCGGTCTTGGCCATATGAGAGATTCAATGCGCAACATGTCATATTTGGGATTTCACTTTCTTATCAAAATGCAAATGCTAGTATTTCTTGGTTGAGTCCCATCCTGAATTCGAACCCGCACCCTCAGAGTCAGGCACCTTCCCGCCTTCATGGAGGTGTCTTTGACCTGTCATGGATCCTTGACCAGTATGCTGTGGGTAATGGAGACGGTATTCCACTTAGGTCCACTTAGGTTTAGTTCATAATTGTGTCAGCAAGGCTCATATATTTATAGACAAAACGGGAAGTATTTTGAGTGTACACAGTGTATATGCCATTCGTTTTGTCTACAGAAACACCCATACTGCATACATGTACATAACAATGCACCAAATCTCTTTCTTAAGGGGGCGGTTGGTGACTTCATGGTTAAAGCGTTCGTTCCTTACGCCGAAAACCCGGGTTCATTGGTCATGCTTTCAAGGCCATTTCTGGTGTCCCCTGTCACGGTATTGCTGGAATATTGCGGCGTAAAACTAAACTCACTCACTCATCTGAACGTCAGATGTTATTCAAAACTGGCATATAGTGTTCTATAAGATCGTTGAAATAGATATTTCTGTTCATCGACCAATGAACGTCAGGGTTTTTTTCCACATGCCGTCTTTGTACAGCAGCAGTGGGTTTGTGCGGAACATGTTCCGAGTGGTAGAAACTGCTGGTAGGGCAGGATATGCATTTCCTTATGTGTCGTCAGTAATGTTAGTGGTCATATCATGAAATTTCCACAGCTATTTTGTCTTTTTCTCCGAGTGGAATTTGTTTGGTGGATAGTCGAAACTGAAAATCATCTGATTTTTCAGATTATACGCGTGACTACATATACACTCACAATCGTTTTATTCATTCGAATTCGACAATAACTTTATGCAAATTTTGACAAGTTACTAGGATATTTGACACTAAGAGCTTCAGCAACATTTTAAATGAACAGTCAACATTGACAAGCACACTGTAAATAAATATGAAGTTTTAAGTTTAATAAACAGGAATATGTTAACTAAACCAACAAATTCAATATAAAACGACATCAACACTTTGGACTCATCTTACGTTTGTTTATAATTCTCCAAAAGTAAAGGCAGATTCCTTTTGTTTGGCATGTTGTAATGGTATCTCGATTCATTGCTAAGTTTGGGTCTTAAATGAAGAAACTGTTTGTTGAATTTTGCCGTGACGAAACAACAGTATTGTGAAGAACATTATCAGCATCTGCACTGACAACACAGATCAGTGCAAAGATCAAGTGTTTTGTGATTGGTATACACGAATCATTTCGGCATAATTTGCCCTCATGGCCTACAATGTTTCGTTATTAATCAGCTAAGTGTTCCATCATAAATCGACAATAAGACAATGATTGTGGATATGTATCTGTACGTTGTTATTGCATTTTGTGCGGTGACGAATCAAACGCTTGGAACAATGCTCGCATGGTGTTGATTTAGTTATGAATAACAGTAGCTGCTTACGCTAGGGTAAATCCATTTTCTGTACTAAAACCCATTCATGATGTCAGCAGAATGTGGAAACAATTTTTCTACATTTAGCCTTATTGAAAACAAACTGTGCTTGTCACTGGTCTTGATTAAATGTCGGCATGCCTCACTTGCTTTACGGCAACAATATGACTCAATGATACTAGCGTTACATTGTTTGACTAAACATAGTCGGTAATGATGTTGTTTCATGGAGGAACAATAGGGAAATCGTTAGATCAAGAAGTTATGCCTCGTAGATGACTTTGGCCTTCCTATGAAATTGACATACGTTTATAGTAACAAAATTACAATAATGTGTCCCAGTATGCGAGAGAGGTTGTAAATCAGATATTTGAGTCTCGGTTGTTGATGAAGATTGCGTGTCTTGTGGAGAAAAGTAGGCAACAGTGTGGCCGGTTTTAGAACATAATCGTTGTCGACTATGGGGCAATAATCGAGTGTCGTCAGTTGTTAAACGCGATCTGTAATGATTGTGTTTTAGAGTATGTTAAGTTGTCATGCAAGATCAAAGGTCTCACGTGTGAAGACGGAAGTTGATGCTCACGTGATGTATAACCGGAAGTGAGACTCTGCTGCCACAGTAAAGCGTTTCGGACAGGCATTGATTAAGAGAAACTGTGGTTTCTTATCATCTTGGACAGTTCAGTGTTCGTACCGACATGGTAATGATAATACCATTTATGTAAATATAGTTACTGAGTTAAAGTGTAAGACTTCAGATACCATGTTTCATGAATAGGAATTGATAAAATGTCACAATTGTGCACATCAGCAGTAGAGGCCTCACAAACAGAGTATTCAATGAAATAACGCACAACACTATGTTTTTCTTGTGGAAACTGTTTGCTAATATCCGCTCGATAGCAACATATCCTGTACGCTTAAACTGGAGAAGGTATAATCGTCTTTAAGCTTCAAGTTGTCAGTGGATGAGTTGTTCGAGTAGAACGTCGCTGGTTCCATCTGCGTCATTAAAAGATACCAGTTAAGAGTCTGGATGTGATGTCTGAACTGGGTGTATGTATTATATATTGGCTTCTCTAGTGGACTCCCATTATATATGTTCTCCACACACACACACACACACACACGCGCACGCATGCACGCACGCACACACAGCCACTACACTGCATATGCACTCTGCTCATACAGGCACACATGCATCCACCACGTCACATATACACTCCACTCACACAGGCACACACACATTCACACACACACACACACACACACACACACACCACATCACACCACACAAACACACACTCTCTCACATAGACAGACGCGCGTTTGTGCAGTATAAAGAAAATTTAGCTAGTATCTCTAGTGACCAACAGGAGACTTGAAGATGTTAATGTTTTCACCTTAAAAGAGGGACTTTTCAGGGCCCGTCCAAAAGACTGTAATCATTTTCTGTGTGTGACTAAGTGGCGTGAATATCACCTTCACCAGGACGATGTAGACGATGTCCCGATCACGTGATGAGATGTACGTGACGGTCAGTCAAAACATAAGTGTGTATTTTGTCATTAACATTTGTATATCCAGTACGCTCTTACAGTACCTCTGATCTTGGGTTCGAATCCCGAGCTGCCGTGGGGTGGGGTGGGCTTAGTGTGTGTGTGTGTGTGTGTGTATGTGTGTGTATGTATGGGTGTATCTCTCTCTCTCTCTCTCTCTCTCTCTCTGTGTGTGTGTGTGTGTGTGTGTGTGTTTGTTGAACTGCAACAGTGCTTCTATAGGGACACGAGCATTACCAAAAAAAACAACAACAAACAAACAAGGACTGAATGTGTTTTCAACATGAATATTGCATGGTGATGTCAACAGTACACAGAGATTATATTCTTTATCATGAAACTGATATTGTTTGAGAATATTACACAGGGACTGTATTCCCTAGAATGAAACAGATATTAACACAACACAGAAGCTGTATTGTTTATGAAACAGCAGACATTGTTTGATGACATTCACACTAGACAGTGATTGTATTCTCTTTATCATGAATCTGCTATTTGTGAGAATGTCAACAGTTAATGTCAACAGACATTGCATGAGAATGTTTAGAATACACAGTGCTTGTATATACGTACTTTTCAAAGTATGAAACAAGCATTGTATGAGTTACTGTAATGAACTGGGGTTCCATTGTTTATCCCTTGACAACTGAATTTACAGGGTGTGTTATTGGCAGTGTGGTTTGTCAAAAATATAGGTTGATTTCTCAGCTGAATGTATGACACGTACTGTCTTAGCTATGCAGACCTAATACCTCTCTGTTCTTTTTCCCTGATCGACTTGTGGACCTGTTACAGGGAAGCATTATAAAACAGGCAATTACGGAATTTGTTATACCTGCACACACCGTTCTTTTGAGCATTCCGACCAGCCAGTTTTTGAAGGCCTTTTACTTTTGATATCAACTTGTCAGTGTTGATTCTTGTCTTCGTTGGATCGTTATCGTATTCCACAATGTAATAGACACGTATGAATTGAATCAATTTCCCAACGGGCGTTTTTGAATGAAACGTGATGGTATTGTCGCTTCAAAGCTTGATTATTGAATTATCGGAATCTGGCACAATAAAGCATGATTATTGCTTTCAGAACAAACACTTAAGTACATTTCATTTTCAATTTTATTAAAACCATATTCAGTGGATACCGTTGTTGACAACGATTTTGATTGAAGACGGTGCAAGAAAAAACGTCAACTCAATAAGATTTCCTTGTGTGTTCCAGTGGAGCAGACTATTGTCATTATCATACTCTTGACACTCTGCCTCATTGCATGATAACTGTTGCAGACACGTGGATATTACCGTCAGTATCTGCAATCCTTGCTCTTGTATTATATCATCTTTGACTTTGTACTGCCGGGATGTGTTGTACTGCCACAATAATACCGTTGTATAATTTTGTGAAATCAGTTGATATAAGAATGAAATAGTCGACTATATGACTTTGATTTTTTGTTTGTTGGTTACACTCTTGTGTGTCTTTGACACCTTTTCATTCCTACCGGCGAATAAACTCACAACATTACAATAATGTCACATAGTCACTACATGTAAAGTTTTAGTAAAACGCCTTGGCCTGTATATAAGGCTTTGCGGTAGTGACTAGATGTAAAGCGTTAGTAAAACGCCTTGGCCTGTATACAGGGTTTTGCAGTAGTCACTACATGTAAAGTGTTAGTAAAACACCTTGGCCTGTATACAGGGTTTTGCGGTAATGTAGTCTTATTGTTATACATGGGAGATTATGTGTTTACGTTGCTCCTGGTGCCCTTGGGTGGAGAACTCCACCTCCTAACTGCATGTTGTAAGGGGAGACTTTATAGGATCATATGGTTAATGTTGGTTCAGCAAGTCAACACAACCAGAAACCACAAACGCAAATTTGTATAACTGAGTTACTAATTGCATTAGGAACGATGGGCGATGTCAGTAAATATTACATATAGTCAGCATTTCATTGTCTTGTTTAAGGGAACACTTGAGCCATTACTGTCTTGCAAATGAGGAGCTCTGGTAACCGTCCGAGTTTGGTCTTTGCAAAAACACAACGTAAATCAATTACTAAATGCCTCAACGAAGTCCGAACAAGCAGCAAATACAGACTACAAGAAAAACCTATGACCGTGAAACAGGGATAGTGGCAGCTAATATTGACTTGAGATGAAAACACCGAGAACGATAAGACCTGCATGGATAGGAGGATCAATAAACCTTTCTGGTTTTGTCCATAAATTGCCTCCCATTCCACACCTGAGTGATCTAAACACAACAAGGCACAGTCTATACCGGCTTCCTGTGATAAGAAGTTGAACGCCATCCAACCATTGTAAATGACATTTGACCGGAATAGATCAGTTACTTGTTATTATGTTAACAAGAGAGCAATTATTAGAGGTTAATGGGGAATTTTCAAAGTATTATCTTAACAAGTCTAACATGAAGGTGTGAATTGACTGATACCAGAAAGGGCTGTGTATATTGGCAAAGGGAGGTAACAAGAATGTGTCCGGAATTTCTGGATTTGAATATGCTTGGGTGGAATCAAATTTGTTCAGCTTTTAATACTTTGAGGCAATAGCTTGACTTTTAGGGGCTTCGTCGATGGTGACTTGCTAGAGAAGGATCAAATTAAATGGAGCCCCTTTCGTCCTGTTTGATGTTGGAGTTTATACTGATTTTGTCAACTGAATTTACGGCGCACATGTGTGTTTTTGCCAATGAGTTTTGCCAACAGAAATAATTGGAAGTTGATTTGCGGTTTCTCCGTTGGATTTAGGAGCCTTTTGCGCTCAACTGTGCAGAATTGATATCATTTCATCTTATTTCCCTGTTCGAACTGTAGACCTGTTACATGCAAAATGGATCATGCTACCAATTACAGAATTTCCAATATCGCCAAATGTTTTTTGACCGTCCGTACCAGTCGTATTATGAACGCCATTGAATTATCAAATTATCTCATCAGCACAAGTGTTGATTTCTGACTTCATTAGGTTATTATCCTCGTTTCTAAATGTAATAGACACTTTTGACGTGAATCGTTTTCCCAACAGGTTTTTCTGAATGAAATAAGATGCTATTGACGCTTCTGAAAAAGACACAAATTGAATTCATTTCCACCACATTTATTGGAAAATGGCACAATAAAAGATGATTGAGCTCTGAGAACACACTTTTGACTACATTCTTGATCTGATATAGTGAAAGAAATACATGAATTCTGTGAATTAATTTGTTCTGGAAGATTTTATTTCAAGACAGGAAGAAATTGTTACACATTAAATACTGACGAGTATGATTTTGTTACATTGTCAATCGTCTGTGCACATTTTCTCCTGGAAATCTTCACTTTTGACTGCACACATCATTTCTCGTAGAATTTCGTAGAAAATAACTCATGGTGATACAACATTTTGACATTATAGCAGAGTGTAATATTGCGACACATTTGAACACAGTTCCAAGGTTATGGAATATCTGTTAACTTTACAAATGGACAATCAAATCTGTCAGTTTTTGTCTGTTATATAAGTCGATGTAACTCTTTCATTGATGGTGTATTAGATTTTAGACTGCGAATTGTTTGTTCTGATTCCATTCGAATACGACTTTCTCATTTACCAAGTGACGTCGTGCATGTCAGTATTTGTCCATCCCAGATTTCTACCACTGAGAATCTGCATCAAGATGAGACAGTTTATAGAAGCAATCTCCTAATAGCGGAATGGGAAGGGTGGCTTCCTTTAAATATGTTGACAAGATCAGGTCCCGCTCGACCTTTTTCAGTTTAAAATACCAACAGTGTCAATTGTGCAGGCGGTGCCGACTTGAAAGATATTATGTAAAAAAAAACTGAAATAATGACGTTGCTTCATGCTGTAGCTGGTCATGCGTTTAGATGTATTGTATGATCTAGACAAAACGAATTATGAAGGGATGAACACAGCCTGAGATACTTGAGAACATGTGTTGTAGTGATCCATACTTCCTTTTCCAAGAAGCACAGGCCATATTATATCAGTTGACGTTAAACAAAAACCTTGGTCACGGAGAGTCTTTAGATGGGTGACAGTATTTGACAGTTTGACTCTAGGACTCCGGTCCTGTCCCACGTGTGATACATATGGTCTTACATTATTCAAGTAAGGTTGTTCCCAATTACCAGAAAAACAACGCATGTTGCATGTAGGAATTAGAATTTCACTGTGAGCAAGTTGTTGATTCAAAGGTTAATGCAAAAATCAATCAGAGCTCTAAGAAAATACACTTTTTTATTTACAATTAGGGAGGCATTAATGTTCAATAGTTACGAAACAGCATCAACAGGCTACAGGTCAATGTTCAGCAGATTCTCACTGATGAATGTCGCCAAAAGAGTGTTAGACGCCAGTGTTGATGTGTGGATGGGTGCTTTTACACTACTTTTAGCCATATGTCAGCAACATCATGGCAAGGAACGTGTAAAATAGGCTTCACCCGGTGATATTGTAGGAAATCGAACCCGGGCGTTCGACGTGACAGGTCACCGATTAAACCACTGTGCTACCCATCTTCCACTTGCCTTCTACGATGTAAAATACAATATTCCTGTACGTAACGAGAGATGACCGTGTTGTAAAGATAGATACAGCATAAATTGATTTACATTAACCTAAATTCTACTTTTATGAATAAGGTATAAGTATAAGTGCCCTACGTCGCTTTCTGAACTCTATACTTATATAATTACAGTTCAACGAAAATATGTTCATATACTTTAATGGAATAACAATTCTTGAAAAGGTTTTACTTCAAAAGACTGATATCGTTTTCAGCGAATAGAATCCAATTTTTAAGCCAAATTGGCCCCTGACCTTTTAACACCAGTTCTGAAAGGTATGTGTTATCTTCAGGACGCACGCATCGAGTCATTAAGAGTGAAAAAGTTATAAAAACAATAACTTCCGTTCTTTTCGCCACGCGAGTTTTGATTCACATCTAGGACCAATTCTAGCCAATGACCTTAATGCTCGATGAAAGGCTGAGAGGGAATGATTTTGCTCTGGTTGTTATCACAGATGAGAAGATCAGACAAAAACATAATATTTTCGAAACTTCTGGGATTGAACTGTGCAAAAGGTCATCTAGCTTTATGCAACACAAGCCGCAGAGCTCTAATTTGAAATTTATGGTCAGCAACTCATGCTTGACGCAAGAGGCGACTGACATGCTGGGGTGGTCAAGCTCAGTGACTTGAGTGATTTATGCTATTGTACAGCACTTACTTTGGTTGATGCACAGGATGTCAATCACAGAAAGTGTCTGGTCTCGGTCAGGAAGAGACCGTGAAATTACTGTAGTTGAAAGCATGACAATCGCGGATGGTGCATTTGGAATGTTGCTGCAGCGGGGCAAATAACGAAAATGTTAAAAACGTGTGCCATTAAGAGTCAAGATCATCTTTCTCTCGAACGCCGGGTTTCGTCATAAATATGTAACTATATCAATCCTTACGTGTAGACGTAAGCTGTTATATAGTCATCATTTCATATTGCTGTCCTCCATTTTGTGTGATATAAACAATGCCGTGTGTCAGAATGATTTCTATTGCTCGGAATGCTGTTGCAACCCGATCATTCTACGAGAACTGTATTCTGTCTGTACTAGTAGTTCTTTTTCTATTAATTTAGGATAAATTTTGCTTTATAGTTCATTTCATATTCATCTAGAACAACATAAGAGGACAGAACTGAAAGTAAAAATGTTAACACACTCATTGAATTTCTTTCTGAAGGCTGACAAACCACCATGTTCTCAGCTGGAATCCCAGGAAACGTAATCACTCCTTCTGTAATTGATGATGATGATGATGATGATGATGAGATGATGATGGTGATAAGGATGATGATATTCATGTTTTACGTTTAACCAACAATTCCTAATCCCCGGTGAACCCGTAAAATGACATGTTATAGACATTGTCTGACATTTAACAAACTGCTTTTAGCTCTCAAAATGCACCATTTACTATTCCGGCAAAACCTGTTTCCACGTGTTCTGTAACTTAATCTTGCCATAAAAAAAGCTGGGTTTGCTTGCGTTTCTGGTGTGTTGAGCGGGTCAGGAACCATGGCGTAACTATTCATCTTTTATCTCAAAACAAAAAGTACAACATTGCAATAAATACTGATGTCATCATGTGTTTTTGTAACATCAAGAAAATATAACATCAATGTTTTGTACAGGGTTAATTGCCCATAAAATTAAGCTCAGAATTATCATACTATCTTTACAGGGACCTGACGTCAATGAAAATCACATCGGACCTAGTTCATTAACTTCGAGAATTTTTCGCATGAAGCATTTATGCTTTTGTTACTTTCAGGGCAAATATTTTCATACGTAGGATACAGGATACACGTGAAAAATCGTTTTACTATTAAGAGTGACGTTGTTGTTCTTTGGGAAAAAGGCAGTGCGTGAGTCATTCTCTTGAATTATTTTGTTTCTTAAAGTACCTGTAAACGTCAACTATATACAAGACGTAAACATGGTTGTCGCTTTGTCAGCACGGTTTTACCAAAGTAGGTAACGTCTTGAGACGGAAGGAAAATGGTCGATGTCAAAGCAAAATCGTCTTGTATAATCTTCTGCCCATTGATTCCGTCACTTCATTGCGCGTCACTTCCAAATTATTTTGAAGAATCTTTTGAATAATCAAATACATGTACATCCATACGACCAGTTGACATTGCATTCTGAACCTGACCCATGTGAATCCAAATTTTACCTGCCGAAACAGAATTAAATGAGAAAAGTGATAAACATGTCTTTGCTGGAAATGCAAGTGTGTGGATATAACTGCAGTGAGATTAATGTGCGATAACACACAAGTTTGTTTTATTCAGCAGAATCATAACGAATATTTTGAAATATGACTTTGATCATAAATTGTGACATTCATAATAGGCACTTTTGCATTTGACTTGGTAGAGTGGGGAGGAAAGATAGTTAATTGGTTACACCGTTCCGTCGTCAGCAGAAGACCCAGGTTCGATTCCCGATATGGTGAACTTGAGGAGACATTTCTGGTGTCCCTGTTTCTGGTCATACTCTCACTTACCGTAGAGTAAACGTACCTGGAAAAAAAGATAAAATTTATCAAATGCGTGAAAGGGTAAATATAGGGGTAGAGCGTACCACGTATGTCACTCAAGGTAATTGTTTTTTTTGTTCACAAGGTAATTGTTTTTTGTTCTCAAGATAATTGTTTTTTGTTCACAAGGTAATTGATTTTTGCTCACGAGGTAATTGTTTTTTGTTTTCAAGATAATTGTTTTTTGTTCAAAAGGTAATTGTTTTTTTGTTGTAATGTGATGGATACGTGCAATTGCTTCTACTGTCTGCCCGGCTTCCATGTATCAGGAGTCCTTGGTTAATCTCCTGGAGTGCTGTCGTTGTATGTCTGCGTTTATTCATCAAGTCACAAACTCTGTACAGGACATCACACCCAGTCTGCCCCTGCCTTAAGACAAGGAGGTGAAGGTCAGAGCTGACGTATTGTTCTCTCAATACTCACTTACTACATTTATTAATGCTGTCCTTATTTTATCTGTAATCTCTTTTAGTGGACAGTCGATACTGAATATTTTCTCGGCTTTCCGGATTATATGCCACATGTCCTACATAGCCCCAATTAAAATCTTATTTATTTTATTTTCCTCGTACCTTAGTTTCGCTCGTTATTTGTCACTCGCAGGGTATAAAATTATCCATCTTACTTCCATTTCAGCCGCTCAACAAAAGATACCAAACACCAGCTGACAATAAGACAATGGTTGTACATGCGTGTCCGTTTTGTTTTGTAATGATTATGTTGTACGTAATGGAATCAATTACACCAAACACTTGGAACGTTGAGACTTTTACTTTCAGTTATCAACTTCAGTAGCTGCTTAAGCAAGGGTAGAGCCATTTTCTGTACTAAAACCCATTCATGATATTAACTGCAAGTGGAAACAATTGTCTACATTTAGCATTATTTAATACAAGCTTTGCATGTCACTGGTCTTGATTAATGGCGGCATGCCTCATTGGCTTCACGTGAACTATATGACTCACTGGTACTAGCTTTACATTGTTTGGCTAAACACAGTCGGAAATCATGTTGTTTCATGGAGGAACAATTGTGAAATCGTTAGATCAAGAAGTTATGCCTCGTAAATGACGTCAACATGACATAGTAAATTCCAAGGATTAATGATCCCGTGACTTGGGCGGTCACGCCTAGAACGATTTAGGCGTACCTATGAAATTGACACACGTTTATAGTAACAAAATTGCAGTAATGTGCCCCAATAAGCGAGAGAGGTTGTAAATCAGAGATTTGAGTCTCGGTTGTTGGTGAAGATTGCGTGTATTGTGGAGAAAATTGGTTTACCAGTATAAAGTAGGCACCGGGGTGGCTGGTTTTAGAACATAATCATTGTCGACTATCGGACAATATCCGAGTGCCGTCAAATGTTAAATACGATCAGTAATGGGTGTGTTTTAGAGCCTGTTTAGTTGTCATGCCAGATCACAGGTCGCACGTGTCAAGACGGAAGTTGATGTTCGCGTGATGTATAACCGGAAGTGAGACTATTCTGGCATTTTGAAACGCTTTGGAAGGCAATGATTAAGAGAAAGTCTGGTTTCTTATCATTTGGGACCTGTCAGCGAAAATGTTCTAACCGATAGCGGGATCACAACATTCTTTGTGTGAAGATAGTTTTCGAAATTTAGTTTATGCCTCAGAATATCACGTTTCATATACAGGACAGGGTGAACTGGCGTCTATGCGTGTATCAGCCGTAAAGTGTTAAATTAAATAACGTAATACGTATTAAATTAAATAACGTATGGAGTTTTTTTTTAGCGGAAACCTAAACCGTACGCTTATAGCGGATTGGTTCACATCGTCTTGTCTACTGACCATAGCGAAGTGAATAATGCGTTAGAGCAGAAGGTCGCTGGTTCGATCCTCTCGTTAAGTAAAGATAGGGTTGTTACGGTGATCACTTAAGTTGAGAGTCTAGATATCATATTTCGGTGTCTGTGTTTTTCTGTGTTACACGTAGTAGGCTCAAAATGTATAAATGCACAATGCACACACACGCGTGCGCACACACCACACATAATCGCACACACCACCTAGACACAAACACACCAAAACGGCGCACGTACATAATCCACACACCAGCTGTCGCACATACACGCGCATGCGCACACACATGTACATGTACACATATCACAGACATAAAGAACAATTGTTTGTGAAGCATAATGATACGAATTAAGTTAATATCACTAGTGACCTATAACTGACGGCAGGATGGTAAAGACGTCATTTTCTGACGTTAATGAGGGTCTTAAAAGGAACCTTCCAAGCTGTTGGTAAAGGCTGTAATCATTTTCTGTGTGTGCCTCAGTGGTGTAAATATCACCTTCACCAGGATGATGTAGACGATGTTGCGTAGATGGGGATGGTAATGATCACGTGAGGTAAAGTACGTTGAGGTGAAATATTTAGTAAATGTGTAGTTAACTTACAATGTTTATATATCCCGTCTGTGAACTTCTTGCAGCTGGTTACAAATGGATTGTAGAATTTTGTTTTCTGATGAATTTACAGTACCTCTCGTCTTGGGTTCGAATCCCCATTAACATAATACCCATGCTTGTTGGTTTAACCAGTCTAAATCTAAAATCTTCACCACCTTGGTTTCTCCTCACAAGTCAGATGGGCATGTCTGTAATAAAACTGAAATTCGGCTCCGAGTGCCTTTAGACGCTTTCTTTATAACTCGTACCGCGCAATGTAGAAGTACAATACCCTGTAGACCAATGTCTGGCTCAGTTGTATTTCCTTGATCCAGAAAACTATTCCAGGTCATGGGGAACGCCATCACACTGAACCGGTACAAACAGGCTACCGAGTGAAACATGCAGACGACTAACAGCATGTAAAAGAGCAGTTGCAATTTTTTGTTAACTTACAAAGTGATCACCTGACTTTAGAACACTCGAGGCAAACATTCAGTGCTTTATTTACACAGTCTGGGTCTTGCTCGACTGCTCATTATGAGGTTTTGAACGCTTCAAATTTTCAGCCTGTTAAAGGAACTACAAGGTGTCGAGACTATTGACATTTTTCGTTGTTTCAGTGGCAATGGTCAATAGAACAACTATGGTGTATCTAGTATAAAGGAGGCCACATAAGCCATTCTGGGGGTCACATTTAGAATGCGTCCACCTCATAATAACGTTCGCCACGAGGCGTAAGGGAGTTAAGCTTTACGCTGTTTGTGGCAATATTCCAGCAATATCACGGCGTGGTATAACAGAAATGACCTTTACACATTGTACCCATTTGGGGAATCGAACACGGGTCTATGGCGTGACGAACGATCGCTTCAAACACCAGGGACGCTTCACCCAGCGCCCATCGCCAAGAGGACCTGCTGGACCGATGATGCGGCGTTACAATAATCAGAAACTCACTCTGCCCTTAAAAGGTCCAGGTTGGAATTGGTCTTCAGTGACCCAGGCTTGTCGTACTAACGGTATCGGGTGGTCAAGCCCGGTGACCGATATCATCGAATCCCATCCGCAAAGATCGATGCTTATGATATTGTTCACTGGGGTGACTGAGTGCTATTATCAAAACGCTTACTCACTCATATAAAGTCATAGACAGACCGTTCATTTCGGGAAAGTCTATAAATATGGTCTAGTCCGAAAGTACAGCGCTGAAGTAAAAGTGATAAACGGGAAGGAAAATTTATAGCGTGTTAGCGATTTCAGTCAAGCCGATCTGGAATGTCTATATGAGGAATTAAACCGACCTATCACACCCATGAACCAGTATCTCAAACCTAGCCTTAATAAGTATATAATGTCGAACAGTTGATGTCTCTGGAATCGAACAATGGACTCCGCAGAGATTCCGTGGTGGTTTCTGTAGCTCTTAGTAAATGAACGTTTTAGTTGGGAGATCGGTGATACATGATTTACCTAAGTTAACATCACATCAAGTAGACACACATGGGTCACTGACACTCCCACAATCCATGAATGGCACTTCCGGCGTGTACTCAGTTTCACAACAGAACACTCATTTGTAGCAAGATCCCCAAACATATGTTGTAAACATCGACTTTCGTTGATCGCAATGCTACACAACGTTATCCTGCCGCTAACATATGCACGAGTCTGTATAAATATATGTGAAGGTATGGAGAGTCTAAATCACACATATGATAACACTAAGGACGTGGAACCACACAGGCAAGGCGGTCAGATGGTGCTTTGTTTGTAAAGTTAACACTGTGTTTAGCATTCTTTGGGTGTCGAATTCCATTCCTCTGATCTACTGTTCCCAGTAGGTTCGCATTCTTCAATCAGGGAGTACTTGAGACCAGATAGATACACGGCACAACTTTGTACCTCCGGGAACAGACATCAAGGGTACCCGCCGCTGTCTCACTTTGTCTCCACTCGAAACAACATTAGTATCCAAGCTATGTGGAGTATTTTTGGGATTCGAGTTGTTGTTTCACTGTGAAACTGTGCCAACGATGCCTGAAACTATTAAATAGGCACTTCATTTAGAGGAGGTTATCAGTTGTACATGTGGAATATCACGTCTTGAATCCCAACTGACCGTCAACAGGAACAATGATTTCCACTTAGAACATTGCATCACAATGAATAACTCTGCCACATAACAATGGTTATCGATACATCTCCAAGGAAGGCACCTCATCACCAGCACATCTCCTCTCTGTAGTCAGTGGTGTATATGTCTAGTATTTACTAACAAAGTTGAAATAAGAGTCTCATCCGAGTGTCTTTTGATATCAAATATATCACCACGAGTTGATAAAGTTACACATATCAGGTTGTGTCGAAAATACTTTTATATTTATCAGCGAGGGTTACTATATTTGATAACAGATATAGAGAGTTAGTTCTGTTTACCACCCCCCTCACCTTTCTCAGTTAAGACGAAAAATGCACATCCCTGTAGATGGCACTGGCATTATACTTGCACTGTGCAACGATATCACAGAATTTTGACGTCAACATTGTGTCATGTAATTGATGACGTCATTCGCTATGAACAAGATCTACTGTCAAAACGACATCTCCTTGGAGATATTATTTGATCTCAAAAAGCAATATATCAGTGGAATACGGTTTTGGATAATACACATCGATAATGAATACTTTTGAAACTATATACAGTTCGCATCTTAACGAAAGTTTTATTAAACGTTATGTACATTGATGCCGGAATTCCGGCACTGAAGGCTCCGGACTGTCACTATAGATACTTTATTATATGTAGACAAGTAAATAACGAAAAGAACATTCAGTCGTACAGATACCTCATGATACATATTAGTGGAATAATACTATCCAGATAAAAGCATCAACATCACAGTCCTCGCAAAAACATCCTCTCTCACAAAACCAGCTCGTGAAGAAAATACATGAACACAAAGGAAATGGTATAACTAAATGAGCAGTTACAACAAACACACAATGAACACTTTACTGTGTGGATTTAACCTTATCTTCCCATAAACTGTTTCTTTGCTTTCGAGATCAGTTATTTCGAGAATACAACAAATAAATGCAGTTTTCTTTACGAACGGGAAAGGGGAGTGGTGTTTTCCTGAACAGGTGTTGCGTTGTAATTAGCAGGCGACGTACGGACACGTGTGAATCTCCTTTCACATCTGTCATGGAAACGTATTTGTTACTGTGCTGCAAGGACGTTATCAGGTGATAACGAACATCTGAGAGCAACTCTTGAACGATAATGGCTAGAACTAGATACCGAAAACAACGTTAATCTTTTAGTACGTCGGCAAATATAGAGCTGTTTTTCATCAGATAATTGGTGATTCTTTGAGTTGGGAAGCATGTACAAAAACGCAAATTGTAACCTCATAAATCTTGTAACAAGCAGGTAAAATGAATCCTCTATTGTGTCCTGTTATTCATTACAGTGGCACTATGCTTTCTTCAACCCTTCAGCGTCATATAGTGGCATGGCGTGATGTTATTTTTCAGGCTGGTAGACCAGCCGCGAAATCCCGCCAGTGTGTGGCAATGGCAGCTCACTCGTCGACATCTTTATCCATGAAATTGTCTCGAAACCGAATAATAACCGATTATGAGAGGTAAATGGTGCTGAACGTATAGGTTTTGTAAAGGCACTTAAATATCATGGTCGAATTAATGTTTATGCTTTTCAGTATCATATTTTTCTTCAAAGCTGGTCAGATTTCACAACAGGATTAACAACTGTCATATTCCGAGACAACACATGCGATAACTTACGGAGAAAAAAACAAATGAGTTCCAAGGAACGACGGGGAACGTTGTCGATTTCCAGTATATACAAAATGTGTCTATATCACACAGTTGAGTGTACGAATATGCTATCAGTTTGGGTTGGTTAGGTTTGGTTGTTGCTCAGCTCCGCACTCAACAATATACCACCTGTATGGCAGGGGTCTGAAAATGATCAAGCCTGGTCTTGACAATGCAGAGATCAACAGTTCGAGCATCGATGAATGCAGTTAGGGTACGATGGCAGCCAACCTGGCTAACCGATGCCGTTAGTCGCTTGTTACAAGTATGGGTTTCTAAAGATAAATTCAAATCCGGATGTTCATGGGCACGTTCTCACCTTATGTCACCTCCATGGTCATGTGAAAATATGAGTACACATCTAGATTACAGACCCGCACAACTATACGAATTCAGTGCACAGTGGCAGTCTGCTAGTTTTATCGGACGAGCACTTTGACATACGTAATGTGCTTGGGAAATATTTGTCCATTTTAGATAATGCTGATGTAAACATTATGAGGATCTCTTCCTCAGATCAACATTTCTTTCAGTACGATGTTTTCACTATGTAAGCACTACTTACCGACGCCATCGTCAGACAGAATAACACGTTTCCTAACATCAAAAAGACGCGCCAAAAATAGATATTCACGTTTGTATTTCGTTGCGAGACGCATAAGGGCTATACACAGTTACCTCCCCTGGTTACACATCACAGCCTTTCCCATTAAATACCCAAACACAAAACAAACCACACGGCATCAAAAACAGATACCATGGACAGGTGGCTGCTTGCTTCGGAGTGTAGACATAAAAGCTTTTCTGCATGTTTCTTGTGTAGGAATATGTTCCTGGGAGTGGAGATAGGCGCTCACGTGAACTGAATCAAACAACTCTAAGATTTGAAAAAAAGTAATCACTGGATTTTCTTGTCCAGACTCGATTACTTAGATTTTAGAGCGTCCAGAACGTCAGTCTATCAAAAGGGAAACGTGTTCATGTGGTGGCAGTAACAATACAGTAATGCTGCAAAGTGATGGCTGGTGAGTGAGAATATTGATTTCAACTTCAATGTTTGAATTTCATCATGTAGCGAGGACTCGTCTTTTCACGAGCATAAACATCACAAAACAGCTTTACATTGTAACTACTGGTAATGGACGAATACACTGGTGAAGAAGCCCATGGAAGCATATTGAACGTTCACTGTATGGCTCTATCTGATCACAAAACATCCATATTCGCCTTCATTGTAGCTGATATCATGCGGGGAAAGTGTTCACGGTAAAGTGTTCACTGGGAAGATACAGTTACTGGTTTTGTCTTCATTAATAATTGAAACGTAACATTATACCAGGTGATGCCTTGTTTTCTCTGTTTTTGAGAATATTTCATTTCATTCAAACTCAACAAATATTGGATCCGTTACTTCATTTCAACATGTCGTTTAAAGTGTGTTTGCCATAAATGGCGACTGTGCTTGTCGTAAGAGGCGACTAACGGGATCGGGTGGTCAGACTCGCTGACTTGGTTGACACATGCCATTTGTTCCCAGTTGCGCAGATGGATGCTCATGTTGTTGATCACTGGGTTGTCTGGTCCAGGGTCAGTTATTTACAGATGGCCCATATATAGCTGGAAGTTGCTGAGTGCGGCGTAAAACTAAACTCACTCACTCGTTCAAAGTGCCCGTCAAGAACACAAAAGCATTTACCTTAGAGTCTACATGACCGCATCGTGTACATGACTATCAAATGTGATTGTGTTCCACAACTTTTGTTAGTGGTATGTTATGATTCGTTCACTGGTCACAAGGAGTACATCAACCCATGGACCCCGAGGGACCAATGAACAATGTATTTATCTTAGCGAACACCTCAGTGTTACGTTTGTTAACAGTTTGAAGCATAGGTATCGGACCGTACACCAACATTTCGCTGTTAGTAAAATCGCCTCGGTGTAATTCCCCATCTTAATATTCACAGGGACAACATTTAAACATTTTGTCAAAATATATTTACTGGAATGTGAAGCAAAACTTTCCGTAGTTACAGTCATCTCCCTTCCATCGATTTGCATTACAAAAACCAATAACAGCAATAATAATAACATGACATGTAATAATATGAGTCATATGAGAAACTTCTTGCAGGATTACTATGACAAAATGCAAATATATACATACAGCATCATCAGGTCATCATACATTTACACCCTGGAAAGTGCATCAGCAAAAACATTGTCTTTGCCTTTGATGAGTTTGATGACAAGGTTGAGCCCTTGCAAGGTCAAACTCCACCTCATAAGTCTTTGGTTCTTGTTCTTCGTTTTGTGAAGAAAAGTCAAGGGATTGTGATCAGTAAAAACTTCAGTTGGCAAAGTGGTGGTACCAAAGTATACTTCAAAATGCCGCAAAGCTAACAAAAGACCCAATGTCTCTTTCTCAATGGTAGTGTCGTAACTGGGATTTGGGTGTTAGTGAACCCTCTTACTAGTTACCTGTTACGATGGCCGTTCTGCCTTATTGGGGGTGCTGCCAGCTCTGGTGGCATACTCACTTGGTCTGTCCGGGGTGCCACATCTAGGAATAAGTGGTCTGACGACCGGGATTCCTAACTAGCACATCTCATTCATGTACTGACACTCATACAATGAATAACTCAACACAAGTCTCTATACTCACATCGGTTTACTCGATCCCTCTCTTCATAACAATTGGACTTGGCCTGGACAGGGTAGGGCAAGCTCTTTACTGATCAATCGGGGTGTGAACGTTCTGCTGACTCTTCAACCCACACCGCATCTCGCACCTTTTTAGTGCTGACGGTATCTTTTAAGGTGTTCGAGCCTGCTCCACCCTTATCACATGACCCTCTACAATCTCTCTGATTCGTTAGAAGTTACGTCTCATGTCGTACCTCGTGATTGGAAATCTCCCTTAATTCTAATCAGTGATTCAGCTTTGATTGCTGCTTGACAAATCTCTTCTGTTCTGTTGCTTGACATTTATTCCCTTTTCCATCCCTTAATCTATTACCCCGTAGTAAAAGTATTGGTGCTATGCCGAACTAATCTCAATGATAGATGTATAAATCGTTTCTTGTATACGAATGCAATTTTCACCTTATAACAGTAGAATAATTTATTTAGTGCTTGTCAAATTTCTTTGAAAAATAGCAAACAGTACGTTCAATTCTTGAATCATCCTCTTGAATCAGGACAGCACCTGAACCAACATCACTGGCATCAATTTGCAACTTAAATACTTCCTCAAAATTTGGTGCCTGCAATACTGGCGAATTCATGAGTGTGGCTTTGACATTTTCAAATGCAGTCTGACAACTGCTATCCCACAGAAATTTTACCTTTCCCCCAAAAGGTTGGTAAGTGGAGATACAACATCTGAGAAGTTTTGGCAAAACTTTCTGTAATAGCCAGCCATACCCAAGAATCTCACGAGTTCTCTCTTAGATTGAGGTACTGGAAAATGTACAATTGCCTCAACTTTAGCATGAACTGATTGTAACTGGGGGATGCCCTACACCATGGCCTAAAAATCAACTTCTACCTTCCCGAATTCACTCTTCGCCTCAGACAGTCGACATAAAGAAGTACTGTCACGAAGTACCGAATGAGTTGCCAGTGGCGGCGGGGTACATTGAAATGTACCTCGCTTGTAAGTGGGGTGCATTGAAAAGAATAGCAGAGCTCTTAGCCAATCAGAATATGACATTTATGTGCGAGGTAAGATGAATGAAAAATGTCTTCAAGAAAGAAGTACAAAAGTAAATCTTTATGCATTTACGGCAGTTCGTGGGCATTCATTTAGGTGTAAATACGTGTCACGACGTCATACGATTCCCTACCATTTCCTCTGAATGTCTGTGTTCAGCTGAAGGAAGGTGAGGTGTAATCAGGACTAAGATACAATACGATATGATACAACTAGATATTTGTATAGCACCGATATCCAGTTAGTTCCACTGCTCAAGGGCGCCTTGTTTTTCATCGATCATTGGATTCCATAACAACGGCACATAGTATTTTCAATCTCAACTCCCTGGGGAGCATACGACTGTTGCAGCAAACCTGGCGCACCAAGTTAATGTGGCTTTCCCATAGTTACGAGAGACTCATTTACAGCTGGATGGACTGGGACAGATAGTCACAGTACTTTGTTCATGCTTACTGCACGTTGCTCTATCCTCAACTGGGTGTTTGCACGTATTCGCGTGGCCATCATCTGGTCATTTACAAACGGATTCCTGCGTTCGTGTAAGTGCACAGGGTTGTGTACTGCACTGTACCTCCAAACTCGCTGGATTACCAGTCTGGCGCCTTAGGCAGCTCGCCCACCGCGTCCCCAGGCAGTGGTCACAGGGTGACTCATATACCCTCACCCCCACCCCCACCGACTCAGGGCAGTGACTACGCGTCCCACTTGTCTCTTCTTATTGCGTCAATCCGACCATGCACATTATAGAAGTATACACCTTTTGATACTCTTACCAGTGTCTGCATTTAGATTACACAATTACTGTGTTTGCTTGTATAGATTCCTAGCAAACATGTGTCATTCTGATTTTACGAACAAGTGTCAGAATGTTTGCATTTTCGAGTTATCTGCATTTTCGAGTTGTCTCATTACAAATCATTTCTTTATCATTAGTTCGACTTTGAAAAAAACGATCGGTGTACTGATCAAGACAACTGACTTAAACAAATACAGATGTCGAATGACGTCAACAATCATAGCATCACGTCGCTTCTAGCGTCATTCAGACCCTACATCAAAATATGATGCAAATGACAACGGCTATGTTCTATGGATGACCTAAACAGTACACCTGTGGATATTTAGCAGATAAACATTGTTGGAAAGTCAGACATATATAACAGAATTATAATAGCTCTAAATTTTGTTTAAAACTAAACGTGACATGTTATTACAATTGAAAATATAATACACACTGTGTTGGAAAATCAGATGCTTGTATCTCTGAATAATCTCAATTAACCAATCACAGTCTAGTATTTACTGAGATCATGGAAGAATACGTGTTTCACGAACTAAGTCAGTTGTTTTGTAGTTAAACACAGTAGGGAATCGAAGCGGCAAATAAACATACTTCAGAAGTTTATATATTGCCTTTGGCAATATTATTATAAGTGTGAAAGTTACTTTGCTAATTGCATTGCTGCATGATCGTTGACAGGTGTTTGTTAGAACAATGAAGGCAATAGGTATTTGTCAGCAAAGTTGACAAATGCTTCCAAATATTACGAAGACAGAGTTCCACCTTGAAGAAATTCATTAGTGAATGTCGCGTCTTCAATGCACCAATGCACGGGAAATTCAGCCAAACACACAATATAACAAAATCCTGTATTTTTTTACAATTCAATCGACCACATCAAAAAGGTCTACTGACCTATGAGGGTGTTTGTCTTAAGGTGAGAATATGGTGAGTTTATGCGAAACATTGTCTACGATGCAAAGAAAAATCATCTTAAATTATGATTATGTAGTTCCTTGCTGTATACTGTCACCAGCACAACCATTTTCAGTTGTGGAAATAGAATTTCATTCAGACTGATACTGTGTGAATTGTGATCTCACATTTCCTACATTTACTAACTGGTAGCGTTACACATGACTATGTATCTGAGCCCCAGTACTGCCAGTGTAGCTGTGAAAGCACAACCGTACAGTCGACTACATGTCATACCGTTCAAATCCCTCACTGTGAAAATCAAACAGCTTCGTCCCAGCTTTCGATATCTCCCCCGAGATCCCTAATTCGTCAATATTTCCAGCAGTGCATGATCTCCACTCTTAAAACACCATTCCGGGCACGTTCAGTTCTCATATACAAGTGATTGAAACTCAATACTCATCACAGCGTTATGCTGTGCTTGTAATGATAAGTGTGAGATTAGGAAAGGCTGTTGGTGACACTGTGAGGATTAATACTAATATTATGTCATTGATTAGGGAATGATTGAATGGAAGAGAGATCTCGAGGTAAGGCCCTCCAACATGCTTCATTACATCGTTTCGTGTTGACGGGGAGATTGAGGCAGATATGATATGCAAAGGAACCTCTTCCCAGTGACCCCGCACGTTTTCTTATCATCACAGGGCGAAAAGGACGGTTGTATTATAGATTTGGGACGTCTGGATTGATGATTGTCCATCTTGCAGAGTAACTGGTTTAGTTTTACGCCGTTTTAGCACTTATGTTCCAGCAATCTGGCGACTAAGTAATCGAGCCTAGACAAGACATGTCTTTTACTTTACACAGAATGTATGCGCTTTTGGAAAGCTTGCATTTTCACTTTTCCTCAAACAAATTACCTTCTTTTGAAAAGTGGAAATCAGAAATGACTGTTATATGGTCACATTATTGAAACAGGATAGTGTTACGGTTAAGAATTTACCGTGACAAACTATGTAAGGAATGCCCCAGTGAACCAGCAAAAGAGAACAAGGACAAGTCATAAACGTTCAAAATTTGTATTGTTATACAACGAGATCAAGGTGTACAAAGTCACAAGTCAATATAACAATGCAGATTTCAGGTACAATTCAAGAGAGACAAAATCTAAGTTAATGGGTCACAAAATACAATATAGCAAACTCACCAAAGTCTTGGTGTGAGAGGTAATCAACTACGCAGAATGTCAACACAGCGATCGGTGTGACAGCAGATAATGCAGGTCAGGCGTTGACGGGTTTTCAAGCGTGGCAGGGTGATGTGAATGAGTGTGAGTGTCGCCCTCAAGACGGCAACCAGCCTATATATATATATACAGTCATTTCCCGAAAGTTCGGGCCCAAACGAACATCGTCAACACTGTAGAATGCTCTCGAATATAAGTCTCCCGGAAGTAGACACATAGAAAACTAGGAGCAGATAAATTCCGGAAAACCAGAATTCTAAAAGTGTTGACCAGCTATTAAAACGAAATGTGACCCATCATATTTAATATTCAAAACACTCTTTGTTGTGACCCAATAATAATTATTACTTAATTAATTACAAAAATATACAGAAAATGCACATTCGTAACAATAGGAATAGTTATTTTGCTTTAGAAAGCAGTTACTGTGCCATCATATATTTAACAGTATTTCCTTTAATTATAAATATGAATGATTTTGATATCGCTAAATGAGTTTCTAGATGATCCTTCACTCACTATGGATTGGTCCCCCCAAGAAGTTTAGCCTAACGTTACCACAACATCACATCTTAGTTTTATAGCTAGTTCTTTTGTTTGTTATGTTTGTTAGTTCTAGGTTTTTTGTTTAGGCATTTGAAGTTTTCTTTGGTTTGTTTTTTATTCTTTGTTTCGTTTTTTATGTTCTGTTCAAGATACTTTATCAAGGAAGTAATCACACATTGAGATAGTAATCGTTTGGTGACTGTACAGCTATGTTTATCTCTCTCTTCCTCCATTAAATGAATGAGTGATTTAATATTTAACGACACATAGGCATTGCTTCAGACATATCGTGATGAAAAGAAATTTTACGGTTATAAAGGCTATGTGTACACGCTAGTTACATGTACACGTATACGCATACTGAACTGGGACGAAATTGCCTTTGTCTGCAACCATGTAGTTTCAACCCAGGATTAAATGGTGTCAACACACATCCGACTCCTCGCCACTAGCTGGATAAGACAGTGCTGATTACTGTATGAAACAGTCTCGTGAGGTCCGGAACTCACATGCTTGTGGATTGCAGTGCTTTTGAAAGGTGATACATTGACAAACCCTGGAAGGGACTCACATTGTGTGCCGGCGATGACAACTTGCCGGATTGGACAGCTGCCGTTTTTCACAGCCTCCGCTGTATATCATACAACCTGTCGTCAAAGAACAGTAAAAACTATTGTTACAGTTAGAATTAATAAGTGAAAACAAATAACATTGGTTTGGACAACGCAATATAAAAACAGGCTACAGATCGGCAACAACTGAAGCTAGATCGCAATACTAGGGAACATGGGTCCTCCATTAAGAGAGCACATTCAGTTGATGACAAACAGAATATGTTGAATCACGAGTCATGTTCGTGCTCAATGACTCACCAGAAAGTCACGAGGTATAGAGAAGGTGAATTACTCAATGACGTCTAACTTTTGTTAGACTTATCGTTGATCAACTATTCTTTAGTGGCATAATACGCCTTCTTGGGTGTCGTTTATCGTGCGAAGAGTATTATGGACCAGGGGCTCCTTTAACGAAGCGCTAATGTGATCGTAAGTCACTAAGATAACCTTAGTGCAGTGTTAAAGAATGGGTCTTCAGGTTAATCTTAGTAAGTACTGGTTTGTGAAATGAGCAGCAGACGTATAAGCACTGCAAATATCTTATGATAAGTTTCCATTTTACAGTGTCACTTACTCATAAACTCAATCAATGCTATTGTAGTTTACCATATGAAACATTCAGTTTGTAAATGGACCTTACTAGTACAAACAATAGATTTTAACTGGATGTCCTGAAAAGATGATTGGGTGACTCTAATCTAATTTTACCCCACACCCAGATATATTATAGCTATATTGCTGTGTACATAATCGCATCCAGACCAGACAATCCAGTGATTAACACTATGAGCATAGATCTACGGAACTGCAATATGATGACATATATCAATCAGATCAGGGAGTCTGACCATATCATCCCGTTAGTCGTCTCTTACGACAAGAATGGGTTGCTGAAGATCAATTCTAATCCGGGTCTTCGAGGGTCTGTCTTGAAAAAGGTTTCTTGTTGTGAAGCAGTGGAAGAACTATGTCATCATGCATTGTTATAATCCGTCCGACAATTTGATATTTTCTGGAATTTCAGCCTTGTCGCCCTCAAGAACAGAGAATTAAGGAAGAAAGAAACAACAAAAGTATATCTCACAAAACAAATAACCTCTTCGTGACAAACAAAACGGTTGTCTCTTCACCCTTACATTGAAAGAAAGGGAAGCGAATAACCAAACAAACATTCTCAATAAACACACAATAAATCACTTTTTTGTGTGACTTAGTCGGGCAAGCCTGTGAGTGAACTGTTTCAGCGGCTTTCAAGCTTAGTGGTGTCGAGGAAAAACCTAGCTTCTTTGGGGAACGGAAAAAAATAAATGGTAGTTTCTTACACAGGTGCATGGTTCTAATTAACAAGCGACCTACAAACATGTGCTAATATTCATGATACGTTTTTGTTACCGAACAGTGGGACGGTAGCCGTTGATAAGAGCAACCATCTAAACATAACAGATGGGAATGACTAGCTTCAACAACGTTTATCAATCAGAAATGACAGACGCGGACAGGGAGACGAAAGGTGTCATTGAAAGTACAGAAATGTATTCATGTATCTTGAGGCATGTCCACAAGGACATAAATAAATATACTTTTACTATAAGATAGTGTTCATTTTTCCGTAATTCAAAATAAAACTGAAACCATGATTAAAACTACGTGGAAAATATGTCAGTGATGTAAAACATTGTTGGAATACACGCACCGCCAAGGAACACAGTAGTCACGATGTCTGTGCTGATCCATCCTGAAGGACCCGTGAAGGTCCTGATAGAACAGGTCTTCAGCAACCCATGCTTGCCACAAAAAGGCGACTGATCGGGTGGTCAGGCTCACTAACTTGGTTGGCACATGTTATCGTTACCCAATTGGGAAGATCGATGATCATGTTGTTGATCACTGAATTGTCTGGTCCAGTAAAACTCAACTCAACTCACTCCATCCTGACGTCATGACAACTACCCATGAAGATTCGGGTTAGAACAGTTTTCAAAATGGGTCATATGTAGTTTGATGAAATCCCCACAAGTCCAATGAGTCTCCATCAAATGTGCGCGTTCGAATCTGGATCATACCAGTGGTCGAATGTGTGAGCATCATACGCGAGATGGGCGGTTGGATAGCCTTGTGGTTAAAGCGGTCGCTCGTCACTCCAAAGATCCAGGTTTCATTCCCCTCCTAGGCACAATGTGTGAAGTCCATATCTAGTATCCTTCACTGTGATATTGGTGGAATATTTCTAAATGAGGCGTAAAACCAAACTTACTCACCCTCTGAGTACCAAGAAAAATGAAGTATCAGTGTTTGAGAAACACAATAAGGACGTGTCGGGGGACCACGGGCGATCTCACGTTATCTACATTTTACAACCTTGAGGAGGTAAATAATTTAGCAACCTTTGTCCTCCATATCGAAACATGTACAGATGAAGTACAATCGTAAAACTACTACTCATTGGCACACTATTCAGACAAGAAAACACTTCAAATGTAATTATGCCACACATCGATATCACTATCTACAGTTCCTCCCCTTGAAATGAAGATACCCGTTTCCGATTAAACTCGTAACATACACCACGTGCGTAAACAGCGAGCGAAAACAATTCAGTATATCCAGAGACCCGTACATATTCTCCCCCGCTGAATGGATTCTTGGACAAGCATGAATCCTTGGGGAGTTGAAATATGCACTCACTTGATCCATCAGCAGGGGGTCCGACTAAAAAAGAAAGCCACCGTCCAAGAAAAAAATAATTCATTTAACATTTAAAAAAATACCAGGAGTGTTTACCCTGATAATAATCCCTTGAACCGCATGCCACAATTCATTAAACGTAAGAGCACCGAGAACGTCAGTCTATTTATCTGTTTTACTCTATGGTATAAAATGCCTTTGGGGTTGTGTAAGAATGTACGTGAACGTCACAAAACAGTATTGATCGTGTAATGCTATTTTCGACCTGCAGCCAGTGAACATTTTAATCTACTTTAAAATAACATCAATGTAAACACATTTGATGTTAACCTGTCTGAAAGCATATTGAACGTCATCGTTGAGATGGCTCATATTTGAATTTTAAATGTTCAGGTAAAAGGATTTTTGTAATGAAATGTTGTCATATTTGTTTTAAGTAATAGTGGCAAACGGTGACCTTGTAACGACTGTTGTGTATATATCCTAATCTATATTTTGATATTTACAATCAGCATTAAGCACTGGGTCATCGTCAAGTGGGTTTGCTTTACAACAATGTGATATCTTGTTCAGATATCGTTCTTCCACATGGAATCAGACAGAAAATGAAACTGGTTTTCATATTTTCATTGATGAAATGATGATAAGGATACAGATACATGTCTTCATGTCAGTCATATGCCAATAGTGATATTAAGAGTGATGTTTTTCTCTATTACACAAATAGAAAAATGGCTTTTTATTCTGACTTTTTAAACATAGCTGTGGAGGGATATGGTGTCCGGACAAGCAGTAGGGTCGCCAAAGGGCAACTATTATTCACTCTCCTTTATGTTAATATGACTTCGAACTTGGGCCAGCATTCGCAAAATCAATTTGAACAAGATATGTGAGTGAGTCAGTGAGTTTGGTTCTACGCCGCTTTTAGCAACATTCCAGCGATATCAGGCGGGGGACACCAGAAAATGGACCTCACACATTGTGCCCATGTGGGGAATCGAACCCGGGTCTTCGGCGTGACGAGCGAACGCTGTAACCATTAGGCTACCCCATCGCCCCGAACAAGGTATCTAACTTAACATCCTGTATAATGATAATCTGATAATCTTTCAAGATATCCCACTTGAAATAGAAATTAATAGATGAATGATGCCGCGTCATCTGTTTAAAAGTGCATAAAATGTATGAGAATCAAACAAACACACACGTGACTGTTAGACATAAGGACGATTTCGACTCCCCGATTGTCACTTTTCCTTTTTTTTCCTGGTCAATACTGTTCCATCAAATATTTTCTTTGGCGTTTGCATCTCAAAACCTACGACGCACTATGAAGCATTCTCCTCCGTCGAAGATTTAAAAGTGCGTGGGACAACTCCGCTGATGAACAGGTTTTCGTTCAATATTTCCAGTAACCTCCTAGTTCTAGAATTTGAACCAGACATAATGTGAAATGGTTTTGTTTGTTTATTTTCACTGAAATGCATACATTTAAGAGCGATAAACAGTCACACGCAAATCTGTTTTAGACAAAGGTTGATTCGAACAATTAAGTGACCAGCTTCATCATTAAAACCCGTTTACCTGTAGTGTTACCTTTACACAGTGTATGAAACATAAGCCACCTTTGATCCCGTTTACTTATGTGGGGAGTCGAAACCTGTTGCCACTGTTCCTATTGTTTAAAGAACCCTTAACGTAACGCACTTCACGGCACATACAGGTGAGCAGTTGCCTTGCTGGAAATTGTTTTAATAAGTCTGTAGTTCCAAAGCCTTACGTAAGGCTCTCAAAGGTTTGAAGGTGAACTTTACAAATACTGTGTCTGTCTGATGCAGTTTCATGTTTTGACCTCCACAGTATGTTCCGCTATATTTTTCAACGTGAACTTGTGATTTACCATTGTGTTTCTGCATGTTGCCACTCGAAGCGCAGGCAGTACTTACATGCTCAATAATCCTGTTAATTTCCTTGTTATGAAGAAATAATGAAAGGGATATCACAGTCTGTCGTCCCGGTGGAAGAGCATGGACTTCTGAAAGTTTTCAACAATTGACGAC
Organism: Haliotis asinina; assembly: GCF_037392515.1. Taxonomy (NCBI): domain Eukaryota; kingdom Metazoa; phylum Mollusca; class Gastropoda; order Lepetellida; family Haliotidae; genus Haliotis; species Haliotis asinina. Next base: position 10,105,056 of record NC_090290.1, on the reverse strand, counting down.
CTTGTGTTTGTGAGGAATATGGATCAAAGAATAAGGATTCTTTATTCGCTTTGGTATTAATTTCGAACTTCGATTTCACCAAAATATGTCCATAAACTTTGTTAACTTACCTTAGTTGTTGTAAATCGTTTTGGTAAAGCTCCCGTACGCCATCTATGAGTCTCGTTAACAAGGAAATGACACACAGAATACATATCACGATCTTTGTGCTAACGTTTATATTCAATGACATTTTAAGAGACATGATACACAAGTGATAATCATTAACAACACAAGTCGCTATAAATATATCAAATGTAGTTTGGGACATTTGTTGTCAACTATTGAGATGAGGTACTTAACGATCTACCAAAGGCGTAATGTCCATATATTACATTTTGGTGAAATAACTATTCCATATATTTGACTAGTTAGCACCACCACGTGTTGTGGTCATAATATTTAAAGCCCAAATGGTTCATTTCCTATGGCTACTGTTAGAACATTAAGAGCATGGCGCAGTAGCACAGCAGGACACTATATATCCTTTATAATGCTATCGATAAATGCGTAGGTAAAGCGTCACGATATGGCTGAAATATTGCCGATGTGACGTTACATATTAACTTACTTTCTCACGCAGGTAAAGGCGAAAAATCATTGAGAATCTCATAGAAAAGACATCGTATGCTGTTTCTTCATATTCCCATCCATAACAAAACAGATTTCACTTCTGTGGATAGTTAGTACAGGTACGTACAGCCCAACCCTGTGACAAACGGCAACAATGAGCGGTAAACTGATAATCTCCATCAATGTAAAACATCTGTGAAAGTATTAACAATGGAATAATTGGGCATCTCTGCGGAACCAGCCTCTTTGAGAATATAAAAAAATCACAAAAAGCAATCTTGGCTAAAAACACACTTAAGCACCTGCGTTTGTCATTTGCATCCTTAAGACATTCATCAAAAGACTGATCAGAAACTAGTGCATATCTGAAAAGATCTGTAGTTGAACATGAAAGTGTTTCAGAAAATACTTTCTCATATTTGTCATTCTTAAAATTTACATAATCGGAGAATTAAACTTTGAGAGGATGTTGCATGTTCGAAAATCCATTCTAAATACTATACTATAGTACACATGTACGCTGTCACAGACTAAATGGAACTCATGAAGCTTCAATCAGACTAAAGCAGTCTTAATATTGAACTTACAATTTCCGGGCCGACTTTTTACCTGTGCATATGCGTGACAGAAATAAATGTCTGAGCGCCAGGACCATAAGTACAGGTGTGAAAGTACAGACGATGTAAACGTACAATCGGTAAAGATCATATGTCATTCTATTCCAGCACATGCTCAGATTTCTTGCACTGGAAGTCCGACTGCTTCTTTCCTGCTCTCCGCATTTCACCCGAAATGCTTAAATCGTTAATATCTTTAATAGGATATGATCTCCACTCTTAAAACAATATTCCGAGCCCGTGCGGCAGTTTAGATTAGTAACTAAGATCGTTAGTGGCTGTACCGTCAAAGGGGGTTGAAGTATTGTAAAATTATTGTCCTCTTTAGAGGGTACGTATGTCCTTTCGTTAGTGGCTGTACTCTCAAAGGGGGTTGAAGTATTGTAAAATTATTGTCCTCTTTAGAGGGTACGTATGTCCTTTCGTTAGTGGCTGTACTCTCAAAGGGGGTTGAAGTATTGTAAAATTATTGTCCTCTTTAGAGGGTACGTATGTCCTTTCGTTAGTGGCTGTACCGTCAAAGGGGATTGAAGTATTGTAAAATTATTGTCCTCTTTAGAGGGTACGTATGTCCTTTCGTTAGTGGCTGTACCGTCAAAGGGGGTTGAAGTATTGTACAATTATTGTCCTCTTTAGAGGGTACGTATGTCCTAATACTGTTCCAAGTCAATTGAAACTTACCAGTCTATATAAACGTAGGATTTCTGATGTTTTAATTATGGCGGCTAGCGTCCCTTACAATCGCCTGCAGCTGAATCCAGCTCGGGTCCATGCAGGTAGCAAAGATACTGTAAGTCCCCATGGTCCCTAGTGTGGTGATACACCTTGAGTTTTTAGTGACCTATAGCCTGTTTTGATATTGTATGGTCTTCTACAGTTAAAGTACTTTAGATTTCATTACTAGTTTTAATATACATCTGTGATACACTAGTTGGTTTTACTGTCCTTTGTCGGCAACTGTTTTAAATTAATTACCTTGTTTTCATCGCTATATGGCAGCAATATTGCCGATGCGATGTAAAATTTTAACTCACTTCGAGCCCGTGCAAATCGACTACTTGCGATTGGAATTCAATTTTCCTCACAGCGTTTTACTGTGCTTGTAATGATAGGCGAGAGATTAGGAAAGGCTGCTGACACTGTGAGGATTAATACTAATATTATGTCATTGATTATTAAGGAATGAATGAACGGAAGAGAGGTCGGAGGCAAGACCTCCAACATGCTTCATTACATCGTTTCGTGTTGACGGTGAGATTGAAGAAGATGCACCTTAACTGTGTTTGTTTCAGTAAAGGGGCCGCCAACCCATTATACAGATACATACAACATGATTTATAAGAGAGGGTGAACTTTGCACAGTTTTATTATTCGCTGTCGGGGGGTCTTGCACTGAGCCTCCATCAAATGGAAAAATGCGATTGAGTCATTGATCTATGGCACGAACACTCATTTCGATTATTGTTCCTGTAGCAAGCAAAGAAATGCAGATGGTTTGTCTTAGTTAGGGAGAATTGCATTTGTAGTTCTCATGTTTCAAATGGATAGTTTTCATTCAAACTGTGACCGCTCCTTTTGTTGTTGCCTTTTGCTAAGGTGTCGCTTGGTGTAGTGGGTTTCCTTTTAGTTTCATTCAGTGAAAACGTTTAATGTGATTTGTGAGAATGGATCGGCAAACAGCTTTGTCGGTTCTATTATTGTTATTACTTTGAAAATTTCATGCGGTTATGAATTAATACGTGCACACGACTTTATCCAATTGATGCCAGTTAATTGTGCCTAAAAAAAATAATAAAAATGAGAGGTGACATGTGACATGTTGGTCGCATTCACAAGTCCTTGTTAAAGGAGTGAACGACTACCTCACCACTAGAGACTGATAGATGCTTTGAGCGTCGTTGCTGACACGAACACTCATACCGTCCATCATACTCAGATTGTCACCACTGGTGTGATGCATGTTGTAATATCCTCATCTAATGGATACACAATATTGATTTGTGCACGGTTGCTTTTCATCAATTTATAGAACACCCTTTTCGTAACATGACATCAAAACATTTGTGTAGATGTGCACATATCCGTTCACGTGTTATTATGGTGTACCCCAAAGAGGTTCCTTAGTTCCCAACTCACAAAACTAGTCCACCATGACGGAATATGTCATGCTTTGTGACTCTTTGAATATTATATCAATCACTGGATTGGCCTGCAGCTTGGGCATGGCTAACACGGGCGTTAAGTCACCTCTTACAACACGCATGGGTGTCTGAAGATCAGTGTTCTAACCCAGACCTTCACCTGTTCCCGGCAATAGAAATGGAGTAGATCTAAATGTGTTTTAGCACGTGCCTGTACACTCCGACCTGTGATTTTCTCAAGGTGTGATAACAACATCACCACAACGGAGGTGTGTATTTTCGCGATGTGCCAAGTTGTTTACGAAGCTGTGAGAGAGGAGCAGGCGATTTACTATCGAACTTGACTAAACGCTGAAACGTGTGTTTCCGCTGTCTCACAACGGATAAAGACATGATCACAAACTTCATCAGGTCACGGTACAGTGTACGCGGTGGTATACGTTAAACTTGTCATTGTCTGTACAGGCTTTTGTCATCAGGAGAAGGATGGCCATGGGATGCGCATGGACGAACAGTGGCTGTCCCTAACAGCCAGTACAGTAAACATTTACTCTTACCACTTCGCTGGTTACTGTTGCTTTTTCCTGTGAAATGATGCTGCATGGTAAATAGATCTGTCACGTGAAGGACATCAAACACAACATGGTATCTGAGGTAAACAGTCCGAATTTGTGGAATTAAACCTCCGTTTGTACAGACGGTAGCATCATTAGTGTATTCTTTGGACTTGGCAAAAGCAGTAAAATATCTCCTCTTTGTAACAATTTGTGTAGACGGTGCTAAGATATTACTAATGAGTGAGTTAGTGAGTTAATATTTAACGTCACATCGTCAGTGTTTCAGCCATATCGTGACGAAAACAGTCTATACATTAAAGATGAAAACAGTTTGAATAGTAAACTTGTCGATGGACAGTAAAATGCCAGAGTATTACAGATATGAATATAAAACTAGCATATATAAGTAAACATCTTAATTACCGAAAACACTACGATACAAATCGCCAACAATTGAAGGTAGATCACTATACTAGGAACCACGCGGACGTACAGTGCCTTTGCTATCTGCATGGATCCGAAATGATATTCGCCATCCCTTCAGCCACTGGCGCTTGTAGGAAAATATAGTCATTCTTTAGAAAAAACAAAAATACTACGTTTAAAATGAGTTTATTTTTACTTTGAATGTTTTGGGTCTCACTTACTCCCTCAGTAGGTCAATAATTATAATATACTTAACTCACTTTGAGGATACAGCCACTATCAATCCGTTTGCTAATTCATACTACCAGTTATAACGTATTAATATACTAACTAATGTGATCAGCAGTGATGTGAGCACTGCGTCAGCACTTGCACTTAGTACTGTGTATAATTTGTGTGCCTATTTACAACCTTATATTATTCTCATTTCTCAGTCTTAGTTTGACCTCGGTTTCGAAAAGAAAAAATAAGAGTGGAGTGTTTACATTGATTCCATAAAGGACCATTTAGGTTTTCGACGATGCCTCATTGCCCCTACGTTCACAACTATGTTCACAATGTTTTTTCTATACATTACCTGCGGGTAATTAAAACGAAGAAGCCGTTGATACAGTGAACAGTGGTTTTGCATCATTCAAATAATCAGCACCACTGAAATGGACAGGGCCAAAGAACCCGTGGACATCGGGTAAAAGTAATATCAATCAATATGCAAAATACATGCTTTCTGTCAGTACATTAATAAGTCATAATCGCCGCAACTTTTCCACCTTTGCAAACAACACAAAAAGAGAGTAATATCTCTGACACAGACTACAGACGCAAAGTAACATCATCTTGTCACGTCTAAAGATAACGTTCAAGGACTGACAAAAACGGGGCCCTGAAGCAATAAATTCCAAGACGCCACAGAGGAACATCGTTATTCTACGGAGTTACAGCTAGTACTGGCGTGTACAGTCCAAATTCATAGTATACCGAATATCAGATGAACACATAAAATGATTGCTGTTCTCTCCAGTCCAAGGCATTACGTTTAAAGAGTTACGCTTAGACGTTCGTTATAAGCTGTTAACGATCAGCTTCACAATAACAAATGGTTACCATGATCGATGTGACAGATGTTTCACTGAAGTCTATACGCCGTCTGCTAATCACAGCTCTACACCTGCTAAATACCACAATCTTTTATCAATCGTAAAGAAAAGAACATTCATTGGTTTTATTCTCAAAATAACCGATCCCGAAAGCAGGGAAACGGTTTATGGAAACCAAATTAAACCGAACAGAGAAACCATTCCAGTATGTGTTTGTTGAAGCCGCAACTGTGGTTACTCAGTTTACGTTGAGTCAGTGTGGGGTAAAGAGACAGGTCTGACTCTTTGCTTTCATCTTGACAAGGTGTTTTCCCCTAATTTTGTTTATCTCTTCATATGCATTAATCGGTTTTTTGTGTGCTTTTTAGGAAGAGGGGAAGGATATTAATGTCGAGCGAAAGTTAAAACGAATACAATAGAGAACAGAACACACGGATGAATTTATATAAATTCATCCGACTGTTCTGTTCTCTGTTGTGCTCGTTGTAACTTTATACACACACACACACACACACACAGAGAGAGAGAGGGAGAGAATGAAACAGGATAGTGTTCCTGTCACTATTGCAAGGCGTGGATCTCTTTTCAGCGACCTGAGAAGATTCTTAGTAGAATAGGTCTTCATCAAACCATGCTTGCCACACAAAGCCCCGATCACAATTGAAAAGCAAATCCCAGTAATGATTAGTCTACAGATTAAGAAACTGATGTAATAGTTGACGTTATGTAGGGTTCCTGGAAAAGCCAAACTTGACCACAAGTATGATGTCAAGTGGTCAATTTACCTTACAAATAATAAATGGTTTCCTCAGCGATACGCTTGAACTGGGGCTTGAATAATGATCTTCAATATGTTCCCGTTTGCAATTACAGCGTCATGTGCTTTCCATTACTTCTGACATTTACTCCAATGACAGACTGAGAAGACATACACACTGTAATTAGGATTTGAATTTTATTCATCAGAATGACATGTCATATTGAAGCGCGGCATGTAATTGTGCTACAATATAGTCACAATGGCAGGTGAATGAAATTCTGTGTAAATGAACTTCAACAGTTTTAGGCGCATAATGGAAGGGTTGCAGAGCAAAACTACTTTTGTCACACTTAGGTCATTTTTGAATAATAGCACAAAATGGTAGCTTTAGTTGGCAGCTATCCTTTAATCCAGCTATGGTCTTCATATGAATATAACTTTTGATGAAAGAATAACATTCAAATAAGAAAATTGATTCAAACAGATCTTTGTGACTTAGTTTTTTTCTGTAATTTCTTTTTCATCAAGTTTGTGAATTTTATATGGCAACACCTTGATATAAGAGAATCCTGACTGGGTAATAGTTCAGTGGGTAATATTTCAACTTTTGCGGTTAAATATGATATTGTATTTACTGACATTAAACAGTGAAAATGGATTTTTATGACTTTGGTCATTTAAGAAGTTACTTTCATGTCTTTCATGCTGTAGGTTTGATAGAAAACAGCGCAAAAACATCAAAGCTTAATTTCTCTGAAAAACCTCATATACTGGAAAAATACGTGACAACATTTCTTTTATTATATCAGTTCCAACAGAACTTCTGAAGTTAAGGTTGAGATTTTCCAGTACCTGTCCCTTTTTGAGATTGTAAGGGATGTGGAATTTGTCTGCAAATACTTGAAACTGATAGCTCAATGCAAATCTCTATGGTCGAAAAATCCGGTTGGATCTGCAGTTGTGTGGTTGTCGCAAATATTTGAACCATTACACATATGCATTGACCTAACTGAATACTTCACCCTTTTTCTGGAAGTTGAAACACTTCTTTGAAACACTGTACTTCTAGCACCATTACACAGTGTCAGTTTTGGATCAAGTATTATATCAATGATGTATCTAACAGCAGCTCAATCATATTCAGGGGTAACGCACTAGCGAACCCATGAATTGCAAGATCATAAAGAAGAGGATCAACTCAAGAATGTAAAAACCATGCCAAAACTGTTTGGAAATATGCCAGTTTCTCCATCAACAGCACGTGAAATATTGGTTCACAATCCATATTTGGCTTTTCTTGTTGTCAACCTGTGTCAGGCGTGTTTCAGTGTAAATATTTTATTTTAATCTTATTCTCTTAATTATTCTCCTTCTCTCCTTCTTAGCTGTATTATTAGGCAGGTTAAGAGTTAAGCTTTACAGCTTGGCCACACCGACTAATTGCCCAAGCCATGACGCTTCTCAGTTGATTGGTCTCACTAATTCCCTGCACAGTTACACTAATTCTGCACTGAATCTTTGCCCCCTAAAGACAGTTGAGACAGACGGTGTAAGATTAAGGTTAGTCTTCATTTAATTAAAGTAATACTGCATTTAATCCTTGCAGTATCTTCATAATAAAAATATGTCTATTCACTACCATTCAGATAAGCATTACATTGTATAGCATGTAAAGTGCGCTAAATTAATTACGGTAGTTTTTCTATCCTAAGCTATAAACACAAATAAGTATTACTAATATATTCTTATGTTTACTATCGTTTCACTTTATGTTTGAGATGAAAGAATGTGTTTGATAGCGGAACTAACACCACAGGGTGGTATATGTGTATATGCTTATTTTATACCGCTATTGCATATAGTATGATCATGCAATGGATGAAGACTCATGTATACATTGTTATTATATTATCATAACATGCGTAATGATGTACCCTAAATGCACTGCATTGTATGTATTATCATTACGATATGCGTAATGATGTAACATTTAATGTATAATTCTAATGTTCTTTATGTGTAATAAGTAATGTTATTCATACTTTGAGTTACTGCATTATTCTCGGTATTTATCCCTATGTATTTACCCGTGCATGGAATTATATGTGTCGTGTATGAATTATGTGTGACGTATTACTCTCTTACTGTATTCATTGTTACAGGGTGTCGCCTTCCAATCGTATCATCCAGGCAGAAATAAACAGCCTTACACCCAGCAGAGTGTTGGTAGTTGTTTTACCTCACATTGACCCTGCTACAAACCCAAATGGTGAAATCAGTCATTAGTCACAACTGGTTACCGATCATTTTGAAGAACTTGCTTTGGACATTGTATGCACTTATTATGAACTGTAAAACATAACATACCATTACAATAAACCCTGCGCTTGTCGGTTTTTTTGGTCTTACATTAACAGTATACCTGTTACAACAGAGGTTGAGGATACACACTCATTAGATGGTACATGTACAACTGCTACAACAGAGGTTGAGGATGCACACTCACTAGATGGTACATGTATAACTGTTACAACAGATGTTGAGGATGCACACTCATTAGATGGCATAACTGTGACAAGAGAGGTTGAGGATGCACACTCATTAGATGGTACATGTATAACTGCTACAACAGAGGTTGAGGATGCACACTCACTAGATGGTACATGTATAACTGTTACAACAGAGGTTGAGGATGCACACTCATTAGATGGTACATGTACAACTGCTACAACAGAGGTTGAGGATGCACACTCACTAGATGGCATAACTGTGACAAGAGAGGTTGTCGATGCACACTCATTAGATGGTATAACTGTGACAAGAGAGGTTGAGGATGCACACTCATTAGATGGTATAACTGTGACAAGAGAGGTTGAGGATGCACAATCATTAGATGGCATAACTGTGACAAGAGAGGCTGTCGATGCACGCTCATTAGATGGTATAACTGTGACAGGAGAGGTTGAGGATGCACAATCATTAGATGGTATAACTGTGACAAGAGAGGTTGAGGATGCACACTCATTAGATGGTATAACTGTGACAAGAGAGGTTGAGGATGCACAATCATTAGATGGCATAACTGTGACAAGAGAGGCTGTCGATGCACGCTCATTAGATGGTATAACTGTGACAGGAGAGGTTGAGGATGCACAATCATTAGATGGTATTGCTGTTATAATAGTAGTTGAAGATTCTGTTTGTCCTAACAAACACCTATGCACAGGATCTCTCAAGAAAGCACACTGAGCAGATCAAAATCAAGAAACCAAAATGGAAGGACATTCAGAAACAATTACAATACATTTCTGATGCAGCAAAGCGAGAGTTCTACGAGTCTCTCGAGGGTGATGACGACATGAAACATGAGAATGATGCAGAGCAGTACTGTGATGACAGTAACTAGATGTTCACGTTATTCAAAACAAAACAAGATGATGTTAGTTTGTGTAGTCAGCTGATGTTCAACAGAATATCGTATGGTGGTGGCATGTGGCCATATGCATGAAGCTCAGGTCACAACCAGGTGACGTTAAAGAACGATGTCCTCGGATGGGTGACCGGCAGCTTGACCCCTGAGAGTTTCTAGGACGTCAGTCCTACCCCACAACGAAGCACGTGGCACATGTAGTCTCACCTTAGGCAAATATGCCTCTGTTCACCCATCAGAAAATGGGTACTCGGGGGGATACGTCATGTGACTAAAACCTTTAAGAGCCTAACAGGCAGTTTGGGTTGTCCGGGGTAATAATATGCCTGCTTTGACTGTTAACGCTATGAGCATTCACCTCGTGAATGGAGTCTGGAGTCCAATATAAATGCACATGTTATTGTTAGATATCAGATATAAGGGTGTCTGCTATTGACTGTGATGATATTGTCGTCATTTTCAAAAGATTTTAGTAGAAAATTCTCAAGTACCACAAATCTTCTAATATTCATGTTAAGCTGTTCATATTTGATTTTTTTCTGCTTGCAGAGAAAGAAAACAGTTACACACCTATGCGAAGTGTTTTGCGCATACAAAATGATAAGTTTCTTCTGTTATATTTTGGGTAGAATCAAATGGTCACATACCATGCTGCCTTTGCTTCAAGCATGGCTAAGGTTTAATAATGAATTGTGTGGAAAAACTGCAAGAAATTTCAAAACTCGATTTGTTCGTTCTCGTGAAAAGTTTGAAATTGTGACCATGGTTGTTTTGCTTTGCAACTCATATCGATATCCTCACAAGCTGTACCAGCAGTCAAGGACAGCTTCGGCTTAAGTTTGAACTTGACCTGAACAACTGGAACAGTGTTGGGCTGGACAATAAATTATGACATGGTAAGTTACATGGCGGCTGGGTGACAGTGGATGGGATCTGTTGTGTCCGGTATTATCCTCGTAGTGAAACAAATGGCATATGATGATCACCGTGTGGGTAATGAGGTAGCTATTGGCCTTCATGGTTGTCGTCCGTGGGACTCCGGTGATGGTAACGTCAACAACAAAGTTCAAGGGCACCGTGAACGTTTACGTTAAGACGTGATGATTGTATTTATTTATGTATATATTTATTTATTACGTGTATTGATTTATGAGATTTACACTTGGTACGGGTACCTGCTAATTGCAGAGGTAAACAAAAGGGCACGTGAGGATTCAGATTATGGCCCAGTCTCTGTAAACGAACATTTATCTTCCCCTTTGACTTTGTCTGAAATCTGCCACCTCAAAGGCTTCCAATCCGGTTTGGTGTAGTATGGAGCTAGCATGATATGACGTCAGGAGCACGAGGGACGGTATAGTTTCAGAAAGTCAGAGGTATTGGAAACAAGTGAGAACAAAAAGCAAAATAACAATACTAAGCTATGACATTTATCTTACTGTAACGGTAAACATTATTGCGAAAGAAAGACTTCAGCAGAGCAACACGGTATTCTTTTAACACTATTCGTAAGTGTTCCATGATTGCTGTACATCTGCTTCAAATTTCAATGAACGGCTCTATTGCTTGTTTGACCAGTGAATGAGTCTTATCAGAGATCACGTCCTGCAAAAGGCGTCCATATTTTTTTCATGTTAAACATGGCCGCGAGTCTTGTCGTTCAACTATTCTACAACTATTATTGACGCACTGGCAATAAACCCTCGCTATCACCGCAGATTCAGATTTCAGTATACTTACGTCAACTGTTCGTATTAGATAACCTATGAGATTTTATAACATGCGAAAAAAATGAAAGTACATCAAAATACCGCTCGCACTTATAAATATTCCTGAAGTGCATGACTTCCTCCTGGCACATTTTGCTATTATTAGGTAAGGTCGAGACACCGGTGCCTGTAGGAACTCACAGAGTGATCATTGGCCCACAAATATGTTTCCAACAGTGAGTTACAGGCTGTTTGACTACTGGAAGGTGCTAAACAGCCATATTGATGCCATATTGTTGCCTACCAGGGCAGACATCAGATCATCACGGTGGGAATCATGGTGTAAGCGGCTATTATTCAATAAATATACAATTAGAGCTTCGTGAATGTAGCGTTATCGTTCTCTTAACTCCCACCCTGAAATCAAGCCATGTAGGTGAATACAGCAAATTTTGCTTGACAGGTCTAAAACATCAAGTATTGTTTGTTCGTATTTTGTAGCACCAGTTCAACAACATGCATATCAGCAATGTGTGTAAACGGGTACAAAAGATAGTGACACAAAAAGTGATACAAAAGATACAAAAGACACAAAACTTACAAGTACTGATATTTTTCCTTTAATTTACTTTACGAGGCTTTCATTGAACCCGACCCCTAGATTCGCTTAGCCGTTTTTTTGTCAACCAGAAAATGCTTTCTAGGGTCTTTTTGACAGCCGCGGTTTCGGACGGATGGGAACATTCACTATAAAACAGAACCAGTCGAGTGTTTTGTTCAAATATGTTCGCTTCACCAACTGATCGGCGTTATTGATTGTATTATTTCACTCACCTTACGTATGAGTTTAATACTTGCATATAAACACGGAAACCTTTAGTTTCGTAACTGAGATTTAATAAGAGAAATTTGCGAACACAGAGTTCACACAGTAAATGTAGGTTAGCTTTGCCCACACCCATTTGCTTCTAAGATTTAAGCCAGCCAGTTCCTCATCCAACTAGCTCTTGTCCATTTTCTCCTTTCTTGCTCTGCCAAGTTATTTTACGTCTGCTCTGCTTCCAATACATGTACAAATTGCAGGAAAACAGCATTCAATATGTTGGCAGCTGCAAACGTGTTCACGTTTCACAGGTAGAGATCTCTGTATATCAGAAATTACGAACATGTCCAAACGCATGTATTGATACTGTACCATGTTGATCGTACTGTCCAAGGGTATCGTAGTGAGAAGTGTGTGAGAACTACCAAAATGTATTAACAACGGGTACAAACGTAATGAGAACCCAATGTGGATTTTTTGAACCGAGTAGAAACGTACTACAAACTTTTCATTTTGTGTAAAAACATAATTGCGTTTGATGCCTGGCTGCACTACGTCTTTACATGTCCTCAGTAAGATTGAAGTATGGCAATTCTGATCGGCAATCTCATTTTAAGCGCGTTGTCACTCCGTCCAATTTTAAAACGGGTAGAACGTTGGACATGTTTTACGTCCTGGAGCACCCTTCTATCCCTTGTCAGACCGAACTCGTTCATAAAGTTCTTAAACTATTTTTGAAAACAGTATTCTTCAAAACCAAGTTACCCGTGAAGGACGGGGATAAGACTGGCCTTCAGCAACCCATGCTTGCCATAGAAGGCGACTATGCTTGTCGTAAGAGGCGACTAATGGGATTGGGTGGCCATGCTGTGACACATGTCTTCGATTCCCAGTTGCGCAGATCAATGCTCATGTTGTTGGTCACTGGATTGTCTGGTCCAGACTCGATTATTTACAGACCACGGCCATATACCTGGAATATTGCTGACCTAAAACTCAACTCACTCGCTCAGTCACTCAAAACCACGCTTTTTACTCACAATTCCTTCATAACGTTAATGCATGAGCTTGTCCACCTTGAACAGCGTTACTAATTCTCCAACATGCCAAAGATATATACACTACTTATTCCTTTCATAAAACCTACCGCGTGACATTAAGATACCGTTGTTAATGAAGTATCTATTCCAAGATTCCTATACATGTCCGCGTCAAGGGAATTCATCATCTGGATGAGTGTTCATGGACATGTCACGTCTACCAAATCTGATAGAAACGTTATTCAATATAAGTTTTAATTAAAACAGTGGAAAGACTTAAAAACCCTCTGGCATTTACACTTGCGTTATCCCTCTTAACAAAACACAGTTCACGCTTAAAGAAACGATAACCTTTACTTAGAAGTGTGGGGATACGCATCCATCGTTTATGCGACTCTAGAGGCCCCTGAGATTATGAAAGTCTATTGACTTAATCACTTATAGATAATATTTTCCTTGAGCATTCTTCTGATGGCGCCGGCAAGACTTCATTCAGCCTGATAAAAAGCTCCATGTTGTAGATCCCTTTGAAAGTAAGAATAATATCCCCCTTAAGGGAATATAGGAGTGGCGAGTTGGAAGTAGAAAGAGAATTGATATCTCAATGGACGTGAATATGTGAAATTAAGAAAGAGCATATCTGATGTGTACATAGTTTGTAAAGACAGTTATCATATCGATATGCATGATCAGATCTTTGAGTAAGTGATTTTGGGTTTCTGCATTTGAACTGTGATCTCGAAGCGTGCCGACTAATGAAAAATTCTTAGGGGCATTTTGAACTTGGTGCTTGTATAAGACTAGTTTGTGGATGACAACTTCTTCAAAATCTCCCTTGTGCCTGAAACATCACAACAACGCCTCTGTTGTCACTTAATTAGCTGCACGTCAGTCTGCTGTGTTCACATCGCCTTACCATCATTGTTTTTATAGCCTTATTATCATTGTTTTATAATCTCTTTTGTCCTGTCCCCACTTTCTGACTGTATGTACATGTACATGTCTGGCTTCCTGTATAATTAATTATCACTTCATCACTGTATATCTCTCTGCCATGTCCATACCACCTTATCATCACTGCTTGTGTCAGCTGGTTTCACTTTGTCTCTATTATCAATGTTTTGCACATGCGTTTGATCGGTCCTCTGTGATTTGTATACATACATATCGCTAACTTCTTGTAAATTCTGATATATATATAATGGTGAACCTGGATCAGACAATCCAGTGTTCAACAGCAGAAGCATCGACCTAAGCAATTGGGATACGATGAAAAGGTGTCTACCGAATTAGCGAGCCTGACTACTAGATCCGTCCGTCGCCTTTTTGTGGATGGTGACATATATTGAGATAATGTTATCATAAAGTTGGCTGCAGGAAACATTCATAAATGTTGACATAAAATTAATGACATTGTATATTTACAGGTCCAGTAGTATTTAGGAATGTGTCGCATGAGTGTTCAGAACTTTACACCTGACATAGCATCGCTACTCTTCTACTGCCTGTAAGATGGGTTCATGTTTCAATCTGATGACAAATAATCATGATTTACATGCATGTTTGAGATAATCACCTTGTTATCCGTGTCATGATTTACACGCATGTTTGCTATAATCACCTTGTCATCTTAAACCACATACGCCAATCTGAAAAGATCCATGTGTCCTACGGCGATCCTGATAAAGCTGTAAGTGATCCATCCAGCTGAAAGGTTGTTTCCTGGCAAAAGACACTGAGAACCAGTTGTTAATGTCATCAGTGATGACATGTTCACAATGCAGCACTTTATCAACTTGTGAGCTGATGTTTCTACCCGTGATGCTGGTGAAACCTGAAGTGGACCATTCACCTTACACCTTTCCCGATAACACGTATCATGTTGAAAGAGATGGCCTTGTGAAGACATCCAGTGGATGTTTTCTATAGTACATGCCTTGAACTAGCCCATGCAAAACGATTCCTCAAATTTATTTGATTCACTTGTTGAAAGACTGTACGTTGTCATCTCTGCAACTGATATTTCGGAGGATAGTTGACGACCAGACTGCGGAATCGTTCTATAAAACATATGTTCATCTCGCTTTTGCGGCAAGAAATAAATGGTTTTCTACTCAGGTCTATTGTATTCATGGAACTATAAAGAGTCTCTGTTCCCGATCATCACACGACTCCAAGTCAGTTGTTTTAGGTTCTATTATACACAAGATGTGTCCACATATATTGTGCCAAGATGCTCCCAGTGCTCAACAATGTTTCGGTTTGTTTGAATCTCGAGAGTGGAGCATCTGAAAGCATCACGACAGAGGTTTGAAGTGGTAAATTCTTTACCAAATCCTTAGCCTTTTTTATTGTTGCTTTATCCGATGGTTTCGGGTATATTGTGTAATGTGAGTACACACTTCTTATGTCACATCTTCAACAAACAAATACAACACTACCATCTAAAATGCAGGCGTACTCGCTCTTATGATAACAGATTTCATACAGCACTTGATAGGTGAGCGAATGAGTTTAGTTTTGCGCCGCACTCAGCAATATTCCCGCTATATTCCAGCCGAAGACATGTGCCAACCAAGTCAGCGCGCCTGGCTACCGGATCCAGTTAGTCGCCTGTTACGAAAAGAGAAAGCATGGGTTGCTGAAGGCCTATTCTAATCCCGGACCTTCACGGGTCGGCACTTGGTAGGGTTTTTTTGGTTTAATATTTGCTTTATTCGCTTTATTTGGATACAGTTCAATAGGATACTCTACATTTGGTTACATTTCAAAAGGATACATGAGCAGAAAAGTATGTTACAAATTGCAACAAAAGCATACAGTACAGTTAATATTAATTCAGTTAATATTGTTTGTTCCTGAAGACTAATGTTTTGTATAGTTCACGTTCATGCCTCTATAGTATATAGTTTATGAATATATGAATGTAAGCCACGTGCCCACAACATTGACCATCCTTTGCACGGTAGTTTTTGGCTGTGTTCGTAAAGTTCAAACTTGAAACGTTCACACTGATGTTTAATTACCACGTCAAGTGACTGTCTTCAGTATTTTACCTTTTAAGTCCATATTACATCGAGAGTGTATTGATTCTCTTGCATCAACGTATTTAACGTCATGGACTCACTTAAATTTGGAATTTACACATGCATTTTCTGCATAAAACCAAATTGATTTGTCTCCACAGATAATCGAAAGTGTGTTTGTCTATTCTCTGCGATGTTTTCAGCTTGCCGTAATAGTCTCAGTTGAAGCTCGAAAGTTATACTGTCCTTCAAAGACAGCAGGAAAAGGAAGACATTTTCTTTTGATGTCGTTCTTGGTTAGATTGCCATCTGAAGTGCTTGGTGGGCATATTTGTGTTCGTTGTTTAACGTTGCACTCAACGATATTACAGCTGTATGATCTACAGGAATATTAGGAATAGACCAGAGTATCCAGTCACTGTCATTATGACCACTGTTAGTGTCATATTCTTCTAGAGAACCCAAAGACAGTTGGCAGGCCTGGACGTTCCAACTCGCCGTATATGTGTTGTATGGCAAACGATTTCATTAAACGATATTGTAAGTCTAATTCTCTGATCCTGAACGTATCTTTGCTTCCTTGTTCAAACATCACTGGCCATCGTCAGACAATATAATATTTAGCTTTACAATGTGTCCTCAAAAGTTAACATTAGCATTCGTACAATGATCCGAAGAATCTGAAATCACTACCAAAATTAAATTTCCTGTCGACCTTTTCCTATTTACTCGTCTGTCATGTCATAAAGCAAGTTGTCCACATTAACAATCAAAATATCGGTTTCAAAAAGTGTCTTCCTAGGTGCTGAACTTGTGTAGAAGAATTTTTCTCATTTGCTGCATGCTTTATCTGCAAAGTATTTCTTTGGGGAGCAGAAATGTGCACTCACTTGATCCTTGAACACTTATCCAGATGGAAAGTTCACAGAGGTTTCTTTGTAAAGTTTAAAGAATGTGCTTACCCTGATAATATATCCTAGAAGGTTTTATACTGCGTGGTATTGTTTAAATATTGAAAGTGCAGACTAAGGCAATCTTTTTGCAGTTTTGTTGCATGTGCATACATGTTGAATAAACACAACAGAGCTTGAACTATGCTGATGTTCCACATGTAGTGAATTTCCTTCTCCAATCTACTTAACAACACGATAAATACACTTGATATAAATGTTAACATTACTTCAGCTAACTGGACAGGAAGAATGTTCCTATCGAGACATTTACAAAATGTTCCAGTCACATTGGCCTTTGTGTTTGTACAGGTAATGGGAACCTAAACACATATGTTTCTTTAGATGTTCTGATGAAAGGAACCGCTGTAGCAATGGCTAATTTGGTAAAGTCTACTAAGACCATGACAAAGGAATCTAAAGTTTAACTGTTCTACTATTTAAACTTTATATTCTCTGATGACATAAACCACAGCAGTAAATATTATGTGTCAATTAAAACATAGTTTTTTCGATAATGAATCTAAAATACTGAAACAAGAAATCTTGATATTTCGTGGAAATCATTGACGACACACACATTGTAAAGTCGTTCATGTAATGCATTATGTGTATGTTTTTATCGGTGTGTTATTATTCCAAGTTCCATAGTTTAGTAAAGTTTACTTTACCTTCAATATTGCTTCAGCTCCTGCATTTTAATTCCCATAATCAAGGATCTCAAAGTGCTCATGGCAGCCTGATGGTTACAAGATTCGATTCATAAAGGATTTGATTCATAACGTGGGTACAAATATGTAAAGCATATTTCTGCAGATGCCCGCAGTGATGTTGATGATAAAAAATCATTCCTCACACAGTCATCACCAATTAGCATCTTGCGAAACACATTTTTCATGACATTGAATTTTCAAGGCCGAATGTATTTAAGAAACGTTTTCTGGAAGACATATAGAAGCGCACAGTTCTAAACTTGACTCATCCAATGAAGCAAACGAGCGAATGGTCTGAATATATTAATTTTAGAATTAATGAAAATGATGGATATTGCAGCATTCCAAAACCAGAGAATAATATGTGAATACTTAAATGTAACTGTAAAATTAACATATGTTATTGTATTAACTCACTTCATGCCTCACGGCCTAATGCCGTCGTAATATTGAACTCACAATTTCAGCGCCGACTGTTCGCCTCTGTGAGACAGAAATACACGTCTGAGCCCAAGGACAGTATGTGTGTGTCTGAAAGTACAGACGGTGTAATCGCACTATCTGTAAAGATTATATGTCAAACTATTCAAGCCATTACTCAATTTCTCGCTCTCAAACTCCGACTGCCTTGTTCCTGCTCGCAGTTCTTCACCCGAGATCCCTCAATCGTTAATATTTCCAGCAGTGCATGATCTCCACTCTTAAAACGCCATTCCGAGCACGTGCAAATCGACTAATTGTGATTGGAATTCAATACTCCTCACAGCGTTTTACTGTGCTTGTAATGATAAGTGAGAGATTAGGAAAGGCTGTTGATGACACTGAGGGTATTAATACTAATATTATATCATTGATTAGGGAATGATTGAATGGAAGAGATGTCTCGAGGCACGACATCCATCACGCTTCATTACATTGTGTCGTGTGACGGGAAGATTGAGAAAGATATACTGTGCAAGGCGGAATTATTCGCGGCCCAAGCCCGACATCTCATCTACAAAGGGACAGGAAAAACTGTATTATGGATTGTACATGTTTCGTTGGATGGTTGTTAGAGTTACATCGTACTGTGCAAAACGGCATACTCCTGTTTTATTGAGGCAAGATAGTTAAAATCCAAAGAATCCAAGCGCTGAGTTTTAACTAAATGATCGAAAACCAAACAGTAACTTCTTCATAGGACATATACGGATGAAAATGTGTGATTGTTGCTGGGACAATCAGTCGTTATTTGCTCTTATCAATCATAAAACTACATGAACCTTTGCGTTTGACTTAGCCATGGCCAGGTATATACTCACACGCATACAAAACGCATTTTTATCCAAACAGGAAACAAACTAAATCGATATTATTTAGTGAAGCCTGATGCTATTATTAACACTTTTTGTTGCATTTGGGAAGGGTCGGGTATAAACTCACAAATAGGCCTAATCACCCAAACACACCATACCTGTGAACATGTCGGTGTCATACACACACTTTTCGTGAAATCGAGACGAATTGTCATCGTCATTGGTGGGTATGAGACTACAACAGTTGGGTCTGTCATTTCTAGGTCAACAATGCATTGTTTTGACCAACATGTAGCCCGTCATTTCGTCGTAAACATAACTACGATTTACAGCCTCTAGCATCGCTACACCACTACACAAACCATTGATAACCGGTCGTCCCAGGGTCACCACCACTAGACAAGATCGGCACATTTCCCGTTAACACCAGCGAGATCCATTCTTGTCAAGCCCTTTACCTTTCGAAATTTAATATCATGAGTCTTAGTAGCCAATAGAATGTCTTCACTCATTTTTGTCTGTCTGCGCCTGTCTGTATTTCTTGTATTTAATACTGAAAATTACATACTCTCTATATTTGACATGTGTTACTTATGCGTGTGAATATAGGTACAAACAGATCATTTTCCTATGTTAATCAAGATTACGCACAATTCCTTATTTACAATACTCCAACTCTTCATCAATTCCATTCAATACATGAACATGTTTCCTCAATGTATACAGTGGAAATACCTATTAAGTATATTTTGTTCCATGTTGTCTGCTTTGCCGTTGAACGACGCCTCACTTAATTACCACCTTTTCAACTGTTTCTTGGAGCCTTGTCAACAAGGCTATCCAATCGGTTCTGTTCTATCTGGTCCCAGTACCCATCTTCTGATCTTTCCTTATTGTATTTATAGGTCACATCAAAAGGTCCCTTTGGTGTGTTACCTGTCTTCCCACTCTTAATGTTTCCTTCTGTCTGTTTCCTTTGGCCTGCCTGTTTGTCGTCTCATTTTAAAGTGGAAACATGTTTTTCTCTGCAGGTTTGCTCATTTCATAATCTTTTCCCATCTTCCTCGCGTTTTTCTTAACTTCTGCAATAAAGTGCCTTAAGTAAAAAATATAACTATTGAAGGTAATATTCAGTTTATTATTCTTAACTTTAAAACAAATAATTAGAAATAAGTCATATACATTGTCTTGGCTGTGTGCTTTCATAGATTTGTGTTGGAATAAATTTATTAGATTGGCAAAATATGATACTTGTTTGCAATGCACAGTGAGATATTAAATGTAATTCAGTATTTAACTGATTTTGTTTCTGATCCCATTTCCTGTTGCTGTGGTGTAAACATTTTCTTTCTTCAGATGCCTCAGGATCAGCCTCACACTGATCCATGATTAATCATCAAAGCATCGCCATTACCCAGAGCAGATAACACTAAGCAACCTCGGTTACATATAGACCATGTGTGTCCTGTTGCTTCTACAAAATACAAATTGCAGAAAATACATTATAGTTTCAGTTAAAGGTCACATGCAACGTAAAACACAACTTTGCAGATTCTGGTACCTTTCGGTATGCACTTACCGAAACAAATCATAAAAAATGCCAATTCAACCTATAAAGTTGAAAAAAACGCGATGAAAAAAAGCCCGCGAAATCGGAGTTCAAACGTTTCACTAAATTACCCCCAGCGCTGGGGGGAAAACTGGTTTCAACAGTTGTGCTGCGCTGCGCCGGTGACGCATGCGCAGTGAATAGGTTCGCGGAGCTCGAAACAGTATGCATGCCCAGCATCTGAGGTTGTGAGCAGCAGTCTAATCTTGGCTGTGTACACAAACAAGTAAATAATCTACTCCTTACGTCAAAAAACTTGTTGATTGTGGTAAGCAGTCTATGTCACAGAGAAAGCTCAGTGTCTGGTTTATTCACACCTATATGTCTGCCTGCCTGTCTGCTAAAGACAATATGCAGTACACAGCTTCAATCATTGACCACGTGCAATTTGAACTTAACACCTATCAGACTATACGACATAAAGAAAATAATTTGATTTATGACTCGTGCACCCGAGTCCCGTGTCTGCCACATTATGTAATTAGGCACGTGTGATACACATGACATGTTTTTTATGTCTGTGGGTTGCAGACATACATTCATTTATTTCGGATGACTGGATCTGACGGAAACTGGTGCAAACTCTTGTCAGTTTCAAGTCCTGCTTTGTACTTGGACGAATGACAGATTCCAGCCACGCTGTAGTTTACCATCTCTACTGACATGATTTTTAATTGGATCGAGCGCAGATTCAGGGAACATGTATTTTCCAAACCCAACATCTCTCTGTACATTATTCATGGATAACGACTTCTTTTAGTGTATATGATTTTGTTTGACAACAGTATATGAATCCATACTGAAACGACGCATCAAGTACACAAAAAGAAGTTGTTGTCCATACAGAATCTTTCTTTCTTGTGACTGGCTATACTTCTAAAATGCCCATCAAACAGATCATCTTTCTGTACACACAATGAACCCTCAGTATATCAGCAAATGAAACAGCCAATCGGAAACTGTCGTCACACCTGAGTGCATATCCCTCCGCTATGAATGGGTTCGGTCTCCCGAGGGCTTCGTTTCGGGGGAAGTATGCCCAAGTACAAAATATTGCACTGCTGAATCGCGATTGTACGCTTATAATTTTGTTTATTTGTTTTTTTAAAAGCAGCAATGTATATTATATGTCATAAATAAGTGATAAATGCGTTTTAATTATGTTTGATTTTTTGGTTGCATGTGACCTTTAACATAGACTCATAATATCAAATTAGTAACTATTCATTGTCTGGTGTTGTGCAGTGTATATGTCAATTGAAAATTTACCTACTCCTATGTGAAAATAGTCACATGTTTACAAGATCAAGGTTATTATTTGGATAAAATGTGATTCGATTATCCGGGGTGATACCACTATAACTTGCTGAGCCCATCCATTTCATGTAAAACCCACATCCATAGCTGCTGATTTCTCGCGCTTGTCTGAATCAATCGTCCTTCAAATTAAGGTTTATTTCATAAATTTCAAATAGTTTGTATTTGTGTATATTTGTCATGAATATATGTACACTCCTCATGCCAGGCATTCAACAAATCTCTTTCATTACCATGATGATATCCACCAACATAGACCAATCACACATCGCGAGTTATGCACTCAGTTAAGTTTGATCCATTGAAAACCACCTCGGACAAAAATGTTGCTTTTCTATAAACCATACTTGTAGTTACAGTAAGTGGATGTATTCGCCATTAAAACGGTGTATCGAGACATAGGTTTTGGCCAAACCGACTGAAATCTTGATGGCGCCAACAGAGGTGTACACATTGAGAATGGTATCTAGAACAGATTAAAGTAACTAGACTTTCATAATCGCAGGGGTCCTATAAGTCCATGGAACGTTGTGTGCATATCATTTTAATTCTTACTTTGTGTCTTTGTTATGGGGAATTAACTAAGTATAAGGATGGTAGAATTCTCTTGTATCTTTGAAACCAAATAACATGTTCTGCAAATGCAGCAGGAGTAGCACATCTTCAGAAACACATTCAGATGATTAATTCCCTTGACGCTGAGATCACCACGGTATTTTCATCTTCCTGTGTTCCTTGCGTTATTAACAACTTGATAGGTCACATGTCATGCTGACGAAGTTGTTACTGAGATGAATATGATAAAAGAGACATTGTAATAAATTCTCATTTTCTTTGACAACTGACGTTCTTTATTGATTCATGAGAATATTACCAGCCTTAGGGAAACACAACATTCATTCTTCTTCGGGTAATTTGTTACATCAGGATTCCATTTCTGTTTATACTTGACATTCGCAAGCATGTACAATTGTTATCTCCGACCATTCATAAATGAATATATATTTCCAGTGCCAAAGATGCTGCATTACATGTTCAAAGGCTTACAGATTATTGTCTACAAACATACTAATACACGAACGTTCATTCAGCTGTAGGAATATACATCCCCCGTGTACCTGTATCTCTGCAGGCTTCGGCAAGTATCAAAGCCAGATCAATATTACTTGTGGACATTAAATGCCCCAAAGTATCTTAATTCTTAAATCAGAATCTTAAAATATACAGGAACAGGTTCCTTATGAAGGACATATTCGGTTGTCAAAGGAAGGACATTGAATGCAAAAGTATTTCCCAGAAATGACCATGAGGTACCCGGATAAAATGTATTTAGTTAATGACTGTATAATCTGGTTCCCGTGGCTCCTTTCACAAAGCAACCTTAAATAAGGTTAACCTTAACTCCCATTCTTTAACATTGCACTAAGGTTTCCTAAAGCAAACCTTAAGTAAGGTTAAACCTACCTCGAATTCTTTAACATTGCACTAAGGTTATCAGAAGCAAACCTTTACTAAGGTCAACCTTAACTCCCATTCTTTAACATTGCACTAAGGATATCAGAAGCAATCTTTACTAAGGTTAACCTTAACTCCCATTCTTTAACACTGCACTGAGATTACCTTTAGATTTCGGTAACCTTAGTGCAATGTTAAAGAATGGGAGTTAAGGTTAACCTTAGTTAAGGTTGCTTTGTGAAAGGAGCCTCTGTTCCACCAGAGGAGGTGTATGAAACCAGAGGAGGTGTATGAAACCAGAGGAGGTGTATGAAACCATGCACGTGTTGTATTAATGAATCTCAGTAAGCACAAATATCAACATCCTCACAAACTGTATCAGCTGTCAAGAACAGATTGTGATCATGTTTGAACTTGACCTCAGCAATTGGAACAGTGTCAGTCTCTTTAACAACAACACGCAGTATCAAACGTATGTCAAGATATATGTTACATGGCAACTGCTTTTAACGATGAGTGCGACCAAAACGGAAAACAAACCACATCTGGTTATGAAGCATCGGGTATCATCGTCGTGTTGAAACAGACGGTATATGATGATCGCTGTGTGGGTAATGAGGCAGCTGTTTGTCTTCATGGTTGACGTCTCTGGGTCTCCGGTGATGTTAACATCAACACTATAGTTACAGGGCACGGTGAACGTAACACTTTGACATTTTGATGATGTCTATTGATTGAAGAGAGATCTATATGTGGTACGGGTACCTGCTAATAACAGAGGAAAAGGGAACACGTGTCTCGAGGAACTTTGAGCATTCTGCTTGTACGTATCAGAAATAAACTTCCATCCTCTCTGATGTTAAATTTTAGGTTAGTTTGTCTGACATTTTCTACCTATCATGGAAACATCATGTCAGAACTGTAAAGTCACTGTGGCGAAATATTAGGATCAGAGGCGATGTCACTTGAGAATGTCAGAGATATAATTTGGAACAGCCGCCAGTAAAATGAGGTGAATGGTCCATTAAAGGAGACCAGAAAACATTATAAATTTTCCTCAGTTAAAACTATGACATTTACTTTAGATTTAAATGCAATTGCATAATAAGGCTTCAGTGTAGCAATGTTTTGTGAGAATTTTCGCCAGGCTTCCCATGACTGCCTGTAATTGTGCTGTATCGTTCTCACTGCAATGTTTCACTTTTTCACTGAAGCTAAATGTGTCCGGATTAAAAAAAACTGGAAAATTTTGTAATATGAAGAGTGCTTGAAAAGCCAAAATTCTGCCCGCACTGATCGAGACCACGACCCATATGTCAGTAGAGGTTCCTTGTACTATATTTAGTTCCTTGTACTAAGGCATTCTTTAAGTAAGAGTAATCGACTTGAAGTGCATGACTTCCTGCAGGCACATTTTGTTATTATTAGTTAAATTCGAGACTCCGCCATCATCTTAAGGCGTCTGTTCGAACTCGGGGAGTAATTACTGGTCCAAATATACGCCGCCGACAGTGAATTACAGGCTGTGTGACTGCTCCACGCTGCTAAACAGTCAGATTGATCTTCATATTTTTTGCCTACCAGGGCAGAGATCGCGGCTGCATGGTGGGTATCATGGTGTGAGCGACTAATACTCAATACATACAAAATACGAACTTCCTTAGTGTGGCCTTGGGTTACTCTTAAGCCTGACTCAGAAATCAAGGTATGAAGGTGAATACAACATTTTCACAGGACAAGTCGGTTTGCCCTTATCTCGGTCAAACAAAATATGTGGAACATGTCTGTTCTTTGTTTTGCAGTTTCTTGTTGACTAAACAGCGGCATCAGTCCAAGTATACCATCAGTAGTTGAATTTAGAAGCATTGACCTATTTCCAAAAGGTACTTTAACATACTAGCACCAGGCTTGTCCCCGGGCCTGATTCATTTATTCGCTTCTTTCGACCAGAATCCCCTTGCCGGGAACCGTTTCTAACTATAAGTTTCGAAATGAATTTTTACTGTAAAACGGAAACAGTGGACTGTTAAGTCAAACACATGGTTATGTCATCAATTGAGATGTCATTGATAACAATTGTTTTATCTAGTATTGTACTTTATTCAGGTGCGGTCATATTACTTGTAACGATCTGTGTTAGAATCGATATTTATTGATAGTTGAGTGCGGCTTGGAACTAAACTCACCCACTAACTCACTATTACTTGACAAGAACCAATTGTATTGACATAAAACAATTGTATTATGGTCACTGAGAACTTAAGAAATAAAAGTCCGAATACATATCAGTCAAACATTTAATGAAGATATTGAGTGGTTTACATCCTGTTTCACATTGGACGAGAAAACATCAGAAATAAGTCATGCTTGAAAACAAGATTGCAGTATGCGTTATGGCAAATGTTCGTGTCACTCCATATGTGACCATATTTATATTCTTTCACACCGTTTTCATTTGAGACCTCCTAAATAATCAGGCAACAATTTCGTGAACGATCAGGTTTCCGTCAAAATTCAATAAAAACCAAAATCCAAGAACCCCCCCCCCCCCACCGAAAACCCGTCACCCCCCCCCCCAAAAAAAACCCAAACAAAACAAACAAAACAAAACACCAAAGAATTAAAAACACCGCCTCCAAAAAACAGAACAAAACAAAGTCCCCGAGACCAAAACAAACAAAACAAACAAAACTCAAATTAACAAACCAACAGACAACCAAAAATAAAACAATAAAACTGAAAATTCAAAAGAAACAAATAAATAAAGAACAAAATAACAAAACAAACAAAACGACGAAATAAAACAAAAACAGAATCCCAAAACAAAAACAACAAAATTGTAATATCCCTCCCCACCAAGTAAAAATGGAAAAAAAAATCACACCAAAAACCCAAGAAACAAAACAAAAAAACCAAAACAAAACAACAATCGAAAGAAACAACACAAATTGACAGAAACAACATCCACCAATACAATGACCAAAACTACCTTCCCCTACTCCTAAATCAAACCCCAAATCCCCAAAACAAAAGCAAATCAAACACAACCCCAATAAAGAAAATTAATACAGATAACAAAAGAGTGTTAAAAAGCCGACCACATTAAGCTCCTCATCGTGTGATCTTTAATATACTAAAACTAACGTGCGTTTACCAAATAACAGTATACCATTCAATAACAACATTTCACTGTACCAGAGTACCCCTTCAGTGACTCCTCTCACAAGTCACAAGTCCAACAAGCAAATACACGAGTTTCCAGTCCTTCTTCATCACAGTAACTACTATAGAATGCTATAGTAATACATGCGATTCAAATACATCTACCTTTTTGATAGCACCAGTCACGTCACATTAAGATACCGGTGTTATGTATTCCGGCCTGACCATGTAATAATGGAATTCATCATACCAATGTCTGTTCGTGGAGATGTCACGCCTACCAAGTGAGCTGGTTCTGATGAAAACGTTATTTAATTGAAGTTTCAACTAAAAATGTGGAAAGACACAAACGCATCCCTTTGTATAAACATTTTGGTTATTCTTCTTAATAAAACACACAGTTCATGCTCAAAGAACCGATAACCTTTAGTAAGAAGTATGGCTATGTCCGCCCATCTTTTATCCGACTCTAGGGGTTCATGTAATCATGAACGTTTACTTTCGTAGTCACCTGCAGATAATATTTTCCTCGCATTTTCTTCTGATGTCGCCGGCAGCACTTCCGCTTGAAAAAAAACCTGTATGTTATAGGTCCCTTTGAAAGCATGGATAACGTTCTCCTGAAGGGAATATACGACTTGGAAGCAGAAAGAGAATTGATATCTCAGTGGACGTTAACAGATGTAATTAAGAAAGAGCATTGCTGAAGTGTACATAGTTTGTAAAGACAGCTATCATTCCGAGATGTCTGATCAGATAATAGGGCAAGTGATTTTTGTTTACTGTATTTCAGGGATGCCATGGGGTGCCTTAATGTGGCATGAAAGTTTAATTTAGGTATCGAACTCACCTCTTGCTTACTTCCAGTGTGTGACAAGGTTTCAGGACTATCCGCGAATGGTTGAAAGCGCAGTTGCTGCAAACGAACATTTGCTGAAGATGCTATCTATTACTCATCAATCCCCTGTTCAAATTCTGGCTCTGAGCGTCCGACTGCCTCTTTCCTGCTTGTGGCATCTCACTCGAGATCCCACATAGGTCTATATTTCCATCAGTGCATGATCTCCACCCATGAAATCCCATTCCGAGCTCATGCAAATGAAGTAGTTGCGATTGGAACACAATGGTACTCAAAGCGTTCTCCTCTCCTTGTAATGACAAGTGGGAGATTAGGAATGACATTTCATGTTTGTATTGAACGTAGATTTAGAATGTTGAATAATTTGGCTTTCATTCCTTGATATGGTACAGTGAACATCTAATTTAAGACAAAAATGAGAAAAAAGACTTCAAACATGTAGATTAGTCACGTTAACGTTAAAGTTATTACCTTTGTAAGATGTGATTCTGTAATCCGGAAGATACCAGTGTAACTTTGCTGAGTTCATCTGTTTCCCTCTACAGACATACAGCAACTGCTGACTTTTGATGCTTGCAAGGATCGTCCTTCCAATGGAGGTTTGATTGATATATTTCAGACAACAGAATTTCTTTATACTTATTATGAATGTACACAGTCCTCACCCTGAGCATCGTTCAGTTATATTGATTCGAGCTCAATGTCATTTCACAAATCCAACAAAATCCTTCATTACCACCTATACACTCACTTAACTGGGTTCGTTGAAAACTACCGAGGAAAACACTTTGCTTTTTCTTTTAACCATGCTTGTAGCCCCAATGAGTGGACTTACTGTCGTTTAAAACTGCGCGCAAAGACTTTTAGGCCTCCAAGGCGCCAACAGAGGAGCACAGAGGAGAATGGTATCTACAAAAGATTAAGTAAATAGACGCTCATTATCGCAGGGGTCCTATAAGTCCATGGAACGTTGGATGCGTTTCCTGTAGTTCTTGATCTGCTAAGAGAAATAAACTGAGTGGGAAGACGGGAACATTTTCTTGTATCTTTAAAATGAAATAACATGTTCACCAGATTCAGCATGAGTGGTATATCTTCAGGAACGTATTCAGATGATTAATTCCCTTGAATCTAGGTAAGCTGGGTTAGCCGGAATATAAACATGACTAATTTTCATGTTTTTCTTCTTACAGACGCCATGATTGCCATAAAACCACTGTATCTCGCTGTCATATTTAAATTTAGGACGGTGTTGCAGGGGCATGTTCATGCAAACGATTGTGTTTATCTTATGATCTTTTATGATCTTAAACAAATCAGAGTCCGGTTTATAGTAAAATCGCCCCAGTTCATACATACTTTCAGTATTGATTCTTCAGAATATTACTGGGGTTAGTGAACCAAAGACTTCACCATTCATGTGTCGTCAGATAGTTTATTATCCAGCATTAAGCTGCTGTGAGGCTTTAACATTCGCAAACATATGAAATGATTAGAACTAATCATTCATAAATTCATAAGTCTTTAATGAAGTGGGAGTACATTTTGTAAGATGACGCTTGTGAGGGCATGGACAACGCCTGGTATGTTATATCTCTTCTGAAGATCCAAAAATCTCCTTGATTCCTTCTGCTATTTTCTGTGGACATGGTCTTGGCGCTGGGCTCTTCTCCAGTGTAATTGTTGCTCTCGTCACCCTGAAGGCCAAAGTTTGTAAGACCCATTCACAGTGTCCTTCATGTTGCCTCTCCAATATTGACAATACTGGGGTCGGCGTCAAACAGCACTCAATCTCTCATTAATTTCCAGTGTATATGCAAGAGATCGATATTTACAAATATGTATAAAAACAAATCCTCGAATGTGAAAAACACCGTTTCCAAAGAACAAACAATCCCGATTATGTACCGGAATAGATACATCTAAAAAAAACAGGATCATATGAATACGTTGCCGATGGATGAAACCAGGTGTTCGGCATAGATGGCACCAAGACATGGAAGCATAACATTAGGAGTCTGCTTCATCGATGTCGGTATGGCTGGAACTGGACTTTTAAGTGTGTATCATCACTTCTTATATACCGTTAACTCAGCCTATTAAAGGCGTATATGCATACATTGTATTTATATACATTATTTCCATTTGTACTATTTTGAAAATGCAAAGAAATATTTTTTGAAATCTTTGCAGAATGCAGAAATTGACAAACTTTAGTGTTCATAGTTTATAAATGTATGAGCGTATTTATAATTGTCGATTTCAAAGTTGCAACAGTCAGATACCCACAAAAGAAATGAAAGATAATTGAACAACGACTGGATAGGGTAAGACGTCTAGGGCAGACTCAAAACCCTCGAGGATGAGATTTAGATAATGTAAATTATTTCTGTAATTCTGTATTTTCTGTAATATTCTGTAACTTTTATTGGAAAAGCAACATATGATGGATATACCAGAAACGTTCTGACATTTCCAGAGGAGAAATCGCCAGTGTGTTTGTGCAGGTTTCCAAGCATCTCTCATCAGAACCTGAAGGTTGATACATGGAATACATCTCGTTAAGCTCTGAATCTCAGTTATCCAACTGCCTTCCATTGATTTACCCACCTGAACTTGAAATTAAGGAGGTACATGAGACCTGTTTCATATTATGATCTGTGCATGAAAATTGAAAGTGATAAAAACTCTCCACGCTACATTCCAATATGATATGTGATGATTTCCACTTTCCAATAGTCAACTTCCCTTTCATGTCGAGCGATGTTCCAACGGCTGTTTACACTTCAGAACTTTTGAGGTATAATTGAGCGTGCTCTTTTGAAAGATATTTCAAAGAGCGCCATACCAGTCTTGCTTAGAAGTTGTTTAATCAAGGTTACAGCCTTCAAGGCCTCAGTAAAGGTATGAAGAAGTTTCACTGAACACATGTGGAGGAATTGTCAAAATTTGATACCTCAATTAGAAAAATTATGTCCGTTATGCAATTCCCTGTTTTAACTTATTCCACACATCCCCGGACTGTTTCAGGTGAACCATTGACTCAACTAGCCTATCTTTATGGGGGATGCCACAGGTGGGGTAGGGTACGCTCACCATTTTTTCCAACACTTGCGACCATCACTATTTCATAGTAATTCATTAACGCATGCTCTGTCATCGCATCACTGGATTGTCTAATTCAAACAGCTATGATACTGATGAAACATATATGTTCTAAAAATACGGTCACAATTGTATAATTGATTCTGCTTTTTGTAGAAATTTCTTACGCATGTGGAAAGGGTTATGTTGTTTCTGTGTAGGAGAACGACAACATATCCATGTGTTGTCGAAATCTGCAGTGGGTCAGTGGTAACGTCCATACCTTGCTGTCTGTTTAGAGGTACATTGTAAGAATAGCTAAAGTATCTCACCCATTTAGAATTCGCAGTGAGTGAGAGAGTAACAGACATTTTAGCCTTTTCGTGACGAAAACATTGTAATGTTTTAATGAATGAAAACAATGTAATATACTTACCTGTCTGCAAACGACAGTAATATAACATGAATGTCAATAGACATAAATAAATCTAAAACCTCATAACTATAGCTAAATAGCTATAGATTGCCAACGCCCTATTAGGGACCATGTGAACTGACAGTTTACTTCCTGCATGGGACCTTGCTGGATTTATGCCATCCCCTCAACTTTTAGGAATTGTGGACTAACTACACAGAAGCCTCAAGTGATAGGACATGTATATGAGTCGTGACACAGATATTGCCTGATTACACACTGTCTCTCACAACATGATCCCAGGAGCTGAATATTGGAGAGTAAGTGTTTTTAAAAAAACAGTCCAATTATACCCGCGTCTAGACTAGAGGCCCCAAACCTGTAATTTACTCTCCGGAATCTTTAATCGAATCACTGTGAGCTCAGCATCTTGAGTGTGCGCTTAACAATACACTGAGCCAAGGGCGATGTTCCCGGAATTCGCTTAATATTGATAAACTTCATTTACGAAATAACACGGAATGTCTGGTAGAGACGATAAAACAATGTCTTTGGACCAATATCGACACTGTAAATTTACTTTTATGTACCACAGATAAGTATGCCTACTATGAGACATATTGAAAGTTAAGAGGAACGACCACTCTCTTCCTCCTAAATCAGCAATATTCCAGCTACACGTATATGATCCATAATTAATCGAGTCAGGACAAGACAATCCACTGATCAACAGTCTGAGCATCGATCTGTGCTGTTGGGATATAATGGCACGTGTTAAACAAATCAGCGGGCCTTACCACCCGATCCCGTTAGTCTTCTCATACAATATACATGGGTTACCGAATTTCTAACTCGGAGCTTCATGGGATCGCTCTTAGACGTTGTTTCGCCGTTTGTGTCGTAGTACCGACGATATCTGGGATCTATGTCTAACAGGGAGGACAGACATGGTATCCTGCATTTAGCTGTCGCGGACAATAGAAGCCTGAGTCCAATATCCTTGTACATTCTGAAATGCTTCAGCAACATTCGTGCAGAAATGGGCGTGTCACATAGTACACATGTGGGGAATCGAACCCGGTGTAACCGGTCAGAGTATACCCTGTCCTTGGCTATACTCTGGGTTTAACTGGGCTAGCCCAGGGTATAACCTTTGAATAATAAAATCCTTCGGAGACTCCTCAAATTCAACGTTGTCTATGTTGTGAGGTACTGGCAGAATGCTGTCAAACGTTTCAGGCGACACGAGTCTGGTTGTCAATGCATAGCAGCTAACACACCAGCAGATTCATGACGGCAGATAATATAAAATTACTCTTCTAATATTACAGAAATAGAGCGTCTGTATTACGTAATGGAATCAACCTGCACTTACTAAACTAAACATACACAATCAACGCCATATTTCCCATGTAAACTGAGTCGACCAACAGCTTCATCGAACGCGGACCTTCTGACGTTGGGAGAGTCTGCCCAGTCTGTCGTTTGTCACTATGTAACATTCTCCCCATAAACATATACAATTTCCAAACGCACTTCCGTGGGTCACTTTGAATAAATACAGATTCTAAGAATATATCATCGATCATCTACGAATCTGGGACTAAGAACCACAACCTAAAGGTCCTGCTCAGGCAATTACAGGTCCAGGGGCTACGACATACTTTCCCCATTAGTACCAAAATGTCAGGGACTTTTGTAGATCAATATCTGATATGCCTACCACACATGCACGACATGGCGATTGACATTACCTATTCCAAATGGAGCAGCCCCAAACTGGGCCACATGGAAACTCAAAAGCGTATCACAGATGTTCTAGTGCAGTCTTGTAGCTGAAAATACAGTGCTGGTCTGGAAAATATGTTGTCTATCCATGTCACCTTGCTGTATAAATTTCCTCCGATATATTTGCCATATCAATCGATCTCTGTTACATACGACTGACTTGTCGAATGCCCGGGCTAAATATCCAAATCAGATTGCCTGTAAGGTGTGATACCGCCCACAACCTTGACACAATCATCCCTACTCCGATGGTGGTCCGCAGGCAAGTTTTAGGCCATCTGTGAACTGGAGGCAAAACGTTGATTCGTTCGCAAATACGGTTCACCTGCGTTCCGTGATAATGCCTACCCAACCATAATCTTGGAGGAGGTTGGGTGTTGGGTCATGTCATTCGCAGTTCCACTGCATGTCATGAATAGAGTCGTCTTGAACGACAGCTGTTGAACCGGGGCATTATGACATGGAAACGTAGGGACTTAAAATGATCCATGTACTCAGATCCAGTTGTCTGGATAGTTGTACGGGATCTCAATTACCTGTTTGTGTGATTGGCAATACCACATCTCCGAGGATGATAAGCTCCTCCTCCAGATCCCATTATTGTCGATCTGTTCAGCCTATGTACATAATGTAGGTAAGAAATCCACAGCTCCCGTGAAAATTGTGCATCCGAAATAAGAACTCAGAACAATGGCAAATTATTATATATTCGTTTTATTTTACATTTCAACATAAAAAATACGCCTAGCCAAATACTAACTAAAGGCTAAAGTACAACTTTCCTCCTTTCATTTTGATGATGAGACGGAGAGCATGGACCGCGACTAATGTCGCCTTGCACAGTATATTTCCTTCAATCAATACGTCAACACGACACGATGTAATGAAGTATGTTGGAGGTCTTCCCTCCAGACCTCTCTTCCATTCGATCATTCCCTAATCAATGACATAATATTAGCAATAATCCTCACAGTGTCACCAACAGCCTTTCCTAATCTCTCACTTATCACTACAGGCACAGTAAAACGCTGTGAGGAGTATTGAATTTCAATCACAATTAGTCGATTTGCACGTGCTCGGAATGGCGTTTTGTGAGTGGAGATCATGCATTGCTGGAAATATTAACGATTGAGGGATCTCGGCTGAAATGCGGAGAGCAGGAACGAGGCAGTCGGACTTCCAGTGCAAGAAATCTGAGCATGGGCTTAAATAGTACGACATATTATCTTTACCGACTGTACAATTACAACGTCTTTACCGACTGTACAATTACAACGTCTTTACCGACTGTACAATTACAACGTCTTTACCGACTGTACAATTACAACGTCTTTACCGACTGTACAATTACAACGTCTTTACCTACTGTACAATTACAACGTCTTTACCGACTGTACAATTACAACGTTTGTGCTTTCAGACCTGCACTTATAGCCCTGGGGCTCAGACATGTATTTCTCCCACACTGAGGTGAAACGTCGTTGCTGAAATTATGAGTTCAATATTAAGATTGCATTAGTGTGTATGGCGTTTGTGGAGCATGAAGTCAGCTTGCACAAAGACTATATGTTAATCGTACGGTTTCCTTCAAGTATGCCCACATAGTGACTGGGAACAATAGAATAATCATCATTTTCATAAATTCTAAAATGAATAAATTTACAAATCACTGGCTTTACTCTTTGTCTAAATTGATAATTACGCAGTATACCAGCCATTTTATGAATTGATTAATGAGGCGACTATCAAGCTATTGTTGTAGGTCGAGGATGTAGAGTCTTAAAGGAAGGGCCCATTTTTTGCTTGGGAGATGCTTGCATTGATGCTTTATTTTGACGCAGGTTTATCTCGTCCTTGACTGTCTTCTGTTTATGGCTGTGCTTGTGATGTATTGCCTAATATTTACTAAAGATACAGCAACAATTCAGTGAATATTACGTCTTGATTACTTGATTGTTGTAAAAAAAAGTGTTATGTGTTTTTACTTAAAACACATTTTGCATGTTGCATTGTTTTCATGTCTTGATCAGAAGGGGTGTATTGGTTTCCACGTGCAGATGACTCAGGACTAGTTTGTTCTTCTCTGCCTCTTGACTTTGCCATAGAAGGAGTACAAATGTTTTAATAGGAGACATAGTGTCCGGTTATAAATTTGCTGAATAATCTTGTAACGATACACTGGCATTTTCAGATTGCAAATGTATTCACTCCTACCATATCAGGCTACTGATGAGTGTGCTGAAACAGCGCATGTCGAACCTATTCATTCATGAGCATGTTTCATGTCAGACGTAGCTGTGTGTTGCTTCCATGGATGTGAGACTTTCGTGGAGTATTATCAGGGTGAACACTGTGAACACATCTAAACCATGAAGGATTTGTAACTCATTGTGTGTTGATCGTTCGTTTTAACATCATAAAAAGTCCACCATATTTGCATGGAAATTGGTGTTAAACGGTTTGATGTTTAACAAGAGAAGCAGCTATCTGCAATGTCTTGAGGGGCGGTTAGCAGTCTAGTGGTTTA
The DNA here is from genome assembly GCF_037392515.1 of Haliotis asinina. NCBI lineage: Eukaryota > Metazoa > Mollusca > Gastropoda > Lepetellida > Haliotidae > Haliotis > Haliotis asinina. Next base: position 10,069,644 of record NC_090290.1, on the reverse strand, counting down.
AACGTTTGCTCCTCTGTCTGAAGATCAGGGTTCGACTGCCTATATGGGAACAATTTTTGCAATGTGTGAAGCCCATTTCAGATGGTCCCCGTCGTGATATTGCTGGAATATTGCAAAAAGTGTCATAAAAATACTCTGTCTCTCACTCCAATGTCAGTGTGAACTAACTCATAGAAGTGGAGAGTTATACTCGTCTCCTCTGCTTGATTTCAAATCAAGGTGGGTTCGAGAACATCAAGAAATCGAGATAAAGGTTAGCTCAGCACACAAGATGAATGTTCTCATTGATTCGAGTTCAACTGAATCGTATCATTAAATGAAGCCTGAATTTTTATGTGGATCGTGCCAAGTTATATTTGTTTCTAGAAGATGTCAAGTGAAAAAATTCAATCCGCGTGAATCCAGAGATAAAACGGAACAATGAAAACAGCATTTGATCATTTATTTCCCACTTCAAACGCTATGTCGTAACGCGATCAGATATTCCAATCTTCAACCTCCATCCTGTGAAACAGAAATCGACGTTGCATAGCACAGGGAACACGTCTACAGGATCTATGTGAACAAATGTTGGAACTAACGTGGCGTCAACAAACAGGTAATCTGGAGTCGTAGAGTACAACACACATGAGTAGAAAGGTCCATATTTCACACAAGGAAGAAATAGATGTAGATGAGCGCTTGTGAAATGGTTTAGTTTCGAATTCATCCTGTCTACGATCTTAGGTAACAGGCGTTGCTAAGATCTCTGTTATCGTCATAAAACTATGACATATCTGAGTAGAAAGCTTCATATTTCACACAAGGAAGAAATAGATGTAGATGAGCGCTTGTGAAATGTTTTAGTTTCGAATTCATCCTGTCTACGATCACAGGTAACGGCCGTTGCTAAGATCTCTGTTATCGTCATAAAGATATGACATATCTGAGTCGAAATCTTCTTATGGCAGGCTGGAGAGAAATCACTCTACATCAGCTCTTGTTGGTTGCTATAATTACACCTTCTGACTGTCTACAATCATAGGAAGCGACCGTGGCTAAGATGAAACCGTACCATCTTTGAATACGTGAATCCCCTTTTGAATGTAGATCTTCTTGCAAGACATTGTCCACTACTCAACAAGTATGAGATATCTTTGACAGAACAATTCTGCATTGAAAACTCGTCATGATCTTATTACATGAACAACTGTTTCTCAGTATTGCCAGAAAACTTGCATGGATCAGTTTCCGTTTTGTGAGGAACACATGGATCCCTCAGTTCCTTATCAATAACACATTGTCGTATGTGGTTTAAGGCATGGACTAACAAGCAAGCTGCTTATCTCAAATATGCATGTTAATGAGGAATATTTGAAATCAGTAGAAAGCAAAGACCCAATAATACAGACAATAGAGAACTACTGGTTATAATGTAATGTGTAAAGCTGTGTATACATACCTATTCCCTGAACATCTTAGGAAATGCATATATTCGTTGATAGTGGAAACTGTGAAACCATTTAAGCATATTTCCTGCAGCATAACAACACTCTCTCTTTGTCACTATCAGTAAACTTGTTACGGCCATAACAAGCTGTAAAACAATTCATAGTTTTACATCGAGTTTTACATGACCTCGTCGATATTTATGAAAGAAAAATCAATCCAACAAAATATCATCAAATCCCAAGTGGTGAAACAAATTATATCAGAAACCAGAGCTCTTTGTCAGTAAAGATTCAGACTGTGCCTTTCCTCGTTTCCTAAAGTCACCTTATTTTGAGTTACACGAACGTAAGTTTACGATATGTAGTTACGACTATAGTACGGCCAGTACAAGCTAATTCGTAATTTTACATCGAGATTTACATGACTTCATCGATATTTATGAAAGAAAAATCAATCCAACAAAATATCATCAAATCCCAAGTGGTGAAACAAATTGTATCACACACCAGAGTTTTTTTTGTCAGTAAAGATTCGGAAAGTGTCATTCCTTGATTTATGAAGTTACCCTATATTGAGGTACATGAACGTAGGTTCACGATATTGACTGTAGTATATAGTCAGTATTTTCCTTGTCAACAAAATATTCACTGAATACTTTGATGATGAAACATATGCTCTTGTTTAAGTTTACACTATCTTAGTAAAGTACAGTTTCTATTACTTTTGTTGTGTTGTGTCCCATCCGGGATTCATGATAGAGACAATAAAAGAGGTGCGACAAAACCTGTATATTTGCATAATGTAAATTACTGTACATTCCAGGAGTAGGTATATTTACTAACATTGTTGTAAATACTCACTGCTATACTGAAAACACGTATACACACAATAGCGGATACAGGCTTTTGAGAAAGGTGTGTGTGTGTAGGGGCGTGCACGCTATTGACAAAAGTGGAGCTGCACACACTTCATTCACACACGAGTTTCTGGCACCCCTGCAGTCACCCCCCCCCCCCCACACACACACACACAACAACAACAGAAACCCAAAACAAAACCCCCAAAAACAAACCAAAAACCAAAAAATAAAAAAAAAACAAACAAAAACAAACCAAAAACACCCACAAAAAAACAAACAAGTATGTATGATGAAACACTAGTTTCTCGTAATCTACTAATATTCTGTAGAATCAATCGAGAAAGTCAAAATTCGAAAGTGCAAACGTTCACTATAAAATGAACAACCACACTAGTTCACATCATCTTCATCCCAATAACACATTCATCAACATGACCGTGAATTATCTGGGTTCCGAGTCTATCATGAAGTTGTTTATAAGGTATGGAAAGCCAACAACCACATCAAAATACCATCCACAGTCACGTTTATATTGAAACTCACTCGTGTAACTCAGCGTTTAGGGAATTAATCATCATTTCAGAGTTTTAATTTAAACTCTGGAACGCTACAAACATTTTCCCGGTTGTTACGTGGTTTATTCACAGAAATACGACCAACATAAAACACCCCTCAATTAATAAACATCAGAAAGAAATTTAGTGATATGCACCCAACGTTTCCTGTACTGGCGGGAACCACACAATTGTGAATGTCTATTTATTTAATGTCCAGATACGATTCTCCATGTATACGGCGTGGTTTCCATTTTTTAGTTTATAACACATCTCAAAATGAGAATATACCCCTTAACTGGGAATAGTCACAGGTAACGACAATGACAGATGTTGTGTTGTGAAGTGACAGACAGTGAGAACCAACGAGACAGAATCATGAACGTGTGACGTTTGACAAACACACACATGTGAAAACTATTTGAAATCTAGATAATCAGCCTCTGTTAGAATAATGGTTTGATTCATGCAAGTGCCGGAAGTTATCTGATATTTTTACTAGATGCACAGAAAAACAGGGTAGTTATCGAATGGCGATCCTGCTTGACAACAGCACTGGCACCTGTGTCGAAACATCGCACTCACGAAATACGTCACTGTGCATGTGACGGTATTTGGACATCTAAAATGCCACCCAAATGAATTTAATTTGAACAGGTTTAACAATTAATGTAACGATATTGTGATAGTGTCATTGCTGAGTTTACTAGAATGAAAAATAGAAAACTGATTCACCGGGTTTAACTCACAAAATCAATACAGGTAAGGAGTTGTGGAAAGAAACGAGCCTTCGCAATCTTCTTCGCTGAAGTTGTTCTATGATGATGTGTACTTGAAGCGAGAAACCCGGATATTGCTCCCCAGTGGCTCGGATACCAGCGGGAATATATTTACTTGTACACCGTGACGAGGTCATAAGAATACTGTTACACCGTCTGAATAATGTCTGAGAAGGAAATGCGTGTCTGTGACTGTTCATGTCTCCGAATGTAACACTGTCACGAGCAGTAAACCACTTGCCACTGTCCACACCACTGACTTGACCAGCCAGGGATGGAGTGTGATGTGCCCTCAACTTCACAACCCCTGGATCGAACAAGGGTATTTAAATGTCGCATCGTCAGCTGATCTGTGAAGGCGTCTTTTTCGCATCTACTTATATATACACGAGGAGATCAGGTTGACAATATCATTTAGTATGGCAATATGTGAAAGACATGCATAAGCACATCTTGTTGAAATTAAAAACCAAGCAAGAAATGGTTTGCTGTTTACACCGACTTATAAATATACATACGTATACCTTTATAATGTATACCTATAAAATGTATAAACGACAAAGGCTTTCAATAATCATAAAAGCAAAATATACTGCATAATTCACTCTGATCTGAAACCTAATATGGACAAACCGTGGTAAATGGTACTTTTGCACACTGTAAACGGACAACAGAAACAATAGTGCTTGACACTGGCTATGACAATTTTCATTGAGAAAGTAAGTATGAGAAACAATCAGTAGCTTGATCATGTTGACAAATATATTTTAAGCATAATGCATATTCATGGAAACATGAACTGTCATTAGGAACTACATGAAACAACAGTGGATCGATCATATATTTGTGTCCTTATGCCATCAACACACATGTCGGGTTCGCCAAATGCCATGTCATATTAATGCCTCTACATCACTGAAATACCGTAAACCCAAATCACGTACTCAAGCATATGATCATGTTCAGTATGATAGCCGTCTTTACAAACTATGTACACATCAGCAATGCTCTGTCTTAATTACACCTATCAACGTCCACTGAGACATCAACTCTACCTCTACTTGCAGTCGACATTCTTGTATTCCCTCAAGGGGAACGCTATTCTTACTTTCGATGGGGACTAAAACATATAACATTTTATCAAGCCGACGGAAGTCTTGTCGGCGCCATCAGAAGAAAACGCGAGAAGAATATTATCTATTAAGTAAATAGACTTTCATAATCACAGGAACTTCTCGAGTCGGATAAGAGAAGTGTGCCTATCCCCACACAGTCTTAGTAAAGGTCATCGTTTTTTGGAGCGAGGATTGTGTGTCTTGTTAAGAGGAATAAGTCAAGTGTACATACGGGACGCGTTTGTATATTTCCACAGTTTGAGTTTAAATTAAAACCCGGTTCCATCAGAATCAGCTGACTTGGTAGAGGTGACATGTTCAGAAGGTAGCTCAAGAGAAATTTCGAATCTGATGAAAGATGAGTACGTCTCCCCACACTTGTTTCTTGAAGGTTATCATTTCTTTGAGAACTGTGGGTTTTGTGAAGATTAAGAGTAATAAACACGATGAGTTGGATAGAAGTGACCTCTTCACGAACACATTCATATCATGAGTTCCCGGTTATGCAGTGGCAATTTGAAATACAGACTTGGCCAACAACGGTGTTGCGATGTGATGCTGCGAACTATATAAAGGTCTTGGTGGATACAAAACCCAGATATATTCAGCAACATGAAGTTAGAAACTCATTTGAGATTTGGGATTGGAAAAATATTCAGATTCGGGATTCGAATCTCCAATCTGAACTGAAAATATTAAGATTCGGGATCCAAGACAAGTACACAACATTACTTGTTAGTAAGAAGGAGCTGTGGGATCCCTGATGTTAGAAGGGCAAAGGAGAGACAGTGTCAGAACAACGCCCACAGAGAAGGGGGTAGGGCGCGTAGAGGTGGATGGGGTAAGAGAGACCATTTTTGGTATCCATGCTGGAACTTGGGTTATCTGTGTGACTGGTCAACTATAAAACTGTCAAAAGTGTCCTGGGCCTGGTTTTATCTTCTGTTTATATTCCGTACTAGTAGCATATGTTCTATTTTGGATTAAACCTTTTAGGATGGCGTACCATACGGGATTCTAACCAACACCTTCTGACTCAGGGACCTACTTGCCAGCACAGAAAGTCATCCAAATAGCTAGCTCGGCCACCGCGGTTTCCACAAATTGGAGGTCAGACAACTGGTCCAGCACACAAAATTGGAAATTTTTCCGTAATTGATGTTAAGTGCTGATGACGCACACAGAATGTATGTGCAAAACAACATGAATACCTTTTATGATGTTAACTAAAACTGCAGTTACATTTTCCCGTATATTTGTCTGAAACAAATATTCAATATTTCATTAGAGTGAAGTAATATGTTGAACAAAAACATGCGATACGAACAAATGACGATTCTAGTTAATGGTTATACAACAGACGAAAGCAGTCGATGATATGTGCTTGGACAGAAAAGCTATAGTATTATTATATTAGTAATATTATTATATTATTATTAGTATATATTTTGTAGGTTCGGTACTGGTGTAGTTACGCATGGTATCTCAGATATCTATCATGTCGGTAGAAGGTGCTAGTCCAATGGTGGGACCCTATACTGGACGGGGGTAGGCTATTTATTGCGGCCCGAATCATCTGATACTTAGCACCACTGATAAACCTGCCTCCATTTACTCAATCACTCACGACGCGTTGAGGGTGCCACCTTGACCAGCTCCTCTTAGATCATGATGTCAGATTCGTCTTCCACATGTTTGTAGGTTTGAGAACATAAATTAATGTAGACTTCACCAGGAGATTCCCTCAGACACCGAGCTGGGAAACCACGATAGAAGTGAAATATTAAAATTGTCCAAGAGGCATTTCAACAAAAGTATTCTCACCCCTAACTACAGCTTGTGCATTCTGATACAAGTGATTTTCATTGTGGCATGGAACCCGTTTTACTCACCTTCCACAATCTGAAAGTGATATGACGTTAAAGCATTAATACACACTTTAGATGGATCAATCAGTGGTGACAGTTTTTCATAAACTGACATATTTAACTATACGGCGTAATTTTCTCACCTAGCGGCTTGTTCTATTATTTGATAAAATAATTGATATAAAGTAAAGGGCATGGCAATATTTAAACTGTTAACATATTACTGTGCCCTGTATCTTCAGTGTGACTGGCTGGTTCAACAGTGACCCGCAGACTTGAAGTGATTTGTAAACTGTTTCTTTAAGATTTGCAACAGTGACGTCAAACTATTACATATCCTGCCAATTCCAAAAATCGTTGGAATACAGATATTGGGGCATCAGATTTCATTACAACGTAGATTAAAATGAAATTCCCAGGAGAAAATATTAACACTCGCGACATTACTTCATCCCGAGAAGATAATACGTAATACGTCATACGCTCAAAGACAGGAACATATCTATTAACCTCTCGGACTGACCGGGAAACAACGATAATCCTCGAGAGATGCCTCCCTATTAACCATATAATTAGCAGGTACCCTTGTCACTAATAAATCTCTCATGGATCAATAAACATAATCAATGTCTCAACTTGTTACGTTCGCGGTGTCGCGGATCTGAAGTGCCGATGTTACATCATGGGAAACCCACTGACGCCATCACCCACACTGCGAACATCATTTGAGACTATTTCAACATAATGGCTGTAACGGATTCTTCATAACCGGGTTTGGTTGTTTTCGCTTTGGCCACATCAAACGTTGAAGACTGCCGCTGTGTAACTTATATTTTGCTACATTACATAAATTGGATATTGCTTGATGCTGTCAGAAGTAATTATCGTAAATTACACTGTTCCAATTGAAAAGGTCAAGTTCAAACATAACCCGAAACTGTTCCTGGCAGCTGGTATTTTGTGAGGATGTCAGTACTTGTGCTCTCTACTTGCCTTCTTCAGACCGTTTCCATATATGACTAAGATCATGTTGGAACAAGATCATGTTGGATTCCATCGACAACTGCAAAAAGGTCGGTGTTCACCCGGGTGACTGCGTCACCCTGCAATATGACACTGCAAAGGGGCAATGGAAGCTGTTTGAATAACTATTTGAATGAAGCAACTTGTAAACCATTCTTCAGCTCGATGTGTGCATGACATCCTGTATTTGGCTCGCAAGGTTTGTAATTTGCAAATCGCCTTTTATATGGAACATACTGTTGACATTACTAAACTTTGTTCGGGTTTATTTCAATTTAACTAAATCCTACAGTTCCGTATAAGAATGCAGGATCAAACACTTCTACGTGTATTACTTCCAAAATGGACTACAATGTAGACATATTAACTATTAAGATCTGAACATTCTTCCAGTTTTGGAAATAATCAATAAACATGATGATAATAGAAAAATGCAGTATTTCATGATTGTGTAAATGTACTAATCAAATATTGATGGCGTACCTATGTGGGACGTATATAAGATTGACACTTTTTGAGCATGTTTTAGAGTATCGTAATGTTGGAATTGTGTTTCATTTCATCAAAGCACACCAATTTCCGTCCGTTCAAAGAATTAAAGATTTTTACGACAAGCGCGTCTTTAGTGAACTTTTGAAATCCATTCATGACAATATCTGATTAGAGGGCGAGTTTTCTTGTTTCGTTATCAATAATTGGCTCAATTTATAACTTAATGTTAAATGTTATATTAAATTAAATGTTGTTTGTTTAGCAGTGTGGATAATCTTTTATGCCAAGAGAACTATGAACGCGATAGGACCCATACAACCATACGGTGTTTGGTTCCTGTTTTCAGGAATATTTAGCCAAACATCTCTGCCTTCTGTATTGTAGATCAATATCTTTTGTTACAGCCAAAGTCGCCGGTAGATATAGGCAATATGCTGCTGGTTAATATGTAAAACGGTTGTCTACCAGGCAGTCCGAGGAACAGCCCCAAGCTGGGCCATTCGGCAGCTAGGTCACAGATGCACTCTCTTGTTTGAAAACATAAGGCATTGCCTTTAATATGGACGTGTAAGGTGACTCAGCTGAAATGCAGTGAGGTCCTGGAAAGTGTGTTGTCTAGCACTGACACCTTGCAGTTTTAAATTTCCTCTGATAAAGCGTATGAAATCACTTGCAGCTTTCGAGTCAAACATCCATCCACAATGTCCAAATCAGTTCACCTGTCAGCTGTGATACTCCCTAGCACACTGCTGCAAGTCCCTCACAGGATATGTGGATTGTTCCCATGGTATAATAGTTGTACTCAGTGGTTGTGATATGGAAATGCATCGCTTTAGGACTGATTAATACTGGTAATCGTATCCCACATTTGCGGATCGCTGCACCAGTAGGTATGGTCTACGCAGATGAACCCACAATACAACCCGACAAAAACTGGCTGTTGGTCTGATCAGAGCATGTACAGTAATGATTGTGTGAACATAAGGTCCAGTGAAAATGGCTCGCTTGAATCAAGAACGGTAAATATGCCATACACTGAACAATGACAATTTATATTTCATTTGTTTTATGCAACATTACTACAGCTATCGAGTCAAACACGTAAAATCTATAGTACGGTTTTCCTTTTCCCGTTGATGATAAGACCCAGCGCTTGGTCCGCGAATATTGCCGCTTCACGCAGTATATCTGCCGCAATCTCCCCGTCAACACGACACGATGTAATGAAGCATGTTGGAGGGTCTTGCCTCCAGACCTCTCTTCCATTCAATCATTCCCTAATCAATGACATAATATTAGTATTAATTCTCACAGTGTCATCAACAGCCTTTCCTAATCTCTCACTTATCATTACAGGCACAGTAAAACGCTGTGAGGAGTATTGAATTCCAATCACAATTAGTCGACGTGCGCGTGCTCGGAATGGCGTTTTAAGAGTGGAGATCATGCACTGCTGGAAATATTAACGATTGAGGGATCTCGGGTGAAATGCGAGGAGCAGAAACGAGCCAGTCGGACTTCAGAGCGAGAAATCTAAGCAAGGGCCTGAATAGTATGACATATAATCTTTACCGACTGTACGATTACAACGTCTGTGCTTTCAGACATACATGTATAGTCCTGAGGCTCAGACATGTATTTCTGTCACACACAGTCGAGAAGTCAGCACTGAAATTGTGAGTTCAATATTAAGTCGGCTTTAACAAGAAGCTGCTCATTGCTTAAGTCAGGCATGAAAATGGACTTTACATATAAAAAGTCAGGTATTCAGGTGCAATGACTGTTGTTCAAACAGGCAATAGCATCACATTGAATCTGTATTATCGCTATTGCTGTAGAAATGCATATATTGGTTTTGGTTGACGTATGATTTGAGATATTAAGTGGCCGACATGCTTTCTTCGTGTATTTATATCTTCAGTTGTTTTTTCATGAAGGATAATTTGTTCCATTTATTGATAATGTTGTACTAGTTATGAATAGTGTTACCGGTGATGGTCCGGAATAGAATATGCCTTCAGCCACCCATGCTTGCCAACAAAGGTGACTATGCTTGTCGTAGGAGGTCAGGTTCGCTGACTTGGTTGACACTAGTTATCGCTTCGTAATTGCGCAGATCGATGCTCATGTTGTTGATCACTGGATTGCCTGGTCCAGGCTCGATTATTTACAGACCGCCGCCATATAGCTGGAATATTGCTGAATCGGGCGTAGATTTAAACTACCTCAACCCCCTCCCCTGAGTTGTGAGTGAGTGAGTTAATATTTAACGTCACATCGGCAATATTTCAGCCATGTCGTAACGAGAACATTCAGCAATGAGAAGGACTATTGTGCACATTATAAAACTTGTCATCGAATGAATATTGTGAAATAGAATGCCACTGAATAGTTTCTATAGTGTTCTGTTTCAAAGCCATATGTGAACTTACTAATGTATTCACTGATATCAGAACAGGCTACTGATGAACACGCTTAGGGGTCGAACGTCGAACCTGTGGGATCAGATCACGAAGAGGGGAAGTAGGTTCAGCGCTTGAAGGAATTGTCAGTTGTTGCGGAGCCAGTTCACAGAAGTCTCGTCCGTAGACTGCCGTGTGCTGATGTGTTCTCACATCATTTTTTCCAGGAATTAATGCGTTGAGGAAGGATATTAACAATAACATGTTTCTGTAGTTGAACCGGTTTGTTCGAGGCTGTATTGTTGTTTGGTTATTAACTGATGCTGTTTCAATAATATTTATCATCGCTTCCACTTAATAAAAACTCTTACGGAATGTCCCGGTCGCGTCTTACCAAAAGACATTAAAATTGGCATTTGTTGGAGTCAGTATAGCGTGTCTAATTTGGGTTATTCATGCTGACCTGCCTCATTGTATCTCGGCGAGCTAGCACTTCAAGGCCGGCTAACGTCTGGTCTAATACACCTGTCTACACAGGCAACATGTGTGTCACGACTGTAAGATATGTCTTACGGCTTCTGGCTGCAATAAGGGAAATTATTGAAAATGTATAGAGGACACCATCAACGATCACTCCATTGACTTGCACGTAGATATGTCACTTTACTGAAACACATGACACAGGTTTCGAGAGAAGGTAGTTCGTTTTGATAGAGACTGCTGCGTAATTTTATTCACATACATACATACATACATACATACATACATACATACATACATACATACATACATACATACATACAGATAGACAGACAGACATACATACATGCGTCACACGCACGCAAAGTCATTTGTATAGCGCCAAAATCCAGTTCAACTGTTCAAAGCCGCCCTGGCTTACACAGCACTTCCGCTTAGATATACGCACATTTGCACTAAAGGCAGGGAGGACTGTAAAATGAAACATGCATGCTGCTATAAAAAATATATTTGCACTGTCACGATAAGATAGATCGCGGTTAGTACATTTTGCCAACCCTAAATGTACAACAAAGACGGTGACAGTGGGCGTGGCAATTCCCAGTGAGTGTATTAAAGACGTAAAACACAAAGTATTTTGACTTGTGTATGTGTATGCCCAATCGTGGACTACAAACATAAGTCTGAAGTAAAAAAAGTGCACCGATCGTGGAAACCTCCGATACCAACAGGAAATGCTCATGCCTATTTGAGTTGGCACACCACGAATCATTGCAATACCTTATAACCGAAATCACTAACTGATCTGATCATGCGTACTCGTTACGTATGGAATACTGCAAGGGACATTCTCGCGATCTCGCATAGTTACGATAGTTGTCGTTGCAAGCGCTGTACAGCAATATTCTTTTTTAATTACGTCTATTAACATCGACAGACACACAGATTACGTTGATATATCAATTCTCTTTTACTCCTAACACGACACGCCTATACTCTCTTTAGAGGACAGTTATTCTTACTGAAAAAGGGAAGTACAGCATATAGTTTTTTATCAAGCCGATGGAAGTCTTGTTGGCGCCATCAGAAGAATACACGACGAGAATATTATCTGCAAGTGATTAAGTAAATAGACTTTCGTAATCACAAGAACCTCTCGAGTGGGATAAAAGATTGGTGCATATCCCTCTACTTCTTAGTAAAAGTTGAACTGTGTATTTCGTTAAGAGGAATATACCAAGTGGAAACACCGGAGACAATTTCTGCCGTTTTAGTTGAAAGTTGAATTAATACTAACATTTTTAACAGAATCAGCAGACTTGGTAGACTTGCTGATGAACGCACGTTCAGATGAGGAATTCGTGGAGAAACAGGACAAATTGAAATATACTCATGACAAACGACAGTATTTTGATGTGAAGTTGCTGGTTATATAAACGTCTTGATGGATACAAAACCCATATCAGCAAGATATTTCTGGGATGAAGATGGACATGAAGTCCATGTATTCATTTGTTGTCATGAAGGAATTCTGAGATGGTCAAAAGCCGGCCAAATACAGTGATAAAAATAATCATGTAAGTTGAATAATCAGGGACCAGTATATCTTGAAAAGTAAGCGATTGATGTCCGAAATATATATTTCCTCTCAGATTTCACTGCACATTCTGTATTGTCTGATATGAATTCCCTGAAATCCTCCACAATTCCGTCCCTAAATAGGGAAAGTCCCAAACGAAAATTGGTACACAAGAACGCGGGGCAGGTGGAGGGACACCGACAGCTGGCGTCATATAGTAGACATCCTGTAACCAGAGACATCTGTATATCAACCGCACAACAAGCTGAAGTTCGTCGGCTGTATCGGCTGTATTCATGTTAATAAGCATTAATGACGCAGACACAAAATGCATACTAAAACAGCAACGACAGCTGTACAATTACATTCGAACATTCGGATATTTCGAACATTCGATATTTCACTCGAGTGAATTAATATATTGCGCAAGAACTTAACAGCTTTTGTTTCGATGGCTAGACGAGAGTAGATAGCTGTTGATGATATATGTTTGGAAAGAAAAGTCAGATTTCCTTGGTAGAATGGGTTCTCATCAACTTATGCAGGCAGAAGAACTGACGAAGCTCCAGCACTCTCAATATCAGCCAAGACGTTTTACTCTGCTGGCTTAGTTTATACATCGCCCTGATGTGGCGGAACTGGTGCTGTACATTAAACGGGCAACATTTAAAGCTTGACCGAAATGTAAGATGATTCGAGCTGTTCTGGTAACACCTTGTATTCACCTACATACCTTGATTTTTGCAACAGAGTTACGAACGCCTATAGGCAGCCATCATAATGCAGTTATTTTTGTTGATGGATAATACTCGCTCACACCATGCCACTAATATGTGGCCTCGATGTCTGCCCTTGTTGGCTGCAGGAAGACGATAGATGTGTAGCAATGTCCAGTGTTCACACAACATGTAGTTCCCCGAAGGCAACATTTACTTGAACCATAATGACCCTGCGTGTTCAAATAGGTGTAGGTGTCTCGACTTTATCTATTAATAACAAGACATCCTTGAAGGATGCCAAACACTGTTGTAATATAAGAATCCATGACTGACTCATTAGCTTAGTATGAGAGACCGATACTGGCTGCCATAGCGTCAATCGATGGAAGAGGTATTTTGATGTATTTGCATGTTTTAAAATGTAATATAGTTTTGGCATTCGGTACTGCAATAGTATTTGTCCAATATGAAATCTCTGATCTCAGAGAGTCTGTCAAGTCGATGGTTTCGATGTTTTACCTAACGAAAATGTAAAGGTCCCGAGTCAATATTGACTAATTATTGACTATCGTGAATCACAAGTTGTTTTATTTCGTGAGTGCAACGTTTGGATACATATGTTTGCGCCGAAGTCTAACAGAATGTGGCTGTATCAGAACATCGCGCTGAAGAAATAACAGAACTTGCTATCCATACCAATGAAAAGACGTTAAGTGGAAGTATATCAAAACCCTCTGTCTGTTCCTCTCTCATTGACCATACCGCCCATCCACAATTTCTGAATACGCATATGATCGCGTTTTCCAACCCTAGATTCTCCTTTTTTATATATTTGTTAACCTAGGTTAATTTGGACTTTTCCGACTAGTTTAAAGCCCAAGACCATGACTTGGGTTCTTTACCCATGAGGCTGATACACTGAATTATAAATGTTGTTTAAGCGACATTAACACAAATCTCACACCCAAATCTTATTTTCAAATAATCTTATTTTCAAAGTGACATGACCCTCTTTTAACTCACCACCCAATGATACATTGAATAATTTGTTCCCTGTTTTATATGACGTTTTTATGACATTGGCGTCATGCAACTGACGTCGTATTCCACAACTCCCAAGCCCCACAAAAATCCACACCCTTGGAATACAGATCTCGTTGTGGAGCAGGGTTTATTACACAGTGGATTAAAATGAGATTAACACGTGATTACATTAACACTCATGATATTACTTCACAGGTAGGCGATAATACGTAATACACCATGCATTCAAAGACAGGAACATAATTATCTATTAACCTCTAGGACGAACTGAGCAACAGCGATAATCTTCGAGAGACGCCTTCCCTTTAACTATGTAATTAACAGGTACCCGTGTGACTTAACAATCTTTCATAAATCAATAAACACCATCAAAGTCTTAACTTGTTACGTACACGGCGTCCCGGATGTGTAGTGTTGATGTTACCATCACCGGAGACCCACAGACGCCAATCGTGAAGAAATAGCTACCTCATTACCTACACGGCAATCATCAGATTCCGTGTATTTCAAAACGGTCATGAAGCGTCAGGTTTGTTGCCGTTTTGGAGGCTTCCCCGTCAAAATCAGACGCCATGTAACTTATATTTTGACACACATTTGATACTGCTTGTTGTTGTCAGGAGTAATTATAAGTATCCAAACTGGCTCTGTTCCAGATGCTAAGGTCAAGTTTAAACATAACATGAATCTATTCTTGACAGATAGTATATCTTGTGAGGATGTCGATACTAGTGTAATTAATTGAATCATTTACTTGCACGTACATAATTTTTAATCCTATATATGTACGGTTTTCTGTAAAATGGTGTGTATTTATTCTTTATTGATTAAATGTTAAAAGGTTTTGTGTCTTTGTGTTCGAATTAGAAGAACAGTCTACAGCAAGAACTTTGATTCTACCTGACACTCCCTGTAATGCTACAGTCCCAAATGAATCTCCAATCTCACCAGAGGCTCCTTTCAGTTTAGATGGGATCATGTGTTGCCATGACTCAAACATAATTAGAGGCTTGGCGTTATGTTATATATGTCCACGTTTGAATTTGATGGCATGTTGTAGTCGACGAGGCTGACTAACCAACCCCGTTAGTACCATGGCTTATGAAGACCAATTCGAGTTCTTCACTTTGCAAACAAAATACAAGACAGCATCTGATGAAAAATATAAGATAACTTCTGACTGAGAAGGCGATTTAAGGAGTAAAACGTTTTGCTGTTGGAGGAGGCGAGGAAAGAGAGACCAGATGTTGCTTGTTCATCAGATGGTCCTGCAGCTTGCTAGTATGGGTTCTTTGCCAGAGGGCTATGTACGAGAAAGAACCCATAAATAGGTATGGATACACTATAGTACGGATTTAAAAAAAATATTTACCAACACATCAGTGACTTTTAGTTTCTAGATCAATGTTGTGTGTGTCCATCGTATTCGCCTGTATGAATGATGGAATGTTGTTGAGTCACATGTAATGCTGTTTGTCTGCCAGTTTATCCAAGAAGTTGCCCCAAGCTGGGCCATTGGGGCTGGAACTGGTCACTGTATACACTCTTGATTCGAAAGACATACAGATAGCTTACTGTAGACTCGCCAGATGACACAGGTGAAAAACAGTGATGACCTGGAAAATGTCTATGTTACTTTGAAGTGTTAAACTTTGCCCTGTGGTGGCCTGGTCAAATGTCCATCACCATCATGTAAGGTGTAATACCGCTCAACGCCTTGAAACAAGTTGCACACCTGTCAGTCAGGATGCAAACAACCGGTTTGGAACGGTAGATGGAGAACTAATTCATTGTGACACGAGAAAATATCCACTTTAGGATGAATCGATGCATGTAGATCAGTGGGTGTGGTCTGTGCATGGTTATTTAGAAAACCACTGTTAAATATGTGGGATATCTCCAGGGCATCATGTTTATCAATTCGTCCACATGTCCTCTCTATTGGAGGAGGGAATGCTAAACATTTCACACAAGAATGCATTCGTCCAGAAATACCACACTACACCTCTGCAGGCGAATCCACAAAATTCGATAATGCTTTGTGGTTGTTGATCTCATCAGTCGATGTACAATATGTTTGTGAGAAATTAAGGTCACAGTTTCTATGGAAACTGTCTATCTGAATAGACAGCAACATAAATATGCCTGGCCTGTACTATGACAAATTATCTGCCATTCGTTTTATCGCTACACTGCTACACGAATAACCTTCGAGCCAAGCATCTGAAATCAAGAATATAGTTTTCCTACTTTTCTTTTTGATGATGGGACGCAGTGTTTGGGGCGCGAATAATTCCTCTTTACACGGTATATCTGCCTCAAAATCCCGTGACACGAGACGATCTGAAGATGCATGCTGTGGGGTCTTGCCTCCAGATCTCTCTTCCATTCAACCATTCCCTAATCAATAACATAATATTATTATTAATTCTCACAGTGTCATCAACAGCCTTTCCTAATCTCTCACTTATCATTACAAGCACAGCATAACGCTGTGAGGAGTATTGAGTTTCAATCACAATTAGTCGACGTGCGCGTGCTCGGAATGGCGTTTTAAGAGTGGAGATCATGCACTGCTGGAAATATTGACTATTGAGGGATCTCGGGTGAGGAACTGCCAACAGGAACAAGGCAGTCGGAGGGTGAAAGCGAGAAATTTGAGTAAGGGCTGGAAGAGTATGACATATAATCTTTACCGATCTGTACGATTACATCGCCTTCACACCTAACACTCATAGTACTGAGGCTCAGACATGTGTTTCTGTCACACACTGGCGGTCGGTTTTATGACTTCATTACTGTATGTATTGGTGAAGCGAGTCATGAAGCTACTTTGTACAAAGAACATAAGTAAAATCGTACAGTGATCAAATATAATTGATGATTGACATTACAGAATCCCTCATTGTTCAAAATGAATATTTTAGAATGAATAACTGCACAGATTACATACTCTGATGCTTTACGTGTGTGTCTAATCCTGTGGTAACTGATCCGTCATGTGGTAAAGAAGTAATGAGGCGAACCCTGGCTTTAGATTGTAAAGGTGTAGTCAGAAATATTCATCAAGAAGATTTACCGCGTGGGGAAGTATGCATAGATGTCTTACTTTGATGGAGGTTACACGCCCACGGACAGACTGTTGTTATTTTCCCTTCCATTCACTACACATCACGAGTGAAATACAACTGCATCTTGACTACACAATCGTTTCAGAAACGTGTTTTTATTAGAACAATTATTTAAATACATAATGTTGGGCATGATCTTTTAGCGTTTAAATATTGTATTAGTCTGTTTAGTCAAGAAGGGTGTAATACTTTTCATTTGTTAATAATGTGAGACCCGTCCTCTCTCTGAATGTTGTGAAATAGATTATCACTGAAAAAAGCACACTTATCTAATAGTGTTCGGTTACTAATTTGCCATTGGTTTAATGTTAATGTTACAGAGCCCATAGTATCAGGCCACAAAAAATGAAGTAGTTTGACCTCATGAGGGATACTGCATTTAATTCACAGATGTCTGGTCCGTTGAACGTCCTGTGTTGATGTGACCTCACCACCATTTTAACCAGCAATGCATACGTTGTTAACTGTAATATTTTCTACTTAGTTGAACCACATTCTCAATTTGTACAATGCTTTATTGTTGATTGTTCATTGGTCAGGCTATTGTGACAATAAGTGTCCGTTGTGTCGCTTAACATTAACTCCTACTGAATGCACGAAGAAAGTTTTATTTCAAAAGTAACTTTTTTTGGAATCATATCTTGTTCCAGAACATCTAGAACCCGCACTTTACAGAACATGGCTTATCAAATACGAGCCATCTATCTGTAAACATTCACTGCTCGTTTGGGTTAACATAAATGTTAAATAATAAAGATAATAAAGAAATAATTTATTTGCATGTTACTTTAAATAGACAGAGGACAGCGCTCGCTTCATGTCACAAACAACATGGATCAAAGTCTGTGGCATGTATCTGCATTCTTACATACCCCTAAAGTAATTCGAATGATGAACATACAAAAAGATGCGGTTAAGTGCCATACGTTGCAACGCGTGATATACCATCAGGACTAACATTTTAGATCTATATATCAAAGCACATTATCTAAACCTTTACAATAAATTTTGTTGGAATGGATTGTACAAGCATGTCACTAGTTTGACACAATGTAACGCATACAATTGCATTTTGATACTCAGTTGATATAATATATTCTGCGTGCTAGGACTTTCCTCATGAGAACGTCAAAAGTTGACATACAAATTAGCTCAGTACACGATATACGGAAACTGATTCTATTTCAATAAATTCTTACCATGAATATTCTGCAAAAGGAGAAAATAAACGTCAAGTTTGAAGTAGACCGTGGCAGGTTGTATCTGTTTCAAGAAGATGTGAATTGTGAAAAAAATCTCCATTAGTTCAAAGAAAAGCAGACAATTATAACAGTATTTGATCATTTATTTCCCACTTCGAACCCCGTCGTAATGCCTTGTTCCACGCTTGAGTCGCCCTTACGTGAAAGACACTGACGACGCATTGCACGGAGAATAACTTCTAGAATCCACGTGAACACGTGTTAGGCTTATGGAACCTACAAACAACTCACCTGGAGTCATAATGAACGTCTGTCTGTTGCGCCAAGAGTATTACAGACATGAACTAAAAACGTCATATTTCACGGTGGAAAGAAAAGGTGTACATATGTGCTTGTTGGTTTAAGTTTGCATTTTGTCTGCCAAAGGTGATAGGAAGCAGTTGTTGCTAAGAGAAGCAGTTGTTGCTAAGATCAAAATGTTGAACCTTCAAAAAAGTGAATTAAAGGTTGAATGTAAATCTACTCGCTTAGCATTGAGCACGAAAATATATGAACGAAAATATTTATTAACTGTCATGTCTGATTGACAGAAACATATTATTCTGTCTGATTGCCAATCCACATTCTGCAATGCATGATGCCCCATATGCATTTTCCCGATTGATTTGGAATGGTCCTGAGTGAATGATGCACACATCCGTATCACAACCACCTAATACCAGTTCACAGGTAACACGGCATTGGTGAGACAACATCAACATTACAAAAAAGAACTCTGTCGGTTGAATCACTTTCACCTCTATCAGGATCACCATGGGACACATCAATACCAAATTTGTGTTGCCTTGGCGTGGATGGTCTTTTGTAGGAATTAACAAGCACTACTGTCGAGGTTCTTATCTCAAACAAGTATATTAATGATGACACTCTAGCACTACGAACCACGAGTAATGATCCCGACGATCATTGTCTTTTGTACTAATTAACAAGCACTGCTGTCGAGGTTCTTATCTCAAATAAGTATATTAATGATGACACTCTAGCACTACGAATCAAGAGTAATGACCCCGACGATAGAGGAGACGTTCTGTACAATCAAGGAGTGTAGTTGTTTTCTAAACATCGAACCGAATGTAACTATTCTCTGATACTGTTAAAACATTAATGGAGAATTTCAGAATTACAATTTTAATAACACTGTCTTTTTTCTGTAACAATTAACAGGATAATTACAAGTTAGTTTATCATACCGCACACATATACACAATCAATGTACCCAGTTTACTAGCGATTAGCGTTTTCTATGTTACTCGCTGGAAATGAGGGACTTGAAAAATTCGTTGGAACGTTGTTCCCTGGTCCCTCGGGGCCCATGGGATGTTAAAACAAACACAGAGGGTACATCAGCCGATGTCCTCTCCTTGACCAGTAAACAGCTTGTTATATAGCTTTACAACACTTGTTCGGACTTTGTTGGTATTTGGAAAAACGAGAACACAAACCACAAACGACGATACAAAGTCTATCATATGTGAGAACCCCTTTCATACTTTGGCATTCATCATTTTTTATTTCGTCAGCCTATACTGTGTTTAATGAACGCATGTTTTCTGTACACGGTCGTTATTCACTGACTTGACTGAATACCTTTCAGTACTAATTTTGCATACCCCAAGCATTGGAATAAGACAAATTAGAAGGTGAGCTGACAATGATACGACAGCGAATCTGTGACAGAATCAATTAAAGGTTTGGGGTCTCTAGACGCCTGTACAATTGGGTTGTTCTTTATATCTGCCCTCCAATATTTTTCATCAGGAGACACGTTGTGATAGATCATGATCAGGTTTTATATGTCACAAATGTAAGATGTGTTATCTTTAGAGGCTTCTGCGTGGATGCGGAACTGTTGACTATCTTTATAGCACGTCCCTAAGTAATGGTTTTACCACTTACCTTGTTTCTATTGATTTATGCATGGATATGTCCTCATACATATACATCGCACAGGTTTTGACAGAAAATAGTACTGATTAACAATCCAAGAAAATTGAATGTGCCAGCTGTGCACTTTTGATAATCTTTTGTCATTCTTGAACTCATGATTAGAAATCTTTTGAAAACCAGACAGACTGTTGACAAATTACACTAAGTAAGTCACAAGACAAAAAAATTGAAAAAATAAAATAAAAAAAAAATAATAAAAAAAGGTGTAAAACCGAATTCACTCACTCACTCAAGTATATCCAACAAACCCATAAACGTATGTGGAATAGTACACTCTCTTGTGTTACGGTGGAGCACATGGTTAAGATACGTAGTAAGTCGGTAACAGAATACCCAATGACGTAAGAATGGTGAATCCCCAGTTTCACTCAAACCCGTAGTAGTCTCCAGGATGGATAGAAAAAAGAGACTGAAACTGTGCGAGATTTCACTACAAAATGAATTGTACCTTTTAGAATATATATAATACGAAATCGTTTTCATCATCTCACTCCTGTAACAACTTCTTCAACGTGATAGAGAAATATATGAGCTTCGTCTCAATCAAGCGGTTTATAAGACACGGAACGCCAACAACCACATCAAAATACCGTCTTCAGGCATGTTTATGTTTCAGCTTGCTCGTACAGCTCAACATCAAGAGGATTAATCATGTTTCCAAGTAGAAGTTAAAACTGTGGAAAAATAAGAAAATTTCCTCGGTTTTACACGTGTTTTATTCACGGTAAGGCAACACATAGTCCATCCATCAAGGAAGCTATAAACGTTAGTAAGGAATGTAGTGATATGCACCCAACATTCCTCTGACTTATGGGACTCGTGCTGTTATGAAAGTCAATTTTCTTAATCTCTTGTTCATACCGTTCTCCAAGTGTACTCTTCTGTTGGCGCCACGATTTCTATCGCGCTTCAAATACATTTCCAAACGAGCATAAATCCCTTTACTGGGAATATAGGTTGGTAGGCATCAGGGAATTGTTTCGTTATGGTTTGTAATTGTAGATGTTATCACGGCAATGACAGATGTTGTGTTGTGAAGTGACACACAGCAAGTGCTAACGTAACAGAACTGTGCGCGGGCGGTACATATATATATATATATTATGCATTATAACAACTAAACAACTGAAAACCATTTGTATATATAAGGATTCCAGTCAAGCCTTGACTGGAATCTTGATTCGATTCATGCAAACGCCAGAAATCATCAATGTAATGCTACTTGCATTTGGAAATTATCGAATCACGTTCAAACAAGACGGTAGTTTTTTACTCAGTACCGCATTAATAAACAAAGTACCGCATTAATAATCTGAAATGTGTACATTGAAAATCAGATTTATATAATAGATGTAATTGTATTCCAATGTGTGTTTGTAAACATGAAACGTAGTAATAACATGTTCTAACTTGCATTGGCATACCAGACACTTACTGCTTTGTAAATGTATAAGCTGTGACCCCTGCAACATAATATGTGTGGCATCACAGAAAAATGATTGACGCGTTGTTTAGCAAGTTATATTAGGTCAGGGTTCCTACAATGTGACCAAAAACCCCGCCAAATCACGTTCAACATAATATATCCATTGTGGAGACCAAAAACATGTCATCTGCATGAATGAGCAAAACTGTCAAGTGACTACATCATGGTTAAAGCGTGTGATCAATGGTCCGAACGGTCGGGTTTGATTCTCCTTACGGGTACAATGTATAACGATCATTGCTGGTGTCTGGAATATTGATTCAGGTGGATACAACTGTACCCACATTCTCAGATAGAACTTCTCGACTTGGCGACTGTCATCAAAAATACTTATTATGTAATCTTGATAAACTTAACATATAAGTTCACATACAAATGTGATTCGGTGGCACAGTTCACCCGCCATCTGGGTGACAATAGTCTTAAACTCTTACACAATCCTGTCGTTAGAAACGAAACCAAATGTGATTTGCCAGTTATGTTTGTTGTTGTTGATAACAAAGGCACTGAACAGACTTAACACTCCAGTGCGACGATTAGATACATGTCACGTATTCTGGTCGGTGAGAATGTTTTCCTGTCAGGTTAACAAAAAGATCTACGATACAATTTTCCTCCTTTCCCGTTGATGATGAGACACATTTTACGTCTACTGGAGTAATCTGCTTTGTTCACTGACAGTATATCAGCGTCCGTTTTCTCGTAAGCATTACACGATATAACGCGGCCTGTTAGAGCTCTCTCCTCAAGACAGCTGTTATGTTCTGTCCTTCTCTAATCAATGATATAATATTAGTATTATATCTCACAGCAATGACCTGTGATGACACCAGCTGTTCACGACAGTTGGTAAGCATGTCCTGTTGAAATAGAAGCACAAGTTTTATACACAGTGGGAGATCAATACGCCAGGGGCATGTGGACCAGACAATCAAGTGATTCACCAGAAATATGGAAACTCATTGGACTCATTAATCATTCGGTTGACATGTCTAGTGTCCTGAAACTTAATGTTCTGTGTTCCTTTATTGAACATTACGGTTCTTCATTTCAAAACCAATATTGTGTGTTATGAAGCTTCAGCTCCTTGGTTTTCCGACCATAACTCCCCAGTATGTTGTACACGGAGTGTTTCCTCTTACTTGGAACTACACACGTTAGCGGAGGTAGCTGTGGTGAGATAAACCATACAAAATGCCTAGTGCCTTAGTAAATTGTCATTAGAACTGTGATAAGTGGTGTAGTTTCTGTTTCGGACAATGAAATAGAACGTTTCCAGGCAATGTTAAAAACCTTGGATCTAATTTAACTAAGATCTGAGTGGAATAATTCCCATTGTGACAGAAATTTTGCTATGGCTTTGCACGTAAGGTATATATATACTCCATTATCTTACCTCACAAGTAAATGTCGTTTTCCGACTGGCTAAGCGCTCTTCTATTATTTTCAATGTACCTCACTGACAAGCGAGGTACACGTCAGTGTAAACCGCTACCAATGGCAAATCATTCGGTCTTTGTAGTAGTTCTTCTTCATCTGGAACAACATTAAATCTCGCATGGTGCATTGAAATTACCGATGTTTCGTGAATGCAATCGATGGAAGGGGGATAACTCAGTACGTTTTTCTCGTGACGTCTGCAAAATCTGCCATGCAATGGCTACGAACTGATTTCACTGACATTCCAATATATAAATTTCGACATAACGTTTAGATGTACTCCTTGTGAATATTTAGAAGGGAAATTACACGACGGCGACTTGACTCGCCGACTTGACTCGACTTGACTTGACATTGACGGCGGGATTCAGGTTGATTGCTACCTATGCTTCAAACAGTTCAAAATTCACATTGAGGAGTTCGGTAAGATAAACACGTTCTTCAGTGGTCACTCGGGGCCCAAGGGTTGATGCACCCTTCAGTCGTCGACATAATCAAACATCGAGAGTATATCAACCCATGCCCCCCCCCCCCCCCCCCCCTTCGTGACCAGTGAACCAGTGAACAGCGTGTGTACTATATAAGCTGGCGGATGTCCACGTTATGAAATAACGAATATATAGGTAACGTGTAAGCAGATAAAACGTATTGTGTACAGACGGATATCAGACAGACAGACAGACCTTATTCAGAATTTAAGGCCTCATGGCCCAGAGTACATCACAAAATACGGTATGGTTGTATAGTATACTTATTTATATATATATCCTGTGACAGAAAAGCTGATATGTCATAACGTTATCATTGCTCTTGAGCTATATTTGAACGGTTATATAAATATCTAAATATCTAGTGCTGGTAGTATAACGGTTTTCCTAACAATTTAGTTGACGTGACTAAAACAGAACTAATTCACCATGTTCAAATCGTCATGGTATATGAGAGCTGAAAAGACCAGGGCCCGATTTCTCGAAACAGACTTAAGTTTTACTGAAATTTCAAACTTATTTTTACCATGTGAAACTGCTTTATTTTTAACTCAAATGCATTTTTAAGATAGAAAATGCCCTAATACCTTAAGCAATGTATTCACAAAACTCAAACTGTCCTCTATTTTTGAGTTTAATATCAGTTTAAGTCCATTCTGGGAATGTATTTTCTCAAATTTGAGTAAAAACTCAAACGTAAGTCAAAACTCAGACTTAAGTTTGTTTTGAGAAATTGGGGCCTAACCATCCTCATTTTTAAAGGTGTTTTGAAGTGAAGAACCCAGATACTGCTCTCGAGATTCCGGTTCCAGCGGTAACATGTACGCCGTGACGATAGCTAGAGGTTATAAGATTTTACACCGTCTGAATATTGCAATCATAAGAAACATTGGAAACATGAGCAAAACGTCATGAAACAACAGTGCAACGATTACATGTGTCTATCCTTAATGTCATGGACAGAGCAGATAGAATCACTTCCGACACCCAGATGAACTTTCGTTAAGTATCACGCCTCGAGATCACAGAAACAGTAAACCAAAATCACTTACTCAATGATCTGATCATGCATTGTCGTTACAAGCTTAGCACACAAACTATGTACACATCAGCAATGCTCTATCTAATTACACCTATTAACGTCCACTGAGATATCAATTTTCTCTCTACTTCCAACTCGTCATTCCTGTATTCCCTTCAGGGGAACGTCATCAATACTTTCAAAGGGACCAGAACATGTAGCATTTTATCACGCTGACGGAATTCTTGTCGGCGCCATCAGAAGAAAACGTGAAGGGAATATTATCTGTAAGTGATTAAGTAAATAGACTTTCATAATCACAGGAGTCCCTCTAGTCAGATAACAGATGGAGGGATATCTCCACACTTCTTCCTGAAGGTTATCGTTTCTTTGAGCATGAACTGTGTATTTTGTTAAGAGGAGAAAATGAAGAGTTAATATAAGACTGGAGGTTTTTTTCTTCTCACGGTTGTACTATTGGAACTTGAATGAAATAACGTTTCCATCCTAATCAGCAGACTCGGTGGACGTGACACCTTCATGAACACATTTAGATGATGAAGTCCCGGAGAAACACAGACAAGATGAAATATAGACCTCGGTAGTTTGATGCCATGCTACTGACGTTATAACTTCTTGATGGATGCAAAATCCACATATATCCTTGGCATGCTATAGAAAGTGATACTGAAGATAGACAGGAAGTCATACATATACGTGTTGTTGTGAAGGAGTCGAGTGACAGCCGTGTGTAGGATGGTCAAACGCAGACAAATAGTATGACAAAATGACAGACCACAGTAAAAGAAGGAGAGAATGCACAGATAGGTGAATTGAGATACAAGGGGCCATTGCATCGTGAAAACAGATCGATTGCTTTCCGGAATATATATTTTCGTCTCAGATGTCACTGAACATTCTGCATTACCAGACACAAATGCGTTGAAACCCTCCAAAATTCAGGAACACAGGTATTGTTGTACAGTTCATCGAACCACATATTCTCAAGAGGTGTCTTTTAACAGTCCATGAGGACAAATGGTTCTGGCGTCACATTGTATTCATGCTGTAACTAAGTGATTTTTTCCGCAATATGCATTTTCCTTTCAGATGTCACTGGACACTCTCTATTGTCTGACATATATCCGTTATCATTTCAGGAAACACTGTGCTTGTCCCTTAGCTCACTGAACAAGGGTCATGTGGAAGGGCACCCGGAACTAGAGTCATATTGCAGATTTCACAGACACCTGTAAAGGGTCGGGTGAATGCGTCACCTTGTTGCAATATAATGTTGCCTTAACGCCAGCCCACATGGCACGAACCAATTCACCTGGGTATTCAAAGTTTATTACGCTATGTGAGCATACATGTCACACTGGTCTTATGGGATTAGGGTCGATTATAACTGTCTTGCTCATTATTTACCCGTGGAGAGGTGAATCAGAGGAATCAACACTGGTCCAAATATTCATAATGAGATATCTATATGCAATTTTAACAGCGATTTACCACTGAACAAAATTTCCATAAATGTCACATACAGGAACATATATATTTCACTTATGATGTCACACTGTCAGGACAGATCATATTAAAGTCGCATCGTTCATCTTCACTCAGAGTCTCTGACCCTCGTGCACTGCTCAAGGGCTTCTCCCCCTCTTATTTCACGCTCTAATTACAGTAGAATACTTTTATAACGAACACGGATATAACGAACTGACGGCTATAGTGAACTGGTTTAAAAGTCCCGAATAAACCACTATATGTTATCATATAAAAAGTTGTGAATAACGAATTCTCTATAACGAACTTACCGGCTATAACGAACTGATTTGTAATCCCCGTGAGTGTACCACTTTTATTGTCTTATGTATCACGTGTGTTTTGTGTTTTGTGTGACAGAATGAATTCCTATTTATAGAAACTGTCACCTATCCAAGGACTGTCTGAGCTCTAAGCTGTTTAACTTCAACTGACCAGTGATCTGAGTTCTGTGCACAGGACACATACACATACCATTAATCGACTTGGATTTCACTTCCCATTTTGATTGAAAACATCAAGATCGAAATATTTTTCCAGTTAGAAAATATATGACATCATTTCCAAGTATGATACAAACAATGAGTGTCTTCATTATTGTGTGAATATGTTATATATTGTCGACAGTCTTATGTAGGTTGTGTAAAACATTTACAACTTTTGCGTTCTCTTAATATATTCATGATAAAATTTGTAGATTATTTTATCAAATAACACCAATTTCCGCCAAATGAAAGCTCTGAGGACTTTCACGTCTGTCACATAGTCGTTGAACTTAGCTTTGGAAATCCAGACAAAACGATAACTGATTGAGAGGGCGATTTTAGAATGAAGCCATTTTGTTTCTTGGTCGATGTAATTGTTATAATTTTCCTTTTACAAATGCTACAAAAACATTGTGCCATATTGATTTCTTGCATTCGGGTCATGGCCTTGTTAAAATGCTTCTTGAACCACCAGCTATACGTAGCGTGTTGTAATAATTGATGAATTTTCAAAATCGTGTCTGTGGGTATTATTGCAAACTGGATAATGAAATAATTTCATCAACTCCCTGCACTCTCCAAAGGGCTTGCTTCTGGCACATCAAAGACTGTGCAGTCTGGCGGTCCTTGGCGGTGTCTTGCATGGAGCATTGAAAGGATATTCCTATTATCTCAGCTAACGAATTGATAAATAATGCATGCTGCAGACACCGACTTTGGCAACGTTATGAACGTTGTGTGCACATGGCTTGAGTGGAGAGGAGAGAGATAGGACAGGGAGGTCAGATACTGCTTGCTTCATCTGCTTGTGAGTGTGGGTTACTATCAATACTTAGAGGGTTATTAGTGATAATGAGAACCAATATACATGTACCTTTAGCTATTATGTTGCTTGAATTATACATGTACTGATCAACCGGCTGATGAAACTGATACTTGTACTAGATGAGGACTGATAATACCTATATTGAAATTTTATAGTATTGGATACAGTTCACACCGATCTGAATGATAAACTCATGGATATATCTGTTGACGTAGATAGTTGCTGGGTGAAAATAGAAGTTTGAATTGGTATACACTGAGTCTCTGGGTGTGGCAGCTAAATGTGGAAAACATTCCAACGCCATGGTATTTACTTATCCACGTTTTCTAAACTCACGAGGGTAATCATTATCAGAACTACATAGGGATTCGAAATGTTGAATAGGAGCCATATATTCCTAGTTCACAGACAAACATTAACCCAAGACTGGACTTAACATTCAGTTCAAGATCCGTGACAGGAAGGAACCGCTGTCTCCACATATCGAGTGTTCAGACTAGCGATCCATCACGCAATCAGGCCATACTATACATCACAAGTAAGTGTAGCGTTCTCGGGAGGACACCGACAGTACGTGCGATACATACAAGTTGCACAGGGACTTGCGTGCACAAAGTTGTATGTACGTCTAACATATCAAGATGTGTTTGAACCGCTTTGTTTCCAGCAAGGGAGCAAATGTGATATATCCAGTACCAGTGAAGATTGCCCCAGATAGCTGCATGGTCGCTGCTGTCCTAGGAGTTCGTATATGTGTTACAGATAGATTGTGAAATCAATCATTTTGTGAAATGAGTAGGATCAGCCATTTTCCGTCGTTTTGTGTAACTACAATCCACATTCTTGTAATTGCATAAGGTTTCATTTTATCTTTGTGTGGTGGACAGGGTTTTTTGGGATGTGGCTGTTCTGGACTCACCATGTGTCAATTAGATAGCTGTAAATGCTTCAAAACCAAGCTGAAGTGCAACAGTGGCTGCCACAATAGTTTTACCTCTTAGTGACAATACGTAATGTTGAAATTGCGATCCATTGTGTTTTGTAGATTAAGTTATTTAGTGACATTTCATGAAATGACTTAAGGATATTGATTGGTGCTACACAAAATGATACGAAATGGTTGACGCTCATAGTCAGTTCGAAATGACTGATTTCTCAATCTGACTGTAACCCTGTAACATATGAACATACAGGTCCTAGTGGGTCTTCGTTTCACCCGAGACCGCCTGATAGCGGTAATAGGAGTGTTAAGTCCATCAAGATGGTATTGTAATTTTATACCCGTAAGAGATCTATGCTGCGATATGTATATCATATGTTCTTTGTAAATCACTATCAGATATGGGAAGGCTTGATGAAAGTCAGCTTGTTTCAAGAGGAACACGTCTCGGAATGAGGTCATACTCTTTAATCACACCAGTGAAAGCCGGAAAGCAGAGAGTTTGTATATATCGGAACTACAGCGATACAATAACATAGGTGGACACTTAACAAGGGGAGGCAGTGATCAACAGGTGCTGATGGTAGCCGGCACGAAATCCAGGCGTGGCTGTGTAATGACAGGTACATATACATGGTGTCTGTGTATCAACTCGGAATACAGAGAGAATACTAAGAAAAGGAATATGAAGTTCTATGGATAGTCAATTTCATTATTACAATGATTGCGACGTTCGGGTGTAGTAGCTAACGCCATTACCAAACAAGTCGAAAAGAAAACGTCGCAATCATTGCAAAGAAGAAGATGAAAATCCCTAAAACTTGGTTTTCCTTCATCTTTACAATAGCCTCTCAAAGAAAGTGAATAGAGCGTCTTTACCGAGTTTCTCTCTTCATATGTTGGTAAATTAATGGTTCGCCACAGAAAAGGATTCCATGCGTCGTTATGTCGCCAAATTAGGCACAATCTCCACACAATTACCACTAAACGTTTTAAAAGCTTTCATAAGGAATTACATGCTGCAGTTGTAAATATGGGCATACAAATTTTGCGCAAGAATTGTATATCACTTTTTGAAATCATCGTGATTTCAAACCGGGTGAAATGTTGGCATCATATATAGCTAGGAATTCCTGCAGCTGAACATTAAAATCTTCCATTGTACCCTGCCATGGATAGTTAAGTGTCAAGCTATCACTTCATCCTATAAACTAACGGCTCAAATAACAAACACATGGCGTCAGGTAAAAGCTGTAATATCCCTCCCGTCCCCCGGAACTTGGATCGAGGTTGACTTCGGCTCGTTAAGCCGGAGACCTGCTTTCGATTACCTATGTGAATAAGTCAATTTCTGGTATCTGCATCAGTGATGTTTTAGACACCGTGCAGAGAGAGGCGTAAAACCGCTGTCACTCACTATCTTACTCGAAGTTTTAGACCTTACGCTTGCGAAGTTCGGCGAATGCATGATGACAGACATTTGTGAGATTCGAACACGCGTAAATAAACACATAAAGCACAGTGCACGTTTTCTTGCAAAATGATCAAAATTTCTTTTCATCAGAACTGCGGAATGCAGGTTAGCACCCACGCCCCCTTTCTCTTCGCACCGTGTTTTTGCAGTGCATCTCATTGTACATTCTCGGTCGTAAATTGTTAGAAGATTAGTGTCGGCACTAATTCGAACCATTTCACTTGAACGAAAGTGTATGAGCTTGGAGTAACAGGTCGGATGAAATGGCTAGTCAACAATGTAACTAAAGATAATCTTACAACTTGTGTCACGCCCAATAATTGTCTATCTGTTTTTTTCGCAGAATATCTTATAATGAGTTGTCAGTTAATCTGGCCTTAATGAGTATCATGTCTCAGAAGGACGAGCTTCCGTGCGCCCCTTTAATTTACGCTTTATGTTTCGATTGCTTTAATGCTCAAAGTCTCGCTGGAGCACCCTGTCATTTATTTTGTCCAATTTGTTTACTGGTGTGTCTAAACCCGTTTCCAGTGATTCAGTGATGTAAATAGTATATATTCTGAATGGGGACAAGGGCGGAAATCTAGCTCCGGTCCCACTGTGGGTGCACATATGACATTAAGCGAAAAAAAGGTGAATGACCTGTGGCCAGATGAGGATGGCCCGTTTGACCTCAAACACATGGCATCCAGTAATTCCGGGATCCTGGAGGGTATGTCCCCCATTTAATGAGGCTACTTCCCAGCCAAGTATATTTAACCTGGGATCTTGGTACCACGCCAGGAACCATATGAAAATTAATGACTGACAATCTCAACATATTTAGACTCGAGTAACGATTTGAGAGTGAGCGACACCGTCAGTTATTTTAATATTTTACCATTGATCTAGACTGCGACCTGTTCAAACACGGGCCAGCGGGATAATTGACTTCGGATGACATTCCAAGTGTGTGGACCTCCAGATCAAAGACGACGTGTTATTTCTGAGGACATGTAGATTTCAGTCTAGAGTGACACTGACAACACTTAGTGATCGATGATGCACTCTTACTTTCCCATTATGAAGACATCCACTGGAGGAAGCAGATATGTGCATATTTCACGTGCGTGGGTTTTCAATCAGCCCTATGCTGGGCATAAGGTGACAAGGTGTCGGGATCAAGTAACATACATGTGTCAAAGGTCAAAGGAATGTGTCAAAGGTCAATGCAGGACATCCCAGCTTGCCGATTTCACAACTGTCGTTTACAGTGAGGGTTGCCAGGGATATCGGCTTTTTGTAACCCGTGGTGTCTCTGTTTGCGGGTAACATCCTCCAAGACACTTAGCTGATGGATGTAACGTTGTTTTGACAAGGGGCTTAAGGTGAGTGATCATTGTTTAACCTCCATTATCTCCTTCTGGGGGAGGTTGTAGAAACGCCGGAAGAATGACTGTATTTTAACGTCAGTTGAAAGTGTCATCTATCATCTAGGGCGGTTATTGACACCGTGACATCATTTCCACGGCCTCCATCAATATTTGGGTCAAATGGTATCAGAACTAATCCAGATTTCTGGAGCATAGTCACCCAAAGTGTATCCTGCACCGTGTGCGGCGAGATAGTGTTCTTAAACAGCGGTATTGTGTGCTTTTCGTTTCCATGTAGAGGCATATCAAACTACTTGCTGCTTGAAGTTAAAAATATTCAAATGAAAAGTGTACTTGATAAACTCAGGCAGTATTACCATCGATCAATGCGTCGTTTGCAATTAGTGACACTGATACAGAAGGATACGCAGACCTCTGGCGAAAGTTCGGTTTTATCGCGTTTTGTTTAATATCATAAATACTGTCTCGTGATAACGCGGAGCTTCTTTAACGAACTCTACTCTTTTAATGAAATCTTATCGTTATGCATTTTGTTCGGAGTTTTTAGGCCTCAACTATAATTTATTTGTTGCCGAAAAATTGTTGTATATTGGTGTTTCGTCCTAAAATTGTAACTAGGAACATATATATATGCACAACACTGTTTTATAACACTTTGCCTTAATTTGCAATAACAAATCTCCAGAACTTGTGCAAGTGTCCGTTCCAGATCGTGGCCACATGAATGATGTGTAGCCTGTGTAAAATCTAAAACAAGACGTGCTGTGATTTTTGTGCACTTTTAGAGCTGTCATGATATACACTAAACACAAAAAGCAACGTTGCCCTCCTTCTCTAATGACGGGGGTACTTATCTTTAGCTATGGTTGTGATGTGTGGACGTCCACTTCTTGGCCTGTCTACGTATACGGTGACACCAGTCTGTCTGTGGGGCTGCATAAGCCTTATAGCCGTGATACGGTGGCATCCGAGGGCGTTGGCATCACCATTGTGTGTCGAGACCCTATCTGCATCCTCCCAATGTCTATCTATCTGTCTGTCTGCCTTCCTTCAGATATTAATCGTGGCATATTTCTTAACACACATTCTAAACGTGAAATGGATGCAGATACTGCATGACTATTGCCATGTTTTGGCGATTGATATTGCCGAGTGTAAACTGTGAGTGAGTGAGTGAGTGAGGTAATATTGTATGTCACATCGGCAATATTCCGGCATGTTTGCCGTGTAAACAGGAGATGGGAAAATATGTTACTTTGCAAGGAAAATGAGATAATTTTCGATGTTCCTAGACACTTTATCCCAATATCAAAGACACATTTTACTTATTTTCACTAATGTAAATCAGCAGAAAATGATTTAAAATGCCGAAATGATTGGGTTTAAATTTTTACACACTCTACAACAGGGGTGTCTTGTTTTAATAGCTGATTATGGTGACATTCAATTATTTATCTTAGTGTCAACGCAGACATTTGTTTCAACCTTTCCTTTGGACATACTAATCAATGTTATTTGTATTTGTTGATTTCAGCATGATCGAAAATAGAACCATTTAACTCTTCTGAAAAAAGATGCATTGCACGTATATATCCATGTATTTGGGATTTGTGTCATGATTTGAATAAAACTGTGGTTTTAGCTTTCTGGTTACTCTATGCCTCCTAACATTGTCTTTGATAGTATTTCAGTTTTTCATAAATTTAGGAGAGTAATATTTCTTGTGGCATTTAGTGCATGCTCGCACTCGAGGGATTAGAATTATGATCACGTACGAATTTCTCTCAAAAGACCACTTAAATTCAGTCACTTACATGAATGAGTAGAACATATATCATCTCAATCCCTCAAAGGATCTGTACATTTCATAACACTGGAAGAAGATGAAACACATATGTTGAGGTGTAAAGTGGCCTAAAGCGTGTACCAGCTGTGTCAACTACCATTAACTTTCACTGATAGGTTTGAGCCTTGTCAGCAATATTACATCAATATTTCAGCAATATCGATATCACTCCGGGGACACCAGAAATGGGATAAACATATTCGCCCATGTTGAACATCGAACCTTTGGCGTGGTGAGTGAACGCTTTATCCACGAAGAAGTATCAAGTCACCCAAACAACTGGTCACGAAATTAGGATATTATTATAATAACTTTGATGATAAATTTCAGTCATCGATTCAACAGTGAAACATCTCTAACTCGAATAAACATCAAGTCACCCAAACATCAAAAGAAGTGTTACTGTGCAACGTTAACGTTGCAACTAGGCACAGTCATGGATCTTCACTGAACATCTGAATGTCATCGATTTGTGTTATTGAGTCATTTTTTTTAATTTATTGTGTCATTTCGTACAATAAAATAACGCTTAGTTGCAAAGGCTTATCCAAATCATCACACGTCAGTAAAATCCTAAAAAAAACACAAAACGAGTTCGTTTAGTAATCACACATCGACGTACACCGGCTGTGGGTTTGTTTAGTAATCACATATGGACGTACACCGGCTGTGGGTTTGTTTAGTAATCACATATGGACGTACACCGGCTGTGGGTTTGTTTAGGAATCACATATGGACGTACACCGGCTGTGGGTTTGTTTAGAAATCACATATGGAAGTGCACCGACGGTGGGTTTCTCGTCATTCAGTAGGTACGGGTTTGAATCCCACGTGAGTTCAATGTGTGATACACATTTCTGTCGTCCTCTGCCACTTCCTACAGTAATATTGCAAAACAATACTGCTAAAAGTTACGAAAATCCGTTCTCACTCATATAATCCTTTCTAGGTGAATAAACAGATAAACAAGCGTTGCAAGTTTATGTCGTGTTTGCAGGTTCAACACTGACTCAATGAGACAGAAAAAGACACCATCTTTGACGTAAACAACCACTGGTATTTGAAGCAGCAAATGCTTGTTGATCTGCATTGGACGATGATATTAGCAAGCTTTGAGCTTGAACGTTGTTTATCCCAGTGTGCTGTGCACGGGCCTTTTGCAGCTTTAATAACAATCTATGTTATCCGGAGTGGAGAAGCCATTAAAATGTCAAAGAGCTTTACGGGTTTGATGCTTGGCACTGCACCACACACGACGTGCAATTTCTCGTGCTGAAATTGATAGCCTGTCGATCACTCTGACTGCAATGCGCACCGATATTGACACCCAGTGTTTGATTACACGGGGGACGTGAGGTGCACACCGATTCTCCTACTGAAATTGTGGGTTTAGTACATGCTTTTGAGGTGATAAAACTTCATGGAAGCGAGATTAAAGACTAGATTGCCAATGTCCTCCTGTGATATAGGCAGGCTGTATCTGTGTATGCTCGTACAACATTGATGTACATATTCAAAACAGCTGAGTCGGTGGGTTAGCCCAGTGGTTAAAGTGTTCGCTCGTCACGTTGAAGACCCGGGCTGGAGTTCCCACATGGGTACAATGTGTAAAGCTTTTTTGTGGTGTACTTCGCCATGATATTGCTGGAGTATTGCTGAAAGCGGCTTTACAGTAAAACTTACTTTCAACAACTTCTGG
This sequence comes from Haliotis asinina, assembly GCF_037392515.1. NCBI lineage: Eukaryota > Metazoa > Mollusca > Gastropoda > Lepetellida > Haliotidae > Haliotis > Haliotis asinina. The sequence goes on along the minus strand of NC_090290.1, from coordinate 10,034,333 downwards.
GTGCTATGATTTTTCAGGTCTATAATTTGCTGTGCAGAGATACATTCTTAGGCATGCCAGAAAACTGCCTCGTCGCGGTTATATTTCCTTGAGTGTCTACACTGCACTGCAAGGCTCGCTTACTTGGTCGACATATCTCATCGTATCCCATCTGGTGTAGGCAGATAATGATAAATTTGATCACTGGATTGTCTGATCCAGACTCGATTTACAAACCACCTGCATATAGCTATTGAGTTATTGCCAAGTGGAACATTAAACAACAACCAAAACAAGGGCAAATCCAAGGTTGAAGCCCCTTTATACACCAAATTAGCCAGCCCTACTCATGATTTTAAATGGGAACTGTTTACTAATCTACCTTTCCCCACCCGAGAACAGGTAGTGCTGGGAGTACGTCGGGTTTCTTCTGTTGTGATCGTTAGTTGTGTAGACGTTGGGACATGTCTTGTGATACCAATATTAGGTGTGACGGCGCCACACATGTTTGACATTTACACGCTGTCGTCATATAAAATCAAACGCGATTACAGTGCGGCGGTAAAATATAACGCAAAGAGTTTACGCAAACATATAAATACTGCTTAAAATTGATTTTCTCACTTTTTTGCATTTAGTGACGGGATACTTTTGCGATCACATTAAATTTTGCATGAAAAAAACTTTTTAGGTCATCCACTTTTTAAAATAAAAATCACTGATGTGGTCATTTTTACTGTATTCTCTTGAATTTCACAAGACCATTTCGACTTCCACTCAAACTAATAATCCAAACTTTCTGTCCCTTAAGACAACATACGCCAACTTTGGCAATATTTTCTGCATCTAACTGACTGCAGACACATCTTATCAAAATGAAAAAAAGCCCACATGAAATATTCATTGCATCAGGAGTCTAAAAACATTTTTGTTTAAAATATCAATAATATTTTGATTCGGTTTATTAACAGCGTCCTAATAATTACTTATTAATATTGTTTATGATGGAAAAACATAATAGGGAATGTGGTAGAGTGATCGAAAAACAATCTTTTTAAAAACAAACAGAGAGACGCTGCCTGCCCGGTCGATGCCAAGAACGCGCTGTTTCGCTCAGAGGTTACATACATCACTATCTCGGCTTTCTTCCTGCACTCACACCAGTGTGCTGGTGAGCAGGGGCTAGTGCTTGATGGGACGCTTTGCGTGATTGAAAGCATCGAGACGCCGCGAGGCTTACTATTCCCTGCTCAGGATTGTAAAACCGTTTCTCTTGTTTTTACAAGGAGAATGAAAGTTTATTTTTGATAGAACTAGTCGGTGATGTAAACTCGGCATTTCACAAATGAACTGACAAGCGATTCGTCAATGTTACAAACTCCTGTTCTGTATGGTAAGATAGCTCGTGTTTTTCACAGTTAACCTGGTCGTAAACTGCACATTTACTTTCTGTTAATGCAGGAGAGAGGGCAACGAAGGGATTCTGGAACAGAGTATGTCCTTTTAGTAAAGTGTGATTTAATCGCAAAATTGTTAAGGTTTAGCGGATGTCTACAGTGTGTGATTGGTTGATTGCGTGTGTTGTATGGCGTTGACAGCTGTGACGAGTATGGGCCCATTTAGAAATTATGGGTGCACCGTTGACCTGGTGTTTGTCGCCTCAAAGCATTCGTAACCGTACCCTGAATTAAAGTTCGATTCTCTATCCCTAAGCTAACATAGTAAATGCGTTCACAGTGCAATGTATCTTCTGGATCGAGTTCCATGCTGTGTTCTCCTAATCTGTACTACCACCGAAGATTTAAACTGATATTCAGTAAGCCATGTTTGTCGTAAATGGCGACTAAAGGAATCAGATGTTCAGGTTCGCTGACTTGGTTGACACATATCATCGTATGCAACTCGCATAAATTGATGCTCATGCTGTTGATCACCGGATTCTCCAGGCCTTGTTATTGAAATACCGCGCCATACTCGTAGACTGGATATTGCCGATAGCGGCTTTAAGCAACGAACAAAACAATCTACCTTGAATATCCAAAAGAAAGAAAGAAAGAAACAAACCTATCGTGTCAAATCAAGAAGACATAGAAGAAGGAGAAGACGAAAAACAAACAAAACCAAAAAAAGAAAAAGGCAATGATTGCGATACAGACAGCCCCTAGCACAGCGATTGCCATCTGTAACGAAATCACTTTCGGTGTGTGTCTTTGACTGAATGATAAACTGTTTGTGTCAGTGAAAAGGTTGGTATTTTCTAATTCCGGCATCTCATTTCTTAAAGAAATGCTGACAAATTGACATAGAATAGAAACAATTTGGCCAATTCTCTTCAACAGGATAGAATGATTTCTGTGGTGTTTCCAAGTATATGAGGTATACTCATATCCAAGTGTACTCATATCCAAGTATACTCATATCCAAGTATGCTCCTATAACGTAACGTCTTTTGCACTGCGTAAGTTCAGTCAAGAGGCAAAGTATTGTTTTGATACACCTGTGGTATTTCAACAACGTGCCATACTTAATTCAATCAGTTTCACTGGCTGTTCCCTGTTTCGTCAGTGCAGTATCTCACTGTTGCTATATTATATGGCCGAAAAACACTTTGAGACGAATCCCAGTTCGTGCTAGTTATTTTTGAGCTGCTTGCTTATGGAGACACTGTTTATTTTGACACATTGTTTGCTGAGACAATGCAATGACACATTGTTTACTGAGACAATGATTACAGACCCATTGTTTATTGAGACAATATTTATTGACACTTGTTAACTGAGAATGTTTACTGACCCATTGTTTATTGAGACAATGTTTATTGGCACTCTGTTCACTTAGACAATGTTTATCTGCACAATTTTTACTGAGACAACGTTTATTGACCCTTGTTAACTGAGAACGTTTACTGACCCATTGTTTACTGAAACAATGTTTATTGGGACATTGTTTAGTCACACGATATTACTGGTACGTTGTTTACTGAAAGAATGTTTATTGACACATTGTTTACTGAGGCAATGTTTACTGGCACATTGCAATTGATTACTGGCACAATGATGACTGACATACTGTTTAATGAGACAATATGCATTGACACATTGTTTACGGAGATATTGTTTAAATGCAGATTATTGACTATCTATTAGTGCTTACCGTACAGTGTTTTTTGATACACCGTTTATTGACACACTTGACAGCGTTTATTGACAGCGTAAAAACAAACATATCTCCATGTACTTTCAGGTCAGTAAGTCACCCGATATCAAAGTCTGTAAGGCCTGATAGAATCAATTGCTTCCACAAAAACAACAAACCTACCGAAGTGTCACTGAGGCCATTCTGGGCATAGTAGACAGACATTAAATGACGTAAATGGAATTAGATCAGCGATAAACCGTTGAACATGCTCAAATAAGCACAGAGCAAAACTGAAACCATACAATCATGCATGCTTCTAATTCAGAATTATATTCTACTTATAACAAAATATTTGAAGTCAAAGGACACATAGATGTGATTCTCTTAAAAGTAAAATTCAATAAACATATTTGAAACTATTCCCTTCCACTGCAGTCTAAAAACAACAACCGCAGTGCCAACATTCTGGCTGGTGACTGCACCTAAGATAGACGCGAACATTGTTTTGTTCCGACCTCTCTTAATTACGCCATGGGATAGGCATAGATCTTAATGTAATAAAACACTTAAACTAATGTCCGGATATTTCATTACCTAATCGCCTTAAGTCCGTAGAAGGATTAGTCATGCTATTTAGCCTAATCGTACATTTCCTATGGGACAACGTGGAGCCTTGTCGATATGCATGGCGTGCACCGTGAATAGATGGTCTTGAATACAGGAACAGGGTTGAAAATATAATTAACAGCGTGATTTAAACATTAAACTGTCAGCGTTTAAGAAGATTACAGGATGTGTGTTGTTTAATTTCTAAAAAATACATCAATCATTGTTATACTTTTTTCTAACTTTGATTTATCGGTGGAGTTTTCAGACAAATTGTAACACATTTACTTAACATATCTCTGAATATCTTTTGTATGGGGGAGAGCGAATAATATGATATTATTATTATAAATCAGATGTAATGCCCATTTTATTTAGAAGTTACAATTAGTACAAATATAAGAACATTTAAGACTTCGCTATTTAAAAACGGAAACTGCTTCACAATTCCAAACCTGAATGAAAAGTAATTATTATGTAAACAACATCCAGGTGTAATTTATTATCGACAACGTCTTTTATTTATTCCAGAAAACAATAATAAAGAAATGGCTCGTCATGCAAACTTTCCTACCTTTCCCACCAATAATACATACAGACACAATAACCCTCTCAAAAAGCAAACAAAAAGATGTCCCTAAAATTATAGGATAGGAAAAAAAACCACTAAGATAGTTACATATGCACGTATTAAAAACACTTTCTTAAATATATTCCTTTACACTGCATACAGTCTATCAGAATTTGGGCAAGTGGGAGTCATGTGACCTAAAAGATAGGACATTGGACAGCGTTGGAGTTGCAGCTTTCTAACTCACATTCATAAATGTTCATAATGCACCTATCAGTTTCTGAACGACCAGCTCTATAAATTACTTTCAAATGAGTAGTTGAGTACGAGGATATGTCATTAGCCCAGACATTCAGTAGGACATCGGTCCCAGCCACAAAGACTTGACGTGTTGGTCAGTAAATGAACACCTTCAATTTCCTGGCCGTTGGAGACAGCGAGGTGTACATTTCAGAAGACCTGTTTAGACGTGGAATTAGTGTTACACATTTTGAAATCATGTTGATTAACTGGCTCTGGATATGTGTGGGGAAGAAGTGTTAACGATGATTACATGTCATCTGCATAGACAGAGACAAGGAGAATATGCATAGCAAATAGAAACTTGTGACTTGAATATTCAACACGGTGTGATCATGATATGTACAGTGTATTGCAACTGCTGCTACCACTACCACTACCACTACCACTATTGCTGCTGCTGCTCCTCCTACTACGACTACCATTACTACTATTGCTGCTGCTGTTGCTACTGCTACTGCTGCTGTTGCTGTTGCTACTGCTACTGCTACTGCTTCTGCTGCTGTTGCTACTGCTACTGCTACTGCTACTGCTACTGCTGCTGTTGTTGCTACTGCTACTGCTGCTGCTGCTGCTTCTGCTACTGCTGCTGCTGCTACTGCTACTGCTACTGCTGCTACTGCTGCTGTTGCTACTGCTACTGCTACTGCTTCTGCTGCTGCTGCTGCTACTGCTACTGCTGCTGTTGCTACTGCTACTGCTACTGCTTCTGCTACTGCTACTGCTACTGCTACTGCTACTGCTACTGCTTCTGCTACTGCTGCTACTGCTACTGCTACTGCTACTGCTGCTGCTGCTGCTGCTGCTACTGCTACTACTACTGCTACTGCTGCTGCTGCTACTGCTGCTACTGCTACTGCTACTGCTACTGCTGCTGCTGCTGCTGCTACTGCTACTACTACTGCTACTGCTGCTGCTGCTACTGCTGCTACTGCTACTGCTACTGCTGCTGCTGCTACTGCTACTACTACTGCTACTGCTGCTGCTGCTACTGCTGCTACTGCTACTGCTACTGCTGCTGCTGCTGCTACTGCTTCTGCTACTGCTACTGCTTCTGCTACTGCTGCTACTGCTACTGCTACTGCTTCTGCTACTACTACTGCTACTGCTACTACTACTGCTACTGCTGCTGCTGCTACTGCTGCTACTGCTACTGCTACTGCTACTGCTACTGCTGCTGTTGTTGCTACTGCTACTGCTACTGCTTCTGCTACTGCTACTACTACTGCTTCTGCTACTACTGCTACTGCTACTGCTACTACTGCTACTGCTACTGCTGCTGCTACTGCTACTGCTACTGCTACTGCTTCTGCTACTGCTGCTACTGCTACTGCTACTGCTTCTGCTTCTGCTACTGCTACTGCTGCTACTGCTGCTGTTGCTACTGCTACTACTACTGCTTCTGCTGCTGCTGCTGCTACTGCTACTGCTGCTGTTGTTGCTACTGCTACTGCTACTGCTGCTGCTGCTACTGCTACTGCTACTGCTACTGCTACTGCTTCTGCTACTGCTGCTGCTACTTCTACTGCTACTTCTGCTGCTACAACTGCAACTACTACTGCTCCCCTACTACTATTACTACTACTACTGCTACTACAACTACTGCTACTGCTGCTACAACTACTACTAATGCTACTTTTACAACTACGACTACTCACGTTTCTGCTTTCCCTACGACTACTTCTATCACAATCGTTACTACTGCTACTGTAACTACAAGCGTTTCTGCTACTACTACCGCTAGTACTCCCACGACTCCTACTATTACTACTAATGCTGCTACCTCGACAACGACGGCTACTATTACTGCTACTATTTCTGCTACTACTACTTTTCAAGGGGCATTTACAGCCCTTTCGAAAGCATCCTTGTGATTTTCGTAGTCAACGACTGCTGCATGATTCACATCGATCTTTCCACCCTCACCAACCTTATATATCTGAACAACGGACCCAAAACACTCACTAATAATAAATATACAACCCAGGTTATCACGTATAAAACCTAGAAAATGCATACCCCTATCAAATCACAGTCCAATTGTTCCAGTCTGAACTAATTATAACTTTCTGTCTCAGTGACATCACACCGCTTGTATAATCCACGGAGATCGGTACACGTGCACTTTGCAAGCAGGAACGTAATCGCCACATAGCGATGGTGTTTTGGAAGGTTCAAACCCAGTCTGACCCTATCTACCACACGACGTCCTTTCCAATCGATCCTTGTTCGCACTCACTTCCGTTGTTGTCGATGCTTTAGAAGCGAGGTAAGGTTACCAAATGTCTGAAAACAAATTGGCTCCTGGTTACACGGGTGTGCCCTGGCGGATTGGGCCTCTCGGGTCACGTTGTGCGTGTTCTGAAGAAAGGAGGGGGTCCCTTCACACAAATCCTTTAGTTTCTTTCCATGTTAATTTTATTGAAAATGCAATCCGCTCCTCGAGAGCATACAGGACTCGAGGTTTGCCGGTTTACGCCAAACACTGGAAATCGCTTAGAGTTGTGATTAACTGAGAGACGATGGCGGACAATGTGAAATGGTTCTCATAGCTCGGCGTCCAGTGCTTGCAGAAAGCAAAGGCGCTACGTCTAATGCTTTGCACTTTAGGTAACAAATTTCACTTATATTTTGAAATCGAAATTGGAAATTAAAGTCGTTATTTGGCTTTAGAGGTGATTAATTATCTCATATCACGCCTAGGTGAACACTTTAAAGTGATTTATGGCTCTTGATTCACTCTAAAGAGGGGTTCATGAATTTTACCGACAACAGCAACAACCGTTTAACAAGGAAAAATTACTCATAGGAGTCTCGATTAAACATCTTTGCAATTATATACATTCCTGTAGAACAACTATTGCTTTTTAAATACTGTGACCGTATAGATATAGTAGCCTTTTTTTTGGTAGGAGGCGCTGGGGTAGGAGGCGCTGATCTCGTCATGCCGAAGATCTGGGTTCGATTCCCCACATGGGTACAATTTGTACAGCCCACTTCTGGTGTCTCCCGCCATGATATTGCTATATAAAATTGCTAAAATGGCGTAAAACCATACTCACTCTTTTAGGGAGACACTGCGCCTGAATAAAGAAAGGTGTTATGGAACAGCGTTGTGTCAAAATCTGAAGGACATGCCTCTAATGTTTTCGCAGTTTCCTCAGAACCGGAAACTGATGACTGCAGGGACATTTAGTTCGACACAACCATATGCTAGACACAATTAAGTTCGACTCAAGGGAGGTTGACTTCGATATGAATTCGTGAAGATTGCATTATCTCGATTACCAGAGAAGACATTTCTCCTACCAAGCAACGGTCTTGTAAACAATAGAATCTCGATCAGACAATTCAGGGCCTAGATTCTCGAAAGCTCTCTTAGCGCTAAGATAGTCGTATGTGCCATACATTAACATTAACTTACGATTAGCTTAGCGCTAAGAGAGCTTCGAAAATCTGGGCCCAGGGATGAATCACATAATCATGTGAAGAGACAGCGCGCTCTTCGATTTTGTTGCTTTTTGATGATCGTGTAAATTTTAAAATACCGTCAGCTTGGAACACGTGTTTAGATATAACATACATTCACCGAGACCTTCATGTTTACGAGTTGACCAGGGTGGGTTTGACAGGGCAGTGTTCGATTCCCAGCACAGGGACACCTCCTCCGATTCTTGGTGTTAGGAGAGGCGACTGTGGTTGTCGTAAAGGCGACTAATGGGATCGGGTGGTCAGGCTCGCTGACGTGCTTGACACGTGTCATCGGTTCCCAATTGCGCAGATCGATGCTCAAGTTGTTGATCACTGAATTGTCTGGTCCAGACTCGATTACTTACAGACCAGCGCCATATGGCTGGAATATTGCTGAGTGCGGCGTAAAACTCACTCACTCGCTCACTTGGTGTTGGGTCATGCTGCTTGACGTTGGCTAATCCGTGAAAACAATACTCACTCATTGACAGATTCACCTCTTCTGTCAACTTTCTGAAGATTTGAGACACCATGTTGATGACTATCTCAAAACACTCTGAATGTTTATAGTTTTATGAGAATTGCTGTTTAATGCTGCACATAGTAATATTCGAGCTTGATAATGGTTTGTCTGATAATAATCAAATCTTTACCGTATAGGTCTGTGATTGAGGTCACGAACATCTTTCTGATGGATCACACGGCCGCTTTTAACGACTGATGGGCTGATGTAGATATATCCTTAGCCGATAGTTACGGGCGTATTGTTAGTGTGTGTGTGTGTGTGTGTGTGTGTGTGTGTGTGTGTGTGTGTGTGTGTGTCTGTCTGTCTGTCTGTGTCTGTGTCTGTGTCTGTGTGTCTGTGGTTAGGTCCCGCAAGGATGCAAAAAATGCTACGCACAAACACATCGTCCTCTTGGCGAGTTACGCCCCCTTGTCATTCCAGAATCCTATTCATGCGAGTTAAATCCCGGTTAACCCAATCATTTTCCAGCTCTGTTGTCAAGCTATACTCAAATGTGGTAAACCCGACTCACTCACTCCACAATTGCATTTCTCCGGATATGTCCTTTGCGACGTCAACAGACATTTATGAACATGTCTTAAAAATAGTTTGAACCCTTCAGTTAAATTTCAGAACAAAAGTTTAAAAGGTTTCCATTTTGTCACTTGATGTCCGAATTGCCGTGACCAACCCTAATGTTTCTTTTCTGATTAGCACGGCTCAAAATTGTCCAATCTAGTTCAAGTAATTTAGGTGAAAGATGTCTACTACCGCTAGTCCTTCACATTCCGTGCTCCCTGTAACAAGCACCAGAGATAACACCGAACCGTCGCCATGTTATCACGCCAATATGGTGATAAAAATGTGTTTCACAACTTCGGCAGGCTTGCTAAACACCGTTATTCTGATAAATTTGATAATTGATAATAATAGTCTGATCTTTAAAACCTTTACATAAATTTGACGGAGCGGCTCCAGACATGCGTTGAAAAAAATCCTTCATAGACAAACTGTATCGATTTCTTGTGATAAATACATGCAGGTCAGCTCTGATGATTGATAAACTGTCACACACACATGAAGGTCAATAGCGACAGTCAATCAGCTGAGAGGCTCCATATGGGTTGCCGTTAGACGGCTAGGATAGGCAAAAATATTGTATATTTCAGAAATTTAAAAACACATGGTTTCGCCGTTACAGCTGTACAGTGCTTATCTCTTTTTACTTAAAATCTGTTTTCATGTTTATGATATGCGTCTAAGAACATATCCCAAGACGCTGAAGACTGGAGGTCGTAATGGAGTAAAACACAAGATATGGAATTCATCAACTCAACTCAGGTAGAATTTACAACAGAGAAAAAATAACTGTATTTATATTGTAAAGTGATGTTATTATGTGTTAAGGTGTTATTAAGTTTCCTGTGTTTAAGGTGTCATAGGTATCATTGGGTATCTCGTGTTTACAGGTGTTATTAGGTGTTTACAGACATGTCATATGCATATATGTTATTGTGTGGCCCCTGGTTACAGGTAATCTTGGGAGTCCTATACTTATGTTAATGTTATTAGGTGTCCCGTGACTACAGCTGTTATTAGGCTTCCTACATGTACAGGTCTTATCGGATGTCCTATGTTTACAGGTGTTTACAGGTGTATGTTCTGTATTTACAGATGTTGCTATGCGTCCTATTCTGTGTGCGCAGGTGTGATTGTGTGTCCTGCGTTCACAAGTGTTGTGTCCTATGTTTTCAGGTGTTATTTGATGACCAATGTTTATAGGTTTATTGGGTGTCCTGTATTTGCAGGTGTTATTAGGTGTCCTCTGTTTACAATTTTTACGGAATGATTAATATATACACGTGTTACTGGGTGTTCTTAGGTGTTACTCAGCTCACTGTTCTATAGTTACGGTAGGTTTTGAGAGTTCTCCATTTACATTTGCTGTGTTTGAGTGTTCTGTATGTACGTGTGCTAGTGTGTGGTCTATTGGTACGCATCTGTACGGATATGGCATTGAGAAACATAAAAATGTAACCGGGGCGAACCGGGATTCGAACCCGTTGTCAGGTTCTAGCGTTCACAAGGGAGGCAACTCATCTTCAGAGAAACTGACTGTGTCATCACTCAGACACAATGGCAAGGCTATTTTTGACCTGAAGTAAATCTACGTAAAGCATAGTAGTTCAAAATGGGGAATTTTGTCGGAAACATATGAAAGTTACCTCAGTGCACTGCTGGGCGTCCCACGTGGCACCGTAATATAATAAGCTATCAACTTGTGATAGTGCAGTTTCTATCCTATTAAGCTGAAAAATCCTGTGTTATGTTATCATCAAGCTTTTAAGGTTTCAACCCGCAAACTTCCTCCAGCTATCTACCACCGTTTATTTTGACTCTCATATCCATTTACCGTTAACGGCAAAGCTAGATATATTCCGTATGGAGATTACGCTAACAAGATTTTGTGCAAAAGAATCTTTCTAGCTTCGCTTTGCGACATCCAATTTGCCCATCGACCCATTTACGACAGAACTTCCGTTTCACGGAGCCTTGGTGAAAAGCTTTAACGAGTAAAAGTGCTCGGAGCTTGGTCCCGGGATTCATTTCCGGCGTCTGGGAAACTCAAGAGCAGATTTATTTGGGTTGACAGGTTTTGGGGTCAAATTGTCTTTCGACATGATGGCTGAAAAAATCCGTTGTTAAATTCGGGATACTTTTTCTAAGAAATGGATCGAAGACGTATTGGTCATTGTGGACAGAAATATTTGATTCGTGTGGCAGCAAAAGGGTTATGGATGAAGGGACCGTTCGAATAACATCAGCAACTTATATGCAGCAATTTGGCGGCAGGACTGCGAGAGGTGTCCCCCGAGAAGTGTACCTGCCAACTCAGTGGTAACATGCTTTAACAGCTCCTGGAATGATCCGTTCGTTTTCATCTGAAGTATGGAACCTCCTCAAATTAATGCATTTGAAATTAATTTCAATTAATCCAATTAATCAAAAAAGAATTATTGTCATGTCTAGGGTTGAAACGTCCCTTTTTTGCAGGCATTTCTTGTGTTCTGCTCTCTGTGGGCTTTGGTGGTGTCCTTCACGGTTTCCTATAAGGATTTCCAATTTTTTTATTACATGCGACAAGACGTTTCTGGGCTTCCTCTTGCCCCTTCATCAGGTGAAAAGTGAGGAGGCAAACGGGATCGGTTGGTCAGTCTCGCTGACTCGATTGACACATGTCATCATATCCCAGTTATGTAGATGGATACTCATGCTGTTAATCACTGGATTATATGGCCCAGGCCTGGTTATTCACAAACCGCCGCCATAAAGCTGGAACATAGCTGAGTGCAATGAAACTAAACTGACTCACTCACTAGGTTTCTTGGTCAAAATTGAATTCCTCTGAAGAGGCAGCCTGAATACACTAAACTGTGCATTGCGTGGGAGTATTGGCCAGACCTACAGTACAGTAAACATAAATAGCCATAGAGAACATAATATGGTTGTGATTGGTGAACAGTGAACGTTCGTGTCATTTGCCAGAGCACATTGACGTAATCAGAATAGGTCGTAAAATGTTTGACGAGAAGAGAGTATTGGCCAGGCCTTCAAAGCAGTAAACACTAGTGAGCACGGTTGTGATCTGTGATTAGTGAACTCGTGTGTCATTTACCAGAACACATTGACGCGATCACTGTAGGACGTGATACGTTTGACGAGATGATAGTATTGCTTTTGTGACCATCGCGAAGCCAGCCAATCATTCAGAACATCACTGAAGTTTACATGCATTGTATGAAGTTTCATGCAGTTATAGATGTCAAGAGAAGAAAGATACATCATTGTATGTACAGTGGGTGATTGATTGATTGAGTTAGTGAGTGAGTGAGTGTGAGTGAGCGAGCGTGGTATTATAAGAATAAAACCAGACGGCGAATCAGTGTCGACACCAGGTAAGGAAAAATGATAGCATGCCTCATGCTACCGATGGCACCGCCACGCGCATAATTTGCAAGAAATAGTAGACGTTTCTTTGAGGTCCGAAGTAGAAACCCTGTCTGTTTTCTGTACACGATCGATACTTGTGGAGGAGGAGAGAAGACGCGGAATGCGGGCGAAGACCTTTAACATACTTTGTCAATTGATATCAAAATACTGAATATTAACGAGAAAGCAAATATACGCGTCCCGAAATGGTGCTCAAAGTAAATGCGTTGGTATCAATCCTTGTCTTATTAACATACACATTACTCCCAACAAATCATAATCTGAGGTCTGCAAAGTCAGCAATGATGGAATGGTCTTCTCAGTGACACTTTTTGCCAAGAATTTCCAACCTGCATCTCTAAGTTCTGAATCATTGGCTCGATATTTCTTTCAAAAGACAATTTAAGGTCGGAATGTGCTTTTCTTTCACGACGATTGTTGTTTTCGGAAATGATGGTTGCCGACTCTTGGCAGAGAGTTGCCAGTAAGATGTATTGGTCCGTTGTGGAATATGGTCGATGCTCCTGCTGGAAGAGTCTTTGAATTGCACGCGTTTCATTATACGCTCAGTACCATATTCCAATTATGCTGAGTGAAATACAAAAGAAATGTTTCAGCTGAGACATTGAAACTGCCCTCCGCTGTGCTGCGAAACGAACATATGTCTGAAATGTTCTTCTTTAATTATACACACCCAAACCCTGCACTAACTGCGGGCGTAATTTCAAATTAACATCATGGATTTTTTTACAGTAAACAGCCAGGACAAAGACAGTCGTGTTACTTGATGTTTCACCGTAGTGACATGGCAAGAGTTTTCGGTGACATGGCAAGAGTTTTCGGTGGTGTCTATGTGCAGTCGTCTCTTTTTATCCGATTGATTTATTCAGGTACCTACAAGGAGAAAACGACATGGTTACGCTTTTTGTGAATTCCAGGAATAGCGCATTTTTAGATATCCGTTCATGTCATTTGCACAGATATGCTGAATTTCATGGTCAATAACTCTTCTAGTCTTTGTATTTATCACATCCAGCCATAAATGCCCTTTTTCTGTTTTAAACTCACACACGAGTTTCAAGATGATGATCGTTCAAATGGTCAGCAATGGGATGATCCTACTTTTACAATGTATCTAGGCAAATGTAGCATTCATCACATAATGTAACCATCAAGATGTAGACATTCTGTCTAAACTGTAACCAGTGTTTATATAACCATAACCATCAAGATGTAGACATTCTGTCTAAACTGTAACCAGTGTTTATATAACCATAACCATCAAGATGTAGACATTCTGTCTAAACTGTAACCAGTGTTTATATAACCATAACCATCAAGATGTAGACATTCTGTCTAAACTGTAACCAGTGTTTATATAACCATAACCGTCAAGATGTAGACATTCTGTCTAAACTGTAACCAGTGTTTATATAACCATAACCATCAAGATGTAGACATTCTGTCTAAACTGTAACCAGTGTTTATATAACCATAACCGTCAAGATGTAGACATTCTGTCTAAACTGTAACCAGTGTTTATATAACCATAACCGTCAAGATGTAGACATTCTGTCTAAACTGTAACCAGTGTTTATATAACCATAACCGTCAAGATGTAGACATTCTGTCTAAACTGTAACCAGTGTTTATATAACCATAACCATCAAGATGTAGACATTCTGTCTAAACTGTAACCAGTGTTTATATAACCATAACCATCAAGATGTAGACATTCTGTCTAAACTGTAACCAGTGTTTATATAACCATAACCGTCAAGATGTAGACATTCTGTCTAAACTGTAACCAGTGTTTATATAACCATAACCATCAAGATGTAGACATTCTGTCTAAACTGTAACCAGTGTTTATATAACCATAACCATCAAGATGTAGACATTCTGTCTAAACTGTAACCAGTGTTTATATAACCATAACCGTCAAGATGTAGACATTCTGTCGAAACTGTAACCAGTGTTTATATAACCATAACCATCAAGATGTAGACATTCTGTCTAAACTGTAACCAGTGTTTATATAACCATAACCGTCAAGATGTTGAAGTTACATGAAATTTTAAAATGTAACCAAGAAGATCAAGGAATTCCTTCAAAACTCGAACAATGTAATTATGCTTTGAAAAATGTAACTATCAACGTGAAGCAATTCTTTAACACTTTCACCATCAAGATCAAGGAAATCCTTCAAAACTCTAACAATGTAATTATGCTTTGAAAAATGTAACTATCAACGTGAAGCAATTCTTTAAAACTTTCACCATCAAGATCAAGGAAATCCTTCAAAACTCGAACAATGTAATTATGCTTTGAAAAGTGTAACTATCAACGTGAAGCAATTCTTTAAAACTTTCACCATCAAGATCAAGGAATTTCTTCAAAATTATTCTTTTAAAACTGTAACCATCAAAATCAATCAATTCTTTCACTTTAACCATGTCTTTAACTCTCAATTTACAATTATTCTTTGGAACTGTAACTACCAAGAAGAAGAAATTGTTTGAAAACTGTTACTATCAAAAAGAACCAATTCTTTCATAAATGTGCTGTAACTATCAAGATTTAGGCAATGAGAGCAATGGGTAGCACAGTACTTTAAAAGAGTATATGTCAGTACTACATAACACACATGCTTTTTACGGATAAAATTCGGCTCTTTGACATTTGGTCCTTCCACCATGGAGGTTTTACATCTTGCATGAAATGACCATATTGACAGGACATGCATTTCAATCACAGTGTGGCAAGCTAACCAACACACAGTGAACTCTAATCGGACGTCTTGTTTGCAGGCGATTTGGGAAGGGATCTGTCTCTAATTAGATTTCTAGGGGAATGTACATAGCATTTAACATGTCAATTTACATCGAGTACTGGAATTGATTAATTTCATCCATTATCGGGACAGTTCGTCCCAGATTACTGGCCCTGGTCGAGCAGAGGGTCTTCCTGGTAAACTGATTACATCTTTGTTTAACGTGACTGAAAATTTCACTCCCTGGTCTAGAGTTCCAGGAAACATGTCATAGACCTGAGAGGTTGGTGGTTTAACTGGACATGGCGTTTTCGGGTTGCAGTGGGACATGTCTTTAGCACAATTTACTGTAAACAGCGTTTTATTATATGGCTTCAGTAATAAATAGGTGACATCAGAGACGCCCAAAGGAAAGTGAGCGTGTGTGTGTGTGCGTGCGTGTATGCATGCGATCTTGCATATGTGTGTACACCAGTGAAGGATAGAAATGCTTGGTGATGTTGGTAATAATAAAATGTCTATTGTACGACTGTGCCATGACCATGTGTTTGTCAGTCACAATAAAATACTGATGATACCAGGTGTTGGAACCAAGGTGATCATTTCATGCCCAATAGGTGTCATCCTCCATCTGAAATCAGACTCTGCCTTAAACAGGTATTTATATCCCTGGAGTTTCTCTCATAGCATTGCTGACGTCTGCAGGTGCAGATCGAAGTATTGGATGGAGTGCACCTTTAATCCAATACAAGCAGCGTAGAGTGCGTGAACTATTGCTGATAAGTCATTGATACGATACCAAATAGAATATCATGTGGTTGTGGCTTAACCGTTAGATTTCACATGTAATGATATGTTACAAGACTTGTGCCATATTTACTTATGAAAATAGCTCTCAAGGAATACTCTTGTTTCAGTGTTATGGTTTGTTGATATATTATCATCATCATTATTATTATCTGCTGTAAACTGTCATACTTCTTGATCCATCTTCACCAGCGTCATGAGGTCAGTACAACGACACACGCACCTACGTAATGAGCTCATATACCTCTTGTGACATAATAACAAAATGACGGATTTAGGTCTATTTACCCTAGTTTACGACATATTTCAAAGAGTTTAGGACACCTTATGAACTCTACGCAAAGTTGCCTATCTTAGGCATGCCAGACCCCTGCTTTGAATCACGGACTTCCCCAGATGACCAATCGACGTTTGCAAGCGAGTGAGTTACATTCAGTTTTAAACCGAACTGACAAAACTTCCAGCTATATGGCGGCGGTCTGAGAACAATCGAGTCTGGACCAGTCAATCAAATGATCAACATCATCAGCATCGATCTGCGTGATCGGTCACTACTTTTATGAAGGCGTTGCTCTGTGTCTGTTTGTTGCATGGACACGAGTAGGGAAACATTCCTGTACCTCCCTGACGCCCTAACACACGCCCCAACCCCCACAACTTGCTTTCCTTTCTCATAACGAACTTTCATTTTTCTAGTTTGTTTTGTGATGCGGAATCGGAGTCTCGGCTCTGGAAGAACTGACGTGTCTATCTTCAGTAATTATCTTTCACGCAAGGGGATAATATATATTTATCGTACATCATACCCAAATAAACAAGATAAGTCTGGAGACTGTTGCCAGTGTTATGGTTCCTGTTTCTTCTCATCAGCTGAAGACCGTCATGGTGTAACTTCCTTGATTCGTTCTGGGATTCCTTCAGCAGATAATCGGCTCAATATATTTATATATCCCGGTCGACTTGATATTAATATTGAAATATAACTAGGTATTGGACGTGAGGGATTTCGACGTTATGTGCTGTTTAATCAGAGATGATTGTCTGCAATACTCCGTGGAAGTCCGCAGTATTGATCCGTGACATACGTTACAATACGGTTAGAATACACAGATTCCCTTCTTGACAGTCTACACAGCTGCGAGGAAACCCATCATTTTTCACCAAGGTTATCAAGCAATAAAATAATAAGGATAACATTGTCTTCTATATTGGCTGAAGTAAAAGTTGCAATTACAATAGGTAGAGGTTGGCAGCAGTGTTTCAAACTATAGAGATACATCACTGATCAGGAACATTTGTCAGTTTTTCCATGAATCTTTGTGGGAGACATCTTCAATTTCAAAAATGGCCGCCATTCTACATCCGTTTGTGAGTCTACTAGAATACAGCTACTACCTGTTATTTGTCCCTTTGGGAGCTTGGATACCTTGTCTTAAATGTACTCAGTTCTGTAACTGACAGTGTTCGGCTGATTCCATAACGCTTCCCAAGCTCGTGTGATAGTATGTTCGGGTTCCGGATAGTAGGAGCTATTTTGAGTCCTTACACACGAGACCTTACACTCCTCCGCCACAGAGTCGACAGCCTGACACGCACATTTTAGCAAATGGACCTACCTCAAACAAAATTCACCCTTTAACGACTCTAAAAGGAGTTTGGTGTTCAATATGTGGGTGATCACACGTCGGCAAATTAGCTGTTCTCATTGGCAATACTTCAAGAGATCGCTGTGTGCATTTTGAGAGTGTTCTCAAGCCTCCAGAAACTCCACAGTGAAAAGCGCCGGTAATGAAATCCCTTGACTCAGGCCAAAGACGCTCCTTCCTAAAACGATGCCATGTAACGATTTCATCTTATCTTTGTGCGTCAATATTTTCAGAATGAAAGGTTTATGCTTTCTCAGTTTGGTTGCCTGAGAAAATATTTATATTGCTGTTAGAAGCGCTGGCTCCAAGACAAGCAGGGTAGATCAGAGATGCAGAAGCGGAGGCGTCTACTGAAGAATATGTAAACTGTCTTCGAGAGTCATGCTAACATAATTACATAATACGATATTTTCATAATATTATATAATATAGGTATAATATCGAGCAATTAAATAGAAATACTTTTATGGGCGCTCAGATAAACGTCCTTTAAAATTTGTCCTTTCGTTAGGTCGAGGTGGCGGATTAGCGTGGGGGTTATATATTCGTTCTGGGCTCCTGGGACCAATCGTGCTGAGTCGTAAACACTTGTTTGGCGAATAAGAACCTTGCCGATGATCACGTGATTCATACTCAAATATATGTTGTTTAACAAAAGCGCTATTGTTTTCAACATCTCTTGTGTCTTGCCAAGCAAGTTCTCATATTTGAAGAAACGTAAACGTTTGAAACTTAACCACATCAGGCTTCCCTCAAGATGGGGATGTCCGGGTTAGAATTGATCTTCAGCAACCCATGCTTGTCGCACGAGGCGACTAACGGGGTCCGGTGATCAGGCTCACTGACTTGCTGACACATGTCATCAGCAGATGTATGCTCACGTTGTTGATCACTATATTGTCTGGTCCAGACTCGAGTATTTACAGACCGCCGCCATATAGCTGGAATATTGCTGATTACGGCTCAAAACCCAACCCTCTCTCACTCAGACCTCCCGCCAAGTGTAAGTCCCAACACTTTCAAAGCCAGCTGTGGTCCATGCAGGTGGCAAAAGTAATGTAAGTCCCCATGGAGCCTAGCGTGTTGATCTACCTTCGGTTGCTGTCTGTGTTTCATACTGTATTGTCTTCTTTAATTGGAGTGTTTAAGTTTTGCTCGCTAGCTATATATTCATATCTGTGATTCTTTAGTATTTTCACTGTCCAATGTGACGTTAAATACTAACTAGCTTACTCCAGGTGTAAGCTCCAGGTTGAATACTGTTCAATCGCTAACTCACCTTCAAACTTGATTCACGACACAGGTATACTTGATCGTTAAGACCAGTTTGTGAAACAGGCACTGGCCCGTTAGTCCGTGGTTAGCTAAAAAGCCAGTCGGGACAGTAAGTCTCCACAGTCATTGACCGATTAGCTAGTGTACTTTCATGGGTTCATATTAATCGTGAAGGCATGTCGCCTGTCATTGTTTGGTAAGGACATGGGAGCAATGGCCGGATAGTCGAGTGTCCGGATTTACCCATCGTTTATACATCGGATGTCCACTATAGTGGTTCGGAATGACGTATATCCCGTGATACCGATACATATTCATGATGGTACCAGCTCGAATATCGGACAAAAAGTCGTCCGGCACACTGACTCGGACTGCTGGACTGACCCTGTCAAAGTTCCTTCTCAACTAACCGGGATCGGCGTCGCAGACTTGAACACTACGCAAGTAATTAAAACGGTCTTTTCAGCATCTAGATTGTGCACGAGTCGGTAGGTAGCCTCAGACGTGACTCTCTTGGGTGCAGTGGAAGAATTTAACTCTTTAAGTGGTAATGGTTGGCTACGTCAGGTTTAGTTGTGTTACGGTTATTCGTGAGTGATTTTAACAATACGTTGTAGATACCCGATATCTGTCTTTTAGTGGGTGGTTTTGGGTAGCGAGGCCATCTTGGAGTTAGTAGATAAACTTGAGTATTTAGTTTTGTGGTGTTATTGGTGTTATTATTCAGAGGGGCGAACTACTACTACTGCGGCTGCTGCGGCTGCTACTGCTGTTGCTGCTGCTGCTGCTACTACTACTGCAACGACGACTACCATTACTACTACTGGTGCTACTGCTACTGCTACTGCTACTGCTACTGCTACTGCTACTGCTACTGCTACTGTTACTGCTACTCATCCGTGACGAGACCCGTAAAGGTCTCGGGGCAGAATAGGCCTTCAGCAACCTATGCTTGTCACAAAAGGCGACTATGCTTGTCATTAGAGGAGACTAACGGGAACGGGTGGTCAGGCTCGCTGACTTGATTGGCACATGTCATCGGTTCCCAAATGCGCAGGTCGATGTGCATGTTGTTGATCACTGGAATGCCTGGTCCAGACTCGATTATTTACAGGCCGCCGTTGTATAGCTGGAATATTGCTGAGTGCGGCGTAAAAATAAACTCACTCATCAGTGACGATCCGTGTTAGAATTTGTCTTCATTAGTGAGTGAGTGAGTTTAGTTTCACGCTGCATTTAGCAATATGCCACCTATATGGCAGCGGTCTGTAAATGATCGAGTGTGGACCAGAAAATCCAGTGATGAACAGCATTTGCTGACTGCGCATTAACAACAAATTGACCCAACTACCACTATTAACCTCATATATAAGTTTCTGGTTTCTTCGTGTGGTGGAGTAGCTGTGTGGTTAAAGCGTTTACTCGTCATGACGATGAGCCTGGTTCCTTTCTCCGCATGAGCACAATGTGTGGAGCCCATTTATGGTGTCATCCGCCATGACATTGGTTGAATATTGCTGAAAGCAGCGTAAAACCAAACGCAATCAATCTGGTGTCATTTGCAGTTGTAAGATCGAGTATCTCGCCACAAGTTTCTTTTAGGAAATTGGAGTTACCATCTGGTGTGCACCATACCTACACATCATACTGCTGGTGTATTGTGTATCTGTGTTTTAAAATACAGGTACACCACTGCCAGACATCTTACCTCATGTCACGTGGCATTGTGATAGCATTAGTATGTTCGTAGTGGTAATTTCCGGTGTTTAGGTAAGACGAAATAACACGTTTATCACAGATGCAAATACACACAATGTAAGGGCATATCCGACATGTCATGTGAAGGCCAGGTCACACACAATTCCTCAATACATGTACACGTGTTAAATCAAATGCCGTATTTTAGAGTTCGTGATATCTTGTGAAAAAATCATGTGAGTAATATAGGCTTCTCATGTCGTAATGTTCCCGGTAACTTACTGGAAAAAAATAATGATAAGTTGGACCGGCGCTGAGAACGCGTTTAAGAGAAGCAGGCGGTGCACCTCAGTGAGCAAACGTATGCGAATGGGAGTGCAGATTTAGGCTAGTGCACGTACCGTGCATGAGGATGAAATTGATTTTGCGAGCAGCTACACATGCCTTGCTCACGTGGTCGTCGTATGCACTACACTGGATCGAGGACAACTTGGAGCCTCTTCGATCATAATAGACGGTCCTCATAAATGCTTATACGAGAGAGTTCTCAGTTCAGTGCTGAACTTATCCTTGTTTGCCAGTAGTTACCTGTCGTAAATGAAGACATAATGTATCAGTGGTTCAGGACGATGGCTTGTTTGTTAATGAATTCGCACCAGTCACAATTTGGACTGGTTCCAGGTTAGATAAATTAAAGAATTTAAATCCAAACATAGTGATGTGTTGATAGACAAAAATCAAACGTGAATGAGATCGGCCTGATTGTGAGTCCTATAATTACAGTGTCTATGAATTTGGCATCTTTCAAACATCCAAGCACCGCGAGGCAACTATTCGAGGTCGTCAGGCGTTTATGACATTACGTCAACGTCAAGACGTGGAACATCAACATTGGTGAACTACGTGTGTATATGGTACCATTTTTGTGATGTCATGAAATAGACCCAAAACAGTTTCTATTAAACGCCATGCGAATCAAAAGTGATAGTTTTCATGTTCACAATAAGATATCAAAACTGAAAATTATTGGTGTCAATGAACGACAGCCAGTCGTACGAATTGGTCTAATTTATGAACATGCGGTGAAAAATAAAATAGTGATGATACCAGCAACAGTGTATCTGAAAACATGGCAAAATATGGTAAATATGGTAGTTAAAATTGGGACATTTTATTAACTATTTTCACTCGGAGGGACGTCAAATTAGGAAATTGCCTCCAGCGTGGGCCTATAAAACGTTATGAAAACGTCGTTGCATACTCGAATATCGATACCGTGATCAAACAACGTTTGAGATATTTTATTACTTACGATTTACACCATATTTCTTACAGGTTTTTAATGATTGTTCGAATGTAATGGATGGATAATGGATAATAATGGATATTATTTTATTATTTGCCTGTTAGTGTAACTAAGAGCACCCGGTTTCTCCATTCCTCACACCTGCTGTCATCACACGTTGGGGCTGAAGGTTACAGCGTTGTTTCGTCACGGCGAAGATCCGAGTTCGATTCCCCACAAGGGTACAATGTATGAAGCCCATTTATGTTTCCCCACCGTGGCATTTCATGAATATTACTGTTATAAGAGTGTATTTTCCGTGATTTGAGTTGTTATTAATTATTCTTGCGGTAGTTGTAATGGGGTCACAATATTTAAGGTGTTAGTGTTAGCTATTGTGGGTCACATTTTCTTCAAAGAATAATTTAAGCGGTAGTACTCAGAGGCAGTACTTTGGAGTTATCTGCCCTTGGCTTTCTATTTGTTGACTTCCGGGAGACCGTTCTTGAGCATTCAACGTTAGTGACGATGGTCGTATGTGCTCGAACTTTCAGGAAATGACTGAATGTATATATAAAGGCTAGTTGCCGTGTTGTCGATGGACATGGACACGGACACGCACATATTTACTGGAGTACATGATTCTGTCTCTGCTTCAACGCTTGATCTACATAACGGCTTCCTGACTGTTCACTGTGTTACATTCTGCATAACTGTTACTCACTCTCTATGTAAATCAAGATTTTAGTGAGTTTGCTATAAATTTTGTGACCCACTGCCTTAGACTTTGTCTCATTTGTATTGTATTTGAAGTCGGTATTGTGAAATTGGCTTGTGACTTTTATTTGACTTTTTGGACTGCTCTGTTGTTTGGTTCACAGGGGATTTCATACACGTTTTGTCAAGGCAAATTATTAACCGTAACACTTACTAACAGCGGCGTAAAACCAAATTCATTCATTCACTCACTCATCACAATTTGACAGTAATGCATAGTGTCAGAATTGTAGTGCAAATGTCTTTTGATTGCGAAATAACTTAATCGGGCTCATTTCAACATAAATGGAGCGGACACCAAAGGATAGCTTGTCTCAAGGCCGTTGTTTCAGTGTAGATCTGTAGATTGTACCTTTGCGTAAACGTAGGACACTGTCGGTATTTAATCACGGTCTGCTAGACTGATCCCGATCATGAAATGAGAGTTCCCAGACAGGAAAAGCGATGTTGGAATGAGCTGCCAATCGTCCGGCACTAGTGTTCCTGTAAATAACGTTAATGCAGTGGACATCATTGCCCCGGTAAGTCGGACCTTTAATAACCATCTTTATTACGTTACTGTGCCTTCAAGAGTATCATGGTGTTGAGACTTCGGCACATCCAGCAACTTGGACACACCTCCTGAGTAATACTCCCCATGGAGTTCAGATAACACGTGGACCAGGCGAGCTTTTGAAGCCTTCGCTCCTCACACTGATTCCCCAAATGGATACAATGTGTTGCTGGACCCCGCCTTGATATTGCGGAAATACTGTTAGAAGCGGCTTAAAACTAAATTCACTCACTCACTACAGTGCTGAAGTCACCACTGGATCTTGACGGGGCCTCAAGCAAAGGTTCTTCTCCCTATATTCTTCCCCGGAATACCATAAACGCTACCAAGGTGTACGCCGTCGACAGAATAGTTTGGTGAAAACGCGTTCCCAAATATCCACATAACTCTGGCGTACCCTGACACATTTAACTGTTAAAGGGTTAACGTTCATATTGCATGCAAACATGCTTACTGTGAATAATTTGTATTCAAAGCCCTTTCACATTGACGAGTTTCAAACGGCTTTTAACATACTGCACACAGAGTTAACGGACGAAGTAGGCACTGAGCGCTTCAAAATGGGCTGTAACGCCGAGCAAACAGCGAACATCGCTGTAGAAAGTTTGCCTATTTCCACAACGATACATCTGACTGTATTAATAGATACGGATCATGGACGCTGGTGCTTGGTTGATGAAGATGGGCAAAATCTGTCTGAAGAGGATGAAAGCATTACAATTGTCGTGGAATTCTTAGCCGCCTCATCACCTCTTTGACTGGAATTGGTCTCTATTAAGGTAGGAACGTGGTTCCCAGAACGCTTGCCTTTCGCGATTTGCGTCCTTTCTGAAAATGGCGGGGGTGGTGATTGGCGTAAATGTTCGTCAATGGGGACTGAAAATAAGACAGTTATGATTGAACGTTTACGATAGGTAATAAATAATCCACGTTCTTTACGTTACGTGTACTTGACCTTGATCGCGTGACCTTACACACGTGTGACGTTGAATTGTAAATGTCAGGGGAGGACATTCAAGTAACTCATTCATTTTCGTAATAAATTGCGTGATGGTGTCTTTGACCAATCGTCCATCCATATAGTGTTTAGCGATATTTTGCCATTTACTTCAGATGGAATCTGTGTCTCAGGAAAAGCTACTTGCTCTGATTCTGTGCTCTGAGGGTGCCCTTGAAGTTTTATTTCGTCTTTATAGTTTCCATGGTTACAATAGACTGCATGTATAACGAACTGGAAGGAACCACTAATTTCAACCGAAGTTCGTTGTATGTATTTGTAGTCATTGGAAAATGTACCCCATGTCATTGGGAAAACCAGAACAGTTAGTAATATCCGTCACTTCGTTACATGAGTGCTCGTGAGACACGTAGCTTATGCTACGTTCGGGTTACACAGATCCAGTCACTGATGCATTTTAGTAGATGCTTGCAATCATATATACCTCTGAAGGTCCGGATAAGACTATTGACCTTCCGTAACTCATTCTTGTCGTAAGAGGCGACTAACGGGATAGAGTGGTCTGACTCGCTCTCTTGATCGTCATCTTATACCAGCTGCGTAGATCGATGCTCACTGCGGCGTTAAACAGCAACCATCTAATCAACTCATTCATATATGATCAACGGTGGTTTGCATAATGTTCATCTGGAGGTGTAAAAACTATGCGCAACAAATACCCCAAAATTCATCCGAGACACATTCCATGGGGTAAAACTGTAGCCAAAATTAACTTAATGGATCCCTAGAACTCAGTCTGTAATGACACCAGGTGTTCGCCAAAAATCTTGTCGCTACACACTCTATGGAATACAAAATTATACAAAATTATGCTATACACGCCGAGGTACCGTATGTCGGGTAAGAGACCGTTAATTATTGTACAAACAATCAAATGGGTGGTCTTTGGTGGGCCGAAAAACGGAAAAGACAGACGCCGGATTTGAGGGCGTATAAATAAATTTACGAGTTTCTGCCGGAACCAAATTCTGGTATTCCCAGAGCATGCCGGTTTGGAGGACTGCCGTTTTTGAGAGCTTGTCAATGTATTCTGAAAGCATCAAACAATATGTGTCTACTACATGTGTCTCCTTCCATAGACTCCCATATGGAAGGTATAACTGTTCACTGGATGGTCAATCTTACGTTTGATATGATACAGTTACAAAGGTATTTTACCTTCATCTACTGCACATTGATTGAGTGGGGGATGGAGGGTGAGAAGGTGAGACATGTATCACAGACGAAATCTGACATTGCAGGAACTGAAAAAAGTAGAAAAGGTACCTAAAGCGATTTAAAATTCCTCGTCTCGAATAGTTTTACGATCAGCGTGCAACCTTCAGAGCTTGTTCCCACCCTTAAGGAATTTTCTGACCAAACACCGAAGTGATGGCTGAAGTGACAGTGTCATGGTTGTTTTTTATTGGATGTTTCACACGTAATTACTCTTGGGTGTCAACTCATTTGGTAGTCAACGCGGAAAAACCTTCCAAAGAGATAAAGTTTGATTAAAGTGAGCATAAAGCTACTTCGCCATCCTACTTGCGACATTCCTTGGGTCTTAAATTACATTTCATCGCGGGCAATACCGAAGACGACAGTTTCATGACATTTATTCATTGCGTTTTCTGGAAGAGTAACTACAGATTAAGCCAGAGTGAAGTTAAATTCTGTTTACGCGGTGTTTCCTTCTTATCTGCATTAAGGTAGCAACGATTAAGGCTTTACATCAACTTCATATCCCTGTTTAAGTCTGATGTTAACCCTTTACATCCCATAAATGGTGACAGGCATTTGGAGTCTGAATATTCGTGATATATTTCAGTGCAACGTCAAAAAGAACGTCATTACTCCACACACTTGTGTATGTTCAAAGCCCTGACGCATTATTACTCTGGGTGACACACAATGCCTATTTGTCGCTAGAAGGGAAACAGTCATAAGATTAATCCCACCGGGTACCCAGTCTCTGCGAGGTGAACAGACGCAACTTACGAACAAGCTCTCTTGCTTTGGGTGAGATCCATGTAGAAAATGTTTGTCGGTGATCGTATTAGGGAAACACAGTGGAATATGTTCAGTATTTTTTCCGAAAGAACAAGTTTATTAGATGGGTGTGAATGAATTCTGGAAACATAGTAGAATATGTTCAGAGTGTTTCCGAAAGCCCTTCAATTAAATTCGGTTTTCAAACATATTCTTATGATTCACCTGGCAGTTTATTGACATATTTAGATAATAAACTGAAAATAATGAAATGATCGCCACACATACACATCAGCATACCTCCAAATGGCATCCATACCCCCTCCACTCTCTCTCTCTTTCTCTCTCTCTCTCTCTCTCACACACACACACGCGCGCGCGAGCGCGCACCAGTACCATAAACCCGACCTTCGATTTCTAGTGTCCCCTTTCGTGATAGTGCTGGAATATTACCAAAAGCGGTTCAAAACTCACTCACTCACTCACTCATCGGCCCTAGTGGTTTTCCCAGCGTCCATGTACTACATGGCCACTTTCAGCCATTCCGCTGTATTATCCAATGGTTCCATAATGTAATGAAAATCGTTCTGGAATTCCATCTCTCAGCTCAGTTCCTTCCCACAACCATTCCGTCTTTCCACTCCGTGTTCAAAGTTAATCCATAAAATATTTTACGTGCAGTTGCTAAAATACTCAAATCTTTTATTCTGTATACTTTCTTGAGAATTGTAGCCCCTGTTGATGTTGTTCACTTGAAAGAGACAAATTATGTATGGTAATCGTCAACCACTAAAATGACCTAAACTAACCACAACTTCAAATCGTTTATGTAAGTCTTATCATACAATTAAAAAGACGAAATTGATTCTATTAATGCTATCGTAGGAGTATTTAAGTCTATATACCCATTCCAGGGTCACAATTTGTCTATCAATTTCTGTATAATGTTCACATTTATTCAAGTGACATCGATCATGGGACATTTCCCACCGAGCTTCCCAGTCAATGCATTGAAATCCTTAAAAGGGGAGTCCACAGTACAGGCAGTCAATGGAAGGACTTCGCCATCGATCTGCCTTAGAAAACTTTCTACCCTCGCCTCTCCACAAGTTTCGATATTGCTTTTGACTCTTGGACGACTCTCATTGAGTCGATAGTTGGCGCGAGAAGCGATGCCGTCTCGAGAGCCATGTTTGAAGTCGCGAAATTGCCGCAATTCTCCCATGGCAGGGGTGACGAGTGCAGCCTTCAAGTCCATGTGAAGTCCTTGCAACATTTGGGATTTGGAAACTATCAGCCATGTTATTCCGGCTTTGGAAGACGATGTATTCCATCCGTCTTTAGACCTTAATTCTCTTGTATAGCTGGAGTGAAGACCGTTAAAAGCGACGTATAACGCACGCTCGCTCACTCGCTCCCTCCTTCCCTCACCTCAGCGCACTTGTTACAGTACTTTTTCCTTGATTCACATACTGAATGCGGAGCTGCTATAAAGGTGGTGGATAAAAGTGTATATTACAAGACGTACTTAACTGTCATTTGTCGGGTTTAATATACGGTAATTTCTCGAATAATAATATTCCATAATGTGTTATATGAATTAGCTACATGCTGTTCAACTTGACCTGAGCTACTCTGCATATGCATGACCCGGAGGTCAAATGGCACATACGGCTGGTCATGTTATCTTCATTAAATAGGGGAGCAGGGAGTGTTGTAAATGTTGCGTTCCAGCGAAACATGTACACGTAAATTCGTTACACAACTTGTCCCGGAAAACAACTCTTCTGAAAAACCTCAATCATTTCACATACTGATTGAAATGTTTTTACAGTCATAAGCTATCTAGTTTGGTTTACTAACTTAATTTGTAAAGTCAGTTACCTTCAGAATCCGACTCACTGCTGTTGTTCGCTGCCTAAAAGCGAAACATTGTGTGTGTGTGTGTGTGTGTGTGTGTGTGTGTGTGTGTGTGTGTGTGTGTGTGTGTGTGTGTGTATGTACTTTTATTAAAACACATGAACCCTTAAATTGAAAAGGAGCCCCAGGGAGATCATAAGTTTCGAACCTGGGTAAATGTGAATATAGACTTGGTTCATTTAGGGGGTAGCATTGCAGGGAGGACAAGGACAAGGCAGATGGGGAAATAATGTGATTGAGAGTCTGTGAGACAGACCACATCTTTTTCTCTGCCACTGTATTCGGAAAATATCATATTGACGATCAAGCATATTGGAATCACCAGGAACTTAGATTTACACGTCACAAACTAAGCTCGCCTATTTTCCCTACATTTCTCGTTCACGTGCCAGGCTCTTCATGACATTCTTAGGCCCATCCCCATAAACCAGTTTCATATTTCTTTGTGTTGCCGCCATGAGTGTTTTATCACCTTAAAGCGTCTCCTGCAATGTATAGATCTTACGAAAGCCGTTACCCTACACATATAAGCATGACTTTGTAAAAACGGGGGTGTATGTTTTAACCATCAAATGCCATCAACCGAGTAGGGATGGAGCGCAAACCACGAGTTCTCCTCAAGTGCATCTTTACATTTTTCATGAATGTCAAAAAACCCAAACTAATTATAGCTGAACATGCATTTTTTGTACGTTTGGGTTCACAGATAAAGTTACATGTCGATAGTACGTGCCTTTCAACCATCGTAAATTATGTGTTCAACTAATTCCATTTGATGAATGTCAAGTGCGATGAAAAACACACTTTCTTATCTTATTTCTTATCCTCGTGAAACTAGGTGAGGTGGTATGGAAAAGGGCTTTTACTGGCTCAATTCAAGAGCATTTCGCTCCCACAGCGGTGTACGCGTCTGTCTGTCTGTCTGTATGTCTGTCTGTCTATCTATCTATCTCTGTGTCGATGGTAGTAATAGTCACTAGTCCTACCTTCAGTATCCCATGTTTGCCGTAGGAGGCAACTAACGGGTTCGGGTAGTCAGGCACGCTGACTTGGTTGTCATTGGTTCCCAATTGCGCAGACCGATGCTGATGCTGTTGATCACTGGATTGTTTGGTCCAGGCTCGATTATTTACAGACCGTCTCCATATGTAGCTGAAATATTGCGGATTGTGGTGTGTAACTAAACTCACTCACTCACACTAGTAGACGTCCGGACTAATGTTCTGTAGAGCAAGCTCACCGAGGTATCGTACAACGAAACGCGCTTCTCCAGAACAGTTCATCAAGTACTAACTCTGTTTATGAGAACACTACAAGATGTACTGAAGCAACGTATCGTGTTGTTTAAGGGACAGATGGGGTCAAACTGGAGATCCCCCGCCCAAAGCAAAGTCCATCCTCCTCCCCCCCCGAGCCAGTATAATGACAGCCTGTTTTGCTGTCTTCCGACTAATGATGAATACTGTCCGAACCAGCAGGTCTCCAGTTGAAACATATTTGCCTGGTGATTTTCTCCGGGTAATGAGACGTTTTGCAGGTCCGGCGACGGTAATTTGTGGTTGAGTCAGGTTGATAATGTGCCTGGTTAACCATGACTT
Source organism: Haliotis asinina (assembly GCF_037392515.1). Classification (NCBI taxonomy): domain Eukaryota; kingdom Metazoa; phylum Mollusca; class Gastropoda; order Lepetellida; family Haliotidae; genus Haliotis; species Haliotis asinina. Next base: position 10,004,455 of record NC_090290.1, on the reverse strand, counting down.
TCGTTTGGATATACCGTAGTTAACCCAATAACATGGCGCGGAAATATTCTACAATATTTTCTGCATTGGTAGTATTGTATTATTTTTGTGTGATGTAATTATGACAGAAATACAGTTCAACTTTAAGAGTTGTTTCAGTGACTGCTTCGGTGTTAAAACCATTTTAGCTGCGGTCCATTCAGTAAGGTGCAAATTGTCACCGAATGTTGTCAACAGTCTTTAAGCTTTAAAGTTAGGAATTCTTAGGGTTACGAACGTTTCGAGAATAAGGGCCGTGGTCTGTAAATCCTTGAATTTTAACCAGGTGAAGACCTTCTTTGAGACTCGATTCTGATTGGCTGAGAGTTCACCAAAAGCTACTTAAATGGCAGTTTAAGGAAAGTGACCGATTAACATCGTATGAATACGATGAACTCGTTGACACTTTTGTTCGTAAAGAAATATGTCGGACATTGGAGATTCGACCTCGGCAACATCCTTGATGTGTTTGAAGTGAAAAGCCATTAGTCTGAAGCAGAATGTCGCGAGCGTAATCTCATTGTTCTTCGTAGCAGGAACATTCGTCTGCAGAGCATAAGCGGCAGTATTCCGTATGGCGTCAATAAGACGCGACACGTCGACCCACATGTCTTACCCTGCCCACTTCCTCTGTCCATATTTCTAACATACAACATGGCATGTCAAGTCTGTCTAAATTCGAAATAGTAACATGGCTATCAACAACTACTTCCGTTGATAAAGTAACGTTAACGCGTTCGGTTTTACATACATTTAGCGGTCTCAAATCAACGATAAAGTACCGCAAACTTGAAAGCAGAGCTTTATCTTGAAACTATATTGATCGATAACGAACCACACGACAGCCATTATAACTTGTTCATGTGACGAACTAGGAACTACGTGGTTCAACATACACACAGCCATAATGGTCAAATGTAACATGTGTTATAGTTGGAGTACACCTTCTTGGCTGGATTACACAATTCCGTTCTTGTACTGATTCCAATTGTTCCAATATCCAAATAAGTCTTGAAATCCCAAGCAACGCCCACACCATGACGCACTATCCACCGGTGGCATGGACGTTTCAATACATGCAACACCAAAGGTTACCATTCCATTAGGAAAAAATGTTCTCTGCCGTCATGTCGATACAAAATGTAACGGACCTCTTGGAAAGCAGGTCACGACGCAAATATAATGTTTGCCAGCGACGATGTCGCCACGCCCATCGCGGTCACAGAAGCCAGTGTTGCAGGGTCAAGGCCACTACTCCGACTGCTGTGATCCTGCAGCGTTGTACGTTGACTACTCGTCCCCCTGAAGTCTTGAACGGTTAACGTGAATCATGCTTCTCTTACTTTGTTGATTGTAGCAGAAAACCAAATCCAACCATGACATAATTCCCATTCGAATTCGTTAGAGGTAATAAAATCACATGCCTTCATGCTAATGGTTTCAGGTGTAATATGGCATTATCAAATGTACAGTTAACATAAATCTACATTTAAATCATAACACGGTGTATTACTAATCAACGCAGTCACTTCAGACAAAAGTGTTAATGAGGTTGCCGATGGCTGTCATAAGAAACAAAAGTGCAAACACCCATTTCTATCACAATACTATCAAGACATCTCTACCAAGGGCTGAGTCGATTGTACATTTCTGATCACATTAAATTCATGTGAAAATACCCGGGAAGATTGTGGGGTAGAGTTGATCTTCAGTAACCCATGCTTGTTGTCAGAGGCGACTAACGGGATCGCGTGGTCAGGCTCGCTGATCTGGATGACACATGTCATCGGTTCCCAATTGCAAAGAACGATGCCCATGCTGTTGATCATTGTATTGTCTGATCCAGGCTCGATTATTTACATACCGCTGCCATTTTGCTGAAATATTGCTGATTACGGTGTAAACTAAACACACTCACTCACTCATGTGATAGTGCAGACATACGTCGCCAATTGATACGTCATGACACAAAGCAAACACAATTCCTATTGCCCCTTCCGGAATATTGCTGGAATATGAACAACTCGTTTACCATAGTATTGGAACAATCCACCCCACTTACATGTAGTAATTAAATCTATGCATTTTAACTGTACATGCTGTAGTGACTGACAGGAACTGAAGGTATATAACCATATTAGGGTTATACAGTAGTCTTGCTTCATAGGTAGGACTGTAAATGTTTCCAAAATGAATGAACATCATGTATGAGTGGTGCATTTATTAATATGTCGATTCGCACTTCGATTCTGTCGGTGTCAACAACATGTAGTCATATGCATGTATGTGTACCTCATATGGTGGAATCCTCCCAAAATATAACACGACATTTCAAAAGGATATCTAGTCTTCACACCCCCAGACGCAGATTCCATTTACAAAGGATAGAATAGCTGTGAAAATCATGAAAACGGACCACTGGAACCAGAGCTGACAACAGGTGTTCGCAAAAAGGTAGCACAATCTTAACACAATCAACACAGAAACGGCGTGAAACAGTTATAGCTCAACACTATTATATGTGTCGCGGCGAAGTGTAACATCACTTGAATGCATGTGATATATGCTGAACAACAAAAGAAAGGCAAGTTTAAAAAAAAAATGAAATCTCATGAAAGTAAGCGATCATGTTTATGTCTTCTATTCAAGTACTTGACAATATACCACAGTTGCGTTTTTTGCTGTACTGTATAGTTATACGTCAATGTGACACCTGATCTTCGTGATGGGAGCCGATCTGTTGAGGCTGGTAGAACACACACCACATCTGACACCCATCTGTCGTCAATTAGTAATACTGGCGAGTTTCAGTTTCAAGAATGCTAAAATTCAATTTGATGGCTAACCCATTAAGGATAACAAAAACATTCCACGACTTATTGCATACTGTTTGTTTAATCTGATGTTCCTGATAGAGTTTTGTCTTCAGAGTGTTGTGAAATATGACATACGTATATTGATCAATATGATCAATATACGTATATATCAATATCAATAGTTTTAATATACTGCATTATGTATGTTTTGTCGGAGGACATGATATCAGTGGAAGTGCTGAAAACAAAAACAGGTTTCAACAAAACATATTTTCTATTACATGGTTAACTAATATATATTGTAATTGGTTAGAACCTATTCGTCAATCATTCAATGGATATTGAATGAATGGATATTGAAATGATTGAATAAATGCATTGCCTCCCCAGTATCAAAAAATGGTTCCAAGTGTTTTTCTCCATGCTCTTCTTTGTACTTATATGAATGTTTCTGTACCATATGTTCCCATGTTTTTTTCCTGATGGTCAGTTGACTTGCCGTTGCATGTGTTTATGACGGGAGATCCGAGAGGGTACAGTGTCATTTTCGAGAACACTTGTTATCATCACTATCTGATAGTGAATCGTAAACCCTTGCATATGAAAGAGTGGAGTGGATTTTCACTAGCCACATGCTAGCGGGCCAGCGTCTCCACAGTGGTCAGTGTTTGAGACTTGCATCACTACGGGGTTGTCTTCAACACATCAAGTTGAATGGTGAAATGTTGAAACACTCAAAGTATCCACTGACCCAGTGTTTCAATGTTTCATAAGTGTAAATCCAACACGAGTATATTTTATATGAATAAATACGGTAGGTTGGAAGTTTCTTCTTTAAGGTAATTACATGTTGAACAATAGAAATAACATTTTGCAATATTGTAATTGGAAAAATATTGATTTGAATCCCGTGGTCACGGAAGCCGTTCCGAGACACAGGAGCAACATCCCAGGCGGGGAGTCTGAATGAAACCTCTCAGATATAACCGTCACGTGCATGCCCCAGCCAGAAAATGCATGATGCTCAATCTCAGTGGAGGTTCTAGTTGTTAATAGAGGGTATGAAGCTCCAGAGAGTCATTCAGTTTCAGATACAGGTTACAAGAGGTTCTTTATCATGGTGCGGGTTGAGTCGTGCAAATAAAATGTCCACTGAAAAAAAGTATACTTTCTCAAATTTACAGAAAATATCAAAGGACGATGTTCGAGTTCTAAATTCATCGGCAGACATATTTCCGGTCATGACGAGAATCTATGATACAGTCTCTCTTTGATGTAATGTGGACTTCGTTTTATGAGAAATGTGTTCAATCAGTGATAGGAAGATAGTGTTATCTATCCATCTACATTGCATCAATACATCTTTATCGCTTTATATATTTATAATCAAGCCGTTTATACATGAAATGAATTTATTCATTGACACAAACGATGAAAAATCAATCCTGCCTTCATCCTTCTCATGCCTTTGGCATATCAATCAAACAATAATTGTTATTGACTTTGACTGAGAACATGTCGATCCTTACTCTTTGCATCTACATCAGCGTAGACTTGTCAGTATCAAGTTTTTCAAACATTCAAACTGAGAACAGTTCCTCCTCACAGGAGACAATCCGAGGATTAACTAATGTGTAAATGTCGGTAATGTCACAATAAATTGTCCTGGTTCGAGATCAACAACGACATAACATTCCTGTTTTATCCTCCACAAATCAATAACTGACATGTGGCAAAGCTGTTAACAGCATTGCATAGACTATCGCATTACCCATAGTAATATCTCACATACGACAAATAAGTCTGTAGATTTCGCTGCATGAATAGGCACATGTGTGGATTCCTGCTGTAATGATTTCGTGTTTATATGCCGAGGATCAGGACTGAGCACATTTGGCAAACTGCATTCCAGTAAGTAAATATTGTGCCACGAGTGTGCTAGGTATATATAGTGTACCATTATATGTCTCATTGCTTCAGGTATCGTTTTATGATGTGGATGTATATGGGATTATCACGTTTGTATTCATTGTATGTCTGGTAAGATGGAGACGCGAATGGATGTTTGGATCTATCGGTAGAAACGAAACACCACATGAGCTTGGAAGAAATTCAATTTTCGATGACCCTTATACATTATTAAATATGGTAGTGGCGAGTGGCCCTTTCGTAGTGCTCAGGTCACCATTAGTTGAAGTTAAGCGCCGTCGAGCTCGGACAGTCCTTGGATGGGTGACCGTGTTTGTCAGTTTGACTCTTTAGAGTTTCTAGGACTTCGGTCCTACCCGACAACGAAGCTCATGGGAGACATGTGGTCTCACCTTAGGCAAGTGAATTTGTTCAAAACTGCCTCTGTTCACCCAGCAGAAAATGGGTACCCGGTGAGATAAAGTCCTGTGACTATAACCTTCTAGCGCCGAAGAGGCAGCTTGGGTTATCCGGGGTAATGATAATCAGATTCTGATTACAGCGTACAGTGAGCAACTAGTCAGATGGATAGTAGGCGCTATATAAGTTAATTATTATCATTATTAATGTCATTATATGTAGGTTGGGTAAAATATGCTGTCCAACAACGTTCCATTTGACAAGAGGTACAGAAGAACCATGAAGGAGCATATCATTAGTAGTAGCTTGCACGTGTGTAACAGGGGTGAGTGAGTGAGTGAGTGAGTTTGTTTTTACGCCGCTTTTAGCAATATTCCAGCGATATCACGGCAAGAGACACCAGAAAATGGCCTCACACACTGTACCCATGTGTGTGTAACAGGTAGTATACCGTTGGTAGTATCATGAACTTGTGTAAGAGGAAGAACTATCCTGTCGGTAGTATCATGAACTTGTGTAAGAGGAACATCTATCCTGTCGGTAGTATCGTGAACTTGTGTAAGAGGAACAACTATCCTGTCGGTAGTATCATGAACTTGTGTAAGAGGAAGAACTATCCTGTCGGTAGTATCATGAACTTGTGTAAGAGGAAGAAGTATCCTGTCGGTAGTATCATGAACTTGTGTAACAGGAAGAACTATCCTATCGGTAGTATCGTGAACTTTTGTCAGAGGAAGAAGTATCCTGTCGGTAGTATCATGAACTTGTTTTAGAGGAAGAAGTATCCTGTCGGTAGTATCATGAACTTGTGTAAGAGGAAGAACTATCCTGTCGGTACTATCATGAACTTTGGCAACAGGAAGAAGTATCCTATCGGTACTATCATGAACTTGTGTAAGAGGAAGAACTATCCTATCGGTAGTATCGTGAACTTTTGTCAGAGGAAGAACTATCATATCATGTCGGTAGTATCATGAACTTTGGTAACAGGAAGAACTATCATGCCGGTAGTATCATGAACTTGTGTAAGAGGAAGAACTATCATATCATGTCGGTAGTATCATGAACTTTGGTAACAGGAAGAACTATTATGCCGGTAGTATCATGAACTTGTGTAAGAGGAAGAACTATCCTGTCGGTAGTATCATGAGCTTGTGTAAGAGGAAGAAGCATCCTGTCAGTAGTATCATGAACTTGTGTAAGAGGAAGAACTATCCTGTCGGTAGTATCATGAACTTGTGTAAGAGGAAGAAGTATCCTGTCGGTAGTATCATGAACTTGTGTAAGAGGAATAAGTATCCTGTCGGTAGTATCATGAACTTGTGTAAGAGGAAGAACTATCCTGTCGATAGTATCGTGAACTTGTGTAAGAGGAAGAACTATCATATCATATCGGTAGTATCATGAACTTTGGCAACAGGAAGAATTATTATACCGGTAGTGTCATGAACTTGTGTAAGAGGAAGAACTATCCTGTCGGTAGTATCATGAGCTTGTGTAAGAGGAAGAAGTATCCTGTCGGTAGTATCATGAACTTGTGTAAGAGGAAGAAGTATCCTGTCGGTAGTATCATGACCTTGTGTAAGAGGAAGAACTATCCTGTCGGTGGTATCATGAACTTGTGTGAGAGGAAGAACTATCCTGTCGGTAGTATCATGAACTTTGGCAACAGGAAGAAGTATCCTATCGGGAGTATCATGAACTTGTGTAACAGGAAGAACTATCCTGTCGGTAGTATCATGAACTTGTGTAAGAGGAAGAACTATCCTGTCGGTAGTATCATGAACTTGTGTAAGAGGAAGAACTATCCTGTCGGTAGTATCATGAACTTGTGTAAGAGGAAGAACTATCCTGTCGGTAGTATCATGAACTTTGGCAACAGGAAGAAGTATCCTATCGGGAGTATCATGAACTTGTGTAACAGGAAGAAGTATCCTGTCGGTAGTATCATGAACTTGTGTAAGAGGAAGAAGTATCCTGTCGGTAGTATCATGAAATTTGGCAACAGGAAGAACTATCCTGTCGGTAGTATCATCAACTTGTGTAAGAGGAAGAAGTATCCTGTCGGTAGTATCATGAACTTGTGTAAGAGGAAGAAGTATCCTGTCGGTAGTATCATGAACTTGTGTAAGAGGAAGAACTATCCTGTCGGTAGTATCATGAACTTTGGCAACAGGAAGAAGTATCCTATCGGGAGTATCATGAACTTGTGTAACAGGAAGAACTATCCTGTCGGTAGTATCATGAACTTTGGCAACAGGAAGAACTATCCTGTCGGTAGTATCATGAACTTTGGCAACAGGAAGAACTATCCTGTCGGTAGTATCATGAACTTGTGTAAGAGGAAGAACTATCCTGTCGGTAGTATCATGAAATTTGGCAACAGGAAGAACTATCCTGTCGGTAGTATCATAAACTTGTGTAAGAGGAAGAAGAATCCTGTCGGTAGTATCATGAAATTTGGCAACAGGAAGAAGTATCCTGTCGGTAGTATCATGAATTTGTGTAAGTGGAAGAAGTATCCTGTCGGTAGTATCATGAACCTGTGTAAGAGGAAGAACTATCCTGTCGGTAGTATCATGAACTTGTGTAAGAGGAAGAAGTATCCTGTCGGTAGTATCATGAACTTGTGTAAGAGGAAGAACTATCATATCATGTCGGTAGTATCATGAACTTTGGTAACAGGAAGAACTATTATACCGGTAGTATCATGAACTTGTGTAAGAGGAAGAACTATCCTGTCGGTAGTATCATGAAATTTGGCTACAGGAAGAAGTATCCTGTCGGTAGTATTATAAACTTGTGTAAGAGGAAGAACTATCCTGTCGGTAGTATGATGAAATTTGGCAACAGGAAGAAGTATCCTGTCGGTAGTATCATGAACTTGTGTAAGAGGAAGAAGTATCCTGTCGGTAGTATCATGAACTTGTGTAAGAGGAAGAACTATCCTGTCGGTAGTATCATGAACTTGTGTAAGAGGAAGAAGTATCCTGTCGGTAGTATCATGAACTTGTGTAAGAGGAAGAAGTATCCTGTCGGTAGTATCATGAACTTGTGTGACAGGAAGAACTATGTCGTTAGTAATAATATAAACATCTATTTCGTTAGAAGTAACAAGACCTTGTGTAACACTAACAATTATATCAATTGTTGTACCGTGCACGCCGATAGCTTTAATAGTATCGTAGACTTATGTATCACGAACAACTATATCGCTGAAACCAAGAACATGAGCGTCGTAAAGATTAGAATAAAGTCTTCATCAATAACACACAACGGGACGTCCGCGGCAACCTGATTTAGGTGGGATTTGTTGCACGTGTAATGACCTTGAAGGCGAGGTGCATTGAAAGACGTATTGAATGAATTCAGATTGAATTGTTTCTTTTGAATCCAGTATAAAGCAGCGTTACATTTCCCGTTAGTATATCACTGAAATCAGAAATACCCCTTCCCCTGTCACGACGGAGAAGCTGTGTAAACAGAGATAAACTGTCCTGTCAACTTCAAATCATCACTCAAACATTCAAATTCATTTAAAGAAACGGGATTATCTCAGTGTTCACAAATGATCAATCAGTCGTCACGAACACGTGACCATGGTGCTTACAGTCCCTTCAATATATGAATGATTTATCAAATCACCTGTCACGCAAACCACCAAGCGAGCAAGTAAAACCGACGATTACGATAACAATACCTCAACGCATTTGACGAATTCTGTCAAATCGGACCAATCAGTAGGTATTGTCGATATCACACATACTCTGATATACCTCGTCAGTGTCGTTATATAGGTCATATGTGACAGCTTGTCATATTACAGTAATCAATAACGTCTGTTGACAGCATGTGTGATTACGTCTCGTTATTGACGTTATTTGGGCAAAGGTACGCTATAAACATCCCTTCACATGCAATGCTGTAATGTGCAGCTGTTATAAGAAAAACTCCCATCTCTAACGAGATATTTCTAAGATCTTAGTACCACCATGTTGTCGATAGTAGGACAACGCGATGACCAACTGCTGGGAATAAACACTTAATTTTGGTCGAATGTGCAATGTTGTAATGTGCAGCTGTTTTAAGAAAAACTCCCATCTCTAACGAGATATTTCTAAGATCTTAGTACCACCATGTTGTCGATAGTAGGACAACGCGATGACCAACTGCTGGGAATAAACACGTAATTTTGGTCGAATGTGTGAGTGTAGCTTCATTAAAAAACATTAAAGACTGTCACAACTGGTTTGGTGTGTCTTTCTCCACAGGGAGCACAGCCTTTCTGACAATCTGGGTAATGCAGAAGGCTGCAGTGTTGGGGAGCCTCCATATTTTCCGGAAAGTTCTTGGTGGGTTCGAATAGGCAGTGTTTCCCGGAGAAGTCCCATTCGCTGTCTGGGCTGCGTTTAGAGGGGGCGAAGGTCCTGAGCTGATGATGAGCTTTGGCAGCCTGACTGCGCCAGGATCACCCGAACCCTCTCTGCTGCATTTCAATTTCAATCTGTAAAACATAAAAATGATAATATATTCCAGCTATGTGGCTATAACTGTAAGTAATCGAGTCTGGACCAGTCAATCCAATGATCAACATCACCGCGATCAACCAGATCGACCTGTGTGGGTTGCAAGTGGAATCATGCTATCATGTTTATATACTTTCGCCAAAAGGGATACGTATAGACCAGAAATCTTTTGCGAAAATGTTGTATTCTCAAACATGTATAAGTCCACAAATAGACTTTAGGCTGTCAGACCAATCTCTTTCAGTTTGTTCTGACTGACCGGATATCCTCTGAGGTCCAGGCACCCTGGCTGCTGTGCCCTCACCCGTGGCAATACGACCACGCAACTGTAGAACCCGGATGTACCGATCTTGGGCTGCAGCGGTAACTCGAAGTCTGCCTGTACTGGGAAGCTCATTTATTATACCTGTTTGGTTGCAACGAACTGCGAACAGTGATATCTTGCCCAGACTAACATTCAGACGCCTGACAACAGATCTCCAGTGTGCATTCTTTCAATGGCGATGTTCCGTGTCGCATTGTCAAGACGTGACGTTGTGATTTGACCTTTAAACTCCTTCATTTGAATGCCAATCTGGATTTTTATTGCTTGACAGTGAATGCTCTTTGCTGCACAGTTTCAACTAGAAGGTGATTTCTGTTACATTGTGGCGTTGCCTCTTTAATCCTTCAGGCAAAATCGATCTTTTTTACTTATGCACGTGTGCACTTTACTTGTGTAAAATTATGTTATCAACATTTTTATTAGATACTTTGACGATTGTATGAACACAATAGGTAATTAATAGATTAAAAAAAATACAAATCGCTTATGTGTTTCCTTTTGAGATAGTATAGCTAATTAATAAAATAAAATCAAGATTTTTTTGGTTTTCCATCAATGACTTTGGCAGTTGTGATTGAGGGATTATAACTGTCGTTTTGGCTTAAAGTTTGTAATATTTCGGCTGCTGTTTCCAGCCTTGTAACATTTCGATGACGTCAATAATTCTATTTGGTGCAATCGACGTTTCAGATGTATACGTTATTTGCGAAGCGCATCAAGAATCTTCAGTAAGAATGAACGCCTCAGGTTGGATTTGATGAGGTTAAGACACTATCTCTGCGTTTATGACGTCATCAACAGAATATCATTGCTATATCACTGCTATATTTATCCGTTTGCCAACACACTGGCACACTTACATAAAAAGTGGCGTATTTACATAGATGAACATTTTACCCGAATATGCAAAGTAAGACAGAGTTACAAACTATACTACTTACAACATTGTGGGTGAACTGTTAGGTGTGATTTGGCCGAGGTAGTTAATAAGTGCTCCCACATAACAGAATGCACCCAAAATCCTCTCTGTTTCATTGGAAAATTCAATTAAATCATAAAATTCTCTAATCACTTGTCAGAATAATGCAAATACTTTGAGCTCAAATCAGTGAATATCTTTGATACTGAAGACGGCAAAATATTGTATTTGGAAATATCGACGATAAAGGCTAACAGTTATTGATAATTTTTGAAACAATTCCATTTTGCAGATTTCCCGAAATCTAAGTTAGTCGTGTGATGCGTTCGTGAGCATCTAATTGATGCTTGTTTTACTTGTTTGTGAATAACGCCAATCACAATGAAGAAGCTGTCGGATCTCTGTGAAATCTCCGTCGCCCGTAATGTCTTTTTTACCGCCACGAAAACTAAATTCCATGAAACAAATAAAACGGATTTGTTGACAATGCTGACATTTCAGCATTATGAGCTATCATCTTAATGTTTTCTGTCACGGAAACACGATAACATTTATTTTCCAGACAACATTATCGTAAATCTGGAGCAAGTGCCACACAAACCGTTAAACTGGCCTTTATGATTGAACAGCCCGGAATAAATTGTCACGATAAATTCACATTTAAATGCAAATCGTTCTTTCCTTCTTATGTATTTTTCGTGTTTTGTTTTTATCAGTCTTTGTTCTTCGAATACTTATTCTTTAAGGATATATATTTTGCGCACAGGTTTCAGTTAACCTTCGTAAAGGAGTTTAAGTTTTTGCACTGAATATTTTCAGAGACATAGTTTTTGTTAAAGGACGCCATATAAGTCAAGCATTGGCAGGAATTTCCTAACGAGATATTCCACAATATTCCGTGGCATGGTTGGTTGATATCAAGAACACCACCCAACCCCTGAAAGTGATGACAAGAAATCACCGCACCGGTACAGTCGTTCTAATCGAATCGTCTCTTTTGACAAGAGAGTGAAAGTTGTGAAAACGCTTCCAGGTATGCAATCACTTCACGGAGGTTCTGCTAACTGTGGGTAGAAATCCCGAAGTGATGCGGGTTGCACACCTGTCCAAGGTCGCTGAAACCCAGAAATGTCAGAAAGAGAGTCGGGACGAATTTGGATGCAGTGAGTGGGTGTGTGAGTTTAGTTTTATGGCGCACTCATCTATATGAGGGCGGTATGTAAATATTCGAGCCCGGACCAGATCTTCCAGTGATCAACATCATAAACATCAATCTGCGCAGTTGGGAACCGATAACATGTGTCAACCACGTCACCGAGCCTGGCCACCCCGTCCTGTTATGACAAACATAGTCGCCTTTTATGGCAAGCATGAGTCGCTTAAGGCCTATTGCACCCCAAACCTTTTAGTGGTCGGATTCGAACTCCGAACTTCCGGTCGTGTCCAAGTGATGATGACTGTACGGCACCTGAAACCACTGGACGACTTGCGCCCCAATTATAACACGCACGGGTGGCATACCGCTACTGTGGTTATTTTGGAACAAAAATACCACATATTCATGCTTTTACTCTCGGACTTGACAAAACCATCCTCTTTATACCTGGAGGACATTAGACAAACGTTGTGTAGATGCTCGCGACATCGAGATGGTATATTGATGAGTGCAGCGTTACACAAACTAATGCCCAAATCCAAACACATTGCTGAAACATCTCAGTTCCACTCGGAAGGTCTTGCCGTGATACTGTCCAGAGAACTACGTAAGGGTCAGCAATCGAAGCTTGAGACCAACTGTGACTTTCATTGTCATTACACCAATGAACAATTGTTGTATAACCGTCGAAACCCATGATTCGTGTAAATTCGACATCTCTGTTTCTCTCTCTCTCTCTCTTCCATCTCAAAATACATGAAAGGGATGGAAAAAAGAACAGTACGCACTGTATGTGATAGCACTGGGTAGAACTGGTTGTCAATTGGTTTAAGTGGACAGTACGGGTTAACAATTGAAAACATTGGGTAGGGCTACCTAACAATTGATAGCGTTGGATAGAACTGGTTAACAATTGATAGCGTTGGATAGAACGGGTTAACAATTGTTATCGTTGTTTGATAGTATCATATCGAAATGGATACGCTTGAGAGACATGTCCTTGTTGTGTATAGATGGAAACCAAATTCAAGGCCATATTGATTGAAATGTTTTTATTTGTTACAATGTGTGGCTGAAGTAAAACAAATTTGGCTGTTGTATTTTAAAACATGTTGCATACAATTATTTCAGTTTTGGTAGCCGCAGAAGACAAAGATCAGTCGGTTGTCTGTATCGATGCTAAACGTTTCCATTTTTCTCAATTTTTAAACTTTGATATATCTCTTTTTATCTGAATCACCCAGAGACATGCTCAATTAGTGTCCATTTGTCTGTCAGCCGACACCCATGACGTGACTCTCAGGGACTTGCTGAGTGTTCTTTCGTGTTGGGTTTACTTCACTTTACGTATTCATACACATCGATTCATAACCCTCTTCAAAGATGTACTTTAACACAATTTCGTAATTTTTAGTACGAGTCGTATTCAAAATACGGCGTTTATATGATTATATAAACTACGGATAATAACCAAATTCCCCTTTGAGAAAGGCACACCGTCTATCAAAATCATAGTGGAAAATCACATCGTTTTATTGAGTTTTTAAGACAATGGGAATAAACTTAGACAGCACAAACCTTATCGTAATCTTAAAGGGAACAAGCAGATCAGTCAAGTATATTGTTTGCCTTTTAGATTTACGTTTTGTTTGATTAATGATTCATTAAATTAGGTCATGAAATGAAATTACTTGCTTCTGACTGGTGCGCTCTATTGACTTGCTCAGAGACCCCATGAACATAATGACCAGCTTCAATGGAGACCTTTGATTGTCTTTGCCTATAGCGCCCAATCTATGGACTATTTAACAGTGTACTTCACCAAAACCCCCACGATTGTAATAATTCCATAAACACAACGTTTAAACAGACACAGGTCCTCCTGGCGCCATCGACATCATCACAGCATCGATTACGTTCTAATTTTGTATTTATAATTCGACACGTGGTCAGTATTCTGTACTCTGACTGCGAGTTCAATGTAGCGGGTTCCTTTGAGGATTTCGATGAACACCAACTGACCTTGGTGTTGAGATCGCCGTTGAGGGTAGACGTAATTTGATCAGTAGAACGTCAAAAGAGGACGTAATAATGTCAGTACGTGACAAAGTGTTCGTGAAGACTTAGAACGTGCACGTGAGCAGTAAACCAGAAACGTTATACCCATTACATCAAATGAAACGTCCTTTACATGTATGCCGCTGCACCCAGAAGAACGTAACAGCATGTGTTTTTGTTCCCCTGTGTTCAGTGCTATGTAATTGTCAGATTAAGTTTGTTTTTAACACAATCTGCTGGGAGTGCATGCGACGTGGGACGCATTGATTTTGTTCCTGAAGTCACAAAACATATATATGAAACATACTTGTTGGTAACTGGAATTGTTTGGAGCATTATATCGGTGGTATCATATCCAGACATCATGGAATGGAATGAAGACCGTGTGTGATACTGGCTTTTAGATTTAAGCACTTTTGTGAGTCCGGGTTTAATGCCAACAAACCGATAATGAAAATCGAGATTTCAGTGGTGTGTGAGTGAGTTTAGATTTACGCCGCAGTGGAGGACACTGGACATTGACTTCACACATTGTTGGGAATCTTCGGTTAAGCTACATCGCCATCCCCAGATTTGATGAGAAATTACAGGATTCTGGCAAAAGTGAATACCGATTTTGCAGGTCACCAGAATGTCCGTGAGGATCCCTCCAACTCGTTGCATAAAGAGCGCACACAAAGCGCACGCGAGCGGGCGTACACACACGCGCGCGCGCGATTCCACATCCAGTTTTTTGAAAAAAAATCAACATCCACCAGATAGTTGGGATATGACCTTAAGTAACACATCATGAGATCGTATCCATGTAAATGGGGACGGAGCGATATAGAACCCAGTCACCGTGACATGTTTAACGAAACGTACATTGACTTTGCAACATCTCACTAAATGACATAGCGAATGTGTAATTTTGCCAATGGTTCATCGAATCAATATAATTCAACTTTCCGAACCCGGAAAATGATTCATGTCCAGCAGAAAATAATTACCCGGAGACGGACTTTATAAAGGAATTAATCCTAAAAAATTACCGGTGGGCCTGGCGATTTAGAGAAGGAAATTAGACCTAATTTTCCTCCTTCGCTCGACTTCCGTCAAATAATGCAATATTGCGGCAGAATCTTGAAGCAGGGTGCCAAGAAAGACGGAACTGTTTGATGATCAAAAACTTAATTTCATATGATTACACTTACGCTATTTGTCAGTGAATCCAATGTGAAACAGATTCAATGTGGTATATACATACTGCCTCTGAAATGAATGCAGTAAAGTGCATGTAAGTGGACAACGTCTTGCACATGCACTTGTTTACTATACAAAATCCATTAGCGAATGGCCCGCTCGACGGTCAAAATTTTAGTAATGATTAGTTTCGTTGTTGGTGAAGTTCCCCCAGGGCATATAAAGAGTACATTGAACGCAACGACGAGAAAGGTCTCCCGTGTTACTCAACGGAATGAATGGTAGAATGTTAGGTCCCTGCTCACGAACGTTGTATTGGTGTTAAAACAGGTTAAACGTCTCTCTATCGGTGTCTGCAGATGCTCGTGAAATGAAGATCCTGCTCCTAAAGTATACGATCTACAAGCACGTATTCATGGCGAAGCATAGGTCTTCTATGTTTCGACAGTACTTTCAAACGTTAAACACAGCGGAGTGTGGTTAATTGAATAGACGGCGATTTGATGTGGGTTCTAAAAGAGATTCATTTGTCATCTGACTGTGATGAAGCTATAAAATAAACGCATCTTGTTTCGGATCGTATGCAGAAAGTCCTTTATTCTTAACTTCTAATTTCTGAATAAGTGTCAAAGGTGTTCTCGGGACCATATTGTTAATTTGGACTGAATAACACAATGGTTATTTTTATACCGGAAGTAGCTGTTATGTAGAAATAGCTGCAATGTTGCGTACATGCTCATGATAGCAGTTGGGTGAAAGGGATTGTAAACTATTTTGATCAACTTCCTATAACTACACCATATTCATATTTCAGCAGAACAAAGATGTCTCGAACGTGAATCATCCCAACAACAACCACGGCAACTAGAAGGTCTTCTAGCGACCAAATATGGATGCGGTTCGACATCACAATTGCGTTATGCAGTTTGTTTGACTACTAGGAGGGATTAGTGTTGGTTAGTGGGGGTGTGGTGAGGGGTGGGGTGGGTATCCCAGGAATGATTCCCCGGGCCCAAGACATTTCCCTATTGTCTGAGTACAATAATACAAGACAACTTCAGAGAAAGGACGATGGTTATGTTACTCTTTGGCAGAAAACATATACCATTAACACTAAGCAAATTCTGAAACCCGATCGTGATTTCCATTATGTGGATGTATATTAGTGGGCTCTGTACTCACATCGCTCCAGGGGAAGACTTGAATCCGGAAGTGGACTGAGATAGGTCACACAGACTAGACTGGTTTTGGTAGGAAGTACTGTTTCCCTGCCATCGCATATTAGACAGGGATTGTATGTTTGTTCTGACAGCAAATATACCTTTTGTTACAAAGTTCGTAGAACATCTTTTTAGATGGTCTGCATGCCTTATATTATTTTATAATACACTGTCACATGGCTAGCATCTGTGAATGCCATGATGTTGAGGCAAACAGCAAAACTACAAGAAAATATCTTAAAAGGAACGTTTGTGTCCTGAGGCGACTTTTGTAAAGGTACATTTGGATGGCAACATCTATATCGTGAAGTTAGAGTTCAAGATCCAAAATAGCAGTAAACGTGAGTAGTAGTTTTTGTTTTCATTCAAATGATGACTAGATAAATGTATTAAACTTGGAAATACAAAATTTTGGTATGTAGTTGTAATTTGTATATTAACGGTATATATAAATATATTATATAACTGTACATGAGAACAGGGAGCACAGATAATCAAGGTAATTGGTGTTATTGATTGGTAGTCCGAAATTGGATAATGCGAGGGCAGTATAGGGGGTATGTAAGAAACGTCTTGGAACATCAAGAATGACTAGGAGCACCTAATTAAACGGTTTGAGGGGAGATACAAATCGGACCGTGCAGCAATGGACAGATATATAGTAGAATGAATGCAGTATGGGGATTAGAGGGTTAACTGGCATGACATATAGTTGATCATGGATTTAAAATTAGGGAGGGGTATGACATCTAAAGGACTGTCCAGTGTACCAGTCATGTTTTGTGTTTCTGGTTTGATGGGTTGTGGACTTGATGAAAGCAAAGCTGGAGACAAAACTGGGGGGGAAGGGAGATTCGGGAGGACGGTTTGCGGGAGAGGAGTAGCTTGGTCAGAGGTCGTTGCGCTAACAAGGCATTAAGACTGACTGGCAGTATGTTGGCTAAGTGCTTGTGTTGTTACTTAGTTCCCTTTGGCACTTTCTTGCGCGACTGACAAGTGGTATACCTTCAGGTGATATGGAACGGCATACCTGATCCGTTTGTGATACGAAGTAGGTGTATAGATTGTTCCATCGCCAAAACAGGCATTTCCCACATGACAATCACTGACATAAGTATCTATTCATTGTACACGTCACAGGTGCCGTCGGAAGAAGGAAACCAAATACATACCGTCCAAATGACTATCGGACAACAGCGCCTCCTTTGTGAGTGTATCACTACAACAGATTAACCAGACCACAAGACCACTGGGATCTTTGTAGTTTCAAACTAGTCATTTCCAGGTTGATCTGATGATACGAATCCGATCCTGACCTCGTGAGTAAAGCTGCCTGAAATATAAACTGGGATCACATTAGTCGAATGGGATCACATTAGTCGTGTTTTCTCATGCAGAAAGCCCTGTTCCTTTGAAAACCAGCATACACTCCCTTACAACGTTCCATCATACAGCTTTCTCGTTTCAGCTCGGCACTCCGTCAACTATTCAAGTATGAATCGTCCAAATGTTGCGAGCACTCATTAGTTAACTTCTGCTTCAAATTACCGGATTAGAATTTAAGACATTTGTCCCAAAAAGCACCGTCATTGATTCGGCGTTTGAATGAGACCCTCTGAACTGTTCAGTCGAAACGGAAGTTCCTAGCCGTAATTTGCATACCGGGCAAATAAAGGCCTGGGGTCATTATTGACCGGAAAATAAGGTCCCCGTTGAGTGATTGTGACTCTAATGGAGGCTTGTGGCTTCTTTCGTTTGTGCGTTGAAGGACCTGAATCCGCCATACGATTGTGTGGGATAGTTAAATCCTAGGTCACACATATTTGAGAGCAGAAGGATGTAAATTTGTCAGATTTTCTTTCCCTCAAGGGGCAAGGTTATCAAAATGTTTAATTGGTAGGTCGTGTTATGGAGCTCAGTGTGGCCAAGAGTAGAGGGTTATTGATTCATCGGACAAATGCAAAGCTGGTTATGGGAAATAGCCATCAGATTGTGATTTTTCAAAATGTACGTTTACTAAAGCATTACCAGAATTTCATTTCAAACAAGACTTTTTACTCAGTTAAATAAGGTGTGTCGACGAAGTCGAGTCGTTACTCAAGTCGGATGAGAGTTCATTGACTGAGTCAACACAGAGGTACTGCGACCAACAGGCAACAATAATGCCATTACGAACCGAAGCATAATGTCATCATATGCCTAATCTTTTAGATTTCTCCCATCAGAGCTACCATTTAATGAGAGAGTGTGATGTAATTTCAATGACTAATGTCAATGAATCATGTTATCTTTCATTCGGTTGCAATCTTCAGAGCGAAGGTTACGATATACTTAATGATTCTGCTAACTGCAACCGTTTCAAAGTATAATGTAAGAAATGGATGCAAATAGTCTACATATCACGTTTATGTTTGCTTTCAGTATCTTTGCTGCACCTCATTAGTAAGGGTCATCAGCTCTTGCTGCTTTAGTACTGCACGTGGATCAGTTAATTACTGACTCAGTAAGCGTATCAGTCTGTTGAAGCACACTATTACATTGTCTCTAATATATACACACAAAGGAATTAAGCAAACACAGATTAGGGAAATCAATCAATGAATTGATATACAGTGGATGTAGCCTCGTGGAGGATCGTTAAAATGTTCGCTCGTCACATCAGACTCCGGTTTGTACTCCCCAAACGGGTCTAATGTCTAATGCGTATTTGTGGTGCCTCTTGACGAGATAGGGCTGATATTTTGCCATGAACGGCGTAAATTCATACTCAGCGAGATGTACATTTTGGTACATGGTGTTACAACTGTTTTCTGACTGTAACCATATATAGGTACAGTATACTTGGAGTGTAACGACTAACTCGCTGATACCTGTGAAGGTCCCGGAGTAGAATAGGCAACCCATGCATGCCATAAAAGGCGACTACGCTTGTCGTAAGAGGCGACTAACAGGATCGGGTGGTCAGGCTCGCTGACTTGGTTGGCACATGTCATCGGTTCCCAATTGCGCAGATCGATGTCAATGTTGTTGATCACTGGTCTGGTCAGACCACCGCCATATAGCTGGAATATTGCTGAGTGCGGCGTAAAACTAAACTCATTCACTCACTAACTCACTAAGTCGCTGAAGTGGTCTTCAGTATTAAAAGCTGTTGTAGTGTCCTTTACTCAAATGCTAAATATAAACTGATCCATGTAGTATCAGAGATAATATCACGTTGACACCGGAAATGGTGCTTCAGCTTTAGGGGCACTTGGTATCCGGGGAAGTGTCACATAATTACATCTGACCGGGAGGCCATTCCATCTACTGGCTTTTCTGATACTCCTGCAGAACGCATTGTGGGTGACGTTCAATCGGCATGTCACCTAGCAATGACGTCATATGACACAAAGTCAGCGTCATACTAACTCATTGGAAATAGCAACTAGTCTTTCAGTAAGGATCCGATGTCATCTATTGTGGACACAAAAGCTCAGCTTTAGTTTAACGTTTATCCATAGGCCATCTTTGGGTCATCGTTTGGACATTGGTTACATGAATTCTATCATTCGACATTAATAAAATATTTCCATATTGGTAGTTTTAATTAAGTAATTACATATAGGATGACTGTACGTATTTTCATTAAGATACATTTTAGTTACGAATTTTCAAAGACATGCCGTAGCTTCAAACAGATGAGCTATAAAGTTTATTTCTATGCACGAGAATCGTGGTGTGTATCACGCCTGATGGTCATGTTCTCGACCAATGGTTTACTGGATGCCAGCAATTACTCGCGTACCAATACCCACGTGAAGGTACTAAACCTTTAATCCGACACCCCCCGCACACTAAATTAACGGGGGTGCCGGGCTGAATAAATGAGACTAAGTTACGTTTATTCAATTTGTTATTAACAAAAGTGCCGGGTAAAGCCGATTATTGGATAAACGGACGTCGGATGAACGACACTTGACTGCATCTGATTATGCGATTGGTTATTGAAAGCAAACAGGTAACAATACTGGTGAGAAGTGCAGTCAATTCAAACATATTCACTTTATGTATACTTGACCAAAATGGTCGACGTGGCTCAGTGCGCGGCATCTTGGTCCATCAGAGTGAACCGTCATCGTGTAGTGATGATCTAGAGTTGATTATTAAACAAATCCGACATTATGTAGCTGCGGCCTTCATCAACATTCACTCGATGTCCTCAGTCACTGTATTCGTCGTCACAGCTGACAACCTTTAGTCTCTATGAAAAGGTTGGTTTCAAATTCGTAGCATATTTCTGTTCATATTGCAAACAGATCAGATTATTGACAACAATTTATTTTTAAATATATTTCATTTTGAACACACACATACCTAAAATCGATGAGCAGAACTCAAGTTCAGAAAATTTACAGATTTTTACAATTCTCACTTTTGAAACTTAATCGCCATAACGAGGCTCCGGCAAAAATCATTTTCCTCACAGACAACGGACGCCTCAGCATGAGGACATTTGACAGACCTTTGACATTCCTCGACCGCTGAAACTTTTCATTCTTAAGTAAACAAGGCATTTCTCTTTATTCGGATGGTGACAGCGTTCTATACTACATTTAACCTAAGTCATCAAGTGAAATTAGTTACGAAGAGCAGGCAAAGAGATTGAAAACTCCTACCTATGGCGGCTGATCACAAAAGGACGATTCGCACTTTTACATCGATTGAGGAATGAACTGTTTGGTGTACTGTGGACAAGCCATTAAGCATAGGACCCGAAGAGGCGCGTAGAGTTTAGCTAGTTGGGTCCTTCAACCCTGCTTACTTCAAGTTGAATGTTGCACGCCTTGACGAGGACGCGCTAATCCCCGCTCGCGTTCCTGGGCACAATTGTTGATTTTTCATTCATACGATCAGCAATTTATGTCTGATTTATGATGTTTCCTGTTTTATCTTCTAGTGGGAATGATTCTGCTCCATATGGCTGACGGAATACGCCAGTGGTTGTGGAACTAGAAGATCCGACTGACGAATATATCAACTTTTCCCTACGGTTGGAGGATTTCATTCGTGAAAGGAGCATTGCGTTTGTGCAGGAGGGATAGTGCTATGGTTAGAACATTCTCCTGAGCTTCTCCGACGAATGGTTAACGGATACTTGTAACAGAGGTAATTCGCTTTTGCTAATACAGTTTTGTCAATTGTATCGAAAACGATTTTTATAATAACGTTGTTATAGTCAGATTGCTATTTTACTGAAACAGCCGTGACAGGGTGTCTTCAAATATGCCAATTTCATGGCTATTTCGCATATGATGTTTGTATTGCGGTATATTTGGGGGGCACATACATCACAGTGTTGTTTGATTTCTAGGTCCGGGTTATTAACGCAGCTCAGTTCGGACAGCCTAGAAGTTATTCAACCCAACGAGTCTAAACATATGGTACACATCTTGAACTAAAAGAACACAATACATCAAAGGAACATATTGATTTCTTATTTTTTAAATGTCTGATCGTTTTATTTGTTTTCGTTCTGCATCCCTTGCAAACATTTGAATCGAGCAGAAATACCATGAACATGTGGTTACCTCGGCCCCATGTACAGCACGCATGTCTTAGATAGAAGACGGAATCACTATACATGCATTTGCTTCTGTCTGTTACACACGCCGGTTCTTCGGTGAGTTAAGAAAATACTCAGTATTACGATCCAGTAAGGGTGTCCCATGTGACCACTATCATACAGTATTCATTTTTGAACATATTCGGAGGGCCCAACACCATCACGTTTAGAATTAAACATCATAATATGCAAATGATGATTTCCACTGCTATTTTATTCTTCAGGCCAATTGGAATCTATTCAAAGTTTCAGACTTTTGCACGACGTTTTTGCATATGTTGATCGATGTTTTGATGAAAGCATTTCGGATTACAAAAACGTTCTTCGTAAACTCTATGCGTGTCACTATGTTATTTACACTGTAGATTTAGTCGGCAAGCACCCTGCAGGGCTAGACATGACTCTACAACAATACCTGAATCAGACCCTACCCCTCTGCATATGTTAGAGCAACCGACAACGGTGCCAACCTGGGTTCATGTGAAGTGAACTAAGAACAGTAATGGTTTGTACGTCTTGGTAAATGTACATCAACACATGCAGCGATCAGTAAAGCATGTGTATGACCTGGGCGTATGTTTGATCTGTAAAACATACACGAGACATACTAATAACCTGCGCTGTATCAAACAACTACACCCCTCTTTTCCTTATACTCATCGGTTTAACTTTCAGTGTCTAATCTTGCACCAAAAGAAAATGCACACACCAGGAAAATGACTTAAACCAACACATTAAAAACATTCCCAAAATGTAACAAGGCTGAAAACGTCGGAACGCTTGAAACGTAGGCTCAAAATCACAACTTAGATGTCAGTATGAAAAATATCATCACTGGATAACCATTTCATTTTTGTTTCATTTTCAGCAAAATTTAAATATAACTGTAACGTACGTACAAGCGAATATCTCCAGGGGCTTTATTATCTGAAATGGTTTGGTAGAACTGTGTTAATCAAGTGTAACAGAGCAGTGATATCGTATATTCTCCAATGATGATGAGTTAACAGAGGAAGAGTATTTATCAATACGTCAATGTAATTCATAACGAAGGATGAGGGAAAAGCACAACTGACACACAAACGTATTCGTGTGACAAAACTTTCAGCTGACTCATGTGTTGGGTCTATGTAGATAGATTAATCACATCAGTAAATGACCGATATTTCCTGGGGAACAATTACTGACTTCTTTCATCCCACTTAACGCACTATTAGCGCTGATGGTCTCCTAGAATGGACATGGTACCAGATAAGGCACCATCGTACTCACTGTACGGTTCATTATAACATTATATGTGAAGAGACCTCATCTCGCACTTCTATAGCCAAATCACCGTTCGTTAACGCGACCTTAGCGCTACCGTTGACGTAAGTCCACGTTAAACAGTGGCGTTACGTATACAAAGGTCGCAACGTTATGATCGTCTTGGTGGACGAGACCTGTCCCTGTGTGGTAGTTTATGGTAATTTCCCGGGTCAGAAATCTGAGATCCGCTGGGATATGAAAATAATAGTGTTGTAGCTTGAGTATGCATGTTTCTTTGACACCACCGTATATTTGTACGACCTCTCCGTATGTTTCACGGCGTGCGACGTTACGTTATTATCGGGATACTGACGAGTTTGCCTCCCTGTGATAGTAACACTGGCACAATGTGTTTGTGTTTCTTTATTTAACGGCCTGTTCGTGTGGAACCTGGTCAACAATAACAGAAACAGCTGGTCTTCATATAGACTTAATATTGTGTTTATCGGATTCGTCTTTGGGGAACAACAACGGTAGAGACTGGCAGTTTGTTTCTATCACACATAGGATATTTGCTTGATCACTGTTTCAAAATATACGACTTTGTTCACAGATTTCTGACGTTTTGAAGACGAATCTAGCCATTTTCAGCTAATATGGACATATCTGTCACCAGAAAATACCATACCATAATAGATTTTGCAGTTTGTAGATAGCACGGTGGGAGTTACATTAACAATTGCAATCTATTCAAAATCAGTACTTACACATATCAAATAATCAGCATGCAAATATTAATGCAACGAAGAGTTGAAACCTTACTTCGAACGTTGTTGATGAAAATCTCCATTTTGAGTGCTCTTGTGCATTCGGAACATCCCGTGGAAGATGTGGCATATAGCGGATATTTTTGTTTGAATTATGGTATAAAAAGTATTCATTAGATGCCAGGATTGTTTCCAGTCAAATATTATTCATAATGTATTGATTAATTGATTTCCGCACAGGCATGCTAAAACAATGGAAACTGGATGCTTGTCCCTCTCTGGGGGGAACAATAGAACTATTGTGCTTGTGTAGTTCTCAGAAAGCACTCGTTGCACTGTTGTAATCATGTATTTCTCAGATGTTGGTGAAGGCATAATTGTATTTATATCCTTCCAGAAGCTTGTGTTAGCACTCTTGTAATCATGCGCTTCTCTGCAGGAAACCCAGCACAGATATATTTATGTACTACTTCTGGTCATGATCAGTTGTTCATTGACGCAAGACTGTAACTAAATTGTGTACTTGTATCAGGGTAGCCTCAGCATGATTGTAATTATGTTCTTATCACAGGGTACCCACATCATTCTTGTGCTAATGGTCTTATAACAGGGTACCCACATCATTCTTGTGCTAATGTTCTTGTCACATGTAGCATCAGGCTCTTATGTTCTTGTCAGAGGGTAGTAACAGCAAGATTGTATTCATGTTCTTGTCACAAGGTAGCCACATCACGATTGTATTCATGTTCTTGTCACAGGGTAGCCCTGAAAAGATTGTCTTTATGTTCTCGGGGGTAGCCGGAGCAAGATTGTGTTTATGTTCTTGTGTCAGGGTAGATGCAGCAACATTGTATGTATGTTCTTGAAACAACGTAAAGCGTCTGCAAGATTGTATCAATGCTCTTGTCATATGGTAGTCACAGCATGATTGTATTAATGTTCTTGCCAGATGGTAGTCACAGCACGATTGTCTTAATGTTCTTGTCACAGGGTAGCCGCAAGATTGTTGTATTTATGTTCTTATTAGAGGGCGACTGACTGAGTTCATGCCTGTCGAAAAAGGCTCGCTGACTTGACTGATGAAGCGTGTCCCATTTACATGAACTGATGCTCGTGAATCACTGGGTTATCTGCTTCAAATTCGGATATTTACGTATTGTCATTCCACAGCCGGAATATCGAAGAACAAACAGTCTGATGAACAAGGGAACAGAACACAGTCAGAAGAATCACTGGACAGAACACTGTCAGAAGAACAACCGAACAGAACACTGTCAGAAGAACAAGGGCACGGAACACTGTGAAAAGAACGGTTGAACAGAACACTGTCGAAGAACCACTGGACAGAACACCGCAGAAGAACCACTGGACAGAACACTGTCAGAAGAACAACCGAACAGATCACTGTCAGAACAAGAGCACAGATTACTGTGAAACGAACAGTTGAACAGAACAACTGGACGGAAGACTGTCAGAAGAACCACTGGACAGAACTCTGTCAGAAGAACAACCAAACAGAACACTGTCAGAAGAACAAGATCACAGAACACTGTCAGAAGAACAGTTGAACAGAATACTGTTACTGTCGGAAGAACCCCTGGACAGAACACTGTCAGAAGAACAACCGAACAGACCACTGTCAGAAGAACAGTTGAACAGAAGACCGTCAGAAAATCAGGTGAACAGACGACTGTCAGAAGAACCACTGGACAGAACACTGTCAGAGGAACAGTTGATCTGAACACTCTCAGAAGAACAGTTGAACAGAAGATTGTCAGAGGAACACTCGAACAGAACACTGTCAGAAGAACTACTGAACAGGACACTGTTAGAAGAAGATCCGAACAGAACACTATCAGAAACACTCATGGAGAAAGTGATTGTTCGGAGTCGCGTAATATTTCAAATCATTCGTGCGTGTAATGTATACCTTCCTGTTCATCTCCAAGACCAAGGCCCTGTTTTCAAGTGGCGTTTTCCAACAGTGAATATCCTTTGAAACAATGACAGCAGGTCCTCAGACAATCCATACACATGACAGCAACACAACGACAATCGAAACTGATCTTTTGGATAATGGTTTGATTGACAAATTTGAACGCCAACTATTTCAGTGAGATAAGGAATGTTTTATGGAGCGTTTTATGTCTCATGGCTGTAGGCCGAGGGTGTATGTACGGTCGATGAGGTCGTTCTCTACAGCACGGCAAGGGACAATTTGATCCCGCATTTGACCTTTCAAGGATGCAAGAGAAATAAACAGTAAGATCCTAAAGGTTAAGTATCGGAATAAATATCAAACACTGTATCCATGAACAATTTAGTACTCCCTAAACAACCACAGCTTTTGAAAAGATTAACCATTAGATTATAAGCAGGATGCAATGCCGGCAATTATTTAGTGAACCATTTGATGAATTGCGTCTTAACTTGGATCTCGCGCCACGTGCTTTTTTTTAGGATACACCTGGAATGAATTAGTTAGGGGTATCTACATGATGTATTCCATCAGTCTGTTGTATCGTAATTACCTAAGATAAGAACGTAACACAAACATAATTAAATCCACTTGGTCCGAATTTAAACGTACTATAATTAATACAAGTTTCGGGACAGGGTGAAAACTATGGTGTATCTGTTCGGACAAAATAGCACAATTTGTGATTTTGGCACAAGCGATGTAGCTCATATAGTTATCGATATTCTGATTCCTATGGACACTTGAAGCGAGGCAGGTCGCCTGAAACACATGGCTCGTCTGTATGGATTAAAATGGGACGTGGGTGTCACACTGGGGGATCTGGTGTATCTTTCTATACTGGACACTTCTGGTGGTCACCGCGGTTTTGCATTCATAAAACATAACATAACCATAACAAATCAACCATAACAAACAACAAACAAACAAACAATATTCCCCCGAAATAATACAAAAAAACGACAGTATTTAACACCACACATACAGAATGCTGGACATTTACACATTCCCGAGTCAAATCATCAAATGCAGGATTACTGATAATTCATCATTAACGACCCGGAAGTAGTACTCATGCATGCTTGGAACCAGTATCTGTGCAAATAGTGAAACTTTTATGTGATAAATCCACGTTTGAAATCATTTTTGATACTATAACCTGTAGAGAAAAGCAACATCTGATACTGAAGGTACCCATCGATAACCTTAATGAATCTCAGATTTTCCTGTGTTGTGTCAGATTCACCCCAACACGCGCCATGTTGGCCTCGACCCCTGTCTAAACGGTCTGGGCCAGATAGTGTGTGAGCGAGATAGGACGGTAGGAGTGCCTTATCAAGGTCTGGCTTGGGTGATGACTTCCTAATTAGACAACCGGTGCAAGATTCCTGGGATCTATTTCAGTGAACAAAACAACATGTTCCTGCAATGGGTGCCAAATGCATATAAAAACACTGACAACGTTCTGCAAGTGATCTCCTTTGCGATTAAAACTATCGATAACCCTTGATAAATTCCCGGGCAATTCTTTTGAGCTCTGTCGGGTTTTTTCCCGAGCGCCAAGAATTTCTGATATTCTGAGCAGCTGAGGTGGTCTTGTCAATTCCTTTGAATCAGTTGCGGATAAAAATATGTTTTGAAGGGATGTGATAAAACTCCGCTCATGTCTTTGCACGATACGGATATGGCATTTTTACACAGCTAATATTAGTTCAGGGAAATCACAATAGGATTAAGATTTTTCTGGTCGCACGTAAATACGTTCTATTATCACGGATGGTCATTG
Organism: Haliotis asinina; assembly: GCF_037392515.1. Lineage (NCBI taxonomy): Eukaryota > Metazoa > Mollusca > Gastropoda > Lepetellida > Haliotidae > Haliotis > Haliotis asinina. Next base: position 9,976,523 of record NC_090290.1, on the reverse strand, counting down.
AATCACTAAGCAAATCAGCTCGATGTCAATGGTAGATAGTTGTGGGAGAGACATTTATAAATTTAACGCACCATTTACCAGATCAGGATCTGATACAATTTTGACTTTTTCCATGTTTTCGTATTAATACTTCCCTGGCCTTCTAGTGGGTTCATAACGGTTAACCGAAACGCTCTACTCGTTTCAGGGTGGTGGGGTAACCTAACTGATAAAGTGTTCGTTCGTCACACTAAATCAGGGTTCAATTCCCCACATGAGCACAGCGAGTTCCACTGATGACATAGGTTCCACTGATGACATAGGGACAAAAAACGGATGATACAGCCACACTCAGTCAAGGAACCCTGGATATTGTAGATATGTATTGTGAATTTAAACCTGGATCTTGTCTTTTTTGTATCTGTTATGTATCTCTGTACAGAACTGAGGGGCGGTGAGGTTGCCTAATGGTTAAGGTGTTTGTCAGTGACGCCCAAGACCACGATTTGATTCCCACTTGGATATAATATAAAGTCCATTGGCAAACTCACTTGCCTCCTCGTTATTAAATTTTGGTAGTCATTCGTACTATGATAGATGGAGTTTCGTGTTGTGAATTGTTCTATATGATTTAGTTATTTTCAGGTGAAATATTGCCTTGCCACTGCATGTGTTTGTAGAGATACATACTGGCTGGGTTAGGATACGATCACCTTTTTAAACTTGCTCATGCCAGTATTATCTAATGGTGATTCGTGCGCTTTTCAGGCGAACAGTAACTGTTGACTGGGGCCACAGATCATGTACCCTCTCTCTGAATATACCATGTCGGGTCCCCAATGTTCTACTAACTCTTCGAACGACGTCATAAATTTGCTGATGTCATCGATGTTTCTCCTCACAAGGCTTTCATAATTTTGGGGAATACAACCTTGGTACAAACTACGTATACAAGTATACAACAAATCCAACGTGGCGTTGGATGACTTAATGACTTTCAACGCCTTTACGTCTCTTGGGAAATAAAATGACTGGACCACTCAGGTTGTTATCAATGTAAAGAGGTGGACATTCGTGTCATATTCCCAGCTATATTTCTGCATCCAAGCATTGATGATGAGTTTGAGAGTACTGTACACTATTCACGAGAGCTGGACGCATGTATGGAGCAATCGGACAGGAATGGTTAACTCATTTTACAAATAATTGAGTTAATCTTTCTTCGTTTTGTTGTTTTGTTGATCTAATACAGCGTATCCTTCCATAGAGATTTAATCATAGTTATGAGTGAGTGAGTGAGTGAATTTAGTTTTACGTCCTACTCTGCAAAATTCCAGCTGTATGGCGGCGGTCTGTAAATAATGGAGTCTCTTATGATACGCATAGTCGCCTTTTGTGGCAAACATGAGTTGCTGAAGGCCTATTCTATCCCGGACCTTCACGGGTCAGTCATATTTATGGCAAAAGGAAGAGTGAAAACAATTTCCCACTCAAATCACGTCAGAGCCCTCTCGCTCACGGCGAAATTAACAGTACGACTGTCGTAATTTGCTGTGTTTTCACAAGAGTGTTATCCCTCAGAGACCTCCAATGGTTACAACTTTTTTTAATTGACTGGACAGCTTTACGATAGGACTGACCTCAGTTTGTAAAGTTATGTTGGACTAGTATAAGCTTTAAAATTGACCTTGTTCGTCACTCACTACTTTAAACCATCATCACCCTCGACTGACAATAGGATGCCAAAATATTATGCCAACACGGTAACAAATGTACAAATAATGAAACTAATTACTGCCAGGATCTGTTAGAACATTCTAACAAATGGGAAGGAGTTAATTGAACTATTCCGAGTTTCGCCCATGATGTCTCTCAGTACAATATCTGGATGAAGAACTTTTTGAAATGATTCGTTCAATGCAAAGAACTTGAACAAGAGAACAGCATGAATCCCTTTACTTACAGAGGGTGTATATTATCTGGGAGGTTGGCGGAGGATTGTGTGTTTATTTCTGCTCCGGTGCCAGTTGTGTAAGCAAGAGATGTGGGGAGTTAGGCACTACAGACACATACCACCAACTGTGTGTGCATTGTTTATTCATTTATGCTGTGCGATGACTTTGCAAGAACAAAGTTGCATAGCTTCTTATGTGCTCTTGGTTGGTGGGGTGCATTTCTACCGAATCTTTTACAATATGCTACCTGCTTGATAAATGTAGTTCATCTGCTTGTGGAACACCTGCTCCATTTCATTGTGGAAATGTTCAGCTTAGTTACAGTCGCTTCCCTTAATGCAACACACCTAGTTCTAAAACGCAGTGCACCTGCTGTGGAAATGCAGTACAGCTACTTGTGGAAATGCAGTACAGCTACTTGTGGAAATGCGGTACACTTGCTAGTGGAAATGTTGTTTACATGCTTTAGTATATACAGAGAACCTGCTTCTGGAACTGTAGTACACCTGCTTCATTAAATGCAGTACACCTGCATGTGGAACTGTAGTACACCTGCTTCATTAAATGCAGTACAGCTGCATGTGTAACTGTAGTACACCTGCTTCATTAAATGCAGTACATCTACATGTGGAACTGTAGTACACCTGCTTCATTAAATGCAGTACACCTGCATGTGGAACTGTAGTACATCTGCTTCAATAAATGCAGCACACATGCATGTGGAACTGTAGTACACCTGCTTCATTAAATGCAGTACAACTGCGTGTGTAACTGTAGTAAGCAGGCATGAGTGAAGGCAGTACAGCTGCATTTGGAAATGCGGTAAGCCTACTTATGGAAATGCAGAACACTCGCTTGTGGAAATATAGTACATTTGTTTCACTAAATGCAGTACTCTTGCTTTTGGAAATGCGGTAACCTGCTTGTGAAAATAGAGTACATCTGCTTGTGGAAATATGGTGCTATTCCTTGTTTAAAAGAGGATGCATACAGCGTTTGAATTTGACATATTATTTGGTGAGCGAATTTTCCAAGCAAAACTCTGTTTATAGTTTTGGTGTTCACGATGATGAGCCTTGAGCAGATGAACATAATGGCTGCTGTTCGGATGTCAATATGGCCGTCTTCATAAGTTATTAGTGATGCAAGATTTCGTTAAAATGCACAATGGTAATATGTTTGCTCAATGCGAGACATTAAAGCTTAAGTATAAAAATATACTTTTCAAAGACGAATAAGAAAAGTGTTCACTAATGACCATTTTCTATTCATAGGATGTTCTTGTGCCTCTATATAATCGAAATAAAATCATTGATGTCTCCAACCCGAGTGCAGAAATAGTCTCCGCTGTCTAGAAGACGAAATAGCTCGAGTAGCGATATTGTATTCTCTGAATGTACCGCACAAACGTCTTTCAATATTGCACTTCCATTTGAAGGTTAGAGCTGAGATTTCTCTGTTGGCTCGTAAACTTGGCTATTTTTGTGTGGTAATTTAAAGAGCGTGTCCCGACACACAAAATGCCTCAAACATTCACATATAACGTCCAACCATAGACTAACGCCTGACAGCGACTACCAGCCACTGCACTGGTAATGCTTTCTCCAGAAGGCTAAAGTCAACACTAACACCGCTAGCGTCCTGCTAGTGGCGCTGCTGTACCATAGCGCCTCTGTAGTATTCAATCATATTTTGTTAAAAACTTGGCAGCGTTGGGATATGAAGTTATTTCCCTCGTGAATCAGGATTCGCGTGGTATCGCGTGGACAACTTGATAAGGGGCAAAGTGTCAATAAGAAGGACCGAGTTAAAAGCTTTGAGAGTACGTATGGTTTTACCAAGTGCAGAGAAGCCTGAGAAGGGATTTGCCGATTAAAATCAGGTAAATGTCTCTGACCTTTTATCGATTTTCGTGTTTTACATATCACTGGGACTGCATATGAGTGAAACGTTTGTAATTGCCGGGTGCATTGGATTTGCGTTTCCGAGACAGTTCTATAATTTGATTTGATTTCAGATTTTATGGTTTCTTTTTATTTATCTTATTTCAGGCGCATGATACTATGCTCTATTCGGGTTGGTCCTATTAATCTGATGACATCTATGATATTGTGTATAGTGTATGCATTATGCATACGTGTGTGCATAACATAAAAAGCAACATACCCAAAGTACATATGATTTAGTGGGTTTGTAGCGTTGTGGTGATGGCGTTCGGTCGTCAAGGAAAGGAGTAGTGTTCGATTCTTAATGTGGGTATAGCATGCATGCAAATCTCTGGTGCCCGTCACATAAGGAATAGTGTCTTAACGTACCTGTTATTGTGTGTTACGTGTTTATGTATGTGCATGGTTGTAGTTCAGTCTTCCAGATATCTCCATAAGAAATGGATGATAGTCTTTGGCTCGATATAGGGCCAGATGTCACTGATTAGAAAGCACTTGCATTTCTAACCCATTGTTTACTGTCTGTTCTGCATTATTCAGGAGAAAACAGTGATATGGAAGACATTATCGATACGTATCGAATGTATCTATCATTTATGAATTTACAACGGCGTATTTACACAGGGGAACTGGGAAGTCCACTAGTTAAGGTATCACACCGGGGATTCAGTTTGGATACCTATATGAGTCCAAGACATATTGCATCAAGCGGCTGAAACAAACCTAACCTTAGTTACTCACACATTGACTTGACGTCTTATACGAACCATTAGGGTATCAGGGACTGAATGTAGCACGACTGGATTGTACGATGGTTATCCCCATTCCGTAGATCTGGCAAAAACGTTAATACGCCATCCATGTTTAGCTAAACGTGAAACAAACACCACATGCTCACCTGACAGTGACGTGTTTGATATGGTTGTCAAACGTGTGTTTTGGCAACGGAATTTACCCCTGCAGCGTTTTTTGTCAACTTTTATTTCACCTGTGTACCTGATTTTGTTCGATAATATTTTCCTGGCATTATAAAGTCAGACGAGCAAATCTTCTAATGATCCACATGATCTATCGCGTACCGTAACGTGGAGGTAACCCGCGAAATATCACGCTTTGACGTTAGAACGAGAAGGCGTGTGTTCTGTCTGCCATTGTTGTGAATAATTTTCACATCCAAACCGTGGAGTCTATTGTCTGCCGCTGCTTATTTCGTTAGCGCAGACAAGACATTATTAATTACTTTTAACTCCTGTTCTGTAAATGCCGTGTACACCTAGATAGATATACCTCGTGCCCTTGCTAGCTTGCCTGAACGAAGAACCATATCTATGTTTCTAAAACCAAACACGTGTACTTGGTTACATTTTGTTTGTTTAGTCAAATGATGGTACAGCATCATTGTACATTGTGTTATCTCTGTGATACCTACAGGTGCGTTTGAAGGTATTGACAATGATATTTCTTCTTGGAAATTTAGTCGTAAATCATTTACCGTCATCAACTTTGACACACGTGCGTTTTGAGTGCTTTTTGTTTCTTCGCTTATCGGTATCGCGTGTGTTTTTATGGATCTACAACTGAGAGCTTTTTGATAATTTACAAACAAACATGGACACACACACATGACATGGGTGTTTTGTTTATTTCACTGTTCTCGATTGTTGCTTTATAACAAAAGTGTTTAGTTACATAGATATTTCACATCAAATGTTGAGACTCACAAGAGTAAATATGTCCACTTACTTCAGACAGCTGTTCTAAATTTAAGTTTGCAAATCATGTCATACTGTTTATTCATCTGCGTGTGTCTGCTGGCGATACAACAGTAGTTTGTTTAATCTTCATAAATAAAACTGAAACTTAACTTGTACCTGAACATATGTATCTTGCAGGAGTACAAAATCTGTGGTCAGGTAGACGCCATTATATCTTCCTTCAACTGGTTAGATATTTTGCGCTTGTTAAGCACTAAACAACATCGTGTTTGTTGTCAGTTTTGTGTCTAGCAATTCTATCAATTATAAAACAGTCAATCTTCCTGCAACTGTCGACAAAAAACAGATAGTGAAAGTAACGAACCCCCTGCCAACCTCGACCTGCTCCTTTCTATTCATCTGTCGACAGTTCAGCTATACCTCGTTATTCCACCCCTGTCAATCCGGAAACCTCTGCATTCGGATTAGTCCGAGGTAGTCGGGGCAGATGTTTATGTGGATGATGTCATTGTGGACGATGTAGTCCGTATAATCGGGGTTTCATTGTTGAACGTGCCTTCGAGCCGGGTGCCCGTCGGCCATTTCCCTCAACGTTCCTTTGTCGCTTTGGCATCAACAGGTCCTCTTAGAATTCCTCATTTTATTTGAGATATTTGACCAGTCTTATTTAAATGAATGAATGAATGAATGAATGAATGAATATTGTTGTATATGTTACACTGAGACTGTGACATTTGTCAGTACACGAAATGATGAAACATTTCAGTCATTTCGTGAAATGGCAATCAGTATTCTTCTGCTATACTCCAGTGAAATGTTATTTAATAACTAAATCTACAAAACTGGTTCACAATCTCAACATTACGCGCGTCAAAACTTCAGCTTGGCTTTGATGTATTTACTCCTGTCTGTTTGACACGAGCAGCCACACCTCGCAAACCCCTGTCCACCACCCATAGATGAAACATAACTTGATGAAATGGCTAAAGTATATTGATTGTAGTACACTAAATGATGCAAAATGGCTGACCGTCCTATTAATTCCTCGAAATGACTGAAATGATTTTTCACCAAATGACTGATTTCACAATATATATTTTTACGTTGGGCTTTTTCGATTTTTTTTCACAAAGCAGCACATGTGTACTTTCTTTTGCTCGTCAATTTAGTTTCATTGTGTTTCATTGCCGTAAGGTTCTATCCTTGAAATAATAATGATACATCCCTGAATTATGGATATTTCACATCGTGCCGATTGCATCAGGAGGAAGACTCATGAAGATCCTTGTTAGAAGTGATCTTCAGTAACCCCTCGCTTGTCGTACGAGGCGATTAAAGCGGTCAGGTTTGTGTAGTTCCTTGCAGGCAAACTGAAATATGAAAACGAGTTTTTGGTGCTATACCGTACAGATGATTTTTAGCATATCATGCAAAATATTCATCCAGATAAACTGGCCTCAGAGCGAGTTAACACTGGTTATGTCTGATGTGGATTTGTACAGATATGTACATTGGTTAAGTAGATAAGGTTTTATGCCGCTTTTAGCAATGTTCCAGAAAAATCGGGACTGGGGTTCACCACAAATGGACTTTACATTATATCCATGTGGGAATTAAACATTGCTCTTGGGCGTGACTAACAAACGTCTTAACCATAAGCCAACCTCACCGCCCCTCAAATCTGTACAGAGATATATGACAAATACAAAACAGACAAAATCCATGTTTAAATTCAAAATATATATCCACAATATACAGGGTTCCTTGACTGAGTGTGGCTTTATCATCCTGTGTCATTAGTGGAAATTATTCCATTATAAATTCGTGGTGCGATAGGCGCGATGGTATAGTGATGGTATAGCCATGATATATCCTAGTGGGGAATTTATGCGTTAGGTAATGACGCCCACAAAAGGTTCTGTACCCACGATTAGCAACAAAATCCGCAACGTTCCATTCTTGATATGGTCGGAATACATCTAGCTGGACGAGATATCCAAATTCCTCACTTATTCCACTTAATACTCAGTAAATCTGCTTGTAGAATTAGTCCACGCTACAGGGGCTTATATATATACTGTCCAAAAAAGAAACGCATAGACGAGAAATCTATTGCAAAAAATGTTGTATTTTCAAGCATGTGTAACTCGTCCACAAATAGATTTAAGTGCATGAAAGTTTAAACCAGTTTAGAAGAAGGTAATGTCTATACAATCAGGTAGATACTTTTACATAATGGAGACGCTGAGCGCGATGGTCATGACGTAGCGCGGCCCCGACGTCGGTTTTCCTGGCCCTCTGACAATCTCTTTCAACCTGTTCCGTACAGTTTGATCGGATATCCTCTGACGTCTAGGCATAATGGCTATTGTGCTCTCACACGTGGCATTGCGATCACGCAATTGCAGTACCCGGATGTACCGATCTTCGGCTGTAGTGGTAACTCAAGGTCTGCCTGTACAGGCCGGTCATTTGGTATACCTGTTTGGTTGCAAGGATCTGTAAGCCATGATATTGTGCTCAGACTAACATTCAGACGCCTGGCAACAGGAGACTGGTAATGTACAGCATGCATTCTTTCAATGACGTAGTAATTTGACATTGAAATTTCTTCAAAACGAATGCCTATTTCTGAAAGTAATCTGGATGTTTACAGTGACAGTGAATGCTCTTTGCTGCTCAATTTCAACTGGAAGGTGATTTCTGTTGCGTTGTAGCGGTGCTCTTGTAATCCTTGTAAGAAATCTCATGAAAATCAACATTTTCAGAAAAAAATCGATTTTTTACGTGTGTAATTGTGCAAAATCATGTTATCAACCCTTTTGTTAGATATTTTGACGATAGTTTGAACACAACAGGTAATTAATAGATTTTCAAAAATAAAAATCGCTTATGTTCGTTTTTTTGGGGACAGTATATTTGACTTGGTTGATTACGTTGAAGGTATAGATATAGGCAACAGTAGGGAACGGTGCACTGAAGACTGCATGATGTAGTAGGGCATGTTTGAAGCAGAACCCTAGAGCAATATCATAGTTCGAGGCCTTATTCTCATGCCAACACCACTGTGTATTAGTAAGGTAATGTCACGAAGCTAACATCAGAGTGTAATAGTAACGTCATGTCTCGAAGCTGACACCAGTGTGCAATAGTAATGTCATGCCACGAAGCCAGTATCAACCACGAAGCTAACATCAGTGTGCAGTAGTAACGTCATGTCACGAAACTGGGGTCAGCGTGTCAGTATGGAAAAATAACGTCATGCCACGAAGGTAACATCAGTTTGGAATGATGACGTCATGTCACGAAACTAACGTCAGTGTGCAATAGTAACGTCATGCCTTGCAGCTGGCAACGATGTGTGGAAATAACGTCATACCATAACGTTACAGTGTGAAAATAACGTCTCTATTAAATCATAAAATTTAAATCATCACAAATTGAATTCACGTCACTGTTAGATCATAGTGCCACAAATAACGTCATCATTGTAACTCCACAGTGTCAACATACCGTTATTGAGTCACCTGAACGTATGCAAATATGTAACGTCAGTGCAAAAGAACGTACGTCAGAAAAGGGGCGGACACATTGCATTACTAACATAAGTTAGTTATGCTACCTCATGATAACGCTACGACGTCATAGGGGGATGAAATGTTTCATTGAACGTACGATATCATCATGTTCAATAACGATTATCCCATTCTTTTACTCTTCTTGCCGTCAAATAAAACACCTCGAGATGTTTAGACAATGTAATCAAATCATTCTCAAATATATCATGCAGGTCAGCGATCAACGAACTGCAATCAAGACAAATATTTCCATTGCCTAAGATGACAGGCCTTATTAGGAGCAATTAGTGATAATATTGCAGTTTAAACAGTTTGATTACGAGACGTGCACTGGTCGCAAAGTGGTAGTGATTTAGTTATTTACCGACAAACATTGGTTAATTAACATAGACCTGAGGTTACAAGTAGTGAATTCCTATGATTGATTCATCAGCAAACAAACAAGCAATCAGCTGATCGTCATCGATTTGTGGCAATTTTAACCTTAGGGTTGTTGACACAGGTGCTTCTAACTAACTAGGTTTGGCAGTAGGAACGGCCCTACCGAATCTGAATTACTTCCTGTAGAGTTTGTATCTTGGATATCGGTTGTTAACTGAAAGAAACAATTTGGAAACATAGATTCTGCGATCGAAGTGAAATGACTTGATGACTGTTGACGTACGTTCAATGTCCGCTCAAAACGTCTCGAATGACACATCCAGTCGTTTGTTTCCACATTGTGGCCAAAGCGCATGTTGAGTCTACAAGCTCAGGAACAGCTCTTGATCCTTCCAGATCCAAAACGTTTCAGACGAAACAAATCAGCAAGTGAGTAATTGACACTTCATTCTCCCAGGGTGTCTGCAAAGAATTACGGCAGGGTTTTTTTCAGTTAAATGAAATTACTGTCTATTTAAATAAGTGTTTATTATTATATGGTATACGGAGAATTTCGTGCGGTACGTACATTGGTATATGTTTTCACAGTCTTGTCGAAGACAAACTGTTCCTTTATAGTCATCTGTCTGTCGAAGTATATCTATTCGTATATATGTATATGTGTCTGTCTATCTCTGTACATTTTCATACATGTCTACCTATGTTGGTCTCTGTGTATCCATCTATCAATATTATCATCTATCAAGTTATTCACTGGTTACGAAGGGAGAAGGGAACATAATCAAACACCGAGGTACATCGAACCAAGGCGCTGAGGGACCAGTGAACAACGTATTTATCTTACCGAACACGTCAATGTTAGTTATGAACTGTTTGAGGCATGGGTGTAGGATCGCACACTTCAGCCAACCTGTGTGAATCAAACGATTCTTGCATCTTGTTGTTTTTCCCGCAGATATTATCTTAGTAAAGTCGTCGCGGTGTAATTGGCCTTCTTAATATTCGCAGGGATTACATTTGGACGTTTTGTCAAAATTTATATATTGGAATGTGAGGCAAAACTTTACGTAGCCATAGCTAGATTTTGCAGACGGCACAAGAATTAGATTTAGAGATTTAGAGCTATCTCCCTTCCATCGATCTGCATTCGCAACACATCGTTAATTTCAGTGCATGATGATTCAGTGTTTTTCGACATAAAGAAGTACTACCATGAGGTACCGAATGTATGTATGTATGTATGTATGTATGTATGTATGTATGTATGTATGTATGTATGTATGTATGTATGTATGTATGTATGTATGTGTGTGTGTGTGTGTGTGTATGTATGTATGTATGTATGTATGTATGTATGTATGTATGTGTGTGTGTGTGTGTATGTATGTGTGTGTGTGTATGTGTGTGTGTGTGTGTGTATGTATGTATGTATGTATGTATGTATGTATGTATGTATGTATGTATGTATGTATGTATGTATGTGTGTGTGTGTGTGTGTATGTATGTGTGTGTGTGTATGTGTGTGTGTGTGTGTATGTATGTATGTATGTATGTATGTATGTATGTATGTATGTATGTATGTATGTATGTATGTATGTATGTATGTATGTATGTATGTATGTATGTATGTGTCTGTCGGTCTGTCTCTGTGTGTGTATGTGCGTGTGTGTGTGTGTGTGTATGTATGTATGTATGTATGTATGTATGTATGTATGTATGTATGTATGTATGTATGTATGTATGTATGTATGTATGTATGTGTCTGTCGGTCTGTCTTTGTGTGTGTATGTGCGTGTGTGTGTGTGTGTGTGTGTGTGTATGTATGTATGTATGTATGTATGTATGTATGTATGTATGTATGTATGTATGTATGTATGTATGTATGTATGTATGTATGTGTCTGTCGGTCTGTCTCTGTGTGTGTATGTGCGTGTGTGTGTGTGTGTGTGTGTGTATGTATGTATGTATGTATTACATGTGTGTACACGTACGTGGGTATGTGCATGTATACATGCTAATGAGTAGGCATGTAAATATATGAATGTTTGAGTGCATTTTAGAATCTGAGACATACAATATAGGAAAACAATATGGGTAACAATTTCTTATATTCTGTGAATGCAACGTTTTACCTCCGCCGGCTGCCTAGTCGATTGTGTTGATGTCTTTCTTACAATCAATATATATACATTCACTTGTATTCATCATGCATTCCTGCTTGACAACGGTACAAAACTCTATATCACACGTATGAATGTTCAGTGATCACTTTGCAGATGTGTCGAACTCCGCTTTACTCGAAATATTTGCATAGGTCTTTCTAACTTTCTATTCGTTTATATTGATCTATCATCTGTTTATCGACTTTCTACATCTATTCAGACACTTTAACTATTTGCGTAGTCTGTCAGTGTTCAGCTTGGTGCATTCACCTATTTTCACCCTTCTTCCCACATCCATGATGTAGGTCATCAGTATCAGACCGCCCACCAAAAACTGAATTGGTGCCGCCATGTCCATATCTCTACAGCTAATATACACATAGCACAAATTAATGCGACTTGAAGCGACCATCATGACTTGATGCTCTTATTATACGTGTTTACTGTTATTAACTAAGCCTGGCCCTTCCTTTATGACATCACTACACATAAAAGTGCTATCAAGCAGATTAGAACGCCCAGTCTCGGCGTGTAATGGCAGCAACTACGGCTACAGCTTTATGTCATTTTGTGTCCTCCTTGCCTTTATATACAATCCAACATGGCCAATTTGAACCCCAATTCCAGATTATGTTGCCCAAATATTTCGGAAGCAAAAATTGTTCCAGCATAATAACTGTATCTTGTCTAGACAATGTGATATTACGTCCCATATTATTTTCTTTACATAACAGTTTACAAGATGAAATATGCTTAGATTTCAGAAAGCTGTGTAAGTTGAAAACTGACATGCACTGATTTCAGGGATTCAGATTTTCATCGATTGTTCTAGCTGCTGGCTGACTTTCTGTTACCTCTTAGCAGCATAGAACAAAATCAGTACAAGTGGAATACCATTATGCTGAATATACTCTGTAACTGATGCACGGGGTAACTTATTCCTCTCTGTACGGTATCCTGAAACAGATGTTACGCTCATGCTCTACATTTGTGCCGCTTTATATCGTGTCCCAGCCGTGAACACAATGCTGTCCTTCTTTGAAAAATCCTAAGATTAATGTTTTCGAAACTTTAACAGACATGAACTTGTATTGGAATTGTGTTTAAAAAATCTCATAAAAAATCAAATATTTTACTTTTTATCGGGTTAAACAGAATGCGTGTTATATGTGGATATTGTAGCTTGTTTACATGCCTTTGAACATTCCAGCTATTTACTCCTTAAACTGATACTGCTTAAGTGAGATCTGTCAAACAAGTTAAGAACTTTATAGGCTGTATCTGGCAACAAATCGCCAACCAGGCGTAACACCACTAGAAGATACGTGCTTCCGTCCTTAAGTTGTCAATCAATTCATCTCTATCAACAGCATATGGTGAATTAGCCGGGTATGTATAGCTCCTGCAGGAATCCTGCTTGTCTTCCTCCCAGTGTCTGTTTACCGTTACGAGGCCTCCATGAACACAACACCACCATAACGAAACTTGAGACGGCAACCAGCGCTGAAGGGCTGTTATCGTTGCTGTTAAATGGCGATGCAAGATGTTACTTGCGGAACGACTCTTGTAGTTTTCGCTGTGTCTACAGGTTAATTTTGAATGGATATGATATTTACACATTTCTTTGTATCTACCGATGAATTTTGGGTGAATATGATATTGTCATATAAAGGTGTATTTTCTGATATATTTTGAGTGAATATAAGATTTTCATATTTTCATATTATAAGGCATCTACTGGTGAATTCTAAATGGATATTTGCAGATCTCAGTGTATCTATTGCTGGATTTTTTAATCTATATCTGCACATTCCAATGTATCTATCGGTGAAGTTTGAATGGCTATTTGCACATTTCGCTGTATCTGTCGGTAAATTCTGAATGGCTATTTGCACATATCACTATATCTATCGCTTAACTGTGAGTCAACATCTCTTTTGTGCATTTCACCGTCTCTCCAGGCTAACCCTGAATCAGTATGGCATTTGTAAATTTCACAGTGTTGTTTCTACCAAGTCGAGTGAATACGGCATTTGATATATCAGTTTCAGCTTATTTAGAATCTTTACATTTTATTGCCCCCTTTCCCAACTCTGTTCATTTACCTGTGGACAATGTACTGATACGTGGATCAGGTGTGTCTGTGTGTAGTTCAAAAATTTTCGTGAATGCCCCATTCGTGTTGGAGTACTTTGGGACCCGCTCTTGTGACAGCAGTTACTTGTGATTGTGGGTAGATTTTTGTCGCTTTCATATTATCTCCATATAACAAAATCGAAATCCGACCAGTGGAATCATATTTTGCGAGCATTACGTGAACCAAATTACAAAGATTAGTTTGGATTTAGACCACAGACAAGCAGGCACATTGCATATAAGCAATGCGTGCCTAGCATTATGATCCATGTTCTACCGCAGGCACTGACAGGAAGGCTACAGACACTGCTCCACTTTGAAACATATAAAAAACTCGATGTTTCTGAAATTGTTCAGGCACTGACAGGAAGGCTACAGACACTGCTCCACTTTGAAACATATAAAAAACTCGATGTTTCTGAAATTGGAGAGTGCGTTAACGCTCATACGAACCTTTGATTTCATCTTTTTATGTAATTAAAACAACTCGCTGCAGACACAACGTGAACACGTGTTCACAGTCCTTGCAGCAATAAACCCAACCGGCATGTTTGTTTGCTGTATGATTTGTGAACACTTTGATATTCTGGATTTAAGAAACAGTTTTTCTTTGCTTTAATAGCAGTTGCACTCGAGGTGGTGTTTTTTTCGAAATATAATACCGTTTTTATCTTGAACATTCAGTGCTCGTGGTTCTTTATTCACGAAATCTGGTTTCATCTGGCATTGGTATTATGTATTTCACTTCTTGTCTTACAGAACGTGTGTAGAACTAGTGGAATAGATTTCTGTGATATGGGTAATGATATAGTGCATAATCGAATCTTGCTACCAGCATCCAGATCGAGATCGCCTACTGATTTCATGGTGGGGTTACAGAGATACATACAGAGGTACAGACTGTATGTTAATCAACGCCAATATTAATGTACAAAGAGTTTTTATATATTTTTCTTAAGCCGGTTGCCCATATTCGTTGCTAGAAACATTTCCGGGCTATCACCGTCATGTGGAATCATTACGCACTGAAATCCACGACATACATGCAAGCTTCTTTGAGTGGCACGTAGACGCTGGTATGGTGAACAGGATCGACTTATTTATTGCAGTGGGACTTTTCAAGGTGGGTGCTACATGCATGTAGATACATATTGTGGTTGCACACTTGACGGCGCTGCAAGCAAAGGAGGAAGATGGGCATTGGAGTGGAAGTGGGTGTGAAGGGTGTGGGTGTGAAGGGTGTGGTAGTGTGGGCGTGAGCGTGGGCGTGGGTGTCGGTGTGGGGATGGGTGTGGGTGTGAAGGTGGTAGTATGGTGTGGGTGTGGGTGTGAGTATGGGTGTGAAGATGGTAGAATGGCGTGGGTGTGGGTGTGGGTGAGGGTGTAGGGTGGGTGTGGGTGTGAAGCTGGTAGTATGGTGTGGGTGTGGGGTGGGTGTGGGTGTGGGTGTGGGTGTGAAGGTGGTCGTATGGTGTGGGTGTGGGATGGGTGTGGTTGTGAAGGTGGTAGTATGGTGTGGGTGTTGGTGGGGATGTTGATGTGTGTGGGTTGGGGCGTGGGTGAAAGTAGAACGAGGTTGGTGGACTGTTTAGCACAATCCTGATGAGTCTACACCACCCCAGACCATGACATTAAGGGGAACACTAGAGGATGTACACTGGAAGGTTCTAGAAAGGCACGCATCAGCGGATCTTAGAGACCTGTGTTGACATTATGTGTCTGTACCAGGTATTTATATCTCATATACTGTGTGTATACTGCCCTGTTCCATGTACGTGAATGTTGTGTGTGCTGAGAGCGCCGTAAAACTAAACACGCTCATGAATGTGGTATGGGCTTGTCGCTTTTGTTGTTGTGAAACGGATGTACATTCAATGCAACTCAGTCTACTTTATGCGAGCAGCATGGGATTATACTTGATAAATAAATGCTCTTTAAATTAAAAATAAAACTCTGTAGAAAGACATTCCAAACAGCCACGTCGACAATACTCCCTTCGCAGACTACCTACTTAGAGAAAACGAAAATCTGTTAACTACAAACTGAAATTGGAGAAACTCTTGAGCGCAATTATACCTGCGGATTAAGACCGTCTCTTTATCAAATATGACCGATGGTGGATGCAGCTTCTAACACCACTACCATGAACATTGACAACTGGGAACGACGTCTCGATACATGACACCGATATAAAGAAGTTGCTTGTTAGAAAGACGCTGTTCATCTATACACTGCATCCTGGCTTAATACCCCAATGTCTAATTCCTCTCCAAGAAGTGACTGCATTATCAGGTTGTGTTGAGCCGAACATACACACAAGAAATGGTTGGTAAACAATCCTATTCGCCGAAACAACTTGCAACTTATTTACGAGTGTCATAGATATGAAATTAAGTCTTCCTGACGAGGTTCGACTAGCTGCCGTGCGACTGTTCTCGAGATTAGCTAATGCGTGACCGACACTATGTGAGGGGGTGTTTCTTTGATGAAAACCACATCCATCAAATTACAAATTATTTGCAAATTGCTTTCTTATAAATTCGAACAAATTCGTCTTTATAGGACAGATAAAGGTGAAATCCTTTAGCTGTCAAAATACGAACCGTTCTCATCAAAATGCCTTTCTGTTCAACTTCAGAAGTTTTATGAAAATAAACCGAGCTAATCTTTGACAGTCTCAGTAATCCTTGCAACTTTTATGTTGTTCTGGATTAAGAACGGGATTTTATTATACGATGTAAACGTGCCCCGGAATATTGTTATCTGTTTATGAAGAGATATGTTTTAGGCCGGAGCAAAGACTACCCTTGATCTAGTATGGAAACATTTCAAGATCAGTAAATTTATCTCATAGCCTTGGACCTCTAATCTTAGTTTATTTGAAGATGCAAATCAGCCTGTTGCGAAAGGTCCGGAAATTTGAAATGAAAGTATTTTGTGTGCCTCGATCTACAGATCAACCCCACCGAGGGGCAAAGGCTACGTCAAGTTTGAATTAGATAGAGATACTACTAAAGAAAGTCGATTACAATTTATCGATTAGTTATGTCTATCACTTAGTTTGTGAGACGATTTTTCTATTCAATAAATGCAAGCGCTTCAAGGCGATAATGGCGCTGCTTCTTTTCACGTCTACTTGACGGAGGCGCAGTAAAAAGCAATCTCCGAGCTGTGTTTGAGCATAACATGAAAAATTATCATCAATTGGGACTGAGAGGATGCGAAGACATCTCGGCCGCAAGGCAGTATCTCTCGATAATAAAACTAGCGACCGCAGCAAATTAAAGTATTGGTAAAGTGGCACAATTTGACCAAGGTTCAACCAGAACTAGCTCTGATTGTTCATATTTGGTTCATGATCAATCCATAAGCTCAGAAAATGAACTCCATTGAATCAAGGAGATTAGCAATGTTACTGCATTTCAAGATTCTTGGCTCGGGACAGAAGACGTATGGAGGCACGTTCGGGCCAAATTAGCCTATTTGCTTCTTTCGAAACATGTTTTGGGATATCGATCTTCTTTTGTCGATGCCATAAGCGCTTTTAGTAGTGAGATCAAAAGGGGCTCCCTTTCTCAAGCGTCGCAGAGCTGTTCCGCACTTTCTGCATATTCTGTGTATTGCTCCATCAGATACCCCTACGGGACTCTTTAATTGTTTATCTGTTTGTATGCACTTCTCCTTATTCACCATAAGTGACTCGGATTCCTTTGATGTTAATTGAGTTTGTCGTTTTTGAAAACAGATGCATTCTTTTGTATCACTTTCTGCCCTGTGTTTCCATAAACATCTAGGAGAAAGGGATAGCTTGGAATACATTAGATGGTTTTGAGAAATCAGGATAACGAATATACCAACATGACATTTTATCACCCCAAGTGTTCTCTAGATGAAGACGATAATAGTGCGCATTTTTAGATGTCCTATAACGGTATCAGTTGTCGCTGGTGGGACATTTCCAAATTGGTTATCCATATATAATCTTGATTGCAAGTCGTTCCTACTTGTGATTCTACAGATAGCAAATAAACGCTCATTATACCAGATTCGAGTTCCAGGTTACTGTAATTAATATCTGATAAATTTCAGATTATGTTATCAGATAGTACGCGAGTACGGTCAGTGTATGATGTTGCCCATCATCATTCTATTTCACCTCATATAATACGTTGTATGTTATATGTTTGATTTGTTTGAGTGGAATTCTAGAAGTTGGTGGTTTAGAGATGGCAAAACTTTATGGATGATGAACTTTTTTATTTTCACAATGGTGACGTTTCCGTATAGCTTCGGCTTTAAAATGGTGCGCTAAGAAGCTATACCGAAACGTTGCTATTGTGAAAAAAAAGACGTCGATCACCAATGAAGTTTTGTCTTCTCTATGATATGTTTGACATCCATGTCAATGACGGCACTGAAGGTGTCCCGATGCAGCAAAAGCTATGTCAAACTTACGACATGCAATCTCGTGATGAACTCTGTTTGCCATGCTCGGGGACAAACGTTCGTCAAGTTGTGTTCATCTAACTAGCTGGAATATTGTCATTGACAGGCAAGGGTTAAAATTTTCATATACTCGTTTCATGACAGTAGTGATTTCCGTTTACTGGACAAGTAGAAAACATGATAGTTACACTCGTTCTGCTATAAAAGTCAATAAAAGTCGCACAAACATACAACAATGAGGTTTTAGTTTCGTTTCCGAAAATTATTCACACCCACCACGTGCCTGCAAGGGGCACTGCTCTTTAACGGTTACTGTCTAAACTTCGGTGTTTGCTTTTCAAAAGGTGACATGCGACTATTGCCAAAATCCTGTTTGGCATTTACCAAAACTTTATGTGGAAGGCAGTGGCGAATCTGAGGGCAGATAAAATTCCCTATTGCAAGTCACACCAATTGTATCCATGGTGAATAGTTGACGTGCCTCTGCATGTGTGTGTGACTAGTGCCATGAGTGGAATACGTATATAGTTTTGCGAACACCTAGTAACAGGAGTTGTTGATGTAGTGCTATTCGTATAAAATACTATCTATTGATGCGAAATTGGAAGATTCCGTTCATGTGGATTTCTAGATTGTTACTGTTAATTTATAAACATGTATCGACTCCTGTCCGTATTAGTGCTTAATGGTGCAAAATACATTTTGGTGCAGTCTAGGTCAACAACATCCCGTTATTGATATGCGATTTTGGTCCAGCTTTCTCGTTAATGGGTGGGTTTTAGGCATGTTGATGCCGATGTTAATACCAGTGTCTATTCCAGTATTGATGTCTTGTTGATGTCATTGTTTGTGTCAGTGTCGATTCCAGTATTGATGTCTTGTTGATGTCATCGTTTATGTCAGTGTCGATTCCAGTATTGATGTCTTGTTGATGTCATTGTTGATGTCAATATCGATTCCAGTATTGATGTCTTGTTGATGTCATCGTTTATGTCAGTATCGATTCCAGTATTGATGTCTTGTTGATGTCATCGTTTATGTCAGTATCGATTCCAGTATTGATGTCTTTTGATGTCATTGTTGATGTCAGTGTCTATTCCAGTATTGATGTCTTGTTGATGTCATTGTTTATGTCAATGTCGATTCCAGTATTGATGTCTTGTTGATGTCATTGTTTATGTCAGTGTCTATTCCAGTATTGATGTCTTGTTGATGTCATTGTTTATGTCAGTGTCGATTCCAGTATTGATGTCTTTTGATGTCATTGTTGATGTCAGTGTCTATTCCAGTATTGATGTCTTGTTGATGTCATTGTTTATGTCAATGTCGATTCCAGTATTGATGTCTTGTTGATGTCATTGTTTATGTCAGTGTCTATTCCAGTATTGATGTCTTGTTGATGTCATTGTTTATGTCAGTGTCGATTCCAGTATTGATGTCTTGTTGATGTCATTGTTTATGTCAGTGTCGATTCCAGTATTGATGTCTTGTTGATGTCATTGTTTATGTCAGTGTCGATTCCAGTATTGATGTCTTGTTGATGTCATTGTTGATGTCAGTGTCGATTCCAGTATTGATGTCTTGTTGATGTCATTGTTTATGTCAGTGTCGATTCCAGTATTGATGTCTTGTTGATGCCATTGTTGATGTCAATGTCGATTCCAGTATTGATGTCTTGTTGATGTCATTGTTTATGTCAGTGTCGATTCCAGTATTGATGTCTTGTTGATGTCATTGTTTATGTCAATGTCGATTCCAATATTGATGTCTTGTTGATACCAGCGTTAATGTCAATGTCGGTACTGATGTCTGCATTGGTTGATACCAATGTTGTTGCCAGTGGCAAACCTAATACAGATGCCAGTGATGTTCTATTGAGTGATGCCAAGACTTATGCGAGTGATGATGCTAATGGTGATGATGCTAATGGTGCTTGTGCCGATGGTGCTGATACTGCCATTGATGTTGCCTCCGTTCAGATATTAAATGACAAACACTTTTAGACAGCGTCACCGTACTAAAACTCCTGGATTGTACTTTACAAATTTCCACCTTCAAGTCTCAATGAAATAGTTCAGATACATTCTGTGAGTGCCGGGGATGCTGAATCTTCTCAGAATTCTCCCCCTGCCCATCACGTCCTAATCCCCCTCCTTCCACACCGCCCCTGTCCCTCCCCTACAATTACAGCAATCAAGAACGAGGAAATCCCTGCCCAAATAGATGATTAGGTTTGAGATCGTCTTTTCCCCAGTGTGAAATGACCACTCAGTAGAGGCCACTGGCCCCAGTTGACATTGTAACCAACTTAAGTCCATTGATCTGACCACGACTACTCGCAGTTGTTTGTCCATCACTGGCGTGAATAAGCTAGCAGCTCCTGTCTGGTTTGTTTGAGAGAAGTGGACATGTCTAGCCGTACGCATGATGGAGCATAAAGGAGGTAGATTCCGAGGCCTGATGTCTCTGTCTTGCAGACGTATTGCGTGGGAATATAACCACATTACAGACTGAGTTAACAACCAACATTAAACACTTCTGAAATAGGTTTACACAGAACAACATTTTACGGACTTGTACAACAGGGTCCTGTTGTCATGTTTGTTCACATGTACTGACGGTAAGAAGTAAGGTGACATAATACAATATTGCAGAATAATGTTGCGATAACAGAACTTTTTCTACTACTAAAACCCATAAAACAGACACTTTGCGGGTCCGTGCGCTTTAGACATTCAACCTAAAATTCACATTAACTGATAATGATAAAGAAAACCGTTAATATGCATACATATTGAACGACGAGTACCTTGTTGTTCACTGGCCAGAGTCTGACGCAACATAAACTATCACAGAGGGTGCATCAACCAATGGGCCCTGAGGGACCACAGTCTTTATCTTAATATGGAAGTGTCTGAAGCGCCGGCACTGGGCCATAAGAAGGAATACCGGAGTTAGGCAACAGTCAAAACACTAGTAGCACGAAGTACCAAACCAATTCCCACAGTTTGGCATTTCCAGTGGGTAACATAGAAAACGTTACTCGCTTGTAAGCGGCGTACATTGATTGGTTCAGGTAATCTGAAAATGACAGTAATGAGTGAGGTAAGATAAAATTATTCGGTCTGTGTATTTCAGTTTCCTTATGTTTTTTTTTCTCAATAACGACATGAGACATAAACCGTTATCTACATATGAAGTATTACCTCGTTCTAAGCATACACAAATAGATGAGACATGAGCAGTGTTAAGCTGCTCTGAAGCCAGTTTCCTCGGTTAATACTGTTGGCGATATGCTTAAAATAAATTCCTATCACTGTCATTCCGCACAAAAAACTAGTTTTGATATTGGAGTTTGCCTAAGGTAATTACACAAACTGAAGCCCCTTGATGTCTCCCACTGAGCTTCTAGCTATAACAAAACAGGGAGGCATATACTGTGTGTTTTGTTTAATGGAAAATCACTTTTACATAATATTTTTCAGACATTTAATACTTTTCGAGAAATATGATTGGTGTGCTGAAGTTATCATATGTCTCCCTCAGCCAGCATTTGTTTATTAACTGATTAAAATGCTTTTCTACGGTATGAACCTTACTTATATCCCTATCTTGGCTCAAATATAGATATTCATTTGATGGCAAACAGACCCCCAGGTCTAAAAATACAAATACTTCAACAATAAACAGAAAGATGTTTTTTTTCAGTTTACGAACAGATTCAAATAATTGTGATGGGAGAGTATTTGTGGCGATTTCTCTCTCTGTGACATTAAACAAGAACGAAGTGACTTTACATTCTTAATGTCATGTTATTTATGTGAATAGTTTCTATGGTTACTTGTCTAAACGATGTAGATTTCTGTGTAGTGTAGAATGACTCAAACGTCGTGGCCTACTCACATTGCAGGACACAACTATGTGAGTGTTAGTTTCTCTGACAGTTACTGGATTACATTTAATGGTTGCTGTCATGTCAGTGTCTACTGCCATTGACGAATTTGTTCACTTGGAGATAGATGATCAGTATATTTCGTTTTATTCTGTTTCTGATGAGGGAAAAATATCGGAAGTACCCGGGATAATAATAAAACTAAATCTGTTATTTGACCTGATGACAGTTTGCACAATGGCTTTGTCCTTATGACCTTTGGCTCATCTTGGATAAGCAGACATCTACGAAATTGCGGTCAGTTGAGAATAAGGCTGGGTTGGCGAGGAACATCAACAAACCTCGCTCGCTAACTGAAGCACGCACGCACGCAGGAACGCACGCACGCACTCACTCACTCGCTTTAGGTTATGGCAACTCTTTATCGAACCATTAACAAGTCATATGGGCAGTATGTTAATGACTTTTATCTTTATTTGTGTTGATGAAGCGTGCCTATCTATTCTTAGAAAAGAAATGTTCGAAAATACTAATGACACATTCGCCGAATGTCTTCTTGAATTATGATTTACATGTGCCGAGGTCTGGTGAACACCGATCTGTTCATGAAGTGATAGTAGCCGGTCATAAGCCGGGATATAACTGGAAATACTGACTGTGCAAAGTGGCGTCTCACTCATGCCTGAGGGTGACAAACTAGGGTTTGATAAAAAGGAGTATTTTGAAGCAATACATTAGATGTAAACCGTGATGACTTGCCACAATGAACTGAATACCTGTTTCTAATGACCATGTTTGAACGGTTATAATCAATTATCATACCTCACACACAAATGTCGCTTTGTGATTGGCTATGCACTCTTTACTTTACT
Source organism: Haliotis asinina (assembly GCF_037392515.1). Taxonomy (NCBI): domain Eukaryota; kingdom Metazoa; phylum Mollusca; class Gastropoda; order Lepetellida; family Haliotidae; genus Haliotis; species Haliotis asinina. The sequence goes on along the minus strand of NC_090290.1, from coordinate 9,953,461 downwards.
TTACTCTATTACTTTCAATGCACCCAGCGATTAATTTTTCCATGTAACCCGCTGGAAATGTCGAACTCATTTGTGACTTCGTGGTAGTAATTCTTTATCTCGAATAACATCGAATTGCGTATGATGTACGGAAATTACAGATGTTTTGCGAATGCAAATCGAAGGAAGGCGATAACTCTAAATTTCTATTTCTTGTCGTCTGCAAAAGCTAGCTTTGCTACAAAGCGTTCTGTACGCCTGAATCAAACAATAAAAAATTAACTTTGAGGTGTTAGGTTGATGCGTTGTTGTACCCTCGATGGTTTTTTTGCTTTTGTTTTTTTATTAAATTTAATTTTTTTTATATTTGTTTATCTTTTATTTATGACCCCCTAAGCCCTAAACAAATCAACCCATGTTCCCCTCGTGATCAGTGAACAATTTATAATGTGTGTCGCATTTTACAGAATCAATTTTATCTGACAGCTCACCATTTCGTGGTATCACTGTAATTGCAAAGCTCTGACACTCGGTACTCCGATGCAGCATGAGGATAGCAAGTTATCAGATTAAATGAATGAAAGAAATAAGACAAATAAATGCCACATAAAACAGAAATAACCACCTGACTTGGTGTTACTCCACTCCCTTCGGACACATCTATAAACATTTATGAAATGTGCAGCAAGAGCACATCTGTGATAGGGAACATCGACCAATGTAATAACAGCCCATGTCAGCACTCATGTAGCAACGAGCACAACAGTTGACAACTACACTCCCCACAACAATGCTTAACTCCATCTTACCTTTTAGTCCAGTAGCATTGCAGCAGCTTTATCCCTACAAGTCTACATTTCCATAAGTGAAGTATAACCGATCGCACATTCCTTCAGTCCAAGATTTCAGGGCGCAGGCGACTCTCGTACAAATGTAATTTGATTAAGGTGACAATATTCAAGGCATCAGTTAAGGTTTCAAAATGTTTTTATGTGCATACTTGAAGGATGTTCCAAATTTGACACCTCAGTGACTAAACTGGTGTCAGATCTGGAATATTGTTCCTCATTTTACACATAACTGGACAAAACAGTTTTGTCGTTAAAATCGAAAAATGCTATTCACTCATTCAGAATGTAGAAATTTTAAATTATTATTTATAATATTTCATTTCTTTAAAAGGTGTACTGTGTGATGTTGCGTGCCATAAACACGAGAACCAATTCAGGAGTATTATATATCGTGAGTAGCTCATTTCATTTGGATAAGAAGTTGACAAATTGCATGTCAGTCAACGTCAGACAAACATCAGAATCTGTCTGTTCCCATGGCAACGTGACACCGAGTTATTGCTGCACCATACACGACCTCACACACAACACTTAATCAGCCTCGTGCCCCTTCATCAGGTTTGATGGTGACGGTGGGGTAGCCTTGTGGTTACCGCGTTCGCTCTTCACACTTAAGACCCGGGTTCGATTCCCCACATGGGTACAATGTGTGAAGCCCATTTCTGGTGTTCCCCGCCGTGATGTTGCTGGAAGCGGCGTAAGTCCAACCTCACTCACTCACTCATTACGAGACTAGGTTTCATCACTTCAGTCTAGCAGGTGTTAAAACTGTGTTTGTTTTTTGTTTAACACCTCATATAACAACATTCCATTTTGGTGACGGCGGTCTATACATAATCAAATCTGAACCAATGACTGGTAGCATGAGCATCTGTCGAATCATTCTTGGATACTGCTTGTGGGACAACCCTCTTGCAACGATTTAAAGTATGACCTACTGACATTCTCACCTGAGTGTTCCCAGGGGATATTCTGAAAACGATACCGAACCTGTTCGACTTATTCATTTAAAGTGATTATGGTTATATACCTCTAGCAATACCCCACCAATGTCATGGTGGCGACAGTAGTATGAAATCGACTCCATACCTCCATTGTAACAACTTAGTTACCTGCTGACTGTTCTTTAGTAGCATAGTAAAAGTACGTTTCCAGCCCACGTAGGGTTTCAGCTCCGATTGTTATTATGCAAAAGGTTTTCATCACTGCTTTTGTGTTTCCGGAACTGTATTATAAGATGTTCCTAAGAGAAATTTATTTCGTAATATTGATAGAGTGAGTGAGTGAGTTTAGCTTTACGCCACACTCAGCAATATTCCACCTATATGGCGGCGGTTTGTAAATAATCGAGTCTGGACCAGACAATCCAGTGACCAATAACATGAGCATCGATCTGCGCAACTGGGAACCGATGACATGTGTCAGCCAAGTCAGCGAGCCTGACCACCCGATCCCCTTAGTCGCCTCGAACGACAAGCATTGTCGCCTTTTATGGCAAGTATGTGTTGCTGAAGGCCTATTCCACCCCGGGACCTTAACGGGTCTAATATTGATAGAACGTCATTACAGAGCATTATTTAAAAATGCATGGTCTCTTCAATAAATGATCTGTCAACCAGCCACAGACATGTGCTGCTTAGAGTAAACAGTCCAAGCTGACCTTCGATTTCGTTTTGAAGATGTAGATCTGCGGGATGCAGAGACAAAGCTGAAGATAAAGAAGATGCCATGCAACCTACGCAAGGCCCGGCGGGATAGCCTGTTGATAAAAGCGTTCGTTCGCCACGCCGAAGATCCGGGTTCGATTCCCCACATGGTTACATATTAAGCCGTTTCCTCACTCACTGAAACAGACAACGGAAGAGTCACTTGTTTGTGACCATCTGGGTATAAACCCAAATATTTGGAGTTGTATAAGCAAGAGTTTTTGCCACTGTTCGACCGTTCAATGGCGGAATACGAACTGCCTTGCTTCGTACAAGGAGCACTTCCCTCAATGTCGATAAAGGTGCGACACACAGGCGGGCATTTCATGTCTTTGCCTTGTTTCTTCTGATTTTTGTTACAGTGATTCGGTTTGGGCCAGACAAACCTAGTACGTTTGATTTGAAAAGTACCGTGGCATGACTGACAAAAAGTCATCGAAGTCGCGGCAATTGACTATACAGCGTTCCGTACCTTGTTGACGCCAGAATCCAATCATCTTTGAATACCTGCTCTTCCCTGTTGTATTCATTTATAATTTGGGCTTCACTAAATGTGATAAATCTGAGACTTGTATTTCTTTTGGGTTCCCCTCCCCATTTAGATGACACGCCGTAAAATCACTGTAAAGCGGCGTAAAACACTATCCACTTATTCACTTGAACAACACTGTATGCATTCGCTGTCACAAGTGCAGAGCCACTGTTAACTTCACGAATGCTTATATACATCACGTTATTATCATTTCCGCCTTTGAAGAGGACGCCGGTCAACAGAAACACATTGTAACCTTGACAAAGAGACCTAAACATGTTTGTGTTATGAACTCCACATCACACTTCCTGTGACGTTATAAGCAGTGCCGCTGATCAATACGTAATCCTTTTTGATATCGTGTTTTACGAGACGATTAGAGACATCAGCAAATTCCTGTTTACCCACAAGAAAATGAAACATACATTATTTACCTGTCAATCATAAATCAGTAAAACGAGTCCAAGGGAGATAACTGGTGCCGCGGTGCAAACGTCCATGTCAGCGAGGATACGACCGCAATCAAGTCTAGCACCTTAGGTTATCCGTCTTGGCTATTGAAGAAAATTGGTTTATTGCAATACTTTCTTGGTCCTGCTCCTGTCTGGGCCTCCACTTGATTGGCGGTGAAGGTTTTGTAATGATTTCAAAGAATCACTGTCAGGCAATTTGGCAATAATCGAAGGATTTGTTTCACACATTGCGCGCGTTTATGTTGCCTGTTGATCTTAGCTTGTCTGCTGTGAAAAATTTATTACGGTTCGCTGAGTGATTTAGTGGGGCCAGCAATCAGAGCTATTCAATCCCTCCGTTTGATGGCTGCTCATTCTTCTGTGTAAGAACAAACGAGGAAAATTTCAAAAGAACAGCAAGGAAGCGTTGTATATTGTATACCGTGATAGGGATACGTTTGAATCACATACTGTAATGATTTTGGCTTTGAGTTTGTTGATGCAAGACTAATGACAGAAAGCAATTGCTATATCAATACTGAAACATCTCCGTTAACTGCTAGTGTAGCTATTGCTCAGATAAATTCCCTTTATTGATCCTGTCAATACATGTTTCATTTCTATGTTTTGTACACAAGGGTATTGACCTTACATATTAGTATTCTAATTAATATTCCATCATATAAACACAGGTTTGGATAAATAGGTCTCAAATCGATGATACTGGACGCCAGTTGTATGTAGAACTTAACGCCGAATCATGACCGCTGATTATATTGGTAAGGTGGCAGTAGCACTGGATTGACTATACTGTTTCTACCAAATGGAAACAATATAATCAGCCCTTGATGTATGCCGTTAATGAATCGTAACAGAAAAGATCTATGTGCGGATTGTGATAGAAATCACGTCAGCTTTCAATAGCATCAGACGAAAGAAGGACAACTCACATTACAAAGAAAGCATTCCAATTCCACACAAGATGCATCACGAACAAGAAGCATCAAACACACGAAGCACCCCACAAAAGAATCATTACAAAAAGGAACATCCCCTGCGCGAAGCATGATATACAAGAGGCATCTCAAACAAGAAGCATCAGATACAAGAAACATCCCACACAAGAAGGATCACATATAAGAAACATCCACACCAGAACTATCCCACACAAGAAGCCTCACTTGCAAGAATTGTACAAGAATATCTGTCTATCTAGATCTATATATCTATCTAAAGCATATAAAAAGTATATATATATATATATATATATATATATATATATATATATATATATATATATATATATATATATATATATATAAAATACAAAAAAGCATCACAGACAAGAAGCACCCCGCACAAGACGTTCCCCCAACAAGAAGCATGCCACACAAAAAATATTCCACACAAGAAGCCTCACAGACAAGAAACATCCACACAAGAACTATCCCACACAAGAAGCCTCACATACAAGAAATGTACGCCCACGAAGCATCAACTACGAGAAGCATCACACTAAAAAGCATCACATACGAGCAACCATATCCATTCACATAAAAAGAGAAAAATAACATCTGTTAATTCAAATAATTTAAACAGTTTTGCTTGTAAGATCTTAGTCTTGTCTTATTTGTGACATCTGTTAATGTTACAAAGTATTACCCAGCCGAAGGCAACCATTAGCAACCTAAAGATTTTGCAAGTTGGTGACGACTCAAAAAATACTCCGAGATCTTCCCGAACAAAGTAATAACCTCCCCCAAACACACAAAAACTGGACATATCTGTCAAATTAAATGAACACAATGCATTATAACAAAATTCAAAACTAACAAACTTGCACGTTTTCCCATTTGAGAGTCAGAACAATATTCCTCTCTTCGCCAGCGTATACATTGTGTTTGTGTTCCCTGACGGTGAGGGCGTTGTGGCTTTTTCATCGATTATTATTCTGAAATGTATATGAAGTCAAACGAGAGCCGGAACCTTGCTAAGCAGCCCAGAATAGAAGATCAATCAGCATCTCGACAGGGACGCGATGTATGTTTAACTCCTCAAAAACATAATGAATTACAATTTTATGACATGTCACGTACTTTCTCCAAAATGAATCGCGACTTGCACCTCCGGGCCCTTTCGGTTCCACGTCAATCACGTTGGCTGACGTCGTAGCTCTATAATTTTCATGCACATTGAAAGTTCAGAGAAATTATTTAAAATTAGCAAACCAAAGCTTTTATCCATTTGATTAAAAACAGCCCATATGGAAATAAGGATGATTTCTTGAAGGTAAATGCTCTTAAGTGGAATTTCCGTTGATGAAAATTATTCTCTGGTGAAATATGCGTGAGTGTCCTTGCCAAAGGAATCAGGGTTCGTAGCTCACTTCAACCGAATTTTGAAAAATTCATTTGCATCGACAATCATATTCTAAATCCATTTTGACTGTCTTGACCATTTCATGGTCAACAAAATCGACAAAGCACGTTCCCCTCGGTGCCAAAGCATATAGTGATGATGACTTATTATATATAGATATGGATTCATTTATCGTTGGAGTATTTCACTTGTACTGCCTTCATGTTGTCACTGCTTGGAGAAATTAGGTGATTCCTTGTGCTCCTAACAAACCCGTCCTCGACATCTTGTCTGAATACGTTCCGATAATTCTACAATATACCCTGGATACATCTTCGGCCCGATAATTCTACTACCTCCACTTGCTGGCTTCCCATTCTCGCAGCACCCAATCAGCTAAACCCAGCGTTACAACCGAGCTTGCCAGTGACAACAAAGATCGAGATTGCAGCTGCGAAGATTTTTTCGCAGTGCGACTCAGATTTGGGGGCAATTATGCAGACAAATTGACAGATCCAAAACTTTAACAAAAACAGATGCAAGAACTCCTTCTACCTCTTTCAGATAACCTCTGCATGATTTGGGTTGCCAAGTGAAAAGTGAGTTGTGCTTGGTACGCTCTACTTCCCAGCGTACACACCTGATAACAAGCCATCCAAGGGTGGTCTTGTATTCATCTGCCTGAGACGTCGATGTATCCACGGTATAGTGGGGATTATCGAAACGTTCACCTTGGAGATATCGAGGATGCAACAGCTAACCATATTACAGTCGCTGTATTTGTCGAAGACGACATATCCATGCGGCGTTGACCGTTGCTTACAATGTCAGTGGTCGAGTCCAGATTTCGTTATTTACAGGTCGATATCATACTGCCAGGACATTTCTCAATGCAACGTTAATCCTATTTTCTACCATGACTCAAGAAAATACTGGATTCTGATTGGTTGTTCGGAAAAATTAGACGGCATCAATTCTGGATTGACGCTATCTGATTTTAGGCCGTTTCACCGCGCATGAACAAGTCTTATTGTGACAACTACTTCCATTTGACCACAATAATGGCGGGTCATAACAACAACAACTCCATGGATTTTGACGCGGGAATTTGCCACACAGATGTATGCAGTTCGAACGTTTTGGATTGAACATGCCTCTGATTTCACGGCGCTTCACTAAGCATGTATATACAAGATTGCCGCACTACTTTAGCTTGACGACCAACATGACTGATATGAGCACAACAGACGTGATGGAAATGCTGATAAAAAACATTTATTCAAACTTAAAAAATACAATTATATGATATTTCCTCCACAATTCTATGGGAATTTCACAATCATATTGCCCTCTATTATAAAAACATTCAATTACAATACAAAGCCCCTAACATAAACAATAGCTAACACATAAATCAGAATGTCTTGCCAAAATACACCCCTATCTATACAAAATTGTGCAGCAAAACGTTAGTAAACATTTACCTACCTGGAATATGGTATATATGTTTCCATTTAGAATGGGAAATTCGCAAGATAACGGTTCTGGCGAAACACCAAATTTATGCTACTCATACTCCATCATGTCACAATAATATCTTTTTGAAAAAAATGAACTACCGGAGTTCTGCTCTGCCATCATCCTCGCAAGGCAGTCACTGTTATGTTCATACACTTTGAGAAAAACTTGGCCTCAATACATCCATGATAAAAACAAAGTTTCCAGGAATCCCAAGTTAGTGGCCAGTACACACATTTTTACAAAACGGCACCGTCACTCTCTTGCCGCATGCTGGGGTGGAGGCAAGTACATGAAAGCACAGTCGACACTCGCCGAGCGTAAAAATCAACAGTTTTTGATGAGATACAGATCGTAGGTCTATCACAAAAGCATCTATTTTTCGATTCTGGAGGGTTCTGATTCGACATCCAGTCAAGTATTTTCCACTTTCATGTCAAATTTCAAATTTTCGCAAAATGTAAACACTCTCTCGTCCGCTATTTCAAGCTGTTGAGTAACTCTACTTCCATGAAAATAAGTAGGTCAGACGATTCCATTATTGTGTAACCAAAGGAGTAGAGTATCACGGGAAACACAACAATAGGCTGGTTTCAGTCGTGTAGAGTTGGGATAATAAACACAAACTCTTAGGCATTACATTATTTACTTGAACAAATTGTTGTTTGTTTTCTTTAGACAGAATATTTTTTATTTTGAAATGTTTAAAAAATACGAAAGGCACCAACCACTCCATTCACAGAAGAGATTAACTCGCCTCTCATCCCTTGCCGGATCACGCAGTGTCTTCCACAGAGCGAGGAAGTTCGATTTTAAATGGGTCATGGTAGAATGGAGATAAACCTACTGTGTTTGAAAAATCAGAGACATGCTGTACCGAATTGATGGCGAAAAAATATTACAGTTGAAACCTCACACTGCGCGTTCGGTTCCAATTGAAATTTAGTCGCCTTCAATTCAGTACAGCATGTCTCTGATTTTCAAACACAGTAGGTTTATCTCCTAAATGCCCACAGGAGGCTCACAAATGCACTTAGTTCTGAACTTGCTTGACTGTGTTGAATATTCCGTCACAAGGGACAATTATTTCAAATCAAGAACCATGAAGGACCTTTTTAGAAAATTCTCATTTAATTATTGCATTTTAAAAAGAATTAGATTTGTCGTCCGAATTGTAAATACATAAGTATCTTATGATTGGAAGTTAATTAGTAACTGAGATTGGTAGTGGCTGTATCCTCAAGGGGGGTTGAATTACCGTAAAATAATTGTCCTCCTGAGAGGGTACGTAAGTCCCAAAACATCTGTAGTAGTATTTCTGTCATTTAAATTTGTGGCTAATCTTGCATACAATCACCAGCAGCTGAGGGGATGGTGTAAATCCAGCTAGGGACCATGCAGGTAGCAGAAGTACTGTAGGTCCCCATGGCCTCTAGTATGGTGATCTACCTTCAGCTGTTGGCGATCTATAGTATAGCCTGTTTTTATGCTGTATTGTCTGAATAGTGAAATTAGTTTTAACTTTTCACGCTAGTTTTATTTCTTATTGTGATATGCTACATGTTTTACTGTCCTTCGTCGACAGGTTCTTTTTACCATATACATCAATTCCTTTTTTCAAGAATGTTCTCGTCACGATATGGTTGCAATACTGCCGATGTAACGTTAAATATTAACTCACTCACTCACTTAGTCCTGAACTCCAGGAAGATCACTGTTCGGTGGGGGTGTTATTGTAGCCTAGTGGTTAAATCTTACGCTCGTCACGCCGAAGACCCAGGTTCGATTCACCACATGCGTACAATGTCTGAAGCCCATTTTGTGTCCCCTGCAGTGATATTGCTGAAACAGTGTTAGAAGCAGTGTAAACCTAAACTCACTCAGTCTTTGTTCTGTGATACGAGAAGCTGGCTGTCATGAACAGAACGTACAGTTCAAATATAGGTGTTCTCACCGCGGTATATCAAGCGAGTATTGGTTGGCATTTACGTACTCGGAGACAATAGAATAACATATGTCATCTCTAATACGGGTATTAGGTCCTAGTATTCATTCACAAATTTAATAACCCCTTTTCTCATGTCTCAGAAAATAGAAACCTGAAGTTAACGTTACATCATATTTGATAGTGTTTTGACTGAACGAACAACATTTTTACATTTGCCAGAATCTGCTTGTAAACCCAGATTTATATGTGCTAACTTGAGCAACCTTTGAAAGGAAATCTTGATACTGTACATTTGAGAAGAACTGCGTGGTTACGCACTTACTGACTGGTGCAATTTCACACGCGATGTCACCAACACTTGTAATCATATTCATCCAGTGGATTGCTAACACTGCCACAGACTTTGTAATGAAATCCTAGGTGTTAGGGCTAAATAAAGTACTTTAGCGGATTAGCCCGAAAACTGGTGAACCAGTTAGGTTTTTATGTATCTTTGGTCAACGCAGAACCAATACTGTAACGTCAGTTGCATTCACATAATGCTAAAACACAATGACAGTTGTGCAATGATCTGCAAACCGCGGTGAAAACCCCTGTAAAGAAGCATTCAGAGGTGGTATCCTTTGGTATGGCAAACTTAGTCCTAATTGCAAATACTCTGATTAATGACGTTAATATTCCAGACACCTCCGGTGAGCTACGGAGCCTGTGACGTCATGTTGCTATATAGAATGTTTGGGTAACGTCCTCACAACTTCGTTTGTTTCGTTTCCAGAGTTTTCCAGTTTCAGCAGCCGTCACCATGACGCTTGTTAAACCTACCAGGATGTTCACGAATGGCTTTATCCCTACCTGTTTAATTATCGGAGGGATGCTGGGTAAGTGGAATGCATTTAAAATAATACATTAATATAATACAGTAACTTTTGGATTAACTTTTGATTTTCATTGTTGATTTTTCGCTGTAAACCATGTTATCTCGAAAGGTTCATTATGAACAAATACGATATGTCGTCCTCTGTTCATGACGTCACAAATCACATGACAAAATCTGACAAATACCTTCAGTGAAATGCTGTACACATGTTTATAGACAGGAGAAAATGAGAAGACACAGTTGCATGAAATCTGCATAACGTATTAAATATTAACATTATCAGACCATTCCATCAGAAGATAAACTAGTCTCATTCATTGCACTTGACAATATAGACGTGTAAACTAGTCTCATTCACTGCACTTGACAATACAGACGTGTAAACTAGTCTCATTCACTGCACTTGACAATACAGACGTGTAAACTAATCTCATTCACTGCACTTGACAATATAGGCGTGTAAACTAATCTCATTCACTGCACTTGACAATATAGACGTGTAAACTAATGTCATTCACTGCACTTGACAATACAGACGTGTAAACTAGTCTCATTCACTGCACTTGACAATACAGACGTGTAAACTAGTCTCATTCACTGCACTTGACAATACAGACGTGTAAACTAATCTCATTCACTGCACTTGACAATACAGACGTGTAAACTAGTCTCATTCCCTGCACTTGACAATACAGATGTGTAAACTAATCTCATTCACTGCACTTGACAATATAGGCGTGTAAACTAATCTCGTTCACTACACTTGACAATATAGGCGTGTAAACTAATCTCGTTCACTGCACTTGACAATATAGACGTGTAAACTAATCTCATTCACTGCACTTGACAATACAGGCGTGTAAACTAATCTCATTCACTGCACTTGACAATACAGACGTGTAAACTAGTCTCATTCACTGCACTTGACAATATAGGCGTGTAAACTAATCTCATTCACTGCACTTGACAATATAGGCGTGTAAACTAATGTCATTCACTGCACTTGACAATATAGGCGTGTAAACTAATCTCATTCACTGCACTTGACAATATAGGCGTGTAAACTAATCTCATTCACTGCACTTGACAATATAGGCGTGTAAACTAATCTCATTCACTGCACTTGACAATATAGACGTGTAAACTAATCTCATTCACTGCACTTGACAATATAGGCGTGTAAACTAATCTCATTCACTGCACTTGACAATATAGACGTGTAAACTAATCTCATTCACTGCACTTGACAATACAGACGTGTAAACTGATCTCATTCACTGCACTTGACAATACAGACGTGTAAACTAATCTCATTCACTGCACTTGACAATATAGAGGTGTAAACTAATCTCATTCACTGCACTTGACAATATAGGCGTGTAAACTAGTCTCATTCACTGCACTTGACAATATAGACGTGTGAACTAGCCTCATTCACTGCACTTGACAATATAGACGTGTAAACTAATCTCATTCACTGCACTTGACAATATAGACGTGTAAACTAGTCTCATACATTGCACTTGACAATATTTTATTTCGTGCTTCACTGCAAATTTACCCCAAGGTATTTCTAACCTTATTACGAGGGAACCCTCAAAGTTCCCTCGAATTTCGACATTAACTCGAAGGGAGACGGATAGATGAAAAAAGGAAAACTCAAAATACCAGAGGGTCAGGATTAAACAGACGTACGTTCCCTGTTAAATACAGTTTGTCGGTTTTACGTAGATTGTATGATGACTAATGCATGAATATGCCAAACAATGTCAAAGGTCACATTGAATTGCCGATTACCTTTCTGGCGTATTTCTAATTCAGCTCATGTCGTTCCAGCATTGGTGACTTGCAGTGAGCAGGAGTACAGACTAGTGCGGGACATTCTGAAGACTTACGACAAGAGGATTAAACCCTTCGTCAACGGTTCGGGTGCTTTGAACGTTACAATGGGCGTGGCCCTGGCCCAGATCATTGACATAGTAAGTTCAAAAACGTTTACGGGCAAATGTTTGTCACATGTCCACATTTCGCAAAGTGTCTGAGGTGACTGTTCTTCAAGACACAGTCAGCCATTTTGCATTACATTCCAACACGGTTGCATCATACCTCAGAATCACCCAAACGCTATCTCGTCATCTCGTCATCTCGTCATCTCGTCATCTTGAAGGAGAATAGCACAAGGTGTGTGTAAAAGAACAAAAAGACGGGAGATGTCAATTCTTTTGATGCAAGTCTCTTTATTGAGTGCTATGCTTACATGTAACGATAGCAATGGCAAGCAAAAATATACTTATATTTTGCCAGTCTTTGTCAATGGGTGTGTTGGGGATGGGAGTCGTGCGTGTCGGGTCGTTTGTGCCACCGGTAGATCAGGATATGCCTACCCTTCACAGGAACACCTGGTGTTATCGCTGATTTTGCTGTTGTACTCTATGTCCTAGAAACAAGTATCAGAGCTTCAAGACTACTTGTTAGATTGTACCAACAAGTACCAACAAGTGTTTATACACGATACCCTACCGAATACATTACCATCGATTAATTCTTTTAGCCACAAGTAAACATCAGTATATACTGTTTTAAGTATATCTCTGCAGCTGATGCAGCTGAGTAGAAATGTCCTGTGTTAGACATTCCTGGATAAACAGAACTGATACGGACAGGTCCCCAATGTCATGATAATATCTGACATTTGCAAGGACATGATCTGCCAGTCTCTCGTGTACAACCGATCTCCGTCCACTGAAAATAACGGAGCAATTGTGAGGTTAAGGTCTAATCAGGTTGGCAAGGTCCCTTCTGACCAGACATGACCTGCACAGGAATGGTTAGCAGCAAGGATTGTACATACCGTTAGTCTGACTGCTGTCATTGCTATGGTCCTGAAAACGACTGTGTTTGTGACTCTAGCACGTATGATCACGAGTGGAATCTACGACTACTATTACTACTACTACTACTACTACTACTACTACTACTACTACTACTACTACTACTGCTGCTGCTACTGCTGCTGCTGCTGCTGCTACTACTACTACAACTACTGCTACCACTACAACTACTACTACTACATCTACAACTACAACCACCACCACTACTACGACTATACTAATACTACTACTATACTAATACTACTACACTACTACTACAACCACTAAAACTACAACAGCTACTACTTACTACTACCACTACTACCACTACTACTACAACCACCATCCTCTACATCACCAGAGCAAATCTGTAGTCTAACATGCATCCCAAATACTTCTGTCATCTTCAAACAAATGGACTGACACGTCCACTCAACGGAATTGAAAAATCTGCTACAAATAGTTACAGTTTTTCATATAAATAATCATCACCATTTGATAATAGAATTACAAATTAAGAAACATTATGCACATTTCGAATTGGTACCAACGTTTTATAGAAGACGTTACATTTACATTTTAAATTCAAGATACTGCGATAAACGTAAAATCACACCTTGGATTCCTAAGGTAAAATCAGTCTTGTAGGCATCTGTGATCGGAGGCCTTCATGGCGCCCCAGTTGATGCCGAACCGATATTAAAAGACAGAAAGACTTGTAATTGAATCCAACAATCAAATGTGTTCATTCTGTTGCGATCAGCGAGGTACATTTCGGCGATGTGGTGCTGATTAAAACAGACGGTTGCCTATTCTTCCCGTTTAGCTTGGAGACACGGGTGTTCTAGGAAGGAGTCATTTCAATCCTGAAATAATCCAACTAAATCTACCAAGTCACAGCGAATGGAAATGAATGTTCCGGTTGACTCATGCCCTAGTCATCGTAGACGAAGTCGCGTGTAGTTCGATGTCGTTGCTGGTTTTAATGAAGGGGGATACATTCACGGCGAATCTATTTATATCAGGTTACGACAAGCCATTGTGTAGCAATGAACTTGACTTGACCTCGTGGCGCTGGGATCACGACATGAATTGTGCGTTGATGTGAAGCGAGCGCTGGATAATGACGCCTGTTATCGGGCACTCAATAAAACGACATCGTTTTGTCGTTCATTTAACCGATTTTCGACCTTTTATCTTCGGTCTTTTGATGATTTTGATTAATCAGGTTTATAAAAATAAATGTTATGCCCGGTTTGGTGATTAGAGAAAACATGACATGCACTGGAACAACGCTGGGCAGAATGACATCGACAACAAACTATGTTTGTCTTTCAGCCCAACTGAAAGTGAGTTTCAAAAGTCGCAAAACTATTTCATCAGAAACATCGTCAATATCCAGATCTCGCTGTATGATTCCGATAATGATGATATACATGTAGTTTATTTTGTCTAAGAAAGGTGGGCGTATCCTTCCCACGAAAACACAGGTCATAAACACACGCAAAGGCAAATGAATTAGACCATTGAGTGAAAGGTGAACCAAACTAATTCTGATCCAAAAAAATACACAAAAAATAAAAAAGAAACAAGCACGCACGCACGCACACACACACGCACACACATACACCAAAAAACCCCAAAACAACCCACCCAAAAACAAACAAAACAAACGAAAAACAAATTAAAAAAAAAACAAAAAAAAAAACACCCCCCAAAACACAACAACAACAAAAAAGACACACACATGCAGGCCCAGAAAAGCCACGTTTTTAAGTTGCCTATCAATGCCATCCAGATTGAACGTTATGTTTCTCTTTAAGCTCGGAATATTTGAGGAAACAGCTTTAATCTTAGTAGAGCTTTTCTTGGGCTCAGAGCTACTGTGTGGGGGCAATTGGTCTGTTTGATCGACTGTAACATTTCTTTGAGCGGTGTTGCTTTAAACACAAGTCAATAGTGAGTAGTTAAGTCAAACTGGCATGTAGCTTTCTTGATCATGCCAGTGCCATCATTGCAACCTTTTAAACAGCGTTTACGGTACGATGATTGTTGAATCGGTCATTTCATTCTATGTTTTCGCTTTGTTATTTTCTAAAAAAAATCATACGAATTTTGAAACCAAATGGTGTTAATCGATTAAAAAAAATAACCTTATTAGTTACATGGTTGACAAATTAACTTTTTATTTTGCAGGATGAAAAGAATCAAATTATGACAACAAATTGCTGGATAAATCAGGTGAGTTGGTGAAACGAACTGTGTGGTCACACTGAATGAATTTAATCAGTTCCTATAATTACTAAATACATGTTGGCGATGGAGTAGACCAGTGGCTAAAACGTTCGATCGTCACGCCGAAGGCTCTTGTTTGATTCCATTTCTAGTGCTCCTCGGTTGAATGCTGCTATTAGCGGCGTGAAACTATATTCACTCACTTGCTAATACATGCTCCAAAGCATCATGATGTATCAGTTTAAACTTAGACACGGCTGGCTCTTTCGTCATATGCGTCTGAATTGGTTATGAAGAGTTATGTCCCATGGGGACACATGAGATCATGGGATAGAATCGCGTTGCGGTAATTATTCAAGGTGTCTCAATACCAAATCAGTGCTAACTGGTTTCACCGTGGTTGCGAACGTATTGGAATACCTTCCAACTTCCAGCCAACATCAAGTTGACAAGTCGTTATACAACTACTGGCAAACAAGGATAAGTTGGACCGGCAATAAGCAAACCCACTTCGTTTGTGAAAAGGGGTGCAGATTTAGGCTGATGCACGTGCAGTTCATGACGATAAAACTAATTCCGGACATAGCTGCACACGTCTTTCTCATAAGACCTCCACGAGGTCGCTGTAGCAGCTACATTTGTTCGCGGACAACTTGGGTCCCCTCCGCTCACAATGGCAATTTTAAGCGCCAGTGGGCAGCACTCTTACATGCGACTACGGGTCAATTGTCAGGTCGGTGCTTAACTTATCCTTATTTATCCAGAATATTATCGAAAGCAGCCTTGCGCCTTTCACGCTCCGCCATTACCTACTCACTCACCGTACCATTAAGTGAGATATACCTGTTTGTCTCATGTTGACGTGCTCACTGTCACACTGAATCAGGGAAAAGTGCAGTTTTGTAATACTATATAATATTAAACGTTCCTCACTGGTGACCCGTGAAAGTTCGGGGTAGAATAGACCTTCAGCAACCAATTAAAGGCGACTATGTTTGTAGTAAGAGGCAACTAAGGAAATCGGGTGGTCAGGCTCGCTGACTTGTTCACGGTTCAGATCGATGCTCATGCTGTTGAGCACTGGAGTGTTTGGTCTAGACTTTATTTACAAACGGTCGCCATATAGCTGGAATATTGGTGAGTGCGTCGTATAACCAAACTCACTCGCTCATCACTGGTACGATAGTGGGAATGAATGTAAAGAGAAGAATGTATTCTATGATGTAACTTCTCGTACTGTATGACGGTCAGCCAGTGAATGTTTTACACGTTCTACGTGCCATGCATGAACAGTATCTCAGTCATGTTTTTTTAACCATAGGGTTGGATTGACAAAAAGTTGTCCTGGGTACCAGAGAAATACGGAAACATCAGCGTAATAAGAATTCCATACGATTCAATATGGCTGCCGGATATAGTACTATACAATACGTAAGTATGTCAACTCCTTACAGAGACGTTACTATTGAGGCTCGTGTTATGAAAACCAAACGAGGTTGGGAGCTGGTTTATTGAGTTTACGTTATGTGTATGCCACATTTCATTCGATGAAACGAGCATCAGATCTATAAATATATTAACCATTAGGCTAAACGACCCTTCTGCACCTATTACCTATTTTCGCCCCATTTCACTTACGCCATACCACATGTACTGTCAAAAACAAACCATGCATAAAAGTATACTTGGATTTCTTCATAATGTAGAGAAGAGAAATGAATTGGTTGATCTATTAACATGATTTTAGCAGATTACTTGAAGTCAATGAAATTACTGAAATGTCAACGTAACACACTTAACACAGACAACACCCGCAGGACTGGTGTAAAGAGTGAGGTCACAGTGACCCAAAGAACACAGGGATTATGTCTGGTTTGTCTGTATCAGCGGTAGAGCGAGGCAGCATTGGTATATCTCAGTTTGGAGCCCATCATTAAGTTAATATTGCATGAAAGTTTCCATTGTGGCATACAACACATACATGTCAGATATATTAACGCCTGTTATTCTTAACGGAGTTGAAACGCAAGATCACTGATTTATGTTTACTTCCGGTCCAGGGCGGAAGTGACAAGTAAGGAAATGTCAAGCGTCAGCACCAATGTCATCGTGACGTCAGACGGCAACGTGACGTACCTGTCAATGGTCATCTACAAAAGTTCCTGTTCCATTGACGTTAAACACTTCCCCTTCGACGAACAAAACTGCAGTATGGAGTTTTCGTCGTGGACGTACGATGCAACGTCTCTCAATATCATGAACGTCGGCGAGGAGGGAGATACGTCGAACTATATTCCTAGCACGGAATGGCATCTAGTCAAATACGTACAGACACGTGACCCTGTGTTGTTTTCCTGCTGTCCGGAGCCGTACATTTTCATGAAATATTTTGTCCTCATCAAACGGAGACCGCTGTTTTACTTGTTCAATATGGTGATGCCTTGTCTCCTCATCACCATGGTTGCTCTGCTGGGATTCTATATGCCCAATGACTCTGGGGAGAAAATTTCAATGGGAATCACCACTCTGCTATCAATGACAGTGTTTTTAATGATTGTAGCCGAACAAATGCCCCCGACGTCGGATTTATTACCTTTAATCGGTATGTATGTTCGGTAACCAATGTTCTCTGCAGTAAAATACCGTTTCTGTGTTCAAGACATTCCGAAGGGAATCTGGTTATTTATCCGGTTTGTTTATGCTGGTTTCATGTACTTAGCCCTGTTTGTGCAACAAGGCTGGGACATAAAGGTCGTAAACCAGATTTACTTTCAACTTCTATTATGGGGCAGTTTTATTGTAGTTGTGGACGATATCGTTTCGCGAAGATCAAGAGATTGATGAAATTATCGGTAGTAAGTAGTCAGAAGTAACTGTAAACAACGACTTTGCAGCAATATGAAACTCGCACTTGTTCTGCGTGTACTGAGAGACTATAGCAATCAATGTCCTCGCAGCAGCGGCGTAAAACTATATCCTCTCCCCGTTGTCTAAAGCAAGAAGAAGGTTACACAGATAACATTGTTGCCATTTGAATGTTAAGTGTATGTCCTTAAGTACCTTTAATCTAAATATGTCTATGTTATTTTATTATATGTATGTAAAGCTCTCTTTTTTGCGAACTGTTAATCTATTTGCTTTTGTTGTACGCTGTTAGAAGTTCTGACCTTCATTAAAAAAACAACAACCATCATTTAGGCACGTTGTTGTAGCCAAGTGACTATAGTATAAACGTTTGCCTATTTCCAAAACCCTGTTTTGTTCGCGATGTGGATACAATGGTGTTTTCATTTGAAATGACAGTACTACAATTTACATTCATTAGCCATGTGGCTAAGGCGTTTATCCATCACGTTGAATGCCTAAGGCTGATTCTCTAAAAGTGGAGGTGTGAAGATCCCCTAGGTTGTGATAGCACAACAAACGGCGTAAAGCAACACTCATTCACTACTTTGTCCAGTTTAAAACTATATTGTGGACTCTCGTCGTGTCGTTTCAGTGAATGCTGTTCTGTGTTGCAGGTCTGTACTATGGGATTACTATAGCGATAGTGTCGTTCGCTACTGGCATGACAGTGTTAACGCTCAACATCCATCACAAGGGAGCAAGGGGGCAGGAGATTCCACGGGTTGTCAAGATCATATTTTTTAATTACCTCGCCAAAATGATGTTTATTAAGATAGACCTAGCGGAGTCACACAGTGCCCCTGTTGGAATGGTAAGTTTGAACTACTGGGGAATCTCGGAAAACATGACCATTGTTCTCCACAATAAGTTCCAGTTGTTACCCCGTCTAGGATAGAATTAATATTGTTGCAATACCATTATCAACACTTGCACAATGAATTTGATGGAGGATCTCATACATCCCAGTCGCATAGGACCATCGTTTAAAAGTGAGAAGGTGAGAGATAAGAAGTGAGTGTGTTTAGGTTTACACCGCACTCTGCAATATTCCACCTATATGTCGGCGGTCTGTAAATAATCGAGTCTGGACCAGACAATCCAGTGATCAACAACATGAGTATCGATCTGCGCAACTGGGAACCAATGACATGTGTCAACCAAGTCAGCGAGTCTGACCACCCGATCCCGTTAGTCGCCTCATACGACAAGCATAGTCCCTTTTTATGGCAAGCATGTGTTGGTGAAGGCCTATTCTACCTCGGGACCTCCACAGGTCTTTATGGCAAGCATGTGTTGCTGAAGGCCTATTCTACCCCGGGACCTTCTCGGGTCTTTGTGGCAAGTATGTGTTGCTGAAGGCCTATTCTACCTCGAGACCTTCTCGGGTCAGAGAGTTATGGATGAACAAAGTTTTTGTCTAGGCTAAGCGAAGTTTCGATGCACTTTTGTGCATCGTTGTGAAGCAAGTATGGTTGTGACATGTTATATTTGGGATTACAAAAAATCTAGAATGTCTGTGAGATGAGTCACCGCACCCCCAGAGTCAGTGGAAGTCGCGGTGGTTGAGCGGGCTACACGAATGACTTTGTGTGCCGGCGAATAGGTGCCTGACGCTGAGGGTGAGGCTTCGTCTCTCGGATGGGACTCAACTGAAAAGAATACAAGAAAGTGTAATATAAAATATAATAATATAAAATATGTTACCAGTTGCCCACCTTCTAAATGGCATTGTGTAATCATGTATGGGTGTGATAGAAACCATGGTACACACACACACACACACACACACACACACACACACACACACACACACACACACACACACACACACACACACACACACACACACACACACACACACACCACACCACACCACACACCACACACACACACACACCACACACACACACACACACACACACACACACACACACACATACACATAGCAGATAATTTGAAAACAAGAAGTCTGTTGGGATGTCCAGTAACAGTGAGATGAAGCCAGTGAAACGTGATTGTCTGTCTTGTATTGTATCTGTATCGAAACGTCGTATCACCGGAATAAAAAAGGACTTCATCCATAAAGTTTCCACCTATCTGACTCACCAACTTCTGAATATGTCACTAAAAGAAGTTTCGGAGGGTCAGAGTTTCTGATCTACATCTAACTCTGATCTAAGGGAAACAACTCAAAATAGTATACACGCGACGTGCAGAGAAAACGTCCGGGATAATTACTTCGTAATACTGGTACAAGAAACAAAGAAACACTTACACAAACAAGCTGCTATTTTTTTATGTATTGCAAACAGGTAACTGAGATGACATTGGTCTATTTGTTTAAACCACAACCATCCCGTGAGGTCAAAACGTTCGGAGTACTCACAATCTAAAATTGTGAAACAACAATGCTACTAGTAATATTGCATACACTGATCATTCATGTAATACCTGAGAAAGTTTCAACCCCTTGCAATATTAAAATTCACGATAAGTGGAAAACAGATACCGTACTGATATCATGGAGAATTCAAAAACGGGGTGCAGAACTGTAGTTCATGCCTTCACACTAGAGGGAACCACCGCAAGCAGAATCCGCACGTACACTGATCAACGGGCACCCAATGATGCATAACCTTCTTTTGAAATTTGAAGACTCCCTGGCGCGAAAGCGAGTGAAACCAGTGGCGACCTCCAGGTTATAAGGGGGAGGTAAATTGTTTCGAGAACTCCTAGTCTCAAAAGGGGGAGGGTTGGGGTGGGTGGGGTAGGTGAGTGTCGGTCTTCCAGTTATCACAATATAAATACTATGTTTATTTCATTTGAAATGAAATATTCCTGTGCTTCAAATACTCAATAATTAACACCCGGCAATTGACCAACACATGATGTTTATCGACATTGTAAACCAAAAAGTAAACAACGGTGGTTTTACTGTCTGCACTTGTTTACATCGAGTAGGAGTACAGCAGTGAAGTGTCATCAGCTGGCCGTTTCAGCTGGTTCCCATGGTAGCATCGTTCTAACTTCACGTCACAATATGATTTGAATGACGTCACCACTGTTGGTGACACAACAAAACAATTCTTTACGTGTCAATACGCAGTGAATAGTCTTGCAGTTTCCGGTAATCTAATACCAATTGATCATGTTTTTCAGCCAATCAGATTACAGAGCACAGTGACTTTTGGTTTACAATTTACAATAACCTTTAAAGTCCTCGACCTGTTGCATTCATGAAAACGGAACGTCTGTTCAGTCAGACTTTAATACTTCATAACATCCAAGTATTTCTTTTATTGGTAAATATATATTGAACATATATATGCTTGAAACATTGAATACTGTCTGTTTCATCTAGTCACAATATCGCTTAATGGAGAATCTTGTTTCGGTCTCAAACAATACAATACAGTTCCAATACAGCTCCAGGTATGAATGGCTACTAAGGGGATGGGGTGGTCACTGAAGTGGTTTACATAATATTATGCTACAGCCTCCCAAATGCGTAGATCAATGCTCATTACGTTAGCCACTAGGTTTTCTTGCCAAGACTCGACAGTTTGCAGACAGGGGCCATACAGCCGTAATACTCCTGTGCGCGACGTCTCACAACAAACAATTAAAAGGCAATATTATCGTTAGAGGATTCGTTAGAGTGTACAAAACAAACATATTGGTAACACTAAACATACGTTTTGTCTCAGATATTCGGAGCTTCTTTATCAGCATATTTAACTATAATATACTGAACAGCAAAAGAAACGCAACTCTGTTTTTGTCGAGTTTTTGAAATCGAAGGCATAAACATGGACGCTTACTGTGCGATTTCATTTTTTCGAATCTGACGTTTCTTTTGCTGTTGGTATAATTTTGTAAAAGGAAGGTGTCCACAACATTTTTCAGGAGTATGGATCTCATTTTTCAGCATCAAGTTCCAACTACAGATTACTATGATGTGTATGACGCAGATAAACTGCCGAAAAATGGCGGCCTTTCTCCGCGGTTCTCCCGGAAATTGCCCACAGGGGGCGCTACATCCGGCAGTGACAGCACGGAAAGACAGTTCATGCGGGTTCTACAAAAGGTGTACCAGACAATAGAGAAAAACGAAATGCGATTGGCTGAGCAAGACAGGCGTGATCAGCTAAAGTTGGAATGGCAACAGTTGGCTCTAGTTTTGGATCGTCTTCTAATGACAATATTTATCATTGTCACCGGATGTACGACTGCAGGAATATTCCTTCCCTCTCCCCACTCAACAGCGTTTGGAAGTCCATTCTGAAGAAATTACGATGATTGTTTTGAACTTCCGGTCAAGGATCAGGCAATTCCATACGTGTTCATGTCTACTCGTTTGTCTAGACAGTGAAGAATATGGTCATCCTTTACGTTACCATGATTTCCAATGAAATTATGTTCAAAAGATATCGTACTGGTTGTTCTTGAATTTCTGTTTCTGTGGATTGTATTTTCTGAACTATGCACACATAGGAAAGTGTCCAGAAAGATTTCTGTGAGGTCTTAACCGGAGGAACAGCTGCGCATACTCTGAGAAACATTCGTTACATCGATTGTACATTTGTTCTTGAAGACACTTTGTATCGTCACCTGACCTCAGACCACAAACCTCAGGTCTGGACCTGCCCTCATCTGGACATTTGTTTACATTGAAAGGGTTGATTTTCTGAGGATAGGACAGATTTTCTCGACAATGTTTGAAATCCATCCCGATATCCGGACACACCTCTGTATACCCTGTTCGTTAAGAATCGAGTTTCTGGTACCGGATACCTACGTATACAAATCCTCCGGGAATCACGGTCTCCGTCAGTTGATGCCTTGAAGGATACCTTACTACTGAGTATGCAAAGTGTGGACGGATTAATACCTGTTTAGTGGAGTTTCAGATGGATTTAAGGAACAAGATGGCGAGTGAGTCTATTAGTTGTTGGAGACAGACTGGGAAGAATAACAAGCAGATGGTACAGTGATAACTCGTCAGACTCAGTGTCACAGAACCCGTCAATGCAGGGTCGTTTGACGTCACATGGCGTCTCGGGGAGAATGGAACAGCGCAAGAAACAGGTCAGGTCAATAAAGAGGTGTCCATTCAAAAGGTATTGTTGAAAGCGCACAACACGACTGCAAGATGCTTGTATACATTGTTTGGCATGTCGTAAATCAAAAGATTTACACTTTCTTCCGAGTATCAGAGTTTGAGATGTATGTGTATATTTTATTGCAATTTCATAGATATATTCAGTCTTGTGTATTGGTATATGTGATGAAATGGGATTTATGATCCGTTGATTTTCAAATGTTCTAAAAATATGCACATATTTGTATGATATCTATATTGCAGCATTTACAAGTTAAGAAAATGTTGTATTTATAATTATTTCTCACCCGTCTATTCTGTATTGGTTGTCACTATCGTCAGTTTGCTAGTTGTATCCACCTGTATTTGTTTGTAACATCTACCTGTTCATGGTGTAATTTTGGATCCTGGATATCAAATTAGGTGCTGACGACAGATGTGCGCGTGCATAGTAGAGTTACGTTTAATATATGAACATACTGGAGTGATCCGTGGTGACTCATTCATTGTAAAATATATTCATACTTTTTATATATATATTGCCCAAACTGACAACAATTACAAAATGTTTCATGTCCATCTGTATGGAAAATATGCATTTTATTGCCGCTGCAATTTGTGCTGTAGGAATGTTGTGGTGACATCCAGTGATCTTTTTTTTATGGTGGTTCCATTGCTTTCAGTGATTGTCTTTTTTAGCTTCTTTTTCAGAATTTGATGTAGCATATCACACAGTTTGACAGCTCTATGAAATAAATGTTTAACTTCAGATCTTTTTGAAATGAAGTTTGTCGAGGATGGGACGGGAATTTGTCTTCGTGGACTAGCAGTGTGAAGTCACATGGAGCTGGAATCGTGTTTCGCCACACGCTTCTGTACATATTTGCCTCACTACCTCCAACCTCTTCCTTGGGCTATTAGGGTGGCGTACGGGTGCAGGGGTATGTCAGAATGGTTGCATACTGGTGTCACACGATGGTGGGTGGAGCCTGACGACGATCAGATCTCGCACTGGCGAAGTACGGAAGACTCGACTGGGATATCGCATTGTTGGTTGACGTCTGACGGGTTTAAAGTTTGGCAAAGTTGGGGTTTCACGTTGGTATAAGGAGTCTTGGAAATTTGGCATCTCGCATTGGTGGCTGAAGTGACATCGTTGGGATCTGACACTGGTGGGTGGAGTCTGAGAAGGCTGGGATCTTACATTGGTGTGTGGAGTCTCAGTTCGGAGCTCACACTGATGGCCGGAGTCTCAGTGCGGATCTCACATTGGTGGGTGGAGTCTGACGGGGTTGTTATCTCACATTGGTGGATGGAGGCTCAGTATGGAACTCACATTGGTGGATGGAGTCTCAGTATGGATCTCATGCTGGTGGATGGAGTCTGACAGGGTTATCTTACATTGGTGGCTGGAGTCTTAGTGCGGAACTCATAGTGGTAGGTGGAGTCTCAGTACAGAGCTGATATTGGTGGGTGGAATCTCAGAACGGATCTCACATTGGTGGATGGAGTGGCAGTATGGATCTCGCATTAGTGCGTCGCGACTGACAGGGCTGTTATCTCACATTGGTGGTTAGAATCTCAGTACGGACCTGACATTGGTGGGTGGAGTCTCAGTACGGATCTCACATTGCAGGTGTACAGAGTCCCAGTATGGGTCTCACGTTAATGTTGTACAGGACGCTCTGGATCTCTCAAAGGTATTGCACGGTATGCCCAGTACGGATCGTACAATGGTGGTGTAAGGGAGATACCTATACGAGGAAGCGACATAACACAGTGCACTTAACTGGGCACAGCTGCGTCTCAAGATTCCGAACCTCATATTTGACTGGTTCACAATGTCTGTCAGCACCATGTGGTGAAAAACATATTCATGCCATACATATATTCACCCTTCTCGTCCCATGGTGTACATTATATCCCCAACCATCTATGTTGCTAGTAAGTCAGTGAATTAACAGATTAGGCGTCTATGTGCCGTGATAAGATTCCACGTTGCTCATTGTTCGACCAGTTGTTTCGTCGGTGCCATACCCGACTATTCAAGTCCATGTAAAACATCTTCTCGCTAGGTTTCCCACACAATGAAAATCAATATCCGGTTTGTTTTCACCAGCGAGGGCGAATTCTGAGGTACAGTTGTTGTATGTCTACGGTGCAAACATAATAATACCCGCCTCAAAATGTCTTCTTTACTTTACAGATAATGTTTTTAGTCATTTCAGGGTTGGTTTATCTTGGCATTTTTATGAAATCAGAACTTAAAAACGTGTCATTACAGTGTACTTATATTATATGTTTGAATCGCATCATTGGACCGTTTGGGGAAAATCGAAGGCAAGATTCCATCGAAAAGTTTCAAAACAATTACGTATAGTGTATGATAATGATAAAAGTATAAAGCCATGAGATTTCGCTTCGGTAAGTCGCATTTCGTCAGGGACTAACATACTGAGCTTTACATATCAACTCAGTTATTTGAAAGTCGCTTGTTTCAGTTCAACTATTTAATGTAAATGATCAGTTGTTTGAGGGAGGGTCTTGGTTTGTTCATACAGTTCGTGTTTGTTTCCAATGTTACATACAAGAAACTCGTATCACAGGATTGTATTCATAATTGATGAACGTATACATTAAACCCATTCAGTTCCAAAATAACTGCAATGTGGCTGTTAATATTTCTCAACATCCATCCTTCCAATACACGGTGTTTACAATTCCTGCCTACCCGACCGTCCGGAACGGTCTATTTTCATCTTGGACGGTCTAATTTCAAAAGTTGCCAGTCCGGTGATCTGGTAGATATTTTACCCCTAAGTTGCCTAACTGGCTAAAAGTATACTTTTCTTAGTATCAGCAGACAGGTTCAGATGGAATCAAATCATCACAGAAGACCTGACCTCTTACCCAGGTCCAAAAAAGCTTTGAAGAGTCCGTTGGTGTTTCAACAGCATTTAGCTGCTTTTGCTGATGGGCTTCCTGCTGCTGAAAAACAAATTGCACTGCCGACTCAGACAGTGACTCAGATTTGACTGTTGATTGTGACTGTGAGGCAGAAACAGATTTGAAAACCAGGCCATGTAGCTTACATTCAGCAAAGACGGCATTCAGAAACCTGATTATTTTCGTTTTTTATTGTTGAAAACCGGACAGGTAAGTTTGTATCCGGACTGGTAATATTTTCAAGTTACCAGTCCGACTGTCAGGCTTGAAATTTTGGGAGTTTTGAACACTGTCAATACGTGTATCGCGAACTCGTACTTCGTTGTTGTACATTTTCCGTTTGAAGCAGTATAGGACATAGTCATTATATTACCGTTAGTTTTGAAAAATGATATTCATGTTTGTTCCACTTATTACGGCGTCCAATATAAATCTTCCATGGATTGGTTCTATATTTTGCATGTAATATGTTTGAATCGAGATATATCATTGTCTGTAAATACAACATAGTACAACTCAAGCATTTTGTTCAACCTAGTTTATTGTAGTTAAAAGAAGCGATGTCCTATTGCACTCATCCTTCTAGCAATTGTCATTTATTTGTCACTGGAACTGGAAAGAAAGTTACACAAATAAAAAGGGAAACGATGTTGAAATCATTGATCTGTTGTTATCTGTTAACCTTTGTGTGGTTCACAATCTGTGAATATGCGGAAACCTTTGCAATGAAGATCTCGAGGAATGCTCCTACTTAGGAATCCAAGATACGCCTAGGACATTTGTCACTTCCACAAACTGATCATACTGACACAGAACATGTTTTCCTCAGCAAAGATTACTGTACCACTATAAGACTCTATATGCCTGTGAGCATCTTCGGATGCGTTTTGTCTGTATCTGGCCACAGATGCATGGATGCAACGACCATCATCAGAACAACAGGTCTTTCCGTCAGCTTTATCTGAACATGGCTTCCCCATTATGAACATCATGTATAGGTATTAAATATAAACACCGTGAGTGCCATGTAACACATATTCGTCACAGGAATATGACGCATTAGCAAAGTCTGAGACAGAAACGTAAAAAAACTATGTATATAGCTTAATTTCTGTCGTTGGAACATGCTACTCATATATTCAATTAAACCAGTGGCACTTGGGTTTTCACATCCCGCTTGTCTCGAGCTACAGACAGTTCGATGTGCGTGTTCCTTTATGGTAGTTCCATCGACTATGTTAGTGAGTAACTGAGTGGATTTAGTTTTACGCCGCGCTCAGCAATATTCCAGCTATACGGCGGTGGTCTAATAATGTCTGTATTAGACAATATAGTAAGTATGTTTGTCATCAATGGCTATAACAGGTAACACTTCAGATTTGAAACCTATCAGAAGTCTTGTGAAAATGACCGTATCCAACTAAATGTTTTCTGATGGCGGAGGTGACCCGACAAATTTAAGACCCGATGTTCAACAGCTGTAACGATAGGCACGGTCCTCAGGTTATCATGGTCAAGCCAACTTTAGGGAGAGCAAAGTGGACCCTCAAGCGGTTTTAGCCATTAGAGGATCATTAATTCAATACGTCATGATCAATACGTACTTCTTCTTGCTCCAATACTGAGATCATCGTATAGGTCTCAATACCTTCACATGCCACGTTGAACTCCCAAAAGAGTAATACTTTTACTTGCTAATCCTGAATACATTAGGCAAGCGTTGTATCACTTTGAGTGAGAATTACGATGTCATGAATCTGAGAATATTGATGTGGATTTCCGACGTTTCTGCCATTATGCCGACAATACCAACAACATCCCAACACCACAAAGGGTTGTCGTCACATTGTGTGCTTCACTGCCCATGATGGGAATCGAACCCAAACCTTCGCCGATGTCACACGGACACTTTAACCACTAAGCTACCCCATCGCTCTCTCACTTGTATAGATAGATACGAAGGTTAAATCTCAGAGAAAGGTCTTGAAAGGCTTTCAGAATTTGGACGAGCATGAATAAAAACGCGTGTCATGGGTATTATTACGCCTTCTCTGAGTTCTTTATACGACATGTCAGAGTTAACTCTTACTCCTTCATTAGGTGAAGGCTTATGTTGACACTTGCGGCGCTGTGTACTATGTACTCACTCGTTCATTTGGATCCTTCAAGACTACCCAATGTACAACGTTCAGGGATCCATTCATACGATGATTGCTACAAGGATTTCGGGTCGCTATGTGGATGTGCGTGTTTGGAGTATCACCAAGAAGAGATCAGAAAACGCTGATAAGAAATATGTACATACGACGGTTATGTCGCTTCTCAAACACGACGTCGTAATTCTAGGGCCGTGTCACCATCGTCCTCAACGACTGTGCGACATCCTCTGCTAATCGAATCAATAGTCTGAGAATGACACCTCTTGAAATGACTACATTTACTTCTGGGAGGGGATAACATAGCTGCTGCATCGTCTGTAGCCCTGGTGTGTGTTTGAGACGTAGGAAATCACAAATACATAGGACGAGCACTAATGCTCCATACGTCGTACTGGTGCTGCCATGTTACACAACACCAAATGTTTCCCCATAGTCGTACAAAATGACCTCGTATTTTTTTTTAAAGAAGGCTACCATAGATGTACACATAGATACAATTTGGCCTTTAAAGTACAATAAAACACAATTTAAGGCCAAATTGTCCGGCTAAGTTTCCAAGTACGGGAAGCGGAACACATCAACCCCCAATTCCGCACCAAATGTCACTTACTTATCTGAAAATATCTGCATATACACAAGCACAAGTCAGGGTGATAAAAGTGCCGCACTAAATACTTAAATTGTGGTCAGTTTCAATTAAAAAAAATAAACATCTTACAACACTATTTCATCCAATCACAGCTGTCACATGTCCCTATCTCTGTAGATGTTTACACACGCGAATCTCTCAGGGAGCACGTGATTCTGATTTAGTGTCGTGGAACCTGGGCCGGGACAACTCGAAAACGTACGTCACCAGTTACCGTTATTTTCAGCCCAACTTTCATTGGTGGGCTTATAGCACTTTTGGACTAAGGGGCTCAGTGTGGAATGTGAATCCCCCAAAAGTTGAAGGGGTCCGTTAACTTGACGTCCAATCGTAACTAGATAGAAATGTTCTCGCCATTTATAGAACAAAACGTTTATACTTGTGACCAGTGAATGCAAATGATATGGTGGAAGTTTGATAGACGCGCTATGTCCATTTTCCAGAAAACGAAATGACATCCTCACTGAGCTAATGTTCCCCAAAACGAATTCATTCTGTGACCAAAGAGACCAAAAATATAAAGACAAAAAGTGATGAGTCAGCTGATTGAATTTGCCACCAAGGACGCGTGCGTGTATAATGAAGTTAAGCAATTCGGAATAGTTATATTGCAAGTACAGCATCCACAAGTATAAACTACCAATATTTAGATAGTATCATAATAACAGTACGATTGCTTCCAAATACTTTTACAACACAAAATTACGGTCCATACGATGTCACCTAGAGGAACTGTTTGCCATAGCACCCGATCCCTCAACAAGCAGGCGGAGTTGGTTGTGTTGGATATGTTGTTGTCCCAAATATATTTCAGACTGACAGTGTTGTTGAAGAGTACTCAAAAAGTGTGAAAATAGAATGAGTGAGTGAGTGAGTATAGTTTTCGCCGCACTCAGCAATATTCCAGCTATATGGCGGCGGTCTGTAAATAATCGAGTCTGGACCAGACAATCCAGTGATCAACAACATGAGCATCGATCTGCGCAATTGGGAACCGTTGACATGTGTCAACCAAGTCAGCGAGCGTGACCACCCGATCCCGGTGAAAATAGAAACCTATGGACATGTTACAGCTTAGGATGTATTCGCCTTAAACTGTCACCGTTTGGATCACTATACTTCATTTTATCTTTCATACCTGCTCTCAGGAAAGGTGCCCTCGTGATATACAAGGCCAAACCCTGTTCGTTCGTACGTGCACGAGGTCATAGTCTAATAGCTAACATTATATTGCAGTGTTGGTAGTCGTCTCTACTAGCTGGGTAATGCTAGTAGTAACCAGTGTGTTGAAGATGTTAAGATACATTAACATATGACAGTATCATGGCGAAATCAAAACAAAAAAAACCCTTGATAAGTATAAACGCTTTAAACTATTTTTGTAAACAAGGCACACATTTAGTGAGCCTTTGGAATATTTCGAAAATAGGTGATAACTATCTTGCAAAAATGAACATACGTACACGTACGTAATGTGAATCATATTCTGTAAGTATGTCAGAAACGCTTCAGAACAGTTCTCTCTTTTAACCGTAAGGAATGACCGGCACCTTTGACGCTCAGATTCAAAACAAGTGAAAGCGACGCTCATAAAATATACCACGATTGTGCCTAAAACGACCTTATGATGCGCAACAAAATCTAATTGAAGCGCTCTCAAAATACCCACAGACGTTCTGTAACTTACAAGATGTCAAGGTTTTGTAACAGCGTCATTTGGGATATGCTAACACCCATGAGCCAGAAAGGAAGAGATACCAAAGCGTGATGGACGTGTGAACCGAAATACCCTTTAGCTGCAGTAAGTGTTACTTGTGTAGAGGAGAAGTTGGTTGGTTAGTGGTCGCTTAACGCCCCATTCAGCAATATTCCAGCTCTATCTACAGGAGACTATACTGAAATGTAGTACCACTAGAGCTGACTGAAATAGTGTCTCAAGCAACTAACGGATCTTTCTTCATTTTTTTTCTCCAATGTCGAATTTTTATCAATAACAACAAGTTAATTGCCTCGGTACAGGAACAAGATAGAACACTGACAGAACACAACAGAACCTTCATTACGCCGCACCAGATGGAAAAGGCACAAATATACAGTTAGGAGTTCATGGGATGACGGAATGCGTTGCAGGGAATATTGTTTTCATGACAGCATCACAAAATATACACATGTGTTTGAAAAAAAACCTGATTTGTTTACAGTTACACAATTCGTAACATTTTAACACATACATATTTTTTTAAGAAATGGTTTGAGATATAAATTTTCCTATGATGTTTGATGAATGGGCAAAGTAAAATGTAATGGAAGTCATCGCCAGCATCACATGTGTCACTGAGATTACACGTTCTTTCTTCGGGTGCAATTTTGTACAAATGCTACAGGTAAACGATTGTAGGAAGTTCTAACCAAGAGAAATTTAAGAGCCAAGGAGAAACGGATGCATGCGATATATTGTTCAAATCCAGTTTTGAATACGCGACACGTGGTACCCTTGAAAGAATTCGAAATTTCTGCGCGCCATGTTTGAGCTGCTGTATCATGTAACCGTAAGGTGATAATGGTTTTAATTTCACTTAGAAAAACAGCTTGTTGACTTAGCCAGTAGGAGCTATTGCCAGCTTCCTTAAAACCGGCTCAGTTATATAGCATTTGGTATATAATTCTTGACAGCATTTGCTCTTTGCCAGAGAAGAGCACAGCCCAGAAATATACAGGTTAGGAAAGGTTAAGCAGACATCCGTAAGAGAGAGCAGTGGCGATCCTGGTTAGAACTATTTTTCAGTATTACATACTAGTCATAGGAGGTTTCTATCGAGATTGTGCGATCAGGTTCGCTAACTTGGTTGATGTCATCGTACCCCAAACGAAGATCGATGCTCATGATATCAATCCCTAGACTGTGTGGACCAGACTCGCCAGCCTGTCGTTATATACGAGCGGTATTTCTGAGTTCGGTAAACAAAACACAAAAGTCTTCGAGGGAACAATGATAATAACATATGTATATATACGAGAGCTGTGGAAGTTTCTGTTCTCATGATCAATGTATGTTGATCAGGTCAAAGCATGGGATCCAGACAAGGATAGCTGTAACATGTTCAACATGTCTGTAGTATTGGAGAAATCGTCAATGAGAACAATCAGGTCCCTCCAGGTGACTATCATGTACATTGTTTATCGGCCTTGACTGATTCTAGGACACAATGTCAGTGGGACACGGAAACTGTGAGTATAGTCTGTGTCTGAACATAGCAGTTAACATGGACATACTAAATACTTGAGAGTCGTATTTATGCGGGTGGAGTTTTGTGTGACGTGCTAGTATGGGTGAGTTGGCTTTTTTGATGGTTGTCGACCATATATCGTTACATGACGGTGCGCCTGTTTATCAACAACGTTAGATCCAAACGCGTGTCATTATAGGCAAATAAACATAGTCATTTTCGTCTAATGTAGGCGTGCGAAACATACACAAGCGACGTTTATATTTTTCTTTTTTGTTGTTGTTGTTGTTGTGAAATTGGGACTTCACCAATACTTAAGATTTAACGGTATGAAAGGGGGCTGAAAACTCCTGCAGGTGACCATCAGGCCTGGCATGATGGTGAAGATTCCAACCGCAGACACTTCGATGTTCACAAACTTTGGCCAACGTTACTGAGGTGCATGGATCACACAGGTGTACACCATTCTCCTGACGGTGTACAACATTCCTGTGATGATACAGCATCCATGTGACGGTGTACAAGATACAACATGCTCCCTCACGGTGAACAATATCCTCCTGGTTGTGCACAACATCATCCTGACTGTGTACAAATGTCTCCTGACCACCGTGTAAAACATTCTCCTGACGGTGTACAACATCCTCCTGATGGTGTTAACATCCTCCTGTCTGTATACAACACCCTGCTGACTGTGTATAACACCCCCCTGACTGTGTACAACATCCTCCTGATGGTATTAACATTCTCCTGTCTGTATACAACACCCTGCTGACTGTGTATAACACCCCCACCCTAACACCCCCACCCCACCCCCCGACTGTGTGCAACATCCTGCTGACGGTGTACATCATCCTCCAAAGCACGACAGAATCCGTTATCATTATTCAATACTTCCAACCAGTTCTAGTTGTTATGGCTGTTGAAATAGAGGACAAGGCCAACATTACCACAAGATATTAGGATAGGGTCTGTCTAAACAGGATTTCATAAATAAGGAACCCTCGAACCTTCAATATGGCTAGTTGATTACAATAATTACTTTCTTCCGGCTTCGTAGTGGGGTAATTGGTTTCACTATTGTTAAATACGCGGCGTATAGCAAGAAAGTAAACACCTTTGAACCTGCCTTATTGCGAGATGATGACAATTACTTTCTTCCGACACACATCAGTGATTAAAAAATTCAACAAAAATCATGCTACAAAACGACGCAAGTATTTAAAGAAGAACCAGCACCGTTTCTGGTCAGTGGTTGAAAAGATGTTAAACCAGTGTGTTGAAACCGTTGTCATGACCAGTTCCTATTACTAGCGGACAGCAGAGCTGGTAGCTGAACGATAAAAGGGAGGTAACTCATTTCCGCCGGTCCGATCAAGTCAACAGTTAAACACTACCTATTGGAATGTGAGTGAGTTTAGTTTTACGCCGCTCTTCAGTAATATGCCAGCAATATCACGGCGGGCGACACCAGAAAATGGGCTTCCCATATTGGAATGTCCCTGTTCTATTAACATCGGACAAAGTCTTAGAAGTGTACGCGTCCATGGAAAAGGCTGCATCATGCAAATATGAGACAATCATATAGAGACACATTAAATCAAATGTATGTTTTGATATTTCCTTTTCTGTTTGATTTTCAGCCTTTCTTTAATTGAACGAGCATCATATTTTTATTTCTGTGCGTTTTCTGTTTCTTTTTACGAAACAGAAACTGTCTGGTTGGTGTTTTAATACGTATCATTAATCAGAACGTTCTGTCATTTCATGAAAAAGGTTAATACATGTAAAACATTTCCATAGACATACTTATATTTACGATAAAGCAACTTGTATTAATATGTTGGAGCAAACACACCTTTCTTCTGGTCTAAGTCGCCCTGACACTATGTCACACTCTCCACCCGATCAAAGTCATTCATTTCACAGACACAGCTAATCACAGCCGTTGCCTTACAGATGGGAACCATTGTTCGCGTTCTAGTACTACAGTTGCTGTCTATCGCCGTTTGTGCCGCAAAATATGAAACAGGTAGCACGAGTCTATGACTTTCGGCGTTCAATGATGTACATGCAGCTGAAACTTGTTTTAAGTGACAATATATGTGACAAG
Source organism: Haliotis asinina (assembly GCF_037392515.1). NCBI lineage: Eukaryota > Metazoa > Mollusca > Gastropoda > Lepetellida > Haliotidae > Haliotis > Haliotis asinina. Next base: position 9,919,033 of record NC_090290.1, on the reverse strand, counting down.
TGTGTTTAGATGGACGGACATAGAGAATACTTTATTACCTTAAAGGAATTCGTTTTGGATCACAGAGCTTGAGAAAATGCAAATTAATAGCGACATAACATGAATTACTAAAACGTAAAATGAGGTGCATATGTGCATAAAAAACATGAATAAAATGATAACTAGACAATCATCACTAGTTTAAAACTGGAACACTTTCGAGCTCTTCTAATTATGGTGATTGTGTAGCGGTGGTCAGATGGTAAAGGCCCATACTCTTGATTTTAAAAATTTGTTGGGTTATTAATGTCTTTTTCAGACGTTGAAAGTACTTGCCGCTCATAGAAAAGTGACCCAGGCTGTTTTACAATACAGTTTTATTTTGTTTTTGATTGAAAAAGAGATTCGAACCAGCACTGACAAGAAAAAGTGTATGTATTCTGAATAAAAGTGGTATAAAAGAACATCTCAGCAGATTGGGAAACATTAAAATGTCGGAGTTTGCGCATTAGTTTGTGTGTGCGCATGTGCGTGTGCGTGTGCGTGTACGTGTGTAGGTATGATATTACGTTTAATTATCAGCACACTCAGATACCATTTTCCTGATTACTACTAATCAATGTTCATTTTCTTTTATAGGAAAACAGAAAAGGGTTCTCTTCGGTAGTGAGTAGCACATTATATTATTTTTACTATAAGATGTATTTGACAAATCATCATTGCGGTATTGTCTAATATTAATTGCATGATATTGCTGATCGGTCAGCAGAGTGTCGCAGGTTTAGCGCTAAGCACCCCTGGCATTGCACACATATTCAGCTGTAATACTGTCAGTCAAGTCTTCAACAACCCAGGTCGTGACAATACAATACTTACATATACCGACCAGCAAAAGAAACGCAGGTTTCGAAGAAAAAGAATCTCTTGAAAGAAAACGTTCATGTTTATGTCTTCTATTAAAACAATTAAAACACAACAATAAAAAACCCAAACAAACAAAAACAAAACAAAAACAAATAAAAAACAAAGCAAACAAAAATCCCCAAATCATGACAATGTTGCGTTTCTTTTGCTGTCAGTATACTTGTATCTGTCGTACCCCGACTGATAAAATGACTGTGTTACAGACTTTCCAGCGTTTACCTGCCCCAAGCTAACAAGCGTCGTGCACGGTACTTTGAAATGCACACATGGTAACACCTTAACGTCAACGTGCACGACTACATGTGCATCAGGGTTTACACCGGTCCACCCCACCATCACCTGCACCTACCACGCTGACCAGAAAAAATCAATCTGGTCGGCCACGCCATCGTGTAAAGGTCAGTACCTCGTAGGGACGGTGGGATAGCATAATGGTTACACATTCGGTTCACAGTAGAAATCCAGGTTCGATTCCCCACATGATTACATGTCTGTCGTCGTGATATTGCTAAAAAGGCGAAAGGTCATATCCCCTCTCTCTCTCATAAAGGTGTGGACAACATTTCACTCCCAGCCTCTGAAACTTGCATCCTGTATCGGAGAAACTGCTGTTAAATATCCAGCAAACATTTAATACACGTCAGCTCACCCTAAGCAAGACGGCTTGTTCGTGAATGGCCTCTGTTCAGCTAGCAAAGGATGGGTACCCGGCGGGATATTGCAAGAGTATGTCTAAACCTAGACTCACTTGTACCTTGACTGTTTAACGAAACCATGCATCTTCGGTTGTTGAAATTTTGTGGCTCGAACTGGGCGTCACCGGTGTTTTTGCTGCTCCTTCGTATTTCCCTTCGTTTTGGCCAACTGTATTCAACCTTTAATGTCACTTGTATTTTAACCCGTTTGTCCTCAGCAACTCATGCTTGTCTTAAGAAGCGACCAACGGGATCGGGTGGTCAGTCTCTGACCAGGTTGACACGTCATCGTATCCCAGTTGCGTAGATGGAAGTTCATGCGATTGATCACTGGATTGTCTTATGCGATTGACACAATGCATAGTCCAGTTCAAACCTTGGAACTGAATCGGCATCCTCATGTCGATTGGAAAAGCGACATGGTGACTGCAGCACAGAATTGGTAATTTTAAGATTTGCCTGCATGCGTGACCACATAAACCTTCGTTGTATTCATAAGATTTTAAAGGTTGACATCATGAGCATCAGTAACGCCTCAGCTTCACCATCCGATCCCCTTAGTGTCTTTGACGACACGCCTAGGTCGCTGGATGAAGAGTTATTTACAGAAAACCAGGTCCACATGCATTTCATGCCAAACTATAGCGTACATGAATTCACCTGTCACCTCTCCAAAATTTACAGCAGTCAGATGTCCATCACCGCCGACTGTCTCCCACGGAGCTCTACATTGTCCATCTTCAACCCACGCGATTGGTCAAGTGTGTACTCTGGCCTGTACCACAGGATACCGTTTCACCAGCTCCATCACCGCTTACCATTCCATCCGCTGTCTCAGCAACGGGGCCTGGTCAACACATACCACTTGCACAGGTAGGCAGATGTCGTGTACAGGCAGACTGTTGTCTTGTAGACGTAGGCAGTTGTGTTGTCTAGGCAGACAGGTCTTTCATACAGGCAGGTAGCTGTCTTGCGCAGGTAGGTAGCTGTGTTGTACAGGCAGGCATGTGTCTTTTACGGTTTAGCGATTTCTTGTAAACGTAGACAGGTCTTTCATATAGGTAGACGGGTGTCTAGTACAGCTAGACAGGTCTCTTGTTCAAACAGGCAGTGGTCTTGTACTCGTAGACAGGTATTTTGTACAGATAGGCGGTTGAACAGGTGGCCAGCGGTCTTGCACGGTCAGCTGACTGTTATCTTGTTCAGGTAGACAGTTGTATTGTACAGGTACAAGGTTTTCCAGATGAGGCGGACGGGTAGACGATTGTCTTGGACAGGTAGGACGTTGGTTTGACCTATTACTCCCACCCATTCAAATATTTCCGACACATTAACCCTATTTTTAAAACGGTATAACACAATCGAGAGGAAGCGTCCAATCCCAGTGAAAGCAACGTTATTCTTCTGACTACGCGATTTCTTGTAATCGTAGACAGGTCTTTCATATAGGTAGACAGGTGTCTAGTACAGCTAGACAGGTCTCTTGTTCAAACAGGCAGTGGTCTTCTTCTATGTGTTCATGCCTTCATGTCTACTACTTGAGTATCTGTCTGTACACAGAAATTCGATGTCCGGCCCCATCCAGGATAAGCCATGGGTCCTACCACTGTTCTTCTTTAGCCGTGCACAAATACGGACAGAAGTGCAACTTGACCTGTTCCGCGGGATTCAAACCCAGTAGTTCTGCCCACAGCATCACCTGTCTGGCCTCATCCAAGTGGTCGGCTTCGGCTTCATGTGTGGGTACGTAGCCGCTCAGTTTTTGTGAATTATTTTGATGCGTGTTTTAGATTAAAGCTGTATGCAAGAGAGTGGCTTTGGGTGATCCTGGCACAGTCAGGCTCATAAGGATCGTCATCAGCCAAGGGCCCTCGCCCCCTCTACATGCAGCCCAGACAGCGAATGGGACTTCTCTCAGGAAATTCTGCTTGCCGAACCCGCTAAGAACTTTCCCGAGAAAATGAAAGGCTCCCCAACACTGCAGCCTTCTGCATTACCCAGCGTGTTAGAAGGGCTGTGCTACTGGTGGAGAACATGGGCAACCTGCTGATCTGAGACCAGGAGTAAGGGCACCGAGAACAATGGGGAGTCTGACGACTGTGTACTTGGGATGCAAGCGAGACATTCCAAAGGCGAGGTCCGCATATTTATCATGCTTTTCCTGTATCTCGTCAATCACGTTGTCAAAAACGCGATCAGGTTTGTTAGCAGGAATTATTCTGGGGCTTTATATGGGCCTACTCCACGGAAAATTTCCATGACGTACTGGAGATGTTCAGGGTTGTACCATGGATGGACCTCAGGTTCAAAGCCACAGGTGTGTGGAGACAGTAGTAATCTCATCATGTCGTTTATGCGAATGGTGTTGGGCATTCTCTGTAAATTCATCGCACAATCGACATAAATATTTTTCTTCTCCCTCCGCTCCATTCTTATTATTATAGGAAATTTATATAGCGCAGATATCCAGGCAGCATGTAACATGCTGAAGGCGCTGACAACTTCCCTCGATCATTGGATGTCAATCTCGAAGGCACGTCATATTATGGATCTCAACTCCATGGGGATTATACAACACTTGCAGCCACTAGACGCACCGAGTTATAGCGGTTTTTTCACTCCTATCGAGGTACCCATTCACAGCAGGGTGCACACATAGTCACAACACTTTATCTATGTTTACTGGTCGTTGCTGTACCCACAACTAGTTGTATGCTCGTGTTCATGTGGCCACCATCTGGTCATAAACCAACGGATTCCTGCATTTTTAAGGGTACAGGCTTCTGTACTGCGCACTAGGAGTTGTGACAATACTGAAAGAGTCTGCGCACAAAGGTGACTCCAAGGATTTTACACCCGGTCACAAACGGGTTCGATCCCGACACCTGAACCTCACTGGTTCAAGAGCCTGTCACCTTAGTCATCTCGCCCACCATTCCCATTGATTCTGAAAGAACCTTGTTTCAGTATGACGTCGATATCGTTTTTACACCATGTCAGCGGAACCAATCATCACAGGGAAGGGAAACATCAGTTGGACCTTTGAGAAATATTTATGCAATCTGGACCCTCCCTGACTTCCTTACTAGATAGACTCTGGGGGTGTCTGCCACCCCGCGTACAAGGGCCAAGATGAAATTGGGGTATTCTTTCTGATCTTCTGCAAAATCACTGAACTCATTTTGTAAATATTTTTACTTATGCAAAATTGTTACATCGGGGTAAAGACCACTTTAGTTGTGTGGATGTAGCGAGGGTCTGTGGGTTTAATAGTTGTCAGAATAACATCAGCCTCTGTGTCTCGTATTTCCAGAGATCCGATGTCCGACTCCACCAAAGGTTACTGCCGGATCATACCAGTGTAGTTCAACCACGACCCACAAGCTGAATGACGTCTGTCACCTCAAATGCAATGCGGGCTCTAAGCCCAGCACTAAACAATCTGACATCAAATGTTTGTCCACCTCGGCTTGGTCAACTCCGACCAAGTGCGTCGGTAAGTATGTTAGACAACTGCATCATCAACTTTAGGGCAATCATACATTGATATCATTTCTGACTTAAGAATGATATTTCACTGAATATTGAATAGATTTTACAAGGTACAATGTCACACATTTTCGCCAACACTTATATATGTTATACAATGCACTCACTTTTGCTCTCTGCTGATGCAATAAATTGTAGATGTTGATGGGATAAATTCTACCCAGATGGCTGATATTTACTATTATTGATATTTACTATTACTGAGAAATTCAATATGTATTGTAAGAGAAATGTGGTGTAACATTGTGCCTTAAAGTTGCGTGTTGTATGTATGGTTGAGTGTAAATTACTGCTAGACGGGTTGTTAGTAGTTTGGTACTATACTAGAGTTTGTAATTAGTTAAGTTACGTTTTGGAAAATCCTTGTATTTCAAGAGATCAGATGTCCGACACCGCCTAAAGTTACTGCAGGGTCGTACAAATGTACCTCAGTCACGATCCACAAGCTCAATGATGTCTGTCGCCTTCACTGCAATGCCGGCTATAAGCCCAGCACAACACGTTCTGACATCAAATGTTTGTCCACCTCGGCCTGGTCAACTCCAGCCAAATGTGTGGGTGAGTATATAATATGACTATGACGTGTTTGAACTTACTATCACCCCTGTTATACTCACCAACAATATTGTGAAGAATAATTTCTGAACAAATATACTACCGACAGAAAATAAGGGAACCAAGAAATTGAATGTAGATGACTTTGACTGTGACAGGGTCCGTTATCGTGGCGTATCTCCCAAACGCAACATCCAATGACAATGGAATTTCGCATAATGCATGCCCAGCACGTGCTACACCAGCATACAGAAGTTAACTCCTGTAAATGTACTGGAGAAGTCGCAATCACTAATGCAATAGAGATTGACACTTACTGACAGAAATGCCTCCGAGGCAGTATCTCGGTGAAGCAACAAAATGGAGAATTGTGGGGATGATGGAGGAGGGGACATCATTATGTGAAGTTGCCCGGCAGATGGGTAAATCAAAAAGTGTAATTTCACGCCTGTGGGAGAAGTACCGTCAAACGGGTGGGGTTGCAACGAGACCTGGGCGTGGTAGACCAAAATCAACGATACCACGACAGGATCGTCTCATTACGTTAATTGCTCTACGCGATAGGTTTAAATCGGCCCCTGCCATCAATAGAGAATTCCGCACACTCATTGGAGGACGCATTTCAACCTCAACCGTTAGAAACCGACTCTATCAAGTTCGTCTGAAAGCAAGACGGCCTTTTAAGGGTGTCACCCTTTCAGCTCACCATAAGCGCCAAAGATTGGCATGGGCTAGGCATCATCAGGGACGGGCTATGCGCCACTGGCGTTACATCATGTTCTCTGATGAGTCACGGTTTTGCCTACGATTCACAGATGGCAGAAAACGTTGTTGGCGTCGGAGCGGGGAGCGATATGCCAGAGCAGCAATTCTTGACCATGATCGATATGGAGGTGGTAGTGTCATGGTTTGGGGTGGGATTACACATGACAGACGATCAGTTTTGGTCATCATTAACGGAGTCATGACTGGTCAGCGATACGTTGACGAAATATTGCGTCCTGTTGTGGCTCCATTGGCTAGAGTTATCGGCCGAAATTTTGTATTCCAAGATGATAATGCCAGACCACATCGGGCCCGAATTGACTCCGCTTATCTCCGACAAGAAGATATCCAGACATTGGACTGGCCCTCTAAGTCCCCAGACCTGTCCCCAACTGAACATCTCTGGGACGTTCTTGGTCGGAGGGTGTACGCCAGGGACCCAGGACCCGCCAACCTGGCCCAGCTTGGTGCAGCTCTCCAAGAGGAATGGCGGGCAATACCACGGGCAACCATCCGGAAATTGATTAACAGCATGCCATCAAGGTGCCGTGAATGTGTTGCCCAACATGGTGGACACACAAGATATTGAACTTGACGCCTAAAATTGATTTAGTGGATATTTAAAGCAGTTTCAAATTCGCTATTATTTCATTAGTTCCGTTATTTCTTGTCGGTAGTATAGTTCCACTTGAATGTCAATGTCGATGTGTCTTACCTCGATCATTAATACGCTATTGGAAGAGGTTCGGGGCCTTTAGATTCCATGTAAGACAACAACTGATATGTTATACCATGACACGTTAACTAACATTATGTGAGACGAGAGATCCATCCTCTTCAGACGAAGCTCTGTTCTTCTCTGTTCTAGAGATCATTTGTCCGCCTCCAGCCAAGGTTGCCCATGGAGCTTACTGGTGCGGCTCAGCAACAACCCACAAACTGAACGATGTCTGTAACCTACACTGTAACCCTGGGTACAGACCAAGTACCACCTCCTCCGATATCCACTGCCTCACAACAGACGCATGGTCCACTGCGGCTACTTGTGTCGGTCAGTTATCAACACTGCGACCAAACGTCACAGACACATACAAAACTCCCCCCAAAACAACAAAAACAAAAAAACCAACAACAATAACAACAAAATAAAAAAAATAAAATAAATAATAACAGCAACAAAAACAAAAACAAAAAGCAAAAAACTACCCAAAACAAACAAACGAAAAAAACAAAAACACCAACACCAACACCAACACCAACACCAACACCAACACCAACACCAACACCACCAACACCACCAACACCAACACCAACACCAACAACAAAACCCGACAAATTTTAGAAGCAACCTCACGTGAACATAAAGAAAAAAAAACGACCATTCATAATTTGGGGTGGGGACCAGGAGGGTTGCTGCAGAGGCCCAAACATATTCCAGACATTTCGATGGAACAATAACTTTGCCTTCGGTTTCAAATGATATTTTCGATGAAAATGCCCGATGTTCTTCAAGCAGTCGATCAACTGCTTCGATACAGAATGATGAAATGGCATTATTGAGCATTTACATGTTCTAAGGAATAGCACCAAAGAAGCTTACATAATAACTGTAAAAGATACACATTCGTCGTTGTAATGTAGTCGCCTATTCCTAACTAGGCATTGGTGCAGTGCTATCTCAGGGATTCGGTTGAGGTGAAGGGCAACGTTTTCACTCATATTCCAGTTTCCTTTGACCTAACGTGTGTATGTCGAACACATTGTGGGCGTTCCCCAATATTTATCCGTGTAGTCTGTTATCAATACCTTTTTTATGCGAGTGAGTGAGTGCGTGAGTTTTACGCCACACTCAGCAATATCCCAGCTATATGGCATCGGTCTGTAAATAACCGGGTCTGCACCAGACAATCCAGTGATCAACATCAGGAGCATCGATCTGCGCAAATGAGAACCGATGCCATGTGTCCACCAAGTCAGCGAGCCTGATTATACGACCCCGTTACTCGCCTCTTACGACAAGCATAGTCGCCTTTTTGTTGCAAGCATGGGTTGCCGAAGGCCTATTCTGCCCCGGACCTTCACGTGTACCTTCTAAGAAAACACAGAATGTCCAACTTTTCATTTTCAAGTTGTTTGGCGAGCGTTACTGAGCACTTCTTTATGATTGAAACTGGCGACGTTTTATGATGATGATGATGATGATGTTGCTGCTGCTGCTGATGATGATGATGTGGTGGTGGTGGTGATGATGATGATGATGATGTGAAGCACATTTGCGGCGTCCTCTGCTGTGTTGTTGCTGAAGTGTGTGTTAGAAGACGTGTACAAGCCCACTCGCATGGCTGATATGACATTGACCAACTTTCAGAAATCCGATGTCCAACTCCAGCTACACCCCAGCATGGCACATTCCATTGCTCTCCGGCCACTGCCCACACTGTAGGCAGTACGTGCGGACTAACCTGCTCCCCGGGGTACCTGCCAAGTGTCCACACAATCTCCTGTCTCTCTGATTCCACCTGGTCAGCAAGTCCAGTCTGCACTGGTAGGGGAGGCATTCACAAATAGTTACATAACATGTTCGTCAGGCCAATCCTTTTGACCGCACTGACAGGGAAAGCGTAACTGCCTTTTTTGTACAAGAACTCCTTGATGGGTTCATCATATCATTCGCTTCACCTGTAATCGGGAAAGTAAGTTGCGGTTGATTGTGTCATGCCTACAATTTCGCGAGTTTTTGTGTTGTCAGCACAAACGGCATTAATACAATTTTAGTTTGATCAAATACACAAGGACAATATCTCAATGAAAACAGAGTAGTTTCTTTCCTTGAGCTCATCAAAGTTCAGTAAGGCATAAAATAACGTGGAATATCTGGTGTTTCAGCAACCCGATGTCCTACTCCCAAAGCTCCGCAGCACGGCTCGTACAGTTGCGACACCTCTCCTACGTCACACAAACCAGCAGACACTTGTCGTCTCACCTGTGCATCCGGGTACACTCCCAGCGTCCACACCATCACCTGTTTGGCCGACACCACGTGGACAGCCGTCCCGTCATGTACCAGTATGTTCCTCGATTATTCCTGCAAACTTTTCTCCACATCGTTTCTGTCTCCCATACAATCATGGGGTCCCCTGAACACATCGAGACCATCTTGAAACCGAAAGCGACAACTTGATAATTTTATGAAGCCATTTCCAAACTTATCTCAGAATCTTTACAGTATTAATGGGGTCTCCATTATGGGAATCTACCTCCAGCTGTTGGTTATCAATAACTAGTTACTATATTGTTCAGAATAGTGTTATTAATTAAACGTTACATTTTAGAAGTAATTCTACCTGTAGTTGCTTTACTGTCCTTTGACGACAGGTTTTATAATATACAGGTTTTCATAATCAGTGTCAAATTTGTTCTCGACACGATGTGGCTGATACTTTGTCGATGTGACGTTTATTAATTTAACGCTAAATCAGGAATCCTGAATGCTTTGGGAATATCCGAAACCAGTCCATGTCGAGTGTACTAAAAATGCAGTTAAACACAGGTGAGTCGAATCTGAAGGGACGTTTCTGAATAATTCGAGTAATCCGAGGCTCGATACAACCATTGAACGATGACTAAAGACACAAAAATCAGATTTTGTAGTGTAGTGTATTTACTATACAGAAATCCGATGTCCCCGCCCTGCAGCAGTACCACACGGGAGCTACACGTGTCACTCTGGCTCTGTACACTCGCAGGGAGATACCTGTACCCTCACCTGTGCCACAGGGTACAGGCCAAGCACCCCCACCCATACCATTACCTGTCGACCTGACGCCACCTGGACCTCTCCGGCCATATGTGTCGGTGAGTGAGTGAGTGAGTGAGTTGACTGAGGAGACAGGAAACATTTATTTCTGCTTTTATTGATGTGTATGTCTAAGTGAGTGGGTGGATGGGTGGGTGGTTTGGTGAGTGGGTGGGTGGGTGGGTGGTTTGGTGAGTGGGTGGGTGGGTGAGTAAGTGCGTAGGAGACATGGGGTTACACTTTTTGCTTTTACTGATCCGTTCCGGATATTGCCGGAATATTGCTAAAAGCGGCGTAAAACTAAACTCACTCACTTATGGATCGGAACTTCGCATTTGTTGGCCGTGGTTCAGCCAAAAAATAAGGGTTATAACGCTGCCAGGAAAACACTCATTACTGTGTCACTTGTTTCCATGATTGATTCTGAGATGCTTTTGTCCATTCGATGTTTTAACATCACTTTATCTTTTCAGAAATAAGATGCACCGCTCCGCCTAGAGTCACCGGGGGTGCCTACAAGTGCGCGTCAGCAACTATCTACCAGATGAACGATGTTTGCCATCTTGAGTGCAACACAGCCTACAAACCTAGCACCTCACAATCTGACATCACCTGTCTGTCAAACATGACCTGGTCGTCTCCATCGACATGTGCTGGTAGGTGATACTCTGGTCGTCAGACTAGGTCTCAATCAGAGGCCATGTCGTCTTCTGTCCTTGCAATTCGTCCCAAATGCTAATAGTATGTGGATGTGTTGTAAATATAAAAGGGCTATGGTCTACGCACAAGACATCCACAGTGCCGTGTCTATATAGCTGAAGGTAACTATCTTTAATTTTAACAGAGGATATTATATGGGTGCCCATGCCATGCTATGCTTACGACACGAGTGCCTAAAAGTTTCTCGGGAGACAGCTAGGGATATGCCGAAATTTAGGCAAGAGTAGCGTACACGTACTTTAGTGAGGATACGAATATGATGTTACTCCTTATTACCGAAGAAAGGAAGAGAATCCCAAGTCCAGTTTCAAACCTGCTGACTACTCGCCTTCGCCGCATGTCGAACATGCCGTCATAGAAGAAAACGTGACGTCATAGCATTTTTCATGATGTCAGGTCACAATGACAAAGTGATAATTTTGCCTAGGGCATCTTATGAAAAATCTGAACCCCGATTTCGCCCTCGTGGGTTATACAAGATGTTGTCTCCCCACAACGTTCTAATCGCTGTTTCTGTGGACTTTCCCGTTCCCAGCTTGGCAGACTGTGACACATATATAGTCAAACTATTTTGTCTGATTGTACTGCACATTACTGTACCCGCAACTAGGTGTTTACATGTATTCATGTGGCCACCATCTGGCCATCTACCAACGGATTCGTGGGTGCTTTTAGGTGCACAGGGTTATGACTGTTCATTAGGTGTCTCCACGTTTACCTCCGAACACAGCAGCCACTTGATCATTTTAGAGGTCAAACGCGTATGTTTACGACAAAAATCAATGTATTTTCAAAACATTTACGTTTTTGGGGAAAATAATCCCAAAGTAGTGTACTTTTTACAGGTCAGATTCACTGAGTGCTGGCTTTCGATAATTTCTTCATTCCAGAGATTTTGTGTCCAACGCCGCCCAAAGTCAACCATGGAACCTATGTGTGTGCGTCGACTACAGTTCATCGACAGGACGACGTGTGTCACCTTCGCTGTAGTTCCGGATACAAACCAAGTTCTACGACCTCTGATGTTCGTTGTCAGCTGGGAGCGTGGTCAGCTGGGGTGCCATGTGTCGGTCAGCTCACAGAATTAAACAGCCTTTCAGTGCAATGTTGAATACAAAGCGAATACGTCACATAAAGATTGCCTTGTATTCCAAACAAAAATGTATTGTTTTTTTGTGGATGTTAAACGGTAACAGCTAAAGCATTTTCAGGAAAGAATATGTCAGTTGTATTGTTTTTCTACGAAGCGTTCTCGAGGTAATGTCACATCGTAACCTGTCCGTCAAACTCAGTAGTGTAGCGTCCAAATTGTTCAAACCTTCGTTCATTGTGGCTATCCGTCACAGGAGAATATACACTCGCCTCGTTCTAGAAATACGTTGTCCCAGTCCCCCGGCAGCTGCCCACGGGTCACTCAACTGTTCCTCCGCTGACCATGAAGTAGGCAGCACCTGTAACCTCACCTGTACAGAGGGGTATCAACCCAGCGTGCACACCATCACCTGTCTACCGGACGCCACGTGGTCGGAACCAATATCTTGTAGAGGTAAGTTCTATTCCAGGACCTTTAACCTCACTTGCAGATGGTTGTGAGCACGGCGTCCACACCATCACCTGTCTATCGGACGCCACGTGTGGCTAACCAGCTGAATGTACAGGTAAGTTGTATTCCAGCACCTGTAAGCTCACCTGTACAAATGGTTATGAGCACAACGTCCACACCTTCACCTACCTGTTGGATGCCTCGTGGTCGGAACCAAGAGCTTAAACAGGTAAGTTGTATTCCTGCAGCTATTTACTGGCAACGTGGGTGGCACTCAGTCAACCAGAGTCACAAGTTGTCAATGTTGCAGCTGTAGCATGATGTCAAGTCAGGTCAAGGAAAACCCTGAATTACGAAATGATAGATGCTTGTTAGGTATCAGGTAACCAAGCCTTACATGTCCATCCAATTTAGTTGCCTGTCACACCAAGCACTGGAACTGTTTTCTCTCATTTGTTCCTACTTCTTGTTGAACTTTGTAGAACACACATTGGACCTCTTCACCCAGACGATGATCGAACCTAAAAAGGTTAGAGGCAGTTTCCAGACACAGGCCTTTGATGTGGACAGGTTCAGCAAGGATCTTGGGTGGCCTATTCGCCGACGGCGTGAAGGGATACGGGCTGTGGTGATGGTGGGTCTGGCTAGTGAATACAGTGTGAAAGAACATTCACGTAATGTTTCAGGGATACGTTGCCCGCGTCTGTCGGCAGTGAGTCACGGATCCTTCCGTTGTTCCTCAGAAACCAGCACTGTAGGCAGCACCTGTCGCCTCACCTGCGTTGCTGGCTACCAACCCAGCGTCCACACCATCTCTTGTCTTGCTGATGCTACCTGGTCTCAACAAGCCTCCTGTATCCGTACGTCCAACACATACACCTGTCAGCATCTGTCATGTGTACATACACTGTAATGTGAATTGACAGACAAGTGTGTATCTATAGAATATGTATAGGTTGATCATCCTTAATCATGGAAGCCCTCTCAGAGTTTATTTAAATAACTACCTTAGTGACAGTGATTAACGGCTTACGCCATGAGGACATCATATATTAGGTCTTATGAAGATTATGTTACGATTAATAGTTTGCCGGGACAAAAGGTATAAGAAATCCCCTAAGAAACAGCAAGATATAACACAGATACGTCTAAAATATTCAATAATATGTATTCACTAAAGAGCAAGATACAGTGATTCACAGTTGAGGTTACTGGTGCAATGCAGCTAAATCAAATCTAAATTAATAGGTCACAAATATGATATCAACTCACCAAAGTCTTGCTTTTCACTGAAACAGTTATACTAAATGTTACGCAGCAAGCGGTCTTGAGTGTAAGCTGACGAATAGGCAGACAGATGTAGATAGGACGAATGATGACACAAGTTAATCAGTTATGCTAATAAAACACTTTCAAAAACAATGGACATAACTATCCCAGTGGTTTACCTAAACAAACAGGTCACATGTCGACTTTGGGGCATTCATTTCAAGTAATCCATGAAGAAAAATGATCTGTTGAACAATCAGCATCTCCCATATTGGTGAAAGCGGCTTAAACATGTACTCAGGAACTAACTCTAAGATGATTGATTGTGCTTTTTGTATTTTGCTTTATGAAAGGTAATATTCGCTCTTTATCCTGCAGGACCTGGCTGTGCCAACCCAGTTCCTGTAAATCACGGTACCTTCAACTGTACCTCGTCCGTGCATGTGACTGGGAGTATCTGCCATCTGTCCTGTGCTACGGGGTACAGACCAAGTGTACATTCCATCACCTGTCTCCAGGACTCATCGTGGTCAGAGGCGCCCTCGTGCATTGGTGGGTAGGATTAACCCTGTAGTCACCATATTTGGATATTGTGATTTGGGATGCAATCATATCTCAGTGGCCAGAGGTTACAAATCACTGAGGTCTTTTTGATGTCAAAAGCTGTACAAATGTCATTTGAAGTAAGTTCCGCATTCATGTTAAGATATACTTCTACCTTAGCTCTGCCTTCCAAAGACGACACAACTACACACTGTTAGTAATGCATTTATAAGAGTTAGGAAATCGGCAAGATTGTCAAAGTTGATGAGTTATTTGTTTAGTTGTTATTTGCCTGTGTGTTAGCTGGTGGTAGGATTAACCCAGTATTAAGGATGTATTTAAGTACAATGTGTGATGTAACAATATCTGATTGGTAAGAGGTTTCAAATCACCACAACCTGATTGTAAATAGCCGTTTTCAGTTCTAAATTTAATTTAAGTTCAAATTCATGGTAAGTTTACGACCAATCTAGTTCAAATTTGTAAATATAGAAAAATAAATATGTACACAGTAGCAATTATTTGAGATCGGATAGCGAGGACATTGTCAAACGTTCTCACATTGTCGTCAGGTTCGCTTTGTTGGTTGCCCGGTTGTTTGTTAGATAAATTTGAAAGTCGGATGTTGTTTGATTGCTCTACTGGCCTGTCTTGTGCACGTTCCAGGAATCAGATGCCCTGCTCCAGCCGCTGTACCCGGTGGAACCCTCAACTGTTCCTCAACTACAGAACACAGGCCAGGAGACAGGTGCCAGCTCACCTGTGCCACAGGATATACACCCAACATCCGTACCATCTCCTGTCTCTCTGATGCCACATGGTCCTCTAGACAGACCTGTGTGGGTACGTAGGATACAGTACAAACCTAAATTACATGCATATCTGCATTTCATACCATCTCCGATTCATGGTTCTTTGATAAATCCAAGAACAATTTAACAATGTTCCTTTCACGCCATGGCTTGGGAACAAGGTCTTGATCACTGTCAACACAATAAGCTCTTAATTATTAGCGAATGTCCTTTAGTTATGGTAAATAACTTGTCGTGACAAAAGGTATGAGAAATCCACTGTGAACCAGCAAAATATAACACTGACAAGTCTGAAATATTCAATATTATGTATTCACCAAAGAGCAAGATACAGTGATTCATAATATGGTTTCTGTCACAATGCAGTGGTTCACATATATATTATTAACTCACCAACGTCTTGGTTTTCAGTAAGAAATAGTTCTACTAAACCTTTCACAACGAGCTTTCTTGAATATGGGTCAACAGACAGACAGATGTTGATAGGGCGAATGATGACACAACTCCAATATTACTTTGCGCGTAAGTCCGTGTGTGTGTCCCGTCAACACAACAACCAGCCTTATATATACACACAGTCTCTCATTCTTGAACATTCCAGCGAAGTATCGAAGCTTCGCGATCTGCCTTGTGTTTACCAAAAATTAAAAACACATACTCATTTGCAGAAGAGCGTCTAAGAGGAGGCAACTCTAAAGCACTACCTTAAAACGCGTGCCGCTAAAATACTATTACCGTGATACGAAATGTCACCCATAATAAATATCACTCAAACCTCTAAACATTATGACCCAATAATAACTATCACTCAAACCTCTAAACATTATGACCCAATGATAGATATCACGCAAACCTCTAAACATTATGACTCAATAATAACTATCACTCAAACCTCTAAACATTATGACCCAATAATAACTATCACTCAAACCTCTAAACATTATGACCCAATAATAGATATCACGCAAACCTCTAAACATTATGACCCAATAATAACTATCACTTAATCAACAATAATACATATTACAGAAAACACACTGTCGTAACACTTGCTTGATGAGAGGAATTCACGGGAAGGGGTAGGAAAGGCATGAATATCCCATTTTAATGGATGTGATCAATTTGTAAAAGCTGAAAGAATTCAGAAATATTTAGATACACAAATATGTTATTGCTGTAATGATTCATACTGTGTTTGTCGAAGATTTGTCTCCAACATTTAATTGATTGGCAGCCCTTGGGTTCTAATGTTTCTCCTCTCCTAGCATATCTGTTGCTCTTTGAATGTGAACTAGATTTTGTATTTCATTGTCAGTTTGGGAATTCAAAGGAACGAATTGTGAAGTCCTTTTGTGAACGATCTCCTTGCCTGAAAGACCTATTTCTCTGATTGACCTTCTTGTTTGTCTGAGCGATTTTCTGGCCTGAGGGATCTGCTAGTCTGAACGATCTTCTTGTTAGAAGGACCTGCTTGCCTGAACGTCCTTCTCGTCTGAAGGATATGTTCGTCTGAACGATGTGGATTCTTATCCCCCAAAACCTCGTCAGTGTTACTTGATACACATATATTGTCTAAAGATGACATTTTAAAAAGGTTACACTCACTTGAATTAATCAAATTCTCTTACAATTAATTGAATCTGTACATTCCAGATAGCCACTGTCCGAGTCCGCCCATAATACAGCATGGGATGTTCAGGTGTTCCTCCACTAATGGACATTACCATGGCGACACGTGCGACCTTCTCTGTGATAGGGGACACAGGCCAAGTAGTTTCTTCCAGGTTATCAACTGCCGGTCCGACAACACGTGGTCTCCCTCGGCGATATGTGTTGGTACCTGTCTCTACCTGTACTCACAGTTGCTTGAACTTACATATTTCCTCTCATTGATTCTATGTGTTTCCTCTCACTGCTTCTATATGTTTCCTCTCATTGCCTGTATATGTTTCCTCTCATTGAATATATATGTTTCCTCTCATTGAATATATATGTTTCCTCTCTATGCCTGTATGTGTTTCCTCTCATTGATTCTATATGTTTCCTGTCATTGCTTGTATATGTTTCCTCTCATTGATTCTATATGTCCTCTCATTGCTTGTATGTGTTTCCTCTCATTGATTCTATATGTCCTCTCATTGCGTGTATATGTTTCCTCTCATTGATTCTATATGTTTCCTGTCATTGCTTGTATATGTTTCCTCTCATTGATTCTATATGTCCTCTCATTGCTTGTATGTGTTTCCTCTCATTGATTCTATATGTCCTCTCATTGCGTGTATATGTTTCCTCTCATTGATTCTATGTGTTTCCTGTCATTGCCTCTATATTTTTCATCTCAATGTTCCTTCCTCTCATTTTCTGTATATGTTTCATCGCATTGCCTCTATATGTTTCCTGTCATTGCTTCTTCCTCTCATAGTTTCTATAACATGAATAGTTTCATATAGTGCAGGATGTCAGTTACATCACCCAAAAATATTCAGGGACTTTGTAGGTTAGTGAGGACCCAGTTAACACACAATATTTTGACAACGTTCTGGGAAGATTGTAGATTGGTGACGGCATGACACAACGCTGTCACAACGTTTTTATTACGTCATTTCATAACGTTAATTCATATTGTTGTAGCTTATTATATACTTTGTTAGAACGCTGTGCGTCCATTATTACACAACATCATGTATCATCGTTTCTGGAGCGTTGATGCATAAATTGTCTCTCTCCCGAACAAGAGTGACGTCGTAATCTCTGCAACACCGAAATACATTATATAATTATTATATTTCAGTGTGTGATTACCATCCCAAATATTCTGAAGTCACAGTACCGTAATTTCCATTCTTACTGGCCATGTTAATATGGCGTCATATTACAACATGACGTCACTACGTTGTGACAGCGTAAATGGTAGTCCATAGAATAAAATTGTACGGGCGAATGCATAACGTTGTGAGAATGCTGTGAGAACCTGAAACTGCTGGGAACAGATGTAATCGCCCATTACTTTCCACTGAACCGAAGGTCATTGGCATAAACCCAAAGTGAGTGAAACAGCTCCCAATATGACAAGCCAACAGTGCTATGTCATCAATATTTCCTAACTGACTATGGTGACAAAGGACTAGACTGACACACAAAATAAGTTTACATTGAAAACCATTAAGGTATAAATTTTAAGACCCCGGATTCTTTCTTAATTTCATGGCTGAGGTACAGGTATAGATCGTCACATTCAATACTTTGGATGATGTGGTGGCGGAGGACATTTCGGGAACGCTGGTGTCCTGAACACCTGGTGTCATGAGTAATTTTCAGAGATCTCATCACATGGCTGCCACAACGCCTGGTTCCAGGCGTAGAAGTTCTGTCACGTTTATCATACTGACTCTAAATTGCATAAACAAACAAAAACTATTTCGAATGCACTTTTTCCCATTATGCCAATATTCCCAGCAGGTAACACAAGTTCTCCGTGGAAACCAGGATGTTGAAATGTGATTGAGCCATATATGTATTTATCCTACTTAGAAATAACCTGTCCCTCACCTCTACCCGTTACCCATGGGTCTCTGAACTGTTCGGCAATGACAACCCACAAGGAAGGGGACACCTGTAGACTGTCCTGTGATGAGGATTATCAACCAAGCGTACACACAATCACGTGTCTGGCTGATGCCACGTGGTCAAACACGGCTTTGTGTAACGGTAAATGTGTTTGTTTTTATCAGACTGGTCACAAACTGAAACAGAGGCTCCTTTCACGAAACCAAGGTTAACCGTAACTCCCATTCTTTAACTTTACACTAGTGAGTGAGCGAGTTTAGTTTTACGCCGCACTCAACAATATTCCAGCTATATGGTGGCCCTCTGTAAATAATCGAGTCTGGACCAGACAATCCAGTAATCAACAGCATGAGCATCGATCTGCCCAATTGGAAACCGATGACATGCGTCAACCAAGTCAGCGAGCCTGACCACCCGATCCCGTTAGTCGTCTCTTACGACAAGCATAGTCACCTTTTATGTCAAGCATGGGTTGCTGAAGGCCTATTCTACCCCGGGACCTTCACGGGTGTAACTTTGCACTAAGGTTACCTTAGTGACGATGACCATATAGCTTTGTGAAAGGAGGCCCTGGAATTTTGAACATTCCTATGGACTTGACAATACCATCCTTGTGAATTAAAATTATTTTACGTGATGCTGTACATGATCTATTTACTGAACAGAAATAGTGTGTTCCCCTCCATCTGTGACTCCGCACGGATCCTTCAACTGCTCATCTTCCCTTACCCACAAACTGGGGGACACCTGCGCCCTGTCATGTGTTAACGGGTACAGACCCCACGTCCACACCATCTCCTGCCTCCCTGACTCTACATGGTCTGACTCCACCTTCTGTGTAGGTAGGTACAATGTACTCTGACTCCACCTTGTGTGTAGGTAGATACAACATGATCAGACTCCAAAAATAACATTAAGGTCAGTGTGTAATAACCGTTGGTATTGAGATGCTAACTTTCTGTAACCCACTGCAGGAGAATAAGTTAGGTATCAAAACACTGTCAAGGGTTGTGCGGTTTGAACCATCATGGTCTTGAAACGGAACAGACTGTCCCTCCAGTACTCTATAGCCATCTATCTGGACCAGACCATCGACCATATAGCAATGTGATCCACCAGTACTGGTCTTGTTTCCACTTCCTAGTTTTTCTAACAACAGTCTGAAATATAATACAGTCTAACTGGGGATTTACTGATTTAGTCTGAAGTGTATTTGAGCTAGTCTCGCAAAGAACTCCTATGCAGAAGAAACTAAGTCTTCGGAGGAGGCTTCAAGTTTTACGTCCTAAGTTCTAAGTAGGGAATGCTAAGTTCGACGTAGGAGATAGTAAGTCTTACTGAGTACTACGTAGGATGTGCTATGACCAGCACAGGACAGTAAGTCCTACGTGGGAGATGTCCTACGTAGGAGGTGCTATGGCCAACGCAGGAGATACTAAGTTAAAGAAGGGTATAGTATCTCCTTCTGTATGTAGAAGATGAGACTAAACAATATTTTCACCGTGGCTCTACCACTCTTCAGTAGTTATACGTATACAATTATATCATGATATTTCAAAAGTATATTTTTTGCCTGTAGCCCAAGTATATTGCACCAGCATATCTTCTAATGTATGACTGACAGTGACAGGTTTAGCTACTGACCAAGTCACGTTCTATTTCTGCTTGGCACTTCCCCGCATGGCGTTATTCCCTCCGCCTTTAAAACATTCAAACCAATTTATCATCAACTAACGCCTAACTTCTGTGACACAGATGATACGCCTCCTGTCATCCATTGTCCGGTCGGTCAGACCATCGCTCTCCTGCCGAATGAGACCGGTACAAATATCACGTGGCCACAGGTAACAGCCACTGACTTTCCAAGCGGTGTCGCCATTCCTGCGACCTTGACATCTAGCGTACGACCCGGAAGCAACGTGACAGCTGGTGCTTACACCGTAACTTATGCTTCCGTAGATGAAGCTGGGAACAGAGCTAAGCCTTGCACTTTCTTGGTGATCGTATCCAGTAAGTAGAAAACATTCTGACTTATTTTATTTAACATAAAAGTAGGGCTGTGATGATTCATCGAATGATCGATGGACTGCATTTTTTAGTTTCCTTTCCAGCAAATAATCGATGGAAAAAAAGGAAAAAATATCGACGCATGGATAGTATACGTTACTATCGACTGTTTAGTAATTGACTTTCGTTGATAATGCAGGAAGCACCACATCCATCCACTTTGCTTTAGTGTTTTCCGTCTTCCGCCTCTTAAACAAACTTGGTCTGGGTTTCAAGATTCTTTTCAGCTATTAAAATAGACTGAAACTACTTCAACTTGTTCTTATTTCATATACAATATATGGATATGTGGGGTCCTAGTATACGGGGTTCGACTGTACATTCATTCGGGAAATGACTTCAAATGAGACAATTTAGGGAGAAGAAACTATTGCAATAATATTGCAATAGGTGGTCGGTTTCGACTATCGCTACGGCAATAGTTGGTTGCAATAAACTATCGCTACGGCAATAGGTGGTTGCAATAACGTATCGCTATGGCAATAGGTGGTTGCAATAAACTATCGCTACGGCAATAGTAGGTTGCAATAAACTATCATAACGGCAATAGACGGCAATAGGTGGTTGCAATAACCTATCGCTACGGCAATAGGTGGTTGCAATAAACTATCGCTACGGCAATAGGTGGTTGCAATAACCTATCGCTACGGCAATAGGTGGTTGCAATAAACTATCGCTACGGCAATAGGAGGTTGCAATAAACTATCGCTACGGCAATAGACGGTAATAGGTGGTTGCAATAAACTATCGCTACGGCAATAGGTGGTTGCAATAAACTATCGCTACGGCAATAGGTGGTTGCAATAACCTATCGCTACGGCAATAGGTGGTTGCAATAAACTATCGCTATGGCAGTAGATGTTTCCACCTAACCATCCCTTCGTAAAGAAGAAAAATAATGGTATTGTTCTGATAGGTACACTGAAAATCAGTCACGACACCAGGTACCTTCACAGGTATGGTGCATTTCAGTTTAAATGTTCGTCCAAATGAAAATTCGCTACAGATTCAAGTAGATTTATTTAATCCCAGTCAGCAACGTTAAAAGACATGATCATAATGCTGAGATGGTTAGAATTCCATATACAGATCACCAACAATTGTGTTGTAGTTACTTAGCGAGTAGAAACGCAGTCAGTGTGTTTAAATAAAAAAGATAGATAACAGACTTTGTGCTTGCCTCGTCAAAGGAAAGACTTACGACACGCATTGGCTGAGCATCCAGTACAACCTTGCAGCAAGACAATGAATGTCACTGAATACAGTCTGTTGTTACAGAGTGTTGTTAGTTAGTAGAGTTGTTAATATGTGTTGTTATAGGACGTTATTACAATGTGCTGAAACAGTTGTTATGTTGTGTTACTGGGCAGCTTTAGACTGTACACAGTGGGTAAATGATGACATTAACACAGTGGGTAAATGATGACATTAACACAGTGGGTTAAATGATGACATTAACACAGTGGGTAAATGATGACATTAACACAGTGGGTAAATGATGACATTAACACAGTGGGTAAATGATGACATTAACACAGTGGGTAAATGATGACATAACAAAGTGTGGACGTATGTTACTATAGTCGTGTCATTATGAAGCCACGCTGTCACTGAACAAACAGATTACCCAGAATACATTTAACCGGGCTCATGCGCTATAAGGCTTCCTACCTGTCGGTGAGAGAGAGAGAAAGTGTGGGTTGTGTCCACTAAGAATGCACTTATGTTTACAAGAGTACAACTATAGAATTCTACTATATATACAGAGTAGATATTCATTCCACCTGTCATTGACCTTTCCAGGTTCATGCCCCCAGGGTTCCTACCTGTCGGTGACACAGAGGCAGTGCAGGCCGTGTCCGGTGGGGACGTATCAACAACACGAGAACAGCCTGAGTTGCGTCGCTTGTCCCGACGGATTCTCCACCTCATCCGAGGGGTCATCCTCACTGTCCAGTTGTAGAGGTGACCGCTTCTCACCGTTAGACATTTCTAGTCCCTAAACAGCGACCGTATGACACCAGATAAGAGACGCTGGTAATATAATCCAGACTGTTCTTAAAGACAATATTTTGTCTTATGTTCACACTGTCGTGCGATTCGTTACGATCAGCCATCCTGCGAAAGGTGATCGTTGTACTTCTCTGAACTTTCAGGTTTGCATGCGAGGATACGTTATTATACGAATTGTTGCGCTTGCGTGCGATATTGTCATGATCTCAAGTTCGGATACGATCACATACGTTCTTATAGGATTGTCCTGATCGAGTCCACGATTCTGTCGCGATCTGACACTTTAATCGTGAACAGTCCAATTTGTTTTTCTACGATCGACATGATTGCCACGACTGACCTCAAAATCTGATAAGATCACCACGATCAGTCTATGGTAACGACCACGATGTTAGCATCACATCACAAAATATTTCAGAAAAAGAACCGTTTTCGTCACCTATATCGTCTTTCTTTCAGGCACATGTGGAGCCGGAAGTTATTCATCAGACGGCCTTGAACCCTGCTCGTTGTGTCCCCTGGGGACATATCAAAGCATGCCGGGAAGCACACAGTGTGACCATTGTCCTCAAGGGCAGACAACTCATGAAGGCGCTAAATATAAGCAAGACTGTAGTCAATCTTTAACGTAACCTAACATTCCATATTTTACGGATTGCTCTGGATTAAACCAAAGTATCGGGATGGATTAAAGATGTTCTGTGGAAATGTGTCATCCTATTGTCTGGGGAAATCTTTTCTCTTGAAAACGCACCAAGCTGGCATATATGTTCTATTCTCTTCTGTACAGAGACACTGTCCGTGCCTCCAATACTTTCACGTACTTGTTTGCTATTCAACACATCAGACATAATACCGGATAGTGTGTGACAAACACACTCTCCTCCACTGCAGAAAGCACTACTCCACGAAATAAGTAAGGATGCTGAAAAGAGAATATTGAACAATTCGCCAAAAGGACACGCTTAACGTATCCTCCATAACATAACAGCTTGAAGTAGAAACTGATCTTTTTCGAACTTTCTTTCCATTTAGCCTATAGTCTGCCTTTTCGGCTATAGTCTTGTTTTATCCTATAGCCTATTGTGGCTTCAATCGAGATTAGGAGACGGAACAACAGATCAAAGAAATTCAAAGAAAAGCTCAGTCTCTGCGAATAAAACAAACCTGATGACTGCCACACAGCACATTGTAAATATGAACAATACTGATATTATCTGCCCCATTTGGCTTCGCATTATGACTCGAATATATTGTTGATGCGGGCCTCACCAATAGTTCATCAATATGCTGCCATCAGTATGATCTCTTACGCATTAATAGTAAGGCCCTTTTTAAATCAACAGCATCTTTCTGTGTCAAAGCAAACATGAAGGTTCTTTCTCAGCTCCTGATCATTCCGCAATTTCATTTCAACCCATTTTTGAAAAAAAAAATAGATTCCACTTTCCAAACTGAAAAGACTGTACGAGATCAAAATAATGAACCAGTTATGTTGCGCGGCATTCTGACAAATAACAATTTGACTTATTTATGACACTATAAACTTACAAATTCTTTGATTAACCCTGATAAACGTCTCTGTTCCTGACTCCGAGTTACGGCCGTGATTTTAGGGAACTGACGCATCTGTCTTTATCGAAACTTTTATCTGTGATGATGTTATCCGGCGCAGTGAGAACTGTCCTTTTCATATCTTGAGTGACGTTTTCTGGCTATACTTAACTGTTTTCACTTCCATGCAAAATAAATTCAATAGCTGGTATCGTTGCCATGCTTTACAATTCAATGCTTGATCTGCATTGAACTTCCTTAATATCACGGCTTGCTACGGGCGTCGTAGACCTCGTGGTTAAACCATAATATATATGTTGAGTGAGATTGTGGTTAGTTTCTCGTTGCATTTTTCCAGCAATATCACCTTCGGGGACACCAGGAATGGCCCTCAATCAGTGTGCCCATGTTGGGAATCGAACCCGGGTCCTCAGCGTGACCATTCATATATATATATATATGAAAGAAAGAGACTTGAAATAGGTAATGCTATGACATTGTTCATATCATATGAGACACAAGAATATTTTGTCACACGATTATGATGAAATAATACGAACATGCAAAAAAAAGTTTAAAGTGTGACGGTAGTAGAGCTCACTGGCAGTGGAGATGCCTAAATAGACAGCGACTTAATGGCATTGATATAACAATAGCAAAGATCTTTACGGACTGACTGACAATTGATGCCATCGTAAGAAAAAACATCTATAAAACACATAACAAATTATGGAAAATGAAATATTTTCCAGAAACAATCACGCTGTTCAAATGTATACTTACAGCATGCAGTTCATGTTATGATGTACACATTACAAACTGTAACGACAGATTCTGAACACCTGTTGTCTCAGGGGCAGAAGAAACGAGGCCGGTGGACGTATTCAGTCCAAAAGGTCGCTAGGGTCATTGGTTTTGTGTGCCTCTTCTAGCAATGTTCAATGGGTCACCAGGTGTTCTGCAACATGACCGTCTTATATGTGGTATCGAATCGAACTAACACTATACATCCAGGTTCTTGAAATAACCATACTATATGCCATACCCATATTTGGAACAGAAGAGAGATCTGCTGTCTAACTACCGAACACTTCAACCTTCGTTACATGGGCTTCTGCAGTTTCCGGGATTTACGAGAACATTGCAATCGTCGTACAAAGAACGACGATGAGAAATATGATGGTCAGAGCGCGTTCAAGAACGATGGCTAGCTGTTTCCATTCATATGCAGCCTCGTCAAGGCTGTCTTGTGTTGTGATCCTCCTCTTGTGTAGGTCCATGGCCTTCTCTACTGTGTGGAGCAGTCGGTTGAGAACATCCACCACTTTATTCTCTCCACCGGGCTCTCCCTCCGTCGGGGTGGCTGCTGGTTTGTAGGCATTCATGGCCTCTTGATTAGCAGGATTTGTTATCTGTATGGGAGAAATTCTGAGCTTTAAATGAGATCAAGATATGTCAAGAACAAAAGACGTAAAAACATGACGCTAACTCCCTGACCTGCGTACCCGTGACGATTTGGGGTTGATTTGGCCTTCAGTAACCCATGCTTGTCGCAAGAGACGACTAACAGGATCCGGTGGACATGCTCACTGACTTGGTTAACTCATGTCATCGATTCCTAAATTCGCAGATCTGTTCCAGACGCGATTATGATTATTTACAGGCTGCAGCCACATAGCTGGAATATTGCCGAGTGCGTCGTAAAACTAAACTCACTGACTCTCGCTGTCCTGCAGGTAACACATTTTCCCTCTACACTACTTGCTTTCTACACAAATGCGAGGTGTCTAAATTGCTCTTTGCTGAAATAAGAGTCAAGATTTCACAAAAGATTCTGACAGTATCGAAACATGATTTTCAAACATACCATTTTCAACTGGGCCGACTCTGGTAGGTCTACATGGATGAGGAGGATCTTTGCAAGAAAACCGAAACACAAAGATTTGACAAGGCGTGGCAGTTTGTGTCCTCTTGCTCCTCGGTGATGAATATTCAGTGTGAACACGGCCAGACCAACGCTCAGGGACACAATGACGATGTTGATAGCGTAGTATACAACTGAAGAAATCAAAGTTTAACATAGAGGCATAAAATTGTGCATGCACCTCTTGGGCCTCTTTCCTCAAAGCTGTCGTAGCGCTATACAGTTGTAAGCCATGGAGTCACGACTGTCGTAAGTCTATGTTAAAGTATGGGAGTCACGACTGTCGTAAGACTATGTTAAAGTATGAGAGTTACGACTGTCGTACGTCTATGTTAAAGTATGGGAGTCATGACTGTCGTAGGTCTATGTTAAAGTTTGGGAGTCACTACTATCGTAAGTCTGTGTTAAAGTATGGGAGTCACGACTGTCGTAAGTCTATGTTAAAGTATGGGAGTCACTACTGTCGTAAGTCTATGTTAAAGTATGGGAGTCACTACTGTCGTAAGTCTGTGATACAGTATGGGAGTCACGACTGTCGTAAGTCTATGTTAAAGTATGGGAATCACTACTGTCGTAAGTCTGTGTTACAGTATGGGAGTCACGACTGTCGTAAGTCTATGTTAAAGTATGGGTGTCACTACTGTCGTAAGTCTGTGATACAGTATGGGAGTCACGAATGTCGTAAGTATATGTTAAAGTATGGGAGTCACGACTGTCGTAAGACTATGTTAAAGTATGGGAGTTACGACTGTCGTAAGACTATGTTAAAGTATGAGAGTTACGACTGTCGTAGGTCTATGTTAAAGTATGGGAGTCACGACTGTTGTAAGCCTATGTTAAAGTATGGGAGTTACGACTGTCGTACGTCTGTGTTAAAGTATGGGAGTCACGACTGTCGTAAGTCTATGTTACAGTATGGGAGTCACGACTGTCGTAGGTCTATGTTAAAGTATGGGAGTCACGACTGTCGCAAGGCTATGTTAAAGTTAGTGAGTCACGACTGTCGTAAGCAGTGTCAAAGTATGGGAGTTACGACAGTCGTGCAAATGAAACAATGCATCTGTGACTTAGCAAAAGGTACGATATGCTTGTGAGAACAAAACTGTTTACATTGTATTTTTGCAAGTGATTTCCCCCAAGCAGTGTGTAATGTCACTCACTTAACCACTCACTCAAACACTCACTCACTCACTCACTGGATTGGCAGAACATGTTTTCATATAACTCCATCACTACACAAACATACCTGCACGCCATATAAAGTAATTAAGACGTACCAATAAGAGGGGTCACATACGACGTCGGTGGCGTTGACTGTGAACTAACAAGCAGCAATACTATCACTGCCAGCAGAGACGTCATTCCAATCGTAATCTTCTCCCCAGATTCGTTGGGCACCAGAAGTCCCAGTAGAGCGACGAGCGTCACGACGAGACAAGGCATCATAACATTGACCAAGAAGTACAAAGGCCTCCGTCTCAAAACGACGTCGAAGTTTACAGTAATGTAAGGCTCTGGACAGCATGCATAAAATATAGTACTCTGGCTCTTATTGTAAGTCATTAATTCCCATTCCGCGTTTGATATATAATCTTGTAAATCGCCGGACCCTCCTTCATTTGTGATATTGAGTTGATCGCCACTGTACGACCACGAATGGAACATTATCCGACACATTTGTTGATCCAAAGGGAATTGCGACAGATCGACACGACATGACGTCTTCAAGATGGCCTGATACACCAAGAGGACTTCTCCATTTGAAAATAGTACGGCGTTTGTCTGTCCGTTTGGCGATAGCTGATCGTTTAGTTCCACTCTGGATTGGAAAAGTGAAAACAGTTTTATGAGCAGAGATGAAATTAGGTTTAACGTCGCACTCAAGAATATTTTGCGACTATGACGACGCGCATGCGTGTGTACATGTGGACGTTTGTACTAGCCCAGACTAAAATGGTTTTCTATTGCAATCCCACTGAGAGACCATGCCATAGTTGAGCATGAATACCCCACTCAGACACATTCTACTGACTACAAGTCGACTGACTGTATCCTTAATGCCGAGCGCCGGGCAGGCACCAAGGAGTACCATATATTAACGTTCTCTGGTATGACGCTCCCGGGCATCGAACACCACGGAGGTGGTTACAGCTTTATGAGCACCGATGAAAGTATTCCATTCCAAACATACATTCAAATGTATGAATACACTCTCCTATGTGAGGTACCTATTCGCCAGCCCACAAAGTCAGTAATCTAACCCACTCAGCCACAGCTGTTTCCTGACTTAGAAGCATAGCAAAGTAGTATAGACTCAACTCACCAGAAGCGCTGGAATCTGTACGTTTCACCAGGATTCAAACAGTTGTTCGTTCACAACTGGTATCAGCATCAGCTGACACAGTTATTCAAAAACACTGTTCGTGGTACAATTGTACAATTAATTCAGCTCTTGGCAGAGATCTTGTGTGGAAATGGTTCTGTACCATATTTATGCTATGTTAGGTAGCTTATTGGTTACAGTGTCCGTTCGTCCCGCCGAAAACACAGGTTCGAAGCCCATTTCTGGTGTCCCCCGCTGGAATATTGTTAAAAGCGGCATAAAACACTCAATGCCTCACACACAAGCTTAACTTTTTCACTTAAGCCGTAACAAACATGAAGGTCAAACTAAAACTGTCTCCATAATGTGCAGACCTATGAGGTTTAAAGAGAAACAGTCTGTTATATCAGAGTACCGCCCGGATCAACTACCTCCAGCATAAGTTCATTTCGAAGCTTGCTGTATCCATCAGGGAGGTACTCACGTGTTTTGTACTCTCACGTCAGGCGTCCATATCATGTCGGAGGGGATCCGCAGGTCAGTCACGCCCGCATAGTCTTCTGGTTGCCATGCCAACGTTGCATCCCTCCATATCTGGAAAAGCATGCATGACGAACACCTTAAAACCTGTTACTTATTTTAGGGGAGATAACTGGGAAGATCAGATCCGTAATGAAGGGTAAAGTGTACTCAGTACTTTCAATCAACGACGAAGGAGGTTGTCCTTTTTGTCAACATATGCATGTTGCATTAACGGGAGCGTGTATTATCGGGTGTATGTGATAACGGTGAATGTTTCATTAGACGTGTGCATTTACAAGTGCATGGATTTAAGCATTTTTGTTTGAACAACTATATTGGGTGTATGCAGCATGAGGTATACGTATGAGTGGGTGTATGTATGAACGGATGTGTGTGTTACGGATGTATGTACCATCGGGTGTATGTATTAACGGGTATATGTATTTACGTACTTGTGTATTTACGGGTATATGTGTTATCGGCTGTTTGTTTTATTGGGGATATGCGTTAACCCGATGCATGTATTATGAGATTCATTAACTAGTGTGCGTATTTAAGAGTTTTTGTATTAACGGGTGAACCCGTAAAGTATTGATGATGCGCAAGGATCGAGTAATTCTGGGTTCAAATCCAGAACTAATTATGATCCTTAATTTGACAGCCTATTTTACTCTCGTGAGAGGTGGTACCCTTGGACCAGTGACTGCATTATATACTGTCATCCATTAGCACGAAGCTTACAGGTTGTCATGTTTCTGGAACACTGTTCAGTACACCGTAAAGCCTACCTTATTTCCTCTCAAATGTTTACCAGTCTAATTGCCCGTGAAAATCAGGGTTAGAATTAATCTTCAGTAACCCTTGCTTGTCGCAAGAGGCGGCTAACGGAATCGTGTAGCCTAGTTCGCTGGTTTGGTTAACATATATCATTGTATCCCAGTTGCGTAGATCATGTTCATGCTGTTGATCACTGGATTGTCTGGTCCAACTTGATTCTTTACTGACCGCCGCCACATCGCTGGAATATTCCTGAGTGCGGCGTAAAACTATACTCAATCACTTACCAGTCTAACCCAGGCATGTGTTGTCATCACTTGCTTCTTCTCGTCCTGTAACGGAAAGAATTATGCGTTGGAAAATATGCTGACACTTTTTCAATCCATGCTGGTGAATTTCATCACTGTAAAACATTTTTTGGTGGTGTGTGGTCCTGTGCATAGAGCTCACACAAATCAGTTGATCCCAAGGATGGACGAACGTGTTTCACAGCTTAATACCTTAGAGTTTCTGGGAATTTAGTCCTACACCACAATGAAGCACACGTGATGCATGTGCTCTCACCATAGGCAAGTGAGTTTGTTCAAA
Organism: Haliotis asinina; assembly: GCF_037392515.1. NCBI lineage: Eukaryota > Metazoa > Mollusca > Gastropoda > Lepetellida > Haliotidae > Haliotis > Haliotis asinina. The sequence continues at coordinate 9,888,548 of NC_090290.1, read as the reverse complement.
ATGTCCTCTGTTCACACAGCAGGAAGTGGGTATCCGGTGGGATAGGTCACATGTGACTGGTAACCTTCTAGCACCTTACAGGCAGCTTGGGCTATCGGGGATAATAATGTGTTCTGAGCTACGAGCTCTATAATTCAGCGCTATATAAATGGTCAATTAATCTATTGGTGACCTTGATTGCAAGGTATTGCATCTGGACACACTGGCAATATACAGCGATATTGAATAGCTAAGGTATCACATGAAAGGGCAAGTGTTCCTTTATTTGTTTTAGAACTTTATTCACAAGCTTTCCATCGCATAGCTTGTCAAAAACAAAATGAAAAAATATAAGGGAACACTTGTGCTTTCATGCACTCCACACTTACGATGTCGGTTATCTCGATAAGGTTGAGCTCTATCTTCACGTGTAGCGGGGCGTTATCTTCGAAGGGTTCAATACGTTTGTTATAGCTCCTAAACAGATCAGCGAGCAGACGCCTTTTGTTACCACTGCTTGCAGATACTGAAAACAGAACAATAGCTAGGGTAGACAGACTGGAGACAAAAGGACAATATCTGAGGTGGAGAGGCATCGTGAGACAACGCAATATCTGGGGTAGACAAACGACAGAGCACTGGTCATCAGGACAGTATCTGGGAAGGACAGGCGGCAGACAACACAATATCTGGGGTAGATAGACGGCACAGAAAACAGTATCTGGGATGGACAGGAGATGGAAATTAACAGAACAACATCCTTTTTCACCACTCATCATCCGGACACTTTCTGGATTCACCCAATGCGTCAACGTCTTAGACCATTCAGCTTTCACTTTCCATTCTTACCTAGCAACCCTCCAGCGAGGAGAAAGAGCATCTTCAGGTACATCTTTGGACACTCTGCAGCACAGACAAAAGCCTACAGTTAAGCTGTGTAATGCGGTGTCACACAATGTTACAAGGTGATAGCTGGGTTATGTCCCTTGGTAGTACAGGATCTCACATCCACATATTTTTCAGATTAGAATTAGAGGTAACTGTGATGTTGTGTTATTGCCATATCCTTGCTGGTAGTTTTCCCACGACTTGTCAGTTTTGCGTGTTCTCTTTACGCGTCGTCAAACACGATGACAACTCTAAACCCATTACAACTGAACTAAATATACTACGAGAATTAGTGTGAGCTAACACTCTAATAATTTAAACAGGTGCATATCCTCACTACGTGTTACTTACCTCGTCTTGCGGAATTCCCGGATAATATTCGTAAAAACTTGAAGCTTCCTCCACCGAACAGGACAAGGGTTGTTCGTTGCAGGAAATGGTATGCTAATCAAGGTTTATTCACCAACACAAGACACATTATGCATGACATTTTGTAAAGTGGCTGTAATTGTGAGGAAAATTAGCAAACGTGGATACACAGGGAACTCCGAGTTAAATCAGCACATATTTATCTCGCTAATATAAGCTCATAGCTGTGTAATAGTCATGTTGATATGCATTACATAGTTGCAGAAGGCACTTAACATTCTGACTGCGAGCACAACACATGCAAACAGAGGGCAGTGGGGCGTGTAGCTTTAATGATATTGAGGTTATACGAACACCTCATGACACGCTTGTTTTTCCCTCCAAACCGATGTATGGCACAAACTTCTATCAACATAACTCTTGCGAACAATCCACAAATTCCAGCAGGGTCAGTTTATTAAATCGTCTGAACTGGATATGGTTCGACTGTTTAGTGTAAATGGTTTCAAGCTGACATCAGGTAATGTCGTAGTTTCGTTTGCACAGACGAGGATTTCGACACAAACGTATAATGTGCGAGACAATGTTTCAGTTTCACCTCGATGGGTTGAGGCGATGTTCCAGTTTCACGCGTACAAAAACACCCTACCATTCACATACAATAACATAATCGCAGTCACAGTCAAAATATCATATAACCAATATCTTTATTTGAGAAGAAACCAGCATAGTTCACATAATTGTAGTATATACAGTCAAGTCTCGTTAATCCGACATCCACATCAAATTGTCGCACTAAATAAAAGAGACAAGTTACATTTCTTCAATTTGTTACCAACAAAAGTGTTGGAGTAAGCCGATTGTCGGATAAATGGAGGGCGGATTAATGAGACCTGACTGTATATCAGATAGAATATGCAAAACCAAATATAAACAAAACATAACCTAATAAAATACTAGACACAATCACTGAAGATATTATACTGAAGATCTTGTACATGTAAAGTAGGATCTGATTTGTGGTACAGACGTGTACCATTTACGAGATATTTTCTCGACATGGACGTCTGAACTGTTGACATAGCAAAACAATAATATGAGAATGTGACAGACAGGCGGCGGTTTGTAAATAATCGAGTCTGGATCAGACAATCCAATGATCAACAACAGGAGCATCGATCTGCGCAGTTGGGAACCGATTACATGCGTCAACCAAGCCAGCGAGTCTGACCAGTCAGACAGTCAGATACAGTACCCATAAATGTAACAGACGCAATACCTGCAGTCTGATGCGTGAACGCTTAAACCACAAGGCTACCTCTTGGAAAAGACGATCTTATAATACGATTGTAGGAAATAGTACCTTTGTATTCTGTCTGAATAGCAAAGACTTTAACCACTGCGGTACCATTGAGTGTAAATGAACGTGATAAATGCTGTACAAACAGTGACGATGAGAAATATGATGGTCAGAGCGCGTTCAAGAACGATGGCCAGCTGCTGCCATTCATATGTAGCCTCGTCAAGGCTGTCTTGTGTTGTCATCCTCCTCTTGTGTAGGTCCATGGCCTTCTCTACTGTGTGGACCAGTCGGTTGAGAACATCCACTACGTTGTTCCCTCCATCGGGCTGTCCCTCCGTCCCCGTGGGTGCTGCTTTGCCTTCATCCATAGCCTCGTCATCAGCAGGAATTAGGGTCTGTACTTTCATTGTAACGTTCGTCAGTGGGTTTTCTTTCTACGAGATTTCGAAGTTCAGGTTATCCTGCCTTTTTGAAGAGTATATTTGTAATGAGAGTAAGTAAATGAAGGAGAGAGAGTGAAAACATCTAAAAAAGAAACAAACAAAAATATTAATATGTCAATTAAAGGGATCGCAAGCGACATCGGCGGTAGTAATGTCGAAATAAAAAGAAGCAACGCTATCATTGCCAGAAGAGAAGTGATTCCAATAGATATTTTCTCCCCAGGTTCGTTGGGCACCAGGAGTCACAGCAGAGCCACCAAGGTGATGTTGAGGCAGGGCATCATGAGATATGTCAGGAAGTACTAGGGCCGTCGTCGAAGGATCATAGTATACGTTAATACGATGTAGGGCTCTGGGCAGCATGAGAAATGTTTGGCCTGTCGGTCCTTTTTAAATGACATCAGTTCCCACTCCGCATTGGAAATGTATTCATCCAAGGATGCTTGACCTCGTTCACCATTTGAGATATTGAGTTGATTGCCGCTGTATGTACAGGACACAAACGTCATATGACATTCTTGTTGATCCATGGGAAAGGACGCGACGTTGATTTGACACGACGTCTTCAAGATGACCTGGAATGGTGCGCCAACTTTTCAGCTTGACTCAAGAGTAGCGTTGTTTAGTCCGCTTGAAGATATTTGATCGTCTACTTCCGCCCTCACCGAAAGATAATAAAAAAAGATTCAATACATCAATGTAAAGAGATTCAGAGATTTGACACACGATGTCATCTTTGGGCACTGAGGAAAGTATTGTTCAGTTATATCATTTCAGCCATCACCTCTCGACTGATAGCCTGATCCAAACAACACGCAGCCGTTACAGAAACATTTTTTAAAGGGTATAACTGTCCGTCCTGCAGTAAGTACTTCTAAAATAATCTGATCATACCACATGCTATAATTGATATCAAGAGTTTTTTATTCTCAGGTCCATATGGCGTCAGCTGGGACCCGGATGTCTGTCACATTCTCGTATTGTCTTGGTAGCCATGCTAACGATTCATCCGTCCATGTCTACAAAAAGATGCACGGTTAAATACACTTTAGTCTGTTGACTGAATATTGTTGCCTAAAATCTGGTTTGTTCACTAATCATAAAATCTCATAAAGTAGGATTTGCGTCTGCGGCATTTATAGAATAATACTCTGTAAGTGAAATATAGCCCTTTTTAGATTTGTCCTTGATCTATATGGGCAGTAGTTGCCCTCCGCCACGCTAGCGCACGGATGTGGCTTTGTTCTGCAGATAACCCGAACTAGACCTGATTACGATTTCCGATTTGCCAGTCCAAGTTCTTCGGGTTCAGGTTCATATTCGAAGATGGTACTCATGAACCGCTTGAACCACTACATGTATCATTTACTCCCATACGAAAGTGGAATAAAACCCAACTCACTCACTCACTCACTCATATGATGGGCTATGGTGATATATAATACTATATCAAAATAAAACTTACATAAAGAGAGGGCTTTATTGTCCATTTTATGAAAATCAAATCATTTAAGACAAATTAATTCAATAGCAATATCCAGTGCAACCTAACTAGCCAAGGACTAAAACGGCCATAAGTACGTCAACATCGGAAGTATCAACATGACGCAGTTTTGTTGTACAAAAAATAACAATAGATATCAATATTACTTATATAACTGTTCAATAAGGTCAATAAATCACTATTGCTCTTTACCTTTTCAGTATAGAACACAAAAACACATCACTGTATATCTTAGATTAGACTCATCATTACAAACCTTTTCATATCTCACGGTAGCTACTACAATGAAGAATAATGACAATGTCTTTTTATGGATATACAACTTCGGTTTTTTTTCTTCTTGTTAATCCATAAACACATTGTCACCATTCTTCACTACCTCAACCTCCAAAATGCTCATCAAAGAGGAACATTATTGTAATGTACAGCGTGTCTCTGTGGCTCTTTAGCTATGTAGCAATATGCAACACTACTCAATCACTATTGCGTTTTAAGTATAATATATCACTACTGTATTTTACCAACTGCATTATACAATGCGAACGTTTATTTGTGATCATTTACACTTACGGTACTAGGTATCTCGACAAGGGTGTGGTCCATCCTCACATCCAGGGTGGTGTTAGGACCAAAGGGTTCAACACTTTTGTCGTAATGTCGAAACAAATCAGCAACCAGGCGTTCTTTGGGATTGCAAGCTGCAGAGGGTGACAATGAACAATTTACACACGAAATGTCACAATAGTACAATATCTGGAACTGAACAGTGATATATAAGAGACAGGAAATGAGAACAAAAACGCGCCCAAGAATTATAGGATTTTAACATAGCAATATCGGGGATAACCACCAGACTCATCAGTAACATCAGATATTAACACGAGGTGTTAATATATCGTATTGTCATCCGCTTTCACAGAAGATACATTGAGAGGCTTACACGATGGCGTTGGACATCTTGAAGACCGGACATTAGCACTCCCACGCTTCCTCTTACCAGGAATGCTCAAGGATGCAGAAGATTGCATTCCGAATTGTTACCGAGGTATGCCGGTTGTGAAGAGATCAGAAACACAGTTGTATAAAAGAGTCACAATGAAACAACAGCATAACATCTGGTGTAGAGAGATCGGAAACACAGAGATACACAAGAGTCATTGTGAAACAACTGCGTAATGTCAGGAATAGGGAAATCGGATACAGAGATACACAAGAGTCACTATGTAGCAACAGCATAATGTCAGGTGTAACGACATCAGACGCACAGAGACACCGAAGAGTCATTATGAAACAACAGAATAGTGTCAAGTGTAGACAGACCGGAAACACAAAGGGACATACAAGAGTCATGAAACAGTGGAGTAAAGGAGACAAAGTGGGAATACTATCGGAGATGGTTATTGTGGATATACATGTCCTATGGAAAGGGTAATAGTATCAGAGATGGTGTGCTATGGATATACATGTCCTATGGAAAGGGGAATAGTATCAGAGATGGTGTGCTATGGATATACATGTCCTATGGAAAGGGGAATAGTATCAGAGATGGTGTGCTATGGATACACATGTCCTATGGAAAGTGGGAATAGTATCAGAGATGGTGTGCTATGGATACACATGTCCTATGGAAAGTGGGAATAGTATCAGAGATGGTGTGCTATGGATACACATGTCCCATGGAAAGTGGGAACAGTATCAGAGATGGTGTGCTATGGATATACATGTCCTATGGAAAGGGGGAATAGTATCAGAGATGGTGTGCTATGGATACACATGTCCTATGGAAAGTGGGAATAGTATCAGAGATGGTGTGCTATGGATACACATGTCCTATGGAAAGGGTAAAAGTATCAGAGATGGTGTGCTATGGATACACATGTCCTATGGAAAGGGGAATAGTATCAGAGATGGTGTACTGTGGACATACATGTCCTATGGAAAGTGGGATTAGTATCAGAGATGGTGTACTGTGGATATACATGTCCTATGGAAAGGGGAATAGTATCAGAGATGGTGTGCTATGGATATACATGTCCCATGGAAAGTGGGAATAGTATCAGAGATGGTGTGTTATGGATACACATGTCCTATGGAAAGTGGGAATAGTATCAGAGATGGTGTGCTATGGATATACATGTCCTATGGAAAGGGTAAAAGTATCAGAGATGGTGTGCTATGGATATACATGTCCTATGGAAAGTGGGAATAGTATCAGAGATGGTGTACTGTGGATATACATGTCCTATGGAAAGTGGGAATAGTATCAGAGATGGTGTGCTATGGATATACATGTCCTATGGAAAGTGGAAATAGTATCAGAGATGGTGTACTGTGGATATGCATGTCCTATGGAAAGGGTAATAGTATCAGAGATGGTGTGCTATGGATATGCATGTCCTATGGAAAGTGGGAACAGTATCAGAGATGGTGTGCTATGGATATACATGTCCTATGGAAAGGGTAATAGTATCAGATATGGTGTGCTATGGAAATACATGTCCTATGGAAAGTGGGAATAGTATCAGAGATGGTGTACTTTGGATATACATGTCCTATGGAAAGTGGGAATAGTATCAGAGATGGTGTGCTATGGATATACATGTCCTATGGAAAGTGGAAATAGTATCAGAGATGGTGTACTGTGGATATGCATGTCCTATGGAAAGGGTAAAAGTATCAGAGATGGTGTGCTATGGATATGCATGTCCTATGGAAAGGGGAATAGTATCAGAGATGGTGTGCTATGGATATACATGTCCTATGGAAAGTAGGAATAGTATCAGAGATGGTGTGCTCTGGATATGCATGTCCTATGGAAAGGGGAATAGTATCAGAGATGGTGTGCTATGGATATACATGTCCTATGGAAAGTAGGAATAGTATCAGAGATGGTGTGCTCTGGATATGCATGTCCTATGGAAAGTAGGAATAGTATCAGAGATGGTGTGCTATGGATACACATGTCCTATGGGGAAACAACAAAACTATATATGGAAATAGTTGCCAGCTTATATTTTAAACACTCAAATTACTTCTGACACCAAATGATCGCTGAAACCAGCGACCTATCAGTTGTTTCCCTTAACAGCCGCAGGATCAAGTCATGGATGTTCCGAAGCTTCGACTCTCTCTGATTATGCTTCATGGTGCCGTAGCATACTATTCTTGGCGAACTCAAGAAATTGGTAAACGTCTTGGGCTACGCTTGTAAACCCTGGTAGGACCTAAATAATATTCAAAGCATCACGTCCACACACTTTGACAGATTGCAGATTAACTAGCATCCATCCAAAGAAGAGAAGCACCGGCTTGGCATCCATCTCCGGGACCTCAACAACAGAACCAAGGAACTCTCACCACAGTACTTTTCCGGAAAATAATCCTGTAATCAGTTATCACACGGCTCTACAAAGCAACACACTAACTGATTGTGCGCTCCACTCACGTCAAAGATGATAAGAGTAAAATGAAATAGTTTCGGGATGGGAATCATTGGGATGGATAGTGTCACTACTCTCTTACCTCCCTTTCAGACTGTTGGGCATCGGTAATATTTCATAGGAATGATAGCCCCTTTCACCTGAGCTCGGTACATCTGGATATTATCATGTCGCTGGGAAAATCTGCTTACATCTCGTCTTCAATGATCTCACGGATCTGATGCCGCGGTTCAACCACAGTTAATTCTCCTGAGGAAGTGTTCGTCAATTGGGGCTGTTGGTTGAGAATCGAAGCTGAGTGAGTCCGTCAGTGAGTGGAGAAGCTAGAGAAGCTGAAGCAACAGGTGCATGCTGTAGAGAGACAATAGCACGTGGTTATGGGACTCTCCTTGTTGGAATACCTTCAGAATGACCCAAGATCGTTGTTCAAACCTGCCTTCTTTCACAAAGCGGTCATAACTCGTCGACTGTCTGTAGACTAGACAGTTACGATCTATCAGATTGTTTGTAAAACGGACAGGCCTATAATAGATTTGAACAGCACCATTGTGTATTGGAACGTGCTTGACTGCTTGGAACGCGCGTGCCAGTAATAAATTTGAATTCCAGCACTAAGCATTGGATTTTACCACGTTTGTCGTATGCAACTATGTCCCGAGGATTCTTCCCAGAGGAGTTCTGAGGGTGTGATGAAACCTCGGATATATCACAAGACGAAAAGACCTAAAACGGATATAAAAATGCTTAGGCTTGGTGACAGCTCCATACTTATTGTCAACGTTATTGCCAATGATAACAACAGCTACCGGGAATATATTTGCTGAACTTTGAGGGAAATCCCATATCTCTACTTGTCAAGCTCCTTGCTTACCGTTCGCTGCATGGTAATATATGTTACCTTTGATTATACAATGCACATGATAATGCCAAAGATATCTCGCTAGTCGTTGATACGTGACATTGATTAGTATTGTGCCAGCCCACTCTGGAACCTTTGAAATTGGTATTTTCTATACGACTTATTATAAATGGTTTGATCTACGGTTACATACGGTGACTGGCAGCCATATCAAGGGATGTTTACATTCGGAAGCCTCTATACTGACAGACATCTTTTAAACTCAGTAACTACAGTATAAACGGGCTACCGAAATTAAGTTTTGATGACTATTTGGAAGGATTGGCTTAACATTTTACGTTTCATGTCCGCCTCTTACATAATACCGAATACGTGTTAATGAAGATTGAAAGCAAGAAGGGATTTAGAATATTTTTTTCAAAAGTAATAAAATCACTTACTCTTCCCCATGCGATGATGCAATTAGTTTCACCTTTTTGATACAAATAAGGTATATTTTTCCTTAAGACCGATTGATTGTTTTTAGTTACACTAAGGTGTTTGAGACAATATTTCTGTTTCTTCAAGGAGTTGAGGACACTTGAAAGTTTCAGTTACTTTCGGCACATAGGTGAAGACAATGTTTCAGTTCCAGAATGGTGTTACAGAAATGTTTCAGTTCCATTGCTTTGCTCAATAGAATGTTTCATTTTCAAAACAATGTTGGAGACAATGTTTCATTTTCACAACCATGTTTCAGTTCAACTGCTCTGCTGAAACGGAATCGAGATGCAAGGTTAGCTGTCTTATACACCATTATGAAACTGAAACAGAGCTTTATTAGACACAAGCTTTCATCTTTACCTTGTGATTGGAGACATCGGGCAGGACCCTAACTACAAAATTTAAACCAACACACACATCTGTCCTCATGTGAGTGAGTGACTGAGTTTAGTTTTAAGCTGTTTTTAGAAATAAGCTGTTTTTAGAGGCAATATCACGGAGGGGTACATCTGAAATGGTCTTCACACGCTGTAACCAAGCTGATAATTTAACCCGTGTCTTCGACGTTACGAGATGACGCTTTAACCACTAACTCACTCCGACTAACGGGATCGGGTGGTCAGGCTTGCTGACTTGGTTTGCACATGTCATCGGTTCCCAATTGCGCATATCGACGCTCATGTTGTTGATCACTGGATTGTCTGGTCCAGACTCGATTATTTACAGATCGCCGCCATGTAGCTGTAATATTGCTGAGTGCGGCGTAAAACTAAACTCACTCAATCACTCACTAGCCCACTCCACCGTCCCCTCGTTTGCACATGGTTATTACCTGCCTCACTAAGAAATGTTATGACGTATATTTATCTGAACGCTTTGTTCAGTATAAGAAAGAATTGATTCCGAAACCTCGTGAAGGCATATATAATACTTTAAAATGATTCAATAGGAAAAGAATACAATATACTCTGTTGTTTCTATACCATTCACGGGTAAAACTTTAAGTCAACCGTACGACAAACACCAAATTATGTGAATATGATTCTGTATTTTCATGAGCACGATACACATGTTGTGTTTAAACACTAACCACTGTGCAGTCAGTCGGCTTCAGAGCACCCGTGGCGTTGGTGGTGTGACCTTTAGGACAAAGGTCACAGTTTGTTTTTTCGGGTGAGCTTTGATATGATCCCTTTGGGCATGGAGTACACGGTTGAAGACCATCAGATGAAGATGTTCCGGGCAGACACGGGGCTGTAAGAGCAGCGCATGGAGTCAGGTTTGACATAAAACAGATTTTGAACAAACTTGTTACTGGCCATGTTATGCCAGCATATACAGTGGAACCCTCTTCGTCCGGACAACTATAAGAACAAATGGTTGTATCTTATATCCCTTAAACCAAGAAATTTCAGTGACAAGGTAAACGTATCGGTCGCCTTCTTGTAGGTACCCGAGCCCTGCCTTTTCAGTAACAATGCCATAGGATACACGTTCTCGATCTCGACCCAAGATCATGTTTGGCGTTTTACATCTGAAGTGAATTTGAATTGTAAACGTCCTACAGGGTAGCTGAATTTCAACCGTACATCTAATCGTGCGGTTTGACTACTTTAAAGTACAAATATGCACACAGAGACTCCACAATGGAATTCAAACAAGCCACATCCCCACGTCATCATTTCTCTGTTTATAACTAATCAATTCAATTCATGTTTGTTGAAAGCATTTAGGTTTTGTTTATCCAAAAATAATATATACTCTGCTTGTCCAAAGCCTGTAGTCCAAAAATATAGATATTCCGTTTGCCAAAATAACTATATATATTCTGTTTGTCCAAAGCCTGTTGTCCAAAAACTATTATATGTATTGTTTGTTCAAAGGGTGTTTTCCAAAAACTTCATATTTTCTATTAGCCGAAAACCTGTTCACTTCTTGTGTGTCCTCTGAACATTTTTACTTCATACCTCTGCAATCCGTCTTGGAGACAGAGCCAGCTGTAGATGTAGAGAGGCCCCAGGCGCAATACACGCATTTGTGACTATCTTCTTGGTCTTGGTACGTTCCTTTTGGACAAGCCGTGCATGTCTTGCTGAGCAAGATGTCCATCACAAAGAAACCTCTAGGACATATACCTGTTCATTGCAATAGTTCGACAGCAATAGACTTCCAAAATGGTTTTCAAACAACTACAAACTTGGTGTCCGATGCAACTGCCTATTTTGACTTTCATTTCGTCCTAGCTGTTCAGATGAGTAGATGCCTTTGTGTGGGTTTGTGACAGTAGCCTCAATCGTACATCAACTCTACTCTAAGGAGATATTTCGTATGAAAGTATGATGTGGAGACTGAGTATATTTTCAAGCCGCACTGAGTATTATTTCAGATATATGACGGGTTTCTGTAAATAATCGAGTCTGGAACAGATAATGCAGCCATCAACAGCACCGGCATCGATCTACGCAACTGGGATGCGGGCATGTGACAACCAAGTCAGCGAGTCTGTCCATCCAAACCCGTCTGTCGCCTCTTCCGACAAGCAGGACTTACTGAAAATCGATTCTAACTCGGATCTTCACAGGTCTCGTATTATGTGAATAGATTCGAGAAGGTCTCTCGAATACTGCAGTGTCTGGGTTGTATTCAGCTGCTTTCCACTATATTACAGTCTTATTACAGTCTTATCAAAGTCATTTTTACATTGGGTATGGTTCTTCAAAAGATCAACCTATGAGAAAAATATTTCCACGCGGCCTTTCGTCATTTGCATCTACTGAAAATGAACAAAGGTAAACGAACAATTCAAAACTATAAACCTCGAAAAAAGTGAACATACAGTCTTCAGGTCCTTTCCCGCCTTGTGTCTTTGTCACCCTACCCACGGGACACGCATCACACTGTTTGGATCCTGGTCGATCCTGGTATGATCCTATGGGGCATGGGGAACAGGGTACCACGCCATTGATGGAGTAGCTACCAGAGTCACAGCTACCTGATGGAGAACAGTATCTGGCTATTATATGTGTTGGAACGTCCCCAGATTACCTGTAATGCTGTAAGATTGTATTCGAGCGCAATATATCACTGTGTATATACTCGTTAATAGATGACAACATTTGGTAGGAGAACACGTGTGCAGAAACGATTCCATGCTGTACTGCTACAGGTAAAAGGCGATTTGATAAACAAGAGGTTAAAGGATTCAGTCGATTCTACACATGTTATTGCTGAAATAATGCTGAAACAGTAAAAACCATGCAACTCCGTTGCAGCTACATCTAAATACAGTGTGCATGTTCGTATCTTCAATCTAATCTTCTGTGTTACAGTTCAATCTTATCTTCTGTGTTACAGTTGCATGTGATACCGAGAACCAAAAGTCACTGTGTTCTGTAATCTGGTTGGTTGAAAAACATTATCAAATGGTATTTCATTCCCGGAAACTGCAAGACTGTTTGCTGCGTATTGACACGTAGAAACATAGCAAACAATTGTCATGTTGTGTCATCAGCACTAGTGACATTCAAATCATATTGTGACGTAAAGTTAGAATGACGTCACAAATGAGCAGCTCCAGATACTACCATGGGGACCAACTGAAACGGCCAGCTGTTGACACTTCACTGCTGTACCCGTACTCGATGTAAACAGGTGCAGACAGTAAAACCCTTTGGTTTACTTTTTGATTTACAATGTCGGGATTTTTTTCATTTGAAACCTCCGGCTGACGCCGTCGGTTCCAATTCCCGTGCTTCAAATACTCAATAACACCCGGAAATTGGTCAACACATGATGTTAATCTCCTAATAGTCGTAGGATTACTAACCTTCATTGCCAGGTTCACGTGACTAGAGAAATGGTAAATGCGTATCCTAGAAAACAAACACAGACGAATGCACTCACATTACTTGTCTTCAATCATACCTTTACAGCTAGACGAGGAATCTGACCCATCGGACGTTGTCGTCATGCCGGTTGGACATGGAACACAACTAAACCGTCCCTCGTGTTCCTGGTAGGTTCCAGTTGGGCACGGGACACACTCAAGCTTACTGTTGGACACTTTGATATAGGAGCCGCTTGGACAGACTGTCAAAAGTATGTTGTGGACTTGTTTGGAACGGATATGACATAACAACTTAAAAGACACACTGCAAAGAGAACATAAGCGTATTCTATGTCCTGTAATATCCATGTGTCTATCGGAATTGCGCATAAAATCTTAATCTGTTCACAACTAGATTTTCGTATGATTTCTAATGTTTCTTTTTATGAATATAGTCTATCAGTTGTGGATTTGTACACGATGTGATGTGGCATTGAAGGGCACCAGTGGCATGTCACAGTTGACATTCATAAAAAGAACCCAAATGCTATTGTTATCAAGTAGCGTTTACACATAAAAACAGTATAATTCTTATACAACTGTTATCATCATGATTAAGGTTGATGTAAATTATCAACAACAAAAACACAGTTAAACCAAAATATAACCATAGTGGTCACTGTAATAAAACTCTCACTGTATAACTACTTATTCACGATTCAAATGGTGCTTCCAAAATGGCAAAGATGAATTGAGCTGATGAATTGAATTGAAAAGATAAGATAGTTATGCTTAAAGGAAATTTGCATGACTCATTCGTACTTGTTATTGACACAGTGAAAAAGCAGGGATATGCCTTGTTTCCTGTGTCATCCTTGGCATCGTACTGAACCGTGTAGTTCCCTGCTGGATAAGCACTTCCAGGTTTTAAGGTGGAGGTCAAGGTAACGTTCACCAAGTTTCCTTTTGGAGAGTCCACAGCCTTGACCTCTGGCCACGTGATATTGAGTTTTGCTTGGTTTGAATTGAGGAAATGAGTCTGACTGGAAGGACAGTTGATGATGACCGGAGGAGACGTGTCTGGGAAGAAAATAGAGTTATCCTTGCATGAACAAAGAAGCATACACATGATCTTGAACAATACAACTACTTACGTATGTGCGTGCGTGATCAAATAGCATCAACCACAGCCGAATGGCGTGCATAAAACCCCCCAAATATTCAAAGTCTCAACGAGTAACTAAGCTACACATACGACCCTGACCTACATTTGTAATATTAAACTGGATGGGTGATACTGACCTGGACATGTGGTCCAGACGTACACACTTACACAGGTGATACTGACATGCACAGGTGATACTGATCTAGACATGTGACCCTGACCTACACAGGTGATATTAAACTGCACATGTGATGCTGACCTACGCAGCTGATACTGAACTACAGATTTCATAATATGATAGACATGTGGCCCAGACCTGTACAGGTAATAGCAACCTACATGGGTGATACTGACCTGCACAGGTGATACTAACCTAGACAAGTGGATCAGACTTACACAAGCGATCCTGACCTACACAGAAGATACTGAACTACGCAGGTGATAGTAACATATACATGTGGCCCAGACCTGTACAGGTATTAGCAACATACACAGGTGATACCAACCTACACAGGTGATCCTCATTTAGACATGTGGGCCAAACATACAGTGGAAAACTGACCTGCACAGATGATACTGATAAGACATGTGGGTCAGACATACAGAGGTGATACTGACCTGCGCAGGTGATACTAACCTACACAGGTGATACTGATCTGCGCAGGTGATACTAACCTACACAGGTGATACTGATCTGCACAGATGATACTGATTTAGACATGTGGGTCAGACATACAGAGGTCATACTAACCTACACAGGTGATACTAACCTAGACACATGGATCAGACTTACACAGGCGATGCTGACCTACACAAATGATACTGAACTATACAGGTGATAGTAACATATACGTGTGGCCTACACCTGTACAGGTAATAGCAACCTAAACGGGTGAAACTGACCTGCACAGATGATACTGATTAGATATGTGTGTCAGACATACAGAGGTGATACTGATCTAGTAATGTGACCCAGACCTATACAGGTGATGCTAACCTACACAGGTGAAGCTGACCTCCAAAAGTGATCCTGATTTAGACATGTTGGCCAGACATACAGTGGTAAAACTCATCTGAACAGATGATACTGATTAGACAAGTGGGTCAGACATACAGAGGTGATACTGACCTGCACAGGCGATGCTGATCTACACAGGTGATACTGAACTACACGGGTGATAGTAACATATACACGTAGCCAAGACCTGTACAGGTAATAGCAACCTACATGGGTGATACTGACCTGCACAGGTGATAGATACTAACCTACACAGGTGAACCTGACCTGCACAGATGATACTGATTAGATATGTGTGTCAGACATACAGAGGTGATACTGATCTAGTAATGTGACCCAGACCTATACAGGTGATGCTAACCTACACAGGTGAAGCTGACCTCCAAAAGTGATCCTGATTTAGACATGTTGGCCAGACATACAGTGGTAAAACTCATCTGAACAGATGATACTGATTAGACAAGTGGGTCAGACATACAGAGGTGATACTGACCTGCACAGGCGATGCTGATCTACACAGGTGATACTGAACTACACGGGTGATAGTAACATATACACGTAGCCAAGACCTGTACAGGTAATAGCAACCTACATGGGTGATACTGACCTGCACAGGTGATAGATACTAACCTACACAGGTGAAGCTGACCTGAACAGATGATACTGATTAGATATGTGTGTCAGACATACAGAGGTGATACTGACCTGCACAGGCGATGCTGATCTACACAGATGAAACTGAACTACACGGGTGATAGTAACATACACACGTAGCCAAGACCTGTACAGGTAATAGCAACCTACATGGGTGATACTGACCTGCACAGGTGATAGATACTAACCTACACAGGTGAACCTGACCTGCACAGATGATACTGATTAGATATGTGTGTCAGACATACAGAGGTGATACTGATCTAGTAATGTGACCCAGACCTATACAGGTGATGCTAACCTACACAGGTGAAGCTGACCTCCAAAAGTGATCCTGATTTAGACATGTTGGCCAGACATACAGTGGTAAAACTCATCTGAACAGATGATACTGATTAGACAAGTGGGTCAGACATACAGAGGTGATACTGACCTGCACAGGCGATGCTGATCTACACAGGTGATACTGAACTACACGGGTGATAGTAACATATACACGTAGCCAAGACCTGTACAGGTAATAGCAACCTACATGGGTGATACTGACCTGCACAGGTGATAGATACTAACCTACACAGGTGAAGCTGACCTGAACAGATGATACTGATTAGATATGTGTGTCAGACATACAGAGGTGATACTGACCTGCACAGGCGATGCTGATCTACACAGATGAAACTGAACTACACGGGTGATAGTAACATACACACGTAGCCAAGACCTGTACAGGTAATAGCAACCTACATGGGTGATACTGACCTGCACAGGTGATAGATACTAACCTACACAGGTGAACCTGACCTGAACAGATGATACTGATTTAGACATGTGGGTCAGACATACAGAGGTGATACTGATCTAGACATGTTACGAGAGTGTACTTTCTGAATATTTTTGTTATTAACTAAGTAATAATTATTATTGGGTCACAACATTTAGTGTTTTGAATAATAATTATGATGGGTCACATTTCGTTTTAATAGATGGTCAACACTTTTAGGATTCTGTTTTTTTTCGGAATTTATCTGCTCCTAGTTTTCTATGTGTTTACTTCCGTGAGGCTTATTCGAGGGCATTCTACAGTGTTGACGATTGTCGTATGTGCCCGAGGAAATGAAGGAATATATATAAAAAGGCTGGTTGCCGTGTTGCGATACGGACATTTCTGGAGTTTATATCATCTGCATCTGTCAAGGCCTGAATCTATATTAACCGCTGTCAGACCGATTCTGCATAGTTGATTCTCTCTCACACCAAGACCTATTTATATAGTATATATGTTGTGACCCATTGCCTTAGATTTTGTCTCTCTTGAATTGTACTTGAAATCAGTATTGTGAAATTGACTTGTGACTTTGTATACCTTGCTCTCGTTGCATAATAATAACATCTGAATATTTTCTTTGTTCTGTTTTGATGGTTCACAGGAGGTTTCTTACATCGTTTGCCTCTGCAAATTATTAACCGTAACAAAATTGGGGGCTCATTCGGGATAGAATTCATTTGACATTTGAGACCATTTGTGAAATTTATTTCAAATTTCTGCAATTATGCAACACGTTAATTGTGGAACCAGCAAAATGGTGTTTGAACTTGAGAAGTTTGTATTGTTCTTGTCCCCTGACTCTGAAACAATTCGTCATTTGAGGAAATCCGATTTATTGCAAATTTCTTCACATCTCACACTTGATGCCAATCCTGCAATGAGGAAATACATGATTTTGAAAATTGTGTTAAATCATTATATTGATGAGATAATTTTTGAAGATGATATTAACTGTAACAATGTGACCCAGACCTATACAGGTGATACTAACCTACATATGTGATACTTACCTTCACAGGTAATAAGTACATACACAAGTGATACCAAAATAGACAAGTGGCCCAGACCAACACGAATGATACTGACCTATAGAGGTGATACTGACGTACACGGGTGATAATAATGACGATGATAATGGCGCTTCATGAAAGAATTTTTTTGCGTATTTTTGCACATATTAGTTTATTGGATGATCTTCTGATGATGCATGTCAAGAATCATGATGAAGTAAGGAATTCCACAACTGTGTCAAGGTTGTTGGACAGAATCTGAATTTGAAGTTGATGGTGATGTACTGCTGGATGGTAAAGCGATGGAGTGAAGCAGGTGAAGTTGTTCACCAGGTTTTCACGGAATCGGTCCTTTGTGGAGAAGCTGTCTGAGAAACCACTGCATCGAACCACTGCACTGTGTACATGCCGTGTGTTGAGTAGAATAGCAATTTAACCTACACAAATCGTCCCAAATGTGAAACTGAAGGCTTCCGTTTTGCTGCTCAGGACAAGTCACTTCCCACACGCAATCATCATACGCAAACATCAAAATGTTAACATGAAATGTCAATTATACAAATCAATTTACAGAGATTGAGCAACACCTTGCCATTGAATGACCTTCTTTGGCACAAACTGCATATCTGAAAAGACATGATGGCATGGCTCGGTGATTTACTATCCGCCATGTCTGTGGCTTAGACCCCACGCTCCACCCATGGCGTTTCCAGGGCATCATGGAAAATAATTCTGTCAAGCTTCTCTGGAGTAGGCCCATATACAGCCTGAGAAGAATTCCTGCCAACAAACCTCATCTTGTCTTTTTTTCATAACACCAATGAATGTATTTATATCATTGAATTTGCTGTACCTTCTGACAGTAATGTGACTGGCAAGATTCAGGAAAAGCATGATAAATATGCAGACCTTGCATTTGAAATATCTCGAGTGCATCCCAAGTTCACATGCTCCCCATTGTTCTCGGGGCCCTTGGTTGATACTTCCTGGACTCTTGGCACAGATCAGGACACTGCCCGGGTTCTCCAACAGGAGCAAATCCCTTCTGACAATCTGGGTAATGCAGAAGGCTGCAGTATTGGTGAGCCTTCACATTCTCCGGAAAGTTGTTAGTGACTTCGACTATACAGCGTTTGCCATTTGCTGTTTGGGTTGCGTGTAGATGGGGCGAGGGCCTTACCAGCCTGACTGTGCCTGGATCACCTGAACCCTCTCTGCTGCATTTTTTCCTTTAATCTATAAAACATAATAATAGTTCCACTTGTATGGTGCTTATTCACACATCTATTTGCGTTCGAAGTGCTTTAGGATAAACAGTCTAGAGTCAAAGATAGTTGTTGAACAGATAAGTCTTCCGGTGAGCTTTGAATGATGGAAGAGAGTCAGGGAGCTGATTCCATTTGACAGCTGCTGCCACACCGAAAGATCTGACTCCAAATGTTCGAGGAATGTCGAGGAATTGCTTTGAACTGGACCAGAGAGCTCTAGCTGGCTGGTACTGTATCAGGAGTTCACATAGATACTCAGAAGCAGTTCCTTGAACACACTGAAAGGCTAGGCACAGGAGTCTAAAAAGAACACTAGTACGAATGCACAACCAGTGCTGGGGTTTTAAGACCAAGTAGATTCAACAAGGAAACTGTTGCAATAATCAAGCCGGTTCAGGATGAAGGCTCTTGCTAGAGTTGCTGCAGTGTCTTGAGTGAGGAGATGCCGTATACTGTGAACTATACTATGTTCCACAGATGGTAGTTGCAGACTCTAGAGAGGTCTGAGACTTGTCTGTGCATCGAGAGATCTGACTGAAGAGAGATCGAGAGTGCATCGAGAGGTCTGACATTCTACACGGATCTGGAATGTGGGCCTGTGATGTCACACACTGGCATGTCAGTCACATCTACTTTCTGGAGTCTCTCTCTTGGTCCAGTGAACATGGCTTCTGTCTTGCTCTCATTCAACTTCAGCATGCTGGCTGTCATCCATGTCTTGGCATCAGTTGTGCCATTTTTGCAGGAGATGAATGTTTGAAACCGAGAGAAACATTGTCCATCAACTTGGAGTCATCTGGGCAGAAATGGCTATTGAGAGGCTCTCCCCCCTAGTAGTGCAGTATATAATGTGAACAGTACTGGTCCCAAAGCAGAACCCTGGGGCACGCCACAACATAGATCAATCCTTGAATTGATTGTGTCTTTTTGATGATGCCACTCTCGCACTAATTTGATAGGTAGGAGTAGAACCAATCATGGACACGTCCAGACAGGCTTCTCAAGTCTACACACGTGATACTTATCTAGAAGTGTGATACTAACCTACACAGGAAAAACGTACTTACACAGTTGATACTAAACTGCTACAGTCCCACACACGTGATACTAACCTACAATGGTGATAGTTACAAACACAGCTGAATCTAACCTACACAGGCGGTAGAGACCAACGTAGGTGATACTAACCTACTCTGGTAATACTAAACAAAACAGATGGTACAGACCTACGCAGGTAACAGGATTCGACCACGTCTCATCAGACTGACAGATCCGATCTCTGATACCAAAGGTGGGCGTGTATCCAGAGCCACAAGTCAAGCCACAGGAGGTGCCGCTCCTGACAGAGGTTGTGCTACAGTCTAAGTGTCCGTTTGTCACCACGGGTACCAAACATTTCGCCTCTGTGGATGAGAAAGGATTATTATACACATGATTCAAGCATGTAAGGGTATGAACGTGATTAGATATTTATCATCCATAGTGCTAATTTATTGCCTGTAATATAACAAAGGAAACAACAAGGGATCACATGCATCTGCATCATGCATCACCATTCTTCATCACATATTTTCTTCCTGATGAACTAAACATCACAGTTGACGAATGCGCCCCTAAGGCCTCTACTGTTCCTCACATATGAAAACCATGAATACAGGTTTATTTTACAGTATTAGGTAGGTGCATTCATACATATAGCCGGAGGAAGTGAAGGACCTTGGGTAAGTATTTCTTAGTATGTCATACTAAATGATGTAAATCTTAAGTCATGTGAATGGTTCAACCTCTCAACAACTTACTCACCTTTATTCACATCTATACTGCAAGTGTCTACCTTCAACAACAGCAGAGAAATGCTCTTTTGAAGTACCCGTCCAACAAATGGGAAGATGTGCATAAATGGGTTAAGGGAGCCTGACAATTGCACGAATTTTGTTCCGGCACTGCCGCGCGTTTCGTCGTGGAAAAGCGTTTGACGATGCGTTTAAAAAACGCATGATTTTGCGCACTGTTCGCGTCCTGTTGAAGTTATGCACTTGGCACGCAATGCTGAACACTGGTACGCACTGGCACCCTATTGCACGGCTTATTTACGACCAGGCTACGTATTATTGGCGCAATGTTTTACGTCTAGTGTACAACGTGGCACGCACGACGTGCACAGTTCCAACATGGTCCTGCATTGCCACAACCACTTTGAGCATGCGGGAATCAGTCGTGGTAGATGGTCCCGCTTTGTCCCGCTTGACTCCACGCTATTTACATAGCAGGCATAACGCCAGTTACATGCACCACTGTCGACCTACAAGATGTTGAACACCAGAGAACAAGCTCTTATTGCATAAAAGAAAAGGTGCAGCACTGTTACTTCTTGGAAAAGAGTAATTGTAGCAAGAGCGGGCCAAACAAGAACAGGTAACCCCAACTGGGAAATAAGAAAGCAAGGACAGCGTTTTGAAGAAAAGTTGACTAAAAGACATTATGATCAGTTATCGACAGACCTCCACAAGAAATATGTGGTGGAGAAGTTAACGCTTATCATCTTGAGAAGAAGACAACATTCATGAAAGAACCGCTGAGGCTCAAACTGGCAACCACTCATCATTTCATAGTTACTGGTAATTCCTATGCAAGTCTACAGTGCACCTTCAGGGTTGAAGTTATTACAATGGGCAAGTCCTTACCAGTGGTTTACAAGGACGAAGTATTCAGATGCCCCAAAACTGAAGAGCAGTGGAAGGGAGGTGGTTGCTGAAGGTTTTAGTTTCAGATTGAACTACCACACCCGTCCATTTGTTGTCCGGTATTTCTTTCTTGCTCATGCTGAGCCCTGTTTCTGCTGAGCCCTGTTTCTGCTGAGCCCTGTTTCTGCTGAGTTTGGCTGTCCTCGAGGTAAAGAAGTATTGGTCTTCTATCTACTGGTGGCCCTGCCCTTGACTCTGGTTGTCTTCTTGGCAGGCATGGAGAGTTGAGGAATGTGGGAACTGGCGTTGGGTACGCTTTCATGTACGCACTGCAAGTGCGGGGTTGTCGCTGATTCGTGCGCCAACAATGCGTGAAATGGGCGTACCCAATAGGTTGCGTGACATGGACAAACTGTGCGGGAACTCGTCGTGCCATGACCACGTGAACTATTCGGGACAATACACAAATAATACACAAGTCGCTCCCGACCACTTCACGACAATTTAGAAAGCGTGAACTTTGCGCAGTCTGTCGTGACCATGCCGCACAAAATTCGTGATCAAGGTGTGCCATTGTGCTCATGGCCGGAAACTGATATGCACCGCCTGCAATGTTTTGGGAGTAGGTTGCGCAATGTTCATGACTAGTTCACGCTATTGGCACAAAGAGTTTTTGACCATTTCAAAGTGTTCTTCTTAACGCCAAATTTACTCACTGGCACGAAACATTGCGTGCCCATACGGGTACAAAATTCGAACAGGAGTCAGGGTAGCTTAGCAAGTTGCTATCACGCGTGTGCCTCCAAGCGGGTATTTCCCAGAATACCAACAGGAGCACCATGCTTGCGTAATAATCATCTCAAATTTCGATGGTTAATTTTAAGGAATACGTGCCCAACATGCCACATTTCAACCAGATAAAAATGCCCTGTCTGTAATGACGAGTCACGCTTCATATTGCCGATGATAGATTAAGGTGGTGGTGTTAGGAGGGTCTCTTCACGGTGTTGTGCTTGTGTTACTAGCTGATATGAAGGGAGCGACGTTAGGATTTAGGGAGTATATTATGCCGATGTGCGTTCTGAACTGATTGTCATCCTGGCTAATTTTACAAGAGTATCGGGACAGGGTTCTGGCCTGCCTTTAATACAGCTACGTGGTACTGGAATGACATTTCGGCATCGAAAACATATTAGTATCTATGCAATGTTTATTCCTCACCTGTGCATGACCCTACGGCTGTCCAAGTTTCATCATCCAAGCACGTCACCGCCGTCACCCCAGTCCCCAGTTTGTACCCACTGTCACATTGGAGACCACAGACGGTGCCAATACTCTTGGGGGCGTCAGTGCAGTTGTACCGACCATGGGACAGAGTAGGAGGAGGTGGGCATGAGTTTTCTAGAAGAATGGAATAACCATTTCGCTGATTATATACCAACATTTAACATCCATCACATATTTTGCGCTATTTCTATATTGATATGTTACAGTTTCCACGTTTTGTATACATACTGTTACTTTACTTCGAGAATGCCTGAGGTATTATTTATCTCACTAACATGTGATATTTCAACAACCATAGGCTGAGAAACCTCAATAAAGACTTATTCCATTATTAGCACCAAGCATGTTACTATTTCACAAATGTAGCTTTCAAACTGCCAAAGTGCCATATGATATTCATGTAATGCTTCAGCAAAGCCCTTTGATCAGAATATACCTGACAAACACTTGGTCTACAAGGATTCACGGATTCAGTCTCTTTCTGTTTTTTTTACTTCCCTTGTCTATCATGATGAAGATGTATATTATTAAAATAATATATGGAAAGTATATTCTTTGTCCTTGTCTACTACTGTAGCTGTGCCCTTAGTGCGAGTAAAATAGTAATCTCATGTTACAGTCATGTGAAGTGATAGTCTCAATGTCGTTGGTGACCTGCTCACTTTTCTTTCCACACATACCACAACGTGTAGCTAATTCCATGTAGTTTCTTTAAAATATATGTCTATTATAGCTGGCAGTGAATTATTACATGTATGAAAGAATGCAGCGGGTACTCGTTACCAGATCATTCTTGGTTCTAACCTTGGAACTAGATCTGCTCTCTCCGACAGCCATGCCTTGGTGCATCGTCTCATAAATACATCCAAGTAGTGACACCATAAGAAACATTTTGTAGAGTTTGATTATGCCGTATTTTACCATATGACAGTCACAGTTTAGAAACATACCAACACAGACTGGGGGAGATGACCAGGTTTCGTCTGACAAACACTTGACCTCAGAGGAAGACGAACCAAGTTTATAGCCAGCATTGCATTGAAGGTTACACGCGTCGTCGAGTTTGTGAACTGTGCTGGTTCCACAGTGAATGACACCATTACTAACACTTGGTGGGGAGGGACATCTGATTTCTGAGAACAGAAACAATCCCAGAAGGCAACCTGACACTATCGTGGTGAGTCAGACACGCAGGATATACATTTAACGTATCTGGTAAGTATTTCAAATCATATAAACACTTCGATTATTGCATGAAGGTGGTTAACCATTAATAATATTGTTTAAATACTGTAAATGCATTGATATATCGGAGCAAAATATACTCCTTAACTTACCTATACAAGATACCGTTACACTCAGACGTCCATAACTGCATCCTATATAGCCGCCGTTAGATTTGTATCCATGATCACAAGTAACAGAACAAATTGTAGATACATCGTACTCGTTCCAATAGTTTGTACACGCAGCTCTTCCGTTAGGGATCGTTGGAGTACTACAGGCTGAAAGCAGATGACATTTACACATTGTTTCTGTAGTCATTGTATACTTTCCTGTGTCATTTAGGGTGAGATTTTAAAGTCAAATCTCCAGCTGTGTTTGTCATCAGGGACATTATAATCGTCATACAAAAGTCATACAGGAAATCACATGTTTGTCTTTACGTTTTAACTCTTTAGCTTTCGTCCTCTGGATAATCCTGATTTGTATTTTACCATATTTGTTAAGATTACAAAATGCCATTTCTTGAAAAATACTATGCATTGACAATAAACATATTATACATTTTAATTTATTCTTGAGCTTCTTTACAAAATAATTGGAATTGGAATGTTGCTTATACATGAATACTACTTTTGCTCTTATCAGTTTACTAATAGCAATTTCATCATAAATTACTACACAATATTATGTAAAGGATATGATCTGGAAGTTGACAATAACTATGCATTTATGGCATATATTAAACCATAGTAAGTAGATTGGGTCATTTTGACTACTCCCTTGGGGCGATTTAACCAAACCTGGGACGATTTGACAAACAATCTGGGGCATTTTGACCAAATGTCCTGAGACGTTTTGTCGCTGGGGCGATGGGAGGACACTTACGGTCGTGGGCTCCTCTTTTCGCCATCCCTGTAAGATATTGGAAATAGAGAGTGACTGAGCCTAAGCAGCCATTCTCCGACAATCGGTTTTCATATCTGCAAGGGATGGATGATACAGTGTGATGAAATTTACAGGCACTGACAGTTACCTCACTTTCCTTTCTTGCAGGCCTATATACATCAGGTCAAAAATGATGTAGGTTTTGACTGAACCAAACCTTTACGAACGTTATCAAAACTTTACAGTCACCGAAACAACGCAACCCAAATCTTGTCCAAAACACGACAATGATAATGATCCGGCAGTGCTATACGTTTGTAGCGACCAGACCTGGGATAACTAACATGGAGAATTGTACTTGTGGTGGATTAATCATTGCCTCTACTGCTGTAATCACTAATCTGCATCATACTGTCTCTGAATGTTTGCTGATGCACGGTCTGGTACTTCAATGGTAATATCTTTGTGAATCTAGTTAATTTCAGAAATAAATTACTATTAATTACAACACGTCTTTGTCGTTAGTTGGTATTTTAAAGTCTGTTTCCCGGTGTTTTGTTCCAACTTGGGAATATGATGTCACAGATAAAACCTTAGTATATCCATATTTGAGTTTCACCGAAAATCAACAATGTAAATATACTTACTTGTGATCTGGGGGTACAGTTTACATAAAACTGTATAAAACATAAATAACTTACGTCGACGACAGATTATTTACAAGTCATAATCATTATCACAAGTAGCAAAATATCTGCGCAGTGAAACTAATAATTAATCCTATGAAGCATCAATACTACTAACAAAACAATTCTTCAGACAAAATTCATATTTGAATTCTCGTATTTCTTTGAATCAGCCACGAAGTAATTGTTACTTTAATTTAAAGATGTGCACAGTGTCTGGATCTCATTAATTATTGAATACTATTCTAGTAAACGTCATCGATTGTATCATCCCAGAGTTTAGCAGCTTCGTTTGCGTCAACTATTAAGTCGCAGTATGATGGCCTCTGTACTATTATCCCATTTGAGACTAGACGTGGCGAAAGGCTAAAATAGATAAACCGCTGTTACAGCATCGTCCCACCCTTGGTATATTATCCTAGCTTTTGTACATTGTTGAACTATCATCAATGAACTTTCTCGACAGTCACGAACTCTGCATTAAATTGTAACGACATCTGATTTTTGGTCAAGTAAACTTTAATAATTTTGATATATGACAAACCAAGTATGAAGCTAGTCCAGAAAGCAATATACTTTTGCACGAATGTAATCGCTTCTCTTTCTATGATACACAAACCTTGATATAAAACATCAATGTGACACACATTACAGCACCTGAAAATGCATAGGGAGGGACAGGAATATAGATGAACAGTGATTTCATAGCCAAGCAGAATTGTAACTGACGTAGATTTTTAAGCCACAACTGAACACCTCTAAACCCTTGGTGAACCTTTCGTTTTCTGAAACATCAGAAAAAATGCATGTCCTGGCGTTTATAGGCAGGCATGGCCACACGGAAAAGGTCTACGTGCATTACCTTTGATCTGTGAAGGTTCCACGGCAAAACTTGCCGCCACCATCAGAGGGAGAATACACACTGGTATCAACAACATGGTGACCTCTTTGGGAGGATCAGGGTCAGCTAAAACATAAAGATATATGTTCAAACACAGGACCGTTAGTTGAATCTCAGCATGTGTCTATGGGTCCGCAAACCATAATGATTTCTGGTTGTCTCATGCCATTAACGTAAACTCTATACCCTTCTTCCTTGTCGATATGGATCTGGAACACGTGAAACTGTTCCCTTTCTTATACTCATAGCCTTTGCTCCAAACTCAAGCCACTTCTTATCGGGATTAGAATGCATGTGTTGTTTCCCATCGGTCCATGGTTAAAATATGTAATCATGTTTCTTTAATAAATATATGGACAACATTCTACATGCATTAAAGGCATTGAGATTCATATAATTATTTATTATAAGATTTGATAATTAATATAGCAACATTATTAATACTTTGGTCCATACCCATCAAAGTATCAGTTCATACTGGGACACCCCGGCACTTATGATTCTAATAAATCATCTAGACATCTGCAACTTTTATCGTTTTATTATGTGATACATGTGATCTCACCTTAGACAGGTGAGTTTGTGAGTTGACGTAGCGCCTCTGTCCACCCAGCAGTGGGGGTACCTGGTAAGATAAGACGGTAGTCTGAATAAACGGCAGGCTGTATTCTCCACAGTGAGTTCCTGTACTCGTTGACCAAGGTCAAGCCAGAATGTACGACCTAAACACCACTCTCACTATAGACAGTACCCCCAGTCTCTCCTTCAGCTGGTTTGTCACTTCGTACTTCACTGTCCACGACATAATGTACCAGCGAAACCTTTCTCCTTTCTGTCACCACTCACCACTGAAACATCTTCACCCGTGAAGGTCCTGGGTTAGAATATTGATCTCCAATACCCCATGCTTATTTTAAGAGGCGACTAATGGGCTCGGGTGGTCAGTCTCGCAGACTTGGTTGACACCTGTCATCGTTTCCCAAATGCGCAGATCGATGTTGACGTCTGGTCCAGACTCGATTATATACAGACCGCCGTCAAATAGCTGGAATATTACTGATCACGGCGTAAAACTAAACTCACTCACCGAAACCCTCATGACGTCATTCAAAGATTAATCACTCTCCGAAACCTTCATGACGTCATTCAAAGTTTAATCATCCTTCTCCACAGCACCGTTCCAGTTCTCAGTGCCGAAACGTAGACGACACATCAAAACAGCCCCACCCCCATTTCAAGAGCGACATCACGGACATCCTCGAAATGAAAATCAGAAATAAAAACGGTTCACCACGGAGACAGCAACCATCCATTGGTTTCCCTTCCCGGTCGTGTCACTCCACACAACAGAAAATGGATTATGAACATATGTTTAAGGCAAGCGTACACACTCCGAAGAACTACTATCCTCGTGCGCTAAAACGGTACTATTGTCTTTAGCAGTGAACTGAAGCACCTGAAGAAAACAAAACCACACAAAGAGTTTCACAAACCTTCTGCCAAACTAATCTTGAGGAAAATACAATACCAAGATTGTTTTGTAGTAGGTGATTATTTTAACCTCTCCAAAGAATAAAATAATTTCTCATTGCTCTTTGCACCTACCTTTTCCAAAAACTATAATATTTGATTTCTGTAAATTTAATTCTTTTCCTCACGTCGAACAGTAATTATGTAAGAAATCTCATTTTCGTTGGAACCCAATAAATGAGTCCTCTGCCAATACCACGTCATCAGCAGACAACAGCAATAGCACATTTGCAATTTCATAAGTGACAAACTGCCCTTATAACTACTGTTTCTAAATTCAATAGCCAACTCGTTTATGAAGAGACTGGAAAAAAAAATCTTAACATACAGCCATTGTTGAGAGCCGCAAGATTTTGAAAACGATTCAATTTTACACCTAATCGTTACTATACAAACCATGACTTACCATACATATCTTGCAGGGGATTGCACATTTTACCAACAACACTCTTATTACGTTACACATGAAATAACTTCTGCCTCTCTACAAAATCAGTCACTTATTATTTACTGACTGTCGCCATTTAGAATATTGTTGAATGCGGCGTAAGACTAAGTTAGTCTTACGCTACAAAAATAAGAAGCCTTACGAAAATCTAATAAGGTGGTATAAGACCGATGTCTCGACTTTCGAAGATATCTTTGACACGAAGACGTTTACAAGCATATACAATATGGGTTATACCTGTTGCCGGAAAT
This sequence comes from Haliotis asinina, assembly GCF_037392515.1. Classification (NCBI taxonomy): domain Eukaryota; kingdom Metazoa; phylum Mollusca; class Gastropoda; order Lepetellida; family Haliotidae; genus Haliotis; species Haliotis asinina. Next base: position 9,859,614 of record NC_090290.1, on the reverse strand, counting down.
GATAAAATTAGTACCTGTCCAAATTCTTAACCTTGACTCCAAGATAGATGTAAAATCCTTGCCCAATATGTTTAAAAGACAAGTACCCCATTGGGACCTGAAATAAATCACACAATCTGTAAGTTAAGACGTAAATTCTCAAGTTGAGGATTTAACAAATCTTTCAAATAAGCGAACGAAGGTTCAACAGATATGTTGTTGCAGCTGTGGGAACTTGATAAAGACTTCAATTCACTCCAAAATGCTTTACATTTTTTTCTCCACCGTTGCCACTTAATCTTAAGTACTATTTATGTCTTAAGTACTATTTAACATATCTATAAAGCGTTTTCACTTCAGGATATCTTTTCAAATTATCTTCACATCTGTATTTGCTCAACAAATTCTGATGAAAAGAAATTTATGCTTCAATTCAAAACAATATTTATCAAAAACCACACAGGTTGTACTTTCTGTGCATGCTTTTGTTTTCACCTGCAAAATACATTAAATCAATACTTTTATCAACAGTTGCATTAACATCACTGTGTACAATATGCAAAGGTGAACCAATGATGCCTTTAGCAGAGGTTGTGTTCAACCTTTCAATAAACAACCGCTGACCACTATCACACCACTTGTATTTTACTACAGGGTCAGTGCCAACAGGAACACCACAATCAGATCTATCATACTCCATACTCAGGCCTAAGTAGCCTGAGATGAACATGATCCTATTCAGTTCGCGGGGGAATGTAAGCATTGTCAGTCAGCTCAACGATAGACGAAGACGCTAGTATCATATACTGTCCACTAAACTTGTTCTGTTTTGCTAAATCAAATAACAGACCCGTTATCGGGTTTGTTTCGGCAGTTGACCAGATGGATTCATCTTGCACTTGCTTGCTTGCTTACGGTCTTACGGTTGTGCTAGAAGTTACTGCCAGGGATGATTCCACACTGAAAACATAGCTTCTCACTGTTGAATATAAGTCGAGCTCAACAAATGGTGACAAGATGGACGGAAGAGGATCGGTCAGTTCACTCTGGGAAAGAGTATTGGTCCCCTGTTGGAAGGTCGAGCCTGTAGGTTATCAGGGATGCAGGTTAGAATCAAACTCCACAATGTCCAAAATGTCCATAGAAGGGAAAACACCCTTCACCCTTTTCCCCTTTATACGAATCGTCATCGTGAAAATGTGTTACTGCAGGATTTTATCGTGCAGGTTTTTTGTCTGATGATTCTCTAAAAGAATAGTATAAAACCTTTCGAAGCGCACAGTGAAAAATCATTCCACCGTTTTGTTTGTAAATGGAACAGTGTCCTGTGCTGAACGACCACTACATCGAGTTGATGGGCAGTCTGCTGATGGGAAGGGCAGACCTCTCGTGTCCCTCTCTTGAATGAAAGTTCCGGTCTGAAAGGTACCTTCCCATACGACAGACCTCCAAACAGTCAAACAGCTCAAAACATAATTATCCTTGTAATAATGGTATGTGTCCAGAAAGAACAAGTAACATTAAGTTTAAAAACGGGTATACGACCTTACACCATTATTTTTGCTCTTTTTAACATTTTTTATATTTTAAAAAGTGAGAAGAAAAAGTTATTTTGTGCGTTCCTACTCACAGATTTCGAAAAGCCATAATGTACGAAGAAAGGAGTACAGTCATAATTGTGCAATCTGTAAGGCTTACCTAGAGAATGTTGATCAATATAAATACCTGGATATCATATTTCGATAGAAGTGTACATTCACATCAGCAAGAAGATCATTATTATATATATTTTATGCGAAAATGAAATGGATTGGGAACATGTCATGCAAGTTAGGAACGCCCTCTCCAAGAAGTTGCATATGTCATATAACATAACATTGACAACAGGTATTTGTGGCAATACTATATACAAGAATAAACTACAAAAATCTTTCAGTTAGCTTAATATATATGTACAATTTCAAATAATAGTTCGTTTTCGTGTAGTGACAGAGTAACACGACCAAACAATTTTATGTGAGAATGTTCTTAAACATATGAACTATAGTTTATCGAAAGCTAGAAATTTAACTTATCGCCTGCCAACTGCCAAATTATTTAATGCTACAGTGATTGCAATCTTAACCTATGCAGCTTAAATATGTGGCTTTGAAAATTTAAACTTTAATGAAAATGTTCCTTTAATCTTTTTAAAAAAAACTACTATGTGTAAAGAAAGGTACATAATGAGACTGGAAGGAAAATTTAACCAATTCGTACTGATATTCATAAAGAATGGTGTGCTGGACCAAACTTCAGGCAAACTTCAGACTTCAGGCAAATCCTGAAAGCTATCATTATCAAGTAACAAATATCCGGGGCTTACACGAGGATATTTTTACCTTTATCAATGCGTGTTGGTATAATTTATATCAGTAGACACAAGGGTTAGATTCTATTAGTCATCCAAAATCATTCTTCATTAGTTTTCAATGAAAAATGCTCATCTCTGAACATAACACTGGCATTAGATTTGCAGTGCAACGATGTCATTGCATTGTGACGTCATCAAGTTCATGTCTTGCATTGTGCAACATCTACCGTCAAAGCGATATCTTCTAGGAGATATCGTCTGATCTCATGCAAGCGATATCTCCTGTAGAACACAGTTTTGGATGATAAATGGTATTTCAGTTCATCTCTGAATGTAGAATTGGTAAAGCATGTAGAGTAAAGAACGGCCTCGTTGGCTTGTTTACACATACGTAGCTCTCTGACTTAGCAGTATCACCTCAGGGCACTAGATTCTATAAATCTATTAAACTTAACACTAAGTGTGTTTTTACTGTACTCTGTGGTGACTCTGTGTCAACTCAATAATTAAATCGGGGTGGACAGCGTGGCTCAGCCAATTAGTGTATTCATTAAGTCTGTCTTTTGGGAATGAATCATCTGAAAAGTGAAACAGAAGGTCCTCTGTTCGCTGCTCCGGACCAGTCACTTCTCACTTGTAACGGCCAGAGTGCGATTCTCTCAAAATAATATTTAGCATTGATTGTGAAATAAATCTTATGAGATTGTCCAGCTGCTGTATGTAGATGCCCAGGTTTGGCACACACACAGTATCTCCCAAACATTAGCAATTTTACATTTTGAATTTATAATGAGACACCTGGACACCTGGTGTGTGTATTTTTAGATCATGAGTCACTCCTCTCTATTGTATATAGAGATCTATTGTGTGAACACCTGGTGTGTCTATATTTAGAGTATGAGTCACATGGAATTCCCCACAACGTATTTTTAGACTCAGCTGGGTAATATAAGGCCCCCAAACAACCCTCCAGATCATTCCGACTTCACTTGCCGAACGTATCCTCTCCAGTCTATATGTTCTTGACTCTACTGGTTCTGGTAGCTGTTTACCTTGAAGACAGAAAATGGATTCCGTGCACCGTGATACCCTAAGGAAGAATTATTCTGGCCTTGTGCAAGCCATACAGCGTGTAGAAGAGGTGGTCTAACATTGCTGGGTCTTGAGACAGACAAGACCGAATATGATGATGGGTACCTGTGTATGGACAGTATTCCTCTCAAACCTCAGTTCCAAGAACGGCTGAATTCTTTTCAGTCTTGGCCAGTGCAGATGAAACAGAGTCCTAGTCACATGGCCCAGGCAGGATTTGTATACTTGCTCAGAGGAGACGCTTGCAAGTGTGTTCAGTGTGGTGTCATTCTCAAGAACTGGGACGTCGATGATAATCCCTGGGTCGAACATGAAAAGTGGTCTCCAAATTGTCCGTACTTCGCCCTGGTAGGAGTCCCTCGGACAGAGATGGCCCGTTGGGGTAGTCATGTGGATTTGTAATGTAAAATACTGTCTGAGAATAAATGAATATGAGAGTATATTTGTTGTCTGTGTATAAATAGAGGTTTACTCACTGAGATCAGACATCAGACTAGAATGATGGCCAGGTACGTGTTGAAACATTACGCATTTTAAGGGACATATTAATATTTCAAGACGTTGAGGAAATTCGACAAGACATCTTAGACATGAACATATAAATATCACCAAGTCCTCCATGGTTCCTAGTATGGTGATCTACCTTCAGCTATTGGCGATCTATAGCCCGTGTTTTATATCGTATTGTCCTTGTTTTCAGCTTTGAGTGCTATTTTTCATATCTGTGATAGTTTATAGTTTTTTAACTGTACTCCGATGACAGGCTTTTGCATTTTCAATATTTTTTTAAATATTGGTATAAAATAATTTGTTCTCGTCACGATATGGTTGCAATATTGCCGATGTGACGAATTTTTTTAACTCACTCATTTTAATATCACCAGACACCCTGGGGTATGTGTGAACTGATGATGGTTTTAATCCCATCTACATTTTCTTTGGTATGTTTAATATCACCTAACGTAGTACAGAATGTGTAGACGTTATGGAGTGTATATTTATACAAAGTGATTTTACCATATACGTTATATAAACATGCAATAAATATTATTTGTGATGTGTTGGTTTTGTTATGATTTATGTTTATGAGGATTCAGACATTGTTAAAAATACTTATTTATTGTTTTCAACAACTACTTTAATGTAACTGGAATAACAAGAAATCTTAGCATTCAATATGGCATCATGGGACGCGATCTATGACCTGGTGTCACGTTGGGCACGGGGGCCGTCATGCTTCACGGTTCATTGAAAGGCAATGTTATGGGCGAATGCACCTCACGCGGAGGCTGTCGCACATTATAAGAAAGATACCAGGATTAACACGGACACTCGGGAACATGTATGTGAAGTTATTTACAAGTTAATATTTTCATTATACACTTTTTTTTCTCTTAATCTTTATGCTTGGGCGAGAGAGGGGATTCCCTTCAGTGGATCGTAAACATAGCTTTACATGGCTGTCGATCGGACTTACAGGTGGGTAAATGATTCATTCATTGCTGGAGTACAGTCATACCTAATCTGTTTCTTCACATGAATTTGTTACTTGTCCCAACCCCTCCAAACATCTAGACATGCTGGATATATTCTCAATATTGGATCTATCCATTCATGGACATACCTGGATAGTTCATGGAACTATTCGGAGTGAAACTGTGCTGCTGGATACAATGGAAGTATGTGTGGATCTGTTCATGGACATAGGTGTGTTAAGGGATTTCCTATGGACACCCTGAGGTAAGTTGTTTCAAAACGTAGATGTTTGCACAAAGGTACACTTACCTTGATGTTCTGTTTTTGCATAGTTGAGACACTGATGAAAATATATATCCAGTGAACTGCACACAATATAGGATTAAATCCAGTGAATTACATACAGTATAATCCAAAGAGGACTGTAATCCAGTGCACTCTGATATATCCACAATATGTGAAACCACTTCAATGTATAGCCACTAGTGACTTCAGAGACTGAGTATGACATGGGACTGTTTGGTGGGGGCTCATATACCCCATATGAATCTAAAAATAAGTTTTAGGGAAACCCCCATAGACAACATGAGTCATACTCTAAATATAGACACACCAGACGTTGACATAATAGATCTCAATATACAATAGAGAGGAGTGACTCATGGTCTAAAAATAAACACACCAGGTGTTGACATAGTAGATTTCAATATACAATAGAGAAAAGTGACTCATTTTCTAAATATAGACACACCAGGTGTCCAGGTATCTCATTATAAATTCAAAATGGCGGATACTTTCTTGAAGTAGCCTTGATACAACAGTTTAACTCAGTGGGCATTTCTTAAATTGTTTTTTTATTTTCGGAATTTATGTTTTTGTTGTTTCTTTTGGGTGGGGTTTATTTTGTATTTATTTTTTTTGTGAATCAAGTGAGTTTAGAGTATAACACCAGGAAAAATGTCTTCTCAGAGTTGAAACTTTGTGAAATTCAATTCAGTGGCAACAATGTTCGAAATCCTTGTACATCCATTGTTTCATATTGATCTGTGTCACGTTAAACAGATGAACACCTGACAATGCGAGCCACACAGTTGTGGCATTCAGAGGTGACATGCAACTGTTAGTAGGACTCCAGATAAGTTTTAAACATTAGGAGTACATGCATACTCCCTAGTGTTTCAATATAAGAGTTGTGGAGTGAGTTAGATTAGTTTTACACTACACTCAGCAATATTCCAGCTATATGGCAGTGGTCTGTAAATAATCACGTCCGGTCCAGATAATTCAGTGATCAACAGCATGAGCATCGATTTACAGAATTGGGAACCGATGACATGTGTCAACCAAGTCAGTGAGTCTGACCACCCGATCCTGTTAGTCACCTCTTGTGACAAGCAGTCAACTTTTACGGCATGCATGGGTTGCTGAAGACCTATTCTACACCGGTTCTGAGGAGTTTTGGAAAACCTGAAGAGGGAATTTAAAGTACTGAATGGAATTTAGTGCAGTACCAGTACAGTCTTCACGGATAGTGTCTGACCGTCTGACAAATTCGGCATATTCACCAACAGTTCGCCGGCCCCAGTGTCTGACTATACATATAATAATGATTTTGACTGAAGTTGTGATAATGACTTGTAACTTTTTCGCTGTTTATTAATCTTATGTTTGTTAATAATTTCAATGCCAATTATAAGAAGAGTTAAATTTGAAGTGTGATTTTAATTTTATTCTCTGGGTCCTGTGAATTTTGAATGGATCAGACAACCATCTGAAACTTACAGGACCCAGCGTCCTGTTACTTTGAATCACCATTTGTGAACACAATCTTGTAATCTTTTTTTCATGTCATGTATACACCACACCATTACTGCACTGGTGTAAACTTGTCAATATTGAATAAAACAATACTGTTTCAAATAAATACGTATCTATATGATTCTAAGACCGTACACCATTATTGTGGTGTGTATGTGTTACATTTTCTGAATTATTTCCTATCGTATCAGGCTTATTTATTTATGTTATTTATTGTAAATACACAGCCCATACCTGGAGCCTTGGTTTACTCCTTACATTTTGACTTTTTAACTTTTACAGTTATTACACATTGTGTAATAACATCACGTAATGCCGTATATATGACGTCACAATGCGAATACCTCTGTCACAATAGTACAAGACCTTGCTCGACTCGCGGAAAGTCCCACACTTGTTGAATTCTTAGGAAAGAAGTACTTTGCTCGATACTGTTTTGCTAATTTTGGGTGTGTAATAAATAAAATACTAAACTGTGTCCCGTGCAACACCATATTTATGAAACTTGTGAATGGTATCGATATCTAACCCGCTTTCGCTCATTCGATACCAAACCATACATGAATATATGATGAAACAAATTTATTGTTTTTCGTATCTTTGACAACGAATGCACGAGAAAGTGCTTGAGCGGATAACTCGAATGCAGGTAGGGTACAACTGGAATCGAGAACTATTTCTGGGTATTCAGTACCCGGAAAGAGAGAACAATCTCTAATAACAAGGGCAGATAATAAGTTGTGTATTACTTCATTAATGAAAAAGCCATTTACAGCATAGGTTTTTGTCCAATTAACGGAGGTAATTATAAACGACTGCAATGTATGTAAACATTGCCAGTGAGCAGTCAAGATTCAGTTCCAGCAGGAACAAAATAATCTGTGTTTTAACAAGGAATGGAAGTAATGGGGTTACTCTTTATATCGGTTGAGCAGACATCAATGAAGTAGCCCGAGATCAGGTTTAATACCATATTTCCACCCTTTCAAGTTTTCTATAATAATCACTGTCAATTCGTAATTGAATATTCAGACAGTTGACAGAAGCGCTGTATTTCTTACATTTCCGGATACTTGAGTGTGATATGAGTTAGTACATGCAGGTGCTTGATTCCATTCTTTCCTACCAGTCCAAGCCCTTCAGGAGAAAATGATAGAACAGGTTTATGCGGTTCAAGAAAGTAACCATCGTCATTATTGGTACTAATTTTTAACTGTCTGTGACCACCGGTTTGGTGTCCAGGACCCATGAAAGACCCATTAAGACTATGACTCTCAGGGATCCACAAATACAGGACTCGACGTAAATCCCTGATTGTGGAAAGTATTTTTTGAGAAGCAGGTGCAACCTGTAAGTTTTTGCTTTGTCAGGTCAACGCACTCATTACCTCATGTTGCACTAGGTGCAACAAGGTAATTACCTAAGGTTGCACTAAGTGCAATTAGGTTTCATTTCATTTCATTATTCAATTCACAGGAGGTCAGTATAATGAACTGATGTGAAACCAACAAACAAAGAAATGACATGATTATCAACTATACATATGGAAATTAATTAAGCAACACCAAATTCAAAGACACATAAAAACTTAACAAAGTTTAACGAAGTAATTTTGATGATTGATTATTCAATTTTGATGTATTGACATACAGCATGAGCTTTTCATGGGTTGATATGACGCGCGTGAAGCTTGCACAGCGCACGTGCATTGCTTTAACCTCAACTTTCGAAAAATGCACTTTTTCCCTGGGGTGTTTACAAGCGCAGGTTGTCGATTGCATTCGGTTTTTCATTCATTTCAATGTCATGGCACGTAGGAAATTATCAGAGGCCACTCGTTGGCAAATAATCGGCATGAGGAATGCTGGTATGTCTCTAAGACAAATCGGGACTCAAATCGGACGACATCATTCCATAATTTCAAAACTTTTGAAAAAATACCGGGCCACTAATGAAGTTAAAGACCTGCCTAGACCAGGAAGACCCAGGAAGACCACAGTCCGGGAGGACAGAGCTTTACTGAGACTTGTACGGCGCAGGTCCTTCGACTCGAGCTCTCGGTTGAGACAGGAGTGGCTTCCAGGGAGACCCATCTCGAACAGGACTGTTCGGAATCGTCTGAAAGCTGCAGGATACCGGGCAAGGAGGCCAATCAAGCGACCCAGACTGTCTCCAGCCCATAAGGCAGCCCGACTGGCCTGGTGTAATGACCGTTTGCACTGGAACATTGCCTCTTGGAGGAAGGTCCATTTCTCAGATGAGAGCCGGTTCTTGCTGCACATGGTGGACGGTCGTACTCGGGTCTGGAGGCAGAGGAACACAGCAATGGCTCCACGGAACATCCAGGAGACTGTGGCCTTTGGGGGAGGTTCCGTTATGGTATGGGGGTGCATTTCCATGAACTGCAAGTTGGATATCATTACCATCCGTGGCAACCTTAACGGTGTTCGTTACCAACAGGAGGTTCTTGACAGGGCTGTGGTACCTCATTTTGAGAACCATCCTCTGGCAACGAGACCCATATTTATGGACGACAATGCTAGACCTCACAGGGCGCATGCTGTAAATGATTTTTTGCGGCAAAATGCAATTGACAGAATTCCATGGCCTGCCATGAGCCCTGACCTCAACCCCATTGAACATTTGTGGGACTTTATTGGCCGTCGTGTGAGGCAGAGAGACCCACCAGTCCATAATCTCAACGAATTGACGGCTGCCCTGCATGAGGAGTGGAACAGGATCCCCCAGAATCAGATCCGGAGACTCATCCAAGGAATGAGGAGGCGTCTGGAATCGGTGGTGCGTGCGCAGGGAGGACACACTAGATATTGATGAAAGTCGGTGTGCAGACTCTCAGATGACTGTTCTTTCTTTCCATGTGACATTTGTGTTAATACACCTGACAACAACGTCTGTGGATGAATAGTAAATTGTGTCCATTTTTTCATGAATTTAAGACAGTTTTAAGAATTTGGATTTCGTTGCAATAAAGCAAAGTCTTGATACTTTTTCCCTTTAAGTTGTTTGTCAGAGATCGTCTGTTGAATAAAAAAGTGTCAAACTATATCAACCCGGCATATTTTGATTGTCAGAACACTTCAAAGTTGCTCCAATAGAAAAAATTGGGGTGTTGCTTGATTAATTTCCAGGTGTATATATTCTAGAATACACTGTCTGCAAATCAATAGCAATCATGTGAAAAAATTACAATGTCAGAATGTGACATACAGGTAGTAAAAATACAATTACAGAATAAGATCTACAGGTAGTAAAATACAATTACAGTATAAGATATACCAGTGTTACAAATACAATTAAAGAACAACACACTGGCAGTAGAAATACAATGATATCATAATATACAAACACGGCCCTGATGAATTAAGTGACACAATGTAATTCAAATACACCACTGTTCTACAATATCATGGTTGAGAACACCAGAAATGGGCTTCACACATTGTATCCATGTGGGGATTCAAACCTTTCTCTTCAAATGTCTTATCCACTAGACTACCCCACCATGCGTTCTACAGATTCACTGAGTTCCAAAGCTATATATCCAGTGGCCATGATTGTCTGAATTCTGAGTTAAGAATGAGCTTGTCAGGATATTTAGCTTTGAACATTTTCAAAAATATTTGTTAACAAATATGATCACCACAATAGTTTTTGACTTCTAAAAGATTTCAGAACTACAAAGAGCCAACAGCAGTAGTCAACATCCCCTGAGCACGAACAAATCTACTTCTTACATTCATATAATAATATCCTAATGATGGGAGGACGTTACAATATTTAAAGGTACTTGTATGTAACATTTGGCTTAAAAACTGTTTTGTATACACTGTTAGCACTTATACATCTGGAAAAAAGTATTGCAACACTAGGATTTTGGAAATCTGCTGTGACATATACGAATTGTATGATATGGTTGTGCAAAAAATGGACTAAAACCCATCATTGTGAGATAAATACGCTATTGACAATAAAATGACAACAAAACTGCACTTATTCTGCCATATTTTCAATCCATTCCTATTTTTCAAACAATCGCACAAAACACACAAAACCGGTTGCAGAATAACTATGGTCATAGCAGTAAGGTACTATTGGTCATAAGTTAATGGAACACTAATGTCACTAGAATTACTGTTGAAGTCCTTAACTCAGTCAAGAATATCAATATCTGGTGTAACCTCCGTCACCAGCAACAACTGCAGCAGCACACCTCCTCATTGACAGAACAAGGCGTTGGATTTGCCTTTGATGCAATGGGTTCCATTCCTGATGGAGATCCACATCAAGTTGTGCGAGATTTTGAACTGGGGGTTGTCTTTGTCATATCCTACGCCCTAAAATGTCCCACACATACTCAACTGGATTCATGTCAGGGCTTCATGCAGGCCAGGGTAATGTTGTAATGGCTTCCTGACGAAGACAATCGCGAACCAGGGCAGATCTGTGAGGTCTAGCGTTATCATCCATAAAAACAGGCCTTGTACGGAGAGGATGGTTGTCAAAGTGTGGAACCATGACCTGGTGCAAGATGTCTCTTTGATACTTAACGCCATTGAGGTTCTCCCTTACAATCACCAGAGGCAGTTTGCAATCGTTGGAGAAACATCCTCATACCATCAAAGATCCACCGCCGAATGGGACCTATTCCATAATGTTCCTCTGTGTGTAAGCGGTGCCTCTCTGTCGCTAAACATGGGTTCTGCCATCTGTCATGAACAGCAAAACGCTACTCTCATCGGACCAATGGACCTTTCTCCATGATGCCAAGTTCCAGTTCCTGCGTTCCCTACACCAGCCCAAACGAGCAGCTTTGTGAGCAGCTGTCAGCAGCGGACGTTTAACAGGCCGTCTAGCACGAAGACCTGCTGCTTTCAGTCGATTCCAGACAGAATGTCGGAAATTTGTCGATTGGGCAGCCATTCTCGTTTTAAAACATTACTCTGCACAAAAGGATTTCGCCGCACATGCCTCAGAAGGGCCCTGTCTTCCCTGTAAGAAGTGCATCGAGGTCTGCCAGAATGCCTTCTGTCCTTCACATCATTAGTTTCCCGATGCTTTTTTCAAAATGTGGCTGATGGTTGATGGATGATGACCACTTTGAACACCAATTTTGCGCAGTAACATACCAGCGTTCCTCATTCCAATTACCTGCCATCTCAATGCTGTCGACAATTGTGGAGGACCCATTTTCTTCACCCGTGTGCCCAGAAATGTTGTGCTCTTTGAATTCGGTACTGAACTGATCAAGTTTTTAAAGTGTCTTTTTATAGGGTTCTTGGTGCATGACTTAAACGTGCATTTTGTCCTGCATACTTCTTGCATGGGGGTGTTTGGGAGATGCAACAGATGGAGGAGATGAAAAAGTACGAGTTTTCTTCTACAACTAGGTCGCTATCAAAATCAAAGAAATTCCAGCCTTTAATTATTTTGGTGTTGCAATACTTTTTTTCCAGATGTATATATACCTTTTGTTTTCCCCCAAACTGTACCCTCGGCACAAGAAGAAGCATGAGAACAGTCCTGTGGTTCTGTTTGATAGGAGACGTGAAATCAATGTGGCTGGGGAACAGTTTGTAGATATCTGGTCAATGAAGAATGCCCTCCCTTCCAAGCTACTGTTCTGATATCCTCCATCCAGTCTGTTAGGAGTGTTAGGTCAGCTTTGTGTTGTATTAGGAGGACAACCACATCTTTATGTCCATAGAAGGCAGCCTCCATCACTGGTGTCCAGCCATGCATCCCTCTACTGTTGATGTTAGAGGGAGACAGGAGGTGTTGTACTATAGCACTGTTCCCACCACGACAGGCAAGATGAAGTAAACTATCGCAAGATGTATCCAACAGTGACAGGTCAGCTTGCTTGGACACAAGGAGGTCAAACACACTTTGTTGTCCACTGACAGCAGCCTTCATCACAGGTGTCCAGCCATACATCCCTCTACTATTGATGTTAGAGGGAGACAGGAGGTATTGTACCATTGCAATGTTCCCACCACGACAGGCAAGATGAAGTAAACTATCACCAGATGTATCCAACAGTGTCAGGTCAGCTAGCTTGGACACAAGGAGGTCAAAGACACTTTGTTGTCCATTGACAGCAGCCTTCATCACAGGTGTCCAGCCATATATCCCTCTATTGTTGATGTTAGAGGGAAACAGGAGCTGTTGTACTATAGCAGTGTTCCCACCACGACAGGCAAGATGAAGTAAACTATCACTAGATGTATCCAACAGTGTCAGGTCAGCTTGCTTGGACACAAAGAGGTCAAACACACTTTGTTGTCCATTGACAGCAGCCTTCATCACTGGTGTCCAGCCATGCATCCCTCTACTGTTGATGTTAGAGGGAGACAGGAGCTGTTCTACTATAATACTGTTCCCACCACGAGAGGCAAGATGAAGTAAACTATCACCAAATGTATCCAACAGTGTCAGGTCAGCTTGCTTGGACACAAGGAGGTCAAACACACTTTGATGTCCATGGACAGCTGCCACCATGACTGGTGTCCAGCCATACATCCCTCTACTATTGATGTTAGAGGGAGACAGGAGGTATTGTACCATTGCAATGTTCCCACCCTGACAGGCAAGATGAAGTAAACTATCACCAGATGTAGACACCAGTGTCAGGTCAGCTTGCTTGGACACAAGGAGGTCAAACACACTTTGTTGTCCATTGACAGCAGCCTCCATCACTGGTGTCCAGCCATGCATCCCTCTACTGTTGATGTTAGAGGGAGACAGGAGGTGTTGTACTATAGCACTGTTCCCACCACGACAGGCAAGATGAAGTAAACTATCACCAAATGTATCCAACAGTGTCAGGTCAGCTTGCTTGGACACAAGGAGGTCAAACACACTTTGATGTCCATGGACAGCTGCCACCATGACTGGTGTCCAGCCATACATCCCTCTACTATTGATGTTAGAGGGAGACAGGAGGTATTGTACCATTGCAATGTTCCCACCCTGACAGGCAAGATGAAGTAAACTATCACCAGATGTAGACACCAGTGTCAGGTCAGCTTGCTTGGACACAAGGAGGTCAAACACACTTTGTTGTCCATTGACAGCAGCCTCCATCACTGGTGTCCAGCCATGCATCCCTCTACTGTTGATGTTAGAGGGAGACAGGAGGTGTTGTACTATAGCACTGTTCCCACCACGACAGGCAAGATGAAGTAAACTATCACCAGATGTAGACACCAGTGACAGGTCAGCTTGCTTGGACACAAGGAGGTCAAACACACTTTCATGTCCATGGACAGCTGCCACCATGACTGGTGTCCATCCAAACTCACCTGTACTGTTTGTGTTAGAGGGAGACAGGACGTGTTGTACTATAGCACTGTTCCCACCACGAGAGGCAAGATGAAGTAAACTATCACCAGATGTATCCAACAGTGTCAGGTCAGCTAGCTTGGACACAAGGAGGTCAAAGACACTTTGTTGTCCATGGACAGCAGCCTTCATCACAGGTGTCCAGCCATACACCCCTCTACTGTTGATGTTAGAGGGAGACAGGAAGTGTTGTACTATAGCAGTGTTCCCACCACGACAGGCAAGATGAAGTAAACTATCACCAGATGTATCCAACAGTGTCAAGTCAGCTTGCTTGGACACAAGGAGGTCAAACACACTTCGATGTCCACTGACAGCAGCCACCATGACTGGTGTCCATCCAAACTCACCTGTACTGTTAATGTTAGAGGGAGACAGGAGGTGTTGTACTATAGCAGTGTTCCCACCACGACAAGCAAGATGAAGTAAACTATCACCAGATGTATCCAACAGTGTCAGGTCAGCTTGCTTGGACACAAGGAGATCAAAGATACTTTGACATCCACTGACAGCAGCCACCATGACTGGCGTCCAACCATGTCTTCCTCTACTGTTGATATTAGAAGGTGACAAGTGGTGTTTCACTACAGCCTTGTTGCCGCCAAGACAGGCAAGATGAATAATTCTATTGTAAAATTTATCTTTCACATTCAAGTTTGATATTTTTCGTAGTAACTCAAAACATCCTTCTGATGCTGAAAGTGCTGCAATCATTACAGGAGTTCTACCATTCACATCAACAGAGTTTAAAACATTATCTGCAGGCTTCCTATTTAGCAGGATTTTCAGGGATTTTTCCATTCCTGTCTTACAGACAAGATGGAAGATGTTTTGTAAGTGGTTGTCTCTCGCATCAACATCAGCACCTTGCTGGAGCAGATACACTAGAATATCGGAGCTGCCATTTTCAGCAGCCTGCAACAAAAGTCTGTTCAGTGTCAGTTGAAGATCGTGTTTTTCACAACGTGTGAAGAGCCATTTTAATACTGACACACTGTTGCTTTGTGCACATCCTTTCATAGCTTGACTGATCTCATCTTGAGAGAACACTTCTCCAGTTGTGTGCTCTATATCTGTAACTAGACATACATTATGTCCAAGAACTGCCCAGTACAGAAAGCATTTTCCTTTCTCCCTCCTGTGACACCAATGTTCTTTAGAATCAGTTTGATTATGCTGATGGTGGTGCTTTGCCCTATCAGACTGAAGTTTGTTCAGCAGTTTGAAAGCTGTAGTGTCTCGTTTGAGAACTGGATGTGTCACTGACTGAGAAAACTTTCCTTGTTTAATAGAATGTGCAAACCTTGTGGTAAGTAGGTCATCATAATTCTCTGAGACATATATCAAATGGAGATGATCATCAACTTTAGTTTCCTCAACCTTTTCACCTTGTACTCTTTCAAACAGAAACTCATCACTGCAATGCTTCAAAACAAAGACTGGACTGATTTTGTACAAAGTGCAGGCACAAGCATCATAGATGGAAGAATGGGCAAAGCCAACAGTGTCTCCTCTTGTGAAGAATGTACCTCGAAAACTTTTAGCTGCTTTGTACATTCCTGAACATGTAGCATCAGGCATCAGGTCTAGAACAGTTTTGACCATCATGACCATTTCCTTGTCTTCATCTCCACTGTCTAACCTGGTCAGGTTCAATTTGTCTTCACACAGCAGCATCAGAACCAAACTGGCAGATCTATCATTTCTGTCTTCAAGTAACTTCTTTAGTTCTAACCTAAGATAAAACAGTGGTTCCTTGAAAAATGATTTTGTATTTTTACAAAATGAGGAAAATTCAAAACAGAGTTTACATATGAGAGGAAATCCAAAGATGTTGGAAGAGACTTCTAGCTCACTATAATCTGGAATATGTTGCACAGAGTAGTCTCCTAAGACACACCTATGTTGTTCAAATATTGTCTTTTTCTCTTTGTCAGAAAGTCTGTATTTTTCTTCTTTTGTCAAGTCCACTACAGTTTGACCCGTGAACAACTTGAAACCCTCATACTGCAATTTTGCAAGTCCATCATGGAAATTGTATGATTTTGATGTGAGGACAGCATGAATATCCTTTGTTTCACATTCTTTGAAACTTTGCATTTTCGTTCTGGGTTTTTTACTGGCATCTCTGTTTTTGCTCAATTCTGACTTCTGTATCTCTACTGCTCTCTGCTTTTGTTCTAAATGGGGCAGAAGGTTATTCAGAAAGTTTTTAACATGTGAAGTATTGGCAGATACCCCAACTGTACCAAACAAATCATCTACAATAAGGAATACTCTTGAGTAAGTACTAAGACAGCGATCAAAGTCAAACTTCCTAAGGCTGTCCACAAACACGACCTCGTATCCCTTTTGTCTATACTGTGAACCCAGCACCAGAGCCATTGTTGTCTTGCCTTCTCCCGAAGCACCACAGATAGTCACATGACCAAATTCCTTCAATTTCTGTTTCACTTTTCTGAAGGCTTCAGTTTCAGCAAAAACCTTCAGTGCTTCATCTGTCCGTAAATCAAGGGTATCTGTGAAGGGGAACAAATATTTACCAGACCAAGACATACTGGGATGTTAACATAAAATGACAAAATATTAACCTCTTTCATTGTGAGTGGAACCTTTAGTCTCATGGTTTGAGATAGCAGCTTCATCTAGAACCCTGCCACAGTACTTTCAACTGAACAGGAAATACCTCTTTATATCGGACAAGTGATCATGGTTGATGCTCTGGTAGTGCAACCGAAGCAAAATGAACAGCTTATGTGTCAACGGTCTTCTTTCAGACATGTTCCTAGGTAACCGTTCCTTGGTAACCACACACAACTTTCTTTATTAAGAACTGAATGTCTGTTCGGATGGGTTCATCACTGCGAGAATAACTTTAAATCACTGGTTAAACTGTTTGAGCCTCCAAACTTGTAAGAAAAATGGCAAAATTTCACATGATCAGTTTGAACAAAAGAATTCCATAGTATGTAAACTTTTCTCTCTGGTCACAGGTGGGTAAATGCCAGATAGTTTTGAACAAGATCTAGTCACTTATTGACCCTTCCGCCATGAGCACTCACCTTTGCCCAGTGTTCCTTGTCCTGCCCCTCCAGTGACGATGTTGAGAATGTTGGCGACTTGTGTGTTCCCTGAACGCTGTTCACCTGTCAACATCAACCAGGTGGAATCATCAGTAACCATGGTAACCATGGTGTTTTCTTTCCACTCTGAATAAAATATTTAATATTGTTGCAATGTATAAGAGTTTGTGGAAAATCATTCTGAAGATCCAAGTCAATAGATCTGTATTCTCTTGATTATAAAACTTGCCAGTTGAAAACAATTTAATTGATGACCAAAACTTGTTCATCGTGTATCAGGGTAAGATTTCTCAGATTTATTTCAAGAAGTGAAGACATTCTCCTATACACTGTGGAGGGTCTAGCTCCAGCGTAATTGTAAGAGAAAGCTGTGCCACAAATTCAGCTGCTCAACAATCACCTGCTTGAAAACATGGCTGCCTAAACCTTGTCACTTCTTTCAGCAATCAAACATTGATATGTATTAATAATAAGCGTATGTACAAACTATAAGTATGATGGGAAAAACCAAAAACAAAACATCACCTCTTTTTAAATAAAGAGGCTAAGAATATCATGGAAATATTTTAACAGTATGTCACATAGTTTATGAGAACAGTGTTTGACCTGACTCAGAAAACCTGAGTCTGTGTAAATATGCAGTGAATTTAAAGCTTGCATCATTGTTGATGCAAGGCTACTGGGCCCTAAGTTCAGATAATCCAAGCTTGCAATTTGCTGTTGTATAAAACTACATACTTTATTGTTTGCCAAGGTATACGTTCCGATAAATCTCGACTATACCTTAGAGGCATGTACGGCCCAAAAATTGTGTCACATAATCATGCATGATTTAAAAGTGTAGTATAACCTAACAAGTCAAAGAGAATGATATATTTACAAAATGATCCAATGCAAATTCACCATGCAGTGGAGAAAGTGGGAATTTTCTGGTCCGCCTGAGTATTTACTAGAACAGGCCAGTGTGTCAGTGGCTGTTTTGCACATTGCCAACTACAATTTGCACATACCGTATATGTTGATGTTGGTATTTCCCATACCGCCATGGACACAACCAGCGGTGTTGGCTGTGTGTACATTGCCGCCCTTCACGCCAGTCACGATGTTGTCTATACACACAAGCAGTGTATCAATTAATGTTTCATGATTAGGAATTTTAATAGTGACTTGCCTGAATGACAATGTACTAGGCAAACTAAATAAAGATACAGGACTGTCAAAAGTAGTTACTTGTTATTTCTTTCATAAAGTTCAAAGTTACACATCAACATTACAAATTGTCAGGATGAGATGATTCAGCATAATTTTCAGGTTTATAACTATTCAAACAGTGACAGTCCAGTTAAGCAGCCTGTCAGTCACTCAGGATGTAAACAACACCATGGCGCGATTTGCAAATAAGAATGTTTCACAGACAGAAAATTTACACTATCAAACCGGGCTACCTCTGTCTAGTTTACTAGCCCAGGGAAGTTTGACCTAGCATCGGGCTACCGGGCTAGTGGTTATTTTGAATGCTGGGTGCAGGACACATTTTGTGATACTATTTTGGGCAAACCGGAGGTAAACAGAAAACAGAATTGTGGGATATATGGAAACTTATCAGTGACATTAACAATATTGTTCTTGAACGTTCTTACATCAGTTAATGGCATGACTAACAATGTTTTGAACAATGCATATTTGACGCTCTTTTTGCCAGTGGCAGTTAAAATAACCGAGTATTGCACAACCAGGTCAAGGATGACAAAATGGGAACACAGTACAACGGTGACACCAAAAATTCAGCTCACACCCTTACAGATAACAACTCCTTGCTTTTGCATGCAGCAATGTTTTTACATCAGTTGTGACTACAGACAAGTGATGAGGTATAAGTAAACTTTCAAGGGACTCATCAAAATTGTTTACTTATCAGGTTTTTCACTTATCCAAACTTATCAATATCTGCAAATGACAGAGTAATGGACAACCTTTGTAAGTAATATAACATGTTTTATTGCACCGGTCTACTCACTGATACTCCCAAGCTACATATAACAATGAACAACTCATCAGGGCTGGCCTCCATTTGTCAGTGTATTGTAAACTGCTTACGCCAGAGCAAGCTGTAAGTGGGATGTTTATTTACCTGGCAACTGACACATGTCCCTCATGTCGCATTATGTGGTGATCACTAATTTAGTTATCAGGTCTCGTTTGGTCAGTAATTTACTTCCAGGGACCATGTAAAAACGTTTACTTAAGCGGTATTGTTTACTTAACCAATTTTAGTTAACAGGACTCAAATAGTGATGATTAATGAAGAAGTTTGCCGGGACCAAAGAATAGTGTTTACTTATCCGATATGTTTAGTTAAGAGGTTTTTACTTATGAGGTTTCCACTGTATATGGTAAATCAGACTGTGAAATCAAGCATTTCGTCAAATGAGTAAACATTTCAGTCATTTATTTGTGGTGGACTGTGAATAGCTGTTACAGTCCTGTCACTCCAGGTCAGATAACATCTATGCAATGGAAGACTAACTGGAAACTCATGGGGGATTTGGAGGTTTGCACCCTGGCCTTTAAGAACAACAAATAGAAAATGTGATGAAGCTAATAAACAGAGGGCTTAAGTAATAAAAACAGGTTGATAGGGTGCTATAACAGAGGACATAATTTGACCAATTCCTAATAGGCTGATGGTATAAGTAATCTTGGTCTCTGATGAGTATGGCTTCCAAAGTTTTATTTTCTTAGAGTCTCGATTCCCCAGTGGATAGGATTTCGACTCTGTTTGGATTAGGGAATATTTGTTGGTGATCTGAGATTTCTGATTTGCTGTCTTGCCTGTTAGTGGTCTACATTGAAACAGTGCCCTATGGAATAAACAAGAAGTTGTCATTTTTAAGGTTGTAAAGTTGTGAGAATGTTGAGAATGTTGATCAAACCAACATTGACATCCATCTGTACTTGGTTTGACGGGGCTGACCAACTCGTGCTCTGCTGAACCTGTGGGTACTAAGTGACCTTCATGTTCTTCATCTGTAATGACTCCACTGCTACCAGAGTCATCCTCTGCAGTCAGGTATTCGTCATCTGAACTGGACGTGTCAACTTCAGGAACAGACAAGTGACCTCTGGCCTGCCCACTGGATGGGGCCATGTGACCTTCAGGCACCTCATCAGAAGTGTCCATGTTGTCTTCAGACTTTAATCTGGAAGTGCCCAAGACCAGATGTCAACTGTCCTTATCTTGGCTAGCCATCACAATGGAGGTCCTTTTGTCACCAAGCACTTTCTGTGAAAATAATTGAGAATCTACTTATGCAAAAAATAAAAAATGTGGTCTGCCAGCTTCATGAAATCTTTTTGACTGCTTTGTATGTCTATTTTCATTATTATGATAACAAATGAACACAATATGAAGTTTATATGACAGTGATACAAAATGTTAGGACTGAAAAAAAGCCTGATGTTCAAATTATGTCCTAGAATCCTAATATATTTAGCATAATATTTTCATGCATAATGGAACTTTATAAAAAGTACATGACCTGTTCTGGTGAATTTATAATATGACTGTAATATCTGACATTTTAAACACTATAATTAAAATGTAGCAGGGCGTGGAGTCATCCCACAGATGACATCCTTACCTTGTCAGCTTGCTGACGGGGTTAACCTCTTTGGTCATGTGGACAAGGCGTCCGACTACGGATCAGAGGGTCCGTCATTCGAATCCCAGCATGGGACTCGGAAATTTTGTGGCCGCTACATTGGCGCCCAACGTGGGGCTGAGCACGTTCATATCACATTTGAACAAAATAAGCCTCAGTACCCAACTATGCGGCCCGGGACGTGCCTTCTGTTGACGGGGGAGTATGTAGCAGGGCGTGGAGTCATCCCACAGATGACATCCTTACCTTGTCAGCTTGCTGACGGGGTTAACCTCTTTGGTCATGTAGACAAGGCGTCCGACTTCGGATCAGAGGGTCCATCGTTCGAATCCCAGCACGGGACTCGGAAATTTTGTGGCCGCTACAAAAACAAAATGCAAATATTAAATATAAACTAGACTAAAGTTATAGCAACAACAACCAGCTATTTCCTTGTTCAGGAATGTACCCATCAATATCCACATAAAGAGTAAACAGTATATCTGTAGCTGGTAAATATTCCTGCTCTCTGTCATGTGTGTTTCAACAGTCTAACACCAAATGTTATTTCATTCTGTACAAAAGTGGTCTAGTTATTAGACTAACAGCTAGTCTCGGAAATGAACATATTTTACTGAAAAAACGTTCATAGTGGAAAAAAAATAACAGAATGAAATGGAGCCCTGAGACTTTCTTCATTTTCAGAAGCTATGGAAATCTAGACTTAAACTAAAAGTGCTTTATGGTTCAACTTCTTTATTACACAAGGTCACAACGTTTCGAGACAGATTTTAGTCTCTTCTTCAGGTGACTTGCCATATTTTCTACACCTGCGTGGGCTTTCGTGGATATATATACTTCAGCGTCTGTACGTCAGAGTACCTAGTTATGAGCACAACTGGTTTTAGTTTCCGTGTTTAGTTTAGTCAGTCTGAGTTTAATGTCCTGAGACTCAGATCAGTGATATTTCAAGATTGCAATCTATATGCTGGGTTTCTTTTCCCGAAATATCGCAGCAAATGACACAAGGAATGTGATTCAAGTAGTGTACGCGGGGAGGAGACGTACCGTATTCATTACTGAACATCTCAACGTTTCGGGTCTGCCACTGCTTAGCCGAGAGCTGCGATGCAGGGTTATGTCTTGACTGTATAGGACCGCATCGCGGCTCTCGGCTAGCCACTGCTCAGACGTTAGTCTTCGCTTTACAGAATCCAAATCCACTGTAAACACCACCAGTCGATTACATGCACTTTACTGAAACTACTTACGGTACAAGGCTTCACGGGGTCCGTTGAAAATCTTCAGCATGTTGCGAGGTCATGCTGTCGCCTGTTGAGCCTGCGTGACAGAGACACATCCTTCCCTGGGTCCCTTACTAGATGTCGTCATCTTACTTTCACTTTCGATTTCATTGTCTCGCAAATACACTACAAAAATGAGTTCACTTCCCGTCTCAGTTATAATCACATCACATGGCTGGCCCTTTTCTCCTAGCCATGTGAAGACGCTTATCGGGTTTTGGGGGTTGGAAATACCCAAGCTATTTATAGCCACGTTCCGCAGTGTATGGAAATGATCAATTCCATTGGTTATTTGAACTCGCGATCATTCGTGACCAACTCGTGTTATTCCGGTTCCATTCGTGGCCTACTCGTGGAATCTTATTCCGAAAAGTCGAAAAGTGTATAATTTTCTTGAACATCGTGGAAATAAGCGAATTATGTTTATGCTGGTTTTGTCGTAAGCTTGGGTCAGAGACCCTGTGTTATATACGCGCAATGTGGAGACAGGACCATGCAAGCTGTTGTCCAGAGCGCGATTCAAGAAACACAAGTGGAGCGGGAGTCAGGAAACACATATAAGCGTGTTTATTCGTTTTGGATGTGCGTCATCAAATTGCAATATGAAGGAATTGCACAAAGTCATTGCTTCGAAAGGACTTCCCTGGCATGTCGGGAAAAAAACTAACTAACTAACAAGGACGAAAATTGAGTCTTTCGTTTACCGAGAATTGAAGCCAGTTAGCTATAACATGCATACTTGAAACTTTACAACAAATCCACCAATGCTGACATTAATAACAATTATTTGACTTAAATTAAAGTGACAAATAGGTAACTTATCTTCTACGTGTAGGTTTTCAGCAGTCACAACACTCAGCGAATGTAATCAGCTGTCGAAAATAAATCGGGCTCAATCTTAAAAAGTAAGCTGCCTCCATATTGGCTACACTGGTCACCTAACGACCCAAGGCAAACGCTAAAGAGCTTTTCGAGGAGTGACTGCTCCCTCTGTTAGAGTCTCCCTGCTTTAAACATACAATATAACGCGCTATTCTTAAAACCTACACCTATGCTTGTTTCATGCTGAGGTTATTGTTTGTTGTTTAGAGCCAATATTCCAGGTATATGGCGGCAGTCTGTAAATAATTATTTAGTTTGGATCAGACAATCCAGTGATTAATAGCATGTCGGCCTGCCTACTATCCGTTCCCGCTAGACAGCTTTATGGAAAGCATTCGATAGCTGAATTTACTGGTGTGGTTTAACGTCGCACGCAGCAATATTTCTCTGTTTCAATATATTCCCTAGAATTGCCTCTGTTCATCCAGTAGTTACTGCGTGGCATAGGTCAATATAAGTTAATATGACTATTAACTTTCCAGACCATCACAGCTCAGATTATCTTCAGTAATAATGTCCATTGTACCGTACGTTAGAGCTAGAGCTTGTCCTGTCTTGCAGTGGCCTTATTTTTTATCCTTCAAGAGCAGATAAGAGGGTGGTGTGGGGGATGTTGATGGCTTTGTCTTCCTTCGGTTCGTGCCGGTAGTCAAAGGACTGCTCAGTGCCACGAAATAAATTCAGAGCCTCCTAACCGCTACATCCAAGTAGGATTGTAACCACTGGATCTCAAACTATTTATTGCAAGCACATTCAAACTGACATATTATACATTGAGAAGTACATTTTGCAATTTTGTCACAACTGTAAATAATATTCTTAGCACCAAAATGGATTGTTTGTTCAGTAAAAGTAATACCAAACACTCTACTGTGTTCATAATCTAATCGTGGCGATTGTTATTTCGTGATTTAGTTTCGAGGATAGTTGTCTTCAAGTCCTAAGGAAGGGTGATAACTCTGTTGGGCGTATCGCGTGATCCTGACCAGCTCCAGCATTCGCTACATTCGTCACCACTCGCCCCTTTCGGAAACTCATTCGCCTTGTCCCGGAATGCATTGATGTCACGATCGATATAATACATGCAGCAAATTCGATTTTTAAAAAAACCCATAATTGTGTCATTCCCTATCAATCTACTGTAAAATAAGCACGCAAATAGTCAATTATTCCAGTTAACCGTATGATATAAAATTAATATATATTGTAAACCAAAAGTCACTGTGTTCTGTAATCTGATTGGTTGAAAAACATGATTAAATGGTATTAGATTCCCGGAAACTGAAAGACTATTCACTGCGTATTGACACGTAAACAATTGTTTTGTTGTGTCATCAACAGTGGTGACGTCATTCAAAT
Source organism: Haliotis asinina (assembly GCF_037392515.1). Taxonomy (NCBI): domain Eukaryota; kingdom Metazoa; phylum Mollusca; class Gastropoda; order Lepetellida; family Haliotidae; genus Haliotis; species Haliotis asinina. The sequence continues at coordinate 9,835,265 of NC_090290.1, read as the reverse complement.
CATATTGTGACGTAAAGTTAGAATGACGTCACAAATGAGCAGCTCCAGACGCTACCATGGGAACCAGCTGAAACGGCCAGCTGATGACACTTCACTGCTGTGTCCGTATTCGATGTAAACGAGTGCAGACACTAAAACCCCTTTGGTTTACTTTTGTGTTTACAATGTCGATAAACATCATGTGTTGGCCAATTTCCGGGTGTTATTGAGTATTTGAAGCACGGGAATATTTCATTTGAAACCTCCGGCTCACACGTATTCCCGTGCTTCAAATTCAGCATCAGCGTCAGCACAAAGTTTGCAGTTAGAGTGGAAATTCGTTTTCGATGTAGCCATGCTTCCATACTCTTTAAAAAAATAGATAAAAAATAAGAAGAAACTTTACATTAAAAAAAAAGAATTTTAGGAACATATTTAACACAAACCAATTCAGCATGCGGGCGAATGGTTGCCGTCGGCAAAACGTTTGAAAAAAGAAACGTTGAACTTGAATCATTATATATTGCTCTGTGATATACACTTGTTTTATAACCGTCTCTCATAACAACCACTGTTTTATAACCGTCTCTCATAACAACCACTGTTTTATAGCCGTCTCTCATAACAACCACTGTTTTATAACCGTCTCTCATAACAACCACTGTTTTATAGCCGTCTCTCATGACAACCACTGGAATGACATCTGTGCATTTCAGTTTTACTGTATATGTCATGTGTATTATTCTTTTAGTGTTGCAAGTATTGCAGTGTAGGTCATATGACTGCTCTCTGTCAAAGCTACATGTGTCAGGGGCCCAGCACACACCATGTCAAGCAACAACTGTAATGTGTTGTTGTGATCCACAGGTATGTTGTGGAGTTTGAATGATTGTTGTGGTAGTTATGCAAAAGGTATTTATTTCTCATGTATGACTTTTATTCAACATAATATAAAACCATGTTTCGGGAGAACTGCAAGTGATAATTTTAACTGTTTATAGTACAGTGTATTACACTGAATTCATTTTGAATATTTGACAATGATTTAACCTTGATATTGTGTATAGACACACCATGCATGTCAGACAACAACTCTATATTGTTGTGGTCCACAGGCTTATCATTCTTCAAATAAAAACGCATCAGAATCTACTGTCTGTAGGTCCTGTTCAATTTTACTGTATATTTCATACGTATCATTCTTTGCTGAGACATAACTATAAACTCTGTTAGTATGTCTGTGTTCGCAGGGACTTCTGATGGATGTCGACATGGCTTTGTTGTTTCTATTCATTTATTCATTCAGTTTCGTTTTTTACATATCGGAGAACTTAATTCATTTCCTCCGATCGTTCCAGGGTTGACTTTGACATCTGGCATACCGTCCAAAAGTAAAATATACTGAACATCATTGAAAACGCACCACCTGTAAATTTTGAAATAAGGCAATAGAATCTTTTGGAAATGGAAAATTAATGGTGGGAATTTTGATAATAACACACTAGATCGTAAATAACGCTCTACAGTAAAAAACGGATCGTTCGAACACATCATCGAACACATCACATGAAAACAACAAAATTCCTGCACATCACACACGAAGGGCACAAATTGCATGCAGAAAGCATGCTGTTCAGGGGTATAAATGACCTTCGGCACAAAACCGTTCTCATTTTCGCAGTACTTTCGTAAGTAAAGTTTTTTCGCCATGCCAAGATTGTCACCAGAGGAACGAGAACAGGCCTTGGGTATGTTGCAGGTCGGCGCTTCAAGCAGAAACATTGCACGACGATTTGGGTGTCATCATTCGACCATTCTGAGGCTTGCTAACAGATACCAACAAACAGGAACCAGCAGGGACCGGCAACGCCCAGGTCAGGCACGTGTTACCACCCCTCGTCAAGATCGAGACATTGTACGGCGCCATATTCGGGATCGAACCTTGCCCGCTGCCAGAACCGCCAACGCTGTCCAGGGTCGACGTGGTTTGATCAGCGCTTCCACCGTCCGACGCCGTCTCCGTGCGGCAGGGTTACGTTGTCGACGCCCTTACGTTGGACCCATCCTGACTGACAGGCATCGCCGTGAACGCCGACAATGGGCTGAACAGCATCGTGTGTGGTTGTTACGACGTTGGCATGGTGTGGTGTTCTCCGACGAGTCGCGTTTTCACTTGCGAAATGCTGACGGGCGTCTACGGGTATGGCGTCGACGGGGTGAACGTTATCATCAGGATTGTGTTGTGCAAACCGATCGGTGGGGTGGAGGCAGCATTATGGTGTGGGGAGGGATAAGTTATCACCACAGAACCGCTCTGATTGTTTCTCGTGGCAGAGTGAATGCCGTTTACTACCGTGACAACATTCTTCAGAACAACGTCGTTCCCTTCTTTCACCAGCATCAAGATCTGCACACATTTCAACATGACAATGCACGAGCCCACACTGCACGTGTTTCGATACAGTATCTGGCTAACAACAACATTCCTCTACTTCATTGGCCTGCATTGTCACCAGATTTGTCACCCATCGAACACTTGTGGGATTACATCGGCCAACGCCTCGCACGTCGTCCGCAGATCAACAACCTTGGGGAACTCGACAATGCCTTGCAGCAAGAGTGGAATGCAGTGCCTCAGGACTTTATTCAGAGACTTATCCGTTCAATGAGGAGACGTTGCACAGCTTGTGTTGCTGCTAACGGGGGTCATACACGCTACTGACTTTCCATTTTGACCCCATCTTTATTTCATTGTCAGCTGCATTAAATCTTCACTGTTTTGCTTGATTGTTTTTTGCTTCTTTTCTTTATCAAACATTGGTCTACACAAATATGTAAAATTTACATAGATTGCTCACTTCTGCTCTTAGAAATCCACAATTTTAGGGGTGGTGCGTTTTCAATGATGTTCAGTATATTAACTATATTAACGAGGTACCCACAACGAAGATGAAGCATGACTTCACTATCTTTACCGCGCCTTAAGAAAAGCTCCATTGCTAAATCCTACAGAGAATCAGTACCGTGTGTTTAGAGCACGGTCGTATTCGGCTCGAAATATTACGACATCTTGTGTTGTACATGTGTACACTGAAACATCTGAAACAACATATTTCTCCTTTAACATGTGCTATTAAACCGCTGACCTATTAATGCACTATCATGACATAGTTGCACATGTTTGTTTGTTGCAATTGTTATCGTAAACGGGTTCGTATTTTTGTCAACTATTTACCACACAACTTACCATATATTCAAGTTTTGACTTAGTTAGATTAGGTAAATTTGTTGTCTGTAAACACACATCGTATAAGCAACAAATTTTATATTTACATGACATGATGTTTGGAAATAAAGGAAATATTATAGTGTTGTCATTATTCTAAACCATCCCTTAACGAATACACATAAAATATTAGTTGCGAGGATGTTGTATAAAATGCCAGTATCATATTTCAACTTGGCTCATTGAGAAATATTGGCCCAAATACACCACTGACATGGTTCCGTCATTACTCACGCCAAAGATATTTTGGGAGTATGGTTCGCCATAAGGTATATTACACAATAAACTTTATATTGTTAAGCACCCATCATCACTTAAGCTGAAAGAGTTTGAAAACTTTCAGTGAACCTGTCAACTGCGGACGAAGGGGTCATATTTCGTCTGCTAGCGTGCGTGTCTACTCGTCTACGTATGTATCTAGGCTGCAAGGCAGGTGTTTCCGTTCTTATCAGAGGATGCATTTGCGTCTCACGGTAGTAGGCAGCGCGTTCCTTCTGGTCCAAGTCTATTTTAAGCGAATTCCATCCTGCACTAGATCAGTTCAGTTAGAGGACGACATCCGAACAAAGAATATCATGGATAGGCTCGTGCTCAAGACGGAACCATAGTGTGTACATATGTCGTGCCAAAGGTTGCCCTTTTGACTTGGTGAGTGTGTTTATGTTTGTTCCCAATGTTTCCTTGATTTTGATTTAATCTGAGAAAGTTGAGGTAGTTTCACCCGCTGCACTGACTTTGGAATAAGATGTCGGAGCGGAGCGGAGCGGAGCGGAGCGGAGCGGAACTGATTATAATGGCCGTTAATCATCAGGTTTTTCATTTTTTGTTTGTTTGAGTTTTTCTTGTGTCTCATTGTATAGTATCTGTTCAATTTAAGTAATAAAGTTAGATAAATGACTATGGCATAATTTTTACCAGTGTTAAAGTTAATGTAGATCTACTGTTTGTTTATTGTAGATATAGACCAATTTAAACAATTAATGTGATGCTTTCATGGTTTGTCCCCACTTGTGTCTATCAAGGGTCAGTTCTTATGTTTGATAAAAACAGGTGCATGTATTTAAATTCAGGCTCAATAAGTGATGTTTTTTCAAGTATTTTTTTTATAATAATAATTATATGTATAATTCGAAATGTAATCAATTTTTCAAAATACTGTTTTACTTCTTGTGTTTAGAACATACATCAAAACTGATCATAAATGTATTCAAACATTCTTATCATGAAAATTGGCAGGTCATCCTTGTTATAAAGTTTAACAAGTACAGTGGTCAAAAAGACATTTCAGGAAATACTAAATTGGACCATGTATTTCTACTGAGGTCAGCAGTACCTTAACATCTGAAATATGCCAGTGTTGTTTACACTAACAGAATCACTGTTTGAGTTGGGTTTGGGTAGTCTGGTGGTTAAAGCGTTCACTTGTCGCACTGAAGGCCCAGGTTCGATTCATGGGGTACAATGTGTGAACTCATTTTCTTGCCATGGGTAGGCAAGGCGAAAGTTTTGATTTAAAATGACCGAAAGTTATTAATCACATCATCATAATTTCACATTAAATTTATCTGTAGTACGTTTAGGGCAAATGAACGTTTAGCATAAAAACACGTACATCATCAATTATGTGACCTCGTTTGCTGATGAGTCATTGAAGCAGTACTTGACATGAGGTAGGAGAGCTTGTTATATACTGTTGGTGTTCAGACAAATACATCACTGCTCATTGTTGATTCCACCCATTGTTTTTACGCTGGAAACCCCAATAATTTCATTGTTTTCAAACTGTGTCTTCAGTGTATAAATCCTAAATATTGTTAGTGGGACAGGGTTGCCTAGTGATCAAAACATGCACCCACTCACTCACCCACTCATGCTCACTCACACCCACCCACCTACACACCCACCCACCCACTCACCCATTCTCTCACCAACTCAATCAATCTCATTAGAAATCTCATAAGAACTTAAGAACTTCTTCCTAGCCTGTCCCAGTGTTCCAGAACCACATTGTTTTACCTGATGCCAAGCCCTCCCTGCAGTGCTAAAGCCCTAAGCGAATCAAGTCCAGATTTCCTAAGGTTCAGAATCTCGCAACACACTAAAGGGGCTCATATTCAACTAAAATGGGTTTATTTGTTACCATCAAAATTATATGTATTAATGAACTAAGAGTTAGTCTTTTCTCTTCCTTGTCCACTCCCACTGAGTGCAGTTGGAGCATTTTCATCCTCTCTGTGACTACTGCCTGTGGTGCTCTGAGATCAGGCTGACACAGATTCCCTGCACTAGGAGAGGTGCTGGTGTGAGGTTACACGTTCACTATGAATGACTGTGCTTGTGACTACCTCTGTCCTGCTATTCCACTTTGTGTTTACAAGCTGGAAGTGCTACGCAGTAACAGATTTAGCTGGTCGGCAATACGCAGAAAATTCTCTGTTGGTAAACAGTTTTTTTAGTGCATAGAGACAGGGCTGTGAGGTGTTAGTGTTACTGCTATGTGATTTGGCTCAGTGTGTTTGTGTATTTGTGTGTACAGTTCTCAAGAGTGATTAAGGGTTGCTGATAGAAACAAGCACTAGACAGAATCAGTTTGTTTATGTATTTATGTGTACAATTTTCAAGTATGATTAAGGCAGAGATAGACTGTGAAGGTACAACAGACAGAAACAGTTTATGTTGTTAGCGCACAAATCTCTAGCGTTGAAGTCCTAGAAGTGAACAGAGACAGTTTGTGTTGTTACGTGTACAGATCTCCAGCAGGATTGAAGTACAAGAAGTAGACAGATACAGTTTGTTGGTATATGCATGTGTACAAGTCTCCCGGTGGCTGACATGGTCTGGCTGTCAGACTGACTGAAACACCAACTGCATAGAGTAATGCTGATGATGTCAGTCCAGTATGTGAACTATCTACTGGCCTGCTAGTCCATGGCTAGTTAAAAACCAGCTGGGCCAGTAAATCTCCACAGTCATTGGCCCAACTGGCTTGTGAATTTTGTTGGGGTCATTTTGTAAATATGTCACTCTGTGATTTGTTAAGCTGTAATGCACTTTTACATCACACAAGATTATGGCTTGATAAAATCATATTAGCAGCTTAATGATGAAACCTGTGTCTACATTCAAATTTTGGACTAGTGAATTCTTTTGTAGGCTAGTTAAACTTCTCTGTTCAGATATTTAGAACCTCCTGCTATATATCTGGCATAATGCAAATTATAGATCATTTGCTTGAATGTGCCATGTTACTCAGGGAATTACCTTGAGGGTCCCTGAGACTCATGCTCTTATTCAGGGGTCCTGGACTAAAAATGGGAGTCCCATACACTTCCATATTATTATTAATACATGTACTATGTTTTAATACTGTTGCAATTGAGTCACTATTATTGTAGTCTATTTTGTTGGGTCCATCGTCAATTTTTCTGCGTATAAGATGCAGGAATTTGAGTCCTGTAAATCCCTGGTTGTGAAATGTCACAAAGACCCATTTTGTAATAGTGTTGGCATATCTGGCATGAGACAAAGTTGCTTATTTAGAACATTTCTAATCACTCAGTGTATGGCACTGACTGAAGGTGACCTTCCGTCATTGCAGTTATGTCACCGTGAGTGAGTGAGTATGGTTTTATGCTGTTTGCTATCAATATTAAAGCAAGATCACGGCAGAGGACACCACAAATAAGCTTCACACATTGTACCCATGCGAGGAATCGAACCTGGGCCATCGGAGTAATGAGCAGATGCTCTACTAGGCTACCCCATCACCTCATGTGACAATGAACTCAATCGTATTGTTTTCATAATGAGGTGTTTCACCCAGTGGTTAAAGTGTTTACTTGTCACTCTAAAGGTCTGATTCCCCAAATGTGTGTGTTGCCCAAATATCTGTGTGTTGTATAGCACTGTTGTGTTATCTCAGTCACTCTTCACCATTATTATTTTGTTCTGTTGTTTCAGACCATCTCTGCCTGTGTGTTGAGCATGAATGAGGGTGAACTGACTTACTCTTCCGACCAGATCGAGCAGCTGCTTCAATGTTCAGTATGCCTTGACAGATACAAAACCCCTAAACTGTTGCCATGCCAACACACGTTCTGCCACCAGCCATGTCTTGAAGGTCTGGTTGACCACCGTCTCCGGACAATACGATGCCCAGAATGTCGAGCCGACCACATCGTTCCCCGAGGAGGAACAGCCAACTTCCCCAACAACCTCACCATCATCAGCTTCTTGGAGTTGGCCGGGCAGAGAAGATCCACGGGGATACAGTTTGAGGAGATCCAGGCGATTGGGTCTGATGTCACAGCGGCTATTGTACCTCAGGGTGCTGGAGCTGTGGGCGGGACTGGAGCGTCGTCCAGTGGAGCCACTTCCACTTCTACATCCACAATTACAGGTGGAGCCACCACATGTTCCGAGTGTTTACGTGAGCGGAATATATCTCGGTGTGCTCATTGCAATGACTTGCTTTGTGATAGCTGCAAGAGAGGACATTTTGATCGTTATAAGAGTGATGTGACTCGTCTCATAAGTCAGATCCGTCGCAGCCTGCCAAACTTGTCCGAGTCATTGAATGGCATCAGCAGCCAGGGGTCCCAGCTTCAGCAAAGATGTGAGGCAGCAAAGGAGGAACTGACAGAAGCTATTGAGAAGCATATACGAGAGTTGAGAAATAGGCATAGGGCGTTGTTAGGTGAAATCGATAGCTTTATTCTTGGAGAATTACGTTCTCTTCGAACACATCAGGAAAATGTTGAGGTTGAAATTGCAAGTATTGCAAGTTTTTGTGACTCTTCAGAAGCAAGCATGAACAGATCCAGCACCCCAGAGGCTCACATTATGGAGGTGAAACAGCAGTGTCTGGAACATCTCGAGTCACTTCGAAGTATCGACTCAGGAAGGGTGAGACCTCCAGTTTTGCGTCATCTCCAGATTGAGATGGAAGGACAGTACCTGTCCAATACTATTGACAATTTTGGTGAAGTCATTGTTACAAGTGGTTTATCACGGAGTGCTCCGGCAGCTTCTCAGAGATCGCAAGACCACACGGCTACATCTGGAGGAGCAAGGGAAGAGAGTGATGAAGGTGCGGAGAGAAGAGAAGGTAGAGCAACGTGGCAGATTCCAGGGTCCATGGACTATTCCTTAAGGGTTGCTGAAACAAGATCACCCTCAGTGTCCCCTAATCTTGAAAGGCGAGGAGCTGTTGCCAGAGAAACTAGACTCTCACGAGTTTCATTTGAGGACCAGAATGTAGAAGATGATGGTGAGAGGAGAATGTTGGGAAATCGGTCTCTCCCCTCATCCCCACTTGTTGAAGTTCGACGGAGACCGCGGAGGGAGCACCACTCAGATACACGTATTGCTGGACTTCTCTCTGGAGGTGACGGTCTGTCCATTATGGAGCGGAACAGAGCAAGACACAGAAGTATCGGTGCTCTGCCTACTCCTGATGAAGAATCTCTGGATGGAAATTCAGCAGAATCTGATTCGCCTCCAAGATTTGTCCGAGAACAAACATATGTCCGTGACTCCCCAGTTCGCAATGCTACAAACCAAGCACCAGATGGGGCATGGAATCGAGGTTCCGTTCGACCAGCGGTTCGGTTTGATGTAGCCATGAATCAGTCAGATGATCAGTCAAATGGTGAATCTAATGGGAACTATTCTTTCAGTCGGGCTAACGCAAGTCCCAGCATGTATGTGTCTTCCCCAAGGAACAAGTACAATCAGAAGGGCCATGCTGTTCTCAGGTTTGGTGAACGTGGAAATGAAACAGGGAAGTTTACCTGGCCACGTGGTGTGGCTGTGTCACGTTTAGACGACAATATCTATGTTGCAGACAGTTCGAATCATAGGGTCCAGGTGTTTGCAGCAGATGGAAGGTTTCTTAAGACTTTCGGCTCATATGGTCAGAACGAGGGTGAGTTTGACTGTCTTGCCGGAATTGCTGTTAATGGTCTGAACCAGGTAATTGTATCAGACCGATACAATCATCGTATTCAGATCTTTGACCGACGTGGTCAGTGTCAAAATGTTTTTGGAACAGAGGGCACAGGTGATGGTCAGTTGAATTACCCATGGGGTATTGCCTGTGACAATATGGGATTCATCTACGTCTGCGACAAGGAAAACCATCGCATACAAGTCTTTCAGTCCAACGGTACCTTTGTGAGAAAGTTTGGCCGGTTCGGGCAGGCTCCTGGTCAGCTTGAGAACCCACACTATGTGGCTGTGAGCAATGATAACAAGGTTTATGTCAGTGACAGCAGCAATCACAGAATCCAGGTCTTCAACATTTACGGTGACTTCCTCTTCGTTTTCGGATCCAATGGAACTCAAAGAGGCCAGCTGAAATTTCCCCGTGGTATTGCTATCGACAGCCAAGGATTTGTAGTGGTAGCTGACAGCGGGAATAATCGAATTCAGATATTTCGAGCGGATGGAAGGTTTTACACCATGTTCGGAAGCTGGGGAAACGAGAACGGTCAGTTCAAAGGGCTTGAGGGAATTGCAATACAATGTAACGGAAATGTTATTGTCAGTGACAGAGAAAATCACAGAATCCAAGTGTTCTGAACGTATGTATTGATTAACAGTGTTTATGTACATGCTAACATTACTGCCAAATCACATCGTGATACAAGAGGTGATTCACGTTATCAGGTCTATTGGTGTTTTAATCCTCTTATCAGTATTATCAAGTCTGTGGCTTTTGGTGTCAGAAAATGGAGCATGAGAAAATTTTATCACATTCGTTTGTTGATGTCATCAGATATGTAAAAGACATATTTGTCAGGTCTTACGTTAAAATTTCATTTATCATACATACTATATATATTTATATATATTTTTTTCATATTTCATTTTGTTTAAACATGATCGGTAATTGATTCACATAGATTCTGTGGTACTGAAAGGAGCTGAAATTAGACTTATTCTTTCATACAACTATGATTGCTGTGATTAGATGACAGCAGATCAACATGGAAAAGTCAGGTTTTTTTGGTTTTTTCTTCTGAGGAGTTTAGATCTGATATTCTAATGTTACTAAGGAGAGAGTATATGTGACGTTGCAACTTTCTTGGATTCTATGGTTGACACACTTCGTCAGCTCTACTTTTGGAATGAGAAGTTAAAACGACTTACTTATTCTTTTAGCATGGTTTAAATGTATGTATCAAAACTTTCTACCACATTGACAGTCAGAGTTCTTAGTATTTCTTGTTGAGATGTCCCTTCCTTTGGCCAAAATCACTATACATTACCAATGTGCCATGTGTGAGAACATGTGTTCCGTACCACATTTCATATACAACCCCTCAGTATTGTTTTACATCATGTCAGTATTGTTTTATATCATGTCAGTATTGTTTTATATCATGTCAGTGACAGAGAAAATTACAGAATCTGTTTACTAGGAAAGTACAATCCCAAATATGACATATGTTACATTTCACCGCTTTCTGAATGGCATTGTGTAATCGTGTCAGTATTGTTTGTTATCTCATTAATATTGTAGATATGATATCAGTCTTGTGGTGTGCCAGGTATACAGAGGATACTACATGACCTTCCGTTTAGTAACGTTTTGAGTATGAAATGACCAAAAGTGAGTTTATATCTTTCATGAGTGTTATAAAAATGGTATTTCACAGAAGGGAGTTTCATATGCTGTTTATTACTCTCCAACGTAAATTGATAGAAACTGCTTACAGTGTGATGACTCTTGGCTTTCTGGAAGTCAGGCAAGGTCTAATATCATTGTCACAGAGGAATTAGCATTGTGATGTCATAAGTGGAAATTGTTATGATGTCATACGTCTGGCATCATGTGATGTTATTACACAACGTGAAATAACATTCTAGATATATTAAATGGTGATATCTTCAATGGATGAAGGTATAATAAGTATAATTATGTATATTATTAAGTGAATAATAAGCATTATCATGTACTGTCTATGCTTTGATAAGTCTTCCGAAGTATCTCTCAGTGCTCTTTCATACATCAACTTTTCGTTATCCACACTACTGACCGCAAATGTTGGTCCATCTGTAACAAATGACCAAACTAGTGTCATCATGTTTTTCAATTTCTGAAAAATATTTTAGAACATCTGAATGAAATTGATCATCTCTGTGTATCTAAAAGATTGTTTCATTTTAGCCCCATGTACATGATGCGACTGCACAGAACAAAATCTCAAAAACCAACTTGAGCGAGTGAGTTTAGTTTATGCCGCACTCAGCAATATTCCAGCTATATGGCGGCGGTCTGTAAATAATCGAGTCTGGAGCAGACAATCCAGTGATCAACAACAAAATTGGTCTGGCCTTAGCATCATTTATGAAATTTTCTGGTTATTTTTGTTACTGCACCAAAACACAAAGAAAGAAAAACATGTAGTTCTTTGGGTGTATCTTTCCAAATTGGACATTTTTTAAAGGATGACAAGTATGCTAGGGACATAAATGTCTTGGAGTCTTCAAGAAAAATTCAGTTATGACATGGAACAATATTGTAGTGCTCATGATATGACACAGAAATTCAACCTTGTGAAAATTATTGTTAATGCAAAAAGTGTTCTGGAATTATTTGTGTTCAGTTATGAGAAAAACATGATCGAATGCTTGTTCAGTCATTTCAATTAAGACCACCACTTGTGTTGACCTTTAAGGGCTAGTAGACCCCACTGGTCTGTTCTAGTAGATTAACAGTTTATCTCCAGGCTGGTGTAAAATAATAACATTTCAGGGGAGAACAGCAGCCCAGTATTTAAAGGTTCAGTCTGACACTCTCTAGGCCCAGTTTCAACTCACAACATGTATGCAGTGTGTGAAGCTCATGTCTGTTGTCCATCATAGTGACATTGCTGGAATATTGCCACATAGTACAGGAACCACCCCACTCCCACAACCACAGGGAGGGCACCTGCTGCTAGTGAATTCCATCTAATACATCACAGACAAGGTTGGAGAGTAACACTGATGGAAAGAACCAGTACTATACTGCCACTGTCTGATACCATGTCCAGAACATCAGCTTTTGATAACCTTGAACATATGAGCTCATCATTCTTAATTAAATTTTCCATGGTAGATGTATTTCACACTGAAAATTGAAATTTAATTCTTGTAGTTCTACCAGAATCAGAATAATGGTTTTGTTCGCCTGTTCCTTGGAATAATGCATAATTAATGGCTTTGGTGGTGATGTTCATTTTAAGGGGTCACCCATTTCATTCTGGGGAGGTAGGGGGAGGGCATCAATTTTTGTAAACATATGGCAGTGGTGGTGATGGTGATGGTGGGTGGTGGGTGGTTGTTAACATTTAGTGAGTATACTTAAAATGATGGAAAGGGGGAGGTGTGTGTGTGTGTGGTGGGGGTCATTGATTTTGCACATGATTTAAAAAGGAACCGCAGCAAGAAGGGATCATCTTGGGCTTAGTGGGGTGGGTAGCCTGGTGGTTAAAGCATTCAATCATCACGCTGATCACCTGGGTTTGATCCCCCACATGAGCACAGTGTGCAGAGCTCATTGCTGGTCTTTTCCACCATCATATAGCTGGAATATTACTAAAGTTGGTGTGAAATCTACTCCTAACTCTAATTCATTTCTGGGAGAATTTCGGCATAGATATTAAGGAGAGCTTGGTTGATGATCCATCATCATCTCATGCAGGCTCTCCCCACTCCACTCACCCTTACCTCCCCCTGAGTAAATCAGGCATGCCCCAGTGGTGGTGCAACAGGAGTTCCATTACATGTGCTGAGATAAACTAGATGGAAATAGATGAGAAACATACATCAGGTCTTGATGCAAGCCAACTATTCAGCCCAAACAATGTTTCAACCATGCTTGCCTATTATAGCATCGGCTGTGTGTGGAGGATTCTTGACTAAACCACTTACATTTAGAGGATAATTATTACGATAATTATTGACTAATAACATAATTAAAATATGTAACCCGTTACACTGAAAGGAATCAGTTATTGGAGTCAAATGCACATCAAATGTTTTTGTGAAGATGGTACAATGTACCACATTTAGGCTAAGGCAAATCAGTTGAGTTTAGTAGCGCAAAATCTGCTGATAACTTCAGTTGAATTCATGAGTACATTATGTCTATCTCAAAGTGAACTGGGGTTTACCAGTTAAGTGGTCACATTACTCAGACTGGTGTATGAAGGGTCTGTACTAGCACATTAATGTGTAGCATCATTGTACCAGTATGTACCACAACAATCCATTGTGTATCATCTGTATCAGTATGTATCACAACAATTCATTTTGTGTCATCTCTGTAACACTGTGCACCACTGCAATCCATTGTGTACCATCTCTGTACCGGTACGCACGACTGTAAGTCATTGTTGTTTCACCCTATCATGGACGTTTTCCCGGACTGAATGACCTACTTTCCTCAATACCATCCTTGGAGTGTTGTTCCTACTTATATGAGGTTGGACGCCCGTTTTCCCCGTCCCATCCCAACACCATCAGTCGACAAGGGTCAGGTGTACTTTATATCCGTGATCACACGGACCATCATTTGATGTCATCCTGACAATCTTCGTGAGTTCTGATCATAAACTCAGGTCATAACAGTCAATACAGTAACTCTAAGATCCACTGACAATGAACTGATGTAGACTCCAATCATATTGTTCATTGGCATTTTGCTGACAACTTTTCTTGGGTTGGTCTCAAACGAAGAAAATATCAATTTATCAATCTGTGACCAGAATAAGAAAAGGTGATCATGTGACACTTTACAGATTGTCATTCATACATATTCATTTACTACTGGTTGTCATGGATACATTTGAAACTTTACCCCCAAAAGGTGAATGCATGTTACACTTTATCAGTTGCCATGGTTACAAACGATAAAACATCAGGTGTCATGGATGCAAGTGATACTTCATCAGTAGTCATAGACATGCCATACTTTGCCATATATGCCAAACTCTACCAGTAGTCATGGCAACAAATGATACATCAGGTGTCATGGATACATGTCAAAGTTTAGTTGTTGTCATGGATACAATTGATACTATACCAGTAATTATGGATACATGTAAAACTTTACAAGTGGTCATTGCAACATCAGAGAGGCTGCCATTGAATCTTTATTTATTTATAAGAAACCTTTAAAAGAAACATTCTTAGTATTATTAAAATGCATTGAACAAATTGACACTTCTGTATGGAAATGACTCCCTTTGAGATGTAACTGGCAGTGGTTGAAGGACAATGCAATGTTGACACAGGTTGTAACCCCTGTCATATATTTATGAATTTATAAACTAAGTGAAATATTATAGTATCTCAGCATTCTGCACAGAATCTGGTCATTAAATCACCTGTTGAAGATGCTCTATGTGGATGAGAAAAAGCTTTTGTGTCTGATATTGAGAAGCCACCGATGAGAGTATTATTGTAAACATCTCATTACTCCACTGAGGAAGAGATCTTGCAAATTCAGTGTTTTTTAATTTGTTTTTGAATTTGTGACAGTTTTAACATCTATGCATTATCTGTCACTGTTGAGAAATATCTGTTAAATATGATGTTTACCATCTTGTGAATGATGGATAAAGATGAGTTGTTTGTGTTTTTGATGGTTTGTTGAGGTTTGTGTATTAGACAGAGTGGCTAGAGCTTGCTCAGCTTGTGCACAATGGTGTTGACTATATTTACCTGGAGCTTTCAAAAGTGATGAACTCAGTTTGTTGCAGAAGTCATGTATCCTGTTTTAGCAATGACATGTTCCTGTGTATATAGATACGATGTGAATCAGAGAAACTTTGAAGTTCTGATTAAAACGATGTACACAGTGTAAGGCTGTGTAACTGTTAAACATCCCCATCTCTTTCTATAAAAACATGAATATACACATATTTAGAAAATTTAAAACAGCTCTCACTCTCGATCTAGAGCTCTGTCTCAATCTCTCTCTCTCAATCTAGAGCTTTCTCGATTTAGAGCTCTCTCTCTCAATCTGTCTCTCTCTCTCTCACTCTTGATCTTGGGATCAGGGACCTGGATTCAATTCCCCAGGTGGGAACAGTGTGTGAAGCCCATTTTTGGTGTCGCCAGCCATGATCTTTCTGGAATATTGCTAAACATCAGCATAAAACCATACTCACTGACTCTGTCTGTGTGCATGTGTCTGCTCTATTGCTTCAAGTAAAACCTGACAATGTCATTGTTTTGATCAAAACTTCAAATTCCTGTGACTGAACTATTCATGGCCCCTGACAATAGCTAGTGGTGTAGTCACCTGAGGTTTGACATTCCCAAATGGTTGTGTGTGTAGATATTTTGCCATTATCATGGTTACACTAGTCCATTTTACCTCCGTCCACAAATGAGTAAATGTCCTTTATTATTCATATATATAATTGGTGCTATTGTCTACATCACGCTTGCCTTATATGTGCATATGTACTTACAAGAATATTGAGTGGTTGCATTCAAACAGTATTGATGCAAACTGAAAGCCTTCATGTACATTACGTAATAGAACATTAAGAAAGCTGTTTAGGCAATATAAACATGGGTATATATAGTTTTTTGTTTTTTCTTCATAATGTTGATGTGTGATTATGTTATGTACTTCTCATCAAACAGTTTGGATTCACTAGTGTAAATATAGCCACTTACTTCAGGCAACTGTTCTAGCTAAATTTTGCAAAAATATTCCATACTGTTTAACGGTGCTGTTTACACATGAACTGATACATTGTAAAACAAATTTGTAACATTTACAAGATTATTCTCATGAATTCAATAATGATCAAAATCAGTGAAAATTGTTGAATTCTTAACAAAACTTGAAACAAATCGCAGGTGTTCATATGCACAATGTTTCCACATGCTTGTAGCAATTTGCATGATCCTCAAGCAGTTCATCTGTATAATGTTTGCAGTAGGTTCCCCAAGCAAGAGGAGAATTCAGTCTTCAGTGTGACCATATATCTATAGATAACATATAGTTAGTGTTTTAAATGAGTCTAAACTTTTGAAGAGAAGTATATATTCTGCTTTAATGAGGTTTAGGAAGACTCACCTTGGGGTGTTGCTGAACCCACTGGCACTGATTGATTGGTTGCTTGTTTCCTCAGCAATATTCCAGCTATATGGACTCAGTCCGTGAAAAATTGAGTCTGGGCCAGACAGTCTAGTGATCAACATTAAAAGCATTGATCTTTGTTGGGATATGATAATGTGCCAGCCAAACGAGTGAGTCTGACCACCTGACCCCGATCCGAAGAATACTGTGATACAGTCATGAAACAAACCTGAGTCTTCTTACACTACTTTTGAGAGGTAAAAGTTGATTGAAGTTGTGCTGGAAATTTTACATTTGTGCTGAATGAATGAGTTTAGTTTTATGCCGCACTCAGCAATATTCCAGCTATATGGCGGCGGTCTGTAAATAATCAAGTCTGGACCAGACAATTCAGTGATCAACAACATGAGCATCGATCTGCGCAATTGGGAACTGATGACATGTGTCAACCAAGTCATTGACCACCCGATCCCGTTAGTCACCTCTTACCACAAGCATAGTCACCTACATTTGTGCTGAAGAACAACATGAAACAACAGTTCATCTTTGTGAAGAAATGGATACTGTATCAGCATACAGTGTTGATAACAATTTAGAAGTAATGACAAAATGTATAATCATACATATGTTGCTGAGAAATGTAAATGATGAAAACTATTAACGTTTTATATGTGAATAAGAACAATGAAACAAACAAACAAGACATGTATTCACAAATTACATGTACTAGTATATTGTCATGTAAACAAACACTACAGGGTTGTGTAATGGCTTTAAGTCTGAATTAGTCATAGTATTGTTTTGGAAGTGAGTCAGGGTTTGTGTTAGTCAGGTTGATGTCAGTCTGCCAAAGGCCTCCAGTCAACAAGCAGACTCTGCACGAACGACTCACATTATTGTCAGAACAACCAGGCGCCATGTTGGTGTTTTGTGATAATCATGCAAGACCAAGATCCAGATCATGAAACAAGCCAGAAACCTATTTACGCGATTAATTTAAGTAGCTGCACAGGTGGATCCAGTGAGGGGAGGGGGTGGAGATGCAGGTCTGGGCACCCACCCTTTTGTCCTGCAGGTTTATTGAATGACCATTGAAACCTGCATGGAAAAGGTTGAAAATCAACAGTGGAGCCCCTTTCTCAAAACGTTCTCAAAAAGTCGTATCCGCCCCTCAGTTGTGACTTCATTCCTGGGAATTATAAATTGCTTACGTCACTGCTTCATCCCAGAGAAGCGGTCGTATAATATAAAGTAACTGCCTCGGTGAGGGTCTTGGACGGAGTAGAAAGTAGATTTGTTTGTTTCCTGTGAGTGGCATTGCACTGACCTGACGATGCATAACATCCCATGCCATTGTACATACCGACGCTGACTGAATAAGTCCCTGTATCATAGTCTTAATGTATGTGCACTCCCTTGACTACCTTGAATGATCTAGGTTATAGTCCATGGATATCAGGGGTACATTTTTTTAGCATACACAGAACCGTCCAGAGGCCAGCTCTCATGCCATTCACGGAGGCTTCATATAAGCCATGTATGTTCGGTTTTTTTTCAATTTAAACATGTTAGTTAACGATGGACATAAGCTGGAGCAATGTTTTTATAATACAGATTTGGTTGTAAGTGAGTGAGTGAGCAATATTCCTGCTGTATTGTAAATAATCGATTCTGGACCATGCAATCCAGTGATCAACAGCACGAGCATCAGGGAATGTAAGTGGCATATATATTTCGGTCAGCGTGACATGTTCAACCCTTTCATGATGTTGGTTAAAAACAGTAAAAGCTATCAGTCATGGTTAAATGTCTGATGAGGGGCCAAAATTTTCTTCATATTAAAATTAGTAGTATAGGGAATGATAGTTCTGGACCACTTTCAAGAAATGTCTCTACAAAGCCTTATTTAGTAAATAAGGCTTTGGTTGGGTCATTAGCTCTTGCTACTATTACCCCTACTACAAAAAAGTTGGCGGTAATTACTGTGCCTTGGTAGGAGGTAACACTGTGCCGTACGGTACGATCAATAATTCTTCTCTTACAAATCCCCTACCCGGCCCATCCCTCAAGTAGTATAAGTTAGGTTCGTCGGCTTTCATATCCACTTTATCTATGTTGTAAGTTTTGACTGACCATACAGGATCGGTGGCTCGCTTACGGCTATCGCCCTCGTGTTCCCCCGGCTGGTATAGATACCTCACTAGGGCCCTATCTGGTATCTGTTTCTCCTTCCCACGCAATGGAGCGGCCGACTCTGCAACTATTGATTTTAGTTTGATAGCGTCTGCCGGTTTCTTACCGGTGAGACGGGTGACTTCATGGTTGATTGCCGACACCACCTTGGGTAACCTCGTGACCCATTCAGTCGATCGTTTTCCAGGGGTGGTCATCTCCCTAGCATACTGATAGCCGAACAAGCGCTCAGCCAAAGTCCTATTAAATCTCTCAACTATGGCTTGGCTGCGATGGGCTCCGGCCGTGCCACGCCTGACCTTTGTATCGTGTTTGGCTAGCAGTTGTGACACGGCACCCATGAACTCCCGTCCGGGGTCAACTTGCAGCTCTGTTGGCCACGTCAGTGGGCTGCGTTTGTATATGCGTTCAAATCCTCTGGCTACCTGGGCCGAATCTTTCGTGGTCAAGGGTTCGGCTTCCTTGTAACGACTGGCTACATCCACTACGGTTAAGGCATACTTGTACCTCTTATCGTGGGGTAGGAACAGTAGGTCTGCCTGGTGAATGCTATTAGGTATGTTAATACCGAACCTCCTTCTAGGCACGTAGCGTGGTGCCGGCAAATAGATCTGCCACAGGGCTTGTTTTTCAAGCCACGCTTTGGCTTCCTCCGGGGGTACTCGTGCTAGTTTAGCTAGCTTATCTACTGCGTTAGCTCCTTTCCAGTACCCACGCGGGCTGTAGTAAATAGCCTCAAATTTTTTCATGTCCATATGCATATGTGTTTATCCCATCAATAGCTATCCAACGTTTCGTGTCCATAGGCGACAGGGACGTCTTGTTTATAGTCAGTCCGTATATCTTATGTCCATCACTTCTAAGTGTGTTCATTTTATGCCTAAAGGTACGGGTCTTGAACAGGGCTTCCTTGAATCTGGCGTGTTTGATGTGTTGTTTCACCACATACTTCTTAACCCCCTTAGCCTTCCGGATCTCACTATTGTCGGCTTTCAGTATGGAGTACATCTTAGGTCTCAAACCTATGTACTCGGCTATGGGCGTGCCAGCACACTCGTCCTTCATCTTACCTAGGACCTTTTTATTTACCGTACTGTGTAGGGTATGGGTCTTAGGGTAGTCGCTGGTGTCGTATAAATCGAGGTGTTTTTTCATGTCCTCGTACACGTCCTCGGTTCGAATCTCCATCAGCAGGGAATCCGTGTCAGTGTACAGTACTTCACACCTGTCGCCGTACTGTTTCTTGAGCTCGTTGTAGTAAAAGTCGTACATCAGGTGTTTGGATAAATCGAGGATGCTCATCCCCACGTAAACAGGCCGGTTGAATTTTATGTGGCTTTTCTTCATGTGTATGGCAACCAGGTTGTCTGTAAATATTTTATTATGGTTGAATGCCGGACTGGCTATCAATTTCCTGAGCTTGTCTTCCTCACTAGATCTAACCAGCTTCACGGTCACGCGTTTCCTCAGGTTCTCCATAGTCTTACCAAACACCGAGTTGTTCATGAGCTTGTAGAGATTTTTCTCAAAATCACTGGTGGCTTTTTTTCGTAGGTCTGTGTTCATTCTGATGTAGGGCTCCATCCATGGGCTCTGGTCGAACATGAGCACCCTGTGTATTTTGGTCAGCCTCATACCCAACGACAGGTACAGCTGTAGGTTGCGATAGTGAACGATGTACTTGGTCTTATTCATTAAGTTAGGCACGAGTTTTTCAACGTCTGTCACACGACCACCTGACAAGTTATGTTGGTACTCAGACATCCAGTCTGTGTTAACCCTCATACGTTCGGGGGCCAGGGGGTAGCTGTTGTGCGATGTGTGTAATTCCTTGGGATACTCTAAGTCAACCTCGAGGATATACCCTTTGTTCGAATCTGGTGCAACCTCTATAACATCAACGTGGGGTACCCATTCGAATCCCCCTGTAGGTAGATACTGACTCATGGCCCAGCCGTACAGGTTGTTTGCGTCGAGGTAGAGAATGTGATTGGTTGGTTTGTTAGGATCGTAACCTTTCACGTATTGATTATTTGCTTTCGCGTATCGTTTGGATGCCATGGAAATCCCACCTCGCAAGCCTTTCTCAATGAATAGGTGCATGTCGTAATCTGTTAGCAATTCCAAATTAACTCCGGTCTTTTTAAGCAAGGCGTCCCACGACAGACCTGGGCTGGTGTAATACCATGCGGGATCGAGTTTATACTGCTTTAAACATGTCTTCCTAAACGTCTCAAACACGTCGGCTAACAGCAGTACATCTGTCCTCAAGTACAGATCGTGATAATCACCCAGGTTCTTACAACCCAGTTTATTCCATACGTTAGTCGCGTGCGAGTAATCATCTCGTGAGACGGACGCCTCATTCAGCTTGCTATAAAAGCAGTCAATAGGGGGTAGTCTGGTCTCGGTGAACTTGACCCAACTATCCATGTACTCATAGGGGTACACACCCTTCCTCATAAGCAGGGGTCTAGTCTCGGCGTCTGTGTATCGATCGGTGATAGGGAAGGTATTGTTGGCCTTGACCAGACTGTCGAGTGACGACAGGAGGAACTGAAACGAGTCAATGAACCTAAGTCCATTTAAGCTGAAGGAGATGTATCTCTCCATGTTGTTGGGGATGCACGTTATATTACCATCGATTTTCGCGATGGCCTGCATGATCAAGTGTGAGTCGTACCCTCTCAAGTTGTGAAAGACAACGGGGATGTTTATTGTCCTAGGGTTGATTTTAAGCTTGAGGTTGCACGCGCTGTGAGCGGCGCCTCTATACTTACCAGTTATGTGGCAGTGATCTCTCACCGAATCACCGTTAAGTGGTGAGTCGCACACGTGACAGTTAGTGCTACTAGCGTGAGCTAGCCTGTCGACTTGGGTCATACGCATGGGAGCGATTCTATACAATGCATTCCTAATAATTTTTTCTTCCTCCTGCAAACACTTTAGAAACCTTTCAGCCGCGTCAGGGCCCCTATACACTACCGGAGCTTTCGTTTCCCCGTCACAACGGACGACAATGTATCCAAATGAACAGGCTTTATGCTCTTGTGTCTTGTGGGTGAAGCTACCACCACTGGGGTGTGTGGGGGATTCCCCCACAACTAAGGCTTCGAAGTCGGCATATATAATATAAGGCACAGACATTTGGTTCTTGTGGTTACTGAATTTTAGGATATTTTCACCTTCCTTAGGCATGTCGACTCGTATGGCCGTCTGCCCCACACCTTGACAATCATCCCGGTGGGATTCTAATAAATCAGCTCGACTGAAACCGTGTAGGCATCGTACACAAAAGTGTTTTTCCCCAACGTGTTTCGACTGGTCGTGCAACAACCGGCTGAGATGTTTTATCCACGTGTAGTGATACTTTTCACCTCGCTGGATCATGAATATATTGATAACTTGGCAATCCTTCACCGGGCTGACCCTGTGTACTATTGTTGTGTTACCTTCGTGCCCAAAGACATTTATAGCCAGATTATTCTGTTTTTCTATTTTAGTGATCTGGGATATGGGGGTGGGTTCATCTATACCATCCCAGTTGAGCCCATCGTCTTGGGGATAGCTAGAAAGCCTATCTGAATGAGTGCCAGCTGGAAATAAGGCTGACCTGATAGCTAACCTCAGGCAATCGTTTCCTCTATTCTTAACGTTTACTATGGCATGTTTGTTTCTATAGTAGGGAGGCAAGGCTAGGTATGACCCGCCTCTGAACGGCACGTAGTTAGCTATGTCTAGATAGACATTATCGATTTTATCTACAACCCACCCGGACCCTAAGTGTGTGTAGCGTTCTAGGTATTCTCGTATCTGCTGAAAACTTGTATCGATTGATGCGTCAATGGTCTCTGCATGTGTGACGACCTCTTGTTTACCTCGGAAGTAAGGCTGAACATACTCAGTGGTACTCACAACCTGCTTATCGAGCGACATTTTCACTGTGATCTGAAACTTGATACTTCCTAGGTTATTTAGTTCCTGGTTGACCTTATCAGCTATCAGAGGCTTGATATCTGTAATGTCTATGTTTCTATCAACGCGCATGCGCCAACCTCTCAAATAATTGCCTACGGCGTGCTCAGTGCGCACGAACTGTAGGTCAATAGCTCTATTCTGTCATAATAATTCTACAAGCTGTGGTTTTCTCATACGGGAATACCCGCCTAAACCCAAATCGTGTGCCTCGGTTTTCAGTTGTTTTACAGTGAGAGGTTTTGCTACGGGGGCATGTGATAACAATGCGGTTAACCCGGCTCTCCCCAGGTTTGAATAACCCGTGTGTCCAAGCTGTTTTGCTTGAGCTTTTAATTGTTTTACCGTAGGAGGGGCTTCTAAACCTAGTAATCTCAACAATGCTGACTTCCGCATTCGAGAATACCCGATGACACCTCTCTGTTTTGCGACCCGCTTGAGCTCGCTTACAGTAGACATCGTGTTTACACCTAAGAGAACCAATGTCTAATTGGTTCACAGTAAGGGGAGGTAACCCTTAAGTGGCTATCTTGAGCAGTCGCCTACGTTCTTTTATGTAGCCTTTTTTATTCTCGTAGATGAGTTGATGTCTGACTACGTTCGCTCCGTGAGCTTTACATAGACAGTAATGTCCTTTAACCCCGATACCACACACAGAACACGTGTAGTTAGGACTTCCCATATGGAAACAACAGAACCCCTGATTCCTGCATTTCCTACCACAGGCCTCGGTCTTCCCCATAAGTATATATTCGCATCGGTATGGAGCGGGTCTCATGTTTACTTATATAGGTATTTTAATTTAATTGCTTCGCAACCAACGCAGTAGCTGCTATACCCAACACTATGAAGCCCAGTTCACGATTCATTTGTCCCTTGGATGGTGTGTAGTACTGAGCGAGTGTGGGTTTATTGAGCGGTTCCAATTGTTTACCAGTTAGTAGATAGTATTCTTTCATTGCTTCATCGACATCGTTGAATGTTTTAATGGCATGGTTTTCACGCTGGAGTTGTTCGTTAATAAAATCGATCCTCTGGAGGCGTTTTTTAACGTACTCGTCCTGTGCTCTTTGTAAGTTCTCAGTAGCGAGATCGTGCCGCTTCCTTTCTTCCTGTATTTCAGCCGCGTGATCATCTCGTAGTTTCGAGAAGAGGAAATTACTCCCGGAAAATGCCAGGGCATTCACTAACGCCCCACCGACCATCATAGCTATCGTGGCCATCCCTATATTTATTTCATTATATTATCAGGTATTATTCCTTGTTTTACTAGGATGTCTTTTGTGGCCATCGCCATACCAAGGTTCATTATGAGCATACCCATATCCTGCAGGTTGAAATCTAGCTTGATAGTTGGTTGTTTAAGCACCATTTTAGTCAACCGAGCGTACCCTACTGCTAGACTGGCTACCACTGTGGCGTGGTATGGGTCGTTGACGAACGTTTTCCCCTCAGACATTATGTATATATAAAAATATTTTAAATTATAACATGATATGCGGGTCGACAGTGGGGGTGGGGGGCTCACTATTGGGTGGGGGCTCACTGTGGGAGGGTACCCCCACGTATAACCATGTTATAACCACGGCAGCAGTTACGCCTACAACCAACAACAGTCGGGTTGGGTTGGCCACTTTATGTTGGTTACACCACCGTTTTTTACCGGCAGCTACTCTCTTAGGATTCTTCTGTCTGGTTACTGTTGGGGGTACCCCCACTGAAGGGGTCTCCACCGTCACCTCGGGAGGGGTTTCCCTCACTGTGGGGGGTATCACCTCGGGAGCAGCATCCATCTATACTATTATTATTATTTTTTCTCTCAAATTGACAATGCTTTGCCGTGATAATCGCCGCCGTCACTGGAGCCAACAACATACCATATTTGTGGTACAGCCCGCAGCTGATAGAGCTCACAGCGTGTTCGATAAAAGGGTCTTTATCTAGGTCCTCCCACAGGTAAAGTCGGCGCTCTGGTGGAATGGGAAGGAAGTGTGACACAATACCGGTGTATATCTGGGTCATAGCCGATCCTATTGTCTTTGTCATTTCTGCTCCGAGCCGGGACTCGTATCTAGCGTACAGCTTATCGATTTCTTCGGCTGGCATTTTGTTAATTTTATCCGGAGTGTAGTCTCCAAAGTAATGTTTGGCTTTGCCGCCAACAGCCAACGCCACCAGTTTCTCTCGCTTGTCATCAGTGGGGCCTGCCGGCGGCGTGGGGGAACCCTCCACAGACAATTGTTCGAGCAATTCCTCACACTCCATCTTATAATATAACAAGTAAGATTTAGTTTTAACTATATAATACCCGATGCAGGCAAAACACAGAGAAATGAAGGTTAAGTTGCACACGATAAATACTTCAAATATCATAGCTATATACTTAGCTTTGCTTAGCTTTGCTTAGCTTTGCTTAGCTTTGCTTAGCTTTGCTTAGCATACTATATATGCTACTGGTTGGTCGGTTTTTAGAACGAGTTTAGCGTGTTTAGTTTCAGCGAGCTGTTTCTTCACCCGTTCCCGTTCTAATTTGCTCATCACATCGTTCTCTCTCAAACACTCCTCAAACGAATCCCTGTCCTTGCAGTGAAATAAGGCCACCCATCGCGTCTGCTCCCTGAGGTCTTTCAACACCGAGTTGAACTTCTGCGTTAGCACCCAGACGCTGTGATTTGCATGCCGGCCGGAGAAGGCCAGGTACGATAGCATGTCTCTCTTTTTTGTTATCTCGCGATTAGCGCTGCAGTCGTCCAGTATAAACAGCGTCGGTTCCCCTTTAAATTTCTCGTGAAGAGCTTTCAACCAGTCCTGCAGGCGTGTTCCAGGGTCGATTTTGTGTACGTCCGGATCCGTCATCACCCAAGGTCGCGCGTACGTTTTATTCATGCTCAGAGTAGGGCACATGATAACGATGTTATCGAACACATCCTTGTAGTAACCCTCCAACATATCCAACACGAAAACGGTCTTCCCACAGCCAGTCTGCCCGCACACTATGGCGCAGTGTGGGTCAGTGGGGAGGTGGGGGTACCCCCCATCAGTAGATGGCTTGCACGAATCTCCCATTGTCTATATTAAGTTGCGCGTCCATAATAACGTACAGATATAATTTCAACTTACCAGCGGTTTGAGCCTTCTTAGTAATCTGGATGGTTATCCCTTCGCTGCCGTTATCTATACGGCGCCCGCTACCGTGCAGTTTATCATCATCCGTGGATCGCATGTCCAACCATAGGGCGTACTTGGTGGTCAGGTATTCACCGATCTGCACGGAGCCGAGGTCCAGGTCCTTTGTTATATAATCCCCCACTGGTAGCTTTTTTATCTCATCCCACTGCTGGTGTGGTCTCATACCATGACTGAACAGCTGGTTGGGCACGCCCTCGATGGTAACTTCCACCTTTTCAATCTCGGGGTTGAAAAACTTCTCGCTGTCCCTCCGGAATGGATCGTAATCCTCCACGGGGACGACCAGGATACCTTTCATCGATCGCGCCGGCACGTTCAGGTTGATATTCCACACAGTGTCGCTCTTATCTCGCACGACTGATCTATGCCTCAGTACGCGATCGTACAGGATAGCCATCTTCCCAGAGTACTGGTTTCGAACCTGCCTGGCCAGCTCCGGGCTAGTGACCATGTCGAACTCCAGAGAGATGTTGTCTATGGCATAACTGGCCTCATCACCGTTCGGCGTACGCACTACTTTGCTATAGTCGTTAAACGTGAGCTCGTATTCGAGTCTATCACCCAGCGCGGCCTGGTAAAACGGCGCGTGTCCCGTGAGCAACTCGAAGTCGAGCGGCACGCAGAATCGATTCCCGTATGCTAGAGCGATGGCCTTTTCACCGTCCGATAGCTTGTCTTGCTGGTCTGTCGTGAAGACGTATCCTATGCGCGCCCGGGTTGATTTGCTGATGCCCTGGTACACATCATTGACTCGTTCTCTCTCGCTTTTCCAGAGATCCTTGTAGCAGTGAAACACGTCGCTGTCGTCGATGCTCAGCACCTCGTTACCGCTGATCTTGACGGTCGTTTTCTTGATGATGGCTCGACCCACGTTCCGCACTAGCTCGCGTTTGTCGTTGTCGGAGGTCAACGTGATATTGAACGCCAGTCGAACAGTGCCTGGTACAATTAGGTCATTCTCACCAAGGTTTGGAAATCTAACCAGCAGAGTTTGATTCTGGTCTATCTTGCTGGGATTGTTGGTGATGGTCACCGACTGTCGCACGGCTCTGGCTCCTAATGGCTCTCTCAATTTTCTGAAAGGATCTAATTTTCTGCCGTACATTGTTATATAAAAGAAATATATTTTTAATACTAATGGATGAAGACATAGATATGACGGAGATGCCGGGCGCTAGTGCCCAGGCATTCGATGATGAGCAGGAGACCTCATTTACTAGTTCACCATTGAACCAAGAACTCTTGGAAACAACGGTAAATGATTATTACGAAAGTTTAAGAAGAGATAAAAACTACGTTGAACCACAGGGTCGATACCATAAGAATTTTTTTATTGATACAAAGGGTGTTCTACGCCTTAAGTCTGACCCAGGGGTTGACCTCTTTAACAAGAGCAGTAAAAAACCACTGGCCTTGTCAACTCTAGCCAGCCGCCATGGTGTCGAATTTATCCGTAAAAATCTAAACATGAATGATTACGGTGGTGCAATACCTAAGGCCGTTAAAGAAGATCTGCAAGCTACCAGATCCCACCTCACCACTAGAGATGAAATAACACCACAGCGTGCTACAGAAGCCTCGGACAGCATAGAAAAACTGTTGAGCACCTACTGGGACAAACCGTTACCGGGGTTTGACTTTCCGGTAAGGGAACTGCGCGGCTTAGACGAAGCCGTGAAACGCGTGCGTGGAGAACTCGTGAACAACATGGGGAAACTGAACGAAATCGACGAGCACATCGCTAGGGAAAAAACCAAACTCAACGAAACTGAAAACGATGATATGAAGCGTCGTATCAATGAACGACTACGTGATTTAGAAGACGAGAGACGTACACGATTGGAAGCCGCTTCCTCGAATCGTGAACAGCTTCGATCCCAGATCAGTCGCATTCGGGAAACAATCGATAGAATACTGAATGAGGATACAACTTTAGCCAACAGGATTCGGATATTGTTCCGGGAGCAAGGGATCACCATCGCCAGCATTCTAACTGCATTGGGTTTCATCATATCAACCCTGGTGGTGTCACTGACAGGGGGAACCCCTGTGGGGGGAGTTACCCCCACACCCCCAGGCGGTGGTGGTGTTAAAGACTGGATAAAAAAACTCGGGGAAGGCCTAGCTAAACTGGCTGGTAAAGCCGCCGAAGCCCTTCCCGGCATCCTGGGTAGCATCGTCTCGTGGTTGTTGAGCGCTCTGTCTAAAACTGCCATGTGGCTCAGTCAAAACCTGTGGGCAGCCATCGTCGCCGTGGCGGGTCTGGTGTACGTAGCGGCTAAGAAATCTTTAACCAAATAAGTCCCAAAGTTACCCCACCAACCACTAGGGCTGTTTTATTATCAATATGATTGGAGGCCTGAATATGGGGGTGTGTGTGGGGTACCCCCACATGAACTTTAGGCTCCGGAGGTGGCGCCACTATACCCTTTTCACGTGGTGGGATGTGTGGGATATAGGGGGTGTTAATATCGGGGTTGATACCCAACTTTTGATCCTTCGTGGCTATGACTATTTTGTTGTTATAACCCACCACTTTTTTTACTCTCAGTTGCATATCACTCGGAGCCATGTACAGCCCCACACCGAACACGTAATTGACTTTCGATCTGGCGTATTCTAACACGTTTTGGTAGCGTTCGATGGCCCGCGGGAGATCAACTGGAGAATTGATAGCATCCTCAACATTAGAAACGAACTGTTTCTGAGCGTCGTAAGCAGTTCCCTTACCGAGGATGTTGGAACGCGTCATCGACTGCGCACCCAACAGCGCCCACACGTACGTTCGAATCGAGTCGTTCAACCTGACTACCCCGGCACGAGTGAATCCTTTCGTCGTGTCCAGCATGAACATTTTCCACCCGTCTGCGGTTGACTGCTCCACTTTCTGGACTGTGAAAGCAACACCACCTTTAAAGTTCATACGATCATCCCTCCATTCATTACTCGACAAAGCAAAGTCCTGGCGTAGTATATCTCGTTTCAGTAAATCATCACTGACTTCTTTCACTGGTCGCGCGCCATCATAAGGAATACCCAACCCGTGGTTCGGCCCCTGCAAACGCCAATCCGTCTTCGGGTTTATTTCGAATTCATTGCAAATACGTTCGTAGGCCCGTCTATCGTACGGGTTGTTTGTTGCGTCCCACGCTTTGTCCTGTGGGAGGGGGGCACTGATCTCTTTAAGGATACGTCTGACCTGGTAGTACACGTGGAACTTGAACACAGACTGACTCAGCGGTCCACGCTGAGTGTCGGCCAATGCCACACCACACCCCGTTGTAGCGCACCACACGGCAAAGTTGAATTGATTCTGCCAGAACTGCATAGGGTTGTTGAACCAAGCGTGGACTGCCTTGATGTTAGTCACTGAAAGCTTATACTTATCGAACACATCTAAAAGCTGGGCATTGAAATACAACTCAGGAGCAACCACGATCTTCATGGGGGAGAAATCTACGTCCAGTTTAGGGTAAAACACACCAGGGGAATACATTTTAAAACTATTATATAATAAATATATATGTAATATGTACATAACACTTCCAGGAATAACGAGTGGTGAGGCCGTTCAGCTGACGCACGCGATCGATAACACGTCAGGTCAACTCGAAGTCGCACTCTGCGATATCACCTACCTACCGCAATGGACTAACATCAATATCAGCAACAATAAGCTGTTCGTCAGTGGGGCTCGCAGCCAGATAACTGACGGCTACTACAGCGTGTGCTCTCTAAACGACGAGGTCTTCAAACCCCTGGGAGCCGAACTCAAGATGAACGACTCAAACGGTACAGTGGTGTTAATCCACAACGGAAGAACCTCCTTGAGGCTTGGCCGACCATTAGCGAGGATACTCGGTATGTCTCCTGACGAGATAAAACCAACAACAACCGTCACAGGCACGAAGTTACCCGACCTAGTACCGTACTGAGAGCTGTACATTCATCTCGGTCAGGTGAGCACAACGTATAACATTCAAGGAGGTCACCCTTCCACTATACTGAGAGCAGTGCCGGTGAAAACTGAGAAATTCAACGACGGTAGAACCGAGTCGTTTTCACCACGGCAGTATAAGAGATTAACCCAGGGCAACATACCTGAGCTGACAATATCGGTGTTAGATATAAATCATAATCCTGTAAATATAGGATACCTCAGCTTAACGCTTCATGTAAAATGACCAGCGCACAAGGGCCCGGAGTCAATATCGGGATCTCCGACCTTGGAGACACGAGCGGTTTCGACGCTCCCGGAGTAGATGGTAAATCGTACGCCTTGCAACTGAAAAACAACATTTACAAACGCGTTGAAATCCCCTCCGGTGGAGCCCTAAGTGATATGATAGATACCACAAGAGCAACAGTAAACACTAAGTACTCCCTTGTTAACACCGGTAATAATAATTGGGTAATATACCCATCGTTCGGTGGTAAACTGTTCGACTTAGACGATGTTGAGAGCACTACCGTCGCCCGAAACAAGCCATATATGCTCGTCTTCACCGAAGATGACAAGTGGGTGTTGTTACCCGATAAAGACGACTGGTTTCTCAATATTAGACTCGTCTCCCCTTACGTGTTCACGGATAACAAAGACAACCACCTAAACAAAGTCGTGAACAATGGAACCCTGCTCGTGGCTTACGTCCCAACTCAGAGACGTAGCGTAGTCGTCAGCCCAGTCAACTATATAGCAGCCCACATGCTATCGAGTAAACCGGCCATACAAAACGTGAAATTGCAGTTGGTGTCTGAATTCGAAGGCGTGGTTAGTATACTAGAGGATCTAACGATAAACGGAACACTGATCATCAAAGTCTACCTAGGGGAACCATCGGGGAATAATATCGAGATCGTGAAGGGGATCAAACTCGGGTGGGTGAAACGACATCAGTTTCAAGTTTGCAATGTTTACGTGCGGGGGGGTGTCGACCCCAAGACCAGTCTGCAGGGGGTCAACGTGATCGTGGAAAATAAGATATCACTAACCAATATCTTTCTACCTGACAACATACACTTCATGGGTATGAAGTTAACCCCTGAATTATTATCAGAAAAACAGTTGGAAATTATATCGTAATATTATAATAATGACCAGTCATCATCCCAACACTACACTTAACGACCTGGGAGATACGGAGGGATTCGATCAGCCTGGTGAGGAAGATGAATTATACATCCTGCACTTCAAAGACAACGTGTACAGACGGGTGTTGTTATTAGATTTTAAAGAGCCCAAATGGCTGATCAACTTAACACTCACCTCACCTTATATCACATTAAGCGAAGATGTATTGATCTCTAAGATTAGGAACAACGGTATCTGGCCCGGGGATTTCATTCCAGAGAGTAAATCATACATGATAACTGTTGGTATCGAAAAACATAAGTTAAAGTCTGTAGGAAAAAATAAATTAACATTTAGCAATAGTGGTTATAGCAGATATCTTCCTAGCATATCAGCCCCTTTCACACTCATCATAGAAGTCTTCTTGCATTCAGACGATGAAAACACCTCACGAGTACACCAAATTTTACCCGGGGTGTCAATACACTGGTTTGATGAACACCATGGTCAATATTGTCGTATTGTTATACAACAGGATTCCTACGGGGGCCCTATAAACCGCTTAATAAACCTCAGTAGGGTTTTTATTACAACAGAAAGGTATATTAGCCTCTCACCTATTACCCTGACTGATAAGATAGATCTTGTAGACTTCAAATTCATTTATAGACTATTAACTGAAACCCAATTAAAATATCTTTCATAATATATATTATAGGATGGGTCTGTACCCAGTCGTAGAGGAAGTAGCGAAGACGTTGGAAACCGTAGATGGGTTCCGCTTGAGGCAGTTATGTGATGTGAAACGTCAACTAGAACAAGACCGTGACACGCGGAAAGCACTATGTAAAAAGTACAATAGAGCTTTCAATATCGTGGACGGGGCTGACACTACCCTTATGGCAACCAGCATGGGACTAGGGGCGGCAGGCGTTGGGTTGTTGGCTACCATCGTGGCTGCACCTATAGTGCTAGGTATTGAAATAACGGCTGGGGTGACAGGGTTGGTAGGGTTGGCGCTTAAGTTAGTATCACGCAGACTTAATCGTAAGGCATTGAAACACGACGAGATCAGGGTTCTGGCCGAAGCAAAGCTGAACACAGTGAGTGAGCGAATTTCCACGGCACTCTCTGACAGTAAGATCTCAGAAGAGGAGTTTCGTTCAATCCTATCTGAACTCAAAAAATATAACGGAATGAAACAAGATATTCGATCCAAGTCTCGTAAGTCTGCTATCAGCGAGGACGAGAAAAAAAAAGTACATAGAACAGGGAATACAAAAAGCCCAGCAAGCCTTTATTATGAACACCAAAGAGATCGTAGGCGGTTCACGTTAAACTGTTTCATCGATATAAACATAACATAGGGGAACACGAGGGCGATAGCCGTAAGCGAGCCACCGATCCTATATGGTCAGTCAAAACTTACAACATAGATAAAGTGGATATGAAAGCCGACGAACCTAACTTATACTACTTGAGGGATGGGCCGGGTAGGGGATTTGTAAGAGAAGAATTATTGATCGTACCGTACGGCACAGTGTTACCTCCTACCAAGGCACAGTAATTACCGCCAACTTTTTTGTAGTAGGGGTAATAGTAGCAAGAGCTAATGACCCAACCAAAGCCTTATTTAGTAAATAAGGCTTTGTAGAGACATTTCTTGAAAGTGGTCCAGAACTATCATTCCCTATACTACTAAATTCCAAAACATCAGAGTATGATCACAGGTATATATTACTCTGGCGATAGGCACCCTGTGGTTAAAGCGCCCGTTCGTCACGCTGAAGACTCGAGCTCGATTCCCGGTATTCGAACGGCCTGTGAAGTTCATTTCTGGTGTTCTCCTGCCGTGATGTGGGAATATTGTTAAAAGGGGCGTAAAACTATACTCACAGGTACAAAAGTTTTAAAGACGTCAGACAGGTAAAGTCAGTGAGCGTGTCCCGTGGAAGTATGACCACGCGGTTGCGCTGCCTTCGCCAGCCTGTACATCCAGTTTAAGTCGTTACCTTCTGGTCCTAAGCTTTGCTTGTCGTAAGAGACGACTAACGGGATCGGGAGTTCAGGCTCGTCTACTTGGTTGACACATGTCATCGGTTCCCATTTGCGCAGATCGATGCTCATGTTGTTGATCACTGGATTGTCTGGTACAGACTTGATTACTTACAGACCGCCGCAATGTAGCTGGAATATTGCTGAGTGCGGCGTAAAACTAAACTCACTCACCCGTAAGAGGCGACTAACGGGATCGGGTGGTCAGGCTCCCTGACTTGGTTGACACATGTCATCGGTTCCCAATTGCGCAGATCGATGCTCGTACTGTTGATCACTGGGTTTTCTGGTTCAGACTCGATTATTTACATATCACTGCCATATGGCTGGAATATTGGTGAGTGCGACGTAAAACAAAACTGACTCACTCACTCTGTGGTAACATTGCCGCTGCACAATTCAAACCAAATGATGTTATCCACTTCGAATTGTCAAGAAACCTTTCTTAAAAACTGAATTTTATCCCATTTCACAACAATAAATACGGATGATTACATAGTATTGTAGAGCACGAAAACCTAGTTCCACGTGAGAGGTCTGGTGCTACTTATCTGAAAAGGGGACGACAGGCAGTTGTTGGCATAAAGCCAGGTGACGACTTGCACGAGGTATGTGAACCTTATCGTGGTATGCGTGCACGGACAGCACTGGGAACGACCTACTTCTCGTTTCCAAACAGGTGTCATCGGATCTTGACTCGCTCATGGATCTAGGTGCACGTGCAACACGTGAATCACTAACGGTGACTGATCGTCTGGTTGATAGAAATTGCGCACAGCAAAACAAAATGCGACGTCCAAAGTCATACCGCAGAAAAAAAACAACTTATGCATGGGAAAGGGGATTGTTGTTAGCAGACTCAGTTTTTCATAATTAATTTTATTTTAAGCAAAGCATTCATGGGACTAACATGTTCCCTGATTACTAAACTTTCTCTTAGCATGGCTCAGGTTATAATCGCTAAAATCCATTTGGAAGAAAATCCATTAACAGACTCACCCGTGAGCTAATAGAATACTAAATGTTTCCCTTCAAAGTCCATCGTTCAAAAACATTTTGATAGTCCATTACATGATGTTTCTTTTACAATCACAAAGAAACCCGTGAAGGTCCGGGATAGAACAGGCCTTCAGCAACCTGTTCTTGCCATAAAAGGCGACTATGCTTGTCGTAAGAGGCGACTATAACGGGATCGGGCGTTATTAACATATGTCATCGGTTGCCATTTGCGCAGATCGATGCTCATGCCGTTGACCACTGAATTGTTTGGTCCAGACTCGATTATTTACAGACCCGCACCGTATAGGTGTATTGAGCGTTTAATTCTGCAGTTTTGTAATGATGTTTTGCAGTTTATTGAACACAGATCCAAATCGTCTAAAAGCTGGAAGTGGAAAGAGTAGTAGTGAGTTGAATAAGTTAAGGGAACGAGAATAAGTTTACTTTTACCCCACGTTTAGCAATATTCCAGCAATATCACAATGAGGGACACCAGTGTCTTCACACACTGTGCCCATTTTGGGAATGAAACCCGGAGCTACCCAATCGCAACCGACCTAAGGGCAAATGTGTCCACCGTTGATACAAATGTATGAATATAAACCACAGGGACTTGTATCGCTTAGAAACAGCGCTCGAAAGACATATATGTGTATAGACCCTACCCTAGTACTATAATCCTTTTATATAGTACTAGGGTAGGGTCTATACACATATATGTCTTTCGAGCGCTGTTTCTAAGCGATACAAGTCCCTGTGATATAAACTATGTGCATTGAGTGAGAGTGGATTATTGAAATCGGCGATGTCGTAGGTATTGAGTTTATTTGAGTGAGTGATTTGGGCCTGACGCCGCTCTGACCTATGTTTCGATTACATTTAATGCTTGTCCACTAGATGTCGGAGGGAACCGACGAATGCTGATCTCAGACTTGCATCGCTTTGGTGAAACCCACGTGTCCCCGAAAAGAGAGTGAATGTAGTTTTACGCCGCACTCAGCAATATTCCAGCTATATGGTACGGTCTGTAAATAATCGAGTCTGGACCACACAATCCAGTCATCAACAGCATGAGCATCGACCTGCACAATTGGGAACTGATGACATATGTGAAACAAGTCAGCGAGTCTGACCACTCGATCCCATTAGTCGCCTCTTACGACAAGCACAAGTTACTGAAGGCTCATGGTCTAACCCGGACCTTCACTGGTTACCCGAAAAAGAAACAAGACACAAAATCATGGGAAATCGGATTTGAGCCCTCGATCACAGAATTCTGGCAAGCCCATCGGACACAACTCTTAACAAAGAATTCCCGTGCCTGCCTGTTATCTCTCCCGATCTACCTTAAGTTACTTATGACAGCTTGAAGGTTTATGTATGTATATGTTCCCGTATATCATTGTGTCATGATTAAATATTCACGCAGTAGAAAATTACGTTTGTCGTAAGAGGCGCGCGACTAACGGGATCGGGTGGTCATCCTCGTTGACTTAGCTGAGACAGGTCAGTGGTTTCCATTTGGGTAGATTCACGCTCATGATGTTGATCATTGGATTGTCTGGTGCAGACTCGATTATTTACAGACCATAGCTGGAATATTGTTGAGTGCGGTGTTAAACTGGATCCATTCACCTTTTTCTTAATTGTAATCGTGGTAAAAGCGTGAGACATTTCGTGCTAAGCAGGCGCGCTTAGATGTACTTGAAATAGTCGCTCACTATAAGTGTTTGTTTGTGAAATGTTATACCAATCCTTGGGTCCGACAGATGTTTTTCTTTCGATTGTCAGACAGGCTGGTTTGTAACTTGTTTATCGAGCACTGAGTATTTCCAGAGTGCCTGAAGTAACTTAAAATCACTCGCTCAGCAAGCAAAACATGTCTGGGAGCACGAGTGTGTGAAAGGCGGAGGATCTAATGAACACACACTCGACTGCTGTGTTTTCTTGAGGAAGTACAGGGATGGTGCCATTGTCAAAATATGATGAAATTTCCACATGCACGACAAGGAAACAGCGTCAGCCTACCAGATGGATCTTGTTAAAATAGAGCACAGGTAATCCACTCTGGTGAGTGAGTGAGTTTAGGTTTTTGGCGCATTCAGCAATATTCGGGACCTATGGTCAATGACACGTGTCAGCCAAATCAGCAAGCCTGACCATCCGATCCCGTTATTCGCCTGTTACAATAAGCATGGGTTACTGAAGATCAATTCTAACATGGATCTTCACGGGAGTCCGATGTCGCGGTACCCAGAAATATTCCAGGCAGATAACAGAACATTCTCCGATTGAGTTTGGATCACAAATCTGTGGGTTTTTTTTGTTTTGTTATGTTGTTGTTATTTTTTTCGTCATGACAAACTGCATAGTACAACGAACACTAAGCCAGAGAGTCTGTCAGCTGGATCGATTCAGCCACCTAATCGTCACTCATGGAAGCCCGAGAGCGAGACGAATCCGAGACAGATCAAAGCGGATGGACAGGATCATTCAAGACAGCCCAGTTTTTCAAACAATTTTCTTTTTGGTCGGATACAGCAAAGACGACACCGATCAGATGTCCTTACTTGTTTCAATATGATTTTGAATCTGTCATGTAAATCAACGACCCTGCTACCGGTAAGGGAAGCAACTCCGCACAGCGGCGACTTGTTATAGTCAGACTTA
This sequence comes from Haliotis asinina, assembly GCF_037392515.1. Lineage (NCBI taxonomy): Eukaryota > Metazoa > Mollusca > Gastropoda > Lepetellida > Haliotidae > Haliotis > Haliotis asinina. The sequence goes on along the minus strand of NC_090290.1, from coordinate 9,798,758 downwards.
CCCGTGTCAGTTGTCAGTCCTTGCTTGACGACTATGAAGGTCGGTAGGGTACTAGTCTCGCGCTTGTCCAACCTAGGTTGTATTCCCCACATGGGTACTATGTTTTATTTAAAGCCACCCTTCTCGTGTCGTGATATTTCTTGAATATTTCTACAAGCGGAGTAAAGCTAAACTCACTTCATTGACGACTATGATTGAGCCTTTCAGACATAAATCACCTGTTTGCAATACAGCATATGGCGTTCCTAGACTTTCCAATTACGTGTTTAACATCTACACTATACATTACTTAAGATCCCGTAATCTATATAAGCACTATTTAAGCTTATCAGAAGGGACAATCTGTTCACTAGAGCGTCTCGCGGGTTTCTCCGGTACGATACCATTGTGATATTATAAGTCAGCCCGAGACTAGATCGTCCACGTAGAAAGATACGCGATACCTGCTGGGGGCTTCCCAGTCTATGTTCGACAACGTCCCTTACAGCAGGATCCGCCCCACTGCCTTCTTTGCTAACGTAATCAATACACTTTGGCCGGGCTTTTTTTATTCTCTTGAATAAAGAACTGGGTGGGCTGAGTCAAGGAAAATGGATTCCCTCTCATCGCAGGAGATCCCTGTTAAATCAAATATTCATGAAAACGATATCGGTGCAAAGGTAAAATGTTGCTTTGAACTGAAAGTCCCTTACATGCTGGCATTTGAAAGTTTAGCTGATATGAACGTCTGTGGTAGTCTATAGTCGCAGGGAGAGTCTAACAGATTGTAAATTGTATCTGATAGCTGTGACAGAAATCGAGACCGAGTTCCAGGGGATTGCCCAAACGCCATGGGGTACCCCATCCAAGCTACAAAAACAGGTATAATTATACTTCAGTCTAAGTAAACTTTGTCTCAGTGTATTTCGTTTCACTCCACCACTGACTCTAACAAAACTTAGTAGAAGGGCGTGTCAGGTAACCTTTGAGCAACCAATGACAGTCCAATCAAATGCGAGACGGTTAAACAGATTTAACCAATCAGACAACGGCTACTATTTAGGGATCGGAGGGACTTTCAAAATATTCAGGTCACCGACACAGATCTCTCCACAAACACAAATCAGCATATAACACAGTTATTTGACCTGCAGTATATACGATTTGGGGTTTCTGTTGGCATGGTTACCATTAGCTAATATTTCCGCAGGATAACATCCTTGAATATTGTCAAAAACACTATTTTCAGCGACTGTTTACTCACTGTTGTCACGGCTGTACGTACGCCGTGTGCATCACCCGGGAGCGATCGTACGCTAAATAGCATTCGGAATCGTTCGGGTACGAACCTTTTCGAGATAAAAAGTTCAAAAGGGATGTGCGAATGTGCACTTTCGGTAAGCTGGTAACCGATTTGGTAAGCTGTGTTCTGATTGGTCAATCTCAAAAGTTACCCTGACGCGACCTCCCATAAGGTTTTGTTAGACTCAGTGTTGGAGTGTTACGAAAAGTACTGAGGATAAGTTTACTTAGGCTGGATTATACGTATACAAAAATCAAAATATAGGTTCACATACCCACATCATACCTTAAACCACACCTTCATCCAGTCACTCAACATCTCCTCGCTCCCCTCCCCCCTCCCCCTTCGCACACACATACACACACGCGCGCGCACGCGCGCACCCACACTCTCGCACAAACACTTCCTCAACACTCACACATTACCCTCGTATTCATCCGCCACATCCGCCACACACACTCGCATTCACACACATCCTCAGGCCCCCAGCCACACTCAACTCAACTTTCAACCCCTACATACTTCCTCATATCCACACCCACGCCTCCAAACCCCACCTACTCCCTTGCATCCACATCCACACCTTCTACCCCCACCTACTCCCTCGTATCCACACCCTCACCTTCAAGACCTATCTACTTGCTCGTACCTACAACTTCCATCAGCACCTACACACTCGTATCCACACCCACACCTTCAAGACCTATCTACTTGCTCGTACCCACAACTTCCACCAGCACCTACACACTCGTATCCACACCCACACCTTCAAGACCTATCTACTTGCTCGTACCCACAACTTCTACCAGCACCTACACCCTCGTATCCACACCCACACCTTCAAGACCTATCTACTTGCTCGTACCCACAACTTCTACCAGCACCTACACCCTCGTATCCACACCCACACCTTCAAGACCTATCTACTTGCTCGTATCCACAACTTCCACCAGCACCTACACACTCGTATCCATACCCACACCTTCAAGACCTATCTACTTCCTCGTACCCACAACTTCTACCAGCACCTACACACTCGTATCCACACCCACACCTTCAAGACCTATCTACTTGCTCGTACCCACAACTTCTACCAGCACCTACACCCTCGTATCCACACCCTCACCTTCAAGACCTATCTACTTGCTCGTACCCACAACTTCTACCAGCACCTACACCCTCGTATCCACACCCACACCTTCAAGACCTATCTACTTGCTCGTACCCACAACTTCTACCGGCACCTACACCCTCGTATCCACACCCACACCTTCAAGACCTATCTACTTGCTCGTATCCACAACTTCCACCAGCACCTACACCCTCGTATCCACACCCACACCTTCAAGACCTATCTACTTGCTCGTACCCACAACTTCCACCAGCACCTACTCCCTCGTATCCACACCCACACCTTCAAGACCTATCTACTTGCTCGTACCCACAACTTCCACCAGCACCTACTCCCTCGTATCCACACCCACACCTTCAAGACCTATCTACTTGCTCGTATCCACAACTTCCACCAGCACCTACACCCTCGTATCCACACCCACACCTTCAAGACCTATCTACTTGCTCGTACCCACAACTTCCACCAGCACCTACTCCCTCGTATCCACACCCACACCTTCAAGACCTATCTACTTGCTCGTACCCACAACTTCCACCAGCACCTACTCCCTCGTATCCGCACCCACACCTTCAAGACCTATCTACTTGCTCGTACCCACAACTTCCACCAGCACCTACTCCCTCGTATCCACACCCACACCTTCAAGACCTATCTACTTGCTCGTACCCACAACTTCCACCAGCACCTACTCCCTCGTATCCGCACCCACACCTTCAAGACCTATCTACTTGCTCGTATCCACAACTTCCACCAGCACCTACACCCTCGTATCCACACCCACACCTTCAAGACCTATCTACTTGCTCGTACCCACAACTTCCACCAGCACCTACTCCCTCGTATCCACACCCACACCTTCAAGACCTATCTACTTGCTCGTATCCACAACTTCCACCAGCACCTACACCCTCGTATCCACACCCACACCTTCAAGACCTATCTACTTGCTCGTACCCACAACTTCCACCAGCACCTACTCCCTCGTATCCACACCCACACCTTCAAGACCTATCTACTTGCTCGTACCCACAACTTCCACCAGCACCTACTCCCTCGTATCCACACCCACACCTTCAAGACCTATCTACTTGCTCGTACCCACAACTTCCACCAGCACCTACACCCTCGTATCCACACCCACACCTTCAAGACCTATCTACTTGCTCGTACCCACAACTTCCACCAGCACCTACTCCCTCGTATCCACACCCACACCTTCAAGACCTATCTACTTGCTCGTACCCACAACTTCCACCAGCACCTACTCCCTCGTATCCACACCCACACCTTCAAGACCTATCTACATGCTCGTACCCACAACTTCCACCAGCACCTACTCCCTCGTATCCACACCCACACCTTCAAGACCTATCTACTTGCTCGTACCCACAACTTCCACCAGCACCTACACCCTCGTATCCACACCCACACCTTCAAGACCTATCTACTTGCTCGTACCCACAACTTCCACCAGCACCTACTCCCTCGTATCCACACCCACACCTTCAAGACCTATCTACTTGCTCGTATCCACAACTTCCACCAGCACCTACACCCTCGTATCCACACCCACACCTTCAAGACCTATCTACTTGCTCGTACCCACAACTTCCACCAGCACCTACTCCCTCGTATCCACACCCACACCTTCAAGACCTATCTACTTGCTCGTATCCACAACTTCCACCAGCACCTACACCCTCGTATCCACACCCACACCTTCAAGACCTATCTACTTGCTCGTATCCACAACTTCCACCAGCACCTACTCCCTCGTATCCGCATCCACACCTTCCCCTCCCCTCCCCAACCCCCCACCCCACCACACCACACCCCACTACTTCCTCGTACCCACACCTCCACCCCAACCCCCCTCCCAAATTCTTTGCATCCACACCCACAACTTCAAGCTCTACCTACTCCCTAGCATCCACACCCACACCTTTAACCCCCACCTACTTCCTCGTATCCACACCCACACCATGAACAGCCACCCCTACCCATCCCTTAACACCACCCCAACACACGCACGCACACACATATTCACTTCCTCGCATCCACACTCTCAACACCCACCCATTCCCTCACATTCACACCCACACGAGAGCTCCAGTCACAGCCGAATCCCTTCCACAACACCGTCACCAAGTGACCAATTTTCAGAAGAATGGTGATATTCCAATCAAAAAGGTATACATCAGTTGCGGTTACTATTATCAATAAGCTTATTAGTGTTGATGTATTTATTATGAAGGCAGGTGTAATCAAATGCCTCGTAACATCCTCGACACACTCACATCAGCAACCATTTAAATATTCCTCATTCACAACGCAACCACCGCCAATGGCTGGCAGCACCCCGGGGGAAAATTCACGTGATTTCTTAATGTCCCCGACACCCGCGCAGGGATTGAACCGTTTTGGCGACGAATGTAAATTGTGTTGGTATAACAACCAAGATATTGATTCATCGTAATTATACACACCATCGACGCTATGAGAGAGGCGAGAACACAAACACGGTTAAATGCAAGTGAGCAACGGGTCCCTGAAACGCGGCCGGGTAGTTTGCTTAATTAACAAGTCTGCCTTCATCCATTACGTTGAAGCGGTCTGACAGAGGAAACGCCACTAGGAGGGTGTGGTAAAGCCCTCTTCTACACCTCCTTTTAACGCCTCGTTCCTAAACCCTATTGTTTCTCTAACTGTAGCACAGACTACCACCAACAATCTTACGTTAATACTCTAATCGGATAATCACCCCTTTACTGGGACGGGAGGTTCGCTACCGATCCGGCTATCGCGAGTCGGTCACTTGACGTCGAGAGAGAGGTATGCAGTCTGTTTAACTCCCGGAAGAATTTGCGAATTTTTTTTTTAGATTCGGAGTTTCTTTTACAATGGGATGATCATGGCTAACAATTCGGTTAAGTGAACTTGGAGACGGAGACAAGTTGATTACCCACCATGGCGGAACAACACGACCTGCAAGAGGGAACTCCTCTGTCTGAAATTCCCGATGAAATACAAGAAAAAAAGGACCGGGTTCTTGTGGGTTGTTTGGATGATTTACCAGCCCTCAGTTCCAAGATTGTTCGGATATTCACAAGTTCCACATTCACAGGTAAGTCATAAAATGCACTTCATTCAGTAAACAACGTCCTCCACACGTCTCACTCGAGATAGCTATTGTACAATGTAGGACAGTTTGTGTGTGTGTGTGTGCTTATTGTAAAATCATATATAACATAATATGCGAATAGTAATGATATGAATGATTTAATATAATAATATATATAATCATATTATTATCATAGATATTATATATATCTATATCATACTTCTATCTCAGATAGATGTAAAGAAATAAATGAATCAAATCCGACATTTGTATAGCGCTACATATCCAGATCCCTGCTTCTTCGAATGCATGTTTGAAGAGGATGGTTTTGAGACAAGGTCGGAAACTGTTGATATTTTCCTACTTTCTGACATTGTGTAACCAGACGCGATTGGGTGCACTCATGGAGTCAACTCGTGGTGTATAGGAAAGTCGGCTATCTCTACAAACTCTGTGGTTGGTATGGTGCAATTGTGTTCTCGTGTTAGTGAGGTTTTAACATCCGTTTACACCAGAGCTTGAATATTTGTTGAACTTCGGCGCTGAATCTATTGTTTGCCTACTGATAACGATTCGGTCATGTCGCGGCTGTGATTTGGGAACTGAGTGACTCAGCCAGACTTTGCGGGGGTCCGTTGATGCTATCACCAAACTATCATTATGTACACAATCTAACTGCCACAGTTGAACCGACACGTAGTTCTCCCAAGCTTATGGACACCGAGGAAAAGGCGACTATCCATTTCACTACCACTAATGGTATTTACCGTGGATAGTTTTGGTTCAGTGCCCCATAAACCCACATGTTATTTCTCTGTGCGTGCTTTCGTAATGATAATGGGCAGCCTTAATTTCCCATTTAATTGTTGTATAAGGGAAAACAATTTTCCTTTGTTCTATTTCACAATAATCAATTTAGATATTTTTCTCATAAAGTATCAATCACCTTGATTGCCATTTGGACGTTGGTAAAGACCAGTGAAGGCAACATGTCTTTTGGATGACATATTCGGTTTTCTGTTATGAGATGTTTCTGTGAGTTCCTTGTAGCTTTGTCGAGCAAGAGAGAATTAGCCCAACATTATCTTGCTTCTGCAGTACTGAGCATATATGAATCAAAGCATTATTGCCTTGTGGGTTATCCGAAAGCATATGTTAGTTATGTAGTTTTTTTTCCCAAAGAAGAGCCGCGTGTCTACTTCATAAGTAGATTACAAGAATCATATCACTGTTTAATGGCGAATTATCATACAAATGATTAACTCACACAGCCCACAAATAATGTTTCATGATCACTAATTGATTATTAATTTCTTTAAAGAAAACGGACCTAAACATCATTCAACTAACAAGGTCTGTGGTTTTAAGGGACACGACTTCAATCTGGCATATTGGCAACGAAATCACAAGTATTATCCCCCCCCCGCCCCCCGACACACACACACACACACACACACACACACACACACACACACACACATACACACACACCACCCCTCCTTAGAGAATACGTTAATCCCGAAAACATTCAGTAAAGTTAAACTTGCCAGATTATTCAAACGCAGCATTTTTGTAATTGTGTAATTGTAAATTATGGCTAAATCTGACAACATTCGCCATTGGCTGAAGGGATGGTGTGAATCCAGCAAGGGTCCATGCAGGCAGCAAAGGTACTGTAAGTCCCCATGGACCCTGGTATGGTGATCTACCTTCAGTTGTTGGCAAACTATAGCACGGTTTACATTTGTCTTTCATTATTGAGATGTTTTATATTTACATACTAATTTTACAATTATGTTTGTAATATTCTAGCTCTTTTTCCTGCCCTTCGTCGACAGGTTTTCATAACTGACTATGATTTATTATGAAATTATAACGTTTTTCAGTCACGGTATGGCTGAAATTTGCCGATGTGATTTTATATCTTCACTCACTCACTCACCCTCCTTTGCGTCACATCACTAACAATTTAACTTACTACCTTGTATAAAAAAACAACAATGGTTCTTTATACCACTTTCAGCCATGAAACAGACACTACTTCTGAGATTCTCAAATTACTTTTATCGTCGTGGACAAAGGTTTGACGTTGTTTATGCACACGTAGCCATGCTTCCTTAAAACACAACATGATCACCTGATGCCCATTTCCACGCGATCTCGTATTTAGTAACACGAGACCGGATCCCTCCCGGGACAGCTAGTAAATGCCACAGAGAGAGAAAAGACGCATGAAATACTCCGTTGCTTTCCTACGCCGTCAAACCCCGGGAGACATTGATGTGCGGTTATGGTAAACTGTGCCGGGCTGCAAATGTCTTTCCTACACACTCGGCTGTAGTAATCCGGACAAAGAATTTGTCATTTACTGCCAACTTACAGACATGTAATTAGAGAAAGTATACTGGTGTAAGCTGAGGTTTTTCATTACCAGTTGTAGGTAGGGCGGTGTGGTAGCCTTGTGGTTAACGCGTCCGTTCACGCCGAAAACCCAGGTTCGACTCCCCATTTCAGTATATTGGCCAGACTATTATGTTCAAGCACTATTCTTGCCTATGTTAAGGCATGTGACAGCTTTGCTACTTTATAAAGTTTTAGAAACTTAGCAAACCTTCTTGATTGGCAAGATGTAAATGGACCCAGTTGGCCGAACACTTTTTAACTTTAAATGATCAATTAATCAAGTCTCTCGGACGTGATATTGATGGAATAATGCTAAACGTGGCTTAAGGTAAACTAAACTGGCTCACTCAATTTGGTTCATGTTTTAAAACTTGGTCTCGTCGCTGTTCGGATGAGATAGTGCTGAAACTCACTCACTCACTCACTCACTCTAGGCATCCATGGACGTGATACCCGTTACACCTGAGCTCGGGATGGTTTGAATCGGTTGGTTGGTTTTCTGTTTAACGCCGCAAAGCAATTTTCGAGCTAAATGGTCGCGATCTGTAATTAATCGAGTCTGAACCAGACAATCCAATGATCAACAGCATGAGCAGCGATCTACTTCATTGGGATACAAAAATGACATGTCTCAACTAACTTAGTCGCCTCTTACGAGAATCCTGGGTAAATGATGACCCATTTTAACCCAGATGTTCACGCGTTCATGAGCACGAGATATTTCTGGCGTAGGATTTATGTAAGTAACACCCATCATCAGGCGCACTACGGGATTTGTGGCGTAACAGTGATTCCTTAATCCGTCATGTCTTAATGCGTACATCTGCACTCATAACGCCTCAATCCGGATCATTGAGAGTTTTTATTTATGGTAGAGATGCCACCGTGATATAATTAGATTATATTAGAACGTGATAAGTGTATTTTGACATCAGTCAAATATAAATCTAGTCGACCCGTCTGTGATGGGGTAGCCGAGTGGTTAAAGCTTTGCGTCACGCCGAAGGTCCGGGTTCGATTCTCAATATGGGTGTAATGTGTGGAGCTCATATATTGTGTCCACCGCCGTGATACTGCTGGACTATTGCTAAAAGCGTCGTAAAACCACACTCACTCACCCACCGTGTGCCTGAACCTCGAGGCACTGGCTGAAAGGGGAATTCGATCATATATCAGTCTTCCTTGATAATAATTGTAGCGACCACATGGAAGTGAAATAGGTTTTACTGCGTTTTCTGTTTCACCTGTCGACTTTTTTCAATAACGATTATATTTTCAGTTGCCCCAGTAAGGGGATTAGAACGCCACTGCTTATTGATAAGTTTCTATGCATTTTGCAGAAATATCAAACAAATAAATATTACATTAAGCATATTCTTCAAGCAGGAACGCTTTTTAGCTCTCCGTATGGTTGAAAATGTCGATAAGGTACCTATGAATCGATAACTTTAGACATTTTCCAAATGTGCATATCCTCTTCCAACTCGAAACTTGTGGTGAATATAGAATCGTAAAATTGTTTCTAAAATTTTCAGACCATGAATTACTGAAATAAATTGGCGATTAATCTAAAGCACTGTGTTGGGAATACGTTTGGATTTGAAATGTTGAACCCTCTAACGTCGATACAAAATACCATGTACCATTACCAAACCACTCTCTGAGCGACACACTGCCATGAACCAAGAAATAGCCAGTATAAAGTTCAGTAAGGTCACATGAATTACCCCATTCCGTCGTTAATGGATTATTGAAAGCCGAGATAAATATGACCAAGAGATTTTGAGTCGTCGACTTTCAAATCTGTATCTACTTCTGGCTGTGGCTTTTGCCGATTTTGTGTGGTATGGACGCGCTCGTTCATAATGGCGGATTTTATCACCCACGTTTATGAACTTTGATAAAGCAAATCACTCTCCATTATTTCTATCCCAGTTGTGGATCCAAGCAAGTGATTTTGGAGCGCATGAAATGGCTCCCGTCCTATTGAGACCATATAATAATTCCACCCGTAATCGATATAGGATGAGGCTCCAGGTGGGGGTCCTTTCACCCGAGTGATGGAGAATGTAGAATGTGCGATAGCGTTGCCACACGAGGTCAATGAAATCCCGGACTGTGTCAGCAGGTGTGAGTGAGTGAGTGAGTGAGCGGGAAATAGATTACTGGATAGGTGACTTGTCTGGAAGAGACTTAAAAGCTAAGAGAAAATTCAAAGGATTACGCATAAGCCCAGTCTAGGCTTGAATGATGAAACGATGACACCCATGGGTGTTCTCGTTTTCTTCTTTTCTTTTCATTTATTCTTTTCTGTTAAATGTTTCATAATTAATACGCAGCTCGATGTACATGTACCACGTAACACGTAATATGTCTCCAGATGTTTGTAATCACTTGCGCGTCAAATAACGCCCGAAGACAACGTGGAGCATGTGTATCACAAAAGAACAGGGTCCCAATCACAAAGCGTTCGTTAAGTTACGACTTGTCGTACGTCTGTCGTTTACCATACTCTTACGAATGAGGTAGCGGAACGAATACTTGTGGATCGGGACCTAGGTGTTATGAAATGCTGAAATAACCGTAAATATTTACATTATTACATTTGAAGCCATCACACATAAAATAAACGTTCACCCTGCACTCCCATCTGGGCCCTCTTAATCGTAACATTTCGGCTATCAAAGCCGTCGACGACTGACGGGGTTTTATAACTGCTGGCGTCTTTATCAGCCCACGATTGGAATTTTCTCCATCTGACTGTGCCATTGGCCATCACAGCGCGGTCACGCAGACCTCACGGCGATACAGTTTTGTTAACTCCCGTTAGCAAGTATTGCGATAGCATATTATGATTATATAATTGTTTAAAGCATAAGACATTGACCAGTTTTTGTCAAATTATCAGTCTTTAGTTTGATTTCATGATTGACGCGCGTGCTAGTCTCTCTCTAATCACCCTGCCAACGACAATTACATGTTATGGTGAAATGCTAAATAAATGACTGTGTCCTTTATGGCTTTTTTGACAACCATTGTTTGAACTGAGGATTGTGGGAAGGTGGTGATGGCGTTCGGACTGGGGAAGAGGGAGTCTGTGTTGGTCAAAGAGAGTTGGGAGTGGCGGGGTTGTCATGAACGGAGCAGGCATGGGAGATGTGTTTTCGGAACGGAACTAATTATCAGTTTGAGATTGTACGAAGTGCCACTTTTATATCGCAATATTTGTCAGCCAAAATTTCTCATTGTCAACCATTTGTTGATATGTTTCGATGTTCGTGTTTTCTCTCGTTACTTCGATTAATTATATTTTCGTAATTTCGATTACTTTTCGTGAATTCCAGTTTGTTTAAAAACACCCATTATGTTTCGATTCTTTTTCAATATTTCGATTACTGTGTCGTTAAAATAATTAATGTAACCATATTGCCTCCTTAAGACTTTTGAATGAGGTAACCACACCCAGGGCCATATCGCATCGGTGGAGTGTCAGTCGCTGCATCTCAGATGCCTTCACCAATGTGTCTCAACTGCTGTTATTTCCGGAAAGCACATGATGTTTCGGTTTCGAAATACCTGCATTGCATCCGCCATCCAAAATGTGCACGGTGCCAGTCGCCATGGCACAATACCTGATTACATCCGCCCTCTAACATACGTACTGGGTCAATCGCCATGACACCATTACCGGATTGCATCCGCATCTAAAATGTGCACAGAGTTAATCGCCATGACACCAATACCAATACCTACATTGACCGTCACTAGAAATAATTCACAATTTCGCTATAATATTACATTATCGACTTAAGATACATTAGTTCTGCCTGCAAAAATCCGGATGAGGATCATCAAGAAAAGTAATGCCCTGACGTCATCATAATGGTACGGATTAAGACATATACCCTATGCCAGACTGCTCCAGTTTAACTTTGACGTCACTAAGGTGCCAGGCGAGTGATCCGGCGAACTTGAGGTGTCGGCATCGAGCCCACCTGGGACCGGAAGTAAAACCATTGGAATCAACTTTGAGGGCAAATTCTTTCAGTGTTGTCACAACCCCTCGTGTACAGTACACAACTCCATCAACTTACAAGAACCCACGTATCCGTTGGTAAATGACCTGATGGTGGCCAAATGAATACGTGCAGAAGTCGTAGTTGCACAACACCATGCAGTAAACTTGGACAAAGTACTAGCTGTGACTACGTGTCCCAGTCCACCCAGCTGGGAACGGGTACCTCATGAAAAGATGGGAAAGCTGCTATGACTCGGAGCGCCTGATTCCCAGGGAACTGAGATTGCTTATCAGATTTACAGTTGATACTGACATCCAGTGATCGAGGGAAAATACACCAGCACCTTTAGCATGCGGGGATATTTGCGCAATATAGATATCCTATCCTATCCTATAATAACCAGGACGAATGCAAGAAAAATAAATATCGTGCCCTCTGTGATCGCCTAATATGTGGCATAGTAATAAATGCACGATGTACTCGACAAAGACTGTGTGGTATGAAACCAGCCATTTATTACTTTGCGGACAAACCAGGATGAACCGGACACAAAACTGTGCACATTTCTTGATTCAGCCGTATCTCCGGGCAGCCATGTAGAATGTGGGTCACCCAACATCGCCACATGTAGCTCGAACTATTGGACATTCCTGGAACGAAGCTTGTTGCCCGGGTGTGCTGGCGATGTCGTTACATGATGTCCACCTTGACCGACTGGACTTTGTGTTCGTTCGGGCTTAACATTCTAACCAGCTGAACGATCACCAACTGTTGCAATGTTAAGTTCAGTATTTGTGCCAGGAAATCTGCTCGATTGCCCTGGTCTAGCGGGTGCGTCTGTAAGAAGGCCATTATCTTGCAGTCTCCTGTTGTTATCGTGGCTGCAATGCGGTGAACATATCCGTTACTTGACCCAGTGCCACTAATCTGCCAGCCTGATCACTGATACGCGGAGAGAGAGAGAGAAGAAGAAGGAGGACACAGAGAGAATGAGAGTGAGAGAGAGAGAAGTCGGAGACAGAGAATGGAACGTTAAGATGCAGGGGAGGGAGAGAGATAAAGAGGAAAAGGGTTGAAAAGTGAGAGAAAGAGAAGGGTGAAGATGAGACAGAGAGAGAGAGACAGAAAAAGGGAGAGAGAAGATGCATGAGAGGGACAGAGAGGAAGGAGACTGAAATAGAGAAGGGAGAGAATGGGGTAGAGAGGGTTAAATGCTGATTCTGTGTTTTATGCCACATTCAGCAGTATTGTATCGGTATCCAGACGGAATGGTAGTAATTATATATGTCTGGACGAGACAAACCAGTGATCGATATTATATATAACGATTTACTTCGTCGGGTAATGATGACACACAATCCGTTTGACCAAGCCCGTCCAGTAGCCTTATAGCTGTGATATAAGTTCATATAACAGAAATACTGGTTAGAGTCACCCTAAACCCAAATAACCCACTCACCGACCAGTGAAGAATTGATCTTCAGTAACCCATGCTTGTCCTGAGAGGCGACTAACGGGATCGTGTGGTCCGGCTTGCTGCCTTGGTTGACACATGTCATTGGTTTAACGTTGCGTCGATCGATTGTCATGTTTTTGATTGTCTGGTCCAGACTCGACTGTTTACAGCCGCTGCCATATGGCTGGAATATTACTGAGTATGCCACAAACCTCACTCACTCACTCACTCTATGGAAATCCAGCGGAATTGAACAGATGAAATATCGTGACGTCACAAACTCGTTGTCTGTTACACCTTGTGGGTTAAGTTTTAGAAATGATCCACACCAATGCAGACCATCCCCGAAGGCACAGAAATTAATTACTGATCTACATTTATTCAGTAATTCGGCGTCATAGCCTAGAAAACAATAATATTTGACAGAACACATGTCACGAGGTGAACAATACAGCAATATTTCTATTTCCATTGATACCTCAATATAAAGACATTTTTAGGAAAAATGGCGAGAGCTCGTAAGGTCTCCTCATTATTGCGCAAGAGTTTCATTCAATAGCGCTTTACATTGGATAGGCTTGGGAGATATGTTAATCTCAGATCATGATACTTTTCACAAATAAACAGGACGTGAAACTCGTCCTCCAAAACGTTGAGATCACATTGTAAACAGAGTGATTTATAAACCTGCTCATTTTTGTTTCTACGTATGTTGTTAATATTAAAATCATAAAGAGATATTCTAAACTTACATAAGGCCCTTATCAAAGACCTATCAGAGAGACACAGTAAATATTTTTCAGGCTGCAACAGGGACTTATGCTACAGTAACTATAATTACTTAAATAGTGTGACGATGAGATAAAACTATGCCAATTTTGGAAATCAATATCTTTCAACCGTTGTTGGGAATATATTTGTAAACATGATAGAATCACCTACACGTGTGAAAAGCCTGTGTAAAACAGTAAGTTTCAGAGATTTGACACCCAGTTTTGCTTTCCAGCATCATCTAATTTTTTTAACATTATATAGCATTGGTATGGATATTTAGTACCATTCATATGAAGTATTTTTATCCAGTATCTTATAATCCTTGTCTTTGTTGAAACATACATCGTGTGTCGCCCCGTTTCACCAAGTATAGCCTTATTGGATGCAAATTTGCCAACATGTAAAAAACGTTTTAAATACTGGCTGTTAACTTTTTCTATAACTTGAAAGTATTTTGTCCCCAATATTTCGGACCAATACAGTTAAATTGGTGAAACTTTGCTATCAAATATTTTACAGGCTGCAGAGAAGGATACGCTAGTGTTTTTTTGAAATAATGTGTACAGAGGTATCATTGCACGTGATGCTTGAGCTGCTAACGTTTGGCACGCTTTTGCCCAATTTAACGTTGATGAAAACAGAATACCTAGATAGTTATAATATGGGGTAATGTTTAGAGTTATGTTGTTTAGAACCCAGCTATCACGTTTAGCAACGATACCTCCATTTCTGAATACAATAACATTAGTTTTATCTAAATTGACTTGGAACCCCCATCTTTCACAGAAAGATTGGAGCACAATGTCATTCAATTGTTTTTGAAGCTGCGAAACAGTATAAGGGAACATTGTAACATCATCAGCAAACAAAAGTAGCATTATATTATAACTATTTTGTGTGACAAATATACCATGATCACATGTATCATACATTTTCGTTACAAGCTCATTTGTGAAAAAGGTGAAAAGCATAGGACTAAGAACACATCCTTGTCGAACACCTGGTGAAGTAATAAAGTTACTGGTTCATCTCACACATGATTTAACTGATGAATACATATTCTTAAGTAAATGAAACATTTTCCCATGACAGCCAATTTAAATAATAACTTGTTTCTGTCTACATAGTCAAAGGCTTTCTTGAAATCAAGAAACACACAGTAAAACCTACCACGTGGTTTACACAGATATTTAGAAATCAATGCTTGTAGAGTGAATATATTGTCAGTGGTAGAGTAACTAGGCCTAAAGCCAGCTTGGGCTTCTGATATTAAATCGTTCAGTTCAATCAAAGTTCAGAAATAAATCGTTAGTTCCGATATGGACTACAGTGTATCTCGGTGTGTCAACTATGTTCATCGTTTGTATAAACAGTATCAGTCACAAAATTGTCTGGTCCTGACTCTGATATACAGGTGGTATAGATATGAGAGTTGTGTTCAACAACAAAGTTTTTCATTATGTATATCCATATATCAGTTCTTGTAGGTACAGATCCTGTCCTCACGCCATTCGAGTCCATGCTTCGTCAAACACCAGCTTCCTTTATCGACACGCATGCGCAGAAATTTTAGCAACAGGGCAGTTAAAAATGTTACCAGGAAACTATTGGAAAAAAGAAATACCTATATGAACGAAGACAACAGGATTACCTGCTCATTGACAACACAAAGATAATACATCTGAGGCAGGGATGGAGCTTCATGTCGTGTTGTCAGAATGTTGCGCTTCAATAACATCGTGTGCACGCGTGTGTGTGTGCGTTTGTGGTCTTGGGGTTGTGCTTATTTGTTTGAAATATACCACTCAGACACTGAGTGCAGATCAAACAGTTCTTGTTTTATGACAGGGAAATAACACGCACTCTCTTTCAACTTGTATGAAGACTTATGCAACTACTTTATCTCTGCGTACAAGAACGGTTTAGGCATCTGTTCTTAGAAAGGTATCGTGACTGGGAGAATTTGATACATAATAGATTATATCTTTAAAGGTGGGTGTCCGGTAAAAGCTGTGTCGTAGATCCTGTACGTACCTCGACATGATGTCCATCCTGCGCACTACGCAGTTGTCACGTAAACCCAGACATTTCTGCATTAATGCCCTGTCGGTGAATTCAGTCACTAAATATTTAATATTTTCTGAAATATTTCACTCGATGCGACACATTTACTTTTTTCGTTCAAACTGTGTGAGCTGAAGTCCTGAGTGATTATGTGTTTTCCTTCCAGACACCACGCTTGAACGCAACAGCTTGATGGAAAGGGTGTACCCAAAACTGAAGGAATACTGCAGGGAACGCCACGGACTGGAGTTTCAGGTATGTCAGCCAATCAGCGCGCATGCTACCAATTTCCCCGGAGAACTTCCGGTTATTTCGCTCAACTCGTCATGCATGCTAATCGCATGAGAAAACGAATGATCAATGTCGTCAAAGGACAGTATTGATTTTGGGGCATTGTGAACAGATCTCATTTATTTAACATTTATTGTGCCAGAGCTTTGTCTAGAGCGTAGGTTTTATAGCAATTTGGGGGGATTTCTGTTACAACAATAATACCCCCAAAGTGTATTAATCGATTGATCCATTGCTACATTAAGTAAAATGGATGCATTTGTGTTGTTAAATTGTTATTTTCTAAATAGATTTTTTCTTTTGGGGATATATTAATCTTTTACAGAATCGTCTTTTAAGAAATTCACACATTTTGTGAAACAGTTTTTCCATGGTTGACGTGCCTCATTTTTTTAACATTCTAAATGCGCATATATTGAGTGAAATGGCGTTTGTAGGCAAGCATACATATGTTCATCGATTAGATTTCAGGTAATGCTCATTCTCTGAGTATTCTGTCGCAGAAGATTGAAATAGTCAATAAATAGATTTGAGCGATTTTCTCGATGCAAGGCAAATTTAAATTATTTAAAGTCCATTGCAAACATGTCACTGAAAGGGAGAAAGATATTTGAAAAGAAAACCCATCAGAGTGAGTGAAAATTTTACGTCGCATCGGCATATTTCAGCTATTTCGTCACGAAATATATACTATGAATACATACATCTATATATTATAAAAACCTGTCAGCGAAGGGAGCCATGAACTGGCGTCATGGGAAGCAAGTCGATCAGACCAAGTGAAAATCTTGGTTTGAATAGGTTTTCGTAAACTCATATATCATGCTTGTCATAAATGTTGACTAAAGGAATCGGGTGGTCAGGTTTCTGTCTTGGTTGCTACATGTCATCGTAATCCAAATGCGCAGAGGGCCAACCACAAAACAAAGCAAGTCCGGCAGTAAACGACGCACACTGGGGTTAAAGTGGTTAAGGCGCTCCTCCGCTCATCATGCTGAAGACACGAGTTCGATTCCCTACAGTGTGTGGAACCCTGGTGTCCCCCGCCGTGATATTACTGGAATAGTATTAAACTAACACCCTAACCCGTTACCACATTCCAGTCCAGCCCCTGGCTGTCAAGGTCATATAACACAGTACCGAGCCATGTCCGACATCTGAGCTCCATTAAAGTAAAGTTCTACAAGAATCGTCCAGATTAAACATTTTCGGATTATAGAATTTCAGGATTAAAGCGGACAGTGTTTACAGTGTAATGTCGCTGTTGGTTAGCGTCATTTGTGAAATCCATCCGGAATGTGTGGGTTTCCGGATTAATCTGGATGCGGTGAAAGGGGGTTATAGTATATGTTTTCGTCTCTGTGTTGTTTGCCCGTGACTTAGCATCAGGCTATATGTGCATGTACTCATTAACCCTCACCATAATATCTGCGGAATCTCGCATTGGCTGACACGGATGTACAGGGGTATCACCGAGTCATGTTAAGTGGCCTCCCTTTCGTACACATTGCTTCTTTGCAGCGTTATCCAAATACATTGTTTCCCTCACGCGCACGTCTACGGTATCCTCATCAATCATTCAAATGCTCCTTTGGATATGCAATTGAAAAGATGGAATAATAAGATATCGATATGTAAAGTTGATATCAACGTGCACCAGCTACACCTGCAGTGATGACATCACTGAGGAATGTTTTTATCTACCGGGAAAAGTGAAAGTGGAATGTGATATCACAGAGCTTCCAATCCCCCCCAAGAAAAAAAATTGAGAATCCGGGGTCCAGGGGCTGCAGGCCCCGGCCGGGTCCAGAGCGGAGACCTGGTGGGGGTTCGGGGAAAAAGAAAAGTAGTGTTTTTAACACCCTAAAAGAGGAATTGATAAGCAAAAAATGAGTGAAAAGTGGCTTAGATTAATTTACGTTATTTTTTTTTAAAAACGCGCGAGATTATCAATTCTGCCGTAAGAGCATGACAAATGCTTAAAAACTGTGAGTCTCACGCCAAAGGCGTGAGAGTATGCAAGTCTGATATCATGACTTTTGGCGAAAATATCAATATTGTTGTTGACGCAATGTACGAGGAAAGACTACATGATAGGAGTACCTCGGGTTTAAGGAATATTCGACATCTAACTGGATTATTGATTCTTTTAAACGATGACTGTCTGGTTTCTGCTGGCTGTCCTTGTTTGTGTGTAATGCGAGTCAAACCTGTTTGCCCTAATGCATCTTATCATCGGCGATTTCGATATCAGTTCAACCACAATGCTTTCTGAACATGTTACCATGATGACTTCCGGCAATCTTGTGCCTTGAGGTCACTTACACTGTGTCATAGTTAATAGAACTGGTAACTGCTATGCATGTATTCGCGAGTTGGCATACATCCTCTTGACGTCTATCCTGCGGTTCGAAAGACAGTCAGCACCACCAGGTTTCACTAACGTTGTCCCTGGCGTTCGTCGTCATCCTCTTCGGGGACAGTTGGACGCTCGCCGTAATATCCCAGCCTTCATTAGAGTCATGTGCATAGCCGAATGTTTCATTTGTCTTTGTGTGTATTTGTTAGTCCTGAAACTTGGAGTGCGGGAGAAGTTAATCATTCCGAGAACACCTGGTATCTTTAACATTTCGAACAGCAGTTCATAAATAGGATGTATTAGCAGGGATTTCCTTTGGTTAGTGAAAAGATGTTTCCGCTTGTTTCACCAGATAACAGTGAAAGATCGGGTTCATGCGAAATATGCCCTTAAACATCAAGGCGAGAATTACCAGGGCTTTGTCTTAAAAGACGGAACTGGTTGGTCATTCAAGCTGATTTGATTGATTCGTGGATTCAAGAGACCATGGTACCCATGGCGTTGAGGCATCCTAGTGGTTAAAGCTTTCGCTTGTCACGCTGAAGATGCGGGTTCGATTCCTTACATGTGTAAAATGTTTGAAACCCATTTTCATATGTCCCCCGCCGTGAATATTGCTAAAACATTGCCCAAAGCGACGTGAAACTAAACCCACGCATCACGATGCTCACCTGTGTCACCATATATGAAGTCAGATGATCTGAGTTTGTTCTACTAGACACGATGTATAAAATTAGGTGGGCAAGGCTGTGTCCATGGAGCACAGATCACAGGTGAATCTGGTGAAGTTAAGCAACGTTGGGCTCGGATGACCATTGGATGTGTGACCGGGTTTGGCAGATTGACAGCTGAGAGTTTCTATGACTTCAGTCCTGACCCACAACGAAACACATGACATATGTGGTCTCACCTTAGGCAAGTGGGTTTGTTTAAAACTGCCTCTGTTCACCTAGCATGTATGGTGCATCGAGTAACGCGCATGACAAATTGACTATTATTATGTTTCACAGATTAAGATTAAAATACAGCAGAGAGGGTTCGGGTGATCCTGGCACAGTCAGGCTGGTAAAGCACATTATCAGGTCTCTACACGTAGTACAGAGAGCGAATGGGACTTCTCCCAGGAAACGCTGCCTAGTCGAACCCACCAAAAACTTTCCGGAGAATATGAAGGCTCTTCAACACTGCAGCCTTCTACATTACCCAGATTGTCAGGAGGGCTGTGCTCCCAGTGGAGAACCCGGGCACTCTCCTGATCTGCGCCAAGAGATCAAGAGGTACCAAACCAAGGGCACCGAGAACAATGGGAAACCTGACGACAGTGTACTTGGGATGCAAGCGAGACATTTCAAAGGCGAGGTCCGCATATTTATCATGCTCTTCCTGAATCGTGCCAACCACATTGCTGTCAAAAGGGACAGAAAATTCAATGATATAAATAATTTCATTGGTTTTATCAAAAAGGACAAGATCCGGTTTGTTGGCTGGAATTCGTCTCAGGGTGTATATTGGCCTATTCCAGAGAAGTTTGAAAGCATCATTTTCCGGGACGCCCTGGACATGTTCAGGGTCGTACCATGGATGGACCTCGGGGTCAAAGTCACAGGCATGGCGGAGACGATAGTAAAAGCAGCAAGCCATGCCATCATGCCTTTTAAGATATGCTGTTTGTGCCAAGGAAGGGCATCCACTGACAAGGTGTTGGACAGTCTCTGTGAATTCATTGCACAGTCGACATTTCATGTTAACATTTTGATTAAGAATCACATTTTGACGATTGCGAGTGGGACGTTACTGGTCCTGATGAGCAAAAGGGAAGCCCTCAGTCTCACATTTGAGACCAGCCGACTTCATCCAGGCGAAGGGGTCGGTTGGATTGCTGTTCTGTTCCACACACTGCATATACACACGATGCAGTAGCTTCTCAGACAGCTTCTCCACAAAGGACCGACTCTGGGCAGACTTGGTAAAGGGCTTCACCTGGTTTACTCCCATCGCTGTACCGTCCAGCAGTACATTGCCATCAACAAAATCAACCTCAAATTGCAGATTGTGTCCAACAACCTTGGCACGCTTAAAACAGCTGTGGAATTCCTTGCTTTCATCGTGAGTCTTGACATGTATCACCAGAGGATCATACTAAATACATATGTGCAAAAGTACACAATAAAATTCTGTCATGAAGAGCCTCCACATTAGTCAAACCCCGACCTCCAGAACTGATTGGCATATATGAATGATTAAAAGAAGGGTCCACCTCTTTAATTCTCTTGGGTTACCTGGGGGCAAAAGCGGAAGAACAAAAAATATTGATGGTGTCAAAAGTGACGTGTTTGCACATTGTCATCGAAGTTAGATCAGTGTACATTATATGCCTATCACTGGATTGTCTGGTCCATGATTCACAGGTTAAAAGTTTTTTTAAAAGGTTTAGCAGTACCTGTCAGGAGACACTGAGCTTTTTCACGGCCAGGACAGTTAAACAAGAATCCGAATACAAGAACTTTTGGCACAGACACTGCTAATGGTAACAGATCGTGTATAATGCATCGAGTTGTAAGTACTACATTTATTGTAGACTAACGCTTAGTCCCTGAATATGTGTACACACACACACACACGAGCGTGTAATAGAAAGAATCAATTCATTTTCAGTTGCAGCGGAGCCTTAGCGAGTAGGGAGATTCAGAACCTGAGGATATCTAAACTGACATAAACTTGCTTCATTTCGGACCGTAGCATTCCAGAAGGGGCTTGGCAGAAGGGAAAATATGCAGTCCAGGGCCTGTATTTGCGAAGTTCTCTTAGGGCTAAGATAGTTGTAAGTTAATGTTAATGTATGGCACTTACGACTATCTTAGCGCTAAGAGAGCTTCGAAAATGTAAGCCCAGGACTGTAAGGCAGAATTCATTATGTAACTGGAATGAGGATTGTCGGTGGTAAAACAGCTTGTCTTGTTTCTGCTCGCCCGTCATTCTATACTTTCATCTTGATATCAATCTTCAAGGTTGTAATTTCCCGTTAGTCCGATAATAATCAGACCTCACACATGGCAGCAGGATATGTCAAAATCGTGGTATCGTGTTCGCGGGACAACAGGCGTTACGCAAGGCTATCTTTTTGAGCTAGAGTTCTTTATGCCATGGTATGAGAGTTATTGTGTGGGTATAGTTCTGTTGAAGTTGTGATCAGATGTTGCTATTGTTGTTGTTGGGATTATGTCACTGCTATAGATGTCAACGTGGCGTGTAATAATGCGGTGATCACTCGGACCACGTTAACCACGAATGTGTTGCCGCTACCCTATATATTTTGTACCCGTGATTTACGTAAGAGTTGCATGTTCCCCAGGGAGTTGAGGTTGAAAATATGATGTGCTGTTGAGATGGACATCCAATGAGGGAAAAAGAAAGCACCTTTGAGCAGCTGAACTGGTATTCAAATATTACGATAATAATATAAATACGTAATTAAGTGCACCGTTTTGTCCGAGCGGGAGAAACGGTGACATGGTGTCGGTGTGCCTTTGTGAAGAAGAAATTGTTTTAATGACAACTGGAACACTATGACAGTCTAGGTAAAGCGGTTACCATAGTTACCATTTGGTGACATGAAGATATGGTTGTTATTAAAGCCGCCCTATTTCAGGATCCGATGGACTCGTGACCTTGGTAATGGCGTGTCAACCACGCTGAGGGTGACCTTTCATTTTCCAGGCCATTTTTTTCAGATCGCTGTGATATAACATACACTCACTGACATTTTCCAAACCGTAATGAAATCTTCATCGTCAAAGTGCAAATACGCCCAACCGTTTCTAAATGTCGCTAGAGTTCAGTGCAAATAAAAATAAAAATGGCGACCGATGGATCAGGCAGCCTTGTAACCTAGGTGAGACAGTCGTGCTGTTATGTTCCTATCTGTGTTCGCTGAAACAAAATAGCCACACATACATTCCCCTTGTTGTCCCATATTCATTTCACTTGGGATAAACATAAGCTACACAAAATCAATGTTAATATTTGAGTCAGTTCAGCCTCCGAAAGGTATTCTGCATTGTGTTGATGGTGACTGGGAAGCTGATTCAAGTGCTATTGACAAGGCTGGGTTCCTTGTCTGTCTAATGTTATGTTGTCACCTAGAGAGACGCACTGATAACACGTTAGCTTAACTTCGTCAAAACAGTTACATTTCAAGGGATGTATGTGATATACAAGTGGGTGTCAAAATGTTCGGTGTCCTTCAAATGAAAGGTGCTTGCTGTGAATTCCCTCACGTCATAACACTTGGTATTGATGGCAAAATGTATTGTCTATTCCATTTCCATTTCTGTAGAAATTCAGCGCAGGAACTATGCATTTATTAAGGCGTCAGTTGTGCTAGTGGTGAGGGAGTTTAGTTTCATGCCGCTTCTAGAAACATTCCAGAAATATTACGGCTTGAGGCACTGTAGAAACAGACTTCATACACTGAACCCATATAGGGAATCGAACCCGGATTTTCGGCGTGACGAGAGAACGCTTTAACCACAAGGCAACCCCAACGCTCCGAGCAACTGGTGGTGATGTGCGTGGTTGTTCCGATTCCGTTTTCAGTGAAACAATTTAATCTTTTAAAGAAATAATGCTCTCCCCATTCAAAATCATTTTACACAAAGTATATTATAATCGATAAACTTTACATTAAATTAAAATTTCTCAATGTGAAACCAGAAATGTTGTGTTCTTTATTCAGAGGACGAAAACAGTGCGTTGGTGCTTTGATATTAAATTACCCGTACTAATGCCCAGTGCCTAATACAAGGCCCCAACAGTTAATTGCACTAAAGATGAAGAAACGTTTGCTCTTTGTTTTTATCTTTTTCTTTGCAAGGACTGGTCAATAGTATTAACAAATAGAAACTAAACATTCTCTGAGTCATCCACACTTTTTAAACACTAAAGCTATCGATGGGTGAGACGACAAGTGAGGACAAGTATGCGTTATTCAATTTCACAATATTATGAATTTGATCAGAGAAGGTGCAACAATAAATCAAATATTTAAACACCGTAGAATGAGATATGTTATTGTGACAAGCAAACCTCTCTACTGTCATATCTAATACATCGATTATTTCTGCACTTTAGCTGATTGAACTCTTGGTGCAAGAGTAACTCACCATTATCTCGCTCTTGTAAAGATCACGCGTATTAATGTGGGAAGTCGTCCGCCAACAGAAAATTTACGGCTACGGTAATAGCTTGGGAAGGTTGACCTGGTCTAACTGCTGATAAAACTGATTGAAGATTGATAAGAGTTATTTATTTGGCGTTTAAAACCCTTTCAAGAATCAATGAGCATCATCACTGATATACTGCAATATGGGATTAATTTTACAGGATTACTAGCCACATAAAGAAATTGTGTATTGTCAAAATATTATCCCAGTACGATAACGATATCAAAGGTAACCTTTAATGGAGCGATCATGAGACCATAACAAGTCGGGAGAATTGCAAATGTAAAGTCAATCACAGTGACATCACGAGTCCACAAGACCATGCCACAAGCTCAATAAGGGGTATGTCCACCATCGGCATTGAGATCAGCAGTGCATCGACGACGCATAGAGCCTATCAAACGTGCAAGGAAAGGTTGTGGGATGTCATGCCCGATTCTCTCAAGTTCTGCTGTAAGGTCAAGGACGTTATCTGGCGGATGAGGAAGGCGGCGTATACGTCGATCCATCTCATCCCAAACATGCTCTATCGGGGAGAGATCCGGTGAATTTGCAGACCAAAGCAGTAAGTCAGTGTTGTGATGATGCAAGAAATCCATAGCAACCCTTGCCGCATGAAGACGGGCATTGTCCATTTGGAATGTTAACTCAGGGCCATGACGTTGCAGAAAAGGAATTGCTACAGGTCGAAGAATCTGATCCCTATAGCCCACCCGAGTTACGTTGCCTTGAACCATCACCAAAGGAGGTCTCTGGCGTGCTGTTGTTCCACCCCAAATAATCACGGAACTACCTCCAAAACGATTCCTCTCCAAGACACAGGCCTGTGTATACCGTTCTCCCACGCGTCAATAAGCACGTTCACGTCCATCACTATGGGAAGTGTTAAACCTGCACATCTGTACAACAACATTTCTCCAACAAAGCAAGGGTCTACGGACATGATTTTGGCACCACTTTAGGCGAGGTTGTCGATGACGTTGTGTCAGTATAGGTGGAATGGCGGGACGTCATGATGTGATGACGTAAACATTGTCGAACTGTGTTGGGGTGTATACGGTGAAGTCCTGGGATGGTCCGGGCAGTCGTCACTGCAGTCTGAAGGATGGCGAGGATGGGTCATCCTTATCCATCTGCCCTGTCCTGGCGTTGTACTCGTCATTTGTGTTCTGGTAACGTCTCTCCAGCGCAGAAATGGTGTTACGGAGGCAGTGGAAATATGCGGACACTTGCCGTTGTGACATTCCTCCACGGACCATCCCAATGACCTCATGGCGTTGTGCAGACGTTAGACTTGGCATACATGCGTTTCAATACCAGTTTAATTATTAGAACGATCGCAAGGGCTGGGGCTGTGCTTTCCAAAGTGACGGTATTGTGTGGCCATTTGTGTGTATCATTTGCTCTGTTTCTCTTTCCCGGAATGTACGGGCATCGACGTACTGCACGTATCAAGGACGAAACCACTGACGTCACGGAACGTGGCACGTGCATGCATGTTGGATACATGTAACTTATCTCAGTTTAAATCCTGATGTGTCTACACAGGTTTGATAAATTTAGATTTTAATTTTTCGTATGCACAGTTTCTTTATGTGCCTAGTATATTTATGTATGACGACATTGATGTAGGTACGCGTTACAGTAGTGATGTAGATACGTGTTGTGGTATTGATGTATGTATGTTACAGTAAATGTGTCGAATCAGCAAATCTGGAAATGTCCTGGAATATTTAGGAACTGTGTACATTTACTGAATGAATCTGGAAATGTTTGAATTTCCTAAATATTCCAAGAAATTGACACCCTTCCTGATTCGACACATTTACTTAACTTGTACGTGTTACGGTGTTACGGGATTGATGTAGGTAGATATTATGGGATTCATGCAGGTTCGTGTCACGCTATTGATGTATGCGCGTGTTACGGAAATAATGTAGGTACGTGTTAAGGCGTTGTTACGGTATTTATGTAGTAAATACGTGTTGCGGGATTCATATGAGTAGAAGTTACAGTGCTGATGCAAGTACGCTTTTCGGTATTGACATAGGTATATGTTACGGTTTTCATGTAGATACCTGTTATGGTATTGTTATATGTACGTGTTACGTAAGTAATGTAGGTACATCTTACAGCATTGGTATATACATATACGTGTTACGGTTTTGATGTAGATCAGTGTGATGATATGGATATATGCACGTGTTACGTAAGTGATGTAGGTACATGTTACGGTATTGCTATATGTAGGTGTTACGTAAATAATGTAGGCACATGTTACGGTATTGGTAGAGGCACGTGTCAAGATATTGTTGTAGGTACGTGTTACGATATTGGTAGATGTACGTGTCAAGATATTGTTGTAGGTACGCGTTACGGTATTGGTAGAGGTACGTGTGAAGATATTGTTGTAGTTACGTGTTACGGTATTGGTAGAGGTACGTGTCAAGATATTGTTGTAGGTACGTGTTACGGTATTGGTAGAGGCACGTGTCAAGATATTGTTGTAGGCACATGTTACGGTATTGGTAGAGGCACGTGTCAAGATATTGTTGTAGGTACGTGTTACGGTATTGGTAGAGGTACGTGTCAAGATATTGTTGTAGGTACGTGTTACGGTATTGGTAGAGGCACGTGTCAAGATATTGTTGTAGGTACGTGTTACGATATTGGTAGATGTACGTGTCAAGATATTGTTGTAGGTACGTGTTACGGTATTGGTAGAGGCACGTGTCAAGATATTGTTGTAGGTACGTGTTACGGTATTGGTAGAGGTATATGTCAAGATATTGTTGTAGGTACGTGTTACGGTATTGGTAGAGGTACGTGTCAAGATATTGTTGTAGGTAAGTGTTACGGTATTGGTAGAGGTACGTGTCAAGATATTGTTGTAGGTACGTGTTACGGTATTGGTAGAGGTACGTGTCAAGATATTGTTGTAGGTACGCGTTACGGTATTGGTAGAGGTACGTGTCAAGATATTGTTGTAGGTACGTGTTACGGTATCGATATAAGTATGTGTAACGGTATATATGTAGTAACATTTTCCAGGATTGATGTAGGTACTTGTCATTAACTCTGGAGTCACTATGGATGTTTTGGATAATACAAACACACGAAAGTCGAGGCGAACTTTCCGCCATATTGCGGAGTGTTTATAAGTGGACGTCAGTTATGTTTTAGTGTTTATGTATCACTTGCAATTTAAATCCTACTTCCATTACACGGGTCCCTGAAGACCTCATTCATTTCGAAATACAATGACAATTGGCCTTTATCACCAGTATCAAACGCCTCAGTGAAATAAACAAAAATATGTAAATCCGAACGCCGCGCTCGCACAACGTCAATGAGGCGTAACCCAAACAAATTACAGAATTTACCTTTTGTATTTTGTGAAATCTGCGTGGTCACACAAGACAATGAGTTATGGAATATTCATACGGAGAGCATCGGAACAAAAACTGGGGAAATTAAAACAGGCGCATTCAACAATTTGGCACATTCAAGACAATTTATTACAGCTTCCGTCTAGCTTTGACGCCATAATTGACGCAAACACAATGTCAAGGTTGAATCCTATTTCCCGGATGTCTCACCATTACAATGCAAATATAAAGGATATAATAAACACACTATCTACAGAAAGTGATAATGTCGTGATGGCAATCATCATCATCATCATCATCATCATCATCATCATCGTCGTCGTCGTCGTCATCGTCGTCATCGTCGTCTATAGCAACGGACAATGATGCACCTGACTTGCTGAGCTCGGTTCCCGAGATCCATACAGAGACATTTTTCCCATACTGATCCATGTACTTCCAATGTTTGTTTACCACAGATCCAGAATCACCCCGGAACGACCACAACTCCACCACTTAACACAGTTCCTGCTGAATACGTCTCTGTTTCCAACAATCGGATATTCCCACTCCGACATAAGCAAGACCCCAAATGTCCCACGCGAAGAGTGGTCTCATAGATTTCCAATTGCCTTTTCTCAGCGTTCATTTTTCAAGCTATTTTGATTGAGAAAACAAATAGCTTGCACTTTACCTGTAGGAAGTGTAAATTTCGTTAACCAACTGTAGTAAATGTGTACATGTGGGTATGTGTGGTAAGAGGGATAACGTGTATTAAAGCTGCAGCCTGATTACTGTGGGTCAAATCGCTGTAAGGGGGCAACGTGTAAAGTCCAGTTCCACTGCCCGGTGTTCCGCATTGCTGAAACTTTGTTCACCCGTGAAGCTCCGGGTTAGAATGTTAATCTCCAGTAACCCAGGAGGCGTAAGAGGCGACTAACGGGATCGGGTGGCCAGACTCGCTGACTTGGTTCCCAATTGCGCACACCGATACTCTTGCTGATGATCGGTGGATTTTCTGGTACAGACTGGATTATTTACAGACCGCCGCCATACAGCTGGAATTTTGTTGAGTGCGGCGTAAATATTAACTCTCTCACTCACTGGACGTTTGTTACATGTGCGAAAATCATCTAGTTTTACTGTGAGACTAGAGCTTAGTGAGTGAGACTGGTATAACAGTATTTCATTTTTGTCACAGCGAGTCAGTGTCCTTGGGAAAGTAATGAGCAGCTTTTCTAGCACTGGCTTAGCAACTCTCCAGATACGATTCTGGGATCTGAACTGTGACTCCTCGGCACTTCTAATTCTGAATATTACCCAGATCTGATATTGCCAGTATTTTGTTTCCACCGCCGTCACATCACCACCACCGACTTGCAACGTTCTGTAACTCAACTCTTTTATTCTATATTGAAGCTGCCGTTGGTCGCCTTGAACAATGGTTTCTTGTAATGCACATTTTCCCAAGGTGCACAAGCTGACAATTTGTTTCATCTTTTATCTGTTTATATCTGGCTTCTGTACTTCTTATGCCAAATAATTGTAACCAGAACATGTCCACCTTTGTGTCGCCTTGTAGAGACTACACCGGCCCTTTCTCCTCAAAATACAATAACTCGAAAGGAATTACGCTACTCCCAAACATATTCATGGAGATCATTTTCTGAGCTAGGGGATATAGAAGACTATAAAGACAGCATACTGCTGAGCGATCCTTAGATACCCAATACTGTCCGATACACAAGACTATCCTGCCAAATTCTTCAGATGCTATCAAATGCTATGTCGAATCATCCAATGCTGCCCTATGTTTGGCAATGTTACTAAGGCTTTAGTGCGATCCAGTGATGTGCAATCCGGGGCTATTATATAGGATAGTAGTACCCAAAGCGACCGAAACTGTCCAGTCTTGTCCAAAGCAAAGAAATCCACGCCTGAGGATATCATTGAACACGACTGTTTGACCGTTTTTAATTACTCAGATGCAGCAATAAATGACATTATCTTAGTTGGCAAAATTATGAGGTGGTCAAGTAGTTAATGCCCTCAGTGTGAATTCGATTCCCTACACGGCTGACGTCCGTTCATAACAATTCTCGTGTGCAAGAATCTACACTCCTTAAGAAAATGTATTAGAGAAACATTTCCAATAATAGTAGAAAATATATATGATGTGTTTACCTTTGACAACTTTTCTCTTCTACTTGATATGTATACAGAGGGAATTCGTCAATTTGTTTAATGTTTTTTCGATAATACATGTGACGAGTTACACGTGTTAAGAACGTACTTGTTAGCTGCCTCAAACACTTGAAAATCATTTATCCCCAAGCTGATAATGTCGACATACAAATGTACGTTGAAACACGTCTTTCATGCATTGATGTATTTTCTGTCGTAATATTAGCACGTCTCATCTAAGAGTATTGAATTCTTCGATTTGAAATCGAATGCAGAATGACAACACGCCATTCAGTTGCGCTGGATCTTTCTACTGCGATGTTCGGTCTGTGGACAAGCTATTGTTGACTCCGAGAACACATGGACGTGTCTCTGGTTGTTTGTCATGGTTCCACAGCATGAAGGGTTTGGGTATTTGTTTGATGAAAGGTAAACAATACTGAAAATATGAGACAATATTGACATTTTTATTTTTTTTTTAATTTTATGAAATTAAACACTTTCTGCATCAGTGATATGCATGTTATTGGTAAGTGTTTATCATTAAAACTAGTTTAGATAAATATGACGACTTTGATATATTTTAATGTTGTAAATCTATTTCCTTTTTCTTTCTTACTTTTGTCTTTTTCAAATAAATATTTAAAGCTTAAGTACCGAAATACCAACTTCCGGTCATGTACGGTTTTGAAGTAATTCAATTGTTTCCGTTGATTCGGTACAGAAATGTGTACAAAATAAAGATAAAATTGATTTGCACATTAGTGTGAAATAGGTGTACAAAACTGACATACGAAAGATGAATGAAAACAAAAATAAATGAACTCTAATGAATGACGAATAAATGGTTCAAGAACATAGAAAGTCTTTTTTGTGTATTTACTGAAGGCAAACGTTTATACTTAAATGGGACATTCCACTTTAATGAAAGGTTGAAAGCAGTAAAGTTGAAAAACACTGGTGCGTAAATTTGTTGTATAATGCGTTATTTTTTGTAGGCTGTGGTGGACTCGGTCATTTCACCTAGTACATGTAGGCTGTGCTCTTTTAAGGCGGTATCATGAATACAGCACTGACGTGACAATGGTCAGTTCGCTGGCCACAAGGGAGTAGCCTAGTGGCCAAAGCGTTCGGACGTCACGCCGATGATCCGAGTTTGATTCCCCACATTCCGTGAAAGCCCAATTCTGGTGTCACCCGCTGTGATGTTGCTGGAATATTGATAAACCGGCGTGAAACTAAACTCACTCATCTCACTAACCAAAACTAAACAACTGTTGATTCATGGTAACAAGACCTTAAGCTGGTAATTGGAAGCGATTGACGAACCAAGTGGTCAACCCCGATTGTGCTCATGATATTACTCACTGCACTGTCTTGTCTAGATTTATACGTTACAGCCCGTTGTCGTAGAGATTGGATACTTCTGAATGCTGTGTTGTAAAAAAATAATCCACTTCTTGAACTGATACTTGCAGACAGTTCTGTTCCCTGCAGGAACCGAGTTGTCTACCCCGACGCAGTTCTGTTCTCATGATATCAATCACTGGGCTGTCTATTCTAGATTTCAAAATGTATAGTCCGTTGTCATCGAAATTGGATATTTCTGAATGCGACGCTAGCAACAATCAAAACAGAATCCAGTTCTTGAACTGATACCTGTAGACCGTTCCGTTCCCTGCAGGAATCGTGTACAAGACGGGCGCCACATTCATTATGCATTATCCCATTGCAGTAAATGATCAGGATTTCCTTCGCTGTTAGTGTAATTACTATCTCATGTTAATGGTACGAGAAACAAAAACACTCCCTACAACAGTAACAGACTTCCAAATTGTTGAATTTCCGAAAACACGCCCTCATTCAGAGGCTGAAAACGCTGGTGTGGAAATGGCGTATCGATTCCATCACGAAATTGGTATAATCGATGAAATAAATTCGGGAAAAAACAAGATCAAACGACTCCCCATCTAAGTTTAGTGAAAGCTCTGACGGGTAGAATTTTTCAAGTATTAAGCCTTGTTTATGGCCCCCATTTCACAGAGTCCGTTTCCCTTTGTTAAAAGGCAATTTGTGATGGTTGCTACGGGTTTCTGGTTGCAGGGATGCATTTGGCCGAACCAGTTCGGGTAGAAGATCGAAATCATGTTTAAATATAACTGGCGCGATAGTGAAATCTGGGCGTCTGAAATAGTCGTTATACTTGGAAATTATCCCTTTTCTTCGTGTGAGTTATATTTCCGTGGGATTTGATTTAACAACTTATGGAATTTGTATAAAATCGTCTGATTTGCAGTGGTCTAGTGATTAATTCCGTGTGTTCAATGGTGATTATATCACTGCACGTTTGTTGGTTATTCCTGAGTTGTGAATAGTTATTTGTCATAATGACGTCATCGTTTATGACGTCAATGTAATATACACCACCATTATTACTTTATCTTCTACGGGTCGACCTTCGTTTCTGTGTTCAGTATATTCACTCAGCAACATAACTCAGTGACAGATGAGCCATACATCGCCGGAACCGGTTGCACGTGTGTTCGAATCTTGGATACCCTGCTACTTTTGCTTTTGGTTAATTTTACAGATAGTGTCAGTGTGAATAACTTTCATAACCAGGTTATCTAGCTACGTTACAGAGATAGAGAGGTTAGCTATAGGCATCATAAATATTTTTCACGACTTTGAACTTGTAGTGATGTCAATTTCAGAGGAATTTTCAAAAGATGTTATATCTATTTAGCAATCACCAATTTCTGCAACAGTGTGAAGAGGGTAATTTATGACTAAGTAATAATATGCAAAGGTTTACTCGTTCAATGAAGACTGGAAAATCTTTGTTTTAAGTCTATCGTACGTACTTGTATGTCTTTTCCATAAAAGCGCAATGCCACACATTTTCGAAACGGGAAGACCAAATAAGGAATTCAAGCAATGGCTCCGTACATCGAAAACTGTCGCACGCGGTGTTGTCGGTGATTGCCGAACTGGTTTCAATCACATGCTGTTGGTAGAATAATTATTGCAGTAATTCATTCGTTTTGATTAATTTCGTATTCCAAATAAGTATTTTTTGTGTTTCTTAAAATAAATAATACAGTAGCTTCCCTGAGGACTGATAGTTAGTATTATTAAGAAAAATGCATTATGTATAGTTGCCAGAAGCGTCGTGTGATATAGCACCTTTAAGTTTTACATCAAATTATACTTAAAACATGAAACCTTGTAGAAATATTCCTTGAACGCGAATCCAGTTCATATATTTGATATACCTTGATATAACTTGTGATCCTATGAAAAAATTGTTCAACTGAAATCAAACATAATAAGAGGTGTACAGTTTTGCCTCTTCATCCGCACTACTTTGGGACAGAAAATCCAACGGTTCATATGACTAACGTTCCATGCTTTCTCGACTCGCTGAGACTGTTGAACGTATATATTCTTACCGAAGACAGACAAGCAAACAAACAGACCGAGACTTTGTTCCACCTTAGGTGTAATAAGCCTTCTTTGGCTGAAATATAGCTGTTCAGGCCTCGATTTATCGAAATAAACTTAGGTCTGAGTTTTGACTTAAGTCTTAGCTTTTACTCAAATTTTAAAAAACACATTTCTCAGAATGGACTGAAGTCGTCACATACCTCAAACTACACGAAACAATTTGAGTTTCGTGAATAGACTACTTAATTTGCTTGGGTTTATATGTCAAAAATGCAGTTCAATTAAAAATTCAGCTATTTCAAACTGTGAAACTCAGTTTGAGATTTGAGTGGAAACTTAAGTTTGTTTCGAGAAATCGGGGCCAGGAGATTTTACGTGCCCAAACGCACTAGATGCGTTTCCTGGTGTGACGTGTTGAGAGAACAGACCTAGCTTCGTTAAACAGCCCGTGCGTCTCGTGGGGAAACCGTCAACGTTTGAGACAGTCGGAATAAAGTTTGAAACTAACATGACATTTTGGCTTTACCTCATTATCAATAGCGATAGATTTCACTCAGTCACTTGGGTAAAACGAAAGACAATACAATAAATTAGGACTTGACAGAAGCTGACTGAGACATATAAAACGATCAATAATAAAAATAAACAAAGTTAAAATACACACTCATAATACCCGGGATTTATAACCTGTAACAATGATTAACCTTGACGAAAAGTGCATGTTTGCGACAGTGTAATTAAAAACCTTATTGTTTTCACCCTCCTCAAAGCAAGGCAAATGCTAAGTTAATGATTTCCTATTGCCTCGACAATTTACCAAAGTGATTTAGCAGAAAAATGTTTTCCACAACCGCACTTTATTATTTTCCGATAAAAACCCAAACCAGTTCAGTAAAAATGTGTATGTATTCCCATGAAGCAATAAAATACATATTGATTCGCATTACTGCAAAATATTAATCACACCTTTGCAGTAAAAAATGTATTAAATCATTTTATTATTGAGTGTTTTCTCCGATTATGTTGTCCATCCAAGCACAAAAACAAACACGTGAATGATTTGATGGGTTTAGAATGAGGTAAACACACATCAAGTGAAACTGTTGTTCCGTACCATGAGTTAGCGACAGTGAAAACCGTAGACGAATCGACCAGTGATGGTGTCGTTAAAGTGTTTTAATTGTGGTCATTTTGTTCAAAACACAAAGATTCCTGGTAACAGTTGGGTACGGCGTTCCAGCTTTATGACCGCAGTGGAGTCTGGACTTGACAAGCCGGTGATTGATATAGTGAGCTTTATTTTATTCGAATTCTGGTTGGATGTCATACATCATGCTTAAATGCACCTAGCGTACATGTTGTAATTGAGGTTGAAGAGTGCGGGCTATCCATATTGAAATGGGTGATCTCTGTTGAAATTAAATCCATTTAAGCTTCCACCCGTGAAGAACCGAGTTACAATTGATCTTCAACTACCCTTACCTGTCATTAGGGAGACTAACGGGATCGGGTGGTCATGCCATCGTATCTCCAAATTATGTAGGTCGATGTTCATGCTGTTGGTCATTGGAACGTCTGGTCCAGGCATCTGTCCATGACTTATGTCATGTAACTGGAATATTGCTTAGAGGGGCGTTAAACGACAAACAAGAAACTCGCTCCCACGATTATCCAACCACCCGCCCTTTCACATACTCACTAACCCACGAGGGCCTAACGCATCTAATATGACGTTCAGCTCATCAAAAAAAAATAACAACCAACTGTTTCTTTTTCAGTACTGGCCACACAGATATTGACGCTTGCAGTTTTGTAAGACTGAACGTGACACAACAGAATGATGTTTTCTTTTCTTTCTTTTTTTGTGATCCACATGGGTACAGTGCGTGAGGTCCATTTTCTGGTGTCCCCCGCCGTGATATCGCTGGAATATTGCTAAAAGCGACCAAACTCACTCACTCATTTTTTGTGATAAAGGCAGTCTTGACCTGTTTCAGTAACTGGTATTATTTTATCACAAATGAACACATTAATATGTCTAACTGGGCGATTCTTCTCGGAGACCTCCTTGACAACATTCTTATCAATCATCTTTTTCTGATGATAATAGAATATATTTACATTAGTAAGTATAGAGAAAGTTATGTACAGTTAAATCTTCTCACTGACCGAATACGATATTATTGTCGAATCGGAAAATATATCTTTCAACAAGGGGTTTCATGTATACAGAAATGGCTTGTACTATAATTTGACAGATAAGTGTGAAATTAACTGTATTTTACCAAATTATGAATTTTCATTATCCTAGCATTGCCAGCTGTCTATCCCTAGCCAACTACACGTTTATTAATTGTTCTGCAAAGAATCTCAATCCCTAGCTACGTGGATATAGAAAGAAACTGTAACAGCTCGGCCAGTATTTTTACAGGGAAAAAAGTTTTCTTCAGCAATCATAACATAACCCATTTTCTAATGCCTGGCCGATTGTACCCAGGGCATTCTAACAAGAAAATCACGCAATATCACTGATAACCCCTCGTTCGTCGTTATGAGTAATAACATCATTCTGAGGACATCCAGTCAGTCGATAAGGTCAACCAGGACTCGCATTTGTTCCTTTGTCGACGCTGACCAATGTGAGGTATTTACCCGCACGTCGATACAAAAGATAATTCATTCCCCGTTTGACGGCTTGACAGCTGGACCGGGCCACAGTCTCCATCTTCATATAGACAGGACATCATGCCACAATCAATTATGGAAATCAAGGGGGAATAGCTGGTTACTAAGTACTCGAAACGTAACTGAACTCACTAAACGGTATCGATTATCGATATGTCACTCACAACGGCCCCCCTGCGAAGCACTGTTTGTGTAAATGTACATATATCATTTAGCCGGTGCAAATGTCGGAGGTGCCTACAGATTTGCGTATTGATATACGCGTCATGGTTGTTGGTTTGTTGGGCGTTTGAAGAAATGGTTATGTGAGTGATGTTTTACGCCGCAGAGCGATATTTCAGCTGTAAATTCGTACATTTTTGCACTGTTAAGACCACTTTTTCAAGCAATTATTACATGCAAACATGTTAAGGACCAGGACCCTTACTCTCGAAACTTTCTTAACCCTAAGAATTCTTAACTTTCATCGTAACCAATGTCTTAAGAATGGGCTTAAGAGTTCGGAGGGCTACGAACGTTTCGAGAATAGCTATCCAGTACTAATCCTGTTATCCTGTTATGTTCCTGTATTTTAACTGGTCATAAGAGGATAATGAACCTATCTTAAGTGAGTGAGTGAGTTATGTTTTACGCCGCTTTTAGCAATATTCCAGCAATACCATGGCGGGGGACACCAGAAAATGGGCTTCACACATTGTACCCATGTGGGGAATCGAACCTGGGTCTTCGGCGTGACGAGAGAACGCTTTAACCACTAGGCTACCATACCGCCCACCTATCTTAAGGGTACAGTGAGTGAGTGGATGTGGGCTTTCGCCGTTTTATACCAGCAATATCACGGCCGGGTGCACCAGATATACGCTTCATACGTTGTACCCATGTGGAGAATCGAACCCGGGTCTTCGGCGTGAAGAGCGAACGGTCTAACCACTGGGTTACTCCTCCTGCCACCCTTCGAGGTACAGATGAGATTCAACGAACAAGCCACACGTTCTACCTCCATCTATTTAGCACATGTGTAGCTACGCACGTTTTGTTTGATCGTACGGATAGGAAAGTCTGGTATGTGAAACACGAATGAGAAGACTGGAATCAGCGAAATCCGGCGTCGTAGGCAAGTGATCTCTCCAACCCCTTTCCTCAAGGATTAATGTCTTGAAATGTGATACCCGGCATGCAACATTAAGAACCCCATGAACGAGGTTCAAAGTAAATCAAACAGATTCTATAAAGCCGAAAATGTCTATCCACGACACGATATATCTTTGTCGTCAATGACGACCGAATCACAGCATCTCTTACATAACAGGTTCATTACCTTCAGGAACGTCTGGCGGGTTTAAATATCTGATGCCAGATCGTCACGAAGCTTATAACCCCCGCAGTACTCACATAGATCCACACGTCATCATGTACGCAGCCATCACGCTGTAAACCCAGCATCTATTGCACTTGTCAAGATTGCTTTGATAAACGGAAATACTCAATGAATAACTAAGGTGACAATTACAGTTCTAATTATCTCCCTTTGAATTGCACCAAGGCAGTTTCCTATCTCCCTTCGTTTGCGTGACGAGAGCTTTTAGTGTGGACGAACCAGCCTTCTTGTTTAAAAGATTAAATTGCTTGTATCGAGTTTGAAACTTCTCTAGTTACTGTTATGTGTTTTGTTTCGACCAGTCGGTTTCTCACGTAAGAATTTGTTTTATTCTTTAATTGCTGTTAGGCATGCTATACTTCGCTTTTTCAACAACGTGTGTCGAAATTATATGAATACACAATGTCTGAAATACATGTCCGCCGTCAGTTCATCACAGATGTCTTCGCATAGGATTGACGCTGTAACGTTTTGTGCCAATGAACTCATTCTAATGTAAGCTGTATGTCACTGAGGTTAACTGAGGTGGTGTGTCAACGTTGAAAGACGTCACTGTGGTACGAACTTATTATCTAATTAATGTCAAACTTTTTATCGCGTTTCCAGCAGATATTCTTACACAGGTATTAGAGAACACAACTCGATTTACGATCCCTTCCACTTTCTCAATGATGTATGGAAAAAGTACTAAATTATTATTATTAAAATTATTTTGAACTTGGGGTAAATGTATTCAAGTAAGATCTTTAGGTAATAGACAACAATATCACTCGTCTTACCGGTTACTCATACACATTGTCTGACAATAAATGTACCGGGTGCTCATTCTATCAATCGCTGTTCTCAACCCAGACTCGACTATTCATAGGCTGTCAATACCTAGTTACAATATCGTGTTCATTCACCCGTCCTGTATATTCTTGAAATACATGTTTAGCGGGGCAGCATTTGGTCGTCATAACGAAGACCAACTTACGATTCCCCGCATATAGTATGGAAGCTCATTTCTGACGCCTCCCAACGAACTGGAATACTGATAACGATGTAAAAGAATACTGACTTGAAACACGTCGAGGTATTTGGTCACATGTACCTACTATATATCTAGGGTGTGTCTAGCGTGTTAAGTTAATTCCAAGTAATTTCCAAGTAACGCCTGTTTTGGCGGCCACTGATAAGACAAAACCCCGTTACAAACATTCAACAACAGCTCCGGAAACAAGGGTTTACTTGGTGTTTGTGCCAGACGTCACCAAATCTCGGTGTCGTGGTGATTAAAACTAAACACCCTTGGCGATATAGGTGAACATCTGCAGATAAGCAAAGTATGTTTATATAGATCTAGGCTCACTAAACGGAATACTATGGACCTATGTCGTTCACAAACGCTAAGGTATTGCAATGTCCAGAATGTTTGGTATTCTTCTGACTGGTATTCGGGCTAGTGTTCTGTGCATCTCATCAGTAAACAAATATATTATTGTTATGTTCGTAAATAGCCACATTTAAATAGATGCGAGATATGTATTATTTTATTGAAATATTATTAATAGATGTAGGAGATATTAACCGATTTGTATCAACTGCAACCTAAGATAAATACCTAGTTACATCGGTCAAATTCCAGTGGCAACGTAATATGTTAAAATGTCAGAGGTTTCGGTGCACATAAACATATTTCCATGATGTAGTACCCAAGAAACCATAGCAAAACAGAGACACAGTTGATCCCTGTGTTCGACAGCTGCCATTGCTGAACGTGGCTATGAATAGCAATGTTTTGGTGCCACAGCTATTCGAAGTTTGGAAGAAAAAATGTACTGATAAAAGTTAACTTTGCTTATAGTGTTAGATTTGTTGTTGATTTATTTCTCAAAAAGCAGCCATGAAAAGTATTCTCATAGTTGTGCACTGCCTATTCTTTGCCTTATCGTCAGTGCATAAAACCTGTTCCATAATGACAAGAAACTCTCTGCCAGTATTCCGACAATGCCGTTACCATAAATCTTTCAGGTATAACTATTCACCAGCAATGATAACTGGTGTCCGCATAATCCGTCAATCCAGGTGCACCCATCATGAACCAATGAGAGGGCAAAGTGTTGACCTGTGACAAACACGGGAACACAAGAGGTGAAATTATCGAATTGCATGGAATATGATGTTTATGACGTATGCTTCAGTGTCCACCAGAACAATATCTTTTGATACGGTTTCGACTCATGTGAATGTTTTGTTCTGTCCTGGCCGTTATCATATGAGGACGTCGAAAAGACATGTCGGCAATGACCTTTGAACAGTACGCGTTTAAGATCCACCATTCGTTTAAATCCAGCGACGGTGGCGTCGCCTAATGGTTACTGCATTTGCTCACCGTGTCGAAGACCTGTGTTTGATTCTCCACAGGGCTACATTATGTGAGAAGACCATTTCTGGTGTCCCATGAAGTGATATTGCTGGAATATTGCTAAAAGCGGGGTAAAGACATACTCACTAACTCACCGAAACCCACAAGGATATGAATGAACCTATCACACTTAGATCATCATAGGTTTCACGATCAGCGAATCCTGAATGCTAACGGAGGCAACTCTTAACTGTATTACCGTACATGAAACTATCTCAGAAGTCCTGTACTTGAGGCTTATGATGTATTTTCTTTAGAAACAGTTAAGGCCCCAGTAGCATGTATGGGTCTGTGCAACGGGCAGTTTCAGACTTTGTCTCGTCGTCTGGAAAATATTTTGTAATCTAGACCAGTTCTAGAATGGCTTACACACATTTAGCTCCATGGTTTTAAATCATTTATTGCTTTGTCATCTAAACACACTTTCTTTTCAATGAATGTTTAATGAGTATTGCACGTTTCATGGATGTGATTATCTAAAGTCTTTAGTGCGTAAAACAAAGCAGTGTTTATTCGTTAGTCACATACAACTGTCCAAATTATTATTAATGCTGTTGCCGTTTCACTTTTCTTAACTGATCGATTCCTTTTGAAATTGTAATAGAGTTACATAGAATCGTTATAATTAAATCAAGTCAATGTGTCGCCGTATAATCGTGTCTGGTTGTTGGCTGACGTTGTCACTGTATATCTCTGTCAGTGACCAGATGCGTTGTGTGTTGTAGGTGGTGGACATGAGATGGGGTGTCCGTGACGAGGCTACTGATGACCACATGACCACTGACCTGTGTATGCAAGAAATCGACAACTGCCAGAGACTGTCGATGGGCCCCAATTTTGTGGTGAGTATGCACTTGCAAATGTAGTATCGGGTTATAAATACATAATGCCAGTTAGGAAGTGGTCAAATTTAACATAAATTTTGGTAACAGAGTCTGGCATCTCAACGGCTTTCACTAACGGTACCTGAGTGGGCTAAGTCGCCATCTTTCTGTGCTGTCGATTCGGTGCATGTCTCCGAGAATGTGGGTGCGAATATCAGATCGGACTCAACGTAATCAAAGTACTGGGATGTGTAATGTACTGAAAAAGACTCATTTCCAGCAAGGCAATTTACAACACTAATAATGGTTTTGTTTTTACATTGAAAAGTACAGCACCCAAATATTATAGTCTTTTCTGAAAGATTTTCTATCATACAATCTATATTGGCAGATGTACTGGGTGGCGCTGAACTTTTGATTGTCAGTATATTATAGCATACCAAACCTGTAGCTGAGTGTGGCGTAAAATTAAACTCACACGAAATGTCAAAGAAATATGAATGGGTGTGTTTAATGCCCTCCTGGCCTTCCACTATTCCAGCAATCATGGTAATATCACTGAAGATGCAAACAAAATAAGTTTTCACCTCACCAGAGTCTGATACTCAAGATTGGAATCAAACATGGAATTTTGTGATCTCAAGATAATGCTTAACTACCAGACAATCCCAAATGGCATGTGAAATCCTGTTTATAGGCGTACTCACTTACAAATCAATACATATCACTGAAAAATGGTAGTACACAACAGTGTACTCTATTATATTCAGTGGTTTTATGTGATACAATAGTAGCAGTAATGGTAGAAGGTCGACAGGGGAAATACTTCTATTGACATACCACTTCTATAATATATGAATGCGACCTTTCAGTGTAGATACAATGACCTTTATCAAGTGTATGATGTACATAATTGATGCTTATAGAGGTATAAACTATGATAGATTGGTGTTTACACATCAGATGAGGTTGATTGGTGAAGTTCGTTTGATGTATATGCATGCAATAGATATAGCAGGCATGATGAGTGAACGTTATTCATTAGTAATTAGAACTCCAGTACACCAGTACACAAAGGCCTTTTCTTGATACTCAGGCTGAAAATAACGATCTTGACCAGAGCGATTTTGACACTAGCTCAGGCCATGATTTTTCGAAACAACTTAAGGTTTACTCAAATTTCAAACTGAGTTTGACATTTTGAAACAGCTGAATCTATACAGTCTCAATTCTATCCACTAAAAGGCCTAAATAACTCATATAACCTAACTACCTAACTCAAACTGTCTGCTAATTTTGACTTCAGTATCGATTTCAGTTTATTCCATGAAATGTACTTTCCTGCGTTTTCTCAAATTTGCGTCAAACTGGTGTCATGACAGACTTAAGTTTGTTTCGAGAAGTCGGGGTCTTTGCCTCCTTTCACAAAGCACTAAGGAGATCGCAATGTTAAAGAATCGGGGTTAATGTTAACCTTAGTAAAGGGTGCTTCGTGAAAGGAACCCTTGGCCTTGATAAAGGATCAGGCACTTGCTGTCTTTTATAGAGTAAATACCCTTTAGTTTCATACCATTCTTGATTGGATTTAAGCTGTTTTAGAACATCCAGAATACTGTGTGGACTGCAGATTAATACGTTCCTGAAAACTAATTATTGTTAGAACGCAGTGGTGTGAATGTCGAAATGCTGTCAAAAACAACAACAACAACTACATTGTTTAGCTATATCGTACACTGACACACAAGTGGGAGTTTTAGCAAACTGTATTCAGAGCACACATATAATGATGTGTATAAATGCAGAAGTTAGTATAGAATCATTAACAGAATAACGAATTCAATCCAAGGTTAATTAAGTGTAAGGTGCCATTACTTCTTAGTTTAAATACAGCGAAGAGGAATGTACTTAATATTATTAAATAATTTATGTTGTTACGAAGAAAGGTTTCGATTCTTGGGGGAATTTTTCTTATTTCAAAATATTTACCACAGATGAGTAGAACAAGGAACTTGTCTTCAGTTTAGTTTAGGACAATAGAATGGCAATAGAGGCAGAGACGTTGAAGAACTCCCAAAACTGATTATGATTCATATGACATGTCAAGCGCATATTAAAGCACAACGACATGTCGGGCTACCCCTATCGAAGGTGCGTAGTGAGATTCACATCTTCCCCAAATCCTAAAACCTTTGACATTTTCTCGAGTCAGTGACGTCATAATAGCCATATTTCTCAACGAACAAGTAAAAGAACCCATGCATGAAACTGTCTGCCCCTTAGCACAATGTCTCAAATAGCCAAGGTCTCGATTTTCGAGACTCTCGTAGCGCTAAGACAGTCGTAAAAGCAATACATTAACATTGACTTACGACTACCTTAGCGCTAAGAGGACGTCGAAAATCAAATCTAGGGCCTTGGCTCCGTTCCTCGGAGCGATCGTAGCTTTACGACAGTCGTACGTGTATGTTAAAGTATGGGAGTAACGGTCATCTTGGCGATTCATACGATCGCTTTGAGGAACGGGGCCCAGGTTCCAAACAGGAATCAATTCAGTTTATAAACAGTTGGCTCGCATTCCTACCAGGCACGAAACATTAAAAAGAAACCCTACACCACATGCCAGGACAAGCGATCCCTAACTCGTACCATATCGGTGACTATTGATCTGCATCAGCATGTCAAAACTCCACACAGGGAGAACAAACAATAATAAGCTTTCAGGTCCACGGAACTTAATTGTTCCTCAAGAGTGTACCCTGACGGCTCCGTTAATGACCTGCATGCTGTCCTAATTGTACCCAGAGTCACAAGTCGGGAACAAAACATGTAATTAGCTTATTCTTATTTCGTTCATATCTGTCACTGCCCTTATAAGGAAATCAATAAGTAATTAGTTGTTATGAACAACGAAATTGGCTTAAGTGAAACGTGATCAAACGCTCACCAACTTTATTAAGTAAGTTCACTTGGACTTCAGAGTGAGTGTAAAGACCCGTAAACGGTTGTCGTACAGAACACGACTAGAGTCATTGGAGTATGGCCAGGAAGTGACTGGTCGACCGCAATAACAAAAATACAGATGCTTATATTCATCTGCAGGGGGTAGGAAAGTGTTGGTCGATCATTTGTGAATCATATCACCGTCTCCCGCGAGGCAATTAAGTGTATTTGATAAAGGCTCTTGAAACAGTTCAACAGAAAATAGATACTTGTTTTAACGTATTTTCGACATCGCTGGATAGAAATGGAGACCTATGAACATGTGAAGGCTTGTCTGGTTCAGCGTTAATTGTGCGAGTGTCATATTCGTGTTCTGTAATGGTGGGCAGATATGACCGTCATTGTGTGGAGTAATGTCTGTTTATTGTTTGAATGAATTTTGATTTGTGTCATCAATCAATCAATCAATCAAGTAATAATATTGTTTAAAGTGGTGGTGTGTGGTCCTGTGTTCGGCAGCCTGACTCCTGAGAGTTTTTAGGACTTCAGTCCTGCCCCCACAACAAGACACCTGTGTCGCATGTGGTATCACCTTAGGCAACTGAGATTGTTCAAAATTGCCCCTGTTCACCCAACAATAAGATTGGCTACCTGACATAATACCATGATAGTCTGTATTTGAACGTTGAGCGCCTGGCAGGCAACAGATTGACAAGGGTTCATGCTTTGAGCATGCAGTGCATAGATAAATGCGCAATATAAATAGACTGTTATAGTGTTACACCTGGCTGCTGTGACCTGGAGCTGGTAATCCACTGATTGATAATACGAACAGTCTCGATCTCGGAAACGGGGACACGGTGATACTCCTAGTCACAAGTCATGACTAGCATTAACTTGCATCCTACGACCTGCATAGCTTAGGGACATGTCTGACTGATGGCCGCGTCGGCTACGAGAATCCATGATCACTCTGGACCTTTTTGTCGTTTCTATACTGTATTCCCCCGGGGAAGTTTTGATACAAGGCCGGTGCGGTGCGTAGGTCCGGGACGTAGATGAAAATGACACAATGAGAGCTGAACGAATGGCATCTGTGACCGGCAGAATAGATGGCCGTTTGTCACGAAG
This sequence comes from Haliotis asinina, assembly GCF_037392515.1. NCBI lineage: Eukaryota > Metazoa > Mollusca > Gastropoda > Lepetellida > Haliotidae > Haliotis > Haliotis asinina. The sequence continues at coordinate 9,754,268 of NC_090290.1, read as the reverse complement.
ACCTTTCAGAGTGTCACGTCAGCTTCTTGCCCTAGCTTCGGCGACAACGAAACAACTAGTGTGATATGCGATATCGAAGTTAATGACTCGTCTTTGTAATGTGAACGTGCATTTGTACATGGAAGGACATGTAACAGTCAGTAAACTCAACGCACAGTCTATATCATGTTACATGAACTCTATATGATGTTACATGAACCCAACGTATTGCCAAGGACGATCTCTCTTATATACTGGCGTACATATATTGTTAACAACTTTTTACTGTTGAAACGGACGTATTGTCAGTGCTGTCAGAACGTTTGTGCTGACGTACTGTCAAGAACTTTCCGTCGTCATGGTGACGTATTGTCCATAGCTGCTTGACGTCTTTGCTGACGTATTGTCAACAGCTTTACGAGGTTCATGTTGACGCATTGTCAACAGCTTCGGTGTTCATGCTGACGTGTTGTCAATAGTTTCCTGGTATTGCTAGAGGGACGTATTGTCAACATCATTTTGTGGGTCATATTTGCGTTTGTTTGTGCAGTAACTGAACGAAAATTGAATTTCTTTATGTTAAGTTCATAAGAAATATTGAGAAATGTTACGCATCTTTCTGTGAAGAACATAGTCTTAATGAATCGCCTCCACTTCGAGCTCATGCATCACGATTTCCACAGCGATGCACAACGCTCGGTATACTCGCGCGGTGGGGTAGCCTAGTGGTTCAAGCGTTCTCTCGTCACGTTAAAGATCCAGGTTCGACTCCGACATAGGTACAACGTGTGAAGCTTATTTCTGGTGCCCCCTGTCATTGTATTGCTGCAGTATTGCTAAAACAGCCTGAGAAAAATTTTTAGGATAAAAGTTGTTTCAGAAATATCTACTATTTGTTTGTATTACAATGTGGTATGCATATTTTAAATGAAACACCGAGAACAAGTAGGATTGGTCTACATTAATGCTCATCACGTACCTCACGTGCATTTGTTCACTGTTTCAGCTACAGTGCATACCCCATTAACAGCGATTGGATTCTGTGATGGCTTGTGAAACAACCTTTATCCTAAGTCGAATAGAATTCGTAAATTTTAATGTTCAACTGGCACATTAAAGTTACGAGGATTCGCAATCGTAATTTCGTTGCAGGTGATTAATGTTTTTGTTTTTAGAGTGAAATTCATCGGGAGGTTTTCATTACAAACAGACCATAGAATGAGGCGAAACGATCGGTTGTCAGCGCCACCTGGTTTCACCAAAGCGTTAAACGTACAAAGCCGCTTTCATATTTGGCATGTGTCTTTGTTAGGAAGTGAACATAATGCATTCCACCAATGCAAAGTAACAGCACGATGTTTTAAGATCATTTTGCAAATCAGGACTCAATACGCCTCGATCGGAGGAGGCATCCACTAGTGCCAGTGATCCGATATATTGCTACAAACCCTGGCCGATTGTGTGACCAGCCCGTGTTTGTGACGTGGGCGATTGTGTGACCTGATCGATTTTGTGACCTGGGTGACCTGGGCAATTGTGTGACCACTCCGATTGTGTGACCAGACGGATTGTGTGACCTAACCGACTGTGTGACCTGGACGAGTTTGTGACCTGGCGACCTGGCTGACTGTGGGACCTTGCAATTTGCTTGGATCTGTGTTCATGGTTAGAACTACCCGTGTTTTGTTCTGACTAAAATTCGAGCATTTACAAGTACAATACTAGGATTTGCAGCGTTAGGTAGTAAACTTAATAAGCCCACCAATATAATTTATTTTTATTTGTATTTTTCTGCCGCAGGTGTTCCTCGGCCAAAAGTATGGATACCGCCCCCTTCCGACCCATATACCAGCAAGCGAGTTTCTCATGCTGCGGGAAGTGGCAAAGAACGTGCAGAGCGAGCTCGAGCTGTTTGACACGTGGTACAAGGTGGACGAGAACTCCGTGCCGCCTGTGTATATACTTCAGCCAATCAGCTCCATCCTTACAAACTTCAACAACAAGGTATCCAGTCAGTTCCATGTTTACATCCTTAATGCCACAATTATGTTGATAATGTTGCTCGCAAACATGCGAATTACAACAAAGAAATTTTAGTTGATGTTGGAGGTACTTCTTTTCCTCTATGAATGTGTTTGAATGTTGCAGTATTCACGAATTTTGTTATATCGTATTTCGTGAATTGTTACCAGTGATGTTCGACAGAACGTGGCAGTCCCCCGACTATCTCCCGACTCCGCGATAGACCCCGTCTGATCTTTGATAGTTTCCGCTTTATCCCGATATCTCCGTTATAGTTCCCTTCATCCTTCGTTGGCCTTTGTTGCTCTCCGCTAGTTCCCGTTAGTCCTCGTTTTCTCCATTACAGCTCACTTCAGGCTTCGTAGATCTCGCTATTCTCGCCTAGTTCTCGTTAGTTCTCGTTTTTTCCACTATAGTTCACGTTAGCTCATCCAGTATTCTCCGCTAGTTCCCTTTACTCCTCGTTTTCTCCATTATAGTTCACTTCAGCCCTGGTAAATCTCGTTGTTCTCCGTTAGTTCCCGTTAGTTCGCTAGCCTCAGCGAGTGTTCCAACAAATATTGGTGAGAACATCTGCCAGAAGACACATACTAATATCCCTTTACCGGAAAGGCCAGTTTGTTGCCACTGGCAACACTATCATCCGGACACCAGGTGTAAATGTGTACACGACACCATAGCCTTAATGAACGTCCACATTTTGTGTGTGTAGCGACATCCCCGACTACAGGAGCAGGACCAGTCGACGTGGTGGGAGACGTTCGGCAAGCTACAACGCATTATCAGGAAAGCAGCCCAGGTCCTGTTCATCACCAAGAAGATTGACCGAGAACAGATGCACAACTACTTCATGTCTGGTAACTCTGGCACACACAATCAGTACTGCTGTACAGATTTACGCCCCTTACCTGTGTCAGGATATCGATAGGTTTTGATCCCACATGCGTCCTGATTTTGAGTTTTAGTCAGTAAAATGTTCATTTTCGGGGAAGTCGGTAAAATTGTAAAAGCGTCACTCCAGCGTCAGTACTAATGTCCGCCAACCTCAGGCTGAAACATAATGATAAAGCTGAAACAATGTTCAAATCAGCCTTACATTCAACCCACTTGTTTCCATTAAGCATTGTTTTGACAATATCTTTGAACAATACAAGGCCTGACATAGACGCGTGACATGATGGATTGCACAATTGGTATTGATAAACAACCATACTTAGAACCAGGAAAGAAGATTATAGATAAAGCTGCAGTCCTTTTCAGTGTCTCCATGGCATTGTTATCATATTCGTGACGAAGATCATAATATGGCTTTTCACATGCTACGTGCTTATGTTGATATGAATTCATAATTGTGTATCTGTGTGCTTTCTTGCATGTGCACGCTATCGATCAGTGCCTTTACAGTTGTGCAATCACGAAACAATTGAAGCATCATAAAATATCTAAAGATGGCGTAATTCATCCACTGATAAGGAGTTTCTGCGAGGTGTCGTGTAGAGCGGAGAGTTTCCACCACTATTACTCCTGTTTTAGTCACCGAGAGGGAGATCGAGCGCGGCATTCTTAAGGCGAGAGATGTAGAAGAACACTGCCTTGCATACATCCGCGACATCTCCAACATCAACACCACCCTTCTCCGTATCGCGGGCAAGTTTGTCGACTTTGCCTCCCGCAATGTAGACGGCGAAGCCCAGAAGTTCCTGAAGATTCTTCGTGATGAGAAGATCCCCAAAGTCCTGGCGGCGTCCAACATCGCCCGCTTTGTGGTGGAGTGGAGTGGGAAGGACGGCATCGACAGCGAAACCCACAAGGATTACTTCGACCAGTTTACTGACCACTTCTATGAGAACATCATCCGTCTCGTGGACAAAGCTATGTCCAAGCATCAGATGCTCTCTGGTGATGTCATCTATACTGAGTCTTTACAGGTGAGATCAACAGGAGGTCTGACTCTTTACAGGTGAGATCAACATCACGTCTGAGTCTTTACAGGTGAGATCAACAAGAGGTCTGAGTCATAACAGGTGAGATCAACAGGAGGTCTGAGTCTTTACAGGTGAGATCAACATGAGGTCTGAGTCTATACAGGTGAGATCAACAGGAGGTCTGAGTCTTTACAGGTGAGATCAACATGAGGTCTGAGTCTTTACTGGTGAGATCAACATGAGGTCTGAGTCTATACAGGTGAGATTAACATGAGGTCTGAGTATTTACCGGTGAGATCAACGGGAGGGCTGAGTCTTAACAGGTGAGATCAACGGGAGGTCTGAGTCTTTACAGGTGAGATCAACGGGAGGTCTGAGTCTTTACAGGTGAGATCAACGAGAGGCCATTCCTGTCGTATGTCTGTACTAGCATGGTCATGCGCGGCTTTCCTCGTCAGACCATCAAACTACCATTGACAAAGGATGAATGAGCGAGTTTATTTTTACGCCGCACTCAGCAATATTCCAGCTATATAGCACCAGCCTGGAGAAGAACAATCCATTGATCAACAGCATGAGCACCGATCTACGCAATTAGAATACGATGACATGTGTCTGACAGGCAGGCAAGCCCACCACCAATACCGTTAGTCGCTAAAAATGATAAGGACGGTCTAACCTGGATATTCTCATGTGCGGCGACAAAGGAACACCCATGTTTGATGGTTTGCTAAGATTACAAAACCCAACCGAATGATGCATTTGATATCTTGTACCTGCGGGTTTTCGGCTGCAGTGATTTAGCGAGTGTATTTAATGTTAGTTTTAACGTTTTCATTAATTATTTGGTCAAGTCCTATTTTGAAAACTTAGTGCATGCATAATTTTGTATTCAACGACCACAAGTTAAACACAGGCATATTGTGAATACTCTTCAGAATTGGTTGAAACATACAACAATGAGGATCTGTGTCCCTAAACTTCTCTGTAAATCGAGCTAGATGTGACCTAAAAGGATTTAATCTGAACAAACTCTAAAAAAACGCAATTGATGCCATCAAACTGCAATTATTGTATAATTAATCGCAGGCAAGTATGTCTAGCCCGCACGTAATAAGACTCGAGCAAAAATTACTTTTGTCATTTATGCAGCCAACTTTTTTTTATCAGAATCTTAACAAGCTTTCGCTGACAACCAGTTGTTTTTGGTTTTTTTTGAGCACATGCATGCGTGCCGGATGTTCTGCACGGTGTTCCGAGGTCGTGAGGAAGTCGTAGACAAGATCCACCAGTACGTCACCGGGCCGTCCAAGATGCCCCTGGTGCTATGTGGGGAGAGTGGATGTGGCAAGACCTCCCTTATGGCGAAGGGGGCCAGTCAGGTGGGTGTAAAACACGTGGTCACCCGCAAGTTCCGATTAAGAGTAGATCCACATGTCATTTCTGCTTAATGTAGTGCCCCCCCCCCCCCCCCCCCCCCCCCAAATGTATAATATCGGTTAGGTTGGCTTGTTGTTTCACGACATACTCAGCATTGGTACATGGGGCAGACTGTAAATAGTCCAGTTTGGACCAGACATTCCAGTGACTGACATCATGAGCATCAGTCTACGCATACGATGACACATATAGGCATGCGACACACATCGCCTAGACATATAGGCGATGACACATATAGGCATGCGACACATCGCCTAAACATATAGGCGATGACACATATAGGCATGCGACACATCGCCTAGACATATAGGCGATGACACACATAGGCATGCGACACATCGCCTAAGCATATAGGCAATGACACATATGCATGCAACACACATCGTCTAGACATATAGGCGATGACACATATAGGCATGCGACACATCGCCTAGACATATAGGCGATGACACATATGGGCATGCGACACATATCGCCTAGACATATAGGCGATGACACATATAGGCATGCGACACATCGCCTAAACATATAGGCGATGACACATATAGGCATGCGACACACATCGCCTAGACATATAGGCGATGACACATGGGCATGCGACACATATCGCCTAGACATATAAGCGATGACACATATAGGCATGCGTTTCGGTGTCAGAGAGTTGTTTGAATGCACGACGGGTGGAAAAGTTGCTGCTTTTGTTGCCCACGGCCTCTTTGAAATGTTTGACCACGCTTGAATATCTGAAGGCAACAACTTTGAAACTTGTTCAGCATTGATGCGTAATCGGTTCTAAACGTTTCATATTGTAGAGTAGTAAAATGTAAATACTCATCTTTATATTGTTTTTACACAGCAAAGGGTATTACATTCAGCTAAAAATAAATGCTGATATTTATATTCTTATTTTTTCCAGCTGCAGCAGGGACCTAACATCATTCTGTTCTATTCATTGTCCTGACAGTCACAATGTCACTAATTTAATGCTTCCAACTAAAGAACTGATAACTAGTCTTAAAAGAGAAAAGAAGAAAGTGCCCACCCACCACGTTTGTGCTTGATGGGATTAACTGGGTTATTGATCGCAGATCAATATATATCAATATATACTATTAAATATAGACAGAATCCTAACAGAAACTGAGTAGATACAAAACTGGTCTCTTACATGTCAAAGATAAAAACGTATAAATCACAACATTATTCTTTGTAGTTGCACGTGCAGAAGATAAGAATTCACGGTTCAACGTTTTACTGCATCGTAACATTTTCCGTTTTTTTTTTGGCCGTAAGTAATTTCTCGGTTGTGTCACAGGTGAAGAGCTGGTTCTCCGAAGACAAGTCCCCCATCATGATCCTACGGTTCCTGGGAACGACCCCCGGAAGTTCCACCATCATGCCCCTCCTCAATAGCCTGTGTAACCAGGTGGCATACCTCCTAGGGGAACCGCTTGACGAAATACCAGAAGAGTTAGCTCCCCTTGGTCAACACCTGAAGAAGCTGCTGTCCCTGACTCCAGAGAACAGGCCCATAGTGATGTTCCTCGACTCGCTGGACCAGCTGTCAGGGGCGTACGGTGCCCACACGTTGACTTGGCTGCCAGCACTTCTTCCCCCTCATGTTAAAATTATCGTGTCAACGCTCCCAAACTACTACAACCTCCTTGAAACCCTGAAGATCATGATTGATGACGAGGACAACTTTGTGCCCGTGCTTCCATTGGGTGAGAATCTCAGCAGCACGATTCTGAAGGCATGGTTGAAGACCATCAACAGAACCGTCACAGAGAGTCAGTGGCGCATCGTAAATGCGGCAATCACAAAGTGCAATCTACCTCTGTTCGTTAAGCTTGTGTTTGATGAGATCTGCCGCTGGAAGAGCTACACAAATCCGAAACTCACAACTCTCTGTAGTTCTATTCACGAAAGCATCATGAAACTCTACGAGAAGATCGAGAATCAGCACGGAAAGACCCTTGTGTCCCACGCTCTTGGGTACATCACAGCCTCCAAGAGCGGGCTCTCTGAAGCGGAACTGGAGGACATGTTGTCTCTGGACGATAAAGTCCTGAACGACGTGTATCAGTACCATCTGCCCCCAGTTCGACGCATCCCACCTCTACTCTGGACTCGCATCAGAGGCGACCTACCCGGCTATCTCAGCGAACGGGAGGCCGATGGTGTCAATGTTGTATTTTGGTACCATCGCCAGTTCATCGATGCAGCCAGGGAGAGGTATTTCAAGAACCTCAACTTTGTAAGTGCAATGCATTCCGAGATGGCGGACTACTTCCTGGGGACGTGGGGAAGGGGAAGGCCGAAGCCTTACGAATACTCCGAGTTGCAGAGACAGAGGTTCTTCCTGGATGAAACGAAAGGCGAAAGCGACAGAAAGGTACCGGTGCAGCCACTTGTGTTCTACAACAAGGAGGGACAGGTGACAAGATATAATCTTAGAAAACTTAATGAGCTGCCGTTCCATCTGATTAGGTCTCACAGGTAAGTTGTCAAGAAGAATCTAGTGAGCGAACTTTGCTTTACACCGTGGTTAGCAATATTCATCTGTTCAAAGGCACCACCTTGTATAACCACACAAATGATTGGTTGGTAGTTACTTGCCTCCAGCTATCAGACAAGTTCCAGAAACTACACAAAGCAAATAAGAGAATACGCTGAAGGAGAACCTGTACTTATGTGTGTACCAATTCATCTGTCTTCCACATGAAATAAGCTGTTGTGTTTGAGTGTTTGACTGAAACATGGTGCTCGTGTGTGTCAGCACCCTTGTTTTTGCTCTCAGTTTCATCGAATACTGAATCAGTTACTTCACTGCATGTTTTAATATGTCGTTTAAAGTGCCCATTAAGCAGACAAAACACACTAACTAAAAGTGCTTTATGGTTCAACTTCTTTATTCTACAAGGTCACAACGTTTCGAGACAGATTCTAGTCTCTTCTTCAGGTGAAGTGAGGGTAAAACTAAAGGGTTGCAGTATATATAGACATAACAGTAGACTGATAACAATAGGTAACAAGATATACAGGTTTCTATTAATTGATGTACAGGCTTCAATTGATAGATGTACAGGCTTCTATTTATGTCCAGGCTTCAACTGATTGGTGTGCAGGCTTGTGTTGATTAGGTTAACGCGTTACAGGTAAAGATGTTTGGATAAAGATTAGTTACTGAGGATAAGGTGGTTCCATGCATTGGGTAAGTAACGTTGTGACCTTGTAGAATAAAGAAGTTGAACCATAAAGCACTTTTAGTTTGATTCCTCCAACTTCTAAATGCCTTTGAAACAACTTAGACAAAACACAGTATGAACGACTTCACCGCATTTAGGTTTATGTACTACCATCAGATTTTAGGGTGTTCTCATACATTTTGTTGATAGCAAATGTGTTTGTATGTCTGGAAGATTTATAGATTTCATGATATATGATGTGTATGGTTTAACAGCAAGTAAATCACCTGTCAGTACATTACACAGACCTCTCATCTCGTTCACACCTGGTAAAAACATACACGCATCTGTCACTCACACGTACCACCGTAACGATTCAGCTGCGTTGGAACGTATTATACCAACATAGCGGGTGGGTTTGGGCATTTTACTGATGCTTCAAGCATTCTGACAACCTTTTATATTATATATTCAGTGACACAAAATCACCAGTACAATACAATACCTGGCACCTCAGCCTCATAACGTATAAATACATGTCTCGGTGTACAGTAAGTAACGTCCGTATTTTGTGTCTATGTTGTTTAGGCCACAACACAGCGGATTGGTCTTGAGGATAATTTTCATTTGATAACAAATTGTAGTTGAATAATATAAAACCAGTGGTATGGTATACCAGCAACATGTGGTAACGATATGTTGTAAACATGTGAGAAGTGAAACCTAGGCCTTAGGTCTGATGCGCGAATATGAAAGCTACAGACTGTAATCGTATAGTAGCGGTGACACTACCAAACGATTGCTTCTGATGAGCTCCATGTAGCACTGTGGCTTTTTGTATCAGTAAATTCTAGAAAGAGTATTGAAAATTCAAAAGTGACCTTTTGGCCTTACGTGTCAGACTTATGAATGAAAATACAATACATGTACTGGCTTTGTAACCTTATGAATGTTTGCTCTATATTTGCAGATATGATGATTTGTACGAGACTGTTCTGTTCAACTACAACTGGCTCCACGCCAAACTGAGCTCCATGCCACTACAGAGTGTTCTGGCAGACTTTGAGGACCTTCTGGAGCATGTGTACGACAAAGACGTCAAACTCATCGCCGACGCCATTCGACTGTCTAGCTCCATCTTGAACCACTACCCAAGCATGCTGGGCCCTCAGATTACAGGGAGACTGCTCCCTTATTATGCACATAATCCCAAGATCAGAAGTCTGATTGAACAGTGTGACACTGACGGTCTCCCAAACTGCGCCCTGGTACCTGCGTTTCACTGTCTCCACACGCCAAGTGGTCCGTTACAATACTCACTGGAAGGGCACGCCTTCGCACCTTACGGAATAGCCGTCACGTCAGATGCTAAGTACCTTGTCACTGCTTCCAACAAGATCATTATCTGGGACCTGTCGACTGGAGTCGTGTTTCGGAACATCGCTGTTGGTGTTTCTGGGATCATGTCTTCAATATCTATATCTCCCAATGACAAGTACGCAGTTAGCCACACAAACAATAACCAAGTGGTTGTATGTTCCATCAAAACTGGAGAGTTCTCCGTCATCACACCAGTCACTGGGGATAACACACAGACTGTTGATGGCACTACCGTGTCAAATACTCACATTGCAATTTGGATTCAGAACCAGTGGCATCTCTACACCATTGAAGGAAAACTTGTTGGACGGTTTGAGTCTGAGTTGAAGATGAGACTTCTTAAGGTTACATTTGCCGAAGATGACAAGAACTATTTGATCCTTAAAAGTGGGACTGAAGATGACAATGATATGGCGCTAGAGGTTCAGGATAGGTCCATTGATCCGTTTGAGTTTCACAGTGCAATAGCCATAACTGCGGATAAGAAGACTCTTTATGCTTGCATCGAGATCAGCGACAATGCAGTTGCTGTGTACAAGCGTGAGGAAAGTGTTTGGAAGTATGACAGGACTCTTGGAGATAACACAGACCAGGTGTTTGCTTTGACCCTCACAGAGGAAGAAAACTACTTGATAGCAACATCGGCTCTTGGATATAAGTTATGGGATCTCAAAACAGACAAGGTCCGAGAACTCAAACTGCCCCCAGGAACAAGAAACATACCAACCAAGAACCAGCTGACAAGCATGGTCGTGTTCACCAAAGGGAACCAGTTCGTTGTTGCTGGAGTGCGGAAGAACATTTATGTATGGGATGTGAAACAGGGTAATCTGGTAAAAACCCTGGATGGTCATTTTGGTCGAATCATCGCCTTGACGGCTGTTCATGTTGGGTGCAATGTTGTCATATCATCTTCAATGGATAAAACCATTAAGGTGTGGAACTTTGACAAGATCCTGGAAGAGGTTCATACCATTGACAGACTTGAGAAACCCATTGAAACAATACATCTGTGCCCCAAGGCTGGGATCTGTGTCACGACTACACGGAATCTGGTTGCTGTGTGGAACACCGAGACTGGTCGGCTGGTAAAGGCATTTGCCAGCAATTCCAGAAGTGCTATAGTTACCCATGCAGTGTGTACCGATGATGGCGCCTACATCATTTCAGCGGAATCAGGCAGCCTTGTGTTCTGGGATGTTGAAAAGGAGAAGGCTTTCAAGACAATTCAGTTGGGAGATGTTCAGATGGTACAACTAAACGAGGAAGACACAAGAGTTATTGCAGTTGCTAAATCCGCAGTTGGAAAAGGAGTTTGCTCTTGTTTTTCAATTCCAGAGGTGGACGATGTGTACAAATTTGAATACAATGTCAAAAAGTACAGACAGCCCGTCCTGACGAAAGATGGACTATTTCTAGCAGTTCCAGCGAGTGACAAGAGTGGGGATGTGATTGGTGCCTACCATGCTAAAACTGGAACACATCTGTACAATCTGCAGCTGAAATATAACAATTACGTTGAATACTCCCACCTGGTGGCAATGCCTCATGATCAGAACCAGATAGCTGTGATTGATCCCGACAAGGGGAACATTCTGGACTTAAAGAAGAAGACTCTGGTTCGATCTGTGAAGGGATGGAACGGATGTGCCACTCAGAACGGGAAGATTGGTCTCTATGCTCCTCCCCGAGGTGGTTTACAGCTCATTGAAGTGCGGACAGGAAAGACCGTGAAAACTATGATCCCTAAAGTAGCAGAGGGGGTGTTTTCAATTAAGGTCATGTTCACAAAGAACGACAAACATGTAGTCTATTACCATTCTGGACGAAGAACAATCAGAGTGTTCCGAGTGTCGGATTGCAAGATGGTGGCCAATTTTAAGGCTTCTGCTGATGTTAAGTGTATGGTTGGGGATGAGATGGGCTCCAGTCTTGTGATCAGTGCTGTGGATGGGAGTCTGACTGTCCTGACACTAGCAGACCCAGGGGAGGAAAGCAGTCAGGAACTAATCAAATCACTGCCAAGTCGACAACTACACAAAGCATCCAACGGCAGAGGAGCTGCAAATGGGGATGTGTTTCAGGCTAAGACTACCATAGGCACTGCTCTGCAGGTAGCAAGGTTTGTGGCGAAAGCAAGGGGAGCTCAAAAGTCACGAGCATGTGTCATTTCTTAGGGAAGCGGAGGAATCTCTAGGATAATGGGCCAGTAGATGTTTATTTTTCTTCCACCTAACTCTCCATACACACCATTCCCATGCCTCCGTCCATACCTTTTATATTATTTTCATTTTTTGTTTCCTTGGTCCTACTTGATCTAGTCACTTTTGTTCAGGACCATCATCTTAAAGGTGCCCCACCCTTCGAGGCTTTCTTTACTTTGACTACAAACCGTGTTGGCTGTTGGGCATGGTGCATTTACTAGCAACAAAATAACACTACACTTAGATGTTTAAGAGGGCAAGCCAATGGAATGTGTAGTGAACTGCCTAACCTCTGCCAGCAGAAACACTCAAAGGCCGATAGTGTATAATAACACATCACATTAACCTTGAGAGGATTAGATGCAGCTCTATCCTTAATACCTTGTGTACTGTGTCCGTCCACATATTGAATCTTGTAGTCAAGATGCACCAAACCTCGCCTTCAAGGGATTTTGAAGTCACCAGGCAGTAAAGAGGCACAACTCTGTGAAACTTCATTTTCACTTCATTGTTTGAGGACGTTAGCCATTTAGATATGTGTGTAGAGTCCGCATCAATCCAGCCTTTTAGTTAAGCTATCGATGTGGATACAATGATATTCTTCAGCATTCTCCGAATGAAGTATTCGATATATCGGATGTTCTTTGTTACACATTTTAGCATTCACAAATATTAGACTTGGCATGGAACCAGCTAGATCAGTGTAGAGGTATTAGCATTTTCACAGAATGGAGACATCTGTCTCAATGAGGAGAACATAAATAGTCATCAGGTTTGCCGAACTAACAGGTATGGATTGACACTTGGGGTCACGGGCGGGCAGATACCACTTATACTTTTATGGAATATTTGATTCCTTTTCTTTCTCTTATAACGATGACGTGAAGGTTGGACCAGCCTGGTGACGTCCAGTACTATCAGCAGACACCATTATATACTACTCAACCCCTGGCAAGGATACATGAAATTTTTATACCATTTACATTTCTGAGTAGCATATTTACCGTTGTCAACCAGCACGTCATGTAAAGTTTACAAAAGAGGTACAATGTCAACAAATTGAGTATTTGCTCTCCATTTCTTTTACGTTGTTCCATTTTATGTGTGTTTACCAAACAATATTTGGGGGGCTTAGAAGAAGACAAGGGGGACGACTGCTTCTGTGATGTCTGTTACTGGAAGACCTATTTCAGTCACTGCTATAAACAAGCCCTAAACTGAGGAACAGAACAAACTTCTCTTGTTGTTACCTCCGTTTCAAGTCATCCATGATCTTCAACGAAAGAGGTTATTGTCTGTGTAAGCCTTGAAGATTCATTATATTCTCCATTTCAGTAATACCATTCATTATCGTATTAGGGATCAGCACTCAATCGAGGGTTAACTGCTTTCAAGAGAGATTCTCAACATGTTTATTTTGAAACCTCTTTTGACTGTGCGATCTTCCCAGAAACCCATTGACGCGTGGGCACAGTTGAAATTAGCATTTCATCAATGCTACTGTGACAGTGGGCACAATATCTCTGAGCCCATTCTTGGGGTCGCCGTAGCTAATGGTTATAAAAACGATTGGAAACATATACGAAGAACAAATACTCAATTTGTTGTTACCTTAGGATCGTTATGAATGTATTTTCAGCTTAAATGCTAAAGGAAATGGTAATGTACACATCACAGGGCAATAAAACTGATGTAAAAGAAAAGGGTATTGTTTCTTTACACATACAGAGACGAGGCAGGGGAAGTTGGCAAATTGTGTTAAATACGGATATAGACAGATGATGAATACGATCCAGAAAGATACGAACATTTTCAGCGGTGGTCATGCTTTGCTCAATACACGATATCATGGACAAACACGTAGATACGGCACATATACGGAGATATGCATCGAAATACTATGGAATGTATACTGAAACTAACCGACATAGACGACCTACGATGGCCATGCAAACTGATACGACGGACGACTGATGCGACATACACGGAGATTTGACGGACATACACGGAGATATAACAGTCATTCACTGACAAACGACCGACACTCTCGAAGATTTGACAGACGTACACAGAGATATAATACATATTCACTGAAATACGGTCGACATACCGGGAGATTTTGACAGACATTCTCGAAGATTCACAAAAATATAGCAGACATTCACTGAAATACGACCGACATTCTCGAAGATTTGACAGACGTACACAGAGATATAACAGACATTCACTGAAATATGAATGATATTATCGGAGATGTGACGGACGTACACGACCATATGACGGCCATTCAATGACAGACATACATGGAACTATAACAGAAATAGACACTGAGTTTTGGAAATGACTCTTGGAACATTAAGAATCTCGCGGAAGTCGCGGTGGCTGAGCGGGCTAGGCGGCTGACTTTGTGTGCTGGCGATTAGGTGCCTGACTCTGAGGGTGCGGGTTCGAATCCCGGATGGGACTCAACCGAAAAAAGTACTAGAATTTGTACTTTACTAAGAAAGTGAAATCCCAAATATGACATATGTTGCAAGAATCTCTCGTACACCGAAGGGTATCTGTACCATAAATGATTGTTTACATATTCATATATAGTAAACGCAACTGGAAGCTCAGTAAAACCAGTTACTTCCTTTGGTGTGATAGAGAAGACACAAAATATCACAGGAAACAATTTACAAGGTTACATGGTAGATACGTAGTATTTAATATGATAGACTACTAACACCGGGCATCATTACTTCAGAAGCAGCCATATTGTATCTCAACTGCATTGCTATGTGCTATTGTTAATCGAACATATCAACCCTAATTGATTAACAGCTCACACCAGCAGACACGTGCAGTTCAATTCTGCCAATATCCTTTTCAATGTGATTTTTATGTAGAGACTGGGGTCAAGGAACATCTATCGATTGTCTCAAACAAACTTTGATAGTGTGCTATATTACACTAGAGTAGTGTGGTCAAGCCTTCAATTGTGTTGCTCACTTTAATGTCTCTTTACTAGCAACTGGTATGCCTTATGTTAGAAGGCATGTAGACTAGAATAAAAGTCAAATCAAGATTAAGAGACTATTTGTGAAGATATAGGTATCAAAGACCTCGAAATGATCGAGTCTTTCAGAATCCCCACTACTTGGAGACTATCCAAGATAATGGGACAAACCAAATGTCAAATTTAAGAACCTTCCACTTTATCAGAGAGTGACTGAATTGTTGTGGTTCCAGCCGCAGTGTTTTGTTTGACTATTTACGCATCATCACGGCGGCAGTCACCAGTCAACCTACACTTTCGACGCACTTCACCATTCTGCTATCCGTCTTCCTCGTCATATCATCAGACATTGGAAATGGTTTAGCGTCGCTCTCAATACGGAAATAACGCATTAGTGTGTATATATATATATATATATATATATATATGTGTGTGTGTGTGTGTGTGTGTGTGTGTGTGTGTGTGTGTGTGTGTGTGTGTGTTGTTGTTGTTGTTGTTTTTCATGTTATATTTTACAGATTAAGATAGATATGCAGCAGAGAGCGTTTGGGTGATCCTGGCACAGTCAGGCTGGTAAAGCTCATCATCAGCTCAGGGACCGCGCTCTCTCTATACGCAGCCCAGACAGCGAATGGGGCTTCTCCCAGGAAACACTGCCTAGTCGAACCCACCAAGAACGTTCCGGAGAAAATGAAAGCTCCCCAAAACAGCAGCCTTCTGCATTACGCAGATTGTTAGAAGGGCTGTGCCCCGGTGGACAATCCGGGCACTCTCCAGATCTGCGCCAAGAGATCAGGAGGTACCAAACCAAGGGCACTGAGAACAATGGGGAGCCAGATGACAGTGTCCTTGGGATGCAAGCGAGACATTTCAAAGGCGAGGTCCCCATATTTACCATGCTTTTCCTGAATCTTGCCAATGACATTGCTGTCAAAAGGGACAGGAAATTCTATGATATAAATAATTTCATTGGTTTTATCAAAAAGGACAAGATCAGGTTTGTTGGCTGGAATTCGTGTCAGGTATATTGGTTTATTCCAGAGAAGTTTGAAAGCATCTATTTCCAGGACACCCTGGGTATGTTCAGGGTGTACCATGGATGGACCTCGAGGTCAAAGCCACAGGCATGACGGAGACGATAGTAAAAGTGGCGAGCTATGCTACAGCGGCTTATTGTCATGGATACTGTACACCAACGAATTATAAGTGAGCCAGCCACTACCTTGAAGTACTTTATCAGCCTCCGTTATATTGATGGACTATTGCTCAATGTGCTTTAAACAACAAACAAACATACATAACAGATATGGTATGGCGCCACCAAGTACCGACCCACATTCTTCCTGATTTCAACACGGACGCTTTGTCAACAAGACCACGAACACAGCAAACAAATTATGACACTATCAAGGAAGATCGGCAAGAATACGACCATATCCAAGACTCTGAGATTGTCCATGACTGTTGGATTGTTTAAGAATTTGAAACTCCAAAGTTTGAGACCCCAAGACAGAGTCCAAAAAATGAGACTTTTCACGTACTTGGTCTATAGCAGAATGACAATATCCAAGACCCTGTGACTATCAGCATCGCCATCAACTGACTGTGACACAACTACAATAATACAATAATATATGTATACTAATTATTTGAGATTATCCAGTAATAGGATCAAGACCAGCATAACAGATTGGACCATGATATTGCCCATGACTGTGTGAATATTATCGATCATGACTCAATCCAAGAGTGTGAAACTATTGATGCCTCTAATTTCCGTGTGATAATTCATGACCGTGGCACAGTTCTTGACCATCAAACATTGAAGATGTCTCAGACTACGAGACCATCTATTACTGTGAGACTTGAAATGGTCCATGGCTATGGTATAAATCCATTAATATGAGACTATTGTAGACTATTCTATTATCAGAGGTTAGAAAGTCATCCATGAAACTTTGAGACTATTCTGGACTGAAGTTACCCAATACCATATTGTTGCGTTGGGCCCTTACTCAAAACAATGACATTACCACTGACCAAATCGAGACTTGGCGATGGCGTTAAACCCCAACCAACCGACATCTGGTGTTAATGTCGTACACCAACCACAATATTTACGATTAATATGTACATTTTGTTCTTTCAAACACAGTTTTCTCACTTCACAAGAGCAATATGAAACTAAACTTGTCGACGTTTACGAATTTTATTCACAGTTCACGTGTGACATCGAGTCTTGTGTTGTCTAAGGTTGTATTTATTTTTTTGCTGTTTAACAGCATTTCAAGTTTGTGATTGCAGTCTTTAAATATTTTTCACTTACAGTAGCAACATTGGTGTACATGGGGTACGATGACACGCATCCACCATGCCGGATCACTCGATAACCTATATGTTCTCTAACGTTCAACATGAATTCCTGAAGATGGATTTTCCCTGTCATAGGCTATCTCCCGTGGCATTGCCAAAATATTGCAGTAGAAGGAAATAGGTATTATTGATTGAATGCTTGACAATTTGTGATAAATTCTAGCCTTTCAAATAGCGTATGACACTGGGCCGTGTTTATTCATTTAAGTTGTCACTGTCCAAGGTATTGATACTTCTGGGAATAGTAGCGTCTGCTGAAGATGCTTCATCAGCAATCGATTATCTATGATATGAACCGCAATGGAATTTCAATACAAAGTTTCCGTTTGTCAATATAGGTTCTTCACCTCTTGTAAATCCAAAGTGAAGAAATTGCAGAAGGTAGTTCCCGATCCACGTGGCTTGTGTTGACATGGATGCTGGTGTCTCTTTACAGGTGACAAAAGGCATACTCTGTATTGCCATCAATAGGTTGCCACAAGCAATAGTTTTGTGGATATATACCAAGTCTAAGCCAATTTGTGGCGGACTAGGTCTGAGACAAGGAGTTTTGCTGAGACCATGTGGCTTGCGGGATGGACGTTCTGTCTATTTACATTTCAACACATTGAAGGTAACATTTGTTTCACCGTCACAACACTTCGAGCAAGTGGCTAAAACTTCACGGGAGTGTGAATTAACTGCATAGCATAAAAAGTGTGATATTTGGTTGTTCACTGCAAGTGCACACCACAAAATATGTGTTCTCTGGCTATAGGCAGCATATGCATTCCATAAAACTTTGAACTGTGCCATAGACACCGGGATATATTTGTCTAAATTTATTTTTTGAGATAATAGCTTTTATTTGATTTTTTACTGCATTACTGCACGGCAGCGTGATTTTGGTTGTATTCTGCTTGTACGTATCTTAAAGAGTGTGATATCTGGCTGTATCCTACACGTGCATACTCTTAATAAGTGTGATATTTGTCTGTTTGCAGCATGTATTCAGGCAAATCTGACTGCACGTCCATGATAGTTATTGTATTCTTCTAGAGGACTTCCAACAGAGGGGAATAATGTATTCAGAGACTAAAACATATTAGGATAGCCTAAGAAGGATAAAAGCTAATGTTTTATACCGTGCACCCAATATTCAGGAAATGTAGTTCGGAACCAGATACGTCTGCGGGTGCAGTGTCTCTGGAATGTCATGAGCTCCTGCGATACTTCTTGTAGTGAGTGAAGTGTAGAGTACTGGGTCAAACGGTGCTCGTGACAGTATTATATTAATATCATGGCGTGTCAGCTGAATGTGTGAGGACTGTTCTGTTTGATGCAGGCTTTAGTCGGTTACAGTTGTAGTGAAACAACGTACATATTCACGCATCATACACTTGATCTTAAAGTTTCTGAAAAAATAGAATAAAATGCATGAATGCCTGAGAATGAACACATTTTGGCACACATGGCAAAAGTAAAAGAAATTCTTCGTGTGGATTACTTGAAATACGTGATGGCAAAAGGTGTTTGCGAACATAACATGACCGTCATTAACAGCAGCCCGAAAGAGCTAGCTTTTCACAGTAAGGACTTATTGTTTCACTTACCATACAAAAATCGTGATATCGAAAAACTTTGATATCTATCTCCCATATCAATGTGTCATCAGGTTAGGGGTCTTTTTTGTATTTACAACCAATCATCTCATGAAGTGATTTGTCGTGGACCCTTGCTTGACTTCGTTCCAGATAGGAATCAGGGTTTCTAGACTAAGAACTGCCGAGGAAAAGGAAGTGGTGTTTATGTGTTACATTGTTGAGGAGAGGATGTGAGTTTCTCTCCAAAGGTGAATGTTTTGGTTTCAGGAAATGCGACGAAAGACGTTCTACTGCATGTAATTAAAGGGGTTTTACATGGAAAGAAAATGTGTCTGTTGAGCTAGAAACGAGAAGGTTTGATAAAATACAATGTTGCCTCCTGAAAATGCGGAATTAGTCAGGGAAAAACTAACAAACATTGTCGTGGACTTTGTTGTATGTGCCTGTACATATACACCTTTTACTTCTATTTGAGTTTCTGCTGTCTCTGCTTGGAAACACAATGAGTGGATATGGTCTTAAGCTGGATTTAGCAATCGTCCCGAAACATAAAAGTCAAAACTGAAAACCGATTTACCTGTAAGGAGTATATTGGTCATGTTTCAGCACATCAGCCATTTTCAGTCAGCTACTTCGTCTCTGATGTCCAGACCAATCAGACTGCCGCGCAGGCAGTGTGCGCAACGTCCGGGTATCGTCTGGCCACCATCCGAGATGCAGAGACCATGAGGTTTATTGAAGACTTTCTCCTTGAGTAGGTGGTTGGTTTCGGTATGCGCGCGCATTTAGGGCAAACGTATTTGCATCATTGTTAGTGAAAGGGACTGAACAACAATTAAGATGCTTGTGTTTGAGATCACTTTGGCAACATAAAAATACACTATACATCAATCTTCGAAATGGGTATTCAATTGTGATGTAGTTGATACAGGGTAAGCAGTGTGCGAAATAGTCTCCAAGTTTTGCTTGCAAGTTGGGTTAGCTATGCCTGAAAGTTTCTAGCCCACACAATAATTCTCTAGCTCACGATTTCAATGTAGGATATATATACATTTATCATACCATAAACTTACATTATTATAAAGTTCTTAAAAGTAACTTGACAATCTGGAGAGAGTCATTTATTGAAAAGAATGACCTCATGATAATTCACCAGCCAGTGACTTGGAGGTTTATTGGAATTTTTACTAGCCACGGGCTAGGGGACCAGTGGCTATATGTTTCGCACACTACAGGTAACAGTGTTTAGAATCTTGCGTTACCAGCATGAAGGACTCATATCAGCAACCTTTTGATGACCCTTGGAATAGATTATAGAGGTACATGTTTGCCAAACAGTTTAGAGTAAAAGTTAAAATGCCATTGTTTATCAGACCACAAATTTTGCATTTTATAAAAGTGTTTAAAAATAACTTAACAAGCGTGAGAATGAAATGAAAATTCATCGACTAGCCAAGACAGTGACTTGGAGATTTACTAGCCTGGGTAGATTTTTTCTAGCCACGGGCTAGACGGCCGGTAGTTATTTCGCACACAGTATGTAACATGTGTTAGGGCCTCATGTCAGTAACAGTTTGATGACTTTTGGAATAGCCCGGTTAAACCCGGTTACGAATGTACATTTGCGCCCAACAGGTTAGTGTTGTTGTTTAAAGTAATCCCGCAAGGCCTGTATGTCTAGTGGGACTAAGGGATACATGATCAATGGGATGTGACTATAACAAGTAACCTCAAACAAAGTAGCCATGATTACTGACAGAATCACGTGGCTATTAGTGAGACCTCGGCTGACCGACGAGGAACACACTATAAATAAGGAGATGTTGGCTGATCTCAACAAGTCATTTCTTGAGTGGGACCAAATGAAACGAAACGAAGTTAACAGCAATGCCTGTTCTGAATTAGATCTAAAATCTAATTAAATGGCCATCAACGTCAACTTTTGACATTAATTAATTCAGTCTGATCGAAACATACTGAAATGCATGATAATCGTTTGTTTGTTGTGTAACGTCGCAATTACTAACATCACAGTGGTTCGTAAATTCTCGTATCTTAGCTTATACAAACATGTGATTGATATTGTGAGCGTCATGCACAACACACCATGCCACAGTCTACGCATTAGTTCTGCGCACAGGTAATACTCCAGAACAACGCTCTAAAGTATACTATCCCAAAAGAGACACGCAGAGGCGATTTGTATTTTTACAAATCTATTAATTACCTATTAAATACTTATATCTAATAGTATCCACTTGGTTGTATATACATTTCCGTCTTTTAAAAGCTGGGGTAAAATTTCATAAACTCAAGTGTATTTGTGGACGAGTTATACATGTTTGAAAATACCACATTTTTCTCGTCTATGCTTTTCTTTTTGGGGATAGTATATGTTCCACACACTGCAGTATTAACCCCGTCAGTGGATCAATGTGCACTCGGGTTTCTACCTTAGCTTCTTGGGGATCATACAATCAAAGCTCCATACATTTTACTTGGATGATTCTTATAGCTCACGTTTAACGAATCTGATATGAGAGTAACATACGGCTGCGTCTAAAGTGTCGCCGATTTCTAGGAAATTCGATACTGTAAACTTTGTGCGATTTACATATATAGGGTTCATATTGCTTCAGAGTATGAGAATATACGCGCCTGCAAAAAGCTCACTGTAAGTGTTCTACATTGCAGCAACATCGTTTCTGGCAACTACACGGATGCGTGGATAGCTCTTGAATTCGACGTCTTCAGTGGCCAGTTTAAGTGGCCGAATGGCGATGTTGCAGACTACACCGACTGGACTGGAGTTTCTTATGAACCGGATCAAATGTATGGTGGTGAGATCTGTGTTCGGTTGTCATGGTTACCAACTAATGTCTACACCTGGAGAACGACTAAGTGTACGGATGACCTCTTTCCACTTTGCGAAAGATGTACGTATTACCGTGCTTCTTGAACGCAGACAAATTCCATCTTTTTTGTGTTTTACTGTTTATTTAGTTCGAATGGTCCAGTAATTAGTCAATGCGTAATGATGGGTGTGAATCAGATGTAATGAGCTTTTTAAAATTCGTTTTTAAACGATTTGTTACATCTAAGAGCTAAAAATGGTATGACGTCACGGTTAGAAACTAAGACCATATGTAGTCATTACACCGGAGGTATATTTGAACATATTTGATGAGAGTGCCCTGATCATAGTCTAGATGATAATGGAAATACCGCAAAACCCATCATACACGCACATACCCCCAGTCGCCCCTATTGCTGATTATCAAACGAACATTAATGATCCGGGGTAGAATAGGTTTTCGGAAATCCGTGCATTTTTTTAATAATGCTCTGTAATGACGTTCTATCAATATTAGACCCGTTAAGGTCCCAGGGTAGAATAGGCCCTCAGCAACACATACTTGCCATAAAATGCGACTATGCTTGTCATCGGTTCCCAGTTGCGCAGGTCGATGCTGATGCTGTTGATCACTGGGTTGTCTGGTCCAGACCCGATTATTTACAGACCGCCCCCATATAGCTGGAATATCGCTAAGTGCAGAGTAAAACTAAACTCACTCACTCTGATTATCAACTACAACATGTCTGATAATTGCATTACATAAATTACAATTTCAAACATTAGGAGTGACTCTGACCTATCAGGAAGTGATTAACTGATATCATGTCTGTTATCGTCGCAGAATAGAATAGAAAAATGTTGGGATAATTAACGGCCATAGTCCCTCGTGTTATGATACCTGCTAAATTAATAGAAACACATGTATTCAGTAGACAGACCATTGCTCAAAATACAGACATGTGGAAGGTACCTGTCTAAGTGCTGCAGTTTATATATACTAGAAAAAAGTTCCTGGGGATTTATCCGTGATTTGCCTGTCAGTGGTCTTTAGAAACTGCATGCATGCATACACATACAATTAGCAGTCGTGTTAATCATGTTCTCATGCTTTTAAACCAGAACAAGCCCTTCTGAGATAGGAAGTACATGCATTACGTTAAAAACTGTAGAGCGTTCTTCTCATGAAATGTCGATTCTGTTATCGCTAAATGTCTTAGTTAGTCTTAGTTTTGATTTGTTGAAGCTCAGCGTCATTCGTTTAATCATAAGCGCGAGACGTCGTGCTTGTAATTGCAACTATATTCAGTATGTCAAGTTGACTTACTTTTTCTTGGGGAAGGATCCTGTGCTGATGAGCAGTACTAATATTCAGCTGGTATGCTTTGTTCTAATCTGTTAGGTATATCAAACTACATCGACGTTGTCCCCAGCCTCGACTACACCGACATGACGTTGCTCGCCGTCGTCGACGCAGCCTCGCCTATAGAGTGCGCTGCGAGGTGTATGGAATTGGACTTGTGTGACAGAATGACTTACAACGACCAACAGTGTAGCATCTACTCCTATAACATCGCCACGTGCTCTACCACTCAGCTGAAGATAGGAATCTAATCAGCGGGATATTAATGGATATTATTAACTTTTACTGCGCAGATTTGTCCCCCTTACTCGTGCCAGAACCCTAACACTGTAGGTTCGAATCTCTGTATGGCGTATCATAGTTTCTAGAACATAGTTTTCGACAAAGTCATAAGATGCATAATTGACATACTGTTTGTTGGAAACGTTATTAAACGTTATCTCATTGTTAGTGGTATAGATTAAATACTGCTTCGTGCAATGGCCTACCTTGCTCGAACTTCTGCATATTCAAACCTTTCGAATCGTGTTACCCTTGTCCCGCATTCTGCTGCCACTTTAATCGTAATAACAACACCATTAGTAGTAGGATACACCTGTTTTCTCAGACAGGCTAACTGCATAATCAGTGTCAAAATAAAGGCTTTTCATAACCATACAAAGCTGTTCTGTTGTCCCTGTTTGCAGCTGCCGTAGTTCTAACAATTAGCCACCCCCCACCCCCACCCTGTCCTATGATTACGAACTATCCCCTCACAAGTCTTTTTGATCAAGGTTACCAGGGAAGTTCTGTTAATAACTGAGTACGGTAACGGTCACCTCCATTACCAGAAGGGGCGGATGACGTCTCTGACAAAGTGGAGACGCCATCGTGACGCGGGACAAGGGACAAGGGACCATGATGCGGGTGATACGTCCCCACCAGACACGACCCACACTGTGCCTGTGTCTCCGACAGGTGGAAAACCCCTGAGGTATCACTTGGTTGCTGATTGGTTTCACTACGTCCGTTCTTCAAAGGACACGGGAATTTCCGCGTTAAAATTAATCTTCAATAACTCATGCTTCGTCCAAAGACGCGACTAAAGCGATCGGGTGGTCAGGCTCGCTGACACATGCCAGTGTATCCCAACATATGTTATATTTGGGATTTCACTTTCTTATTAAAGTACAAATTCTAGTACTCTTTTGGTTGAGTCCCATCCGGGATTCGAACCCGCACCCTCGACTTCCACCACCGCGACTTCGGTGGCTGAGCGAGATAGGCGGCTGACTTTGTGTGCTGGCGATTAGGTACCTGACTCTGAGGGTGCGGGTTCGAATCCTGGATGGGACTCAACCAAGTGCTAGAATTTGTACTTTACTAAGATAAGTTAAATCCCCAATATGACATATCTTGCATTTGACCACTTTCTATATGACATCGTGTAATCACAGTGTATCCCAGTTTCGTAGAGTGAAACTCATGATGCTGATCACTGGATTGTCTGCTGCAGACTCGATTATCTAGCTGGAATTCTGGTATTACTAAGACTAAACTCACTCACTCACTCTGCACAGCAACAGCTTGAAACTGTCACGTCTTACAAGAACATAACAGTCTATGTTCCAGACTGTCCACATAAATAAGATACAAATGATGAGGCAAAATTGTAGGCATGAGAAAACCCTGAGCTTTTAGAGTGGAACGCTCGCGTTAAAGTAAAAGCGACAAAAAGTTATAACATCATCTGAAAACTCTACAATCATTTGGACTGACCACACTGACTAGACGGCGTGGATGTCCAGCGTAGCACATTATCTTCAAACGCTAGTCACATGCAAGATATCTTGTCCCACTCTTTACTGTATTCGCCGTGCTTGTGGTTTTGACTCACAGGTCCATCTATTGAAGGGCATAGACTTTGGTAAGAGCTCGAATGAAGATTATGGATATATCTGTTTCGTAATACGCCTGAATACAGTCTCAGATGTATACGAGTGAGTGAGTGAGTTTAGTTTTACGCCGCACTCAGCAATAGTGCCTATTCTACCCCGGGACCTTCACGGGTTTCAGGTGTGTACGAGTCTGCAGGCAATACCTTGTCGCATTTTATAGAAAGCTTATGAAATGCCTCGCTTCCATCCTATGTGGCTAAGTTGTCAGACATTGTTGTTGGCGCTTTGGATGCGGTACCTCCCAATGCCATGAGTAACACTGAGTACTGCAGAAAGCTGTAGGGCTGAAGAGTCTTTTCCGAAAAGTTCTTCGTGAGTTCATCTCAGCAGCGCCTCCTGGACGAAGTCCCATTCGATATCTGCTCAGCATGTGCATTCGTTGTGAACAGTCTGATAGTCTGATTACCATCTTTTCTAAATTCATTTGTCATCCAAAACTGTGTTCCACAGGAGATATCGCTTGTGTGAGATCAGGCGATATCTCCAAGGAGATATCGTTTTCATAGTAGATTTTGTACAAAGCCCTTACAATGCTATGACGTCATGAAGTAGATGACGTCACAATGCTATGACACTCATTTAACAATACGTGTTGCTTGACCTGGCACAAAGTGAAAAGTTGTTGCATATTATTTCACATTATTAGGACACATTATTTGTTGGCTACGTCGGACGAAACAACATCGATGTGAACAAATGTAAAATACCACGTTCATTCAGTTGGAGTTTATCATTTGAAGGCACTCTGTACGCATTTCGATATGATGAGAAACAACATGTGACACTTAATCATCTATCGAGACAGATGAACTGTTTACAATTCTTAGAGTGTGGCCGTATGTGTTGGCCAGTGGAGTGGCCAGCGAATACTGTCTTTGCATGTCAGTGAAGTACTGTGTGTTTACAGGTAAGTAAAGTATGTGTGTTTGCATGTCAGTGAAAAATGTTGTGTTTGTGAGTCACCTACATTGTAGTATGACCATATGTCAGCATGATCCTTGCTTTTCAGCTGACAACGAACATGATAAGACTCGCCTGTCTCGTCCTTTTATTTGGACTGGTTGTGTACACTGAAAGATCGCCACGCCATGCCAGTAAGTAGAGCACTGTCGTTGTGTTATTTGTTTGATTGGAATTTTACACGTTGGTGAGTACTCAGAAATGATACAAGTAATAATAATACAAGAAACAAATTGAATACAATACAGAAGAGACTTGTGTACATGCACAACAACATAGAGATGCTATGCCTTAAAGGGATAATAACAAGAAATGCAGTGGCAATAGGAGGTAATAACGCAGTGACAAAAGGAGTCAAAGATGCAGTGACAACAGGAGGTAATAATACAGTGACAGTAGGAGGTACTAATGCAGTGACAAAATTAAGTGCTGATGCAGTGACAGTAGGAGGTAATAAAGCAGTGACAGTAGGAGGTAATAATGCAGTGACAGTAGGAGGTAATAATGCAGTGACAGTAGGAGGTAATAATGCAGTGACAGTAGGAGGTAATAATGCAGTGACAGTAGGAGGTAATAATGCAGTGACAAAAGGAGGACGCTATCTGTCCTTGAAGTGGAACCAAGTATACCTGGCTAATAAAATTAATCAGCAATGATAGCTGGAGTGCTCTGCTCTGTTGTTTTTATCAGTTTAATGTATGCAGAAGGAATGGCATATCTTTCATCTTTGTTGTAACACACCGGAATCCCCTTGTGCACTGACAAGTATTAAATACAAATTAGGCCAAGTTATGTTATGTATGTTATGTAATCTTTCTGCTGTTTTCAGATACATTACTGATTGACTTGTTTATCTGATACTTACGCTATAAATGAAGTCAGTAAGAACGATCTTCTTCGCTTTTCCCCACAGGTTTGCAGAAACGTCGATGTGAGTATGTCAGTAGTCAAAGCTGTTCTGGAGAAACACTCCAGCTGGAATAAATGTATATTTGTATTCCATGCCACGAAGTTTCAAGGGAACATATCAGCACAGTCCGATATTAATATGAAGAGAAGAAATGAAATATTCCGTAATGCATGGGACTGCACATACTTAACTTTTCAGCATTAGACACCCACTCACATTTGTTCTGAAATAACCGTGCACGATTTAGTTGTACTACTTATTCCTGTGCAGGAACTTTCCGAATCGCTGTTTTGTATTCATAAAGTGACAAATCCCCTCCGTCAGTGTCCTTGCATCCTTGTGCCACCTGAATCATATATTGTTACATGCAGTCATATACCGTGTACCTGCGTAGAGTGGAGTCTGATAGTCAGGAAAGCCCTTTACAATGAACGACCTTCCTGTACATATAATTCGTGTTATTCCAATAATGTGTTATCTAGAGAATTACGGTATTCTGTACTTTGTGCATGGGGTAGTACGGGAGGTACGGTAGTTTTGTGATAGCCTTCAAGAAGATTCTCCCAATGCGTATTCCCACTAATCATGCATAAGGCTGATGCTCAGTATCGAGAGACTTGCAGCCAATCTTTTCAGTATATTTGGGCGAACACATCATTTCTTCAGCCACATTTCTTTAGATGTATAAATTACCCCTTGAAGGTCCCGGGATAGAATAGGCCTTCAGCAACCCATGCTTGCCATAAAAGGCGACAATGCTTGTCCTAAGAGGCGACTAACGGAATCGGGTGGTCAGACATGCTGACTTTGTTGACATATGTCATCGGTTCCCAATTTGCGCAGATCGATGCTCATGTTGTTGATCACTGGATTGTCTGGTCTAGACTCGATTATTTACAGACCGCCGCTATATAGCTGGGATATTGCTATGTGCGGCGTAAAATTAAACTCACTCATTCACTAGATGTATAAATTAATTAATTTTTTTAAAAATAGAAAATCTATGTATTTAGCATAAATATGCGTATTGAATAATTTATTTGTTTAATAATTATTTTTGTTCAAAAGAACGTTGAGTGGAGATTTTCATCATACGAATGTGAAGGTTGGAGCTGGACTTTCCGAATTAATGAATTTGTACATTATTTTTGATGACACAGATGGACCCTGCTATCCCCCGAGTAGAGTGACACACGGTTCAGTGAGTTGCGATACAACGACCTACAACCCCAACACCATGTGCTGGGTGTACTGTGACGATGGGTACAGACCTTTGGACTTCCCCATTAAATGCAGGGAAGGCAGATACGGCGAAACCACATCATCATGGTCCGGCAGATTTGGTTGCGAAGGTTTGCACAACATATGTCGTGTCCCTGAGTAGATGTCTGGTTGTGCGTGCGTTAGAAATCAGAACTGACGTCTTTCACATAACTGGACTGAAGTTTGTTGACACCAGTGGACTGAGATCATGGCAGACCGCTTGGGACTAATTATGGCATTGTGACAGATGGGTTCTTGTTTTCAAACTTCAGAATCTTCCTATACAGTCGCGTTCATAGTCTGACTTTCTACTAGATTCTGGTAGATTGACTGAATAGAAATAAAGAAAAGAAACTAAATTTCACTAACAATAGTCAATGTTGCATTCTAGTTCTACATGTGTAGCATGCAAAATAAACGTTCACAGTTAGACAATTAAACATCTAGCACATGAATCTAAAGCTTATGTTACTGGACATGTGTAATATGGTAATCTAATGTCTCAGCAAAGCTTATATGTTTGTGTGTCGAAGTCAGGGTCAGCATGTCGAGTCGAACCAAACAGAATTATCTCCTCTGGAGAGCTATAACAGAGGAAGTAAACCGATTGTGGAATTAACTGAACTGAGGGATTTTTTTCTAAAAGTAAACTAGATTAAATTCAAATTCCTACAGTTACATTCACGAGACAGATCTAGTCCACAGACCGACTAAAGAAGATACATTCAAATAACATGGAAATAATGGAGGACAATGTGACTATCAGAGGACACGCATAGCTTATACGACGTTAGATGCAGATGAAAACTTGTTACACTGTTGCTTGATATAGTGACCATCAAGAGAAACTCCCAGTCAGCTGACTAGCAGACACATTTTTGTTGACGTATGACAAATACCCTTGATAAACCCTTCTTACCAGCTAATTACTAACTTAATGTAGCGGCATGTTACTTTCAGAAGGAAGATATGTTTGGTCCTGTGTCCTGTGGCACTATAGAAGTTGGTAGGGTAATACTAGATGGACATCTTCATTGCTTACACACCACGGTGTGGGCTAATACTTGCCCCTTCTTCAGGTGAATGACAGTGTCATGGGCAGTAGTATGTACAGGAAGCCACAGAAGTGTTGGTACAGATGTATGTCTAGTATACCGTGAATAAAACGTTAAGCGCCACCCAGTTTATTTTGCAAAGTATAAGTTTGTAATATCTGTACATGTTTACATATAGCGGATGACCATAGGTGAAGCCAGTGAGAGAGAGTAGGATGTACAATAGTAGGCGAGACAGATGCACAGCATGTTTAGAAAAACACTATAGTCCAATAAAATCAGGTTAATGCACAATGCATTAGGAAGGAAGACACCCTGGTGTCTGTGGCTTCTTGTACTGTCTTTCACATGATCAAGGGGCAAGTATTAGCCCAGAGACGTCGTGTTCTATATCCATACGTGTCTAGTGTGTTTGGTCTTGTTTTAATTGTGTGAATATTAGTCACATCAATTTGTACGGTTCGATGTATGCTTTTACTGATGCTTTCACAAGTAAGATGAACTTTTCATGCATTATTATTTTTTCAGAAACTGACATAAGGACATTAAGTCTGGTCTGCGAACAGATATTTGCCTTGTGTTGTTCTGACTTGTCAGATCGTCAAATAAAAAAGTATGGATGAACAACTTCTTTATTCAGGCGATGCGACATTACAACGATACAGGAATCTGTATCAAAACGTCGCATCACCTGAATAAGAAATTGTTCATCCATAAAGTTTGTCCTTAAATGTGTCCATCCAGTTGTCAATTGTACATCCACGCCCACTACGCTCAATGGAAGATTTGATTGTCCTGCATACATTCCCATTGGCGCCTCCTGCAACCTGACCTGCAACTACGGGTTCCGACCTAGATACAGTCACAAAGAGTACTGCCAGCACGGAGGAAGATGGAACTATGATGCCAGCTGTGTAGGTAGGTCCAAGCTCTGATGTACGTCACATTGTAGATCCTTGTCATCTCTTCCGGAGATGTTGCATTTGCTTTTTCAAAGTGGAAATGTAGAAACAATGATGAATTTACATGGCAACCTCATTCACAAAGATTGTTCGCTTGTATAAGTTTCTAAGGTAAAATATTAATGAGAACTAGCAATTTTATCATCCAGAAGTGAAATGTCCTGCACCACCTCCTGTGAACAATGGCTTCCTCAAGTGTGGGAGCAACACACCGCATAACTATAAACTGGATGATGCGTGTCATGTGACGTGCAACCCAGGCTACAGATTGAATTCTTCTTCTGCGATCAAGTGTTTGGACGACGATACTTGGTCTACTGCAACTTGTGTTGGTGAGTGCGTGAATGAGAGTGAGTGTAAGGGCGGTGGGTAGGCTGGAGGGAGGGAGCGAGTGATCTTACTTCAAAATTTAACACGCTCGGTGTGCGTTGGTGAAAATGGACAACTCTGCACAAGTAGATCTCTCAGATGGACAGCTGCACATCATTCTGATCCCTCGCAGCATGTTACGTTCCGCATCCATTCAACATCAACCACAAAACTCTGTTTGGCACTTGTGGGCGATGTTTGAACATGAAAAAGAAAAGAAAAAACATTCCGAGTCTAGGCCGTCCCTGTTGTGTCCACCCGCGTCTACGTCTTGGCGCCTACGACATCCGTGCAAGACTTCCAAACCGACGATCAGTTTTGATTGGGAGGAGGGTCTCTCCACTGATGAGTCACGTTTCCTTCTTCAAGAAAGGTCACAGTGACGGTGACGGTGGCGTTGGCGTTGGCGGTGGTGGTGGCGGTGGTAGTAGTAGTAGTAGTAGTAGTAGTAGTATTTCACACTGAATCCTGGTACGACTATACGGAACACCGTGACGCGACAGTTGTCCCTCCTAATCATTTGGGGAAAATGAAACTTATCATGTGTGACGTTATGATTCATAATAAAATGTTATTCTGTTTGGGTATAGAACACGTGTGTCCCACTCCTACATCTGTATCAAATGGTCGGTACAACTGCACTGGTGCCGCCAACATTATTGGCACCGTCTGTGGTCTCCAGTGTGACAGTGGATACAAACCCGGGACTAGGGTGACGGCGATAACGTGCTTGGATGATGAAACGTGGACTGCACCGGGATCCTGCATAGGTGGGGAGACTTAACACCTATTCATATAGTGTTTTTCAGAGATCATTTGGTTCTAGGGTGATATATAAGGAAAGAAGTTCAAAGGGAAGGTTACTGAAAAGCGTCTACGTTTTTTATATTTCATTAGGTATCGTGTGTGGGTTTATTTTTGATTTGGTGACTTGTTAGAACAGATTGGGGTTCATATTTTTCATTTGAGTGAGTGAGTGAGTGAGTGAGTGAGTTATCATTTAACGTCACGTCGGCAATATTGCAGCCGTATTGTGACGAGAATATACGTGACATAAAAAGGAATATATAGGCATATTATGAAGAACCTGTCGACGAAGGACAGTAAAACCACTAGACTATCACAGTTAGTATTTAAAACTAGCGTAGAAACTTAAAAGCTAATATTATCACTATTTGGACAGTACATTATAAAAACAGGCCATAGATCGCCAACAACCGAAGGTAAATCACCATACTAGGGACCATGGGGACTTACAGTACCTCAGCTACCTGCATGGTCCCCAGCTGGATTTACACCATCCCCTCAGCTGCTGGCGACTGTATGCAAGATTAGCCACAATTTAAAATTACACATATTCTACGACTAAAAAAGTGGAAGATTAAATCTGACTTCAACTGTTTTTCTGGACTTACGTACCCTCTCAGGAGGAAAATAATTTTACGGTACTTCAACCCCCTTCGAGGATACAGCCACTAACAATCTTAGTTGCTAATTTAACTTCCAATCATAAAACATTTATCTATTTACAAGTCATGTAACAGGTCTAATTCCTTTAAAAACGCAATGATTAAACGATAACTAACATTACTAAAAAGATCCTTCATAGTTCTTGATTTAAAAAAAGTTATCCCTTGTGATGGAATATTCAACACAGTCAAGCAAGACATGCTTGACTGTGATTCTTTCATCACAAGGGATACAAAACGGAGGATCTTCACCTTTAAGCAAATATTCATGAGTATATCGTGTGTGGCCAATACGACATCGTCGAATGATGACCTCCTCAAAACTGGACTGACAACCCAAGTAGGTGTAACCAATGTAGGGTTTTATTTCACGTAATTTGTTGATACCTACTTGAGTGTCCCACCTCTTCTGCATCAGATCACGGATGTAAGACCTAATGATAGCTTTATAGTCAGCGTATGGAACAAGAAGTGGTGTCACAGATTTGTTGAGTGCTGCTTTAGCAGCAAGGTCTGCCATTGTGTTACCAGAAATGCCCACGTGGCTGGGCAACCAACAAAAGACGATGTCGTATTATTATACAATTCAATAATATCAATTAAAAGTGGATGTTGACAAGAAATATTTTTAATAGCCTGAAGACAAGAAAGAGAGTCGGAATAGATTATATACTGTTTATGTTTAGGGTGTCTTTGAATATATTTAAGAGCTGTCAATATGGCGTTAGCTTCTGCTGTAAAAATAGAACTATTATCTGGTAATCTAGAAGATATTGTTCTGGATCCAATGACAGTGGCACAGGCCACTGCGCCACCATCCTTGGACCCATCTGTAAATAAGGATTTATAATTGCTATATCTATGTTTCAATTTATTATATTCTTGTTTATACTGTAATTCATTTGTTTCTGATTTTTTAAATGTAGTTAATGTTAGGTCGACCTGTGGCCTAACCAATTGCCAAGGAGGAGAAGAAAGAAGACGGGAAGGTGATATACCTTCCAGCTCAATGCCGGCAGCAGAAATAAGTGATTTTATTCTTAAACCAAGAGGCGGAACAAGGGAAGATTTCTTATTGTATAAATCCTCACAGAGAGGATTGACGACACAGTCATACGCAGGGTTTGACTCATGGGAACATAGTTTTGTGATATACTGTAAAGATAATTTTATACGTCGCTGCTCAAGAGATGGCTCATCAGCCTCGACATAAAGGCTGTCAACAGGTGAAGTTCTGAAAGATCCAAGACAAAGTCTTAGACCTTGGTGGTGGACAGAATCTAAAAGTTTTAGGTTGCTTTTACAGGCTCCACCATAAACGATGGAGCCATAATCAAGTTTAGACCGTATCAATGATCTATATAAGTGAAGGAGGGTAGCTTGATCACCTCCCCACTTTGAATTAGAAACGACCTTTAATAAATCCAGCGCCTTCAGGCATTTATTTTTTAGGGACTTGATATGGGGGAGAAACGTTAAATGTGAGTCGAAAATCAGACCCAAGAACTTTGCCTCCTTAACAACTTTGATGGGAGTACTATTTAGAAACAATTCTGGATCTTTATGCGGTTTGTATTTCCTACAGAAATGTATACAATTGGTTTTCGTTTTAGAAAATTTAAAGCCGTTTTCTAGACACCATTTGTTAATTTTGTTTAAACACAACTGCAGTTGCCGTTCAATAGTATGCATATTTTTTCCACGACAAGAAATATTAAAATCATCCACGAAAAGTGATCCATCGATTGAATCATTTAAAACCTTGGATAAACTGTTTATCTTGATACTAAAGAGTGTTACAGACAAAATACTGCCTTGTGGAACACCCTGATCCTGATTATAATGGTCAGACAGGGTTGATCCCACACGGACTTGAAATTGCCTGTCTCTTAAAAACTCTGATAAAAAAAGAGGCAAACGGCCTCTCAAACCAAACTCATGTAAATCCTTTAAAATGCCATGCTTCCAGGTCGTATCATAAGATTTCTCAAGATCAAAGAAAATTGATACAGCATGTTGTTTATTGACTATAGCACTTTTAACGAAGGATTCCAAACGTACCAAATGATCAATGGTACTGCGATTTTTCCTGAAACCACATTGAATATTTGTTATTAGGTTATTGGTTTCAAGATACCAAACTAATCTATTATTCACCATACGTTCCATGGTTTTACACACACAACTCGTTAAAGAGATTGGTCTGTAGTTAGACGGATCAGTATGATCCCGGCCAGGTTTTGGTATAGGGACTACAATGGCATTACGCCACGAAGGTGGGAAACTCCCTGTAGTCCATATCATATCAAATATATTTAGCAGTGTTTCCAAACACGATTCGGGCAAATGCTTCAGGAGCTGATAGTGGATATCATCAGCTCCTGTTGCTGTATCATGAGCTTGCTCAAAGGCAGTTTGGAGCTCATGTAACGAAAATAATTCGTTATAATCTTCACCAATGTCCGAGGTAAAATTTAATCTCTTCTTCTCCTGTTGCCTCTGGTATTTTTGAAACTCAGGGAGGTAATTGGATGAGGATGAATGTTTTGCAAGAGTTTCACCAAGTTTATTTGCAATGTCAGTTTTATTAGTTAAGACAATTTCACCATCCTTTAGATGGTGAACTGTGGATTTAGAACCTTTGCCCTTTATTCTTTGAATCATGTTCCATACCTTTGAGACAGGCGTGCGTGAATTGATTTTAGCAACATAATGTCGCCAAGACTGCCGCTTATTTTGCTTAAAAGTGCGTCTAGCTTTGGCATTGGAAATTTTAACTCTGTCTAGATTATGTACGGTAGGGTGTCGGCGAAAATACTTTTCTGCTTTTTTCCTACACTTTCTGACCTGTTTACATTCGTTATTGAGCCATGGCTTACGAATATGTGGAACTGCAGAGGCCTGGGGTATAGTTCGGTCAGCAATATCATTCAACAAATCAGAAAATAATTGTATTGGATCATCGCTGTTCGCAAAAACATCATGTTTTAAAAGATCAGTACATAATGTTGTATATAATGACCAATCAGCCTTGGCAAAATTCCTTCTAGATAAAGGTGGATCATCACCAGGGTCGATTGTTTTGAGAATGGTAGGGAAGTGATCACTCCCACATAGATCATCATGGACATGCCATTCAAATTCATTATATAAGTTGGAATCGGTTAGTGATAAATCCAGGGAAGAATATGATCCCGTAGCTGGGTGTAGGTAAGTGGTAGAGTCGTCATTGAAAATGCACAAATTGTTATCTGAAATGAATTCTTCAAGTAGTTTTCCTTTAGTATTTGTGTGAGGACTACCCCAAAGCGGGTTGTGTCCGTTAAGATCGCCCATGATGACACAAGGCTTCGGAAGTTGATCATACAGATTTTGAAGATCCGATCGTTGAATATTAGAAGAAGGAGGTAAATACAAGCTGCACAATGTCAATGCAATGTGCAAGGTCAGACGAACAGCAACAGCTTGAAGATCCGTAGTTAGAGTAACAGGGCTATGGATGACACTCTGATGTACCAAAATAGAAGCACCCCCAGCAGCCTTATCACCTGGAGGGGCAAAAGAGTGATAATCACTATACCACCTTAAGTTAAAGTTATCGGTGTTTTTTAGATATGTCTCTTGTAGACACAATGCTGACGGCTTTAGATCGTGTATGAGTAATTGTATTTCACTTAAGTTACTCCTCAGTCCTCTGCAATTCCACTGAATTAGATTTGTCAAGTGATTCATGGTGGCTTAATTGGAGTCAGGCCACGTGAATGTGAGGAGGGATTATTCCTCCGTGTGTCCTGTGAGGACATAGTAACCTCCATATCTAGAGGTGCAAATGTATTCTGTGTTAAAACGTTATGAGAGGAAGGGACAGTAGATTGTTTGTCTCTGTTTAATCTCTTTCCTCTCTTCTGTTTTGA
Organism: Haliotis asinina; assembly: GCF_037392515.1. Lineage (NCBI taxonomy): Eukaryota > Metazoa > Mollusca > Gastropoda > Lepetellida > Haliotidae > Haliotis > Haliotis asinina. The sequence continues at coordinate 9,718,117 of NC_090290.1, read as the reverse complement.
ACTGTCATTGACTGGTTTAGAAACAGACGTTTCAGATTGTTGCTCATGGTGATTTTCTGTTTGAGAAGCAGACGTAGAATGTGTGACTTGCGGAGTACTCTGAAGGGCTGAAGTTGAAGGAATGGGTTTATTGGATGTTACCCATGTCACGTCAGTCTGACATGAAACGGAGGAAGTTGCTACAGAGCGAGAGACTGCAGCCGAGTAGTTCAGGTTTGACGGAGTTTGAGTTGATGGAGTCAACAATTTCTTGGCCTCGAGGTATGAAATATTGTTTAGGCATTTGATTTTCATTATCTGAGATTCCCGCTGATACATGGGGCAGGACCTTGATGAAGCAGAATGGGGACCATTACAGTTTGCACACTTATATTCTCGCTCACAGTCGGAACCCTCATGTCGATCACCACAGCGGTGGCATACTGATTGGTTTCGACATGATTGCGATCCATGCCCGAAATGTTGACAGTTATAACAACGGAGAGGACTGGGGACATACACATCCACTCCGATGTTAAAATAACCAGCTTTGATAGACTTTGGAAGAGATGAACGGTCAAAAGTCAGTAAATAGGTGTTTGTTTTCACGATCAGTCCTTCTTTCTTGATCGTAAAACGTTTCACTGAAGATATACCTTGATCTGCCAACTCTGAAGCAATTTCCTCCTCTGACATATCAGCGAGACAGCGTGCTCTGTCACGGATAATGCCACGACAAGAATTAAGGGTTCTATGCACAGATACAACAACCTCTATATTTGCAAATGTCTTGATTGATAAAAGATTTAGAGATTGCTGTCTCCGTGCACACTCGACAAGGAGTGAGCCACTGCGAAGACGAGTAACATTTTTAACTTCTCCACAAATTCCTGAGATGGCCTTCGAGATTGCAAAGGGATTAAGTTTAATTGGAAGGAAGTCTGAAGACTCAATAACAACAAATCTAGCCCATGAATCACTGTTAGAACATACATTTCCAGTAGAGAGATCTAAATCCTCCAAGCGGCTCTTTTTTTCGTTTCTAGAAGAACCAGAAGGTGTAAGTGCCATGATGAAAGTAACAATATTCAGCACCCCTGCTCCCCACCCACCACGGAGTGTCAACAAGAACAGTGTCAAATAGCACCGGATATCCAAGATGCCAACACTAGGGATACAGGGATGTTATACTCCAGAGAAAACGACACAAACAGCTGCATTTGCCTACAAATTTCATGACCGACTGGTTCGGCCCAAGCCAAGAAATTAAAGACATGCATTATTTGGAGGTCATCATCTCCAGATTGGCCCATGAGCCACCGCCTTCTGGCATAGGACTCTAGGCAGACATATACGATAGAATTTCAAACACAAATATTCAGTGTCAAAAATGTACAAACATGTACAATAACTGCAATTCTACCACCCGTCTAGGTGAAGTCAGGGCCGAAGTGGTGTGTTGAGCATTAGGAACACTGGTCCTGCTCCCATGCCCTCAACCACCAGGATCCCCTCCTCCACCGACACAGGGCCGCAACCCACGGCAAACGGGTTGGTGGACCAAATATGCCCCCGGGTCCACTACGGGGGTGTTGGCGAGCTCTTGGCGTTACCCAGCACCCACCACGAGGAGGTGGCTCGCCACGGGTGCCTTTTTCATTTGATGCCCTAGGCCAAAATATCACTTTGTCGTGCTGACGTGACATCATGAACCATGCTATGACGTCACGTTTCTTCCGTGAGGTTGCGTTCTACATGCAGAGACGGCGGGTAGCCAGTCTATTACAAAGTAGATTTGGGTTCATTTTCCTCAATTTGACGACTTCGGCAATAAACAATATATTATGTTTGTGCCCATGCCATACTATGATTTCGACACTCGTGCCTTAATATTGGTATATCACTCTCTCTCGGGAAATACCATTGCAACGTTTAGGCACTGGTGTTGGCACTGTTTAGTGGCAAACACTGGTAAACATAGTATCACATGGACACTCATATAATATCCTCATTATACTCCACAGAAAAGAAGTGTCACGTGCCCCAACATGTGGACAATGGGCACCTCAACTGTAGCACACCCTCAGTCAAGACGGGTACTTCCTGTAACCTGACTTGTGAGTCCGGTTTCTGGCCCAGCTTTGGTGTTCGAGAAAGACTCTGTCAGTCGGATGAGACGTGGTCGGAATCAGTCACATGTGTTGGTCAGTATAAACTGTAACCCTTCTAGGTCAGTGGTATCCGTGTAGGTCAATGTAACCCTTCTATGTCAGTATATCCCGGTTTGGTCTGTGTAGTCTGTGTCGATCAGTTTAATCTGTAAAGGACAATGTAATCTGTGTAGGTCAGTATTGAATGAAGCATTGCTGGACTTTCCTCATGTTGTATCACGATATCGTGATATCAGGTTACGCTTCCAAAATATGGCCTCCTGTCACTCCTGTCTTGCTGCACCACTGACTTACCTGACAAAGGATGGGCAAAGGAAGGACATAACTTTTTAACTTCGCCGGTTTCCGTTCCAGACATATCGCCTCCGGTCTTCATTAATTGCCCCTCTAGCCAGTCTTACATCTTGAGACCAAACCAAACAAGCATCAACATCACGTGGCCAGAGGTCAAGGCCATAGACTCTCCAAACGGCGACTTCCTGAACGTGACCTTGACCTCGTTCCTGCAACCTGGAAGTGCTTATCCAGCAGGGAACTACACAGTACATTACGAGACCATGGATAAGTCAGGAAACAAGGCTCATCCCTGCTCCTTCACAGTGTCAATATGGAGTACGAGAGTATTGAGCAGATAGATATCTATATTAAGGTCTACATATCGACAGATAATGAGATGCCCACTTAATTGTAGGAATTATTAACAGTTCGCACCGAATATCTTCAGAAACAGAAGATACAAAATAGGCATTAATAGAAAATATCTTAATAAGAATGCAATAATGTATGTGCTATTCTACAGCTTGTCCGCCAGGCTCCTACCTTGATGTGTCAAAGGACAAATGTGTTCTGTGTCCTACTGGAACATACCAGGAACATAAAGGGCATGTGGCATGTGTTCCGTGTCTAATCGGCTTCACGACATCGTCAGAGGGGTCAGATTCCTCATCCAAATGTAAAGGTAAACATTGTCATTTATTTATGTTGATGAACAGTCTGGAGTCCTTTATCTCTTGACGTCTAATTGGCTATATGTTTTGTCTTGAAGTGGACGTGTTCAGGTAACATCCACATATACAAACGCAGCGTCCCAAAATTATCGTCAACATTTCGAATTTAAAAAAATCGAATTTTTCGACACTCTTTATAAATAGATAGAAACAGACATGCTCCTGTCCTTAATTTGACCTGTACCACACACTTTTCTGTATGGTTATTCATTGAATAATTAATTTCAGTTTGCATGTGAAGAAATACTTTGGGAATCCTACAGTCGATCTTAGTTTAATTGAAGTTGTTATGCTCATCTTAACCCAATCACAGATGTGCATCTCTGTGTGCACCGCAGCTATTTAACATCTTGATGCTTTTTATGGGACGATGCATTCAACAGGTTGCCCAAAAGGTTCCTATCTTGATATGTCAAAGATGAAATGTGTTCCGTGTCCTACTGGAACATACCAGGAGCATGAAGGAAGTCTGCAATGTGTCCCATGTCTACATGGCTTCACGACCGTCTCGGAGGGATCCAACTCCTCCTCCAGCTGCAGTGGTACATATTTCATTTGTCTTAAAGTATAAAAATATTGACCTTGCCAAACCAAAGCTTGTCGTAAGAGGCGACTAACGGGATCGGGTGGTCAGGCTCGCTGACATGGTTGGCACATGTCATGATATCCCAATAGTGAAGATCTATGCTCATGCTGCTGATCACTGGACTGTTAGGTCCAGACTCGATTTTTTACACACTACAGCACTACAACACTACAGGCCTTCCTACACAAAGAACAGTCACACATTCCTATATAACACTATATTTAATTTGTAAACACCCAACAAGTACAACTGCCAAATATTATTCTACAACACTGCAGACCTTCCAACGCCAATCTCACATTGCTTTACATCATTATAGGTACGATGGAGAAATTCCAACACTTAATTAAAATCCCAACTGTTGTCTACAACAGGTCCCTGTGGTCCTGGCAGCTTCTCCTCGGATGGTCTTGAACCCTGCTCCCTGTGTCCCATAGGAACATACCAGACTCAGTCAGGATCCAAACAGTGTGACGCCTGTCCAGGAGGAAAGGGGACGAAGATGCCCGGGGGCAAGAGGCTTGGAGACTGTACGCTTTGCTATATAAACTGTGCCCATATTCTCATTGCAACGTGTATGGTTGATTGCTCTTAATCGTTTTGATGAGTCGATTTGATTTCTTTGTTGTTTAAAGTCGCACTTCTCAGTAAAGTGTGGACCATATGATCCAGCATGAGGATCCATGTACGCAGCTGGGATATGATGACGGTATACGTTAAGACCAGGTCTAAAAAACGGATCTTCACGGGTCTTGGTGGGATAAACCTCCCAGACACACTTATACATCTTACTACGATTGAATCGGTATATATAACTAGTAATGCTGTGTCAGTGGCGTCATCTAATATGCCGTATGTTGAAAGGTGTGATTTTATCTTCAAGCTCCCGTTTGCAAATTGATTTCATACTTAATACTTTATGGAAATCCCAAATAACCTTGGAACTTGGGGACGAAAGGGAATGTGTGGTTAGGCTCGATGACAAGGTTGAGATGAAAGCATGCCATCGTGTCCCAACTACAGAGGTCGCTGCTCCAAACAGCGTTATTGTAGGAGTAGGTTATACACAAGCCGGGCGTGGCGTTATACAAGCTTTTCCTTGCTCTGTCACTTAGGGCGATGGGTATATTTCCAGGCATATGCCCCAGAGGATATTACCTGATGGACGTCTTGCTCCTGACGAAATGTGTGGCTTGTCCTAAAGGAACCTACCAAGATCAAGAAGACAGTAACAAGTGCGTGTATTGTCCGTGGGGTCTCTCCACATCTACAGATGGTTCTGGCTCCAAGACGGACTGCAAAGGTGGGGCATATACGGCAATATCATAAATATGTAGTTTTATGCAAATCGGGATATGATGACGTTAGACATTATCATAAGTATAGTTTTATGCAAATCGATAACGTGGAGGATTTTCAGAAGTTATCCTCATTTTACACATGCACGTTACCTTTGTCAATGTTTGTATGTATCTGTACACGTTTCCTTCTAATGTACACAGCAATGTACACACCGAAGGAAGTGAGTTTCACGGGAACTATTTACAGAACCGTTTTTCTAATTTGGCAAAATTCTCATCAGAGATTTCTTCTCAACAATTATGACTTTGCTAGAGTTTTGGTTTTACGGAGTCGTTCCACCAACCCATATATCTAGGACCACAAGTTACGCCAACTTCAAGTAATCGCATTTGCTAAAACGTACGCCAGTTTCACTAACCGATCTTTAGTCGATCGTAGTCGGTTGCAGTTTTACGATCCGATCTAGGCAAAGATCGAAAGTACCCATGTTTACTCTTGGTTCCAAAAATTCTGGCATCATTTGCTAGACTATGCAGGAGATAAGGGCGATACCTCGTGTCTCACATTACTCTTTATAGTTGCGCAAGTTTCACTAACCGATCTTATGCCGATCGTAGGCGGTTTTGATCTTACGACCCTATCGAGACTGTTTCATGTGCCAGAAGCTTTTTTCCCCACGTATACGCTTGGTTCCAAAACTACTTCCATCGTCTGCTAGACTAGACAAGGGCGATTACTCGTGCCTCGACGTCTTTATCTCTCGCTCGAAAGAGTCTCGATTTAAGCTTGGGTCGGATCGTAAGATTGGAACCGGCTACGGTAGGCGTAAGGTCGGTTAATAGAACAGATGTAACTTTTATGTAACACGATTGTAAAGTTCGCGTAACTTGCTACGATTGACCGGTCAGTCGAATGGCACCCTGTTAGCTCTGTTTTACGACCTTAACAGAGCGTGACCAGTATCCCTTTTGTTCAGAATCCGTCCATTTAGAATCAAAACTGAGTCCATGCCGCTGCTATTACAGCTCCGTGTCAGCCCGGAACTTCTTCATCTGACGGTCTTCAACCGTGTACTCCATGTCCGAGAGGATCGTATCAGAGTTCGAGCGGACAAACAAACTGTGACCTTTGCCCTAAAGGTCACACTACCAACGCCACGGGTGCTCTCGGGTCGACAGACTGCTCAGCGTCTGGTGTCTGAATACAACATGGAATGCAGAATCATTTGTATACAATGTGGCGTTGATCATTACTACTTTCTGGGTGTACATGTATGTCTTATGTTTAATGAAATACAGATTAACTATATTCATACAATGTGGTGTTTGTCATTTTCATTTGGACACCACAAAAGAAACCACAAAAGTACATGAACAAAATAGATGATAAAGAAATAATTACTCTCAAGTGGGTCTTGTTTGGGCAATACACAATTTCAGACATGTATTCCGTATAGGATGTATGAAACACTTGGCTGTGTGATGACCTTATTTATTTTCCTGTACGAGCAATATGCTGTAAATATGGACAATAATGCCGCGTACATTGTATAATTATCATATCTAAAGACAGCTGAAAAGGCTGATTTGTGTCCACGGATTCGTGTCATTCAAAGCGTAGATTTTCAAACTGTTTGAATGGTGAAGGTGAAACTGAAACATTGTCTCTCACACCATGATGAAACTGAAACGTTGTCTACAACATGTTCACCGTAGCTGAACAGAAGAATTTTCTGAAGCACCATTCTGAAACTGAAAAATTGTGTCCAACTCCGTGGTGAAACTGAAACATTGTCTCTCACACCATGATGAAACTGAAACGTTGTCTACAACATGTTCACCGTAGCTGAACAGAAGAATTTTCTGAAGCACCATTCTGAAACTGAAAAATTGTGTCCAACTCCGTGGTGAAACTGAAACATTGTCTCTCACACCATGATGAAACTGAAACGTTGTCTACAACATGTTCACCGTAGCTGAACAGAAGAATTTTCTGAAGCACCATTCTGAAACTGAAAAATTGTGTCCAACTCCGTGGTGAAACTGAAACATTGTCTCTCACACCATTCTGATACTGAAAAATTGTGTCCAACTCCGTGGTGAAACTGAAACATTGTCTCTCACACCATGATGAAACTGAAACATTGTCTCTCACACCATTCTGAAACTGAAAAATTGTGTCCAACTCCGTGGTGAAACTGAAACTCTGTAACTATGTAGAATATGACTCTTTCATATTTACGTATACTGGTAATGGTGATCTACGTAAACGCTTTATCCCTGTCAATGTTTTTCACTCATTCACTCAACCTTGTCTACATTTTACCGACTTATGTGTAACGATGCTTCTCTGGTTTTAAGACATTCTATGCTAACAATCGTCGTTTCTGCAGCCTGAAAGCTGCCAGTATATAACGATGCATCATGGGCCGTTGGCCTATAATCTGAATTGAATTAAAACAAGTTTTAGGCATTTGCTCGTCATGTACCTGCTAGCATTGAACTCCCAGAATTTCCCCTGGGAAGGAAGGATTCTCATAACAAAGTCGCATATTTCAAAACCACAAGCAAATTCCACTACCCAACTCTAATGTTGACAGTCTATTACTGACAGAACTTTTTCACGCATTCAAGCGAATTCAAGTATCCAATGGTGCTGATCAAATCTTTCACTGACGGGCCCATTTCAGAAAGTGATCCTAGCTCGAAAGGGATCGTAACTTCGTTCTGTTCAAAGTCACTAACAGTCGATGAGCTAAGAACGCTTTGTAAAACAATAGTCCGAGCGAACAATAAGACACCTCATCCCACTTTTTACTGTTTTCGCTATGCTTGTGGTTCAGACCCACAGTTCCATTCATTGTACGACACAAAATTCGGTAAGGGCTTGAATGAAAATAATGATCATATTTTTTGTTTCACACGTGAATACAGTCTCAGATGTATACGAGCCTGCAGACATAACCTTGGCGAATTTTCAAGAAAGCTTACGACACGCCACGCCTCCTTCCTATGTACCTAAGTTGTTCGACATTGTTGTTGGCGCTTTGGATGTGTACATCCCAAAGTCACAAGTAACATCGGAGTACCGAGTTCGGTGTTAGAAACAAAGCCCATCTGAGTACTGCAGAAGACTGGGTGTTGAACAGTCTTTTCCGAAAAGCTCTTTGTGAGTTCATCTCCGATCGCCATGTTTGTTAAGTTCGTATATTCCAGCCAGCAAATGTAAACATTTAACAATATGCTTGTTGCTGGACCCGGCATATAGTGGAAAGTTGTTGCATAACCGATTGTTGATTTCAAACCGCATGTATTCAGGATACATTAGTTGTTGTTGCACAAAACAGCATCGATGTGAACAACTATATAATGCCACGTGAATTCAGTTGGAGTTTATCATTTGAAGACAATCTGTACTCATTGTAAGATGATGAGAAACAACATGTGACACTTAATCACCTCTCGAGGCTGAACGGTTTACAATCCCTAGTGTGGTGCCATATGTGTTGGGAAGTGAAGTGACAATTGAAATAGCGTGTTTGCAGGTCAGTGATATATTTTGTGTTTGCAGGTCAGTGAAGTATTGTGTTTTTAAAGGTCGATGTAGTATTGTGTGTGTGAAGGTCATTGAGGTTTTGTGCGCTTGCAGGTCAGTGAAGTATTGTGTGTTTACAGGTTAGTGAAGTACTGTCCGTTTACAGGTCAGTGAATTTTTTTGTGTTTGCATGTCAGTGAAGTATTGCGTGTTTACATGTCAGTGAAGTATTGTGTGTTTAGGGGGCCACTGAAGTATCACGTGTTTACAGATTAGTGAAGTATTGTGTCTTAACAGGCCAGTGAAACGTTGTCTGTTTGCAGGTCTGTGACTTACTGTGTGCATAGAATTCAGTGACAGTGAAGTGTTGTGTGTTTACGGGTCACGTAATTATTGTGTGTGTACAGATCAGTGAAGTATTGTGTGTTTACAGGTCAACGAAGTATTGTGAGTTTACAGGTCAGTAAAGCGTTGTGTGTTGGTGAGTCACCTATATTTTAGTATGACTTGACTTAAGTTTTTATGTCAGCTTGATTGATTCTTTTCAGCTGACAACGTGACTACCGTCGAACATGTTGATAAGACTTGCGAGCCTCGTCCTTTCATTCGGACTGTTTGTGTACACTGAAGGATCGTCACACCGCGGCAGTAAGTAGGGCACTATCGTTGTATTATCTGTTTGATTGCTATTATACCCGTTGGTGAGTAATCAGAAAGTGTGCGGAATATAACTTCGTTATTAAGTATGATGCGACAATTCAGTGTAAATTCCTAACCGTTGTCAAGCAAGTGTGAAGTACAGAAGAGACTTACACACACCCACAGCCATTACGTGAAAACAGCATACAGGTATGCTTAAAGGGTTTAACAACAACAACTACAACAACAGCAACAACCTCAGTTGATTATGGTAATAATGCAGTGACAAATGGAGGAAGCCAATTGGCTATGAGGTAGAACAAAAGGTTCGTGACTAATAACATTAATCAGCAGTTATAGCTGGAGTGTTCTGCTTTGTTGTTTTTATCAGTTCAGTGTAGATGGGATGACATATCATTCATCTCTGTAGTAAAACACCGAAAGATCCCTTGTTACTTGACAAGTATTTGTCTAGTTCCTCTTGTCAGAAGGATTGTTTTCAGCTACATTATTGACTGACGTATCTGCTCCTTACTGTTTAAATGAAGTCAGTGGAAACGGGTTGCTTTGCTTTTTCCCCACAGGTTTGCGGAGACGTCGGTGTGAGTATGTCTGTAGTCAAAGATGTTCTGGAGATTAACTCCAGTTGGATTAAATGTATCTTTACATTCCATGACCAAAAACTTCAAAAAGAGACATATCAACACTCTCTGATATTGATGTGAAGAGGAGAACTGAAATATTCCGGAAGGCATGGAATTGCATATAATTACCTTTTCAAATTTAGATAGCCACTCACATATTGCTAGGCAAAAGAGCCGTGATGGTCCGAGGTAGAATAGGCCTTCAGCAACCCATGCTTGCCATAAAAACCGACTCAGCTTGTCCTAAGTGGCGACTAATGGGATCGGGTGGTCAGGATCGCTGACTTGGTGGATTCATGTCATCGATTCCCAATTGCGAAGATCGATGATCAATTTGTTGATCACTGGAATCTCTGGTCCAGACCTCGATTATTTACAGTCCGCAGCCATATAACTTGAATATTTCTGAGTGCGGTGTAAAACTCAACTCACTCACTCACGCTAGGCAAAAACCCTGCACTCAGTGTTTAGTGCTTAACGTAATTTTGTGACAGACTTCTTTAAACGTCAAGAAGATTCTCCCAAGACGTATTCTCACTAACCACATCAGACTGATGTTCAAAACAGAAAGACTTGTCATTGATTCATTTTAATACATTTAGGTGAACTCGTCATTTCTTTTGCCCCACTTCTTTAAATATATAAATGAATCATTTAACAGATGTAAAGGCTGGAGTTGAACGTTTCGTATTCATGAAGTTGTACATTATTTTTGATGACACAGATTATTCCTGCTATCCTCCACCGTATAGAGTGACACACGGTTCGTATACATGTTCTTCAACGACCTACAAGCCTGGCACCGTGTGCTACGTGTCCTGTGACCCCGGATACCAAGCTTTACACTCCGACGTCACATGCTGGGAAGGCACTTACGGATATTCCATGTCAATATGGTCCGGCAAATTTGGTTGCGAAGGTTCATACAACATATATTGTGTCCTTGAGTGCCTGTCTGTTTGCCTGTGTGTATTAGTAAACAGAACCATCGTCTTTCACATGAGGGGTTTGAAGTTTCCAATGAGACACCAATGAAAAGTCAATATGGCAGACTGTATGAGAGTCGGATTCACCTTTTGTAGGAATAATCACGGCATTATGACTGATGGGTTCTTGGCTTCAAACTTCAGAATCTTCCTATACACCCGAGTTCATAAAATAAAAGAAGCTAAACTGTATTAACCGCAGTCAGTGCTGCTCTTTAATTATATATATGAGTTTGGGTGTGTGTGTGTGTGTGTGTGTGTGTGTGTGTGTGTGTGTGTGTGTGTGTGCGTGTGTGAATTTTATATTACTTCAGTTTAGGCAGTTAGATGCATGCTTATTACTTCTGCGTTCACAAAATAAGATGAAGCTTACTTACATTAGTTACGTTTCAAAAAGTGACATATGAACATGAAATCTGGCCCGTCTGTGTACAGATGTTTGCGTTGTGTTCCTCTAAAATAATGCTAAGATTTATGGACTTCTTTGTTCAGGTGATGCGACGTTTCGGTACAGATGCTTGTATTGTTGGCCTACATTACAACGATACAAGAATCTGTATCAAAACGTCCCCTCGCCTGTATACGAATAAAGTTTGTCCTTATTTGTGTCGATCTAGTTGCCAATTGTACGTCCGCGCCCACTGCACTCAATGGAAAGCTTGACTGTCCTGCATACATTCCCATTGGCGCCTCCTGCAACCTGACCTGCAACTACGGGTTCCGACCTAGATACAGTGACAAACTGAACTGCCAGCACGGAGGTATATGGAGCTCCGATGCCAGCTGTGTAGGTAGGTCCAGGTATTTATTTACATCACATTGGAGATCCTTGCCATCTCTTCCGGAGATGTTGCTCCGTTTGATTTGTAAGAGGAAACGGAGAAACACTAGTGAATTTACATGACAAACTCATTCACAAAGATTGTTCACTTAAATAAGTTTGTACGTTTACCCTATTAATGGAAATGAACAATTTTATCTTCCAGAAGTGAAATGTCCTGCACCACCTCCTGTGAACAATGGCTTCCTCAGGTGTGGGAGCAGCATACTGCATAATTATAAACTGGATGATACGTGCCATGTCACGTGCAACCCAGGCTACAAATTGAATTCTTCTTCTGAGATCAAATGTTTGGACGACGATACTTGGTCTACTGCAAATTGTGTTGGTGAGTTAGTGACTTGGTGAATGAGTGTTTGATTGAGTCAGTCAATGTTGCATTCTAGTTCTACACGTCTAACATGGAAAATACTTTTAAACAGTTAGACAATGAAATATCTAGCAGATGAATATATAGCTTATATTTGTGGACATGTGTAATATGATAATGTTATGTCTCTGTAAATAATGACATACTGTTTATATGTTTGAGTGTCGAAGTCATGGTCAACATGTCGTATCGAAGCAAACAGAATGAACTCCCTTGGAGAGCTATAACAGAGAAATCATACCTCTTAAAAGCTTGTGGAATTAACTGAACTGAAGGAATTTTTTGCTAAAAGATTAAATTCAATTTTCTGCAGTAACATTCATGATACAGATCTAGTGCACAGACCGACTAACGGAGATACGATACGCTCAAATAACGTGGAAATTATGCAAGACAATGTGGCCATCAAACGACACACATAGCCCGTACGACTTTGGATGCAGATGAAAACCTGTTGCACTGTTGCTTGATATCGTGACCTTCACATGACAGGATTGAAGTTTGTTGACATGGACAGAGATCATGGCAGACTGCTTGGGACTTGAACTAATTATGGCAATGTGACGGATGGGTTCTTGGTTTCAAACTTCAAAATTTACCTATACATTCGCGTTCACAGTCTTAGATTCTAGTAGATTGACTGCATAAAAAATAATAAGACGGAAACTAAATTTCACTAACAGCAGTCAATGTTGCATTCTAGTCCTGCACGTCTAACATGCAAAATAAACGTTAACAATTAGACAATTAAACATCTAGCATATGACTATAGGTTTATATTACTGGACATGTGTAATATGATAATCTAATGTCTCTGTAAGTAATAACATACTGTTTATATGTTTGAATGTCGAAGTCAGAGTCAGCATGTTGAATGGAAGCAAACAGAATTAAATCCCTTGGAGAGCTACAACGGAAACGAGGTACACCTTATGAAATTAACTGAATCGAAGGAATTTTTTCTAAAAGTAAACTACATGAAATTCAAAACCATACAGTGACATTCACGGGATGGATCTAGTGCACAGAACAACTAATGGACATACGCACAAATAACGCGGAAATTACGCAGGATAACGTCACCATCAAGCGACACACATACGACTTGGGATACAAATGAAACATTGTTGAATGTACTGTTGCTTGATATAGTGACCTTCAAGAGAAACACACAGTCAACTGAGTAGCAGACACATCTTTGTTGACATGTGACAAAATGTGACAAATACTCTTACAAACACTGCTTACCAGCTAATTACTTACTTAATCTGGCGACATGTTACTTTCTGAAGGAAGATGTATGTTTGTGCCTGTCACACGTTACTGGACAGTGACCAGTTATCGCCAACACCTAGCTGTAGCTCTTGCGGAGACAGCTTGGTTTCAATTTAACTCTCGTACTCTGTCGCTTTAGTGACGTGTAAATGTAAGAAATACAATAAAGGTACAAATCAAGCTCTTTTCTCAAGCGCTACAGCTAGGTTTTGGCGACAACTGGTACGCGGCGATACCTGGTCGCTATCCAGCTGTGAAGTAATCTTAATTCTTAAAATATTAGTCATATCAATCTATACAGTGCGACGTATGATAGGTAGGATGAAACTTTATAGTTTTCAGTTTTTAGTTTTCAGATTTAGTTTTCAGAAACTGTCAAAAGGACATTAAGTCTGGTCTGTCTGTGTACAGACATTTGCCTTGTGTCGCTGTAACTTGTCACAGAATCCAATAATGACAAAACGTACGGATGTACAACTTCTTTATTCAGGTGACGCGACGCTTCGATACACATGCTTGTATTGTTGACCTACATTACAAAGATACAAGAATCTGTATTAAAAAAAGTTGCATCCGCTGAATAAGAAATTGTTCATCCATAGAGTTTGTCCTTAATTGTGCCGATCTAGCTGTCAATTGTACAACTACACCCACTGCACTCAATGGAAAGCTTGACTGTCCTGCATACATTCCCATTGGCGCCTCCTGCAACCTGACCTGCAACTACGGGTTCCGACCTAGATACAGTCACAAGCTAAACTGCCAGTCTGGTGGTATCTGGAGCTCCGATGCCAGCTGTGTAGGTAGGTCCAGGAACTTATTTAAATCACATTGTAGATCCCTGCCTACTCTTCCATCCCAGTAGTGAGTGGTCATCACCATCGTCGTCACAGTGGAGTTAGCGTTGGCGATGGCGATGACGATGACGATGACGATGGCGTTGGCGGCGGTGGTGGTGGTAGTAGTAGTAGTGGTGGTGGTGGTGGTAGTAGTAGTGGTGGTGGTGGTGGTGGCGGCGGTGGTGGTGGTAGTGGTTGTGGTTGTGGTAGTAGTAGTAGTAGTACTTAATGGGGGCAACTGGGGAAAATGAAACTTATGTGTGAAATTATGATTCATAATTAAATGTTTTAATTTCTATTTGGGTATAGAACAGGTGTGTCCCCCTCCTCCAGCTGTGTCCAATGGTCGGTACAACTGCACTGGTGCCACCATGAATATTGACACCGTCTGTGGTCTCCAATGTGACAGTGGATACAAACCCTCGACTGGGGTGACGGCGATGACGTGCCTGGATGGTGAAACGTGGACTGCACCGGGATCGTGCATAGGTGGGGGACTTTAATATTATACACATCGATACATTACGTGTTTTTGAGACATCATTTGGTTCTAGTACAACGCATTTTAAAATGAATTAAGTTGAAGGGGACATGGAAAAAGGATCGTCTATGCTGTTTTATCTTACCTCACAAACAAATGTCGTTTTCTGACTGCCAGTAGCTAATCCCTCTTCTTTTATTTTCAATGTAACCCCGCTGCCAACTGCAACTCATTCAATACTTCGTGGTAACTCTTCTTTATCTCGAATAACACTGAATCAAGTATAATTACCTATGTTTTGCGAATGCAAATCGATGGAAGGGAGATAAGTCTTTTTCTTGTGTCGTCTGGCGGTGGTTACAAAACAATTTGCCTCGCATTCCAATAAATAGATAAATTTTGACAAAACGTTAAATGTAGTCCCCGTGAATATTAAATATTGGCTTACACCACGGTGATTTTACTAATATCTGCGGAGAAAAAAAAGCAAGATGCAAGAATTCGAATCATTTGATTCAAACAGGTTGGCTGAAATGTTCGATATCCGTGCATAAAACAGTTCAAAATGAACATTGAAGTGTTCCGTAAGATAAATGCTTTGTTCACTGGTCATGCTGGGGGCGGGCATGAGTTGATGTACCCTTTATTTTTGTTTGTGTCGTGCTCGGGCTCAGGGAACATAAACAAACATAGACGGTTAATCAACTCATGCCCCCCCATGACCAGTGAACAATATATTCCACAGAAAAGAAGTGTCACGTCCCCCAACATGTGGACAATGGGCACCTCAACTGTAGCACACCCTCAGTCAAGACGGGCACTTCCTGTAACTTGACTTGTGAGTCCGGGTTCGGGCCCAGCTTTGGGGTCCGAGAAAGGCTCTGTCGGTCGGATGAGACGTGGTCGGAATCAGTCACATGTGTTGGTCAGTATAAACTGTAACCCTTCTAGGTCAGTGTCATCCGTGTAGGTCAATGTAATCTGTGTAGGTTAATTTGTAGGTTAGTGTAACCCGTGTATGTCACTGTAATTCATGATGGAAAATGTAATCCGCGCAGATCAGTGTAACCCGTTTAGATCAATGTAATCTGTGTATGCCGATGTAATGCATGCATTGAAATCTGTGTACGTAAATGCAACATGTGTAGCTCAGTGTGTCCCGTATATGTCTGAGCATTGTGTGTAGATCTGTATCCCCTTTAGGTCTGTGTAATTTCGGCCTATCGATGTAATCAGTGTAGGTCAATGTAATCTGTGCAAGCTAATATAATCTGTTAAGGTCAGTATTGAATGAAAAATCGATGGACCTTCATTATGTTGTATCATGATATCATGATAACAGGTTACGTTTCCAAAATGTGGCCTTCTGTCACTCCTGTCTTGCTGCACCACTGACTTACCTGACAAAGAACGGGCAGAGGAAGAACGTAAGTTTTTAACTTTCCCGGTTTTCCATTCCAGACACATCTCCTCCGGTCTTCATTAATTGTCCCTCTAGCCAGTCTCACATCCTGAAACCAAACCAAACAAGCATCAACATCACGTGGCCAGAGGTCAAGGCCATAGACTCTCCAAACGGCGACTTCCTGAATGTGACCTTGACTTCGTTCCTGCAACCCGGAAGTGGTTATCCAGCAGGAAACTACACAATACATTACGAGACCATGGATAAGTCAGGAAACAAGGCTCATCCCTGCTCCTTCACAGTGTCAATATGGAGTACGAGAGTATTGAGCTGATTGGTCCTGTAGACGACAATATGTACTGGGATAGATTCGTAGATATCGAAAGGTCTAAACATCAACAGATAATGAAATGCCCAGTTAATTGTAGGAATTATTGGCTTCCTAAGGTAGCTATATCTAAAGCTAGATTTTCCATTAACTATTTTATAATTTAACAATATTACATCAAAAAGCGAAATGTATCTTTGATTGGTGCCAATTTACCGCCCCAAGTATACGACTATATTCGGGATGCTTAAACGAATTGCTGTAACACTGTCTTAAATGGTAATATCTGTGTAATACAGAACTACTGATCTTAGACATTTTTCTACTGAAAAATGACACATTTGCAATTTTGTAGCAACAAGTTACGTTTCTTTCCCCAACCATCAGCGAATTAATATTTACTTGGTATTTCCAAACCACAACAAAGTGAAGTGGAGATAAAGAATGCTTGCAAAGGCATGCACAAATTCAAGAAACGTTCTGTGATAATAACAGTATAATAACAACATGGAAAAACCTGTTGAGCGTGATGTATCTATTACCATAGACAGTAATGTCTTTCAGTAGATCTTAATCGATAATCGCAATTGCTTTGTAGCGTCATGTTTACATTAAAAGTCAATATTGCAAAAGCTTTAAACAAAACAGTATTATAGCAAATGTTGATAGAATGGTATTAAGCAAATTCAAGACCAGTTCGTAACGAATATCTTCGGAAACAGATTCCGCCGGGAATCACAAGATAGGCAAGTGAAAATATCTTAATAAGAATTCAAGAGTGTATTTGCTATTCTACAGCTTGTCCGCCAGGCTCCTACCTTGATGTGTCAAAGGACAAATGTGTTCCGTGTCCTACTGGAACATACCAGGAATATAAAGGGCATGTGGCATGTGTTCCGTGTCTAATCGGCTTCACGACATCGTCAGAGGGGTCAGATTCCTCATCCAAATGTAAAGGTAAACATTGTCATTTATTTATATTGATGAACAGTCTGGAGTCCTTTATCTCTTGACGTCTAATTGGCTATATGTTTTGTCTTGAAGTGGATGTGTTCAGGTAACATCCATAGATACAAATGCAGCGTCCCAAAATTATCTTCAACGTTTCGAATTTCAAAAATCAAAGTTTTCGAAACTCTTTATAAATAGAGAGAAACGGATATGCTCCAGTCCATAATTTGACTTGTACCACAATATACCTGAATATTTATTCATTGAATAATTAACTTCCCTTTGCATGTGGCTCACCTTTTCGTGAACAAATACTACAGTCGATCTCAGTTTTATTGAGATTTCTCATGAAGATTCACAATGCTCATCTAAATCCAACCTTTGTCAATCACTGGTGTGCATTTGTGTGTGCACCACAGTTATTCAGGATCTTGATGTTTGTATGGGACGGTGCATTTAACAGGTTGTCCAAAAGGCTCCTATCTTGATGTGCCAAAGATGAAATGTGTTCTGTGTCCTACGGGAACATACCAAGAGCATGAAGGAAGTCTACAATGTGTATCATGTCTACACGGGTTCACGACCGTCTCGGAGGGATCCAACTCCTCTTCCAGCTGCAGTGGTACATATTTCATTTATCTTAAAGTAAAAGACCCATGAAGATCCGGGTTAGAATATTGGACTTGCGTAACCCAAGATTTTCGTAAGAGGCGACTAACGGGATCGGGTGGTCAGACTGGCTGACTTGGTTGACTCATGCCTTCATATCCCAATTGTGCAGATTTATGCTCATGCTGTTGATCAATGGATTGTTTGGTCCAGACTCGATTAGTTACAGACTGCCCCCATATGGCTGGAATATTGCTGAGAGCGGCGTAAAACTAAACACACTCTCTCACTGTGGTGACTGCATGTTCAGATCACCAGTTCGGAAGCATAAGTAGACGTAAGAAGTGATATGTTTATCATAATTATAGTGTATGCAAGCTCTCCTGTTTGCAATTGCCCGTATTTCATAAGGATATCGTTCCTAATAGTATTAGTTAATTTGGTGTTTATTATGGATATGCTTTTGATGAATACGCTTTATAAGAAAAAAAGACTAGTTTGTGTATCATAAGCAACGTAAAACCGCCTGTTCCTCTGTCCTGACTAATGATGTGTAACATGTCGTCGGTTTCCAGAGGGTTAACTATGGCAGCAACTGCCCGAGCACATGGTGGACTTGGAGACGTGTACAATGTGTACATGTTCACTGATTTAGTGGTTCATATAGAATGCTACATTAGACAATCTGCTTGTAGAGCAGTACAGTTAACCTGGAGAACTTCCAACACACAACAGCCACACATTGCTCTACAACACTACAGGTAGGCTGGAGACCTTCTAACACTTAAAATGCCAACTGTTGCTCTCCAACAGGTCCCTGTGGTCCTGGCAGCTTCTCCTCGGATGGCCTTGAACCCTGCTCCCTGTGTCCCATAGGAACATACCAGACTCAGTCAGGATCCAAACAGTGTGACTCCTGTCCTGGGGGAAAGGGGACGAAGATGCCCGGGGGCAAGAGGCTTGGAGACTGTACGCTCTATAAACTGTGCCAATATTCTCATTACAATTTGTCTGGTTGGTATGGGTGACTGCCTTAATCGTTTTGAGAGACGATTTGATTTCCTTGCTGTTTAAAGTCGCACTCCTGTATGGGGTAGGTTTGTAAATTCTGGACCAGATAATCCAGAAATTATCAACATAAGGATCGATGCTCATAACTGGGATATGATGACATGTATTAACCAAGTCAGTGAGTCTGATCGTCCGATCCCCTCAATCGCCTCTTACAACAAGCATGGTTTGCTGAACACCAATTCTAACACGGATCTTCAAGGTCTTGGTGAGATGAACCTCATTGACCCATTTATGCATCTTACTGCTGAAAGCATGCCATCGTCTCTCAAAACAGAGGACGCTGCTCAAAACATAAATCACAGCTTTGTTATAGGAGTTGTTTAGACACAAGCTGTGTGTTGCATTATACAAGCTTTTCCTTGCTCTGTCACTTAGGGCTATGGGTATATTTCCAGGCATATGCCCCAGAGGATATTACCTGATGGACGTCTTGCTCCTGACGAAATGTGTGGCTTGTCCTAAAGGAACCTACCAAGATCAAGAAGACAGTAATAAGTGTGTGTATTGTCCATGGGGTCTCTCCACATCTACAGATGGTTCTGGCTCCAAGACGGACTGCAAAGGTGGGGCATATACGGCATTATCATAAATATAGTTTTATTGTTTTATGCAAATCGATAACATGGAGGATTTTCTGACATTTATCATCAGTTTACGATTTTAGAATCGTCTTTAATAAATGTTACCCCCGTTACATAAACCGGCGGATCGTAGCCGCTTCCGATCTTTACGATTCGATCCTCGATAATAGGGAGACTCTACCGTGCCAGAACTGGGAAAATCTCCCACTACACAGTGTAGCACAGTATTTGTTTTGGAACCAAGAAAAAACGTGGAGAAGAAACCTCGAGTGCGAAAGAGCAATTGTTCTCCTAAATAATTACCAGTTATGCTTTTTCTTCGTCTTCACATAGCCGCCATTTTCGTCTCTCTTTGATCGATTTAATGCAATCCTAATATGGTCAATAGCAATTTAGGCTTTGGATCTTAACTTGGGTAAGATCGGTTAGTGGGCCGGTATGTCGATCGTAACGTCAAGCTGCGATTGTGATTTTGGGTGTTTACGATTGGCACAGGGCTAAGATCGGTTAGTTGAACAGCATCGTGGGTGTCTTTCCACTATACGATCCTACCTGTGATCAGTCTCAGCAAGTTACGCTACTTTTATAATCGTCATAACTAAAAGACACACCCGTTCCACTCACAGATCGTAGTAGTCGATCCCCATCTTATGATACAATCCAAGCTCACAGGTCGTAGAAGTCCATCTCCATCTTATAATACAATTCAAGCTCACAGATCGTAGTAGTCGATCCCCATCTTGTGATACAATCCAAGCTCACAGATCGTAGTAGTCGATCTCCATCTTATGAAACAATCCAAGCTCACATATCGTAGTAGTCGATCCCCATCTTGTGAAACAATCCAAGCTCACAGATCGTAGTAGTCGATCCCCATCTTATGATACAATCCAAGCTCACAGATCGTAGTAGTCGATCTCCATCTTATGATACAATCCAAGCTCACAGATCGTAGTAGTCGATCTCCATCTTATGAAACAATCCAAGCTCACATATCGTAGTAGTCGATCCCCATCTTGTGAAACAATCCAAGCTCACAGATCGTAGTAGTCGATCCCCATCTTATGATACAATCCAAGCTCACAGATCGTAGTAGTCGATCCCCATCTTATGATACAATTCAGGCTCACAGATCGTAGTAGTCGATCCCCATCTTATGATACAATTCAAGCTCACAGATCGTAGTAGTCGATCCCCATCTTATGATACAATTCAGGCTCACAAATCGTAGTAGTCGATCCCCATCTTATGATACAATTCAAGCTCACAGATCGTAGTAGTCGATCCCCATCTTATGAAACAATCCAAGCTCACAGATCGTAGTAGTCGATCCCCATCTTATGAAACAATCCAAGCTCACAGATCGTAGTAGTCGATCCCCATCTTATAATACAATTCAAGCTCACAGATCGTAGTAGTCGATCCCCATCTTATGATACAATCCAAGCTCACAGATCGTAGTAGTCGATCTCCAGCTTATAATACAACCCAAGCTCACAGATCGTAGTAGTCGATCCCCATCTTATGATACAGTCCAAGCTCACAGATCGTAGTAGTCGATCCCCATCTTATGAAACAATCCAAGCTCACAGATCGTAGTAGTCGATCCCCATCTTATGAAACAATCCAAGCTCACAGATCGTAGTAGTCGATCCCCATCTTATGAACCAATCCAAGCTCACAGATCGTAGTAGTCGATCCCCATCTTATGATACAATCCAAGCTCACAGATCGTAGTAGTCGATCCCCATCTTATGAAACAATCCAAGCTCACAGATCGTAGTAGTCGATCCCCATCTTATGATACAATCCAAGCTCACAGATCGTAGTAGTCCATCTCCATCTTATAATACAATTCAAGTTTACAGATCGTAGTAATCGATCCCCATCTTGTGATACAATCCAAGCTCACAGATCGTAGTAGTCGATCTTCATCTTATAATACAATTCAAGTTTACAGATCGTAGTAATCGATCCCCATCTTGTGATACAATCCAAGCTCACAGATCGTAGTAGTCGATCTCCAGCTTATAATACAACCCAAGCTCACAGATCGTAGTAGTCGATCCCCATCTTATGATACAGTCCAAGCTCACAGATCGTAGTAGTCGATCCCCATCTTATGAAACAATCCAAGCTCACAGATCGTAGTAATCGATCCCCATCTTGTGATACAATCCAAGCTCACAGATCGTAGTAGTCGATCTTCATCTTATAATACAATTCAAGCGCACAGATCGTAGTAGTCGATCCCCATCTTATGATACAATCCAAGCTCACAGATCGTAGTAGTCCATCTCCATCTTATAATACAATTCAAGTTTACAGATCGTAGTAATCGATCCCCATCTTATGATACAATCCAAGCTCACAGATCGTAGTAGTCCATCTCCATCTTATAATACAATTCAAGTTTACAGATCGTAGTAATCGATCCCCATCTTGTGATACAATCCAAGCTCACAGATCGTAGTAGTCGATCTTCATCTTATAATACAATTCAAGCGCACAGATCGTAGTAGTCGATCCCCATCTTGTGATACAATCCAAGCTCACAGATCGTAGTAGTCGATCTCCATCTTATAATACAATTCAAGCTCACAGATCGTAGTAGTCGATCCCCTTCTTGTGATACAATCCAAGCTCACAGATCGTAGTAGTCGATCTCCATCTTATGATACAATTAAAGCTTAGATTGAAACTGCTTCGTGCGAGTGATACAGAAATTCGAAGTAGATTTGGCCCAAAGGACTCATTGCAAACGTAGAGGAAAAAAACCTCCTAGTGAAATATTCGCTCTCCTTTTTCACATAGAATATAAAAGCCACAATTTGGTTTCTCTGCATTTGACTTTAGTGATCCTAAGTTAGTCATGAGCAGCTTACACTTTGGATTTTAACTTGACGATTGGGTATGTCGGTATGTCGATCGTAACGTCAAGCTAATATTGTGATATTACGGTTTCCGCTTTCCGTAGGGCTAAGGTCGTCTAGTGGAACGGCAGCCTGGTCGCTCTGTTTTAGGAACTTGACATGACGTGGCCAGTATCCCTTTTGTTCAGAATCCGTCCATTTAGAATCAAAACTGAGTCCATGCCACTGCTATTACAGCTCCGTGTCAGCCCGGAACTTCTTCATCTGACGGTCTTCAACCGTGTACTCCATGTCCGAGAGGATCGTATCAGAGTTCGACCGGACAAACAAACTGTGACCTTTGCCCTAAAGGTCACACTACCAACGCCACGGGTGCTCTCGGGTCGACAGACTGCACAGCGTCTGGTGTCTGAATACAACATGGAATGCAGAATCATTTGTATACAATGTGGCGTTGGTCATTAACGGTACCCGCGTTGAAGGCTATCCGGATGCTACACATGACTCGTAATTTAATGGAACACAGATTCTCTATATTTACATTATCTGGTGTTTGTCATTGTTATTTAGACATAAAGAAGCCTTATTATAGCTATGTGTAGGAAATATGTAATAAATATACGGGAACAGTTTCAAAATATGTCACTTCATTATCAAAATGATGAAAAACAACCAGTGTCGTATAGACATGATACTAAACGACCTTCCGTGTAATACCATTTTTATTAAACGAGTTAATGATCTGGTATCAAACGAGCGAAAGCGATTTTGATACTAAATCTTTTTTTATTTTGTTTATATTTTCATATTTTCAACATACAGACATGATTCACAATATTCAGACACACAAAACGAATACATGTATTCTCAATAAGTTATAAAGACTAGCTTCTGATGTACAGTAGACATAATTGATAACAATAACAGACATCATGCGCTCAATAAATCATGTAGAGAGGACCAGAATTTAACAAACATGTCTTCTTCACCTGATAACCGGTATGAATATTTTGTGGAATCATAGAACTGGTTAATCTGGTTCTTGATGTAAGCAATATCAGGTTTTCGCTTTTTAATAGAGAATTTGTAAATAAGGTTTTTGACTAACACAATTATCGCACATATAGGATTGTCTTGTTTTCCTTTTAAACCAAACATTATCTTTGAAATCGTAAATATTACACTTACTTGAACTGATTTTAACCACATTTCTGGATGTTTCCAAATTTCCACAGTTTCTTTGCAGTACCAAAATAGGTGTTCTATGGTCTCTACTTCTGCATTGCAAAGACGACAAAAAGGCGAATCTGATAACTTTATCTTAAATTTAAAACTGTTAATCGGAAGAATACGATGAATTATTCTATATTGGAACCATTTTAGATCAATACTACGAATAGATGTTTGTGCAATGGTATTGAAGACTGAAAATTGTAGGCCTAAAGTTCATTTCCCATTTTTTGTAGCAAGACAACTGAATCAACCAATATTGCATAGACGTGTTTATTTTTCACTTTTTAACAATATGATAAAAATTGAAAGGGTAAATTGGACAGAAAAGAACGTTTATTTCTTTTTCATTATGTTCTAGTTTGTTTATATAGGCTGACACTGCTCTTTTTACGCTTTCGAAAGTCAAAAAATTTATTTTGACTTTAAACGTCATCTGAAATTCATCAAATCTTAGAGCTCTTCCTTCTTCACTAAACAGGTCGTTTACAAATACAATTCCCTCTTTATACCATGTATTGTAGAAAAATGGTCGATTGTCAATTTTAATTTCGTCATTATTCCAAATCGACTGACTGAGCAGTTCGGATTCTTGCATATCTAACTTTTCACAGGTTCTTAGAAACTGAGAATATGACAGAAGTACATCCCTCCAAAAACATTTGTCATATTAGGAATAATTTCTTTTTCTATGTAGCTGCTATCTGCTAATCAAAATAATTTTTCATTTCTCAGTCTGTTGATGAACAACATATTCCACGTAAGATTTCCACTATGCAATCGGCCTATCCATCTCAGTTTTTGGGACATTATTATTTCTCTTATACTGAGGGCTTTTATGCCTCCATGTTCCGGGTTAAGAACCAAGTCATATCTTTTTACCTTATCTGGTTTACCTCTCCATATAAAGTTGAAACATTTTTTCTGAAGGCTTTCGAGTTGGACCTTAGGTGGATCTGGCAATGATGAAAATAGATGATTTAATTTTGGAAGTAGGAGTAATTTCAATAAAGTATTTTGAAAGAGTTGAAGAGTATTAAGAGTGGCATACAAACTTTTCTCATTTCCATCTAAAGTTAAGGTTGTGTCGTCTGCGAATTGTGCAAGAAGATATTCGATGTTGCCCAATCGAATCCCTTTTATAGCTTTGTTATTTCTAATCATAATACCTAGAACCTCAACACAAATTATAAATAAGTAAGGGGCTATTGGATCTCCTTGGCGGCAACCCCGATCAATCTTAAAGGAGTCTGATACAAAGCCATAAACGACCTCACGAGATTCTATATAATTGTAAAGAGTTTCAATCCAATGTGATATACTTGGTCCAAAATTTAAGAAAATGTAGAACCTCCAAAAGATGTTTTATATCTACTGAATCGAATGCCTTTTCGAAATCAATCATCAACAATAAGCCAGGGACTTGAATTGTTTCAGTGTGTTCCATTAAGTCATATATAAGTCTTGTTACCTCTCCAATATAGCGGCTTGATAGAAATCCTTTTTGATCTTCATTGATTATATTTGGCAATACTCTTTAAACGGTTGGCAATGGCAGCAGCTCCTACTTTGTATGATGTATTCAAAAGAGAAATAGGACGCCAATTTTTCAAATATTTCTTTGGTTTGTTTCCTTTTGGAATACATGTTATCAAGCCTTGAATTTGTGTTGTTGAAAGTTTTCCCTTGCGATATCCAGAGTTTAAGGAGTTTAATAAAAAATCACCCAAGTCTTTCAAGAAGAATTTAAGAAATTCAGTTGTAAAGCCGTCCGGACCGGGACTTTTTTCATTTTTCATATTTTTTAAAGCTATGGATATTTCTATTTTTGGTTAAATCCCCTTCCAGAGATGATTTTTCTTCATCAGATAGTATCGTTGTTTCAGCATATTTAAACTGATCACTTTGATCAATGGAACAACATCTTGTTTGGTATAAAGCTTTCATAGAATCGTTTTGTCTCGTTTAGGATTTCTGATGTTGTATGTACTAAAGAACCATCATTTTTCCAATTCTGTAATGGCTTTATTAGAAAAAATTCTGGATTCTAGTTTCAGAAAATATTTAGTTGGCTTTTCTCCTTCTTCAGTCCATCTTGCACGCGATCGAATCATCATGCTTTGAACTTTCAGATCATATATATCATCTAATTCCCTTTTGGTCTCATTGATTGAATTAAGAATTGATTGTTTTTCATTAATATCATCGCTATCGTCTAATTCTACTTTAAGGGATTCAAGTTTACTTTGTAGATTTTGTTCTTCATTTTTTGAGCGTAGAGAATAATAAATAGTTTTACCTCTTATCATTAGCAACAGAGTTTCCCACAACAACTGATCGTCAATGGAATAGGTACTGATGCCATCCTGACAATCTGTTCCATATTGATCTAAAGTAGAGTGAAAGGTTACCTTTTCAAGCTTTATGTATTTTCGATCTGTTAATAAAGAATTGTTAAACTTCCAAAAGCCTTTACCAGGAGCTAAAGAGGACAGTTTAAGATTTAATTCAATTACTGAATGGCCAGAGTTGATACTTGGTCGAATATCACAAGTTTCGACAGATGGCAGAAGATTATGAGATATGAAAAAAAAATGCAGTCGGGCTTGTTTGAGTGGTGTAGGCTGTCGCCATGTGTATCGTTTTTCTTCAAAGTTCAGTTCTCGCCATGGAACCTTAAGATCGAAAGTATCAATTAGTTCCATAATCTTTTCTTTTGATTTCGGATGATTTACATGCTTATAGTTATACGTATCTAGTGTAATGGTTGAGAACTAGGTTCCAATCCCCAAATAAACATATTTCATCACTATCAAATTTCATCACGATATCTATATTTTCAAAAAATACTGGGCCATCTTTATTTGGAGCATAAATGCTCATTATTGTGTGAGATGTTTCACCCGACATCACTTTTAAAGCTACGTAATTTCCTTCTGTATCATAACATTCGCCAACCACTTTGAAGTCAAAGTTATTATTGAACAAGACTACTGACCCACGTGCATTTCCTTCGTAGGAACTGAAGTAACACTCATTATAACCCCATTCTTGTTTTATCACCTGTTCTTGTTGAACCGTAAAATGAACATCCTGTAAACAATAAGCATTAACTTTATTCTTTATTCTTTTACGAAGAAAACTAAATACCTCCTTTCTCTTAATCATGTTTTGTAGTCCTCTTCAATTTTGTGATACCACTTTGGGATTTGCTGTCATTTGAGTTGTCGTTTATGGGCAACATGCCGTAGAAAACTAGTCGATATCTGGTAAATATGAGAAAATGAAAAGTGAACAGAGTTATACATAGATACACAGATATAAAAAGCTGTCTGCGGTTTAAACATATACTGACATCCGGTTGGAAGACAAGAGGTATTTCTCAGTAAATCAGGGAGAGAGAGAAAACATTTTGAGATCGTAAACATGGCGTAGTGAGGTACGTGAAAATGTACGATGGTGAAAAATGTACGTTACACCACCATGTTACAGTTTTTTTTGGAAGTACATTGTTGAAATAATAAGATAAGAATAAAAACATACTGGTCATGGCCTGACGTACTCTTACCCCAGAGTACACTCGGATGATTAGATGATTGTCCTAGAGTAGATAGGTAAAGAAATACCTATCTACTCACTTTCTTAGTGTTCCTGTAGATCGTAAACTCCAATAAATTCAAAGGAATCCATATAGAACGGAAAATACACAAATAACACAAACTGAGCATCCCGAAACCACACGGAGCTGATACACAACGCAGTAACTGAATGAGTTGCCGTGACCACGTCTGTCTACTGTGAGTCTCGTGCGTGCGTGAAGCACGTGCACTTGGTTTCACGTGCTTGTTGTCTGAGAACTAGTAGTCTTGGTGGTGTCAATTTTGCTGGCGCACAAAACAATACAGGTGAAATATATTGTAAAATAATTCAGTTCACTGCAAAGGAAAACATAGAAGATATTCACAGAAACAAGACGAGAAGAACATAAGAAGAATGTCTTGCTTGACAAGTCATATGGGGGTGAGCTCTATCGTATGGTAGATATTATGTATGCACATTACAAACAATAACACGATCAGTTCGTTGATGAAGTCTGTACTGCTTCATCATACTTCTTCATCATACTTCTTCCAGGACGATGAGGGGATACTTGGATCCCTGGTTTCCAGAACAACTTCTGTTCACTCTCACCCGGGTCCACAGCTTCTGCTCATTGCGGATTGCTGTTCCCCGACGCCCCAGAATAGCGCGTTTCTTCTTCATCATTTCGGGTAGGTCTGTTTGTATACTTGCATGGGTCCCTTTCAGCTCTGTTCGCGCCTCGTAAACAGCGTCCCTGTCCACCATGTGGATGAAAGTAGCGATGATGGAACGTTGTCTCTGATACTCTGACTTATGAAGCCTGTGGACGGTCTTGAAATAGATGTAGTCTACTTAGTCCCAGCTGACCTTCAGGATGTCAACAAAATAGTTCCTGAGGACTCGCTCTGTATTGTCTTTGGGTTGCTCGGGGATTCCATAAAACAATAAATTTGTCTTACGGTCATGGATGTCCTTGCGAATAAACATTTTTTCCAGACGCGAGTTTGACGCTTTTAGTTCAGCATTTTCGCTGCGGAGCGTCACCTCCTCCTCGTGTTTTGCGACCACGTGTTCCACACCAGTAACAGTTTCTTTCAATTGCGTTAATTCGGACATTAATGAGTCAATAGATGCTTGTAGGTTTGAAGTTTTCGCCGTGATTAAAGCTGCCAATCTTTTCTCTGAACTTGGAACAATTTGTTCAAAGTTTGTTGTTGCACGTGTTGTTCTCGTGGAGTCCGCTATTTCGTCTTGAAGAGGTTTTCAGAAGGGATTGAATTATTCCAAAAAATATTAAAGCAAGGAACACGTGGTTGCACTGCACACCCACTGTATTCTTTTTCCCGTGTAGTTTCAGGCATTTCTGGTGTTAAATTGTCATATTAGAGATAATTTCATCCGTGGGTAGGGAGAGCGGTTCACCCGCACGTCCGACTCGTTTTCATGCGCAACCGGAAGTCCGATACTAAATCTTTAAAGAGTTTAATAAAAATGATATTTCACGGAAGCGAGTTTAGTACTCTGTTTATTATTCGCCAACATAAATTAACAGAAACTGCCGTGAAATTCCCTACAGTGTGATCACTCTCAGCTTTCCGCGAGTCAAGCAAGGGCTAGTAAAATTGCGACTTCGGCATTAGCATTTTGACGTCACAACTTTGAACCATTTTGACGTCATACGTCCTGTCGTATTACACTAGAGCAATATTGCCGTAAAATATTACACTGCAGTATCTTTAACGGGCAAATAATAATTATAAGATATCAAACGAGCTTCCCCTTTCATATCAAGTTTATGTCCGAGTGAAATAATTTTATAAATTATTTCACGAGGGATACCTAATAAATACGATACAAAACTCGTTCCCCCTTTATATCAAGTTTATGTCCCTTGTGAAATAACTTATGTCCCGAGTGAAATAATTTTGGTTTGTCACGATCTTTAGCGAGTTTTGTCACGAGCTTTAGCTGTAGTTTTGTATCCTATTTATTACCCGCGTTCTAAAAAGTGAAAATATCGTTAAAATAGAGCAGTATTTTGCTTTCCCATATAGAACCATGTAACGCGGATTAATACATCATATTGGTGGTTGGAATGTCAACCGCTTCACTCCATGAGAACGTACGCTGCGTAGAGGCAATGTATTTCCTACACGGCGCTTAATCACAAGAAAATAAACAAATTAAGACAGAAACAAGTCGTAATGAAAATTTGATTCTTTTCAGTTGTGGATTTGTTTTCAAAAGCAATAACATAATTAATCAAAACACTTGCAAAGTGTAAATATTAGAGAAACGAAAATGGCGACCTTCCTTTTTGTATTTGAAGACGAAGAGTGAGTATATACTGTACTAAATGTGTCAATGTTCTAGGTAAATGTATTCAAACTATCAAATCTTTCAAAGAATGAAAACGCATGTCCAATATCTACATATGATAAGGGTAAATGTAGATACGGAAATTAGTTGCATGAAAATCTATATGAGGGATACGCAAAATAGACATCAGAATGGTGAAATAATAGCAGACGTGTAATCGGAAGGATAGGGCGATTGTGTTTACTATTGTTCAGCCGACCTTCACCTCAAAGAAATTGCCTAATATGTACGTCAATGGTAACGTACGACGTCACTACCTATAACCGATATCTCACACAATGGCGGCTTCGCTGACAAAGGTAAACGGGATTTTGCCAGGACTCTTCCCTTGATTCAAGGATCGTTTGTACATAAATATGAGACGTACGTAATCAGAAAGAATCTGACTATATGTGTATTGTTATATGGTTTTACCGTTTTCATTGTAAGTAGGGCAAGGGGAGTCAGAAATGATGATTGTTACAGTTGTCGTTCTACGTGACTTTGGTCTGTCATGGCGTCACGCTGCGGGGAAACTTTGACAATTT
This sequence comes from Haliotis asinina, assembly GCF_037392515.1. Classification (NCBI taxonomy): domain Eukaryota; kingdom Metazoa; phylum Mollusca; class Gastropoda; order Lepetellida; family Haliotidae; genus Haliotis; species Haliotis asinina. The sequence continues at coordinate 9,687,924 of NC_090290.1, read as the reverse complement.
CTTTTGAATGATCAAATCAACGCATTATATCTATTTCTAATTTCTTGCATCTTGTTGCAACACTTTTTCCATTCATGTTCTATATTTAGCCATTCAAAACAACGAATAGACGGCTGGATGTCGGAAAATTACAGTAAATTCTACACAGTGTAAACTCGGAATGTCTCTTTGTTTACATTTGACACAAGTACAGTCTTTCGAACACAGCGTTCGTTTACACATCCAACATCTTTCGTTTTATTTCATCCAGACGATTGGTATTGGTGACAAAGGCCACTTGTTATTTGATTTTAAACTGAATGGAGAATTCAGGGATGCATGTGTCGCAGTTCACTATGAAATATACTTGACGTAACAGGTGTCTCAATACCGGCATTCGCGAAACGTAATTTTGTAAACGTTATTCAACAAGGCGGAAGACTCACTTCGGCGTCCGAGTTGGCGTTTTCGCAAACATCCCAACCGATTCAAGGTTGATCGGCAACGTTTCAGAATTGTTTCATTAGTGGTTTCATGAAAATACGATCAGTGATCATCAATATGTTATTTGTGAAATCCAATACAACTTGCAATTGAATCGTCTGCTAGACTATGCAAAGGTGAGACTTAAACATCATGTAATATGGGTACACGTTATCATATGCAATCGCAAATCAAATATTTTTTATTCACATAAATGACCACATATTACCATATGCCATCCGCTGTAATGAGTGAATGAGTGAGTGAGTTAATATTTAACGTCACATCGGCAATATCTCAGGCATATAGTGACGAGAACATTTAACCCGGTGTAATGAACTTGGCTTGTAATCTGTGTCTCATTATTTTCCAAAATCTCAAGCAAATTCCACAACCCAATGATGCTATTAACAAGCTATTACTGACAAACCCATTTCACGCAGTCAAGCAAATTCTAATACCCAACGGTGCTGTTCCAATCTATTACTGACGGGCCCCTTTTTCCAATGCGATCTTAGCTCGAAAACTGATCGTTACTTTGATCTATTCAGTCAAAGCTGCTGACAGTCGACGAGTTAATACCGGGTCATGAAAAATGATCATACGAACGGATTCTAAAAAGATTCTATTTCACCTACGAACGTTTCTCTCCAGCACGCATCTGTTGCCCTCCTCCACATCCACATCCCCCGCCCTTGCAGACATCTCGTGGGGAAAGTCTATTTTTGCTGCACAAAATTAATAAAACGCCTCTGCTGCTACCTTGGTCTACACACGGAACGGATCCTCTCGCCGACTCACGCCCACAGCGTCAACGCTCAACGAGACTTACTTGGGTGAGTTACGTCTACAACGTGATATAATGTTTTAAAAGCTCAACGCATGATGTCAACAAATTCGTCCAGATTTATCGAGTTCTTGTGAAATATTACAGACGCACAGTTCTATAAAAGGTAGGACTGCGTAGCGTGTCTAGTCATCCCTACTATCATTCAGACCCGTGAAGGTCCCGGGGTAGAATACACCTTCAGCAACCAATACTTGCCATAAAAGGCGACTCTGCCTGTCGTAAGAGGCGACTAACAGGATCGGGTGGTCAGGCTCGCTGACTTGGTTTACACATGTCATCGGATCCCAGTTGCAAATCGATGCTCATGTTGTTGGTCACTGGATTGTCTGGTCCAGGCTCGATTATTTACAGACCGCCGTCATGTAGCTGGAATATTGCTGAGTGCGGCGTAAAACTAAACCCACTCACTCACCTATTTTCATCCACCGTTTAAGGCAACGTTTATGTTTGTCACACAGTTGATGGATTACTTTGTGATGCCATGTTCTACATTATGCAGTTATTGACAACTTGATAATTCCACAACCGTTAGTCTTATTACGCACCCGATCGTTTACACCCGATCGTTTTGACTTTTGTTATTTACAACCGCATTACGGCATGGAGAAAAAAACCCGCAATGGTTATGAGTGCGCCGTTAATAAATATACATTTATGAAAGGCAGTCTAGATGCTACCTTGACTCGGTTCTGTCATAAGATGAATCCGACATTTATCTGTGCTGGAGCCTCGCAAGTAATCTCCTGATCAAGACTGTTAGCTGAAATAGTTTCAGGTTCGTTCAGTGGTGCACACAGCTTCATCGGTAGACTTATGTTGCCGAGTTCTCGGAGATGGATGTCAAGCCGGTGCTTCTCTTCCTTGGATGGATGCTAGGTAAGGACAATCTTTCAGAGTAATAAATATTTATGATGCGCTAAACTACATTGCCCCGAATAACCCATCCTGCCTGAGAGATGGTAGGCTATTAGTCACTTGAATTATCCCGCTGGTTACCAATTTTCTGCTGGATTAATAGGGACAATTCTGAACAAACTCGCTTGCTTAAGCTGAAAGCATATATATAATACATGCTCCGTTATGGGACAGGACTAAAGTCCCAGGAGTCACGCTGCCAAACACGGTCACCTGTCCAAGACTCGGCGCCAAATGTTGCTTAACTTCAACTGTTTGTGACCTAAGCTCTATGCACAGGACCGTCACAACAAAGGTATCGCTTTGAATAGTATTCAAGTCATTCCAGGGTTTGTTAGCTTGGTCCAAGACGTCTGCCGATTTTTTTCATTCGCCAAGAATAAAATCCTTGGAATATCATAATAATTATGACCACGAGGCATAGTCAGAGAGAATCTAGGCTTCTGAGCATCTATACCTGGATCCAGTCGCTGTTAAGGGAAACAACTGACAGGTTAAGTGAGCATTTGAATATTTACGACATTAGGCGCATACTTCTTTCACATATTGTTGTTTTGTTGATCTATTATCTATTCATGAAATACATTCTGTAATGTCACGTCTCCTGGTCTTGCTGTTCCCCGTGTATACATCGAACTGTCTTATGTTCTCTTCCGTCTCTTTTTCACCTCTTACCTTATTCTGTTGCCTCACCGTTCATACCTCACGGTGTTATGTTGCTTCCCACACCCTGTATGCCTGATGTTGCTCTGAGTCGCGTGTCCTATCTAAATTAAACCTGACAGCGTCATGCTGTTTCACGCCTTATATCTATCTATCCCTGATGATGTCCAGATGATTCACGTCTCCTGTGTACTCATGATGATGGCTAGATGATTCACGATTCCCATCTAACCCCGATGATGTCCTGTTGTTTCACGTCTCCTGTCTACTCATGATGATGTCCTGTTGTTTCACGTCTCCTGTCTACCCCTGATGATGTCCTGTTGTTTCACGTCTCCTATCTACCCCTGAAAATGTCCAGTTGCTTTACATCTCCTGTCTGTTCCTGATTATGTCTTGCGGCTTCACGTCTCCTGCCTACCCATGATGATGTCTTGTTGTTTCACGTCACCTGTCTACCCCTGATGATGTTTTGTTGCTTCACGTCTCCTGTCTACCCCTGATGATGTCTTGTTGCCTCACGTCTCCTGTTTACCCCTGATGATGTCTTGTTATTTCACGTCTCCTGTCTACCCCTGATGATGTCCTGTTGTTTCACATCCTGCTGTTTCACGTCTCCTGTCTACCCCTGATGATGTCCTTCTTGTTTCACGTCTCAGATCTCTCCCTGATGATGAGATGAGCAGTTGCTCACATTCCCTGTCTTTTCCATTTCTTTGTAAACATGTTTTAACTTGTTATTGTCCTATTGCGAAATGACGTCATTTCATCTGTATATAATAATACATTAAGATAGTGCCTAGTATCCATGCGACTAGTTGCTCAGTGAATGCTATGATCACAATTTGGTTATTGTTGCCTCCGATAACCCAAGCTGCTAGATAAGTCACATGACTTATCTCACCGGGTACCCATCTTCTATTGGATGAACAGTGCCAGTTTTGAACAAACTCACTTGCCTAAGATAAGATCACAATTACATGTGTGCTTTGTTGTGGGGCAAGACTGAAGTCGCGCAGACTTTGATATGATCTACGATATTGTTCTGTTGCCAACCTCTGCAGCTTGCAATCCCAAACAACGCCTGGTTGCGGATTTGTTTCGAAATTACGACAAACGTGTTGAACCCTTTGGTCCTAACACCACCCTGGATGTGACAATGTACCTCACCATTTTCGAGTTATCTGACGTCGTAAGTATATCTGACCCGAGTTTGCCGTTCACAATGTATAATGGATTATGTTATTGACATGTGTGATGAATAACATTAAACTTGCATTCTGCAGTTAAGATGCAATATTTAATGGTTTGATAATAGCATCTTTAAACGTCACAGCGATTCACATACGTTGTATGTTTCAATATTTAAAGAGAAATAGAGATGTTAACATTCTAATTATATATTGAACGGATCAAGATAAATATGTTTAGTTTAAATATTGCACAATGCAAGATTAATAGTGAACTGTTTTGTTTTGAATATCTAACAGTTCATGAGAAATAGTGACATATTTACGTTGATGATACATTTACATTAAATATTCAACAATTCAAGAGAAATAATGATTAGTTTACATATTGACCAGTTCAAGATAAAATATATAAATTTTGTGATATGTTTATCATATATATTCAACAGTTCAAAAGAAACAGTGATAGGTTTAGTTATTTTATCATTTAACTTTTTAAAATATTAATTTATTTATTTCATTTACATACACCCAAGTCATATAGGTAGTTTAGCTATTGAATAGTTCAAGTGATATATTAACGTTATATAGTGAATATGAAATTAAATCGTTAAAACGAAATTGCCTTACGCTGATGATTGCCTTAACGTTGTTCAGTACAGTTGTGTTATGAAGACAGTTGTTGTTACATAGTATGGTACATCGTCACTGAGTTATTAAATTTATGTATTGTCTTGAAAACGATTCGTCTTTCAAAATCTAAATAAAGCCCTTTCTTTGTGATTGCTGGTTATTGAAATTTGGATTGTTACGAACTGACGACATCAATACCCATTTTAACTATTGTAGGACGAGAAAAAGCAAGTTCTGACTACAGACTGTTGGCTATATTTGGTACGTATGTGTGAGTGAGTCAGTTGGGTTTTACGCCGATTTGAACAGTGAGTGAGTGAGTTTGGTTTTACCACCCCATCCTGTAAGTCACCTCTTACGACAAGCATAGTCGCCTTTTATGGCAAGCATGTGTTGCTGAAGGCCTGTTCTACCATGGACCTTCACGGGTCTCGTTTTGAACAGTGTCCCAGTTTCCAGCTGCGCATGAGAATGAAACCAATAACGAAATGCATGTAGGGGTTCATGTGAACTGTCTGTCAATATACATCCGAAAGCCACGACAATAGGCTCGCCATGGCCCTGTTCCACCATGACCGAGTGCCTGGTCCGACGTATAACACACCTTACAAAGGATAATGTGTGATGGAATACTTCACAACACACTGCTTCAATTAAAGGCAGTGCTTGCCATGCACAACTTTAATTCTCCATGCATTTGATTGTTATATTCAACCGAATTTCTGTAGCAAATACACACGCGTCACTTTTACCACACAGATGGTCCACATGTACACTTATAAAAATGTGTCCATTTAAAGTATTGCCGATGATCCTCGTTGTAGCAAGTACACCTGTGATAACGTGTTCATTAACATTAACCTATTGAATTAAGTTCAGCATAAGGCTCTGATAAGAGGGTCGGAGATTTCAAAAGGTCGTTGCCTCATTAAATAAGGAATAACCAAACGCGAATTTGGCACGTTGATGTCATATAGAAAAATAAACATTATTACCACATGCTTTTAAACATACTGATGGTAAGGCAAAAGCAAACATACATAATGTAAATTTTCGCGACTTTACCTGAATTACCTCATTGACAGTGGAATGCGTACCATGGAACTTGTATAAATCGATAGTGCACACAGATTTTAGTATTCTTATGCCCGATATCTCTAATTTATCTTTATATTCGCATATTTGTGTCGGAAACATCAGAGCAATGCCAAATTAAAAAAGAACTTTTCTGAATAAATAATAATCGAAAACGTTCGTCGTAAACAAATCTTATTTTCAATGACATCACATATTTTATTCAAGTGACATTATTAGGTTTATTCCAAAATGTTAAGTCACGGAATTTGCAGAGCATAATGCATGCTTGACAGATATTCATTGAGTCCCTATTTGGTTTCATTCTCTTATGTTTTCTGGTAAGTGTGAAAGCCACCGCATGTGATCTAACGGACAGATGGTGTCTGCTAAAATCTTTCGTTATGGAATATCAACCGCAGTTTGGAGATTTTTCATCTGGCAAACCCACATTTAACACAACGCATCAATTAGAATAATTAAGCATAGATCATAGAAAAAAAACGATTGGGCTTTCTTTTGTATGAATGTCATATCAGCGAACCATTTTGACCTTGTATGCTCCAGTGATCCTGAAACAGTATTTGGCAACACTCCACATGCAAGTTTCTCAATATCTTTTCTTGGGCCTTTTGTTGATATTCAGACCATCACTTAATCTGATACTTTATTTGCAGCTTTCTAGACTTACGTTGATGATACCTTTGTTGTTTCTTTCACTTTTCCGTCGCAACCACGTTGACTGACATCGGCCTCAAGAACGTGTGCGCAGAAATGGGCTTGAAAAAAATTGTGTTTCAAAATAATATTAATGATTTTTGTGGTAAAATATCAGTAACTGCATGATGCTTATAGTAGCAATTATAATTCCACACGAAATTAGAGATGATTGAATAAAGTGCGATCCTAATATATTAATGCCAAATTTCAGAACAATTTGAATGACGTACACAAGTACATGCAATACATCAAAATCCTTGGTGATTATTGGTTATTGATTTGCTAGTGCTTAATGTTTCACGGGTGTTTACAACTGTCAACATTTTCGTATATTTTCATACTTTAATAGTTCGTAATAATTCGATTTGTCTTGTTCCCTCCCAAATGGTCATGAAAAAGGCTCTGAGAGTCTGTCAATGCATTTTCATTGTAAATATCCAGTCTTTCAGTGAGGTGAGGAGGAATGAGGTTTAACGTTGTTCTTAAGAAAATTTCGCTCATAAGACGACATGCATGCGTGTGTACCAACGTGTTTCTTAAGACTTTTTCGCTCATATGACGACGTGCATGCGTGTGAACATATATGCGTGGCTGTTTGTAGTAGTCCAGACTTACGCTGGCTTTATAGTGCTAGCTCACCGAGATACCATGCCGCAGGTGAGCATGAATGCTCCACTCAGACACACTACACTGACGCTGAGATAACCAATTCTTGTTGTACCTATCAATGCCGAACGCCAGACAGCGACCAAAAAGTCCCATATAGGTGGGGTCAGTTATGGTGTTGAGGAAACAATGCATTTATGAGAAAATGCAACTCATGAACACAGAGACCACATGCATGCAAGAAATCATATGAGCTCTGATGAATGTCAACATGCCTCATATTCTTTCTGTTTAAGTAAACGGAAATGATCTTACCTTGGTATCATTTCCTTGGTTTCGGAGCAATGACATAACATGGAAGGGGTCTACTGATATTTCAAAAAATCGTCTGGTAGTGATGTGCTTCTTGTATCCGTAGTATTGTCTCTGTCATCATGAAACAAGAAAAGCCATGAACAGTCTTCTTTGAATTAAACAGTTACTAAAACCTGAACACTCTGGGTCTGTAAATCTTTGGTATTGCCGTTACCATACGTATATGGCATATAAAATCCAAATAGGAATCTCACTGAGTTAGGACAACAAAATTTTATTTCAGGTCTCGACTTAGGGAAAAGAAGCCTATTTGCCCCTGGTGCCACCATACATGAATAGCTTGATGCCCCAGACAAAAACAGGTTGTTCCTCCTTCTCGACATATAATTATCTATTATTTGTGGTTTTGGTATTGATAATTTACAACATAATTGCAGCATTATACTGGATGTGTGTGTGTGAACGTCTGATGTGAAAAACAAACAAACAAACAAACAAAAACCCCAAAACACACACAATAAAACCCAGGAACATGTACACGCTAGTAGGTACTACGAGTGGTTCACTGGTGACGAGACGGCATGAGTAAGGTATCCTCGATGGTTGTTTATATTCCCTTAACAACGCCTCAATTAATTAATTTTGAACTGTTTGAAGCATAGGTATCGGATCGTACACTTCAGCCAATCTGTGTGAATCAAACGATTCCAATCTTGCATCTTGCTGGTTTTTCCCCGTAGGTATTGTCCTAGTCAAGTCGTCGCGGTCTAATTCCCCTTCTTAATATTCGCAGGGACTACATTTAAACGTTTCATCAAAATTCATTTATTGGAAAGAGAGTCAAATGTTTTCCTAGTCATTGCTATATTCTGCGCCAGTTTGGGTAAAGGGATACTGTACCACTTGTGAATCAACAGGACACGTAAGGACTCTTTCTTAATTCCAACCCAAGCAGAACACGCGCTCGTCCGCGCAACCACGCCTCAGCCACCCGAGAGTTATCCAAGGGAAATAACTCTCTTGTCTCATTAGACTGCCAAGCAAACCTGCATTGGCGCTGCGGACGACAAAAGAAAAAGAGTTATCTCCCTTTCATCGATTTTCGCTCGCAAAATATCGGTAATTTCCATGCATCCTGCGTCATTTAAATTCTACTTAATGTTATTCGAGATAAGAAAAGTATCCACCACGAAGTACCGAGTGAGTTTTTATTGGCAGCGGGGTGTATTGTAATGCACCTCGCATGTGCATGGGGTGCATTGAAATAATTGACGAGCGGTCAGCCAATCAGATAGCGACATTTATGTGTGAGGTAAGATAAAATAATTTACGTGTCAACTACGGCTATCAACAATGTCATTGTCGGAGGTTTTATCAAACAAACTCATTGTAAACTCCATAAATAAACTATGTTAATCCATAGGTACTTCCTTGACAACGACATTAGAATCTATGTCGGAACGTTGTCTATGCAGAACAGAGAAGTTGTATATCGATAAGATAGTCATCAGTATTCATTTACCAAGGAGACATTAAGAGGTACGTAATCGGACCGTGTCATTAAATAAAGCAAAAATAGTTGGATCTATCAAATGGATGGCACAATTGTTTGGGCATCACGATGAATGTGGAGCTGTTTGTTTTTCACTGTTGCCATAGTCGTTCTTATTCATCGAACCGGTGGTCTAACATTAAGCCGAACGTTGAACGGTTTTAGGAAATGGGGAACTTTGGTGTTTTCTTTTCACAAAAGGGCAATAATTCAATTCCACAATGCATGCCACATAAAATTCAAATGACGCGTAAATCCAGCTCTCCGACACTGAGAAACTTGAAGGCATTTGTGTGTTCTGCTACCGAAGCTACTTATTCTACTGCACATTTAAGGATCATTGTACATCCCAGATGTGAAAGAATAATATTCGGTGAAACATAAACTAAGGTATATTGTGTCATCTTTCGCAAGACATGGATGGATGCATCGTTAACATGGACACCAGAAAAATACGAGAACGTGACGGACATCCGGATCCCGGCTGACGGCATATGGAAGCCTGATCTCAGAGTAAAAAACTCGTGAGTACCTCCTGGTATCTGCTATAGCATGTGTTATGACAAGAATGCATTAGAAATAGTTCATCGTGAACGTGCATTTGAATGCATGAAAACAAAATGTTTTAACACTCTCAGACTTGACAGATTTGTGTTTGTGTGTGTGTGTGTGTGTGCGTGCGTGCGTGCGCGCGCGCGCGTGCCTCTTAAACTATTTTCATTTATAGACTGAAATTGTTCATGTTTGGCATTTTGTATTCACTTCCGGTGCAGAGTGGAAGTAAACAATCAAATATCGTCAAGCGTACTAAACAACGCTATTCTGGAGTCAAGCGGAAACGTTGGCATACCGTATCAGGTCATTCTGAAGACGTCGTGTTATATCAACGTCGCATCCTTTCCCATGGACCAACAAGAATGTCAGATGAAGTTCGAGTCGTGGACATACCATGGCTATCAACTCAATATCACAAATGGTGAACAAGGGAAAGCATCCTTATCTGAATACATTCCCAATGCGGAATGGGAACTGATCTCATTCATAAATGACCGGCAGATCCTGCATTACCCATGTTGCACAGAACCCTATATTACATTAGTGTACACGGTGACCCTGAGACGGCGGCCCCTCTTCTTCCTGACGTATCTCATGATGCCTTGCCTCATCATCACCTTGGTAGCTCTGCTGGGACTTCTGGTGCCCATTGGATCCGGAGAGAAAATATCTATTGGAATCACTTCTCTCCTGTCAATGATAGCGTTGCTGCTTGTTATTTCGACATTGCTACCACCGACGTCACTTGCGATTCCTCTAATTGGTACGTTTTGTTTATAAAAAAGTATTTTAAAGTAGGTTTGGCTCAGTCATTTTGTTGTGCTGTCGATTTATAAGGATATTAGACAAGATACATTGAATTTGTGAGTGAGTGGTTGAGAGAGAGAGAGTCAGTAAGTGTGAGTCAGTCAGTGATCTTATCTCAACATCGCTCTGGAACATGTTCACCATGCCTTGCTCAAACATGGACAGCTTTCCACCCTATCGGTCTGGACTCCCGCAGCATTACCATGGACATCCTTTCAGCATCCACTGTTACACTATGTGGCAATTATGGTGACTTTTACAAAAACCCGCCCCCGAAATGACCGCACGCGTCTACGTGTTGGCGTCTAATCCACACATGAAAGAGGTCAAACCAACGGTCCGTTTTGTTATGTCCTGTTCTTGTTCTGTTCTGAGAACACTTGCGATTGGGAGAAGGGGTCCTCTTCAAGGTGTGGCATGTGTTCCAGACCGATTGTTACAGGTGTTCTTGTAATGTACCGATTTTCTGGTTCCATGGTTTTGAAAACATGTCATGCGTCTTTCAAATTTGTAACATTCGAACAACCACAGGTTCTTGGTTTCAGCCCACAAATTAATTACTGAAAGAAATTACCAATAAAACGGTTCTGTTTCACAACAAGCTTTGCCTCTGAGCAGGGATGAGGATTCACAAGGTCTAGCGTTGTACACCATTTGTTAATAGTGTTGTTTTGTTATAGGTCATACACATCTAATCTGTATTATACCTATGAGACTCAACGGAATTATACCTATGAGAGACAACCTAAGTCCAATTCATCAACAGAAAAGTTTTTTGACATTTTCCACATTCATTAGTAATTGAGCTAATTGTTGAGACGAGCGTAACTGGTCACTGGTCACCATTATTCCTGCCTTTTACTACCTTCACAACACACGTACTACATCTAAGCTACATTTAAACTATATTCATACCATATTTATACTAAATTTATACTGCATCTATGCTACATTTACAATGGATTTCTAGCATATTTACACTATGTTTACACTATTCGTAACCATTGTGACCACTGTTTTTGACACATACACTACACATAAACCACATGTATGCAATATTATGCAATATTTATAGTGTACTTAATCTAAATTCATACTGCATCTATGCTACATTTACAATGCGTTTATAGCATATTTATGCGATGTTTACATGTATTCGTAACTAGTGTGACAAACTGTTTTGACTGATTAATATGCAAGTGGCTAAATCGAGACGGGTTTACAAACTACAACAACCATTTGTCACAACAAAGATATACAATCTGTTTCTAGGATTCATGATGACATGACGTTCTGTCTCCAATCAGATATACATTAATTGTATTTAATCTGGACTTTTCTCACACAGGTTGGTACTACGCAATCAATATGGTCATTGTATCTCTGAGTATTGGTCTCACCGTGTTCACACTGAATATCCATCATCGAGGAGCAAGGGGACACAAACTGCCACGGCTTGTGAAAACAGTGTGCTTCAGTTTTCTTGCTCGGATCCTCTTGATCAAAACAGATCTGCCAGAGCCTACCCACGAGGACATGGTACGTGTGATTTTCATTCTTTGATAATGTAAGTTATTGTTCGCTTTGGACTGAGGAAATATGGACTGTCACTTAAAAAGTTACAAGGATGTATTTGTCCTCGGTATTTAATGCATAATTTTCACATACAGACCCTAATTACTTCTCATGACGAGGCCATGGATGTAGACAAACCAGCACCCACCATGACGGAGGGACAGCCAAGTGGAGGGAATAACGTGGTGGATGTTCTCAACCGGCTGCTCCACACAGTAGAGAAGGCCATGGACCTACACAAGAGGAGGATCACAACACAAGACAGCCTTGACGAAGCTACATATGAATGGCAACAGCTGGCCATCGTTCTTGAACGCGCTCTGGTCATCATATTTCTCATTGTCATTTTGTTTACGTCTTGTGTAATATTCTTATAGAGTCACTGGTGGCTCAGATGTTGAAGTATTTGCTAGTCAGACAGTAGACCTATCTACTATTTTATAACGGCATCATAAGATCTATAGATCCGGGATGTAGCCATTTGGTTATGGATTCTACTTTTGCCTTCGGTGGAATGGATGACGTGTTCTGTAACTGCGCTGCAGCCATTGCTTCTTCTTCCATACTGGTATTGCATATACTATGATGTTCTGCTTTCTAGAACTAAGGGTATTATATCTACAGTGTTCGCTCATTACCCTTTAGAAAGCTACCATATTTTGAAACGTCTGCGTTTGTCCACGACGTCAGTTAACGAACAAATGGTGAACATCGTCCAAACAGGATTCCTGCAATGTATTTCATTTTTCACGAATAAACAAAAGCAAGATGCACATTATACTTTTATCCTATGCCCTGAACAGGAATAGGTCTTACAGTATCAGCATATAAGTGCATGTCGTGTTATGAGAGCTAATTGTGTTAACGTATTGCTAGTGAATAATACGTCAAACAATATAAGGAAATATCTGCATGTCGTGTTACTTGAGAGTTAGTTATTGCAACTATGTCGGTAGTAAATAATACGTCAGACGATATCAGTACATCTCGGCATGTAGAGTTATGTGACAGTTAATTATTGTACACATATTAGTAGTAAATAATAAGCCAGAAAATATCAGTTATATACCTGCGTGTTGTGTTTTGTGACAGTTGTACCTCTTGTAAAAATATTGGTACTCATTTGCAACATCATGAAATGATTGACTTGTAAAATATCTAGTAAAGTTCACCATTGCGACTGCTTAGAGTTATCTTTCCTTTGTTACTTACGAACACTGCAGCCTTGCGGATCTTCAAGGAAGCTTTCTGTCTTATTCAAGCGCATTTCCTGAGCTGTTTGTGCGTTAGAACAAGTTTTTCATGGTTGACCTCCCCGCGTCCGTTGGAGGACAGCTTTGTGAAGCTGACACATTGTCTCCAACAATGCAGTGAAACTGAAACAGCCATTCTCCATTGTCTCCAGCCATTTAGACTGAAGCATTATCTTCAACACCCTGGTGAAACTGGAACATTGTCTTCAACACCCTGGTGAAACTGGAACATTGTCTTCAACACCCTGGTGAAACTGGAACATTGTCTTCAACACCCTGGTGAAACTGGAACATTGTCTTCAACACCCTGGTGAAAACGGAAACATTGCCTCAACACCGAGGTGCAACGGAAACATTATCTCTCACACCATGGTGAAACTGGAACATTCTCTCCAACACCATGGTGAAACTGAAACATGGTATTTGCTATTTTATTTTGGCTTTGGTACTGCTTGGATTTCCCAAGATGTCGGTGACATGATGTTTCCATATATGTTTAGTGAACGAATTAAGAACTGCTCCTTGCAAAAGTGGTATCTTTCTCTAGATGTTCCTTTGATCTCTTTCTATAAGTCTCATAAATCTGTACTGATCTGTGAAATGCTTATCATTGAATATAAGCAATAAGTGCAAGCGTCTGTTCACATTATTAGATCAGGATGTAGTGCTCTAGGTATCAAATATAATAGACGAAGTATTGCCTCTTGCAATGATGACATCGTGTAATGTAAGCATTGTAAAAGTATTGAGGATGAAATTCATATTGTCTATGTTTGTAAAGATGAGATGTGAGTCTATCAACCAGCTCTGGGCTATATTCCAAAGCCATGCAGTTGAGATGTGAGTCTATCAACCAGCTCTGGGCTATATTCCAAAGCCATGCAGTTGAGATGTGAGTCTATCAACCAGCTCTCGGCTACATTCACAATTCCATGTTTTGTCGCCTGTCGCTCTTTAGTTTTTGTTCGCACAATTGCTGATAGCCCCAGATAGCCCCTGAATACATATAGGTTTGACAGTAATATATACACCCATTTAAATTCAAAAGGACCTCCAGTGAGGCGTGCAATAAATCTAGGCCAGCTTCATTTCAGGCTTCAGGGAGGGCTATGCAGTACGGAAAACAAAGTAGGTCACAGGATACATCTCTGTCGGCATCCACTTTTTCAGGCAGCGCTTGTCTTCTTCACACAGTCACTTGATGCGCTGCTTTGTAAAGCCGCGTGATACATACATTATGCCGTTATTAACAAGCGCCTAATATCACAGTCATAAGTCAGATAATTTATTGTCAACACCCAATCGGTTTGACTTTTGCTATTTACAACCACTAAACGATAGGATAAGCACTTCATTTTCATCACTGGCTCGGTAATGAATAATTAGGCAATGCTGTTTAATTACCACCATGTCACTGTAATGCCACAAAATGTATCCGACAGCAGCTGCATCCGTGTGTGCTGGACTCTGACGAGTAATCTACTGATGATGACATCTACAGGTTGTTAAGTTTGAGTGAGTGAGTGAGTTAATATTTAACGTCACATCGGCAATCTTGCAGCCATATCGTGACGAGAACAGTCTTGAAAAGAGGAATTTATATATATAGTAAACAACCTGTCAACGAAGGACAGTAAAACAACTAGAGTATCACAATAATAAATAAAACTAGCTTGGAAAGTTAAAACTAACATCACTATTCACACAATACCATAAAAACAGGCTCTATAGATCGCCAACAACTGAAGGTAGATCACCATACTAGGGACCATGGGGACTTACATTACTTTTGCTACCTGCATAGACCCTAGCTGGATTTACACCATCCCCTCAGCTGCTGGAGATTGAATGCAAGATTAGCCACAAATTAAAATGACAGAAATACTACAGCTACAAAAAAATGGAAAATTAAATTTGACCTCAAATGTTTTGGGACTTACGTACCTTCTCAGGAGGACAATTATTTTACGGTACTTCAACCCCCTTCGAGGATACAGCCACTAACGATCTCAGTTACTAATTCAACTTCCAATCATAAAATGTTTAGATATTTACAAGTCAGAAAACAAATCTAATTCTTTTAAAAATGCAAAAATTAAATGAGAACTTACGTTACTAAAAAGGTCCATCATAGTTCTTGATTTGAAATAATTGTCCCTTGTGATGGAATATTCAACACAGTCAAGCAAGACTATATTTTCTAGCTGAATGCCAGCAGCAGAAAGGAAAGGTTTCACTCTTATTCCAAGAGGTGGAACAAGAGAAGACTGCTTGTTATACAAATCCTCATACAAAGGATTAAAGACACAGTTATAGGCAGGGTTTGATTTGTTGGAACACAATTTTGTTACATACTGTAAAGTTAATTTTATACGGCGTTGATGAAGACATGGTTCATCAGCCTCGACATAGAGGCTGTCGACAGGTGATGTTCGAAAAGAGCCATGACAAAGTCTCAAACCTTGATGGTGAACAGAATCTAAAAGTTTTAGGTTGCTTTTGCAGGCTCCACCATATATAATGGAACCATAATCAAGTTTCGAACGGATCAATGATCGATAAAGTTGTAAGAGGGTAGCTTGATCCCCTCCCCACTTAGAATGTGAAACAACTTTCAACAAGTCAAGTGCCTTCAGGCATTTAGTTTTGAGGGATTTGATATGTGGTAGAAACGTTAAATGTGAGTCAAAAATTAAACCCAAGAACTTGGCCTCCTTTACAACTGTAATGGGAGTTTCATTGAGAAACAGTTCAGGGTCTTTATGCGGCTTATACTTTCTACAAAAATGTATACAATTAGTCTTGGTTTTAGAAAATTTGAAACCGTTTTCAAGACACCATTTATTAATCTTGTTTAAACACAACTGCAGTTGCCGCTCAATGGTATGCATATTTTTCCCACGACAAGAAATATTATAATCATCCACAAATAACGATCCATCAATTGAATCGTTTAAAACTTTTGATAAACTGTTTATCTTAACACTAAACAATGTTACTGACAAAATACTGCCTTGTGGAACACCCTGATCCTGACTGTAATGATCAGACAGGGTAGACCCCACTCGGACTTGAAATTGTCTGTCTTCTAAAAACTGTGATATAAAAAGGGGTAAACGACCCCTCAAACCAAAATCATGGAGATCTTTCAAAATGCCATACTTCCATGTCGTATCATATGCCTTTTCAAGATCGAAAAAAATCGATACAGCATGTTGTTTATTAAGCATGGAATGTTTGATGAAAGACTCTAAGCGTACCAAATGATCGATGGTACTACGATTTTTCCGGAAACCACATTGAATGTCAGTGATAAGGTTGTTGGTTTCCAGGTACCAAACTAGACGATTATTAACCATACCTTCCATTGTCTTGCAAACACAGTTAGTTAAAGAAATTGGTCTGTAATTAGATGGATCTGTATGATCCCGGCCAGGTTTAGGAATAGGAATGATTATGGCATTGCGCCATGATGGTGGGAAATTACCAGAAGTCCAGATTCTGTCAAAGATATTCAGTAATGTTTCTAAACACGAGTCAGGTAGATGTTTAAGGAGCTGATAATGAATATTATCGGCTCCTGAAGCAGTGTCATGGGCTTGCCCAAGTGCAGTATGGAGCTCATGAATTGAAAAGAATTCATTATAATCCTCTCCATTATCTGAACTAAAATTAATTGACTTTTTCTCTTGCTGATTTTTAAACTTCTGAAAGGTTGGTGGATAATTGGATGAGGAGGAATGTTTAGCTAATGTTTCACCTATCTTGTTAGCAATATCAGATTTTTCTTTTAAAAATTGTCTCCCTCTTTAAGATGGTGTACACTACATTTGGAACCTTTACCTTTAATCTTCTTCACCATATTCCATACCTTAGAAATAGGTGTTCGTGAGGTTATTTTGGAAACATAGTTTTGCCATGACTCTCGTTTATGCTGTTTAAATGTACGACGAGCCTTGGCGTTTGAAATTTTAAATTGGTTTAAATTATGGACTGTTGGATGCCGACGAAAATATTTTTCTGCCTTTTTTCTAGCTTTTCGAGCTTGTTTGCAGTCAATGGTAAACCATGGTTTACGAATGTGTGGAACCATAGAGGATTTGGGAATACAATCATCAGCAATCATATTTAATTCACCAGAAAACAGCTGAATAGGATCAGACGCATTTAAAAAGATTTCGGGTTTTAATCTGTTTGTGCATAAGGTCTCAAATAAAGACCAATCTGCCTTGTTAAAGTTCCACCTAGACGACGGTGCAGCATCACTTGGGTGTATGGCTGTGAGTATAATGGGAAAATGATCACTTCCACAAAGATCATCGTGGACTGACCATTCAAATTCATAGTATAAGCTGGTATCCGCAACTGTTAAATCTAGAGAGGAGTATGAGCCAGTTGCAGGGTGAAGATATGTGTTAGAATTATCATTGAAAATACATAAATCAGAATTGGTGAAGAAATCCTCAAGAATCTTTCCTTTTGTGTTGGTGTTATTGCTACCCCAAAGCGGATTATGACCATTTAAATCTCCCATGATAATGCAAGGTTTTGGGAGTTGATCATAAAGCATCTGAAGATCAGATTGCTGCAGAGACGATGATGGCGGAATATACAATGAACACAATGTGACAACAATATGCAGAGTAACACGCACTGCAACTGCCTGAAGAGGGGTATTGAGAGGAACAGTGCTGTGGATAGTTCCATGATTCACCAAAATAGCAGACCCCCCAGTAGCCTTAGCACCTGGAGGGGAGAAACAGTTGTAGGCATTATAGTGCCTTAAATCAAAATTATCTGTGGATTTGAGGTATGTTTCCTGTAAACATATTGCTGATGGTTTAAAGTCTTGAATTAAAAGCTGTAAATCATTAAAATTATTCCGTATGCCTCTACAGTTCCACTGTAGTATATTTTGAGAACTCATGGAGGTTCTACAGGAGATCTGGGACAGTTTCTACTCCGCTCACTAATCTGCGGAGTGATATCCATGTGTAAAGGCTCAAATGGATTATGAACCTCCACAGGGACCGTCAAAGGCACTGGGACCTCAACATGTTTCAGAGTTCTTGATTCTTTCTTTTTTAACGACTTTCTTTCTTTTTTCGTTAAACGTTCTGTAATTTTGTTGCTGGTTGGGACTCAGCAGATTGGGACACAGCAGGTGTCTCCGTCACAGGCTTCGGAGATGTCTCGGTCTGAGTCTCTGATGTAGATTCACCAGAAATGGTATACAATTTTATTTGTTTGTTCAACACCCAGGATATTGCAGTCTGGCAGCCATTATCCACTTTGTGAGCACTGGAAGACACGGCTGCAGAGTAAGATTTTGCGGAAGGAGTTACAGTTGAAAGATCTGCTACAAGTTTTTTTGCTTCTGAAAAAGAGATGTTGTTTGAGTACTTGATTTTATTTATTTTGACTTCTCTCTCAAATTTTGGACACATCTTCGAAGATGACATGTGCTTACCATGGCAATTTGCACACTTGACTTCATTTGTGCAATCAGAGGCGTCATGCTGTTCACTACAACGGAAGCACACTGAAGCATTCTTACAGAACCTGGCACCATGTCCAAATTGCTGACATTTGAAGCAACGAAGTGGATTAGGGATAAATATATCCACTCCAAGGTTGAAATATCCAGCTTTGATAGAATCTGGAAGTTTAGAGAGAGCAAATGTCAAAAGGTAAGTATTTGTAGAAACAATTTTATCATGATCTTTCCTTGTAAAACGTTTAACAGAAATAACACCTTGCGATTTGAGTTCTGCAACAATGTCATCCTCTGACATGTCAGACAGGCATTTTGAGCGATCCCGGACAATGCCTTTACAAGTGTTTAGTGACTTGTGTGCAGAGACAGTGACCTCAGAATCAGCAAAGTAGTGAGCAGTAAGCAAGTTCACAGACTGCTGTTTCGTGGCACATTCGACCAGCAGACAACCACTACGAAGACGAGTGACATTTTTCACAGTACCACAAATACCCTCAATAGATTTTGAAATAACAAACGGATTGATCTTCAGTGGTGTACCGTTAGTTCCCTCCACAACCAGAAATCGTGGCCAGGAATTAGGGTTAACTTCAGGACATTCATCATCTGACGATGAAATTGTGTCTGTTTCTACGTGTCTTCGTTTATTTGTAGAACGAGAACCAGCATATTGTAGGTGTGCCATGTTGTAAAGAAGTAAATTCGACATCCCCGCTCCCCACCCGCCATCGAGTGTCAACAAGGACGACATAGCAGTGGAAACCAAACTGCAACACCAGGGTTACAGGGATGTTATACTCCAGCAATTGGGACATGAAAAGCTATGAAAATAAAAAGAATAAATGTCAGGCTGGTTCTGTCCATGACATCATTCCCAAGAACCACAGATTTCAGAGGCCCATATTACCAGATTGGCCCATGAGCCACCGCCTTCTGGCATAGGACTCTAGGCAATGTAATACATCAATATATGTTTGTACATTTCAAATCAAAAGGACCAATACCCAATAAGTCAAGATATATGTGTACATTTCAGATCAAAAGGACCAATACCCAATAAGTTAAAAGTGCAAAAATAAATTCTATGCACAGGGCTTGGCGTGACCAGCCGATTGATGGAACCGGGCCAGTTCTACCACCCGTCTAGGTGAAGTCAGGGCCAAAGTGGTGTGTTAGGCAATAGGAACACGGTTGCAGGCTCCTATTGCCCTCAACCACCAGGATCCCTTCCTCCACCGACACAGGGCCGCAACCCACGGCTAACGGGTTGGTGGACCAAATATCCCCCCGGGTCCACTACGGGGGTGTGGGCGAGCTCTTAGCGCTACCAAGCACCCACCACGAGGAGGTGGCTCGCCACGGGTGCCTTGTTAAGTTTGACCTCACCTACTTTGCATATGCATAGCCAGAGAGGTCAAATGGCACAAATGGCTGGTCGAGTTAACTTCATTAAATAGGGAAGCAGAGATTGTTATTATTGTTGCGTTCGAGCTTAACATGCATACACGGATTCGTCACAAATTTTTCTCGGGAAAACAACTCTTCTGCAAAAACAACCATTTCATGTTTTAACTGAATTGTAATTGAATTGACATTTCGGACATTGTTGACGATTTCTCACACGGCAACCTTGTCTCGGCTGTTGGGACATGTTACCAAGGCGCACCCCTTCACTATAATAGACCAAACTAGTTGTAACACGTTCACGCAATGAATTAGTATTCACTTGAACAGGTCAGGCTGAACAACATGTAGCTTGAATATTTTCAGGTTCATTCACTGGTGTACACAGCTTCACCGTTAGACTTGCTGAGTTCACGGAGATGGATGTCAGACTATTTTTTCATTTCCTTGGATGGATGTTAGGTAAGAACAACCTTTCAACCTTTGTGCAGGTATCGCTTTGAACAGTATGTATGTCATACCGGGGATTGTTAGATTAGTTCAAAAAGTTGACAGATGTCTCGAATTCGCCAAGTAAAGTATGCTACTTTGCTCCAAGACTGCTCTTAATCCTGAGCCTATGGCTGTATTGTAATTCTCTACTTCAAAGAGGCGAGGGTAGATAAGCGGAAAGTACAACCCCGGTATGTTATGCATTATTTTTTTAGCGAAAGTATGATTTATTTGTACGTTAGAGACTTCTGTTATACAACAGGACCAATACGAACAATTGGAGAGAATGTAGGCTTCTGAACAACATAGATCCTGGTACTGTAAAGGTAGATAACTGATAAGTTAAAGCTAGCATTATGTGTCAGAATTAATTTGAATGTTTAAGATATAAGGCGGCTACTACTTTTTCATGATGATGTTTTCCATATCTCGTCATACAACACGTTACACCACACCTCCTTGTTTCCTTGTAAGCCTTGAACTGTGTCATGTTTTCTTTCCGTGTCCTACTATTCTTGATGTTATGCTGTTGTTTCATGTCTCTTGTGTTACCAATCTCCCTGACCTGATGTTATGCTGTTGTTTCATGTCTCTTGTGTATCCCCGTGTTTCCGATCTCCTTACACACGACGTTATGTTGGTGGCCCATGAATATTCTGTGTCCTTATCGGTGCTTTGGTATGCCCCTACTTTTGTGAATCTCAGACAGTATTCCCGTTTCTATCGCTGCTCTATTATTTCTGTCTACTGCGATGATGTTCTGTTGTTTCACCCCTACTGTCTGTCGCTGATGATGTCCTGTTGTTTAACGCCTACTGTCTACCCGCGATGTCCTATTTTTTAGCGTCTCCTATCCAGCCCTGCTGATGTCCTTTTTATAATATCTATTGTCTGTTAATGATGATGTTCTGTTGTTTAACGTCCCCTGTCTGTCCGTGATGATGTCATTTTGTTTCACATCTGCTTTCCTTGCCCTATGTCGTGTTGATCCAGAAATATATTTTCCTGATAGCAGTTCTAATTTTACAGCAGAACGGCTCATAAATATTCACAGACACACAAAACATACTCAATATAGCATATATTCAGACGTTACGACATCCATTTTCAATAGAAAATATTGAATTATATAATGATCATGCTACTGACCAATACGACATCGCCATCTGTTACCCAGCCACGATGGCTTTTCTCGTTACACAATGGCCGATCTTGCTGCCAAAGCAGCACTCAACACATCTGCTTCTTATGCCATGTTGGCACCCGTGGCGAGCCACCTCCTCGTGGTGGGTGCTGGGTAATGCCAAGAGCTCGCCGACACCCCCGTAGTGGACCCGGGGGGATATTTGGTCCACGAACCTGTTTGCCGTGGGTTGCGGCCCTGTGTCGGTGGAGGACGGGAGTCTGGGGGTTGAGAGCACTGGGGACCTGTGACCGCGTTCCCTTTGCTCAACACACCCCTTCGACCCTTACTTCACCTAGACGGGAGGTTGAATGGGCCTGGTTCAACCAATCGGCTGGTCATGCCAAGCCCTGTGTATGGACTCTTTACATGTCAATGCACAAATCGTATGTGGAATTGTTTGATTTCGGACTTGGACTTATTATTACAGTGCAATGAATTGGAATTGGAAAAATGTATTTAAACTTTGCCTAGAGTCTTATGCCAGAAGGCGGTGGCTCATGGGCCAATCTGGTGGATTAGTTATTTATAATTCTTCCACTAGAGTATATCATCTGAGTATCCTTGGTGCTGCAAGTCGGAGGCCCACTTGTTTTTAGCATTGTCCTTGTGATACTCCGTGGTGGGTGGGGAGCTCAGATGATGAACCATACTAAATTACCCATGGCTTACACAACCTCCCTAAAAAGAAACAAACGTCACCTTGACTATGATGATCATGATGACCCTCGACCGTCCAGCTCAATCGAATATTGGCCACGATTTCTCGTTATGGAAACTCTTGACAAATCACCTATTAAATTAAATCCTTTTGCAGTATCAAAAGGTGTACATGGTATTGCGGGTGAGGTCAGAAATGTCAGGCGATTACGTTCAGGCTCTCTCCGTATAGAGTGTAATCGGAAACAACAATCCACCAACCTGATGTCTACCGAGTTGTTCGTTGGAGTTCCGGTCTCCATTTCCCCTCACAGGACGCTGAATACGAGCAAAGGGATTGTCAGAGACAGAGATCGACTGTTTTCTGATATGTCAGAACTTGATATAGCGGCAGAAATGAAAGAGCAAGGAATGATTTTTGTCAAAAGATTTACAACACGAATAAACTCTGAAACAAAACCTACTAATACTTATCTTTTCCATTTTTCTTCACCAACCATTCCAAAATCAGTAAGAGCACGATATTGCAATCTCAGTGTTGATACCTATATTCCCAATCCACTGAGAGATTTCAAATGTCAAAAGTATTGACACGGTGTCACTACATGTACTAACTCGGTAACATGCGGTCATTGCAGTGAGAAAACTCATGTTACTGAGGATTGCAATAACAACATTAAAAATGTGCAAACTGCTCTGGGTCACATTCATCTTTCTCGAAACAATGTCCCATCTGGATTCAACAAATGGAAATAAACAAAATTAAGTTCACGCAATATGTTAGTTTTGCTGATGCCAAGAAACTTGTTCTTTCCCCAAAAGACCAGACCACTTCTTTTGCCTCAGTTACGAGAATACCCTCTGCCGCCAGTCACTAAGCAACTGTATCCACTTCGTCAATGGAGTGCCAAACTGATCTGACATGGGTGGATACAGAGAAACCTGAAATATACACACCCAACCAGTCGACCCAGACCGCTAAATCACTTCCAAAAACACTTGCTCCATTTCAATCAAGGTCATCTTCTCAAGAACAATCGTCCTCATCATCACAGCCTATGCCTAAGCCTCAATCACAAAATAATGGGAAAGATATTACCAAAGATAAAATCAAAACCAAAAATGACATACAAAAATGTCAAAGTAGCAGAACCTCCAAAGGTTCAAATGACACGATCAAACTTTTTAATAAATTTGGATCCTTAGAAGACATGGATGTGTCCGAAAACATCCAAAGTAGGGACATAGCTTGTCGCCCTCTAGGAAATCAAGGGGTAGATCCCCAATAAATCCCCCAAAGAAATAGTTTCTTCATATATTATTCAGTGGAATTGCAGGGGCCTAACGACTAATCTTAATGAGCTTCACCTATTAGTCCAAAACTTTACACCATCAGCATTCTGCTTGCAAAAAACGTATCTAAAGCAGACAAATACTCTTAATTTACGTCAATATAATGCATATCATCACTTTTCCCCGCCTGGTGATAGAGTCACTGGAGGATCTTCAATCCTTGTAAGACATTACGTTATTAACAGTCCTGTAAAACTAAAAACTAATCTTCAAGCCATTGCAGTGCGAATGACTTTGAACATTACGCTTACTTTATGTTCATTGTACATTCCGCCATCATCAACTCTTATGCAGGCTGATCTACAAACTCTCTACGATCAATTACCCAAACCATGTATACTCATGAGTGATTTAAATGGGCACAACCCACTTTGGGGTGGTGTAATCACGAACACTAAAGGTCAGCTTCTGGAGGATTTCATTTCAAATAATAATTTATGTATATATAATGATGGTACCAATACATATTTACATCCTGGCACAGGAACATATACAGCTCTTGATTTGTCATTAACTGACTCCAACTTACTAAATGAATTCGAATGGTCAGTCCACAATGACCTCTGTGGAAGTGATCAGTGTCCTACTATACTGAAATCTGTAACACCATCTGATGTTCCTCCATCATCAAGATGGAATTTTAAAAAGACTGACTGGCCTTTATATGAAACGTTGTGTGCTGCCAGGCTTCAACCTGTATATTTTATTGATGTTCCTGACGCTATCAAAAGGTTTTCTGAAGAACTAAAATCTATAGCTGATGAATGTATACCAAAGTCCTCTGCAGTTCCACACATAAGAAAACCATGGTTCAACGACGACTGCAAACAAGCTAGGAAGGCAAGGAAAAACGCAGAACATTATTTCCGTCGCCATCCCATGGTGCATAATTTAAATAAATTTAAAATTTTAAATGCTAAAGCACGGCGTACTTTTAAACAAAATAGACGCCAATCTTGGCAAAAGTATGTATCCAAAATAAATTCTCGGACACCCATGTCCAAGGTATGGAACATGATCCAGAAAATCAAAGGTAAAGGTACTAAATCTACTGTCCATCATCTTAAACATGGAGATCAATTGCTTACTGATAAAACAGATATTGCTAATAAACTAGGTGACACCCTTTCTAAACATTCTTCCTCTTCAAATTATGTACCAAAATTCCAGCAATATCAAAAACAAGAAGAAAAGAAAACTATTAATTTCAATTCTGATAATGGGGAAGATTATAATGAAACGTTTTCTATTCATGAACTCCATACTGCTCTTCATCAAGCTCATGACACTGCTACAGGAGCTGATAACATACATTATCAACTCCTGAAGCACTTACCAGAATCCTGCCTAGAAACACTCCTAAATATTTTTGATGATATTTGGACATCGGGTAACTTTCCTTCTTCATGGCGTGATGCTATAGTGGTACCAATACCTAAGCCTGGACGTGATCATACGGATCCATCCAATTATCGTCCGATTTCGCTAACTAGCTGTGTTTGCAAGACCATGGAACGCATGATAAATAATCAACTTGTTTGGTACTTGGAAACAAATAACCTTATAACTGATATACAATGTGGTTTCCGCAGAAACAAAAGTACTGTCGATCACTTAGTGCGTTTAGAATCATTTGTTAAAAATGCACTAATTAATAAACAACATGCTGTGTCTATCTTTTTTGATCTCGAAAAAGCATATGACACAACCTGGAAATATGGTATTCCACAAGGCAGGATCAGGGTGTTCCACAAGGCAGTATTTTGTCTGTCACACTTTTTAGCATAAAGATAAATAGTTTATCAAAAGTTTTAAACGATTCAGTTGATGGATCGTTATTTGTGGATGATTTTAATATTTCTTGTCGTGGTAAAAATATGCATACTATTGAACGGCAACTGCAGCTTTGTTTAAACAAAATAAATAAATGGTGTCTTGAAAACGGCTTTAAATTTTCTAAATCCAAAACTAATTGTATACATTTTTGCAGAACATATAAACCACATAAGGACCTTGAACTATCTCTAGATGGCACTCCCATCAAAGTTGTAAAGGAGGCCAAGTTCTTGGGCCTAATCTTTGACTCCCATTTAACATTTCTGCCTCATATCAAGTTCCTTAAAACTAAATGCCTGAAGGCGCTTGACTTGTTGAAAGTTGTTTCCAACTCAAAGTGGGGAGGGGATCAAGCATCCCTCTTGCACCTATATCGATCACTCGTACGTTCGAAACTCGATTATGGCTCCATCGTATATGGTGGAGCCTGCAAAAGCAACCTGAAACGTCTTGATTCTGTCCACCATCAAGGCTTAAGACTTTGTCATGGGTCTTTCAGAACTTCACCTATTGATAGTCTCTACGTTGAGGCCGATAAACCATCTCTTACTCAACGTCGTATAAAATTGTCTTTACAATACATTACTAAATTATATTCTAATGAATCTAACCCTGCCTTTAACTGTGTGTTCAATTCCCTTTATGAGGATTTGTATAACAAAAAATCTTCTCTTGTTCCACCTCTTGGGCACAGAATTAAACCATTTATTTCTTCTGCCGGTATTGAGCTGGAAGGTATATCACCTTCCCGTCTTCTTTCTTCTCCTCCTTGGCAATTGGTTAGGCCACAAGTTGACCTAACATTAACATCATTTAAAAAATGAGAAACAAATGACTTACAATATAAACAAGAATATCATCAATTAAAACATAAATATAGCAATTACAAACCCTTATTTACAGATGGATTCAAGGACGGTGGCGCAGTGGCTTGTGCCACTGTCATTGGATCCATAACAATATCTTCTAGATTACCAGATAATAGTTCTATTTTTACAGCAGAAGCTAAAGCCATCTTAACAGCTCTTAAATGTATTCAAAGACACCCTAAACGTAAACAATATATAATCTATTCCGATTCTCTTTCTTGCCTTCAGGCTATTAAACATATTTCTTGTAAACATCCACTTTTAATTGAAATTATTGAATTGTATAATACTCTTGCTACTGGCCAATACGACATCGACTTCTGTTGGTTACCTAGCCACGTGGGCATTTCTGGTAACGCAATGACCGATCTTGCTGCCAAGGCAGCACTCAACAAATCTGTGACACCACTTCTTATTCCCTACACTGATTATAAAGCTAACATTAGATCTTATATCCGTGATCTGATGCAGAAGAAGTGGGACACCCAAGTGGGTATAAATAAATTACATGAGATAAAACCTTACATTGGTTATACCCACTTGGGTTGTCAGTCCAGATTTGAAGAGGTCATACTACGACGATGTCGTACTGGCCACACTAGATATACTCATGCGTACCTGTTAAAAGGTGAGGATCCTCCATTTTGTATCCCTTGTGATGAGAGAGTTACAGTCAAGCATATTCTGCTTGACTGTGTTGAATTCTCCATCACAAGGGATAGATATTTCAATGTCAGAACCATCAAGGATCTTTTTACCACTGTTGCTTCTCATTTAGTTATTGGTTTTTTAAAAGAAATTGATTTTTTGGCTGAATTTTGAGTAATATGTTCTGTAAATAGATGTATTTATAAATCATTGGTAGCTTAGATTAGTAATTTGTATTGTTAGTGGCTGTACCATCAAAGGGGGTTGAAGTATTGTAAAATTATTGTCCTCCTGAGAGGGTACGTAAGTCCCAAAACATTGGATGTAAATTTAAGTTTACCAGGTTTTTAATCGTAGTATTCTTGTCATTTTAAATTTGGCTAGCATTTCGTACACTCACCAGCAGCTGAAGGGATGGTGTAAATCCAACTAGGGTCCATGCAGGTAGCAAAGGTACTGTAAGTCCCCATGGTCCCTAGTATGGTGATCTACCTTCTGTTGTTGGCGATTTATAGCCCGTGTTTTATAATGTATTGTCTTCTTTAATTACAATGGTTTACTTTTTCATGCTGGTTTTATATTCATGTCTGTGATATTCTAGTGTTTTTGCTGTCCTTTGTTGACAGGTTTTTACATGACACATATATTCCATTTCAGTGTTAAGTTCCCGTCACGATATGGCTGAAATATTGCCGATGTGACGTTAAATGTTAACTCACTCACACACTCACTCTTATGCCATGCTCTGATTATTAAGCTAACATGAGATCTTATATCCGTGATCTGATACAAAAGAAGTGGGACATCCATATAGGTATGAATAAATTTCATGAAATACAACCCTACTTGGACTGTTGGTCCATATCTAAAGAGGTCATTATGCGACAATGTCGGATTGGTCACAGCAGGTATACACATGAATATTTATTGAAAGTTGAGGATCCTCCATTTTGCATCCAGCGTGATGGAAGAATCACGATCAAGCATGTCCTACCTGAACGTATAGATTTGTCAATAATTATATTTTTAAATTGTGACTAAATTTTCCCACTATCGCCAGGCCCTGCTCTGGTCCATGCATTTAGCAATAGTACTCTAAGTCCCCATGAAAGTCCCTAGTATAGTGATCTACCCTCATTTGCTGGCGATCACTAGTCATTTTTAATGTTGTAATGTCCAAATAGTATATAATGTGTAAGTTATGTTCTAGTTTTATAACTCTTACTGTGATAAACTAGTTGTTTTACTATCATTCGGTGACAGATTTATAAAATAACATGATAAAGACTTTAGTTTTAGTCACGGTATGGCGGAAATATTGCTAAAGTAACTCATTCACATTGTATTGTCCTGTTGGGTGGTTTACCCCTGTTTATCCCCGATACTGTTCTTTTATCAGCCTCTGCAGCTTGCAAACCTAAACAAAGCCTGGTTGCGGATTTGTTTCGTAATTACGTCAAACGTGCTGAACCCCTTGTACGCCTCTTCGAGGTGGGCCTAGATAGGGGAATATCATGTTCCCTGAACCAGCCACACATCACCCAGTTAGGACTGACTGTGTTACAGACAGCCAAGAGAAAAGTTCAAATCACTTCTGCAGCCGAGCCAGTAGTCACACCAACCTTACTGGAGATGGGACTTGCCCCAGGGGAAGCTACAGAACCCGGCCAAGAATACCTTTGTCAAATCACCTGAAAACCACATTACTAGAGCGTGCGAGAGCGACAGGAAGGCCTGGTAAAGCACGTATCAATGGCAAGTCGCCTAAGCTGCATTGGTACAACGTCATGTCCATGTATGCAAAATCTCAGAGATCAATTCCGGTGTCTTACAAATCTCACACCCCGTGAGCCAGTACACCAACAACTTGTGACCCAGAACTTCTTATGAATGTCCGCGTCAGTATCTTTCCTCTGCCTGATGGAAACTCTTCCGACAAAGAGCCAGATGGCCCCGAAATTTTGGACCTCACCCTTCCTCTGCTTCAGTTGCAGACCTTTCCAAAATCATGTTTACATTTTGTTCAGTTGTTAATCAGAAATGTCTGATTTGCCTTTAGAAAAACGGAGGCCACTTAAACACTAAACGTGTCTATTCCCAAAAATGAAATTGATTTACTTAATGAAATTATATCTCTTAACCTTTCTGCGGACTGTTCATTGCATGAAGTAAATTGCTGTGTCTATGCTGCCGCTCGAACCTTGGAGGAACTTCATACAGTTTCTAAAGAAAAAACATCAAATGATAGCAACAAAAGGCCAAAGAAAAAACTCTTTCTTGTAAAACTTACTGGAACAAGAAGAAATATTTCCTGATTAAAATTTTGCCTTAATAAGATCGTCAGGGAATCCCATGTGCAGAAGACAAAACCAGTTTGGAGGAAATTAATATTCCTTCAGTCCATGGCTTTATATGCTTGTCCCTAGATGCTTTGGGTTTTCTGCTCAACAGGGAGGATGTTTGCCATCCCGGACCTCCTCAGCACAGATCCACATTGCTGCTTATTCATCTCCCTTTCATGGATGACATCGAACTCCTTGCCAAAGGAGATACCAATTTGAAAGAAGAGGTTCTCCTGGTCGAGTCCTTTTCTAATGATATTGGCATGACATTTGAACTCAACAATTATAATACTCTCCCTTTGAAACGTGACAAGTTAACTAATGATAGGTCAGTCAAGTTACAAGAGGGAGGGGGAGGTTATTGAGCATCTTGTGGAAGATCAAGCCTACACATATCTTCGAAAGCAAGTTCCAGACAAGCTCCTGATTGTCCAGATTCAATACAAAGTATCAATCTTGCTAAAAACGTGGAATTCAGAGGTGAATGCTTGAAACAAGGTCAATAAGTTTTCTGTGCCAGTCCTCTTTTCTGTTCCTTTTGAGTAGTTGATTGGATTGGGGTTTGATTAATGTGGAGACTCTTCATGATAGAATTTACTGTGTACTTTTGCACATATATATTTACATATATTTGTCTGATGATCCTCTGGTAATGCATGTCAAGAAAGCAATGATTTTCCACGCCAATGTTGTTGGACATAATCTGAAATTTGAGACTCATTTTGTCATGTACTGGTGGTCGGTACAGTGATGGGAGTAAACAAGGTCAAGTAATTCATCAAGTCCGAGTCGGTCTCTTGTGGAGAAACTTTCTGAGAAGCCATTGCATCATGTGTACATGCGGTGTGTGAAACAGAATAACAATCCTCCCAACACCTTTGCCAGGATGAAGTCGGCTGGTTTCAAATGTGAAACTTAGGGCTTCCGTTTTGGTGCTCAGGACCGGCCACGTCCCACTCACAGTCGCCAAAATGTGATTCTGATGCAGAAGGCTGCAGTGTTTTGGAGTCTACATGTACTCCTGCAAGTTCCTGGTGGAATTAACTGGGCAATGTTCCCTGGAAGAAGTCTGGGCTGCATGCAGAAGAAGCGAGTGCCGTGAACTGATTATTAACCCTACCAGCCTGACAATGCCAAGATCACCCTAACCCTCTCTTCCATCTTTATCTGTAAAACATAACAATAATTCCCTTGTATTGCACTAAATTTCCAGGCCAGGTCTGTTTAAAGCAGTAGACGAAAGTTATTGGATAAACAAAACGGATTTAAGAGACCTTTTGAAGGATTGAACAGAGTCAACAGATCTGATGTCCATTGGGATGGGTTTCCAGAGCTGAGGAGCATATAAAAGCAAGGCATTTTCAGCGAGTTGAGTAGATGTTGATGGGGTGGAGAGTTGTTGCTTAGTTGAGAATCTGAGAGTTCTTGTGGGCTGGTACAGACTAAGAAGGTCTTTGAGATACTGTTTGCTGAGTGCGTGAGAAGAAGACGATTGAATGGGATACGATGCTAAACAGGGAGCCAGTGGAGTTGGCTTAGGATGGGTGTTTCGTCTGTTTATCCCTGATCCTGTTGTGTTGTCAGCCTCTGCAGCTTGCAATCCCAAACAACGCCTGGTTGCGGACCTGTTCAGAAATTACGAAAAACGTGTTGAACCCTTTGGTCCTAACACCATCCTGGATGTGGAGATGGATCTCAGTCTTGTCCAGATATCTGACGTCGTAAGTGTATCTGACCAGAGTTGTTCCTTCACGTTGTATAATAGAATGGGTTCAACGCAAGATTCACACGCTAAACTTGTATTCTGCAATAGCTATAAACGCACTATTTACTGGTTCAATAAATTTGCACTTTTACAGTGATATTAATAGGTTCAAGAGAAAGAGAGTTGTGCTCACATTACATATTTAATACCTCCAGAGAAATAGTGGATATGTATATTATATATGGAATATATCAAGGGAAGTAGTGATATTTTTACGTTAAATAGTGAATAGTAATATGAAAATAAACAATAATCATATGTTTGCCTTCGAAATTGAACATTTCAAGAATAAATAGTAATACCTTTACGATAAATATGGCACAGTTAAAGAGAAATCGTGAAATGTTTTTGTTGAAATGGACCAGTTTATCTGCTTACCTTATATTTGGAATAGTGCAAGTGAACAAATGATTGTTTACAGTTTATATTGAGTGGTAAATAGTGATTTCGTTACATATTATAGAGTTGAACCAGAATTGCGTTACGTTCATGGTTGCCTTTTACCTTGTTCTGTACAGTTGTGTCCGGACAACATGACTTTATACTTAATTCTATTTCCGGTACATCGTTACTGAGTTACTGAATTTGATTTCTTGTCCTTGCTTTACGTCGGTTCATTTTTAAATACGGAGTGTTACGAACTGTTGATCTCATTATCCCTTATCAATTATTGTAGGATGAGGTAAAACAAGTGCTGACTACAAACTGCTGGATAAATTTGGTACGTATGCGTTAGTTCGGTTTTAAGGCTGTTTAGAACAGTATTCAAGTTGTATGATAACGTACCACTTTCGTATGAGAGTAATCTGATTAAATGATGCAGGCGGTGGACTTCAAACTATTTCTTTGTATGTACCTGAAACAGAGCATTCACATATAGGTACACATCACCAGCTTCTGGTTTAAAGTAACAACTGAAACTAGTAAATTTCCCCAAATTTTTATAACATTATGAAATTTACATCATTTTTCCAGAATGTTCATTTCGGCTTACCAAAAGCCATCAAAACTATTCTTCAAAACGCCGCCCTTTCCTATATTTGGCAGTCTCGAAAGTTCCCTAACATCCACTGGTGGAAACGTCATGTGAAAATTTCATTGACTGACCAGTTCAATGAATCATGGTATTCAAAATTAATATGGAAAGCATTACATTACAATTTGTAAAAAACAATGTTATTTGTGACGAAGTTCATGGTATTGTATTATGTACACATCTTAATGTTGAATGTAAGAAGATAGATACTTCTATTGGATTTTTGCTATAATCCACATATGGACAAACGTATCTCACTTATGAAATCAGATCATAAACCACTCCGATTGAAGCTACATATCACGTTTAGCTAAAACCGTTCTTAGTCATGTCTAAAACAGTATATCCTCTCATATGTTACTATATTATAATCCATTCAACACACACTGGTTCCAGAAAAGGCAGCCGTTGATTTGCACAACGTTAATGTTTCGTGCATTTTACTGTGATATACAAACGCCGTTTCATTTGAAAATGCACGTCACATCTACTCCACAGGCAGGCCAAATGCATTGAGATGTGCACATTTGGATTATTGCCGATGATCCTGGTTGCAACAAGTACGTCTTTGATAATGTGTCTCTTGAATATTCTTTATTGGTGTTTGCTACCGTACCTTAATGTGTTTCTGCAGATTTAAGAATTGTTGTGCAAACCAGACTTAAGAAACAGTAAAACGTAAATCAAGGTATATTTTGTAATATTTTCCTAGCATTGGATAGATGCAGGGTTAGCATGGCAACCAGAAAAATACGAGAACGTGACCGACATGCGGATCCCGGCTGATGCCATATGGACGCCTGACCTGAGACTAAAAAACGCGTGAGTACCTCCTGATGTCAATTATAACATGTAATATGATGAAAGTACTTTAGACATTGATCATCTTGGACGTGCATATGTATCCTGAAAATAACAGAACGGTTTGAAATAATGTTAGTAGTATCACTATCAACGACACGTATGTCATTTGTCATTACATCAATACCACCGTCTTGTGTATGTGTAGGTGTGTGTGCGTGTGTGTGTGTGTGTGTGTGTGTGAGAGAGAGAGAGAAAGAGAGAGAGAGAGGTAGAGAGAAAGAGAGGTTGAATGGATGATGCTCTCATTAATTTTGAAATACATGTTTGATATGTCTGAACACATTACACAGTACATAAAGTTGACAACTTGTATAAAACCTTATTTAAGCTGCATCTTTAGACAGCACAGACAGCGAATGGGACTTCGCCCAGGACACGCTGCCTAGCCAAACTCACCAAGAACTTTCCCTGCAATGTGTAGACTCTCCAACACTGGAAACGGGCATGGCCATGTTCAGGGTCGTACCATGGATGGATTTCGGAATCACAGCAACAAGCATGGTGAAGATGGTCGTATCAGCAGCGAGTCATGCAATGTCACGTCTTTTAAGATATGCTGTTTGTGCCAAGGAAGGGCACCGGCAGACAAGGTGTTGAACACTGTCTGTGAATTCGTTGCAAAGACAAGATTTCATATTGATATTTTGTTTAAGAGTCCCATTTTGGCGATTGCAAGTGGGAAGTGACTAGTGCAGGGCAGCACTAAGACCAGCCGATTTAGTCCAGGTGGAGGAGTCGTTTGGATTGCTATTCTGTTCAGAACACGATAAAACGGTTTCTGAGAAAGCCTCTCCATGCATGACACAAATGAGTCTGGTCAGACTTGGTGAATTACTTCTCCTGGTTTACTCCCATCGCTGTACCGTCGAGCAGTACATCGCCATCAACAAAATCAACCTCAAATTTCCGATTGTGTCCAACAGCCTTGATACACTTTTTGCTGTGGAATTCCTTGCTTCCATCATGAGCCGTGCCATGCATCACCAGATAATCTTACGGTAAATAAATATGTGCAAAGGTACACAATAAAATTAGTCCTGAGCAGCAGAACGGAAACCCTGAGTTTCACATCTGAAACCAGCCGACTTTGCTGTTCTGTTCCACACACTGCATGTTCACAAGATGCTTCCCAGAAACCCTCTCCACATCAGACCGACTCTAGGCAGACTAGATGAAGGACTTCACCTGGTTTACTCCCATCTTGACATGCGCCACCAGAGGACTGTCAAACACCCTGTGACTATTTTGTACTGTGCATTCAAACATTTGACAGACCGGACTGTTTTGGGACCAGTCAAAGTCTCCATCCTTGGGGAGAAGCATTGTACGATCTTTGCAGAACATTGGCTTAGCATCACCCACCTGTGTCCACGACAGTATTGAAACAGTGAAGTAATGGTGTTGGGACACAGAATACTGGTTTTGAATGCCATCATGCCGAGGAAATGGATTAGATTTCCACTCTTTATAACAATTCAGGTAGATGAACAGGTAACGACCCAGTTACTTTCTCAGCCATTACATCGTCTAAATCACTGACCTATGGTGCCGAAGGTTTACAGCCGCTGGATACAATAGTTTATTTTGTTCGATGAATTTGTTCTTTTCACATTTTATCTTTCTGTCAGTCACGACTTTTATCTGTGCTGTAGGGGACTTGGCAATTTGCAGGAATACCTGTTCTTTTGTCGTTTTGTATTGTATTGTATTGTTTTGGCATCTATGACGTAACCAGTGAAAAATGTGAGTTACACACACACACACACACACACACACACACACACGCTCGCACGCACACACGCAACACGCACACATGTTTTATTGATCATAAAGGAATGCATGAATCTAGAAGATGGATTATCAAAAGGTTTCTTTAACACTGTTTAAAGTCTTTTGAAGTGTATGCATTTTATACTCAAAGTGTTTAATAATTTGCATTCACTTCTGGTGCAGAGCGGAAGAATACAATCAAATATCGTCAAGCGGACAAATCAACGCCGTCCTGCGGTCAAGCGGAAACGTATTTGTGTCCTACCAAGTCATCTTGAAGATTTCGTGTGAAATCAACGTCGCATCCTTTCCCATGGATCAACAAGAATGTCGGATGCTGTTTGAGACGTGGACATACCAAGGCGATCGACTCAATATCTCAAATGGTGAACCAGGGGTAGCACAGTTAAATGAATATCTTCCCAGTGCAGAATGGGAAATGATCTCATTTGATAAGGACAGGTGGGTCCTTTATTACTCGTGTTGCCCGGAGCCCTATATTACATTACTGTACATAGTGACCCTGAGACGCCGGTCCTGGCTCAAAGATTGAGACCAGAAATTATCCATGCGGTTTTACTACATGTGTAACGGGAATGAGTGAGTATAGTTTTACGCCCTTTTTACCAATATTAGTTGTTAGCAACACTATTCCAGGGAGCAGAAAAAAATGGGCTTCTGTGGGGAATTGAACTGTGGTCTTGAGGTCTTGACGATTGGGTGGTACAACCTTTTCCCGCCAAAGTACACTACATTGACACACCACACATATACTACATGCATACCACAATTGTGCTACATTAAGCTATATCTACACTACACGTTACGAGTGTGACTGGTTCTCCGATGTTGAAAAAACCCCAAAGATATACCATTTGTTTCTAGAACTCATACTGACAAGATTTTATGTGCCCATCAAATGTACCTGATCGGGGGTTTTCTCATGCAGGTCGGTACTACGCGATGAATATCATCATTGTGTCTCTGAGTATTTGTCTGGCTGTGTTCACTCTGAATATTCATCACCGAGGGATGAGAGGACACAAGCTGCCACGATTTGTCAAAAGAGTGTGTTTCGGTTTCCTGGCAAGGATCCTGCTCATCAAAATTGACCTGCCAGAGACAACCGATGAGAATATGGTATGTTTGATGTACACTCTTCGAAAACGTAAGCTATGATCACGATATGGGCTGTTACTAAGTCCTGAGTACTTATTTTTCGCGGCATTTACTGCACAGTTTTCACACAAAGACTCTAATTGCTTCTATAAGTATCTATTTGTCGCGTCACACACAATTCACAGACAGTGTCCAACACCTTGAACAATTTTCACAGGCTCTGCTTCCTGCTGATGACAAGGCTATGGACGAAGGCAGACCAACACCCACCATGACGGAGGGACAGCCAAGTGGAGGGAATAACGTAGTGGATGTTCTCAACCGACTGCTCCACACAGTAGAGAAGGCCACGGATCTACACAAGAAGATGATCACAACACAAGACGCCCTTGACGAAGCTACATATGAATGGAAACAGCTGGGCATAGTTCTTGAACGCGCTCTGATGATCACATTTCTTGTCATCACTCTTTGTACTACATTTATAATGTTCTTATAGACTCACCGCTGGCTAAACCATTTGATTTTCAGTGAGTGAGTGAGTGAGTGAGTTTAGTTTTACGCCACGCTCAGCAATATTCCAGACAATCCAGTGATCAACAACACGAGCATCTATCTGAGCTATTGGGAACCGATGGCATGTGTGAACCAAGCCAGCGGCACTGACCACCCGACCCGTTAGTCGCCTCTTGAGACATAGGCACATTTTATTGCAAGCATGGGCTGTTGAAGGCCTAAACTACCCCGGACCTTCAGGGGTCTGTTTGCTTATCAGACAGCAGACCAAGGTAAAATACTTGTAAGTGTAGAACAAAGAGGTAGCCTCGTGGTTTAAATGTTTGCTAATCAGACAGTACTCCCAGCTGCTATGTCTGCAATGGGTAGAACCAAGAGGTGACACTGAGGTTAAAACTGTCTGTGCATCAGGCTGCAGGTTTGCTTGTATTCCACATATGGGTCTTTATCTACTGTGATCTTCTATTCTCCAGATTAGGCTAACGGTTAAAGTGTTCATTCATCAGGTCACAAATCTGACTCTCACCACAACTCGTACAGTCTCGATGATAGCAAAATGTTGGGCATTTTTCAATGATTATCCACACGTAGAATTATTACACTTGGATCGTTGTTGAGCAATCAATCCCACAACCCATAATAAGAGGAGAGATCCGCATGTAGCCGTCCTGTGAATAGGTGGTAACTCTTGGTTTACCACTTCGAATGTACCTTGGTTCAAATTGAGGCGGTGCCGATCTCTGCATGTTGTGTTAGATGACAGTCAGTTGTTTAAACATATTGATTGTGAATAATACATTAGACAATATCGTTGCATGTCTGCATGCTGTGTTATGTGACAGTTAATTTTGTTAACATATTGGTAGGGATGAATACGCCAGACAATACTAGTGTATCTCTGCACGTTGTGTTATGCGGCAGTTAATTTGTTTAACATATTGCTAGTGATAGTTAAAAATACGCCAGACAATATCAGTATGTCTCTGCGTGTTCTTTAAGTGACTGTTCATTGTTTTAACATATTGGCAGTGAATAATACGTCAGACAATATCAGCACATCTCTGCATTGTGTGTTTTGTGACAGTTAATTGCTGAAAAACATATTGGTAGCGAATAATACGTCAGACAATATGAGTAGATATTATATTTGTCCGTGTTTTGTTGTATAAGAGTTAATTGTTAAGAATATTGGTAGTGAATAATAGGCCAGGCAATATAAGTACATATCTGCATGTTGTTTATTTGACAGTTAATTGTTTTAACATATTAGTAGTGAAATATACGTTAGAAAATATTAGTTTTATCTCTTCATGTTGTGTTACATGACATTTAATTGTTATAAACATATTGAGTAGTATAGGGAATGACAGTTCTAAAACACTTTCAAGAAAAGTCTCTACAAAGCCTTATTTACTAAATAAGGCTTTGGTTGGGCCCTTAGCTCTTGCTATTATTACCCCTACTACAAAAAAGTTGGCGTGCCTATGTCACGTTTACCGTGTGTTGGTAGGAGGTAACACTGTGCCGTACGGTACGATCAATAATTCTTCTCTTACAAACCCCCTACACGGCCCATCCCTCAAGTAGTACAAGTTAGGTTCGTCGGCTTTCATATCCACTTTATCTATGTTGTAAGTTTTGACTGACCATATAGGATCGGTGGCCCGCTTACGGCTATCACCCTCGTGTTCCCCCGGCTGGTATAGATACCTCACTAGGGCCCTATCTGGATCCCACTTTTTTTAAAAAAAAGTCTCTACAACGCCTTATTTACTAACTAAGGCTTTGGTTGGGCCGCTACTATTACCCCTACTACAAAAAGTTGGCGGTCTATGTCACGTTTATATCAATGAAACAGTTTAACGTGAACCGCCTACGATCACTTTGGTGTTCGTAATAAAGGCTTGCTGGGCTTTTTGTATCCCCTGTTCTATGTACTTTTTTTTCTCGTCCTCGCTGATAGCAGACTTATGAGACTTGGATCGAATATCTTGTTTCATTCCATTATATTTTGTGAGTTCAGAGAGGATTGAACGAAACTCCTCTTCT
The DNA here is from genome assembly GCF_037392515.1 of Haliotis asinina. Taxonomy (NCBI): domain Eukaryota; kingdom Metazoa; phylum Mollusca; class Gastropoda; order Lepetellida; family Haliotidae; genus Haliotis; species Haliotis asinina. The sequence goes on along the minus strand of NC_090290.1, from coordinate 9,649,351 downwards.
GAGATCTTACTATCAGAGAGTGCCGTGGAAATACGCTCACTCACTGTGTTGAGCTTTGCTTTGGCCAGAACCCTGATCTCGTCGTGTTTCAATGCCTTACGATGCAGTCTGCGTGATACTAACTTAAGCGCCAACCCTGCCAACCCTGCCACCCCTGCCGTTATTTCAATACCTAGCACTATAGGTGCAGCCACGATGGTAGCCAACAATCCAGCACCTGCCGCCCCTAGTCCCATGCTGGTTGCCATAAGGGTAGTGTCAGCCCCATCCACGATATTGAAAGCTCTATTGTACTTCTTACATAGTGCTTTCCGCGTGTCACGGTCTTGTTCTAGTTGACGTTTCACATCACATAACTGCCTCAAGCGGAACCCATCTACGGTTTCCAGCGTCTTCGCTACTTCCTCTACGACTGGGTACAGACCCATCCTATAATATATATTTTGAAAGATATTTTAATTGGGTTTCAGTTAAAAGTCTATTAATGAATTTGAAGTCTACAAGATCTAGACTTCTACTCAGGGTAATAGGTGAGAGGCTAATAGAATTTCCTGTTGTAATAAAAACCCCACTGAGGCTTATTAAGCGGTTTATAGAACCCGTGGTATCCTGTTGTATAACAATACGACAATATTTGCGTAAGTGTTCGGTTTGCCAGTGTATTGACACCCCGGGTAAAATTTGGTGTCCTCTTGGGGTGTTTTCCTTGTCTAAATAAAAGAAGACTTCTATGATGAGTGTGAAAGGGGAGAATATTCTATCAAGATATATACTATAATCGCTATTGCTAAATGTTAATTTATTTTTTACTCTAGACTTTAACCTATTTTTTTCGATACTCATAATTATCATGTATAATTCACTCTCCGGAATGAAATCCCCGGCCCAGATACCGTTGTTCCTAATCTTAGAGACCAACTCCTCTTTTAATGTGATATAAGGTGAGGTGAGTGTTAAGTTGATCAGCCATTTGGGCTCTTTAAAATCTGATAACGACACCCGTCTGTACACGTTGTCTTTGAAGTGCAGGATATATAAGGCGTCTTCCTCACCAGGCTGATCGAATCCCTCCGTATCTCCTAGGTCGTTAAGCGTAGTGTTGGGACGATGACTGGTCATTGTTATACTATTTACGATATAATTTCCAACTGGTTTTTTGATAATAGTTCAGGGGTGAACTTCATACCCATGAAGTGTATGTTGGCAGGCAGGAAGATATTGGTTAGTGATATCTTGTTTTCCACGATCACGTTGACCCCCTGCAGACTGGTGTTGGAGTTGGAACCCACCCGCACGTAAACATTGCAAACTTGATACTGATGTTGTTTACCCCACCCGAGTTTGATCCCCTTCACGATCTCGACATCATTCCCCGATGGTTCCCCTAGGTAGACTTTGATGATCAGTGTTGAGTTTGCCGGTAGACTCTCTAGTATAGTGACCACGCCTTCGAATTCAGACACCAACTGCAATTTCACGTTTTGTATGGTCGGTTTACTCGATAGCATGTGGGCTGCTATAGTGTTGACTGGGCTGACGACTATGCTACGTCTCTGAGTTGGGACGTAAGCCACGAGCAGGGTTCCATTGTTCACGACTTTGTTTAGGTGGTTGTCTTTGTTATCCGTGAACACGTAGGGAGAGACGAGTCTAATATTGAGAAACCAGTCGTCGTTATCGGGTAACAACACCCACTTGTCATCTTCGGTGAAGACGAGCATATATGGCTTGTTTCGGGCGACGGTAGTGCCCTCAACATCGTCTAAGTCGAACAGTTTACCCCCGAACGATGGGTATATTATCCAGTTATCACCGGTGTTGACAAGGGCGTACTTAGAGTTGACTGTTGCTCTTGTGGTATCTACTATATCACTTAGGGTTCCACCGGAGACTTCAACGCGTTTGTAAATGTTGTTTTTCAGTTGCAAGGCGTACGATTTACCATCTACTCCGGGAGCGTCGAAACCGCGCGTGTCTCCGAGGTCGGAGATCCCGATATTGACGCATTTTTTTCACTCCGGGCCCTTGTGCGCTGGTCATTTTACATGAAGCATTAAGCTGAGGTATCCTATATTTACAGGATTATGATTTATATCTAACACCGATATTATCAGCTCAGATATGTTGCCCTGGGTTAATCTCTTATACTGCCGTGGTGAAAACGACTCGGTTCTACCGTCGTTGTATTTCTCAGTTTTCACCGGCACTGCTCTCAGTATAGTGGAAGGGTGACCTCCTTGAATGTTGTACGTTGTGCTCACCTGACCGAGATGAATGTACAGCTCTCGGTACGGTACTAGATCGGGTAACTTCGTGCCTGTGACGGTTGTTGTTGGTTTTATCTCGTCAGGAGACATACCGAGTATCCTCGCTAATGGTCGGCCGAGTCTCAAGGAGGTTCTTCCGTTGTTGATTAACACCACTGTGCCGTTTGAGTCGTTCATCTTGAGTTCGGCTCCCAGGGGTTTGAAGACCTCGTCGTTTAGAGAGCACACGCTGTAGTAGCCGTCAGTTATCTGACTGCGAGCCCCACTGACGAACAGCTTATTGTTGCTGGCGTTGATGTTAGTCCATTGCGGTAGGTAGGTGATATCGCAGAGTGCGACTTCGAGTTGACCTGACGTGTTATCGATCGCGTGCGTCAGCTGAACGGCCTCACCGCTCGTTATTCCTGGAAGTGTTATGTACATATTATAATATATAATTTATATATTATAATATGGATTTAGCACACTTGAAAATCGTGGTGGAAGGTAGTACGGGGTTTAAGACAACCTTTATTAATATCTTTGAAAACTATATCGTGTCCGTTAATAACGCGCAGGCGGTGGCAAACTGGAATCAAAACCCAATGCAGTTTTGGCAGAACCAACTCAACTTTGCTGTGTGGTGTGCGACGACAGGGTCGGGTGTGACACCAGACTACGGTATAGACGAACTGAGTAAGGCGGTCATTTTGTTTCATATTTATTATCAAACGAGACGAATATTGAAGGAAATAAGTGCTCCTCTTCCCCAAGATAAAGCGTGGAGTATGACGAATAACCCCTATGATAAACGCGCTTATGAACGTGTTTGTGGGGAGTTTGAGATTCCAACGAATAAAGACTTTCGCCTTCCTGGTGTGAACCATGGTCTCGGTATAGTTCTCGTGTACTTCTACAGGTCTGGAACATATTATGCCGGTTCTAAAGATGGTTCATACAACCCAAGCAAACATACATTTACAGGTCCCACAACGAATGAAAAGGTCCATGTCAGCTTTATAAAGCAAACCAATCCTGATGCAGCCACAGCCTGGACTAAAATGATCTCAAAAACATCGAAAGAATTCACTCGTGCTGGTACAATACGCTTGAACGACTCGATTCGAACGTACGTGTGGGCGCTGTTGGGTGCGCAGTCGATGACGCGTTCCAACATCCTAGGTAAGGGAACTGCTTACGACGCTCAGAAACAGTTCGTTTCCAACGTTGAGGATGCTATCAATTCTCCAGTTGATCTACCGCGGGCCATCGACCGTTACCAAAACGTGTTAGAATACGCCAGATCGAAAGTCAATTACGTGTTCGGCGTGGGGCTGATATGCAACTGAGAGTAAAAAAAGTGGTGGGTTATAACAACAAAATAGTCATAGCCACGGCGGATCAAAAGTTGGGTATCAACCCCGATAATAACGCCCCCTATATCCCACACATCCCACCACGTGAAACGGGTATAGTGGCGCCACCCCCGGAGTCTAAAGTTCATGTGCCCCCCACACACCCCCATATGCATGTGGGGGTACCCCCCTATCAGCAGCATATTGATAATAAAACGGCCCTAGTGGTTGGTGGGGTAGTTTTAGGACTTATTTGGTTAAAAATTTCTTAGCCGCTACGTACACCAGACCCGCCACGGCGACGATGGCTGCCCACAGGTTTTGACTGAACCACATGGCAGTTTTAGCCAGAGCGCCCAATAACCACGAGACGATGCTACCCAGGATGCCGGGAAGGGCTTCGGCGGCTTTACCAGCCAGTTTAGCTAGGCGTTCCCCGAGTTTTTTTATCCAGTCTTTAACACCGCCGCCAGGTGTGGGAGTTCCGCCGCCGGCAGGTCCCACAGTACCCCCTGTCAGTGACACCACCAGGGTTGATATGATGAAACCCAATGCAGTCAGAATGCTGGCGATGGTGATCCTTTGCTCCCGGAACAATATCCGAATCCTGTCTGCTAACGTGGTGTCTCGGTGGAAGACTTGATTGATGGTTTCCCGTATACGGCTGACCTGGGATCGAAGCTTTTCTTTGAAGGAGGATGCTGTCTCCAGCCAGACCTTCTTTTCCTCTTCCAAATCACGTATTCGTTTCTCGATGGGGGTTTTCAGAGCCTCGTCCTCAGTTTCACCGAGTTTTTTCCTTTCATAGGCGATGTGGTCGTCTATCTCACTCATTTTGGCCGTGCTTTTCCAGAGATGACCACGAATGGTTTGCATTAACAGGTCCAACCCCCGCAGTTCCCGAAAGGTATTTTTGAGCCCCGGGAAGGGTTCGTTCTCGTAGTCGGCCAACACCTGTTCAATATCATAAGTCATGTTTTGATCCGATGGGGCGTCCCTGATGCCTTCCAGACTTTGAACTAACTTCGGAGGAATCTTAGGTCGCGCGCCACCGTAATATTCTAAGCCTAGTTTATCGCGGATAAAGTCAATCCCATATTTTCTGGCCAATGTTGATAAGGCAAGCGGTTCTCACTTGCGATTTGTCACGAGATCGGCATCCGGGTGAGCCTTCAAACGCAGCGTTTTATTGATGATGGTAAAATCGGAATAGTACCTTCCCGGTGCCTTGATGTTGTCTCTCTTTTCAACTGCATTGTAATAACCGTCGACTGCGCCCTTAATGAGTTCGGCCCTTTTCTTCGATAATGAGGTCTCAACTGCGTCGACAGCCGGCTGTAGGTAAGTACTGAATGAGGTCTCCTGGTCATCATCGAATGCCTGGGCACTATCGCCCGACATATCCGTCATATCTATGTCTTCATCCATTAGTATTAAAAATATATTTCATTTATATAACAATGTACGGTAGAAAATTAGATCCTTTCAGAAGATTGAGAGAGCCATTAGGAGCCAGAGCCGTGCGCCAGTCGGTGACCATCACCAACAATCCCAGCAAGATAGACCAGAATCAAACTCTGCTGGTTTGATTTCCAAACCTTGGTGAGAATGACCTCATTGTACCAGGCACTGTTCGAGTGGCGTTCAATATCACGTTGACCTCCGACAAAGACAAACGCGAGCTAGTGCGGAACGTGGGTCGAGCTATCATCAAGAAAACGACCGTCAAGATCAGCGGTAACGAGGTGCTGAGCATCGACGACAGCGACGTGTTTCACTGCTACGGGGATCTCTGGAAAAGCGAGGGAGAACGAGTCAATGACGTGTACCAGGGTATCAGCAAATCAACCCGGTCGCGCATAGGGTATGCCTTCACGCAAGACCAGCTAGACAAGCTATCGGACGGTGAAAAGGCCATCGCTCGAGCATACGGGAATCGATTCTGCGTGCCGCTCGACTTCGAGTTGCTCACGGGACACGCGCCGTTTTACCAGGCCGCGCTGAGTGATAGGCTTGAATACGAGCTCACGTTTAACGACTATAGCAAAGTAGTGCGTACGCCGAACGGTGATGAGGCCAGTTATACCATAGACAACATCTCTCTGGAGTTCGACATGGTCACTAGCCCGGAGCTGGCCAGGTAGGTTTGAAGCCAGTACTCTGGGAAGATGGCTATCCTGTACGATCGCGTACTGAGGCATAGATCAGTCGTGCGAGATAAGAGCGACACTGTGTGGAATATCAACCTGAACGTGCCGGCGCGATCGATGAAAGGTATCCTGGTCGTCCCAGTGGAGGATTACGAGCCATTCCGGAGGGACAGCGAGAAGTTTTTCAACCCCGAGATTGAAAAGGTGGAAGTGACCATCGAGGGCGTGCCCAACCAGCTGTTCAGTCATGGTATGAGACCACACCAGCAGTGGGATGAGATAAAAAAGCTACCAGTGGGGGATTATATAACAAAGGACCTGGACCTAGGCTCCGTGCAGATCGGTGAATACCTGACCACCAAGTACGCCCTATGGTTGGACATGCGATCCACGGATGATGATAAACTGCACGGTAGCGGGCGCCGTATAGATAACGGCAGCGAAGGGATAACCATCCAGATTACTAAGAAGGCTCAACCCGCTGGTAAGTTGAAATTATATCTGTACATTATTATGGACGCGCAACTTAATATAGGCAATGGGAGATTCGTGCAAGCCATCTACTAGTGGGGGAGACCCCCACACCCCCCGGGGGTACCCACAACTACCCACTGACCCACACTGCGCCATAGTGTGCGGGCAGACTGGCTGTGGGAAGACCGTTTTCGTGTTGGATATGTTGGAGGGTTCGATAACATCGTTATCATGTGCCCTACTCTGAGCATGAATAAAACGTACGCGCGACCTTGGGTTATGACGGACCCGGACGTACACAAAATCGACCCTGGAACACGCCTGCAGGACTGGTTGAAAGCTCTTCACGAGAAATTTAAAGGGGAACCGACGCTGTTCATACTGGACGACTGCAGCGCTAATCGCGAGATAGCTAAAAAGAGAGACATGCTATCGTACCTGGCCTTCTCCGGCCGGCATGCAAATCACAGCGTCTGGGTGCTAACGCAGAAGTTCAACTCGGTGTTGAAAGACCTCAGGGAGCAGACGCGATGGGTGGCCTTATTTCACTGCAAGGACAGGGATTCGTTCGAGGAGTGTTTGAGAGAGAACGATGTGATGAGCAAATTAGAACGGGAACGTGTGAAGAAACAGCTCGCTGAAACTAAACACGCTAAGCTCGTGCTAAAGACCGACCAACCAGTAGCATATATAGTATGCTAAGCAAAGCTAAGCAAAGCTAAGCAAAGCTAAGCAAAGCTAAGCAAAGCTATGATATTTGAAGTATTTGTCGTGTGCAACTTAACTTTCATTTCTCTGTGTTTTGTCTGCATCGGGTATTATATAGTTAAAACTAAATCTTACTTGTTATATTATAAGATGGAGTGTGAGGAATTGCTCGAACAGTTGGTGGTCTCCCCCACGCCGCCGGCAGACCCCACTGATGATAAGCGAGAGAAACTGGTGGCATTGGCTGTTGGCGGCAAAGCCAAACATTACTTTGGAGACTACACTCCGGATAAAATTCACAAAATGTCAGCCGAAGAAATCGATAAGCTGTACGCTAGATACGAGTCCCGACTCGGAGCAGAAATGACAAAGACAATAGGATCGGCTATGACCCAGATATACACCGGTATTGTATCATACTTCCTTCCCATTCCACCAGAGCGCCGACTTTACCTGTGGGAGGACCTCGAGAAAGACCCTTTTATCGAACACGCCGTGAGTTCTATCAGCTGCGGGCTATACCACAAATATGGTATGTTGTTGGCTCCAGTGACGGCGGCGATTATCACGGCAAAACATTGTCAATTTGAGAGAAAGAATAATAATAATAGTATAGATGGATGCTGCACAGGAAACCCCAGTGGGGGAACTGAGGGAAACCCCTCCCGAGGTGACGGTGGAGACCCCTTCACAGGAACCAGTGAGGGAAGTGACCCCAGTGGGGGTACCCCCAACAGTAACCAGACAGAAGAATCCTAAGAGAGTAGCTGCCGGTAAAAAACGATGGTGTAACCAACATAAAGTGGCCAACCCAACCCGACTGTTGTTGGCTGTAGGCGTAACTGCTGCCTTGGCTATCTCGTGGTTATACGTGGGGGTACCCTCCCACAGTGAGCCCCCACCCAACAGTGAGCCCCCCACCCCCACAGTCGACCCGCATATCATGTTATAATTTTAATATTTTATATCATATACATAATGTCTGAGGGGAAAACGTTCGTCAACGACGCATACCACGCCACAGTGGTCGCCAGTCTAGCAGTAGGGTACGCTCGGTTGACTAAAATGGTGCTTAAACAACCAACTATCAAGCTAGATTTCAACCTGCAGGATATGAGTATGCTCATAATGAACCTTGGTATGGCGATGGCCACAAAAGACGTCCTAGTAAAACAAGGGATAATACCTGATAATATAATGAAATAAATATAGGGATGGCCACGATAGCTATGATGGTCGGTGGGGCGTTAGTGAATGCCCTGGCATTTTCCGGGAGTAATTTCCTCTTCTCGAAACTACGAGATGATCACGCGGCTGAAATACAGGAAGAAAGGAAGCGGCACGATCTCGCTACTGAGAACTTACAAAAGGCACAGGCCGAGTACGCTAAAAAACGCCTCCAGAGGATCGATTTTATTAACGAACAACTCCAGCGTGAAAACCATGCCGTTCAAACATTCAACGATGTCGATGAAGCAATGAAAGAATACTACCTACTAACTGGTAAACGATTGGAACCGCTCAATAAACCCACACTCGCTCAGTACTACACACCATCCAAGGGACAAATGAATCGTGAACTGGGCTTCATAGTGTTGGGTATAGCAGCTACTGCGTTGGTTGCTAAGCAATTAAATTAAAATACCTATATAAGTAAACATGAGACCCGCTCCATACCGATGCGAATACATACTTATGGGGAAGACAGAGGCCTGTGGTAGGAAATGCAGGAATCAGGGGTTCTGTTGTTTCCATATGGGAAGTCCTAACTACACGTGTTGTGTGTGTGGTATCGGGGTTAAAGGGCACTACTGTCTATGTAAAGCTCACGGAGCGAACGTAGTCAGACATCAACTCATCTACGAGAATAAAAAAGGCTACATAAAAGAACGTAGGCGACTGCTCAAGATAGACTCCAATATATCCAACAGTGCGTGAAACAGCCACTTAAGGGTTACCTCCCTTTACTGTGAACCAATTAGACATTGGTTCTCTTAGGTGTAAACACTATGACTACTGTGCGCGAGCTGAAGCGGGTCGCAAAACAGAGAGGTGTGATCGGGTATTCTCGAATGCGGAAGTCAGCATTGTTGAGATTACTAGGTTTAGAAGCCCCTCCTACGGTAACACAATTAAAAGCTCAAGCAAAACAGCTTGGATACACGGGTTATTCAAACCTGGGGAGAGCTGGGTTAACCGCATTGTTATCACATGCCCCCGTAGCACGTCCCACTGTAAAACAACTGAAAGCCGAGGCACACGATTTGGGTTTAGGCGGGTATTCCCGTATGAGAAAACCACAGCTTGTAGAATTATTACGACAGAATAGAGCTATTGACCTACAGTTCGTGCGCACTGAGCGCGCTGTAGGCAACTATTTGAGAGGTTGGCGCATGCACGTTGATAGAAACATAGACATTACAGATATCAAGCCTCTGATAGCTGATAAGGTCAACCAGGAACTAAATAACCTAGGAAGTATCAAGTTTCAGATCACAGTGAAAATGTCGCTCGATAAGCAGGTTGGGAGTACCACTGAGTATGTTCAGCCTTACTTCCGAGGTCAACAAGAGGTCGTCACACATACAGAGACCATTGACGCATCAATCGATACCAGTTTTCAGCAGATACGAGAATACCTAGAACGCTACACACACTTGGGGTCCGGGTGGGCTGTAGATAAAATCGATAATGTCTATCTAGACATAGCTAACTACGTGCCGTTCAGAGGCGGGTCATACCTAGCCTTGCCTCCCTACTATAGGAACAAACATGCCATAGTAAACGTTAAGAATAGAGGAAACGATTGCCTGAGGTTAGCTATCAGGTCAGCCTTATTTCCAGCTGACACTAATCCGAACAGGCCTTCTAATTATCCTCAGGATGATGGGCTCAACTGGGATGGTATAGATGAACCCACCCCCATATCCCAGATCACTAAAGTAGAAAAACAGAATAATATGGCTATAAATGTCTTTGGGCACGAAGGTAACAAAACAATAATACACAGGGTCAGCCCGGTGAAGGATCGCCAAGTTATCAATATATTCATGATCCAGCGAGGTGACAAGTATCACTACACGTGGATAAAACATCTCAGCCGGTTGTTGCACGACCAGTCGAAACACGATGGAGAAAAACACTTTTGTGTACGATGCCTACACGGTTTCAGTCGAGCTGATTTATTAGAATCCCACCGGGAGGATTGCCAAGGTGTGGGGCAGACGGCTATACGAGTCGACATGCCTAAGGAAGGTGATAATATCCTAAAATTCAGTAACCACAAGAACCAAATGTCTGTGCCTTATATCATATACGCCGACTTCGAAGCCTTGGTTGTGGGTGGGGATTCCCCCACACCCCCCAGTGGTAGCTTTACCCACAAAACACAAGAGCATAAAGCCTGTGGGTTTGGATACATTGTCGTCCGTTGTGACGGGGAAACGAAAGCTCCGGTAGTGTATAGGGGCCCTGACGCGTCTGAAAGGTTTCTAAAGTGTTTGCAGGAGGAAGAAAAAATTATTAGGAATGCATTGTATAGAATCGCTCCCATGCGTATGACCCGAGTCGACAGACTAGCTCACGCTAGTAGCACTAACTGTCACGTGTGTGACTCACCACTTAACGGTGATTCGGTGAGAGATCACTGCCACATAACTGGTAAGTATAGAGGCGCCGCTCACAGCGCGTGCAACCTCAAGCTTAAAATCAACCCTAAGACAATAAACATCCCCGTTGTCTTTCACAACTTGAGAGGGTACGACTCACACTTGATCATGCAGGCCATCGCGAAAATCGATGGTAATATAACGTGCATCCCCAACAACATGGAGAGATACATCTCCTTCAGCTTAAACGGACTTAGGTTCATTGACTCGTTTCAGTTCCTCCTGTCGTCACTCGACAGTCTGGTCAAGGCCAACAATACCTTCCCTATCACCGATCGATACACAGACGCCGAGACTAGACCCCTGCTTATGAGGAAGGGTGTGTACCCCTATGAGTACATGGATAGTTGGGTCAAGTTCACCGAGACCAGACTACCCCCTATTGACTGCTTTTATAGCAAGCTGAATGAGGCGCCCGTCTCACGAGATGATTACTCGCACGCGACTAACGTATGGAATAAACTGGGTTGTAAGAACCTGGGTGATTATCACGACCTGTACTTGAGGACAGATGTACTGCTGTTAGCCGACGTGTTTGAGACGTTTAGGCGGACGTGTTTCAAGCAGTATAAACTCGACCCCGCATGGTATTACACCAGCCCAGGTCTGTCGTGGGACGCCTTGCTTAAAAAGACCGGAGTTAATTTGGAATTGCTCACAGATTACGACATGCACCTATTCATTGAGAAAGGTTTGCGAGGTGGGATTTCCATGGCATCCAAACGATACGCGAAAGCAAATAATCAATACGTGAAAGGTTACGATCCTAACAAGCCAACCAATCACATTCTCTACCTCGACGCAAACAACCTGTACGGCTGGGCCATGAGCCAGTATCTACCTACAGGGGGATTCGAATGGGTACCCCACGTTGATGTTATGGGGGTTGCACCAGATTCGAACAAAGGGTATATCCTCGAGGTTGACTTAGAGTATACCAAGGAATTACACACATCGCACAACAGCTACCCCCTTGCCCCCGAACGTATGAGGGTTAACCCAGACTGGATGTCTGAGTACCAACATAACTTGTTAGGTGGGCGTGTGACAGACGTTGAAAAACTCGTTCCTAACTTAATGAATAAGACCAAGTACATCGTTCACTATCGCAACCTACAGCTGTACCTGTCGTTGGGTATGAGGCTGACCAAAATACACAGGGTGCTCATGTTCGACCAGAGCCCATGGATGGAGCCCTACATCAGAATGAACACAGACCTACGAAAAAAAGCCACCAGTGATTTTGAGAAAAATCTCTACAAGCTCATGAACAACTCGGTGTTTGGTAAGACTATGGAGAACCTGAGGAAACGCGTGACCGTGAAGCTGGTTCGGTCGAGTGAGGAAGACAAGCTCAGGAGATTGATAGCCAGTCCGGCATTCAACCGTAGTAAGATATTCACAGACAACCTGGTTGCCCTACACATGAAGAAAAGCCACATAAAATTCAACCGGCCTGTTTACGTGGGGATGAGCATCCTCGATTTATCCAAACACCTGATGTACGACTTTTACTACAACGAGCTCAAGAAACAGTACGGCGACAGGTGTGAAGTGCTGTACACTGACACGGATTCCCTGCTGATGGAGATTCGAACCGAGGACGTGTACGAGGACATGAAAAAACACCTCGATTTATACGACACCAGCGACTACCCTAAGACCCATGCCATACACAGTACGGTAAATAAAAAGGTCCTAGGTAAGATGAAGGACGAGTGTGCTGGCACGCCCATAGCCGAGTACATAGGTTTGAGACCTAAGATGTACTCCATACTGAAAGCCGACAATAGTGAGATCCGGAAGGCTAAGGGGGTTAAGAAGTATGTGGTGAAACAACACATCAAACACGCCAGATTCAAGGAAGCCCTGTTCAAGACCCGTACCTTTAGGCATAAAATGAACACACTTAGAAGTGATGGACATAAGATATACGGACTGACTATAAACAAGACGTCCCTGTCGCCTATGGACACGAAACGTTGGATAGCTATTGATGGGATAAACACATACGCGTATGGACATGAAAAAATTTGAGGCTATTTACTACAGCCCGCGTGGGTACTGGAAAGGAGCTAGCACAGTAGATAAGCTAGCTAAAATAGCGCCAGTATCCCCGGAGGAAGCCAAAGCGTGGCTTGAAAAACAAGCCCTGTGGCAGATCTATTTGCCGGCACCACGCTACGTGCCTAGAAGGAGGTTCGGTATTAACATACCTAATAGCGTTCACCAGGCAGACCTACTGTTCCTACCCCACGACAAGAGGTACAAGTATGCCTTAACCGTAGTGGACGTAGCCAGTCGTTACAAGGAAGCCGAACCCTTGACCACGAAAGATTCGGCCCAGGTAGCCAGAGGATTCGAACGCATATACAAACGCAGTCCGCTGACGTGGCCAACAGAGCTGCAAGTTGACCCCGGACGGGAGTTCATGGGTGCCGTGTCACAACTGCTAGCCAAACACGATACAAAGGTCAGGCGTGGCACGGCCGGAGCCCATCGCAGCCAAGCCATAGTTGAGAGATTTAATAGGACTTTGGCTGAGCGCTTGTTCGGCCATCAGTATGCTAGGGAGATGGTCACCCCTGGAAAACGATCGACTGAATGGGTCACGAGGTTACCCAAGGTGGTGTCGGCAATCAACCATGAAGTCACCCGTCTCACCGGTAAGAAACCGGCAGACGCTATCAAACTAAAATCAATAGTTGCAGATTCGGCCGCTCCATTGCGTGGTAAGGAGAAACAGATACCAGATAGGGCCTTAGTGAGGTATCTATACCAGCCGGGGGAACACGAGGGTGATAGCCGTAAGCGAGCCACCGATCCTATATGGTCAGTCAAAACTTACAACATAGATAAAGTGGATATGAAAGCCGACGAACCTAACTTATACTACTTGAGGGATGGGCCGGGTAGGGGGTTTGTAAGAGAAGAATTATTGATCGTACCGTACGGCACAGTGTTACCTCCTACCAACACACGGTAAACGTGACATAGGCACGCCAACTTTTTTGTAGTAGGGGTAATAGTAGCAAGATCTAAGGGCCCAACCAAAGCCTTATTTAGTAAATAAGGCTTTGTAGAGACTTTTCTTGAAAGTGTTTTAGAACTGTCATTCCCTATACTACTTATTGGTACTGATTGTCAATAGCAGTAAGTATATATGAGGAGTTAGTAAAATGTGGAATACAATTGTCAATAGCAGTAAATAATTGAGTTGTAAAATAGCTGTAAATGTTGGATATTCCAATACGTTTACACAGAGACTGTCTGCCATTGGAACCGACAAACACAGCACAAATCTGTAAAAGTCTATTGGTCTAACTTGCATGCCCCGTGAAACAATGTCCACAATTTCCAAAGCTCAGCCTTTCATGAAAAATGCGCAGATCATCACATAAGTGCCAAACAGATATTAGCAATATTTCACTGAGCTATGTATTAGCTTTGACTGTGAGTATTCTTTTTTCTACGAAAACCCACAATCTGATGAACACGTCCTGTCCGAGGTAATTTCATTAATAAAGAGCCTTGGAGATTGACATCTAAAATTTTCCTTCAGGAGAACCTTATATTTTAAGTACGTTATGCCAAATGTTGAACAGCTTGCAAGCTGGCCCAATCAATAAAAAATGAAATGACCATGAAGGGAACTAAGAAGAAATGAACAGTTGCGAAGGCGTTAGTTGACCGTTAGTTGAACAAACTTTGATCGTAGGTGGTCCCATTTTAGTCGTTCAAACAGTTTTCATTTTTTCAATGTAAAATTATTCAGTCTCCATTCAGAAATTTACATACGTAAGAACAAATATGCATGTACACAGCTATTCTTCATTTCACAAGCCACCGAATTTATTTCCGAGGTTAGTCACGACTGTTTTTTTTTCTATTGTTTTCTGTTGTGTATATGTGTAATTGCTGGCCATTCCTTATGTTAGGATATATTGGTATCCCGTAACCCTTCACACCGAATTGTGGCTCCTCACCACTCCTGTCTTGCTGCCAGCCTTGACTTCTCCGACAAAGGAGATAACAGACGAAAGGACATGTTCAATGAATAAAGATTCTAAAGAGATTCTAACATGAAGTGAGTGAGTGAGTTTTACGCCGCACCCAGCAATATTCCACCTATATGGAGGAACGCTCTGTAAATAATCGAGTCTGCACCAGACAATCCAGTGATCAGCAACATGAGCATCAAATTGCACATTTGGAAACTGATGACGTGTGAACCAAGTCAGCAAGTCTGATCAACCGATCCCGTTAGTCGCCTCTTACGACAAGCATAATCGCCTTTTATGGCAAGCATGGGTTGCTGAAGGCCTATTCTACCCCGGGACCTTTACGGGTCTCTAACATGAAGAGTTTCATAACCAAGTGGTATTGTCTTACTCTAACATGCATATATTGGTTACTCTCCTTACACCTCACCGCCTGCTGAAGATATATCTCCGGTGGAAAGTCTATTTTTTGTTACACAAATAAAACCCAAATGTTCCACATTAATTAAACGCCTTTGTTGTTAAATCGAGGCATCAGATCTCTGAGGACTGAGAGAATGATGCCAGCAAATTCAAACTTGAGCCAGTGACAAGTTTACCGAGTTCTCATGAAAACGACGATTTTCCCTACGAACTATTACAGATGCATAGCGTGGCTAGTCTAGTCATACTTATTATCATCCACTGGTTCAGGATGCGCTAATCTCCGTCATACAGTCACTTGATGTAAAGCCATGTGATATTGACAACTTGGTAATAATTGCCAGGGGGTGGTGTGTGTGTGTGTGTGTGTGTGTGTGTGTATGTGTGTGTGTGTGTGTGTGTGTGTGTGTGTGTGTGTGTGTGTGTGTGTGTGTGTGTGTGTGTGTGTGTGTGTGTGTGTGTGTGTGTGTGTGTGTGTGTGTGTGTGTGTGTGTGTGTGTGTGTGTGTGTGTGTGTGTGTGTGTGTGTGTGTGTGTGTGTGTGTGTGTGTGTGTGTGTGTGTGTGTGTGTGTGTGTGTGTGTGTGTGTGTGTGTGTGTGTGTGTGTGTGTGTGTGTGTGTGTGTGTGTGTGTTGATCATGTCCGATAACAGAGCTCAGCAGTCCCGTTCCTCTCTTAATTGTTCCAATATCCTAACCAGTTCTGGGCAGCTTTCTTTGTAGAGGCTCGTATTGATATAATTGTGTTATATATTTTTGCACATATCTGTTTATTGGATGATCCTCTAGCGATGCAAGTGAAGACTCACGATGGCATCAAGGCGTGCAGTGTGTGGAACTGAAGAGCAATCCCACCGACTCCTTTTCCTGGTCTGGGGGCTTTCATTTTGCTGCTCAGGACCAGTCACGTCCCATTCGCACTCACCTAAATGTGATTCTTGAAAGAAAGTATTAACACGAAATGTCAACTGTGTAATGAATTGACAGAGACTGTCCAACGCCATGTTAGTGGATGCCCTTATTTGGCACAAACATCATATCTTAAAAGACAATATGGCGTGAATTCGCTGCTTCTTCTACCGTTTCCGTCATACCTGTGGTCCATCCACAGTACAACCCCAGTCCAGATGCTTTCGAACTTTTGTGGGATAGACACATGTACAGCCTCAGAACAATTCCAGCCAATAAACCGGGTCTTGTGCGTTTTGATAAAACCAATGAATTCATTTATATCGTTGAAGTGTCTGTCCCAGACAGCAAAGTGATTGTCCAGATTTAGGACATTCTAAATATGCGGGCCTCACCATTGAAATGTCTCGCTTGCATCGTAAGTACACTGTCGTCAGACCACTTATTGTTCTCTGGTTTGGGTACATCCCCATCTCTTGGAGTGGACACTCTGTGTCATGCAGAAGGCTGCAGTGTGGGGATGTCTACATATCATCCAGAATGTTCTTGGTGGGTTCAGCTGGTCAGCTTTTCCTGGGAGAAGTCCCATTCCCTGTCCAGGCTGCGTGGGACAAGGGACAAGGGCCATGAGCTGATAATGAGCTTTACCAGCCTGAGACTGTGCCAGGATTATCAGAACCCTCTCTGCTGCATACTGACCATAACCTGTGAAACATAATGATGAAGTTTTGTATCCTGCTAGATTCAAAGTGCTAAAGGAGTAGAAAGGTCTTTAATCGAGATTCAAAAGCGTCAAATAAAGGAGAGAGTTTAGAGGCAGACTGTTCCACTGTTTGGGAGTATATACACAGAATGACTTAACACTAAAGCTTGTGAGGAACTGACAGAAGCTGGAGTTTATCGGAATGCAGTTAAGTTTGGGACTGGTAGTGATTCAGTAGACAGGATATATTTGCTGGAGCCAATCCATTGTAGCACCCGTACGCCAGTCACATAACTTTGAATTTCAGTCAGGCTTCAACAGGAAGCCAGTGTTGTAATTGTAGAACTGGTGAAATGGGCGAGGATTTGGACACTCTTGACACCATCCGTTCTGTAGTGTTCTGTACTTTCTGTGGCCTTTTTATTGATGATTTCTTGAATCCAAAGAGGAGGCAGTTGACATAGTCTATCCATGGAAGAAGGGATTGGACCTTAATATGTAAGGTACATGGCTTTGTTCGATCAAAAGTTTGACGTATGATGCTTGGGTGAAAACTGTCAATGATCTGGAAATCATCAGCAAAAGATAAGAAGGGTATTTCATCGAATGGTGATCCGTGATGTGAGCAAGATGGTTTGTGTAGATGATAAACATCCCAGGGCTGACGACAGAGCCTTGTGGAACACAAGAGTTTAGTCCGATAGAATCTAACTGATCTCTCTCGGTTTTGAAAACCTGTTGTCTTCCCTTTAGGTAGAAATGCAAGGGTGTTGATGAACTGTTGATGAACTACATGTGACTAACAATATCAAATGACGCAGACAGGTGAAGATGAATGAAATGTGACATGTTTCTTGGCATGTGTCTCCCTGAGACAGCAAGTCATTCACGACTCTCAGCAAAATTGTCTGCTGTGATGTACTTTGACTGGAAGCTATCCAGTCAGCTCTTGTCAGACAGATGTGATTCCAGTCATATGTTGGAAGATAGGAAAGAAAGGAAAGATTTGAAACTGGCCGGTAAATCTTCCTATTTTCTGGATCTAGGATAATTTTCTGTGGGAGTGGTCAAATGACATAAAATCATCAGGAAAGGTGCCTTGCTCTAAAGTTCACAATCATTGTATCATTCATATAGCCAGTAACAAAACGTGCAAGCATGGTGGGTACTGGATCCCTAGAGCTTGTATCCCTGTGTCTCCGATCCCCTTACACATGAAGTTAAGCTGTTGTTTATTGATAACTCTTGTGTATCTCTGTGTTTCCGACCTTCTTTCACCTGATGCTATTCTATTGTTTCATGACGACAGTTGTATATCACTGTTTCAGATCTCCTTACACATGATGTTATGCGTCGTTTCTTGATGACTCGTGTGCATAGCCGTTTGTGCCCCAACCTTTCCTTTCTCCGAACGTTTTCTTGAAATTCGTGCATCTCAGACATTTTCCCATTTTATTACATCTCCTGTCTACCCCTAGTGATGCCCTGTTGTTTCACCTCTTTATTATTTCCCTTACGTTTTCCTGTTGTTTCACGTCTCCTGTCTACCCCTGATGATGTCCTGTTGTGTTACGTCTCCTGTCCGGTTTTTCACTTCTCCTGTCTACTCCTGATGACGTCCTGTTCTTTCACGTCTCCTGTCTATCTCTCATGACGTCCTGTTGTTTCATGTATCCCGTATAGTCCTGATGATGTCTTTATCGTTTCACGTCTCCTGTCTACCCCTGATGATGTCCTGTTGTGTTACGTCTCCTGTCCGGTTTTTCACTTCTGTCTACTCCTGATGACGTCCTGTTCTTCCACGTCTCCTGTCTATCTCTCATGACGTCCTGTTGTTTCATGTATCCCGTATAGTCCTGATGATGTCTTTATCGTTTCACGTCTCCTGTCTACCCCTGATGATGTCCTGTTGTTTCAAGTGTGTCTCCCCCGATGACCTCCTCTTGTTTCACGTCTCCCCTGATGATGTCCTGCTGTTTCACGTCTCCTGTCTACCCCTGATGCCGTCCGTTTGTTTTGTGTCTCCTGTCTATCCCTGATAAATGCCTGTTCTTTGATTTGTCCTGTCCACCCCTCATGACGTCCTGTTGTTTGACCTCTCTTCTCTACCTGTGGTAATGTTCTGTTGGTTCGTGTCTCCTGTCTACCCCCTATTGACGTCATTTTGCTTCATGTCTCCTGTCTACCCCTAATGTCGCCATGTTTGACGTGTTCTGGTGATATCCTGTTGTTTCATGTCTCCTGTCCATCGCTGATGACGTTCTGTTGTTTCACACCAGTAGTATTATGTCCGTTCGCAGGTAGTTTAGATTGGGGAAAGATTAAGGAAAATTGCTTTGCTGATTAAAGTCACATGATCACCGTCAGGTTCGACATAGACAGCACAGGTGAAGGGGAATGACAGGTGGTTGTTTTAATGCAGTAAAAAACTTCATAAGAAACCAAAAGCAGTGTGACAGCAAGAAAGTCACCGTCATATGGATACAGACAGCAGGAATCAGACATTTTAGTGTTTACAATCGTCACCTTTAATTCAAAGAGAGTTTCAAACACAGTTTGAATTCAGCATGCGTGACAACTCACGTGTCCCCGTCCTTGCAAATAGCCCATGCTCGGTAGAGCATGTCACTTTTGTGAACCATTCGTAAAGAAAGCGCTGAATCATTCAGTCCTGCCCCGACTGGCATAGTTGAACCTGATGTTGAAATGCACACGTAATACACACGAATCGAAGCATGTTGATATCACATAACACACATGTAACGAAATAAATGTCATCGTGAGAGAGAGAGAGAGAGAGAGAGAGAGAGAGAGAGAGAGAGAGAGAGAGAGAGAGAGAACAATAGAAAGGTAGAAGTTAGGAATAAGTGGGCATACAGAGAGAAGATCTACTATAGCAATTTTGCACTCATCTATCCATGCAGATATGTAATTTGACATCACATGAACGTCCACCTAACCCGATTTCTATGTTGCGTTGCGCATGTGCCAATGTTCCTTGCGACTGCTTACACTTCATTTCAAGATGTCTTACCTGTGTAACGCATGTTCTGGCCTGCTGCCTGTGGACGTCAAAGGTGAAGATCATCAAGGATTATTTACCTGTAGTGAATTGAGCAAAAGCAGTTTTGAAACGAGAGGAAGCTGACTTGAAACGTCAGTAGTATTAACGAAAGCCGGAACGCTGGTAATCTTAACACTTGTATTAGATCACAAAGAGCTCTCTGGACTGTGGGAAAGGTTTACGCCAAACGATAATCCACAGAGACATTGGAAGCAGATGCACACACCAAATGTACCTCCTCTGTAAGTAGCAACCCTCCTCAAGAGAGGCACCTACCTCCTCCTCCTCCTGCCCAAGATAGACACTTGCTGCCCCAAGAGAGACACCACCTAAAGGAATCCATTGAGTCATATAGATATGCTGGAGGCAGAAAGTGAATCTGATATCATTAAAGGGGATAATGACGGAGATCCCGAGGAGGATGAAGAGGAGTAGAATCTTTGAAGAAATATATACGTATTCCGGTCATTAGTATATCAGTCTAACAATCAGAGGAGAATGCAGAGTCTAGTTTGATTCGTATTTTGATAACACCTCATACACTGAGGCCTTTGAACGATGCAAATGTCGAATTTCTTTCTACGTGGAAATAAATCGTTAAAGGCGATGGATAACACATAGTCTGTAGATTTCCATTTGTGACGTTATTCTAAATTTAGGTCACAATATGATTTGAATGACGTCACCACTGTTGATGACACAACAAAACAATTGTTTACGTGTCAATACACGGTGAATAGTCTTTCAGTTTCCGGGAATCTAATACCATTTAATCATGTTTTTCAACCAGATTACAGAACACAGTCACTTTTGGTTTACAATCAGCCTTATAACAGCATAGTGAAGGTGTGATTGTTCAAACAATCGCAGCTTGAAGAACTAGCAGCATGTGTATGTAAGTGATTAAACTGTTTGCAGTAATGTTGCAGAGTGAATCGTACTGTCCATTCCTATATTACAGTTATATCACGGCTGAGTCAATAAATGGGATGAATAAATTGTCAGTCTTTGCATAGTATAGTGCTCGTCATAATGGGCATTCCTTAACCCACGCTGCCCTAGAGATGGAATATTGCTGAGTGTGGCTTAAAACTAAACTCACTCACTCACTCACTCACTCCTAGAAGGACACGGACACAAGCTTCACAAATCAATGAGCCTCCCATTCATACCAATACATCTAAAAGTATCGTAAGCATTTATACTGTGAGTATATTGTGCATGGCTTTACCTTTACATGGTCGAGTGGATTCTACACAAATGCTACTCCACCTGTTATCCATGTGTAACAGTTATAAGATTAAATAATTTCAATTAAAAGCGGGTGTTTTCAAGAAACGTTTTTGAGCGCCTGACGGCAAGAAAGAGCGTCAACAAACATTATGTACTTTTTAAAACTATATTTAAGAGCTGTTAATGTGGCGTTTGCGTCTGCTGTGCAAATAAAACTGCTGTACGGTAATCAAGAAGCTGTTGTTCTGGATCCAGTGACCAGAAGCTACTTGGCCACGAACTGTAAGTACGGATTTGTAACTGCTATATTTACTTTCTAATTGATACTATTCTTGTTTATATTATAATTCGTTAGTTTCTGATTTGTTTGAGTGTTATTAATGTTAGATCAAATTGTGGTCTAACCAACTGCCAAATAGGAAAAGAAAGAAGACGAGAAGGAGGTATGTTTCGCAGCTCAATTGCTGGCTGCAGAAATGAATGGTTTGAAGGAATACTCATTTGCCCAAGAGGCGGAATATGAGAAGTTTTCTTGTTTCACACATCAGACACTGCCTGTATGTTTTTAAATTGTGATCTAAAAAGAAGTAAACGGCCAATCAAAACAAAATCATGTAAATCCTTCAAAGTGCCATGCTTCCAGGTCATATCATAAGCTTTCTCGTGATTAAAGAAGATTGATACCGGCTGTTGATTATTTACTATAGCATTTTTGTCGGATTCTAATGTACCAAATGATCAGTGGTACCACGATTTTTCCTGAAACCACATTGAATATTTCTTATAAGATTATTGTTTTCAAAATACCGAATTAATCTATTATTCACTATACGTTCCATGATTTTACAGAGGGAGCTAGTTAGAGGTAATGGTCTGTAATTCGACGGATCTGTGTGATCCCTGTCCCTGTTTGACATCGGGACTACAATGGCATTACGCCATGAAGGGGAAAGTTCTCCAGATGTCCATACTTGGACAAATGTATCTAAAAGTGTCATCAGACATTCGTTCGCCCAAGTGTTTCAGTGGCAATGCCATGTGCTTGCTTAAGAGCAGTGTGTAGCTCTCATAATGAAAAACTTCCCCATCATGTGATTCAAAATTAATTTTGCTTTTTCCTATTGTTTCTGATATCTCAGCAACTCAGGGGCATAATTTTCCGATGATGAATTTTTGGCAAGCGTTTTGCAAACTTTGTTTGCAGTTTTACATTTAACGGTAGATAATTTATCTACATTTTCAAGATGATGAACAGCAGATTTGAACCGTTGTCCTTTATTCTTTGAACCATACCTTGGACATAGGCGTGCATGAATTAATTTTGGAGACATAGTTCCATCAAGATTGCAGCTTGTTTTCTTGGAAAGTACGATGTGCCTTCGCATTGAGTATTTTAAATTTATTAAAGTTATGGACAGTCGCATGATGTCGAAAATAATTCTCTGCTCTTTTCCTCGCTTTTCTAGACTGTTTGCAGTCTGCATTAAACCGCGGCTTCCGTAAATCTTGATTTGTAGAGGATTGTGGTTTACACTTTACAGCTATCACAATTAAAAAGGTCAGAGAAGTATAGAATTTTACCAGGTATATGACTGAAAAATGCCGGTTGGAGTTAGATGTGCACATAACTACGGACCAGTCTGCCTTAGAAAAATGCTATCTTGTGTAAGATGGAGCATCAGATGCGGACATTTCTGAGAGGATAGTTGGAAAGTTGTCACCTCTGCAAAGGTCATCGTGGAGTGACCAATCAAATTCATGAAGTGGATTTGAGTCTGGTGGCGGAAATAACGTTCTTCCTCATTCCGAACTTGCCTGCAATACGAGCCTAACCATGATTTTCTTATATTTGGATTGATCGATGACTATGGAATATAGTTTTCAGCAATTTCATTCAAGCTCAAGCATGAGAAAATACCCGAATGGGATCTGAAACACCAATCAACGATTCAGGTTTTAGTTTAATTGTGCATAGAGTTTGAAATATCGACCGGTTTGCCTTCGAGAAATTCCGTCTTGCATAAGGAGGAGTATCGGATGGATTTACTGCTGAAAGTATGGTCGGGAAATGGTGACTGTCATTGTGAACTGACCGTTGAAAGTATGGTCTGGAAATGGTGACTGTCATTGTGAACTGACCGTTGAAAGTATGGTCGGGAAATGGTGACTGTCATTGTGAACTGACCGTTGAAAGTATGGTCGGGAAATGGTGACTGTCATTGTGAACTGACCGTTGAAAGTATGGTCTGGAAATGGTGACTGTCATTGTGAACTGACCGTTGAAAGTATGGTCGGGAAATGGTGACTGTCATTGTGAACAGACCGTTGAAAGTATGGTCGGGAAATGGTGACTGTCATTGTGAACTGACCGTTGAAAGTATGGTCTGGAAATGGTGACTGTCATTGTGAACTGACCGTTGAAAGTATGGTCGGGAAATGGTGACTGTCATTGTGAACTGACCGTTGAAAGTATGGTCGGGAAATGGTGACTGTCATTGTGAACTGACCGTTGAAAGTATGGTCGGGAAATGGTGACTGTCATTGTGAACTGACCGTTGAAAGTATGGTCTGGAAATGGTGACTGTCATTGTGAACTGACCGTTGAAAGTATGGTCGGGAAATGGTGACTGTCATTGTGAACAGACCGTTGAAAGTATGGTCGGGAAATGGTGACTGTCATTGTGAACTGACCGTTGAAAGTATGGTCTGGAAATGGTGACTGTCATTGTGAACTGACCGTTGAAAGTATGGTCGGGAAATGGTGACTGTCATTGTGAACTGACCGTTGAAAGTATGGTCGGGAAATGGTGACTGTCATTGTGAACTGACCGTTGAAAGTATGGTCGGGAAATGGTGACTGTCATTGTGAACTGACCGTTGAAAGTATGGTCGGGAAATGGTGACTGTCATTGTGAACTGACCGTTGAAAGTATGGTCGGGAAATGGTGACTGTCATTGTGAACAGACCGTTGAAAGTATGGTCTGGAAATGGTGACTGTCATTGTGAACTGACCGTTGAAAGTATGGTCGGGAAATGGTGACTGTCATTGTGAACTGACCGTTGAAAGTATGGTCGGGAAATGGTGACTGTCATTGTGAACTGACCGTTGAAAGTATGGTCGGGAAATGGTGACTGTCATTGTGAACTGACCGTTGAAAGTATGGTCGGGAAATGGTGACTGTCATTGTGAACTGACCGTTGAAAGTTAGGTCGGGAAATGGTGACTGTCATTGTGAACTGACCGTTGAAAGTATGGTCGGGAAATGGTGACTGTCATTGTGAACTGACCGTTGAAAGTATGGTCGGGAAATGGTGACTGTCATTGTGAACTGACCGTTGAAAGTATGGTCTGGAAATGGTGACTGTCATTGTGAACTGACCGTTGAAAGTATGGTCGGGAAATGGTGACTGTCATTGTGAACTGACCGTTGAAAGTATGGTCGGGAAATGGTGACTGTCATTGTGAACTGACCGTTGAAAGTATGGTCGGGAAATGGTGACTGTCATTGTGAACTGACCGTTGAAAGTCCGTTAGAATGTTAGCATCAGTTCAAATCCAAAGAAAAGTAGGTGCCAGTAGCAGGATGCAGATAAGTGCGGGAATCATCATTACATATACACACGTCGTAGTTCGTGATGAATTCCTCCACAACTTTACCTTTAGTATTAGTATTTACACTACTACCCTAGAGTGATTTGTGACCATTCAAATCCCCATGTTAATACTTGGTTTGGGAAATCAACTCGTTGAAGAGCTGAAGGTGGTGGAATATAATCACTGAATGTGATTTAGAAGTTTGTGTTGCCCATTCACTGGTATAATTCTGAGGTGCTTCTGTGCTTACCCATGTATGATTTGGCAGTCATTAGATGTAGTTGTTATTTTTTGGGTGCTGGTTTTAAAGTTGAACTAATACCAGATGCATTGGAATCTGTACCTTCCTTAGATCGTACAAGTGTCCTAGCATCAGACAGGCTGGTGAGACAGTCTTTTGAAAAAGATGTGTGACTCCCGGAATAAAAATATATACATTTTTTTAATATCGCTATCACAGTCTTCAGTGGTATGAGACTGCTCGCTGCAGTGAGCACATGTGATAGGTCTCGTACAATAACTGACACCATGGCTAATATCCAAGGCACATTATCAAGAGCCTACCTGGTCCCCCATGCATTAAGTCAATTTACTTACCAAAATCCCGAGTAGAGGAGCCCAGCTGGCCCACACTCATTAAGCGGGTTGGGTAATTGATATTAGCACTGGTCTGTGACACATCATTGCCCCCGTGCAATAAGCGTTATACTTGCGGGCGGCTAATCGTTGTCCAGCCGGCCCCCCAACTGAGCATACACGTGCTGGCCGCCAAAAATAGCACAGATAGAAAGACCAAGTCCTTAGATGTATTAGCCAGCCCGGTATAAACAAAAGCAATTACGTCAAGATACTAAGCTTTTGACATTTAAGACATCTTACGGAATTTGGAATGAAAATGCCAACACTGAAATCACAGTACCCTGCTTTAAGTCATTTAGGGGCAGCTGGTGTTGAAAAAGAACACAGAGAAGTTTTAGTTCTTTGAGTTTGAGAATTCTTCCTGGTTCAGAATCTTTTCATATATAACACACCCTGGTCTCGGATTTCAGATGCTGTTTCACTTTGAGTCATGTCTGTGAGCAATTGGTCTCTACCACGTATTATTCTGTGCTGGTATGGAGGGTTCTGCGTTTCGTGACTGAAACTGGAATACCGAAAAACGAAGTCGTTGACATAAGGTTAACAGATTGTTGTTTCTTGCTTCGCTCAATCAGTAGAGAGCCTGAACTCAGTCTTTTGATGTTTTTAACCTCGCCCGCTATGCCATGAACACCCTTTGATATGGCGAATGGATTCAGTTTAAGACGTGTCTTGTCACTTGCCTCAAGAACAAGAAAACGTGGCCAATGTTCTGTTTGTTTCAAAGTTCTTGGATCATCGTCATTATCATATGGACGTTTGGTATTTTTGGAGGGGATTCCATGTTGCGGTTATAATGATTCGTCCCCCTAGCTAACCACCCACCGTTGAATGTCAGGAAAATGCTAAACACAAGTTGAATTCCAACTTGCAGCACCACCGATACCCGGATTATATACTCCAACAGATTGGCCCATGAGACACCGCCTTCTGCCCATACAACTCTAGGCAAAACAGACATGAAATTAAGTATTTGAAATTCTGAGATCAAATAATTGTGCCAATACCTTAAAGAAAACAACAACATATGATCGTTTTCAAAAACATTGTGCAACATTGTACAGCTGTAGTACAAGGCTTCGCGTGACCAGGCGACTGGTTGAACCGGGCCCTTTCAACCACCTCTCTATGTAGTAAGGGTTGAAGTGGTGTGTTGGGCAAAGGAACGCTGTTCAAGCTACAGTTGCCCTCAGCGACCAGAATCCCGTCCTCCACCGACACACGGGCGGAAACAGGTTGGTGGACCAAATATGCCCCAGGGTCCACAACGGGTGTTTGACTTGCTCATAGCGTTACCCAGCACCCATCACGAGGCGGTGGTTTGACATGGGTGCCCGTATTTGATGAATTGAAAAGTGTCATGTATTCAAGTTGAGATATATGTGTAAACTCTACAAGCACATACATTCCCATATCATTCACATGTGTTGATTACCGGCGAATGTTGATTACGAGGGAGGAGTGCAGAGAACGGCACAGCCAGGTGTTCGAGAAGCACGTGCACAAATTGCCGGGAAAATTGTTTATTCATTAACCTGTGCTGCAGCTATGCTGTCTCCATGCTTTCTCACACACCCTTTCTCTACACTCTTCTCTCGTAACAAATAGTGAACTGTGCCAATAATTTAATGACAGTTTGTTAAACAACTTTTTATTGTAAGGAAAGATATTCTGCAAAACCTCACATAGTCGGTGTGATGTCCTGATTATGATCAGCGTTTCATTGAGTATGTTATGTTTATTAGATTTCGAGCTAGACTGCAATTCATCGGGCCGCTTTTGAGCCAAACGGACTATAGTGTACACACCGAGAACATATCGCCAGAAACACCCCGTGCTCAGTCATGCCTGATCTCTTGAGCTAAGCTGAAGTAGGTGAATGAGTGAATGCAGTTCTCGTCTCGGGGTTACAGCATAGGAACGCATCCCACCCCATACTGTTTAGCTGTATCTCTTAAACTTCAGTGTTATACTAATCAATCTGACGACAAAATACATGAGACCTGGTGTTCCATCCAGCTGTGAGGTGAGAGTGGACAGTCCACCAGAAAGTCATATTCAAGTACCCCTGTATATTCTTTCTCGATCCATCCCCTGCTTTGAGGCAGAGAACGCCTCTCTGACAGGTGCGCTATTTTTTTAAAAATTGAGGGTCATATAACAACCTTGATAAAATATCTCTGAATGAAGGAGACGCTCTCTGAAGCTATGGTTTTCAGTGTCAACACGCTGTCTTGATGTTATGCACAACTCTAATTGTCATTATTTATGTTTCAAAATGTACACTAATATTTTGCGAATGTGTTTTATTTTAGTCTTTAGTGAAAACCTTTTCTGTCGTTATTTTATAGATGTTGATAACGGTTTATATTTTGGGAAGGATTGATGTTTCCAGCGTTTCAGTTCAGTTTCCAAATGACGATGACTTTCACGCTGTCACACTACTACATGGACTAATCAGTTTTAAAATTTCTATTGAATATAAATATGCTACGAACTATCTATTTTGAAAAGAACACGCCCTGGAGTAAAACTATAAACATTATTATTCTTATAGGATATTTATATAGCGCACATATCCTTGCAACTATTGCTCAAGGCGCTGGCATTTGTTTCCCTCGATCACTGGATGTCTGTCTCAGCGTCACATCGTATTATCAATCTCAACTCCGTGAGGAGTATAAAACTCTTGCTGCCACTAGGCGCACCGAATTTAATATCATGGGACACGAGTCAAACTTGTCATCACATTAAAAGGAAACGCTAGCACTTTCCGAGTCAGGACAGAGCTGAATGGTTTTCAGCGCTTTTTCTTTACAAAGGGTTAAATAGGTTCAAAACGTTCGCTCTGCCGAGCGCATGTGATTTGAAATCAGACTGCATTCAGCGTTATAGGTGGGGTGATATGACTACCTCGTTCTTGCACGCCCTCTTTTGAATTACCCGTCTAGAACGCTAGAAACGTTCATTGATTCAATACTCTTTGCTTTTTTTGCTTTCTTATGAAGGTTGTAATCTGCATTAAAAACAACCACCTTTCATTCCCCTTCACCTGTGAGGTGCTGTCTACGTCGAACCTGACGGTCTTCACGTGACTTTGATCAGCCAATCAGTTTCCTTTAACCTTCCCTCAACCTTTCCTCAACCAAAACTAACTTCTGCAAACTGACCTAAAACTAATTACGTCTCTTATCTATACCAGATGAAATCCTGTTGTTTCAACTCTTTTGTCTATTTTACTATATTATCCTGTTTTGTTTTTTTCTTCACCTCTTCATTCTCAACATTGTTCTGTTGTCAGTCTGGAGCTTGCAATCCCAAACAACGCCTGGTCGCGGAGTTGTTCAGAAATTACGAAAGACGCGTTGAACCCTTTGGTATTAACATCACATCGAATGTGTGGACGGATCTCACCCTTCTTTAGATATGTAATATCGTACATATACTGGAACACAGTTAGAACGTTTAATCGTGGACATCGAATTAGGTTCGCATGTTACAATATGATGTTCAGCAGAAATAGTGATATGTTTACAGCATTATTGACTTGATCAATAGTAATAGTATTATGTTTAGGTCACATATTGAACAGTTTAGGAAAATAAGTGGTATGTATGTTACATTTAATATTGAAATGTTCAGAACACAAAGAGATATGTTTTCTGACAAACATTCAGTAGGTGTGACCTAGTGGTTCAAAATACATTTGAAAATGGTTAATTGGTCAAATGACATGAGATAATGATTTTAAACATGATTTAAGACATGCTCGATAATGCCCAGGGTATTCCTATACATTACCACTACTACCTTTTTATGGTTTTTTCTTTTTTTTTTTTTTTTTTTTGTCTTTTGTTGTTACCTTGACTCGGGTAAATTGTGATTCTCCACAGCCTTTGTACCCTGCTATATCATCACAGACTGAGGAGTGAGTGAGTGAGTGAGTTAATATTTAACGTCACATTGGCAATATTTCAGCCATATCGTGACGAGACCATTTTTTATACTGAAATGAAATATGTATACATTATAATAACCTGTCGTCAAAGGACAGTAAGACCACTAGAATATCACATTTAGAATTAAAACTAGTGTGGAGAGTTAAAACAAATACCACTATTTGGACAATACAACATAAAATACGGGCTATAGATCGCCAACACCTGAAGGTAGATCACCATACTAGGGACCATGGGGACTTACAGTACCTTTGCTACCTGCATGGACCCCAGATGGATTTACACCATCCCCTCAGCCATTGGCGATTATACTGAGAGTTAGCCATTATTAAAAACAACAAATATACTACGAGTAAAAGTTTGGTCGTACTAAATTTACATAGAATGTTTTGGACGTACCCTGTCAGGAGGACAATAATTTTACAATACTGCAACCCCCCTCAAGGGCACAGCCACTAACAATCTCAGTTAGCAATCTAGACTACCAATAGTAAAATATTTAACTATTTACAATTCTGATAACAAATGTATTTCTTTTAAAAATGCAATTATTAATTGAGAGCTGGTATTAGTAAAAAGATCCTTCATAGTTCGTGAACTAAAATACTGATCCCTTGTGATGGAATACTCAACACAGTCAAGCAGGATATGCTTGACTGTGATTCTTTCATCACAAGGGATGCAGAACGGAGGATCCTCACCTTTCAATAGGTATTCATGAGTATATCGTGTATGGCCAATACGACATCGCCGCAAAATGACCTCATCAAATCTGGACTGACAACCCAAGTGGGTATACCCAATATATGGTTTCATTGCATGTAATTTGTTTACATCCACTTGGGTGTCCCACTTCTTCTGCATCAGATCACGGACACTCGTACGATCTAATGGTAGCTTTACAATCAGTGTAGGGAATAAGAAGTGGTGTCACAGATTTGTTGAGTGCTGCCTTAGCAGTAAGATCGGCCATTGCGTTACCAGAAATGCCTACATGGCTGGGTAACCAACAAAAGACGATGTCGTATTGGCCAGTAGCAAGGTTATTATACAATTCAATAATTTCTATTAAAAGTGGATGTTTACAAGAAATATTGTTAATCGCCTGAAGGCAAGAAAGAGAATCTGAAAAGATGATATATTGTTTACACTTAGGATGTTTATTGATATATTTTAAGGCTGTTAATATGGCGTTTGCTTCCGCCGTGAAAATAGAGCTGTTATCAGGCAATCGGGAAGATATTGTTTTGGATCCAATGACAGTGGCACAAGCTACAGCGCCACCACCCTTGGATCCATCTGTAAATATTTATATTTATATTTATATTTATTATATTTAGTACGTAATTGACTAAATTCTTGTTTATATTTTAGTTCATTAGTTTCTGATTTTTTGAAAGTGGTCAAGGTTAGGTCCACCTGGGGCCTAACCAATTGCCAAGGAGGGGAACAAAGGAGACGGGAAGGAGCTATACTGCTATGGCAGTAGAAATAAGTGGTTTTATTCTTAAACCAAGAGGCGGAACAAAAGAAGATCTCCTATTGTACAAATCCTCGTAGAGAGGATTGAAGACACAGTTATATGCAGGGTTTGACTCACTGGAATATAATTTTGTCGTATACTATAGAGCTAATTTTATACGGCGTTGTTCAAGAGATGGTTCATCAGCCTCGACATAGAGGCTGTCAACAGGTGAAGTTCGAAAGGACCCAAGACAAAGTCTTAGACCTTGATGATGGACAGAATCTAATAGTTTTAGGTTACTTTTGCAGGCTCCACCATATACAACTGAGCCATAATCAAGCTTCGAGCGGACAAGAGATCTGTATAGGTGTAGGAGGGTAGCTTGATCCCCTCCCCACTTTGAATTTGACACGACTTTCAATAAATCAAGTGCCTTCAGGCATTTAGTTTTTAAGGATTTGATATGAGGAAGAAAGGTTAAATGGGAGTCGAAAATCAGACCTAAGAATTTGGCCTCCTTGACAACTTTTATGGGAGTGCCATTTAAAAAGAGTTCTGGGTCTTTATGAGGTTTATATTTACGGCAGAAATGTATGCAATTAGTTTTGAATGTAGAAAATTTAAAGCCGTTTTCAAGACACCATTTATCTATTTTGTTTAAGCACAACTGCAGTTGCCGTTCGATAGTATGCATATTCTTACCACGACAAGAAATATTAAAATCATCCACAAAAAGTGATCCATTGATTGAATCATGTAAAACCTCAGATAAACTGTTGATCTTGATACTAAATAAGGTGACAGACAAAATACTGCCTTGTGGTACTCCCTGATCCTGATTATAATGATCAGACAGAGTAGTACCCACTCGGACTTGAAACTGTCTGTCTTCTAAAAACTGTGATATGTATTGGGGTAGACGACCCCTTAAACCAAAATCATGGAGATCTTTCAAAATACCGTACTTCCACGTCGTATCGTATGCCTTTTCTAGATCGAAAAATATGGACACAGCATGTTGTTTATTTATCATGGAAATTTTAATGAAAGACTCTAAACGTACTAAATGGTCAATGGTACTTCGATTTTTGCGGAAACCACATTGAATGTCAGAGATAAGGTTGTTGGTTTCCAGGTACCAGACCAAACGATTAGTAACCATACGTTCCATTGTCTTACACACACAGCTAGTTAAGGATATTGGTCTGTAATTAGTTGGATCTGAGTGATCCCGGCCAGGTTTAGGAATAGGAATGACAATAGATTTTCGCCATGACGATGGGAAAGTCCCAGAAGTCCAAATATTGTCAAATATAGTCAGCAAAGTTTCTAAACACGATTCAGGTAGATGTTTAAGAAGCTGAT
Organism: Haliotis asinina; assembly: GCF_037392515.1. Classification (NCBI taxonomy): domain Eukaryota; kingdom Metazoa; phylum Mollusca; class Gastropoda; order Lepetellida; family Haliotidae; genus Haliotis; species Haliotis asinina. The sequence continues at coordinate 9,617,395 of NC_090290.1, read as the reverse complement.
AATGGATATTATCAGGCCCTGAAGCAGTGTCATGAGCTTGCCCAAGAGCCGTATGGAGTTCATGGATGGAAAAGATCTCATTATAATCCTCCCCGTTGTCTGAATTAAAATTGATTATCTTTTTTTCCTGCTGATCCTTAAATTTCTGAAAGGCTGGTAAATAATTGGACGAAGAGGAATGTTTAGCTAATGTTTCACCAATCTTATTAGCAATGTCAGATTCATCTGTTAGAAGAGTATCACCCTCCTTGATATGGTGAACACAACATTTAGACCCTTTGCCTTTAATCCTCTGCACCATATTCCATACCTTTGAAAGAGGTGTTCGTGAGTTAATGTTAGAAACATAATTTTGCCAAGACTGGCGTTTATTTCTTTTAAATGTGCGGCGAGCCTTGGCATTTGAAATCTTGAATTGATTTAAGTTATGGACTGTTGGATGTCGTCGGAAGTATCTTTCCGCCTTCTTCCTGGCCTTTCTAGCTTGCTTGCAGTCACTGTTAAACCATGGTTTGCGAATATGTGGAACCATAGAGGACTTGGGAATACAATCTTCAGCAATCATAGCCAGTTCATCAGAAAAAACTTGAATAGGATCAGAAACATCCAGAAATATCTCGGGTTTTAATCTTTTATTACACAAGGTCTTGAATAAAGACCAGTCAGCTTTTTTAAAGTTCCACCTGGATGAAGGTGGGGCATCACTGGGGTCACTTCCACAAAGGTCATCGTGGACTGACCATTCAAATTCATTATATAAAGTAGGCTCCGCAACCGAGAGATCCAGGGAAGAGTAAGAGCCAGTTGCCGGGTGAAGATATGTTTGAGAACCATCATTGAAAATACACAACTCATTATTGGAAAAGAAATCCTCAAGTATCTTTCCTTTTGCATTTGTGGTGGTACTACCCCAAAGTGGGTTATGACCATTTAAATCGGCCATGATTATACATGGTGTTGGAAGCTGGTCATAAAGCATCTGAATATCACGTTGTTGTATGGAAGATGATGGTGGGATATAAAGTGAACACAGAGTAATTACAACATGTAGAGTCACGCGGACAGCCACAGCTTGAAGATGGGTATCAAGTGAAATAGGACTATGAATCGTACCCCGACTCACCAAAATAGAAGAGCCTCCAGTGGCCCTATCACCACCTGGAGAATACCGATGATAACAGTCATAATTCTTTAAATCGAATTTATCTGTGGATTTCAGATACGTCTCTTGTAAACACAGTGCAGATGGTCTGAAATCCTGAACCAAAAGTTGTAAATCTGTGAAGTTGTTTCGTAGTCCTCTACAGTTCCACTGTAATATGTGCGAAGACATCACCTTTTGGGGGCATTAATTGGGGATCGACCCCGCCCTTTCTTTGAGGGCGATAGGCTATGTGTCCTGTGCCGAATGTTATCAGACACATCCATTTCTTCAAGCGAGCCATATTTGTTAAACAACTGGATCTTGTTGTCAGATCCTTTAGATGGCCTGCCACTCTGTGACTTTTGGGACGATTCCGTCCTGGGTTTTGTTTTGTTTTTTATAACATGTTTTCCATTTGTTTCTGATGACGGTGACTGAGATGACTGAGATGACTGAGATGACAGTACGTTTTGACAAGTTGTTTGAGAGGAGGTAGATTCGAGGATAACAACTGAATCGGAAGTGAACGGCATTCGTTGAGGAGACTCTGTTGTTGTCCATGTGTAAACTGTTTGACATCCAATATCTTTACATGAAATATGCCGACTAGCAGGGTGCTGGGCAGACTGTGAAGTTGGTCGTGACACGGCTGCGGAATAGGAAATGCGTGTGGATTGTTCTTCATCTAGAACGATTTTCTTCGCATCTTGAAATGAGATATTCCGTTCATATTTGATTTTAATTATTTTTGACTCACGCTTCCATGTTGAGCATTCCTTTGACGACATATGATCACCACCGCAGTTAACACATGAAGGATCGTTCGTACACACATTACTGTCTGCACAACTACCACCACAGCAATGGCAAGCAGCTGGTTTAGTACATGTGTTGGATCCATGGCCAAAACGTTGACACTTGTAGCATCTCAGTGGATTAGGAATGTACATATCCACTTTGATACTACAATATCCTGCTTTAATCGAACTAGGTATTTTCGGAAGACCAAACGTGAAAAGATATGTGTTGGTCTTAAAGATTTCACCATGGCGTTTTGAAGAAAAGCGTTTCACAGCTACAGCATGTTGGGTTTTCAGTTCTTGCAAAATGTCATCTTCTGTCATGTCAGCAAGGAGATGACCATTATCACGCACTATCCCTTTGCAGCTGTTCAGGGACCGATGCGGGGAAACCACCACTGGAATATTTGCGAGGGTCCTGATGGAAAGAAGACTAGCGGCTTGTTTGTGTCGTCTACATTTTATCAATAGACACCCACTACGCAACCTTTTAGCATCTTCAACATCGCTAGCGATTCCTTGAATTGCCTTTTCAACAGCAAAAGGATTTAGTTTCAATGGATTACCATCTACGGAAGTGATAACCAAAAATCTGGGCCAATTTTCATTAGTCACTGGAGGCGTTCGCAGTTCATCAGTATCATACAAATCATTAGATTCGTGTGAACGTTTTTTCATAGGGGGTTCCAAGGTTGTAGTGATTTTGATTCATTCCCCTAGGTCCCCACCCACCACGGAGTGTCAACAAGGACGATGCCTTACACCTGTGGATCTCCAACAGGCGACACCAGGGATACCAGGGGAGTATACTCAGGTAAAACCATCACAAAAATGGTTTACCAGATTGGCCCATGAGCCACCGCCTTCTGGCATGGGACTCTAGGCAGGATAATATAACCAATAAGGTTCAGAGTAGATATCAAAATTGCCAATACCGAATAACAAGTACAATGTGCAATAACCAATAAGGTATGCAGTAGATGTCAAAATTGCCAAAACCCAATAAAATGGGCAAAAGCATTCACCATGCACAGGGCTTGGCGTGACCAGCCGATTGATAGAACCGGGCCAGTTCTACCACCCGTCTAGGTGACGTAAGGGCCAAAGTGGTGTGTTAAGCAACAGGAACATGGTTTCAAGATCCCATTGCCCTCAACCACCAGGATCCCTTCCTCTACCGACACGGGACGCAACCCACGGCAAACAGGTTGCCCAATTCGGTCGCTCGACCAGCAATGGGGTGCTATGGACCTAGTTGACCCGGGTCCACACGGGGGGGTTGAAGAGCTCTTAGCGTTACCCAGCACACAGACTGAGGAATCACTTCCTAGTACCTCAAAGTCGTCTTCTGATCACAAATCATCATCATCACAGTCACATTCAAAGTCTCAATCAGCAGTTGATAATCAACAAACGGTGAACAGTAAACCAAAGCCAAAGCCTGATGCTTCAAAATAACAAAGTTGCAGACCTTCTAAAGGGTCACAAAATAAAGTTCAATTGTTTAATAAATATGGGTGTCTTGAAGACATGGACGTTTCTGAAAACGTCCATTCTAGGGCACATAGATTGTCGCCCTCCAAAAGAGTGCGGGGTAGATCCCCAATAAATCCCCCCAAAAGATAGTTTATTCCAGTAATATTGTACAGTGGAACTGCAGAGGATTGAGTACATGAATTACAGCTATTAGTCCAAGATTTCACACCTTCAGCGTTATGTCTCCCAGAGACATATTTAAAACAAACAGATACATTTGACCTTCGTCATTTTAATGCATATCATTGTTTTTCACCTCTGGGTGATAGGGCCACTGGCGGATCATCTATTCTAGTCAGACAAAACGTTGTTCAAAGCCCTGTTTCACTTAATACTAACATGCAGGCTGTTGCAGTGAGAATTACTTTACATCTAGCGTTTACTCTATGCTCTCTTTATATTTCACCGTCTTCGATGTTGGCCAAAACTGATCTTCAAGCTCTATATGATCAGCTGTATTATAATGGGAGATTCAAATGGGCACAACCCACTCTGGGGTAGTGTAAATATAAACACTAAAGGTAAATTGTTGGAGGACTTTTGTTCTGACAATGATTTGTGTATTTATAATGATGGTTCCAGCACATATTTACACCCTGGTACAGGGACTTATTCTGCTCTCGACTTGTCACTTACAAATTCGGAACTACTAAATGAATTCGAATGGTCAGTCTACGATGACCTCTGTGGAAGTGACCATTTTCCAACTATATTAAAAGCTGTAACTCCATCCGATGCTCCTCCATCATCAAGACGGAATTTTAAAAAGGCTAACTGGGCTTTATATGAAACACTGTGTGCTGAAAAACTTAAACCCGAACGTTTTATTGACGTTCCTGATGCTATTAAATGTTTTTCTGATGAATTGAATTCCATAGCTGATGAGTGTATACCAAAGTCCTCTGCAGTTCCACATATTCGAAAACCATGGTTCAGCGATGAATGCAAACAAGCTAGGAAGGCAAGGAAAAAAGCAGAACGTTATTTCCGTCGCCATCCCATGGTGCATAATTTAAATATATTTAAAATTTTAAATGCTAAAGCACGGCGTACTTTTAAACAGAATAGACGCCAATCTTGGCAAAATTATGTATCCAAAATAAATTCACGGACACCCATGTCCAAGGTATGGAACATGGTCCAGAAAATTAAAGGTAAGGGTACTAAATCTAGTGTCCATCATCTTAAATATGGAGATCAGTTACTTACAGATAAATCAGATATTGCGAATAAACTGGGTGAAACCCTCGCTAAACATTCTTCCTCTTCTAATTATGTACCTAAATTCCAGCAGTATCAAAAACAAGAAGAAAAGAAAACTATTAATTTCAATTCTGATAATGGGGAAGATTATCATGAAACATTTTCTATTCATGAACTCCATACTGCTCTTGATGAAGCGCATGACACTGCTACAGGAGCTGATAACATACATTATCAACTCCTCAAGCATTTACCAGAATCCTGTTTAGAGACGCTTTTATCAATATTTGATGATATTTGGACATCCGGGAAATTTCCTTCTTCATGGCGTGATGCTATAGTGGTACCAATACCTAAGCCTGGACGTGATCATACGGATCCATCCAGTTTTCGTCCGATTTCATTAACTAGCTGTGTTTGTAAGACCATGGAACGCATGATAAATAATCGACTTGTTTGGTACTTGGAAACAAATAACCTTATCACAGATATACATTGTAGTTTCCGTAAAAACAGAAGTACTGTCGATCACTTAGTGCGTTTAGAATCATTTGTGAAAAACGCGCTAATTAATAAGCAACATGCTGTGTCTATCTTTTTTTGATCTTGAGAAGGCATATGACACAACCTGGAAGTATGGCATTCTGAGAGATCTACATGATTTCGGTTTGCGAGGTCGTTTGCCTCAATTCACAGGCAAATTTTTAAATAACAGACAATTTAAAGTCCGCGTTGGTTCTACCCTGTCTGATCATTACAATCAGGATCAGGGTGTTCCACAAGGCAGTATTTGGTCAGTCACAATTTTTAGTATAAAGATAAACAGTTTATCTAAAGTTTTAAACGATTCCATTGATGGATCTTTATTTGTGGATGATTTTAATATTTCTTGTCGTGGTAAAAATATGCATACCATAGAGCGGCAGTTGCAATTGTGCTTAAACAAAATAAATAAATGGTGTCTTGAAAACGGCTTTAAATTTTCTAAATCGAAAACTAATTGCATACATTTTTGTCGTAAGTACAAACCTCATAAAGACCCTGAACTATCTCTAGATGGCACTCCCATTAAAGTTGTCAAGGAAGCCAAGTTCTTGGGATTCATTTTTGACTCACACCTAACATTTCTGCCTTATATTAAGTCACTTAAAACTAAATGCCTGAAAGCACTTGATTTGTTGAAAGTGGTATCAAATTCTAAATGGGGAGGTGATCAAGCTACCCTCCTCCATCTATATCGATCACTTGTCCGTTCTAAACTTGATTATGGATCCATCGTATGTGGTGGAGCCTGCAACAGCAACATAAATTATTAGATTCTGTTCATCATCAAGGTCTAAGACTTTGTCTTGGGTCCTTTAGAACCTCTCCTGTTGACAGTCTATATGTTGAAGCCGATGAACCATCTCTTACACAACGTCGTATAAAATTATCTTTACAATATATCACAAAGCTATACTGTACAACAAAAAGTCTTCTCTTGTTCCACCTCTCGGGCACAGAATCAAACCCTTTCTTTCTTCGGCCGGCATTGAGCTGGAAAACATAGCTCCTTCCCGTCTTCTTTCTACTCCTCCTTGGCAATTGGTTAGGCCACAAGTCGACCTAACATTAACTACATTTAAAAAATCAGAAACTAATGAATTCCAATACAAACAAGAATATAATCAGTTGAAACATAAATATAGCAATTATAAATCCTTATTTACAGATGGGTGTAAGGATGGGGCGCAGTGGCTTGTGCCACTGTCATTGGATCCAGAACAATATCTTGTAGACTACCAGATAATAGTTCTATTTTTACAGCAGAAGCTAACGCCATATTAACAGCTCTTAAATATGTCCAAAACATAAACAGTACATAATCTATTCAGACTCTCTTTCTTGCCTTCAGGCTATTAAAAACCTAGCATGTAAAAATCCACTTTTAATAGAAATTATTGAACTTTATAACTGTCTTGCGACTGGCCAATACGACATCGTCTTTTGTTGGTTACCCAGTCACGTAGGTATTTCTGGGAATGTGATGGCCGATCTTGCTGCAAAAGCAGCACTCAACAAATCTGTGACACCACTTCTTATTCCATATTCACATTACAAAGCTTGCATTAGAACGTATATCCGTGATCTGATGCAGAAGAAGTGGGACACCCAAGTAGGTATCAATAAATTACATGAAATAAAACCGTATTTTGGTTACACCTTCTTGGGTTGTCAGTCCAGATTTGAAGAGGTCATCATGCGACGATGTCGTATTGGCCACACAAGATATACACATGAATATTTGCTTAAAGGTGAGGATCCTCCGTTTTGTATCCCTTGTGATGGAAGAATCACAGTCAAGCATATCCTGCTTGACTGTGTTGAGTATTCCATCACAAGGGATCAGTATTTCAATTCACGAACTCTGAAAGATCTTTTTAATAACACAAGCCCTCATTTAATCATTGCATTTTTAAAAGAATTAGATTTATTGACTGAATTGTAAATAGATAAATATTTTATTATTGGAAGTTTAAATTGGTAACTGTGCTTGTTAGTGGCTGTATCCTCATCAGAACGTATACCCTCGATATTTATCAAGGATGGATTTAAATGTGGACATCAAATGTTTTTTCTTTAAACTTGCGACAGAATGCGTCAGAAGAGGGAGGGAACTAAAGCTTGAAAACTTGTTTAAAGCCTCTTAGACTTTTTACTAACCAACATCGCTCTGGAGTCAAGTGGGAGCGTACTTGCGGTGTACCAGGTCATCCTGAAGACGTCGTGTCAATTCAACGTCGCATCCTTTCCCATGGACCGACGAAAATATCAAAAGAAGTTCGAGTCGTGGACACACCATGGAGATCAGCTCAATATAATGACAAATGATGAACAATTCGAGGAATCCTTATCTGAATGCATTCCCTGATCTCACTCATACATTCATAAATGACAGGCAGATCCTGCATCACCCATGTTGCACAGACCCCTATATTAAATTAACGTACACGGTGACCCTGAGACGGCGACCCTCTTCTTCCTGACGTACCTCATGCTGCCTGTCTCATCATCACCTTGGTAGCTCTGCTAGGAAATTTTGGTGCCCACCGGATTTGGAGAGAAAATATCGATTGGAATCACTTCTCTTCTGTCAATGATAGCGTTGTTGCTTGTTATTTCGACATGGCTACCACCGAGCTTGCTTGCGATTCCTCTAATTTGGACCTATTTATTTTATAAAAAAATGGACCTATTTATTTTATAGAAATATTTTAAAGTAGATTTAACTAATTCAGCTTGTTGTGCTGCCGGTTTGTTATGATGTTAGACAAGGTACACTGAATGTATAAATGAGTGAGTGTGTATGTGAATCAGTCAGTGAGGGATCTTACCTCAACATCGTCATCGTTCTAGACCACGTTCAAAATGCCTTGGTGAAAATGGACAACTCTCCATCTGTTGAACCGTCCGATGGAGAACGGATTCTGATGTCTTTCATCCATTCACCATCGGCAGAAACACTGTGTGGCAGTCATGACGACGTTTACAGAAAACAATAATATAGGCGTACACTGTCCTCTACTGTGACGTCTGTGATTCATATATTTAGACTGCATTCAGAGGAAATGTATTCCTTGTTGTCCACGTTTTTCAACATATGTCAGGTATGGGGTTTTTTTCAATTTGTAACATTCGAACAACCACAGTTCCACAACCCCCCCCCCCCCCCCCCCCCCCCTTTGATAAAGGTCATGCGCATCTCAACTGAATTATACCTATGGGAGACATCATCAGTCCAGTTCATCAACAGAAAGGTTTGACATTTCCACATTCATTAGTACTTGACACAATTGTTGAGACCAGCGTAATTGATCACCATTATTCATGCGTTTTACTACCTTTGCAACACACGTACCACATATAAGCTACATTTAAACTATATTCATATAATACTTATACCATATTTATACTAAATTTATACTGAAACTATGTTACATTTACAATAGATTTCTAGTATATTTACACTATGTTTACACTATTTGTAACCAGTCTGACCACAGCTTGACTGATTAATATGCAAGTCACAAAATCGAGACGGATTTCACCTTACAACAATTATTTATCAAAAATAAATCATATGTTTCTGGGATTCATGCTGTTCTGTCTGCAATCGGAAATATATTTTATCTGGATTTTTCTCACTTAAGCTGGTACTTCGAAATCAGTATGGTCATTGTGTCATTGAGTATTGATCTGACCGTGACCCGTGAAGGTCCCGCGGTAGAATAGGCCTTCAGCGACCTATGCTTGCCATGAAAGGTGACTATGCTTAAAGTAAGATGCGACTAACAGGATCGGGTGGTCAAGTTCGGTGACTTGGTTCACCCATGTCATCGGTTCCCAATTACGCAGATCGATGCTCTGGTTGTTGGTCACTGGATTGTCTGGTCCAGACTCGATTATGTACAGACCGCCGTAATCTAGTTGGAATATTGCTGAAAATATGAGTTATCTCCCTGCATGTTAGTTACTTCTTGTAAAAAGATTGGTACTGATTTGCAATAGCATTAAGTGATTGGCTTGTAAAATATCGAGTAAGTTCACCACTGCGACTGCTCAGAGTTATCTTTCCTTTGTTACTTGCGAACATTGGAGTTTCAAGGAAGCATATCGGTACGATACATTAGCTCACATAAATGGCTTATTTTAAGCACTTTTTCAGCAGCAGTTTGTGCGCTAGGACAGGTTTTTCATGATTTAGCCCCTGACGTCCATTGGGGGACAGCATTTTGAAACCGACGCATTGTTTCTAACAATGCAGTGAATCTGATACATTGTCTCAAAAAGATGCAGTGAAACTGAAACATTGACTCCAACCATTCAGTGAAACTAAAGCATTGTCTCCACCAACACGTTAAAGCTGAAACAATGTCTCCTTACTCTATGGTGAAACTGAAGTAATGTCTCCAACACCCTGGTGAAACTGGAACATCGTCTTCGACACTATGGTGAAACCGAAACATTGTCTCCAGCACCGAGGTGAAACTGAAGCATTGTCTCCAAAACCATGGTGAAACTGAAACATTGTCTCCAACACATTGGTGAACTGAAATATTGTCTCCAACACAATGGTGAAACTGAAACATCTACGACACCGTGGTGAAACTGGCACATTGTCTCCAACACCATGGTGAAACTGGCACATTGTTACCAACACCATTGTGAAACACAAGCTTTGTCTCCAACACCATGGTGAAACTGAAACATTAATGTATTGGATGGAATGAAATTGTCCTAGGACTCACAATGAGTACATTGGCCAAGAGGTAGTTGTGCTGTTTGCCATTAATTACATCCTGAATGGAAATATCCGGAAATGTAAGATGTATAATGTTATCACCCTTTCCCGAAGGAATCAAAAACTTAAAATTAATATTTAGGGTTTTTTTTTTTGCAATTAGAATAGAAACTGTAAACCAAATGTCAGTGTGTTCTGTAATCACATTGGTTGAAAAACATCATCAATTGGTGTTCGATTCTGGAAACTGCAAGATTGTTCGCTGCATACTGACGCGTAGGAACATAGCAAACAATTGTTTTGTTGTGACATTAACACTGGTGACGTAATGTTGGAATTACGTCACACATGAGCAACTCTAGATGCTGCCATGGGAAACAGCTGAAACGGCCAGCTGATGAGATTTCACTGCTATACCCATACTCGATGTAAACGAGTGTAGACGAGCGTAAACCCTTTGGTTTAGTTTTTTGTTTGCAACATCGATAAACATCATGTGTTGGTACGGGAATAATAAATTTGAAACCTACGGATAAAGACCCTGAATGTATATAAGTTTGAAAGTTACATATACACCCGTTTAAATTTAAAAGGCCAAGTGAGTAGTGGGAAAATTTACTGCTTGACAAGTATTAGATGAGCCACGACCTCACATATGACCCCACTTTGCATAGATGGGAACGCCTTCCAGAACTTCCATTTGAAAAAAGGAGGGAAACGGGTTGTCGTCTAAATATTGAGAAGTTCAATTTCCTCGTGCGTATGTGTTGTGGTGGTGTTTTGCGGAAATAAATTGCTCTACGAGACACGTGTTAAACCGTAGCTGTATTGATTTTACGCCATGGTCAGCATGTATTGCACGTGCTGAATCGACAATTTACCTGTAGCACCCAAGTGTATTCTCCAGACTACTTGCCTCACCTGCTTGTCACAAACGCGTTCACTGCGCTGGCTCATCTACTACTTGTCAAGCAGTAGACCTGCTTCATTTCAGACTTCAGCTTTGCAGGGAGGACCGCTTAGCAGCGAAACAACGTACGTCACAGATTTCATCCCTAGTGCCATCCACTCTTTCAGGCAACGCTTGTCCCCTTCACACAATCAATTGATGGAGTGTTTCGTGATATATTATGCAATTATTCACAAGTCGGTAATGTCACAGTCATTAGTCAGATAATGTTACTGTCAACATCCGATCGTTTTGACTTTTGCTATTTACAACCTCATTACGATAGGCTATAGAAATTAATGTTTATCACTGGGCCTTTGATGAATAATTAGGCAATTCTGTATAAATACCTCCGTGAACCGTCCTGCCACAGAATGTATCCGACAGCATCTAGCTGTGCTGGAACCTGGCAAGTAATCTACTGATCAAGACAGATAGCTGGACTAGTTTCCGGTTCGTTCAATGTTGTACACAGTTTCACCGATAAGCTTGTATTGCTGAGTTCTCAGAGATGGATGTCAAGCCGGTTCTTCTCTTCACTGGCTGGATGCTAGGTAAGGACAATCTTTCAGAGTGTCAAAGCATCGCCTTGAATAGCCCTGTAAGTTATACCAGGGTTTGTTAGTTTGGTCCGAAACGTTGACAGATTTCTTGAATTCGCCAAGCAAAGTATGCTACTTTGCTCCAAGGCTGTACTGAACACTGAGCCAAGGATGTTTAGTAATTCTCTACTTCAAAGAGGCGAGTATAGATAAGCGGACAGTACAACCCTAGTATGTTATGCATCATGTTTTAACGAAAGCATCATTTATTCGTATGTTAGAGACTTGCGCAGGTATTATCCTACAGGACCAAGAAGCACAGTTGGAGAGAATGTATCCTTCTGTGCAGATTAGATCCTAGCACTGTATGGTGAAATAATTGCTAGGTCGCTGGTAAAGCGAGCATTTGGTGGCAGAAATAATTTGAATGTTCAAGATATAAGGCGGTTGTACATGATGTTAGTTTCCACATCTCGTCATGCAATATGAAGAACCACGCCTCCCGGTCTTGGTGTTTCCTGTGTAAACCTTGAACTATGATATGTTTTCTTTCCATCTCCTGGTATGCTTAATGTTGCATCGTTTCTCTTGTGTTTTCGACCTCCTTATACCCGATGTTATGATGTTGTTCCACGTCTCTTGTCTATCCCTGTGTTTCCGGCCTCCTTGCACCCGATGTTATGTTGTTGGCCCATGCCTATTCTGTGTCGTTATCAATGTTTTGATATATCCCTACTCATAAATCTCAGATAGTATTCCCGCCTCTTGCCCATATCTGCTCTATTCACTCGCCTGCTCCTGGTGTGCTCCTCCTGTCTGTCACTCATGATGTCCTGTAGTTTAACGCCTGCTGTCTACTCATGATGATGTCCTGTTGTTTATTATCTACTGTCTGTAAATGATGATGTTCTGTTGTTTAACGTCTAATGTCTGTCCCTGATGATGTCATTTTGTTTCACATCTTTTGTCCTTGCTTTATATCGTCCTTATCGTTAAATGATTAACGGAAATTGAATTAATTGATCAATTTTGATTGCTATATTTTGTATATACATATATATAATTATACTGGTAGTAAAACATAGCAACTTAGATTGTTAGTGCCTGTATCCTCGAATGGGGTTAAACTAATGTAAACCTATTGTCCTTCTGGGAGGATATGTAAGTACCAAAACCATTGAAATTTAAACTTATCAGAATTTGTAAACGTTGTGGGATTTTTTTTTATTTATGGCTAAAGTTTCACACTATCGCCAGCGTCTGCTAGGGTCCATGCAGGTACCAAAGACACTGTAACTCCCCATAATGGTCCCTAGTCTGGTGATCTACCCCATTATAAATGTCCAAATAATATATAATTTTAAGTTGCATTCTAGTTTCAAAACTCTTACTTTCATACTCTTGTTATTTTACTATCCTTCAGTAACAGATTTTATAAAATATAATGATAAAATATGAACTGTTTTAGTCACGGTATGGCTAAAATATTGCTAAAGTAACTTTTAACTCACTCACATTATGTTGTCCTGTTTGGTGGTTTCGTCTGCTTATCCCTGATTCTGTTCTGTTGTCAGCCTCTGTAGCTTGCAATCCTAAACAACGCCTGGTTGCGGATTTGTTTCGAAATTACGACAAACGGGTTGAACCGTTTGGTCCTAACACCACCCTCGATGTGAGGATGGATCTCACCCTTGTCCAGATATCTGACGTTGTAAGTGTATCTAACCAGAGTTGTTCCTTCACGTTGTATAATGAAATGGGTTACATGTAAGACTCGCACACAAATCTTGCATTCTGCAATAGCTATAACGCACTGTTTACTGGTTCAATACATTTGCACACTTCCACAGCGATATTAAAAGGTCCAAGAGATACATAGTTATGTTTACGTTATATAATTGAACACTTCGAGAGAAATAATGGATGTTTATATCATATATGGAATATATCAAGGAAAGTAATGATATCTTAACATCACATAGTGGACAGTAATATAAAAGGTAGCCAATAATAATGTTTACCTTCGAAATTGAACATTTCAAGAAAATATGCTGATACCTTTACGATAAATATTGCACAGTTCAAGAGAAATTGTTTGTGGACGAGTTTATCTGCTTACCTTGTATTTGGTACAGTTCACGAGAACTAATGATTGTTTGCATTATATATTGATCAGTTCAAGAGAAATAGTGATATGATTTCGTTTAATATTAAATTATAGCTAAAATAAGATTACGTCGCCTTGACGTTTGCATTAACGTTGTTCAGTACCGTTGTGTCGGGACAACGTGACATGTTAGCTAGTACTAAATTTATATCCGGGACATCGTTACTGAGTAACTCATCTTATTTGCTGTCCTTTCTTCAAGTTCGTTGATTTGTAATTAATGGAGTGTTAGGAACTGATGTCATTATTATCCCTTTTCAATTATTGTAGGATGAGAAAAAGCAAGTGCTGACTACAAACTGCTGGATATATTTGGTACGTATGCTTGAAATCGGTTTTAATGCTGTTTTGAACAGTGTTCGAGTTGTATGACAATATATCACATTCACATAGGAGTAATCTGATTATATGATGCAGGCGGGGTTCTGAAATCTGTCTCCTCATATGTTTTACACCATTATGACATTTACATCGTTTTTCCGTTTTTCCATCTCCCATCAAACTTTCGTATGTGTTTTACAAAATTGAGAGATATCTAATCAGAGATTTTCCACTGAAGCGGGAGGACGGTTTAATATTAATCTGTAGAGCATAACATATACAATTTATAAAAAGAATGTTATTTGTGACAGTGTTCGTTTTATTGTATGATGTACACATCTTAATGTTGAACGTAAGAAGGTAGATACTTCAATTTTGTTTTTGCAAAAATCCACGCATGGACAATTTTTTCTCACCTATGAAATCAGATCATAAACCACTGCTATTGAAACTATCACGTTTTGCTGTTCTTGGTCATTTCTAAGTCAATGTATCCTCTCAAATGTTATTGTATTATAATCGATTCTATGTACACTGTATAATTCTGTATGTTTCACAACCAAATTCTGTTCTGTTCTGTTCTGTTCTTCTCCACACACTGGGCCAACTAAAGGCAGCCGTTGATTTGCATGTTAATGCTCCGTGCATTTTATTGTGATATACAACCCCATTTCATCTGAAAATACACTCACGTCATTTCTACCCGACAGGCAGGCCAAATGCATCGAGATGTGTACATTTGGATTATTGCAGATGATCCTGGTTGCAGCAAGCACGTCTTTATTGTTGTTTGCTACCGAAACTTAATATGCCTCTGCGGGTTGAGGAGCATTGTGCAAACCAGATTAAGGAACAGTATAGCATACAGCAAGGTATATTTTGTAATCTTTTCCTAGACATGGATAGATGCAGCGTTAGCATGGCAACCAGGAAAATACAAGAACGTGACAAATATCCGGATCCCGGCTGACTCTATCTGGACGCCTGACCTGAGACTAAGAAACTCGTGAGTACCTCCTGATATCAGTTATGGCATGTATTATGAGGAAAGTACTTAAGAACTAGTTCATCTTTGACGTGGATATGTGTCCTTGAAATAATACAATAGTTTCTAATAATACTGGTTATATCACTGTCAACGGGATGTTATTAAATATGATTACACCAATACCACCCTCCCATGTATGTGTAGGTGCTGTTTTTTGTTGTTATTGTTGTTTTTAGTTTTTAGTTTTTGTGTCTGTATGTGTCTGTGTTTATGTGCGTGCGTGCGTATGAGTGTGTCGGTAGTGGGGTTGTATCAGGCCGTATTTGAGCTTGTGTAATTGTGCGCTTGTTTGTGGGTGTGTCAGTGTGTTTGTGTGGGTGCGTGTGAGGTTGAGTGGATGATGCTGTCATAATTTTGTACATATTTGATATGTCTGAACACATATTTTTCTCTGAGTAGAAAGTGAAAAGCATCTATAAAACCTTGTTTTTCCTGCACTTTGTCATTGCAACGCTGCCATACAAATTCCTTTTCCATCATAAATAATGCTGAATTTCATGCAAGGGACCAGGGCTGGGTAGGGGGTGGGGGGATGTTACATTGATATAGATATCTATTTGCTACATTAGTGAAGCATCGCATCAGAACAGCCAATTCCAAAAACTTCTATCAAGCACACATGGATTGAACCTTCTCTTCAATCTCCACTCTCATCAGGTTTCTTCGTGCCAACCCGAAATGTGTTGTTTATGAAATAGACCGTAATTGTAGACAGAGCTACATAGGCGACGCATCGGGACCAATCAACACCCAAGTCAGAGAAAATCGCGCTTCCATTACCAATACAGACATGAAATCAACTGTTTCTGACCACATCAAAGCTAACCCCAATCACAATGTGGAGTGGTCTGAGATCACTATTCTTGCCAGGTATCAAACTAAATTACATGCAACTCACCGAAGCATTTCCCATCAAACGACAAAAGCCGACTGTCAAGCGTTACCCTCTTCCACCATTTCTTATCTATTGTATAAACTCAATCTGTTGTATAAACATCTTCTTCTCATTTGTAACTGATCTTCTTTAAACCATAACAACAACCTCGCCATACTTGTTATGCATGTCCTTTCGCCTGCCTTTGATACATTTAACCACAACAGCTTGATGAATTGACTACACACTCATTTTGGTAGCTATGGAACTGTTCGGAAATGTTGCTTTACATACTTCTCTGACAGAACTCAATCTATTTAAATTGATGCACTCCAGCCATCTCCCTCAGGCACACGTGGCGAACCACCTCTTCGTGGTGGGTGCTGGGTAACGCCAAGAGCTCGCCAACACCCCTGTTGTGGACCCGGGGACATATTTGGTCCACCAACCCGTTTGCCGTGGGTTGCGGCCCTTTGCCGGTGGACGACGGGAGTCTGGGGATTGAGGGCACTGGGTGCTTGTAACCGCGTTCCCTTTGCTCAACACACCCCTTCGACCTTTACTTCATGAGACGGGTGGTTGAATGGGCCCGGTTCAACCAATCGGTTGGTCACGCCAAGCCCTGAGTGTTACATTATGTAATACTAAAAAATTGAAAATTATATTCTTGTAAGTCTTGGAGCATTTTTGGACCTTCGTAATTTCAAATATACACTTTCATGTTTTTGTCTAGAGTCGTATGCCGAGAAGGCGGTGGCTCATGGGCAAATCCGGTGGAATGATTAAACATTAATTTTGCTGCTGGAGAATATCATCCGGGCATCCTTGGTGCTGCAAGCTGGAGATCCGTTTGTTTTTAGCATTGCCCTTGTGATACTCCGTGGTGGGAGGGGAGCTCGGATGATGAACCTTTCCACAATAACTATGGCTTACGTAACCCCTATTACCAAAAAGAAACGTCCACTTGACTCTGATCCCGATGTTAATGACCAGCGACTTCCCACTTCCATTGATTACTGGCCAAGTTTCATTGTGATTGAGACCGCTGACATAACACCATTAAAATTGAAGCCTTTTGCTGTATCAAAGGGCATACAAGACATTGCGGGGATGTTAAAAACATTAGACGTTTACGGACAGGTGCACTTCTAGTTGAATGAAAACAACAGGCAACCAACCTCCTGTCAACTGACTCGTTTATCGGCATTCTTGTATCAGTCTCTGCCCACCGAACGCTGAACACAAGCAAAGGCATAGTAAGAGACCGGGACAGACTTTTTTCTGACATGCTGGAAATAGATATTGTCTCCGAGATGAAAGATCAAGGTGTTTTATATGTTAAACGCTTCACAACCCGGAAGGAAAATGAAAGCTTTCAAACCAATACATATCATACATGGCATTATCAGCTCCTGAAGCACTTACCGGAATCATTCTTAGAGACGCTTTGAAACATTTTAGATGATATTGGAACGTCTGGAAACTTTCCATCTATAGCTGTCCCTATCCCTAAACCAAGACGTGATCATACCGATCCTTCGAACTATCGACCTATTTCGCTTACCAGATGCGTTTGCAAAACCATGGAGCGCATACAGTATGTATCTTTTTTATCTAGAAAAAAAACAACATATGATAGAACTTGGAAATATGGCATCTTAAAAGATTTACATGACTTTGGATTACGAGGTCGTTTACCTCAATTTATAGCCAATTTTTTAGTGAGTGAGTGAGTGAGTTTAGTTTTACGCCGCACTCAGCAATATTACAGCTATATGGCGGCGGTCTGTAAATAATCGAGTCTGGACCAGACAATCCAGTGATCAGCAACATGAGCATCGATCTGCGCAATTGGGAACCGATGACATGTGCCAACCAAGTCAGCGAGCCTGACCACCCGATCCCGTTAGTCGCCTCTTACGACATGCATAGTCGCCTTTTATGGCAAGCATGGGTTGCTGAAGGCCTATTCTACCCCGGGACCTGCCAATTTTTTAAATGACAGACAATTTTAACTGCGCGTGGGTTCTACCCTGTCTGATCATTTCAATCAAAAACTCTTTTTAGCATAAAGATCAACAAAGTCTTAAACGATTTAATAGATGGGTCGTTATTTCCTGATGATTTTAATATTTTTTTTGTCGTGGGAAAAATATGCATACTATTGAACGGCAACAACAGTTGTGTTTAAACAAAATAGATAAATGGTGTCTTGAAAACGGCTTCAAATGTTCTAAATAAAAAACCAACTGCATAGTACACTTTTGCCGTAAACACAAACCCCATAAAGACCCAGAACTATTTCTAAGTGGTACCCCAATCAAAGTGGTCAGGAAGGCCAAGTTCGTGGGACTTATTTGTGATTCACATTTGACCTTTTTGCCGCGTATTAAATCCCAAAAACCCAAATGCTTGAAGGCACTCGATTTATTAAAGGTTGCTTGCTAATTAAAAATTGGGAGGGGATCAGACTACCCTCCTTCACTTATATAGATCACTCGTGCGATCTAAACTTGATTATGGTTCCATCGTATATGGTGGTGCCTCTCAAAGCCACCTAAAACAACTTGATTCTGTCCATCACCAAGGCCTAAGACTTTGTCTTGGTTCTTTTAGAACCTCTCCTATCGACAGTCTTTACGTCGAAGCTGATTATCCTTCTCTCATCCAACGCCGTATAAAACTATCTTTACAATACATTACAAAATTAGCTTCTAATGAGTCTAATCCTGCATTTAATTGTGTCTGTACGAGGAGTTGTAAAACAAAAGGTCTTCTCTTTTACCGCCACTTGGGCTCAGAATTAAGTCATTTCTTGCTGTCTCCGGCATTAAGCTGGAATATATAGGTCCTTCCCGACTTCTCTCCTCTCCCCCTTGGTAATTGGTTAAGCCACAAGTTGACCTAATATTAAGTACATTTAAAAAATCAGAAACTAATGAATTGCAATGTATGGGAGAATATATTCAGTTAAAACATTACTATAGCAATTATACATTCTTATTTACAGATGGGTCCAAGGACGGTGGCGCAGTGGCCTGTGCCACTGTTATTGGATCCAGAACAATATCTTCTAGAGTACCAGACAACACTTGTATTTTGACAGCTGAAGCTAACGCCATACTAACGGCTCTTAAGTATATTCAAAGGCACCCTAAACATAAACAGTATATAATCTATTCCGACTTTCCTCGCCTTCAGGCGATTACAAATATTTCTTGTATAGATCCACTTTTAATTGACATTATTGAATTGTATAATAATCTTGCTACTGGTCAGTTCGACATCGTCTTTTGTTGGTTTCCCGGCCATGTTGGCATATCTGGTAACACGATGGCTGATCTTGCTGCCAAGGCAGCACTCAACAAATATGTGACACCACTTCTTATTCCATATTCAGATTACAAAGCTTGCATTAGAACGTATATACGTGACCTGATGCAGAAGAAGTGGGACACCCAAGTAGGTATAAATAAATTACATGAAATAAAACCGTATATTGGTTACACCTACTTGGGCTGTCAGTCCAGGTTTGAAGAGGTTATTTTACGACTATGTCGTATTGGCCATACTAGATATACTCATGTGCACCTGTTAAAAGGTGAGGATCCTCCATTTTGTATCTCTTGTGATGAAAGAAACACAGTCAAGCATATCCTGCTTGACTGTGTTGAGTATTCCATCACAAGGGATCAGTGTTTTAATTCACGAACTCTGAAGGATCTTGTCAATAACACAAGCTCTCATATAATCATTGCATTTTTAAAAGAATTGGATTTATTGACCGAATTGTAAATAGATAACTATTTTCATAATTGTGATTGTTAGTGGCTGTATCCTCAAAGGGGGTTGAAGTACTGTAAAACTATTGTCCCCCTGAGAGGGTACGTAAGTCCACAAACATTCAAAGTAAATTCAAGCTTTCCACGTTTTTAATCGTAGCATAAGTGTCTTTTTATTTGCATGGTTAGATTTCCCAAATTGCTGACGGCTGAGGGGATGGTGTAAATCCAGCTAGGGTCCATGCAGGTAGCAAAGTTACTGTAAGTCCCCATGGTCCCTAGTATGGTGATCTACCTTCAGTTGTTGGCAATCTATAGCCTGATTTTATATTGTATTGTCCGAATAGTGATATTAGTTTTAACTTTCCACGCTAGTTTTAATTGAAATTTTCATATTCTAGTTGTTTTACTGTCCTTCGTTGACAGGTTGTATACTATACATATATATCATTTCAGAAATAAATGTTCTCGTCACGATATGGCTGAAACATTGCCGATGTGACGTTAAATATTAAGTCACCCACTCTTACATCCGTGATCTGATGCAGAAGAAGTGGGACACTCAAGTAGGTATCAACAACTTACATGAAATAAAACCCTACATTGGTTACACCTACTTGGGTTGTCATTATAGATTTGAGGACATCATGCGACGATGTCGTATTGGCCACACACGATATACATATGAATATTTGTTTAAAGGTGAAAATCCTCCGTTTTGTATCCCTTGTGATGAAAGAATCACAGTCAAGCATGTCTTGCTTGACTGTGTTGAATATTCCATCACAAGGGATACCTTTTTTAAATCAAGAACTATGAAGGATCTTTTTAGTAATGTTAGTGCTCATTTAATCATCGCGTTTTTAAAAGAATTAAACCTGTTACATGACTTGTAAAGAGATTCATATTTTATGATTGAAAGTTGAATTAGCAACTAAGATTATTAGTGGCTGTATCCTTGAAGGGGGTTGAAGTAGCATAAAATTATTGTCCTCCTGAGAGGGTACATAAGTCCCAAAACAGTTGAAGTCAGATTTAATCTTCCACTTTTTTAATCGTAGAATATGTGTCAGTTTAAATTGTGTCTAATCTTGCATACAGTTGCCAGCAGCTGAGGGGATGGTGTAAATCTAGCTAGTGACCATGCAGGGAGCGGAGGTACTGTAAGTCTCCATGGTCTATGGCCTGATTTTATATTGTACTGTCCAAATGGTGATATATTAGTTTTTAGGTTTCCACGCTAGTTTTAAATACTAACTGTGATAGTCTACTGGTTTTACTGTCCTTCGTCGACAAGTTCGTCATAATATGCATATACATTCTTTTTTATGTCACGTATGTTCTCGTCACGATATGGCTGCAATATTGTCGATGTGACGTTAAATATTAACTCACTCACTACAAGAAACCGTTCTTTCTTTGATCTGTTGTCATTATCATAATATGGTCCGTCATGAGAAACTGTGTGAAGTTCCTCCAAATTTCGAGCAGAAGCATATACAGAAATTTAGCAGAAGGTTTTGGAGAAATAATTTCATGAAATAAATAAATTTCATGTTAGCGAAAACACATGTTTAGTTGCATAACTGGAGTCTTTGACAACCGTCCCTTTGTGTACTCACTACCTTATCAGAAAACTGGCTAACCTGTTATGTTAACTATGGTGTTTACACACACACATATACACACTCACACTGACAATCTCACACGCACACGCACACGCACACGCACACGCACACGCATACGCACATGGCCACGGACACGCTCACACTCGCACACACTCTCACACTCACTTTCACACACTTACATACTCTCACACATACAGAGTCACACACACAGACATGCACACACACAAATATGTATTCGTCATTCTTCATGTATCATTCCTGCTTCACAACGGCACAAGAATTTGGGGAATAGAGTATTTGTTATCAATAAAACTTCTTCAACACTGTTTAAAGCCTCTTAGCGTATTCACATTTTAGACTGAAAGTGTTTAATAACTTGTATTCACTTCTGGTGCAGAGCTGAAGTAAACAATCAAATATCATCAAGCGGACAAAACAACGCCATTCTGGAGTCAAGTGGAACCGTGTCTGTGTCCTACCAGGTCATCTTAAAGACGTGGTGTCAAATCTACGTCGCATCATTTCCCATGGATCAACAGCATTGTGTGATGATATTCGAGACGTGGACATACCGTGGCGATCAACTCAATATCTCAAATGGTGAACGTGGGCAAGCATCCTTATTCGAATACATTCCCAATGGGGAATGGGAGCTCACCTCATTCCTGAAGTACCGGCAGACCTTTCAATACCCATGTTGCCCAGAGCCCTACTTTACATTAAAGTACATACTGACACTGAAACGATGGCCACAGTTTTTCCTCATGTATCTCATGATGCCCTGCCTCATCATCACCTTGGTGGCTCTGTTGGGACTCCTTGTGCCCAACGAATCCGGAGAGAAAATATCTATTGGAATCACTTCTCTTCTGTCAATGATAGCGTTGTTGCTTGTTATTACGACATGGCTACCATCGACGTCGTCTGCGATTCCTCTGCTTGGTATGTTTTGCTTTTTATAAATAAACTACCGGGCAAAAGAACGTTATCACCAAATTAAATTGGCTCAACAGTAAAAACAGTAGCATATATGAGATTTCTGATAACTGATGTATTGCCAGAAATCATTTTCTGATAATTCGAATGAAAATTCATTGTCATATCATTTTGCAATCTCCCGCAATACACGAAGAAAGATCGAAGGGGTCCAAAGTTAAAATGACACAAATCACAGTTCTTTCAAACAGGTCATAAAGAGTCATTTTACCGCATAGAAGTCAGGTAACACTGCATCAATAGCGAGTGTGATCCCTCCTGATCGTTCCTGAAGAGACAGAACCGACTTTCATCTGTAAAGCGCACCCTTTCCCACTCGCGTCGCTGCCACCGACGCACAGTTCGTGCCCATCGCAGTCTGCTTTCACGGCGTTGATGGGTCAAGGCCACTCCCCGGAAGGGTCGGTAGGCTCTTATCCCGGCTACACAAAGTCGCCGAAGGACAGTTCGCCTGCTGATGGCATGCCCTAGTGCCATCACCGCCGTTGACGTCGCCGTCACGAATCCGGGGGTGAATCTGTCGGATGTAGCGGTCTTCGGCTGGTGCTGTCACTCTCGGTCTTCCTGATCTTGGCCGGTCTTGAGTATGTCCTGTCTGCCGGTAGCGGTTTAGCAACTTGCTGATGGTGGCCTGGCTGCAGTTTAAGGTTCTTGCCAGGTAACGTTGAGAAGCTCCATATTCGCCATACCAATTGCTCTGTCTCGTTGCGCCTGTGTACGTCTTGACATATTGTTGATGGGTTTTTGCTAACTGTATGCTTGCTCTGTCCAACGTCGGTATTTATGCTACAATCAAGCACGTGCATTTCGACCAATGTCCCGAAGACACGTTTTTCACGTTTTGCAAAATGCATGATTTGGAAAGCTGCGTTCAGAAAGATGTGTTGTTCTTGGGAGAATTTGCATTTGGTCGAATATTTTCTACGTGGGATCAAACCTGTCTCCATCTTTGTGCTTTTATACAACTAATTTAAAAGTGATAACTTTCTTTTGTCCGGTAGTTTATTTTTACTCACTAACTTCCTTGAGATTTGTATCCCCTCTGGTTCACGTCCACAAATTCACTCACAAGACTACAAACTAAACAGTTCCATTTCCTTTGAGTATAGATGAATTTTCTCGTTTTAGCGATGTTTTGACAATATATCATGCACATCTCAACTGAATCCTACCCATGAGAGAGACCCAAATCAGATTCATCTACAGAAACGTTTGTGACATTTACCACTTTCATTCCTTCTTGTCTCAAACGTTGAGACCAGCAATTATTGATGAGGTTTTACTTCATTTTTTAACATGCACTGGTGAGTGAGAATGGTTTTACACCTTTTTAGCAATATTTCATGAAACCATGGTGGGGAACAGAAGAAATCGGCTTCCCACATTGTACCAATGTGGGGAATCGAACCGCAGTCGTCAGCGTGACGTGCGGATGCCACAAACTTTTGCCACCAGCTTACACTTCATTACACACCACACATATATCATGCATACTGCATTTGTGCTACATTATGCTACATTTTCACCATGTTTATACGCTATTCATGTTACCATTATACAGCACGTTATCAGTGTGACATTTTGACTGATTCTGAAAAACACAAAGACATACCACTTGTTTCTAGAACACCAAATATATCTAATCTGGGTTTTTCTCTCGCAGGTCGGTACTTCGTGATCAATATCTTTGTTGTGTCTCTGAGTATTTGTCTGGCTGTGTTCACTCTGAATATTCATCACCGAGGGACGAGAGGACATAAACTGCCACGACTTGTCAAAACGCTGTGTTTCGGTTTCCTTGCAAGGATCCTGCTAATCAAACTTGACCTGCCAGAGACTACCGATGAGAACATGGTAAGTTTGTGATGTTCATTCTTTGATAATGTAAGCTATGGTGAAAATACGTGCTCTTATTGAGGCAGTTACAAGCATTTTGTCGGGATTTAATGCATAATTTTCACATGCAGACAATTCCTGCTGATGACGAGGCTATGGATGAAGGCAAAGCAGCACCCACGGGGACGGAGGGAGAGCCCGGTGGAGGGAACAACGTAGTGGATGTTCTCAAGCGACTGCTCCACACAGTAGAGAAGGCCATGGACCTACACAAGAGGAGGATGACAACACAAGACAGCCTTGACGAGGCTACATATGAATGGAAACAACTGGCCATCGTTCTTGAACGAGCTCTGACCATTACATTTCTCATTGTCACTCTGTGTACGTCTTGTGTAATGTTCTCATGACTCAGTGGATGAAGTGTTTGCCCACTGCGCTGCAGACATTGATTCTATTTCAGATTCTAGTACTACATCTACTATGATGTTCTGCATTCTATAATTAAGCGTGTTATATCTACGGTGTTGGCTCATTACCTTTTAGAAACCTATCACATTTTGAAACGTCTGCAAAATCAATATCCACGTTAGGTTTTTCTACGCCTTTCTTTTCAATGAACAGTGAACAAGAATAGGTTGGACAATATTACCATATAGGTGCATGTAGTGTTATGTGAGAGTTAATTCTTTTAACGTATTGGTGGTGAATAATACGTCAGAAAATATCGGTTATATCCATGCATGTCGTGTTATGTGACACTTACTTCGTGTAAAAATGTTATTACTGTTTTGCAATCGCATTAAATGATTCACTTGTAAAATATAAAATAAAGTTCACCACTGCGACTGCTCAGAGTTATCTGTCCGTTGTTACTTGCGAACATTGGCGTTTCAAGGAAGCATATCTGTACGATGCGTTAGCTCAGATAAATGGTTTATTTTCAGCTCTTTTTCAGCAGCAGTGTGCTAGGACAAGTTTTTCATGGTTTTGCTCCTGACGTGCATTTGGGGGACATCATTCTAAAATTGACACATTGTCTCCAACAAATGCAGTGAAACTGAAGCATTGGCTCAAAAAGATGCAGTGGGACTGAAACACTGACTCCAACCATTCAGTGAAACAAAAGCATTGTCTCCACCAACACGGTAAAACTGAAACAATGTCTCCTTCTCTATGGTGAAACTGAAACATTATCTCCAACACCATGATGAAGCTGAAACATTATCTCAACAACGAGGTGAAACTGGTACATTGCCACCAACACCATGGTGAAACTGGCACATTGTCACCAACACCATGGTGAAAATGAAACATTGTAGGGAAACTAAAATATTGTCTCCAAGACCATGGTGAAACTGAAACATTGTCTCCAACACCGAGGTGAAACTGGCACATTGTCACCAGCACAATGGTGAAACTGATACATTGTCTTCACCACCCTGGAGAAACTGAAACATTAATATATTGGATGGAATGAAATTGACTCGTGACTCAAAATGAGTACACTGGCCAAGGGGTAGTGGTGCTTTTCGACATTGATAATGTTATCACCTTCTCCAGATTTCTACATAGGAATAAAAAAATTCACATTAATATTTAGTTTTCTTTTGGAATTAGAAGAGAAGCTGTAAACCAAAAGTCAGTGTGCTCTGTTATCTGACTGGTTGAAAAACATCATCAAATGATGTTCGATTCTGGAAACTGCAAGATTGTTCGCTGCGTATTGACACGTAGAACAGTGGTGACGTCATTCAAAACACTTTGTGACGTAATGTTAGAATTACGTCACAATAGACCTTCTGCCAAAA
Source organism: Haliotis asinina (assembly GCF_037392515.1). Classification (NCBI taxonomy): domain Eukaryota; kingdom Metazoa; phylum Mollusca; class Gastropoda; order Lepetellida; family Haliotidae; genus Haliotis; species Haliotis asinina. The sequence continues at coordinate 9,591,477 of NC_090290.1, read as the reverse complement.
TGATCGAACTAGAGTTACCTCCCTTTTGACCGGACATCTACGGTATCCAAGGTAAACAAACATGGATGACAGCCGATCGTTTGCTTGTTTGACAGTTGCTCAATTACAGAAATATCTACGCGAAAGCGGAATTTCAGTCACTGGCTACAATAGAGAAGGATTATTACAGTTAGCTAATGCTGCAAAATGCTTAAATTTAACTGAAGATCCCGACTTATTGCACACGCACTATGATTTCACCGAAAAGCTTCGTAACCTTGGAGTTCCATCTTCGGTGACAGACCCATTTACAGCAGACGGCTACCCATCATATCCTGCTTTAGGATGCAGTGTTGATCGTGTTGTTACATGTAAATGTCATGCTGACAGAGTATTGGAAATACAGTGTCCATACTCACTGAGGAATAAACATCCTAAAGAGGTTGCTAAGATGAAATATTGTAAGCAGGTTGATGACAGTGAAGATTGGGTGATGACCAGTGACTGCCCATATTATCATCAGACTCAGGGCCACCTTGGTCTTTATGGTTTTAAGTATGGTGAATTGGTGATTATGACTAATCAAGGCATTGTTGTTGTCAAAACTGAATTTGATGAAACATTTTTTAGCCAGATGATTAACAAGCTAAACCTGTTTCATAAGAAAGAAGTCTTACAGTATCTGTTCACACAGCTTACATAAATTTGACATAATAGGATTCAGTTTACATAAACATAATCTGCTTAAAGGGATTTGTTTCTTTTAATGCTTCCTAACATCATGTCACAAGTTTCTTGTCGAGGTTGCACAGTGCTGCACATACAAATTGCATTTGATCCAAAATACTCTTAAGTCTGAGTGGAATAACTCTTTGAAAGATCTGAAACTTTTAAGCCTTCCTATGGCACGTTCAACGTGAATGCGTGAACTGGCAATTCTCCTTGTCTTAGCTACTGCTTTTGATTTCAACTGCTTACCCATAGAAAATGGTGGTATGTTAAGAGTGCACATTCTTTTAGTAAGTAAATCACGTATTAAAAACCCTCTGTCAGCCATGATGTCATCTCCGTACTCAAGTTTGTCCAGGAAACCAGACGGTTGGACAATCTTCCTGTCTGATATTGAACCTGTATACAGATTTGAGAGAAAAACAAATGTACCAGATGGGGATACAGCAACCAATGACTTTACAGTGTTGTGGTGCTTGTATTGGGACCATGTGACTCTCTGAGAGGAAGCAAGACTTGATTTTTTGAATGAAAAATTCTGTGCAGTCAATAATTACTCTGGTCTTAGGAAAATATTTAAAGCACTTAGGTAAGCATGAATTTACTTGATACCGAGTTGGCCAAGATACTAGGAATTGAAGTTCATGGTACATAAAAGAAATCCAAGTAGTGAAAATTCTGCTGACAGACGAGTTATCAATTTGAAATAGATAAGCCAAAACTTCAGAGTCAAATCCCCGCCTGAGCCTCGCTAAGGTGAGAAGTAACTCCTCTGTAAGGGTCAAGACCCGAGGACGTCCTCTCCTCCCAGTTGTTTGAGCATGGTCCTCCTGAAACAGATGTTACATCATTCATAGTATGTGTCTAAAACTCAATAACATTCACCAGAAATAATGGTTTCCAAGTGATTCATTTTAGATTGTTAGATATACAGTTTTTTTCACTCAACTGTAACAAGTCACTCAAGCTAATGAGCTTCTTTCTTATAATAACCTTCACTGTGATGAACATCATCAGCCTTACATTTTTGATATTTTAGCTATTGGACATTTTAATGTAATTACTGTTAAGCCCGATCCACGCCAGTAGTTCAGTTTCATGGCTTTCGGCATCAACAGATTCAGGATGATGGTAAAAAGAGATGTAGTCAGACCTGTGTAAATATATATAATTTATTCTCTTATATATTTTCAAAATGATTACTTATATCAGCATTGATTACCATTTTCAACAAATACCATCAACCAACGACCCTGTTGATTTTTGGTTACCATGCCAAAGGTTTAAAAAATGTTGGTTAAATTTATGATCGCCATTTTGGACTAACAAGATAGACTTAAAAAAAAGGTAACTTATATTGAATTTAATATTGTAATAAGTACCAGTGTAGAATGTGCAGGTGTCATCATCACTTTGTATGGTCCGTATGAAATCATTCCTTTTCAGAATTCTGGGCTCTTTTATTTCTGCATCACTGTACCTAAGCATATCATCCATGTTAATTTCTGTCTGTGTGCATGCATCCGCTGTGGTGCTTGCATCTGAAACAAGTGAACTTGTAATATTTAATATCAACGCTTCATCAATGTTACAATGAATCAGTTACTTCAAATTGCATTCTGTTTTTTTTTACCACGTTTCGTCCCGCCAGGACTCACCAGTGCAGCTTGGCTTTCCATACAACGAAAACTGCAGACGTGTATCACCTATTAGACATACACTATTACCAAATATCTGTTTCAATTTGGTCAGTACAGTATTACATTTGAACCAATATCAAATTATTATACTTCATGAAAGAATGATAATTAGCTTTGTGATTTATCAGGACAAGTTACTTTGACTACTTACCTTGATGATCTTCACTGAAAACTTCAAAGTAGTCATGGAAGTTGTCAGATGGTGATGGTTGCACTATGTTCCGTTCATCTTGTTCCTCAGGGGTAGGCACATTTAGTTGGAGTTCATGCAGTGGGCCCTTTTTAATAAAGAGAAGATAAACTCAAATAATTTAGACCTCTACTAGTTTACATTGCTGGATAATTGTCAAAATGGAATACTCAGGCAATACATGAATATTCTACAAAAATTATATGAATGGTTGAACCCAGCAGCATATTTTAAAATAGCTACTGCACTTCAGTGAGTATCAGTGTGATAATATTCAGTGAATAAAATGTAATCAATGATGATGTTACTATGTAAATATTGATGAGAACGTTTTTGGAGAGCAAATAGCGTAATAATTTACTGGTTGAAGCTTCAGTCTCTTCCTAGGATTTCGTGCCTTCGGTGGTAGGACATCTTGCGACAAGGCTGACAAAAGATCAGGATATTCCGTCAATGAACCAAACATGAGCACGTCGTGAATTACATAGAGTCAGATTTAATCTGAAAATGCAAATACGATATTTGAAAGTGCATTTGAAACATTACCTTCAGATGGTCCGTTTCCTCCGACGAAGTGCTGGCTGCAAATATAAGTCTCCTTCCTGACTTTTTCGATGGTAAAATTCTTCCGTCCGCAAAGAGAAATCCACTTTTTACATTTTTCTAAATTCGTCCTCGGTTTAGGGAATGGTATGAAAAAGATGCCACTGCTTGACGAGTTCAAATACCGCGAATCAGACCGACAGAGGCCGTGACAGCAGTGTTTCACAAGCATGTTGCTAGGGACGCTTGTCCGGTAAAATGGCGACTTCCGGTTAAAATGTCGCTTACAACAACCAAAAAGGCAGAAAGACTATTGAGCAACTCCAGATGCTACCATGGGAACCGGCTTAAACGACCAGTTGATGGCACTTTACTGCTGTACTCGTACTCGATGTAAACGAGTGCAGACAGCAAAACCCTTTGGTTAACCTTTTTGCTTACAATGTCGATAAACATCAGGTTTTGGCACGGGAATGTTTCATTGGAAACCTCCGACTAAAGCCCTTGAATATATATAAGTTTGATAGTTACAAATACACCCCTTTAAATTTATGAGCCACGATCTGACATATGACCCCATTTTGCATGTATGGGAGCGCCCTCCAGAACATCCATTTGGAAAAAGAGGGAAACGGGTCGTCGTCTACATATAGTAAAGTTAAATTTCCTCGTACGAATCGTGTTGTGACGGTGTTTTAAGACACGTGTTAAACCGTACCTGTATTGGTTTCACGCCATGGTCAGCATGTATTGCACGTGCTGAATCGACAATTTACCTGTAGCACCCAAGTGTATTCTCCAGACTACTTGCCTCACCTGCTTGTCACAAACGCGTTCACTGCGCTGGCTCATCTAATACTTGTCAAGCAGTAGACCTGCTTCATTTCAGACGTTAGCTTTGCAGGGACGACGTAGGTCATAGATTTCATCCCTAGTGTCGGGGACTGTTGTGTGATACATTATGCAATTATTCACAAGTCGGTAATATCACAGTCATTAGTCAGATAATGTTACTGTCAGCTCCCGATCGTTTTGACTTTTGCTATTTACAACCACATTACGATAGGCTATGGAACTTAATGTTTATCACTGGGCCGTTGATGAATAATTATGCAATTCTGTATAAATACCTCCGTGAACCGTCCTGCCACAGATTGTATCCGACAGCAGCTGCATCTAGCTGTGCTGGAACCCGGCAAGTAATCTACTGATCAAGACAGATAGCTGGACTAGTTTCAGGTTCGTTCAATGTAGTACACAGTTTCACCGATAGGCTTGTATTGCTGAGTTCTCAGAGATGGATGTCAAGTCGGTTCTTCTCTTCACTGGATGGATGCTAGGTAAGGACAATCTTTCAAAGTGTGTCAAAACATCACCTTGAATAGTCTGTAAGTTTTACCAGGGTTTGTTAGTTTGGTCCGAAACGTTGATAGATTTCTTGAATTCTACTTAGCTTTGATCCAAGGCTGTACTGAATGCTGAACCTAGGATGTATAGTAATTCTACACTTAGAAGAGGCGAGTATAGATAAGCCGACAGTACAACCCTAGTATGCTATGCATTATTTCATAACGAAGGTATCATTTATTTTTACGTTAGAGACTTGTGGATGTATTATACTACAGGACCAAGAACCACAGTTGGAGAGAATGTAACCTTCTGAACAGATAAGATCCTGTATGGGGAAATAATTGATAGGTCGCTGATTAAAGCGAGTATTTGGTGGCAGAAATAATTTGAATGTTTAAGGTATAAGGCGGTTGTACATGACGTTGGTTTTCACATCTCGTCATACAATATGATAAACCACGCCTCCTGTTCTTAGTGTTTCCTGTGTAAACCTTGAACTATGATATGTTTTCTTTCCATCTCCTGTTATTGATGATGAAGCGTGTGTATCTCTGTGTGTATGACGGTTTCCTTACACCTGCCAGTATGCTCTTCTCTCATAATGTATCTTGTGTGTCTCTGTGTTCCCGGTTTCCTTACACCTATTGTTATACTGTTCTTTTATGGTGACACTTATGTGTCTCTGTGTTTCCGGATTTCTCAGACCCTTTGTTATGCTGTTCTTTCATGGTGACTCTTGTGTATCAAGGTGTTTCCCATCTCCCTGTACCTAACATTATGTTGTTGTTTCATATCCTTGTATATCCCCGTGTTTCCTGTCTCCTTATACCCGATGTTATGATGTTGTTCCACGTCTCTTGTATAACACTGTGTTTCTGACCTCCTTGCACCTGATGTTATGATGTTGGCCCATGCCTATTCTGTGTCGTTATCAATGTTTTGATATATCCCTACTCTTGTGAATCTCAGACAGTATTCCCGCCTCTTGTCCATCTCTGCTCTATTGTCCCGCCTGCTCCTGGTTTGCTCCTCCTATCTGTCGCTCATGATGTCCTGTAGTTTAACGCCTGCTGTCTGCCCGTGATGATGTCCTATTGTTTAGCATCTGCTACCTACCCATGATGATGTCCTGTTGTTTAATATCCACTGTCTGTTAATGATGATGTCCTGTTGTTTAACGCCTACTGTCTACCCGTGATGTTGTCCTCTTTTTAGCGTCTCCTATCCATTCCTGATGATGTCCTGTTTTTAATATCTTCTGTCTGTTAATGATGATGCTCTGTTGTTTAACGTCTAATGTCTGTCCCTGATGATGTCATTTTGTTTCACATCTTTTGTCCTTGATTGCTATATTTTGTATATGTGTATATAGTATTATACTGGCAGTAAAATATAGCCACATAGATTGTTATTGGCTGTATACTCGAACGGACTTAAAGTAATGTAAACCTATTGTCCTCCTGAGAGGATATGTAAGTACCAAAACAACTGAAAGTTAAACTTATCAGAATTTATAAACGTTGTGGGGTTTTTTTTAAATTATGGCTAAAGTTTCACACTATCGCAGAGTGTGTGCTTGGGCCTATGCAGGTAGCAAAGATACAATAAGTCCCCCTAACGGTCCCCAGTCTGGTGATCCCTCATTTGCTGACGATCTCTAGTTCATTGTAAATGCTGTAATGTCAAAATAGTATATAATTTTAAGCTACATTCTAGTTTTATAACTCTTTTTGTGATATTCTTGATATTTTACAGATTTTATAAAATATAATGATAAAGTATTAACTGTTTTAGTGTGATATTCTTATTTTACTATCCTTTGGCGACATATTTTATAAAATGAAATGATAAAAGAATTGACTGATTCAGTCACGGTACGGCTGAAATATTGCTAAAGTAACTTTTAACTCACTCACATTGTATTGTCCTGTTCGGTGGTTTCGTCTGTTTATCTCTGATCCTGTTCTGTTGTCAGCCTCGGTTGTTTGCAACCCCAAACAACGCCTGGTTGCGGATTTGTTTCGAAATTACGACAAACGGGTTGAACCCTTTGGTCCTAACACCACCCTCGATGTGAGGATGGATCTCACCCTTGTCCAGATATCTGACGTCGTAAGTGTTTCTAACCAGAGATGTTCCTTCACGTTGTATAACGGAATGTGTGAAATGCAAGACTCGCGCACTACTCTGGAACTCTGTAATAGCTATAACGTAATATTTACTGGTTCAATAAATTTGCACACTTTCACAGTGCCATTAAAGGTTCAAGAGAAACAACGTTGTATTTACGTTATATATTGAACACCGCGAGAGAAAAATGGTTGTTTCTATTATGTATGGAATACATCAAGGGCAGTGCTAATATATTTACGTAAAAATAGTATTATTAAATGTAAACAATGATGATGTTTACCTTCTTGAATATTTGAAGAAAATATACTTATGCCTTTACGATAAATATTGCACAGTTCAACACAGTTTGTGTTAGAATAGACTAGTTTATCTGCTTACCTTATATTTGGAACAGTTCAAGAGAACTAATGATAGCCTGCATTATATATTGACTAGTTCAAGAGAAATAGTGATATGATTTCGTTAAATATTAAATAGTTGAAATAAAATTGCGACACGTTGACGGTTGCATTTTACTTTGTTTTGAACAGTTGTGTCCTGAGTACATAACATTTTACTGAGTTACTGATTTTATTTGTTGTCCTGTCTGATTTTTAAATATGGAATGAAGTGATGTCATCATTATTCCTTATCAATTATTGTAGGATGAGAAAAAGCAAGTGCTGACTACAAACTGCTGGATATCTTTGGTACGTACGCGTGAGTTCGGTTTTAAGACTGTTTTGATGAGTATTCGAGTTGTATGACAACTGAACACTTTCGTATGGGAGTAATCCGAAAACATGATGCAGGCGGGGAACTTCAAAGTATTTCTTTGTATGTACCTGGAACAGAGCATTCACATATAAGTACAAGTCATCAGCTTCTGGTGTAACGTTACAACTGAAACTAGTAAATTTTCCCACATTTTTATAACATTAAGAAATTTACATCATTTCTCCAGAATGCTCATCTCGACTAACCAAAAGCAATCAAAATTCTTCAAAACGCCGCGCTGTCCCATATTTGGCTGTCTCGAAGGTTCCCTAACATCCACAGGTTGAAACGTCATGTCATTTCATTAACTGACCAGTTCAATGAATCATGGTATTCCAGTGCTCAAATTCCATCTAAAGGAAACATTAATTTTATCATTAAAAAGCTCACTCACTTTAGAACCTTATCTTTTTGATCTCCCATCAAAATGTCGTACCTGTTTGACAAAATTAAGAACTTCCGATCAGAGGTTGTCCACTGAAACGGGAGGACGGTTTAATACTGATCTGAAAACTAGAACATTTACAATTTGTAAAACATAATGTTTTTGTGACGACGTTCATGTTATTGTATTATGTACACATCTTAATGTTGAATGTAAGAAGACCAAAAATCCACAAATGGACAGATGTATGTCATTTATGAAATCAGATTATAAACCACTGCTATTTTTAGTCATTTCTAAATCAAAATATCAACTCATATATTACTGCATTATACTCGGTTGTATGTCCTCTATATCATTCTGTATGTTGCAAGACAATCACATTCGGTTCTATTCTGTTCTTCAACTTCTCCACACAGGGGGCCAATTAAAGGAAGCCATTGATTTGCACAACGTTAATGCTCCGTGAATTTTATTGTGATATACAACCCCTTTTCATCTAATAATACACTCACTTCTTTTCTACCTGACAGATGTGTACATATGGAGTATTGCCGATGATCCTGGTTGCAGCAAGTAATGTGTTTCTTAAAGACCTTTATTGGTGTTTGCTACCGAACCTGAATATGCCTCTGCAGGTTTAGGAGCATTGTGCAAACCATATTAAGAGACAGTATAGCATAAATCAAGGTATATTTTGTAATCTTTTCCTAGACATGGATAGATGCAGCGTTAGCATGGCAACCAGGAAAATACAAGAACGTGACAACCATACGGATCCCGTCTGACTCTATCTGGACGCCTGACATGAGACTAAAAAACTCGTGAGTACCTCCCGATATCAATTATAACATGTATTATGAGGAAAGTACTTAAGAACTAGTTGATCTTTGACGTGGATGTGTGTCCTTGAAATAATACAATACTTTGAAATAGTGTTGGGTATACCACTGTCAATGAGATGTTATCAATCATCATTTTACATCAATACCGCCCTCTTGTGTATGCGTAGGTGTGTGTGTGTGTGTGTGTGTGTGTGTGTGTGTGTGTGTGTGTGTAGCGGTAGTGGGGGTTGTATGAGGCCATATATGTGGGTGTGTAATTTTGCGTGTGCTTGTGCGTGTGTCAGTCTGTTTGTGTGGGTGCGTGTGAGGCTGAGTGGATGATGCTGTCATAATTTTCGAAGTGCATATTTGAAAGGTCTGAACACATACATTTCTCTGTGAACAAAGTTAACAACTTGTATAAAACCTTGTTTTAGCTGCATTTTAGAAGTTGTGACGAACAATATTGAACGAGCTTTTATGGACAGCAGCCTCTTTATTTCATGAGATTCTTTTTCGGTCAATAAATAATGGATGGTGAATTTGACACGGGGTTGGGGGGTCGGGAGAAGATGTTGGTTCCTAAAGAAAGACCAGAGTAAGCACGAAGATATCTATTTGCTTCATTGGTAAAGCAGCGCATCAGATCAGCCAAATCCTAAAACTTCTATCAAGCACACACACAAAGGACTTTCTCTGCATCCTCCACCCTCATCAGTTTTCTTCATGCCAATGGAGGAAAACCACCTGCCGTGAGCAACAACAACCCGAAATCTGTTGTCTATGAAATAGACCGTAATTGTAGACAAAACTACACAGGCAAAACATCGGGACCCGTCAAAACTAGTGTCAAAGAGCATCATGTTTCCATTACCAATTCGGACATGAAATCAACTATTCCTGACCACATCAAAGCTAACCCCAATCACTATATGGAGTGGTTTGAAATCACTACATGCAACTCACCGAAGCATTTTCTGTCAAACGACAAAAGCCGACTGTCAACCGTGACCCTCTTCCACCATTTCTAATCAATTGTATAAACTCAATCTGTTGTATAAACATCTTCTCTTTTGTAACTGATCTTTTTTTAAACCATAACAACAACAACCTCGCCATACTTGTTATGCATGTCCTTTCGCCTGCCTTTGATACCTTTGACCACAACAGTTTGATGGACTGACTACATACTCATTTTGGTACCTATGAAACTGTTCGGAAATGATGCTTCACATACTTCTCTCACAGAACTCAATCTATTTAAATTGGTGCGCTCCAGTCATCTCCCTCAGTAGCCAAATGTGTACCCCAGGGTTCCGTGTTGGGACCAGTCCACTTCACGATGTATATCAAATCTTTGGGTGACCTTATAGCATAGTACCGGGTCATTAGTCACTTTCATGATGATGATTTACAACTGCTTGACAAACTCAGTGACTAACCAAGCCTTCTCCATACACAACTTGGATAGCAAAACCAAAAATCTCTCCATGGAAACTGAAATAAATCAGCCGTACAAAACTATTCACTGTTAACACATCTAGCATTATGGCACCAACCAACTCAAGACACCACAGCTCTGCTTGTTCGCTCCCTCATTCAGTCAAGACTGGATTCCTGCAACAGTCTGCTTACAAGTGCAACATCTCCCCTCGCCCCACCCCCAAATAAAAAACCCAATAAACCCAAAACAAAACAAAAGAAAAAAACAAAACAAGCGAAATAAATACAAAAACAAATAAAGCACATGCAGTCTCCCCAAACCAAAGATGCCCGTCTTGTTACCCGCTCTAAGCCCACCTGTGACATACATTGCATTGTGAATGCCTGGCACTGGTTACGAGTGCATGAAAGAATTGATTTCAACCTACTCAATCTCGCTTACCAGTGTGTTAACTCCATTGCTCCCTCACACCTGTGTGATCTTCTCACATCATGCAATCCTGCTAGTGCCCTCAGATCCAGTAACCAACACCTTCTTTATCCGCTACCATTCAACCACAAGGCATTTGGTGTCCGTTCTTTTGTCTCAATTGTAACTACATCATGGAAGTTACTTCCGCTTACAGTATGTACAGTCCCATCTCTTCAAGTGTCCTAGCACAACCTGAAAACACAACTTTTCAGTTGATACAAACGGTAGCTCTCTCCAAATTTACGAAACTCTACTACTGATTCATGTGACTTTTGATGTGTTTGGGTTTGAGCATGTCCCTTTGTGGAATGGAGTATTGGGCAGTAAATGTATTGTCGTTATGTTTTACATAACAAGGTCCGGAGTAGAGTAGGCCTTCAGCAACCCATGCTTGCCATTAAAGGCGACTAAGCTTGTGATAAGAGGCGACTAATGGGATCGGGTGGTCAGCCTCGCTGACTTGGATGACACACAGTATCAGTTCCCAATTGGGCAACTCGATGCTCATGCTGTTGATCACTGGATAGTCGACTACAGGCTGCCGCCACATAGGTGGAATATTGGTGAGTGTGGCTTAAAACTAAACTCACTCACTCACTATTACATATTAAATCTAGTATGCAACAGAGAGGGTTCAGGTAATCCCAGCAGTTAGACTGGTAAGGCTATCATCAGCACAGTATGGAATACTGTAAGGGACATTCTTTCCATCTCGCACTTTTGACATTTTAAGCTTGTTTCTAAAGGTCGAGATCGCGTATTGCATAGCTCAGGGTCTTTGTCTCGCTCTAAACACAGCTCAGACGGCGAATGTGACTTCTAACAGGAAAGGCTGCCTAGTCAAACCCACAAAGAACTTTCCAGAGGATATGTAGGCCTGATCTTCCACAAGATGATCAATAACTTCTCCCCCGTGTAACGTGATCGTAACTGATCCATCATTAGCTACCTTGCCACGTTTGAAATAAAGGATATTACATTTGTCGAGTCCAAATGCCATGCCATTACCATTAGAAAAGAACTCAGGCAGAACTTCTTTCAAAATGGTAGCTCCATGTCATCCACGTGAAGGAGATGAGTAAGCGATGCTTGGGATCTGTGCTGTGGAGGTCCAGGATGGTAACCGTCCTCTTTTTTTAGCGGAAAGCTCAAAGGATTTAAAGACAGACAAAACAGCAAAGGCTTAAAGGAATCCTCCTGAAATATACCCCAGCAGATTGGAATAGATTCCGAAATCTGCACCTACCCTCGAGAGTACTGAAGCTGAATCGACCAGAAAGTCATTACAGAGTAAATCAAGTAGCCGCACAGACAGGTCAATATAGTGAAGAGACTTCAGAATCTTTTTGTAGTCAATCGAACACATGGAGAGGTTGCGATGGCATGTTTTTGCTTCTTCTGTTATCATTTTCTGTAAAAGAAGTTGATCCTTGCACCCCCAACATCCTTTTCTTCTGCTCTGTGTAAATCATGTCAGAAGGTGACACGTGGTTTGTCAAACACTCTCTGGATAGTTTGTATTGTGTATTAAAACATGCGATAGGACGGAAGGATTGGTTGTCAGTCAAGTCTCCTATCTTTGGGAGAAGCATTGTGCCACCTTTTAGACCTATGGAGGAACATGACCTGTGTCCACGACAGTGCTGAAACAGTGAAGTAATGGTGTTTGGACACAGGAGAACAGATCACAATACCGCTTTTGAAGGCCATCAGGTCCTGGTCCTGTATCAGATTTGGACTTTTTAGGACAATTTTAGGAGATGTAACAGGTAAACGACCTAGTTACTTTCTCACGCATTCCATATTCATAATCACTGACCCATGGTGCCTCAAGTATACAGTCACAGGATACAACCCATTTAATGACCCTTTCACTGGCGTGCATGGGAGGTTATTTATCATGCTCACCATCACCACTTGTTTTAACTTGCCTGTAGAAGAGCTTTTCATTATTTGTAAAAGGTGTAGCTTTTTCGATAAATTTGTTGCTTTTTTCAATTTTTTAAGGAAGTCGACAATTTGCAGACGTACCTTTTCTTTTGTTGTTTTGTTGTTTTGCAATAAAATTTTAATTTTCTGCAAACTGGCTTTTTTATTTTAGACTTGGAATTCCCTCACGATCTTAATTTAAAACACAGCTCCACCTTGGAAAAATTTCTTCCAGTTTTCATATAGCTGGAATATTGCTGAGTGCGGCGTCAAACGTAACGCACTCACTCACTTCCTGCACCATTCCTGTTCACAACGGTTAAAGAATCTAGAGAACAGAGAATTTGTTCAATCAATAAAGCTTCTTCAATACTGTCTAAAGCCTCTTCACATATTCACATTTTAGACTGAAAGTGTTTAATCATTTGTATTCACTTCTGGTGCAGAGCAGAAGTAGACAACCAAGTGTCATGAAGCGGACTAAACAATGCCGTTCTGGTGTCAAGTGGAATCGTGTCTGTGTCCTACCAGGTCATCTTGAAGACGTGGTGTCAAATCGACGTCGCATTCTTTCCCATGGATCAACAACAGTGTATGATGGCGTTCGAATCGTGGACATACAATGGCGATCAACTCAATATCTCAAATGGTGAACGAGGGCAAGCATTCTTAGGTGAATACATTGCCAGTGCGGAATGGGAACTGACCTCATTCCTGAAGTACCGACAGACCTTGCAATACCCATGTTGCCCGGAGCCCTACTTTACATTAATATACATAGTGACCCTGAAACGGTGGCCCCTATTCATTCTGATGTACCTCATGATACCCTGCCTCATCATCACTTTGGTGGCTCTGCTGGGACTCCTGGTGCCCAACGAATCCGGAGAGAAAATATCTATTGGAATCACTTCTCTTCTGTCAATGATAGCGTTGTTGCTTGTTATTTCGACATGGTTACCACCGACGTCGTCTGCAATTCCTCTGCTTGGTACGTTTTGGGTTTTTTTTATGAATAGTTTTACTCACTAACTGACTCACTCAGCATTACTGGCAACTTTCTTGAGATTTTTATCCCCTCTGGTTCATGTCCACAAATTCATTTACAAGACTACAAACGAAACAGTTCCATTTCCTTTGAGTATAGATAAACTTTCTCATTTTAGCGATGTTTTGACAATATATCATGCACATCTCAACTGAATCCTACCCATGAGAGAGAGACCCAAATCAGATTCATCTATAGAAACTTTTGTGACATTTACCACTTTCATTCCTTCTTGTCTCAAACGTTGAGACCAGCAATTATTGATGAGGTTTTACTTCATTTCTTACATGTACTGGTGAGTGAGTATGGTTTTACACCGTTTTTGTTGCAAGATTCCGTCAAAACCATGGTGGGAAACAGAAGAAATCGGCTTCCCAAAATGTACCCATGTGGGGAATCGAGCCGCAGTCTTCGTGCGGATGCTACGACCTTTGCCCCCAGGGTACACTATATCACACACCTCATATATATCATGCATACTGCATTTGTGCTACATTATGCTATATTTTCACTATATTTATACTCTGTTTACGTATAGGAGAAAACACGCGTCCGAGGTTTTGGTAGACATTGTAAAGCCGGAGGCGAAGGGATTCCCCGTCCCCGATGGTTTTATATTGTCTACCAAAAACGAGGAGAAGTGTTTTCTCTAACATATATACCGTCAGTGATGGGTAATGAAAATGTAGATAATTATTTAATGAACCTACATAACAATAACCGGAGCGAGCGTAAAATCAATTTAATGAAAGTAACTATAAGTAGATACTTTAAACTCATCACCTCGATCGAACCAGTGGCCGTGCGGTAGAGCGTCTGACTTCCGATCTGATATTTGCGTTTCTAATCCCACCAGGGAAACATTTGTTTAGTGAGTTTAGTCTTGATCGAATTTCTCAGATGATTTAAAACACTCATGTATCATTTGAATATTGATGTTCATATAAAGTTAGGAAAAGTAAAATCTGGTAAGCGGTCTTACTGACGAAAAGTCAAAACTATCCCTCCAAAGGAGAAACTTCAAATGTGTTTACTCCCTGAAAACAAGGCACGTTACCCATGAGACTGTTTCACTGATTATGAAAACACAAAGATATACCATCTGTTTCTAGCACTCATACACCAAAATGTTATGTCCCCACCAAATCTGGATTTTTCTCTCGCAGGTCGGTACTTCGTGATCAATATCTTCATTGTGTCTCTGAGCATTTGTCTGGCTGTGTTAACTCTGAATATCTATCACCGAGGGACGAGAGGACATAAACTGCCACGACTTGTCAAAACGCTGTGTTTCGGTTTCCTTGCGAGGATCCTGCTCATCAAAATTGACCTGCCACAGACTACCGATGAGAACATGGTATGTTTGTGATGTTCACTCTTCGATAATATAAGCTATGATGAAAATATGTGCTGTGACTGAGACAGTTACAAATATCTATTATTGTCGAGATTTATTGTATAATTTTCACACGCAGACACCAATTCCTGCTGATGACGAAGCTATGGATGAAGGCAAAGCAGCACTCACGGGGACGGAGGGACAGCCCGGTGGAGGGAACAACGTAGTTGATGTTCTCAACCGACTGCTCCACACAGAAGAGAAGGCCATGGACCTACACAAGAGGAGGATGACAACACAAGACAGCCTTGACGAGGCTACATATGAATGGAAACAGCTGGCCATCGTTCTTGAACGCGCTCTGACCATCATATTTCTCGTTGCCACTGTTTGTACTGCATTTGTAATGTTCAGATAGACACACCGCTGACTAAAGTGTTTGCTAATCAGACGGTATACCTAGCTACTAATTCTTGTGAGTGAAGCACCAGATGGTAGTCTCATGAGTTACGCGTTTGCTAGTCAGATGGTATACTCAGCTGCTATCTCCGGTATGGGTAGAACCACGAGGTAGCCTTGTGGTAAAAAAAAAATTGTTCACGCATCAGACTGCAGGCCTTGCTTCTATTCCACACAAGTATGGTGATCTACCTTCAGTTGTTGGTGATATATAGCCCTATTTTACATTGTCTTGCCCAAAAAGTGATATTAGTTTTACCTTTCCACACTAGGTTTTAAATTGTAACTCTGATGTTCTAGTTGTTTGATTGTCCTTTGAAAAAAGTTTTGTATGATATACATAGATTCCATTTCAGTGTTAAATGTTCTCGTCACGATATGGCTGCAGAACTGCCGATGTGACGTTAAATACTAACTCACTCACTCATATATGTTCTACTTTCATCTTCTATTCTCCAGCACAGGCTAGCAGTTAAGCGTTCATTCATCAGGTCATTAACCTGACTGTCACATTTGATCACAACTCTTACAGCCTCGATAGCAGGAAAATGTAGAGTGGTGGGTACTTTTACTGACTATACACACGTAAAATTATTACATTTGGATCGTTGTTGTACAATGAATAACACAACCGCATCACAAGAGGAGTGACCCGGAGGCCGCCTTCCAGTGAATATGTGGTACCACTTCACAAACGTTATTGACTTCAATATTGAGGCGGTGCCTATCCCCCAAAAGGAGATATTTTGCTTTGGCTGTGGTTGAAATGACCAAATGCATAATGGGATTTGTAATAGCGCTACCAGTAGCAGGATCTAGTCTCAGTACGTAATTAAGGTGAACATATTGGTAGTGAATGATGCGTCAGACAATCTCAGTATATCTCTGCATGTTGTTTTATGTGACAATTAATTGTGTTGACATATTGGTAGTGAAAAATACCTCAGACAATGCCAGTGGTTACTACGTACGAGGGTGAACATACCGGGCCTCATATTTTTCATACAATGCCCTATGAATATCACTTTGGCATGGTGGCGTGACGTCATGAAACGATGTTTCTTTTGTGATGTTTGTATTTACATGCGGCAACAGTGAGTAGCCAACGTGTTTGAAAGTAGTTTTTAAGTTCATTATCTTTTTTGTGACGACTTCGTTATAAACAGAATAATATATTCGTGGCCCGCTGTCTTACTTACTCGCTCGAGAAAACCAACATTTATGCACTAATGTCGTCAACAAACCATGACATGGTCACTCGTATGGTATCCTCTGTATCGCTATATGTTGTGTTAGGTGACAGTCAATTGTTTTCTTGGTAGTGAATAACATGCCAGACAATATCGGTACATCTGTGCATGTTGTCTTATGTAAGAATTTATTGTTTTAGCATACTGGTAGTGAATACTACTTCATTAAATATCAGCATATATTATATCTCGGCACGTTCTGCAATGTAAAGTTCATTGTAAAAATCCTGGTTGTCAATAATACACCAGACAAAAATATCAATACATCTCTGAATGTTGTGTTATTTGACAGTTAATTGCTTCAACATGGTAGTAAATGATACGTCAGACAATAGCAATACCTTTCTACATGTTGTGTTATTTGACAGTTAATTGCTTCAACATGGTAGTAAATGATACGTGAGACCATAGCAATACCTTTCTACATGTGTTATTTGACAGTTAATTGCTTTAACATGGTAGTAAATGATACGTCAGACAATAGCAATACCTTTCTACATGTTGTGTTATTTGACAGTTAATTGCTTCAACATGGTAGTAAATGATACGTCAGACAATAGCAATACCTTTCTACATGTTGTGTTATTTGACAGTTAATTGCTTCAACATGGTAGTAAATGATACGTCAGACAATAGCAATACCTTTCTACATGTTGTGTTATTTGACAGTTAATTGCTTTAACATGGTAGCAAATGATACGTCAGACAATAGCAATACCTTTCTACATGTTGTGTTATTTGACAGTTAATTGCTTCAACATGGTAGTAAATGATACGTCAGACCATAGCAATACCTTTCTACATGTGTTATTTGACAGTTAATTGCTTTAACATGGTAGTAAATGATACGTCAGACAATAGCAATACCTTTCTACATGTTGTGTTATTTGACAGTTAATTGCTTCAACATGGTAGTAACTCTTTAAAAGTCATATTGGTCTAAATATATTCCCACATCAAATAATATTCAATGTCCCCATTTTTGAGAAGCTCAGTCTTTCGTGACATCACCACTTACGTGTCAAACAAAAATTAGCGATTATACATAAAAATGTCAGCAATTTCACCGAGCTTTGTAGTAGTATTGACTGTGTATTTTTTTCTACGAAAACTCGCAATCTGATGAACGCATCCAGCCCAAGGTAATTTCAGTTATAAACAACCTTGTAGAATGAAATCCAAAATGTTCCTTCAGAAGCATCATATTCTTGTGATCACAAATGGTGAATCAGCTTACTAGCTGTCCCATTCAATAAAATGTCTGTGAAACGAATTCATAGAACAAATGAACAGTTGTGTGGGCAGCGGATGGACCGTTAGATGAAGAGACTGTGATTGCATGTGGTCCCATTTTTAATCGTTTTATCAGTTTCAAGGTAAATTCAGAAATTTACGTACATAAGAACAAATATGGATGTACACAGCTATTGTTCCCTTCACAAACAACTGAATTTGTTTCCGAGGTTAGTCATGACAGGATTTTCTTCTCTTGTTCTATATTGAGTATACAAAGCAAACCACACAATCCTATCTTGACTCTCAGAAGGAAACAAACAACAAAGTAATCTTTTCTAACAATGAAAAGATGAATCCAAAACGATAATGTGCAATTGTGTCCATGAGCTCATAAACTCACAAACTGGCTCTAACATGCAATTCTGCAGAGGGTACTGGCTTAATTTGTTTTCTGCAGAATTCTCGTACCCTGCAAAATGTTTCTGTTATATACGATCTACTATCTACCAGAATTTTTAAAAATAGGTTCGTTCATAACATGGATTGCATTGGATTTTTTTGTATGAATTTTCATTGTTTAAATAACACACACTGTTGGGTCTCCATAGAACACTTTGCGCACCATGGAGAGTGTGTGAATGTTACCAACTACATTTGGTGTTCCACCATACATAGGCAAAATTGACATGTTGCATGTCTCACTTCCACTTACCGCTGAAAGTGTCCTGGATAAAAGACTTCTAGATGTGTTGTAACTTTTTTATTGAGTAAACGAGGCTTCCCGGCGAAGAAGGTTCAATTATTTTGTCTGTTCTGCTTTACATCCTTGCAGTTCCGTTGCCTGTGTCCCATTTGTTCAGAATCTTTTTGAAGATAAAATTCATTCCATGTCACTGCTATTACAGCGTCGCCTCAGCCCGAAACGTCTTCATCTGACAGTATTCAGCCATTATTCCATGCCGGGGAGGGAAAATGTATCTATAGAGGACAATACAGTGTAAAATTGAGGTATAGGTTGCCAGCAACTGAGGGTAGATCACCATACTAAGGACCATGGGGACTTACAGTACATTTGCTTCCTGCATGGACCTTAGTTGGATTTACATCATCCCTTCAGCTGTTAGCAATTTAGACAAATCTAGCCGTAATAATAAAAGAACATTGATTCTAAGATTAGAAACCTGGAAAACATAAATTTACTTCAAATGTTTTTGAATTTAAGAACCCTCTCAGGAGGACAATTATTTTACAGTACTTCAACCCCCTTTGGGGGTACAGCCACTAACGATTTGAGTTACTAATTTAATCTTCCAATTTTTTAATATTTGTCTATTTACAAATCGGTTAACAGATCTAATTCTTTTAAAAGTGCGATAATTAAATGAGAACTAGCATTGTTGAAAAAGTCCTTCATAGTTCATGATTTGAAGTAGTTGTCCTTTGTGTTGGAATACTCAACACAGTCAAGTAAGATATGCTTGACTGATTCTTTCATTACAAGGGATGCAGAACGGAGGATCCTCACCTTTTAGTATGAATTGTAGGTTTATAATCTGAGTACGGTATAGGAAAAGGTGTCACAGATTGGCAGCATGATCGGCCATTGTGTTACCAGAAATGCCTACGTGGCTGGGTAACCAACAAAAGACGATGTCGCATTGGCCAGTAGCAAGATCATTATACAATTCAATAATTTATATCAAAAATGGATAAGTTTTTAATAGCCTGAAGACAAGAAAGCGAGTCTGAATAGATTACGTACTGTTTATGCTTAGGATGTCTTTGAATATATTTAAGAGCTGTTAATATTGCATTTGCTTCAGTTGTGAAAATAGAGCTGTTTTCCGGCAATCTAGACGATATTGTTCTGGACCCAATGACCGTGGCATAAGCTTAGAGATAACAGACAACTGTACATGTACAGTTAATATATTCACTTCTGTGTCCTATAATTGTTGTCTCCTACACAGCTGCTCACTGTTAAGTCATTGCCAATATATATCAAGTAATTCAAAGATATTGCTCTTCACCAAGCTCTTAGACATATTCTCCTTTTCTTGTTTAGCATCTTATCACTCGTTAACTGCGTGTTACTTTTTTCGTGCATTTATTCAGTCTCCGATGCCTCTACTCTTGGTGGATATCCTATTTGTATCCTCAAATGATGTTCGTATTTTGACAGTAGTTTCCAGCACTCCAGTGGTGTCACTGATAGCTTTTATTGACGGGCGCGTTGCTCAAAGCTATCGTACCTCGAGATGAGCCATAGCTTTGTTCTATTCAAAATTGCTGACAGACGAGTGGCAACTGAGTGGTTTGTGAAAGCAAGTCCAGGTGGACAATAAACTTGGGTCATGCGAACAGATTCCAAAGAGATTCTGACAAGAAGATTTTCATAACCGCGTGATACTGTACTACTCTGACATACATCTACCATCCCTCACCACACACACCTCCCCTGCTGAAGATCAGTGACAGATATATCCTGTCGAAAGTCTATCTTAGTCTTAGTCATTAGGCGTTAATGCATACTTCATTCGTTACACATAGTCTAAATTCCACAGTGACAAATCCATGCAACAGGAATAAATCCGCACCTGTGTGGAACCTAGCAAATATTCTGCTGATCAAGAGAGATAGCTGGAATAGTTTCAGGTTCTATCAGTGGTGTACACAGTTTCACTGATGGGCTTGTGTTGCCGAGTTCTCTGATATGGATGTCAAGGCGACTTTTTTCTTCATTGGATGGATTCTAGATAAGGACAATCAGAGTGTGTGAACATGATACTTTGAATACTATGGACACACTGGCTTCAGCGGACATTTCATGTAAGAAGTGATTTGAATGTTTAAGAAAATAAGACTGCAACTACGTTCACACATTGTTGTTTTCATCCTGATGTTATATCTTACTGCTCCTCTAGTCGTCCTAATGCTTACTGTGCCATTTTGATGTTCCCTCGAGTCATCTTACTGCTCTTCCAATAATACAATTTACAGGGAGCAAAAGGGAGGAGAAATGAATTTTAGGGATGCAAGGACCAAACTCCAACTCATTCACAACTGGAGCTATCCTCATGCTGTTATGTGATAGGTGTTGGGTGTGATAGTTGTTGGTAACTTTGGAAAGGAGGAATGGAAAGGTTTGAAACCGGCCAGTAGTTTTTCTGATTATCTCTATCTAGGTTAGTTTTTATTGGGAGTAGCTGAATGACATCAAGACATCGGGAAATGTGTCCTGCTGTAAAGATAAGCTAACAATCATTCATACGACTACTAACAGAATGTCCAATTATTAAAACCAAAGCATCGTGGGAATTGGATCCTCAGAGCATGTAGAAAGATGAGTTATAACTTCGCGTTTAACTTTGTGTATCCCTGTGTCTCTGATCCCCTTACGCCTGATATTATCCCGTTGTTTCATGTTTTCAATCAGTGATGATGGTCTGTTGTTTCACGTCTCCTGTCTACCTATGAAGAAACTGCTACTAGTGCGCATTTTCTATAATTTGTATCATATTGGATTAAGTGATAGTTGTGATAGTTATGATATAATGACTTGGTCACTTTTCGTATTGTAACTGTTCAGTGGTACCAGGGATTTAGCGGCACACCCATTAAGGGAGCGCTTTAGATCTGAATCCCTTTAGGCGCTCTGCTGTAAATGAGTATGTGTTTTGACTGTTTATAAACACGTGGCTGAATGAGAAATTTCTAAGTTAATGGCGAAGTGGCGACACTGTGCTCGAATGATCTAGAATATATGGCTGTATATATAAAGGCTGCTTGTTGTGTTGACGGGACACACACACGGACTTACACTTGAAATAACTGGAGCCGTGTACATCATTCGACTTATCCGCATATGTCTACCTCTTCAACTGATTGTACATTCAAGACCACTCGCTGTGTAACATTTGACATAACTGTATCTCACTGAAAACCAAGACTGTGGTAATTTGATATTGCATGTGTGGCCCACAACTTTAGATCTGACTACTTAGCTTTGTACTAGAATCACTAGAACTTTCAGTTCTTCATTCCCAGGATTCTTCTGTTGTCAGCATCAGCAGCTCGCAAACCGAAACAACGCTTTGTTGCTCATTTGTTTCGAAATTACGACAAAAGTACTGAATACTTTGATCATAACACCAGACTGGATGTTCGGATGGATTTAAACGTTACGCAGATACCTGACATCGTAAGCATACTTGATCACAGTCAGAACGTTTACCTTGGATAACAAATAAGGTTTGCATTATATAAAAAAATCAAGAGAAATAGTGATATGTTTACGGCATTACTGACATGTGACAAGTGGCATGTTTACTTTACACATTGAATAGTTCAAGAAACAAGTGGTATGTTTACTTTACACATTGAACAGTTCAAGGAACAAATGGTATGTTTACGTTACATATTGAACAGTTCAAGAAACAATTGGTATGTTTACTTTACACATTTAATAGTTCAAGAAACAAGTGGTATGTTTACGTTACATATTGAACAGTTCAAGAAACAAGTGGTATGTTTACGTTACATGTTGAATAGTTAAAAAAACAAGTGGTATGTTAACGTTACATATTGAAAAGTTCAAGAAACAAGTGGTGTGTTCATGTTAAATATTGAATAGTTCAAGAAACAAGTGGTATGTTTACGTTACATGTTGAATAGTTCAATAACGAAGTGGTATGTTAACGTTACATATTGAATAGTTCAAGAAACAAGTGGTATGTTTATGCTAAATATTGAATAGTTCAAGAAACAAGTGGTATGTTAACGTTACATATTGAATAGTTCAAGAAACAAGTGGTATGTTTATGTTCATACTGAACCAAGGAAGAGAAAGAGTGATACGTTTACATTTAATGTTGAAATGTTCAGAACACAAAGTGACGTATTAACAGACAGCCAAACAGGTTTAATTCAGTAAATGTGGTTCCAAGTACATTTGAAATTAATGACAACTATTGGTCACTTGACATGAGATATTGGTTTTACACATGATTTATGATATGATCGATAATCTCCAGAGTATACGTTCAAATAAATTACAACCACTACCCTTTTTCTGCTTTACTTCTTTTTTCCCCTTTTTTCTTTTCATTTTATATATCCAGCAAAGTGTCTGCGCTGCCTACGCTACGCGAACCAGTATCTAACTGATTAATCTGAACAAGAGGTATCCTGATAGAGGTAGAGGGCGCGCTTGCATATATGTCTTGAGGGTTTTGGACCTGTCAGTTTGTCCGTATACCCACCCCTTCTAAATATTCAAAAGTTCAATTTCCTCGTGCGAATCGTGTTGTGATGGTGTTTTGCTGAACTAAGACACCTGTTAGACAGTAGCGGTATTGATTTTACGCCACGGTCAGCATGTAATGCACATGCTTGATTGCCAAGCTTGAGTGTCAAGCATCTACCTGTAGCAACCAAGTGTATTCGTCCAGATTACAGTAGACCTGCTTCATTTCAGACTTACGATTTGCAGGGAGGACTGTTTAGTAGGGAAAACAACGTAGGTCATATATTTCATCCCCAGTGTCATCCACTGTTTCAGGCAACGCTTGTCCCTTTCACACAATCAATTGACGGACTGTTTAGTACAGCCACGTGATATATCATGCAATTATTCACAAGTCGGTAATATCACAGTCATTAGTCAGATAATGTTATTGTGAATTCCCGATCGTTTTGACTTTTGCCATTTACAACCACATTACGATAGGCTATAGAACTTAATATTTGTCATTGTGCCGTTGATGAATAATTATGTAATGTTGTCTAAATACGTGAACCGTCCTGCCACAGAATGTATCCGACAGCAGCTGCATCTAGCTGTGCTGGAACCCGGCAAGTAATCTACTGATCAAGACAGATAGCTGGACTAGTTTCCGGTTCGTTCAATGTTGCACACAGTTTCACCGATAGGCTTGTATTGCTGAGTTCTCAGAGATGGATGTCAAGTCGGTTCTTCTCTTCACTGGATGGATGCTAGGTAAGGACAATCTTTCAGAGTGTGTCAAAGCATCGGCTACAACTTGTGCATGATGCTGTTTTCCACATCTCTTCATACAACATGTTACAACAAGCCCCCGTGTCTTCTCGTTTCCTGTATAAACCCTGAACTATGCTATGGTATCTTCCCATTCCCTGTTATTCTTGATATTGCTTCGTTGCTATTGTGTTTCTGATCTCCTTACACTTGGTGTTATGCTGTTGTTTCATGATGTCTCTTGTGTATGCCTGTGGTTCCGATCTTTCCATCTCTGCTCCATTTTTCCTGTCTAACCTTATGATGTTCTGTTGTTGCATCCCTCCTGTTTGTCGCTCATGATGTCCCGTTGCTTAACGCCCACTCTCCACCTCTGATGGTGTCTTATTGTTTAATATCTACCGTCTGTTGATGATGGTGGTCCATTGTCTAACATATGTCCCTGATGATTTCATTTTGTTTCACGTGTTCTGTTCTCCCTTTAAATCGTTTGATCCAGAAATCGTTTGATCTCTTCATAACAGTTCTAGTTTACAGCAGAACGGCTCTAAATGTTCAAAGAAAACCAATATCGTATATTCAGACGCTCTTCCGTGCTTTCAAGCTATAAGGCATCCATTTTCAATAGAAAATATTGAATCATATAATGATCTTGTACTGGCCTATACGACATCATTGTCTCTTGGTTACCCAGACACGTTTGCATTTCTCGTAAAACAATGGCCAATCTTGCTGCCAAGGCAGCACTCAACAAACCTGTGACACCACTTCTTGTTCCATACTCTCACTATAAAGCTAACATCAGATCTTACGTCGGTGATCTCATGCAAAAGGAGGGGGAGATACGTATAAAAAAATACTTGAAATGCAACCCGAAATTAGTTACACCTACTTGGGCTGTCAGTCAACATTTGAAGAGGTCATTATTTATTTATTGAAAGGTGAGTATTCCCCATTTTGCATCCATCGTGATGAAAGAATTAGGGTCAAGCATGTCCATCTTGACCGCATAGATTTTTCCATCACGAGGGAAAACTATTTCAGAGCCAAAACAGTTAAGGATCTTTTTAAAGATCTGTAAATTACCATTTTATTATTGAACTATTAACGGAAATTGAATTAACTGATCAATTTGGATTGCTATATTTTGTATATTCGTATATATTGTTATACTGGTTGTAAAATATAGCAACTTTGATTGTTAGTGCCTGTATCCTCGAACGGGGTTAAAGTAATGTAAATCTATTGCCCTCCTGAGAGGATATGTAACTAACAACACCATCAAGGGAAATTTAAAGTTGTCAGGATTTGAAAACGAAGCTATACTGTTTTTGTGGGTTTTTTTAAAATTATGGCTAATTTTTCCCACTATCGCCAGTGTCTGCTTGGGTTCATGCAGGTGGCAAAAGTACTGTACGTCCCCATGATAGTCGCTAGTATAGTGATCTACCATCATTTGTTGGCGATCTCTAGTCCATTTTCAGGATTGAATGTCCAAATAGTATATAATTTTAAGTTACATTCTAGTTTCAAAACACTTACTGTGATATTCTTACTTTACTATCCTTTGGCGACATATTTTATAAAATAAAATGATAAAAGAATTGACTGATTCAGTCACGGTATGGCTGAAATATTGCTAAAGTAACTTTTAACTCACTCACACTGTATTGTCCTGTTCGGTGGTTTCGTCTGTTTATCCCTGATCCTGTTCTGTTGTCAGCCTCGGCAGTTTGCAACCCCAAACAACGCCTGGTTGCGGATTTGTTTCGAAATTACGACAAACGCGTTGAACCCTTTGGTCCTAACACTACCCTCGATGTGAAGATGGATCTCACCCTTGTCCAGATATTTGACGTTGTAAGTGTGTCTGACCAGAGTTGTTCCGTCACGTTGTATAATGGAATGGGTTAAATGCTGCAAGACTTGAATCTTGAAATCTGCAATAGCTGTAACGCACTGTTTACTGGTTCAATAAATTTGCACACTTCCACAGCGATATTAAAAGGTCCAAGAGATACAGAGTTATGTTTACTTCATATAATTGAACACTTCGAGAGAAATAATGGATGTTTATATCATATATGGAATATATCAAGGAAAGTAATACTATATTTACGTTAAATAGTGAATAGTAATATGAAAGGTAGACAATACTCATGTGTTCACCTTCGAAATTGAATATTACTAGGAAACATAGAGATACGTTTATACTCAATATTGCAAAGTTCAAGAGACATTGTGAATTGTTGGCGTTAATGTGGACTAGTTTACCTGCTTACCTTATATTTGGAGCAGTTCAAGAGAACTGATGATTTTTTACATTTTATATTAAATAGTTCGAGAGAAAGAGTGTTACGATTTCGTTTAATATTGAATAGATAAGACAGAATTGCGTCGCGTTGACGTTTGCATTAACGTTGTTCAGTACAGTTGTGTCGGGACAACGTGACAGTTTAGCTACGTATTACTATTTCCGGGACATCGTTACTGAGTTACTCATTTTATTTGCTGTCGTTTCTTCACCTACGGTGATATTTTAGATATAGAGTGATACGAACTGATGTCATCATTATCCCTTACAAATTATTGTAGGACGAGAAAAAGCAAGTGCTGACTACAAACTGCTGGATATCTTTGGTAAGTATGCGTGAGTTCGGTTTTAATTCTGCTTAGAACAATTTTTAAGTTGTATGACAACATACCAGTTGCGTATGGGAGTAATCCGATTACATTATCTCTTAACATACATATGGGCATTAATTAAGCACCGCCAAAGATAATTGTCGATTGTAAGAAAAAGGAATCAAACAGAGAAGTCAACCAGTTATATCTAAATACACATGCAGTTAGCATGAAATTCACGTGCTGACTCAAATGCATGCTTTGCAAAGGTCTGTCATGGTACAAGCGATTGATGGGTATAAAAATGTGAAATGAAGTATCCTCCTTGCTTTCTTATCGATGCATCAATAAGTGAACAGTGCAGAAATTGAACATTTTTGGACATGCTGAGGCGTAGGCTTTCTGAAAATACCAAATGGCAGATTATTGGTATGCATGAAGCTGGTTCGTCCTGTCGCAGCTTTGGGTCCAGATTGAATATCAGTGACAGTGTCATTAGTCGCCGTGTAAGGAAACATTCGGCCACTGGTTACATCAAGGATCGTCCACGATCAGGAAGGCTGAGAAACAATCACTCCCCGTGATGACCGTGCACTAGTTAACCTAGTGAGACGCAGGCCCATGACCAATGCCAAAGATCTCAGAGTACAATGGAGAGTGGGTGTTCGTCTCTTAACCAGCACAATCCGAATGAGGCTCAGGTCCGCTGGACTCTGTGCACGCCTTCCCATCAGACGTCCCATGCTCACTGATAGACACAAGGCTCAGCGTTTGGCGTGGTGTAATCAACGGTAAAACCACAATCTGAGGATATGGCGCAGGATCCATTAGTCCGATGAAACCTGTTTTCTTCTTCGTGTTACTGATGACCGGTGGCGAGTGTGGAGAAGGAGTAAGGAGGTTTATCAGCAGCGGATGATCCATGCAGCTGAACCCTTTGGCGGTGGCTCTGTAATAGTGCGGGGCTGTATCTCCTATGACTGTAATCTGAATCTTATCACCATTCAAGGATACCCAATGGTCAGAGATACCAACAGGAAGTAATGGAAGCTGCTGTTGTCCCGCATTTTGATAACCACCCCCACGCCAGTAGGCTAGTATTTAAGGACGATAATGCTAGGCTCCATCGTTCCAGAGCTGTTTTCGCATACTTGCAGACCAACGCAGTTGACAGATTACCTTGACTTGCGAGAAGCCCTGATCTCAACCCAACTGAGCATTTATGGGACCATCTGGGGCGTCAAGTTCAAGAAAGGGATCCACCTGTTCAAAATCTATAGGAATTAGCCCTGGCTTTTCATGAGGAATAGCAGAGGATTCAAATGATGCGCGTTCGACGTTTGATTTCCAGCACCAGGAGGAGGGTTGCAGCACTTTTTCGGGCGAGGGGAGGATACACCAAATACCGATGTTACCATTACTGCTGGCTTAGGATTGTACAGTGAACGTTTTTTGGGAACGTTGGGTTTTTTTTTGAGACATTGTCTGTGTGGTAACCATAGTTTTGGACATGATTATTGATGACGTTTTTAGTGCCCCCATGTTTTGACCGTCAATAAATTACAGCCGAAAGTAGCAGCAGTGTTAGTAGTTGATGGACTGACACTTTAGATGGTTCAGTTAACGAAATTATAATCATGTGTTTGGTTTCCATGTCATGAATGACCAGTGTGTTGTGTTAAGCACAATCTTATAGCACGAAAATGGATGGTGCTTGATTAGTGCTCATGTGTATATATACCTGAAACAGAGCATTCACGTACAAATCACCAGCTTCTGGTGTGAAATTACAACTGTAACTAGTAAATTTCCCCACATCCTTTATACCATTATGAAACTTTCATCAAAATTTCATTGAAGCGGCAGGACGATTTAAGACTGATCTGGAAAGCATAACATGTACAATTTATAAAAAGAATGCTATTTGTGACAGAGTTCATTCTATTGTATCATGTATACATCTTAATGATGAAAGTAAGAAGACAGATACTTCACTTTTATTTTTGCAAAATCCACACATGGACAAATGTATCTCACTTGTGAAATCAGATTGTAAATCACTCCTATTGAAACTATCACGCTTTGCTGAAAGTGTTTTAGTCATTTCTAAATTGTGGATAAATTTCATTGTGATATATAATCCCATTTCATTTAAAAATACACGTCAATCTACCACACAGACAGGTCAAATGCACTGAGATGTGTACATTTGGATTATTGTCGATGATTATTGCCTGGTTGCAGCAAGTACGTATTTGACAGTGTGTTTCTTAAAGAACTGAATATGCTTCTGCTGGTTTTAGGAGTATTGTGCAAACTAGATTAAGGAACGGTATGGCATTAATCAAGGCATGTTTTGTAATCTTTTCTTAGTATTGGATAGATGCAGCGTTAGCATGGCAACCTGAAAAATACAAGAACGTGACAGACATCCGGATCCCGGCTGACTCCATATGGACGCCTGACCTGAGACTAAGAAACTCGTGAGTACCTCCTGATATCAGTTATGGCATGTATTATGAGGAAAGTACTTAAGAAATAATTCATCTTGGACCTGGATATGTGTCCTTAAAATGATACAATAGCTTCAAATAATGCTAGTAATGCCACTGTCAATGGGATGTTATCACTTATCATTACACCAGTACTACCCTTCCGTGTATGTGTAGGTGTTTTGTGCGTGTGTATGTGTCTGTGTGTGTCGGGAGTGGGGGTTGTATGAGGCAGTATAAGGGTGTGTAATTGTGCGCCTGTTTGTGGGTGTGTCAGTGTGTTTGTGTGGGTGCGTGTGAGGTTGAGTGGATGATGCTATCATACTTGTTGAAGTATATATTTGATATATATTTGTCTGAACACATACTTGTCTCTGTGTAGACAGTTAACAGCATGTATAAAACCTTGTTTTAGCAGCATTTTTAGAAGTTGTGAAGTACAATATAGAACAGGCTTTCTGGACATCAACCTCTTTATTTCGAGAGTTCAACGTTTCCGCCATATAGATATTTTTTCCATCATAAATAATACTGAATTTGATGCAGGAGGGGGGGGGGCGATGCTGAAAAACCTAGACGAGAGTAAGCCCTAAGATATCTATTTGCTACCTTAGTGAAGCATCGAATCAGGCCAATTCATAAAACTCCTATCAAGCACACATTTATAGAACATTCTCTGCATTCTCCACCCTCATCAGTTTTCTTCGTGCCAGCCCAGCATGTGTTGTCTATGATACAGACCATAATTGTGGACAGAGCTACATATGCAAAACATCGGGATCCATCAACACCCGAGCCAAAGAACATCATGCTTTCAGTGACCAATTCGGACATGAAATCGGTTATTTCGGACCGCATCAAAACTAACCCCAATCACAATATGGAGTGGTCTGAGATCACTATTCTTGCCAGTTATCAAGCTTAACTACATGCAACTCACCAAAGCATTTCCTGTCAAACGACAAAAGGTGACTGTCAACCGTGACTGTCATCCACCAAGGTTAATCTATTGTGTAAGCTCAATTTGTTGTATAAACATTTTAGCCTGTTTTGTAACTGATCCTTTTTTATACAATAACAACATCGCCATACTTGTTATGCATGACCTTTCGTCTGTCTTTGATACCTTTGACCACAACAGCTTGATGGATTGACTACATACTCATTTTAGTAGCTATGGAACTGTTTGGAAATGGTGCTTCACATACTTCTGTGACAGAACTCATTCAAGACACTCAGGCTCGCTTTCCAGTGTGTTAACTCCACGGATTCCTCATACCTGTGCGATCTTCTCACACCATACAATCCTCCTCGTTCCCTCAGATCCATTACCCAACACTTTCTTTATCCGCTACCATTCAACCACAAGGCATTTGGTGTCCGTTCTTTTGTCTCAATTGTAACTACATCATGGAAGTTACTTCCGCCTACAGTATATACAGTCCCATCTCTTCAAGTGTCCTAGCACAACCTGAAAACACAACTTTTCAGTTGATACAAACGGTAGCTCTCTCCAAATTTACGAAACTCTACTACTGATTCATGTGACTTTCGATGTGTATGGGTTTTTGAATGTTTTTGCATACTTTGAGCATGCCCCGTTGTGGAATGGAAAATTGCGTAGTAGAAATACAATCGTCATGTTCCCAATTGTGCAGATCGATGTTCATGCTATTGATCACTGGATTATCTACAGGCTGCCCCAATATAGAATAATGCAGAGTCACACACTCACTTTTACACATTAAAGCTAGCGTGCAAAAGAATGGTTTGGGTGATCCCAGCAGTCAGGCTGGTAAGATTTATCGTCAGCCCAGGGTCTTGCCAAATCAAACCCACCATGAACTTTCCAGAGCGTGTCAAAAGGGGTCTGCGGTTGGAGGAGCTTTTCCTAAATCTTGCCAATCAGACGGGACAGGAAAAGGGACAGGAAAAATAATGATATAAATAAAGTCATTGGCTCTATTGGAAAGGACAGGATCAAGTTTGTTAGCAATATTCATTCTCATACTGTATATGGGCATCATTTTCCATGCCTCCATGGACATGTTCATACATGACATGGCACACGTGGTAGTGTAAGCAGCGAGCCATGCCATATCCTTTAAGATATGTTGTGACAAGGAAGGGCATCCACTGACAAGATGCTGCCAAGAGTCTATTTGAATTAGTTGTTTTGTTTAGTTGGTTTGATGAATTTGTTCTTTTCCTATTTTTTAGGGAAGCGACAATTTGCAGAAGTAACTTTTCATTTCTTGGTTTGCAATAAAAGTTCAATTTCCTCCAAACTGAATTTTGTATTTTAGACATGGGATTCCCTGATGATATTTTAAAACACGGCTTCACCAAGGAAATATTTTCTTCTAGATTCAGTGCGTATTACAAGAAAGCCTTCTGTCTTTATTCTGTTGTTATTATCATCATATGGTCAGTATTTATTTACATAATCGCCTCTTCCACAACCGCCCCTTTGTGTACTCACTAACTTTATCAGATCACTTGCTAACCTGTTATGTTAACTATGGTGTCTACACACACAAACACACTCTCACAAGCACACGTATACGCATACGCAAACACAAACGCACACACTCACGCACACTCTCACACCCACTTTCACACGCACTGGCGCTCACACACTCACACACACACTCACAACCTCACACACACAGACATGCACACACACAAATATATATTCGTCATTCATCATGCATCATCCCTGCTACACAACAGTACAAGAATTGTACGCCCCTCCTAACAAGATCACGAAATCACAGCAGCAGAGAAATATAGGTATTTATCAAAATACATCGGCAACTAAGACATCGAACTATCTATACTGTTTTGTAAGGGTATAGAGTGTCTTTATGAAGTAGCTATGATAGACTTAGTGCTCTACAGAGCTCGGATGGGACTGTTTAGACAGCCGAGTGGTACGAGACAGATCAGCCATTGTGACAGGTACACACCGTACTCCGCTAGCTCTGATGTGCCCTACAGACTAGCTCTGTGTTCTGTGCTCTTCTCACTACATCTTCTGCTATCATTCTCACTAGTGCACTTGGTTGAAGCTTCTGCAGATACTGGCTCCCCCCATTGTGATCTTGTGGCGAAAAGAAATGTTTGTTTACATTTGTGTGACAGTAGTGACGTCACGGACAGCTCAGCTCTGACAAGTGCCGTGAGTTACAAATACCTGAGGGCAGGAGCAGCTTTGCCTCTTAAGAGACTGATCCCGTCTATGCTTCTGCTGTCAGGTGACATAGAACTCAACCCTGGCCCTGTAGATGGTTTAGAGGAGATGATGAGCACCATTTTGGAACAGATTAAGGCTGGTGAGGTCAGATTAGCTACAGACATCAGATCGATTAAAGATGATATCAACAGCATGAAGATTGACATACAGAAGTTGAGAGATGATATTAATTCCAATAAACAAGAGCAGCATGTGATCAGACTGGATGTCGACGCACTAGATGAACGGGCGCATAATATGGAGAGTTATCTAGAGGAGTTAGATTATAGGATAGAAGACCAGGAACAGCGTAGCAGACGAAACAACCTAGTTCTGTATAATGTACCTGAGGGTGAGGACCGAGAGACTTACACTGACAGTAAGCAGAAAGTGTTGGACATTCTTAATAAGGCCATGGAAGGTACTGATCTTCCACCCTTAGTCTCCAGGGATATTGAGAGGGCCCACAGATTGTCTGGTAAAAGGGGGGACAAGCCAAGGCCTATTATAGTGAGAATGTGCAATTGGGAGGACAAATGGCGGTCGGTCAAGCTGAGAAGTGAATTGAAAAGTCAAGGAGTGGGGATCGCTAACGACTTGACCACATTCCAACGTCAGGAGCTACAGCGACGGCGTACAGAGAACCCCAACATACGTTACTACTTTAAAGGTAACAAGTTGATGGAAGTTCCCTTGAACAACACGGCTCACTCGAACAGGGCTACACGACCACGTTCACGCACACGTAACAACGCTTGGGGTGGAAGTAACCAGGGACTTAGCCGGAGACCCAGGTCTGAGTCACGTCACGCGGACATGGACGACACCCAGTAGGGGTGTGGCCAGGGCCTTGAGTCTCATAAGGAACATTTTACGGCGCATCGGAAACACTCATATGTAATGAGCCAATTCCTAACATACACATTACTACTACAAATGACCATGATAACCCGACAGACTCAGTGATTTTTTTGTTTTGGAACATTGGTGGAATTATACACAAATTATGTGACACCGATTTTATTGACTATGTTAAATCATTTGATGTAATTGACCTGAGTGAAACTTGGAGTAGTGATGTAGAATTACAGAATATCTTCCCTGATCATGATGTGATAGTGAAAACAGCAGATAAATTATCTACTAGTGGGAGACTATCCGGTGGAATGGTAGTGTTAATACGTCGTCAGTTTTGTAGTTATAAGAAATGGATAAAGCTAACAGATAATGCTATCTTCATATTATTTGATCGAGTTCTATTTGGTTTAGACAGAGACATTCTATACTCATGTGTTTACATTCAACCGGAGAGCTCGACCTGGTATGATAAACTATCACCAAACTGTAAAAACGGAATGCTTCTGTATCAAGAGCCCTTATTAGATATCATTTCTGGTTTACCCGATGTTTATATCCTCAGTGGCGGAGATTTTAATGCCCGAACTAGTACAAACCCAGATTTTGTAGAAGATGACCTTCTAGATTATACAGAAAACCAAAATGCATCACAGTGGGACTTTTTAACAGACTATTTTAATTTGAAACGTTTTTCCGCCGACAGAACTTTAAACAACTTTGGTAAATCCTTACTAGATCTTTGTTCTATCATGAATATTCATATTATGAATGGGCGCTGTGGTGGTGATACAGAAGTTGGAGACTTTACTTTTATAGGTAACAACGGGGCAAGTGTAATAGATTACATAATATCATCGTCTGTGTTATTTGACCATGTTTGTGACTTTAGCATACAGTCACGTACTGAATCAGATCATCTACCTGTTACCTTATCAGTAAAAGCACAACATGTTAGATCTTTAGATAACACTAAAAGAAATTCAAATAAGGCCTATAGGTTTTATTGGCAACAGGATAAAGTTGAAGTATTTAGAGAAAATCTATTGTCTGAAAACATTCAGTTATTGTTTGACAAGTCAGTCGATTCTGCTTTTACAAATATAGACGATAGCATTAGATATGTCACAGATGCACTGTGTTCCGCAGCGGGAGATATGAAACGTAAAGTTGGTATGATACGTAGAATACCAAACAAATGGTATGATGGAACTTAAGAAATTGAAAAGAAAACGGTGTAAATTACTAAACAAGTTTAGAAAGGTAAAAGACAAGGAAACGTTTGAAGATTATTGTCAAGTAAGAAATGAATATAATGCAGTTTGTAAAAAAAAAAAAACTTGATTATTATAAGAACAAAAAAGCGGATATAGAAAATAATATAGCAGATTAAAAAAAGTTCTGGAATAAACTTAAGTCTTTGAAGAATCCTACCATATCAAACAACAGTATTGACATGAATGACTGGCATCAGCATTTTAGTGGCCTCTTCAATTTCAGAACTGATCAACAGAAAGGAGTAAATGATAAGGTAGAAACATTAAACGCATCTGAAACCTCTGACTCTAGTTTTGAGATAACAAAGGATATGTTGGATTCTCCGATCAGTAGAGAAGAAATACGTGATGGTATCAATAACTTAAAATGTAATAAATCGCCTGGGGTTGATGATGTTTTACCTGAGATGATTAAGAGCTCAGCAGATATAATAGCGCCCTACCTGGAACTGTTGTTCAATATCATTCTTGAAAGCGGAACGTATCCATCCAGTTGGTCCATCGGTATTATCGTTCTAATTCATAAACAAGGCAGTGTTGACAATCCAAACAACTATAGAGGAATCACACTTTTAAGTATTTTTAGTAAAGTTTTCACTTTTATCATAAATAAAAGACTAGTGACGTGGGGGGAAGCAATGAATAAAATCAGCGAGTCTCAGGCTGGATTTAGACATGGGTATACGACCATAGACAATATGTTTATCCTACATAGTATTATACAACGTTATCTTAATTTCAAGGGTGGTAAATTATATGCTCTTTTTGTTGATTTTGAAAAAGCGTTTGACTCTGTCGACAGGAAGAAACTTTGGGATACGTTCAGTACTCATGGACTTAGCCCGAAAATGAAAAATCTGTTACACAATATCTATGAAAATGTAAAAGCTTGCGTCAGAAATAATAATGAATTGTCAGATACATTTAACCTAGAGCTTGGAGTGAGGAAAGGTTGTATACTTAACCCATTCTTATTTTCGTTTTTCATTAATGACCTAGCAACTCAAATTGAAATGAATTGTGAAAATGGAATCCAATTGCATCCAGATATTGTACACGTATTTCTGCTGCTTTTTGCAGATGACATTGTCCTATTCTCGAGCACTGTGGCAGGTTTACAAAAACTAATAATGGAACTAGAGACATATTGTGATGAGTACAAGTTAAAGGTTAACAGGAATAAAACTAAAGTAGCAATTTTGCAAAAGGGGAGGGCGCCTAGCGAAAAATGGCAGTACAGGGGCATAGAACTAGAAACCACCAGTTCGTATAAATACTTGGGAATATTTTTTAGTCACTGTCTCTCATGGCTAACACATGCTAAATACGCAAGTCTGCAAGCTCAGAAGGTCATGATAGGTCTCTATAAGCAGCTGAATGTATTTGGAGATTTAAATATAAGTTCGTACTTCAAGATATTTGATGCAAACATTTACCCTATAATAATCTATAATATAATCATCTACCAGATATTGAACGGGTGCAATTACAAGCTTGCAAGAAATTTCTTGGTGTTAAACACAATACAGCGAATTTAATGGTTTACGGAGAATGTGGTAGATATCCAATGTCGCTATTTACGAGTATAAAGGTAATTAAATATTGGTTAAAATTATTGAATATGCCCCCGTATCGTTTACCCAAAACATGCTACAATATGTTGGTACTATTTGATAGAAACGGCCACACTAACTGGGTTACTGCAATTAGAAAATTTCTATTCTCAAAAGGCTTTGGATATGTCTGGAACAATCAATATGTCGATTTTAAGAACTTGTTTATTTCAGAATTAACGAGAAGACTAAAAGATATGTATTTGCAAGAATGGTTTGAAAACATGTCTCTTTCGAGCAAATGTCTTTACTATAGAATGATTAAATATAATTTAGACCAGGAAATGTATCTGTCAGTTATTAATGTCAAAAGGTTTAGAACGGCGTTAAGTAGATTTAGATGTTTCTCGCACAATTTATATACTGAGAGTGGAAGATTTAGAGCGATTGATAGAGAGAATAGGATTTGTAAGCTTTGTGATCAGTGTGCCATTGAAGATGAATATCATTTTCTTTTAATATGCCCGGTGTATACTCGATTGAGAAATCTTTATATCAACAAATACTACAGTGTGCATGCAAACCAACACAAATTTGTTGCGCTATTGAGTAATAGAAACAAAATTATACTTCAAAACCTGGCAATGTTTGTGTATTATGCAATGAAATTCAAAGCTGAATATATGTTAGAACATAATATTAGTTACATGTAGGTACCCATTTGTCATAACTAATTACATACCATGTGATGCGCTGAATAAGATATGCTATGGCATGTTGTATCTGTATGCTGCACTTACAATGATTTTTATCTAAAGTTTTGAAGTTGAAGTTTTTGATGTTTTGCTTGTACTATATTCAGTATTTTTGAATATATTTCAGTATATTTGAATAAAAGTTGACAATGGACAAGAATTTAGGGAAGAGAGTATTCGTTATCAATAAAGCTTCTTCAATACTGTCTAAAGCCTCTTCACGTATTCACATTTTAGACTGAAAGTGCTTAATCATTTGTATTCACTTCTGGTGCAGAGCAGAAGTAAACAACCAAGTGTCATCAAGCGGACTAAACAATGCCGTTCTGGTGTCAAGCGGAATCGTGTCTGTGTCCTACCAGGTCATCTTAAAGACGTGGTGTCAAATCGACGTCGCATCATTTCCCATGGATCAACAGCACTGTGTGATGACGTTCGAGTCGTGGACATATAATGGCGATCAACTCAATATCTCAAATGGTGAAGGAGAGGAAGCACCCTTAGATGAATACATGGGCAATGGGGAATGGGAAGTGACCTCATTCCTGAAGTACCGACACGCTGTACGATACACATGTTGCCCGGAGCCCTATATTACATTGAAGTACTTTGTGAAACTGAAACGTTGGCCACTGTTTTTCCTCGTGTATCTCATGATGCCCTGCCTCATCATCACCTTGGTGGCTCTGCTGGGACTCCTGGTGCCCAACGAATCCGGAGAGAAAATATCTATTGGAATCACTTCTCTTCTGTCAATGATAGCGTTGTTGCTTGTTATTTCGACATGGCTACCATCGACGTCGATTGCCATTCCCCTGCTTGGTTCGTCTTGTTTTTCAAAAATATTTTTACTCACTAACTGACTCACTCAGCATTGCTGGCAACTTCTTTGAGATTTTTGGCCCCACTGGTTAACGTCCACAAATACTACAAGACGAAACAGTTGCATTTCCTTTGAGTATAGATGAATTTTCTCATTGTAGCGATGTTTTGATTATATATCATACATATCTCAAATGAATCCAACCTATGGGAGACAGACCCAAATCAGATTCATCTACAGAAAAGTTTTTTGAGCAATATTCCATCAAAACCATGGCATTGAACACTAGAACTGGGCTTCATTATGCTACATTTACACTACATTTGTGCAACATTTGTACTGCACGTTATCAATGTGACTGTTTCACTGATTATGTAAACCAAAGATATACTATCCGTTTCTAGCACTCATACATCAAAATGTTATGTCCCCACCAAATATATCTAATCTGGGTTTTTCTCACGCAGGTCGGTACTTCGTGATCAATATCTTTATTGTGTCTCTGAGTATTTGTCTGGCTGTGTTCACTCTGAATATCCATCACCGAGGGACGAGAGGACATAAACTGCCACGACTTGTCAAAACGCTGTGTTTCGGTTTCCTTGCGAGGATCCTGCTCATCAAAATTGACCTGCCACAGACTACCGATGAGAACATGGTATGTTTAATGGTCACTCTTCGATAATGTAAGCTCTGGTGAAAATACCTGCTCTGATTGAGGCAGTTACAAGTATCTATTTTTGTCGGGATTTAATGCATAATTTTCACATGCAGACCCTAATTCCTGCTGATGACGAGGGTATGGATGAAGGCAAAGCAGCACTCACGGTGACGGAGGGACAGCCCGGTGGAGGGAATAACGTGGTGGATGTTCTCAACCGACTGCTCCACACAGTAGAAAAGGCCGTGGACCTACACAAGAGGAGGATCACAACACAAGACAGTCTTGACGAGGCTACGTATGAATGGAAACAGCTGGCCATCGTTCTTGAACGCGCTCTGACCATCATAGTTCTCATTGTCACTGTGTGTACTGCAATTGTAATGTTTACATAGACTCACAGCGGGCTAAAGTGTTTGCGAATCAGTCTTGCTATCATTTCTCGTCGGGGAGGAACCATGAGGTAGCCTTGTAGTTTACGGGTTTGCTAATGAGACCCAGCTACTATTTTCGGTACGGGTAGAACCAAGAGGTAGCCTAGTAGTAGAAAAACTCTTCACGCATTGCACTGCAGGCCTTGCTTCTATTCCACACACTATATACTTTTATCTTCTGTTTCCCAGTACAGGCTAGCAGTTAAAGCGTTCATTCATCAGGTCATTAACCTGACTGTCACATTTGATCACAACTCTTACAGTCTCGATGGCAGGAAAATGTAGAGTGGTGGGTACTTTTTACTGACTATACATACGTATAGTGACTAGACTTGGATCGTTGTTTTACAATGAACAACACAACGACATAACAAGGGGAGTGACCAGGAATCAGCCGTCTAGTGAATATGTCGTACCACTTCACAAACGTTCTTGGCTTCAAACGTGAGATGGTGCCTATCCCTCTAAAAGGAGACGGTTTGCTTTAGTTGAGGGCAATGAGGTTGAAATGCCCTACAACTGCTTTATGGGATTTGTGACAACGCTGCGAATGGCAACATGCAGTCTCAACATGTAACTATGGTAAACTATTGGTAGTGAATGATGCGTCAGACAATGTCAGCGCCTACTGCGTACGAGGTCGAACATACCAGGCCTCATATTTTTCATACGATGCACTTCCCCCCATCATCACGATGGAATTTTGCTAAAGCTGACTGGGATTTGTATGAAATTCGCTGCTCTGCAAAACTAACACCTGATGCTTTTGTTGATGTTTCTGATCCGATAAAAACCTTCTCTAAAGAACTTCTTCAAATAGCTGATGAATGTATCCCGAAGTCCTCTTCAAATCCACACATACGTAAACCATGGTTTACTGCTGACTGCAAACAAGCTAGGAATGCCCGGAAGAAAGCTGAACAGTATTTCCGTCGCCATCCTATGGTCCATAATTTAAACAAATTTAAAATTTTAAATGCTAAAGGAAGGCGTACTTTTAAACAAAACAAACGCCAGTCATGGCAAAATTACGTTTCAAAAATAAATTCACGTACGCCAATTTCAAAGGTATGGAACATGATCCAGAAAATAAAAGGTAAGGGCTCTAAATCTAGTATTCACCATCTTAAAGATGGGAATCAGTTATTGACTAATAAATCAGATATTGCGAATAAACTTGGTGAGACTTTGGCGAAATATTCTTCCTCATCAAATTATGTACCTGAATTCCAAAAATATAAAAAACAGCAGGAAAAGAAATATATTAATTTTACTTCAGAGAATGGGGAAGACTACAATGAAACCTTTTCAATACATGAACTTCATACTGCTCTTGACCAAGCTCACGATACTGCTTCCGGAGCTGATGGTATTCATTATCAACTTCTGAAGCACTTGCCAGAATCCTGTTTAGAGACACTTTTACATATATTTGATGACATTTGGACAACTGCAAAATTTCCTCCCTCGTGGCGAGATGCCATAATTGTACCCATCCCTAAACCTGGACGTGATCATACTGATCCATCGAATTATAGACCAATTTCACTAACGAGCTGCGTTTGCAAAACCATGGAACGCATGATAAATAATCGACTTGTTTGGTACTTGGAGACTAATAACCTAATAACAGATATACAATGTGGTTTCCGTAAAAATAGAAGTACCATCATTCATTTAGTGCGTTTAGAATCTTTTGTTTAGAATGCCATAATTAATAGACAACATGCTATGTCAATCTTTTTCGATCTAGAAAAAGCATACGACACGACATGGAAACATGGGATTTTAAAAGATTTACATGACTTTGGATTACGAGGCCGAATGCCTCAATTTAAATCCAAATTTTTAAATGACAGGCAATTTCAAGTCCGAGTTGGTTCTACCCTGTCTGACCATTATACTCAGGATCAGGGTGTCCCGCAAGGCAGTATTTTGTCTGTCACTCTGTTTAGTATTATGATCAACAGTCTATCAAAGGTTTTAACTGATTCAATCGATGGATCACTTTTTGTGGATGATTTTAATATTTCTTGTCGTGGTAAAAATATGCGCACCATTGAACGGCAATTACAGTTGTGTTTAAATAAAATAAATAAATGGTGCCTTGAAAACGGCTTTAAATTTTCTCAAACAAAAACTAATTGTATACACTTTTGTAGAAAATATAAACCGCATAAGGACCCAGAACTATCTTTAAATGGCACTCCAATCAAAGTTGTGAAGGAGGCTACATTCTTGGGTGTAAGTTTCGATTCTCATTTAACCTTCTGACCACACATTAAATCTCTTAAAGTTAAATGCCTGAAGGCACTAGATTTGCTGAAGGTTGTTTCCAATTCTAAGTGGGGAGGGGATCAAACTACCCTCCTTCATTTATACAGATCATTGGTACGATCCAAACTTGATTATGGTTCCATTGTGTATGGTGGAGCCTGCAAAAGCAAACAGAAACTATTAGATTCTGTCCATCACCAAGGTCTAAGACTTTGTCTTGGGTCCTTCAGAACTTCACCTATTGACAGTCTCTACGTTGAAGCTGATGAACCATTTCTTACACAACGCCGTATAAAATTGTCTTTACAATATATTACTAAATTATACTCCAATGAATCTAACCCTGACTATAACTGTGTGTTCAATCCCCTTTATGAGGATTTATACAATAAAACATCTTCTCTTGTCCCGCCTCTAGGACATAGAATTAAACCATTTCTTTCTTCGGCCGGCATTGAGCTGGAAAACATAGCTCCCTCCCGTCTTCTTTCTTCTCCTCCTTGGCAGTTGGTTAGGCCCCAAGTGGACTTAACATTAACCACATTTAAAAAATCAGAAACTAATGAATTACAATATAAGCAGGAAAATAATCAACTAAAACATAAATATAGCAATTATATATCCTTATTTACAGATGGGTCCAAGGATGGTGGCTCAGTGGCTTGTGCCACTGTCATTAGATCCAGAACAATATCTTCTAGATTACCAGATAATAGTTCTATCTTTACAGCAGAAGCTAACGCCATACAAACGGCTCTTAAATACATACAAAGACACCCTAAACATAAACAGTATATAATCTATTCAGACTCTCTTTCTTGCCTTCAGGCTATTAAACATACCTTTTGTAGACATCCACTTTTAATAGAAATTATGGAATTGTACAATAATCTTGCTACTGGCCAGTGCGACATCGTCCTGTGTTGGTTACCTAGTCACGTTGGCATTTCTGGTAACACAATAGCCGATCTTGCTGCTAAGGCAGCACTCAACAAATCTGTGACACCACTTCTTATTCCATACTCTGATTATAAAGCTACAATAAGATCTTATATCCGTCATCTGATGCAGAAGAAGTGGGAGACCCAGGTAAGTATAAATACATTACATGAAATAAAACCTAATATCGGTTATATTTACTTGGGTTGTCAGTCCAGATTTGAGGAGGTCATTATGCGACGATGTCGCATTGGCCATACGAGGTATACTCACGATTATCTATTAAAAGATGAAGATCCCCCGTTTTGTATCCCTTGTGATGAAAGAATCACAGTCAAGCATGTCCTGCTTGACTGTGTTGAATATTCCATCACAAGGGATAAATATTTTAATTCACGAACTTTGAAGGATCTTTTTAATTATGTTAGCTCTCATTTAATTATTGCATTTTTAAAAGAATTAGATTTGCTAAATGAATTGTAAATAGATATATATTTTATGCTAGGAAGTTTGAACTAGTAACTTAGAGTGTTAGTGGCTGTATCCTCGAGGGGGGTTAAAGCACTGTAAAATTATTGTCCTCCTGAGAGGGTACGTGAGTCCCAAAACATTCGAAGTCAAATTTGATCTTCCATTTTTTCTTAGCCGTAGTATTTCTGTCATTTTAATTTGTGGCTAATCTTGCAACCAGCAGCTGAGGGGATGATGTAAATCCAGCTAGGGACCATGCAGGTAGCAGAAGTACTGTAAGTCCCCATGGCCCCTAGTATGGTGATCTACCTTCAGTTGTTGGTGATCTATATAGCCTGTTTTTATATTGTATTGTCTGAATAGGGATAATAATTTTAACTTTTCACGCCAGTTTTATTTCTCATTGTGATATTCTATTTGTTTTACTGTCCGTTGTCGACAGGTTTTTATGATATACATAGATTCTTTTTTAAAGAATACTCTCGTCACGATATGGCTGCAATAATGCCGATGTGACGTTAAATATTAACTCACTCACTCACTCACTCATACGATGCACTAGGGCTATATATATCATTTTGTCATGGTCACGTGACGTCATGAATAATGCTATGACATCACGTTTCTTTTGTGTCGCTGCATGTTGTTTTAGGTGACAGTCAAGTGCTTTAACGTATTGGTAGTCAATAATACATCAGGCAATATTGGTACATCTCTGCAGGTTGTGTTACGTGACAGTTAATTGCTGAAAATATTTATAGTGAATAATATGTCTGACAATATCAGTATATATTATGTCTCTTTATGATATGTTATGTAACAGTTAATTGTTAAAAATATTGGCAGTGAATAATATGCCAGACAATATCGGAACATCTGTGCATGTTGTGTTATGTGAGAATTTATTGTTTTAGCATATTGGTAGTGAATAATGCGTCAGCACGGTGTGCTATGTAAAGTTCATTGCAAAAATACTGGTTGTGAATAATAAGCCAGACAAAAATATCAGTCTATCTCTGAATGTTGTGTTAGGTCAGAGTTAATTGCTTGAACATGGTAGTAAATGACACATCAGACAATAACAAAACCATTTGGCACATGTTGTTATTTGACAGTTCATTGTTTTAACATATTAGTAGAGAATGATAAGGTAGAAAATATTAGTTTTATCTATCCCTTCATGTAGTGTTGTGTGACAGCTAATAGTTGTAAACATATTGGTGCTGATTGTTAGTGGCAGCAAATGTGTCACGTGTTGACGTGCCAGTAAATTGTGGAATACAGTTGTCAAAAACGAGCAATGATTTGAGCTGTACAGTCAATATCGAGTAAAGTTCATAACTGTCACTGTTTAGAGTTATCTGCCCCTCGTTACTAGCGAACATTGCAACTTGGCGGAGATTCAAGGAAACATATCGGCACGATACAACAGCTCACATAAATGAGTGAAGTGCTGTCTTATTTTAAAAGCGCTTTTCAGAAGCAGAAAAAGTTTCACACGGCTTACCTCCCAGAGTCCTTTGGAGGACAGGGTTCCTGGCCGTTGGATGAACAACGTCCTTCGCAACACATACCTGAAGGAAAAAGAAGAACAATGACAGAGACATTGGTATTGTGTAAACGTTGGATGTTCCGATACATTTACACAGCGACAGGGTGTGCCGTTGGAACCGACCAACACAGCTAAAATCTGTAAAAGTCATTTTGGTCTAAATGTATTCCCTCATGAATCATTACTCAGTGTCAACACTTTGAAAAGCTCAGTCTTTCGTGAAAAATACACACATCATCACCTAAGTGTCAAACAGAATTGAGCGATTTTGCATTAACATGTCATGAATTTCACCGAGCTTTGTATTAGTATTGACTGTGTATCGTTTCTACGAAAACTCACAATCTGATGAACACATCCTGCCCAAAGTAATTTCATTTATAAACAATCTTGCAGAATGGCATCTAAAATGTTCCTTCAGAAGCATCATATTCTCGTGATCACAAATGGTGAATCAGCTTACTAGCTGTCCCATTCAATAAAATGTCTGTGAAGGGAATTCATAGAACAAATGAACAGATGTGTAGGCCGCCGATGGACCGTTAGATGAACA
The DNA here is from genome assembly GCF_037392515.1 of Haliotis asinina. Taxonomy (NCBI): domain Eukaryota; kingdom Metazoa; phylum Mollusca; class Gastropoda; order Lepetellida; family Haliotidae; genus Haliotis; species Haliotis asinina. The sequence goes on along the minus strand of NC_090290.1, from coordinate 9,547,215 downwards.
GACTTTGATTGCATGTGGTTCCATTTTTAATCGTTCTATCAGTTTCAAGGTAAATTCAGAAATTTACATACATAAGACCAGATATGGATGTACACAACTATTATTCCCTTCACAAACCACCGAATTTATTTCCGAGGTTAGTCACGACTGCATTTTCTTTTATTTTTCTATATGGAGTATATGTATAACTGTGGACCTTCCTTTTGTTTGACGTGCTCGATCCGTGAAGGTCCCGGGGTGGAATAAGCCTTCAGCAAACCATCCTGGCCATGAAAGGTGACTATGCTTGTCGTAAGAGGCAACCAACTGGCTCGGGTGGTCAGGCTCGCTGACGTGGTTGACACATGTCCCTGTATTTATTCCGTTTCTCCATTTTCAGTTGGATTAGAAATTTTACCTGATTCCGGTGCTCCTTTTATACTCTGCTAGTGAGTTCAACTGACGTCTTTCGGGCTGTAACATAATATGACTACGAATGATGTTAATGAATATTAATTTTACATTCTGGAACGAATATTAGGAGCATCACATCATTCCCCATATAGTGGGGAAACCACATTTCAGTGCCTAAACCACATTATTTTCCTTTGTGCCACGCCCTCCCGCCAATGTAGTCTTTCTCACAGTTCCCGAACCACATTATTTTCCTTACTGCCAATCCCTCCCAACAATGTAGCATTTCTAACAATTCATGAACCTTATTAATTTCCCATCTGCCTTGCCCTCAATGCTATGCTAAAGCCGTAGATGAGCAAGTCTAAAGTTCCTTCCTACCAAATCTTCCAACTGACTGAAGCTCCTTTTTAATATAAAATGTATTTATTTGTTGCCATAAAAGTGTATTTATTCAGGGAGACGAAGGTTAGTCTACCTTGCTTGTAGAGATAACAGACAACAGTTCATGTCCAGTGAATATACATATTCCCTGCTGTGAATATAATTGTTGCCACCTACACAGCCGCTACTATCATTGTCAATACATATCAAGTTATTCAAATGCCAGTTGAGGTAATGATCCTCAAACAGCTATTAGCCATATTCTCTGTTACTTGTTCGTCTCGTCTTATCACCCTTTTGCGGCATGTTACTTTTTCCGTGCATTTATTAAGTCACCGACACCTTTACTCTTGATGGACTTTTGATGTTCGTAGTTTGACAACGGTTTCCAGCACCATTATGGTACAACTGAAAGCTTTAATTGACGGGTCCGTTGCACGAAGTGACCGTACCTCGAGATAGGTCGTAACTGTTCAAAGTTACTGAGTGTCTACGAACTAAGATGGCTTTGTGAAAGAAAGTCCGGGTGGACAATAAACTTGGGTCATCCGAATAGATTCTAAAGAGATTCTGACAAGAATAGGTTCATAACCACGTGATATTGTCCCACTTTAGCCTACATCTATTGGTTCCTCCTCACACGCACCAGACTTCTGAAGATCAGTGACAGATATCTCCCGTGGAAAGTCTATTTTTTGTTGCACAGGATTAATGAAACGCCTTTGCTGTTAAATCGAAGCATCAGATCTGTTTAGGACTGGGAGAATGATGCCATGCCAGGAAATTCAAACATTTCCCAGTGATATGTGTCCAGGTTTGCTGAGTTTCGTTAAAAACGACGATTGAACTATTTTAGGTAATTGTGGAGTGACTATTCATCAACTCTAATATCAGGCAGCGCTGATCTCCATCACACAGTCAGTGGATGGATTACTTTGTAGGCCCATGTGATACATTATGCAGTTATTAGCAACTTGGTAATATCACTAGTCAGATAATGTGTCATTAGTCAGATAATGTATCGTCTACCCCCGATCGTTTTGACGTTTGCTATTTACAACCTCATCACGTTAGGCTGTAGAACGTCGAGGTTATCACTGGGCGTTAATGCATATATCATCACACATAGTGCTGTCAAAATTCCACCGTGACACAATCCTGCCACAGGAATGAATCCGCACCTATATCTGTGCTAGAACCTGGCAAATATTCTAATCGTCAAGAGAGACAGATGGAATAGTTTCCGGTTCGGTCAGTGGTGTACACAGTTTCACTGATAGGCATGTATTGCTGAGTTCTCCAAGATGGATGTCAAGCCGGTTCTTCTCTTCATTGGGTGGATACTAGGTAAGGACAATCTTTCAGAGTGTGTGAACATGATGCTTTGAATACTATATACACACTGGCTTAAGCGGGCATTTCATGTAAGAAGTAATTTAAATGTTTAAGATATAAGAAGGCTGCTACTTTCTCATATAGTTGTTTATAATCTGATATTATGCTGTTTTTATGTCCTGCTGCTCCTCTAGTCACCCTCCTGCTCCTCGTGTCATCGTACTGCTCTGTCAGTGATAACTTACAGAGAGCAGAAAGGAGGAGAAAGGGATGTTGGGGACGAACCTTTTGTGAAAAAAAGTGATTTCGAAAGTGGCCAAAACACATCACCGCAACCTCCCAATGTGCTCGATTGACTACAAAGAAGCATGCGACTTTGTCCCTAATGAATAGATTCTGAGGTTTCGTCATTGCATTGACCTCCCTGGGCAAGTCTTTAATGAGTTGCTAGTTAACTCAACTTGAAATATACTCGCAAGGACAGGTGCAGACTTTGGAATCTATTCCACAATATCCCAGGGAGGCTCCTTCAGCCCTTTGCATGTCCTAAATCCATTGAACCTTCCGCTCTGTAAAGAGGAGGATTACAATCCTGGATCTTCTCAGCTCAGATCCCCAACACCGCCTGCTAATATCCTTTACATGGATGTCATTGAGATCTTTGCCAAAGGAGACACTTAGTTGAAAGATCAGGTTCTCGTTTGGACTCGGCAAATGTAATACTCGTCATTTGAAATACTCTTCAAATATGACATGGTAACTAATAACGTATCTACAAGAGGAATGGCTATTGATCATCTTGTGGAAGATCAGGCCTACACCAATCATGGAAGGCAAGATCGAGACAAGACTCAAACTGCACAAATTTAAGAAAAACCTCAGGCCAAGTAATGCTTAAATATATTCTCAAATCTAAAACAATCTGGAGCTCGAAACAAGGTCAAAGTCGCCAATACATTTGCTGTGCAAGTCCTGTTTTATTCCTTTGGAGTAGTTGATGGGACAAAACAAGACATTCAGAGTCATGACCGCCTGAGCAGAATGATCATGTCTGATAACTGAGCTCACCACCCTCGTTCCTCTCTGAATCGGACGTATGTTGTACTCAATTCTGGACGGCTGGGTTTAATTAATGTGGAGGCTCTTCTTGATATAATTGTATTGTGTCCTTTCGCACATATGTATTTATGGGATGTTGTTTTCTGGTGATGCATGTCACGACTCCCGATGTTATCGAGGAGTGAAGTGTGTGGAAATGAAGAGCAATCCCACCGACTCCTTCCCGTCTCAAATGTGAAACTGGGGACTTCCGTTTTGCTGCTCAGGAGCAGTCACTTCTCATTCGTAGTCACCAAAATGTAATTCTTAAAGAAAATATGAGCATGAAATGTCAGCAGTGTAATGGATCTACAGAGACTGTCCAACGGCATGTTAGTGGATGCCCTTCCTTGGCACAAACAGCGTATCTTGAAAGACATGATGCCGTAGTTGGCTGCTTCTGCTACCGTCTGCGCCATGAGTCCGAGGTCCATCTATTGTACGACTCTGAACATGTCCAGGGCGTCAAGAAAAATGATGCTTTCAAACTTCTTTGAAATAGGCCCATATACAATCTCGCTTGCGTCGCAAGTACCCTGTCGTCCTCCGTATCATGGGTTTGGTATCTCCTAATCTCTTGGCGCTGACACTCTGTGTCATGCAGAAGGCTGCAGTGTTGGAAAGTCTACACATATTCTCCAGAATGTTCTTGGTGGGCGCGGCTAGGCAGCATTTCCTGGGAGAAGCTAGTGTAGTTGTTGCAAGTTTCCTGAGCTGATGATGAGCCTTACCAGTCTGACTGTACCAGGATCACTGCTGCAACCCTTTCTGCTGCATATTAATCATATCCTGTAAAACGTAATGATGAATCCTGTTAGATTCAAGGTCTTCAAGGGGGTGAAATTGTCTTTAATCGAGATCCAAAAGAGTGAAATGAAGGAGAGAGATTTATGTTTCGAGGCAGACTGTTTATCACCAAAGTTTGTGATGTCTCACTGAGGAATTGCCAGACGGTGGAGTTTGTCTGAGTGCAGTGACCTCTGTTGGCTGGTGGTAAATCAGTAAACAGGGTAGATGTGCTGGAGCTTAGAATTTCAGGCTAGATGCAACAGGAAGTCAGGGTAGTAATTGTAGAACAGGTGAAATCGGCTTGAATTTGGACACTCTTGACACCATCCTTTCTGTAATGTTCTGTATTTTCTGGATCCTTTGTAGTAATGATTTCTTGATTCCAAAGCGGAGGCATTTGACCTAGTCTCTCCATGGAAGGAGACGGGCTTGGATCTTAACATCTAATTTACATGGCTTTGTGCGATCCAAAGTTTAACTTATGATAACGGGGTGAAATCAGATGGGCATCAGCGGCAAAAGCTAGACAGGTGTTTCATCTCATGGTGATTCGTGATAAGAGCAAGATACTTTGACAAACATCCCATGGCCCAGGACAAAGTCTTGTAGAACACATGAGCTTAGTCCGACAGAATGTGATTGCTCGCCCTTGGTTTTGAAAACCTGTTGCCTTCCGTTGAGGTAGAACTGAAAGGGTGTTGATGAACTGTTGAATAACTGTTGATGAACAACATGTGATTAACAGCAACGAAAGCCACGGACATGTCAAGGAGAGAAAAAATGGCATATATCCTCTGACTCCATGAGAACGGCAACGCATTCACAACTAGCAGCAGAGCTGTCTTCGTGCTGTGACGGGCCTCATACGCTAGCTAACAGTCACCCAGTAAGCTCCTGTCAGATAGGTGTCATAGTTGTTGGTAGATTTGGAAAGGAAGGAAGAGAAAGGTTTGAAACTGGCCGGTATGTTTTCTGATTATCCGGATCTAGATTAGTTTTCACTGTGAGTAGTCGAATGACATCAAGACATCGGGAAATGTGTCCTGCTGTAAAGATAAGCTATAACAATCACTCATGCGACTAGTAACAGAATGTCCAAATATTAAAACCAAAGTATCATGCGAATTGAATCATCAGAGCATGTAGAGAGATGATATATAATAACTTTGTTTATCCATGTGTCCCTGATCCCCGGCACCCGTGGCGAGCCACCTCCTCGTGGTGGGTGCTGGGTAACGCCAAGAGCTCGCCGACACCCCCGTAGTGGACCCGGGGGGATATTTGGTCCACCAACCCGTTTGCCGTGGGTTGCGGCCCGTGTCGGCGGAGGAGGGGATCCTGGTGGTTGAGGGCAATAGGGGCCTGGAACCCCTATTAAAGATAAACAACCTTTAAAGCTTAATCCGTTTGCCGTTTCTAAGGCCATTTCTGGAATATGTGGAGAAGTGTCCAATGTCACTCGTCTTCGCAGTGGTTCGTTGTTGGTCGAGTGTGCACGGAGACAACAATCTCTGAATCTGATATCTATCAAAACATTTGCTAACGTTGAGGTTGTTGTGTCTGTGCACAGAACGTTAAATTCCTGTCGCGGCATCATTCGTGATAAAGCACGCTGTCTCTCTGACATGTCTGAAAAGGACATTGCTACGGAGCTCCGGGAACAGGCTGTCACATCAGTGAAACGTTTTACTGCTAAGAGAGAAGGAGTCATTATTAACACCAACACCTACCTCTTGACTTTTTCTCGTTCTAGTATTCCAACTTCAATTAAGGTAGGGTATTTCAATATCGGAGTGGAGGTGTATGTCAGCAGTCCACTCCGGTGCTACAAATGTCAGAAATTCGGTCATGGCTCACAATCATGTCGTAACGCTGTGGTGTGTCAACGTTGTGGAGACAACCACGAGGATACTAACTGCCAAAAAGATCCAAGGTGTGCAAATTGTGATGGCTCACATCCTACTTTTTCCAAGTCTTGCCCTGTGTGGCAAAGAGAGGCGAAGATCATGAAACTGAAATGTGAGAAAAATATCTCATACTTTGATGCTAAAAAACTCTTGCAAAACCAAAACTCAAATCCGTTGAATTTAACCTATTCAGCTGCAGTCTCTCGCCCTGTAGCAACGTCCTCTATAGCATGTCAGACTGACTTGACTTGGGTCAAGTCAGAAAGACCTGTTGTTTCTAATGCTTCACCTCAGTCCGCGGTCATTGCATCTACGTCCCGAGCCAGTCAGTCTACGTGTGGAAGCCAGACAGAGAGTTTATCTGAAAATCAACCTGACACGTCTTCTTCTCAACCAGTAACTACTAATTCCAAAAAAAGGAAAGAAAAGAAACTAAACAGGAACCAAACACCTACCAACCCCTCCCCACCAGAGGTTCCTTTAGAAAACACATTTGGGCCTCTAGATATGGAGGTTACTTTGTCCTCACAGGACAAACAGAGGAAAAATTCCTCACGTTCACGTGAACGGTCCCCGGTTGTAGCACCATGACTCAATTGGTCAATATTATTCAATGGAATTGTAGAGGATTGAATCATAACTTCAGTGAAGTGCAATTACTCGTACAAGATTATCAGACGGCAGCTTTATGTCTCCAGGAGACATATCTGAAAAACACAGACAGCTTTAACTTAACACGATATAGTAATTATCATTCCTTTTCTCCCTCTGGTGAAAAAGCAACAGGAGGCGCTTCTCTTTTGGTTCATCAGAGTGTCATACATAGCCCAGTCACTTTAAATACAGATCTTCAAGCTGTTGCTGTTCGACTGACCCTTCACATTGCACTGACATTGTGCAGCTTATATATTCCTCCATCTTCTACTATTCAACAGTCGGATCTCCAAAATCTGTATGATCAACTGCCGAAGCCCTGTATCATCATGGGCGACCTCAACGGACACAACCCGCTTTGGGGAAGTGCCCATACTAATAATAAAGGTAAAATCCTTGAGGAACTTATTTCAGACAATAACCTATGTATATTTAACAATGATTCACCCACCTATTTGCATCCAGCAACGGGGACATATTCTTCTCTGGATCTGTCAATCACCGATTCTACCTTATTTAATGAATTTGAATGGATGGTCCATGAAGACCTCTGTGGGAGTGATCACTTCCCAACCATTCTTAAAACACTCCACCCTGGTGATGATCCGCCATTGTCACGACGGAACTTCGCCAGGGCTGACTGGTCATTATTTAAGACATTATGTACTAATTACTTAAAACATGACCTTTTCGCGAACAGCAAAGATCCTATACTGTTATTTTCAGATATGCTGAACAACATTGCTGACCAATCTATACCAAAATCCTCTGCAGTTCCACACATTCGTAAACCATGGTTTAATAGTGAAAGTCAGCAGGCCAGAAAGAGTAGGAAGAAAGCTGAAAAATATTTTCGACGCCACCCTACTGTTCATAATTTGAATAAAGTAAAAATTTTCAATGCTAAGGCTCGACGTGCATTTAAGCAGAATAAGCGTCAGTCTTGGAGAAACTATGTATCTAAGATCAATTCCCGTACACCGATTTCAAAAGTGTGGAATATGATACAAAGAATTAAGGGCAAAGGTTCCAAGTCGACGGTACACCATCTGAAGGATGATGACAATTTGTTAACGGATAAAGCTGATATTGCCAACAAGCTTGGTGAAACTCTTGCCAAACATTCTTCTTCGTCAAATTACGTCCCTCCTACATTTCAACAATACCAGAAACAACAAGAGAAGAAACGGATAAATTTTAATTCGGATAATGGCGAAGATTATAATGAGTTATTTTCATTACATGAACTCCATACTGCTCTTGAGCAAGCTCATGATACTGCGACAGGGGCCGACGATATCCATTATCAGCTCCTAAAGCATTTGCCCGAATCATGTCTGGAAACTCTACTTAATATATTTGATGCGATATGGACTACAGGGAATTTCCCAACTTCATGGCGTAATGCCATTGTAGTCCCCATTCCAAAACCTGGCCGGGATCATAGCGATCCGTCTAATTACAGACCAATCTCTTTAACAAGTTGTGTCTGTAAAACCATGGAACGTATGGTGAATAACAGATTAACTTGGTATCTTGAAACCAATAACCTGATCACAAATATACAGTGTGGTTTTAGGAAAAACCGTAGTACCATAGATCATTTGGTACGTTTAGAATCCTTCGTTAAAAATCCTATAGTGAATAAACAACATGCTGTATCGATCTTCTTTGATCTTGAGAAAGCTTACGATACCACCTGGAAGCATGGCATTTTAAAGGATTTACATGACTTTGGGTTAAGAGGTCGTTTGCCTCTTTTTATATCAGAGTTTTTAAAAGACAGGCAATTTCAAGTCCGAGTGGGTTCTACCCTGTCTGATCATTATAATCAGGATCAGGGTGTTCCACAAGGTAGTATTTTGTCCGTTACATTGTTTAGTATCAAAATCAATAGCTTATCTAAGGTTTTAACTGATTCAATCGATGGATCACTTTTTGTGGATGATTTTAATATTTCTTGTCGCGGTACGAATATGCATACTATTGAACGGCAATTACAGTTGTGTTTAAATAAAATAAACAAATGGTGTCTTGAAAATGGTTTTAAATTTTCTGAATCCAAAACTAATTGTATACACTTTTGTAGAAAATATAAACCGCATAAAGACCCTGAACTATCTTTAAATGGCACTCCCATCAAAGTTGTTAAGGAGGCCAAGTTCTTGGGTTTAATTTTCGATTCTCATTTAACCTTCTTACCGCACATTAAATCCCTGAAAGCTAAATGCCTGAAGGCACTAGATTTGTTAAAAGTTGTTTCCAACTCAAAGTGGGGAGGGGATCAAACTACCCTCTTACACCTATATCGATCACTGGTCCGTTCGAAGCTCGATTACGGCTCCATCGTATATGGTGGAGCCTGCAAAAGCAACCTTAAACTTCTTGATTCTGTCCACCATCAAGGCCTTAGACTTTGTCTTGGGTCGTTCAGAACTTCACCTATTGACAGTCTCTACGTTGAGGCCGATGAACCATCTCTTACTCAACGTCGCATAAAATTGTCTTTACAGTACATTACTAAATTATATTCTAATGAATCTAATCCTGCATATAATTGTGTGTTTAATCCACTTCATGAAAATTTATACGACAAGAGGTCTTCTCTTGTTCCCCCTCTTGGGCACAGAATTAAACCCTTTCTTTCCTCGGCCGGCATTGAGCTGGAAAACATAGCTCCTTCCCGTCTTCTTTCTTCTCCACCTTGGCAGTTGGTTAGGCCACAAGTTGATCTAACATTAACTTCATTTAAAAAATCAGAAACTAATGAATTACAATATAAACAAAAATATCATCAATTAAAACATAAATATAGCAATTACAAACCCTTATTTACAGATGGTTCCAAGGACGGTGGTGCAGTTGCTTGTGCCACTGTCATTGGATCCAGAACAATATCTTCTAGAATTCCAGGTAACAGCTCCATTTTTACAGCTGAAGCTAACGCAATACTGACAACTCTTAAATATATTAAAAGACACCCGAAACATAAACAGTATATAATCTATTCTGACTCTCTTTCTTGCCTCCAGGCCATTAAAAATATTTCTTGTAAACATCCACTTTTAATTGAAATAATTGAATTGTATAATAATCTTAAGACTGGCCAATACGACATCGTCTTTTGTTGGTTACCCAGCCACGTAGGCATTTCTGGTAACACAATGGCCGATCTTGCTGCCAAGGCAGCGCTCAACAAATCTGTGACACCACTTCTTATTCCTTACAGTGATTACAAAGCTAGCATTAGAACCTACATCCGTGATCTGATGCAGAAGAAGTGGGACACCCAAGTTGGTGTAAATAAATTGCATGAAATCAAACCGTATATTGGTTACACCCACTTGGGTTGTCAATCCAGATTTGAAGAGGTTATTTTAAGACGATGTCGTATTGGCCATACACGATATACTCATGTATACTTGTTAAAAGGTGAGGATCCTCCGTTTTGTATCCCTTGTGATGAGAGAATCACGGTCAAGCATATTCTGCTTGACTGTATTGAATTCTCCATCACAAGGGATAAATATTTCAATGTCAAAACTGTCAAGGATCTTTTTAACACCGTTAATTCTCATTTAATCATTGGTTTTTTTAAAGGAAATTGATTTTTTGGTTGAATTATGAGTAGTATGTGCTGTAAATAGATGTATTTTAATTATCGGTAGTTTATATTAGTAACTTGAATTGTTAGTGGCGGTACCCTCAAGGGAGGTTGAAGTATTGTAAAACTATTGTCCTCCTGAGAGGGTACGTAAGTCCCAAAGCATTCTATGTAAATTTAAATCTACCAGGTTTTTAATTGTAGTATTCTTGTTATTTTAATTTTGGCTAGCATTTTGTACACTCGCCAGCAGCTGAAGGGATGATGTAAATCCAGCTAGGGTCCATGCAGGTAGCAAAGGTACTGTAAGTCCCCATGGTCCTTAGTATGGTGATCTACCTTCTGTTGTTGGCGATCTATGGCCTGTTTTTATATTGTATTGTCTAAATAGTATATTAGTGATATTAGTTTTAACTTTCCATGCTAGTTTTAATTGAAATTGTGATATTCTAGTTGTTTTACTGTCCTTCGTTGACAGAATTTTACAATATGCATATATTTCATTTAAGTGTTCATTCAAGTTTTCTCGTCACGATATGGCTGAGATATTGCCGACGTGACGTTAAATATTAACTCACTCACTCACTCCCTGATCCCCTTACACCGGATGCTATGCTGTTGTTTTCGTGATGACTCTTGTTGTGTCCTAGTGTATCCAATCTCCTTTTGCCTGATGTTATTCTGCCGTTTCATGATGACGGTTGGCACCAGGGTTTAACGCCACGCCTGCTGTATATGAGTAATTTGTTTTCTGTTCGTAAACACGAATGAGAAAGTTCTAAGTTTATGGCGAACCGGGTTCACTGTGCTAGAATGTTCTGGAATACATGACTGTATACATAAAGGTTGCTTCTTGTGTTGACGGGACACACACACACACACACACACACACACACACACACACACACACACACACACACACACACACACACACACACACACACACACACACACACACACATGGCCCTACACTTGAAATAACTGGAGTCCTGGACATAATTCGGCCTGCATCTGTCTGCCTTTTCGACTTCGGTTGTTGGCGATCTATGGCCTGTTTGTATATTGTACTGTCCAAATAGTGATAATATTCGCTTTTAAGTTTCTACGCTAGTTTTAAATAGTAACTGTGATAGTCTAGTTGTTTTACTGTCCTTCGTCAACAGGTTCTTCATAATGTGCATATATATATTCCTTTTTATGTCACGTATGTTCTCGTCACAATACGTCTGCAATATTGCCGACGTGACGTTAAATATTAACTCACTCACTCACTTTGTACTAAAAACGTCCATTAAGAATCACTGTAAGTTTCTAATTGTTCGATCAATATATTATTGAATATTTTAGACTTGTCAGTGTTATATTTGGCTGGTTCATAGGGAATTTCTTATGCCATTTGTCACAGGAAATTATTAACCGTATCTACATCCTGCTGCTTCACGTCTTCTGTATGCCCCTGATGATATCTTGTTTTTTGCATCTTTTGTCTGTTTTGTTATGATATCCTGTTGGGTGGTTTCGCCTCTTCATTCCCATGATTTTTCTGTCGTCAGCCTCTGCAGCTCGCAACCCAAAACAACGCCTGGTTGCTAATTTGTTTCGAGGTTACGACAAACGTGTTGACCCCTTTGGTCCTGACACCACCCTGGATGTGTGGATGGGTTTCAACCTTCTCCAGATACCTGACATCGTAAGCATACTTAAGAACAGTTACCATGGAGTGAGTGAGTGAGTTTTTAGTTTTTAGTTTTACGCTGCACTCAGCAATAGTCCAGCTATATGGTGGCGGTCTGTAAATAGTGGAGTCTGGACCAGACAATCCAGTGATAAAAAGCATGAGCATAAACCTGCGCAATTGGGAACCGATGACAAGTGCCCAACAAGTCAGCGAGTCTGACCACCCGATCCCATTATCCACCTCTTATGACAAGCATAGGGGATGCTGATGGCCTATTCTACCACGGACCTTCATGTGTCTTACCATGGACCCATTTAATATTGAAATGCACAAGACAAAATGTGATGTGTTTACAGACAGACAGGATTAATATTTTTAAAAGAAAAAAAATCCCGCAAGGTGTCTACGCTGCGGCAGTTGTTCCAGAGGTGCCCTGATAAAGGTAGTAGGGGTTGTTGCATATGTCTTTAGGTTTTCAGACCTGTCCTTTTGCTGTGTGATTTTTCCCTAATTTCGAGTCGCACAACGGGCGCCCCTTCACGACTGCGTCCGCCGTCTTTACTAACATTGACAAGTTCGGTTGTAACGGCCTATCTAATTGGTTACTGTGAGGTGGCGGAGCCAGGATAGGAAGGTAGAACAATAATCGATCCGTGGTCGAAAATGCATCAGGGTAATAAGGGAGATTTATCAGATTGTATACCCCCGAGATTTATCAAGGATGGATTTAAGAATAGACATCAAATGTTTTGTGCAAATTCCGACAGATTATATAAGATTATGACAGTTTTATTAGTACATTTAAATTTGTAGTTGGTGTTACCAGAAAAAAACAATAAGAACATGACAAATGATATGTTTAAGTTGCATATTGAACGTAGGTAATACAGGATATCATAACTGACTTACTTAATTTACTGTAGTTTTAAAATAATATGAATTGATTTTTAAATATGGAATGTACCGAACTGATGACGTCATTGCTTTTCATTGGTTGTAGGACGAGGAAAAGCAAGTGCTCATTACGAAATGCTGGATATATTTGGTACGTTGGCGTCAGTGTGAGTTGGGTTTTCCGCCATTTTGAACGCTTTTCCAGCCACATGGCAGCGAACCAGGTTCATGTGGAAATAAGGAAATGCAGGACGTGGGTAATGTGGACTGCTTGTCACTACATAACTGATGCCAACGACAATAGCCTGGCTATAGAGCAATAACATGTATTACAAGTTCAACATATTGTGTGAAACGTGTGCATGGTATACAAAGGCAGAGGTTAATTTGCACAACTATTATTATTTCGTGAATTTGATTGTTATATACAACCCCATTTCATTACAAAATATACACTAGTCACTTCAACCCCACAAATGGACTGAGATGTGTACATACGGAGAATTGACTATAATCCTGGGTACAGCGAGTAGATCTGAAATAATGTGTTTCTTACAGACCTTTCGTTCCTGTAGCAAAATACCAGTAATTTCCACTTCTTGAGTTATAGCATTACTGTACAAACCAGATTTAAAGCCATAATGTTCAACAAGACATAAACTGAAGTATATTTTCGTGGTCTTTTCCTAGAGATGGACTGATGCATCGTTAGCATGGCAACCAAAAAAGTACAACAACGTCAAAGACATCCGTGTCCCATCTGACGCCATTTGGACTCCTGACCTGAGAATAAAAAACTCGTAAGTACCCATTGATGTCAATGAAAGCAGGGGTTATGATGAGAGTATTTTAAAAATTAGTTTATACTGGACGCACATTTGTATCCATGAAAGCAAAATATTTAACGGAATCAGGATATGTAGTGTAATATAGCTAGATTGAAATAAAGTTTGTTATTCTATTTGTTTGCCAAATAGATTACTTTTATATGCGTGCCACCCTGGTAATAATAGCGGGTGTTATGGGGAAATTATTTTTAAATATTTCATATGTGCAGTGTTTGTTTCCCCGGTGGGGAATGGAAAGAGAGAAATCTTGAGGAGGGATGGGAGGACCGAGAGAGGGAGGGATTTCAAACTTGAGGGATTGCTTAAAGCCTCTTAAGCTGTTTACGTTTATGGACTTAAAGTGTTTGGTAATTTATGTTCACTCCCCTTGCAGAGTGGAAGAAGACAATCAAATATCATCCCACGGACTAACCAACGCCGTTCTGGAGTCAAGTGGGAAAGTACTTGTGGTCTACCAGGTCATCTTGAAGACGTCGTGTCAACTCAACGTCGCATCCTTTCCCATGGACCGACAAAGGTGTCAGATGATGTTCGAGTCATGGACATACAATGGGGATCTACTCAATATCACAAATGATGACCATTTCGATGCATCCTTATCTGAGTTTACTCCCAATGCGGAATGGGAACTGATCTCACTTACGAATGCCCGGCAGGCTCTGTATTACCCATGTTGTCCGGAGCCCTATATTACGTTAACGTACACGGTGACAGTGAGACGGCGGCCCCGATTCTTCCGGATGTACCTCATGATGCCCTGCTTCATCATCACCTTGGTAGCTCTGATGGGCCTTCTGGTGCCCAACAAATCTGGAGAGAAAATATCTATTGGAATCACTTCTCTATTGGCAATGATAGCGTTGATGCTTGTTATTTCGACATGGCTACCACCAACGTCGCTTGGGATTCCTCTAATTGGTGCGTTTCCGTTTTTGGCGGGTTTTCTTTGTTGTTGGTGTTGTAGTTTATTAAATATTTAGCTCGCTCACTCGGTTTGAGCATAGCAGTGTAGCATTTTGCCTCATTTGCTAATGATGTTTTGCAATTTGTCATGTACACTTCAACTGAATCCTACCTATGGGAGACATCTCCAGCCACTTTCATCGAAAGAAAAGCTTTTATGACATTTTCCGTATAGATTACTACTTCACCCAAATGTTGAGGCCAACGTAGCATTGAGGTCCCTGTTCGCCATAATTCATGCGCTTTCCCTATACAATCCCAGGTATACTAGTGAGTGAGTATGCTTTCAGCATTATTTCAGCAAAACCGCCACACACACACACGCACACACACACACACACACACACACACACACACACACACATACACACATACAGCTCATTACACTTACGCCACGTATACACGACTCATGTAGAATATGTATACAGCCTTTGTGTTTCATGATGCATTTGCACTATTTATATATAGCTTTCTCATGATGGTATATTTATACCATAACCAGTGTGACAAAAACTGTTTGTAGGACTCATGCTCTGTTCCCTATCCACTTTATTTAATCTGAGCTTTTTCTCCTTCAGGTTGGTACTGCGCAATTAATATAGTCATCGTGACCATGAGTATTTGTCTGGTTGTGTTCACCCTGAATATTCATTACGGAGGGATGAGAGGACACAAACTGCCACGAAATGTGAAAACTGTGTGCTTTAGTTTTCTTGCTCGGATTCTGTTCATCAAAATAGATCTGCCAGCGCCTACTGACCAAAACATGGTATGTTTTATTTTTATGCTTGAATAATGTTCGCCTTCTATTGATGAAAATATGGACTTTTATTTATATAGTTTCCAGTATGTATTTGGTCTTGGCGTTTAATGCACAATAGACTTGCCACGGTCTACTGACAAGAACATCGTATGTTGAATGTTCATTCTGAGATATCGTCAGGAATAATATGTGTCCAGTTGGTGCAAACGGGGACAATTCCTGAAAAGGCAGGCAGTATTTATTTGCGTTGCTCACAATTTATTGCTTGATTTAAACGCGCAGATGTTAACTCCTGCTCGTGTCGAGGCTGTGGAAGCAGGCGAAGCAGCACCCATCCTGACTGAGGGACAGCACTGTGAAGGGAATAACGTGGTGGATGTTCTCAACCGACTGCTCCGCACAGTAGAGAAGGCCATGGACCTACACAAGAGGAGGATGCCAACACAAGACAGCCTTGACGAGGCTACATATGAATGGAAACAGCTGGCCATCGTCCTTGAGCGCGCTCTCATGATCATATTTCTCATTGTCACTCTTTGTGCGATATTCTTTTAGACTCACCTGTAGGCCAGTGGCTGCAGTGTTCGCTAGTCAGTACGTGCGGGTTCTTTTTCTTGTAAGGGTAGAGCCAGGAGTTAGCTTGCTGGCTAAAGTGTTTGTTAGTCAGACAGTACATCCACCTACTATTTCTTGTAAGGATAGAACCTGGTGGTAGGCCAGTGGTTAAAGGTTGTGTTCGTCATACCGTTTAGTCAACTGCCATGGGTGCAACCAGGAGGTAGCATTTGTCCACAACTCACAATTGGCCACAACTCACATTTGATCACAACTCTTGCAGTCTCGCTGGGCAGAGTTGGTCTACCACTTTGTTCTTGGGTTCAAATTGAGGCGGTATCGATCCCAAAAATGACGTCATTTGTTTTGGGTTAGGTTGAAAAGACGTGCAACTGCAGAATGAGACCTGTGACAACGCTGCCAGTAGCAACATTCAGTCTCAACAGGTAATGGTTTAAAAATTTGGTAATTAATAATACCTCAGACAATATCAGTACATCTCTGCATGTGTGTTTTGTGACAGTTTATTGTGTTAACGTACTGGTAGTGAATACAGCGTGTTCACCTTGACCTGAGTTACTATACATATGCATGACCCGGGAGGTCAAATGGGACATGTCGTGGCAACTTCATTAAACAGGGGAGCAGAGAATGTTATTAATACTGCGTCCGTGCGAACCATGTCCACGTCAGAAACATTAAACCATCTTTGGCTTCTTTTTCTTGAAACGTTAGGACATTGCGGACGATTTCTCGACACTGAGATGTCAAACGGCAATCTTTTCTTGGCTGTTCGGACATGTTGACAATCAACTGACAAAGGTACACCCCTTTACAAAATAGACCCATCCAGTTGTGAAGCATTCACCCAAAGCATGATTATTCACTTGATCAGGTCATGCTCGATCGGTATATCTTTCCATGTGTAGTTGTGTGACAGTTATTTGTATTAAACGTATTGGTAGTGAATGATACGCCAGACAATATCGGTACATCTCTGAATGCTGTTTTGTAACTGTTAATTGTTGAAAATATTGGTAGTGAATAATACGTCAGACAATATACTTACATCTCTGCATGTTTTGTTATTTGACAGTTAATTGCTGATTAATACTGGTAGTGAATGATACATAAGACAATATCGGTATATATTATATCTCTGTTTGTTGTTTTATGTTAAAGATTATCGTTAAAATTATTGGTAGTGAATAATCTGCCATACAATATCGGTATGTCACCACATGTTGTGTTTTGTAAAATTTAAATGTTTTAACATGTTGGTAGTGAATAATACGCCAGACAATATCGGTACATCTCCCAATGTTTTGTTTTGTAACTGTCAATTCCTGAAACTATTGGTAAAGAAAAATAACAAGCCAGACAATATTCGGTACATCTCTGCATGTTGTGTTTTGAATAAAATTAATTGTTTTAACATATTGGTAGTGAATAATACGCCATACAATAAACAGAGAAATGGTACTTTAAAGGTAAACGTTTGTCAATGACTATAAATATCTAGGGATATTATTTACACATACACTAAACTTGAACAAATCCATTATGAATTTGGCAAGCAGAGGGAAAAAGGCTTTACTACAATTGCTCTCTGTTATACCGAAGTTGGAGGTTGTTGGTTCCAGTGTATTTTTCAAGTTGTTTGATTCCCAAGTGCAGCCTATTCTCCTCTATGGATCTGAAACCTGTTGCTTCAAGGAATTTTATGTCATTGAAAAAGTTCACCTTCTTGCATGTAAAAGGTTTTTCAAATGTTGGTATGTCTACCCCTAATAATGTGGTGTAAGGTGAATATGGGAGATTCCATATGTACATAATTTCTTACTTATTTTATTTATTTATAGGATATTTATCTAGCGCACATATCCACGCACTAGTGCATGCTCATGGCGATGGTATTTTTCCCTCGATCACTGGATGTCAATCTCAACAGTACATCGTATTTCAATCTCAACTCCCTGAGGAGTATACAACTCTTGCTTCCACTAGGCGCACCGAGTTTATTGTGGCTCTCTCATCCTATCAAGGTACCCAATTGACAGTTGGGTGGACTAGGACACATAGCCACACAGCCACAGAACGTTTACTGCACGTTGCTGTACCCGCAACTAGGTGTATGCACGTGTTCATGTGGCCACCATTGTCTTACTCCCGCTGTTTAAAGTACTGTTGTAAAATCATAAATATGTCAGAACATCGTCTGCCCCAAAAAGCCTACAATATAACTGTTCATGTAGATAACACTGGTAAAAACACTTGGGCAACCCGTCTTCGTAGTCGTTTGTTTAGATACGGCTTTGGATTTGTCTGGTTATCCCAAACCCTGGGCGATGTTAATGCATTTATCAAACTTTTTCGTACCAGGGCTATCGATATCTTTAAACAGGACTGGCATTCATTACTATATGAAAGTTCAAGATATGACTGTTATCGTGAGTTTAAATCTCTACTTGAACCTGAGCCGTATCTATACAACCTACGTGATACAAACCTTCGTAATGCTTTCATACGCCTGAGACTTGGTCTAAATGAGTTATATATCAATCAAGGAAGGCTCTGTCCATTCTGTAACACTGTTGAGAATGAATTTCACGTTTTTTTTTATTCGTCCTGTATATAATGATGTAAGGAAGATGTATTTCCCGTCATCGTTACGATCACACAAGAATGCGACAAAAATTTATTCAATACTTTCAAGTAAAGCATTCCTATTACAACATGAGACAGCTCTATTTATTCACCACGCGCTCATATTGAGAAGAGATGCACTGTAACGTGTGTCATATGTTGTGCATACTATACATATATATTTTGTATATGGGCCACTGGCCTTCATGCAATAAACTGATTGTGGTGATTGTCGTTGTCGCCATACAATATCAATACAGCTCTGCTTGTTTTGTGTAGTGACAGTTAATTGTTGAAAAGAAATATTGGTAGTAAATAGTACGTCAGACAATATCAGTTTTATCCCTGCATATTGTGTTATGTGACAGTTAATTGTGAACATATTGGTTCTGATTGTCAATAGCAGTAAATATGCGACGTGTTGACGGGCTAGTAAAATGTGAAATGTTGACCACTGCGTCTGCTTACCTGCCCCTAGTTATTTGCGTACATTGCAGCTAGGGGGAGCTTCAAGGAAACATATCAGCACGATACTACATATCGTGTGATTGCGATCTTACTTTAAGCGCTTTTCAGAAGGAGAACACGTTTCACATAGTTTACCCCCCGGAGTCCTCTGGAGGACAGTTAAGTGTAGTTGAGTTGGGTTTTTCTTCACATCGGCATTGTTAGGACAAGTTTCACATGGTTTACCTCCCGGCGATCTTTGGGAGACAGAGTACAAGACCGTTGGACGAAAAACGTCCGCCTGAACACATGCCTGAAAGACAAATGACAGATTACAGCGACACTGATATTCTGTGAACACTGGATGTTCCCATACATTTTCACAGCGACTGGGTTTGTCGTTGGAACCGGGAAACACAGATATAATCTGTAAACGTCATATTGGATGTGTTCTATTCACCCATGAAGCATTACTCAGTGTTGACGCTCTGCAATGGTCTGTGGTTCCTGAAAAATGTATGCGCACATCATCGCTTGAGTATAAAATAGAAATTAACAATCGTGTCAACACTTTCACTGTGCTTCTATTACTATATACTATGTCTTATTTTCTACTATATATTCCAAATCTGTAGAAAACGTATAAAATCATTTCATTTATGAATAACCTTGTAGACTGAGATCCATAATTATCTTTGAGAAGCAATATCATTATCGCAAATCTTGAAAACGGCATGGACCCGTGACGGTCCTGGGTAAAATAGACCTTCAGCAACCCATGCTTGCCATAAAAGGCGACTATATGATTGTCGCAAGAGGCGACTAACAGGATCGGGTGGTCAGGCTCGCTGACTTGGTTGACACTTGTCATCGGTACCCAATGGCGCAGATCGTTGCTCATGTTGTTGATCACTGGATTGTCTGGTCTAGACTCGATTATTTATATAGACCGCCGCCATATAGCTGGAATATTGCTGAGTGCGGCGTAAAACTAAACTCGTTTCCTCACTCGCTCTCTCAAAACAGCATGGGTGTCTTAAGAGGCTACTAACGGGCTACAAATTTCAGCATATCCCAATACCTTAGATGATGCTGATGTTGCAGATCACTGGATTGCCTGATCCAAACTTGATTATTTGCAGACCGTCGTCACTTAGGAATAATGTTGCGTGAGGCGGGAAACAACCTGTCCTAGCCTAATCTAACTATCCGAACCCAATCATCTATTTACTCACATCGATTAGAATAAGAGACACCAGTAGGACTGCACTGTAACGATGAATAATGCTGCAGTACAACAAGGTGCATGATTTCAATTTCCTAATAGCTAGTTGGCTTCTAATGTTGAGGTACATTCGAGGCCTGTAGTGTCTACATTACTCAACATTATAGGTAAAGTTGAGTATGTTTATTCTACGAGGAATTCAAAGAACGTTATATGATTGGGGATAAAAAATTACCAAAATATTACACATCCATTGCCTCAAAAAATAATTGGAAAGGTTGATGTATTAGATACAGGCAGATCTAAACTAAAGACGATGCAGTACATACATCGACTTGTAGTTTATATCCCTTGCATGTTTATTCATTGAATAATTAACTTCCCTTTGCTTGGGTCTCACCCTTGAATACTCAGTCTATCTTTGGAACAAAGGTTTATGAGTGTGTATTTACACATTTACCACTCACTATCCACTGAAAGAAACATACGGGTTATAACTATGTGGCATGCCAAAGAAAACAGATTGTATCAGTCTAATCACTGTTCTCTTCGTTCTTTATGCATGGGCAACGCTCATCTAAGCCTATCTTTATCAGAAATGGTTTCTATCATAAATTCTGTAAACCCTTCAAAGATTTGCTCCCATCTCTCTGTCACTGAGGTAAATTTCTGGGTCAAAGAGCACCACAGATACTCAGGGTCGTGATGTCTGTATGCGATGATACATTCAGGTTGCCCAGAGACTCCTTTCTTGATAAGTGAAAGATGAAATGTCTTCTGTGTCCGCTACAGCAAGTAAATGGATTTCACGTTCATCCACCGTAACACAGTATGCGAGGGGATTTTATGGGTTTTGTTTTCATCAAGCAAGCAACCACATTTCAAAGGGCATAGTGTAAAGTATGGAATGGATTTTGGATTGGAATTTGGATTGGAATGATGGAATGGAATTTGGAATGGGAATAAATGGAATATACTCATTTTGCACTGAACAAACCAAGAGTTGTGACACCCTCCAAACATAACTTAAATTGACAGTTTGTAAACAGTTTGGGAGTCACTTTCCCTCCCACTCACATCCTCGCCAATCTAGATGGCAGATAAGGATTGTAGCAGACAGGGTTGTGGCAATAGCCTGTCTCAGAGTCCCTTAACCGTTTTATATTCCAGTGTGTGCACCTAAGAGATATAGGAATCACAAACACGATATTGAAACCATCATAACGTTTGCATTAATAACCAGTCAGCATGTCATCATGGTAATATAAGCACATACAAAAGATTACCTTACCACACTTCCCTTTGACACGATATAAAGTAAGTCTGTGGATCTAGTTTTTGTGATATATCCTTAATACCACAAGTGACATCAGTTGATTGAGTGTAATATGTTGCTTTGTTTGACCAAATATGTCAACACATTGTCATCATCAATTAAACAGTACATAAACCAGCGTCCAGACTTTCTTTTTTTTCTAATGAACCAAGATCATGAAGGCGACAACCAGAAAATGTTTCCACCATTTGACATCTTCGAGTGATACAGATTGGAGGTTCACAAGACAGAGAAAGTGAAAAAATGTCCAAGAAAATTTTTCTCAAGAAATCTTATGCTGATGCTGTAAAAGGTAAATTTTGCACTATGTTCTCTATTGGTATCCTCTTAATTCTTATGAATGCGGTACAAATAACAAACAAACCAAACCTTAATTGTTCTAAATTGTTCCTAACATACATGTCACATGAAAAAAAACAAACAAAGGCACTGTTTTGGGGGGCAGTTAAGATATTAGATTTGAATATTCAACATTGAATCAAAGTATTTATTGAATCGTTTACTGGGTTAGTGAAATCTTAATATCTGAATGTTATTCCGTGACATATTGGCCCATGTTATTTAAACTTTATGTAAATTTCACAGGACCAACACAAGGGAAGACGGAATTAACAGGTAACTCTGATCCAGATGACAGCATTCCTGGGCATATTGAAATAAAGCCCCACTGGGCAGGATTTCAGTATTCCACCTGGCCCAAGACAACACCTATCACAATAGATACAACAGACTCAGACTCTTCACCAATTAAGCCCAACAATACACTGAGTCAGAAAAGAAAAGCCCAGATAGCTCTCCCATCTCCCATCTCTCGTTGCAGATAGCTCTCCCATCACCATTACAGAGTCAAGTGATGATTGTTGTAGTAGTCCACCAAAAAAGGCATCAATAAGTAGCCATGTCCGAGCCAGGCGAACCACCTCAAGAGAATTGTTTGCTGGAATGAGTTCTGATAGTGATTCATATCTTCCTGATATTGAAATAGATCAGTCAGTTGGAGAACATGGAGACCAAATGTCTTCAAAGGGAAATGATCTTGTTGTTGTTGTTGATGATGATGATGATGATGATGATGATGATGTTGATGATGACAATTTACCATCCCTTCAATATCCTATAAGATGTCTCAAGACGTCTTTTTCACATGTTCCAATAGAAAATACAGATCAAATGTTTAAGACATTCTATAACAGTGATCCCTCTTTACCAGTGTACAAGTCGCTGAAGCATGGAATATCAACGAAAGAAGCTGTTCTTCTGTTGCTAAAAAAACTGAACTCTAAAGAGCTAGCCTGCAACATACCATCAGGTATAGACAAAAATGTTTCATTTGTGTACAGCATTGAGAAATTAGGGCACTGGAAAAATGCTCTGTGTGATGGTATGGGGAGGTGGACCCAAAAGGGTACTCGTACAGAGACTGTCTTTGTAGACTTGAAGGCAGAGATAGTGAAACCCTGTACACGTTTCTCTGACAACGTGCTTCGGGTGAACAGGCGATCTTATTCATGTAAGTCATGTGACAAACTTCACAGGATTGTGATTACACTTCAAGATCCAAACACTGACCAGATGCTTGATCAGCTGTTCGTCCAGTATTACTTTGAAGGACAAGAGAAACAGGTTGAGGTACAACCACATGGAAACAGTAATAGAAATGAACAATTTACCAGAACATCCGAAACAGTAAAAGGGAGAATACAGGAATTGTGCAAAAACAATCTGATGAAACCTAAAGAGGTATTTCACACCATAGTTGAGGAACATGGAGGCTTAGACACTGTGCCAAGTGGTGCGATGATTCCTAAAGATCGACAGCAAATAAAGAACTTTAAGAAAAGTATCAAATCATCTCACAATTTTGACCCCCTCATGGAATGCACAGATCTGGCGAAAAAACAAGAAACACAGAACAATATATTTATAAGAGATGTGCGGTCAGCACCAGAATTTACAATGTTTCTAGCGACTGACCAGCAACTAAAAGACCTTGCCAAATACTGTACTGCAAACAAAAAATTTTCTGTTTTAGGGATTGACACAACCTTTAACATTGGAACCTTTTATATCACAGTTACAACATATAGAAATTTGATGCTTAATACCAAGAGTGGCCATGAGCCCGTGATGATAGGCCCAGTATTGCTCCATCAGAAAAAGACCTTTGATAGTTACTTTAAACTGCCATCCTTAATTCTGCAAGAATGTCCAAATCTGCGGAATTTAAAAGTTTATGGAACCGATGGGGATGAAAATTTGTCCAATGCATTTCAAGTGTGTTTCCCACAAGCAAAACATCTACTGTGTGATATACACATGGTAGATAATATTGACAGGAAGTTAAGGAGCCTATCAATTACTGGAAATATTGCGAAACAATACAGTAATGACATATTTGGATACGTAGTTGGAGACAGTAAGTTCAAAGGATTGGTCGATTGTTTTTCCCAGGATGAATTTGCTGAAAACCTATGTCAACTAAAAGGACCTTGGATGGAAAGGCATCCAAATGGGAAACTTTTCTGGGAATATTTCCTTGAACATAAATCTGAAGTCATAAAACAGTCCATGATGGCAGACCTTAGATCAATGTGTGGTCTGGGATTCCCCCCCAAGACATACAACCAAAATGCAAATGAAAGCATTAATTCCGTAATCAAGAATGATCTTCTCAAAGAGCGAGGACAAAAGCTGGATCCCTATGAATTTGTGGTGAAACTGGAAAAAATTATTAATCAACAATACAGTGAGGTCAAATTAGCTTTGATCGGGAAAGGTGAATATCGCCTCAAATCAGAATATTCACATCTGGGAATGTGTGAAAACTACTTCTGGAGGAAAACAAAGGAGCAACGTGAGGCAGTTTATAGAAAGTATGTACTTTCATTTTGTCTTTTATTCATGTAAAGCATTCTGTCACATCTTTTCAAAATACTTGGCGAGATTATCAAAATTGCTTGTAACTTGAGATGTTGTTAAGTACACCACAATGTAATGCATATCATCTACAAAGTAAACATATCAGACAACACAGGGAATGAAATGTATTGAGAAGCTGAAAACATCGCAATATCTGTAGCTAGCTGTAGCTATCAATTCTATTTGGAGACAAGAAGCCTTTTTTGGCATGTATCAATTAGCTTAGCCTTAAGGAACAATAATTGGTCATCTGCTCAGTTCTGGATTGTGAACCATACAATAGTTTTAGGATTATTTGAATGAATATGCAACTTTTAACATATGTAGCAGCCAATAATATTTTTTATAGTGTTAAATATATGGTATATCCTGATCTCATGAAGTTCATGAATATTGGATATATCTACATATTGTGTTAGGAAATGACTAATTAACATAAATATCAAACAAGATGTTTGAATGTTGGTTATGTTGTGAATCCTCCAAATACCAAGTAAAAGATTTTCTCGGTACTAACAAATCTACTGACAGCAGTAGAGGGATGTAACCAGAGTTGTTTTGACTGATATTTGTGGTAATATATTTCCTCTAACCTTAGACACGTATTACAAACACATTAAAAAGGTATATTGTGATAGAAGTGAAATGGAGTAATCCCATGTCTTTTAGTTTTAACATGCATTGTGTTGTTTTTTCAGGTTCTTTCAGGAACCATTACAGTCCTTCGTTCCAGATGATGATTGCCTCATTGAAAATGATCACACTGACGTACCTTCATTTGAGCAAAGTGACCATAGTTCTAAAAAACTGAAAATCAGTGCAGAGGAAAGTGAAATTATTTGTGTTCCATTTCGGACTTTAGCAGACATGTTTTCATGTGCAGAAGATCTTTTATCTGACAGTGGAAACATAAAAACCCTTCCTGGGTGTGAGGACAACAAATCCTTCTTCATCAAAAACACCTTGGAGTTAGCCAGTCCACACCTGTTAAAATATGCTCCTACAACTCTGACCATTTCATGTGATAGTCAGTGTAGAAGATTCCAAAGTTTCAGACTGTGCCAGCATTCCATTGCACTAGCTCAACACCTTGATGTATTGTCCGAATATTTAAAAAAATACAGGAGACAATCTCCCAGAGGCAGTATTACATCACTTGCTAATCACAACATGCCCAGAAACCGTGGCAGCAAGGCTACAAAGGCAACACAGAGGAGGAAAGGCAAAGCCAATTGTTTATCCTCGGTGCCAATGCAGTATGCTAAAAGTAGAGCAATGGATAAGGACAACCATCAGCCCTTCCATATAACCTTTATGGCAGGACTGATAAGAAAATGCTACGGGTGTGGTCAGCAGTTCACACCCAAAACAAGAGAACCTCCTAATGATTTACTTTTGAAACGATTTGATCACAGAATATACCAAAGTCCAAAGAGCAAGGAAAAAAGGAAAAGTATTTTTCTCCAAAATACTTATTTCCATTTAAATGCGGACTGTGCTAGAAGGGTTTGTCCCAATTTTGAAATGTGTCAAGTGTTGATACATAATGAAATTAAAGATCAGCTGAATGAGGAGCACAAGAGGATATTGTCGCGCCTACAGATCAAATACGACTGAAAATAGTGTATGACATGTAGTAGCAATAATGTTTCACAAGCTGATATTTACTTTGATAAACGTAGGGTTCTATCTCAAGAAGGGTATGTTTCTCATTTCTCATTATTTTACTCAGTCCCACGAAGTGCACTTTATCTAATACAGTGACGTTTGCTAATCATAAGTGTTTTGTGAAATCATTTATTTGTGAGAATGTGTACCAAACGTCATTCATGAAATCGGTCATGCTAATACTTCTTTTATTCAAAGACACACATAAATCGTTAAAATGTGCACTTCAAGATCAGGTCACAAGATAGTGACTTCAAGTAAATGTTTATCGAGTAATACAGATGTGCACAGTAGCTCAGACTCTTTAAATTATTTGAAAGCCATCATTCTTTACTGTTTAAAGAAGTTAAAGTATATAGATAGTATGGGTAGGTTCATAGTGGACATGGTCTAAGCTTTTTTCAGTTGAATTTGTCATATATATGAAATGAGAAATCATACAATTATCTGTGTTAATTTACCTTTGGAAAGCAGTTACAATTAGAAGGAAGACTTGATAACAGTATGTAACATTTGTGATAACATAGACGTTATTGATTGCTTTTTCATGATGATAACCAAGATAAAGATAAAAATTAGTCCCAATATATATGTTATTTTCATTTACATGGTGTTCTGTTGTGCTTTGTACGAATATCATGAGACTTTTGTGTTGAATAATCCGTTTCCCCTCTATATGCCTTACATCTATATATGTGTAATCTTGCCACAACACATGTGCCTGCCACAATGCAGGCGTGCCATTAGCCTTGCGTCAAAGATGTACAGAAGAATAATTACAAGGATACACATTAGTAATTGTATCCCCATAAATAAGCAAGTCTAGAAGTGTAGACACTACATGCCATCAGCTTCACTTCAAGACATCTTGTTTTTATTATCTACATAACCAGAGACCATAGAAAGTACATTTGATAGTATAAAACTGTATTTAAACTTATTGCCCCAGAGTCATGTGCCTTGAGTGTGTGGTGAATGGGCCTTGGCTGAAGCAAGACGCTGACACCCAGCTGACACCCACGTCTCATTGCTAATGTGCCATTTATCAGTGATCAGCTGTTTGTAAACTATCTTAGCAATTTGGGAATGGAGACTTGTTTATAAAGCGCAAATCTGTGTCACTCCAAATTCCATTCCATCAATCCAATCCAAAATCCATTCCAAAATCCATTCCATACTTTACACTATGCCATTTCAAAGTACGGTTGTTAGCCATGTGTATATTTTAACCCTGTATCTCCGGGAATTGATCATCTGTATCTGAGCACGTCACGTCTACCACGTCCACTGATTCTGATGAAAACGTTATTTAATGTAAGTTTCAATTACAAGTGTGGACAGATACTTCACACTTGGTTTAATTCACTTAACAAAGCGTACAGTTCAGCTCAAAGAAACGATAACCTTTAGTACGAAGCGTAGGGTTCCGCACCCATCTTTTATGAGGCGCGAGAGACTCCTTTGCTTATGAAAGTCTATTACCTAATCACTTCCAGATGGTATTTTCCTCGCGTTTTTTATGGCGCCGACAAGACTTCCATCAGCTTTATAAAAAAAACTATATATCTTGGTCCCCATTGAAAGTAACATTAAAGGTCCCCAGTGGATGTTCACCAAGCACCGTGATGAAACTGATACAATGTCTCCAATACCATGGTGAAATTGTGAAACTGAAACACTGTCAACAACACCTTGGTGAAACTGAAACATTGTCTCAAACACCATAATGAAACTGAAACATTCTCAACAACACCATGGTGAAACCGAAACATTGTCTCAAACACCATGGTGGAACTGCAACATTGTCACCAACACCATGGAGAAACTGAAAGAGTATCTCCAACATACTGGTGAACGTGACACATTGTCTCAAACACCATGGTGAAACTGCAACATTGTCTCAAACACCATGGTGAAACTGATACATTGTCACCAACACCATGGTGAAACTGATACGTTGTCTCAAACACCATGGTGAAACTGAAACATTGTCTCTAATACCATGTTGAGCCTGACACATTGTCTCAAACACCATGGTGAAACTGCAACATTGTCACCAACACCATGGAGAAACTGAAAGAGTGTCTCCAACACACTGGTGAACGTGACACATTGTCTCAAACACCATGGTGAAACTGCAACATTGTCTCAAACACCATGGTGAAACTGATACATTGTCACCAACACCATGGTGAAACTGATACGTTGTCTCAAACACCATGGTGAAACTGAAACATTGTCTCTAATACCATGTTGAGCCTGACACATTGTCTCAAACACCATGGTGAAACTGCAACATTGTCACCAACACCATGGAGAAACTGAAAGAGTGTCTCCAACACACTGGTGAACGTGACACATTGTCTCAAACACCATGGTGAAACTGCAACATTGTCTCAAACACCATGGTGAAACTGATACATTGTCACCAACACCATGGTGAAACTGATACGTTGTCTCAAACACCATGGTGAAACTGAAACATTGTCTCTAATACCATGTTGAGCCTGACACATTGTCTCAAACACCATGGTGAAACTGCAACAATGTCACCAACACCATGGAGAAACTGATACATTGTCACCAACACCATGGTGAAACTGAAACATTGTCTCTAATACCATGGTGAAACTGATACATTGTCTCAAACACCATGGTGAAACTGATACATTGTCTCAAACACCATGGTGAAACTGCAACATTGTCTCAAACACCATGGTGAAACTGATACATTGTCACCAACACCATGGTGAAGCTGATACATTGTCTCAAACACCATGATGAAACTGATGCATTGTCTCAAACACCATGGTGAAACTGCACCATTGTCTCAAACACCTTGGTGAAACTGATACATTGTCACCATAACCATCGTGATACTGAAACCATCGTCTCCTACATCACCTTGAAACCAATACAATGTATCCATCAACATTGCCTCCAACGCCTTAGTGAAATTGAAACATTATCTTCAACACTATGATGAAACTGATACTTTGTCTCCAAAGTCATGGTGAATCTGAAACATTGTTCCCAAAGCAATGGTGAAATTGCAACATTGTCTCAAACACCATGGTGAAACTGAAACATTGTCTCCTACATCACCGTGAAACCAAAACAATGTCTCCAACACTATGATGAAACTGACACATTGCCTCCAACACCTTGGTGAAACTGAAACATTGTCTCCAACACTATGATGAAACTGACACATTGCCTCCAACACCTTGGTGAAACTGAAACATTGTCTCCAACACCACGGTGAAGCTGAAACATTTATGTATCTGACCTAATGAAATTCAGACGTGAATACTGGGCAAGGGTAATGTGTTTAACACTGTTGAATACATCCTAAATGAACACATCCTGGCCAACCTAAACCTAAAATGGGTTTATAGTTATCCAATACTCCCGATTTCTACTAGCAATCAAACACTGTACAACCTTTCTGCTGTCAGGAGCTTGGCATATAGTCTGTCTCACAGTGCCTGAACCTGATTATTTTCCCTACCGCTTAGCTGTGGCTGCAATGTACTCTGCCCCACAGTATCTGAACCACATTGTTTACCTACTGCCTAGTTCTCCCTAACATGTCCGATATCCCTCTGTCCCTGAATCACATTGTTTCTCTAAAGCCTAGCACTCCCAGCAATGTATTTTGTCTCATTCCCTGAACCACATTTTGCCCTTCCTATAAAGTAATATGTTTCACACTCCCTAAAACTTCATCTTTCCTACTGCCTTGCCCTCCGACCAAGCTAATCGTATTGCTTTTACCGTGCTAGTCGTCACCGATAGCATTTACCATGGGGCTAGCTTGTTTGTATCTAATCTCAGCTGAAATGTAGATATTGGCATTAGTTTTATGTTCTCTCTCGTCGTGTAAGATGTCCGTATTAACATGGAACTCTCAGATTTCTCCCGGGAAGGAAGGCATGATGCGTAAACAGAAGCAAATTTCAGTACCGACTGGTCCTATTAACAAACATATTCGACGATCTGGCTCAGATGAGGGTCGTAAACTTTGTTCTGTTGAGTCAAAGTTTCTGAGAGTCGACGAGCTGCGATCGCTTTGTCAGTGAAGGCAAAGATGAACAATGAATGTTGGTCATCCGAACAGATTCTAAAGACATTCTGACAGGAACAGTTTCATAACCACATGTTAACATAACCCTGTTTTTTCACAGGGTTAATAAAACGTCTCTGTTGTCTACACACGAAGCTACCCCACTCACTGACTGACACGCGTGTGAATTCAACTCTAAACGAGACTTTCTTGGCAGACACGAGGCACCAGATCTCTTAAAGACTGAATGTATGATGAATACGTCCAGATTTATCGAGTTCTGTTGAAAGACAGATGATGAAGCCTTCGGAGTAATACGGATGCACAGGAGTATGAAAGGGAGGTTACTGTGGCTGTTCATTCATCCCTATTATCATCCACTGTTTCGAGCAACTCCACTACGTCGCATTCAGTTGATGGATTACTTTATAAAGCCATGTTATGCATTATGGAGTAACTAACAACCTGGTACCATCACAGTCGTTTTCAGATAATGTGTCGTCTACGCACTATCGTTTTGACTTTTGACATTTACAGGCACATTACAATAGGCTATAAAACATAAATGATTGTCATTGACCGTTAATGAATATATAATTACGCAATGATGTCTAAATACCACCGTCCTGCCACAGAGGGAATCAGAGAGCAGTTGCATCTGTCTGTGCTGGAACCTGGCAAGTAATCCGCTGATCAAGACTCCTAGCTGGAATAGTTCCTGGTTCGTTAAGTGTTGTACACAGTTTCACGGCTGGGCTTGTGTGGTTGAGAGAGATGCTCTTCCCGGAGATGGATGTAAAGACGTTACTTCTCTTCCTTGGATGGATGCTAGGTAAAGACAATCTTACAGCGTATGTCCAGGTATCGTTTGGAATAGTATGTAAGTCATTCCAGGGCTAATTAGCTTGTTCCAAGACGTTGATTGATTTCTTAATATTCGCCAAGCCTAATATGCCACATACGCCCTGCTCCACGGCTGTTCTGAATGCTGAGCCCCGTGGATGTATGGTAATTCTATCATCCGATGCGGCGAGTCTAAATAAGCGTGCAGTACAGCCCCAGCCGGTTATGCGTTTTTTATGAAGTTATCTTTAATATGTTTTACCTTGGAGACTTGTGCAGGTGTTTGGTTACAAGACCGGAGAGAATCGAGGCTTATGAAGAACCTTAACTGGGCCTTTGCAATGTAAAGAGGAATAGCTGTTAGGTCTCCGGTTTACGAGAGCAGTAGGTGTCAAAAGTAATTTGAATGTTTGAGAAGGCGGCTGCTATTTTCACATATTGTTGTTTTGTTGCTTTCTAGATTTATTCATAAAATGTGTCTGGATTTATTCATAAATATTCTGTTATGCTGTTGTTTCATATCGTTGTGTACGATCTCCTAACACTTGATGTTATGCTTGCGCTGCTGTTTCATGATGTCTCGTGTGTATCCCTGTTTCCGATCTACTTTCTCCTGACCTTGTGATATTGTTTCATGTCTCGTCTGTGTACATGTTAGTGTTAACTTCTCTTGTGAATCTCAGAAATTTACAGTATTTCGTTGTGGACGTTCCCATCTATTGGCCACCTCTGCTCTACATCAGGGGATTCCCGTCATCTGTCTATATGTGATGATGTTTTGTTGTTCAGCGTCTCATGTCTACTCCTGGTGGTGGCCCGTTGTTTCACGTCTCCTGTCTAGCCCTTATGACGCTCCGTTGTTTCACGTCTCATGTCTGTCTCTGCTAATGTCATTTTGTTCCACGTCACCTGTCTGTCAATGATGACGCTCTCTTGTTTCACGTCTCCTGCCTACCTGTGATAATGTCCTGTTATTTCACTTCTCCTGCTAACCGCTAATGACCTTCTGTTGTTTCTGATAATGTCATTTTGTGTAGCGACTCCTGTCTGGTAATGATGACGTTCTGTTGTGTCACGTAACCTGTGTGTGGTTTTTTTTTTATATTTAATGATTTCGACTGTTTACAAATGCCTGATATTGTTCTGACGGCAGTCCCTGCAGCTTGCAATCCCAAACAACGCCTGGTTGCGGATTTGTTTCGAAGTTACGACAAACGTGTTGAACCCTTTGGTCCTAACACCACCCTGGATGTGAGGATGGACCTCACCCTTGTCGAAATATCTGGCATCGTAAGTGTACCTGACCACATTTGGAACGTTCACGTTGTATAATGGAATTGGCTGAGTGTAAGTCTGATACACTTAACTTGTATTCTGCAATAGTGCTACAGAACATTTGCACACGTCTGTAGTTGAATAGTTGAAACACTACAAACTGTTGCGATTCGGCTTACAGGAGCAGTTGTGGTACTTGTTATGATGTATATACTATGTATTAGACAGTTAAAGAGCAAAAGTGATACAAAAGTGATATGTTCACGCTATACATATAGTTGGGGTTGTAAGCATAATGATGTTGTCGCGGTATTCGACACCAGTGGCTGTCCCTTGGCAGCTGAGGAGATCACCGGTCATCGTGATCCGATCCCACCAGGGTGTGCCGAATGGAGATAATTCCATAATGTCGGTGTGGTGATACAGTTCCCGATCATCATTCTGTGTATTAGCTGTAGCAGGGTTCCAGTTTGTCGACGATCACGGAGAGGTCCTGCGTTTATCCGTCGGTCATCACATCTCGTGGTACATCTGGGGCGACAACTCCGAGGCCTATCGTGAACGGCAGCGTAATTTGCCCACCGCAGCCGGCTGACACCAAACTGCGAGGCATCTAGTTGTGTTTAGGTGTGGACTTGTGTTCATCCGGTGTGGAACATTCCTATGACGCTCCATCTTCATGTACTCTTGACACTGTGGAAGGTAGTGAAAAGCTGGACGACATTGGTCCTAGGCCGAAATTTATAGCAACCCTTCCACATGCAGCACATGTATTTTGCCATTTGCCAGGTGTGAAACATGGTGTGATTTTCCATACCCACCTTCTGATGCGTTTGGGCCCAATGTTACCGTATCCAAGGACACCCGGTGGTCATTGTACAACATGCTAAACTGGGCAAATGGTTATCCACAAACAAGTATTTGCAGGATGTACATGCTTGTGTTTAACTTCAATACCCCCTACTGTTATTGAATGGTATATATAGAATAGTTCAATAGAAATAGTGATATTTACATTATTATAGTTCAGGAAACACAGTTATATATTTAGGATCTATGATGAATAATTCTAGAGCAATCGTGAATAGTTTGTACTATATTTTGACCACTGTGGACCCTGTCTAAACCGGCACTCATTGGGACTGAAGAAATTGGCCGGTTTAGACAATGTGCCGAATCGGACAGATGCCGGTTGTGACAGCGTCCACTTTAGTTTAAGAGAACTGGTGATAACGTTATATATTGAATAGTTAAAACAAATCACGCTGACATTTGCGTTAACGTTGCTTAGTACAGTTGTGTTGTGAAGACATGACAATTTAGTCACCATTTCTTTGGCTTGTTGGGCAGTAAGGGACATCGTTACTGAGTCACTGTGTGTATATTTTCTTAGAACGACTCGGCTTTCATAAATACCAAATCATCAATCTTAAAGTCCATTCTTTATGCTGGTCGATTTTAGAAGTGATGATGACATCATAACCCCTTTTCAATTATTGTAGGATGAACAAAACCAAGTGATGACTACAAACTGCTGGATAACTTTGGTACGTATGTGTGCGTGAGGGAGCGAGGGAGATGGGGACGGAACTGATCACTTTCGTGTGGGAGTAATCTCAAAAAGGAAACGCATCTTGTGGTTCTTGTGACCTATCTGTCAATATGTACCTGAAACCGACGACAATAGGCTCGCCACGGCCCTGTTCCATCGTCTGGTCCGATGTCTGGTCAAACCAATAACACACCTTACAAAGGACAGTACATTAAGTAAAACATAAGCTTAGCATTCAACTTCTTAACACACTGCTTCCATTAAAGGCAGCGGTTGATTTGCACAACTGTACTGCTTCTTGCTTTGATTGTTACAAACAACCCCATTCTAAAAGCTAATACACACACGTCACTTATTCCTACAAACGGGTCCAATGCATTGAGATTTATGCATGTAGAATACTGCCAATGATCTTGGTGGCAGCAACTAGATCTGTGATAATGTGCTTCCTAGAGAAGCGTTCCTTGTTTGCTTGGGCTTTTTTTTTAAGGATGATTGAAACTGAAAACCTAAACTAAGGTTTATTTGCTCAACTTTTTATAGATATGGAAGGATGCGTCGTTAGAATGGCAAACAGAAAAATACGAGAACGTAACAGACATCCGGGTTCCAGCTGACTCCATATGGACGCCTGACCTAAGAATAAAAAACGCGTGAGTACCTGCCGATGTCTTTTATGGCATATGCTATGAGGAGGATATTAGAAGTAGTTAATCCTGGACGTGCGTTTGTATCCATGAAAATAAAAATGTTTCAGTGGAAACTGACAGTGAAGTATGGGCTTGTTAAGTTATAATCTGCCATCAAGGTACAATAAACTCCTTGGATCTCGAGCTCCTGAATCTCGAATCTGCTACCTAATATCTCGTCCCAATCTCTTCTTATATATTTATCATTATTTTTTAGTTATATCTCGAAGAGCCACATACATGATATCTCGAACCTGAAAATTAGTCCCAAGATTTTTGTATCCCAATCTCGGACAGTCCTCTGCGCAACAAACATTTTGCAGACATGCTCAATGCGTTGTCAACATAAGATACATTGTGTTACTGGCGGACTCCCAATACTGTACCGACCCGTGAAGGTCCCGGGGTAGAATAGGCCTTCAGCAACCCATGCTTGCCATAAAAGGCGACTATGCTTGTCGTAAGATACGACCAACGGGATCGGGTGGTCAGTTTCGCTGACTTGGTTGACACATGACATCGGTTCCCAATTGTGCAGATCGATGCTCATGTTGTTGATCACTGGATTGTCTGGTCCAGACTCGATTATTTACAGACCGCCTCCGTATAGCTTGTACTTTGCTGAGTGCGGCGTAAAACTACACTCACTCACTAATACTGTACCCATAGGGGCTTGTAGCGCTAAACGCTGACAGGGTCTAAGTACTGTATCAAAGGACACCAAGACACGTCCGGAAACGGTGCATACCTTGATGGTTGCTTTTAGCGTTACAAGCCCCAGTATAATATCCTTCACTAATAAACAATATTCGATATCGATAAAGACAACTCTCGTCAAGAAGCAATGTTGCTCAAAGTATGTGTTGTACCAGTCGGTGCTGGAATATTGTTTGTATCTTCAAGAGGTGATCCCTGCTGGGTTATATTATGGGATTCAAAGATGACGATGAATCAGTAGACAAAGTAGTTACATGACTGTTGCTATGATATTGTCTAACATTGCCCAGCGGCCATGATGCTGGTAGCTAGTGTCAATGTCAATATTGCTTCCAATGTCAAAAGTTAAAGTAATGGACTTATACCAGGTCGGGTTCATGTATTCATTCATCCGCCGTCAATAAGCTACATATAGCACAGTATAAATACGTGCCTACTGATCAGCTTACTCAAATCTGTATACAAATGTTACGAACAACCCATTCAATATGAAACTAAATAAACAATGATGTCAGTCATCTAAACATAACATATGTCTAAATATTTTATAAAATATATAACCATTAATTTTCATCCAAAACCATGTCTGAACGGATATGACCCTTGAATGCTTAATGTTGAGCTTATTATGTGAACAAACATCTCATTTTGCATGCCTTAAACACTTCAAGGTCAATACCGAGTGTAACCTACATGTGACAGTATGGCACTCTGCACTCTCCTCCTCATGCACCCTGTCAGCCTCCTGTTTCTCCGAAAGTCTCGTCCATACAATTCCTAGTGTAAAATAGCTTCTAACTGGGTCAGGTTCTGCACAGGTGGATCCCTTTGTTGCTCCTGACTACCAAACATGTCATTTTGCATGCCTTAAACACTTCAAGGTCAATACCGAGTGTAACCTACATGTGACAGTATGGCACTCTGCACTCTCCTCCTCATGCACCCTGTCAGCCTCCTGTTTCTCCGAAAGTCTCGTCCATACAATTCCTAGTGTAAAATAGCTTCTAACTGGGTCAGGTTCTGCACAGGTGGATCCCTTTGTTGCTCATGACTACCAAACATGTCATTTTGCATGCCTTAAACACTTCAAGGTCAATACCGAGTGTAACCTACATGTGACAGTATGGCACTCAGCACTCTCCTCCTCATGCACCCTGTCAGCCTCCTGTTTCTCCGAAAGTCTCGTCCATACAATTCCTAGTGTAAAATAGCTTCTAACTGGGTCAGGTTCTGCACAGGTGGATCCCTTTGTTGCTCCTGACTACCAAACATGTCATTTTGCATGCCTTAAACACTTCAAGGTCAATACCGAGTGTAACCTACATGTGACAGTATGGCACTCTGCACTCTCCTCCTCATGCACCCTGTCAGCCTCCTGTTTCTCCGAAAGTCTCGTCCATACAATTCCTAGTGTAAAATAGCTTCTAACTGGGTCAGGTTCTGCACAGGTGGATCCCTTTGTTGCTCCTGACTACCAAACATGTCATTTTGCATGCCTTAAACACTTCAAGGTCAATACCGAGTGTAACCTACATGTGACAGTATGGCACTCAGCACTCTCCTCCTCATGCACCCTGTCAGCCTCCTGTTTCTCCGAAAGTCTCGTCCATACAATTCCTAGTGTAAAATAGCTTCTAACTGGGTCAGGTTCTGCACAGGTGGATCCCTTTGTTGCTCATGACTACCAAACATGTCATTTTGCATGCCTTAAACACTTCAAGGTCAATACCGAGTGTAACCTACATGTGACAGTATGGCACTCAGCACTCTCCTCCTCATGCACCCTGTCAGCCTCCTGTTTCTCCGAAAGTCTCGTCCATACAATTCCTAGTGTAAAATAGCTTCTAACTGGGTCAGGTTCTGCACAGGTGGATCCCTTTGTTGCTCATGACTACCAAACATGTCATTTTGCATGCCTTAAACACTTCAAGGTCAATACCGAGTGTAACCTACATGTGACAGTATGGCACTCAGCACTCTCCTCCTCATGCACCCTGTCAGCCTCCTGTTTCTCCGAAAGTCTCGTCCATACAATTCCTAGTGTAAAATAGCTTCTAACTGGGTCAGGTTCTGCACAGGTGGATCCCTTTGTTGCTCCTGACTACCAAACATGTCATTTTGCATGCCTTAAACACTTCAAGGTCAATACCGAGTGTAACCTACATGTGACAGTATGGCACTCTGCACTCTCCTCCTCATGCACCCTGTCAGCCTCCTGTTTCTCCGAAAGTCTCGTCCATACAATTCCTAGTGTAAAATAGCTTCTAACTGGGTCAGGTTCTGCACAGGTGGATCCCTTTGTTGCTCATGACTACCAAACATGTCATTTTGCATGCCTTAAACACTTCAAGGTCAATACCGAGTGTAACCTACATGTGACAGTATGGCACTCTGCACTCTCCTCCTCATGCACCCTGTCAGCCTCCTGTTTCTCCGAAAGTCTCGTCCATACAATTCCTAGTGTAAAATAGCTTCTAACTGGGTCAGGTTCTGCACAGGTGGATCCCTTTGTTGCTCCTGACTACCAAACATGTCATTTTGCATGCCTTAAACACTTCAAGGTCAATACCGAGTGTAACCTACATGTGACAGTATGGCACTCTGCACTCTCCTCCTCATGCACCCTGTCAGCCTCCTGTTTCTCCGAAAGTCTCGTCCATACAATTCCTAGTGTAAAATAGCTTCTAACTGGGTCAGGTTCTGCACAGGTGGATCCCTTTGTTGCTCATGACTACCAAACATGTCATTTTGCATGCCTTAAACACTTCAAGGTCAATACCGAGTGTAACCTACATGTGACAGTATGGCACTCTGCACTCTCCTCCTCATGCACCCTGTCAGCCTCCTGTTTCTCCGAAAGTCTCGTCCGTACAATTCCTAGTGTAAAATAGCTTCTAACTGGGTCAGGTTCTGCACAGGTGGATCCCTTTGTTGCTCATGACTACCAAACATGTCATTTTGCATGCCTTAAACACTTCAAGGTCAATACCGAGTGCAACCTACATGTGACAGTATGGCACTCTGCACTCTCCTCCTCATGCACCCTGTCAGCCTCCTGTTTCTCCGAAAGTCTCGTCCGTACAATTCCTAGTGTAAAATAGCTTCTAACTGGGTCAGGTTCTGCACAGGTGGATCCCTTTGTTGCTCATGACTACCAAACATGTCATTTTGCATGCCTTAAACACTTCAAGGTCAATACCGAGTGTAACCTACATGTGACAGTATGGCACTCAGCACTCTCCTCCTCATGCACCCTGTCAGCCTCCTGTTTCTCCGAAAGTCTCGTCCATACAATTCCTAGTGTAAAATAGCTTCTAACTGGGTCAGGTTCTGCACAGGTGGATCCCTTTGTTGCTCCTGACTACCAAACATGTCATTTTGCATGCCTTAAACACTTCAAGGTCAATACCGAGTGTAACCTACATGTGACAGTATGGCACTCAGCACTCTCCTCCTCATGCACCCTGTCAGCCTCCTGTTTCTCCGAAAGTCTCGTCCATACAATTCCTAGTGTAAAATAGCTTCTAACTGGGTCAGGTTCTGCACAGGTGGATCCCTTTGTTGCTCCTGACTACCAAACATGTCATTTTGCATGCCTTAAACACTTCAAGGTCAATACCGAGTGTAACCTACATGTGACAGTATGGCACTCAGCACTCTCCTCCTCATGCACCCTGTCAGCCTCCTGTTTCTCCGAAAGTCTCGTCCATACAATTCCTAGTGTAAAATAGCTTCTAACTGGGTCAGGTTCTGCACAGGTGGATCCCTTTGTTGCTCATGACTACCAAACATGTCATTTTGCATGCCTTAAACACTTCAAGGTCAATACCGAGTGTAACCTACATGTGACAGTATGGCACTCAGCACTCTCCTCCTCATGCACCCTGTCAGCCTCCTGTTTCTCCGAAAGTCTCGTCCATACAATTCCTAGTGTAAAATAGCTTCTAACTGGGTCAGGTTCTGCACAGGTGGATCCCTTTGTTGCTCATGACTACCAAACATGTCATTTTGCATGCCTTAAACACTTCAAGGTCAATACCGAGTGTAACCTACATGTGACAGTATGGCACTCAGCACTCTCCTCCTCATGCACCCTGTCAGCCTCCTGTTTCTCCGAAAGTCTCGTCCATACAATTCCTAGTGTAAAATAGCTTCTAACTGGGTCAGGTTCTGCACAGGTGGATCCCTTTGTTGCTCATGACTACCAAACATGTCATTTTGCATGCCTTAAACACTTCAAGGTCAATACCGAGTGTAACCTACATGTGACAGTATGGCACTCAGCACTCTCCTCCTCATGCACCCTGTCAGCCTCCTGTTTCTCCGAAAGTCTCGTCCATACAATTCCTAGTGTAAAATAGCTTCTAACTGGGTCAGGTTCTGCACAGGTGGATCCCTTTGTTGCTCATGACTACCAAACATGTCATTTTGCATGCCTTAAACACTTCAAGGTCAATACCGAGTGTAACCTACATGTGACAGTATGGCACTCAGCACTCTCCTCCTCATGCACCCTGTCAGCCTCCTGTTTCTCCGAAAGTCTCGTCCATACAATTCCTAGTGTAAAATAGCTTCTAACTGGGTCAGGTTCTGCACAGGTGGATCCCTTTGTTGCTCATGACTACCAAACATGTCATTTTGCATGCCTTAAACACTTCAAGGTCAATACCGAGTGTAACCTACATGTGACAGTATGGCACTCAGCACTCTCCTCCTCATGCACCCTGTCAGCCTCCTGTTTCTCCGAAAGTCTCGTCCATACAATTCCTAGTGTAAAATAGCTTCTAACTGGGTCAGGTTCTGCACAGGTGGATCCCTTTGTTGCTCATGACTACCAAACATGTCATTTTGCATGCCTTAAACACTTCAAGGTCAATACCGAGTGTAACCTACATGTGACAGTATGGCACTCAGCACTCTCCTCCTCATGCACCCTGTCAGCCTCCTGTTTCTCCGAAAGTCTCGTCCATACAATTCCTAGTGTAAAATAGCTTCTAACTGGGTCAGGTTCTGCACAGGTGGATCCCTTTGTTGCTCATGACTACCAAACATGTCATTTTGCATGCCTTAAACACTTCAAGGTCAATACCGAGTGTAACCTACATGTGACAGTATGGCACTCAGCACTCTCCTCCTCATGCACCCTGTCAGCCTCCTGTTTCTCCGAAAGTCTCGTCCATACAATTCCTAGTGTAAAATAGCTTCTAACTGGGTCAGGTTCTGCACAGGTGGATCCCTTTGTTGCTCATGACTACCAAACATGTCATTTTGCATGCCTTAAACACTTCAAGGTCAATACCGAGTGTAACCTACATGTGACAGTATGGCACTCAGCACTCTCCTCCTCATGCACCCTGTCAGCCTCCTGTTTCTCCGAAAGTCTCGTCCATACAATTCCTAGTGTAAAATAGCTTCTAACTGGGTCAGGTTCTGCACAGGTGGATCCCTTTGTTGCTCCTGACTACCAAACATGTCATTTTGCATGCCTTAAACACTTCAAGGTCAATACCGAGTGTAACCTACATGTGACAGTATGGCACTCAGCACTCTCCTCCTCATGCACCCTGTCAGCCTCCTGTTTCTCCGAAAGTCTCGTCCATACAATTCCTAGTGTAAAATAGCTTCTAACTGGGTCAGGTTCTGCACAGGTGGATCCCTTTGTTGCTCATGACTACCAAACATGTCATTTTGCATGCCTTAAACACTTCAAGGTCAATACCGAGTGTAACCTACATGTGACAGTATGGCACTCAGCACTCTCCTCCTCATGCACCCTGTCAGCCTCCTGTTTCTCCGAAAGTCTCGTCCATACAATTCCTAGTGTAAAATAGCTTCTAACTGGGTCAGGTTCTGCACAGGTGGATCCCTTTGTTGCTCATGACTACCAAACATGTCATTTTGCATGCCTTAAACACTTCAAGGTCAATACCGAGTGTAACCTACATGTGACAGTATGGCACTCAGCACTCTCCTCCTCATGCACCCTGTCAGCCTCCTGTTTCTCCGAAAGTCTCGTCCATACAATTCCTAGTGTAAAATAGCTTCTAACTGGGTCAGGTTCTGCACAGGTGGATCCCTTTGTTGCTCATGACTACCAAACATGTCATTTTGCATGCCTTAAACACTTCAAGGTCAATACCGAGTGTAACCTACATGTGACAGTATGGCACTCAGCACTCTCCTCCTCATGCACCCTGTCAGCCTCCTGTTTCTCCGAAAGTCTCGTCCATACAATTCCTAGTGTAAAATAGCTTCTAACTGGGTCAGGTTCTGCACAGGTGGATCCCTTTGTTGCTCATGACTACCAAACATGTCATTTTGCATGCCTTAAACACTTCAAGGTCAATACCGAGTGTAACCTACATGTGACAGTATGGCACTCAGCACTCTCCTCCTCATGCACCCTGTCAGCCTCCTGTTTCTCCGAAAGTCTCGTCCATACAATTCCTAGTGTAAAATAGCTTCTAACTGGGTCAGGTTCTGCACATGTCCCAAAGGATCAACGTCGGGCCTCATTCATTCGTTAGGTATGTCTTGGTCAGAAAAGTTCTTTGTGTATATCTACATTTATAGGAGCAAAGTGTTTACTGATACTGATTCATTTTCTATGCAGAGTGGAAATCGATCTATTATCTTCATCCGGACCAAACAACGCCATTCTGCAGTCAAGTGGACACGTTTTGCTCAACTACCAGGCCATCTTGAAGACGTCGTGTGAAATCAACGTCACATCCTTTCCCATGGATCAACAAGAATGTCGGATGCTGTTTGAGTCGTGGACATACCATGGTGATCGACTCAATATCACAAATGGTGAACGAGGGGCAGCACTCTTAAATGAATATGTTTCCAATACAGGATGGAACATGATCTCATTTAATAAGGACAGGTGGGTCCTTTATTACTCGTGTTGCCCAGAACCCTATATTACATTAGTGTACACAGTGACCCTGAGACGGCGGCCCCTGTTCTTCATCATGTATCTCGTCATGCCCTGCCTCATCATCACCTTGGTGGCTCTGCTGGGACTCCTGGTGCCCAACGAATCCGGAGAGAAAATATCTATTGGAATCACTTCTCTTTTGTCAATGATAGCGTTGTTGCTTGTTCTGTCGACATGGCTGCCATCGACGTCGGTGGAAATCCCTCTACTTGGTACGTTGTGTTTAGGGAAAAAAACCCAAATACGTGGACAATGGCTATCACTATGATACGTACCGTACAGTACACCACACGTACCTAACATGTGTACTATATCTCTGCTGAATTTATACTACATTCAAACTATATTTATACGACATTTATATTACATTGTACGATATGTACAACATTATGCTACTTTTATATTATATGTATGCGATATACTTTACATTGCATTATGTCATATTTATGTCACATTTACACAATATTTTATACTCATTTATACAACATGTACATGCATACTACATTTTTGCTGCATGGCTGCTACATTTATGAATAATTTCAACTGTATCTGTGCAACTTTTATGCTTTTTTCTATACTGTACGCCATACTAGCGATGTGGGTTTACAACATGCAGTCGTCATTCACACAGATACAGCTATAAATATTCTTTCTGGGAATCACTATGGCATTCTTCCCATGAAATATCTTTAATATGGGCTTTGCACCTACAGGATGGTACTACGCGATCAACATCGTTATTGTGTCTCTGAGTGTTGCGCTGGCCGTGTTCACTTTGAATATTCATCACCGAGGGGCGAGTGGACACAAACTGCCGCGGCTTGTGAAAACTTTGTGCTTTAGTTTTCTTGCGAGGATCCTCTTCATCAACATAGACCAGCCGGAGTCGACCGACCAGAACATGGTACATGTATGTATGGTGCTCATTCTGTGACATATCTCATTGGTTCCCACTTGCGCAGATCGATTCTCATGTTGTTGATCACTGGATTGTCTGGTCCAGACTCGATTGTTTACAGACCGCTGCCTTATAGCTGTAATATTGCTGAGTGCGGAGTAAAACTAAACTCACTCACTCATTCTGTGATATGGGCGGCGAGGTATCTCAGTGGTTAGCGTTCGTTACGCCGAAGACCCGGGTTCGATTCCTCATGTGGGTATAATGTGTGAAGCCAACTTCTGGTGTTCTCTGATGTGATGTTGGTGAAATATTGCTAACAGCGGTGTAAAACTACATTCACTCACTCATTCTGTGATAATGTCAGAAATAGTTCTCTTTGCTGTTTGTCCATGTTGGTCTGAACATTGACTGAATGTGTGACCAGTATTTATTTGTTTCTTGGAATCCATTGCATGATTTAAACACGCAGACCCTGATTCCTGCTGATGACGGGGCTATGGATGGAGGCAAAGCAGCACCTACCCTGACAGAGGGACAGCCCTGTGTTTGGAATAATGTGGTGGATATTCTCAACCGATTGCTCCACACAGTAGAGAAGGCCATGGACCTACACAAGAGGAGAATCGCAACACAAGAAAGCCTTGACGAAGCTACGTATGAATGGAAGCAGCTGGCCATCGTTCTTGAACGCGCTCTGACCATCATATTTCTCATCGTCACACTTATTACGACTTGTGCAATGTTCTCGTAGACTCACTGGTAGCCAGGCGGTTGATGTTAATGCTAGTCAGACAGTAGAATTAGCTGCTGTATGTATAATAGTATAAAGACCTTTTCTGTAAAACCGAGAGTTGGCCTTGTGTTGAACCTATTCTCGTGTCCGACTGCATGTCTTGTTTCTATTGCACTTGGAGTTGCTGTATCTACTTTGATCTTCTGCTCTCCAGAACCTAAAGATAGGCCCGCGGTTAAAGTGTTCGCTCACCAGACAGCCGACCCCGCTTCTGTTCCCCATGTGGATTATTGTATCTGTTATGACCTACGCTCTAGAAACTGCAGATAGGCATAGCGGTCAAAGCGGTCGTTTATTAGGTCACATGTGTGACTTGCACATTTATCACGTTTCTGACAATCTCGGTGGCAGGATAATGGGGTGTAATTAGCAATTATATCGTAGAATATACTAAACTTACAAGAAGTCTCGACATTGGGGTTACAGTGGCAGTACAAAATGAGTGGCAGATTCAACAGAAGTATTATACAAAAGTAATGATTGCATCAATAAAGACATCCTCGATATCTCCAGGGTATACGTTCCGATAAGTCTCCACTATACCCTGGACGCATCTACGTCTTACCTCGAGCTCCCTTGACTGTCTTTTGATCCAGTCAGGTGTCTACGCAGGGAAGTTGAGCGAACCAATCACAACTCACTTTCGTTTTTTGAATTATCTAACCGATTATACTTGGCATCAGAAACCATGCAGAGGTTCTCTGGAAGAGGTAGAAGGCGTTCTTGCATATGTTGTTTTAAAGTTTCCTGTCAATTTGTTTGTATGATTTCCCTAAAATCTGGGACGCACTGCGAGCAAACCTTCGCAGTTGCGACCGCTGCCTTTGTTGACACTGGCAAGCTCGGTTATAAAGGCGGCCTAGCCGATTGGCTACTGTGAGAAGGC
This sequence comes from Haliotis asinina, assembly GCF_037392515.1. Taxonomy (NCBI): domain Eukaryota; kingdom Metazoa; phylum Mollusca; class Gastropoda; order Lepetellida; family Haliotidae; genus Haliotis; species Haliotis asinina. The sequence continues at coordinate 9,502,444 of NC_090290.1, read as the reverse complement.
GGAGAAAGCAAAGGGAGGTAATAAATTATCGGGCAGTGCCGCAGATGCGTCCAGGGTATAGTGGAGACTTCTCGGAACTTATACCCTGGAGATATCGAGGATGCAATAAAGACAGATAGTAATATTATCCTTATAGAAGCTGTGGTGAACTTTCCCAAATTAGGCAGCATAGTAATGATTGCAACAACCAAGACAGATTGTAATATTCTCCTCGTAGCAGCTATGGTGAACTTCCAGAATTAGGCTTGACTGGGTATTTACAGTGAAAATGTAGTGGTCTTAGCTTCCCTGGGACAAAAATACTGCAGATGATCCTCCATTTGCCTGGTACAGATTAGAGCGGAAAGGTCTACAGTGCTGTAGTACCATGAAGTACCTTCCAGGATTCTGTCTAGATATAACACAAGTCTAAATGTAGCTCCGTCACTGCCTCTCACTGAGTACACGTAGAACGCTGTTGCGCAATACATAAGGCAACAACATAAAAAGAGGAGAGACCCGAATGGAGCCGCCCTGTGCTTACGTGGTAACCCTCGGTCTACCATTTCTCGAACGTTCTTGGGTGAGAATTGAGGCGGCGCCGGTTCCATAAACAGGATACTGGGCTCTGATTCAGGTTGAAGTGACCTGCAACTGCAAACTGAGACGTCGCAGTATCATCTTGCAATGCTGCCAGTAGCGGGATTCGGTTTCATTTTTCCACTTCCAGCACGCCATGAAATGTTTGACGCCACGTAGACTGACATTTGAAACATCTTTGGCAGAGCTTGCAGGAGCACTCTCCTTGGAATCGCTTTAGAAAGCTACCAAATTTTGAAACTGTTGCATTTGTTCATAATTTCAGACACTATCAGTACATCCCAGTACATCTCTGCTATGTGACAGTCAATTGGTCTAAACATATTGATAGTGAATGCTTCGCCTGACAATATCAGCGCATCACTGCATCTTGTTTTATGTGACATTTGTTGTAAACATATTAGTAGTGAATATTACGTCAGACAGATTGGTATATCTCTGCGTGTTGTGTTGCCTGAAGACAGGTTACAGAAACGTTGATATTCTGTAAACGTTGGGTGTTCCTATACGATGTCACAGCGACTGGACTTACCATAGGAAAAGGCCAACACAGGTAAAATGTGTAATGGTCATATGGTTTTATTCTATTTCTCCATGAAACAGTACTCAGTGTCGACACTCTGCAAGGCTCAGAGCTTCATGAGCAATACGTGCCATCAAAACTGGTAACAACAATGTAAAACATTCATGGTCTCAGAAAATCATTTGAAAGGTTTATGTGAAGGATACACCCTGATCCTGTGGCTAAAGACTACGCATAATGCAATCCCTACTTCGACTTCAACTACATATCCTTTGCATGTTTCTTCACTGAACAATTAACTTCTCTCAAATACTCATTCTATAGTTGGAACCGTACAATCAATCTGAGTCAATAGTTGCGATTTTTTACGAATGTTGAAAAGGTATTGGCGCTATTCGAGGGATCGCGAGTTAATATGTACACATGAACCGTTATGCTATGTACTGAAAGAAACATGCGGGTTGACTATGTTGTTAGGGCACTAGTTCAGGCATGCTAAAGAAAACCGATTGCAAACTAATCACTGTTGTATCCGCTTATTAATGCCTCGGTAACGTTCATCTAAACCTCACCGGATTGTCTGGTCCAGATTCGATTATTTACAGACCGCCGCCATATAGCTGGAATATCGTTCAGTGCGGCGTAAAACTAAACTCACTCACTAAACCTCAGCGTTTATCAGAAATTCAGATTTGATCCTTATCAGTCACAAATGTACATTTCTCGGTCAAAGTGCACTGTATATACTCAAGATCGTCATGTTTGCATGCGTTCATACATTCAACAGGTTTCCCAAGGGTTCCTATCTTGAAGAGTCAAGGGTGAAATGTCTCCTGTCTCCACTATCATAGCAACAAGTAAAAAAATATATGTCTGAATACAACATGGAATGCAGAATCATCTGTATACAATGTGGCGTTGGTCAGTTCTGCTTTCTAGGTGTAAATGTATGTTTCCTGTTTAATAAAATACAGATTAATCACATTCACAGTAGTGTTTGACATTGTTATTTACACATCAAGAAGCCATATTTCCTGAACAGACTTTAACGAGGTGTTGAAATCCATGACATAGCCATGTGTTACAAATCTGCAATAAAGCTCTGATATCAGCTTCAATACATGTCACTTAAAATATGATCAGTGTCATATATATATCATAAGTGTACATATCAGTTTTGGCTAGAAAGCATTGTTTCGATATTTCATCGTCTATGAAGTTATTAAACAACAGAACTTGGAAGAGGACTTTCATACTGAGTTTTACTGCACAAAAATACACGAACAAAGTCGCTAATAATGATAGTATTACACTTGAATGTGTCTCGCTCGCGCAATGCAAAATGTTACACTCGTTTCGCATAAGTCGTTTGTCCACTGTGGTAAAACTGAAACATTGACTCTAACCCCATGGTGAAACTGAAACATTGTCTCCAACACCGTGGTGAAACTGAAACATTGTCTCTATGTTGGTAGAACTGGAACATTGTCCAAAACACTGAGGTGAAACTGGAACATTACACACAAATCTATGGTGAAAATGACACATTGGATAAGGGATAGTGGTGCTTATTACCGTTGAAAATATGCTGATAGTGCGTTTTGATTCTATCAGATTCTGCCGATTTCTAATAGCAATCAAAAACTGAGTATTCATTTCACTCTATTTTATTGATTTAGAATAGAAAGTTTCATTTTCCGTCGCCTATCTACCCTCATATGTCACGGTAAATCAAAAGATTCTGTATGTTGTTATTAACTATTAACATTATAAATTTAGAACATCCTTTGGAGATGTCACACTAATGACCATGTCTTACCATATGTCGTTTTGCTGCTAAGAGCTTGAATTGTGGTCTCGCAGTTCCTGAATCACATTATTTTCAATACTTTCTGCTCTCTCTGCACTGTAATATCTGTCCCACTGTCCCTGAACCACATGATGTCCCCTGGTGCCTTGTCCTCCCTACAATGTTCTCCCTCGATCACTCCCTGAACTGTATTATATTCCCTACAGTCTCGTTCTACCTACAAACTGTATTATTTCGTTAATTGTTTGCCCTCCCTACAATGTAGTCTGTCTCACAGTCCCGGAACGGTACTATTTTCCTAACTGCTTTGCCCTCCCTACAATGTAGTCTGTCAAACAGTCTCGGAACTGTTTTATTTCCCAACTGCTTTGCCCTCCCTACAATGTAGTCTGTCTCACAGTCCCGGAACTGTACTATTTTCCTAACTGCTTTGCCCTCCCTACAATGTAGTCTGCCTCACAGTCCCGGAACTGTACTATATTCCTAACTGCTTTGCCCTCCCTACAATGTAGTCTGCCTCACAGTCCCGGAACTGTACTATTTTCCTAACTGCTTTGCCCTCCCTACAACGTCGTCTGTCTCACAGTCCCGGAACTGTACTATTTTCCTAACTGCTTTGCCCTCCCTACAATGTCGTCTGACTCACAGTCCCGGAACTGTACTATATTCCTAACTGCTTTGCCCTCCCTACAATGTAGTCTGCCTCACAGTCCCGGAACTGTACTATTTTCTTAACTACTTTGCCCTCCCTACAATGTAGTCTGCCTCACAGTCCCGGAACTGTACTATTTTCCTAACTGCTTTGCCCTCCCTACAACGTCGTCTGTCTCAAAGTCCCGGAACTGTACTATTTTCCTAACTGCTTTGCCCTCCCTACAATGTCGTCTGCCTCACAGTCCCGGAACTGTACTATTTTCCTAACTACTTTGCCCTCCCTGCAATGTAGTCTGTCTCACAGTCCCTGAACTACATTATTTTCCTTACTCCCGGGCTCTCCCTACGATGTAGTCTGTCAAGTCCCTGTGCTACACCATTTTTCCTACTGCCTAGCGCACTGTCTGACGATAACTTTAGCCTTTTTCTCTCTGTGTAATATGCCCGTGCTGAGAGGTACAACCAGAATTCCTCATGGTTTTATTAACAAATCTACTTCTGTCGGGCCCGTTTCACGCAGAGAAGCTAATTTCTAAAACCCAATGGCGCTGTTCAAGTGTGTTACCGACGGACCCGTTCCTCAAGCCATCTCAGTTGTAGGAGGGTCGTAGTGTTCTTCTATTCAGTCAAGGCTACTGACAGTCGATAAGCCAAGGTCGCTTTGTGAAAGAAGCCCCACATGAATCATGAACTCTGGCCATCCGAACAGATTCTAAAGAGAAGACAAGAAGAGTTTCATGACCACCTTTTATCATCTCTCTCCAACATGCACTCTGAAAATGTTTATACTTGTTTCACGGGATTCATAAAACGCCTCTGCTGCTGTCATAAGGTCTACACACAAAGCTACTCCACTCACTGCCAGACCGTATCTTCAGTTCTCAACGGAAAAACCCGCCTGAAACGAGGCACCAGATCTTTTAAAGATTAAAAGCAAGATTTAAGCAAATTCGTCCACATTTATCGAGTTCTGTTGAAACTGATGGACATTCCTATGAACTATTACAGATCCACTGTGTTATGAAAGGGAGATAAGCGAGGGGTGATTGTTTATCCCCATTACCATCCACTGTTTCATGCTGCGCTAAGCTCCGTCACACAATCAGTTGATGGATTACCTTGTGAAGCCACGTGATACATTATGCAGTTATTAACAAGTGGTTAATATCACAGTCATCAGTTAGATAAAGTGTCGTCGACGCCCGATCGTTTTGACTTTTGCCATTTACAACCACATTACGATAGGCTATAGAACTTAGTGTTTGTCATTGGGCCGTTAATGAATACATAATTACGCAATGCTGTCTAAATACCACCGTCCTGCCACAGAATGAATTTCACAACAGTTGCATCTGTTTGTGCTGGAACCTGGTACAAAATCCGCTGATCAAGACAGATACATGTAGCTGGGATAGTTTCATGTTCGTTCGGTGGTTTACAGAGTTTCACAGATAGGCTTGTGTTACTCAGCTCTCGGAGATGGATGTCAAGCCGGTTCTTCTCTTACTTGGATGGATGTTCGGTAAGGACAATCTTTCAATACGTGTCCATGTATCGTTTTCAATAGCATTGAAGTCCTACCAGAGTTTATTCCCTTGGTCCAAGACGTTGATTCTCAATATTCACCAAGTGTAATATGCTACATAGCCTTCCTCCAAGGCTGTACTGAATGTTGAGCCCGTGGATGTCTTTTGTTCTTTGAGCAGTCTTTGGAGGGACATAATGCATTATTTTTGTAAAGAAAGTATCATTTAAACTTTCAATTTTGTGCCTTAGAGATTTATGCAGGTATTATGCTACAGAACCACGAGGCATAGTGTGTATGCTGCAGGTTTGACTCCCCTTATGTATCCCTGTGTTTCCGATCTCCTTACACCCGATGTTTCATGTCTTTTGTACATCCCTGTTTCCGATCTCCCTAAACAAGATGTTATGCTTTTGTTTCATGTTTCTCGTATATCCATGAGATACCGATCTCCCCACACCCTGGGTTATGCTGTTGTTTCGTGTCTCTTGTGTATCCCTGTGTTTCCGATCTCTTTTCACCAGACGTTACACTATTGTTTAATAATGACTCTGTGTCTCCCTGTGTTTCCAAATTCCTTACACTTCATGTTATGCCGTTGTTTCAGGTCTCTTCCATATCCCTGAGCTACCGATCCCCTTACACCCGATAGATTATACTGTTGTTTCATGTCTCTTGTATATCCCTGTGTTTCCGATCTCCCTACACCTGGTGTTTTCATGTTGTTTCGTGTCTGTTGTATATCCCTGTGTTACTGTTCTCCCTACACCTGATGTCTTGATGTTGTTTCGTGTCTGTTGTATATCCCTGTGTTTCCAAATCCCTTACACTCTATGTTATGCCGTTGTTTCGTGTCTGGTGTATATACCTGCATTTCCAAACTACTTACCCTCGATGTTATGCCGTTGTTTCAGGTCTCTTCCATATCCCTGAGCTACCGATCCCCTTACACCCGATAGATTATACTGTTGTTTCATGTCTCTTGTATATCCCTGTTTCCGATCTCCCTACACCTGATGTTTTGATGTTGTTTCGTGTCTGTTGTATATCCCTGTGTTTCCAAACTACTTACACCCGATGTTATGCTGTTGCTTCATGCCTCTTCTGTGTCCCTGTTCGTCCCTGTTAGTGTTTTGATATTTCCTTTCTCTCATGAATCTCAGACAGTATTTTGTCCTGGAAGTTGACGTCAGTTATCATTAGATAATATTTCCGTGGATTCTCCTGTCCACATGCGATGATGTTCTGTTGTTTCACTTCTGTATGCACCAGACGATGTCGTGCTTTTTAGCATCTCCTGTCTAACCGAGATGACGCCCTGTTATGTCACGTCTGCTGCCTACCCCTGACGACGTCCTGTTATTTCACGTCTCTCGTCTACCCCTGTCTACTCGTGATGACGTCCTGTTGCTTCATGTGTCCTGCCTTCTGCTGGGGATGTGCTGTTGTTTCACGTGTCCTGCCTGCCACTGGGGATGTGCTGTTGTTTCACGTGTCCTGCCTGCCACTGGGGATGTGCTGTTGTTTCACGTGTCCTGCCTGCCACTGGGGATGTGCTGTTGTTTCACTTGTCCTGTCTACTCGTGATCATGTCCTCTCGTTTCACGTGTCCTGCCTGCCACTGGAGATGTGCTGTTGTTTCACGTGTCCCGTCTACCTGTGATCACGTCCTGTTGCTTCATGTGTCCTGTCTACTCGTGATCATGTCCTGTTGTTTCACGTGTCCTGCCTGCCACTGGGGATGTGCTGTTGTTTCACTTGTCCTGTCTACTCGTGATCATGTCCTCTCGTTTCACGTGTCCTGCCTGCCACTGGGGATGTGCTGTTGTTTCACGTGTCCTGTCTACCTGTGATGACGTCCTGTTGCTTCATGTGTCCTGCCTTCTGCTGGGGATGTGCTGTTGTTTCACGTGTCCTGCCTGCCACTGGGGATGTGCTGTTGTTTCACGTGTCCTGTCTACCTGTGATGACGTCCTGTTGCTTCATGTGCCCTGCCTTCTGCTGGGGATGTGCTGTTGTTTCACGTGTCCTGCCTGCCATTGGGGATGTGCTGTTGTTTCACGTGTCCTGTCTACCTGTGATGACGTCCTGTTGCTTCATGTGTCCTGCCTTCTACTGGGGATGTGCTGTTGTGTCACGTGTCCTGTCTGTCGCTGATGTCATTTTGTTTCACGTGTTTTTTCTATGTTTAATAACGATTGTTTGTGTGATTTCGCATGTTTGTCCCCGATACTGTTCTGTTATCAGTCCCTGCTGCTAGTAATCCCAAACAAGGCCTGGTTGCGGATTTGTTCGAAATTACGACTAACGTGTTGAACCCTTTGGTCCTAACACAATCCTAGGTGTGAAAATGAGCCGTATCCTTGTCCAGATATCTGACATCGTAAGTGTAGTACTACCCTCTGAATGTTTGTATAATGGAATAAGCTACACTGACACACTGAACTTGTATTCTGCAACAGTGACATGTTTACCTTCGAAATTGGACAGTTCAAAAGTAACAGGAATATGTTTAAGAATGGACTAATTGATCTGAGAACCTAAGTGATGTGCTTACTTTGTACTTATACTTTGTACTTTCAAGAGAAATAGTTCTATGTTTACGTTAAATATTGAATAGTTGAAACAAAATTGATTCACGCTACGAATCGCGTCACCGTTTAGTGCATGACATTTTAGTCATTATTTTATTGGTTGTTAATATCAACGGGACATCCTTGCGGAGTTGATTTCTTGATATAGAGATTAATCCGCCTCCATAAATAGAAAATAAAGCATTATTTCTTTGCGTTGGATGATTTTTAAATATGGAGTGTTATGAACTGATGACATCGTATTTTCTTTTCAATTATTGTAGGACGAGAAAAAGCAGGTGATGACTACAAACTGCTGGATATAGCATACGTTACCAACTCCTGAAGCGTTTACCAGAATCCTGCCTAGAAACTCTTCTAAATATTTTTGATGATATTTGGACATCGGGTAACTTTCCTCCCTCATAGCCAAGTTTTTAAATAACAGACAATTTCAAGTCCGCGTGGGTTCTACCCTGTCTGATCATTACAATCAGGATCAGGGTGTTCCACAAGGCAGTATTTTGTCTGTTACACTTTTTAGCATCATGATCAACAGCTTATCAAAAGTTTTAAACGATTTAATAGATGGATCTTTATTTGTGGATGATTTTAATATTTCTTGTCGTGGGAAAAATATGCATACTATTGAACGGCAACTACAGTTGTGTTTAAACAAAATCGATAAATGGTGTCTTGAAAACGGCTTCAAATTTCTTAAATCAAAAACCAATTGTTTACACTTCTGTCGTAAATATAAACCTCATAAAGACCCCGAACTATTTCTAAGTGGCACCCTATCAAAGTTGTCAAGGAGGCTAAGTTCTTGAGACTCATATTTGATTCACATTTGACCTTTCTGCCCCATATTAAATCCCTAAAAGCCAAATGCTTGAAGGCACTCGATTTATTAATCTAATTCAAAGTGGGGAGGGGATCAGACTACCCTCCTTCACTTATATAGATCACTCGTCCGCGCAAAACTTGATTATGGCTCTGTCGTATATGGTGGAGCATGCAAAAGCAACCTGAAACTATTAGATTCTGTCCATCACCAAGGTCTAAGACTTTGTCTTTGTTCTTTTAGAACTTCACCTATTGACAGTCTCTACGTTGAAGCTGATGATCAGTCTCTTGAGCAGCGCCTTGTTGAGTTAGCTTTACAGTACATTTCTAAGTTATACTCTAATGAATCTAACCATGCATATAACTGTGTTTTCAATCCCCTTTACGAGCATTTATACAATAAAAAATCTTCTCTTGTCCCTCCTCTAGGACACAGACTTAAACCCTTTCTTTCTCCGGGCGGCATTGAGCTGGAAAACATACCTCCCTCCCGTCTTCTTTCTTCTCCTCCTTGGCAGTTGGTCAGGCCCCAAGTAGACCTAACACTGACCACATGTAAAAAAGCAGAAACTTATGAATTACAATATAAACAAGAATATAATCAACTAAAACATAAATATAGCAATTATATATCCTTATTTACAGATGGGTCCAAGGATGGTGGCTCAGTGGCTTGTGCCACTGTCATTAGATCCAGAACAATATTTTCTAGATTACCAGATAATAGTTCTATTTTCACAGCTGAAGCTAACGCTATATTAACAGTTCTTAAATATATTCAAAGACACCCTAAACGTAAACAATATATAATCTATTCAGATTATCTTTCTTGTCTTCAGACGATTAAAAATTTATCATGTAAACATCCACTTTTAATTGATATCATTGAATTGTATAATAATCTTGCTGCTGGCCAATACGACATCGTCTTCTGTTGATTACCAAGCCATGTAGGCATTTCTGGGAACACAATGGCCGATCTTGCTGCCATGGCAGCACTCAGCAAATCCGTGACACCACTTCGTATTCCTTACAGTGATTACAAAACCACCATTAGATCTTATATCCGTGATCTGATGCAAAAGAAGTGGGACACCCAAGTGGGTATCAATAAATTACATGAGATAGAACCTTGCATTGGTTATACCCAATTGGGTTGTCAGTCCAGATTTGAAGAGGTCATACTACGACGATGTCGTATTGGCCACACTAGATATACTCATGCGTACCTGTTGAAAGGTGAGGATCCTCCATTTTGCATCCCTTGTGATGAGAGAGTCACAGTCAAGCATATTCTGCTTGACTGTGTTGAATTCTCCATCACAAGGGATAAGTATTTTACAGTTAAAACAATGAAGGATCTTTTTACCAGCGTTAATTCTCATGTAATTATAGGTTTTTTCAAAAGAAATTGATTTTTTGGTTGAATTTTGAATAGTATATATGTTTCTGTAAATAGATGTATTTTAATGATTGGCAGTTTAAATTAGTAACTTGAATTGTTGGTGGCTGTACCCTCAAAGGGGGTTGAAGTATTGTAAAATTATTGTCCTTCTGAGAGGGTACGTAAGTCCACAAACATTCACAGTAAATTTACGTCTACGTGGTTTTTAATCGTAGCATTCATGTTCTTCCAATTTTGGCTAACTTTTCGTACAATCGCCAGCAGCTGAAGGGATGGTGTAAATGCAACTAGGGTCCATGTAGGTAGCAAAGGTACTGTAAGTCCCCGTGGTCCCTAGTATGGTGATCTACCTTCTGTTGTTGGCGATCTATAGCCTGTTTTTATATTGTATTGTTATCTATAGATAAATTGTTTTAGGTATAGTTACTAGTTCTACTACTACTATATTCTACTCTGTGATATTCTAGTTGATTTACTGTCCTTTGTTGACATTCATTTCAATATCAAATGTTCTGGTCACTAACTCACTAACTCACTCACTACCAAATTGTACTCTAATGAATCTAACCCTGCCTATCTAGGCTATTACTGTGTTTTCAATCCCAGATTTATACAACCAGAAATCTTCTCTTGTTCCACCTCTAGGATACAGAATTAAACCACTTCTTTCTTCGGCCGGCATTGAGCTAGAAAATATAGCTCCTCCCCGTCTTCTTTCTTCTCCTCCTTGGCAGTTGGTTAGGCCATAAGTCGACCTAACATTAACGTCATTTACGAAATCAGAAACTAATGAATTACAATATATACAAGAATATCATCTATTAAAAACTAAATATACTAATTACAAATCCTATTTACAAGGCCGGTGGCTCAGTAACTTGTGCCACTGTCACTGGATCCCGAACACTATCTTCTAGATTACCGGATAGCAGCACTATTTTCACAGCTGAAGCTAATGCTATATTAACGGCTCTTAAATATATTCAAAGACACCCTAAACATATTAAACAGTATATATTTTATTCAGAGTCTCTTTCTTGTCTTCAGGCTATTAAAACTTATCTTGCAAACATTCGTTTTTAATAGAAATTATTGAATTATATAAGGATCTTGCTACTGGCCAATACGACATCGTCCTCTGTTGGTTACCCAACCACAATCTATGAAGCGTATTTTTAACAATAACAGTTGCCATTTAATTATTTCATTTTTAAAAGAGAGCGAGGGTAAGTAAGTCCCAAAACATTTTAAAGTACATTTAAACTTTCCACTTTTTTAGATGTAGAATATCTATATTTTTTATGGCTAAATATGTCTGAATTGCTAGCCTCTGGAGGGATGATGTAAATCCAGCTGGGGACCATGCAGGACGCGAATGTGCTGTAAGTCCAATTGGTCCCTAGTATGGTGATCTACCTTCAGCTGTTGGCAGTCTATATCCCATTTTATACTGTCTTGTCTGAATATACAATCCATTTTTAGAGATAGATATTAGTTTTACTTCTCAGATACTATGATAGTCTAGTTTGTTTTACTGTCCTTCGTCGACAGGTTTTATAATTTACGTGTATCTATGGTGAATGTACTTGTTTTAGTCACGAGATACCTGAAATATTGCGGACGTGACTATAAATGTTATCTCACTCACTAACTCAAAATCTGTTTCCTCAACAAATGCAATATATTGTGAACGGGAAGAAGTTCATGTTTTTCCCTTTGCACGCACATTCCATGCACCATCCCAATAAAAGTCAGGTGGTTTAAATACTCTTACTACAATTTACAATCTTAAATGTGGTGTTGAAGTCATGCCTCGACCTACTGAGGCTCAGTGCAACAATGCGATTGGTCATTTGGAGGCTGGGGAGTCCCAGTTTGCGATTGCAAGGCAACTGAATGTGTCACAGAGTTCCATAGCAAGACGTTGGCATCGCTACCAGCAGCAAGGGTCAATACGTGATCGCCCAAGGTCAGGTGAGGTGCATTCGGCTTCGACATTTGCGCATCAGGTTCACCACAGCATCCTCCACAACATCGGAAGTGACAGGGCTCAGAACAATGTAAGATCAGACTGTGAGGAACCGCTTATTCGTTCTGGCTGGTATTCGTTCCAGAGCACCTGTCCTTACACGTCAACATCGGCAACAACACGGACAGTGGTGTCGCCAACATCTCCTATGGCCATTGCAAAGGTGGAGAACTGTTATCTTCAGTGATGAGTCACGTTACATGCCGACGGAAGAGAGTCGTAACGAATGCTACGCTGTAAATTGTGTACAGGAAAGGGGAAGTGTCATGGTTTCGGCTGGCATCTCATACAGTGTCAGGACAGATCTCATTCAGGTCGAGGGCAATTTGACAGTGGGACGTTACCGTGATGAAATAATCAGGCCTCATGTCCTTCTTTTCATGAACCGCCAGAGCGTCATTTTTTAGAATGATAACGCTCGGCCGCATACAGCAAAAATAACCAGGGATGTCCTTGCGCAGAACAACGTTCAGGTTCTTGGTTGACTCTCACGATTACCGGATCCTAACCCTATTGAACATTTGTGGGACGAACTGGATCGTCGTGTGCGACAGAGTGACCCTCAGACACAGACGCCACCTGCTCTGTTTGTGGCCTTGAGGGAAGAGTACCAACTGATTCCCAGGCACTACATCCGCAATATGTTCCAGTCTATGGAACGCCGATGCTAAGTAACCATTGATGCTAATGTGGCCACGCACGATACCGACTGCTCTGAGACATTGCCAGATGGAACACTTGTCATTTGTGACGTACAGTTTCTTGCAGCATTGGACCGTCAGTGTTCATTCAGGTTTTCTTCATGACTGCCCTGTATTACTGAACCTTAAGTGTATAATTTGATAACAATTTTCAGCTATGCGTTTCTTTTTCAGGGTAGTATATTTGCAATGTATTTACTAGTACTGAATATTCAGTATGCCTTTCATTGTTTTTACAAATGCGTCTAAACAAAGCTATGATGAAAATATGCGCTGTTACTGCTAGAGTTACAAGTATCTACTTTTCCTCGGCATATAATGCATATTTTTAACACACAGACCCTAATTCCTGTTGATGACCAGGCGATGGACGAAGGCAGACCAGCACCCATCCTGACGGAGGGACAGCCCTGTGGAGGGAATGCCGTGGTGGATGTTCTCAACCGACTGCTCTACAGAGTAGAGAAGGCCATGGACCTACACAAGAGGAGGATCACAACACAAGAAAGCCTTGACGAGGCTGCATTCGAATGGAAACAGCTGGCCATCGTTCTTGAACGCGCTCTAATGATCACATTTCTCGTCGTCACTGTTTGTACTGCATTTGTAATGTTCGGATAGACTCACCGCAGGCTAAAGTGCTTATTAATCAGACAGTTGACTTACTTGCTATTTCTTGTGAGTGTAGAACAAAGAGGTAGCCTTGTGGTTTACGTGGTTGCTAATCAGATAGTACACCCAGCTACTATTTCTGGTATGGCTAGAACCAGGAGGTAGGCTTGTGGTGAAAACTGTTCATGCATCAGGCTGTAGGCCCTGCTTCTGTTCTACATATGGGTCATTATCTATTTTTTATTATTTTCGTTCCAGTACACCAGGGCTTATATGTTCGTACAGTAGCATACAAGTCCATACAGTTTATGCAGTGAAGTTATACTGAATGTAATGTTTGCTTTAGTAAAGAGCATGTGCGTAGAAGTGAGTGAGTGAGTTTAGTTTTACGTTGCACTCGGCAATATTTAAGCTATATGGTGGCGGTCAGTAAACAATCGAGTCTGGACAGGCAATCCAGTGATCACAGCATGAACATCGATCTACGCAGTTTGGAACTGATGATATGTGCTGACCAAGTCAGCGAGCCTGACCACCCGATCCGGTTAGTCGCCTCTTATGACATGTATAGTCGCCTTTTATGGCAGACATGGGTTGCTGAAGACCTATTCTACCCCGGATCTTCAGGGGTCTGTTCATACAATAGTATATAAAGGAAAATACTGTAAACGGTCACATGTACATGCAGTAGCAATCAAGTTCGAACAGTTCATACAGAGTAGGTATATTAATTAACAAGAGTGTAGTGTTTGTTTTAATAAAGAATATGTCCGTACAGTAGCATATACGTTCATCCAAAGTAGCTATACTGATGGATAAAGTATATATTTTGTCATTATTCCATGAGTATAAGCAATATTATTCATTTATTCACCACCAGCAGGCGCCAGTCTACTTTTGTAAACTTTCAAAATTGAACTTTATGGTTTTTCTTTCATGCATTAAATCAAAATTGGACAGTGCCTAGATATGACGTTAAAATGGCGTCCCTTCAGCAGTTGTAGGTACCGTGATACACGTTGAATATCAACGTACTTTGGAAAAGAAACGAGCATTGATATAATATTGTTTTTTATAAATATGGTATCATAATATTTTCCACAATGTGTTTAGTTAACATAACAGCCAATAGTTCTCCAGTTAACATGGCAGTGAATGTTTCAGACAAACTAAGGACTTGGGGAAACTTTCGCTGAATAAATTCGACTTACAGTGTGAAATTCGACTTACAGTGTGATGTCTATGTGGCTAGACTGGCTAGTGAATGTCTAAGAAAACGTAATACCAATGTGCCATTATGTGGTACACTTATGGTACTGTGTAGATACAAAGAGAAGATCAGCCGCATTGCAAATATTATCACACATGACAGGTAATGTTAATAGATAAACAATACTTTCGAAAGTTAATATAGTAATGATCACCTGATGAATTCATGGTACTGGTCAAGTGCAGACAAAGATGTTGAGCTTGGAGCAAACATCTCATAAGACAAAGAGTGACGGTTGGTGTAACAATATTTAACAAAAGGTCATGCAATAATACTGTTACACAATACATGATATACATAGAAGTAGCATTATCGTAAATATCAACTTGACAATGTAATAATACTGGTAACATTGAGAACAGTGGGGAAAATACATGATTACATAATGGTTGCTGGCCTATCGATATTTATCAAAGGCTGCCATTTCTTATTGAAAGTGTTGGCTTTCAGATTAATATTTATTCAATGTTCAATGTGTCCTTCATTGGTTTTTTTACAAACGAGTCAAAACAAAGTCTTTCTGAGTTAAGACTGTTATTGTGAATGATCTTATTTGGCAATCAGAGTCAAGTGATTTGTAATCCGGGTTGTAAAAAAAAAGATCTCCTTTGATAGTTTATACCTGGTACAGTATTTCTGTTCACAACTTACGCTACCCGCTTCGTTAAACTAAATTTATGAACCTATGCACATTTATGACAAACATGATCAGTACCTTTATTTGCTGCTACACAAAAAACGTAAAAAGTATAATGAATAATGATGATATATCTATGTATCCGAAATGGGATCCCTATCTCTAGAAAAACGTTAGCAAAACACACTCAAACCCATCCATTCGTCATGCAAAGGACGCTAGTGCCAAATCAGGTTTTGCACGTGCCGTCGATCACGTGATCTTCGCATCGACGTTTTCTTCATTTGCACGTGTTTGCATTGGCCTCAAGAAGTGAAAAAAACACACTTTTAAACCACAGTTCTAACGGTACTTTAAATGCCACGATTGTCAGATGTGCAACGTGAACGTGCCATTGGCACGAAGATCAGTTATTGACGTCGAAATGGGATGCAGTCACTGTTACTGTGTATGACTTGCGAGGTCGTCTACAACAAACTGGCACCACTTCTGATCGCCCAAGGTCGAGTCGTCCACTTCTGACGTCACGAGCAGAAGACCGTCAAATCGCCCTACGTCACGTACGTGACAGGTTTCTGCCGGCTACACGAACCAGGGCTGAGATGTTTAGAGGTCGACTGTCCTTACAGACCATTCGAAATCGGTTGCGGGCTGCCAATCTACATTCTCGACACAGATCCCAGCAATGAAATAAAATCAAATTAACCATCTTACCATTTCTTGTGCTTTTATAGTGCCCTGAAGAAAGAATGTGAAGTTTCTTTTTTGACTCAGTATACGTCTCCAATCCTTTTGATTCGGAGTGGATCTCCATTATAAGTTAGAAAAGCTTAGGTTGTAGAATAGGATGTTGTTGGGTTTTTTGTTTTTTTGTTTTGTTTTGTTTTTTTTCTTTGGGGGGGGGGGGGGGGGCAACTTTTCATTTTAGAAAAAAAATGTTTGGGTTTTTGTTCTGTTGGTTGAGCCATAGAGGTTCATTGAGGATATTCCGGATACCGTTGGAATTACTATGATTTTGCATATAGGAGAAGAAAGTATGCCACCAGAAATGATTGTCCTTTTTCTCGATATTAGCAGCTACTAAGAATAAGTTTGAGAACGGAATATTCTGAAGTCTACTCTCTTTTTATGTGTCGTCTCAGAAATGATATTTATAGAGCTGAGATGAAGTCATCAATGTCTACCATCCTTAATCCTCCATCCTCTTAGTCTGTTATTAAAGTGTTCTCTTTATTTTATCATATTTACCATCTCAAATGAAGTGAAAGAGATCTTATTGGGGTTGTTTAGAAATTATTTTGGTGGATTTGGGTAAGGCTGAGAATATATAAACTAATGTAGATAGTATCTATGATTTTATCGCAATAATGTTACCTATTACTAACAGCTTTCTTCTTCTCCAGTTTGACAATAGTTTATTCTTTGTTTTAGTCGTTTTCAAGTATTTATGACCCGGACATTGACCTTCTTAGAATTTAAAGTAATTCCCAATACCTCTTTTGACATTACTTATCATAATCCCAAGTATCTCTGCAACAAAAAGAAAGAGATATGGGGAAATTGGATCGCCCTGACGACAACCCCGTCCATTTGAAGGAAAAAACGAGGATAGTGTGCCATTTTGAATTACACACAGATAATTACATGATACAGATAGCGTTGTTGGTTGATCCTTTTTATCATTCTTGGCTCCAAACCGACTGTCTTCAACACGTTGAGTATCAATTTTTTTTGAAACAGTATAAAATGGTTGTTTTCAGATTCCATTAGCATTGATAAGCCTACTCTATGCTCAATTTCCAGCTCATATATTATGCCATACAGGTTTCTAACATTAGCAGTAATACATCACCCGCGTATGTGTCATCAACGTCAACGTCTGCTGTGTGCCAACGTCACCTCCGATGGACCCAGGGAGACTGGAATGGAGTCGCCTTTAGCGATGAATCCAGGTTTACCCCCAGATTCGCGGACGGCAGGCATAGAGTCTAGAGACGACGTTGTGAACGGTATGCCCAATGTTGTGTACAGGAAGTCGACAAATTCGGGGGTGGAAGTTGCATGCTGTGGGGTACTTTCTCTGGGAACAACCGTTGCCGACTTCTGGTCATCCTTGGAAACCTCACAGCTGCTGCTTTCCGCGATCAGAAGCTCTCCCCGGAACTCGTTCCTTTCATGGCGGCTCATGGCCCTGGTCTTCAGTCCCAGCATGATAATGCTTGGCCGCATACTGCGACGTTGATACGAAATTTCCTTCAAAACACTGGAATCAACGTCATGGCCTGGCCATCGAGGTCAGCTGACTTTAATCTAAATCTACTCTATGCTCATTTTTCAGGTCAAATATTATGTCATACAGGTTTCTAATATTATCAGTAATACATCCCCCGCGTATGAATCCGTTTGATTTCCATCAATATGATAGTGAAGCATTTGTACAGTCAGTTGTGATACGTGTAATTACTATCTTGTAAAGGGTGTGTTGCTATTTTCAAAGTATTTCCTGTCTTTATTAGCTTTTAGTAAGCAGGTAATACCAACGCTGTTTACAGTATCCAATTGCACAAAGGCTTCTGAAATACACCTAAACATCCATTTGCCAATATCTTTCCAAAATTAACCTGTGAAAACTCTACCGCCAATCCATCAATTCCTGGTATTCAGTAGCCTCGTATAAGTAATGTCTCTAAGAATAAACCGTCACTAATTTTTAACACAAGATCAAAGTCATCAATATCTTCAGCATTGTTGTCGATTTGGTCATTATCTTCGTAGTCATTCTTTGTTTCTTTTAAGATCTTTAAAAAATTGGACGCATTACATTTCCAATATCTTTTTATTCTTTCTTTTCTGGGGGTATTTCTGAGTGATAGGGTGATGGCGGAATGGTCAGATTTGTATCCTGGTGTGAAATTACACCCTAGAGTTATATTAAAGATGTTTTCTTTATCCTAAGAAAAAATCAAGTCGAGCTTGATTATATATATAAATATGTAAATATATAATAGGTATTTATAATATATTATAATCTATAATATATATAAATAGGTAAATATGTATCACCTGTCCTGCCTGCCACTGGGGTTGTGCTGTTGTTTCACGTGTGCTGTCTACCCCTGATGACGTCCTGTTGCTTCATGTGTCCTGCCTTCTACTGGGGATGTGCTGTTGTTTCACGTGTCCTGTCTACTCGTGATCATGTCCTTTTGTTTCACGTGTCCTGTCTGTCGCTGATGTCATTTTGTTTCACGTGTTTTTTCTATGTTTAATAACGATTGTTTGTGTGATTTCGCATGTTTGTCCCCGATACTGTTCTGTTAACAGCACCTGCGGCTAGCAATCCCAAACAAGGCCTGGTTGCGGATTTGTTTCGAAATTACGACAAACGTGTTGAACTCTTTGGTCCTAACACAATCCTGGGTGTGAAAATGAGCCTAATCCTTGTCCAGATATCTGACATCGTAAGTGTAGTACTACCCTCTGAATGTTTGTATAATGGAATAAGCTACATTGACACACTGAACTTGTATTCTGCAACAGTGACATGTTTACCTTCGAAATTGGACAGTTCAAAAGTAACAGGAATATGCTTACTGTGTACTTATACTTTGTACTTTCAAGAGAAATAGTTCTATGTTTACGTTAAATATTGAATAGTTGAAACATAACTGATTCACGCAAAGAATCGCGTCACCGTTTAGTGCATGACATTTTAGTTATTGTTTTGTTGGTTGTTAATAGCAACGGGACATCCTTGCGGAGTTGATTTCTTAATATAGAAATTAATCCGCCTCCATAAATAGAAAATAAAGCATTTTCTCTTTGCGTTGGATGATTTTTAAATATGAAGTGTTACGAACTGATGACATCGTATTTTCTTTTCAATTATTGTAGGACGAGAAAAAGCAGGTGATGACTACAAACTGCTGGATATAACATACATTATCAACTCCTGAAGCATTTACCAGAATCCTGCCTAGAACCTCTTCTAAATATGTTTGATGATATTTGGACATCGGGTAACTATCCTCCCTCATGGCGTGACGCCATAGTAGTACCAATACCTAAACCTGGACGTGATCGTACGGATCCATCCAATTATCGTCCAAGTTTTTAAATAACAGACAATTTCAAGTCCGCGTGGGTTCTACCCTGTCTGATCATAACAATCAGGATCAGGGTGTTCCACAAGGCAGTATTTTGTCTGTTACACTTTTTAGCATCAAGATCAACATTTTATCCAAAGTTTTAAACGATTTAATAGATGGATCTTTATTTGTGGATGATTTTAATATTTCTTGTCGTGGGAAAAATATGCATACTATTGAACGGCAACTACAGTTGTGTTTAAACAAAATCGATAAATGGTGTCTTGAAAACGGCTTCAAATTTCCTTAATCAAAAACCAATTGTATACACTTCTGTCGTAAATATAAACCTCATAAAGACCCAGAACTATTTCTAAGTGGAACCCCTATCAAAGTTGTCAAGGAGGCTAAGTTCTTGAGACTCATATTTGATTCACATTTGACCTTTCTGCCCCATATTAAATCCCTAAAAGCCAAATGCTTGAAGGCACTCGATTTATTAATCTAATTCAAAGTGGGGAGGGGATCAGACTACCCTCCTTCACTTATATAGATCACTCGTCCGCGCAAAACTTGATTATGGCTCTGTCGTATATGGTGGAGCCTGCAAAAGCAACCTGAAACTGTTAGATTCTGTCCATCACCAAGGTCTAAGACTTTGTCTTGGTTCTTTTAGAACTTCACCTA
Organism: Haliotis asinina; assembly: GCF_037392515.1. Lineage (NCBI taxonomy): Eukaryota > Metazoa > Mollusca > Gastropoda > Lepetellida > Haliotidae > Haliotis > Haliotis asinina. The sequence goes on along the minus strand of NC_090290.1, from coordinate 9,482,505 downwards.
TTGACAGTCTCTATGTGGAGGCTGATGAACCATCTCTTGAGCAGCGCCGTATTAAGTTAGCTTCACAGTATATTTCCAAATTATACTCTAATGAATCTAATCCTGCCCATAACTGCGTTTTCAATCCCAATTTACGAGGATTTATACAATAAAAGATCTTCTCTTGTCCCTCCTCTAGGACACAGAATTAAACCCTTTCTTTCTTCGGCCGGCATTGAGCTGGAAAACATACCTCCCTCCCGTCTTCTTTCTTCTCCTCCTTGGCAGTTGGTCAGGCCCCAAGTAGACCTAACACTGACCACATTTAAAAACTCAGAAACTTATGAATTACAATATAAACAAGAATATAATCAACTAAAACATAAATATAGCAATTATATATCTTTATTTACAGATGGGTCCAAGGATGGTGGCTCAGTGGCTTGTGCCACTGTCATTGGATCCAGAACAATATCTTCTAGATTACCAGATAATAGTTCTATTTTCACAGCTGAAGCTAACGCTATATTAACAGTTCTTAAATATATTCAAAGACACCCTAAACGTAAACAATATATAATCTATTCAGATTCTCTTTCTTGTCTTCAGACGATTAAAAATTCATCATGTAAACATCCACTTTTAATTGATATTATTGAATTGTATAATAATCTTGCTGCTGGTCAATACGACATCGTCTTCTGTTGATTACCAAGCCACGTAGGCATTTCTGGGAACACAATGGCAGATCTTGCTGCCAAGGCAGCACTCAACAAATCCGTGACACCACTTCGTATTCCTTACAGTGATTACAAAGCCACCATTAGATCTTATATCCGTGATCTGATGCAAAAGAAGTGGGACACCCAAGTGGGTATCAATAAATTACATGAGACAGAACCTTGCATTGGTTATACCCAATTGGGTTGTCAATCCAGATTTGAAGAGGTCATATTACGACGATGTCGTATTGGCCACACTAGATATACTCATGCGTACCTGTTGAAAGGTGAGGATCCTCCATTTTGCATCCTTTGTGATGAGAGAGTCACAGTCAAGCATATTCTGCTTGACTGTGTTGAATTCTCCATCACAAGGGATAAGTATTTTACAGTTAAAACAATGAAGGATCTTTTTACCAGCGTTAATTCTCATGTAATTATAGTTTTTTTTAAAAGAAATTGATTTTTTGTTTGAAGTTTGAATAGTATATATGTTTTTGTAAATAGATGTATTTTAATGGTTGGCAGTTTAAATTAGTAACTTGAATTGTTGGTGGCTGTACCCTCAAAGGGGGTTGAAATATTGTAAAATTATTGTCCTTCTGAGAGGGTACGTAAGTCCACAAACATTCACAGTAAATTTACGTCTACCAGGTTTTTAATCGTAGCATTCATGTTCTTCCAATGTTGGCTAACTTTTCGTACAATCGCCAGCAGCTGAAGGGATGGTGTAAATCCAACTAGGGTCCATGTAGGTAGCAAAGGTACTGTAAGTCCCCGTGGTCCCTAGTATGGTGATCTACCTTCTGTTGTTGGCGATCTATAGCCTGTTTTTATATTGTATTGTCCTCTATAGATAAATTGTTTTAGGTATAGTTACTAGTTCTACTACTACTATATTCTACTCTGTGATATTCTAGTTGATTTACTGTCCTTTGTTGACATTCATTTCAATATCAAATGTTCTGGTCACTAACTCACTAACTCACTCACTACCAAATTGTACTCTAATGAATCTAACCCTGCCTATCTAGCTTATTACTGCGTTTTCAATCCCAGATTTATACAACCAGAAATCTTCTCTTGTTCCACCTCTAGGATACAGAATTAAACCACTTCTTTCTTCGGCCGGCATTGAGCTAGAAAATATAGCTCCTCCCCGTCTTCTTTCTTCTCCTCCATGGCAGTTGGTTAGGCCATAAGTCGACCTAACATTAACTTCATTTACGAAATCAGAAACTAATGAATTACAATATATACAAGAATGTCATCTATTAAAAACTAAATATACTAATTACAAATCCTATTTACAAGGACAGTGGCTCAGTAACTTGGCCACTGTCACTGGATCTCGAACAATATCTTCTAGATTACCGGATAGCAGCTCTATTTTCACAGCTGAAGCTAATGCTATATTAACGGCTCTTAAATACATTCAAAGACACCCTATACATATTAAACAGTATATATCTTATTCAGAGTCTCTTTCTTGTCTTCAGTCTATTAAAAACTTATCTTGCAAACATCCATTTTTAATAGAAATTATTGAATTATATAAGGATCGTGCTACTGGCCAATACGACATCGACCTCTGTTGGTTACCCACCCATGTTGGTATTTCTGAGAACACAATGACCGATCTTGGTGCTAAGGCAGCACTCAACAAATCTGTGACACCACTTCGTATTCCATATTCTGATTTTAAAGCTACCATTAGATTGTTCATGGTCTGATGCAGAAGAAGTGGGACACCCAAATGGGTATCAATAAATTACATGAAATAAAACCTTACATTGGATATACCTACTTGGGTTGTCAGTCCAGATTTGAAGAGGTCATCATGCGACGATGTCGTATTGGCCAGACAAGGAATACTCATGAATACCTATTGAAAGGTGAGGATCCACCGTGCTGTATTCCTTGTGATGAAAGAACCACGGTCAAGCATATCTTGCTTGACTGTGTTGAATATTCCATCACAACGGATAACTATATTAAGTCACTATCTATGAAGGGTATTTTTAACAATAACAGTTGCCATTTAATTATTTCATTTTTAAAAGAGAGCGAGGGTACGTAAGTCCCAAAACATTTTAAAGTACATTTAAACTTTCCACTTTTTTAGACGTAGAATATCTGTATTTTTTATGGCTAAATATGTCTGAATTGCTAGCGGCTGGAGGGATGATGTAAATCCAGCTAGGGACCATGCAGGACGCGAATGTACTGTAAGTCCAATTGGTCCCTAGTATGGTGATCTACCTTCAGCTGTTGGCAATCTATATCCCATTCTTATACTGTCTTGTCTGAATATGCAATCAAATTTTAGAGATAGATATTAGTTTTACTTCTCAGATACTATGATAGTCTAGTTTGTTTTACTGTCCTTCGGCGACATGTTTTATAATTTACGTGTATCTATGGTGAATGTACTTGTTTTAGTCACGAGATACCTGAAATATTGTCGACGTGACTATAAATGTTATCTCACTCACTCACTCAAAATCTGTTTCCTCAATAAATGCAATATTATTGTGAACGGGAAGAAGTTCATGTTTTTCCTTTTGAACGCACATTCCATGTATCATCCCAATAAAAGTCGGGTGGTTTAAATACTCTTACTACAATTTACAATCTTAAATTTGGTGTTGAAGTCATGCCTAGACCTACTGAGGCTCAGTGCAACAATGCGATTGGTCATTTGGAGGCTTGGGAGTCCCAGTCTGCGATTGCAAGGCAACTGAATGTGTCACAGAGTTCCATAGCAAGACGTTGGCAGCAAGGGTCAATACGTGATCGCCCAAGGTCAGGTCAGGTGTATTCGGCTTCGACATTTGCGCATCAGGTTCACCACAGCATCCTCCACAACATCGGAAGTAACAGGGCTCAGAACAATTTAAGATCAGACTGTGAGGAACCGCTTATTCGTTCTGGCTGGTATTCGTTCCAGAGCACCTGTCCTTACACGTCAACATCGGCAACAACACGGACAGTGGTGTCGCCAACATCTCCTATGGCCATTGCAAAGGTGGAGAACTGTTATCTTCAGTGATGAGTCACGTTACATGCCAAAGGAAGAGAGTCGTAACGAATGCTACGCTGCAAATTCTGTACAGGAAAGAGGAAGTGTCATGGTTTCGGCTGGCATCTCATACAGTGTCAGGACAGATCTCATTCAGGTCGAGGGCAATTTGACAGTGGGATGTTACTGTGATGAAATAATCAGGCCTCATGTCCTTCTTTTCATGAACAGCCAGAGCGTCATTTTTTAGCATGATAACGCTCGACCGCATACAGCAAAAATAACCAGGGATGTCCTTGCGCAGAACACCGTTCAGGTTCTTGGTTGACCCTCACGATTACCGGATCCTAACCCTATTGAACATTTGTGGGACGAATTGGATCGTCGTGTGCGACAGAGTGACCCTCAGACACAGACGCCACCTGCTCTGTTTGTGGCCTTGAGGGAAGAGTACCAACTGATTCCCAGGCACTACATCCGCAATCTGTTCCAGTCTATGGAACGCCGATGCTAAGTAACCATTGATGCTAATGTGGCCACGCACGATATCGACTGCTCTGAGACCTTGCCCGATGGAACACTTGTCACTTGTGACGTACAGTTTCTTGCAGCATTGGACCGTTAATGTTCATTCAGGTTTTCTTCATGACTGCCCTGTATTACTGAACCTTAAGTGTATAATTTGATAACAATTTTCAGCTATGCGTTTCTTTTTCAGGGTAGTATATTTGCAATGTATTTACTAGTACTGAATATTCAGTATGCCTTTCATTGTTTTCACAAATGCGTCTAAACAAAGCTATGATGAAAATATGCGCTGTTACTGCTAGAGTTACAAGTATCTACTTTTCCTCGGCATATAATGCATATTTTTAACACACAGACCCTAATTCCTGCTGATGACCAGGCGATGGACGAAGGCAGACCAGCACCCATCCTGACGGAGGGACAGCCCTGTGGAGGGAATAATGTGGTGGATGTTCTCAACCGACTGCTCTACAGAGTAGAGAAGGCCATGGACCTACACAAGAGGAGGATCACAACACAAGACAGCCTTGACGAGGCTGCATTCGAATGGAAACAGCTGGCCATCGTTCTTGAACGCGCTCTAATGATCACATTTCTCGTCGTCACTGTTTGTACTACATTTGTAATGTTCGGATAGACTCACCGCAGGCTAAAGTGCTTATTAATCAGACAGTTGACTTACTTGCTATTTCTTGTGAGTGTAGAACAAAGAGGTAGCCTTGTGGTTTACGTGGTTGCTAATCAGATAGTACACCCAGCTACTATTTCTGGTATGGCTAGAACCAGGAGGTAGGCTTGTGGTGAAAACTGTTCATGCATCAGGCTGTAGGCCCTGCTTCTGTTCTACATATGGGTCATTATCTATTTTTTTATTATTTTCGTTCCAGTACACCAGGGCTTATATGTTCGTACAGTAGCATACAAGTTCATACAGTTTATGCAGTGAAGTTATACTGAATGTAATGTTTGCTTTAGTAAAGAGCATGTGCGTAGAAGTGAGTGAGTGAGTTTAGTTTTACGTTGCACTCGGCAATATTTAAGCTATATGGTGGCGGTCAGTAAACAATCGAGTCTGGACAGGCAATCCAGTGATCACAGCATGAACATCGATCTACGCAGTGTTGGAACTGATGATATGTGCTGACCAAGTCAGCGAGCCTGACAACCCGATACGGTGAGTCGCCTCTTATGACATGTATAGTCGCCTTTTATGGCAGACATGGGTTGCTGAAGACCTATTCTACCCCGGATCTTCAGGGGTCTGTTCATATTTATATAAAGGAAAATACTGTAAACGGTCACATGTACATCCTGTAACATTCAAGTTCGAACAGTTCATACAGAGTAGGTGTATTAATTAACAAGTGTGTAGTGTTTGTTTTAATAAAGACTATGTCCGTACAGTAGCGTATAAGTTCATACAAAGTAGCTATACTGATGGATACAGTATATATTTTGTCATTATTCCATGAGTATAAGCAGTATTATTCATTTATTCACCACTAGCAGGCGCCATTCCACTTTTGTAAACTTTCAAAAATGAACTTTATGGTTTTTCTTTCATGCATTAAATCAAAATTGGATAACGCCTAGATATGACGTTAAATTGGCGTCCTTTCAGCAGTCGTAGGTATCGTGATACACATTAAACATCAACGTACTTTGGAAGAGAAACGAGCATTGATTTAATATTGTTTTTTTTATACCTATGGTATCACAGTATTTTCCACGATGTGTTTAGTTAACATAACAGTCAATAGTTCTCCAGTTAACATGGCAGTCAATGTTTCAGACAAACTAAGGACTTCGGGAAACTTTCGCTGAATAAATTCAACTTACAGTGTGATGTCTATGTGGCTTGTCTGGTTAGTTAATGTCTAAAGAAACTTAATACCGGTGTGCCATTATGTGGTACATTCATGGTACTGTGTAGATACAAAGAGAAGATCAACCACATTGAAAATATTATCACACATGACAAGTAATGTTAATAGATAAGCAATACTTTAGAAAGTTAATATAGTAATGATTACGTGATGAATTTATAGTACTGGTCAAGTGCAGACAAGGATGCTGAGCTTGGAGCAAACATCTCATAAGACAAAGAGTGACGGTTGGTGTAACAATATTCAACGAAAGGTTATGCAATAATACTGTTACACAATACATGATATACATAGAAGTAGCATTATCGTAAATATCAACTTGACAATGTAATAATACTGGTAACATTGAGAACAGTGGGGAAAATACATCCTTACATAGTGGTAGCTGACCAATCGATATATAGCTATATTATCGATATTTATCAAAGGCTGCCATTTCTTATTGAAAGTCTTGGCTTTCAGATTAATATTTATTCAATGTTCAATGTGTCCTTCATTGTTTTTTTCACAAACGAGTCAAAACAAAGTCTTTTTTGAGTTAAGACTGTTATGGTGAATGATCTTATCAGAGTCAAGTGATTTGTAATAAGAAGCTAGCATCCGGGTTGTAAAAACAAATCTCCTTTGATAGCTTACACCTGGTACTGCATTTCTGTTCACAACTTATGCTACCCGCTTCGTTAAACTAAATTTATGAACATATGCACATTTATAACAAATATGATCAGTACCTTTATTTGCTACTACACAAAAAACTTACTCTCTCTCTCATATATATATATATATATGTGTGTGTGTGTGTGTGTGTGTGTGCGCGTGTGTGTGTGTATGTGTACTGAATCAATAAAGAAACGTTTAATAAAATGTAATTGTTAAATGTAATGAACAATGATGATATATCTATGTTCCCGAAATGCGATCCCTTCTTTCGACTCTAGAAAAACGTTAGCATAACCCACTCAAACCCATCCGCATTTGCACGTGCAGTAGATCACGTGATCTTCGCATCCAAGTTTTTTTTTCATTTGCACGCCTCAAGGATTGAAAAAAAAACACTTTTAAACCACAGTTCTAACGGTACTTTAAATGCCACGATTGTCAAATGTGCAACGTGAACGTGCCATTGGCACGTTGCAAGCGGGAAGATCAGTTATTGACGTCGAAAGAGCAATGGGATGCAGTCACCGTTACTGTGTATGACTTGGGAAGTCGTCTACAACAAACTGGCACCACTTCTGACCGCCCAAGGTCACGACCAGAAGACCGTCGAATCGCCCTACGTCACCTACGTGACAGATTTCTGCCGGCTACACGAACCAGGACTGAGGTGTTTAAAGGTCGACTGTCCTTACAGACCATTCGAAATCGGTTGCGGGCTGCCAGTCTCCATTCTCGACGTCCATATTGTGTGCCAATATTTCATCAACGTCAACGTCTGCTGTGGGCCAACGTCACCTCCGATGGACCCAAAGACACCGGAATCGAGTCGCCTTTAGTGATGAACCCAGGTCTACCCTCAGATTCGCGGACGGCAGGCATAGAGTCTGGAGACCGCGTCGTGAACGGTATGCCCAATGTTTGTACAGGACGTCGACAGATTCGGGGGCGGAAGTTGAATGCTGTGGGGTGCTTTCTGTGGGAACCACCGTTCCCGACTTCTGGTCATCCTTGGAAACCTCACAGCTGCTGCTTTCCTCGACCAGGTGCTCACTCCGGAACTCATGGCCCTGGTCTACAGTCCCAGCATGATAATGCTCGGCCGCATACTGCGATGCTGACACGAAATTTCCTTCAAAACACTGGAATCAACGTCATGGCCTGGTCATCGAGGTCCCCTGGCCTTAATACTCTTCGCTCATTTTTCAGGTCATATATTATGTCATACAGGTTTCTAATATTATCGGTAATACATCCCCCGCGTATGAATCCGTTTGATTTCCATCAATATGATAGTGAAACATTTGTTTAGTCTGTTGTGATACGTGTACTTACTCTCTTGTAAAGGGTGTGTTGCTATTTTCAAAGTATTTTCTATCGTTATTAGCTTTTGGTAAGCAGGTAATACCAACGCTGTTTACAGTATCCAATTACATAAAGGCTTCTGAAATACACCTAAACATCCATTTGCCAATATCTTTCCAAAATTAACCTGTGAAAACTCTACCGCCAATCCATCAATTCCTGGTATTCAGTAGCCTCGTATAAGTAATGTCTCTAAGAATAAACCGTCACTAATTTTTAACACAAGATCAAAGTCATCAATATCTTCAGCATTGTTGTCGATTTGGTCATTATCTTCGTAGTCAATTTTTGTTTCTTTTAAGATCTTTAAAAAATTGGACGCATTACATTTCCAAAATCTTTTTATTCTTTCTTTTCTGAGGGTATTTGTGAGTGATAGGGTGATGGCGGAATGGTCAGATTGGTATCCTTGGGTGAAATTACACCCTCGAGTCATATTAAAGATGTTTTCTTATCCTAAGAAAAAATCAAGTCGAGCTTGTTGTATGGGGTTCTTCCGCAACCATGTACATATTGTTGTATTACCATTCATTTGCCGCCAAGCATCAAGTAGGGTATACTTTTAATTATTTAAGACATACTTCCGTGTTTTGGGGTTATTGATATTCCTACAGTTTCCCATGCCCAGGTTAGGATTAACTATAAGGTTCCAGTCTTCACATTACGTGAAGGAATCACCGGTGTCTATATCAGCAAACAGATTTTCATAAAAGTTTATATCATCATGGCTGGGACAGTATATATTAGCAATTGTTGTCCTAATATTCGTGAACTTTATCTCAATGAATTTCTAGTTATACTTTGATCTACTACTCTCCAGGAACTAGAGAGAGACCAGCGGTTAAACCGTTCATTCATCAGGTCAAAAACCTGACTCTCACTTTTCATCACAAGTCATAGTCTCGATAGCAGACTGATGGGCAATTTTCAATGACTATCTACACGAATAAAATCAGCCAGTATAGGTATATATTATACCTGCGTGTTGTGTTACGTGACAGCTAATTGTCTCAACATATTGATAGTGAATATAGTACGCCAGACAATATCAATATGCATTATATCTGTGCCTGTTGTGTAATGTGACAGTTAGTTGTGTTAACATACCGGTAGTGAATAACACGCCGGACAATATAAGTATATATTTTATCACTGCATGCTGTGATGTGTGGCAATTAATTGTCTTAATATATTGGTAATGAATAACGTTAGAGAATATCAGTACATCTCTGCATGTTGTGTTAGGTTAATTTGTTAACATGTTGGTAATGAATGCTTCGCCTGACAATATCAGCACATCACTGCATCTTGTTTTATGTGACAGTCGTTGTAAACATATTAGTAGTGTGTAGCACACCTGACAATATCAGTACATCACTGCATGTTGTGTTAGGTTAATTTGTTAACATGTTGGTATGAATGCTTCGCCTGACAATATCAGCACATCACTGCATCTTGTTTTATATGACAGTCGTTGTAAACATATTAGTAGTGTGTAGCACGCCTGACAATATCAGTACATCACGGTATGTTGTGCTACGTGACAGTTAGTTGTTTTAACATATTAGCAGTGAATAATACGTCAGAAGATATCGGTATATGTCTGTATGTTGTGTTACCTGAAAGACAAGTGACAAAAATATTTATATTCTGTAAACGTTGGATGTTACGACACGATGTCACACTGACTAGACTGTCCATAGGAAACAGCTCACACGGTTATAACATGTAAAGGACACATTGGTTTTATTCTATTCCCCCATGAAACATGACTCAATGTCGACGCTCTGCAATGTTCAGTGGTTCCTGAAAAATGAATGTGTACATTATCCCTGAAGTGTCAAACAGAAATTAACGCTATATAATAAACACGTTTTACTGCACCTTCTAATAGTATACAACTAAAAGCAAGTTAGAGAAAGCTGATATGTTTGCACTTAAAGCAAACAGGATCAGATCTTAGAGACGTGTGGTAGATTCATTATTTACTGTGTATACAGAAAGGGAAACTCGTGAAAAACAGCTTTTATAACGTGATTCAGTGCTGATAGCAACAGTGTCACGAGATTAATACCGAAAATCAAGGCTGCTGGGGAAACGGTCAGCAACGAGTGTGACCGTCCCCAGCAGTTGCACATACAACAGAACGACCTGATGGAGATCACTAATGTCGGTAGTGTGTTCTGTAGCATAGCCGGTCACTCCAGACTCAGCCACTGAGCAAGCTGATTCAGACCTTGAGGTGGAGGGACGTTGTCTCTGACAGGTCAAGTTGACAGATGCCCTGAGTGTTCAGTGGGTGAAGTATCAGGAGAAAAGGTTGACCATTCCATTGTTTTGTCCCACCAACTCCGAAGTCAGTGACTATATCTGCACCATCATGTCTATTATTGTCGTCTTGCTTAGTTTGGTTTTTGGAAACCAACAATCTGATCACTGATATACAATGTGGTTTCCGTAAAAATCGAAGCACAATTGACCACTTGGTTCGTTTGGAATCATTTGTTAAAACTTCTTTCATTGAAAAACACCATGCAGTATCAATCTTTTTTTATCTCGAAAAAGCATATGATACTTCTTGGAAGCATAGTATTTTAAAAGATTTAAATTCTTTTGGGCTGAGTGTTCGCTTGCCTCAGCTTATATCTATTTTTTTAAATGACAGACAGTTTCAAGTACGTGTGGGATCAACCCTCTCAGACTACTTTCGTCAAGATCAGGGTGTGTTCCACAAGGTAGTATTTTGTCTGTGACTTTATTTAGTATCAAAATCAATAGTCTTTCTAAGGTTTTAAGTGATTCAGTAGATGGGTCACTATTTCTGGATGATTTTAATGTTTCTTGTAGAGGTAGAAATATGTATACAATAGAGAGGCAATTACAAATTTGTCTCAATAAAATTGATAAATGTTCACTTGAAAACGGGTTTAACTTTACTATAACAAAAACAAATTGCTTGCATTTCTGCAGAACGTATAAACCGCATAAAGATCCAGAATTATTTTTAAATGGCAGCCCCATCAAAGTAGTAAAGGAGGCCAAGTTCTTGGGTCTTATTTTCGACTCACATCTAACTTTTCTACCCCACATTGAATCCTTTAAGACTAAATGCCTGAAGGCACTTGATCTGTTAAAATTTGTTTCCAATTCTAAGTGGGGAGGCAACCAAACTACCCTACTCCACTTATACAGATCTCTCATCTGTTCGAAACTTGATTACGGCTCCATCGTTTATGGTGGAGCCTGCAAAAGCAACCTCAAAATACTTGATTCTATCCACCAGCAAGGTCTAAGACTTTGTCTTAGATCATTTAGAACTTCTCCTATTGACAGTCTTTACGTCGAGGCCGATGAGCCATCTCTTACTCAACGACGTATAAAACTCTCCTTACAGTACATAACAAAACTATATTCTAATGAGGCCAGTCCTGTATTTAACTGTGTTTTTAATACTCTTTAAGAGGATCTATAAAATAAAAAGTCTTCTCTTGTTCCGCCTCTGGGACTTAGAGTGAAACCTTTTCTTTCTGCTGGCAGCATTGAGCTAGCCGATAAATCTCCTTCCCGTCTACTTTCGTCTCCTCCTTGGCAGTTAGTTAGACCCGAAGTTGACCTAACACTGACGAGGTTTAAAAAATCACAAACAAATGATTTACAGTATAAACAGGAATATAATCAATTAAAAAGTAGCCATAATACATACAAATCTTTATTTACAGATGGTCCAAAGATGGTGGTGCAGTTGCTTGTGCCACTGTCATTCGATCCAGATCAATATCTTTCAGATTACTGGATAATAGTTCTATTTTCACAGCGGAAGCAAACGCTATATTAACGGCTCTTAAATATATTGAAAGACATCCTAGGCATAAACAGTATATTATCCAACTCTCTTTCTTGCCTCCAGGCAATTAAAAACCTGTCATGTAAACATCCACTTTTAATAGAAATAGTTGAATTGTACAGTGATCTTGCTACTGGCCAATACGACATCGTCTTCTGTTGGCTACCAAGCCACGTAGGCATTTCTGGTAACACAATGGCTGATCTTCCTGCCAAGGCAGCACTCAACAATTCTGTGACACCACTTCTTATTCCATACTCTGGTTATAAAGCTACAATTAGATCGTATATCAGTGATCTGATGCAAAAGAAGTGGGACACGCAAGTGAATGTAAATAAAATACATGAAATAAAACCTTATGTTGGTTATACCTACTTGGGTTGTCAGTCAAGATTTGAGGAGGTAATTTTCCGGTAATTTTGTTGGCCATACGAGATATACTCATGAATGCCTTTTGAAAGGTGATGATCCTCCATTCTGCATCCCTTGTGATGAAAGGGATCAGCATTTTAATTCACGAACTACGAAGGACCTTTTCAGCAATACTAGTCCTCATTTAATTATTGCATTTTAAAGGAATTTGATTTGTTAACTGAATTGTACATAGATAAATATTTCATAATTGGAAGATTAAATTCGTAACTGAAATCGTTAGTGGCTGTACATTCAAAGGGGGTTGAAGTACCGTAAAATAATTGTCCTCCTGAGAGGGTATTTAAGTCCAAAAACATTTGAAGTAAGTTTCAGTTTTCCAGCTTTTTAACCGTACGATAAGTGTTCTTTTACTTTAGGGCTAGATTCGTCTAAATTGCTAACAGCTGAAGGGATGATTTAAATCCAACTAGGGTCCATGCAGGAAGCAAATGTACTGTAAGTCCCCATGGTCCTTAGTATGGTGATCTACCCTCAGTTGTTGGCAACCTATAGCTCATTTTTATATTGTACTGTCCTCTATAGATACATTGTTTTAGGTCTGATCACTAGTTTTACATTCTACTCTGTGATATTCCAATTAGTTTTGCTGTCCTTCGTTGACAGGGTTTTACAATGTATGTGCTATCAATTCATTGTATTTTTATGATTAATCGTTCTCGTCACGATATGGCTGGAATATTGCCGATGTGACGTTAAATGTTAACTCACTCACTCACTATTATTATCATCCCGGTCAACTACCTGGGGGGACTATTCGATGAAGAAAAGAAACCACCATTAACTACCATCCCTGTAGCGACCAGCGTTCGGATTCACTTTCATTGTGCAAAGGCTGGTTATGGGATGCAACGAGAAGCATCCCACACCATGACGCTTCTACCGCCAAAACGACCGTGGTCACGACTGAAGCGTTCCACGCACGGTCTGTTGACAACGCGCTCATAATTATGCTGAAGTGACCACTGTTGTCTTGTCCAACCCATGCTTGCCATGAAAGGTGACTATGCTTGTCGTAAGAGGAGACTAACGGGATCGGGTGGTCAGGCTCGCTGACTTGGTTGAAACATGTCATTGGTTCCCATTTGCGCAGATCGATGGTCATTTTGTTGATCACTGGATTGTCTGGTTCAGACTCGATTATTTACAGACCGTCGCCATATAGCTGGAATACTGCTGAGTGCGGCGTAAAACTAAACTCACTCACGTGCTCACTCAATTAGTCCACCAGCACATTGGCTTCTTCTTTGAAAGGCATTTTAGAAGTTGTATAGATGAAGGAAATCCAAGTTCTATGGATAGTCAACTTCTTTATTGCAATGGGGGAAACGAAGTTGACTATCCATAGAACTTGGTTTTCCTTCAGACAGACAGACAGACAGACAGACATTTTATTCAGTAATGTAGGCCACTGGCCCATAATACAATATCATGCAAAAATATATAATATATACATGCTAGTTGTAGAATAATGGTTGAAGTACATGGTCAGTTTGTTGATGTAGTGGATTTACTTCTTAGTTTTAATACAGTGGAGAGGAATGTAGTTAATGATTTAAGACATTTAATGTTGGTGCAGGTAAGTAAACGTACAAAGGTTTCAATTGTAGGAGGATGGGTCTGCTGGATTGTGAAACACTTATTTCTTATTTCTGAGTATTTGCTACAGATAAGGAGGACATGAAACTCATCTTCGACATAGTTCAAACCAGCAGAGTGACAGTAGAGGCAGAGACGTTGATCATATGGTGTATTTGTATGGCGACCGGTTTCCACTGCTAATCTAAAGTTGCTACAGCGAAACATAGCTAGAACTTTCCGTTGATATGGTAGGAGGTCTGAGGACAAGTAGTGTTCAACATGAAGTAAAGATTTAAATTGTGAATAGTATTTACATTTGGATGAAGACTCAAGTGCAGAATGCCAATATTGAAGGAAGCAGTCATAAAATCGTTGCTTAAAAATAGATATAAATGTTTTTATACAACTATATCCTGTGAGATCCATACAAATCCAAAACCATATTGAAAAAGTATTTGTCTTATGTGTGAAGCCCAGGTAGATTTATTGTTGTCATCAATGGCTTCTGTCTAATTAAATAACGTTCGCTAATTACCATAGTAAACCCAGTCATCTCATTTACAAGTGTTATCTTAGCTCATCATCAAGCCGTTGTAGCTCATTATACTGTCCTGCTAATTAACCAACACATGTGGATTTGATGGATTTATCCAGTTCCATGAGACCCGTGAAAGTCTCGGGTAAAATAGGCCTTCAGCAACCCGTGCTTGCCATAAAAGGCGACTATATGTGCTTGTTGTAAGAGGCGACTAACAGGATCGGGTGGGGTGGAGCAGTGACTTGGATGACATGTCATCGGTTCCCAAATGCGCAGATGGATGCTCATGCTGTTGATTGAGTCTGGACCGGACAATCCAGTGATCAACAACATAACCAACGATCTGCACAATTGGGAACCGATGACATGTTTCAACCAAGTCAACGAACTTAACCACCCGATCCCGTTAGTCGCCTATCCCGACAAGCATAGTCGCCTTTTATGGCAAGCGTGTGTTGCTGAAGGCCTATTCTACCCCGGGACCTCCACGGGTCCAGATATAAACAACTAATAAAGTGTAAACATCGACCAGGTATGGTTTACACATCAATATATTTAGCACACCTTACCTTTAGGTGGCGGACATAAATAAACCACATTTGCAGGCTGATGGAGCTTTCTTATTCTGCTGTCATGCTCTTTTATCTGAAGGTAGATAACTCACACCACTACATGTTACACAACACCAAATGTTTTCCCATCTGTAGTAACCTTATATTTTGAGGAAAATATTCAGGCTATCAACAACCAATCCATGTACATAGGGGTACAGTCTGTTCTTTGAACTACAATAAAAGACAAATTCTGTCAAACGTGTCCGGCTTTTTGCCAGCATAGGAAGCGGAACACATCAACCCTCCATTCCGCACCAAATGTCACCTACTTGAAAATATCGGTGCACATATGGGCATAAGTCGTGGTGATAAAAAATGAAGCACTGAATGCTTAAAATTGTGGTTAGTTTTATTTACTGGATGGATGTGCTTTTAACGCACATAAACATCTTACACTATTTCATCCAATCACAGCTGTCACAGGTCTCTGTCCATTTGAGTTGTTTACAAACGGTCCTCGCTTGGGGAGCATGTGATTCTGATTTAGTGCAGTAGAACCTAAAAATTACCAACAACCTGATAGTGAAAGGGAGGAAACTCAATTTGTAAAGTCACAGAAGCGTTAATAAAATCTGTAATGATCTGAACCTGTTAGCCTGTAACACTGCACTCATCATCTGACTTTCTGTGATGCTATGTTATCGTACCCTAGATATTGTTATCTCATTGTCTTCTCTTGTCTATAAACTAGTGTACCAAAACTGAAATAAGAATCTATACCGAAACGTCTCCATTGTCAAAAGAGACGTTCATCATCCATAAAGTCTTACGTAATGAAATGGGGTTTTATGTGAACATCACATGCACGACTGTTTAACGTTAACATTGCCATATACTGCATTGTCTGAACGACATTCTAGAGGTTGGTGAGTCAAAAAATGAAACATACAATTTTATGGATGATAACTTTTTGATTATTGCATAGACCGATTCGTACACCGTTATCAACCTAGAATTGACTACAACCAAATGATGAGAAGTATGATCATAATACATATTATTACGCTATAATACATTCTTATCGAAAACATATTTGAGTTTGGCACGTGAAACCATTTTGCTGATCACATTGCAGACTTACAAAGTCTCTAAGGTATTAATTGATAGTTTAAATGTTTTCTAAAATATATAAATTTTCCTCCAACAGACGGACTTTTACTGCCCGCTGATCTTGCCTTGCATCTCTAAAAGATAGAATCACTATGCATTCACTGGTTTTGCCTACAGAACAGCGTGGGCGCAAGGCTAGTCACGTGGGTGCTTCGGCAGAAAGCTAGTCACGTGGGTGAGAAAAAGTGTGTCACCATGCAGTTCCGTTTCATTTTCTTTGGCCTAATTTGTGACATATTGAGGCTGAATTTTGCAGTGTGTGTCACTTGGCTGACAAACCAAACAAAGCCTCCCAGTCGAATTTCTCAAATTCATTTTAACAGAATCTCGGCTGTGATACACTCATGGGCTGATTTTTTCTCTTCTGTCCACTGAACAATATGTCTGGTTCACAACTGATAAATCTCTGTCAACCAACTGCTCATTTCTCATTCATTTGCTTTCATATGAGACATTGTATTTTGCGTAAGTATGTTACGACACCATTGTCAGTATCCTCTCAACGCGGACGTAACCGAGACTTGCACGAAATAATATGTTTGTTATAAAGTGTCTTTAGTTAAGAAACACAGTTCGCTCTACAGCCATGTAGAGTGTAATAAGGCAACCTTTGGCCCTGAATTATTATATATTGAAAAGCAAAAGAAACGTCGCTGGTCATTATGTAGATATCCATTGGCTTGTTGTCGTTGATGTCTCGTTAATATAGCCGTTGCTGCTTTGTTCAGAAAACACTTTAACGATTGCCATGCAAACCTGCAATTTATGCCTGAATGCATGCATGATGCAGATGGATCTTGATTTCACTGTTTGTGTGCGCGAACTCAACGAAGTGAATGAAATATGAATACTACGACTTGCCGTTGAATAAACATGAGATGACGTTTTCGCTTGACCTTCAGTCCTTGTTTTGTCGTTCAGAAATCGATGACATTTTGCTGAGATGCCGGTTTAGTTTGCTTCCGGTACAGTGACATAAGGGAACGATTTCAGTTTATTTTGTCCACACCTGCATCAGGAACACCAAAGTGACTTAACCAAGTTGAGCCATTGATATAGTGCTAGCGCTGTGTTATAACCAACCACTGCGCTGCCGTCATCAGCACTGAGTGAGTGAGTGAGTTTACTTTCAGTCCGCTTTTACAATGCAAGCAACATCACGTCGGGGAACACCAGAAATGAAATTCACAAATTATGCCCATGTGAGGAAACGAACTCGGGTCGTAGGCCTGACAAGTTAGCGCTTTTACCACTAGGCTATCTCACCGCCCCATTTTATCAAAAGTCAAAGGGATTATCACAGACATCTTCACGTTATTCAGCGGACAATCACAATTTTAAAACTCAGTGTCTGAAATGATGTTTTCATAGATGTTGCTGTTTAAGTGACATTTTTTGTTCACAAATATTATTTCTTTTCCGTTTGTCAAAAAGGACTTGTCCACCATTACAAACGATGTGTGGCGTCCACCATTACAAACGATGTGTAGCAGTGTTTTATACGAGATGGTTTGTGCAGTATAGGTAAGTGATGAATGAACATCAGAACACTGCATGAGTGAATGAACGACTGAACGAATGAGTGAATGACCCGCCCATTCCTTCATTTAGTTTAGTTTAGTTTAGTTTAGTTTAGTTTAGTTTAGTTTAGTTTAGTTTAGTTTCTAGGCTATAACCAGACAATAACATTTGCCTACACTTACAAGTTACCTTCCCTTGAGCATCCAGGGTTACATAGCGAAATCGATTCCATGAAACTCAGTCTTGCTTAATTACCAGTATTTTGCTCTTTTATTTGACTTCATTTGTTGATATTTAATAACTTTTGGAAGGTAGGAGTAACGTGTAATTTGAAGACAGTGGGCTGGTTCTCAAGTAGGATTGTACGTACGTTTCCCCTAGGCACAACGCGACACGTGACGTCAATGGTTTCGTCTTAGTGCATCGACACGCCCGGACAAGATATCCGTAATTGAAGTATAGTCGCACATTCGTCAGGTAGGGGAGCTGGAAATCCCAAGTGGTGAAATGTATGTGCAAACATTATACACGTGTATGTTGGATTGCTTTTAACTTTTCGAGAATGTGCTTGTTTTGAAATTGATCGATAAAAAGGCGTATAAAATGTAACTTGTTATTTAGATCGAAATGGTTTTATTGCAAAGATCCGCCGTCGTTTCAGGTGTTTCTCCTAACACGCTACATGTGTTGTGTATACATATCATGAGCGCAATAATTCACACGCCGAATTTCAAAGAGTGATTTTCAGACTGTTACATTTGTTTACAAAATTTCTAAATGTGCGCTGAATCGCAAGTTGCAAACTCAGTCAAAACGAAGTGAAATATCTAACGAGATCTGAATGGGGTCGCACAACGTACACCAGTCTATATGTACAGGTCTATACGTTCCCTCACCAGTATCATGACACGGAACAGTACCTAATGATGGTTCCGTTCCACGTTTAAACATTTTCCCAAATTGCTCGGTGTTTTATCATGGCCCTATCTTTAATTTAGGATTTAGGATAATTTAGGATACAGGTACTGTTCTGCAGTTTGGTTGTTGTTTTATCAACACCTTTGATACATCTCAATACAAGAAAATGCTGTACCCAGATTCATATTAGTAGTACCAGTACCAGCAACTGATTCAGTGTGACTGAGCAGTAAGTCAGCAACATGAGCTATTAAACAACATCATACTGGCCTCCATTACTGGACCTGTGAAAATCCTGGTTGAAGTTGATCTTCAGTAACCCATGCTTGTCCCCAGAGGCTCGCTGACTTGGTTGACACGTCATTGTATCCCATTTGCATAGAAAGATGCTCATGCTGTTTGCTCCCTGGAATGCAGTTGAGTGCCACGTGAAACAACAACCAACTAACCAGTTGACCAACCTCCGTGCCATATTCATCAATGATGTACCGTTAACTGTTCAGTGACCCTAACATACTATGTATATATATGTATATATATCAGTGTTGGCTCAAGAAAGGGTTTAGGAGTGTTTTGACTCATCAAATTCAGTGAGGCCCCCATCTAGTTTACATCTGCCCATCTATTTAACATTGGAGGGGGTCCAGAAACATTATTTTCATCAATTTGGACCCACTCAAAATTTCACCCAAATCTAACACTGATGTATATTTCTCAGTGCCTCTTTGTAGTCACTTTAAGCATGAAAACTGTATGATTATAATCCACACCAAAACATCGTTGCAGTAAACACAAAATTGTTATCCATAAAGTCATAGTTCTATTATTGACTCACCAACTTCCAGAATGCTGATCAAACAATTAAAATCATATTGGGTATTTTTTTGTGGAAATTAAGAGGCAGGTAATTTTGTCATACAGACTATCAGCATGTTTATTGGGCCATCTGAAGCTTCCTCATTATAGTGTCAGGTTATTGGTAGGGAACGGGTAGTATCGTGTCAAGTGTTCATACATCTCATGGAATGCCTGGGTTTGATTCACCAGCTAGTTTCATTGTGTGAAATAAGTTTCAGGAGCTCCTGCTGTGATTATCCTTAGCTTTCAAAATTAATGTTGGTACTAACTACTTAGGTTCAAAGTTGACTGAAAACCACTCGAACCTACAGTTTTTGTTTTTGTAGGTCCTTAAGGCTGACACCTTTTTCCTCCTCAATATGTAACCGTATTATTTCTCAGAAGATATCATTCAGTAATTTCTTGTGTATATTTCTAAATTAATCTCTTAAACTCAGATTGTTAGTTGTCACATATTTTGTTTAGGGGTTGAACTGACACCATATTCAACTAAAGATGGCAGCAACATTTTGTGAGATAGACATCGAGGACCTTGTGTTCTATGAGCGATGTGGCGGTGGTACATTTGGCAGCGTGTACCGGGCGCTGTGGAAGTCGCAGAACATGATTGTGGCTGTCAAGAGACTCCTCATGCTCGAGAAGGAGGTAGGTCTCAAACTTGTTACTACAGAACATATTATTCCTTCTGGCAAACAAGGATCAGATGAGCACCGACCTGACAAAATTTTCTTTCAGTAACTGTTATAGATAGGATAACCAAATGTGGTTATGTTTATGGGGCATTAATTTCATGGTGAAGTTTAAAACCCGATACAAACAGAATACTTTGGCTGGAATACAGATGACCATGTCTTCTGGTTTCATCTTAACAGAGACACGTGAAAGTCCAGGGTAGAGTGGGCCTTCAGCAACCCATGCTTGCCATAAAAGGCGACTATGCTTGTTGTAAGAGGCGACTAATGGGATTGGTCAGGCTCAGTGACTTGGTTGACACATGTCATCGGTTTCTAATGGTGCAGATCAATGCTCATGTTGTTGATAACTGGATTGTCTGGTCCAGACTCGATTATTTGCAGACCGCTGCCATATAGCTGGAATATTGCTGAATGAGGCGTAAAGCTCAATTAACTCGCTCACTCATATTAACAGAACCATACTTGTTTCAGGCCCAGGTTCTGAGTGTTGTAAGTCATCGGAACATCATCCAGTTTTACGGCGCTGTCACTACAGACCCCAATGTGTGCCTTGTTACTGGTGAGTTACCATATTTACCTGCAGTGCTAGTCAAGATGAGTCCTTTGTGCTAACCGATCGTGGGCCAGTTAAGTATTGCTGAAGATGCTGGGGTTATTGAGGTGACATTTGTAGATGAGAATTGCAAAACTGGTGAAACGGTGTTGTTTGTTGATTTGGTATTCTTTATGATGAGAAGTTTAGTTTTGCTGAAAATGAGGGTAGTGATATTTCCAAATCAAAAATGCTTGAAAATGTTTGTATGTAACTTGTTGAAGATGTTGGGGATACTGAAAAATACAGAATATTAAATTTTTCATCATTGAAATGAAAATAGCCAAAGGCAGTTTTCCCTGAAATTCCTGTACTGAATAACCCTGATAACCCTCTGTGTTTGTTCTCAAAAGTGTTGACCATAAGAAGAGATTGTTAGTGTTTGAGCAAGTGCTTTTTTATGCCAGTTCATCTGTGATATTTTGTATCTTCTCAGAATACGCACCCAATGGTTCCCTCTATGCCTACCTCACTAACCCGGAAAATCAGCTGGATTTTCAACAGATTCTCACCTGGGCCAAGGAAATTGCCACAGGTAAGTTACAGATTTCAATGGAGACATCAAAATGGGTGGTCTGTCATCACCTCCCATGTAAACATTGAGTTGGGTGGGTCTCTCATCACCTCCTAAGTAAACATTGAGGTGGTGGTGTCTCTCATCACCTCCCATGTAAACATTGAGTTGGGTGAGTCTGTCATCACTTCTGGTGTAACCATAGAGTTGGGTGGGTCTCTCATCACCTCCTGTGTAATCATTGAGGTGGTACTGTCTCCCATCATCTCCCATGTTGACATCGAAGTGGGTTGGTCTCCCATCATCTCCTGTGTAAACACTGTGGTGGGTGGATCTCTCATCACCTCTCATATAAACATTGTCTCACTGAGTCTCTCACCACCTCCCGTTTAAACATTGAGGTGGTGGTGTCTTCCATCATTTCCCATGTAAAACACTGAGGTGGTGGGGGGTGTCTCATCACCTCCTATGTAGACATTGAGGTGGGTGAGTCTCTCATCACACCCCATGTAAACATCGAAGTGGGTGTGTCTCTCATCACTTCTCATATAAATATTGTCTCACGGAGTCACTACCTCCCATGTAAACATTGAGGTGGGCGGATCTCTTAACACCTCCCATGTAAACACTGAGGTGGGTAATTCTCTCATCAAGTGATATTGTTCAAACTTTGATTATTTTGATGTTTTTTAAATGATGAAAAATGTGAAAGTCTTAGACTCAGATTGGGAGTTTTTCCATCATTTGCTGTGGACAAGAAGCTGAATATTGGCAAATGAACAGCTGAAAATACATCCATGCATCACACATGCCAACCGCTCCGATTTTGGAACACTTTCAAGAACAAAATCCGCTCTCCAATTCGTCTTTTTTAAAATCAGGTTTTTAATGTATATAATGTGTATTTAATGTGTATCATAATTTTATGGTATGTTATTTCATAAGTCACAGGTGATTTATTTGAGCCAACACTGGTAAATGCATTCAGAAGCATAGCATGTGGTCTTCTTGATCTCGATAGTGTATATTGCATGTTATTGATGATGGATAGGGAAACGAATAGACATCAATAGCCCACATGTCATAGCCTGGGCTCACCCCCAACTTGCACCTTCAGTGCTCTGGTCTGGCTTTCAGGCCTGGCATCACACCACTTCCATGAAGTTCAGGCTTGGCATCTCTGCTGTATGAGCAAGTCGACCAGCAAAGATAGGAATTGTTCCAATAGTAAATACACCATTCTTCCAGCACATGTCAACCATGTACAGTAGCTTTCTTGTGAAAACAGCTTATTTGCCTAAACTTTGCAGTGATATATTTAGACCTGCAATAACTTTCCACCCTATGTGTGTTGCAAATGGCAGTACAAATTTTTAGTTGAATTTGGCAATACCTCAAAGTATTACAAAATAGAAAAAAAAGTATGAGGCTCATGTAAAGAAATGTAAGTTTCTTCAACAGTATGCAACAGTTTCCACTCTGTCTTGAATCCTAGATAAATCTTGCTTTACTGCTCTCTAAGTGTCTGCGTACTATATGACCACATGTTAAAGGCACTATTTCATACCACACTTTTCTAAAAATTATGATGCATTTCTTTGAATAATGCTAACTATCGCCCCTCAGGGTAGCTACCATGCATGTTATTTTTAAAAATTAGTAGTTTTTCTTATCCTGACTCATGCTTAATTGCTTATCTCCTCTTCCCTGGCGAAGGTAGTAGAATACTTGAAATCCCTTGAAGTTCCCTTCTAAAGGAAGCGTACGTAAAATACACTCACCCACTAGTAGCCTCCCTTTACTGCGCAAATGGTCAGCAGACTGACCATGCTTGTCACTCTCTCCCTATCACCTGAAGAGGGCGCCTGGAGGCACCTGGGGTTTTTCAATTATTTTGGTCCTTTAACTAAATTTACGTTGTATGCGTTATTTGGCTTATGTATATGCATCATAATTTGTCAAATTTGTGATTATTGCGTGTTTATTTAGCAGGTATTTCATCAACTGAGACTAAGTATAAAATATCAATTTTATTCAGAAAAGTACATATTTAGAGAACAATATCGAATTAGAAATGAATTAGAATGAATTATTGAATTAGTGCAGCATTGCATTAAGTAGACTCTCACGCTTTCGACCTGCCAGACATTATTTCATGTGAACGCCATAGAGTTATGCACCTTGAAGCACTCTTTACGAATATTCTGTACCTCCATTAGACACAGAAGTCTGTCACTGACAAAATGATGCTAATGTCTGGCGCAAAAACATACACACAGCTTGTGATTGAAACTAGTACAGCTAATGACAACAACACTTTTCAATTACTGAGCCATGTTTTACATATAACAAGTGCTTTCAGTTTAGAAGTTGATTGCCTCAAGGTTTCAGACAAGTCATAAGGGATAATAAGTCTTTTGTTGCATCAATAGGAAGCTTAACTGAGTGCATATGCCCCAATATATATTATGTAGGCCACAATATTGTCAAAAAAGTGTGAAATTGTGCCTTTATCTGAAGTATTGTACATTATTATGCTAGTATTAGTATTTGTATAGGGCAGATATCCAGTTCAACTGCTCAACTGTTGCCGGTTGTCTGCCTTCATCATGCTGTGTTATTTCAGGGATGCACTATTTACATTGTGAAGCTCCAGTCAAGGTGATTCATCGAGACCTCAAGTCCAAGAATGGTATGTCAGTTCCTTACTTACCAGATCACATTCAGCCAATGTAATTTCCACTATAAATCCTAACAGCCAGGATGGTGTATTCATGGCACCAGCCATGGAACCAGTAATTAAAGACCACCACTTGTCAGACTTAATTATTGTGAAATCTAGTGGTTGAGAGGGTTAGACTGCTCACCTAAGTTCCTTATTGTGAAAGTGTGGGCTCAAATCTGAGATTGGACTCAACTATGATAAAGTGTTAAGTAACAGAATAACAAGAAAGTCTAAGAACAGATATCCAGGGATTGCTGGCTCAAGTTCCTTACTGTGAAAGTGTGGGTTCCAATCTGAGATGGACACAACTATTAATAAAGTATTAAGTAATAGAATCTATACAATAACAAGAAAGTCTACAAACAAATATCATATGATAACATGTATTGCTGAAGGATGCTCCTTACTCAGAAGTGTGTATTCAAAGCTGTGGTGGGACTCAACCATAAATAGAGGATACTAAATGGCCCATTTGTGTAATACCATTTTTATGATTTGGTATCAAACAAGCGAAAAGCGAGTTTGATACGAAATCTTTAGCAAGTTTAATAAAAATGGTATTTCATGGAAGCAAGTTTAGTATTCTGTTTATTACTCGCCAACATGAATTGACAGAAACTGCGGCAAAATTGCCTACAGTGTGAGGACTCTCAGCTTTCCGCGAGTCATGCAAGGTCTGGTAAAAATGCGACAGCAACATTAGCATTGTGACGTCACAAGTTTGGACCATTTTGACGTCATACGCCAAGCGGAATTACACTAGTGTAATATTGCCGTAAGAATATTACACAGCAGTATCTTCAACTTTAATAATAAAGTATATCTGTAGGTTATTGAGAAAGTCTAAGAACATATATCACATATGTTAAAGTTTACTAAGTGTTTTATGTACATACTGATGGAATAGGTTCTTTTGTAGAGGTTGGTATTCAGAAATAGGACAAAATGTTGTGGATGACAACTTCTTCTTTATTGTTTACCCAACTTTTCTGGACTATTCCTTGCCCTTTTGTGAGATGGATACTAACTGGCAGTTATACAGGATATATATACAAGTAATGTACATGAAGCCACGGTGATGATTTTAAGCATGTATATACAATAAACAGCAGATTATAAGATATAAGAGAATGAAATATATGGAAGACGATACGGTGTTATTACAGCGGATTAAGTGGGTAGGCGATAGGAGCCAGTGGATGTACAATAGGGCGACTGATAGTTTACAGTATACAAAGGTTGAGATAAGATAATCAAGGCGGGGATGAAGTTGTTACTGTGATAAGTGATTGTTGAAGCCTTAAGGAAGTCAGATGAAGGAGAACTAGGGGTAAAAGCCCCCATCTGGGAGAAAGTAACAATATCAAAGGAATAGTCTAAACATCAGACCATATCTGTGAGTTTATTGCAGAATTTAAGCTCTGCAACTAAAAATATTGTTTAACAAACTATTATTAAAACATGGACACATTTCACTTTTAATTAAGAGGGATGAGTGCAAAGAAAAGGACTGCCAGATGTGCGAGGAAGGATAGAGACTGTGCAGTATAAGTTAATGAATCAACAGCATTGTCGGTTCGTGCTTCTCGAACCCCTGGCTTCCCTTTCCCTGCACTCCACCCTCTTAACAGATTTATATGTGGTACTTGTTTGTCCCTTCCTAGCTGTCGGCATTATTGTATACAAGGACTGGTTGGCAGAGTCAGTATAAAGTGTCTGAGTTGGGCATTCATGCTTAGACCTATGAGGGTCCCGGGATAGAATAGGCCTTCAGCAACCCATGCTTGCCGTAACAGGTGACTATGCTTGTCGTAAGAGGTGACTAATGGGATCGGGTGGTCAGGCTCGCTGAGTCGGGTGGCACATGTCATTGGTTCCCAATTGCACAGATCGATGCTCATGTTGTTGATCACTGGATTGTCTGGTCCAGACTTGATTATTTACAGACTGCCACCATATAGCTGGAATATTGCTGAGTGTGGCGTAAAACTACACTCACTCACTCACTCACTCACTCACTCTATTCATGCAGCATGGTATCTCATTAAGCTAGCACTATAAAACCAGTTTAAGTATGGGTTAGTACAGCCACACATACACATGCATGCATGTTGTCATATGAGCGAAATATTAGTGAAGTTTTACATTAAACCCCAATTCACCTGTGCTAAACGAATATTATCGTTCCCCTTTCAGTTGTCATATCAGAGGACTGGTCTTGTAAGGTAAGTTTATATGATATATATTCAAGAAAATGATATTAATCATGTGGTGGCTATGGTTGCCTCTTAACTTTAACCTTACCAAACAACCGTCTTCTGCTGCTTCTTACCTTCAACCTTACCAAACAACCGCCAGCTGCTGCCTCTGGAGTCACGTCTGTCTTTCGTGGATTAGTCTCAACGGCCATGAGAGTGCCTTACCGCACCTGAACCCTTTGTAGAATCAGGGTTAGAGACTGTACGCAGACACTTAACCGCTGGTTGTCCTGGGCATCTGAGTGAATCAGGGGACAGATATAGTGGCTGAAATGATTTTGTATCATTACAGAACCATACCCTTAACCATAACCTACATTTGTGTATGACCTTGATTCAGGGATCACGGTAATTATCATACTATCTTGAAAATTATATCTCATATGTCTCCACAAAACACACCTTTGGATGCGCAAACAGTGTACAACATTCCAAATCTATGCATTACAGGGAAGTCCCCCAGTTATAATGTGTCCACCAGAGAGACAAATAGCCCAAGATCACTAAAGCAAGTAATACCAATTTTTTTTTCACCAAATGTCAAGTAAATAGATACTGTTAACACCAACCTTCTCACATATCAGTGTTGTATTTCCTTGTGTCAATACTTCATGCAATGGGCTGTCGTACATAGCATTTTTTGCAACCAACTAAATCCATAAAACAAGGTGACATCACATTTATGTGCACACGAATGGGCAGTGATTGCAAATGACTTTGGTAAACAAGTGTTTCATTCATGAGTGGAATATTAGGCAATTGCAATTTGCTAAATCAGAGAATGAAGTAATCAGTGAATATATAAAATGAAATCATGCATTTAAATTATGATTTTTGCCACACTTTTCTTGTATCCATGAATCAAAGTTACACAAGAGTTATTTTCCTTGTTGAGACAGTGAGAGACTAGCATGACTCTTGAGCTTTATAAATGAATCAGGTGTTCTCTAATTCCACTGAGTAGTACATATTTAGAGGTGTGATTCACTACCATGATGACACTAGCATCATTTTGAAAACCATTTGGGGGCTTAAGTATTTAACACAAAATATGCAAGTATTGTTTTCATTGGAACATATGTTTCTGTTTTTCAGCTGTGTGATTTCGGTGCTTCCAAGTTCATTGGCAGTACCACTAGGATGTCTCTGGCGGGGACATTTCCATGGATGGCGCCAGAGGTGGGTTATTCTCAAACAAGGGAGATGTTATAACTGATAAGATTTAGATGATCAGGAGATATTTGTTACATGCCGTTATAATTTGATACATAGGTTCAAAAATCTCATCACCCGATGCCCGGTACATGTCAGCTTTCATTTTGGGAAATCAAATAATCATATCTTTCTTGTCTGTGGACTACTAGATAATTTTCACTTATGGTTTCAAATTGCAAATAAACTTGGATTTCATTTCACATCTGTTGAAAATGTGGCCATTAAATTTCACAATGATAATATAGTCTTTCTTTGCTGTTTATCACTTTTCGATAAATAGTCCACTAAACATTAACATCAAATACCATACTGATGTATTCTTTCATAATTTCATCTTCATGATTGTCTCATTAAATCAGGGCAAGTGGAAAATTAGTCAGGGTCCAGATTTTCAAAGCTGTGTTAGCGCTAAGACAGTCGTATGTACCATACATTAACATTAACTTACGACTATCTTAGCGCTAAGAGAGCTTGAAAAATCTAGACCCAGGACAAGTTACTTTCTTAAAGTCACTTACCCTGTGGCAAGGGGCTATTAAGCAAAATTTGAACTCCTGTTGATATATACATAATGTGTAGGTGATGTACAAAATCTTGTCTATCATCAGAAGTTATTTTCGCAAAACCATTGGTGTTGTTTACTTTTTCATGCTGTCAGTCACTGAGTTGTCTGGTCCACACTTCATTGTTTAGATGCTGCCAGATAACCCATAAGGTGTTCATTTTTTTCTCTAGGTGATTCAAAGTCAGCCTGTGTCGGAATCCTGTGATACTTGGTCCTACGGTGTGGTAAGTCTTGTAGTGTTGGGAATTGATTAGAATCTCATGATTGATGATTGGTTCATTGCAGCTGATCAGTCATCAAAAATAATTGATTCGTGTCCTGTATCACATTTTACTGTTATGTTTGTTCATGCGATATGTTTTTGTTTTTTCAAATTGCACAAAATGCACTTGCAAATTTCACACCTTTAATGTGTTACTAGTATGTTTGGAGCATAAGATTCCTGGAGTCTTGAGGATAAATTCTGTCATGACTTGGAAAGAGCTAGTAGTGCTTTTGAAATGTTAATTTAATGACACAGACAAAACCAACCTTGTGAAAAATATTGTTGATGCAAACAAGTGTTCACAAAATGTTTGTGTTTGATTATGAGAAAACACAATCGATTGCTTGGTCACTTAGTCACTGCAACCAATCTTCGATTATTTCAGTTATTCGGCCCACCACTGAAGACCTGCTGTTCATAATGCTTGCCCTGGTTATTAAAAAAATATAAACATTATGCAGGTGATAAATAAGGCAAGCAGTGGTGGACAGAATATACACAAATCTTCAACAAGTTGAGTACAATGGGAAGTTGACTGGTTTTATGACATGGATGGTCAAAGTCTGGTTTCTTCTGTTTCACATTCTGTCATCACCAAATCTGACATTAAACAGTGTAATAAAGAAACAAAATATCACCCCAAAAGTAAAATATCTCACCCTGCTGAAAGTATCTCACTTTGCTAAACTGCCTCACCCTTCTGGAAGGATCTCCACTTTCTGAAAGTATCTTACCCTTCTGAAAGATTCTCATCTTTCTTCAGCTTTCTAAAAGTATCACTCCTCAGTAGATATATCTCATCTCAGTGAATTATCTCACCTTGCTGAATTATCTCACCTCGCTTAAGTGCCTCACCCTACGCAAAGTATCTCACATTGCTGAAGTATCTCACCCTACTGAATTTTCTCACCTTGCTGATGTTTTCCACCCTAACAAATTATCTCACCTTGCTGAAGTGCCTCTTCCCACGGAAAGTATCTCACATTGCTGAAGTATCTCACCCTACTGAATTTTCTCACCTTGCTGATGTTTTCCACCGTAACAAATTATCTCACCTTGCTGAAGTGCCTCACCCCATGGAAAATATCTCACATTGCTGAAGAATCTCACCCTACGGAATTATCTCGCCTTGCTGAAGTCTCTCACCCTACTGAATGCATCACCTTACTGAAGAGTCTAACCCTATTTAATTATCTCACCATGCTGAAATCTCTCATCCTACTGATTTATTTCATCTTATTGAAGTCTCTCACCTTGCTGAAGTATCTCACCCTACTCAAGTGTCTCACCCTAATGAAAGTATCCTACCTTACTGAAGTGTCTCACCCTACTTAATTATCTGACCCATGAAGATCCGGGGTGGTATATGTCTTCAGGAATGCAAGCTTTGCCATAAAAGGCAACTATGCTTGTCGTAAGTAGCAGTAAATGGGATTGGGTGGTCAAGCTCTCTGACTTGGTTAGCACATGTCATCTGTTCCCAATTGCGCACGCAGATTGATGCTCATGTTGTTGATCACTTGATTGTCTGGTCCAGACTCGAACATTTACAGATCGCCGCCATATAGCTGGAATATTGCTGAGTATGGCGTAAAACTAAACTCACTCATTGTTTACTTAATTATCTCACCATATTGAAGTGTCTCACCCTACTGGATTATCTCACCATACTGAAAAATCTCACCCTACTGGATTATCTCACCATACTGAAGTGTCTCACCCTACTGGATTATCTCACCATACTGAAAGAAGGTTGGATCATACACTTCACTCTCATAGCCTGGAATGGTGTCACTTGTTGCTAATATTTTTATCCACTGCAACACATTTTGCAGGGGGAGGGTTACTGTGTACTCCATCCATCTGTGCAAATTGATCTTTTCTGGGGCACATTTCCTGTGTCCTTCGCCATTATATTTGCTGCAATATTGCTAAAAGTGGTGTAAAACCACACTCACTCACTCACTTTTCTGCAGCAGAACTCTTAAACCATTCAATGGTTCTTCACCAAAAGTGTCACATAGATAAGTCTGTTTGTGAACTGTTGCATTTTAGTACTTTTATATTGAATAATGAAATATTTTTTCACATTTCCATGGCAACAAGTTTGAAGCACTCGGGCTGTCTATTGACACAGACATGCTGGTATATGAAGAGTTTACATGTGTAAAGTTTCAGTGTGAAGAACAATGTAACATTTGATATAGTCATAAGTAGCTGACATATTCATGAAGAGTATTCTACCATTGCTAGGGATATTGATGACTTTGTGTTCATTTTTTCATTCTTGCTATTTGTTTGTTGTTTCTATAGGTGCTATGGGAGCTGTTGACTCATGAAGTGCCATTTAAAGGAATCGAAGGTTTCCAGGTGGCCTGGCTGGTGGTAGAGAAAGGGGAGGTAACTAGACAGCAGTTGGATCACAAATGTAAACATGTAGCTATACTCATGGAAACAAGTAAGGGAACACATGAAAGTGTAAGTGTTACTTTTTTCTTTTCCAGGTTTTTTCACAAGGTATGCATTGCACTGTGGGTGAAACTGTGGAAATACATATAGTAACATTTATACTTTCATGTGTTCCCTTACTTGTTTACATGGGTATACTATGCATGCTTTGTTGACTGTACCTATTTCTTTTTAACCTTCATTTTAACTGCATGTTGGTGAAAATTAGCCCTCCAATCAAATTACTGTCAATAAATGAGATAATTCATTGCACAGCCAGAGATGGGAAGGTTGAAAGAGGTGATGACAAATTCTACGAAGGCTTGTATTTGATACAAAGGGCATGAATTGAATTTTTCTTCTGAACCCCACTGGACACAGGAATTTTCAAAATCAACTTTACCAACTAATAATTTTCTGGACCATAAATAAACATTTGATTTCTTCAGCAAATAATCTTTATCAATGATATGCAACAGAACAGCTAACAGTTGTTAGTTGGTTCAATTGCACTTTTATTTCAACAAAATATCTATCAAGACATTTCAGTAGTTTGGCACTATTGTACCACAATTAAGTTTAATGTGGATATTTACTTGACCAACCAGAGAATTCCTCTTGACCCAGGCATCAGGCAATGATATTTTTCAATGCCATTCCTTGAATCATCAGCTGGACAGGCAGTGAGGTAGCCCAGTGGTGCAAGCAATTGGTGGTTGCCTTCAAGACCTGGTTTCGATTCCCCACATGGGTACAATGTGCAAAACCTATTTCTGATGCCCTCCACAGAGATATTGCTGGAATATTGCTAAAAGACGTGTAAAACCATACTCACTCACTCACTCAGTAGCTGGACAGTATCTAATATAGGACAAAATGTTATGGATGTCAACTTGTTTATTGTTTACACATTTCTGGGCTGTCCCTTGCCCCTTCTTCAGGTGGATGCTAACTAACAGTTAAACAGGGTATATATATTAGTAATGCACATAAAGCCATAGTGATGATTTTATGCATTTATATACAATAAAAACAGCAGATGAGAGAGAGTGAAAACAGCCGTTATGGTGTTCTTACAGTAGATAATTGACAGAAGCTAATGAGTCTGATTGGTACACACTGGTGGCTGATAGTGAACTAAGATACTAAGGGTGGGGATGAAGCTGTTATAGTGGATTAAAACAGTATCTATTTCTGACTGTGTTGTCCTTTCAGAGACTGCTGGTGCCGAGTACTTGTCCATCGTGTTTCGGTCAGCTGATGAAAGACTGCTGGGAACTTGATCCGAAGAAGAGGCCAACATTTAAACAGATTCTTGCCCGTCTTGATGCTATGTTGCAGGATGGTAAGGACATCATGAGTTTAGTAACCCAACCCTCTAAATAGTGGACTACTTCCACCCTAGGTGGCAGGGTCTGATTGTTGTGGAGGGTTCCCAGCTTTACCTGGTTTCTTGTCCATGCATGTGATGTTTGTGTGTGGTTAAACGAGGATGGTAAATATCAGTGTCCCAACTATCAGCCATAGCCCACATTTTGTTGCAGTGTTATTGTGATACATTGAGTCCCCTGATACCTGGATCCCAAATATCTGGAAACCTTGCCTTCAGGTCAGTTCTCATAGACAACCAAGTGTGTCTGTAACGGATATGCGGTTTCTGTTTCTGGGGAGTAAATTTTACAGAGCAACTGGCTAAATCAACACAAAGTTGACTCGATTATCTGCATGTAGCTGTGATCCTCCACTGACTGTGTGAAGTGAAGTGCGAGTGTCCCACGTGTTGTGTCCTGAGACAAGGTCTGCTAATCTCCATTAATGACCAATAATGACACAGAGTGAATTGTAAGTGGCAAAATGACTGCGCAGTTTTGGCAGTGGTTTTAAACCATGCATGTATACTTGCTACTGCTTCAACCCTAGAGCTTTGATTTCAGAAATCCTACTATGCGAATATTCATTTATCTGGACGATTTACGCAAGGACAAATATGTCCAGACTTCCCGGGTCCCACTGAACACACATGTGTATTGCGAAGACCTGATCAAACTATAGACTCTGTCAAAGGACTCTGCGTCATCTTGTGGTCGCGAATAACCTCCCCACCCCCATCGTTATTTGCTTCATCAGCAGTTTTATTTCTTGTTCTTAGGCCTTAGCTGGCCTCTCCCAATTATGCACCAGTTATGTTTCTATTATGTTGTTCTTAATGTTATTCTACTATTTGTCAAAACATACTATGTACATACACTTTTCTCATCATTTGGTTGTAGCAGGGATTGAGAATATTAGAATGAAAATGGCAGGTTAATATTTTGAAATTTACTTTTGATACAAGGTCACTGTCAGTTTCTAATTTCAGAAAATGGCTATTAATCCTGTAAATGGCCCATTGCCAAAGTTCTTTGTCCCAATCACAATTGTAGTCAGCATTGGCTTGTAAATAGTAAATAGCATAAGAATCTACATCAAAATGTCACTCTATGCAATAAACAAGAAGTTGTCATCCATAAAGTTGTGTGTTTCAGCAATATTCTGGTAATAACATGCAGCCCTAATGTGTCAAGATTTATATAATGACATTGTTTATCTTTTTATTCTTTTAGAAACTTTACCGAATCAAACAAACTCTTTCCTAGAACACAAGGAAATATGGAGGTAAGTACAAGCAGCTGTTTGTGAATGAGTGGAATCTGATCAGATTTTCTTGGACAGATTCCTTGAACTGCCAGGGTTGTTACCACTGTCATAAGTGTGTGAATGCATTTCAGTTGTTTAGTCTTCCACTAGTTTTTGGTGTCCATATTATGTGTGTGTACCAGCAGCCCTTGTCACATGTCTGTACCAGGCCTGTCACATGTCTGTACCATCCCTTGTCACATGTTTGTACTGGCCCTTGTCACATGTCTGTACTGGCCCTTGTCACATGTCTGTACTGGCCCTTGTCACATATCTGTACCAGCCCTTGTACAGACCCTTGTCACATGTCTGTACTGCCCTTTGTCACGTCTCTACCAGCCCTGTCACATGTCTGCACCACCACTTGTCTCATGTTTGTACCAGCCCAAGTTATGTATCTGCTGTTGTAGGAAGGAGATACAGACAACCCTGGAGCGTCTGAAGCGAGCTGAGATTGAGCTGGGAGTAAAGGAGCGTGAGCTGAAGGAACGGGAGCTGAAGATCAAGGAACGAGAGAAGAACCTGGAACAGCAGTTTAAAGTTGTCGTAAGCAGACTCCACAGTAGTCAGTCTAACCTCACAGGATTCACACAGTGTTATACAGTGGAAGTTGTCTAAACCAGCACTCATCAGGATCGAAGAAATAATCCAGTTTAGATAACATGCAGGATTGTAGAGCTGATGATAAATGTACAAGTCATGAATGGGACTGAGATTTCATGCTGGTGCTGACGACTTGCTGGATTGGATAGATGCCAGTTTTAACAGTTTCCACTGTATACTGCTGGCCCAATCAAGGCCTTTAAGTCCTAGGGAGGTGGGGTAGCCTAGTGGTTAAAGCAATCCCTCATCACACCGAAGACCCAAGTTCGATTCCCCATAAAGGAAAATGTGTGATGCCCATTTCTGGTGTCCCCCACCATGATATTGCTGGAATATTGCTGCAAGCATCGCAAAACTGAACTCACTTACTCACTTTTGAGGTATTGCCACAAATTTCTTCTAGTATCAATAAGAAGAAAGAAAGCTAAAAGTGGCCTAAAAACTAAACTTTGTGTCGCTTCAAGTTTCTGGAATCCCATGCTTTTCGCCAGTACCTAGAATATGTCCCCAGTATCGTTATTGCTTTTCCCCTTGACAGCAGTGGAGTAGGCTTGTGGTTAAGGATTTTGCTTGTCACACCGAAGACTCGTTTACAAGACCCCACATGGGCTCTTTGTGTGAAGCCCATTTCCAGTGTCCCCTGATATTGCTGGCAGATTGCTGAAAACTGTGTGAAACTAAACAGACTCACTCAATCGTCTACATGTTTCTTGGGAGGACACAGTCACACGCACTCAAGAAGATGCATACAGAAACACAGTCACACACATTTGCACACAGACACACACACCAATGTCTTCAGTGACTTCTGTGTCATTGTACCCATATCATTGATACATACTCAGACATCCAGTGATTTGTCAGACCCATGTCTTTATCCTGCCACAGTGATCTGTAATATTTATGACTGACTGTAGTTGTCTTTGTATATTGTTCTAGATTGAATCAGTAACCTATGTATGTGTATTTCAGCAACTGGACACACACGATGTAAACACGTGGCGTGAAGTAGACGTGGTAAGTTTCTCACATGTTTACTCCTTACACTCCATCCTTTGTCCACTCCTGGGGGTGGGGCAGGTTACTGGTTATAGCGTTCACTCGCAATGCTGAGGACTCGATTCCCAACATAGGTACAATGTATCAAGCCTGTTTTCTGGTGTCCCCTATTGTGATATTGCTTGAATACATGCTAAAAGTGGCTTAAAATCAAACTTGCTTACTTTTTCAATGCACCCCATTTAACCTAGGAGGGGCATACTCCCCTGGGAGCTGAGAATAAATAAGCATTCATTGATCATTTTTGTTGTTCTCTTGATCCTTCTGACAAACATTGATGGTAGGAGAGAGCATAGCTTCGTGTTATACTGATGCATGCGGATTTGTATACAAAATCTGGGAAGTATGAAAAGCATGAATGATTGTTTCTGAAAATATGGGGGCATTGTGGACGAGCTGGCTAAGGCGCCAGGCTAGCGATCCATTGAGGTTGAGGTGTCAGGATCCAGCCCACCTGTGACCGGGTGTAAAAACCTTGGAGTCAACTTTGTGTGCAGACTCTTTCAGTGTTGTCACAACCCCTAGTGTACAGCACACAACCCTGTGCACTTAAAAGAACCCACGAATCCGTTGGTATATGACCAGATGACCACATGAACACATGACAACACCCAGTTGCTGGTACAGCAACGTGCAGTGAACTTAGACAAAGTACTGTGATTATGTGTCCCAGTCCACCCAGCTGTGAATGGGTACCTCGTTAGGATGAGAGAGCGCCTAAGTAAACTCGGTGCACCAAGTGGCAGCAAGAGTTGTGTGATCCCCAGGGAGTTGAGATTGAAATACGATGTCCTGTTGAGATTGACATCCAGTGATCGAGGGGAAAATACCAGCGCCTTGAGCATGCACTAGTGCGTGGATATGTGCGCTATATAAATATCCTATATCTATATCTCGCTATCTATGATCCTTTATGAGTTTATTGTGTAAAATATGATCACTTCACACTCCGTCTGGTTGTGTTAATCCTTTACGCAACAGCAGTGGTTTGACTCCTCCAGACTCCAATACTCTTTCCTAATAGCATGGTTATGAAATATTTCTGAATAAAGTATAAACACTAATACTCTCCAACTTCTCCATTCCAGTATCAGTGGGTGATGCAGCTTGGATCAGCTGGTATGTTGACATGTTTGTCTTATCTATGGAAAGTTTACTGTCATATCTGTCAGATCCAATGCCAGTGGGGTAGCGTAGTGGTTAAAGTATTCGCTCATCATGCCAAAGAAAATTTTTGCTTGCTGTTCTCCACCATGTTGTGGCTCGAATGTTGCTAAAAGTGGCGTAAAACTAAACTCACTCACTCTGACAGATCTATGTATTTAACTCATCCACGTTTTTCAAACATCCATTATACATTTGACATATACATTTGACACATTGAGTATTTGAAATAATCAGATATTCAACACATACAAACATTTGACTCATACAAGTATTTGAAACCTCACAGTGTTCGACGCATTCAAACGCTTGACTCATAAAGTATTTGAAATATCCAGGTATTCAACACATACTCTTGACTCATTGAGTATTTGTAACATCCAAGGACCCGTGAAGGTTTGGGGTAGAATAAGCCTTCAGCAACCCATAGTTGCCATTAAAGGTGACTCTGCTTGTCGTAAGAGGCAACTAACAGGAGCGGGTTGTCAGGCTCGCTGTCTTGAATGACACATGTCATTGACTCCCAATTACGCACTGGATTGTTTGGTCCAGATTCGATTATTTACAGACCACCACCATATAGCTGGAATATTGCTGAGCGCAGCATAAAACTAAACTCACTCACTGAAACACCAAAGTATTTGACACATACAAACATTTGACACATGAAGTACTCCACACGTCCAGGTATTCGACACATACAAACTAACGACACATGAAGTACTGCACACATCCAGATGTCCATTTTGTACGTGTGTTTCTGTTGACAGACCACACTCGTGACTTGGTCCAGTATGCTGACCTATTCCTGCAGCATAACATAAATGGACGGCGCCTCCTGAAACTCTCGCAGAATGATCTAACGATTATGGGTGTTAAAAGCCACGGACATGTTCTTGATCTACATGTAAGTTTACAACAGGGTAGCCTACCGTATATTACTGTAGATAATTTGAGGATCAAAACAAGCCGTATATAGGAGGCGGTTGGCTTATCAGTTTTGATCAATTTATTTTTTCAAGGGTTAAGAAAACAACATTTCATTGCTTTGTGTGAACAAGCAAGAGAAAATATACCAATATTTGCAATCAAACATCACTAGACAAGATTATTTACCTCTTCAATTCTAATTTGTTTGTTTCTCGACATTGTGTTCTATGTAGGGATTAGACCCGTGAAGGTCCCGGGGTAGAATAGGCCTTCAGCAACCCATGTTTGCCATAAAAGGTGACTAACGGAATTGGGTGGTCAGACTAGCTGACTTGGTTGACACATGTCATTGGTTCCCAATTGCGCAGATCAATGCTCATGTTGTTGATCACTGGATTGTCTGGTCCAGGCTCGATTATTTACAGACCGTCGCCATATAGCTGGAATATTGCTGAGTGCGACGTAAAACTAAACTCACTCACTCTCTCACTATGCAGGGATTAAGATTACTTTGTGTTTTTTCTTGTATATATGTTTCGCCTTCCGGTGATTTAGTTAAAATACGCCCTGAAGAATACGATAGCTCATCTTGGCCCATCACAACACCACCATTAAGCTCCACAGGTCACAATATCCTATGTTTTTTATAGTAAGTGGATTAAAAATATCTATTTAACATAGGATGGATGCCCCGTGGCTAAGGTGCCGGAATTTGCATTAAAGAGTTGTGTCCCTCGATGTATCCAATCTAGCTGATCTGACGTGTTGTAACTGATACAACTATTGCTATTGCTGAATCTGTGACTGGAACATGTTAGCCTTAAGTGTTCTCTTAGGTATTAGGGGATGTTGGGTAGCCTAGTGGTTAATTGCTTGTAATGCTGAAGACCTGGGTTCAAGTCCCCACAGAGGTATAATGTGTGAAGCCTGTTTCTGGTTTCCCAGCCGTGATATTGCTGGAATATTGCTACAAACACCGTAAAATTGAACTCACTTACTCACTCTTGAGGTATTGCCACAAATATCTTGCAGTATCATCTTATAATGCTCTAACTTCATACTAAATATGGATGCAGTGGGGAAGCCGTAAGGTTTAAGTGTTCACTCATCTCACCGAAAACCCAGGTTCGATTCCTATGTGGGTACCGTGTGTGATGCCCATTTCTGGTGTGCTCTTCCTTGGTACTGCTGGAATATTGCTGAAAGCTGTGTATAACTAAACTCACTCACTCACTCACTCACTCACTCACTCACTCACTCACTCTTGCTCAATACTCTTGCTCAATATTATGTATGTTTCCTTTTTTCAGATGGAAATCAGTTTATTGAAAGCTCATAACCAAAGATTATTAAACTTTCCTCCTCTCTCAAAGGTGAGTGACCTTGAAACCATTGAAAGAGAAAGATGGGGGTGTTTAGGGTTTAATATTGCCATCTTCTGATAGTCTGGTGTTTTCCAGCAAGCTGTTGGGAATATTGATGTTTGCTGGTTCTGGAGACAACTGGTTTGAGATGATGCATCATGGAAGGTCTTTTATCCCTACAGGAGCAGAACGTAGCTCAGGCCGGGAACACAGATTTCAAGACTGTCACGCTCACTCTCATCTTCGGCCACCATGTCCGTCATGGTAAAACACCACAGGTTAGTAAGGCAGTGGCTTCCACTGGGAGTTCACATTAATGAGAAGGTTCTCGCTGTTAGTGGCGATTTGATTGATCAGATGGTCAGCATCAACAACATGACAGCGCTCCATCGAACCCCGACAGTGTGGATTATTGTCTTTACTATCAGTCACCTTTCTGTGTCAATATCTGAGGACCATGGACCTGTGAAGACCCGGGTTAGAATATTGGCAGCCTTCAGTAGCCCATACTTGTCATAAGAGGCGACTAACCAGACTGGGACTTGGTTGACACATGCTCATGCTGTTGATCACTGGATTGTCTGATCCCATACTCGGATTATTTACAGACCGCTGCCATATAGCTGGAATATTGCTGAGTGCAACGTAAATCATAACTCACTCTGAGGACCTTTAGGGCTACGCACTGGCAAATATTGTAAACTGTGGTTCAGAACATACTGTGCCGTTGTTTGACATTAACCATACATCCGAATCATTTCGTTTAGTTACTACTAATAATGATGATGTGGAGTTGACAACAGCAATCTAAAAGTTTTGTCAGTTGATTACAATTGAATTTGTTCACTGGTCACGAGGGGGACGTGGGTTGATGTACCCTGTTGTTTGTTTATGTTCCATGAGCCGAAAGGGCAAGTACATCAACCCATGGATCCCCAGGGACCAGTGGCCAATGTATTTATCTTACCGAACCCCTCATTCTTTTTCAGCATTAAAATGTCCATTTTAAAATGCCAATGACGGTTGTCTTGTGGTACCCCCCCTACAAGGACCCCTATTGGGCCCCCACAGCAAAGAGCAGATAACTCTTGAATTCTACCTCATACCTCAATTTTCATGCTGTCAATTGCCAATCACATGTCCATTCAGAGATGTATAGCCCTGACTCACCCATAACATTCGACATTGTTACGTCTCTGAGGGTGTTTATAGAATTAGTTTTAAAAAATTAGTTCTACAATTTTTCAAGTTCCCCAGGGCCTCTCACTTGGAATTGGCTCCAGTTGCTAGGCTACATGGCAGCAACAGTGGACATTGTTTGGAGAGCACAGTTTTGGATGCAACCCATTCAGTATGCTTTATCTCAGATGTGGTTACACTCGCAGAGTCACTCGACCATTCTGGGCAATCAATCAGTCTCAGGCCCATGATGACAGAGCAAGGCATGACTGCACATCAATGTGTTAGAATAAAGAGCTGTACAGATAGTGTTCAAATGCTTTCGAGAGAGGGCTTTTGTCTGTGTGGTTCATCCGGAGATGGACAATCAAAGGTCAATGACCTGAAGCAGGGTGGTAAGCTATCTCCGTATCTCCTGTGGGAGGCTTGGCAGTTTCTGCTGTGATGCGACCAGTCAACATTCTTGTGATCCCAGTCTATCTCCAAGGGGTAGACAACGTTCTAGCAGACATGCTCTCTAGACATGTCCTGGCCCCACAAAAGTGGACGCTCCATGGGGGGATATTCGGGACAATCTCCCAGTTGTTTGGGTTGTTCCAGGTGGATCTGTTTGCCTCTGGAGGGAAGAACCAGATACAGGTATTTTGCTGTCAGGTACCAGGTACAAGGGCTATTGCCCTGGACGCTTTCCAACTCGATTGGACGAGTAGGGTGCTGTGGGCGTTACCAACTCTACATTTGATTCCCAAGGTTTTTTTAGCAGCTTGCCACCCAACTCGCTGTACTGCTTGTGCTCCTTGCACCTCTTTTTCTGTTTTGTAAAATATTTATTGAAATATTGTTACAACTGTCATAGGCATTTTAAAATGGACATTTTAATGCTATATGTACCTCAAGGAGGACATTCTTTAAAGAATTCACAACCTCTACAGGTTTGTCTAAATTTTAAGTTTGAACTGTTCAAAGTATGTGTAGCAGATTGGTCACTTCAGCCAAACTGTATGCATCAAACGATTCAAATTTTGCATCTTGCTATTTTTTTCCCAGAGGTATTG
Source organism: Haliotis asinina (assembly GCF_037392515.1). Classification (NCBI taxonomy): domain Eukaryota; kingdom Metazoa; phylum Mollusca; class Gastropoda; order Lepetellida; family Haliotidae; genus Haliotis; species Haliotis asinina. Next base: position 9,441,623 of record NC_090290.1, on the reverse strand, counting down.
TTTCAGTGAAGTGTAATTCCCCTTCTCAGTATTCATGGGGGACTACATTTGAACTCCAAAATTACCAAAATTTCTTCACTTGAATTCTAGGCATATCTTTTTGTAGCTACCGCTAGATTCTGCAGATGACGTGACAAGAAAAACAGATTTAGAGTTATCTCTCATCCATCGATTTGTGTTCACAAAACATCGGTAATTTCCATACATAATACATGATTCAGTGTTATTCAAAGTTAAAAAGTACTACCACAAAGTACCCAGATGAGTTCGGCATTCCCAGTCTGGTACATTGAAATGTATCGAGTATTGCCAAAATTTGTATATTGCAATTGCCACAGGCCATTGTCAGGACTCACTTGTGATTGTACAAGAGATCAATTGTAAATATTTCCAAAGTGAATATGTCACTTTAAAGTTTGGAAATAATGAAAAAGTGTCTGCGGCGATGTCTACCGCTTTGGGGTTTTTTTTATCAATGATTGTGGGTACCAATCTGATTTTGTTTATTTATGTGGTATTTAAATCTTGCAAATGCAAACTTGTGACCAATGTATGATCTCAAAACTATGAATGTTCAGTAATATTAAGGAACTAATCATCACGAAAATTACCAATCATGGTCATGGAACTTGCTGATCATATCGGGTGAACTGATACATGAAAAATGTACCCCAGTATTTCGTATTGTGAAGTTTAAATGGCAATATACCCCTGATATTCATATCATGATATACCGACAAACTGATAATACTGTGCACCTCTTTTGTGTGCTGCCAGCTGACTGACTCATTTGCTGTGATTTACAGGAACACAAGTGGAAGATGTACCTGGAGTTGGATGAGGATGATGGTGATGTTACTGGGGACCCTCTCACTCTCATCAAGGAGGTGGTATTCACCTGCAAAGTGCCTAACTATGGCTCCTTTAAACTCAAGCAGGTGGGTGATGATACAATAGCTCATTGACCTTTCTTTTATATGTAGTCGCATGCACAATACACATCTCGTATGCATCTCGGTCATTTTGTGTAGGTTTATGTTAAGTACATGTATAGTTTGGGGCGAGCACACTGTTATGCAGGTCATAAGTTTTAAACATACAGTGCATCAATCCCAGATCGGTCGAGTATGGTACGAGTTTTGTATGTGTTCCTGGGCACTAAGCGGTTTATGTGTTTCAATACACTGATCTCCCAGCACAAGCTATACAGGGCAAACTTGCAGCACAGATACAACTCCCACTGAATAAACTCCTTGCAGATGCTGATACACTGCATGGATCAGTACCATTTGTCCTGTGATCTGATCAGTGCGTTGAACGTGTTTGCAACTTATTACAAATGTAGAGATGGCATACAGTTAGCATACATGTCGAACATCCAGCATACACTCATATAGCATGTTTAAATACGCCAGGCATGTGCACTGCATATGCATCTATTTGCACCAAGAAAAACTGAGTTACACAAATCATATGCCTTTCATGTGCATTGAATGAGCTGAATTTCTTATTTATTTTCTAGATGTTCATCACACTTATGTCAAACTAATAAAAAATATTCACAATTATTTTTCTGGGTGTTGAAATCTTTGTAAAGGAACTAACAAGCACTTGATGTACGCAAGTGTCACAAGGTCTTTACACAGCTACAGAAGCATCAAGGCCTACAGACTTGACCTTGTGTGCTGTGTTACATTCCTGGTAAATCCTTGACTATTTTTACAATATTATAAATCACAAATCTTGATATGACTTGATATATTTTTTGTCTATTTCTCCCCAGCCTCCGTTTATCATGGAAAAGTGGTGTGTGGGTATTGAGCCAGCCATGACTATTGAATGTGTTGTTGCGTATGAGGTGAGTACTCTCGTAGTGCGCTATGCTTGTCTCCCTTGTTTGGGGATTCAGTTATGAATGACACTGTCCCACGCTTTCCCCTTGTTGGGGATTCAGATATGAACTCTGTTTATTGTAAGAGGGAACAAAACATACATCAACACCCACTATCACGTCTGCCACATGAGAGGGGTGGGGGTGGGATGGGGATGCACAAACCCTGCACCCTCTCTGATTCCTTACCTGTCATATGCTGATTCACTGTTGAATGAATTACTTTTCATAGTGGAGTGCATCATTCTCCCAAACCCATACAGATCACCTTCTTTCCCATCATGAACTGAAAAATATCGTTCAAGATTAATCTCACAATACAAATGTTTTCCCAATCAGGATTGAAACCGCAAATCTCAGATCAGTAGGCAGACACTACCGCCTGGCCACAGGGCCGACGAAGGTGATGAGGTTAAATTATCTACTTAAAGTTACTTTCATTAAATTGATTTTACGCACGCTTCGGTTATTGTTATGTAGCTTCATTAATGATCATCTGTATTGTAATTGCCCATCATTAATTACCCATCATTGGCAGTATATATGTTAGAGAAAACAATTCTCCTCAGTTTTGGTAGACAATGTAAAACCATTGGTATGTTTTCTCATATAGTTAATCACTCTTGATATTATTTTCCCTTCCTCCCAGTCGAGCGTCAAGAAGCCCAAGATGACCCGACATCTTCATCAACTGGATGCGTTCAATTCTGCTCCGCAGCAGAAAGCTGTCACCTTGACCCTTGAACAGACAGAGGTGACAGCAGACTTTCCCACCATGCCCTCTCCCATCACACCACGTCGTCCCGCGAGCTACCCACAGCTCCAAGGAGAGTGGCACAGGAGGGATTCTCTACGGTCTTTCCACATGGACATCCCAGAACACCCTGCAGGTGAGTCCTGGCATGTTGTCATCTGAACTAAACAACAGATCAGACAGATTAGGAAATGAGTATTCCTCTGAGCTTTGTGTTTCCTCCAGAGCGTTTTAGAAGGGCGCTGCGCCCTGCCCCTTTTTTCTGGCGCCCTGCCCCTTTTTACTGCACCCTGCCCGGTACTTACTAGTTGCGACGGGGCACAGGAACAGACTGAAAGTCAGCAACTGTAACAAGCATCTTATGATCAGCCTAAACACTGACAACCACAATGACACCGACTTGGAAGCTATTGTGAAAAGCTTCCTGAGAAAAAAGCAAAGGAGGTTAATAGTACATGAGGCTCAAACTGATCATTTTGTTTTGGTTTTTATTGTGGTTTGTGCCCTTTTCAAACTAGGGTGCCCTTTTCTGTAGAAACTTCACCCTGCCCTTTTTGTGGTCTGGAGGAAACACTGGAGCTATATCGTGCTCCTGTATGACTGGAGTAAGCCTTGAGCTTAGATGTTGCTCCTGCACATGAATCAATGCCTTTGAATTTTCTTGTGAACATATCGTTCCTGTGAACTTATATTGTGCTTTGTTATTCTGTGGCAAATTAGGAAACTTCTCCAAGCATATTAGGTACAGTGAAATCTGCCAACACCAGCACATTGTCAAAACCGGCATAATATTTGGTTCTGCCATTTTACAATCATATTAGTTACAAAAGATCAAAGACATTATAGAGAAAAAGAGATCGACGAGTACATGGCAGCCATTTTGGAAAATGATCTTGCACCCTGTCTAAAGGGACATTTTATTTTGGTCCCATAGGGAATTGGTTTAGGCAGGTTTCACTGTCCATGCGTCTGTGGTTTACTTGAAAAGACAGCTTTACTTGGTTATGTGGAGCTTGAAGTTAGTTCTTGATGAATGGTTTGCTTGACACCATGTATACTTGATTGTTACATGACTTTTCACAGAGACCTGTGAAGGTCAGGGGTAAATAGGCCTTCAGCAATCCATGCTTGCCATAAAAGGCGACTATGCTTGTCGCAAGAGGCGACTAACGGGATCAAGTGGTCAGGCTTGGTGACTTGGTTGTCATGTGTCATCAGTTCCCAATTGCGCAGATCGATTCTCATGTTGTTGATCACTGGATTGTCTGGTCCAGACTCGATTATTTACAGAACGCCGCCATATAGCTGTAATATTTCTGAATGTGGTGTGATGGTAATTTTCCGTGAATCGGTGGAAATCTGTGGATTTAAATGTGAATCAATTGATCTTGTGATTTGTCTAAATCCAAGGAAAAAACATTTAGGTGGGGTGAGGTCCCGCTTATCAACGTCAAGTACCTGCTAGTGTCTCTTGGCAGTGTAGGGAAGAAAGCCCGTCCAAGTGTCTTGGACGGGTGAATTTTGTAGGGGACGGGTTAAAAAAAATATAATCTGTCCTCATGTTGGGTCAGTTTTAGCAAACCAATGGCATATATATAATGATTTTAGCCTTTTTATCCCCCCGGCATGTAATGAGGGTGGATATAGTCGACGCCCCGTCCGTCCGTCCGTAATCATTTCATTTCCGGAGCACAACTCAGAAACTGTTCAATATTTTTAGACCAAACTTGATAGATATAATGACCTCAACCTATAGTTGTGCCTTTTGCTATTTACAGAGTTTTGGCATTTTTATTTTTTTTTTGTTTTTCCATGGAACATTTTGGTGTTAGTCTAGTGGTGGGGCAGGCTTCGTTTCCGGAGCATAACTCAAAAGCCGTTCAATATTGTTTTGCAGAACTTGGTAGATATATGTGACAGACCCCAAAGTGGTGCCTTTTGCTATGTACAGGTTTTTGTGATTTATTATTTTCTCGTTTTCCATGGAAATGTTTCGGACGTAGCCTCAAAATGGAGGAATGAGCTTTGTTTCCGGAGCAGAACACAAAAACTATCCAGTATTTTTCTGCAAAAATTGGTAGATATACAAATCAGAAAGCTGCAGTGGTGCCTTTTGCTAGTTACAGGTTTTTGTCATTTCTTAGTTTCTCGGTTACCATGGAAATGACACAGACTTTGTATCAAAAGTGAGAGGTGTGTTTCGTTTCTGGAGCAGAACTCAAAAACTTCTAAATATCTTTCAGCAAAACTTGGTAGATATGTGTGGCAGACCCTAAAGTGGTGCCTTTTGGTATTTACAGGTTTTTGTGATTTATTATTTTCTCAGTTTCCATGGAAATGTCTCGGACTTAGTCTCAAACTGGAGGTATGGGCTTCGTTTCCGGAGCAGAACTCAAAAACCATTCAATATTTTTCAGCAAAACTTGGTATATATATATATCAATCGGAACCTAAAGTGGTGCCTTTTACTATTTCCAGGTTTTAGTGATTTATCATTTTCTCAGTTCCCATGGAAACGTTTTTGACTTACTCTCAAAAGTGAGAGGTGTGTTTCGTTTCCGGAGCAGAACTGAAACACTTCTTAATATATGTCAGTAAAACTTGGTAGATATGTGTGGCAGACCCCAAAGTGGTGGCTTTTGCTATTTCCTTTTTTTTTATGTATTATTTTCTCGGTTCCATGAACATGTTGCTGACTTCGTTTCCAGAGCACAGCTCAAAAACCATTTCATATCTTTCAAAAGATTTTGGCAGATATACGAGACAGATTTTGAAATGGTGACTTTTTCTGATTACCAATATATGGCATTTATACTTTTCATGAATTCCATGGAAACAATTCAGATTTGGTCTAAGAACACAATAAGTAACTGTCCTATGATTTGTCCTTTCAGATATGTGGGGGCCGGGGGGATATGTCATCTTCTGATGACTCTTGTTGAATATTGCCAAAGGGTAGTAACCAGATGATTCCACTAGGAGACGTTTAACACTCCAAGCTCAGTGTGTGCACATCAAATGATAGCTTAAAATAAAGCAAACCAGTTTTAAGTCTTGAAATGGTGTTTTATTTATATTTAGAGGACAGGCTAGGTTTTGGCAGGACAGGTAAAAATTTGACCAGTCAGTCCTGTGGACAGACTAGATTTTTATGTAATGCAGGGGGATAGACGACACCTCATCTCTCCGTCCATCCATAATCATTTTGTTTCCGGAGCATAACTCAAAAACTGTTCAATATTTTTAGACCAAAATTGATACATACAGTAATCTGAAAACAGTCGAAAACTTCCTAATATCCTTCAGCAAAACTTGGTGCCTTTTGCTATTTACATTTTTTTTTTTATTATTATTTTCTCAGTTTCCATGGAAACGTTTCAGACTTAATCTCAGTCAGAACCTAAAGTGGCGCCTTTTGCTATTTACTGACTTTTGTGATGTCTTATTTTCTTGATTTCCATGGAAACATTTTGGACTTAGTCGCAAAATGGAGGGATGGACTTCGTTTGCGGAGCAGAACTCAAAAACCATTCAATATTTTTCAGCAAAACTTGGTATATATATATATCAATCGGAACCTAAAGTGGTGCCTTTTACTATTTCCAGGTTTTAGTGATTTATCATTTTCTCAGTTCCCATGGAAACGTTTCGGACTTACTCTCAAAATGGAGGGATAGGCTTCGTTTTGGAGCAGAACTCAAAAACCGTTCGATATTTTCTGCACAACTTTGTACATATATCAGTCAGAACCTAAAGTGGTGCCTTTTGCTATTTACAGGTTTTTATGATTTATTATTTTCTCGTTTTCCATGGAAATGATTCAGACTTAGTCTCAAATTGACAGATGTGTTTTGTTTCCAGAGCACATCTCAAATACCTAATATCTGTCAGTAGAACTTGGTAGATATGTGTGGCAGACCCCAAAGTGGTGCCTTTTGCTATTTACAGGTTTTTGTGATTTATCATTTTCTCAGTTTCCATGGAAACATTTCGGACTTTGTCTCAAAATGGAGGAATGGGCCTTGTTCCTGGACCACAACTCAAATATTATTTAATATCTTACAGCATGGCACATATGTGAGGGAGACCACAAAGTGGTGCCTTTGGCTATTTACAGATCTGTGGCATTTATATTTTGCATGATTTCCATGGAAACAATTCAAAGTCAGATGATTTGTATTTTCAAATATGTGTGGGCCGGGCATTTTAATTTTAATATTGATTTAAAGTTTTCCCGGTTTCCATGAAAACAATTCAGACTTAGTCTCAAAATGGAGGGATGCTCTTCGTTTCCAGAGCACAACTCGAAAACCATTTCATATCTTCAAACAGATCTTGGCATATATACGAGACAGATCTTGAAGTGGTGCCTTTTGTTGTTTACAGATCTATGGCATTTATATTTTTCATGATTTCCATGGAAACAGTTCAAACTTAGTCTAAAAAACATCAAGTAACTGCCAGATGATTTGTCCTCTCAAATATATGGGGGCCAGGGGCATATGTCATCTTCTGATGACTCTTGTCTACATCTTTCCTACACTGCTCTAAGGCTATAAAATTTCTGAATTTCACTGTAACTTCCTTAGACACATTGTTGTGGCCTCCCAGCTGATTTTCAGCAGAAATCACTTTTACTTGTTGCCATCCCACTTTATTATAAAACACTGGCCACATGATACTGTTGTTGAACATGGAACTTTTGAACTACTCTTTTATAATGCATGTATGTTCCAGTGAAGTCCGACCTGTGGTCAAGTGTTGTGGCTGGGAGAAAGCCTTCCCTGACATCCGTCCAGCTGAAACCCATCCCTGGGACCAACACGTCACTCTACACCCCGCCCCCTTTTGACTGCAGCAGTCACAACCAGTTCCCCAGCACCCCTGCGTCCTCATCACCGAGCAATCCTGGCGATGACCAAGGTCAAGGTCAGCGTGGAGTCAAAGTCACATTTTTCCTAGAAGAGGAGTCTTCAGGGAGTAACGAGAGTGGATTTAGTGAGACTCCTCAGCCGCAGACTCCTGGGGCTGCCAAAGGAATGAAGAGCTATTCTGAAGCTTGTCGTACTGAGGACCAGGGAGTGATAGGGAGACAGGGTAGTAGCCAGATCAGGAAGAATGTCAGCAAGGGAGATCATGAGGATAGGCACATGAGTGAGGGGTCACTGATGAACGTGGCCAGTGAACCAAAGCATGGGAGTCCGCCTCATCAGGACCGTAACTATCGACGGACTGTTAGTGATGGGCCACCAAACAGGGGGGGGGGGAATAGAAGGGGAAAAGGGTTGTACATTGACAGGGGAGGGAGGGGCAAGGGGCGAGGTTACAGTGGGTATAGAGAGCAGGAAGGGGACATGTATGCATGGAGGGGTGGGTCTAGGTATAGGGGGAGGGGTTATGAAGGACACAGAGGACGGAATAGTGATGAGTTAAGGGGAATGAGGTATGATGGGTATAGGGATAGAGGACGGGGTACAGAAGGGTCAAGGGGACATGGTTCAGAGGGGCCCAGAGGGCATGGTTCAGATGGTTCCAAGGGGCGTGGTTCGGATGGGTCCAAATGGCGTGGTTCAAAGGGGTTCAGAGGACATGGTTCAGATGGGTCTAAAGGTGACAACTACAGACAGAGAGGGAGAGGTGAAGAGAGAGAAGGTAGGTATAGTCGAGGACCGCACAGGACAGAGCAAAGTAGTCAGAGAAAAGAGGAGTATGGTGAGAATGAGGAGGAATATGATAAGCGGGGTGAGGTGTGTAGGGAGGGTGAGGTATATGATAAGGAGGGCGAGGTATATGATACAGGTGTTGAAGGAAATTACAGAGGGCATAGACAATTGACAGGGGCTCATGGTTGGAGACAAACAAGCAGAGAGGAGTTTGAGGAAGAGGGAAAAGGGTCTGTTAGGGGGAACCAGAGATATGAGGAACGTGGAGCAAGGCACAATTGGGGCAGGGGTAGTGCAGGGAGGCAGGGGGCACGGATGGGGAGAGTAAGAAGCCGAAGCGGTGGAGGGAACACAGACAGTCAAGACTCAAGACTGCATCCTGCGGAACATTCTGACCCTCAAATTAATCAGGATGCAGTTCGAAAGAGCCCTGATACCTTGTCAGTAGACACTAGAGACATTCGCGAGGAAAGAAAAACCAGCCTGGAGTGGACTGAGATCAGAAAAAGTCGCAGCATGAGTCAAACCTCCAATAATTCCACTTACTCAGGTCAAAGTCCTAAGTCACGTAGTCCTCGAGGTCCGGACTCCCAGAGAAGAAATTACCCAACAAGTCCATCAAAGGCATCATCCATCCAGAACAGATAATGTGGTATTATACTAGGGTATTTCTCATGTGAATTGTAAATAGTTTTTTTCTAAGTTATTTTGACAAGTGTTTGATGCCACAGTGACGAATACTACATTTGTACTAAGAATGTTACCCCTGTCCATTATCGAAAACGTCATCATTTCAGGCTGTGTGTGTGAAGTTGGTCAGTATCTTCACTAGTGTGACACAATAACTGATCGTAATTATTGTTATGTTTATCAATGCAAAACAACCCACCAAAAACATCAACTTGACACAGACAGGGCTGCTGCTCATCCAGATACATGAACACCTGTACAAGTAGATAAAAGGACCCATCCATGATGCAAAGCTCTCTTTTTCATAGCACCATCTGAAGGATGACAACCAACTTTTCTCTCATCATTTCAGGTAATGTGAGTCTGAAAAACATTTAAGCCCATTTTGTCCAGATAATATCTTAAGCATCTTTAGTTTTATCGTATCGTGACTCATCTATTTATCTCTATCCTGTTCCGAAGAACAGTATAAGCAATACTTCATCATTATCACCTGGCACATTGCATACAAAACATTTGTCGCCTTTTTGCCCAAATCGTAAGCTTTTTAATTTTAACTTGTGCAGTGCTACTTACTTCTGTAAGAAGTTCATTAGATGCAGTGTATCAAGCAGCTGGGGTTACAAAATTCCATTGCCCCATGCTCGGGACAAGTCAGTTTCCTTTTCAGGCAATCTAATAAGGTACCTTACTTGTCTGTGGGCTGCTAGATAATTTTCACTTATGTTTTCAAACTGCAAATAAACTTGGATTTCTTTTCATATCTGCTCAAAATGTAGGTATTAAAATAAAGTTATCTTTCTTTGCTTTTTATCACTTTTTGTTAAATAGTCCAGTAAACATTAACATCAAATACCATCTCGATTTATTCTTTCATAATTTCTTCATTATGATTATGTCGTACATCAAGGGCAAGTGGAAAATTAGTCAGGACAGGTTACTTTGTTGGAGTCACTTACCCTGTAGCATGTGGATTTTGAAAAAACAAATTTTGAACCCCTGAGCAGCCAACAAGGTGTTGTTCTGGTTGGGCTGGGATTCAGACAGTATTATTTCCCTCCAGTTTAAACCATTATTGTTTCACAAGCAAGGTATTTTGGAAATGAAAGCTATCTGTTTGAAGAACCATCAATATTTCAAGCGAGGTGTAATCATTCTATACCTGCATGTTTGTTTCACAGATTGTACAAGTATTTAATGAAGTTTTACTGGGGCCATTATTATGGAGATATGGTAGCTGTCTGATTTGTTTATGTCATCTTTTGTCAGGACCTTGTACATACTCGTAGGTTACGAGTTTTGTAAAACATGGAATTATGGGAAAACAAAAAGATGAATCGGGCAATATGTAGTGAGGTGTGATCGGATGTTGTGTAATTGTACATATCTTGTTAGTCCATGATAACTTGACTCATGGGAGTCCACTTAGATGATGATGATGTTTGAGGATGTTTTTCATCCTTGAGATCCTTGTACAAAGCTGCAGTTGTTTTGGTCATGACTGGAGAGGAGGATCAATGTTCAGGTCGTTGCTCAGGAAGCAGTGAGCAAGTGGCATTATTTGTTCATGTTTAATGAATGAGGCAAGTCTTGGATGCTTCCCCTGATCAGTTAAATATGGTCAAGTGAGCCAAACCTTATCATCAGTAGCTTTAGCAACTTTGTCTCTAAGTTCTTCATACTTATCCACACTGTTAGACATTGCACCATATTGAACTGGTCTTTGCTCATTTCAGCAATGTTTTTGTAACATTAGGCAAGACCAATTTTATTTCTTTCTTTTTTTTTATGGATCAGCTCCTCATATTTTTTCAAGAGTAAGAAAGAAAAAAATTTAAAGAAATTTCCGATACACCAAAAATATAATACTTCTGGTTATTTTGGCCAAAAATGTGAACTTAAAAGAATTTTTTTGTTGTGTTTTGCCAGAAGTGAATTCTTTTCATATTTCGAAGGAATTAAATTTACCTTGACTAGTGATTTTATTTCTATTTTTTTCCCTCCAGTGTTTAGGTTTTCTGGGGACTAAAATTTTGTCAAACAAGAAATAAAATTGGTCTAGCCTTTTATTGGCTTTTTAAAACCGATTTTGGTCTATATTGAACATTCCCTCTGCTTTGTCATGAAAACTGATTCCCCATGTCACACAATGTTATTGATTATGCAATGTTATAAACTTTGTGGACATATTAAGTGAGCAGTGTGTTTTAATTTTTTAATCATATTTGTCGAAGTTGAACCAACCTCAAAATTGAATTGTCCTAATGTTTTAGAATTTATGAATATCCTGAGTCAATGGATTTTCTTTTATGGATAAAACTTGAATGCTTTTACTTCATGTTTTGCCAGTTTGTGTTGTCCTACTGAGATGTTTGCGTTCATCTTAAAAAGTCTCACACATGTTAAGAGAGGTTGTGTGGTAAATAGGATTGCAAGGTTATGTCAGGTTATGTATATTATTTCTTTATTGTCATGGTCTTCACCTGGTCATTTCTCTGTTGTCATAACTGGGTTATGTTTGTGACATCATGACTGGGTTATTGATATGTCATCTTGACTAGGTTATTTCTTTTTTGTATGAACAACCTATTACCAGGTTTGACTTTCAGTCTTGCTTTTCATGTCAGTCCTCAGCCTGTCAGCTTTCATTCTTTATGTGTGAATTGTCAGAACAACAGCCTCATAAAGGCGAATATGTCTTTGTGGTAAACTAGATATGATCAAGACCGTTCATCCATTCGTGTATGTACAGGTGTATTTTTATTACTTATGTAAGGAAGTCTGACCATAAGAATCAACATTGCTGTTAAGCAACATGTTACCATTGAAGGGATATGTCGTCAAGCAGTAACAAGTTATTTCACTAATGTGGGATGAACCTAGTTTAAACACCACCCTGGTGAGACAACCCTGGTGAGACTACTTGGGGTGAAACAACCCTGGTGAGACTGCTTCACGTGAAACAACCCAGGTGAGACTGCATTGGGTGAAACAACCCAGATGAGAATACTTGGGGTGAAACAACCCAGGCGAGACTACTTGGGGTGAAACAACCCAGATTAGACTACTGGGGTTCAAGCTGCTGGTGCACTACTTATTTGGCAACACCCAATTACATCAAAGTCCATAGTTTGGAAGGTTTTCTTTGTTCTTTGATGTCACACTCAGCAGTATTGCAGCAATATGAAGGCTTGTGTGGAAGTATGATAGTACAATTCTTGTTGCTTGTTACGTGTAACAGAACATCAAGTTGGTTAACCTGCCTGTAATACCTTGCCATGTGTAGGGACAATCTAAACATATCATCGAGTACTGCCCCTCAAGGCGAGCAGGGCTAAGGTGTCTCATGCACTATAATTTGCCGTGCTGAGGTGTAACTTTGGTGTGCCTTATGTATCACTAGGTGTCTCTGCACCACAGCTGCAGCGTGTGAAAGAACAGCTGGCCCGCTAGCCCAAGGTTAGCAAAATCCAGTAGGGCCAGTAAATGACAAAAATACACTGGCCTGATTAGCTTGTACAATTTCATGGGGTCAGTTTGTAAATATGGCACTCTCTCTAACATGCTAAGTTCTAACACACATTAAATCCTGCTATATTACAGTCTGACAAAAATGTTCATCATATTAGCAGCTTAATGATGAAACACTTATCATGCCGACATAATATAATATAACCTGCATAATGCATAATAGGCATAAATCTGCATAATATAACCAGTTTAACAGTATTAACCAGTTTAAACACGATGCACTGATTGAAAACCTGTATTTTTGCATGCATTCTGAAAACTTTGTAATACTCAGAAATCTTGGATATTTCCATTTTCCACAGACAAAGGTGTGGTGATGGTGATGACTGATAATGGTGATGATCGTTGTGATAAATGGTGACGTTTATGACAGGCATAGTTAGCCCGAGTGAGTAACAAAATTTGGAAACTATTTCGCACAGTGCTCACATGATGGGGTCCAGCGTTAACTGTAGGTGATCCATGACTGGTGGCATGACATGTTTGCTCAAAGGTGCATCACTCCCATCACAACTGCACATGACAGACATACGACACACCAATGGGAGGTAACTCTAACCATAGACAGGGAGCTAGTACTTAAGTCTGTACAGCTAATATGGACATTGATATGTAAACGTTTATAACAGGAGGTGTGTCATCTAATTTGGGTTGGTAATTTGTTCTCTCCATATCCCCAACCAATGACAAATACTGTGTACTAAAGGCAATTTGCCCATGGAGGATGTTTGCAGTGAAGATGATGGTATACTGATATTGGGGTTTTTTTTCCTTAGGGAGTTAAAATGCTCAGGTCAAATTTTGCTTTCAAGGTGCCTGTGTGTTTTTAAAAAAAATAAGTGTTCATGAGTATTTACTTAAGTACATTACACATTAATTTGTGTATATCACTTGATCTTGGCTACAGAATCACCCTACAGTCAGAAAGTCAGTGAGAGAGAAACACAACCAGCTGGCTATAGCTTGCAATAAGTGTATGGTATGTTAAGTGTATTTTATATGCTTGTTATGAAGTAGGCTCTTTTTGCCTGTCAGTGCCCTCCTGTCTCAGGTGAGGTAGTCTAGTGGCCTGAACCAGGCAATGAAGTGATCAACAGTATAAGCATCAATCTACCCATAGGAATCTGATTCTTATTGGTACAGTTGTTTGATGGATTTGTGTATAATCAGTCAACATTGGAACATGAAGTTATACACTCATAAGAATGGTTGTGGAATGGCAAGGAGGCTTCAAAATAATATTGACTGCATTAGCTAGAACTGACAGGTGTTACTATTTACTTATTCCTGGTTGATATGAAAAACAATAACCCTGTATTTTATCAAGTTCAAATGTTTGAAGTCAGCAGATATGGCAATTAAGTTCTGAAACAAAGAAGGTCTTACTGTCTGTACTCATTATTTGTCAAATTAATTTATCAACTTTAAGATGTACTTTGAGTGTAACTGATAAACAGCTCAGTTTCAATCATCAGCAACAAATATAAAGTAAGCATGTGCTGGTCATTTGCTAATCTATTGAAGAGAAGAAAATTGCTCTATGTTATTGAAAAAGATATGGCTGTTCATTTTAGTATGCTATGAATGCAAATGTAATTAGGGAAACACAGTTTTATTTTTTGGGTTTTGATTTTTGTCCAAGATAAACCTGAAGGCACAAGTGAAAAAATAAATGAAAAACAAATCACAATAGAAATATTTCTTTTATATACAAAAGTATTTTTTTCTTTTGAAAATTTATGAAGCATATTTGAAGCAAATACAGTCTATTTTTTTTAAGTTTACATTTTTGTTAAATGAAAAAGTAGGATTTTATTTTTTGTGCATTGAAAAATCTTTATTATTCTTTTTTCTTTTCTTTGTATTCATGAAAAATTACAACAGATCTAGACATCTATCCATAAAACAAGAAATAAAATTGGTCTGGTCTTGGTTAACAGCTCATACTGCAGTCAGGGGTAGCTTACAGGTTCCTGGGTGACCTTGAAGAGTACTGATTAGTGTCTGGGTTGTAGTCATACGAAGGTGTACTATTTTGCATGTTAGGAAAATTGTTTATATGTATGTTGTTGCTTATAGTTATATTTTGCTTGTTTGTTTGTGTCAGAGACCATATTTGTTTGTGTCGGAGACCATGTATTTATTGGTATATGGTCTCTGTTTGTATATTATTCCCAATGTATGTTGAAAAAGGCAGAATGACAACAGAACATGTATTGACAGAACGAAGGATGACACAGCCATAACCACCTCACAATACTACTTTAATTTTGTGTCACCTCAAGGATGGTATGTGCAATGAATTTTAAGAAAACTGAAACGAAATTTCAAACTGTTTTTGCTATGCTTATGGTAGACACTGATGTGACACTGTGGCCTTAGTATAAGTTCAGCAATATCATGTCCCACATATGCAACTGCCCAAGTGCTCATGGACACTGGAAATGGCCTCTCATCAGGGCCTTTTTTTACAAATTTCTTGAAACTTCAAGGTTCGGAGATGAAATATATAGATATTAAGTTGGAGTTCCAATATAATGATCTTGAAAAATTCAACTTAGCATATTGAAAATTTCAAACTAGAGTCTTGACATTTCAACTTTGTATCCTGAAATTAACCTACCCTGACTGATATAACCAGTTTAACTCCCTTACTTAAACATAGGCTCATTGTAGTCTTACTTGAACACAGACTCATGGTTGTCGGGTAAAATACCTTTGATCATCATTTTACCTCACTTACTTTCATATAGACTCATGATAGTCAGTGGTAAAATACCGTGATCCAGTAGATTTTAGCCTTATTGTATGAAATGACTCTACAGAGCTTTACGGCACTACATGTACTTAGGGCATTGAGCAGTCTCAGTGTTTAATATGTTCCTCATCATAGTCTTCTGTGTATGATAAAAACGTGACGAAGAGAGGTTGAGACAGGGTGAATGGAACATGTCCACAGTTCATGTTTTATCATAAAATGCCTTGCTTTTCCATGTATGTTTGAGAGATGGACGTGATGTTAGTCCCATAGGGATGACGTGTGAAGGCAGATAATCATCCATTGCATAATGTGATACAGTGCCCTCACAAAGCATATCATTGGTCCTGTGAATCTATTTTAGTGTCTAGTATTGCAGTGACTGCTGGCTTTGTGGATGCAGGTACATCTTCACGGTGGACATTTTAAATTATTTTTACATGTTGCAGAGAAAATGTCTATCATGCCAAATAAATTATTTTTGAAATATTGCTCATGTTGTTGTTTGAAATTTTGTGATAGTAAAGTTCTTTCACTGTATTGGGTTCCTGTACAAGCAAAACTTCAATTCAAAATTTTGACACTTCGAATGCTATCATCGGTCAGCTGAATGATCTTCACAAATAGACCACTTAGATCCGATTGAAGTACCAAAGAGGCGGGATCAGAAGATCAGGCATGCTGACTTGATTGATGCATGTCATTGGTTCACAGTTGAGCAGATCGATGCTCATGCTGTTGATATTGGATTGTCTGCTCCAGATCTGATTATTTCCGTACTTCTGCTTATGGAATATTGCTGAGTAGTCTAAAACTAAATTCACTCACTCAAGGAGACAGAAATTCTGAATCCCTTGACATTTTTAAGACCGACTTCAAAACCAGTCTCTTTCGATTGTTCTGTACTCACTCGACATTTTTTGTCTCATTACAATTTCATTTATTTGAAATTGCAAATCTTGGAATGGTGCAGTAGAAAGGTGGAACATGCACACACGATTAGCAGGATGTAATGGAATGGTGCTGAGCAGTAATAGACTTGCAAATCACCAAAAGCATGTACTCCAGAAACAATCGTGCAAAATGCGCAGCATTGGAACAGCAAAATATTCACATTAAACTTCAAGTCAGTTTTGGACAAAGAAGCATTGCCCACTAACGCGTATGACCACCATAGCACGAATGAAAGCTTCTACGCGTCTTTGCATTGACTAAAGGAGCCTTTAAAGTTGTGTAATGTTCCGATATTTTATTCAATAACGCCTGTTCAAGTTCATGAAGAGTCTGGGGGTGAACATGGAGACCGCCGCAAACAATAATAATGTCCCAAGCAAGTTTAGTGGGATTGAGATCAGATAACCTTGCAGGCAAGTCCATCAACAACTCTTTCTCAGGCATCTGTGGACGGGCATTATCGTCCATATGTAACGCAGAAATTAGGACACGCTTGTTGTACCAGAGGAATTATTACAGGTTTTCAACGCTCAGACTGCATGTGTGACGAGTGGAGCACATTAATGCCACACATTTTACATGATGTTCCTGAGGATGAATGTGTTCCACGTGATGTTATCAATGTTATTAGATAAATCAATTTGACAATCATTAAATGTGTGTTCTTTGAACGTTTACCTATCTATGACATGCCGTCATAAATCGCTATCGAGATTGCTAAAGATATTACACTGAAAATACATGTTGCTTATTATTGTGAGGAGTGTATAACTTGTGAACACCCAAGAAAAAATCGCCTAGGACTTTTTGCACGGACTCCATTTTCGTTTGTAGCAGCATGAGCAAGAACTGCGCCTGGAGTTAGGGTGAGTGAGTGAGTGAATTTAATTTTACGCCGCACTCAGCAATACTCCACCTATATGGCGGCGGTTTGTAAATAATCGAGTCTAGACCAGACAATCCAGTGATCAACAACATGAGCATCAATCTGCGCAATTGGGAACCGATGACATGTGTCAACCAAGTCAGCGAGCCTGACCACCCGATCCCGTTGTTGTCTCTAGGATGTAGAGGATTTAGCTACTGCGTTTTGCTTCAGTTTGTTGAATTTCATTACCTGACGGGACTTTATCTTCTCCTGAAGGGAAGTGTTGTTGCTGGTAGACTGGTACCGGACTTTCTGTACGAGGTCTGGGTGGAGCGTGGATTCTAGTTGAGTCGATTTCTGAAGATCGTCCTCGAGGAAGGGTTTCTTGCGTTTGACCTGTTTGGACTTGTGCCTTGAAGAATCTACTGCTTGTAGGATCTTGGAGACAGCGAGTGTACATGGCATGATGGGGGATGTGAGTTCGTTGGGAATCAGGTTGTTCTCTCTGCATCTAAGTAGGAATGAAAGGTGGTGCCTGGTTTTGATGATCTTGGAACTGGTGGTTGGGTTGATGTTAAGGATTCTCTGACTTTGATGACAGATGTCACTTGTTCCCAAAGGCGTAGAGCGATGCTCATGATGTTGATCACTGGATTGTCTTGTGTAGACTCGATTATTTACAGACCGCCACCATACAGCTGGAATATTGCTGAGTGCGGCGTTACATGACAAACCAACCCACCAGACAACCAGTTTGTTTTTTCTCGGAAAGGAGAGAAAAGTCATTCTTCGGATCAGAATACAGATGCCAGTCTTCATGTTGAGTCCGCCCAGGCCGGCAGAATGTTCGCTGTATTGACTATTCCTTTTGAAGCGTCCGTTATAGGTCACGGAAGGTGTCAAGAGAGCAATGTCGTTGAAAATAACTTTCTCTAGTAAAGAATAAAAACCAGAAGCGCACATACAATCCTTGCCTCATGTCCGCGTTACTTCGCGTGTGAAATGGCCAGAAATGCCTGGGAGACGTACGTGGGTTGTTACGTACACTGTGTACCCATAGGAGGATCCAGTGACGGGTGCGCATTATTGACTCCTATATTTAATGGCTATTGAAACTCACATGGTTTCTCATCGACAGTGCAACGACCGTCTGGTATCAAGGGAGGATACAGCTTATGTTGTAAGACGAGTTGCTAACTCTTGAAAATGAAATGTGTACTCCTACCCCCTTTTTCAGTTAGCAGCCCACCTTTCCCCCAAAGCTCCATCCTCCTCTCGTACCAGACGATCGGGACACTATCGTTGAAGAACAACATCACTCCAACAAGGGATCGAAAGTATGAGCACCAATACACTACACCGCGAAGACGTGGACAGCCAGTCAAATCACTGACGCAAACATGTCAGCCCTGACGTCAGGGGTGGTTGGGTAGCCTCGCTCGTCACGCCGAAGGCCCATTCTCGTGTCCCGCCGTTATATCTTCTTAAAAAATGTAGGGGAACCTGAACTTGACATACGTTTCAAGGACAGACATCTTATGAACGCACCACCATTTCCCCTCATTACCACCCCTAAACACAACACATGATATGCACGTGCACAACGCAGTAGCGCCATACACGTGCATGGGGTCCCATTCTTGATTTTGACGTGTTTTCAAGAAGGTCAAGAAATCACTTAGAACATTAAGTTTGACACTCATCTTGCATCGCACATTTGTTAGTGTTTGTTTCTAGTCGTTTGTATTAAAATGAAAATCGTATACAAGCAAATTACATGCCATACACCAGTCATCTTTCAAAAGCGACTACATTCCAAATAACTATGGTTGTAAGGAAGTGCAGATGGTGATGCACTCTCAAAACATTCAATAATATCATAACATCATTGATTGACTCCGATAAATCTCCTAACTATTTTTAATCGTAAATGAAAAAAAATTAAGTTCCCCTTCTTTTTTTTGAAGAGTATATTACAGAACATTGCTGAAACCGGCTTAAAACGTTACTCACTCGCATAAACGAGCATCTGGTGCCCTGGTCGAACCAGGTCACATGGGGGTCAGTTTAGACTGAGGGACACGCAACACAATAATACATTTAACTTCCGATCTGTACAACTTTTGCCTCAAATATAATTATATGACGAATGGAGTAATATTTCTGCTGAACAAGCCAGATCATTTCATCAAAGGAGATATAAAGGTAATGTTTTTCTGAATTGATTTAACATATGCCTGGCATTGTTTAAACATATATGGTGCCCATTTTTCTAGACAGCTGTCTTAAGGAAACCCTATTTATTTTAAAAACATATTATTGTACACCTGTTTATGTGGGCTTAACAGGTTTCGAAGCATTTCCACCACGGTGCTAAATATGTTCAATAGTTTCTATTTTCGCTATGGAGTAGTGGAAATCGTGAAATGTTTATGGTCAGGGAGTATTTTCACGTTGTCTGACGGAGTAATGGCTAACTGGTTTAGAAAGGACATTGGTATGAGGAAATAAAATATTTAATGTAATACAAACACAACCCCGTATAACAATAGCCTTGAATCCATCCTCGAGTAGCTTGTCTCCGTCATGTTTTGAGAGAAGTGGCGCAGCAGTCTCGTTCAATACAAGGTGGCCACGCACATATTCTTTTAAAAATTAGTGGATATTCCATATTGTGAGCATACCACTAGACAATGCCTGTGCATATGAGAAAAAGTAGTTTATATCCATATAGATGAATCATTTCCAAAGGAATGGGGGAAAAATTCTCACATTTTCCTTTCAGATCTCTTAATCATCTGGTTCTCCTTGGTCCCGTAACCCATGAAGGTCCCGGGGTAGAATAGGCCTTCAGCAACCCATGCTTGCTGACTTGGTTGACACATGTCATCGGTTCCAAATTGCGCAGATCGATGCTCATGTTGTTGATCACTGGATTGTCTGGTCCAGACTCGATTATTTACAGACCGCCGCCATATAGCTGTAATATTGCTGAGTGCGGCGTAAAACTCAACTCACTCACTCCTTGGTCCCGTTAAGATCCGGGGTAGAATAGGCCTTCAGTAGACTAACAGCTGTTCTGAAATGAACATATTTTACTAAAAAAATGTTCATAGTGAAAAAAAATAATTTAATGAAATGGAGCCCTAAGACTTTCTTCATTTTCAGGAGCTAAGGAAAGCTAGACTTGCCACATTTTCTAGACTTGCGTGGGCTTTCTTGGATATATATATATATACTTCAGGGTCTGTACGACAGACTAAGGCCTTCAGCAACCCATGCTTGCCATGAAAGGCGACTCAGCTTGTCGTAAGAGGCGACTAACGGGATCGAGTGGTCAGGCACGCTGGCTTGGTTGAGACATGTCATCGGTTCCAAATTGCACAGCTCGGTGTTCATGCTGTTGATCATTGGATTGTCTGGTCCAGACTCGATTATTTACAGACCGCCGCTATACAGCTGGAATATTGCTGAGTGCGGCGTAAAATTAAACTCACTCACTGTTTCTCCTTGGTTTCGTTTGTATTTTGTCAATCTTCTGAATCCATTGTCCCCTATTTTTTTAATGGTAGATATCAGACAAATACCATGAAGATGTCAAACAGGCGTTTACGTGAACAGTAAATGACGGATTGCCTTATTTCCGGTGTATAGTATAAAAACTATCACAGTAGGTATCCAAATGCCAACTTCCGAACCCGGAGCTTCTCGCTACATTTCATTACATCTGCATGACATGCACCTCACCTCTCAACACGCATGCTTTATAGTATATAGTAAATTCTGGTTTTTGCCAGCATGTTGTACTGAGACGCGGCATGCGTTCACGGATATGTTGCTTTACGCCGCAGTGGACATTATCCCAGTCGTAACTCGCTATGTCGGGAGAACGAGTGGATGACAGCATGCACCCCGCTGACCCGTGAAGGTCCCGGGGTAGAATAGGCCTTCAGCAATCCATGCTTGCCATATAAAGCGACTATGCTTGTCGAAAGAGGCGTCTAAAGGGATCGGGTGGTCAGGCTCGCTGACTTGGTTGACACATGTTATCGGTTCCAAATTGCGCAGATTGATGCTCATGTTGTTGATCACTGGATTGTCTGGTCCAGACTCGATTATTCACTATATAGGTGGAATATTGCTGAGTGCGGCGTAAGACTAAACTCACTCACTCACTTTGTTGCCCAAGAGATCATATGGGTTGTATGTGACATAAAAAAACTTACGCTTGGGGATCTAAATTAGGAGTGTACGACACCCTAACCGTTTTCATGGTATTCACCCAAGTGTATCTCCTGAGGTGAATGACCAGCTCCAGATATATATCTACTCATAGATCAACAGTATCAAACTGATACGCTCTAGAAACGTGAAACAAATAGCACTGTATCATGACAAAGCAAACTGGTACCAGCACTTTCTGTGCTTAATACTGTATCCAAATTTCGCATGCGGTTGCTACTTGAAGTCAATATCAAGTACAAGTATCAATATATGTCAATAATCGAAAATGCAGCAGACAATCGACTGATTGATATTTTGAGCTTACAACTGATATTCGGTGGACGAGGTCAGGACCGATCCTGTTACTCGCCTGTTACGACAAGCATGGGTGGCTGACCGGTGTATGTAGAAGACACAAAATTTGCCATGATTTCTCCTGAAGCAGAGATATATTTTTTTGTTTATGTGGTTTTTTTTTTGTTGTTGTTGTTGTTTTAGTTTGTTTAGCGCAATATTCAGCAGCAATATTCCAGCTATATGGCGGCGGTCTGTAAATAATCGAGTCTGGACCAGACAATCCAGTGATCAACATCATTGACATTGATGTACACAAGTAGGATCCGATGATGTCCACGAAGTCAGTGAGCCTGAAGACCCGATCCCTTTAGTCGCATCAACATGGGTTAATACCGATGATTAATTCTAGCTTTTATTTGGAAACCTTTCGCTGAAAGCTAGAAATAGTGGTGTAGTTCTGACAGCTGAGGTTCGACTGGCACCAGATCCTGACATGTAAGGGGGACAATTCTGCTAATGTCTCATGTCTTGAGTTCAAGCGAGTGTAAAATTGAGTATTCTGGGTTATTCACTACATAAATTCGGAATAATTCGATAAAAATAATTTCGGTATGTTACTGTTTCCAATGATTATGACATGTTTCACCTGACGTGGCACCTCCTGAGTCGACATTGGAGTAACTGCGCCTAGCACCATATCCCCGTGCATTCCCCTCCAGTGAATCATTTTTCAGAAATCCAATTTTCTTCAAAGATGGCATTTATGTTTTAGGTCCGACCGTTCATACTCAGATTCCTGTATTATGGTGTATAGATTTTTTTGCGAGGAACTTAAATGCACTTAAGTGGCTTAAAATCAATCGTAACTATTCAGTCTGATCAGAAATGGCACGTTTTAATAATGTGTATATCATTGCAGGAATTCCAAGGAGTCTGGCACTCCCGGAGAATGTTTTTTCTGCAACAAATAAGAAAAAGTGTAAAATCTCAGTCACTCAGTCGTTCTGTGGTTACGATACCCTGTATCCAGTGAGTGAGTGAGTGAGTTAGTGGGTCGGTCGGTCGGTGAGTGAGTGAATGAGTCAGTAACTGGGTAGGTGGTTGAGTGAGTGAGTGAGTGAGAGAGAGAATGGGTCGGTCGGTGAGTGTGTGACTTAGTGAGAGGGTTTGTCGGTGAGTGAGTGAATGAGTCAGTGAGTTGGTGGGTGGGTTGTTGAGTGAGTGGGTCGCTGACTGAGTGGGTCGTTGAGTGATGAGTGAGTGAGTCGTTGAGTGAGTGGATCTTTGAGTGGGTCTGAGTGAATGGCTATGTGGTTCGGTGAGGGTATGATTGAGTGGGTCGGTGAGTGAGTGAGTGTGTCGGTGAGTGTGTGAGTGTGGGTCGTTGAGAGAGTGAGTAATGAGAGGGTGAGTGAGTCCAGACCGTCTCAGTTTGATGATAATCTTTTCCTCCTACCTCATTTAACTCACTGACTCTTTGATAATGTTCTGTAAATATCAGATCCTTCGTGATTAGTAGGAATATCGATACAAAGCGATACCTGACGCAACGACACGACTCATATCGATACAGACGGTGACAAAAAAAAGTTTATTCAGTTTTCAGTAATTCAGTGTCCGCAGAACCACACGGGCTTCAAACTTTGTCCGCAGCCTGGATCTAACCTACGTGACCCGCGGCTTAAACCACAAAGCCACTCGCCTGTGCCTGTGCATCCATGCAGTAAACTCACGATAACAAAGACAAAAATCATCGGTTTGTCCAATAGATGTCAATGCCAGTCGGCACTATGGCGGTCGTGTTGTTCAATAATACCCTGTTGGTACTTCACTACGCATGTCCACATACCCGACCAATCAGAACCTCGCCACTTAATCTGACGTCACACCAAAGACGCTAGAAGTTATGATGTCAGTGTGCAATATCCTCACATATGTTGATGACACTCAGTAAGTCTTTCCGATTGTGAACTGATGGTGATCTGTATGAATTCATTAACACTTTATCGTCAGGCAGTGTTTAAATGAAACAGTCTAGCGCCAACGTATAGTAACAAACGTGTACAGTTGAGTGACAGCGTGCTGTAAGACACGCATACAGTCTAGTATTTACGTGTTGTAACAAACGTGTACAGTCTAGTGGCAATGCGCTGTAACAAACATGTACAGTTGAAAGATAACATATTGCAACAAACATGTGCAGTTGAAAGATAACAAGTAACAAACATTTACAGTTATACGATAACATGTGACAAACATTTACAGTTGAAAGATAACATGTTATAACAAATATGTACAGTCAGATATGTGCAGTATGTGGCATTAAAGGTAAACAGTCTAGGGACGGTGTGATGCAACCAATGTGTACAGTCCAGTGAAAATGCGCTGTACATAACAAGTGTGAATTGTCTAGTAAAAAGCATTTTAACAAACATGTACAGTCTAGTATTTACGTATTGTAAGAAATGTTTACAGTCTGGCATATACGTATCGTGAGAAACGTGTTCAGTCTAATATTTACGTATTGTAATAAACAAGTACAGTTCAGTAGTTTCGTATTGTAACATATGTGTACAGTTTAGTATTTACTTGCTGTTACTGTTGAGGGTTACATTGAGTATAGACAGTTTAGTGACAATGTGACGCAACAAACGTATACAGTCCACTGTAAAAGCGTTGTAACAAACATTTACAATCTAGTATTTACGTATTGTAACAAATATGTACAGTCTAGTAGTCAGGTTGTAACAAGCATGTACGTACAGTCTAGTATTTACGTATTGTAACAAATGTGTACAGTCTAGTATTTCCGCATTCTAACAAATGTGTACAGTCTAGTATTTACGTATTGTGACAGGCATCTACGCACACTCTAGTATTTACGTATTGTAACAAATGTGTACAGTCTAGTATTTACGTATTGTGACAGGCATCTACGCACACTCTAGTATTTACGTATTGCAACAAAAGTGTACAGTCTAGTATTTACGTATTGTAACAGGCATCTACGCACACTGTAGTATTTACGTATTGTAACAAATGTGTACAGTCTAGTATTTACGTATTGTGACAGGCATCTACGCACACTCTAGTATTTACGTATTGTAACAAATGTGTACAGTCTAGTATATACGTATTGTGACAGGCATCTACGCACACTCTAGTATTTACGTATTGTAAC
The DNA here is from genome assembly GCF_037392515.1 of Haliotis asinina. Taxonomy (NCBI): domain Eukaryota; kingdom Metazoa; phylum Mollusca; class Gastropoda; order Lepetellida; family Haliotidae; genus Haliotis; species Haliotis asinina. Next base: position 9,416,812 of record NC_090290.1, on the reverse strand, counting down.
AAATGTCTACAGTCTAGTATTTACATATTGTGACAGGCATCTACGCTCACTCTAGTATTTACGTATTGTAACAAATGTGTACAGTCTACTATTTACGTATTGTGACAGGCATCTACGCACACTCTAGTATTTACGTATTGTAACAAATGTCTACAGTCTAGTATTTACGTATTGTGACAGGCATCTACGCACACTGTAGTATTTACGTATTGTAACAAATGTGTACAGTCTAGTATTTACGTATTGTGACAGGCATCTACGCACACTCTAGTATTTACGTGTTGTAACAAATGTGTACAGTCTAGTATTTACGTATTGTGACAGGGATCTATGCACACTCTAGTATTTACGTATTGTAACAAATGTGTACAGTCTAGTATTTACGTATTGTAAGAGGCATCTACGCACACTCTAGTAATTACGTATTGTAACAAATGTGTACAGTCTAGTATTTACGTATTGTGACAGGCATCTACGCACACTCTAGTATTTACGTGTTGTAACAAATGTGTACAGTCTAGTATTTACGTATTGTGACAGGCATCTACGCACACTCAAGTATTTACGTATTGTAACAAATGTGTACAGTCTAGTATTTACGTATTGTGACAGGCATCTACGCACACTCTAGTATTTACGTATTGTAACAAATGTGTACAGTTTAGTATTTACGTGTTGTAAAAAATGTGTACAGTCTAGTATTTACGTATTGTAACAAATGTGTACAGTCTAGTATTTACGTATTGTGACAGGCATCTACGCACACTCTAGTATTTACGTGTTGTAACAAATGTGTACAGTCTAGTATTTACGTGTTGTAACAAATGTGTACAGTCTAGCATTTACGTGTTGTAACAAATGTGTACAGTCTAGTATTTACGTATTGTAACAGGCATCTACGCACACTCTAGTATTTACGTGTTGTAACAAATGTGTACAGTCTAGTATTTACGTATTGTGACAGGCATCTACGCACACTGTAGTATTTACGTATTGTAACAAATGTGTACAGTCTAGTATTTACGCATTGTGACAGGCATCTACGCACACTCTAGTATTTACGTGTTGTAACAAATGTGTACAGTCTAGTATTTACGTATTCTGACAGGCATCTACGCACGCTCTAGTATTTACGTATTGTAACAAATGTGTACAGTCTAGTATTTACGTATTGTGACAGGCATCTACGCACACTCTAGTATTTACGTATTGTAACAAATGTCTACAGTCTAGTATTTACGTGTTGTGACAAATGTGTACAGTCTAGTATTTACGTGTTGTAACAAATGTGTACAGTCTAGTATTTACGTGTTGCAACAAATGTGTACAGTCTAGTATTTACGTATTGTAACAAATGTGTACAGTCTAGTATTTACGTATTGTAACAGGCATCTACGCACACTCTAGTATTTACGTATTCTAACAAATGTGTACAGTCTAGTATTTACGTATTGTAACAAATGTGTACAGTCTAGTATTTACGTGTTGTAACAAGTGTGTACAGTCTAGTATTTACGTATTGTAACAAATGTGTACAGTCTAGTATTTACGTGTTGTAACAAATGTGTACAGTCTAGTGTTTACGTGTTGTAACAAATGTGTACAGTCTAGTATTTACGTGTTGTAACAAATGTGTACAGTCTAGTATTTACGTGTTGTAACAAATGTGTACAGTCTAGTATTTACGTATTGTAACAGGCATCTACGCACACTCTAGTATTTACGTGTTGTAACAAATGTGTACAGTCTAGTATTTACGTATTGTGACAGGCATCTACGCACACTCTAGTATTTACGTATTGTAACAAATGTGTACAGTCTAGTATTTACGTATTGTAACAGGCATCTACGCACACTCTAGTATTTACGTATTGTAACAAATGTGTACAGTCTAGTATTTACGTGTTGTAACAAATGTGTACAGTCTAGTATTTACGTATTGTGACAGGCATCTGCGCACACTCTAGTATTTACGTGTTGAAACAAATGTGTACAGTCTAGTATTTACGTATTGTAACAGGCATCTACGCACACTCTAGTATTTACGTGTTGTAACAAATGTGTACAGTCTAGTATTTACGTATTGTGACAGGCATCTACGCACACTCTAGTATTTACGTATTGTAACAAATGTGTACAGTCTAGTATTTACGTATTGTGACAGGCATCTACGCACACTCTAGTATTTACGTATTGTAACAAATGTCTACAGTCTAGTATTTACGTATTGTGACAGGCATCTACGCACACTGTAGTATTTACGTATTGTAACAAATGTGTACAGTCTAGTATTTACGTGTTGTAACAAATGTGAACAGTCTAGTATTTACGTATTGTAACAGGCATCTACGCACACTCTAGTATTTACGTGTTGTAACAAATGTCTACAGTCTAGTATTTACGTATTGTGACAGGCATCTACGCACAATCTAGTATTTACGTATTGTAACAAATGTGTACAGTCTAGTATTTACGTATTGTGACAGGCATCTACGCACACTCTAGTATTTACGTGTTGTAACAAATGTGTACAGTCTAGTATTTACGTATTGTGACAGGCATCTACGCACACTCCAGTATTTACGTATTGTAACAAATGTGTACAGTCTAGTATTTACGTATTGTGACAGGCATCTACGCACACTCTAGTATTTACGTATTGTAACAAATGTCTACAGTCTAGTATTTACGTATTGTGACAGGCATCTACGCACACTCTAGTATTTACGTATTGTAACAAATGTCTACAGTCTAGTATTTACGTATTGTGACAGGCATCTACGTACACTCTAGTATTTACGTATTGTAACAAATGTGTACAGTCTAGTATTTACGTATTGTGACAGGCATCTACGCACACTCTAGTATTTACGTATTGTAACAAATGTGTACAGTCTAGTATTTACGTATTGTGACAGGCATCTACGCACACAATAGTATTTACGCATTGTAACAAATGTGTACAGTCTAGTATTTACGTATTCTGACAGGCATCTAGGCACACTCTAGTATTTACGTATTGTGACAAATGTGTACAGTCTAGTATTTACGTGTTGTAACAAATGTGTACAGTCTAGTATTTACGTATTGTAACAAATGTGTACAGTGTAGTATTTACGTATTGTGACAGGCATCTACGCTCACTCTAGTATTTACGTATTGTAACAAATGTGTACAGTCTAGTATTTACGTATTGTGACAGGCATCTACGCACACTCTAGTATTTACGTATTGTAACAAATGTCTACAGTCTAGTATTTACGTATTGTGGCAGGCATCTACGCACACTCTAGTATTTACGTATTGTAACAAATGTGTACAGTCTAGTATTTACGTATTGTGACAGGCATCTACGCACACTCTAGTATTTACGTATTGTAACAAATGTCTACAGTCTAGTATTTACGTGTTGTGACAAATGTGTACAGTCTAGTATTTACGTGTTGCAACAAATGTGTACAGTCTAGTATTTACGTATTGTAACAAATGTGTACAGTCTAGTATTTACGTATTGTAACAGGCATCTACGCACACTCTAGTATTTACGTGTTGTAACAAATGTGTACAGTCTAGTATTTACGTATTGTGACAGGCATCTAGGCACACTCTAGTATTTACGTATTGTGACAAATGTGTACAGTCTAGTATTTACGTGTTGTAACAAATGTGTACAGTCTAGTATTTACGTATTGTAACAAATGTGTACAGTGTAGAATTTACGTATTGTGACAGGCATCTACGCTCACTCTAGTATTTACGTATTGTAACAAATGTGTACAGTCTAGTATTTACGTATTGTGACAGGCATCTACGCACACTCTAGTATTTACGTATTGTAACAAATGTCTACAGTCTAGTATTTACGTATTGTGGCAGGCATCTACGCACACTCTAGTATTTACGTATTGTAACAAATGTGTACAGTCTAGTATTTACGTATTGTGACAGGCATCTACGCACACTCTAGTATTTACGTATTGTAACAAATGTCTACAGTCTAGTATTTACGTGTTGTAACAAATGTGTACAGTCTAGTATTTACGTGTTGCAACAAATGTGTACAGTCTAGTATTTACGTATTGTAACAAATGTGTACAGTCTAGTATTTACGTATTGTAACAGGCATCTACGCACACTCTAGTATTTACGTGTTGTAACAAATGTGTACAGTCTAGTATTTACGTATTGTGACAGGCATCTACGCACACTGTAGTATTTACGTATTGTAACAAATGTGTACAGTCTAGTATTTACGTATTGTGACAGGCATCTACGCACACTCTAGTATTTACGTATTGTAACAAATGTGTACAGTCTAGTATTTACGTATTCTGACAGGCATCTACGCACGCTCTAGTATTTACGTATTGTAACAAATGTGTACAGTCTAGTATTTACGTATTGTGACAGGCATCTACGCACACTCTAGTATTTACGTGTTGTAACAAATGTGTACAGTCTAGTATTTACGTGTTGTAACAAATGTGTACAGTCTAGCATTTACGTGTTGTAACAAATGTGTACAGTCTAGTATTTACGTATTGTAACAGGCATCTACGCACACTCTAGTATTTACGTGTTGTAACAAATGTGTACAGTCTAGTATTTACGTATTGTGACAGGCATCTACGCACACTGTAGTATTTACGTATTGTAACAAATGTGTACAGTCTAGTATTTACGTATTGTGACAGGCATCTACGCACACTCTAGTATTTACGTATTGTAACAAATGTCTACAGTCTAGTATTTACGTATTCTGACAGGCATCTACGCACGCTCTAGTATTTACGTATTGTAACAAATGTGTACAGTCTAGTATTTACGTATTGTGACAGGCATCTACGCACACTCTAGTATTTACGTATTGTAACAAATGTCTACAGTCTAGTATTTACGTGTTGTGACAAATGTGTACAGTCTAGTATTTACGTGTTGTAACAAATGTGTACAGTCTAGTATTTACGTGTTGCAACAAATGTGTACAGTCTAGTATTTACGTATTGTAACAAATGTGTACAGTCTAGTATTTACGTATTGTAACAGGCATCTACGCACACTCTAGTATTTACGTATTCTAACAAATGTGTACAGTCTAGTATTTACGTATTGTAACAAATGTGTACAGTCTAGTATTTACGTGTTGTAACAAGTGTGTACAGTCTAGTATTTACGTGTTGTAACAAATGTGTACAGTCTAGTATTTACGTGTTGTAACAAATGTGTACAGTCTAGTGTTTGCGTGTTGTAACAAATGTGTACAGTCTAGTATTTACGTGTTGTAACAAATGTGTACAGTCTAGTATTTACGTGTTGTAACAAATGTGTACAGTCTAGTATTTACGTGTTGCAACAAATGTGTACAGTCTAGTATTTACGTGTTGTAACAAATGTGTACAGTCTAGTATTTACGTGTTGTAACAAATGTGTACAGTCTAGTATTTACGTATTGTGACAGGCATCTACGCACACTCTAGTATTTACGTATTGTAACAAATGTGTACACTCTAGTATTTACGTGTTGAAACAAATGTGTACAGTCTAGTATTTACGTATTGTAACAGGCATCTACGCACACTCTAGTATTTACGTGTTGTAACAAATGTGTACAGTCTAGTATTTACGTATTGTGACAGGCATCTACGCACACTCTAGTATTTACGTATTGTAACAAATGTGTACAGTCTAGTATTTACGTATTGTGACAGGCATCTACGCACACTCTAGTATTTACGTATTGTAACAAATGTGTACAGTCTAGTATTTACGTATTGTGACAGGCATCTACGCACACTCTAGTATTTACGTATTGTAACAAATGTGTACAGTCTAGTATTTACGTGTTGTAACAAATGTGTACAGTCTAGTATTTACGTATTGTAACAGGCATCTACGCACACTGTAGTATTTACGTGTTGTAACAAATGTCTACAGTCTAGTATTTACGTATTGTGACAGGCATCTACGCACACTCTAGTATTTACGTATTGTAACAAATGTGTACAGTCTAGTATTTACGTATTGTGACAGGCATCTACGTACACTCTAGTATTTACGTATTGTAACAAATGTGTACAGTCTAGTATTTACGTATTGTGACAGGCATCTACGCACACTCTAGTATTTACGTATTGTAACAAATGTGTACAGTCTAGTATTTACGTATTGTGACAGGCATCTACGCACACAATAGTATTTACGCATTGTAACAAATGTGTACAGTCTAGTATTTACGTATTGTGACAGGCATCTAGGCACACTCTAGTATTTACGTATTGTAACAAATGTGTACAGTCTAGTATTTACGTATTGTGACAGGCATCTACGCACACTCTAGTATTTACGTATTGTAACAAATGTGTACAGTTTAGTATTTACGTGTTGTAAAAAATGTGTACAGTCTAGTATTTACGTATTGTAACAAATGTGTACAGTCTAGTATTTACGTATTGTGACAGGCATCTACGCACACTCTAGTATTTACGTGTTGTAACAAATGTGTACAGTCTAGTATTTACGTGTTGTAACAAATGTGTACAGTCTAGCATTTACGTGTTGTAACAAATGTGTACAGTCTAGTATTTACGTATTGTAACAGGCATCTACGCACACTCTAGTATTTACGTGTTGTAACAAATGTGTACAGTCTAGTATTTACGTATTGTGACAGGCATCTACGCACACTGTAGTATTTACGTATTGTAACAAATGTGTACAGTCTAGTATTTACGCATTGTGACAGGCATCTACGCACACTCTAGTATTTACGTGTTGTAACAAATGTGTACAGTCTAGTATTTACGTATTCTGACAGGCATCTACGCACGCTCTAGTATTTACGTATTGTAACAAATGTGTACAGTCTAGTATTTACGTATTGTGACAGGCATCTACGCACACTCTAGTATTTACGTATTGTAACAAATGTCTACAGTCTAGTATTTACGTGTTGTGACAAATGTGTACAGTCTAGTATTTACGTGTTGTAACAAATGTGTACAGTCTAGTATTTACGTGTTGCAACAAATGTGTACAGTCTAGTATTTACGTATTGTAACAAATGTGTACAGTCTAGTATTTACGTATTGTAACAGGCATCTACGCACACTCTAGTATTTACGTATTCTAACAAATGTGTACAGTCTAGTATTTACGTATTGTAACAAATGTGTACAGTCTAGTATTTACGTGTTGTAACAAGTGTGTACAGTCTAGTATTTACGTGTTGTAACAAATGTGTACAGTCTAGTATTTACGTGTTGTAACAAATGTGTACAGTCTAGTGTTTACGTGTTGTAACAAATGTGTACAGTCTAGTATTTACGTGTTGTAACAAATGTGTACAATCTAGTATTTACGTGTTGTAACAAATGTGTACAGTCTAGTATTTACGTATTGTAACAGGCATCTACGCACACTCTAGTATTTACGTGTTGTAACAAATGTGTACAGTCTACTATTTACGTATTGTGACAGGCATCTACGCACACTCTAGTATTTACGTATTGTAACAAATGTGTACAGTCTAGTATTTACGTATTGTGACAGGCATCTACGCACACTCTAGTATTTACGTATTGTAACAAATGTGAACAGTCTAGTATTTACGTGTTGTAACAAATGTGTACAGTCTAGTATTTACGTATTGTGACAGGCATCTGCGCACACTCTAGTATTTACGTGTTGAAACAAATGTGTACAGTCTAGTATTTACGTATTGTAACAGGCATCTACGCACACTCTAGTATTTACGTGTTGTAACAAATGTGTACAGTCTAGTATTTACGTATTGTGACAGGCATCTACGCACACTCTAGTATTTACGTATTGTAACAAATGTGTACAGTCTAGTATTTACGTATTGTGACAGGCATCTACGCACACTCTAGTATTTACGTATTGTAACAAATGTCTACAGTCTAGTATTTACGTATTGTGACAGGCATCTACGCACACTCTAGTATTTACGTATTGTAACAAATGTGTACAGTCTAGTATTTACGTGTTGTAACAAATGTGAACAGTCTAGTATTTACGTATTGTAACAGGCATCTACGCACACTGTAGTATTTACGTGTTGTAACAAATGTCTACAGTCTAGTATTTACGTATTGTGACAGGCATCTACGCACAATCTAGTATTTACGTATTGTAACAAATGTGTACAGTCTAGTATTTACGTATTGTGACAGGCATCTACGCACACTCTAGTATTTACGTGTTGTAACAAATGTGTACAGTCTAGTATTTACGTATTGTGACAGGCATCTACGCACACTCCAGTATTTACGTATTGTAACAAATGTGTACAGTCTAGTATTTACGTATTGTGACAGGCATCTACGCACACTCTAGTATTTACGTATTGTAACAAATGTCTACAGTCTAGTATTTACGTATTGTGACAGGCATCTACGCACACTCTAGTATTTACGTATTGTAACAAATGTGTACAGTCTAGTATTTACGTATTGTGACAGGCATCTACGTACACTCTAGTATTTACGTATTGTAACAAATGTGTACAGTCTAGTATTTACGTATTGTGACAGGCATCTACGCACACTCTAGTATTTACGTATTGTAACAAATGTGTACAGTCTAGTATTTACGTATTGTGACAGGCATCTACGCACACAATAGTATTTACGCATTGTAACAAATGTGTACAGTCTAGTATTTACGTATTGTGACAGGCATCTAGGCACACTCTAGTATTTACGTATTGTGACAAATGTGTACAGTCTAGTATTTACGTGTTGTAACAAATGTGTACAGTCTAGTATTTACGTATTGTAACAAATGTGTACAGTGTAGTATTTACGTATTGTGACAGGCATCTACGCTCACTCTAGTATTTACGTATTGTAACAAATGTGTACAGTCTAGTATTTACGTATTGTGACAGGCATCTACGCACACTGTAGTATTTACGTATTGTAACAAATGTCTACAGTCTAGTATTTACGTATTGTGGCAGGCATCTACGCACACTCTAGTATTTACGTATTGTAACAAATGTGTACAGTCTAGTATTTACGTATTGTGACAGGCATCTACGCACACTCTAGTATTTACGTATTGTAACAAATGTCTACAGTCTAGTATTTACGTGTTGTGACAAATGTGTACAGTCTAGTATTTACGTGTTGTAACAAATGTGTACAGTCTAGTATTTACGTGTTGCAACAAATGTGTACAGTCTAGTATTTACATATTGTAACAAATGTGTACAGTCTAGTATTTACGTATTGTAACAGGCATCTACGCACACTCTAGTATTTACGTGTTGTAACAAATGTGTACAGTCTAGTATTTACGTATTGTGACAGGCATCTACGCACACTCTAGTATTTACGTATTGTAACAAATGTGTACAGTCTAGTATTTACGTATTGTGACAGGCATCTACGCACACTCTAGTATTTACGTATTGTAACAAATGTGTACAGTCTAGTATTTACGTATTCTGACAGGCATCTACGCACGCTCTAGTATTTACGTATTGTAACAAATGTGTACAGTCTAGTATTTACGTATTGTGACAGGCATCTACGCACACTCTAGTATTTACGTATTGTAACAAATGTGTACAGTCTAGTATTTACGTGTTGTAACAAATGTGTACAGTCTAGCATTTACGTGTTGTAACAAATGTGTACAGTCTAGTATTTACGTATTGTGACAGGCATCTACGCACACTCTAGTATTTACGTGTTGTAACAAATGTGTACAGTCTAGTATTTACGTATTGTGACAGGCATCTACGCACACTGTAGTATTTACGTATTGTAACAAATGTGTACAGTCTAGTATTTACGTATTGTGACAGGCATCTACGCACACTCTAGTATTTACGTATTGTAACAAATGTGTACAGTCTAGTATTTACGTATTCTGACAGGCATCTACGCACGCTCTAGTATTTACGTATTGTAACAAATGTGTACAGTCTAGTATTTACGTATTGTGACAGGCATCTACGCACACTCTAGTATTTACGTATTGTAACAAATGTCTACAGTCTAGTATTTACGTGTTGTGACAAATGTGTACAGTCTAGTATTTACGTGTTGTAACAAATGTGTACAGTCTAGTATTTACGTGTTGCAACAAATGTGTACAGTCTAGTATTTACGTATTGTAACAAATGTGTACAGTCTAGTATTTACGTATTGTAACAGGCATCTACGCACACTCTAGTATTTACGTATTCTAACAAATGTGTACAGTCTAGTATTTACGTATTGTAACAAATGTGTACAGTCTAGTATTTACGTGTTGTAACAAGTGTGTACAGTCTAGTATTTACGTGTTGTAACAAATGTGTACAGTCTAGTATTTACGTGTTGTAACAAATGTGTACAGTCTAGTGTTTACGTGTTGTAACAAATGTGTACAGTCTAGTATTTACGTGTTGTAACAAATGTGTACAGTCTAGTATTTACGTGTTGTAACAAATGTGTACAGTCTAGTATTTACGTGTTGTAACAAATGTGTACAGTCTAGTATTTACGTGTTGTAACAAATGTGTACAGTCTAGTATTTACGTGTTGTAACAAATGTGTACAGTCTAGTATTTACGTATTGTGACAGGCATCTACGCACACTCTAGTATTTACGTATTGTAACAAATGTGTACAGTCTAGTATTTACGTGTTGTAACAAATGTGTACAGTCTAGTATTTACGTATTGTGACAGGCATCTGCGCACACTCTAGTATTTACGTGTTGAAACAAATGTGTACAGTCTAGTATTTACGTATTGTAACAGGCATCTACGCACACTCTAGTATTTACGTGTTGTAACAAATGTGTACAGTCTAGTATTTACGTATTGTGACAGGCATCTACGCACACTCTAGTATTTACGTATTGTAACAAATGTGTACAGTCTAGTATTTACGTATTGTGACAGGCATCTACGCACACTCTAGTATTTACGTATTGTAACAAATGTGTACAGTCTAGTATTTACGTATTGTGACAGGCATCTACGCACACTCTAGTATTTACGTATTGTAACAAATGTGTACAGTCTAGTATCTACGTGTTGTAACAAATGTGTACAGTCTAGTATTTACGTATTGTAACAGGCATCTACGCACACTGTAGTATTTACGTGTTGTAACAAATGTCTACAGTCTAGTATTTACGTATTGTGACAGGCATCTACGCACACTCTAGTATTTACGTATTGTAACAAATGTGTACAGTCTAGTATTTACGTATTGTGACAGGCATCTACGTACACTCTAGTATTTACGTATTGTAACAAATGTGTACAGTCTAGTATTTACGTATTGTGACAGGCATCTACGCACACTCTAGTATTTACGTATTGTAACAAATGTGTACAGTCTAGTATTTACGTATTGTGACAGGCATCTACGCACACAATAGTATTTACGCATTGTAACAAATGTGTACAGTCTAGTATTTACGTATTGTGACAGGCATCTAGGCACACTCTAGTATTTACGTATTGTGACAAATGTGTACAGTCTAGTATTTACGCGTTGTAACAAATGTGTACAGTCTAGTATTTACGTATTGTAACAAATGTGTACAGTGTAGTATTTACGTATTGTGACAGGCATCTACGCTCACTCTAGTATTTACGTATTGTAACAAATGTGTACAGTCTAGTATTTACGTATTGTGACAGGGATCTACGCACACTCTAGTATTTACGTATTGTATCAAATGTGTACAGTCTAGTATTTACGTATTGTGACAGGCATCTACGCACACTCTAGTATTTACGTATTGTAACAAATGTCTACAGTCTAGTATTTACGTATTGTGACAGGCATCTACGCACACTCTAGTATTTACGTATTGTAACAAATGTGTACAGTCTAGTATTTACGTATTGTGACAGGCATCTACGCACACTCTAGTATTTACGTATTCTAACAAATGTGTACAGTCTAGTATTTACGTATTGTAACAAATGTGTACAGTCTAGTATTTACGTGTTGTAACAAGTGTGTACAGTCTAGTATTTACGTGTTGTAACAAATGTGTACAGTCTAGTATTTACGTGTTGTAACAAATGTGTACAGTCTAGTGTTTACGTGTTGTAACAAATGTGTACAGTCTAGTATTTACGTGTTGTAACAAATGTGTACAGTCTAGTATTTACGTGTTGTAACAAATGTGTACAGTCTAGTATTTACGTGTTGTAACAAATGTGTACAGTCTAGTATTTACGTGTTGTAACAAATGTGTACAGTCTAGTATTTACGTGTTGTAACAAATGTGTACAGTCTAGTATTTACGTATTGTGACAGGCATCTACGCACACTCTAGTATTTACGTATTGTAACAAATGTGTACAGTCTAGTATTTACGTGTTGTAACAAATGTGTACAGTCTAGTATTTACGTATTGTGACAGGCATCTGCGCACACTCTAGTATTTACGTGTTGAAACAAATGTGTACAGTCTAGTATTTACGTATTGTAACAGGCATCTACGCACACTCTAGTATTTACGTGTTGTAACAAATGTGTACAGTCTAGTATTTACGTATTGTGACAGGCATCTACGCACACTCTAGTATTTACGTATTGTAACAAATGTGTACAGTCTAGTATTTACGTATTGTGACAGGCATCTACGCACACTCTAGTATTTACGTATTGTAACAAATGTGTACAGTCTAGTATTTACGTATTGTGACAGGCATCTACGCACACTCTAGTATTTACGTATTGTAACAAATGTGTACAGTCTAGTATTTACGTGTTGTAACAAATGTGTACAGTCTAGTATTTACGTATTGTAACAGGCATCTACGCACACTGTAGTATTTACGTGTTGTAACAAATGTCTACAGTCTAGTATTTACGTATTGTGACAGGCATCTACGCACACTCTAGTATTTACGTATTGTAACAAATGTGTACAGTCTAGTATTTACGTATTGTGACAGGCATCTACGTACACTCTAGTATTTACGTATTGTAACAAATGTGTACAGTCTAGTATTTACGTATTGTGACAGGCATCTACGCACACTCTAGTATTTACGTATTGTAACAAATGTGTACAGTCTAGTATTTACGTATTGTGACAGGCATCTACGCACACAATAGTATTTACGCATTGTAACAAATGTGTACAGTCTAGTATTTACGTATTGTGACAGGCATCTAGGCACACTCTAGTATTTACGTATTGTGACAAATGTGTACAGTCTAGTATTTACGTGTTGTAACAAATGTGTACAGTCTAGTATTTACGTATTGTAACAAATGTGTACAGTGTAGTATTTACGTATTGTGACAGGCATCTACGCTCACTCTAGTATTTACGTATTGTAACAAATGTGTACAGTCTAGTATTTACGTATTGTGACAGGGATCTACGCACACTCTAGTATTTACGTATTGTAACAAATGTCTACAGTCTAGTATTTACGTATTGTGAAAGGCATCTACGCACACTCTAGTATTTACGTATTGTAACAAATGTGTACAGTCTAGTATTTACGTATTGTGACAGGCATCTACGCACACTCTAGTATTTACGTATTGTAACAAATGTGTACAGTCTAGTATTTACGTATTGTGACAGGCATCTACGCACACTCTAGTATTTACGTATTGTAACAAATGTGTACAGTCTAGTATTTACGTATTGTGACAGGGATCTACGCACACTCTAGTATTTACGTGTTGCAACAAATGTGTACAGTCTAGTATTTACGTATTGTGACAGGCATCTACGCACACTCTAGTATTTACGTATTGTAACAAATGTGTACAGTCTAGTATTTACGTATTGTGACAGGCATCTACGCACACTCTAGTATTTACGTATTGTAACAAATGTGTACAGTCTAGTATTTACGTATTGTGACAGGCATCTACGCACACTGTAGTATTTACGTATTGTAACAAATGTGTACAGTCTAGTATTTACGTATTGTGACAGGCATCTACGCACACTCTAGTATTTACGTATTGTAACAAATGTCTACAGTCTAGTATTTACGTATTGTGACAGGCATCTAGGCACACTCTGGTATTTACGTATTGTAACAAATGTGTACAGTCTAGTATTTACGTATTGTAACAGGCATCTACGCACACTCTAGTATTTACGTATTGTAACAAATGTGTACAGTCTAGTATTTACGTATTGTGACAGGCATCTACGCACACTCTAGTATTTACGTATTGTAACAAATGTCTACAGTCTAGTATTTACGTATTGTGACAGGTATCTACGCACACTCTAGTATTTACGTATTGTAACAAATGTGTACAATCTAGTATTTACGTATTGTAACAAATGTGTACAGTCTAGTCTTTACGTATTGTGACAGGCATCTACGCACACTCTAGTATTTACGTATTGTAACAAATGTGTACAGTCTAGTATTTACGTATTGTAAGAGGCATCTACGCACACTCTAGTATTTACGTGTTGTAACAAATGTGTACAGTCTAGTATTTACGTATTGTGACAGGCATCTACGCACACAATAGTATTTACGTATTGTAACAAATGTGTACAGTCTAGTATTTACGTATTGTGACAGGGATCTACGCACACTCTAGTATTTACGTGTTGTAACAAATGTGTACAGTCTAGTATTTACGTATTGTGACAGGCATCTACGCACACTCTAGTATTTACGTATTGTAACAAATGTCTACAGTCTAGTATTTACGTATTGTGACAGGCATCTACGCACACTCTAGTATTTACGTATTGTAACAAATGTGTACAGTCTAGTATTTACGTATTGTGACAGGCATCTACGCACACTGTAGTATTTACGTATTGTAACAAATGTGTACAGTCTAGTATTTACGTATTGTAAGAGGCATCTACGCACACTCTAATATTTACGTATTGTAACAAATGTGTACAGTCTAGTATTTACGTATTGTAAGAGGCATCTACGCACACTCTAGTATTTCCGTATTGTAACAAATGTGTACAGTCTAGTATTTACGTATTGTGACAGGTATTTGCGCACACTCTAGTATTTACGTATTGTGACATATGTGTACAATCTAGTATTTACGTATTGTAACAAATGTGTACAGTCTAGTATTTACGTATTGTAACAAATGTGTACAGTCTAGTATTTACGTATTGAGACAAGCATGTACAATCTAGTTGTACGAATTGTAACGAACGTGAACACCTATTGACGATGCGTTGTACCAAGCATGTACAATCCTAAACGAACACTATGTAACGTGTACAGTCTGGTACCAATGCGCTATATGGGTACAATAGAGACACAAAAACTGTGTTTGGTGTGTGGTGTTACAGATAACTTAACACGTATGTGGTTTAGTCGTACCACAAAGATCTCTTTGTGGCCGAGATTATCCGCGAACTCCTGGTTATTTAGAGTTCCGTTATTTAGTCGTGGACCCTTCATAAATAAAGTCCAATCATTTTTCAAAGGAATACCAAACATTTTGTGTTTGCTAACACTTGGTTAAAGGAGTGCCGGCCATTAGCCTAATGATTAAGCTAAACATTAGTTTTTATATTAGTCCGAACATGCGGGAATCACAACTAGAATGTCTGTACAGACGTATGGTGCGTAACTAAATCTGTTCAGTATATTAGCTTAAAGCTGTATAATCCCGGTCCATTGTGGACGGCCAATTTGGACGTTGCTGGCAAGAACATTCAAAGATGACACTGAAATTGTATAGTTGGGCTCGATAGCACATAAATCTCGCTAAAATCTGATAAGGTCGGGACAATACGCGTTGTCTCTCACTCGAAGTGGCCATTTTCTTATTTTGACAGGGCCATGGGGAGATTGACAATGGCAACGAGGGCCGATTACAAGCATATCTAGATAACGGTCACGCACGCTGTGTTTACGGTTTTAAGTAACCCCTCGGGGTTGAGTACCATAATTACTTCTTTGTAACCTTTACTTAGCACGTTATACCTGTATACTATAGCATTACAACATCTTAAACCCTCAAAGACGACTGTCGGTATTGTTTGAGCTTTTGGTTTTTTTGCCATCTTTCTGATATGCGGTTTCGGTTTTCAAGAGCTGCGTTGGAAATTAATGGTTAGTGTTGGTGTATGAATTTCTCATTTGTCTCCAGAGGACCTAGGCCTTTTACTTAAATTAAAAAGACATGAAAAAATAGAGCAAAAAGAATGGCTTTTTGGTTTTAAGTTTTCAACTGTTTCGTGATTCAAGCGTGCAAGAGCCTCGATCCCGGGACAATCTGAGAGTGTTATGTTTGAGGTGGTTTTAGAGAAATGGGAGGTCGATTTGTGACGTGAGGTTACAGACGGACGACAGATGACGTTATTGTGCGTTGTGGTGCTAATAATTCATGAAAAAATGTATCACAGTTTGTTCTTTTTTCAGAAAATGTCTTGACAGAGCTACCTTGCAAGCTTCCTCTGACAATAGAAAGATCCAGGGTTCTCCAAGCTCTGATCTTCTGCTATGATAGGGAGACATGTGACCCAGTGATGCAAATCGCCGTAATTCGCTGAGAGGAGTTCCTTGTGCACGTCGGAAGTCTAAGAGTGTTCTGCTTCCGGTCCGTGCTACTTGCTTTCACTTCATGGGGCTGTAAACCCTTGAGACTTGCTCTACTTCGGGGTTACTTCCCCGTTGAACCAGGCCGTGATACAACTGGAATACTGTTTAAAGCGGCGTTAAACAGTCACTCACTCACTATCCATACCGATGTATGCACAATGACCCGTAAGCGACAAAAGTACATGTATCTCCGATGTTGCTGAAGGTTTGCTTTGTCTAGTGATTTCTCCGATTATGTGTCGTTAACACGTCACTCAGCTGTGTATTCCAGCTCTATGACGGCGCCTGAAAGAGTTGGACTGGGGACAAGACAATCCGGTGATTGGTACCAAGATCAGCGTCCACGGCACTGTACGATGAAAGGACATTGGCCGAGTGACACAGCGTGTGGTCTATGACCTTGTTTCGGTAATCTATACGTTTAAGGAGACGCAATCATCGCCGGATTGGAATGTTGGATTGATCTCTTAATGTCCATGTTTGTCTTAGAAGCAGGTGAAGGGAGCAGGTGGCCTGGCTTCCTGACTTTGTTGATGCATGTCATCGTATGACGAATATATGTAACGATGCCCGTCATGTCAATCAGCATCATCGGAGACAGTATTTACAGACCACCGCACCATAGATATATCATGGCCATGTACACTAGAGCTCAGAAACAAACATGCATTTAGAGCTCACACACGGAACCCTATCAACCGTTCTTCCCACATGGGGGCAAGCAATACGCCAGACTGGTTACAGCAGAGGAATAGGAATATCCCATTACGGGCTGTCTCGAATCCACACCTAGGTAAAATAGCATTTCATTTGACGGCGTAAACAGCTTCAGGTAAATGTAAGTGAGAATCGAAGTGTTATACGGTTATCACGCGTACGAAGTACGGTGATTCTAGTTCGTCATAACAGTAGGCATTTCGTCTACAATATACGTTTAGTGGAAAGGACAAACGAACCCGGTTCATTACAGCCAACAGTTCGTTATAAACAGTTTACTGCACAAACGGGGGCTATTACAGGGAAAATCGTGGAGAAAACAATAAGATAGAATGGCAAGGAGCCCCGAGATTATCGTCTTTTTCATACTTTTTACACGTTTTCTAGACTTGGGTGGACTTGGATATATCTGTTTCAGGGTGTGTTTGACAGACTAGTACAAACGTTGCCTACTACGTTCTAATTCCGTATAGTTCATAACAATGTCAAGGTTATATCAGTGACATAAAAAACAGCACAGCATGTCGGGATTAGTCATACAGCATTAAGGAACAACTTTTCAGATTTACGACAGGAAAATCGTACGGTAAATTTTCGCCACTTTGTTGATAGTGCAAATAATTTGATTTCCACCGATAATGATTGTGTAAGCAAATCCTATCACTGAATCTATTGCATCAACGACAATCAGTTCAGCTAAGTTTGCCGTCTGTTTATAAAGGGCATTATCGTCCATGCATCTTCACCACTACATCCGGGCGACGTTCTCTTGTTTACATCAGCCAATGAGAAGGAGGCTTGTATATTTGTCTCGCTCAGCACCAGCGCGATGGAAAGCAGATAGGCCACAGCGCTCTTTATAAGAAGCGCCTTATTTTCCATCAGAACCCTGGGATTCGAGACGTGATTGGATGTATCATAATTCAATGCTCGATATAAGAACTGACTCGGGTCTCTTTATAAGGCGATATCCCCTATCTCCTTTAATGCACTGCGGCATGACTGCACGTGAAAATGTACACATGCGCACTAAGAGAATAAAGGTTGGAGATAGAGCGTGTTGCGCCGTGATTCATTGCTCTGACAAGAGAATATTGTCTTATGGCGATATGGACAACGACAAACCTAGGCACATATGCTGCAAAAAAAACCCGACAGATGGTTGAAACGAAGTATGTTCGTGGCTTTCTTACATTTTACAAATATTTTCCGAAATTACATAGAAAGTTATGAAGACAGGTCGATGCAATATATTAACGGTGGAATTCAGGAGGCTTCCTGTCATTTCTTTGTTTCTCTCCTAAAAATACTTGGGCTGATTGTGTGAAATGACAAACGGCGAGAAGTATTGTCAGATCTTCAATGTGATTATGTCTTCGACTCACACATCAAGATAGAGGAGAGAAGGCTAATTAGCAATCAAAGTGCATACACGAAAGAGATGATTAAAGATGATCTATATTCGTCGCAGTTTGTCTGTTTTACAGTCTGAACCATATTATTTTCCTTTCCGCCGTGACTGGAATGTTGTAGCAATAAAGGATGCGAATTTAGATTTTCCACAGATTCTGAAAATACTGGCTCTTGAACACCCTTTCAGTTTACGTTCTTGCTGCCATCACATCATACATTGTAAGAGTGCAGCACTGTTTGTGCTGTTTCAGCAAAATCATAGACGGGGACACCAGAAATGGGCTTCAAATGTGGGTAATCAAACCCTGGTCTTCAGCGTGATGAGCGAACGCTTTAACCATTGGGCTACAGCACTGCCCCTGTACCGTTAGAAACTAAGAGTTAGTTCAACAGAGTGTCCCCCTATCTATACCCATCAATGCTTTGCTTCCAACAGGAAGTGCTTGTTTTGTGCAAGCATGACAATAATGAACACTTTGATGGATATAAATCATAAAATTGTTTGTTCTATGTAAGTATGGCAATAATTCGACCACGACTTCAGTAAATACTGGATGTTGATTGGTTGTTGTTAATCACAATCATTCAGAGGTATACAATCACGTTAGGTACATCTGGTTTCAAACACAGTATGTATTGTTTTTTAATCCTACCAACGCAGATAAGGCAGAATGGAGATAAACGTTGTGCGCTGGAAAACGAGGTGACAAAATTATAACAGCTGTAGTTGTTTTGTTTTGTTTTTGTTTTGTTAAAAACCTCACGCTACGCGTTCGGTTTTGAATCATTGAATCATATTAATTTCGCTATGTACCTCTGAGTTTCCAAGGCAGTATGTTTATCCTAATTAACACTTCGACGGGTATGAATCATGTAGGTGTTTGTTCTATGTAAGCTACATGGATATGAAGCATGTAAGTGCTTGTGCAATATAATATGATAATAACTAACAACAGTCGCTTGAATTTTACTACTGACCTGCCAGAGTGAAGGGGCATCAGGTGCCGTTACTTGAATAATTATAGAGGAAATTATATAGAAGATGAGTTCATGAATTATCAGGACATTGAGTTGGAATAATCACGTTCTGTGCTGAAATTGAACATGCCAAATAGATGACACAACATGGACGCTATAACGAATTTTCAAGATAACGATTTTGGAATTTCTAGACACTATCTTGGCATTTATAACCTCCCAAATTATTTTCATATAATGTACACGTTTTGTATTTTTTATTACTTTAACCGGAAATTTCAACTTACATAATATTATCTTTTAGTCTCAAGTTAAAACATCACAAGAATGAAAACGAATTTCCCTAAGATGCTTCCGTAATTCTGTTCTGAGGTTAAGATGCCTTGACTGTTATCCATATGGATAACAAGTAAAACATAATAGACCCTTCATCCTCATACTGTGTAGACACGACCTTGCCGAGCACCGAAAGGGTGACGGCCTCAATTCTATCTTTCTCCTCACACGTCCTCTCTAATATACGTGTAGTTGTGGCATGTAATTGCCCTAGTGGGGTATTTTTGAAGGAAAATGGTCGAAAATTAGGTATTTTTTGTAATTTTGATTAGAATAGTATCACTCAATGGATTGGCTGACTGCATCAGAATTGTGTTATCAATCAAACCTCTCGAACATGTGTTTTTCAAACCGACTGCAGCGTCTAAAAATCTAATTTTTTCATCGATTTTACAACAGAGCTACGTATTGTTTTTCGCAAAGTTTTCAATCAATTTCAGCTACGTCTGTGAAAAAACAGTTCGTGCTGTTGGCTATTGTATTTTCAGGCGCGTTTGATCCTAGGTCAATTTGTTTTCTTTCCATTTGCAAGGATATCGTTTACCATTGTATTTACAGATGAGACTTTAATAATGTTACGCAGACATGTTCATTTTCCTCTGCAATAAATCCAATATGGTGGTTCCGGTGAAAGACCCCAGTTCTGTGTCACAGCGGTCAATTGTAATCAAGGCGTTTATGCAAAAACTGACTGATCACAATCATCTGAATTCTGTTAAACTCAGGTTTTCCGGAACTTTCGAAAGGATCCTGTTTATAGACATCTTTCAAAGTCAACGGGCTTGATGACTGAGAGCTTTTCACAAAGGAAATGTTTATTATCGAAACAACTCGATTGCCCTTCGGGTGTTTCCGTTTATAATCGGACATGATTTAGACAGATATGTTTTTTATGAAATATACACATGAATGCCTTATGTTGTGTTAAATGAATGTACAAGCTAAAGGAGTTGATTTAAAATATTTTACACTTTTTTAAGTAGTTCCACGTGTTCGGAGTCATGAGATGGGATATTCAGTTTCCTTTTAAGTAGCGTGTATTCTTTTTATAAAAATCACGACACTTCCATCAGCGAACGTAGATAAGAGATGCTCTCCTGAAGCCCATCACTACAGTCCCCCAGGATTACGGGTGACAGCAATTACGAGCGTCCTCCGTCTACATCCGTATGCGAGATGCACAAAGTGAATTTCGGTTTCAGCCTCAAAGAACTATACACTTTGTCACGTCAACCAGAATCTAAATGGACGTTGATAAATCGGAAAGTCGTAAATAACAAAACGATGACACTGAATGATCTACAGAGGGAAAATCAATGGCAAAAAGTCTTTATTCGCCTGCCAAGTCACATAACAGACCAATCATGAGGTAAGGTTCATTAAAGACACACGCACAGACAGGCATGCACAGAAAAGCGGACAAGCAATGATAGGCACACACAAATAAATACAAGCACACACATAACGCACACGTGCACACAAGCGCACACACGTGCGCACATCTGTGTATAACGAGAAGACGTACATTTTCTCCAGGGACCAATGTGCCTGTGGGGCCATTTCTACAACATCAGTCTAAGCGTCTTGTCTCTGAAACCCCCGCCCCTGTCAAGTTTCCTGAATCCGCCCATGCTAAGGGATGTTTCTGTACTAACCAGACACCTTACACGAATCTCCTAGTCTTTGCAAGGCAATAAGCATTGCTCCAGTCGGTTCTGTGGAATAATTCTGATCCTGTGTATTCAACTCCATCCATCATATTCCGTTTAACGGCCATATATATAGTAAGTAAACTGAACCAGAAACATTTTCTGAAATCATTCCGCTTCACTGGCTGCTGTTGATGATGTTGGGAAACGTACATAATCGTCGCGGCAACGTCGTACAGGAATTACACATCTTGTCTGATCCAGAAATAAACTTGTCAGGCAACACACTTCAAATAACGTAAGAACCATTTCAAAGTTGTCCATAATGTGTTAAATTTGAAATAAGTGGGTTTTTTCACGAGGCTATTCACCAAGCTTGTAGTGGAGGGCCTGATTTACTAGTAATTAGTATTTATTCGCCTTCGGGCTTCCCCTCACTCACTCAAGTACCTGATGGCGTCTGGTTGCCAGGATCAAGTGCTACTTCTGAGTCTGGTTGTTATGGGCAACTTGTTGCTTATCCACTGGCTAGTCTGTCTCACATTCTCCGAATAACATTACCGACACTCCACCTTATTGTAATTCGGAAACCTTAAAGGGAAAGTTTATACGAGAATTAACCCTACTGTTTTCCACTTTTTCATTTTAAGAAATGTTTATCAAGTAGTTCTACAACAAAAACAAAACAGAAGTTACTGATTTAGTTTTGTGTTATATAGATTCAAAGTTTCTGTATTAACCGAAAGTTCTTTGTCCACAGTGAGCACACCGTGGCATATGTCCTTTGGAAATGACGTCATTGGTGCCCAAATGATATACTAATGACGTCGTTACACCTTATTAGACGCGGCGCTGGTATATGGTTCCAGTGTCTCGATGCGTCGGCTGCTGTTTTAATCCACCTGTTGCCCGGCCGTCAGCTGGCCGTCGGTTCCACGCTGTTACATTGAACAAAAAGTGTTACCACGTAACCAGATTCGAGATTTTCTTGTGGTTCAGATTCTAAATTCCACCCTCCCGAGACTCCGTTTCAAATTGAACGGAATTCTGCGTTACTTTGAAAACTATATTCTTTATGGAAACTGAGCTTAAGTCTAACATAGAGCTGAACTCTGCCATGACGTGTTATGCAGTACATCTCCCACATAATTACATTACACAGATATTGGAATTAATTTAAACTGCCATATAGCTTCTCCATTAACGGTGGGTGCAACTGTTATTGGATTACGTCATTGAATGTAGCAATGTAAGGTCGTGTGTTTGTGTGACTTAAAGTTTGAAATTGGACAAGGGAGTGTGTGTGTGTGTGTGTGTGTTTGTGTGTGTTTGTGTGTGTGTTTGTGTTTGTGTGTGTGTGTTTGTGTGTGTGTTTGTGTGTGTGTTTGTGTGTGTGTTTGTGTGTGTGTGTTTGTGTGTGTGTGTTTGTGTGTGTGTGTTTGTGTGTGTGTTTGTGTGTTTGTGTGTGTGTGTGTGTTTGTGTGTGTGTGTTTGTGTGTGTGTGTGTTTGTGTGTTGTGGTGAATGAGCGAGATGGTGATAGATTTTTTGAATTGCGGAACATCTGCTTCTACACAACCATACTCCATTATTTACACTGCAATGTGTCATTTCTTTTCGTCCTAATCCTGGTCAACATCATCGTATACCATGAACCTGGCGACAAACTACTTTTGCAGCCCTGTAGCTGATAGTATAGCAACATGATAACAGAATTTCCTCAAAACCCGTCTCCGATTTTTTTTTTCTTTCTGCATTATGTTACATTACCAATACATGCTAAAATAAACATCCAATCTTTACCCAATATAGAACCCAGCCTTCCTACAATACAATATTCTCGAACCAAATACAACATGCTGAAAACACGTCTATTTACAAGGACTGAGAAGCCCGACCCCCTGTCCCCATACAAGGATCCCTGCTGCTGGTTGTACGGTCCGTGTAACCACGTCATCTGTGTTACTACGTTAGTTGTACATAATTCATTACATGGAGACCTAATCTGACAGTACGGCATCCTATGAGAGAGTCCAGTCTTGGACCGCGTCATTCTCGTGGCACTGACCATCCCTGGACGTCGATCCAAATTTAGTTTTGCTTTAAGGCGCTTTGACAAACCGACTTAAACCAAATATTTATGCCTGCTTAAATTTGTTGGCAGACGCGATATTTAGTTATTAACCTGGTCTTTGATTGAAGAAATATGGCAACGCCATTTCTCTATTTCATATATCAGAATATGAAGCATTATTGCTTATTATATTAATATGCCTATGTGGATTTCCTGTTTGTTGAATACATCTAAATATGGATTTATTGTTCATATCCTTATAAAGGAAATCTTGTTTAATGACTACGCCAGAATATTAATTTCTTGAGGAATGTTGTCAGGGTTACCATTCTACAGTGGCGTAAAACTAAACTCACTCTCATTCTGAGCGGTGAGGTAGCCTAGTGGTTAAAGCGTTCGTTCGTCACGCCGAAGATCCGGGTTCGATTCCCCACATGGGTACAATGTATGAAGCCCATTTTCTGGTGTCTCCCGCCGTGATATCGCTGAAATATTGCTAAAAAGCGGCGTAAAACTAAACTCACTCACTCACTCACTCTCATTCTCATCTTAACATATCGGCGGTGTCACAGCTCTACGTTCTTGTGTGAAAAGGCTATAAAAATAATGGAAAGAAATATGTAAAAACACACATGTTAACCCTTATATAACCATTTCTGTTCAAACCTGAATCCATGCGCTTGCTACATTGGTTTTACGTATACACCTCCTACGATCAAAGAAGAGCTTCAAGTGCAAAACGTGTTCCAATCATTAAACAAATATTAATTTTATCAATTTCCAGTAAACTGTTTTTAAGTAAATGTCAAAGGCGTCACCGTTTTACTATCCAGAATGCTAGCTTGATTTTGCGAGCGAAGTGTCATCTATCGGCTATCAGAAAACGTCACCAAACCGATGGCGTTAAGGAGTCTGCGTTCAGATCGAATCCGAGGGTGGATACAGCCACCGTTGGAAATAACCGCACGCCCAGTAGACCGGTGCTAGGTAATACTTCCTCGGGCTGGTAAAAACTGAAACACGGTAGCCCTGTTTGCTAATGTATATTTCGGTCTGTGAAAAGTCTCCTCATTGTTCTTCATTTAAAAAATTCTAATTCATTAAGTATTTTTTGTATTGTTCTCAAGCCGAAAATTCTGAGCTTATTGAAACTACACACGACGCTGAAATCCTTACCGTTTCAAAGACGCGTCATGATAAGATGTGTTAAGAAATAAACACCAATCAAAATACTCGACGCGTCCTTCATCGTTTGCAAATGGCGCCATGGTGTCGTTTCCATCCCGACTGACTGACAGGGTGTTCAGTTTTGACTGACACTGATCGAATAGTTATAAACCTGAAATTTATGTTGAATCATTTGGTCCTGACAATTTGTAACGCTGATGTTTAACTTTGAACTTTATGAAAGAAATAATAAATAACTACTTATGAGAGTTTAGTATCTGTATGTATTTTGGCTAATAAATTTTCATTCGGGCTAGTGACATTTAAATCTCCCTAGTCCGCTTTGCTAGTGATCCTGAAAAATATTTCATACACTGCATACAGTCCTTCTAAGAATCACAATACATATGTTATGTTTGTCTAACTAGATCTGTCCGACATCGTCTATAGAGCGAGCTAGACGGCTTACCAGGCGTCCCCAGGAAACAAAGTAGCAGGACTAGTTCGCTCATGGCACCGAAAAGAAGGGGTATCTTGAGCAAGTACCATTTGGCGGGGGTCAGTGAAAGTGTGGGAGTGTCGCTCGAATGATTGTAAACTTGACCTTGTGACGACCATCTCGGCGGTCCAGCACAACCATCCTAGATGGGGTTGTTGTACCACATTTCCGTGACCATTCTCTGAATACAAGCCCAGACAGTATTACGTCAGTAGCAGGCAGTAGTGACTCTGCCTCATCCCGCCAGTAGTATAGGTCTCAGGCTACAATCCAATGTAGCATGCTTGGGACACATTAATCGCATAATACGTCCAAAAGGTCTTTCTGTAAAACTCTTGTTGTACTAGAACAAACCCTCCTTCAAGATTTTTCCTTCAAGGCCTCAACGTCAAATTCAGCTTCTGATAGTGAGTGAGTATATTCCAGCAATATCATGGCGGGGGACACCAGAAATGAGCTTCACACATTGTGCCCATGTGGGGAATCGAACCCGGGTCTTCGGCGTGATGAGCGAACGTTTAACCACAAGGTTACTCCAACCCAACGCCCCCCGTCAATGAGGAGGAGGGTCCGTCACGTTGTTGCAGTTGACGGAGGTGACATGACATTGTGTTCTTCTAGTTTGGGGCTTGTGGTTTCTTGCGTTCTTATTTGCCAGAATATCCTGAAGATGATTGTTAACGTCATATGACCACAGTTGTTAGCTCTACAAAATAAGTAAGTTTTTTCCACGTTACACTCTCTATAGTTTGTCGTCTTTTTAGCGTTTAGATCTGCCATTTAATTATTCCTTTGATGCTTAGTTTATCCAGATACGTCCATAAACTGGGGTTTGGTGAAGTACGTCCCATAGTTGTCGTACTTCTCCGGTGGAGACATCTAGGTTCAGGTCTCGAAGTGGGCTCATTTACGTAGTATCCTTCGTCAAGACTCAGATCCCCTAGCTGTAAATGGGTACCCGTTAGGATATTCTAGCAATGTGAGTGTTAAGTTCCTTGTCTAACAG
Source organism: Haliotis asinina (assembly GCF_037392515.1). Taxonomy (NCBI): domain Eukaryota; kingdom Metazoa; phylum Mollusca; class Gastropoda; order Lepetellida; family Haliotidae; genus Haliotis; species Haliotis asinina. Next base: position 9,390,416 of record NC_090290.1, on the reverse strand, counting down.
GCAGTACGGCTCTGCTTCCCAGAGAGTTAAAAGATTATCGGAAAGTACCAGAGTGTCCTATGACCTGGTATAGTGATGTAGTGGCGCCGTGTGCAGGCAATGAGTATCGGAAAGAACATGAGTGTCCTTTGACCGGGTATAGTGATGTAGTGGCGCCGTGAGCAGGCAATGGGCGCCATGTAAGCGGAATATTACCATTACAATCACAATTACAGTTACAATTACAACGTATCTGCGTGTGTAGCCCTACGTCTTTAAAGAAAATTCCGTGTTCCACACTGTCGCCGAAAGACGGATAGACTCCAAGCTACCCAAGCATTCTCAGAACAGAAGACCACATGGACTCGCACTTAACATAATAACCTTTGTTTCACATAACTGCTCTCAATCCACACACGATTAAGTAGAAAATGTAAATAGTGCTTAAACGACCAGAATGAAAAGAGCATTCATCATATAGTCTATATTTCATTACTTCATAGGTTCTTCTCAAGCAGATAAAAGAGGATTCATAGCATTGCTATGTCACGCTTTCGTATAAAGAGAGACGGGCCCTTTGAAAGTGCAGAAGAAATGAAACTACGCTCCTCCCTTCTCCAAGATCTCATATACAGATACAGAGCTCGTGTCGGACCATGATGTAAAAATAATTAGGATTAATCATGCTTGGCTTTGATGAACGGAAATTGAGCGATGGTATCTGTCATTCTCGCTTCCGTAAAGCATGACGGGAATACATACAACAAGTACGCTTCACAATGATGAATGGTACTTGATACTAGAAACGCCATTTTTGGTGCTTTGAGTATCAGTTTGAAAGAGGTGATCTTGATTTGACGTGTCTCTGTTTATCTGCCAATTTCCCGGTAAAGTGGCGGCGTGTGTTTTCTTGGCCAACAAACACATGGAGTGGGTATTTAGGCGATAAAGATATCCGTTTTCAGTGTAGGGCTATGATAGAAAACTAGGAACCGAATGAAATGGCGTCAGTTTCCCTATCACTCTGACCAGCTCTCTTTCAGCCGATTACTATCGTGTGTCTGCCCAAGTCTGTTGAGATCTATTAACTTCCGGGCACAGGAAAACTGGATTTGACCAAAACATAACAAACTTTACAGGGTAGAAATCAGTCGCCGAAACAATACAAACGTAAGTTCCAAAAAACCCAAAAAAAAAACAACTATCGTCATCGTCGTCGTCGAAGTAGCAAAAGTACCATCGTTCCCATTGACATACAACCAGAATAACGCCAGTTGAAAATAGGTAACGAACATACATGCACATGGGTCCTGGTACCTGGAGCGTGGCTTGGTATGTTACGACTTTCCTCCATCTATATTCAACAGCTTTCTGAAGTTAAAACAAAATGACGAACATCTTCCTCAAGTTACAGCGCAAACTATGGAATCCGAGAAGGGACATTGTCGCGTTGTCGTATTGTCGCGCTTTGGTTAATTTTCGCCTCATTTTGCTGGTGTTTGAGAGTGCGACAAAGCGACAATGTCCCTTCTCGGATTCCATAGCAAACAGTCGGAGAATGATAAATGACGACATATATCTCCCGTTAAAATGTTATGAATAATCAAAGAAAGCTACGAATGCCTAAAGTTTTAGGATTGTATTCGTGTTTCTGTGTCACGAATTAGTCAATTTTGTTTTAAATTATTTATTTATTCTGTGAATCGTTGTTTGAGGAATGTATGTTTACACGCAGTGTTCCTAGCATCGTCGTGGTTGTCAACGTTGACGTGTCAGCTGGATGTTTTCGATTACTCAGGTGAAATTGTGGAGCGTTACTCGGTTATCGACCTGAATTAAGATATGTCGTCTGAATGCAGTGGGTATATTTAGTTCACAACAACTGCACATCGTTTTTTGTCACTTGTTAACCTGTCTCCCGTATCCTTTTATTCTGGTCGATCCCTGTAAACTATTGCTACCACCACCAGCTACTAGTACTACTACTTCTACTACTGAGGGCGGTGAGGTAGCCTAGTGGTTAAAGCGTTCGCTCGTCACGCCGAAGACCCGGGTTCGATTCCCCACATGGGTACAATGTGTGAGGCCCAATTTCTGGCGTCTCCCGCCGTGATATCGCTGGAATACTGCTAAAACCAAACTCACTCACTCACTCATTTCTACTACTACTACTGCTATTGCTGCTGCTACTACTACTACTGCAGCTACTACCACTTCCATTACTACTTTTACTACTACTACTACTACTGCTGCTGCTACTAGTGCTTCTGTTGCTCGGGCGATGGGATAGCGTTCGCGCATCACGCAGAAGGCCCGGATTTGATTCTGCACATGGGTGCAATATGTGAAGCCCATTTCTGCTGTTCCCCCGTCGTGATATTGCTGGAACAGATAATATACATTTCAGATGGTTATTTTTCACGATTTTTTAAAAAAAACCTCGCAGAGCCAGAAATTCAGTAAAATCATTGTTATCTATTATTCTGTTTAATACTACATATCTGCATATCTGATGCTCTTTCCACTCCCTAGGGCCGGGGGCCCACTGTAATTAAATGGTCCTGCTTCAGATCATTTGAATCTGCCCCAGAACACTGCAATATTTAATCCTGGTTGTACACCAATTGCCAGCCTTGATGACCAGGATCTTGGAGCCAGACAGTCTGGTAGCCCTCGTCCGTGATCTTTATTGCTTTAATTATGTGACAATGAAATCCAATCAGCTCAGTTCTTCTCGGTGGGGTAACGCAGGACGATACAGATCACTGATGCCCCTATCGCTATCTAAAAAGCCTTGATTGAATCTCCCTGCTCAGATGTCATGGACGCCAAACGTTAGATTGAACTTGAATTTCAATGAAGATTGAACATGAAGATATTAATGAGATTTTTGACCTGGTTTTCTACTTAAATTATTACAGTTTCCATGCATTTCCCTACTGCATTGAACCCCGCGTTTACCCTTCGGGATATCAATTATTTGTGTGTCAATCCAGCACTTCGCTATGTTGGTTTCTCTGCTGAGAGATTGGAGTTATGTTCTTGTTAGGGAGAGATCTCTGGTACCGGCGAGGAGATCGTTCTAGACAAACCCACAATGCTCGCTTCAGAGTTACCTCCTCTCAGTGTATATGATCCGCTGGTTCCGATTTTTAATCCCAGAATCATCAGTCAGCATGCATATCACTCAGTAATGATTGAATTTCGTCACGAATGTGTTAGAGTCTGATTATTAATACCCCGGATAAACCCATGCTTGCCATAAAAGGTGACTATGCTTGTCGTAAGAGGCGACTAACGGGATCGGGTGGTCAGACTAGCTGACTTGGTTGACACATGTCATCGGTTCCCCATTGCGCAGATCGATGCTCATGTTGTTGATCACTGGATTGTCTCGTCCAGACTCGATTATTTACAGACCGTCGCCATATAGCTGGAATATTGCTAAGTGCGACGTAAAACTAAACTCACTCACTTACTCACTCACCGGATAAACCAAACTGCCTGGGAGGCGCTAGAAGGTGACGGTCACATGACTCATATCACCGGGTACCCATTTTGCTGCTGGGTAACAGGCACATTTTTGAATCAGTTCACATAGGCAAGGTGAGATCACGTTTATGACATTTGCTTCGCTGGGGGGCAGGAATGATGTCCAAGAAACTTAGGAGGCAAGCTACCAAACATGTTCACCCATCAAAGGACTCTCTGCGTCTAGCGTTGCTCATCTTCAGCTGATTTGTGACCTGAGTTCCTGTGGCGCAGTGTCACATGCCAACGCAGTAGAGTCTTGGAACCATCGAATAATTACTGTACACTGTACACCAGGTACAGTTTAAAATACAGTTCACAACGGACTTCAACTGTATTCACTCACATTAAGATATTTATCGAAGTGCACCATTGGTGGAACACTGACACCAACATAATCTTACATTTCACCATTTGAACGGACAGTTGACTGGGAGTACCCCAAATTACTTTCCAGCTTTACTGCTTCTCTAACCGGTGGGTTGATACTCATTTGTGAGGGTAGTCTGACATACAGACCCATACATAAATACACGTTCTGGAGCCAGTGCAAGTCTTGAATGTGTGGCAAGTCTAGATTACAGCAGTTTGACGTAGAAAGACTCCTGGTTCCTTTGTTGTATTTACTTTCAAGTAAACACTTTTACTTCCTGTAGAATGTGTTCATTTCAGATTAGCTGTTAGGCGAGTATACACACGTATTTGTGTTAGTGTTTGTGTTAATGTTTGAGTGTGTGTTTGTGTGCGTGCGTACTTGCGTGTGTGTTGACGAAAGAAAGCTTCAGAACCCTTTGAGACAGACCTCGGACATCTTACTCAAAACAAGTTCGAGATACACAATTTCTTCGAGTTTATGTAATTGATCTCTCATACTGTGACAGATTAACTAGTCATTTGACGACATAGTGTGTTGTTTTTCTAACCTTGTTTGGTATATATCTCAGATATTTCTCCCTCTACTTCACAAATGTTGTCTAGGTCTACTTCCCTACTTCTGAAAGAGCCTACACACAGTGCTCATTGACGATCGAGACTGTTGCACTGTTGCAATACTTCGGTAACGTATTTGGCTTAATTCTCCAGCAAAGCATTTGAAAGAAATGTTTTGTGAATATTTATCACTGAATCACTGAATAATCAGACACCCCAGAAAGTCAAAGGGCTTGAAAACGTATGTTGACATGTTTCCGCTATTATTTCCAACACTCCGGGCTTTCAGCCGAGTCTATGTTGCCCATCACTGGCCTGCTGGCGTATCGATGTCGTCATCGCCTCTCGTCTGCTGCAGTCGCTGAGAGTGGCACTATGTGTCGTCCGTCGGTCGAACAAGCGCCACATCCGTGACAAGCATGGCGGCAGAAGGGCGCCCAGCGGCGTGCAGATGCATTGCTACTGTTTACACGCAGTGGTCGTCTGATAGACGGGCTTCATTATAGCCGCTTGATGGAACAAATTTCCAATACTAGCCAGTTTTTGAGCGCTGGAATCTGGAGGTAGCGGGATCTGAAATTACTAAGCTTGAATAACCTTTTTGCGACATGCCGTAAACCAGGTTGGAACAGTTGTCGTAATCGGATTTGAGTAACGTTCCTGCCTGGGCAAGCAATTTCATTTTTCCTGACAAGATCGTATTAATTCGTATAAATATTGATAACAAGAGGCAAAATCTAATTAAATTGTTTGCAGGGGATATCCGACTGTATGGCCCATGACTCTCAACTTTCCGCTAGGTTGGTGTCCGTGTCTTCGCGGCGTGATCTCGAGTGCGTGACGTCATGCGTGTGGGTGAGTGATGACGGGAGGGAGCAGGGGGGTGATTGTGCTGCGTCTACGTCCAGGTCCCCCTTTGATTAGCATCATGGCTTGCACGCAAAATTGTCATGAAGACATGACTATGATGTAATTGACGAGAAAGTAATGTGTGGGCAAGTAATATGGACGGTGCCACGGCAGTTCGAAAGGGATGAGCATTAAAAGATGAAAATGGTATTTCCGTCGACATGGAGACGAAGTGGAGGGGTTATTTTAGTTGTGGAAGGCAATGCAGGGACATTAGTAGGCTTGATGTTCGCAGTCGGAGCACAAACGTTTGCGGTACTGTCTCGGACTGAGTGAGACAACCACAGAGTCGTGACTCGGTTCCACGTGGGGTTCACCTTAATTAAATTGGTAAATGTAACGTGATTCTAAGTCATTGTCGGGGCCCGTCTCCCGCTTGGCTTTTAACCCGTGACTCATGGATTGTGGTACTCGCGGTGCATTTGTGGACATTTGTGAAAAGAACAATTATAGGTAGCTCGAATCACCCAGTCCACACAAGACAACCATAGATCACCCACTCCACATAAGACAACCCTACAACACCCAGTCCACACAAGACAACCCTATATTACCCATTCCACACAAGACAACCCTAGATCACCCATTCCACACAAGACAACCCTACATCACCTACTCCACACAAGGCAACCCTAGATCACCCACTCCACACAAGACAACTCTAGATCACCCACTCCACACAAGAGAGCCCTGAATCACCCAGTCCGTATTAGACAACCCTAGATCTCACACACCACACTAGACAACCCTAGATCAAACTGTCAGTCTGCCCTAGATCAATGAATACACCGAATAACACGCAGTCCACTCTGCATTGCCGAGTCCATCTCAGATCCGTCAGTCGACTCAAGACACACAAGTTTAATCTAGATAATTCATCCACCCTTTATCACCCATTCCACGTTAGATTACCCGGCCAGTTCATCCAAGATTATTCAGTCGGTCCTAGATATCGGTGTTTAATCTTGCTCACCCAAGCCACACTTGATAACCAACTCCACCCTAGACGTCCACGTTTAATCTAGTCCACCCAGTCCACCCCACCCTTAGATAACCCATCCACCCTTTATAATCAAACACACCCTCCATCATCCAGTTCATCCTCGATATAACTCATTTGACCCCCGACGCAAAGATTTAATCTAGACAACTCAATCCACCCAAGATAATCCAGTCCACCCTACATTACTCCACTCTAGACGCCCCAATTTAATCAACATAACCCAGTCCGTTGTTGATCATCAGGTCCACCCTAGATTAGGCAGTGCACCCTAGACACCCCAGGTCAATCCAGCTTACCCAACCCATCCGTGATACCCCAGTTATATCTAGATCACCTAGTCCACCGTTGATCGTCCAGCCCACCATATCTCACAGTCCTCCCTGGAAAACCAAGCGTTATATTGATCACCTCGTGCACCCGTTATCAGCCAGTCAATTCTATGCTCCAGTTCAATCTTTAAACGCACGATGACTTAACCCTGCAGCTACACCCGACCCTCATCCTATGAACGTCAGCCACCATACATCACACTGGATCACCTTAGAGATCTGTTCTTTTAAGCAGTATATGAAAATCTTCAAACGTAATTCTTCGTAAGCCGCTGCGCCACTTCACCTCTCATCTCCCAACATCACTGTAACCACAGAGATCTCAACTAAACCACCAACATCACTGTAACCACAGAGATCTCAACTAAACCACCAACATCACTGTAACCACAGAGATCTCAACTAAACCACCAACATCACTGTAACTATTAAAACAAAAAGCAAAAAAACCCCAATAAATAAATAAATAGATAAATAAATAAATAAATAAATAAACAAATAAATAAATAAATAAATAAATAAATAAATAAATAAATAAATAAAAACAAATAAATAAAAACCCAGTTTATATAATCAAATGAAAGGGAGCACGGAGACCTTCTTCATTTTGAGAGACACTGATCTTCCAACATCATCTTGACAAATGAGGTATACCCTAAACCTCCAATATAGACATCCTGGGGATGAAAGGAGGGCAATTCTGTTTCTTTTCTTTTTCTTTTCTTTTTTGTTACCATAAGGACAGATGTTACATATCTGTTTCTAATTGATGATACAGAAAGTGTGTGATCCATATGTTTCCTCAGGGGCTAACGCGATATCATACACACATCTACTTTCTTTGTTGAGTATACTTTCCCAGTAAATCGACACAGACACAAAGGTCTATTTTCTTTCTGAAGTCGACACACATGTCTACTTTCTCTGTGAAGTCGACACAAGTTTTACTGTGAATTGACTTTCCGTGTGAAGTCGACATTAACGTTAACTTTCTCTTACAATTCGACGCAAATGTCTACTGTCACTGTGAAGTCGACGCAAACGTTTGTTTTTTTCTCAAAAGTCGACGCAATTGTCAACATTCTCTGTCACGTCGACACAAATGTCACATATCTCTGTGAAGTCGACAGAAACATCTACTTTCTTTGTGAAACAGACACAAACGTCACGTGTCTTTGTGAAATCGACACAAATATCACATGTCACTGTGACGTCAACACAAATGTCACATATGTATGTGAAATCGACACAAATGTAGAATTTCCGTTGGAATTTTGATAAGAACCCTTCTATAAGCCCTGAACATCCAACATCACCGTGACCACGGCGATCCACGCAAATGTCACATATCTCTGGCACGTCGACACAAATGTAGAATTTCATCTGGAATTTCCATATAGACCCTATATCTGGGATAAAGGTTTCAAGTACAGCGAACATTTCTTGGGGCAGACATCCTCTGCGACGCGAGTTCCTGACGTACAACGTGCTCTATCTAAAAGGTAGACCAGTTTTGAAAAGATCAGTTTATTCAGGGCTGGAGGTCTTTTATAAATAACAGCCGCAATGCCCTTTATAAAAGACTCACTAACATTTGAATGTTACTTTTTTCTTGCAACCAATGTTTATATGCCAATTCTGAAATTCAGAACAACTGACCACCATCTACCCATTGCGAGCGGCCGCTGGGAGGGTATAACAAGAAAACATAGAACATCTAGGTTATGTGACTCCCCAGCAATAGCCGACGATCTTCATTATTTACTGCGATGTAGTTATTTTAACGATATTAGACTAAAATATATCCCTTCACGATACCTTAAATGGAAAAAAGTCTGGCTACCTTCAAGCAATTAATGTGTCCAAAGAAAACAGCAGAATTGAAAACGCTCCCGACGTTTATTAATAGTATACTATCACACTTTGAACACTAACTATGCCATATCTTGTCATATTTCTATTTTGCACTCTTGTGCAATCGCTGGGTGGTTGGAGGAGAATAAAGAAGTTGAAGTTGTTACGTGCTGTAACCAATAGCTTCAACGCCGTGAAATGTAGAATTATTTCCACACCTGTCATTTAGTATCACCGTTTGCCTTTATGGAGCTGCAGAAAAGACGCTGCCCGTCATATTCACTACTGATACTGGCTTGCGCAGTTGGCATCTATTGACTACGGAATTTCCAGCCTCGACATGGACACCGTTTCTGGGTTCATTTCTTTTGCATTTTATTTTGATCAAATTACATGAAAGATTTCGTGATCCGATGTAAATCTACGCTGGACGTTGTATCCAGTTTTTATAATGTGAATTGATATTTTATAGGAGCACATAATCAATCATGGGGGCGTATTTGATTTCGATATAAGACTGCAGCAATTATAGTGCCGTGATGGTGGGAACTGAACAGTGCCCATCCACTAACATGTTCAATCGTCTTATTAGAAATCGGCTAAATTCATAACCTAACCCACGCCAAGTAACATCTGCAACGTATATACGTACAACTGTCGACCCCACAGCAGCACTATATACTCGGTCGACCCCTACAGCAACACTATGTACTTACACACTAACCCCCAACCCCCACCCCTCCCTCCCCATCAGTAGTAGTAAACGATACCCATCATTTACTACGACTTCACACACACGCACACGCACACGCACACGCACACATATACGTACGCACATACACCGCACGCCCCAGCATACACGCAACACTAACACACACACACACACACACACACACACACACGCACACGCACACATATACGTACGCACATACACCGCACGCCCCAGCATACACGCAACACTAACACACACACACACACACACAAACACACACACACGCACACGCACACATATACGTACGCACATACACCGCACGCCCCAGCATACACGCAACACTAACACACACACACACACATACACACGCACACGCACACATATACGTACGCACATACACCGCACGCCCCAGCATACACGCAACACTAACACACACACACACACACACACACACACACACACACACACACACACACACACACACACACACACACACACACACACACACACACGCACGCACACACACACGCACACACACGCACGCACTACACACACCAGGCTTACCACAAACATCATATGCCCCCGCACGCTTACAATCATACATACACACGAAACCGTAAGCAGCTCGTGTGTGGGTACCCGATTGGATCTGATGCCGTCACTACAAAACCTTCCGGATATTCTTTTCGGAAGCTGGGACTTCCGTTTTTACTATCCATGGAATCTTGCTGGGTATTCTCCTCAGGCTGGGGAGCTCTGCATATAACGGGTCTTTTATTACACGGAGCAAACACTGAAGTGGAACCAGTGCATCAGGGTCGTGTAAGGGACGTAACTCTCGGCTTATCTCAGGGATCGGATACTTCAGCTGTCTAACTCCAGATCGCATCTCTTCCCTCACCTTCGGATATTTGCTTGTAGTGTCTACCAAGGAGGAGATGGAGGGAGTGTGTGTGTGGTGTGTGTGTTGGGGGTAGGGGTGGTGGCGGGGAGAGGGGTTGGCGTGAGAGGGGAATGCGGACGTATCCCGCTTGAGTGGGGTTCGGTTGTGTTTGGAATTTGGAAACAAAATGAAAATGACAAGGCATCTGAAGTCAGCGTTCGGAACCAAATCGTTTTAAAGAAACTTGCTTGCAAAAAATATATTTTATTGGAACCTGTCGCAGAGACCATTCTGGGTGAGATAAAAGAAAATTGAAGAAGGTGGAAGTTGTTTCCAATCTTGAAATCAGTCTGGGAAATCAGTAGAGAAAAGCGCCCCAATTTACTTTAGGCGCGTTTCGAGTAAAACTAGAGTGGATTAACGCGAATGCTATGCTGATAGATCGACCAAAACACTGGCAAACACAGTCGGTTTTCAGGCGGGATGTTATCCTCAAACTTTAGATGTTTATATGTTAGCTCTAAGCGCAGGACCACACACCGCCACTCCTGTTTCTGGTCAGAGAACACCTACATGTAGTGAGTCTCTCTCTTCTCCCTACACAGAGGAACTCGATCGATCCTGTATGTAGTGGGTCTCATTCTTGTCCCTACTCAGAGGAACTCGATCGATCCTGTATGTAGTGAGTCTCATTCTTGTCCCTACTCAGAGGAACTCGATCGATCCTGTATGTAGTGAGTCTCATTTTTGTCCCTACTCAGAGGAACTCAATCGATCCTGTATGTAGTGAGTCTCATTCTTGTCCCTACTCAGAGGAACTCGATCGATCCTGTATGTAGTGAGTCTCATTTTTGTCCCTACTTAGAGGAACTCAATCGATCCTGTATGTAGTGAGTCTAATTCTTGTCCCTACTCAGAGGAGCTCGATCGATCCTGTATGTAGTGGGTCTCATTCTTGTCCCTACTCAGAGGAACTCGATCGATCCTGTATGTAGTGGGTCTCATTCTTGTCCCTACTCAGAGGAACTCGATCGATCCTGTATGTAGTGAGTCTCATTTTTGTCCCTACTCAGAGGAACTCAATCGATCCTGTATGTAGTGGGTCTCATTCTTGTCCCTACTTAGAGGAACTCGATCGATCCTGTGTGTAGTGAGTTTCATTCTTGTCCCTACTCAGAGGAACTCGATTGAAGCTGTATGTAGTGCGTCTAATTCTTGTCCCTACTCAGGGGACCACCTGCATGTAGTGAGTCTCATTCTTGTCTTTTGCCAGGGAACACCTATATGTAGTGAGTCTCTGAGTTTACAATATCTGCTCCTGTGCCACCAAAGTGGTTTATGAGAATAAAGAATTGAATTGAATCTCAGTCTTCTGTCTTGTCAAGGGAACACCTGTCTATAATGAGTCCCAGCCTTATGCCTAATCAGGCAACGCCTGTATATATAGTGAGTCTCAGTCTTGTGTCTGGTCAAGAGAACACCTGTCTGTAGTGAGTCCCAGTCTTGTCGCTAGTCAGGAGAACACCTGTCTGTAGGGAGTCAGCCTTGTCGCTGGTCAATTGAACACCTGTATATGGTGAGTCCAACCCTCGTGTTTAAGGGAATACCTGTCTATCGTGAGTCCTAGTCTTGTCGTTAGTTAGGGGAACACCTGTATGTAGTGAGTCTCAGTTTCGTCTCTTCTGGTGACTGTGCAGGTAGGTCTTCTCATGCGACTGAAGATCATGATGACATAGCTGCTCTTTTGAATCTGGGCATTGTCCCATTACATCAAATTTATCGCCACCAGGTTATATGTATTTAAATACGAAGCAAAACTAAGAATCTAGAGCTTTTGATATATTGCACCCCAAACAAACCATGTCTTCGTTCACATCTCACCGTTAAACCCAAGTCTTGCTCGAACTGTGCCCAACCACCCCTTCGCGCGCGTTCTGTGCGTTTGAGCCACAGACGGCCAGCTCCAGTATTAACATCATTAAGTGATAATTTCCTCTTCTCCTATACCTGTATCTACGAGAGCTGCTATCGCGTGTCAAAATACTAGTCCTGTACCACGGAGCCCGAGAAAGCTGTTCTGCGCATCCACCTCACGTCCGTACCTACTATATACATAAAGAAAACCCTGCGTCGTGTCAAAAAGCTGACAAGATCTTTTAATCACTTAGAGCCAATGCCTAAATCTGCATGACGCCTAGAACGTTTCAGCTACCGACATGCGCTAACATCAGCTTGGAGCATGTGAGGCTTGTTTCATAGCCTGTCATTTGGAAAGCAGTCGCGTAACTACTTAACAACAAAAACGTTGATGTATGTTCGTTGATGCTTTTTTTTCAATTTAAGCCATCTGTATCCAACTAAATGTCTAAAAGCTGTACATTTTACTGACTTGTTGTAAATTAGATTATCTGAGCGTTAGCTTATCGCTGTGCTTTCACTATACGCTTCAGAATAAACATGTTTGAATTGTATATATGACGGTGTGTTTTTTTAACAAATAAACTGAACATATGCGTTAAAGAGAATATTTTTTGCTGGGAACCGGCTTTACTAAACAAGCCGGAGGCGACTTGTATTGCCCGGATGTCTCGTTTTCAAATTTAGAATTTGGATTTGCTATTATTAATTCATAACACGTTGACATTGCGAAACAGTTTGGCGTTGTGTTTACCTCGGAGTTGATTTTTAGTTTCAAGGTTTTCGTGTGCAGAACGTGACACGGTTCCTACACCCAAGGGCAAAAGGAACTATTCCAAAATTGGAATTACAGTTTTTTTAAATCAAAATAAAATAATTCAAAAGCGCTGTATGTTATTCCCACAAACACAGCCAACACCAGTATTTATATTTCTGAAACATCATTTTCTGGGTAGAGATTACGCCCAAAATGACCTGATTTATGCACATGCAACAGGGTCTAAATGGGGCACCGACCACATAAAAACAGTTGCTATACCCTGCGTTACCCAGATTTACGGAAAACACAAGGACAATGACAAGGGAAAAGGAGAAATGGCGCTATATGATAAGAAGCCAACGTGTTGGGACACTGGCGGATCAAGAATGGGGTAGGTAGGTGGGTTGGGCGTGTTCAGGGGGCTTCGAAACCATCCCCACCCTTCCCCACCCCAGCGTCCACCCTTTGCAAACTTTTGATCACATTGAAGATATATTTTTTTTGCGTCGGCAGAGCCAGTGAGGGGTTCCCTTCTCCTTTCAAATTCCTGGATCCGCCCATGCGGGATGTTTCGGTTTTACCCACAATACAATCACTGGGATGATGACATATTACTGGCACATGGGCATCCGTTGGAGAGGCCCGGGTTTTATGCGGACGGGCTAATTCATCTAGATGGCCACATATACCTTGACCAAATTCCACCAGGACAGACTAGGAAAACCCTCACCGCCATGAATCGCCATGAACTTTATCGGGGACAACGACGAGAACGTTATTCCGTGTCCAGTTTGACCCCATGACACGTTTCCAACACGTGGGGAATTGTTTGGGTCCGAGTGTTTGGAAGTGGGAGGTTGGATGTATTGCGACTTGGCTTGTCCACTCGCCCATCATTTATTGGGACCATGAGACTTCGCTATTATTTTGTGATCGTATCACGTGAGACACATACGGTTTACGGATTTTTTAAAAATTATCATAGAAACTATCTTTCCTTGATTTTCTGACGCTTCAGTGTTGTTCAGATACTTTCGTTTTGATGCTTGTTGGTTAACGCCGTGCTCAGCAGTGTTCCAGATATATAGCAGAGTTCTGTAAATAACCGAGTCTGGACCACACAATCCAGTGATCAACAGCATGAACATCAATCTAAGCAACTGGGACACGACGTCAGAGAGCCTGACCACCCGATCCCTTTAGTCGCCTCTTATGACAAACATGGGATGCTAAATACAAAATCTAACCCGGGTTTTCACGGGTGATCAATAGTATAGGCTTGATTGGAGATGTTAACGAACCTATGTGAATTAAACATGTCGCAATGTAGACTCTGGCTATTTTAACAGATTCACAGAATTGACGCAGTAACCTTTGCAAATTTTATTACCAAGATTTACTACTCTCACTCGTTATGTTACGCCATTGTAAAGACCCTTAACCACAGCACTGAAGGCAACATGATCAGCGTATACTAATACCAGACATAACTATGCGACATACAACCATACGAAGGGACACCTCATTATCCTAAATCCACTGTCAAGTTTCGTGTACGTTCTTTTGCCTGGCAGTGTACTTCAACATGGCAGGAATTGTCGACCCATGGCTTCCAGCAAGTAGATATAGAGGGGTTAACGAAGGTAACGTCCCACATAGCAGGAAACCGCAACGCCAGAAGTCGGATTATGTCCATTAAATAACAAACAGCAAATATGATACTGGAACATAATTCTTAAAAAAATAATTTTAAGTTTAACAAATGTCTATTTCAGTTAACTGACCAAACTCTACACCAAACTCAGAACGTTAAGAACTGGTGTAATTTGAATATATCTAAAGAACACTTGACTGCAGTATGAAACTCGCTCATTCCATGTGTCCGAAAATAGTCGTGCATCTAAAATATCACCTTTGTTCTGACTGATAATACTTTTATAAAGGCATACTTTCACATTTTCTTTGACATTTCATCTTCTGAAAACTTTACCAACAAGTGGTCTTAAGGACCGGTTTCCTGTATGTCGTAACGCCGGCGGTGCATCACCGTCGAATTAACTCTGTCTAAACAATGTTCAAGAGGCCGCTACTTGAGGTCATTGACTAAACACTATACGTACAGTGACGTTTACGCCTTCTTACGATCAACTTGTCGTTTTGTATGGGAGAAACGACGGAGATTTATATTCGGACATTTTCAGAATGTGTGGTATTTGGTATGATGGGCAGTATTGTTTCAAATTACTTGTTTTTGTACGCTGTGTGCTGATGAAAACTTGAAACACTGGTACAAATGTTCTTACATATGAATTTATCTAATTTTTTGCACCACCTCAGTATTATTCCTGTTAAAAATATACCATGGTTGGCGTAATCCTGTTTGTCGTTCGTATCCCTGTCTACACTTGTCAGCGCCTTGTCCGTTATCGCCGGAACCATGACAGTGGCACACGTCCGAGGTCTGTCGTTTCTAGACGTCAAACGTACACGTTGACGTAACTAAAATGACGTATAAGGAATAAAACATCAGTGATTGACAGGTAATAGAGTAGAGTCATCGGAAAAGCGTGAACGAGTTTGTTGTTCGTCTTCCTCTTCATCTCCAATCTCGTTACAACCGTTACATCACTTATCTCCCTCTTTATGACGAGGCACTGTATCATTTATCCTCGTCTGTGTATCGAAGCGTTTATATCATTTATCCTCGTCTGTATATCGAAACATTTATCCTCGTCTGTATATCGAAACGTTTATATAATTTATCCTCGTCTGTATATCGAAACGTTTATATAATTTATCTATGTCTGTATATCGAAACGTTTATATCATTCATCCTCGTCTGTATATCGAAACGTTTATATCTTTCATCCTCGTCTGTATATCAAAACATTTATATAATTTATCTATGTCTGTATATCGAAACGTTTATATCGAAACGTTTATATCATTTATCCTCGTCTGTATATCAAAACGTTTATATCATATATCCTCTTCTGTATATCGAAACATTTATATAATTTATCCATGTCTGTATATCGAAACGCTTGTATCGAAACGTTTATATAATTTATCCATGTCTGTATATGGAAACGTTTATATCGCAATGTTTATATCATTTATCCTCGTCTGTATATCAAAACGTTTATATCATATATCCTCGCCTGTATATCGAAACGTTTATATCATTTATCCCTGTCTGTATATCGAAACATCTGTATCATTTATCCCCCGCTGTGTGGAGAAAGGTCTGTACAGTTTAGTGAGGAACGTTTAGTATCATTTATCCCCTTATGTATGTCGAAACATTTATATCATTTATGTCGAAACGTTTATATCATTTGTATCGAAACGTTTATATCATTTATCCCCGTCTGTATACCGAAACCTTTATATCAACGTTATAAAAGGCGAGTAAGCTTGTCGTAAGAGGCGACTAGCGGGATCGGGTGGTCATCCTCGCTGCCTTGGTTGTCACATGTTGCACAGACCGATGCCCATGCTGTTGATCACTGGATTGTCTGGTCCAGACTCGATTATTTACAGACCGCCGCCATATAGCTGGAATATTGCTGAGTGCGGCGTAAAACTAAACTCACTCACTGCTCTACCATTGCTGTCTATACGGAATCTCCTTCAAACGTCTCTCAAAGCAGTGCCTGTCAAACACAGCTCCAGTCTATCTCTCAGATCGTCTCCTCTAATGTACTATCTAGATCTCGGGGATCTGAGAATCAGTGCCTTTTTGCTGTCCCCAAAGTCAAACATCGTGCATATAGCCTTCTCCTATGATGCTGCCAAAGAATTGTATGTCTTCCCTCAATTAAAATGTTCCAGTTCCGACTACCAGACATTCAAACAACTCCTGGAAACTCTCTTCTTTAAACAAGCCTAGCAATTAGTTCTCAGCTATTTACACAACTTAGCCGATTTCAGAAGGATATAAAGCTTCGAAAAGCTCGATATAAATATTCTTATTATGATTATTTTACGGTCCCTGTCCCTCTTCACTGACGTTTAACTCACAACATACCTATATTTTATATCGTTTAATGAATATCGAAACATTTAACCTTTCGATATATCTCTTCACATACATATTTCAACAACCATTACCCTGTCCGTATACACTGAAGGAAAGAGACTATGGATGGTCATCTTCTTTATTGCAAGCAGCTTGATATCGGTGTTAGTACCTACACAGAATCGTTGCACTCGTTGCAGTAAAGAAGTTGACTATCCATAGAAAGTTCGACTTCCTTCACCTATAAAACTTCCGACATGCCCCTCAAAGAAGAAACATCTTTTTGGTCTCACTTTCGGGAATTGACGTTTAGATCTTTGTTTGTCCCTTCAGTGTCTCCAAAGCTGTTACAAGGGTCAGTTCCCTTGCTCCCAGTACATCAAAGGGAAGTATGTGTACTTACAATACAAATATCTCATCTCCATATATAGAACTTAATACACAATCTGAATTACTACTTACAATACCCCAACCTACTTCATCTTGAACCAGAGTGTACTGACTCGAACTGGAATCAGCATTTGCCTAGTATTGCCACCAACGAGCGCTGTGAATAATTCGATCGATGAACCTGAAATTTAAAGAAGGCTTTGTATTTCCAGAGCAAATTACAGATAAAACCCTTTCGACATTGTCTGTGATAAAAACTTCGTACTTTGGAAAGAATGAAGCTAAATCTGGTATGACAGTCGCACTCCGGAGCGGGCTCGGTCCCAGGGGACATGTGGAAACTGCGGAGGCGAAATGGATCCCTTCACCTATTCATATTAAGCAACGCTCGGGAGAGAATGCTGAAATCTTTTCTTCGGATTGGTGCCATTGTGTCTACGAGGAACAGCCATTTGTCATCCTGAGCAAGAGTCGCTTGGATCTGACAAGCCCCGCTTCTGATGCAGCCTCGATTTAGAGATTTTTGTGTCACGTGACGTGCACCAAGGGAGCTAACTGTCAATCATTGTCATTGCGACAGAAATTCGCCATTTCCCCCAATTTTCGTGGAATCGGGGGTTATAATTATTTGAGCTGGGATTACGATTTTAAATACGAGGTGTCTGATTTTTTTTATCCTTTCTCTAGAGTTAATTTCTTTTTTTTCCGTTTTCTTGATCTAGGTTTAGAAACATAACCCGCTCGTGATGAAGTAGAACTTGAGACGAAACAGAGCACATCTGCTTTTGTTTGCAGGCAACGCATCTCTACAAATGTGTTTCTGTCTTCTAAACGAAGGTTTTCGTTTTTTTAATTCTGAAGTTCTGACCTAAACACTGTAACGACAGAAAGCGATGACCTCATCGTTGAATGGTCTCAGGATTTATACGGTTGAGATCAGGGGCACCCCTCAGTCTAAAACTAACATTGCCATATACATTTCACTATGCTGACCTCGGATCACATGAGATGTAAATTAAGTAATTCCACTCGTTATGGCAATTATATTGTAAAATAACTCCGTACAAACTAATGCCTTTACTGGCACAGAATATCAAGAGAACTTCATAGATTCACTCACGATTCTGTCTCCTAATTGCTGCCTTGTGACATGTTTTTGAATACACCGTTTTATCCGACATGTATATTAATAGTAAAATGAGCGAGAAGGCTCAGCCAAGAGCACATTGCACGGTATGTGTGAAATTATGGAATGTGTTAGGAGGACGATGTTTGGCTTCGTGATAATCACCATATTCATGAGCGAAATGCAACTATGAGACACATGACGTGTCCCCAAATGCCATACATCATGCATCATAGGAAAGTTTCCGTTTTCACGTGAATGAAGTTAAAACAGCTTTCTTGTCATCTGCTTTAGCGCAAGACATATGTGCATATAAGATACAACATGCGCACTAATGCATCTTGAGCGTGAGCATGTATAATAGGACTCAACAGTGGTTATATTGTACCTTATTGTTTTATGGACATATTTCATTCCGTGGTTTTCAGGTAATTCTTACGTTATTAACAGATACTCTGTTAACAGGACATACATCCTTATATAACGACAAGGCAACGCTTAGGGTTATGGCTACTTATGTAGATGGATGGACAGACAGACTAGTAAATCATTCTACACTTCGATCGCTTGCTTACTTTATTCTCTCGGGTATGAGATGCTAATGCAGGACAAAGGTATTGTTAATGGCAGTAGACATCATACATCTGTGCGACTGAAAGGTTCTATATGTGAATGATACGTCAATACTAAAGCGCCCTTTAGTGAAAGTAGATCAACACATAAGCTCTCTATAATCATTGTAGGTCAACACAAAAGCTCTCAATAGCATGGCAGGTCAACACAAAGGCTCTCTATAGTCATGGTAGGTCAACATTAGAACTCCTTAGAGCCATGGTAGGTTAACACAAAGGCTCTCAGTACTCCTCGTAGATCAACACAAAGGTTCTCTGTAGTAAAGGCTCCAAAACGTACAACACTTACAGTTGGTCCCTGTGACAAGAGTCACTCCGGTCTTTACTTGATGAAAGTGCAGTATGTGTACTCGACATGTGTACTCGATGAGGGCTCAGTATGGGGACACGACATGTGTCACGGTACTCGATGAGAGCTCAGTATGTGGACTCGACATGTGTACTCGATGAGAGCTCAGTATGGGGACACGACATGTGTACTCGATGAGAGCTCAGTATGTGGACTCGACATGTGTACTCGATGAGAGCTCAGTATGTGGACTCGACATGTGTACTCGATGAGGGCTCAGTATGGGGACACGACATGTGTCACGGTACTCGATGAGAGCTCAGTATGTGGACTCGACATATGTACTCGATGAGAGCTCAGTATGTGGACTCGACATGTGTACTCGATGAGGGCTCAGTATGGGGACACGACATGTGTCACGGTACTCGATGAGAGCTCAGTATGTGGACTCGACATATGTACTCGATGAGAGCTCAGTATGGGAACTCGACATATGTACTCGATGAGAGCTCAGTATGGGAACTCGACACGTGTACCCGTCAGACGTCATGTCACCCATGACAAATTCGCAGAGTCTAGGAAATACATTCAACTTTCTATTTCCCGGCAACAATACCCTAGAGCCACAGAGTCGGCCAGCTTTTGCAATTTGCGTTATTGGATACGAAGTAATATACAATAGAAAACAGTAAGATGAATGGGACTTGTGAAAATGGAAATGTTTTACGTAAAAGAATAACTTTTAATGTTCACCCCAAAAGTGCCAATTTTTGACGCTGTATCGATCAGTTCTGTTTCCCCGCGAGGCCTGGGGGAGTATGGAAGTGTGTGGAGTTGATTTATGGCTCTCTGGTCAGAAGCATGTTCCACTGCAGCAGAGACCATTATATTATATCTGTGGTCACAGCTACAGAGCTAGAGGGTACAGAAATGTGTGATGATTGTTTTACCTGTTTAACAAAATGTGGCCGAGGTTCAAGATACATGTGTGTAAATATAATTAAGCTGCTCCAGGGCGGTTAGTCGAGGAATACTGAGAAAACGTACCACTTGCATGAAAGGAAATTATACGAAAATACGTATCCAAAATAATTGATATTTTCTTCAGATCCATCTTCTGTTGTTGGCAGTCCATATTCAATTTCCAGTTGTGTGTGTGTGTGTGTGTGTGTGTGTGTGTGTGTGTGTCTGTTTGTCTGTCTGACGGTCTCTGTGTGTGTGAGTGTGTGTCTGTGTTTGACTGATTTCGAGAATGAGCGTAACTGAAAAGAATGCAGGTAGATGCGGTGTGTGTGTGTGTGTGTGTGTGTGTGTGTGTGTGTGTGTGTGTGTGTGTGTGTGTGTGTGTGTGTGTGTGTGTGTGTGTGTGTGTGTGTGTGTGTCCACTGGGCCGAGTGTGTCCACTGGGCCGTGCCTCCGTGTGTACAGCATGTCTCACCTACATACCCACATAGCCTGGCTGTTGTATGAAGGTGCGCCGTGCTATAGCTAGTCACTGATTCCCTGGTGTCTTTTTTTTAGTCATGTTTGAACATGTATTTTGTATATACAATAATGATATGTTTGTTTCTGTTTGTTTTGTTTCGCTTACCTCATCATTTACATGTCTGTTTAATGCATTTTAATGGCTCTGTTTATAGCAAAGGTATTTTTTGCGCTAACAAATTCAAAACAAAACCACAACATGGCGAGTTCGAAAAGGAAAAAAAAATTAATCATTTAATTTTCTCTGAAAATATTTAATTTTTTTTAAATCGTGGATCATTTAAGTTTCCGTTTTCATGTCAATTAAATATTTTAAAAATTCACTTTTATTTGATTTCAATCTTGACACGTGCAAGGCTACGAGCGTGCAGTCTGTCCGGGATTGTTACGCAATCACATCCCTTTGATGTGCTAGCTGTGGATACTAATCAGAAATCTTCAAGCATAAAATTTACATAAACTTGCCTGTAATGCGGCATAAAAGTCAACTTTTGACAAATGGCTTAGAATTTAATTTAATTCACACAATAGTTTGTTTCAATACGGGGCACAGCCGACTCCCCGGGGATCCGGATGTTGAAAGATTGTCCATAGATTTTAAATTCATTTTGAAAATGAAGGAACATTTTGAAGCTAAGGCACTGATCGAGCACAGTTCTTTTTATTAAATTGCGATAAAATGTAAAAAAGATTATCATCTGCACACGGTTAAGAGTGTGGCGGTTGGTTGGTAAATTTGAGCTCTTAAATCACTGCTAACAAGGATGCGAAAGAAAATGGTAATAGGATGAAAATTATAAGCCATTTTTTTCTTTGAAGGTATTATTCCTTGTCAAAAGCGAGCATGAAAATAATTTTCTTTTCTGATCGATATAAGACCACGTTCAACCTGAATCTTTGACTATGTGACACTACGAGCCCAGTAAGTTATGCCACTTTCCTTACAACTTGTATTTGTATGGGGGCCACACAATCAGGGAGACTTGCGACTCAGAACCTGAGGAAATCTAGACATGGTTCATTTAGGACTTTGAGCATTGCGGAGAAGGCTAGACAGTAATGAAATCATGTGGTTCAGGGACTGTGAGACAGACTTCAAGCCAAGCTTCTTACAGCGGGCGGCCTTTGGAAAAAGGAATCTGTAACAAACAGAAGATTGATATTCTGAACATCAAGGCACATCGTCTTGTTACCATGACACCTAAACACCCAAATCACGAGCTGGAGCAGCCAGTGTATACCCAGCACCGTAGACAAATGTGGACAAACACACGTGGAATCAAAGAGCACGTAACACACGTGCAAACAGTACGTTATATGCGTATGAACACAGTACGTAATGCACGTAAAAGCACAGTTTATACCTCACGTGCAATCATTGTAAGTAAATCGACGCACGTGCACGAAACAGAGGTATATAACATGACACACGTGTATTAATTAGAGCTACGTAGCATGGCACCTCAACATCAAACATAGCTACAGATCATGACACATGTGCATCAAACAATGCTACATATCATGGTGTGCATCTAACCAAGCCACAAAACATGCCACACGTGCATCAAACAGAGCTCGATAACATGGCACACTTGCACCAAACAGAGCTATGCAACACAAAACACGTACATCAAACGCAACGCTAAATAAGATGAACAGGTGCATCAAACAGCGAGTCATATAAAACAGAGATATATAACCGCAAACACGTGCTTCAAACAGTGGTACACAACACGACACATATGCATCAAACAGAGCTATGCAACATGACACACGCCCATAAAACATAGGTCTGTATAAGATGCACCGAACAGAGATTCATAACATAATACAAGGGTATCAAACAAAGTTACATGATATGATACACGTACATCAAACAGAGCTAGATAGCACGACATACCTGTATCAGAGCTGTGCAACACGACACACATCCATAAGACATAAAGCTACATAAGACGACACGGAGCTACGTACCATTAGAGACTAGCATCAAGCACAGAGCTACATGTCCTGTGACAAGTTTGTTGAACGAAGATTTTAGAAAGACATTGGACGCTGTCTAAACCGGCACGCACCGAGACTGAAAAAACCAATCCCGTTAAAACCAATCCCGGATTGTAATTTATTGATGATAAATGTACAAGCAACAGATGGGACTGAGATTTTATGCCGGTGATGACAACTTGCTGGATTGGACAGATGCCGGTTTTGTCAGCTTCCGCTGTACTGGATTACGACACTGTTACGTCACATATAACAAATATTCTGATGATTTTTTTAAATTCTTTATCCAAACAATGGTTTAAGAAGATATCGAAAGACACAATCGGTTGGAGAGTATGCGGTCGGTTGCTATCATTAATATATCATAAAACCAATATCGAATGAGCGAACGTCCTCATGGTAAACGCATGCAACTGTAATAGCGCCCAAATCGTGTCATTACAGAGGAAATGTTAGTTTGTAACAGTGGCCGATTTGTAATCAGAAGGTGACCAAACAGACTCTAAACACAACATAAATGGATGTTTCTGTTCTAAAATCCAGTTATACGGATCACGTGGAAGACGGGCAGGAGCACAACTGCAGTGAAAATAGTGAATATTTACATCTGGTTTGTTAGAGTGAGAGAACGCCCGACTAACAAGCATGGCTTCCTCCTTTATGGAGGTGAATCGATATAGCCCATGGTTATTGTCAGGGAGAAAACTGTCTGTTTGCTGTAAATTATTTACAAATTGTTGGCTCAGAAAGAAGCCTTGTGCCTCTAGCTAACGCGAAGCAGAGAGACAGACGCATGTAGCTGCTTTGATGTGTTCTACCTCTCGACTTTTAAAACGAACCTGCGTGCTTGAAGTTTAATTTTTTCTTAACTTTATAAATAATCTGAAACTCTTTAGTTTTGTAGCTTACCTGATTTCAGTCGGTCATCAGCAAGCATGAGCTAGTATGTATAGTTGTCTGATGTCCTGTTCTGTAACAAACATGTATTATTTGATGCCAAATGTCTCTACATATGCTGGAAAATAAGAGGTGTGTTGGAACTCGCAGGAGAGCGTTGACATCTCATGGTCTCATTATGGAAGATCAGAAGTGAATAGTTTGTAGAAGAATTATCAAGGTTTATGTAAATCCTTTTGATCAGATCTGTAATCGTCAGGAATGGTATGTTAGCTGTAGAGATCAGAGCTGTGATCGCGAGGAGAGATGTGTGAGCTGCAGCGATCAAAGGGGCAATCGTCAGGACAGATGTTTGAGCTGCAGAGATCAGAGGTGTAATCGTTATGAGAGATGTGTGCACTGCAGAGATCAGAGACCTGTAATCGTCATGAGAGATGTGTGCACTGTAGAGATCAGAGGTGTAATCGTCATGAGAGATGTGTGCACTGCAGAGATCAGAGGTGTAATCGTCATGAGAGATGTGTGCACTGCAGAGATCAGAGACCTGTCATCTTCATGAGAGATGTATGCACTGCAGAGATCAGAGGTGTAATCGTCATGAGAGATGTGTGCACTGCAGAGATCAGAGGTGTAATCGTCATGAGAGATGTGTGCATGCACTGCAGAGATCAGAGACCTGTAATCGTCATGAGGGATGTGTGCACTGCAGAGATCAGAGACCTGTAATCGTCATGAGAGATGTGTGCACTGCAGAGATCAGGGAAGTAATCGTCATGAGAGATGTGTGCACTGCAGAGATCAGAGACCTGTCATCTTCATGAGAGATGTGTGCACTGCAGAGATCAGAGACCTGTAATCGTCATGAGAGATGTGTGCACTGCAGAGATCAGAGACCTGTAATCGTCATGAGAGATGTATGCACTGTAGAGATCAGAGGTGTAATCGTCATGAGAGATGTGTGCACTGCAGAGATCAGAGACCTGTCATCTTCATGAGAGATGTGTGCACTGCAGACATCAGAGACCTGTAATCGTCATGAGAGATGTGTGCACTGCAGAGATCAGAGACCTGTAATCGTCATGAGAGATGTATGCACTGCAGACATCAGAGGTGCAATCGTCATGAGAGATGTGTGCACAGCAGAGATCAGAGACCTGTCATCTTCATGAGAGATGTGTGCACTGCAGAGATCAGAGACCTTTAATCGTCATGAGTGTAATGAGATGAGTGCTCTCTCTCTCTCTCTCTCTCTCTCTCTCTCACACACACACACACACACACACACACACACACTCACCCTACCCACCACCACCGCCATCATTGAACTGTCCCTAAACATCTGCGTTTTGGTGTAAAGCTTTGTTAAGTTTTCGCCAATGTTCACTGATTTTTATCATTTTTTGAACTCATGACAGCAATCCTTTCAACTTTACGAACTTGTTACACAACACATTGGTTAATCTGCAAACCGTGCCTTAATGCAGCATGGAATAAGTAAATTTAGAACAGCTGCCTGAAGTAAGTGGTTATATTTACAGTAGTGAGTTTAAACTCTTGATGGGAAGTATATATTTAATGATGACACAATTTTACACTGTGCAGTATGATTGAACGGATTCCCGGTGAGTGAGGATATGAGTAAATTAGTAACAGGTTCTTACCGAATTAAAAAAAACCCAAAAAAACAAAAACCTCAAAAAACAATAATCAAAGTGACATTAATTTGCTCACAAGTCTAATATTTTGTTCCAGTGTAGTTTGTAAAAGTTCGTCTAGGTGGAGCCAGTGATATCAATAGGCGGAAATCAGTGACAGAAGACAGAACTTGTGTTCATTTAAATTTCTGAAGACCTTTTGAAATCTGTTTTCATAAATAAACTAATGAGAGCATAATACCGCATGTAGTGCTCGTGCTGCACGTTTTCTGAGATAGACATCACATTAATTGTTGATTTCAAACATGTGCCTCCGATCAACGTCATTAGAGAGCTCTACAAACCAAAAGAGACTCTTAACTAATTGTAATTACGACGTCGTAAAAGTCTCCTAAGTACCTTCTACTTGTAATGTCTGGCAAGGTTTATCCAGTAAAATGTAAAATACAATTTAGCTGATGGGAATACCTGGATGGAATGAAACACGCCGGTCCCAGGTGCAATAGGACCACGTGACCTTATGTCGTTAACGATATTGCTAGAGGAAGGAAGGTCAGTCACGTCACAATGTATGACGTCGACGAATCCCAACACGGTACAGACGGGGTCCGTAGTCGTTGCCGGTTGACTAGTTGGCGAAGGGTTCGATTACCGATATGGTTAAAATGTCTGAAGCCGACCCTCATAGTCCTCGAGTGTTGCCAACTCACTCACTCACTCACTCACTCACTCACTCACTCACTCACTCACTCACTCACTCACTCACTCACTCACTCACTCACTCACTCACTCACTCACTCACTCACTCACTCACTCACTCACTCACTCACTCACTCTGTCCCCGAACTGACGCAGACCGTATACGCCGAATTCTATCCGTACTTTGGCAAAGACAGTCCAAAGATCATATTAATAAAGGATCGAGGATCAAACCCAGGGTCAGCGGATCCAGACACAGTCCTACCAAGGAAGGACCCCACCTGCGGCCCTACGAGCGTGAGTACTAAGTGTATAGTACAGGTGTGTCTGGTGCCATTTCCTTCAGACCTGCCGAAACTTGCCATAAACGGCTGAAAAACACAATATCGTCCCGCTTCGTGGCTATTCGCAGTGTACAATACTACAGATAAGAACAGATAAGGTGAGCTACAGTAGATCAGCAGAGATTACCGTTAGGAGTTCAGCGTTCCACTGCCAGTCTATGCACCGGAACGGCAGACCCAGACTATATGGCACGTTTTCCATCGATGTTTCCAACAGCGTGTGTCATCTATCATGCAGACACGCCTTCAATGGGAGTTACTGTTTTATCTGTTACATCGAGTACTTTCTATGGGCGACATTTGGGGGAGAACTGAAATACTCGATACCATGGTGATCAGAGTAAAACACATTGTTACTGACGAGTGATTGGCTGTGTCGGTTCATATCAGTTGATTTTGTGTTTTCATGTCAATTGGAAGCATGTTTGGCGATATTAGTTGTGGCTAGGGAAGAGTGAGTGAGTGAGTATTGTTTTACCCGGCTTTTAGCAATATTCCAACGGGAACATACATATGAAATGGGCTTGAAACGCTGTACCCATGTGGGGAATCGAACATAGCCCTACGTCGTCAGGAGCGAGTGCTAGGGGCGAGGTGGTATGTCTCTGTCCCTGAAACACATCATTTTGCCTACTGCCAAGCCTTCTCTGCAGTGCTAAAGAAACAAGTCAAGATTTCCTCAGGTTCTGAATCTCTGGTCTCCCTAGGGCTCCTTTACACTTAAAATGGCTTTGTTTGTTACTATCAAAATTATGTATATTCAGAGACTTAATCTTGGGAAGAGGGAACAGCCGTATAAACGCTGCAATTCGGCAGAGTTCTGTCCCTTGGGCAGCGAAGGATCTTACAATCGCGAGTTCGCATCCACTTTACGACGCTACGCTTGTCGGTACCATACCAATGATCGAGGGCTTCACCAACGTGGAATGCGTTTCAAGCTACCTCACTCACTCAACAACGATGGCAGTGCTGAAATACCGTTGTCTGTTGATGGCGTCGGTGCAGTATATACGCGTAATAATGACGGTAATGAAAGTAATCATTCCCTCTGTGGATTGACAGAATCATATACCAAAGCAACATCCGCATGTCGGTAAATGGTAACACGTGAAGGAACACAGAACAATGTACAGACAAAAGACTAAACAAACACCCAGCTAATAAATAAATAAAACATAAACAAAAAGATTGACAGGCAAACAAGCGAACGGCTCGCTGAACTCATTAACCGTGCGAGCGCAACGCAAACTCACAACACAACGTCACGGTAGTATGTTTATTACACAACGTACAGACTTCCAGATAACTCCGTACATCGTAGTAAGCGCGTGTTCCAAACCCCCCACCACCGAAGTCAACTGCAAGGGCGCGTAAAGAATAGCAGGGCACGCTTCTTGTGCGTTAAACGCGGTGTCGGGAGTGTGTCTGTTTTCCCAACCGATGATGGGCTTGGCAGATGTCGACGGAGTCGCTTTGAAGTCGGAGAAGACTCGGTCTTCACTCACCAATCAACCAAAAGCTGAAGATCGGTGAGGGGAACAGCCGTGATATGAGTCCAAAAGAAAATCTAGTTTTGTCCGTTGATGGACAGTATGGTGAGCGAGTGAGTTTAGTGTTACGCTTCTATTAGCAATATTCCAGCCATATGGCGACGGTCTGTAAAAAGTCAAGTCTGGACCAGACAATCTAGTGATCAACAGCATAAACATCGATCTGCGCAACTGGGAACCCATGACATGTGTCAAACCAAGTATGACCACTCGATCTAGTTAGTCGCCTTTTACGACAACCACAGTCACCTTTTGTGGCAATCATGGTTTGCTGCAGATCTATTCTAACCGTATCTTCTATCTAACCGGTCTGAACAGTAAACGGCTAAACCGTTCGGTCTTCACCCTGGGGACCTGGCTCTAGCTTTTCAACTATCGTAAATAGCAGTTGTCGATGTTTCCACGGCATTACAAATTTTTGACTAAGCAATGTATTTACGCACACGTTTCCATGTTCATGGCGGAACATCTCGTCTCTGAAATGAACAAATTTACAAGAAAAATATCTTCATAAAAAAGTAATGAAAAGGAACACAAAGGTTTTCTCAAAACTTTTTACTGGAAGTATATGCGCTGCATTGGGGTATATGTATATCCCGGTGTATACTACAGACAATCATAAATAAAACAAACCTTTATACCACGCCACTTGTCGGGCTACTGACTTCATATTGTTGTCTGCAGCTTTCTTGCGTGTGGAAAAATCAAAACATTAAAAAACAGAAATAGGGAGTTTTTATTTCAGTGACATTTATTTATTGGCTGTTTTCATTTGCATGGAGAGGCAGTACGGTAGCCTAGTGGTTAAAGCGTTTGCTCGTCACGCCGAAGACCCGGGTTCCATCCCCCACATGGGTACAATGTGTGACTCACATTTCTGGTGCGTCCCGTCGTGATATTGCTTGGATGTTGCTAAGAGCGGCGTAAAACTAAACTCGTTCACTCACGTGTGGAGGTGTATATCTGTCAGTACACTAACATTTATTGAAATCAGTTAGCAACACTACTGAGAAATTTCCCCGGTTAATATTACGTCTCCGAAACCTTATACCAAGACTTGTTAGACATGACGTTGATCATGTATTGCCGTCTAAAATTTGGAGTGAGTGAGTGAGTTTGGATTTACACCGCTTTTTGAAGTATTCCAGCGATATTACGGTGAGGGACACAGAGATGGGCTTCGCACATTTTGTCCATGTGAGGAATCGAACCCGGGTCTTCGGCTTGACGGGCAAACGTTTCAACTCCTTGACTACCCCATCGCCCCCTAAAGTTTGGAATCCAGAAGTCATGATAAAGGTAAACATTTCCCAATGTGATTCCATGTTCGAATCCTTAAACCGGTCGACTGTTTCAAGGCGCTACCTGATCAACAGCCCTTCTCGGACTTCAAAACATTCTCCAGAAAATAGATTGCTAATTTGCTACTCAAATACAATCAGGCGGAGCTCATAGATTATTTCCGTTTTCAGAAACCGAGCACTGCAGTAACGATTACTCTCTGAATATATCATTTTGATAGTAACTAACAATCCCATTTAAATTGTATATGAGCCCCCAGGGAGACTAGACATTCGAACCTGGGGAAATCTAGACTTGCATCCTTTAGAGAGAGGGCAATTATGGTTCCTGATATAGACCACTAATCTAGACTTGTCAACTCCTCTACGATCGCACGAGTTATATCGGATATAAAGTAAATTACGAGTAAACCTATTTCTTAGGGGGCGCTAATTTCAGTTTGAAATATTCAGCACGTACCTGGCACCAACAGTTCGCTATATCCGTGAGTTCGGTATAACCGTGTTCGTAAGAGATGTAGTTTAGTATTGTGTGTTTCGGTGGCTGCATCACATGCCATCCATCGCCTTATAACGGGGGTTATTTTAAAGGCTGATTCGCATTCATGGTAGGATATAGCTAGGCGGTGACAGTTCCAATCCCAGAATGGGCGGGGTCAGTGAGAACAGGGTTCTGGATGAAAGACATCGTTACGCAATGCTTGTAAAGGAAGACTTGTTATAACGATTCTTATCGGGACCCGCATACAAATATATTAACTCACTCGCCGCGATTATGCCCCAATTCAGAGACGCTTAAGGGCTAATAACTCACTCACTTAGTGGCGCTTCTGTTAAGGTGTTAGTTTACCAAGTCGAAGGTTTGAGTTCGGTTCCCCTCCGAGTAAAGCCCAAGTAAAGCCTGTTTTCAGTTTTCCCTCTGTGATAATGCTTTTATGTTGTTAACAGTGTGGTGAAACCTGATTCCCTACTCCCATCAAACAGATTTACTTGAAATACTGCGAAATGTGCAACCCAGTAGGATGGTTCACAACAAATATCAATCTACTGAATAATTCGCCCGCAACAAATTCGTCCTTCAGTATAGACAGCGGCTCAGAAAGAACTTTCTGATTGAACATAATCGTCAGAATGCAACACGTAACAAGTGGCGCTTGTACTCCATGGGGTATATGGGGCACTGCGTTCGTAATCTTACGTCTGATTGGTCAACCCGACAGCGCACAGCTACGCTAAATGATGTTCCACACTAGGGAACAATTCCCACTTTTCTACACAACCTAACGAGTCGTAAATACGGTTGGACAACCTGACGTTTAGCCGAATGTACACCAGAAGCTGTCAGGGTTAGATACAAAACATGTACCCTCACATCACATCACCGTCTGAGACTATTGTGTAACATTAACTATAGTTTGCTTTTAATGTTCACGAGTGGCAGTTGTCAGTTTGAAACGCAGCCCCTAGTCGCTGGCGGCTCAAAACTCAGACTCCGCACAAAGGCTTATTGGTAACTGCCGAGTGTGAAGCTCAACCGTAAAACAGTTTCCGACAACCTCTGCATTGACAGTCCGACGACCATACCAAAATGGCGGCCGTACATGCTTGAGAACTCCCAAGGTCATTGCAAAGATACAATTCATTCTAAGTATATTCAATACACTTCGACAGTTTTCCTTCGCCGCCTGGCTCGACGCTCTTCTTTCTGTCGTAATTATGTCGTAATGAGCGGCAGTATTCAGTCATTCGGAAGAAGGTGCTCTCTCGCTGTATCTGAAGAGGAGGCCATCAGTCGCGTCGCCCCCTCATACTCCTCTGTCACCGTGGACGTCGAAGCTTATTATTGGAGTAGGCCTCTCGTGATGAAAATGATAAAAGGTGAAAAACGCCGAGATAAAATGTATGTACCCTTGGCCAACAGCATTCCTGGATAGGAAATCCTGTGTTCTTTTTTTCGCTAAACAAAACAAGAAATTCGGCCGCTGGAGAAGATGGCATGATAAACGTCAGTTAGGCCCGTGTCTTGTTATCACTAAGGTTTTCATGTTACAAACAGCCAATAAATATCCACTTTTTTGTTCGCTTGACGACAAAATGCTAATTATATTTTGTTACTTGGAAAATAAGATTGGGTTGAAATTTGAAAGAGGGATGATGCTTTGTGCGAGTTGTTTGGAAGGGATAGAGAAAGATGGCGTTAGTGTATGTTAGTGTCAGTGTATGTTAGTGTCAGTGTATGTTAGTGTTAGTGTATGTTAGTGTTAGTGTGTGTTAGTGTTAGTGTTAGTGTTAGTGTGTGTGTGTGTGTGTGTGTGTGTGTGTGTGTGTGTGTGTGTGTGTGTGTGTGTGTGTGTGTATGCTCGCTTGTGTATGAGTATTTGTGTGTATTACTGTAGGTGGGAGTTGGAGATGAAAGTGGATATGAGAACGGATATTGTTTTCGTTTAGTGACGTTCCACCGAAACACCGGAGTACACCAGGAATTGTACATATTGCGGGAATCGAACCAGGTTTTCTGTGTGGCTGGGAAGACTTTACCATAAAGGCTAACCTACCGCCCTATTTAAGTGAAGAGACATGCACGATTCGTATCCTGACCATCACGAAGTGTAGACAAACGTGCTGGGTTTCATATGAAACAACAATTTTGTTTGAACATTTTATTCTAGTCTTACATCAGGGCAGGGGACACAACGAATAGGTTTCACACACGTTACCCATGCGGTACACAAGTTCCTAAGTAATCAATAATTGTTTAAATAATAATCAATATACATATGAATTAAAAGAACAGATTGTTTCCTTAACAGACTGGCGTCCTTTGTACTGTATGCTCATCTAGACTCGCCTCATTAAATGAAAGAGTTATAAGTCCTTTTTACGGTCTGCCAATCTAGACTTGCCTTATTAAATGATAGAATTATAGGTCCTTGTTACTATCTGCCAATACAGACTCAGACCTCATTAAAGGATAGAATCATATTTAACGTACAAACATGTCTTATTCCCTATCCTTTTCTTCGATTAATTATTTATTTAATTATTTTTAACCCAATCAGTGATAGAATTACTATACGTAATGGACTTAGCGTTCAGTACAACCGTGGAGCCAAGCTAGCCTCTAAGCTACAACTGCCAGTTTAGTGACGAGGTGACTTTTCGCGATGTCGCCTCAGCACTATAGCGGGGTGGCCCGCC
Organism: Haliotis asinina; assembly: GCF_037392515.1. NCBI lineage: Eukaryota > Metazoa > Mollusca > Gastropoda > Lepetellida > Haliotidae > Haliotis > Haliotis asinina. The sequence goes on along the minus strand of NC_090290.1, from coordinate 9,358,018 downwards.
AAGTAGTGCGTGGACCTGTTACACCGGAAACACGGTTCGGATACTGCGCGGTTACAGAGAGATATTGCTGGACTATTACGAAAGAAATCAATTCCCAGAAACCGCACGGTTTTTATGCAGCGTCGCAATCCTCCCCTTTAATCAATTTGTATCTCTAATCCAATAGTTTATTTTTTTATATATGAGTCATAATGTCTGGAAATGACTTATTGTGGAGGGTTATTGTTTTACGGATGAGGAACAACTTATTCATTATTCATTCTCCTACTGTCGACTCTTGAAGAATGGTTTTGCATTCTTATGATGTTCTACAAGTGGAATTTAACCCTTTGACCCCATGGATAATTTGACTTAGAAAATCATTTATATGAACGAACATTTTTCCATTTATATACAACGGAAAATAATACAAATCCTCTTATTGGGAAATGATATGGCGTTTTGATTACATTTGCGCGACAGATTTCCGAGACAAGTTTTAAAGCGGCAACTTCAAAGCACAGCACTGACCGAGGTCACATGACCAAAGCTATCACGTGACCTTTCGGCGACGAGCATCGCCTTGTTTGTGGTATACCCGCTGATCTTTGTGATTTGGTAACAGGATGTTTCAAGGGTCTTTGGGTCCGTACACTTAAATGTCAAAGAACGATAGTTTTCGCGGTTGTTAGATATTCCTCCATGCTGACGGGTGTGTCGTTTTATTGACAGAGCAATCATGTCTTCGATGTCGTTAAGCTGATAAATCAGCAAAATGCTGGCGTGTATTTCTGGTTTATGATTCACGGAAGTAATGACATGTCTTCTTTGAGCTCTTCATTCGCCCGTCCAGATTTTTAAGAGCAAAGATGAGCACCTTCGCGTCACCATGGCAACAGTTTGTGGGTTATGACTTTTATGTTCCTGTTACTGGAGACAATAAAATAGTCTTGGATGAAAGGGAAGATAGTTTTTAGAAGTTGCAGAAAGTATTTTCCAGATGTGCAGTTTTAGATACGGCGGAAAAAGAAACCTGTACAGTTGTTTGTGTTTGATTTAGAATGGTGTGCTTTATTTATGTTGTTTCTTGTTATTGTAGAGTGTGTATGCATGACGATGTTCCGCGACAAAATAAAGCAGCTGCCAAATAAAGCATCCCTTTGTCTCTGTACTAGAAAAATAGCGACAAGGTTACTTATGTTATACCTTTTACGTTTCTTGTCTGCGATTCGGAAAATGATAAACATTCAGTGTGATGGATACACATTCTTGCGACTAAATAAGATGATTTATGTCGAGGAGTGAAATGAATAATGTAATTCCGAGATATTATCGTTAATGTTAAAAGAGCACTGACAAGCGATAGATAATGTAGAAATATTGTAAAACATACTCCTCACAAAAAGTTAATCAACATTTTTTAGTCTGATTACAGTTTCATTTTATTGAAATTGCAAATCATGGAATAGAAAGATGAAACATATGTACTCACGATTAACAAAATTTAATGAAATGGTTTTGAACAGTAATAGACTTACAAATCACAAAAGCATGTACCCAGGAGACAATCGGCCAAAATGTGCTGCACTCATGGAGCTAAATGTTAACATTAAGTTCAAGTCAGTTTTGGAGAGCGAGGCCGTGTCCAGTGATGGGTATGACCATGAGAAGAAATGCAATCTTCTACAGGTCTTTGCATTTACCAAATGATCCCTTAAAGGTGCTGTTTTGGAATGTTCTGCCATTCCCTCTGTAACACCTTCTCAAGGTCATACGAATCCTGAAGGTGACCATGGAGCCCATAAACACGACTTTCAAACATATTCAATGGGATTAGGCTAAAGTGACATTGCAGGTCAGATCATACAAAGAAAGTTACAAATTGAGACAAAATTCAACACGCGGGTCAAGAGACAATCTGATACATAGTGCAACAGAACTTCCAACTGACAATCTGACACAACCGAAAAGACAGTCTGACAAAGAAAAACCAATCCAGAAAAATTCCAGCCTACAATATGAGAGACAATAACCAGAAAAAAAGACAACAGACGATAAAAACCACAACTTGATAAAGGAAATCCAAGATTATCTTGCATACAGTCAAAAAGACAAACAATAGAAAACCCAACATACAATCTTACAGACAATCAAAGCGATATCCTGACACAAGCTGAACAAGCAGTTCAAGGGACAATCTGATAATAGGTCAACAGAAATCCCAACAGACAATCTGACAGACAATCAAAATGACAATTTGAAACAAATTGTAAGAGGACACCCAACAGACAATATGGCAGGCAATCAAACACACAACCCGACACATAATCGAGCAGAAACCGCAACAGACAATCATAAAAGACAATCCGATACAACCCGACACAAACTTCAACGCTTGGTTTAAGAGACAATCTGATATACAAGCCAACAGAAAACAAGAAAACCTAACAGACAATCCAACAGCCAATCCGATGCAAGACGAAGCCGAAATGTATTCTCCGTTCACTTCGAATGAAGGGTAAGTGAGATCTGGTGATACCTGGCACGCGTGCGCATAAAGAACAGTGAGGTAGAGTTTCCTGTAGTTGTATTTCACGTTTTCGGTAGGTTTTCTCAAAGATTTGCTCGCAATCGTTTCAATATTTGGCATGGGACAATGACCTGTATGTGAGTTTCAGGTTTTATCCGATTTCATCAATTGTCATGGTAAATGACACTGCAGGTACACCCAATGTGCCACCGACATTTTCACGGAAAGTTTGCAGAGGTTTCATTTTCTTTTCTGCAACGTTGCTCTGTTGAATGATCAGGAATGTTCCATTCATTCAACATGTCCACAAACGATATTTGTTGTGTGCATGTTACATGTCCAGCAAAAGATTACACAAGTCTGACCATCTCTTTCTTCTCCAGAATATCAAACGATCGACCATAAAACCCCAGAAAGTATCCGATGCAGGTTTAGGTCGACTGTGATTAAGTGCAGCGTTGAACATCATTCCCTCGTTCACACCGACTGAGTCTTTATACTATTGTCCATCTAGCCTCAGTGAACTGAGGGAATATAGACTTGTTCCATTTAGGGCTTTAGCATTGCAGGGAGGGCTAGGCTATATGGAATACAGACATGCTCTCATGTAGAGCTTTAGCATTGTAGGGAAGGCTAGGCTGCAGGGGATATAGACTTGCTCCAGTTAGAGCTTTAGGATTGTAGGGAGGCTAGACTGCAGGGAATACAGATGTGCTCTCATTTAGAGCTTTAGGATTGTAGGGAGGCTAGGCTGCAAGGAATACAGACGTGCTCTCATTTAGGGCTTTAGCACTGTAGGGAGGGCTAGGCTGTAGGGAATACAGACGTGCTCTCATTAAGGGCTTTAGCATTGTAGTGAGGGCTAGGCTGTAGGGAAAATAAGATAGACTAATATGTGATTTATGTAAGTGTACCCGGTTTATATCCCAAGACACTACTTTTTGTACACTGAATACCTTTTCTAAAAATTACTACACAACTCGGAAGCCTTGTAATCATGTGCCAAGTACATTAACGATCCCCTCACGTTATGCTCTCATTTACGTTTGATATTATGTTAATTGTTCAATATCTGTACGTCCTACCTTACTGTACAGTCACTAGGCGTATAATACTTGTATCTCTACTGCTGTTGGGTCTATGGATTGCATGCTGAAAGTAACTGATGTGCCTACTTTCATTTAGTAGCTCTGTATGTCGAGTACGGACAATATGGTCCGTCTCACAGTCCCTGAACCACTCTATTTTCCCTCCAGCCTCGGGGCCTCTTTTATAATCCAAGATACAATATGCACCGTATCTATGACGCAATTTTTGCAAACGTTGAGCGATGAGACAGTGAAAACTAGTCTTTAAGCTTTATAAATAGAAATTTAAGAATCTGTATTTAAAGAAAAGATCTGGTATGGCATTAAAAATACAATAGAACAAACTGTACAATTTTTACCAGCGTCCTCAACATGATGCTTCAATGAGAGTAGCGATTATTTACAGACCACCTACAGGTAGCTGGGATAGTGTTAAACGTTACGTTAAATAGTGAGTGAGTGAGTTTATTTGCATGCTGCTTTCTGCAATATTCCATCTATATGGCGGCGGTCTGTAAATAATAGGGTCTGAACCAATCCAGTATTCAACAGAATGAGCATCAATCTGCGCAATTGCGAACCGATGACAGGTGTCAACCAAATCAGCGAGCCTGACCACCTGATCCCGTAAGTCACCTCTTACATACTCGCCTTTATGGGTTGCTGAAGACCCATTCTACCCCGGACCCTCACGGGTCGTTGCGTCAAATAATAAAATAACGTCTATTACAAGTTTGTTTTATAACAAGAAATACTATGAACTCCAAAGATCAGACGGAAAACATTAGAGATAAACCAATGTACATTAATAAATGACTTTTTGAGTGTTCAGAATTAAAACGTTTAATACCGACCCTAAAGGAATCATAGTCAAGAAAACCCACGAAAGTCTAGAAAAATGTGGGAAGTGTAGATTTCAATAACTTCAGGAATGAAAATGCCTAAGGGTTCCCTTTCATTTTATTCCCTTACATTTTACTTATTTTCACTATGATCATTTCCTTCCGTAAAATATATTCATTTCAGAGACTAGTTGTTAGAGTGTCCAGTGCCGCCAGGATGCAGCCTCATAACCATCCCCAGTTAACCGGAAAGAATCGGTTTCACTTTTTATTGATCAAAAACATGATTTCATTCATGTATCTGAAACTTTGCTACATTAATGTCAAGAAACAAACACCCATTACCATGTAAGCTAATGTGTTTGCCCATAACTAATCTGGCATGGAAGAGTTCACCAAATTTGATAATAAACAATCGTTATTTAACATCGCCTAAATGGATGAAAACGTTGCCCCGGCGGTGTTTTTAGTGGTATGCAACCGCGCCGGCCTCGGCCGACCTCCGCCAAAACATCGTATCGGCTCCAACATAATAAAAGGCATACGAAAGTATGCAAAAACGATTGACTCCCGTTGAGTGTGGGTTTTACCGTGTTTGACTCAGCGGCTTTGCTGCGCCGAGAGCTATTTTCTAAGCAACTCATCTGAAGGAGAACCCACACTCGCCCGCTGGGCTAACATAAGCGGAACCGATCCGGTATAAGAACGTCCATTGGACGACACCGGAGAAGTTAGATGAGTGTAGCGGGCGAGAGACGGGGAGAGATAGGCATCAGTACATGGCGGGCTGACTTACTGGGAGCGGGAATACGTGTAAACTGGAGCAGGGTAACTCTTGGGTGTGGGGAGGCAGAAGAGGGGTGGTAGGAGGGTGGGGAGGGTGGTTATAGGAGTATTTACAGAAGGTTATAGTGTGTGTGATATGTTTGAAATATTAATGTTTGGAATTAAGAAAGAGGCAGGTGGGTGTTAGAGTGCGACTTTAAATATCCCACTTTTCTGATGGCGGTAAGGGACGTTATGGGGGGCGAGGGGTGGAAGTGTTGGGGGTGGGGGTGTTTGGGATGAAAGTAGGTTATTAACAGGGTATTCGCATAAATGGGTGCAGTAGTGATGTGGGTCAAACACAATCCATGGGTTGAGTGAGTGTGTTAAGTTTTACGCCACAATCAGCAATATTCCAGCTGCATGGCTGCACATAAGTGAATCTGGACCAGACAATCAAGTGATCAACAACATGAGGATCGATGTGCGCAGTTGGGAACAGGTGACAAGAGTCAACCAGGCCAGCGAGTCCTGACCACCGGATACCAGTCGTCTCATACGACAAGCATGGATTACTGGACCCGGATGTTCACGGTTCCACAATATCCATGGATACGGTAGACCTGAGATAATGTAAGGAAGCTTTATTTAATTAGTTCTTGACTTGGCGTGTTTGTGTGCGATGCCAACTTTGGGAGAGGATGAGCTCCCCTTTTTGCGAACAACTGGTTTCATCACTGAGTGAATCGTTCAGCAATCCTGTTTTAGGAGGCTGGTGGCAACGGAAGGTTTGATAGTATTTCTATTCGTTCGAGAGAATCGGAACGCCACCTCAACACCTTTGTTCTAGAACTGATACGTACACTGCTTGTACTTGGCACCTACAAAATTGGAGGACAGTCTCTGTGTCCTTGAGGATGAAGAAACCTCTTTCATGTCTTGTGCTAAATATTCAGATGTAAAACATTCTTTATGTAGTTCTCTTTCCGCTCAAATTAATTAATTACTAATTTCAGAGCCTCTGTGACCAATGCTCGGCCCTTGAGGATAAAGAAATCTGTTTTATGTCTTGCACTAAATATTTAGATGCAAGACAGTCTTTATGTAGTTCTCTTTCCCCTCAAAGTAATAACTTTCAAAGCCTCTGTGACCACTGCTTGGTCCTTGAGGATACAAAATCTGTTTTATGTCGTGTACTAAATGTTTAGGTGTACGATATTCCTTATTTAATCCCTTTCCTCTCACATTAACAACTTTCAAAGCCTTACTACTACATAAATGTTTAATCCCCTGTTTGCACAAAAATAGCCAAATGGTATAGAAATAATCTGCTACCATGTGTACAACTTGAAACAAATCTAGATGATCTCTAGATTGTCATGGGGCCATTGTTATATACATTTGGCTACTCTGATTATATATTTTGTTTATGTAGTTTATAGAATATTGTCACTATTTCTGCTTGGAACGTTTGCGCAATAAAAATATCTTATCTTATCTTATCTATCTTACAACATCGTACTTAACGACATGGAAGTGTGAATGTAGTACGAGAGTTGGGTGAGTTTGGGTTGAATGGTATGACAAACGGTGCAATTAGAGGTGAGATGAGAACCAGGGGCGTAGCTCCCATTATAGAAAGCCAGTGCTTACAGACTGAAAAGGTTGCAATTTGACAAGACCTCCAAACTGTCTACATAAAACGCTTTGCATCCAATCAAACGAACAAACTGGCTTGCTAACCCAGTCAGTGAGTTTTGAGGCGAGTGATTGAGTGGGTTTTGAGTGAGTGAGTGAATAAGCTGCGATGTACGTTGGACATCATTAGGGAGTGCCGAGTCCCAGCTGGTGTGAGATATAACAAGATATAGGATGAATATCCTAATTCAGGAGCAAGTGAGTGTACTTGGGAATTCATAAACAGCAACCGTTCACACTGATAAATATCAGAGATAACATCTTTATCGTGATTTACTCAACTAGTTTAAAGGGTTGGTAATGGGCCTGGTGATGGAGAAGAGATGGCAGGGAACTAGGGGGAAATTGCAGTGCACAGTCCTAAGTGAAAAGGCGAATCACATTGCGGTCATGGCAACAACTTCCGGCTGTCCCGCGGTGAATACGAAACATTCATCCCGGGGTAACAGGAAGTGCTGATGTGGGATTAAATCAGTTGATGTATTGTGTTTAAATATCCCGCGGCTGCGCATCTTAGGAGAAGTATCAGTTTAAGATGAACAAAGATAAGCTAATTCTACAAGGATAGGTCAGAGCCTCTTTTACAGCCTGTGTGTGAATCATTTGTTTTGAATGCATGACACTATTTGCGTGAACTGATTTTCGCCAAGATGGAAGTTAATGGATAATCAGATCTCTTGGTTAAAAGGATTCATTTCACACGCCAAGACCCAAGAACGAAGAAGATGTCTCATCCTAATAACATCCACGTCTGATGTCGTTGTATGTGTTTGTACGTGTACATGTGCGTGCGTGCGTGTTTGCGTGTGTGCGTGTGTGTGTTTGGGTACGTACTACACTATAATAGTCCCTGAATATACTAGTATATATGATTTTGATTGTAACTGATAAAATTGGAAAAGAGCCCCATGGACACCCGAGATCCTAAAACCTTGGGAACCAAATTTAGCATTGCAGAGAGTTCTTGCCAGCAGGGAAAGTAACATGGTTCAGGGACTGTGAGACAGACAAGTATCTGTGTTCTCGTTTGCGTATATGTATGTGTATGTGACATGTGTTCGTGTAAGTACGTGTATGTACGTGTGTATGTTTGTTTTGTGTTGTAGTTGTTTTCTAAATGAATTTCTGTTATTGATAACTAAGTATCTGGAATCACATCGCTTGTTAGGACATTTCTGAAAAGAGCCCATATAGAACCCATAAGCATTTTTCGTCCTTTGCGAGGTGAATGTGAGGAAGATGCTACTTGTTTCGCCAGACATGTAGATATAGCGTAATGTATGTTGTTGAGCACGAAGAACGCCAGTAAACTCAGTCGCACACACACGGGAGTGCACGCCACTGTACGTGTGAACTAATTTAGTAATGTTTGCCAGTTGTTGTCTTTCCATGTACTTCATGGTGAAAACGTTTCAGCCACTGTCGTCGTCCTCCCGGGTTATCATGGTGAAACCGCTTCATGCACTGTCACAATCTTCCCGTGAACTTCATAGTGCATTAAGACACTTCAGTCACTGCCATCGTCTTCCCTGGTAATCAGGGTGAAACCGCTTCAGTCGCTGTTTTCGTTTTCCCATGTAAAGATGGTAAAACCACTTCAGTCACTGCCATTGTCCTCCTATGTACTTCGTGGATGTGCCTGCAAGTATACTCGTGTTAATTTTGTCAGCGTGACACTGATCCCCAATAGTTGGATTTATATTCTCCATGGGAATTTCACAATGCAATTAAAGCATAAAATTCAACATTGATATCTGTCATAAAGAGAATTCTGGCCCATTGAAATAGCGCCACACTAAAAAGATTGAAATACTATAATTTGGTCTTTTAACAGCGGTATAGCGACTGGGATGAGCGATGATACATGGTTGTATGTTTTAGTTTGGGACGATTTGGAGGGCTCATTGTCCCTCTGATTCTTGCAAATAGAAACTAAATAGGCTTGAAGTGGAGAGGCGTAGAGAGAGTACGGTGGAGTTGACTTGAGTAGAGTGAGTTCCGTTCGAGTTAGGGTGGGTAGACTGGTGTAGAATGGGTTGCGGCAGGCGTGGTAGGGTTTGGGTGGGGAAGGCTAAAGGAGAGTGGATTTGGGTGGGGTAGGTTGGAGTAGAGTGGGTTGGGTGGTGTGTCCTGGAGTAGACTGGTTTGGTGGTGTAGGCTGGAGTAGTGTGGTTTCGGTGGTGTAGGCTGGAGTGGAGTGGTTGGGTGGTGTACCCCGGAGTAGAGTGGGTTTGGGTGGTGGAGGCTGGAGTAGAAAGGGTTTGGTGGTGTATCCTGGAGTAGACTGGTTTGGTGGTATAGGCTGGAGTAGTGTTGTTTGGGTGGTGTAGGCTGGAGAGTAGTGGATGGGTGGTGTACCCCGGAGTAGAGTGGATTTAGGTGGTGGAGGCTGGAGTGAGTGGGTTTGGGTAGGGTAGGCAGGAGTGGAGTGGTTGGGTGGCGTAGGATGGAGTAGAGTGTGTTCGGTATTGTAGGCTGGAGTAGAGTGAGTTAAGTATTGTACGCTGGCGTAGAGTGGGTTGGGTAGTGTAGACTGGAGTGGAGTGGGTTGGCGCCTGTGTGGTAGAGAGGAGTATCGGTGGGAGTAGGCGGGATAGTTTGGCCTGGGAGGAGTAGACTGGAGTAGTGAGGGTTGAAGGGGTGGGAGTGGGGCCGGGGGAGGGGAAGAGTGAGGCATGGTTAGAGTGGGATGGCAGGAGTACAATGGAGTAGTGAGGGTTGAGGGTGGGGTAGGCAGGGTTACAGTGGGTTGGGCCCGGTGTTGTAGACTGGAGTAGTGAGTGTTTAGGTGAAGTAGGCAGGGTTACAGTGGGTTGGGCCCGGTGTTGTAGACTGGAGTAGTGAGAGTTTAGGTGAAGTAGGCAGGGTTACAGTGGGTTGGGCCCGGTGTTGTAGACTGGAGTAGTGAGAGTTTAGGTGAAGTAGGCAGGGTTACAGTGGGTTGAGCCCGGTGTTGTAGACTGGAGTAGTGAGAGTTTAGGTGAAGTAGGCAGGGTTACAGTGGGTTGGGCCCGGTGTTGTAGACTGGAGTAGTGAGAGTTTAGGTGAAGTAGGCAGGGTTACAATGGGTTGGGCCCGGTGTTGTAGACTGGAGTAGTGAGTGTTTAGGTGAAGTAGGCAGGGTTACAGTGGGTTGGGCCCGGTGTTGTAGACTGGAGTAGTGAGAGTTTAGGTGAAGTAGGCAGGTTTGAGTGGGTGTAGGTGGAGTAGGCAGGGTTAGAATGGGTCTTGAGGAGTAGACTGGAGTAATGGGAGTTGAGGGTAGGGAAATACCGTTAGTAGGTAGGGTCAGTTGCATGCTGAAGGATCTGACCTGAGGAGGACTGCGATATTTGCTGAGCAAGTTCCAGGTGAAGGTTTTGAATTTCAAACACTCTTCCACAACTAATCAATATTAACTGAGCAAGTTCTAGGTGAAGGTTTCGAATTTCAAACACAGTTAAATGTTTTTAAAAATAATCAAATACAATGGAATGTGAATTCGAATACATTATTTTGAACAGGTTGCCAAGATTTGCTTGACTTTGCTTTTTGTAACTTTGTATCTAATTTCTTCTCAGTAAAGTGGAAAGAAAAAATACAGAATGTAGTGTCATTGATCAAGTGAAACCGTCTGAGAACCTCCTGCAAATCACAGCAAATCAGATGCCAATGATGCAGGATTGTTGCTATAAGTAGGTGCATTACTTCCTCTTTGATCTTCCGACATTTTGTTTTCGCCTGATTTTTTATTTCCTAGACTAAATGTCAGGATGAGGTATCCCGCACATCCATTGCGTGAGATAATTCGACGAACGATGATGCGTTTTTGCTTCTTTGCACGTAATATAGAAAAAAATCAAACGAATAATTTTAGATTTCACGATAATAAAAGCTGCGACCTTTTATGGCCAGTTTTCCGCATCAAATTGTCATTCAACATTGTGAATGGGGAGGTTCGTTATATGTTGTTTCAGGACAATTATGCAGGTTAAAGCGGAGCTAACACGAGACTCGCTGTGACACACGCGGCGCATATTGTGAATAATTAATATCGCCAATTGCGCAGATGAGAAATGGATCGATTTCCTCCAAGTAGCGTCACGCAATAAGTTGACTTTAGAACGGAAATTGTTTCGTTCATTTCCTCTTGTGGATCGTTGTCTGGGTCCTCTTCATTCATACACGTCCTCAAGCGCGAAATCGTCCTTCGCAATGGGACGTTCAGAGGGTCGGTCCTCCGTCGATATTTCACAGGATCGGTCCTCCATCGATACATCACAGGATCGGTTCTCCATCGATCAGTCACAGAATTGGTCCTCCGTCCATGACAGCTTGGGTTGATTTGTTCGGAAGAAAAATCGTTCACTGCCTAGATCTGATAAATCCTGACACGCATTTGATCAGTCTCTCATGACTAGCACAGGTTCTTCAGAGGGTTGTTCCTCCAAAATGAGACATTTACATAGTGTATCCCCTGGCCAAACCATCTTCATTTAGCCACTGTCCACAAGTCCAGCCAACTCATTCAACCTCTGCTCCTTCTCTTAGTCATTTCATTGAACAACTGTTCACATCCTCAGTCATTTCATTCATCCACTGTCTACAACTCCTGTCAACTCATTCAACCACGGTCCACATCCTCAGTAATCGCATTCAACCACAGCCCACACTCTCAGTCTTGTCATTCAACCACAGCTCACAGCCTCAGTCATTTCATTCAACCACTGTCCACACCTCCAGTCATCTCTTTCAGTCACAGCCCACACTATCAGTCGTTTCATTCAACCACTGTCCTCACCTATAGTCAACTCATTCAATCACAGCCCACAGCCTCAGTCATTTCATTCAACCACTGTCCGCACCTCCAGTCAACTCTTTCAGTCACAGCCCACACTATCAGTCATTTCATTCAACCACTGTCCTCACCTATAGTCAACTCATTCAATCACAGCCCACAGCCTCAGCCATTTCATTCAACCACTGTCCATACCTCCAGTCAACTCTTTCAGTCACAGCCCACACTATCAGTCATTTCATTCAATTATTGTCCTCACCTATAGTCAACTCATTCAGCCACTCCTTGTGTCTGCAATCGTCACGCTCACCTACTTTCTTCATCTCCATTCATTTTATTGAACCATTGCCCACACTCTCAGTCTTTTCATTCAACCACAGCTCACAGCCTCAGTCATTTCATTCAACCACTGTCCACACCTCCAGTCATCTCTTTCAGTCACAGCCCACACTATCAGTCGTTTCATTCAACCACTGTCCTCACCTATAGTCAACTCATTCAATCACAGCCCACAGCCTCAGTCATTTCATTCAACCACTGTCCGCACCTCCAGTCAACTCTTTCAGTCACAGCCCACACTATCAGTCATTTCATTCAACCACTGTCCTCACCTATAGTCAACTCATTCAATCACAGCCCACAGCCTCAGCCATTTCATTCAACCACTGTCCATACCTCCAGTCAACTCTTTCAGTCACAGCCCACACTATCAGTCATTCAATTATTGTCCTCACCTATAGTCAACTCATTCAGCCACTCCTTGTGTCTGCAATCGTCACGCTCACCTACTTTCTTCATCTCCATTCATTTTATTGAACCATTGTCCACACACTCTGTCAACTCAGTCAACCACTGTCCACACCCTCGGTCAACCCATTCAACCACTGTTTATGCCTGTATACTTTTGCACCTTCTGTCACATCTTTCAGCCAGTGTCTGATTACTTAATCGTCTCATTAAGCCACTGTCTATATACACCTTCAGTGTTCACGTCCAACCACTGACTATATATAATCCCAGTGATCTCATTCAACTACTTACCATGCCCTCAGGTTTCACATTCAACCACTGAATATATATAATCCCAATGATCTCATTCAACTACTCACCATACCCTCATTTTTCACGTCCAACCACTGACTATATATAATCCCAATGATCTCATTCAGCTACTTCCCATACCCTCAGGCCCCGATTTCTCGAACCAAACTTAAGTCACATTCAATCACTGACTATATATAATCCCAATGATCTCATTCAACTACTCCCCATACCCTCAGGGCCGGATTTCTCGAAACAAATTTAAGCATAAGTTTTAACTTAAGTTCAAGCTTTTGCTCAAATTTGAGAAAATGCAGGAACATGCATTTTCCAGAATGAAAGGAAATTGGTATCCAGTTCAAACATAGTAGATAATCTGAATTTGGTGGACAGATTTCTTTAGTTGTTTGGACATTTTAGCTTAAAAATGGAGCTGAGATAAAAAAAAATTCAGCTGTTTCAAATTGTCAAAGTCAGTTTGAGATTTGAGTTATAACTTAAGTTTGTTTCGAGAAATCGGGCCCAGGTTTCACATTCAACCACAATCTATAACCTCAGTTATCTCGTTCAGTCAGCGTGTACAGTTTCATTCACCTCATTTCCCAACTGTATGCATGTTCAGTCCGTCAATCACTGGTGTGTGTTTTTACCAAGCTGCGCACCTTCCCAAGCTCGCTCCATGGATTACTCCGTCCCGTGGTGCTGCATGGACAGTAATGACGGGGCTATTTGCAACAGATAACCAGGACAATGGGACAGGGATTAATGATGCTTGAATCTAAAAGCATGTAAAACCGAGGTAAACTGCGTGGTATTTCTCATGTTCAGTCTGCCATTTTAGAACTAACTGTATCACAGTTTGGTAACGATGTCGGGAGGATGATACTGGAATTATCGGCCTATCCATTACAGGATGGGACTTGGTGGGGCATTAGCGTTGATTTCATCACGGCTTTGGGAACATGGTTTAACCCAATGTAGGATGAGGCGACAATGTCGTGTTAATGCAGAACTTGCTTAATGAACGGATAAGAAGTCAGGATGTTCAGTCCATCATGTCAGTGTATCACTGACGACAAGTCGGGGTCGACCTGTACACTGGTGTGTTTTGTATTGGGTCATTTTGTTTATATTTAGCCTCTTATCGACGTCGATCTGTAATAAACTGTTTTGTGCGTAAAGATAACTCAGTAATAACAGGTCGTCTGACATTATGTTTCATCAACGTTTCAATTATCTGATGCTGAAACTCTCAGCTAATGCATGGATATCTGATACTAAAACGCCAGTAAATGCATGTATATCTGATGCCTAAACGTCAGCTATTGCATGCGGTCTGTAAGTAATCGAGTCTGGACCAGATAGTCCAGTGATCAACAGCATGAGCGTCCATCTACGCAATTGGGAACCGATGACATGTGTCAACCATGTCAGCGAGTCGGACTACGGCAAGCCGTGGACATACTAACATATTATAGGTTCTATAAATCCCATTCATTCACAATAATGTATTGTATCTGCATATATAAATATATTGTTTCAACCATCTTACGTATGGTTCCCATGTGTATGTATACATTTCCTATTCATATGTGCGTATCAGTAAACATATAAATATATAATCTTGACATATCAACAATCCTGACTGAATATCTTAAACTCAGAAAGATATATACAGTGGCAGCTGTCTAAACCGGCACCCTTTGAGACTGAAGACATAATCCGGTTTTAATGATGTACCGCATTATAGAGCTGATGATAAATTTACAAGCCACAAACGGGATTGAGATTTTGACAACTGTTGACGACTTGCCTGACTGGACAGAAGCCGGTGTTGACAGCTTTCTCTGTATGATCCCTCGTGGACACATCCTTCCATTCCATGGATACAAACTCAGTTTCCATATGTCATCCATGCTAACCCATGTTCTGTCTGATAACTGTCCATCTGTGCAGGTTGCCTTGACCTTGACGCGCCCCTATCCACAGGGGCGGTGGGATAGCCTGGTGGTTAAAGCGTTCCCTCTTCACGCGGAAGACCCGGGTTCGATTCCCTACATGTGTACAACGTGTGAAGCCAGTTTCCTTTAGTCCCCCGCTGTCATAAAAGCAGCGTAAAACTATACTCACTCACTCCATGCTTATTACTTTGATGTCTATGTGCTTTCTATTTTCATTTCTACACCAGTTGTTTGGAAACTACCTACAAATAAAGTCATCACCCATACGGGATGATTATTCTGAAGTTTCGTTTTTAATTCAATCGATTTAATCTCGCACACATAAAAACGCTATTCTACCTCCTCATTCAATTACAATCCTTATCTGTATTTCTATTTTGTTCCTTTATTTTTATTACTTTAACTACCGGGTACCCCGGTGTGACGCAGCGTCATAGATAATTTATTTCAACATTTTAGTTGTGTTTCATCGTAGTCACTGTTTATACTTATCATAAGCAAACATACATTACGACCGTTTAATGCGACACGATAGATCCTTTAAATGACTACCAGTCACCCGAAGAACATTCAACAAATCTTAATAGTGCATTCATCTCAAAGTCCATTTGAATTCCAACATCCCCTCCCACCCTTCTGGTTTAAAGGTAGCAGTATGTTTTCCCTATATCTATCTACTGGATAAAGGTTTCCACATCCCCCTCTAGGCCCCGTAGCATTGTTCGGGTCCCCTGCGACGGCTTGGGGATAAGGGGGTTAAAACACCACAGGCTGGTAGACATTTGTTTAGCCATTACTAGCGGTGGCCTTTGAAGCCACAGACGTAACGTCCCTCTTCCGAGTGCTTGACTTCAGAAAGCAGCGGTGATCCTTGAGTTCATTTACAAGCCTCGGCTGGTGAATGAAATCGGGGTGAAAGATACGAATATTTTTCATCCGTAATAAACAGGGTCATTATGTTCCTGTGTGTGCTAGCGTGTATCACTTTCCCTGTTGTGTTGGTGAAGGGGGCGGTATTTACACCACCCAAGTCTACGAGTTTCTTTTTTTTTCTTTTGAAGGGTGTATTATCACCGTCATCAGCACCAACATAAATGACATCGTCACCATCATAAACAACATCACCATCATAAACGATGTGATCGTCACCATCATCACCATCATAAACAACATCACCATCATAAACGATGTGATCGTCACTATCATAAACAACATCACCATCATAAACAACGTCCCATCATAAACAACATCACCATCATAAACGATGTGATCGTCACCATCATAAACAACATCGTCACCATCATAAACAACATCACCACCATAAACGATGTGATCGTCACCATCATAAACAACATCGTCACCATCATAAACGATGTGATCGTCACTATTATAAACAACATCGTCACCATCATTAACAACATCACCACCATAAACGATGTGATCGTCACCATCATAAACAACATCGTCACCATCATTAACAACATCACCATCATAAACGACATCACCGTCACCATCATAAGCACAATCATCAGCAGCATCACCATCAACATGATAACGATTTTAATTCAACACTTAGTATGTAACACGAATTCTGGGTTCCGACATAAAAATGTACAGTTATTAATTTCCCTACATGTCACTATCATGAACGACATGATCGTTATCATCAAAAACACCACCACCTTCTCATCATAAACGTTATCGTTATCCCGTCATAACATAAAAATCATCGTGAGTATTCCATCATCATCATCATCGTCGTCGTCGTCGTCGTCGTCGTCCTCGTCGTCATCACTCTGCAACTCTTTCATCATCAGTGAGCACCTCATTGTGAAGTATTTGAGAGAGAGTGGTTTCTAGTATAAATTGCAACTTATGCAGATGGGTTACAATTTCGCTTTTGCTCCCTATTCTTTATTTGCGAAAAATATTTAAAGAAATGTGTACTTTGAGAAACTCACTCACTCACTCACTCACTCATCTTATAGAGAGGTTTGATCGTTTTCAAATTTCAGCACAGCAGGATTAGTTGAAAGCAAAACTAGACTAAAGTTGTGTTGTGAAAGATATATACTCGCGTTTAAATATAGCTTTTTCTTTTAAGAGTCGGAATAATTTTCATTTTCTCCAGCAATGTGTTGGACTGCCTTAAAGATTCTGTAAAACAACAAGCTGTATATATGCCAAACAACTCAAGATGTGACAGTCATCAGCTGGAGGGTTAATCCATGGATATGCTGAAGCTGACGGGGACGGATCATGTCAAGAAATTCGCCGAGTAAGATATTTTACTGGTGAATTGTGGCACATTATAAAACAGGACTGTCTTCCTTCCAAGTTGAATAACTCTCATTTAATGGCTGACAGTTGATAAATTACGCCACGGACAAAAGGAAAATATATTTGTGTATGGGGGATGGTTTATTCATGGGTGCTTTGTTGCTTCTTTCATGGCCAAGCATTCATACTGTATCTTTAAGTCTTACTGATTGAATACAGCATTCTCGTTCCTGACGTAGGAAAATAGGGGACACCTTCACTAAAACACTAGCTCCTGACGTGGGAAAATAGAAGACACCTTCACTAAAACACTAGCTCCTGACGTGGGAAAATCGAGGACACCTTCACTAAAACACTAGCTCCTGACGTGGGAAAATCGAGGACACCTTCACTAAAAACACTAGCTCCTGACGACGGACAATAGGGAGCATCTTTACTAAAACACTAGCTGACGTGGGAAAATAGAGGACACCTTTACTAAAACACCAGCTCCTGACGTGGGAAAATAGAGGACACCTTCACTAAAACACTAGCTCCTGACGTGGGAAAATAGAGGACACCTTCACTAAAACATTAGCTCCTGACGTGGGAAAATAGGGGGCATCCTCACTAAAACACTAGCTCCTGGCGTGGGAAAATAGGGGTCATCCTCACTAAAACACTAGCTCCTGACGTGGGAAAATAGGGGTCATCCTCACTAAAACACTAGCTCCTGACGTGGGAAAATAGAGGACACCTTCACTAAAACATTAACTCCTGACGTGGGAAAATAGAGGACACCTTCACTAAAACATTAACTCCTGACGTGGGAAAATAGGAGACACCTTCACTAACACTCTTGCTTCTGGTGTGTTGAAATAGGGGACATCTTCTCTGACATCTTAGTTCCTAACGTGGGAAAATAGGGAAAACCTTTACTAACACACTCGCGTCTGGTCTATTTAAATAGGGGACACCTTCACTAAAACACTAGCTCCTGACGTGAGAATACAGGGGACACCTTCAATAACACTCTCGCTCCTGGTGTGAGAAAATAGGGGACGCCTTAACTACCACTCTCGCCCCTGATCTGGAAAAACAGGGGACCCCTCCACTGAAACACTAGCTCCTCACGTGGGACACTAGCGACACCTTCACTAACACACTCGCGCCTGGTGTGAGAAAATAGGGGACACATTAACTACCACTCTCGCCCCTGACGTGGGAAAATAGGGGACACCTTCACTATAACACTCGCTTCTGGTACTATTTAAATAGGGGACACCTTCACTACAACAATCGCTCTTGACGTGGGAAAATAGGGGACGCCTTCACTGACGCTTTCGCCCCTAACGTTTAAAAATAGGGGTCATCTTATCTACCGCTCTCGCTCCTTCTGTGGTAATAAAGTAAACACCTTTACTGACACACTAGCTCCTGACGTGGGAATATAGGGGACATCATCACTAATTAACACACTCGTTGAAGCGGTGGGAGAAAACGGGTAGTGTTGCAGCCTAGTGTAAGAAGTATTTACAGTAAACACTGTTTATGTTTCAGAGGTGAAAATCGTACATCTCATCTAAATGTGTATAAGTTTGTTTTCCTTTTTTTCCTTTCCTGATCTAGATGACAATGTTAATGGAATAACAATAGACGACGATGATCGTGATGATGATTGTAATGCTGTTGACGATGCTCTTGGCAACGATGGCGATGACGAGAACAATTACGGAAATTGTCGATGACGATGACAACGACGACGACGACGACGATGATGATGATGATGATGATGATGATGATGATCGCGTCAAAGACAAGGCTCATAATGATCTTATCTATATGATGGTGGTGATGGAGATTTAGTCCTCGTGAAAAACTAACAAAGGAAAAAGACAACATCAGTGGCATGTACGTTGTACCACAGGTCCACCCAGAACCCCCGGGAGCTACCCAAGACATTTACGACCCACCCACAAACAACTGGTGTATAATCAACAAAATGTTTCTCGAATACAATAAAGGCCATTTGAGGAGTTGATACTTGACCCCAACCTGCGGTTGTGTTATAACAAGCCAAAGCAAATACCATACATTACGTGTTTGTTTTAGTTGAACAAAATGTTTAATTTTCCAGCTCAAAACAAACAAATCAAACTGTCTACATGCCCCTTTAGAGCTTGACAAACATGTGTTTTCCCGTCATAAACAGCATCACAATACGCGTAACAGAGGCCATTTGATTTCTTTCTCTTCAATAAGGGGCGCCTCTACTGAAGCATGCCAGTTACATAGTTTTCTGAAAACTCATTAAATATGTAAACAAGTCCCTTTCCACGGGAGGTTAGTCGCCAGCCAATAGCACCCCAGAAAACTTGCTAGCAGATCATAATGCCGAAGTATCAGGTTGCCGATTTGAGCTTTACGGGCCTAGCGAGAGAGATCGCTCGCTCAGTCAAGCCGCAGTCACGGATTGGAACGGCGCTCGACTCGCCCGGTGTAAGACGAAAGAAGGCTTCGCTAGACTCACGGAGTTAACCGACGTTCAATATCAACACACCGGCAACGTTGAAACAGCATCGGTGTTGTGAGCGACTACTACAGCGATGAATGTGTGGAGAAAGATTTTGATTCTGTTTCTCCATGGAAGTTTACTCTACGTCGTATGCAGAGGTAAGTATGGTTTCTGTGTAGTAGACGATGAGACTTGGTGCGGGGCAGTTTCTGCTTGACTTGTGTTGTTTGCTAAGACGGGCCATTCTGTTGAGGTTGTTAATACACCGGCGTGTGTTCTGCCGTCTGTAGGTCTTTGTTGGTTTACAGTAACGTTTAAATGAATTGCTAGAAATTAGATTTTGATGAGGTGACTCTACAAATTGAGTGAAGGGTCTTGACAAGCGTGCCATGTACATAGATGTCGGTAATGGTGTAGGAGTCGTTCGTCGGTGCGGGCAACGGGAGCTATACTGTTTTGACTGATGTTCATTTACAACGTACTATTGATTCAAGCTTAATGGGAAGAATCCACACAAACTAATTCATCTTTACATTCCTATTTGAATAGCACAGGAAGCACAAAATACAGGTGTTTTCGTTAGAAACCGAACCGGTCTGTCACGGACTGCGGATTGATCATGTTGTCATTTTGATTTATGGGGGTTGTAGATTTCGGAAATTGACACCGCCTATAATCCCGGGTTAGTCACGTTGTCTGTGAACTGACCTACATGTGTACAAAACATATCGTATATGTGACCACGGTCAAGATGGGTGCTGACCCTACTCATGTCTGGGGTTGATTCTGGGGTGGGACAGGGCGAGATCACGTGCATGGCTCGCGTCCCCCTCCCTTCAAGCCCGGGGGTCTGGAGTCAGAGCGTATATTCTCAAACACCTTGTGTTGTTTACAGTAACCCGTCCTATCAATTTTCCGTTCGTAATGTGCCGTATGTCTAACAAAAAGTCGTGCCGACTCACAAAGGACAGCGGAAAGTCAGGGAGGCTTTTAGCCCAGGGACGCGAAGGACAGTAAAGAGTTTAGAGCTCTGTTTGTTTTGGGGATAGGGAACGTGCTGCTACCGACGCCAATCTTTATATCGCCCATGTAAAACCTTGTTCATTTCTTGCGCTTTGCTCTAACTGCTACGGCTGAACGTCTAGGCTAAGGAGATAGAACCCCCGAACCTCCCTCCGTCCGAGATGGCCAACCCTGATAACACACTAACAATACCCGCTATACATATAACAGCCTTTCTCTATTGTCTATGCCTACTTTGCACCAGTGTCAGGTTCGCGTTTGTTTTTTCTCGGTGACCGTGGTTTCCCGACACAAGGGCTTGTTTTCACCTTGTCTATTTCAACAACGATGCATGTCGAAACGAAGAATGTCATCAGTTCCTGTGTACTTCATGTCTATTTCTGTCCCCATGCTCCCGATCGTCATCGATTGTTGGAAAACGGGGTCTATTTCTTGTCCGCCTTCAGCCATGTATCGATCGGAACATTCCCACTGCATCTACCTGTGACTGACAAACGAATTTGTTACAATAATTGTTTCTAAAAACATGTTTATACCTTAATTATTGTACCTACTCAAGAAATACTCCGAACAAGATTGAGTTAAACCAAAATTGAAATAGGAGCGGCAGTGAGCATATGTGTTCCAGCGATTTATAAGTATTCCAGTTTCCTCTAAGAGTTAGCCTCTTATAGTCTGTAAATTATATTACTAAATGCGATCGGCCCATGGATGTTACTAGCTCGTTATATACAATTGACAACATACAATTCCCCACGGTTTATGATTTCAAAACAGTTTGTAAATCCACATCTTGGATCTCATTTTAGTGCGAAATGTCGCCGTCTCACTTGCAGTTAAGGTATACAATAAGATAATATATTTATTTAAAAACTGATATATGGTGTGTGTCGGGAATTTCAATTAGGTTTATGTCTCAAGTCAGCGCTTCCGACAGAGATGTGTGTGACATTGATTGAGATGAAGTATGTACATATCACACACAACGGGAGGCCTGTCAACTCGCCCAATGTTGTTCATGCCTAAAACACAAGTTCTCTTCGGGATATCGATTTTAGTATAAATATAGCTTTATTCTATCTGTAAGCTGCTGACTGTGGGCCCTGAGACAGATTAGCAGGAGTTCTGAAGCGATGCAGAAATATTCGTTCTACACCGTCCCAAAGGATGCAACACTCGTGAAGTCAATCTATTAAATATGAGCGTCTGAACAATTATTGTACTAGAAAGCTTTTATGTTACTGATGGCACTATAAAAACGACTTTTTATTGAAAATACTCCGTGACTCATGTATTTGTTTATCATATCCTTTCAACACGATTGTTTTTACTTGCGTAAAAAACGAACTGGACACGCGGTTAACAGTTTAAGTTTCAAATTTAAATAGCTCATGATACAACTGTTTAAAAAGATCCGATATATTTCCATGAACTATTTCATTTTGCAAGACGTATTTGTACCACATAACCTATTTCAATTTTTCAGCAGCTATTTCTTATCAGCTGTTTTCTTGAAAAATTTATTAGCACAAAAATGTGAACACTGACGCACGCCAGAAGACTGTGAGACGACGAAACAATGCGCTGTATCATTCCGTACGAGAACACATGGAGGTTTTATACAGATTTCCCAGATTATATTCGTCGCTTCTACTTTTTATGAGCCGAATCTCTGATGGTGAAACACATGCCCTACTCCGTCAGACCCAGAGCTTTATGAGTTCCCACGCGGCAATCGGGTATAATACGGTGCAATATTTAACCCCCTTTGATATCAGTTTAAGCAGTATCACATATTATGAGTTGGAGGTTATATTTACCATTATGACCTGGTCGATATAACGGTATATCACATGGTCTGTATCCTGTCTGAGCCAGGTAACCTAGTGGCTGATAGTCAGAGCAAGGTCCCATGAAGTGGATCGCCATCGAATCTAGCTCACTTAAGTAATCTCGTAGACTTACGTACAGACCTTCAAACAAATATATCCAAGAAGCCCATGCAAGTCTAGATTACAAGGCATGTATAGACATCCCCTCTTTCTAATAATACAGATAGTTTCTGTGTTCCTTTCTATTATATTTTATGATTATAATATAACTACTGTTTTTTATGTGGAATATGTTCCAAGACAAGATGTTTGTCTGCTACTCTCATTACACTTGTAATACGGAGTACCTCTGATATACGTATGTGTATGTACATATGTATACATATAGTATTCTCACGGTTAGTGCGTGTCACAGAAGTGTTTTGTTTGTGGATACTAATCTCCCAAACTTGGACAAAACATACAAACATTCACGCTTTGTTGATTATTGATTCATAAAAAGTTTGACTTTGGGATGAAACCAATTTTACCCTGCGTAATTCCATAGTGATTTGAAACTGAAATATCTGCATAATATGACCACAATGTTATTTTATGTTTGATACAAGTTTTATCTTTGAAAATTAGCTACGTTTTTTTGCATAAACACAAGAAATCGAACGCGAACACATCACCATAGAAAATCTATGCTATTACGTTAGTGACAACTGCCATCCCCTAGAACCTAACCACGGCCAGACTAGCGTCATGAGATATACTAATCTTGTCGAACAATCTCAAGCCTTTTGTTTAACACCGGAGCTGGGTCGAACCTAGAAGCGCTTATTAGCCGCGTTTGCGTGTCTGAAATAATTTGCCACGCTGAAATAAACTGCCAAATTGCCAAGTATGGAAGGAAAATAGTAGCTATGGCTCGGAAACCTTGTAACAAAGGGGGAAAGGGTTGGGAGTAAAGGCTTGAGAATAATGGAACCGAAAACACTGCCTAAACACTGTAATGACAGGATAAACACACTTCATTCACGACCGATGGTGGTGTAATAAAGAGTTGCCAGGAAACATGTATTGTAGAGTCAGGGACATATTCAACTGATCAATTTGCTCACAACGGTGTGCGTTTAATGTTTGAAAACTAAATGCTCAATTTGGGTAGGATTCCTTAAAACATTTTTTTAGAATGTAAAAAGGATTATTGTTTGTTAAGTGATGAGATGAAAGGTTTGTTGATCTTACAGAAAAAAACGACAGCAAATATTAGTTTTATCGGCCTGAGCGGTTGAGACGCTATTAGTGATTAAGTACATTGTTAAATAGAAATAAAGTTCAAACGCTGACGGTTATAGCAACTGGCTTGTGTAAATTGCATGGTTAGACTGACATGTTGTTATATGACCATTTACATGTTGAGAATTATTTTTCAAATATTGTAAATCTGTTGAGAATCCTCCAAACAGACAGGTTTTTTTTATAAAAAGTGGTAACTTTGTATATTATTTCTTGTGACCCATTGTGAACGAACGTGAGAAGAAAAGGCAGTCAGTTTTGTAAAGATGTTGTCAGTGAAATGTTCATTATCAACTGTTGTATGTTCAAAGGACCATATCGTTACGAAGTTCTATGTCTGTTTCACACGAAGCCAATGAGCAGTGTGTAACATCTGACGGGGCGGTGGGGTAGTTTGATGGTTATTCGTGATCTCGTCATGCCTAAGAACTGAGTTCGATTCCCCACATGGGTACAATGTATGAGGCCAATTATTTCTGGTGTCCTCCACTGTGATATTGCCTAAATATTGCTGTAAACCTCACTCACTCACTGCAAGATGTGATCATGTGTACGTTGTTAATTGCTTGTCAATTTCAGTGATGGATCTCAGCGCCCTTGTTAATAGGTTTTTACATTCAGGGCAAATATTTGCATTCCTTCAGTTGGTAAAACGTCAGTGTACACCTTTCTGATCTGAAATAGCTCGACGACGGCTATTCCTTCCTAAGAAAGTCCCATTGTGAAAGACACTTCCACCGTGGCGTGTTTCCCGTCTGGCAATTAGCGTTGTATATGGCGACTGAAGGTACGTATTTCACCACTTTGTGAAATGGACATGGCGAGTAGATCGTGTTCGTGGCGTCCTCTGTCGTTTCATTCACTGGGACGTGGTAGACTGCTTGTTGACTTACAATACGGACCTATTGAGAGGCATATGGACATGGGGCTTCGCTTTAACGCCAAGTCAATACACTTCTCCTCAAATCAGATTTGTAAATAGCTGTCACAGCTGAGATTAATGGCTGTAAATAGGTGTATAGTTGGAGCCACGGCTGCGGAAATGACTCGAGAGTAGGAACAAGATCAAATCTAATATTGGATTTGAGATATTTTTAATGCTTTCCCCTCGACGTAAGTGCGATATTGTCTGAGTGGCTTTCCTGGTTGTACAAAATAGCAAACAAATTGATTTAATACGTTTTCTACATTTTTTATACTCTTTCAAGTAAGTCGAGCTGTAGCCCGATCCGACCGGCGCACAACGATGCCTACATTTACAGGCTACCTCCATTCACTGTTACTATCCCCAGTGCCTCTGTCTTCTCATTTTCCTCACACGTCCCTAATTTTACCTCCACGGTTCAGTGGTAGTGAGCAGACCCTGTTGCAGAGTCGACATTTGATCTCAATTATAATGGTTTATATGAGTCTCCCTTTCCCAGCAGCGTGTACTTGACGGAGGATCGACAGGGGGATACGTATGCCTCTATTAGACGGTTTAATTATGTACATCGGGATTACGATAGCCATTTCATTTCCAGAATATTGTCAAGCTGAATTGTAGCCGTGTAGACATTTGAAGTCGTTTGAGTACATGTGGCGTTTTCATTCAACACGGTCGTCGAAATGGCGCGCCTCTCATCTATCAATTTGCAAACGGAAAAAAACAGTTAAGCATTGTTGTCTCTGTTGAACAATAGCCAGTTGCCCATTAGCGTTCGAGTGAACTTAAACTGGATTAAATTATGAGGGGCCTGTAGATGCCTCTTTAGCAATATTGCAACAGACAGTGGGAACTCTCTCTAATTAAGATATTGACCCACAAGGTTTGTCACAGTACAGTTGGGTGCTCGGGTCAAATGAAATATCGACATTTCTTATCGTGGGACCAAAGCTATCATAGCGCTAAGATAATCGTAACTCCTACACTTTAAAATACGACCGGTCTGTGAAACGGGCCCCTTCTAAATAAGAATACATACAAGTTAGTGTATAACAAAAACTAGATAGATGTTTCTAGATACGTTTTGGGATTGTTTTACCTTCGTAAAGCCTGTATGAACAGGAGTACGGATTAACAGGGTTAGACTGTATGCGGTTAAGAAACCTGCAGCTGACATATCCGAATAGCGGTGCTTGCACATCGTTCAACTTATGATGTCATTAAAACAGACACCACCTAACTGTGCTTCTTCATAGATAGGAAATCAGTGGTTCTCCGATTTTGCATCAATGTACATTTTTGAAGTTGAATTGTTGTTGCACTCAGCAATATTCCAGTTACTTGACGATTTTGCGGGTGGAGGCATTAGGGAAAATTCTACGGTTCAGGGATTGTGAGAGAGACCTACCTTTTCTGGAATATTAACCGCTATTTTTGTGACAGGTTCTGTAAGCGGTTAAGACTTCCATTACAAGCTACCATGAATTTATTTTCGTGAATTGTTTTGTTCTGACCGAGTTATCAATCTAATACACTGTAAGCTCTATAATCCGTACACTTGTCTAGAAACCTCACAATCTCTGGATTAATCTGTATCTGTACTGACCAATTATCCCAGAGTGTGTCAGAGAGTATGGAGAAAATTGATTCCTTTAGCCGGGGATTGTGAAACTTGACGATTTTACTGAGAATAATACCGTCTGTTTAAACCGGGGTTCAGTGTACACGGATCACAAATAACCTATAACGGTATTAAATCAATTTCCACGCTTTCACATTTCATTAGCTAGGCGAAAATGGGTTAGATTCACATTTCACCTACATTATGCTTAAATGCTTCATTTCTCGGACAGAAAAATAAACATAAACATCAGACGGTTATATGGCATGAACATCGACTGTCTGTTCTTCGGGTCTAATCTAAACCCGCCCCGAGCGATCATGAAACAAACAGCGCTAAACAAACTGATACATATGTTTGGTCGTGCAGTGGACATAATTTCCCCCCGGGGAGACGTAATGATAATGAGGGCAATAAAACTCAATTGGGATCTGCCTGACAAATTTCTTTATGTTTTCTACTCTTGCTAATGTCGACTATGCACCCAAATCGGCAGTGGTTTGACCATAATTATTTTACCGGCTGTGGATACACTGGCCGTTAACCCGTCATGTAAGTATATTAACATTGATTGTTAGACGAGAATTCTCGGTCGCGAGTGTTTCAGGAGGCCGACTCATTGAACAGAATGCTGTCAGAAGCTTTTACTACGAAATGACAAGTCTCTAACACAGTCCCTGAACCACCTTATTTACCCCACTGCCAAGCCCTCTCTGCAATGCTAAAACCTTAAAAGCAAGTCTAGATTTCCTCAGGTTCGAATCTCTTATCTCCCACGAGCTCCCTTTCAATTACAATGGGTTTGTTTGTTCTATCAAAATTATATATATTCAGAGATTAGACGCTAGTACAAACGACTCCTGATATAATTATGTTCATGTGTTTAATGGCATGTGTATTTCAATATACGAAGGTGAACAATGATTGAGTGGCCGTGTTTGTCATGATTGAACATACGATGTTGTAGGTGATAGGTGTCACAGTAATGCCTATATTAATAAGGCTGGTAGACCATGCGGCACCAACCACTGACAGCGCGAGACTGTTATAACAGACTGATTGTAAATCTGGTTGTCACAAGTGACTTTGTAAAGAAAAGTGTGAAAACTTCACGTTGTGACATTAACCAACGTAATTTCGTGTATCAATGAAATTTAAAACGTGTAAATCGGATCGTGGTTTCTGTCGATGCGGATGTTGTTCAAGACGATGATGAGCCTGATTACACTATGGACTATATTAGGGTGTAATTCGACAATGTGGCCTGGCGATGTGGATCTATCATCATTCAGTATTACTACTATCAGTGAACGAATTTCTTCAGCACTGCTCCTCGCGAACTCTTAACCAATGTTAGCAGGCGAACTGTTAACCAATGTTAGCAGGACGCGACACTAAAAGCCACTCAATACGCATTTCAACCTATCAAAATTTAACTGGTTTGCTAACGCCGTTGACTGAGAGGTGGGTGATATGTTATTAGATAAGCGTGTACCAAACATGTGACTAACAGCCCGGTAAAAGCGCCCACAGCCTCAAGGCGGGAGCAGTCATCCTCTGACAGATAATTTCTACTATTTTCGTATTTTCTCAGCAATTACATGGTATTGTGCAACTCAATGGCGCCACTTGCATTGTACCTCGGGCAAATTTGACATTCTGTACTAAAACATATTGGCAAGATAAGATCGCCAACGTCTGCCTACAGTTACCGCGCCTGTGCTTGGCTGAATTCGGAAGAGCAGACGATAATTCAGACCGGAAACGCCGCCATCTTGACTCGGTTGTGCTATAATTCAGTCTAGAGATCTTTATCAATATTATGAAATCCACTGAAGTACCCTTGTCTAATTAAATAATATTTGCCAGTGGCGCCTATTAGGAGTTTGATAGCTTGGTGCCTCGCTATTCTCACGTTGGTGGAAGGGCGCTCCTGTGTACCGACGTGAAAAACGTCACCAGCATAGCGACTAATGGACGTCGGCCAGCTTAGAGGGAATTTAGAATCTACAATCAACGGATTGACTTGCACTACAAATGTCAGAGTTTCGTGTATTGCTGTTCACTATCATGGGGCAGTTAGTGTTTAGGGATGCATAACCTCCGATATTTCCTCCATTGATGCTATGTCATCTGCCTGAAACAGATATATTTAAACTTGCAATCGGCTATTGAGATATTCAATGCAACTTCAAATGTGCTGCAATTTTGTTATCACGGATATTTTATCACTGATGTACTTTCAAGTTTGAGTTCCGATAAATGTTATTTGTATTGAAAATATCTCTTCCTTTATCAAGGGTATTGATTTTCGTTGTTTCATATGAAATATCCTACTGGGTACCATTGGTTCATTTGGAAATCCTGTCGTCAACTCCATCTTTCCAGGACCGGTGGTGCAGCCGCGTGGTTAAGGCGTTGGCTTGTCACACCGAAGATCTGGGTTGGATTCCCCACATCAGTGCAATGTTTGAAGCCCATTTTTTTTATGTACCCGACGTCATGCGACCGTAACCGTGAGGCGTAAAACCACATTCTACCATGACTTCAGTAAATACTGGATTGTGATTGGTTAATCATTCAATCACGTCATATACCTCTGATTTTCCAACACATTATGTATTTGTTTGAAATCTGAATAACAAGGTTATGGCAGAATGGAGATAAACGTACTGAGTTGGACAATTAGACGTATATAAAGAAATTATAATTGTTCGCGCCTAAGTCCAACAGATTTTCTCACAAACATATATAATTTGACGGGGCGAAACTTGTGAAAGTTTGATAATCGAGATGGACTCAAAAGACATTTGTGTAAGGCGTGTGCATTTACAGAACATTGTCGCAGCAACAATAGAAGATATGGCAAATAATAGAAATTCGATAAACAATAGAAACATTGTTAGTTTTAGTGCAGTAATGTATAATACCCACATAATTTTCAGGTAAATGCAGTTAGTATGTTTAATGTCGTGTGATAAGATAAGATAAGATATTTTATTGCATAACATTCCATTAAGGAATAGTGCAATATTCTATAAACTACAAACAGAAATATAAAAGGTGCAAAGATACAGAAATGGATATAGATGTTGACTGCAAAGTTTATTATCCCCCTGGAAAAATATTGTGAATTTATGGTCGTGTAATTCTTGACGTTACCAATATGACCTGTACACATGTGCGTTTGTAGTGATGGTGTGTGGATCCGTCTGTGAACACTTACCTCTAAAAGAAAAACAGCACGGACTACACAGAGGAGCGAACCAATATTGTAAACACTTCAACGTTCCTTGCAACGCGTATTGTTTTCATCACAGCATCAGCAATACTACAACGATCAAAACATGAGTTGACGTGACATTGATATGCATGGTGCCCTTCAAGGGATATTATCCTAAATGGCGATTTCTGTTCCCTTAGATTGGAAATGGAAACCGAACCACTCGCATACGTATGAATGGACAGTTATGAACCGTGTGATATATACGTATTGAGTCATCACAAGCCAGTGCCCACGTATAGCCTCCGTACACGCCATAGAGCTCTTGCATGGAAATTGTGCTGTTTGATATTCCTGGTCCGCGATTCCGTGTTCAACATCAATTGCTTGCATTAGCTTTCATAATTCCACATGAAGAAATTCGTTTCAAGTGATAACAGATTCTGGTTTTATTTGAGCATTCTCGCGGGAAACAATACATAACAAATAAACGTAACTGCAATCAGTCTTACGTATCATTAACTTGCCGTATCTAGTTTTCCTGAAAACGGTTCAACGTTTACACGAAGCCTTGATTACGAATAGTCACTGAGCTAAGAAAGAAAGAAAAACTGAAAGAAAAGAAATTTCAAACAAAATCTGCATATTGACATTCTATTTCATTAATCGACTCATTTGATGGACATTAAATTGTACTATTCAAAAGAGTCTGTGTCCGTTTGGCGTATCAGTGCCTTAAAATCTCGGTGCCCATTGTGGAGTTAATGACCTGAATTATTACAAGGGTCAGCGGTTTGTTTACTTTAGCCGCGTCTTGTTGACCACTGCGGCTGGTTTGTTTGCTGTAGCGTGACATGGCTACAAGATTCGTCACGGCGGTCCCATTGATGTATTTTTGCACGAGAAAAAGCGACATTAGCATTGTTCTCGTGATTATTCAAGCTATGTGTTCTGTGAACATTTCATAAAATCCTCCATGATATTTTCTAACACTTCACTGGAATTTATGGCGCTATTATTCCACGGGACTGCCGTAGCCGCCCCCAACACCCCCATCCCCCTCGCCATCACCCTACATCGAAACGCAAAGTGTTATCGACACTTGTTCTAGAGACTGCCACATTTAAAAGATGATCTACCTACATTTTGCTACTAATGGGCACATTCAGATATTCCTGAAGTGAAACACGTTTAACAAACGCGCCGCCATATAAAGCCCTATAGGTTTAAAGGTAATGTTTGTATAAAAATAGGTTTGTGAAGATTTAAAAGCTCTAACACGTTGTTTAAAAACACACAGAAAGTGTGTTTTGTTGATGGTGTTAAATATTGGCCAGGTCTCTTCTTTGTTTCCACAAAGCGATGTTCTTGTAAAGCAAGTCAACAGTGAATGTTCATTTGGCGGTGCTTATTCATCTGTGACAACAAACAGACATCCTTCGCCTTGTCACTTGGCCCGTTAGCTGGACTAGCCCGTCGATACACCTTCAAATCAAGTGGGTTATAAAGAGGGCTAATTTTCCAGGCTTTCGATAGGGCTATTCACTCAGAATTAGCTGTGCATGAGAGAATAGACCCCGGCACGGACCCCTCGCTGCGGCTGTATTATAAAACGTCTTTTGACGCCATATTGACGCCGATCCCGCAGCAAAACTGTCGTCAGTCTGCGCATGACTGCCTCTATGAGTTTTGCAAAAATTCGGTTGCGTTATGGCAATGATAATCAGCGCCTTGTTTCAAAGGGTATTTAATTCGTTAGGAGTCGTTTCATCATTTTGTTTCTAATGAAATATATTTTTAAACTTGTTTACTAAAGTAGGAATATATTGTATCCGATGAGTTCACAGGGCATGAAGTAAGGTGGGTGAATGACGGATACAGAAAGTCGGGAACTCTTTTCAACTCGCCAAAACTCACCTGTGTTCTCACTCACCATTTTTCTTTAGTGAAACTAGGATGGATGCTACGCTGGGTTGGGAGAACACATTCCGGAAACGGACTCGCCTGACGATGTGCACATATCGGGAACAGCCCCGGACATACCTGAACAAATCTATGCGGCATTCATCTTGCATATTGCTAGTTGACGCTGTTAGCTTAATGGCTGATGATTAAGACGCATCTTGTTTTTACACGATAAAAATGTCAATCAAACAATACCTGAGAAGTCTCGTACCAACAAAATTAAGCCCAAGCAATCACAGGCTCACTCTGTTGTGATAGTGTGTAGAGGTGGTGTTGGTTGCGGTAGTTACTTATTATTTAGTAGGTAATAAGGGTGGATTTGGAGGAGCCACATGGTACGGGGTGGCGGTTATACCCGTGTGTATGATTGTTTATCTGCGTGCGTGCGTGCGTGCGTGTGTGCGTGTGTTTGTGCATGTCTGTCTCTCAGTGGTGGGTGTTTGTGTCTGTGTGGTTTGTCCTCCTCTCTCTCTCTCTCTCTCTTTCCCTCGCTCTCTCTCTCTCTCTCTCTCTCTCTCTCTCTCTCTCTCTCTCTTTCTCTCACTATTTCAGACAATATCTATTGTGTCTCAAACACACTCTACACTACTTAATAAAGCTACGATGTGTCAAGTCCGAAACTTCAGGCCTATCAATATTGACATACATGCTCACATTTACCCAATTACCAACAACATAAGCGATAATTGATTTGGGTTCAGATTGGTCCCTGACGCGAGAGCTTTTGTAAAAAGCGAAAGTGTGTTCTGCAGATGTGCATTTAGGTCTTTTAAAAGCCAAAGTAGTTTCTGTAGCTCTACATAAAGCTGTCCCCTGTTCCCATTCCGTCTTCTGTATTAAATAAACATTAACAACGAAGCCTGTTATCCATGACTGTCGTATTGTCATCATCTCACTACTCTGTTTAGGCTGAATTGAATATGACCATCCACCGTGTCCCATCCATCCAGTCCCGGTCGCCCCAACAACAAAGTCCATGACTCAAATGGCTGGCTTCTGAATTGCGAAAATATTATCTTAGAGTCAATTGTTTCCTTGAAGTTTGTGAACAGATTATGGCCCTATAAACGTTTCAATTTTTGCTGCCAAATGTACGTTTCTAGCTTTGTATACTAGTATATGTCACAAAAAGATGTTAAGAACTCCATATTTTGACATATTACTGTAGTCAATCTCCCATAGCACGACAGGTTAACTGCGATAAAAATAAAATGAAAGAGCCGATGCTCTTCAACTTCTAAAGGATATTTTGAAATTGTTGGGTTATATTTATTTCGTTTTTTGTTATTATTTGTACTTAATTTAAATCTTCAAACGTTTATTGGTAAGATTTTGTTTATTTCTGTATGCTTTGTCGCTATTTAGATTGCTAGCATCATTAATCCGCTTGTCTGTGCATTAGTCTCCTGGTGTGTGACTTCTAACTTGTGTGAGTGAGTGAGTTGAGTTTTACGCCGCACTCGGCAACATTCCAGCTGTATGGCGGCTATCTGTAAACAATCGCGTCTGGACCAGACAATCCAGTGAGTATCGATCTGCGCGATTGGGAACCGATGACATGTGTCAACCAAGTCAGCGAGCCTGACCACCCGATCCTCTTAGTCGCCTCTTACGACAAGTAGAGTCTACTTGAATGGCAAGCATGGTAACTTGTGTGATGTTACAGACTCCAGATTCATCTTGTCAAGTCGTTTGTTAGCTCATGGAAATCAGTGTAGACTTGTCGAGAAATCGGAATAGCTGGAGAAAAATCAAAGTCTCAATTTCTGCCGAAACGGTTATAACTCAGTTTGGAAGGCAACACCTAGTGACAGCTGTAGTGGAAAACTGAAAATGAGTGGTGACATCAACTAAAGACGGAAACGTCTCTCGCTCTACATGAAAGCCAGACATTTCAATTTGCATGTTGCATTCAGTGTTTCGAAGGAATCTCTGGCTGAGGGGGGGTGGGGGGTGGGGGGTGGGGGAGGCTGAATGGCTGAAACGTTTGCTGGTTCAATTCTCCACATGAATACAATGCGTGAAGGAAATTTCTGGTGCCCACCCTTAAACTGGTAATTCTGGAATATTGTTGAAACACAATTCATTCACTCACTCCAAATCATTTGAACTGAACAATCGGTTAACCACACAGGACGGTGGGGTAGCCTAGTGGTCACTGCGTTCGCTCGTCACATCGAATACCTGGGTTCGATTCCCCACAGGGGTACTACATGTGAAGCCCATTTCTGGCGTCCTCCACCGTGATATTGCTGGAATATTGGTGAAAGCGGCGTAAAACTGAACTCACTCATCTTACCACGCAATATCTAAGACAGAAACCTGAAACAGCTTTTAATATTTCCCTTCGTAACAATCCTCAATAATCAATTTTATTGTATTTTGTTTGTCTGAAATCTCATACTGTGTCTATGGGCATTGACACCACACACGATGCTTTGTTTGTCAGTTATTTCTGATGTGTTTTGCAAAACAACCTTCCACAGCACTGATTAAAGCATGGGGTTCATCAGTATGGTCTGTACATTAAGCCCCAGTCACCCGTGAAGTGTAGAGCAATCGGAATTACATCCCCTCCGCTTCGTTTGCCGATGTTTTCTGAATGAAATGAAGAAACATGTGTAACTCGATGTTGAAAGCCACGCTTCTGTGGGTAGAGTAAAAATATTGACTTTTCGTTTCGTTTCGTTTCGTTTCCGTTAGGGGCGGCGATTACTAAAGCAAACACCGGCTTGTACAAACGAAACGAAACTATTATTTCCTATGACAACGCTTTGAGCTATCAATATTGTTTTGGGTCAATCTTTTTAGGTGAAACATGAAGTGCCATCCTTTTTGTTATTCGATGTAGGTTCAACAAGCCCGGAAAACACTTGGATAATGATATGTTTGCTTAAAAACGTGCAAGCTTGGGGAAAATCTTAGAGGTAGCAGTGCCTGATACGTGGAATAATTTGTGTTACTGGAACATCAATATTTGGCTCCATTTTGTGTTTTCCATACGAGGCGCAGTTTGTAATCATCAGTTACAGCAATTGCTTTTATTGAGCGTTTAAATCTTGTTGAATGTGGTCAAGGAGAGAGAGGTAAAAGCAGCAACGATGACCACAATGCTGCTGATGACGATGTCAGTAACCGGAAAAAAGGCACCAGAAAAAAACAGAATTAAAAAAAATATAAAATTTTGCTCGAAAAAGAACGAAACCGGAAAAATGAATCAGTTCACACATTTATTGATGGAATAATAAACCAATATTATTACCAAGGTATATTTCTAATAACACATACCTACTTCAGTCTACAAAGTATTTATTTTATATTCTGTCGAACGATAACGACGACGGTGATATTGATCTTTACATATTTATAAACTGATTGCACTTACACCCCAGAGCGATGGGTGGGGTGGGGGTAGATGACGAGACGAGACAGGATGTGAATCTGAGATAGGGCAGACTTATTTGGGGTGAGGTGGAAAGGGGATATGTTGGGTCGGCTACATGAAAGTGGATGGGTCCGATGAAAGTAAGAATGAGACAGAGCAAATCAGCTGGGTATAGGTGAATATATTCATGTGGGTCCTGGCATGAAAACATTGTGATTATATTACAATATCCACAAAGTATTGCACTCTTTTTACACACTAATAACACCCTGGCGATATAAGGAAACGTTTTTGTAATGCACATTCATGATTATATTTTAAATGCATCGTTTAAATGGAACGAGGAGCGACGTTTCCAATGAAGGACACCATCTTTCTGAATTGTTAAACAGAGCAGAGTCAAGCCTTCAAATAACATTATCCCTTCCTATATATTTAGAGTTTTTCAAGACCCGTGAAGGTCCCAGGGTAGAATAGGTCTTCAGCAACCCATGCTTGCCATAAAAGGCGACCATGCTTGTCGTAAGAGGCGACTAACGGGATCGGGTTGTCAGGCTTTCTGACTTGGTTGCCACATGTCATCGGTTCCCAATTGCGTGGATCGATGCTCATGTTGTTGATCACAGGATTGTCTGGTCCAGACTCGATTATTTACAGACTGCCGTCATATAGCTGGAATATTGCTGAGTGCGGCGTAAAACTAAACTCACTCACTCACTAGAGTTTTCAGAATTCTTCAATACCCGAGAAAGAATCACGTTCTTCAAAACAATTAGTGAAATTTATTACCCTGCTTCGATGCACGATATCATGCTCCGTGTTAACAACATCTCCACAACGGGGCGGTCTGCATGTTTGTTTAGTGTGTTTTTCTCACGTGTGTATTTATTATTATTATGCCGCTTCCTTTTCCTCAAAATAAACATGGGGGAATGCTTCATTTTGCATGCCTATAAACACTCGCTTAGCTTTCATAACGAGCTTGAAATCAGCAATCTGGGCGCTTTCCGCGATGTGTCAACAGTCTGGTTGTTGCCATAGCACCTGATTGCAGCAATGGCTGCGAGTAATGCGTACTTCATTAGCGTTTGGTAGCATGTTTGACAGTGAGCAAATAATTAATTTTCTTCTCATTTTTTTAAATTGTCGTATATCACTTCTTGAGTAGGGTGAAGATACAGCAATATGTGTTTCGTGCGCTGTTCATTGAGCGTAGATGTTTTGGAAAAGTTTTGTGACGTCGGGTGCCTTTTCAACCCGTGAAGGTCCCGGGGTAGAATAGGCCTTCAGCAATCCATGCTTGCCATAAAAGGTGACTATGCTTGTCGTAAGAGGCGACTAACGGGATCGGGTGGTCAGACTAGCTGGCTTGGTTGACACATGTCATCGGTTCCCAATTGCGCAGATCGATGCTCATGTTGTTGATCACTGGATTGTCTGGTCCAGACTCGATTATTTACAGACCGTCGCCATATAGCTGGAATATTGCTAAGTGCGACGTAAAACTAAACTCGCTCGCTCGCTTGCCCGGGTGCCTTTTCAGCTTGGAGATTATTTCTTTCACGATTCTGATGTATTTAGACGTCTGTTTGTATGGCAATATTTAGGACTGTGTTATTGTCTGATAATTGTAAGTTGACTATAGCCTTTGTCACTTCATCTCCAACGCAATATAACGCTCATTCGACTCTTCCTAACAACCCCCATCTCCGGCCCTTACGGTCAACCCCCGCCGCACAACTCGCCGCATGATCCCATCGCTCTACCTATACCATATCTTACCACATCCTTTCTCTGCTCCTAGGCTCCCCTCCTACACCACCCCCACCCACCCCTCACTCCAAGGATCCGCAGACACTTAATAACAAGCACTAACAGTTAGTACCGCTTTCAGCCTTCTAATATCGCTTGATAATTTCGTCTACATCAATAATGCTAAGGCGTTTTATCGCCCGTTTGTACGTCGACCGCTGGGGACCGACACGGTGAGAGCGGGCCAGATAAACATATGGGTTCCTTAATGGAGGGGAAAGGAAAGTTTACATTGCCAAAAAGCTTAACTGATAAGACTTCAGGCTCCGTTTCCAAACCGCCGGCCGAGGCAATGACAGTAGCGGTTAGCTGTAAACGCTTTGCTCTTGTCGGGAAACATTTACACACCGTTTTCACGTGCTTCTCTGCGGTACTGACGCCATGAACGGAATAGGAATGATAAAAGAACGGAACGGGAATGATAAAATGAACTCATTGTGAGAACATGACAGGAACAGTTTTATGGTACAGAAATATCTGAATATTTCGTTACTATATCAAACGGAATTATCAACTGGAACTTTGGAATGGCTAAATTGCGAAACATTTCTCGTAGTTCCTCGGATGAAGACAATGTAATGAACGAGCTAAGCCGTGATAAGTTTAGATGCTATCTTCCTGAAAGCAGCCGACAAAAAAATACAACTTCCCCACAGGCAACCTCCCTCTTCGACTGCCGTGTCAAGTCCGCTTGGTGCTGATAATTGTGATTAACAGTTTTAGGGGAAGTAGTTTTTCTCTCAGCCCCGCCGTTTCCATGGTAACGATCTCTAGGATGATGTATTGCTGAACAAATGTAAGAAAGATTTTTTTCTGCTCAGAATGGTGTCCTATGGTTAGAAGGTTGGTAAATGTTTGTGTGAGAGCGAGGCAGGTTCCCCTGTCGCATGGGGAGAAGTAGCGAGAGTTAAGGGTCAGAGGTGAAGAGATAGAGGTCAGTAAGGAAAGGTAACAGTCACTGTTTGATCAACACACGTGTACGATATAGTATTGAATAAACACGACTCACTAAAACGTCTTTGTAGTAGTGTACACATAATCGTGGCTCTCTTTTTCCTGCAATGCAAGAGAAAACTGCGACAGTCAATGAATTTGAGTGGGGAAAAATACAGTTACACTGACAAGAAATGTAGTCAACCTTTCAAAAATTAAACTTAATGTGGATCCAGCATTGATTTCATAGATACACTTCCCTGCTTCTCAGAAACTAATATCAAACACTTGACCGCTTTTTACAAAAAGGCCAATTTTCGCCATAATGTTATTCCGTGTTTAATTCCAAGTGGCTTGTCAAAACTTAGACGTTAATTTGGATAGTGTCTCGGATCAAATTCACAATTAACATCATAATACACGCGCATGGCAATTTCCTCCATGAGTCAGAAAGAACACTGTTGTCTAAAGAAAAGTGATCTTTTTTGTTGTTTTTTAGTCAAAAGAGAGGGTTGTTCATATCCGGGGTTGATTGACAGGTAGAACTAGAGTTGCCAATTTCAGCCCCCCAACTAACGGGGTTCGCCACCAGCTATCTAATTTGTTTCGGTGATCGGACGTGTTTTGTCGACCCTCTTTTTCAATTTTAGCTTGCGTATGCTAATTCAACAATCAATTTCCATAATATCCTAATTTGATAATAGTTATGCGAAATAACAGGTTCTTCTATGGAATGGGATGTCGGTGGATATGGGCGTCAAGGCACAAGACATGGATGCGCCATTGCATTTAATGTGGAATTTTAATGGGAATCTGTTAACCAAATTTATGTTTTTCGTTGATGCCTTAGCATTGACAGTCACTTTGGATGAACTTTGCATGGGTGTCTTAAATTGAATGAGCGATTATAGTGCTTGTTTTAGTTCAAATGTGTAAGGATAATTCATTTAAAATATTCATACCCGCTTCAAACAAACAGACCACGAGTGTAACGTTCTTAATACCACATAGTGTCCTTTACACTGTATACCAGGACTGGAAGGATTATATCTACGTCCCTTAACCCCCACCCCCACCCCCACGCCCTCGCCCATCCTAACTCACATACAGCCATCTATTTCGGCTAAAATCTGTTTCCAAGGTAACCGTCATTGTCTGTCACAAACTTTTCAAAAGTTAAAGATTCTAAACTGTGACGTGTGTAAGGAAAGCAATTTTTGTAATTAATGTCACAGACAAGATGATTTAAACACAGACAGCGTTGTAGGCTAGTGTTTTGTGAAGCTTTAGCCATGGTTGCGTTTTGGCGGTCGATATTTTACTACTTTGTGAGAGTTCGTTTTTAAGCATTTGGTTAAAAACGTTCAAATTACATAATTATTGTTGACCGACTGAGGTCTAGGTCCGTCTGTGTTTTCTTTTTACACAATGGCGCATAATAGTTTTGCAGACAAATCTCACGTCTATAAATTGGTTTGTTAGGTGACATGTTTGCAATAAAATTCTGTTGTTGTCGACCGAACGCATCAGAGTTCCTTTCGACGACGTCTGGGGGCATGGTTCTTTAAAGCTGTCATTCTGTCAAAAACAAACAAAACCTTTTGTCGGGACCGACCCGCTCTGCCCGCACTTTTCATGTCACCCGTTTTCTAGATGACGTTTAAGAATGTAGCGGGAAGTTATAATTGCGCCTTGCCCCAGCCCGACTGCGAAAAGGCCTCGTAATTTTTAAGGTGATATTTCATCCTCCTTTGAGGGGGATCGCGCTGTCAGTGAATGATTCCCGGTATAGAAAAGGTCCGCGGACATTCTATTGTTGTGGAATAAAGTCTCCCCATGTCGCGGTGCTGGTAGGCGCAGTTTGGATTGTCTGTTCTCGGGAGATGGTAGAGTAAGCGATACGGCCAAGGCTATGGCGGTTGTATGTAGAAGAGAGACGAAAGCTTAAAAAACAGCCAATAATTTACTTTTAATAGATGGTTGTCTTTTAATTGACTAATGATCGAGGGAAGTAGGCGTTAAACTTATCGTCGAGTGACAAGGGATTCGGCGCCGAGTAACCCAAGACCGACGTCCAGATCGAATAGAAATGTAGCCACCACTTTGACTGGTTCTGCGCGTTATACTTATACCCTTTGTGGTCACGAACCAGTTTTACAAGTATATTCCCAACAACTTGTTTACTTGGTAACCCACAAAATGATGGGAAAAGTAATGACTACAGTGACATCTTTGCCCTGAAATCATAATATTAAATCAACAAAAGCATTTGTTAAATTATCTTTATAATGTATAACAACGGGTTTATAAACTTTTTAAATTTTCAGAGACTGGGACTTTAGAAAATATCATACATACCCAAAAGCTGCATGCACAGTCACGTGTTGTCTACATTTAACTTACACTTTTGAAAAAAACCGTCAATCGGAAAAGCGTTATTTGTTACCGATGTTTCAGTAGGGAGCCAAGACGATGTCCTGCTATTGGTGTGAACATTTATTATGGACTGAATTTCTCTATGATGCTATAACCACGACAGTCAGGGCTGACGTCGCGCAAAGAATGATTTTTCTCCCCCGAGTGTGTATAAATCCTTGTTGCCCTCACATCTTTGTTCCGTATTTCAACTAATGCAGCACACGGTGCCCGGTCGCCAGGAAAACGCTTGTTCAAATACGTTCCTTCACACATTAATAGGAAAATTACTTTTGAAATGTCTATCCGCCCGCGTGTAATCTTTTCTGAAGAATGCACTTGTCAGAAATTATGCGCAGACGGCCACTGCGTCGATTTAATGTGTTATGTGATTAGCATGTCGTCAGCAGAACCCTTGTAATCGCAAGAGGGATCCCCATGGTATGGGATTTCGTTTCACGCCTTGATGGCAAGTTCCCCCTGGACCAGATTGAACCCGACTGCTAATTGACCTTGGCAAAGGTGATAGACAGGGAATTCTCCTCCAGGCACCGTGGAATCTCGCAGAATCTCTTGGCGCTCATGGGAGACCGAGGTTTAGCGTTCCATTTATTATTCATATAAGAAATTTCATAATTTGCATGATGGATCCGTCAGTAGGTTATGGTTGGAGGACATTATCTCAAACGTAATATTTAGAAGGTATATGCTATGTTATTCTTGACCTTGGCCAATTGGGAAATGTGAAAAAAGATATACAACTTGTCCTTACTATTGCACATAAGCGTAGTATAGAGGTACGTTCTGCAGATGAAGGTTGAGTAACCTAACTGGGATTATCTCCCCTTTCTGCCTCTTTGGAAATTGAATAACCTCCATTATTAGAAAAAACAGAAACGTATAGATTTTGTTAGTTTTTTTTTATCGAATTCCAAATTCCACCCCAAACCCACCCCTCTTCATGAAAATAATATCAACATACGATGGAGTGCTCCCTGTTTTGTGTTTTGTTTTGGTTTTTTTATGGAATGTTGTTATTAAGGTTGTAGTTTAACGAACCTTTGGTTTTATCACACCCAGAGTTCACTCCCCTGAATCGCTCTCTCAACATTCAGACAGAGAGACTGAGAAATATGGTGCAGCATGCCAGCTACTAGTCTTAATACGATAACGGACAATAACACAACATGCCCCCGAACCCTGTATTCCTCACCGACACGAAAAAGTGTGATAAAAACGACCAAGTCGTAAAATTAGTTCCCAAATGCATTTGTGTGAGGTAATTCTGTGAACACGTCTTGCAAGGCCAACGGATTAGGACGGGATCCAAGCTCTGGAAGTCTAGCACCATGGGGCATTGCTATCCCTGTTGTTGAGAGCCCATCACATTCCGGATCCGAGACAACCATTAAGGCTGGGCCACGGATTAGTTGAACACCGTAAAGCAATATTGCCGAGCAGACCCTTGTCTCCTTTGTCATTTGTGTGTCTAGGATGCGTTATTTGGTTCTGTCAGAGCCGCTAAAATTCCGCCTTCCAGGAAATGCGTGACCTCTTCACAGCTTTTGTGGAGATCTGTTTTTGGTGCCGAAACATGGTCTTTGTGAGAATGTTTCTTGGTGCCAATATCTGTTCTTTGTAAATGGCCTTAGATTACAGGCAGACTTTAGTCTTAATTTCTGGTTCAACTGAGCGTCCCGTTTCCTTGGGTTAGTTGTCAGGGAGGCAGTATTGAAGGAAACGGATTTTAAGAGTGTGTGTGTAGTTTGTGTGTTTGTGTGTGTGCCTCTGTGTGTGTGTGTGTGTGGGGAGGGGGGGGGGGGGAAGAGGGGGTGTATTTGTGAGTGTGCCAGTGTTTAGATTAATTGGGGATGGAGGTTCGGGTGGGTGCTGTGTGCACATGTACATGTATATGCTTTGGGGGTATACTGTGTATTTGTGGGAGTACCTGTGTGTGGATTATTGGTGGTGTAGGTGAGTGCACTTGTATATGCATTGTGTCATTTTTTGTGTGTGTATTTGTGGGTGTGTCTATGTGTACATTATTTGTGGGTGTGGTGTATGTCTGTTCAGATATGCTTGAGTATGTTCACAGGCTGTGTAGTATCTATGTTGTGTGTTCTTCGTGTTTATAAGATACTTACTTGTACACCGTGTCTTGATTTGTGTATCTATATAATAAATAAACATATTGTCATCAATTCCCAAATATTCACTTTTACAGCATACTGAATGTCGTGCACGGGACATGGGCTGTGAACTGTTACGACTAGAAACTACTACAACACGTTAATCCCTCTCATCATCACGTGACTGCCTACCTCACTCAGTGGCACGTGATCAAAACAGTCAGATTCAATATTTCAATATGACTCACCTTGGCACAACCAAAGATTCAAAAGTATATTTCGCATGTTAATTTTTTCACAAGAGGATAAACAAGGAAACGGCATGATTGCGAGACGGTAATTACAGTTTTTGATAACAATTTCCGTTCCATTTTGGCATTTTCAAACGTTTTTAATTACAAAGTGTATCTAACACTTGCCCGATTGTGTCCAATACTTACCACCGGCAACTGTTGTGCGTTTCAATCTTAATCACTTTGGAGCCAGGCAATGTTATCTCCCGACGTGAGATAAGTGCTTTGAGTAGTAAAGAGCGTCTTGGGAACGATGGTATCTTCTGGTGGTGCCTGATTTTCAGAGAGATACCATCCTTTCGTGTCTGATAATCTCACGGCGAGTGCGTCATTGGTTCACCGTTTGAAACATTACCGCAGTTTCTTTCATTTGATCTCATTTAAATCTATTCTCAATTATGGGTTGTAAATATAGCTTTAAGAAATGGGAAAGGGAACCTCGTGCACCTCCGTGTGAAATACAGACCAGTTTACAGAGGTTGTCTGTAGGAGCGTTGTGGGAATTTGCGGGAGAAAGCCGTGGAGCGAACAATGACGTATTCTTCATGTTTGGAGTGTAGGTCTCGGAACTGGAGAAGGGGGAGTACATGAAGTGCATGGTCTGGGGGTGGGGGAATCGAAGTGGGCTTGGTGTATGTATATGAAGGTTGTGATGAGGTGAGGTGGATGTCGATAGTTACGTGAGTGGCAGCAAGGGTGGGTTTGCATATAGTACCAAGAAAGGGTCTATTCACCTATATGTCTAGTTTGTCGTACAGACCCTGAAGTATATATATCCAAGAGAGCCCAAGCAAGTCTAGAAAATGTGGCAAATCTAGATTTTCATAGCTTCTGAAAATGAAGAAAGTCTCAGGACTCCATTTCATTATATTATTTTTTTCCCTATGAACGTTTTTCAGTAAAATATGTTCATTTCAGAGACTAGCTGTTAGTCTACTATATGTCTTTCTAACACTGATTCTAAGCGAGACACGCTCCTGTGGAAAGTCCTCCACACGTTCAGGTGGATGTTTTCGTCAACGCAGTTCAAAGTTTAGTCTGTGATTCTTCTGATGATCCCAGGAGAGAAATTCGAGAAAAAATAATCTCAAAATGTTTCCAGACTTTTGACAGTTTGGCTCATTCCAGCTTGACAAAGCTACAAGAATCTGCTCGAAATACGAGCTGGTACCCATAAAGTGTGTCAATATTGGGCCTATAGACGCCATCCATATTCTCCACTGGCTCCCAATGCTCGTGCTAACCCCGACGTAGTCTCGCTGCCCCGTCAGTATCAACGCACCACGTTCACACCGTGCGGACACGATAGTGTGAGCCGTCTCCCCTTGTGCTAACGTATTCGGTTCCCTCTAGGCAAGCAAGCTCACAGAACATGCCCCAGTGTAAATATATTTCTTGCTTCCTGAAAATGTGTATGGCAACTATCGGAACAATGTAGAGCACGTGTGTTGGTGTAATAGCTTCCTAAGGATACAGCGTTCGCTCATCATCAGGCCATGAGATGGTGTTGGGTGTGTGTATTCAGATGGCGGTAATCACGGCCTG
This sequence comes from Haliotis asinina, assembly GCF_037392515.1. NCBI lineage: Eukaryota > Metazoa > Mollusca > Gastropoda > Lepetellida > Haliotidae > Haliotis > Haliotis asinina. The sequence continues at coordinate 9,314,178 of NC_090290.1, read as the reverse complement.
AATAGCGCAGGCGTCACGGCCCCACATGAAAATGTTGTACGGTAGTGCGCACGTTTTGCCGGCGACGTTCAGTTTGGGCGCTCCCAGTAGGTGTTACTCGTCACAACGTTTGTAGGGAACGCCATGACAACCCTTCACCCCTCAAACGGAAATGTCCCCTTTACGTGTATTGTGTTTTCAAATGATGTCGCTAGGGCCCACAGATCTGTTGTTTTGGGAGGCAGTTGGGTAGCCAAGTGGTTAAAGTGTTCGCCCGTAACGCCGAAGGCTCGGGTTCGATTCCCCACATGGGTACAATGTGTGAAGTTCCATTTCTAGTGTCCCCTTTCTGGTTAAAACTCAATTCACTCACTCACGTGGTTTTGACCTGGCGGGTTTGCCCGCCTGCTCGTGGCTATCGCGGCTCGTTCTGGTTCGTCCTATGCGGGCTCGACTTCTATTTCGTGAAAGTTCCTGACCAGATGATAGAATGCTCCAAAAGTCAGTATTTTAGAATCAGCAAGTAAATTGCATATTAATTGCACGTGTTACACATCAACAGTTACAAATCACAACTGGCCAGTTTCCACCTTTGAATAACGGTCTCACACTCTTATAATAGAATCTTGTTACTTACAGAAAGATACAGATCCGAACATTATCACAATATTTTTTGTAAAAAATAAGGAAAGAATAAAAAAATAAGATGAACTCAACAGACATGATGAAAAGCGTGTGGGGGTTTTGTTTTCAAGGGGAAGTAACCGCTGTAGCACACATCCGGAAATAAGAGGGGCATTTTGTCATATTGTGTGGTCTAACCATAAATGAGGTTGTGCAACATTTATTTGACTTCCACGGCTGTCGAACCACAACACTGCTAAACTGCGACAGGGTATCAGATCATGGTAAGGCGCTGTACCTCTCCGATCGTTCAGAAACGAACATGTCAAATCCTGGTCAGCTTCGATCATCATGGCCGCTTCTACTGCCGGGGATACCACAGACAGTTCTCGTGTTTCCTCTTTGAGTGAGGTGCATTGACACCCAAGCATTTTCTCCTGTATGTTGAGCGTGGATTTCCCGATGAGTGAACCCCGCCCCACTGACTGATCCCTTCCCCAAGCTTCTCTCCGCCTTGACGTCTTGGAATGGCTCCTAAGCTTTTCGCTGACCCAGATAATAGTTTCCTAAGAACTATTTAAACGAGTTTGTTTTCAACTGTTTTGTTTGTCAGGCTCTACTTCTGGTAGCTTTGAAAAGTCGATTATCAATCAGTGTTTCCAAAATCTAATTTTCTTTGAGTAGTAATTTGGTTTCATATGCCTCGCGGAAGATAGATTTTGTGTGATCTAACTGCGATTGTGAAATGGCATGCACAAGGTTTGAATTACTTTGTATAGTAGGCCATTCATACAAGTTTCGCGAGTACATAGTGTTAGCTCTGATGTCTAAAGATTCATTGAAGTAATGGTCAACATTATTTTATCTTTAATGCCCAATGATAACCACTTCGTCACATAACCGAGGGTTATTATACCTGGTGTTTACCAAATCCATGTTTTTGAATTATATAAAGAGGCTCTTTATTGAAGTCCTATGGACGCTATTTAGTTTGTTTACCAGTCAGATACGGACTGATCATGAGTGATGTCATTACTGACTCGCGCGTTCATCAACGAACAGGGTTATGAAATCACTTGGCGCGAGTTTCATGATCTGTATTTCTTTCAAATGATTAGGTGTATATGCTTTACTGAGATCTGAGCATGCATAACTATCCAGAGATCTGACGATACTCAACTATTCAGAGATCTGAGCATACTCAGGTGATCTAAGTATACTTTACTATTCAGAAGGGTGAGCATTCCCCAGCTCTGTAGAGATCTGAATATACCTAATCCTGCAGAAGTTGAAGGATACTCAACTGTCCTGTGAACTGGGCTTACTCAGCCCTGTAAAGATAAGAGTCTACTGCACTAGAGATCTAGAGATGTGAATATACTAAACTAACTGGAAATCATGGTATACTTAACTATCTAGAGATCCGAGTATACTTAACTAACTAGAGGTCTGAGAATACTTAACTATCTAGAAATCTGAATATACTTAACTAACTGGAAGTCATAGTATGCTTAACTATCTATAGATCTGAGTACAGTTAACGAACTAGAGGTCTGAGAATACTTAACTATCTAGACATCTGAATATACTTAACTAACTGGAGGTCTGAGAATACTTAACTATCTAGAGATCTGAATATACTTAACTAACTAGAGGTCTGAGAATACTTAACTATCTAGAGATCTGAATATACTTAACTAACTGGAGGTCTGAGAATACTTAACTATCTAGAGATCTGAGAATACTTAACTATCTAGAGATCTGAATATACTTAACTAACTAGAGGTCTGAGAATACTTAACTATCTAGGGATCTGAGTATACTTAACTATCTGGAGATTTTGATATACTTCATTGTCTAGAGTCCTGAGTATACTTACCTATCTGGAGATCTGAGTATACTTAACAATCTAGAGGTCTGAATATACTCAACTCACCGGAGATCTGAGTGTGCTTAACTAACTGGAGAAATGAATGTACTTAACTCTCTGGGGATTTGAATGTAGTTAACTATCTAGAGGTTTGAATATACCCTTCCAACTTGAGACCTGAGTATACTTAACTGACTTGAGAATTCTCAAGTATCCAGATATCTAAGATAACCCAACTTCTCAAAGATATGAGTATGTTCAACAATCAAACAGATGGTTATGATTCCATCTTGCACGGACCAACCCCTTTTAAATTTCAGTCGCGTGCACACCCAACCCCCTGTTGCCGCGCCATCCCATTAAAAACATTAAATAAAATTCTGGAAACTGTATATGAGCCAGACTGTATTATGGGTTGATTAACCATCAGTCACAATGGGTTTATACATACACTCTTTGTCCAGCGAGACTCCCTACATGAACCGGAAGGATGTCGTATCCATACGCAGTTTATCGGTCATGTTATGACCGATTTATGCGCGTAAATAGTTCCATGTACTGACTCAACGAGACTTTTACTGTCTTTGTTTTAGAATTCCAACCATAGCCGATGCATCTAATATTTATACGGGAAATCTATTTTGTGTAATGTAATTGTTACACGCGGCATGTGAGGACTAGATTTAAACGAAAAAAACTGCATCTCTGACTAAATTTGCATAAAATTTCCACAGAATGGGCCATGGGTCATTTCAAGCATATACCCCGCTGTTCCACTTGTTTTGAATCAAATCCACGTGACACACAGATGCTGAGCTTCAGGAAAATTACATGCAAGGGTCTATTCAATAAAAGACGATGTTATTAGAATACTATTACAGATAAAGTGTAGATTTGCATTTCACGATTTGCATTGTAACAGGGAGACAATGTTGCTTTAGAATAGTGCCTCATTGCTTTTTCATAGTTTCTGTTTATTACATGTATATTTGATGTTGACATATTTAATATTCATCTGAAAAGCAATGACATATTTTCTCGGAGTATAAAACAGTTTTGCGGCGGAACTATTTCCAAACAGCTGGAACTACTTTCAGCTTATCCAGACCAAGAAAGATTACTGAACAAAAACAGTTCTTTTAAGAAACTTAATCGTATCTCTGAATGATGGAACATGAATTTGTAGTTTCAACTTCCAAGATGAACTGACTTAAAGGTTACAAAGGAACAAATCTCCACTCAGTCGCTCTCTGACTCCCTCCCTCCCTCCCTCACTCACTCTCCACCAGCACTCTCACTCACATTTGATTGATAAATTCTAGGGACACGTGCAATGGTATAGTTTGGAAGGAAAGCATGCGTTATCATGTCTACAAATCTCGAAGCACATAATTTCGCATATATTTTGGCAAAGTGTGGTGAAACTGTTTCCAAAATGTGTTCGCATGAAAATCCGTTCATTTTTATGGATGATTTTATGCAAGAAATGTTAATTATTTGCTGATAAGCACTATCCCTAGCGTTCAGCCATCTTTATCACAAAGTGTATTTGCAGTTTCTGTGCTAACCAATGGTAACACTGGGTCTTAGAGTAATTATTTGTGGCCGTGTGTCATCAGCTATCTACAATAAAAATCTTAATGAGTGTCTAATTTTAACACGAACCAAGCTTTTTCCACGTTCTAAAGCTTTTAAAATTCCCCAATTGCGCACAAGTGATATTATCACAAAGACAAATACCAGTTCGCTAACGACATATTGTCACCCCTCTGTCAGAGAGTGATGTATTGAAGCAGACAGTTGCTTTATCAGAATCTTGATAACTCTGAGAGGCTTGAGACTGTATTCCTGATAACTGTTTGAATATGCTGAAGCCGGGATCGGAACTTATTATGACAGACACGGGGAGTTTCAAGATCTCCGATAAAATCCCATGCGAGGTTTATGATCTGCGTTGAGATTTGTTATCAGGAAAATATGATCTTGGAGTTGGACTGGAATGAGAGGGTTTTTTCTATTCTCCCCCTCCGTTCGCCTTCCTCCCCCACCCTCACCCCTCCCCTTCTCAGCTCTTCAATCGGCTTCTGTTTGGTACGCGACCAACATCCCAATATTTTATAACGTTGCCCATCAGTTTATTGCCGTTGCGCTAAGAAAAAAATCTCTGTAGCTTTTAGGGTACGGCGGTTTTAATGATTATGATACGGTGGAGCGAAGAGGAATTTCTGAGCAAATTGTTTAGTTACGGAGCAGGCTTATTTTGTGCGGGTTTTTCGCAAGAAAATTGGCCTTATTGGCTACAAGAAATGTCAAAGGGAGTAGTATTCTCCCTTGTCTGGGGAGCTGTGTTATTGCCAGTATTACTAAATGTGAATGTTTAGCTCATCTGAGAATTGAACCCAGGTCTTCGGTGATTAGTTGGTGCGGCGCTAAACAACAACCAATCACATGAATATCGCATCATCTTCATCGACACAACCTGTGTTCGTCAGGAAATTCACGGAGAGTGAGTTTAGTTTTACGCCGGTTTTGGCAATATCCCATCGGGAAACACCTGAAATAGACTTTATTTATTGTGCACTTGGGGGATATCGAACCTGAGTCTTGGAGTTGGAACGAGAGTTGTTTTTTTTTTATTCTCCCCCTCCATTCTCCTTCCGCCCCCAACCCTCACCCCTCCCCTTCTCAGCCCTTCAGTCGGCTTCTGTTTGGTACGCGACTATATCATATACACATGATATAAACCTGTCCTCCTAACATGCTGGAATATTGGTTGATGCGGCGCTAAACAACAACCAATCACATGAATATCGCATCATCTTCATCGACACTACCTCTGTTTGTAAGGAAATTCGGCGTACAGAGCGAACGTTGTGACTAGCCCATGCCCACAGATCTTCACGCCGAGAATTTGAATTTGAATAAAAGTTTAATGAGACTTTTAATCGCGTTTTACGACATTAAAAATTTAATGTTGACACATCGTTTACTCTATGCCCACCCATAACGTCCTGTGTATCATACATAATGTAGTGGAAAGCAGAAAATATTTTTGCAAGGCATCATTTCATCGGTCTCATTCAGAAATGTTAAGCTTTTGAATAACTACATAAGAAAACATGTGCCGTGTTATAGCACTTGTAAGAAACCAGTGCAAATAAACAGAAATGGGTTCGTGGCGAAAAGCGGCAACTATTGTGGGATGGAATTTTTACGACAGCTGCCGTATTCCGTCAAGGTTGACGTCAGTTGTCGTGCAATGAAGGTAGGCCGTAGAGAAGCAAGTGCTTCTCACAGCTACATCCGGGACTTATTAGCGAGCTGCTTGAAGTAAGCGACGACAAACGACCCCGGTGTTGATGCGAAGAGATAGACAAATAGACCTGGAATCTTGTTGTGGTGTTTTGAATAGTAGGACACGCTGTAAACCTTCAGCAAACGTTATACTCAGGATAAATAGAGTGATATGTTTCTGACATGCAAGACTATTTTTGTTTTTTTACTCAGTCTGAGAACAATAATATGGCATGTTTACATACAATGATTACAATCCTATCAGATTAGGAATCTAACCACGTTTCATCTACGTAGGTGGCATAAGCCTGCTAAAAGTATCACAGACATATAACCGGATTTCCCGTGAATTTTATCCCCATACCTTTTCCTTTCGCACCGGGGGGTTTATTTACCTGTTTACACTGATTCTGCAATCGAAATAGCCGTGGATACGCCCGTGTTCATATCAACGAAGTTATGTGTATATTCCATGAAAGTCTGGAGTAGGGACATTTTCTCACGTTTTTAAGTATCCGGGGTTCTGTTTGGTTCAACACCGGTGGTGTGCATTTCAAATAGGTTCAGAGGAGGCAGGTATCGCTACACTTGATACACATGTCAATCATTGAGATAAACATAGACAAACATGCAGTGGAAACGCATAAACACTACCAGAGGATTGCCCGAGCAGTTTCAGCCTAGCGCTTGTCTGTAATGGACTCAAGGGTCACGGTTTGGCTCCGAAAACGGTAAAATGCCGCGGTTTTTTCTTACGTTAATGCTGTCATCTTGCAAACGCTAACATTTATGTGTGCACGTTGATATTTTCTAGAATATCAGTTTTCAATTTAAGAGGCGTTTCTCTTCTATGGGAAGCATGGAAACGTGTTTCCGATTTCCTCATCAGCCAGGTTATACACACACGAAATATGTATATATTGTTCTTTATAGATGTTATTAATAGTGTTTGGAGTTAGAATACCGGTGACCTGTGTTGTTTTATTCCGCTTAATCATACCTTTTGAACAGCATGCAGTTGTCCAAACAAATTCACTGTCGGAGAATATGTCCGTTCGGGTAACCTAACTAATATTGTTATTAAATTTCGATTTATTAAAAAGTGTCAGATTGGGATCTAAAATTGCAGGTTTATCGTGAAAGAGATTAAAATTGCTTCGAAAGGATAGATTTCAAACACCAGTTTTAAGGCACGTCATTTGTTCACACACTTTAGAAGATTACCGGGCAACACGCTGGCGCATAACGAGGGCATGCGTTGCACGTGATCGCTGTGATCAATTCCTTTTTGTGTTCAAGTGTGCCTGTCTTCACACTGTTTATATGAGCCAAACATTAGGTCTGATACTGGACGGATGTTTAAACTGGTTTGTAATTGACTGCTAAGCATTTGTTCTCTGTTGTAGTTCGACGATTTTATCTGAAAACACAACGGTAGGGTACACGTCTACTATATATATGCTGTTCAGTTATACATATTTATTCTGGATGACCACCCATGAAGATCCGGGTTAGAATTGATCTTCAGTAACTCATTATTGTCGTAAAAGACGACAAACGGGATCATGTGGTCAGACTCGCTTACTGAGCTGACACATGTCATCTTATCCCAATTGTGTAAATCGATGCTCATGCTGTTGATCCCTAAACTCACCCACTGTTCTGAATGACCCAATGTTTGAAACTGTGGCTGAGTGAGTGAGTGAGTTGGTTTTGATGTCGCTGTACGGCAGCTTAATGGAACGAGATTCGAGGCACTGGTGAGTGAGTGAGTTTAGGTTTAAGCCGCACTCAGCAATATTCCCACTATGTGGCGTCGGTCTATAAATAACCGAGTCTGGACCTGAGAACGTAGTGATCTACATCACGAGCATCAATCTGCGCAAGTGAGATCCGACGACATGTGTTAATCAAGTCAGCGACCCTGACCATCCGATCCCGTTAGTTACCCCTTACGGCAAGCATAGTCGTATTTTGTGGCAAGCATGGTTTGCTGAAGATCTATTCTACCCCGTTTCTTCACGAGTTTCGAGGCATTCGTAGTCATAGCCGCTTGGATCACGGTCTACCATATGCTTACCGAGTTTATATTGAACAACACAGATACAGAGACACTGATCACAACTGTGATTATGTCTATTTGCCTTACGAAGATGCAATGACGTTTTTCTACCGAGTCAGTGAGAATGTCCGCCGCCTGTGACAATATTCAAGCAATATCAGGGCGGTGGACACCAGGAATGGGTTGCACACATTATACCCATGTGCGGAACCGAACCCGCACCTTCGAGGTGACGATCGATCGCTTTAAACACTAAGCTACGCCACCGCCAATGTGGTTTACAGACTGTGACTCGTGGTAGTCCGCCGTAAATATATATGTATGAAACCTGTCAGAATTCCATGTACATTCTCGGGGACCCACCAGCCCATGCTTGCTGTCAGAGGGGACTAACAGGATCGGGTCGTCTGGCTGTCCAAGTGGCTGTTTGCCTCCATTTTTTCCGTTCGGTGCTCATGATATCAATCGCCACATTTAGGGCTGGACTCTGCTGTTTTAAAAGCACCGTCCCATTGCGGGAATATTTCTTAGAGCAGTTTTAAACAACAAACAATAATGCAAAGGAATAAACGTAGACCGTAGAAAACGAACGATCGCCAGACCTGATGTGTCACGAATCATAATATGATTGAATCTGTGAGTCGAACCCAGAACAAGCGGGTACATGGACCTTTCAACCATGCACCAACGTATCACATTTGCTGTCCATATATTTGCAGTTTGCTCTCTGAACAAATTCAAGAAACAGCATCCATGTATTTATCCTGTTCTGCGAAGGGCTTCGTTGTACAAAGAGATCGTATCCTGTATGTTAACATAGACATACAACGTCGTAGTGCCACGGTCGTCACGGAAACGGCGTCGGGGGCACATACAGTGAGACTGTTATAAATGAATCCACAGAGAGCACAAACAAAATTACACCAGGGAAGAACAAGACGTGTTAAAAATATTCAGACGATGTGCATGATAAAGTATCGGTATAAAGAAAGACATATATAGTATTACACCTTTCCGTCTCCGAGAATTATGATCGATGGAAAATACACCCAACAGTGTCATATCAGACGTATGTTATAAATCACAACTTTAAAAACTTGTTATGTTATTAGCGTTAAGAACACAGATTCGCTATAGGCCGAAACAAAACCACCATAATAACTGAGAGCTATTTTGCTTTGAACGCCGTATATATTTCTATAAGGGATTGCCCGGGCAAGACAGGGTAGACACGAAAGCGGCCTCCATAAAAGCCTATTACTGAAAAACGTACTTTGTCTGAGAGAGTGAGATTTACAATGAACAGCAATAAGTATCCGAGACAGCCTGGCCGGTAGAGGGCGCTGCGATGTCTGAAAAGGAACTGATTTTTATGTTCAGGGTCAATTTGAGGAAAGATTAGAACGACCAACGTTCCAAATGTGGCGGGGTCTTGCGCAAATTGGATTGCTTGGAAGAGAACTTGCTATCCTGGTTCAGACTGTGAATTGTGATCTCGTGTTTTGACAGGGCAAAGAGAATGTATGCTAGACATAAGCGGTGTTTGCCTCCTCGAGGTCTGCCTGGGCAGTTTCTTGATCCTCGGAACTCATCTGATGGGTTGATTTGGTAGTGTGTTCAACGTAGCTAAGAAAGTGTGTGTTTGAGAACCATTTGAAGGAGGCTGGCAAATGGTGTAATGATGTCTAATGTCAGGAGAAGTGTATTGAATGATGCTTGTGTTTTTGTCAACCGAGGGATGCTGTGTTTGCTCAGACTGTTTTAATGCTAATCTAGCGTTACAGCTAGAAGATGTTCCGGACAAAGATAACAGGATATTTCTGTATGTTATTGGGTTTTGTGAATGAAACAGAACCATAATATACGTTCCAAAGAATAATCTAATATTGATTTTGAGCATAATTGCACATATACACTGATCGATAGGCTGATCTATACTTACAAACGGAATCTTAAATATTGGTTTTCTTCGCCGTGCTGTCGCGTGATCGGAATCTTGAAATTACGTGATATAGGAATGGTAAATTGGAGGACAAATTTAATCCCACCATCTAAATTGACCCGTCCCGCCGAGCGGAATATATGGTGCAGTTTACCGGTGACTCGGTCTGGAAGTGAAGTTCCTATGTTCGACCAGTCTAGATGGCGCTGTGCTGATGGATTGGCCCTGACAGTGTCTCTTTGCCGTCGGGGTTGCTGGGTTTGAATCCTGCAATGTGAGATGTTAACTTTAAACACGACCCAATCTCCATTATTATCTGATTGTTGGAGCTGGATGGCGAACAAGTTGACTAGGGGTGATGGGAGGGCGTGTAGTTGTGGGGTCGGTGAAGGGATGGGAACGGTGGGATTCTGGTAGAGATTAGGATGGAGATTTTTTCGGAGGATGGGCTGCGGAAGATGCATTATATATGTATTGAATGAGTAGCTGCATGAGTTAATGATCTGTGTAAAAGAAGTTTGTATTTTTATTATTGACGCTCTAAAAGAAATGCGCTTTAAGAATGATACATTTGTACTCGGGATTTAACTTGAATGTATGTTTTGCAAATAAATAGGAATGAGATTCAGGAAGATTTTGGAGAATGAATGAGTGGATGAATGAGTTGTCGCTGGGTAAGGTGAGTGAGTGGATGAATATGTTGTCGCTGGGTAAGGTGAGTGGATGAATGAATTGTCGCTGGATAAGGTGAGTGAGTGAATGAATTGTCGCTGGGTAAGGTGAGTGAGTGAATGAGTTGTCGCTGGGTAAGGTGAGTGAGTGAATGAGTGTGGCTGGGTGATTGAGTGGGTGTGATTATGTGAGTGGATGGGTGTGGATTATGTGAGGGACAGAGAGGTTTAGGAGAATGTGGTTGGTGTACGGCGTTGAGCGCTATGCCAAAAATATTCCCGACAACAATTTCGAAGATTAAACAAACACGGGTCAAGAAAGGCCGAGTCAAGCTATATTGGTAGGATTTCAAAGAATCCTAACATCTAACATTTCAATATGGAGATCAGAGGGATAACTGACAGCATTTATGAGCAAAATCTAGAGTTACCCATACACCAAGTACTCAAAGTCTTTATCTCTTGAACCGGCGTCTAAGTATTCACTGGACAAACAATCGTTCAGCTAAGTGGTCAGCAGGTCGAACGCGTTTTATCGTAGTTTTATCTTAGTTTCATCCATATTTTAGCCGGGAAGACTTCATCCACCTCATCGTTGACCGAGACGGTGTCACGTTTCCAAACATTTATGCTAATTCCTGCAACCCCCCGAAGTGCTGAGTTTACACTGTATTCTCATATACCGGTAATACACTAATATTTATATTGAATATTATGATGCTTGGCGCATACTATCAGTGGGTATATATCGTATTTCAGACGAGTTTGCCATGATTCGTGGCGCCTTATAGAGGAGTTATCCGTCGGAGATAACATTACCTACACAGATGGGTTACCATCGAGTGTTTTGACATTTTGTGTTACATACATGCTTTGAACGATTCATTTGGTATAATTTTGTTTTATAACAAAAACAGATGAAGTGAAGCTAAAAATGTAATCAAATGTTTTGAGATGAAAGATGAGAATACATACCAGCGGCTATCACGTGTATACAGCGCTTATCAAAGTTGATATGCTGATGGTGTAAGTAAACGAACATATCAATTTTACTGCTCGGTTCAATTCCGACGCGCCTATCAGCAACAGGAAGTCAACGTCAAGTGCGTCACTTCCGGGTCAGCAAGGTTGAGTCACAAAGAGGTTCCATGTTAATCGCTCTTCGATTAGTGCTTCGTAGGGGCACTTTGAGATCACGGTGAATACACTGGGGTCAGTACACAAAAGAGATGATTCAAGCGATGTACACGACGTTGTAAACGATAAAGTCATGCAGACCCGGAAACAAATATATCCCAGAAAGCCCACCAACGTCTAAACATTGTCTAGATTTCCACAACTGCAGGCTAAACATAAAGTACGTTTCAGGGTTCCTTTACATCATGTATTATTTTTTTCTCTATGCTGTTTATGTCAAGGATTGTTTTAGTCCAAGTTAAGTGGTATATATTAAAACAGTGTAGATGGTTCAATCGATCAACAGTAGACGGAAACGCGGAAACAGTGGACAAATGAGGACGTGTGTATTGTTTCCTTGTATTTCGAGAATACATTTACAACTGTCAATTAATTTGTCGAACACTTCCACGCATCTGAGTAGGATAATCGCATAAGTGGCATGGCGACCCAGGCCAACCTGAGTAAACATGTCTCCCTTCCTCACTCTCAGTATGATCAGATGAAATGTACTGCTCCAGTCGGGAAGTAGACAAGCTGTTGAACAAGCAGGGTATCATATTTCCACACAGCCTCCTGTTTATTTTTCCTCTGTAATCTTACCGACCGTGAATAAGTAATCGTGTTAAAGCCGCGAGGATAATCCTATTTGTATATAGATTCCCCGAATGAGGTCAAAGGTTGCATTTCCAAGCACAGCAAGCTCGTACGATTTAAATTTGATTTGAAACACGGTGTATTTTCTCAATGAACCCTAAACAAGCAGATAGTTGACGTTTAACGCTCAGCATACCTATCATTCACGGTGTATCGAGCACTAGTTATGACTTATATCCGAGATAGGAAAGGTCACTGTTGTATGTTCCCAATGGTACCGTGTTCTATTGATAATCAATCCGCAGGGCAGTGTTCGAGCATGTTTACCTCGTGGCGAAATCACCGTCATATCTTAAGTGGATGAGCTGTATACCAAGCTCGTCTATTTTCGGTTAAGCTCATCAATTTGATCCTAGACGAACACCCGCCATGTTTCGATTGGTTGTAAACACACTTATCGCTTGTGAAATGTACACGTCATTCCCCGTCCATTTTAGCTTGATATTTTCACATGGTCGAAGTGCTGTCATTTAAAGCTGGGATAATCTTGTTGATTTCTGCAATGTACATGGTTTTATTGATTACGCGATCCGGCAACGTTCTCCGCTGCAATGTAACTTGTCAGTTTGAACACGGGAAATAAAAGTCGTACTTATCCGATCTTCCAATAAAATCACTTCCCAAAGATCAGAGCCAGATTTAGCACTTTGTGCCCATGAGACGGATGTGTGTAGCAGATCGTCTATAATTATTGTATTCATGGTTGGGGCTGTAAAAACAGGGCCCTGGAAAAGTTCCCGCTACCGGTTTGCTCACACCAGGCATCAGATAGTATCGGAGATCACTTACTGCAAATACTTTACTGTTACATTTTCTAAACAACTAGTTCCAACATCCAGCGTTCCAGCTATGTTCAGACGCCTTTTCAGAAAATGCAATGTTTTCTATAATGACTACACATTCACTGTGTAAGAGATAAAAATAAAAAAGACAAATACAACGCCACCCAAAAATATAGCGACTGTTGCACCAAGGGCAGAAAAACGCGTTATGCAAGTGCTAGGCTCGAACACATGAATTTAAAGGACGTATTTGTTGCGTATGTTTCCACGACCAACAGGGGACACCTTGCAGCGTTTGTGTCAGCTAAGGTACTACCTTAGCTACTAGTCCTTGTGTTTAGAGCGGTGGGATTCAGTGCAGGGGTACAACGTATAAAGTCCATTTCAGCATCCCCAACCATGATATCGTTGGGATAAGGGTAAAACCGTACTCACTCACTCGTTGTTGATACGACTCACGTATTCGCTGTTGATTCGATGCTTCATGTTAGTCTAACCGGAGTGTTTCTATTTTCAGCATCGTTTCGATGCCAGTGCAACACAGAAGAATGTCGAATGGAAGGAGAGACGTCTTGCTTCGCGGAACACTTTTGTTACGTCGAATATCTCCATGACGTTCTGACCAGGGGATGCATTGACAGCCCAACCCCGCTTAACTGTGGCAATCGTAAGCCGACAAATCTTCCCAACACCCCATGGCCCGTGATGTACTGCTGCAAAGGTGAAGATTGCAACAGGAACGTCCTTCCAACGTTGCCATCCGATACAGGTAAACCTTCCTTTCTCTTATAGTTAAAAACTGATAGGGGTTCGTATACTGCTTTCCAAAACAAAATATTCCCTCGATCGCAACCGGTCGCGATTATGTGTATACCACTGCGTCTGTTTGGTCAAAATGAGCGCAAACAGTCTTCCCCGAGGCCGCGCTACGTTACGTTCCAGGAGAACTTTGTTTTGGACGGTAGTGCATCTGTATAAAGTACGGTGGATTTCAAGGCAAAATATCGTGTCAGGTGAAAAAAGAATTGCGTTCCCATTCTACGAATAATATTCTATGAGTGAATACACTGAATTTCGTTTACATTTTTTATTGAGAGCGTGAATCTGCTTAAAGCGTACGTAAAATGTAATGGGGGATCATCTGGAACTTGGTCTTCTCACTGTGGACAACATTTTCCTCTGAAATCTCAAAAACGCATTAAATGATGGAAATGATATGTATAAAGTAAGTATGGTTATGCTTTATGCTGAAATACTGAGTGTAGTAATTTGAATTTCATTACATGTTTACTCTACATATTATCTGTAAAACTGAATAAATTACGTCATACAATGGTCCCAGTGGGCGATATTATTGTCCATTAAATGTATTCAATTCGAACACATCCATTCAGATATTCATATCTGTGATATTAAGCTATTATAAATTGTAATTGGTATCCCAAATCATTCGACTTTCTCATTTCGTGAGACGTTATAATATGTGCCTCGTGTGTAAAAGGTATTGACTGATATATTTCAGTGACAAAGATATTCCTTCGTTTTGGTGTCATGGTAACCAATGACGTTTTCCAACATTGTCATGTTGTTTAATTGTGGCGATATCTTCTGGGCGACCATGCGTGATATCTCTGCAGAAGGTTCCTGTGGAAGATAAATGACTTCAAACTTATCAGAACACTGTTAAATGATAAACGAAGAGTTTAAATTCACCAGTACACTGTTCGATGAGATAAATTAACCGATTTTGTACAGATTGCATAACTAAATGTGATGTATCCCATTACATTTATTGAATGCACGAATTAGTGTTAATCACGTAGCGCGCTCAATACAAATGTCTGTTTGATGAGGCTTCGATATTGATTTGTGAATTAACATGACACCTAAAACAACATATCAGTCTCAAATGTATGTCATCATTTTTCTAAGTAATCACAATTACATCTATCTTGACTCTCTGTAGCAAGAGTTATATTTTTGCAGAGGAGAAAGAAGTCATCACGCAGAAAACGGAACCGGAAATAGACGAAGCGCCCTCTAGATGCAGCAACCCGGATTCAGATCCATTATTCCGGACTAACGCTGACGGAGCCAAAATCATCAACCCCATCTACATCGCAGTCCCAGTTGCCGGCGTTTGTGTGCTTCTGGCCCTCATCATATTCGCGATGTACTTGTTAAGGAGGCGGAATGACTACTATGAAGGGTATCATTATCACGAACATGTCCCCGCGCTACACCAGAAACAGTGCGACCCTCGGAAGGCAGCGCCAACTACCTGCAGTAGTTGTGGGAAAGTTAACCGGTGTACGGACAGCGAACGTTCTTCCTCAGGGAGTGAAACAAAATTGTTTTTGCAGGTCTGAAAGAGAGGCGTGTTGTCATCAGTGTGGATCTAATGCTACGAGTAATTTATTGTGAAATATTGAACTGCAGGACAGTCGAGGACGGATGAGTGTGGTCGCGTGTGAATGGACGAGATCTCGCGAGAGTATGAACGAAGCTTACGAATGATTCATGCGTATTTGGAGCGTAGTGAGACGCGGGGTTTTTGTCATTTGTGAAGAAATATACTGGAGAGACAATCAGTGCTCAGGACAAAGTGGATCAAGCCAACATTTGATTTATAATCTTTGCATTTCAGCTTTAAGCTAGAGATTGACGTTTCAAGTAAAGTTTAAAATTCCATTACTTTAACCGAAACCACGAAGCAGACCTTATTGGATCACAAGAAACAAATTCGATCAAATGACTTGAAGAAACTGAAATTAAGTTTAGTGCCACAATTCTGAAAATAGTGAATGAAGTGCCATAATTTTGTATAGTAACAACTAGGTGCTTTGAATGTTTCACTGTGATTCTTTTACGAAAATGCCATACAATCAAAGTAAATGAAATCTTTCACATTTGAAACAAAGGAGGATATGTAGAATATTTCAGCACCGGCGTTCCACGTATTCAAGTGATTTGTGAGTGTGTGTACAAGTTTTGTATCGAACTAATTACTCAATGTACATTACATGGACGTCTCCATTGTGTATATTTCGCCATTTTCTGTCATGAGGGCAATGTGTATTCCCTCCCGAAACTGAAGATTACACTGCCAGAAATCATTCCAATATCGTAAAGATTCCCTTCACATCGTCTCAGATTCTATCTGCTGGATTGTTTTTGTTTTGGTTAAGAGGAGTCAAAATAAAACTTAAGGAAGTGTTTGAAACACCGGAACCGGAAACGCGGTGTGATTCTTACCGGAAGAAAGCTTCACGTTTTGTTTATGTTTATGATTTTGGTTGATTTCCCCACTGATCGATACCATATCAGTTTTCGAAAATATTTGAGAGAGGTGATGTGAAGGAAACCCGAAAACGTTTCGCAACAATTTTAGCTCAAGTATTAGTTTGCCTAAAGGCATGCGTTTGCTCAAACAGAACATTGTTGAAAACCTGACGTTAACGTTCGTGAGCTAATGATTCAACGGTACATTTGTTGAATCAAGCTTTGTCTATTGTTGGCATGGATACTGTCTTTTGAATGTAGTCTTACGGTGCACGAAAGCGTGTATACCTCCTTGCCGAACGTTGTATGCCAATATTTCACCTTTTATAGCATAGTTTTTGTGATTAAAATGGTCATATCAAACATATCATTGACATGTGTAGAAGAAAGTACAGTATCATGTTCCCCATCACACTGACAGTGCTACAACTTTGTAAATAGCTTCACCGATATTGTATATATCATCTGTTTGTCAATTCTCGTTTTGATACGATATGCGAGTTTTTTGAGAACTGGTATAAATGTCACGGCACGTACGCTGGATCATATCTGGAAGAAAAATTATGAGCATGCATACTGGCGTTAGAATGTGTACAGTATTTAAAACGGAACCATTAGGTAATAGTCCCCTACAGTGGAAACACTAATGTATTATGTTCATGACAAATATGCTAAATGATTCCACGATAGGGTTTCCATTATTCATGTTTTGGGACATTTTCAATCGGAAGGTCGTCTTGTCAGCCCAATGTGTCTATTTCTATCTTTACACAAACCTCTCCTTGGCATTTTGTTCTCGGATATAAGAAATATGAAATCAATTTTGTAGGAAATGTCGAAACGATTTGACAAATTGCCCTCGTTAATAATATTTTGTCTCCAAAAGCTTATCCACTGGCGACAGACGAATGATTGTCTGATGTCGTGGAAAGGTTATGGTTATAAAAAAAGACGTGAGCCGTATTGGAAATGTCATATCGTTTAGACAGTCGCATATATTTCATTATATCTATGCAATCGTATGCTGTCTTTATCCACGGTGCCATAGTGAAGGTATTCTGTGATGTTTCGGAAAGGCTTTGTGTTGTAGACCTTTTTTCACACCTGTCGTTTACATATTCGAAAACGAACTGACGTGAAGACCTTCTCGTACTGATCAGACGGTATTCATCAAAATAGTTTAATTTAATTCAATAATTTGAATATGACTTATTTTTGCAAAAAACGACTGAATTTGCCTCATTTCCACTGATATATTTTTAAAGAAACAAGCATCATTAGCAAATCTTCTTATGCGTCAAAATCAACTGCTTGTACTAGACGCGCCGTTTTTTGTTCTTCAGTTCCATCGCGCTTGCTTTATCAACATTTTATATGTTGTATAGATATGGATCGCCAACACCGGAATAACGTCAGATAACGTCAAAACTGATTCCATTTGGCGTGCAAAAACATACAGTGGTGTATTTTAGAAATAATGTCTCGTAATATATATGAGTAGCTTTACTCACTCAACTGTACGAGTACGAGGCGTGGTTCAACCACTCTCTTGCCAACACCTTTCTTTCATAGTCTTAATCGCCTGTTAAGAATTCACTATTTACGAAACATGCGTTATTAATCTTTAGTAATATTAACTTATCACTTTCGGATTTAAAGGATAAATGCAATAGAGATGGTCTTCTGTGCTTCTTATGCTTAGATCTTTACAAGCAGTTAGAAGTTGATGTAATCACGATCACGTTTGTAATGGATAACTACTTTATTATTCTTACACAACACATAAGGACTCCTTCTTTCACTTTTCCCGATATTGAAGGCGCATTTCGTTGCCCTGCGATGTTGTGTATATATAATAAAGTAGGTGTTTTTTGGTATACTACTTTTCATGATTTGTCAGTTCATTTGTTTCTTTTTCGGATGATCTGCAATTTTTTCAGGGCACCTGTGATGTCCGTCATTAAGCCGTGGCGCCCCCTGGTGTACATATTCCATAATGTTGTAAATCTCGCATTTTCTCACGTGTCAACGTGAAATTGACATCCCCTAGTGCTACATGACACACGTGTCAATTTCAGCACTCAATTTCAATGCAATTTGAAGTTGATGCTCACATTTTAAATAATGTTGTATGTATAATGTCATCCTGAAATAAACATAAAATTTGTGTAAGTGTTTTTTTTTGTGGGTTTTGTTGTTGTTGTTGTTGTTGTTGTTGTTGTTGTTTCTGTTTGTTCATGGGATGTGCGGACACAGCGCGCGGCTGAATCATATCACACTGGCTTTCATAGAATACGGTCGACATGATTAGTTCATGGGATGTGTGGACACGACTGAATCGTATGGGATAAGAATCCTGTTCATATTGCGGAACACGAATACAGTGTCTCTTTTCGTGAATAGTATGAAACCATATATCATAATCGAGACAAATTTGGGATTCAAGTCCAAAACCAGCGAACTGTCTCTCTGCCAGGGGTGAACTGTGTGACTTGTACAAGACACGGGCATGTGAGTGAGTGAGTGAGTGAGTGAGTGAGTGAGTGCGCAATGCCATTGAAAGTGGTCAGATGTAACATATGTCATATTTGGGATTTCACTTTATTAGTAAAGTACAAATTCTAGTACTTTTTTGGTTGAGTGCCATCTGGGATTCGAACCCGAACCCTCAGAGTCAGGCACCTAATCGCCAGCACACAAAGTCGTGGTGGCTGAGCGGGCTAGGTGGCTGACTTTGTGTGCTGTTGATCGTTTTGACATGCGTAGCATATGTGTCTTTTGGATTAAGTCTGAAGCTGTTTGGCAACTATTTCCAACCTTGAACTTTCGATACTGATTTTAATTTCCGGGTTAAGTGGGAGTTAACTTCGATAGACTCCACATGCACGTGTATAACATTGACAGACCGGGGTCATGATCAGGGTGAAGACTGACCAGCCTCATACATGGGATCGTGGCACCGCTGGTTCACCACTAGATTAACGCTTAGTCCCTGAATATATAGGGACCAACAAGTTGTCTGTCTGTTACCATCAGAATTACACACACACACACACACACACACACACGCACACACGCACACACACACACATCCATACATACACATTTTATATCTATATTTATATGTGTGTGTGTGTATATATATATATATATACACACACACATACATATATATATATATATACACACACACACATCCATACATACACATTTTATATCTATATTTATATGTATATGTGTGTGTGTGTGTGTGTGTGTGTGTGTGTGTGTGTGTGTGTGTATATATAATTTGATGGTAACAGACAAACCCAATTAAACTGAAACCTAGACTGGCTTCATTTCGAGCTTTTAGCGTTGCAGAGAGGGCTATATAATACGGTTCAGCGACTTTGAGTCAGGCGAGGTCATCTCTAACGACTTTGCAGTCAGTTCGTACACGAGATGTGAGGTGAACTCGGGTTTAACGTCGCATAATATTTTACTAATAAGACGACATGCATTCCTGTGTATGTGTGGCAGCTTGTACTAGCCCAGACTTGAGCTGGTTTTACAGTGCTAGCTCACTGAGATAAGCATGAATACCTCACTCAGATCATTATACTGACTCCAAACCGACCAGTCCTTGTTGTGCCCAATGAATGCCGAGCGCCAGGGACCAACAAGTGCCATATTTTAACGTCTTTCGGGGAATCAAATCCGCGACCTTGCGGATGCGCTAACCACTACACCACGGAGGCGGTCTGCACGAGTGGACATTTTGTCCCCTACCCCAGCCCCCCCTCATCCCGCAACAGCTCCTCACTGGACACAGGTTGCGCAGGCAGGTGATCAGACCTGTTAGGTCATTGGGGACGCTGCAACCTGCTGTTGCCGAGGAGAGTGTTACACTACTTCTTTACACACAAAAAAACCCAAACATGTTGGGTGCAATAATAACAAATTAAACTTACGAGCAAAAGAAAGCGCTCAGGTTGAGTTTCTTCCAATAAGATGAAAATAGCAAGACATTTTGATGTCATGGAAAATGCATGTTGAAGCACATTGCAGTACACGTGTTTTATCAGCAAAATGACATTGTAACAATTATCAGCAACGTAGTGATGACCACTGCAGACGGTACTTGCGATGCTGGAAGGTTATTATTATCAAGTGTTCTTTTCGTGAGTGTGACCTTTCGTTGCACATTCTTGCACCTTTGCCAAGCAGGACATGGATGTGACATGCGACGAACAGAACCAAGGTATATTCATACACACTAGTACAAACCTAGGTGTACTGATAGACACAAGGACAAGCAAGGTGTATTAGGACACACGAGAATTAGATCCAAGGTGAGTGAGTGAGTTCAATGTTACGTCCCACTCAGCAATATTCCAGTTCTTTGGTGGCGGTCTGTAAATAAATCGAGTGTGCACCAGACATTCCAGTGTTCAACAATATTAGCATCGTTCTGCGCAATTGGAAACTTACGGCATGTGTCAAATAAGTCAGCGAGCCTGACCACCCGATCCCGTTAGTCGCCTCTAACGACAAGTAGAGTTGCCTTTTGCGACAAGCATAGGTTGCTGATGGCCCGTCCTACCCCGGACCTTCACGGGTCAGATCCAAGGTATATTACATGCAGAACGACAAATGGAAGGTTAATAGTCATGTAATGGTCATATGACTTATCCCACCGGTCACCTATCTACTGCTGTGTGGACAGAGGCAATTTGAACTAATTCATTTGCCTAAGATGAGACCACATGTATCACATGTGCTTCTTGGCGGGGCAGGACTGAAGTCCTTGAAACTCTAAAGCGTCAAGCTGTCAAGCACCCATTAAATAACCCTCGGCGCCCATCGAGGTCTATGTGACAAGAGGTCTATGTACAGGACCAAACACCACCGCACACATGTAGAACCAATTCATATTAGAACACACATGACAAACAAAAGTGTATTAGTCTACAAGTGTAGAACCAAGGTGTACACGTCCACACACGTGGAACTAATCTTTATTAGTACACACGTAGAACCAAGGTGTATTACAACACACAGGTAGAACCAAGGTGTTTCGGTCTGCACATGTAAAACCATTCACACATGTGGAACCAATCTGTATTATAACATACATGTAGAGCCAAGGTGTTTTATGATACACATGTAGAACCAATGTATATCGATCTGCACATTTAGAACCAAGGTGCATTACAGCAAACATGTAAAACCAATGTGTTTTATAACACACATGTAGAACCAAGGTTTATAAGTTCACACATGTGGAACCAAGCTGTATTATAACATACATGTGGAACCAAGATGTCTTTATAAAACACATGTAGAACAAATGTGTATCAATCTACACGTTTAAAACCAAGGTGTTTTATAACACACATAAAGAACCAAGGTATATCGATCTACACATTTAGAACCAAGGTGTATCGATCTACATATTTAGAACCAAGGTGTATCGATCTACACATTTAGAACCAAGGTGTATCGATCTACACATTTAGAACCAAGGTGTATCGATCTACACATTTAGAACCAAGGTGTATCGATCTACACATTTAGAACCAAGGTGTATCGATCTACATATTTAGAACCAAGGTGTATCGATCTACACATTTAGAACCAAGGTGTATCGATCTACACATTTAGAACCAAGGTGTATCGATCTACACATTTAGAACCAAGGTGTATCGATCTACACATTTAGAACCAAGGTGTATCGATCTACACATTTAGAACCAAGGTATATCGATCTACACATTTAGAACCAAGGTGTATCAGTTCACATATGTAGAGCCAAGTTGTATTTGTTCACATATGTAGAGTCAAGGTGTATTTGTTCACACATGTAGACCCAAGGTGTATTATAATACACATGTAGAACCAAAGTGTATTAGGGCACACGTGTAGAATCGTGGTGAATTAGTTCACATATGTATAACCAAGGGGTATTATAACACACGTGTACACCCAAGGTGTACTAGTTCTCACATGCAGAATCAAGTTGTATTGGTACATACACACATGTAGAACAAAGGTGTATCAGTCCACACATGTAGAACCAAGTTGTATTAGTACATACACACATGTAGAACAAAGGTGTATCAGTCCACACATGTAGAACCAAGTTGTATTAGTACATACACACATGTAGGATCAAACTGTATCAATCCACACGTGTACAACCAAGGTGTACTATTTCACACGTGTACAACCAAGGCGTAGTAAAGGAGGCATGAATTCTTGAGGATGCACAGCTTCCTATAACAAGACTCAAGATGGCCAATATTTTGAACTAGCTGTCTAAACTTAATCGTATAAACCATGCAACATTCACGTCTACTCGAAATGACCCCTAGTTATCATTCACGACCTGTGTGTTCTACTTGTATACACTGGCGCTTCTCGCTGAACAATTTTTCTATGTGAGGAACATGTGCACGAGAACGACCTCGAGGATGTGACAAACGCCTTCGGTTGAATTGCGACATTTATTTAAATAAATAAAAAAAACCCATTGTACTCGATCTATCTTCTAAACTGTTGTGCGTTGGAGTTAAAAGATCAATCACATGTGTCAATCACCGTGCACATCTACTATCCGAAGGCGTCATTTGGTCGCCATCCAGTCGCTATCTCCGTCTTCTTTCTCCAAATGTACTCGAAACAAAATTACACAATATTTTACAACTTTTTAGCAATATACAGGGAATGAGCTGATAAAAATCAATTGGATTCAATCCTAAGTACTGTACAACTATTTGCTGAAAAATGCTTTTTATTCCCCGGTGTGCTGAGGTTGGGATTTGCAACACATAATGCACTAACAAATGTTTTCTGCAGCTGGATACACTTTATAAATAAATAAACACACCTAGGCCTCTATTTGGAATCGACAATCGAAGTTTCACATCTTTTTAGACAGAATTAATGTCAAAATGGAATTCTTTCTCAGTACCCTAGAAAGTAATTATTTACACAGGAAATTGTTTCTGTAGTAGCAGAATTTCATCAAATCACAGATAAGTGGGATTTCGGGAAAAAATTGCCGCCCTTTTCCCAATTTTCAGTATCGTAGAAATGGTAAATTAAAAAAAATCTCCAGTGTTTTTAGCGTAAGCTACTCGATACACGGCAGATTGATTGCTTTGTTGGATAAGAGAATCACATTCTTCAAAGCCGTTGCTTTTTTAATGTTTTTTTTTAAATTGAGTCTTAGCTTGATGTCTAACTTACATCAAAAGTTCTCGTATGATTGAGTTAGAGATTGAGTGAACGGGTTTAATAATCAGTCAATTAAGAATATATTTCCAGGCTTCATATCCTGGTCAATACGCCAACAAGCTGAGTATTATTAGTCGAATAAACTGTGATTCGCTAGAAGGTTGATAGCCACGGTGACTTAACCCGCCGGGTACCCACTTTCTGCTGGGTGAACAGGGGACTGTATCACATGTGCTTCGTTCTGGGGCTAGACTGAATTGCTTGAAACTCTCGGGAGTCAGTCTGCCAAACAAGATCATCCAAGTGCTCATCGGGCAAAATTTTGCTTAGCTCCAATTGATTTGTGACATGAGCTCTAAGCATCGGTTTACATTGATTCAATCTGGACTAAGTTCCCTTAACCGATGACTGCATTCACACCCGGATCTTTTGAATTTCGAACAATTTCATTATGTTGATTTATAAGAAAAATCTATGAAAATAAATACTGTTTCGTCGAGGACATTTCCCCACAGATAAAACGTCTCTGTTCGACTTACACAATTGAAACAGCTACAAGGGCACTGATCTACACTTAGAAGTAGTAGAAATGCAACGCTCATATTGCATCATATGGTTTAAGTTAATCACAGGTGTGACCTGTGAAGGTCCCAGGGTTAGAATAGGTCTTCAGCAACCCATGCCTGCCATAAAAGACGACTGTGCTTGTCGTAAGAGGCGACTAACGGGATCGGGTGGTCAGGTTCATTGACTTGGTTGACACATGTCATCAGTTCCCAATAGCGCAGATGCTCATGTTGTTGATCACTGGGTTGTCTGGACCAGACTCGATTATTAACAGACCACCGTCATGTAGCTGGCATATTGCTGAGTGCGGCGTAAAATTAAACTCACTCACTCACTCACTAATCACAGGTGTAAGCAGAATAATTTACAGAAGATACTTAACCTAACCCTGCACCCTCATAAAAATGTTTATCACTTGTTTTTTTTCTGATACGTGCACTTTAACGCAGGGATCAGATGAGTCAACAGAACAGCGTGTCAGTCAGCCCAGGACCCATTTCACAATACTCTCGTAATCCTAACATCGTTTGTACCTGGTATACTGTAACATAGGAGATGCAAATGCTAGGAGAAAAGTTACGAGATCTTTGTGAAACGGAGTCCTGGACTGTTAATTTAGGTCAACGACACGGTCGCTTTTCTGTTTGTTTACTGCCTTACATATGTAGTCTGTAAGTATTAAATTTAGCATCTTAGAAAAGGAATACAACCACCGTCCTCGTGTTTTAACTAAAGTAGTTCAGGGAGAAATTGGGTCAATTATACTGTACATGGTTGTAGAGCGAACTGTATTTCTTAAACGTTGTTTGTTGTCGCCCTCACCAATATTTGTTACCTGACGGCGTCGAGCCTAGGTCACTCGACCCAGTGATTGATACTGTGAACAACACTTCAGGCGATGCTGTTACGATGGCAACCACTCCGCCGTGTCAGGCAACCAGACCACCGGATCCATCTGGTCATCTCTTACAACAAGACATTGTCTTGTTTTAACCTGAAATCTCTACATACACGAGCCACGACCATCACTTACATTTGAGTTTGTGAAAATCGAACCTGGGTATTCGGCTTAACGAGAGAACGCTTTACCCGCTAGACTACCATCGCTCCTAAGTTAGTTAGATTGTTCTCAGACGAAAACAAATTGATAAAACACAACAATTTCCAGATACCTCTGCCTAGGTGCTTTACCACGTGTTCCCTGTTTTGCTTGGTATCGTTTTTTCAGCACGTGAGTATCAGTGTGTTCGGACTGGGAAAGGCATGTAATTCTATTGTAAATAACTTTTGGCTTCGATGCTCAAATGTTAATGGAAATGCTATTTCATTATAACAAATGGCGGAATGAAATAGATTTACATTGATTACGTTACTTCCCCATTCGAATTAATGACCTCCTAAATCCAGAGATAATTGTTATTTTTCTCGGCGTCCATCTCCTGATGTTAATATACTCTCTCTTAATCAATAGTACTACTACATTTATTGGCCCCAAGAACGTGATCGATTATGGATAGACGAAGTACGGCAGGTTACGGAGTTTTACCCTAATGGGCTTTTTATTTATTGTGTCATACAGTAAACATCATTGTCCTTTTATTTCTTGTAATGCGGCGTCTGGATATGGGCCTGTGGACTGGACGGGATGACGTAACTACCAACCCGAATAAACCCAACCACTAAAGCCCTTCTCTATCATGTATGTATATACAGGAGGGAGGTAACTGGTGTCGGAGAAGAATGATTTAAGCCTCATGGTCCGACCTTTTCCCGCCACCTACATATAAGCAAGGGGATCAATTGCAGACGACAAATTGCTAATCAATAGCACGCGACAAATGTAATACAATTAGCCAATCAGAGGGCAGGATTTGGCTACGTAGGGGAGAGGCACTAGTATTGTTATTCCGTTATTACATTTGTAAAACACGTCTGCCGCTACAAATGATGGCGGGAAAGGCGCCAGCCATGAGCGGATATGATATTTGCACAATCAAAAATGTCACACAAATTCCTAAGTCGCCGGAGCCGAGACGCCTTCAAACTCAATATTTTGAGCGCTGGTCTGGAACCGGCGTCAAAGAAGCGCTTCCCCCGGTTATGACTTTTTGCCTTTCGTATTAATCATTCGTTTATGTGGTTGCTTCTATCAATCTCAAATCTTTCCAATAGGACTTAGGATGTGAAGCCACAAAGCAAACACGGGGCCGACTGATACCATTGGGGCCAGTGCCATTGCCGTAGCAGGCGAGCTTCGGAGCGTATCTATTGTAAAACGATTGGTCTCGTATCTGAGGGACATATTTTCCGGACTTGAGATTAGCTAACTGTCTCCGCTGGTCTTCCTGTTTCCAGTAGAAGAGGATTTCCGGGGATGACTAGAGCGCGTCTTACAGTTGTAGCAGACAAGCTGGAACACAATTGTTAGTATTATATAAGGGCCTTGATATGGTGATGTCGGCATGCTTCAGATCACGATCTCGTATTGAGCGCCGCGGAGGATGTGGACCAGCTTTAAAATTAACCCTTTCGCTTGGTAAATAGGGATATTTGGCTGAATACAAAGCGTTTGTCTGATCTGAATTCATCTCTTTCTGTACACGGGAACCTTTTTAGTAGGATACCCGTCTTTGTGGACGACTTATCTGAGGAATACATAACATGACACGTTCATGCGCAGTTCACGCTACCGGATTACGGTTCCAGATGGAACGATGCAATATGGATTTAATAATGAGTTTCGCTGGTATGAAACAAGTTGATGATCCACGTATGTGCAGTAATGACACTTTCACGAGTATAAGAAATAACATGGGTCTAAATTTAACATTTATATCTAATATATACAGCCAACCGCTCTGGAAAGGGCTCAGTGCTTGATGAACCGAAAGGCATACCTATTTCTTACTCTATTTAAAGATATCTTAAAATACTCATACGTCCACTCTTAAAACTTAAATCGTCTCTTAAACGTTACATGCAATCACAAAACAAATGGAATTAAATCACAGTCATAATTTATTCATGACATGTGATATACATTTCATATTATATAAAAAAACAAATATACAAAATTATGAGCGTACAATTGCAAATCATGAGTGCAATATTTTGTACTTGGGTTTTCTACCCTCGAAACGAAGTATCCAGGATAGCGAACCCACTCAGAGCGGGTGGGCGTGATTTTCAAGTGTAAAGGAGACTTTCACTGGCTTGTTCATTTGTCTGCACGCTCAGGTGTGTGTACATAGATATGATGGGTTTTGTTGATATGTGCTCCTTTTTGTCTGCATTTGAGGTCGATCCTGTCAACAAATACTGAGACTTTTTGGTTGGAAAATGTCGTCTGTCCAAGTACAGGGCAGAACCTGAAAGTGACAATCTGATTTTGCATGGGTTTCCATCCGATCCAGTCATCCGAGTAAAATGGATGCAGTTTGTTTGCAATCAACTGACACCATAACATGTCACGTGTACAAGTGTCACATCTGCATGTATGTGTTATTACATAATGTGACACAGACAACTCAGGCGCAGGTGCTATTATGGTGTATAGTCAGATAGGTGTTATTGCAAACTGCATGTGATCAATGATTGAATTCGAAGTTGTGCATTGTATATTGTCATTAGAAGACCGGTAGGCAGACACACAGGTGTCAATACAACAGACATTGAGTTTTGTCAATGACAAAGGCTGCTTATCATAATCAACATGTTTCCATCGACATGAATTAAAACACTTCAGTTTTCAAGCGGGGCATTTACTAACAATTGTAAAGTATTTCTAATGCTACAGAGACCTGAAAACTTGGTTTGCAAATCTGTCAATCCCTAAAAAGCAAGATGTGAACAAAAGAAGAAAATGTACTTTTTTACTGCAGACCCAAGATGCTTGTAATCACAAGAAACATCTTTGTTGTCCAGTTTCGACCACTGCGATGATCCTTGCACACATCCCTTGCTGTGGTTTGAGGAAGAGCCTTCGAGCATAGGAACAAACCATCCAAGCATCCTAGTCCAAGCCGCGTGAACCTGATCATGTCCTACATGCGGAGCGCAGCAAAGCTGTGGAAACCACTTTTCACCCCAGCTGGGGTGAAATTAGTGAATCGTTTGAACTCCGATTTCATGGGGTTTTTGATGTTGGTGGGTTTTTTTTTTTACATCGCGTTATTTTTCAACTTTCTGACTTAAATTTGCATTCTTGATGATTTGTTACTGTGAGCCCATACAGAAAGGTATCAGAATCTGCAATGTTGTGATTTGCGTTGCATGTGACCAGGCCACGGGGAACACAGAAATGAAACAGTTCGTAATTATGTTGTTCAAACAGTAAATAATATATTTCAAGTTTTCACATAAATGTTTAGACAAGAAAACAAAGTGAAACTATAACAAACACAGTTCTTGTCAAGGGTGGTGCGAACATGTGAAGGTTTATGCCAAAAATAATAACTAACTTCATATTTATGATATTTAAAATAAACAACAGTTTCAGAAATGTTGACATCACGGGAACAGAAGAGTCTTTGTCGAGCAGAACATAAATTACCAGATAGAAGATAGTGAGGCTCTTGGATTTGACACGCTCTGGATTGACTGCAGAGGTCGCGACCACGGGTTTTTCGTTTGTCTATGAACGTCTCTTTAGTGTGGACAATGTCCGTTCGTTCCGTTCGAAGTGGCGGCTGGATAGCCTAGTGGTTAAAGCGTTGGCTCGTCACGGCGAACACCCGGGTTCGATTCCCCACATGGGCATAATGAGTTAAGTTCATTTCTGGTGTCATTTGCAGTGATATTGCTGGAGTTTTGCTAAAGAAGGTGTAAAACCATACCCATTCACTCACTCACTCACTCACTCGTCATGTTCGCGTTCAGTCACAGATATTTCTGGTACAAATGACTCGGCACTAAGTCCTTTTACATTCCGAATCAGGGGATAACACGAATTACCGTTGAACTATGTGATCCCACAATCAGGTTCTTCGGGATCGGATGATCGGATGATATTTGTTGATTATCAAGCCCTGTCGCCATGTTTAGCGTAATGACATGCAACGTAATCGACAGGGTGGAATAGTATGATCTAGCAAAATATTGACTACTAAAGAGATCTCAGCGCAACGGCAGTCATAGGTCTGTGTGTGATACGCACGAAAGTTTCGTCAAGCCCTGTTCCACAAACAGACCTAATCATAGGTCACTGACGGTCGTAAGCCACAAAAGGCTGGAAAAGCCATCAATGCTATTTAAATATGAAGCTTTGCAACATGAATAAATGGCATGCTAAGCGCCTAGGCGTAGAGTTTAGAAGCTCTCTTGGAGCTAAGACAGTCGTAGGTTCACTTTCGTATGACCCTTACGACTATCTTAACACCAAGACGGCTTCGCAAATTTAGACTCTTGGGGTCGTCTTAACAGTTTAGATCAATAAACACCAGAAGTGTCAAAGGTATTTTTTAATCTTTAAATAAAAACTATGAGGATTTGTGGTCCTGTCTACAAAGTGAAAACGATAATTTGATGAAATAATAATAAATGAAATGATGAATCGTGATAATTAGCCCAGATATGAAGCACCTGGGACGTACAGTCTGAATCCAGCTCAGCATACAGATGGTCGCGTGGGGGACCGCGACAAGCAGGTACTTAGTTAACGGTCCGCCATTACTATTACAAGGTCAAGGACGCTGAGTCGTCGACGCTTACCGTGATGTACAACATGCTAGATGAAGGAACAGCTTCAGATTTTCACGTCAACTTTACAGTAACTGTTACATTTGAGTACGACTGATGAGGTCGGTATTTTGACAGGCGTCATTCGTCAGAGGGCCAGGGAATCAGGACCTACATTTTCGAAGGTCATACGTGTCATGCATTAACGTTAATGTACGACTATCGTAGCTCTGAGAAACCTTCGAAAATCGTGTCGAAGGTTAATAGGCTGACACAGGGGTTGTATAGACCAAAAGAAATGTGATGGGGCACACAGTTTGCCCCTGTCGGTTTCCCTTAACATTGTGCGAATACCAGAGCTTAAAGTTGAGAGTCGCAGTAATTGTGACAGATTTAACGCTGAGTCTTTGAATGTTTATAACTTTGACAGAAACAACATTTTTTTGCATTAAGATGCAGAATGTGAACTTGTTGACATCTAGACATGTTTCATTCACGAGGGCTGTTGGATGGGGAGGTGGGATAGGCTAGTGATTAAAGCGTCCGCTTGTCACGCCAAAGACCCGGGTTCGAATGCACACATGGATTCACTGTGTGAAGCCCGTTTTCGTACGTCTCCCACCATGATATTGCCGGAATATTGCTAAAAGCGGCGTAAGCCCATACTCACTGATTCACAGGCTTTAGCACTGCGGTGCAGGGACTGTGAGACACGCTATAATTGTGACATAGCTTCTATCAAGCCAGTCGCACAACTTTAACACCATCCGACAACGAGTGATTTCAGTTTTACGCCGCAGTCAACAATATTCCAGCTATAAAGCGGTGGTCTGTAAATAATCTGGACAAGACACTCCAGTGATCAGCAGCATGAGCACCGATCTGCGCAAGTGGGAACCGGTGACATCTGTGAACCAAGTCAGTAAAGGCAGACCACTCGATACCGTTAGTCGTCTCTTACACAAAGCATAGTCGCCTTTTGAGGCAAGCACGTGTCGCTGAAGGCCTGTTCTGTCCCGGATCTCCACGGGCCTCCGACAACTGGCTGTAATATATGTCGATAACATCAATAAAGAGAACACTGCTGCAGTTCCAATAACAAGAACAATACCATGCTGAGTAAGCACCACAGACGCTGTATTTATGCCTTTCTGTAATTAAGAAATCGATTGAGTCTCTACTGGTCGGTGCGATCACTTGAAGGAGCCCGTAAATACAAGGGAGGTAATTAAGTCTTTGAGAGATCTGCACGAGTTATGCCTCTTTTCGAAATTTGGTTCTTCATGAATGCCATAATATTTGTGCTATCCCGCAAAGAGCAAGTGCTAAACAACATTTTCCTTATACTGAATGTGATGTTTTTTACAACAGCACGAGTGACCGCATTTGCTTAAACAATGGATTTATTTTTCTCGTGAAATTCTCAACGTCACGGTTGATTGAATATAGTATACATAAAATAGTTATAAATGTTGAAGGATTTCCAGTTTGTCTATGAATGTGCTAACAGAAGAAAAGAAGAACAATATTACAAAATGTAGGTCAGTCACGCAACAGGAATAGCTGATTCTGTTCAGCATATTTGGAATAATAAACTTGTTCTGTTCCAAATTATCCTAAGACTATCTAGCACTGGTACCAATACAAGAGTGAGTGAATGAGTTTAGTTTTATGTCGCACTCTGCAGTATTTCAGCTATGTTGCGTTAAGGCAAGTTGGACCATAAACCAGAACTAGGGTCTACTTTAGTCTATTATACAGACTCTGAAGCAAATATATCCATGAAAACCCATGCAAGTGTAGAAAATATGGCAAGTCTAAATTGCCACAGATTATGAGAATTAAAGGTCACATGCAACCAAATAATCAAACATAATTAAAACACAATTATCACTTATTCATGACATATAATATACATTGTTGCTTGTAAAAAAGCAAATAAACAACATTATAAGCGTACAATCGCGATTCAAAAGTGCAATATTTAAAAGTGCAAATATAATGAGCCACCAAAACATTATTTTGCCACGTATAGATTTGACATTTTGCTCATATCATTTCAGAAATATCCCCCAAAAAGAAACGCACAGACGAGAAATCTGTGTATTTTCAAACATGTATAACATGTCCACAAATAGACTTTAGTGTATGAGATTTTACATCAGTGTCGAAGAATATAGTGTCTATACAACCAAGTGGATACTTTTAGATAACGGAGATGCTACGCGTGATGGTGACGGCGTAGTGCGACCCCGACGTCGGGTTTCCTGGCTCTCAGAACAATCTCTTTCAGCCAGTTCCGCAGAGTTTGACCGGATGTGTTCTTAAGTCCAGGCACCCTGGCTGCTGTGCCCTCACCCGTGGCAGTACGATCACGCAACTGCAGTACCTGGATGTACCGATCTTGGGCTGCAGTGGTAACTCGAGGTCTGCCTGCACGGGGTGGGTAATTTGTTTTGCCTGTTTGGTTGCAACGAGCTGCGAGTCATGATATTTTGCTCAGACTAACATTCAGAGACCTTGCAACCGAAGATTGGTAATCTTCAGCAGTCAAGACGTGACGCAGTAATTTGAAACTCCTTCCAAACCAATGCCAATTTCTGAAAGTAATCTGGATTTTTATTGCCAGACAGAGAATGCTCTTTGCTGCACAATATCAAGTGGAAGGTGATATCTGTTGCGCTGTGGCGATGCCGTAAGAAATATCACCAAAATCAACATTTTCAGGTAAAATCGATCTGTTCCTTGCGCAGTTGTGTAAAATCATGTTATCAACGCTTTTGTTAAATGTTTTGATGATTGTTTGAACACAATAGGTAATTTATAGATTTTTAAAAATACAAATCGTCTAAGCGTTTCTTTTGGAGGATAGTATATTATCCTGACTGACAGGGCCTTTTGTTTGGTGAATTGGATTAACTTTCTTATCAGTTTTTGTTATACGTTAAAAAACACAATAAAACGTTGTGCAATGTGAAACAGCACGAAGTCATATATAAAAAGGGACTGCTGAAGCAGTACATAATCTGGTTGATGGTTCCACAAGACGATAAATGCATAGATTATCGGATACTTGCGCGTTGCATTCGCCTACTGTAGCATAGCCATTTGAACTGAACCGTGCAGGATTTTGTGGTCCAATATTGCCTAAAGGGACAATGTATCACTTTTGTCGAGCACGGCACTTCTGAGATTGTACCTTCTGTTAACAGGACGGGGAATAGCACCAGCAGAGTTTTCTCCCTTGCCGAACGCATTTGGCAATTCCGCCTGTATTCCCAAAGTGCCAGCTGAGTCGATTTTCATTTTTTTTCTGAGCAGAAAATTGATTAAATTATCCAAACATAAATATAATGTTAGGTACAGAAATAATGTGTTCTATTTCCAATAAGCGTCTTTCATTTAGCTTCATGTTGCTGATTATGTCAAGGTGTTTGCTTAATGTCTGGGATGTGGGCGTTAAATGACGATGTGACGGTGGTGTGTAACATTTATTATTTACGTCAACGCGGATGAATCTGCGGCAAAATATTGATGATTCTGACACGAACATCGTGTGGAAAGAGTGTCATTATTTACTATCAGAGACTCTTCGCGAGTAAAGGCGGCTTCTTGCAAGACTGGTGGTGGCCGATATTGTACAGATAATTGCCTTACCTGCACTGAATTAACGTCGCCATTTTCGTCTCAGTTGCCATGGCGACAAGAGACATTTAGTCAGACTCTTAAAGAATGTGTTGCAGCTGCGCTCTCAACAATGAATATTGTTCCCACAACTGAGAAACGTTTCACCGAAAAAGGTCGATAGCAAAACATTTCTCACTAGGTTTGCAGTGCCTACTTACGAAACTTACATCCGGGGACTACAGATTCTACAGACACAATGACGTAGAGTACAGCGTATTAACATACTGTTTATAATTTGATTTAAAAAACTAGTTTAAGGATGATGATTTCCACACATAAGTATACACGCCGGTCCGTTGTGTTTTTTGTATTATAACCATGCTAATTTTATATGTCTGGACACTGTTAATATTGGCACGTATTTGTTTAACTAGGGTTAGCATCCTGCATCATCCCCCAAAATAATCTTTATTTCTCCCCACCAAACTGCCATACCTAAACAAGATTTAACTTCAACTTCCAGTCTGTCCTCGCTGAAATAGCTCCATTTGGCACTCAACCTTGAATGTACAATTGATAGAAGCGGCCGTAAAATCATGAAGCTCCACTCGTTTCCACACCAACTTTCCCGAGCTGCCTATCTCTGAATCACTGACAAGTTTTGTATCAATTTACGATCCACACAGAATTTTGATTTTGGAGATACTTACACCTCGACCCAGATACGTCGAGGAGTGGCCTCTGTAGTCAGTGGGTCTAGATGGGAAAATGAAAGCATGTGCTATGTTAACGAATTCTAAATTTTGCGGGGCAAATGCTTCACTATAGCCAGCATTTGCAGGCGAACTGTTGTGAGGTATCTGTCGCTGCACAGTTTGTACCGACTGCCCAGGTTACCCGAAACGTAAATGTTTTCAGATAGCCAATGCCCGTTAGTATTGTCATTCATGATTTGTTTCTAAGATTAAGTTTTTAAGTAAATGTTAAGAATTGTGATTTAAAACAGAGTTGTTTCTACAGAGTTTTAAGTTGAAATGCAAGTCAGATGAACCCCCGACGCAGTCAGTTTACAGGAGCCTTTCAATTCACTTGACACGCGAGCAAAACATACTGAGCAGACTCCGATTCCTATAAAGCGAAAATAAGTTAATCGGACGCTCCGAGTCGAGACTACAGTGAACGTAATTCTATGTTAACGCCAAGGGGTTACGACTGTCGTAAGTCGATGTTGAAGTGTACGAATTACGACTGTGGTAAGTGCAGTAGTTACGACTGCTA
Source organism: Haliotis asinina (assembly GCF_037392515.1). Lineage (NCBI taxonomy): Eukaryota > Metazoa > Mollusca > Gastropoda > Lepetellida > Haliotidae > Haliotis > Haliotis asinina. The sequence goes on along the minus strand of NC_090290.1, from coordinate 9,279,473 downwards.
TTAATCTATGTTAAGGTGCAGGAGTTACGACTGTCGTAAGTCGACATTAAAGTACTCAAGGTAGAACACTCGTAAGTCTATGTTAAAGTACAAGAGTTACGACTGTCATAAATCTGTGTTGAAGTACAAGAATCACGACTGTCGCACGTCTATGTTAAAGAACAGGAAGTACGCCTCTGATAAAGTACAAGAGTTGCGACTGTCATAAGTCTGTGTTGAAGTACAAGAATCACGACTGTTGTAAGTCTATGTTAAAAACACGGGTTTACGACTCTCTTAAATCTATGTTAAAGAACAGGAATTACGACGTCGTAGAGCTACGAGATCTTTGAGACGTGACGAGCGAACACAGAACCCAGCAGTATGTTTGTCCCATGGTCCCAAAAACATTAGCCTTGCTCTAAGGCTATACTGAATGCCAAGCCTGTGGGTGCAAAATAATTCCGTCCTTGAAAGAGGCAAGTTTCGATAACTGCACCAGTATGATAGAGGGACCATGTGATAGATATTTTTATGTAACCTGTGAGTTTGTACGTATTGGACTTGTGCGAGTTCAAAAGCATAAGTGTACTATGTTTTAGCAGTTCAGATACATACAGGGCCTGAAGGGTAGCCTGGTGATTGAGGTGCTGGTTCGTTAAGATCTGGGTTAGATTCCCTGCATGGCCGCAACATGTGAGGCCCATTTCTGGTGTTCTCCGCCGTGATATTGTCAGAATAGTGGTTAGCAGCGGCGTCAAACTACACTCACTCGCTCAGATACATAAAACGTAGTGACATCCTAAACTCTTCAAATAATTGTTAACTTGCTACAGCGAAAAAAGGGAGATTACTCTATTGATAGACGACTTCCTTATCAGTAATCATGCTCAAACATGTTACGGAGACAAAAGCATTATCCGACGAGAATCATTACGATAAAGAGCCCTGTCATTTAAGCACAAATAAGCCCGAGTAACCAGGTTTGTCTTGGACCAACCAAAACCATGGGTAGTGCTGGTTATTGCCTGAAACAGATTCTTTATCATCTCACTAATTACCCCCGAGTTCGTCAACCCCGAGTTATCACGACATAGTTAATATGATTTTGGACTTGTCGGGAAAATATATTCGTCTTGTTCATTTGTGTCTAACGTTACCGGGAGAGCTGTCGGTATAATTATCTCATAGCTTCGTCATATTCGCAGTTTACGAGTGACTAATGACTGGCTGTATTACCAGAGAGAGGTTTGTAGGATCAATGGAGCCTTCGGGGCCATCGTCTCTCTCCTGCATGGCGGGGCCCTGCTGTGGAGTTGACAAGACGTCATCTTACAGTCGCTGTTTCATTCAGACGATGCTTTGAAGCTAACGAGAAAATGTGAAATTTGATGTTGGAAATTAATCTGCGAAATGCGGGCTGTGTTCGACTTCATAAAACCGAAATAAAACTTTGGACAATTGTATGAGAAATATTATATCCCAGTTTAGGTTGATTAAATGAGTCTAGCATTGAATGTTAGTTTTATTTTCTCTCGTGCTGTCGAAGCGGCTGCCTACATGAATGCCGTTGGAGTCATCATCATCACCAGCATCATTAATACTGTTCATCATCACCACCACCACCATCAGCAGCAGTATCAGCAGCCTTATCATCATCATCATCATCAATATTATCACAAATGCTGTTATCGTCATCACATCGTCACCACCATCATCATCACCACCACCAGCAGCATCACCCTCATCATCAACATTATCAGTGTGAGTGAGTTGATTGAAAGCACATATGATGAAACCATCAAGCCGTGGTAGGTGTTAATCAAAAAGCGCAGACCCATATAAAAGAGCGGGTCCGGTTTCTGTTTCACATGGAGATGTTGTCTTACAACAAACAAAACACAAATGTTATCTGTAATAATGCCATGTCTTTCAAGGCCACCCATTAAAACATGATCCGGGTTAGATTTTGATCTTCAGTAACCCATGTTTGTCGTACGAGACGACTCATGGGATCTGGTGGTCACATCGTATCTCATTTGCATAGATAGATGTTCATGCTGTTGAACACTAAATTGTTTGGTTCTGACTCGATTATTAACAGACAGCCGGCACAAAACAAATTCCTGTACAAATAATTAATACACTGCTCCTAACATCCACTAAATTGAATGTAACCTTTTCTGGTACTCCTTTATAGAGAAAATAGGGAGTTTGTACCCATGGTGCTGAAAAAAAATATCTGGAGGCCTGGTCTCTGAAATGTGTTGTCTTGGGGCCACAAAACCGTGATTTTTAGCAGATTCGCACATAAACTGAAATTACAGGAAACTGGATATGCTAATTCTTTGAGACTTGCAAGTTCTGTACTGGATATATTCGTTTCAAGGTCTGTATGACAAGTATACCAACTTACTCACGACCGAGTGATAATCAATATAAGTACCTGCTATTTTGGACCCCTACTGGAAAGTATCAAAACAGCGTCATGAACCCATGCATTTCCAAAGCACACTCTCCCAATTTCCTTACTGTCATTAGTGCGAAATTTGCTGTCGGAATTTGGTTAATTCGGATTCCCCGGGTTCGAACAATTACATTAAAGGCAGACTATAGCCATTATTGCTAACTGATTGAGTTATATACTTATCCTAGACTCAGTTGATGACTACAGAGAATTAAGGAATATTTAATTAACAAAATTTTCGGTAATTTAGATAAATGGAAAGGATACATTGAACGGAGAGATTGCGAGATATATGCACTACCGATAGCGATTGTCTCCCTTAGAGAGAACCGCGGACGTTTCCGTTGAGTGTTGGAATCTCCACGTTTTGGTGTAATTTCACTGGAACATATTGCGTGTCTCGCCAAGCAAATCTAAACAAATTTATGTTATGTTCAGGCAAGGTTTCACTTATTTTTAAAATCCATATTGACATCCAAGGATGGATGAATTATATTACTCAGTCCATTGGGAAAGAGCGGTCACATCTGTTTGGAATGGCTAAATTCACATCTATAATTGTTTTGTCACGAAGACCGACGAAACGCGATTATATTTCTGTTACTTGGTTTTCACTATTAGTGGCTAAAGTGTAAAAACGTCTTCAGAATCTAACTTATGTTCTTTGGCAAAAAGAAGTGGCGTCAATGTGTTGAAAGGAAACGCTAACAATGGATGCTCACTCCCCTCACTAGCTCCCACAGTAACACCATGACGTTGATGTGATAACATCCACAGTAAAACCCGAAGGTTAAAGGGTTAACACCCACCCACAGTTACTCCAGGACGTTGATGTGCTAACACTCGCGGTAACAGCAGGGAGTTGATCTGCTAACACCCACAGTAACACCCGGAACTTGATGTGGTAACACCCGCGGTAACAATAGAAGTTGATGTGCTAACACCTACAATAACACCCGGATGCTAACAACCGCGGTAGCACCCGAACCTTGATGTGCTAACACCCGCGGTAACAACTGAAAGTTGATGTGCTGACACCCACACTAACACCACAACGTTCATGTGATAACACCCACAGTAACACCAGGAAGTCGGTGTGTTAACACCCGCGGTAACAACAGGAAGTCGATGTGCTAAAACACGCGGTAACACCAGAAAGTGGATGTGCTAACATCCACAATAGCAACCGTGTTTCACCATGCTTATTCTCCACCCTAACACCAACGAGTCTTAATGCCACGTTTTGGCTTATATACATCTGATGAATACATCCTTGGAATCCTGGAATTGAGACCACGTGACGCGTATATATTGGGGTATGAGATCCCTTTCTGAGCAGACTCGTAAAGATCCATGCCAGAATTGATATTATGTATCCCATGCTTGGTGTAAAAGGCAACTCGCGGGATCGGGTGTTAGGCTTGCTGACTCGGTTGACACATGTCATCGTATCATACTTTCGTTGGAGGATGTTGATGCTGTTATTCACTGGATTATATGGTCCAAACTTGAGTATATACATACCGGCGCTACATTACTAGAATATTGCCGAGTGTGGCGTTAAACAGCGTACCCTCCAACCTTCCTGAGGACCTGAGTACATGAAAATAGACAAACTACTATAGATTTTTTTTAAAAAAACCTTCCTCCGTTGAGGTACGTCTTCACAGAATGTGATAATAACATTTTGAGTTTAGATGTCCCAAGAGGCGGAAGACACGTTTTTGTTGACAGCGGGTAACACGTCGGTTCAAGGTCTGGGCGGTCACTCTTCAAATTAGCCGTTTTTAAATTTCTAAACTGTTCAAACCGTCAAAGTCAATTAACTCAACTGCGAGCATCTACGCATTTTTCTACCAATTTAGAGGCCAAAGGCTACATATTTCATTATTTATAGCACAGCTGCTGCAGAAGTTGGCGGTATAAAGGTGAAAATTGTTATTAGGATCTTCAAGATAAAATGTTTTGGGATCATCAGATGTGTCACGTGTGTCGATACATGTTTTTTCCACGTTGCTACACTATGTAAACCTGTGACCTATTGTGACAGCCATTTCCATGTGTTTACTGTTATTCTAAAACACACGTGTTCTTTTATATCTCGATCTCGTTCGTGATCTCTGTAGAAATGGTTGAGAATGTGCGAACGTGTGACCGAACAACATCTTGTAACTAGGCTGTTTTAATGTTTGCAGCTGTTAACTGGTTCGTTGTTCAAGGTATATGGTGGCGGTTATTTAATAGTCAAGTCCAGTTACCAACACCATGGACGTCGATCGGCGCATTTGGGATACGATGCCACGTGTCAATAACAATGAGCCTAACGGCATGATTCCGTTATTCGCATCTTATAGCGAGCAATGTTTACTGAATATCAATTCTACCACTGATATTCACGGGGCACGTTTTTTTAATCACACCTTACATGGCCTTAAGGATATACCCGGACTGGTTGGATGGTTGTTTATGGCTGTTCTCTACTTCCATGCGCTCAGGTCCTCAGAACTGTTGGTGGGTAGGTTGTTTAACGCGGCACTCAGCAATATTCCACCTATGTGGCGGTGGTCTGTAGATAATCGAGTCTGCACTAGACAATCCACTGACTAACAGCATGACCAACGATCTGCGCAGCTGGGAGCCGATGACGTGTCAACCAAATCAGCGAGTCTGGCCACCTCTACCTATCTACCCCGGTCGCATGTCTGGTGTTAATGGTGCAATATTCCTGCTTACACTGTAAATTCCAACCTAAACTCTTGAACATACGAGCATATGAACAGCGGGCCCGTTTCCTAAAGGTATTATTTTATGTACAGATTAAAATTGTTAAATGTCCTCTGGGAGAGGTGTTGGTGTTTACAACACACAGTCTTGTCTGAATGTTTATTCTGTCTCAATCACATTCTGCTCACTGTCAAGACAGCACTTCAATTAAACATTGTGCCAATGATCTAATTCGATTTAAAGCTTGCATATAATCATGTATTTTTACAAACAATTTCAACAGTAACCTCCATTGTTTTCCTTGTAGGCATGCGTAATCTGCTTTAACATAAACTGCAGGGGAAAACAACGTAGACATCAATGTTTGGTGGAGGCTGAATAACGAAGTGGGTACTCGATGGTGTATATAGTACAGGAGTCACGTGCAATGTGAGAGGTATCCTAGTACTTGAAACTAGCGTGCAGGTTCGATTCCCATTCTTTATGTCCCCCACCGCCTTACTGCAGGAATATCGCAAAGAGCGGCGTAAAACTCATTTCACTCACTGAGATGATATTTGGTTTGTTTGAGTGGCATTCTAGAAGTTGGTGGTATGGATATAACAAAACTTTATGGATTATCAACTACTTTTTTGTACCAGTGAAGGGTTAAAATAGGCTTCGGCAACCCATGCTTGTCATACAAGTCGATTATGCTTGTGGTAAGAGGCGACTAACGTGGTCAGGGACGCTGACTTGCTTGACACATCATCGTTTCCCAGTTGCGCAGATCGATGGTCATGCTGTTGATCAGCGGATTGTCTGGTCCAGATTCCATTATTTACAGATCGCCGCCATATAGCTGGAATATTGCTTAGTGTGGCGTAAAACTAATCTCACTCACTCACTCACTGTATTGGCAGACGTACCATTGTATTGACGTACCATTGGCAGATCCAGCCTTTTGAAAAAAAGAGGGGTGGTGCACTTTTGTCATTTTTATCTTCAGTGGGGGGAAGGGGGGTGCGGGTGGGGGTGGGTGTGTGGTGTTGATTTGAGAATCAGAACTTGACCTTGGACAAAAACACACGCACCATACACACACCCCCCCACACACCCTGGATCCACCACTGCGTACCCATCGGAGTCAGTGAACTTAAACAAACATCGAGGGTACATCAACCCATGAATCAACCGAGGGACCAGTGAACAACGTATTTATCTTACCCAACACCTCAATGTTAATTTTTAACTGTTTTAAGCAAGGGGATCGGACCATACACTTCATTCAACCTGTGTGGATAAAACGATTCGAATCTTGCATCTTGCTGTTTTCTTGGTATTTTCCGAGTAAAGTCGCCGCGGCGTAATTTCTCTTATTAGCATTCACACGGACCAAATTTGAACGCTTTGTCAAAATTTATTCGTTGGAATGCGAAGCAAAACAGATTTAGAGTGATCTCCCTTCCAAGGACTTGAATTCGCACATTCGTCGGTCATTTCCGTACATCATACGTGAGTCAATGTTATTCGAGACAAAGAAGTTGCTGTTGGCATCGGGGTGCATTACAATGCACCTCGCTTGTAAGCAGGGTACTTTGAAAATAATAGAAGATCGCTCAGCCAATGAGAAAGCGATATTTATGTGTAAGGTAAGATAATTCTGAATGAGCCATTTTGTTCAGCAGAACTTGGTTAAACACGCTTGATGTAGTTGATGATATGTCAATTAAATTATTTGTTTGCTTATCATAAGTATAGCAATTTGAAATTTAATGTAAATATCGTCTTCGGTATAAAGTGGCGTGCCTTGATATTAGTGCAATGCCGCTCAGAGAGACGTTGCACTATCTACAAAACTACCAGAATTAAGACGTTATAAAGTATGGTACTTGCTGTTCACTGTTTGGCGCTCTGCATTAATGGTTAGGACAATGGCTCATCGGCTCAGTGTCAGTATAATGTATGTGAGTGGGGTTTCCATGCTTGACTGTGGCATGGCATCTCAGTGAGCTAGCACTATACAACCAGCTTAAGTCTGCGCTAGTGCAAGCAGTCACACATACACGCCCAGGCACGTCGTCATGTGAGCGAAATACTTTAACCCCCACTTCCCCTCACCCAACTATATTACTTGCTGGTTAAGGCAGATTCACGACACACGGTCCCACTACTGGGAACAACTATATAGCTCTTGGTTAAACACCCATTAACGGTTTAGCAATGTCACACTAACGGTAACCAGCACAAGCGTTTGCTTAGGTTTTCTCTTAGTCCGTGAACCGTTTTCCCAAAAGCCTAGCCCTCCCTGTGATGATGCTAAAGCCCTAACTAAGTCAAGTGTAGACTTCCTCAAGTTCCCTGGTCTCACTGGGGTTCCTTTTCAGTATAAATGGGAATTTTTTGTTGCAATCAAAAGTATATGTTACATTCAGAGACTAAAAGCTTTTCTCTAGTGTTTGCTCTGCAATAAATCGCTTTCACTACTAACAGATGTGTTTTTGTGTCATCGTTGTTGCTTGCCGCCACAGTTTGAAACATATTTCGACGTTTGGGGCATAGTGTAAAGTATGGAATGGATTTTGGAATGGAATTTGGATTGGAATGATGGAATGAAATTTGGAATGGAGTTTGGAGTGACACAAATTTGCTCTTTGTAAACAAGTCTTCATTCAAATATGATGAGACAGCTTATTAACAGTTGGTCACTGATGGGAGCTAGAAGACATGAGTGTCAGCTTCTCTCTTCAGCCATGACCCATCCACCACACGCTCGAAGGCACATGACAAGTTTAAATGATACTTTCCAGGTTATGTAGATAATAAGAACAAGATGTCCAAAATTAAAATGGTTTACATATAGTGTATGTGATTCCTATGTTAGGCTTTTAAGTGAACATAGTGGAAAATAAAACAGTTGAGGGACTGTGAGACAGGCGGTTGCCACAACTCTGTTTGCCACTAGCCTTATCGTCCATCTGGAGGGGTGTAAGCGGTAGGGAAAGTGTCTCCTGAACTGTTTACTGTCAATTTAGTTTTGGTTTGGAGGCCGTCACAACTCTGGTTTGTTTAGTGTAAGATGAGTATATTCCATTTATTTCCATTCCAAATTCCATTCCATCATTCCAATCCAAAATCCATTCCAAAATCCATTCCAAACTTTACACTGTGCCGACGTTTGGTGGGGATAGCAAAGAAGTCTGTATGCATCTCACGTATAGGATACCAACTAACAAGTCCAAAATTAAAGCAGCATCCTTGTTCATAAATATGTATCTACAAAATATGACAGCCTGTATGGAGCAGAACCTGCTCTCTCTCTCTCTCTCTCTCTCTCTCTCTCTCTCTCTCCCCCCCCCCCTCTCTCTCTCTCTCCCTCTCTCGTGCTAGTTTTTATTAACCGTATTTATGAACTGGTTTAATGTGGTGTGCTATGCGCTTGACAGGTATAATACAGACAGGAGCCCAGTCAAAACCAAACCGATCCAGGACGTAGACTACGTGTCTGTGTGTCAAGGCTCCTGGCGCCGCGCATTTCAACAACGATACCAGTCAACCGATAAGCGCCCTGCAATGCATTCCAACAACGGCATTCATATTCTGTTAATCTCTGAAACCAATACCTTGGACCTATTTGTGGGACTGCCACTTGATAGCGAATTGACCGACGGCCGACTCTAAACGCGAACATTAATAGTGGTAACATTTCCTCTGACAAATCTTAATTGGTTCACAGATCAAACAAGGAGCCTCTTGATACCCATATTTCAGGAACCAGTACAGACCCGGAGATGTTATAGGCCTCGCGTCAATTTCACGCCAAGACGGACGGCTGCCATGTCAATATCGACCGTCATCTGTCGGCACAATGTCAATCAACACGAAGCAGTTCGAGAACAACGTGTTGATTGCCTCCGTAAATCGACGTTGCACGATCTCCGGGGAAATTGACACTTGACAATGTTGCTGAAATTTACTATGCGCGTTGACTGCCTGATTTCCACGTGGCACTGCCATGCTCAGAGCAGCTGTGACGTTCACTCTGTGTGACAGAGAGTCTCCTTCTCAAAGTTTCTGTCTCTGGAAACAAATGTAAATATTTATTGAAATCAGTTTAACATTCGGATGAATAATACAGGTGCGAAAATATGTTGAAATTTTTAAATGAATGTGACGGTTGCGAATGTTGAAAATTCAGGTTTTATGACACTGCAATGTATGTTTGTAGATTTACGGTAAATTGGACTGAACATTTTGATGTAGTTTCTATTTCATGACGTCCTTGAACGCCGACGGTGACATGGTATATCAACTCTTATCCAATGATATTCAGTGCACATGTCACCCTGTTGGATGCCATACAAATAGGCGACTACGCTTGTCGTAAGAGGCGACTAACGGGATCGGGTGGTTAGGCTCGCTGACTTGGTTGACACATGTCATCGGTTCCAAATTGCGCAGATCGATGCTCATGTTGTTGATCCCTGGATTGTCTGGTCCAGGCTCGAATATTTTCAGACCGCAGCCATATAACTTAAATATTGCTGAATGCGGCTTCGGTTCCCAATTGCGCAGATCGATACTAATGTTCCATTGTTGATCACTTGATTGTCTGGTCCAGATTCGATTATTTACAGACCGCCACAATATAACTGTAATATTGCTGAGGGTGGTGTAAAACTAAACTCACTCACTCGCTCAGTTCCCAAATAGAGCCGACTGTCATTATTTTATTGAACAATGCGCCCTAACCCTGGCCCAAGCCCTGCGCAATGTCGCATTTGCCGTCCCTCAGTATGAACGGATATACCTGTTTTTCAAAAGGGTGTTTAAAGAAGTCTATGTTTGTTTAAGGAAGCACTGCGCAATATTCTAGCTTTTATTTATGCGGTCTGTAAATGATCGAGTCTGGACCAGACACTCCAATGATCAACACCATGAACGTCGATCTACGCGATCGGGTTACGATGAAAACCCGATTCCGTCTGATGGTTCGATAAGAAGACCCGGTTTCGATTCCCTGCATGGGAGCAATGTGAACCTCATCTCTGGTGTGGATGGTGGAGTCGTCAGTGGTGAAAGTGTTCGCTCGTCAAAGCCATGTCGCAGATGTGATTCTACACATTTGTCCCGAAATCTGCAGCGCATGTCTGGTGAGTGAGTTTAGTTTTACGCCACAATCAGTAATATTCCAGGTATATGGCGGTGGTGTGCACGTAATTGAGCCTGGACTAGACAATCCAGAGATCAACAGCATGAGCATCGACCATCGATCTCTCATATAGTCGCCTTTTGTAGCAAGTATGGATTGTTGAAGACCTACCTACCCCGGTCGCATGTATGATGTTAATGGTGCAATATTCCTGCTTACATTGTAAATTCCAACCTAAACTCTTGAACATACGAGCATATGAACAGTGGGCCCGTTTTCTAAAGGGATTATTTTATGTAAAAATTAAAATTATTGAATGTCTCGCTGGGAGAGGTGTTTGCGCAAGCACTAAGTGTTCACAATACCCAGTCTTGACTGAATGTATATTCTGTCTGAATCAGAAAAGAACGCATTCACATGGAGATTGGATTTGACAAGCAAATTGTAAAGTAATTACAAGGAAGGGAACATTCGCCGAAACACTGCCAACTTTAAGCCAAAAATACACCACGATGCTTTATCACAGTCTCATGTTGTTTCCTATCTGTTTTGTCACCATCAACAGCAGTGGATAGTTTGTTTCATCCGGACGTCAACAATACTAAACATGGTATCAGGTGATGTAATGGTACTTTACGATGTGTATATGTGCCTGCTTGTGTGCGCGCATGTGTTTGTAACATGTGTTCTGGGCTGGGGAGGTGCAGTAGGAACCTTATTGAGTGAGTGAGTGAGTGCGTGCGTGCGTGCGTGAGTGAGTGAGTGAGTGAGTGAGTGAGTGAGTGAGTGAGTGAGTGAGTATGGATTTACGCTGCTTCAATATTCCAGTAATATCACTTCGGGAGACCCCAGAAATGGGTTTCCCATGTTGTCCCCTTGTGGGGAATCGAACCCGGGTCATCGGCGTGACGAACGATCGGTTTAACCACCGCCCAAAAGGAACCACAAGAATTCTGCCAAGTGAGTGAGTTTAGTTTCAAACCGCAGTCAGCAATATTCCAGCTATATCACGACGTTCTGCAAATAATCGATCTACGCAACTGGGAACCGAGTCAACGAGGCTGACCACCTGATCCCGTTAGTCGCCTCTTACGACAGGCACAGTCGCCTTTTATGGAAAGCATTTGTTTCTGAAGGTCTATTCCATGCCGTACCATCACGGGTCCCCTCTGCCAAGAGGTTCATAGCACACGGTTCATGAACACCCACGAACAGACCCACGGTGCAAAAATTGATATTGTTAAAACGTTATAAAACCTCATAATTAGTACATATATTAGACATGTGATCGTAGTAAAAGAATCAGTGGCCTGTATCTTGGTCGGTCAGATTTTAACCAAACCGCTAATTGTAAGTTTGCATGTGTAGCTAGTGAGACACCACCAGGTTAATAAGTAGAGACAAGGCTATCCTGTATGCCAAAATGACTACTCCATCAATGACGCTGAAATCCTTCAACTCAAGCAGTTTCATTAAGTCAAAAAACATTCTAACGCGTTCTGACACGTGGAAAAAAGAACATGAGGATTATACCTAAGAGTAATACATCTCTGTCGCCTTAGTAAAGTGCGGCTCTTACAAAATATTTACAAAACAATTTTCACCTTTAGCCGAGAAATCATTGACTTCATCTCCATGCTGGTGCAGCTTTTTCATGGCTGGCACCATCCAAGAACTAATGACCCGCTCTCATTACAAGACTGAAGCGCTATTCTCCGGCACTGATAACAACTCTATAACTCAATTACATGAATCCAACACGGAGTCTGGAACTCACTTTCAGAATTATGTAAGCTTTGATATTTGATTCCTACAAAATACGCTCGCAGAGAAGATGGAAGATTGAAGGTATTTTCAGTCTACATTGATAAACAAATAGGTTCTATCAGAGTCTGTGCGCCGCTGCCGAGGTATCTCCCTCAATCACGTCGCCAGTCTCAACAACGTCTAGCCTGAATAAGACTGGACATAGAACGTCGCCTTGCATTACGCGGGGAGCGTGCTAACGTATTGCCGGCTTTATTCCCCTATGTTCTTTATTAACATCTCTGCTTTATTCAGTATTTTAGGAGATAAAACTAATGTCTTCTGAAATGCGACGCAGTTCCACTGCAGAGAGGAGACTTTATTTATTTATTTTTATTATGTGGAACCGATCACGTTTTAGTGGCATTTCTGATACGTAGGTAGAAGGTATTTACATGTACGTTGAAGCTTTTAATATCTTGCTCTTCTTGAACACTTGGGATGGTAGGTCGCTGTCATAGAACGTTCAGGAAGAGGTCACAGGTTGCAGTGCCACAAATGTTACAAAGGTTTAATATTTTGAAAAAAATCCTGAATCTAAATGTCTCAAAATCCATAGTTTCAAAAGCAAAACAATAAAGCCGACTTTTCATGGCATCTCACAACTGCGTATTCTCACAGTTGGCACTCACAGAGTCTCCTTGTGGAAATGAGAACGCCATGTCACATTTTGGATATCAACTAGCACCCCCCCCCCCACCCCCACCCCCCCACCCCACCCCCCCCACCCCCCACCCTCAATGTAGAGGTTGTAGAAACAGTGGGTAAATGTTGTACGAAATCAATTCTAACACAAACGGTATTCATCAAACCTTTATTTCTGGAGACGGGACCATTGCATCTTCCGCAGTGTGGTGGAAACGGGCTATGAGATTCGTCATGTTTTTGATCTGTTCCATGGCATTCGACATCGGCTTGTGAATGTTATGTGACATTTGTGCCCTTGACTGTGGTATGTGTGTGACTTGCTCGACTATGCGTGTTGTGAAATTGATTTCACACACACGCACACGCGTACTCACATGCACACGCATGCGCACAGCGTTTGTGAGAAACACTGTTTTCTAAAGGAATTTCAGAACTGTTGATCAAATTGGTTTTGTTATGGGTACTTGTATTATCGCTTGTTTCATTGAATAAATTGTTAAAATCTCAATATTATCAACGTTATCATTTGTGGTTTGCAATATACACGCATGCGGTCATTTTACACAAAACAGTCGACAAAACCTATTTACTTTACATGAACAAAATGCGATATGGCTTATAGTATGTTGTGCCCCGCCCCACCTTGCTCTACTACGCTCCGCTCAACGCCTCTCCACTACGCTCTGCTCAACCCCGCCCCACCTTGCTCTACTACGCTCCGCTCAACGCCTCTCCACTACGCTCTGCTCAACCCCGCCCTACCTTTCTCTACTCCGCTCCGTTCAAGGCCTCTCCACTGCGGTCCGCTTAATCCCGCTTAACCTCGCTCTTCTCCACCACATATCGCAATACCCTGGATGAAACATTGTAATGTAATTCACGCGTAGGACAGGACATGTTTCCAAACACCCGGTGTCAGACCTGAGTGCTACATAGACGATTGGACAGGTTTCAAACCATCAGACAAGACAAAACTTGTGGAATGTCTCAAAGTTTTACAATCCGCTTTGAGCAAGGGTTGGTTTTCACAAGAGGTAATATATTTTCGGTGCAAAAGTACTAGCACGTATCGTTCCAAACTGGCCTAAAGGTGGACAAGATTAATTGGTAGACAAGATAGAATCGTAGACAAGATAGAATCGTAGACAAGATACAATGATACACAGGATGTAGCAGTAGATAATTAAGATATGATGGTAGGTGAAATATAATGTTTGACACGACATAATGATAGATATGATTTAATGTTTGACATGGCATAAAGGTAGACAAGATAATAATGGTAGTCAAAATATATACATACATATATAAGGTCTAACACCAGTTGTTAGGTAACATAACCTGTCCTACGTGGGGTTAAATTCAGATGTTTCATCGTGGATTTGGTAATCTGTTCTCGCTTACATAATTACAGCACTCAGGTCTGACACCGGGTGTTTGGACACTCGGCTTAACACCTGGTGTCCTGTCTTAGGTGATGAAGAAATGATCGACCATGCCGCAGCTCTGCTGAAAGCCAGAAATTCAGCTTCAATTCCAGCAACCATTCTTCGAGTCAATCCAAAAATGTATTTTCGTTTACACTTTGCTGATTTTCAGATTCAAAACGTTACACATCTAACATAACATGCCATTATGTAATGATTCACATTTTCAAGTGCAGCAGTATTTAGTAAAGCGGGGATTCGAACCGAGTTTGCGACATGACAAGTGAACGCTCAACCAGTGAGTAAAACCAGTCAAAAATGGTGCATCATGGTCTGTGTCCTTTGTGAGAAAACTGAACGTCTGTTTAATGGAACGAGTCTGAAAAGTTGTCATTCTGTGCATGTGGTTCTACAGTCTTCAACGTACATTAACGCAATCAGAGAATACAAACGCTCATAAATATCGATGCCAAATAGCTATGGAACCAAGGGGGGTAACTCTAGTAAGAGAGAATGCAAGCCTCCTTTGCCTGAAAAGCTCCAGAAAGTTAAGCACTTGAGATAAAACGAGAAAATATCTTTGATAAGCACTTTTCTATACTTATATGCGTATTTATAGAAGAACAATGGCTCCATTTACCATTTCAACAGTCAGTCTCAATGGAACCCTTGTTCTTTCGTTTTCTTTGAATCTAACCCTCACACATCATGACTCAGGTTTCAAGGGGTCGAGGCGCGTCAATACTACCCAGTCAGCTCGGGCTAAGGGTTCGTTAGATAGGCGCCTCGTTTCCATTCCGGAAGTGGTAACATACAAAGAGACGTTTGTAAAAGAAAATACGAAATCGGAGCGAACAGTTGTTTTTGTTAAAATATTAGTAAACTGAACTGTTGATAAGGTGTGTTTTGAAATTCGGTTAATTTAAGACGTAAATACAACGAAAGAGTAAAAAATAAAAAGGTTCGAAATCATGAAATTTTTGTCAAAAAATTGTGAAGGAGAAGAATATATGTTTTTGTTCATGAATTGAGTTAAAGGGTTTGTCCTCCCCGTCTAATTATTTCCCAACATCCGTCGTCGATCTGATTACGTTATTACGTCATATCTGTGTGACATATTAGATTTGTGTCGACTTACAAAGAAGCCTGCGAAATGTCAACAGTTACACCATTGTTGGCTAACATCAAGACTTCATTGCCTCTAATAATATGTGGACATAAGGCGGTCAGAACTTGTAGGTTTTATTGATATAAATCATGCGTGTTGTGACCATCGTCCATATCAACATTGCCAACTGCTACCAACTATGGACTGCCTGCGTCAAACGAGAGTATTTACTATTTCGTTGTCATTTGCCTGAAATATTTTGAAGGTGACATTATACAACACTGATTCACTCACGAGGTGTTATTGTCAAACTACACGAGAATAGAGTCTTACGCCAAATACCATGCAGACGAATGGAATACATATACTATGGTCTCATAATCGCCCTCTGATGTTTCAGATAAGTGAATTATCTTGCTCTAATCAAGATGGGTGTACCTTTTCTGTCTGTAACTATGAATTCGATGGCTGCTGTTTAGTATGGGTTCGATTCCCAGATTCAGCATTGGTTATGCCCATTGGTTTGTGACCGTAGTCTTCACAAAGCTGTAAACGTCTGAAGTGTGCATCAGTATGGGTTTGTTTACGTGAAATAACCCAACAAACCTGATCCACCCACTCACTCACTCATTGACTGGTCCATCCACACTGCCACCTACGTGCTCATTCCCTGATCCACCTATCCACGCTGTCAATCACCCACTCACTCCCTGGCCCACCACGCTTCCACCTATCCACTCATGCACTGGCCCACCCACCCATGTTGTCACCCACTCACTCACTCACACGAGGAGCCAGCGTGCCTCTCCCTCTAGCCAAGATGATAATACGACCCCAAAACAAGG
Source organism: Haliotis asinina (assembly GCF_037392515.1). Classification (NCBI taxonomy): domain Eukaryota; kingdom Metazoa; phylum Mollusca; class Gastropoda; order Lepetellida; family Haliotidae; genus Haliotis; species Haliotis asinina. The sequence continues at coordinate 9,263,338 of NC_090290.1, read as the reverse complement.
TTTTTTTCTTACGATTCCCTCTACCATTTCCCTGCTTCTGTTATGTCCTCATCTGTCCTAGAAGTTCCTCCGCTTTCACTCTTGCTGATTATGCACTCTGCCCCATACACAAATGCATCCCGTAATACGAGGGGATCCTCAGTGAAATCCTCATAGGATCCACTCGGTAAACACAGCGACTCTTTATCTCAGGAAGTTCCCATCAAAAAGCAGTTAGAAGGATAGCGGTATCTGAGATGATAAGCGCAAACTTAGTCTAGGTAAACTAGTTACGCTCGGAGATACGTGAAATTGTAAGCACACTTAAAATTCCATTAGCTGAGCTGTACGTAAATGCGAAGGCTTATGACTCGGTCTACACGCGGTGGGAATGAACTTGCACTTGGTCTCGGAGGCAGAATATGTTTGCCGCTAGATCGATATGGTCATGGTCCGACTATGTGTGAATGTTGTTTTAAACCGCAGTAAGCAGTGAGTGAGTGAGTGCCGAAGAAGATCTGCAAATCCTACCACGACAAACGGAAGCAACTATGCACTGTGTGTGGATTTTGTTTTGCACCGTAGCAAGCACAGAGTAAGTGAGTGCCGAAGATCTGCAAATCCTACCACGACAAAGGGAGACAACTATGCACTATGTGTGGATTTTGTTTTGCACCGTAGCAAGCACAGAGTGAGTAAGTGAGTGCCGAAGAAGATCTGCAAATCCTACCACGACAAAGGGGGACAACTATGCACTATGCATAAATGTTATTATGCACCGCAGTAAGCAGTGAGTGAGTGAGTTAAATCAGAAGGTATGCTGAGGTTTCAGCACCTGGTGCTGCCACTATGTAAAGTCGATGTAAAGGCCATCGTATTGCGTACACATCGTTCGGGAAAGGGCGCAACGTCGTTGGTGATTTCAACATGGTCTGTCCTACAGCCTCTGTAATGAGACCCGTGAAGGTCCCGGGGTAGAATAGACCTTCAGCAACCCAAGCTTGCCACAAAAGGCGACTATGCTTGTCGTATCGTAAAAGGCGACTAACGGGATCGGGTGGTCAGGCTCGCTGACTTGGTTGACACATGTGATCGGTTCCCAATTGCGCAGATCGATGCTCATGTTGTTGATCTAAACTAAACTAACTCGCTCACTAACCCTGTAATGAAGATAACAATGAAGCCCATACATGCGTGGCAAGTTTAGGTTTCCACTGTTTCAGGAAATGAAGAAAGTCTTTGGGTTCCTTTTTGTTGTATTTCATTTTAATCATTTTAATGTAAAACCTTTGTTTCTGTAAGTTGTGTTCATTTCAGAGGCTAGCTGTTAAGGTAAGTTTTCCGTTACGGACAATGATGCCTCAGGTTATTTGACACTGCCCATGCTCAGTGAAGGGTCATGGGTCAACGAAGAATCCATGACCACCTGCTGCGTTTCCTATTGTGGTAACAGACACGTGACACGCTGATCTGAGGGGACGCACATAAAGTCTTTGAAATGCATGTGCAATAAACGATGCATTCAGTCGTCTGTTTGACCACCAAAGGGCGCGAGTGTGTGACGTAACGCCACGACAAGGTTCAAAGGTGTTGTTCTCACTCAGATTGCCTCGGCTGGGCTCGGCAGGGTCATACGACTTTGAAGTGCCAACAGCGACTTTAATGTCAACAGGATATGTCCGCGTTTAAGTATTCCAGTTTGCTTGGAGATCACAACAAGGTGTGAGGGAGGCTTTGAGGTTTCCTAACACCAATTATTTAATTAACAGTTTTGATTGTTAGCTGCATTGTAAATCGGACAGATGTGGGTTTATTTGTCGATATTTGATACCCATGAGAGTCCTTCAGGTGACGGACGGGAATATACTGAACAACAGAGTCTATAGCTGGACACTAGCGGCAGCCGATTGTATACAGACTACATACTGTTTGTCACCGGAAACCAACAGATAATCAACGGTAAAACAATATGCTGTATATTCGACATCCAACTACGTGATATCAATGTATTACCAGACAACTGTGTGATCATATTAATGATATATTAATACATGTAAATAAATAATATCATATGGGAATATAACTAATCCCTTTTGATTTGAGCATGATAAAAATGAATCACAAACTGATCGATGTTCGGACTATATACAACGACTGGACAACAGCTTCATTCTGTCACAAATTTAGATCCTAGTTTCGATTTTGAAAAGTTAATAGTCTCCCAACAAATAATGCCATGCATGTGCTTGAAAAAATCAAAAGATTTAGGTCCCTAAGGAATATATTGCAAGGTTAAACCACAGTGCTCAAAGACAAAGGGGATAAAAGGCGCATATTGAGAAATACAGTATTCCATATTGCAAGGTTAAACCACAGTGCTCAAAGACAAAGGGGATAAAAGGCGCATATTGAGAAATACAGTATTCCATATTGCAAGGTTAAACCACAGTGCTCAAAGACAAAGGGGATAAAAGGCGCATATTGAGAAATACAGTATTCCATATTGCAAGGTTAAACCACAGTGCTCAAAGACAAAGGGGATAAAAGGCGCATATTGAGAAATACAGTATTTCATAGAAGCACAACTGCAGTCCTATTCACAATTCTGATTAAGTACACTGGACAAAAATAGTTAGGGACATATGTAAATTTTACAGTTGTTAAGAATAAGCTATGTATTCTTTGACACACTGATAAAATATCAATCCCAAGAATACCAATATCCCTATCTTATTTTGTTCAGTATATATATACAGGGAAAGAAGAGAACTAAAGAAGGCGGTATCCTATCCTAATATCCTTGATGAAGTAAAAATATAAAAAAACAGGATATAATTGATATGCTTCATGATAGCTACATTACCTTGAGATATCTATCATTATCTCTGTTCAAGATATCTTACATTCATATCACGACATTGTCCATCAATTTAGCATATTTCTTTTTTTTTATTCAGAAAATTCCAGACATCTTTAAAACAATCCCTTATTAAATGTTAAAACAGCTTGCTGTACGATTGTTGTGAGGGTCAGTCTGGGATTAACCTTATCTAGACTTGCCTGTTTAAAGGAGAGAATTCTACACATCCATGTAGCCTCAGCATTCAGTACATGCCAATCAACTTATCTCACTGGCCCCTGCCATGAAACGCGATAAGCATAGCCCACTGGGATCTTCGAGATTAAAGGTAGCAATACCATATAACAAGAGTCATCAGAAGATGACATATCCCCCCGGCCCCCACATATTTGAAAGGACAAATCATCTGACAGTTACTTGATGTTTTCTTAGATTAAGTTTGAATCGTTTCCATAGAAGTCAAGGAAATATATAAATGCCATATATCTGTAAACAGCAAAAGGCACCACTTGAAGATCCGTCTCATATATCTGCCAAGATCTGTTGAAAGATATCAAATGGTTTTCGAGTTGTGCTCTGGAAACGAAGCCTATTCCTCCACTTTGAGACTAAGTCAGAATCGTTTCCATGGAAACCAGGAAAAATAAAAATGCCAAAACATTGTAAATAGCAAATGGCACCACTTTGTGGTCTGCTTCAAATATCTGCCACGTTTTGCTGTAAGATATTAAATAGTTTTCGAGTTGTGCTCCGGAAACAAAGCCCATCTCTCCATTTTGAGACTAAGTTAGGTGCGTTTCCATTGAAATTGTTAAAATGATAAATCACAAAATTCTGAAAATAGCAAAAGGCACCACATTACGGCCTCCCCTACATATCTGCTAAGTTTTGCAGAAAGATATTGTCCAAGAGCGGTCGTCGTGGTCACTCTCGGGTGGTAGTTTAGGATGGTGGACAAGAGACAGGGAGGACATGAGTCGGTGTTGGAGATGAAGACAGCAGCAACCATGTTTTATTACTGTTTGGTCGAAGGATGGTCAAAATGGTAAAATACAGTGGTAAACATGTGACAGAACGCACATCGGGACTGAATGGCCAATGATCCCGATGTGGAGACCCGCTCTGTCACTTACACACATATTAGAAGTCCGACGGCGATTCTTCATCGTCGACGTAGTAGTAGGTGGGGCGACGGCCTTGGCCGACACCCCGACTAGACGCACAATCCGTCCACTTCTGTCGATGATCTAGTCTCCATGGTTGGTCTTGCTGGTTGGTCTCGCTGGATGGTCCCGCCGGTTGGTCTGTTGGATGGTCTCCCACGGGTTTATGATAAGAGGGGATACACCGAATGTTTGCTGAATACATTACATAGACAAAGGGGATAGAATTTCGGTGCACCCTGGACTTACGTTGAAATAAATAGATCGTTTGAATAAATGAAGTCTTAAGGAAACTTGTAGAAATGATTTAGTCTATGACAATATTTAGAAGTTTTTGAGTTGTGCTCCGGACACGAAGTCCATCCCTCTATTGTGGGGCAAAGTCCGAATCGTTTCCATGGAAACCGAGAAACTAAGAAATCACAAAAACCTGTAAATAGTAAAATGCACCATTTTAACTTCTGGCTGGTATATCTACCAGGTTTTGCAGAAAATTATAGAAAGGATTTTTAGTTCTGCTCCCGAAACGAAGCCCATCACTGCATTTTGAGAAATAGTCCGAAAGGTTTCCATTGAAACCGTGAAAATGATAAATCACAAAAACCTGTAAATAGCAAAAGGCACCACTTTGGGGTCTGCCACACATATCTACCATGCTTTGCAGGAAAATATTGAACAGTCTTTAAGTTGTGCTCCGGAAACGAATCCCATCCCTCCATCCTGAGACAAAGCCCGAAACATTTCCATGAAAACGGCGAAAATAATAAATCCCAAAAACCTGTAAAAGCAAAAGGTACCACTTTGGGATCTGCCACACATATCTAACAACTTTTGCTGACAGACATTACAAAGGTTTTGAGATGTGCTCCAGAAACGAAACACACCCCTCACTTTTGAGACAAAGTCCGAAACGCTTCCATGGAAACCGAGAAAATAATAAATCCCCAAAACCTTTAAATAGCAAAAGGCACCACTTCAAACATGTCTTTGATATATCTACCAAGTTTTGCAGAAAAATATAGAACAGTTTTTGTGGTCTGCTCCGGAAACGAAACACACCTCTCACTTTTGAGACTAAGTCCGAAACGTTTCCATTGAAACCGTAAAAATAATAAATCCAAAAAAAAACTGTAAATAGCAAAAGGCACCACTTCGAATATATCTTTGATATATCTACCAAGTTTTGCAGAAAAAATATAGAACAGGCTTGATTTCCCGTCCGGAAACGAAACACACCTCTCACTTTTGAGACTATGTCCGGAACGTTTCCATGGAAACCGAGAACATACTAAATCACCAAAAACTTGCTCTGGTAACAAAATGATTACGGACGGGCGGACGGACGGACGGACAGACAGACGGACAGACGAGGCGTGGACTTCGACTATATCCTCCCCCAGAATCCATTGAATAAGGGCTACCTCCCTTACCGTTGTTTCTCTGATCTGTCAAGAGCTAACCCCTTGCACTAAGATGCAAGTATTACTCCCACCCTCAGTGCGATGTATTTCGGGGATTGTAATCTCCACCTACGTGAGACACTTCGCGTTGCACAACGTGTCTAATGTATCTTCCCACACCAAAGATCATTCTGCTGCAGTGACTGACTTACTGCGACCCATGAAGAGCCGGGTTAGAATTAGTCCTCAGCTTGTCGTAAGAAGCGGTTGATCACTGAATTATCTAAACCAGAGTTGATTGTGTACACAGTGCCGCCATATATATGGCACATAATTGAGTGCGGCGTTAAGCAACAACCAATCCAAAACAACCAACCTACTTGCGAGAGTGAGTGAATGTGACAGAGAGAGTGTAAGTGGGTGAGTGAGTGAGTGAGATTTCTTGTAGGTGAGTGGGTTAGTGGTTACGCGATACACTGACAGACTTACTGACGTAGTGACTGGTCGACTTACGTACTGACTGAATGACATATTGACGGAATGACGTACTGTCTGAGTGACGGGTTGTCTGAACGACTTACAGACGTACACTCCGAGGAGCTGAGCGACGTACTGATGTACCGTCTGAGTGACGGACTGACAGAGGGACGCACTGGCGTACTGTCTGAATGTCACTACGCCATTCAGACGGTACGTCAACACGTCACTCAGCCATTCAGACAGTACGTCAGTAAGTCACTTAGCCATTCAGACAGTACGTCAGTAAGTCACTCTGTCAATTCCTCATTCAGACAGTACGTCAGTAAGTCCATCTGTCAATCCGTCACTCATCGCTCAGCCATTCAGATGGATTGACACAGTGACGTACTGTCTGAATGGCTTAATGGCATGCCGTCTGAGGGACGGATTGGCAGAATGACTTACTGACGTACTGTCTGAATGGCTGATTGACGTTCTGAATGACTGAGTGAAGGACACCGAGTGACTCACTGACGCACTAACTGAATGACTGAGTGAAGGACGCCGAGTGACTCACTGACGCACTAACAGAATGACTTAGTGACTCGGTGACGTACTGAGTGACGTACTGACTAAGAGTGAGTACGTCAGATGTGGAGTAGCAGTTAACCAGTGGTGGATGGTGTGAGCACCATCTCACATAGCAAGATCACTCTCATGATCGGCATGATCTAATATCCAGACAACACGGCTACAGAAGTGACGTTTATTGCGCGACTAAAATTAAATGTCAAACGAGTTACCTCCCTTCCACTGAACACTACCCATAAACAAACTCTTCTTTATGACGTCAACAGATATAGTCACGTGATCACTACGGTCAAGTCTACAACTCAAATCAAACATGGCCGCGCAAGTGTTTGTTCACCGTCCGCCACTAAGCGGTTTTGAATTTGTAAAACATTTTCCGGCAAACATCAACATGTTTTCACAGAGACACAATGTTTTGCCAGGCCGGTAATACTAACAGATGCTATTGACACTAGGGCTACTATATTTCCTATGTTAACAATGATTTTTGGGGGTCGTGCACATCGTTGTTTGTTGAGCCAGCTACTGTAGTGTAACAGTGGTGTGCAGTCGGAACGTTGAGACCATGGCTTGAGAATCTTGGCAGCGGCGATACTGGCCGAATGGGACAGACGCGCTGGGACGGGAAGTGAAGTGGTTCGGTATTCAGAATGGCTGACAATTTTGTTATCTTCGGTAATAACGGCGTAAACCTTAATGCGTTTTGTTAGTAACACAGATTCAAACAACCATTTGAGCAGTAAAGAGTTCTACATAAATTATATTAAACACAAACGGAATTCGGTATGCATTGTGAAGTGTCGATCGTCCCGCAATATGCCTACGTAATACAACTACTTTAGAAATGTAAAATCATAATAAACGCAAATCTGTCACTTCTGATTAATGCCCTCAATGTCAGAAAAAGGGAGAAATGTTTATTTTAAAAGGCAGGACGTGAGGTATGGTACATTTGCGATGTACTTGAACGCTACATGAAATCCAGTGCAATAACTCGTATCGCTGTGAGCAGACAAAGTGCATGCATATGAGTGCCATATTAGCGAACCAATACTACTACTACAATCAGGAATAAGTAGGGCGGGTAGATTTTACTGGTGTCATCCACATAACTAAGGGTAGATATAGACTGATTACAGCAAGCAAGTGTAGGGTGTATCGATACCGGTGATTCTTACTTTAAGAAACATTTTAAATACACATTTTATATGCTTTTCACAAAATGGTACTTAATAATAGTAGCTGGTTTCTAAAAGATTACTTTCCATGGAGGGAAAACAAAAGAAATAAAATGAACACAAGAAGGTACTGCTCACCAGTGTTTTCACGTTTAAACCAGATAATCAAATTACTACAGACGTATGTTTTCCGAATTTAATCGATAATAAAACATACTGCGTACAATGACATCCACCTTCTCCCATGAAAGGGAATACCGTGTTACTCGTCTATTTCAGTTTGATGGACAACTTTGACAGACAGGTTACGTGAAAACCACTTATCTTCCTTGTCGCCCACCAGGGGGCAGTGATAACACGTCCTTTGATGCTAACCGCTAACGTATCACAATTGGTTGTGTTATCTAATCAAAATTATCTGAAACACATCACTTGACCGTCATAGTGGTGTAATATTGCATCGTCACACAGTAGGGGCCGTGTACAACGACGCGCCTATATTAGCGCCATTTCATTACTGTGGACAGTGACCTTTATGATGACGCAACGATGTGTTCTCTTTACTCAGGTGTCCGTAATGTTGAGATAATTGTTTTGGAGAGCATTGTCCGACTGGTAGATAGGAACACTGCCCTTTGTTGTGTTGATTGTGGTTTTATTGGAAGGATGTATCATGTAATCTGTTTCTGGTTCAACAGCAGCTCGTGGAGTCATGATGACGTTGTTGATTATTAGTATCATCAGTACAGGTGTTGATAGTGACAACATCGCTGCCGTTGTTCTTAATATTATCGTAATAGTGAAACTGACAACATGAGTAACTTCACTACAGAGGTAGCATTTTAATAATAATATCAGTATCGGTTTTGTCATCATCTTCGATAGTTTACACACGCAGATGCGATGAGAATTAGAATGTAACATGTGTTATGTTTGGGAGTACCCCGATGTGGCTGAGTGGGTTAGATCGTTGACTATGTATGTTAAAGTGTCTGAGTCCTAACAGGTATATTAGAATCAGTCCTTAACTGACATACGCTATGGCATCTGCGTACTAGAATGTGGACTGTACGGATATATCGTAATTCCAACTATACCACATGTTACATTTGACACTGGCGATGACGAAGACAGGTTTGCTGCCACTATTGTTCCTACACCTGCTGCTGCTACTGCTGCTGCTGCTGCTGCTGCTGCTGCTGATGATGATGATGATGATGATGATACACACTCATTCCGTGCACACGAGATTATCAATCCCAGCAAAGGACTGACATACAACGTTCAAGCAATACCCTGAATCTACGTCTACGTCCGTGCATATCACCACAGCAGACATGTCCACGTCCTTATATATCACCACAGCAGACATGTCCACGTCCTTATATATCACCACAGCAGACATGTCTACGTCCTTATATATCACCACAGTACACATGTCCACGTCCTTATATATCATCACAGTAGACAAGTCTACGTCCTCACATATCACCACAGTACACATGTGTATGTCCTTACATATCACCACAGTACACATGTCTACGTCCTTATGTATCACCACAGTACACATGTCTACGTCCTTATATATCACCACAGCACACATGTCTACGTCCGTAATATCACCACAGTACACATGTCTACGGCCGTAATATCACCACAGTACACATGTTTACGTCCGTAATATCACCACAGTACACATGTCTACGTCCTTATATATCACCACAGCACACATGTCTACGTCCGTAATATCACCACAGTACACATGTCTACGGCCGTAATATCACCACAGTACACATGTCTACGTCCTTATATATCACCACAGTACACATGTCTACGTCCGTAATATCACCACAGTACACATGTCTACGGCCGTAATATCACCACAGTACACATGTCTACGTCCTTATATATCACCACAGTACACATGTCTACGTCCGTAATATCACCACAGTACACATGTCTACGTCCTTATATATCACCACAGTACACATGTCTACGTCCTTATCTATCACCACAGTAGACAAGTCTACGTCCTTATATATCACCACAGCAGACATGTCTACGTCCTTATATATCACCACAGTACACATGTCTACGTCCTTATCTATCACCACAGTACACATGTCTACGTCCTTATATATCACCACAGTACACATGTCTACGTCCGTAATATCACCACAGTACACATGTCTACGTCCTTATATATCACCACAGTACACATGTCTACGTCCTTATATATCACCACAGTACACATGTCTACGTCCGTAATATCACCACAGTACACATGTCTACGTCCTTACATATCATCACAGTAGACATGTCTACGTCCTTATCTATCACCACAGCACACATGTCTACGTCCGTAATATCACCACAGTACACATGTCTACGTCCTCACATATCACCACAGTAGACAAGTCTACGTCCTTACATATCATCACAGTAGACATGTCTACGTCCTTACATATCACCACAGTACACATGTCTACGTCCTCACATATCACCACAGTACACATGTCTACGTCCTTATCTATCACCACAGTACACATGTCTACGTCCTTATCTATCACCACAGTACACATGTCTACGTCCTTATCTATCACCACAGTACACATGTCTACGTCCTTATCTATCACCACAGTACACATGTCTACGTCCTCACATATCACCACAGTAGACAAGTCTACGTCCTTACATATCATCACAGTAGACATGTCTACGTCCTTACATATCACCACAGTACACATGTCTACGTCCTCACATATCACCACAGTACACATGTCTACGTCCTTATCTATCACCACAGTACACATGTCTACGTCCTTACATGTCATCACAGTAGACATGTCTACGTCCTTATCTATCACCACAGTACACATGTCTACGTCCTTACATATCACCACAGTACACATGTCTACGTCCTTATCTATCACCAGAGTACACATGTCTACGTCCTTATATATCACCACAGTAGACAAGTCTATGTCCTTACATATCACCACAGTACACATGTCTACGTCCTCACATATCACCACAGTACACATGTCTACGTCCTTACATATCATCACAGTAGACATGTCTACGTCCTTATCTATCACCACAGCACACATGTCTACGTCCTCACATATCACCACAGTAGACAAGTTTATGTCCTTACATATCACCACAGTACACATGTCTACGTCCTTATATATCACCACAGTAAACATGTCTACGTCCTCACATATCACCATATTAGACATGTCCACGTCCGCACATATCACCATATTAGACATGTCCACGTCCGCACATATCACCATATTAGACATGTCTACGTCCTTATATATCACCACACTACACATGTCTACGTCCGTACATATCACCACACTACACATGTCTACGTCCTCACATATCACCACACTACACATGTGTATGTCCTTACATATCACCACAGTACACATGTCTACGTCCTTATGTATCACCACAGTACACATGTCTACGTCCTTATATATCACCACAGTAGACAAGTCTACGTCCTCACATATCACCGCAGTAGACACTTCTACGTCCTCACATATCACCAGAAGTTCATGTAGTAGATATTTCTGTGTGCGGCATTGATTTCCGCCCACAGTTTCATCCTACCTAGCACACTGACCACTTGAGGCGAACCTGTGCTCCATTCCAGCCTCAGGGTGTTATGACGATAATCGTATTTCTGTATTTATCTGCTAATTTCAAAGACATTTTGACAAAACTGTCCATTCACGATGCGTCTTCTCGACCAGAAATTCAGAAACATCTCCACCATGAGTGCTAGAATCAGTTCTATGAGCAGACAACGGCGACTTGAGACGCCGCGCAAGATACGATTACACGATCATTTTGTGCTTAGCGGCGCCAAGGGGAAAGAACAAGTCGAAGCCTCTTTGAAATAAGCATGGGCGTGATGGTGTTAACCATCCAGTTCTGGAGGCAGCAAAAGAACATCACACACCATCACTCGGAGCAGGAGGATCATCATGTCAAATTTTAAAACAGATTACTTTTTACATATTTACGTACAGCTGCCAGTTTTAACCATTTCTGTGTTTGGTTTTGACGGATTTGGTTCCTGTCGGTTCTGGTGGTTGTCAGATTAAGGGTTAATGGGAAATTTACGAATAACCATGTATAAAGATCCTCGTCGCCAATTCGTCTCGGGGCGAGCCGATTTGCTGGATTCAAAATGAGGTTTGATATACTGTGAAGTAGTAAATGAATAGTTAGCATTTTGTGAAATTACATAATGTATATCCACATGGGATAAAGTATATACGAGAACGCAGTCGGCGATGTTGGTGAGGTTGGAGGCGTGGGTCGTCGAGTCCACATTAGCTCCACGCCAGACGGTGGAAAGAGTGAGATTAATCTCGAGATAATTAATGACGATGAGATTTGGATTTCAATTAATCATGTCGACCAGACAATGAAAATTAGGTAATAAATGGCGAGTGTGTCCCCCTTTTCTGTGATAACCCAGACGCATATTTAGTCGCACATCATGTCCAGGAAATGTTGTTTAATATCGTAAGTAGCTCGGTCTCTCGTTTATATTAACATCGATTAAGGCATGACAAGACAGATGTGACACATATGCTTATCTCGAATACATTTTTATCTGTTTAGGATAAAATTCCCGTTATGAATGAACCCAAATGTATTGTAGACTGAGAGCTAAGCAGATTCTGTGTAGCATTTACATCATTTTGTTAAACACAGACCACGCGTCCCTTTCCTAGAGTTAGTGAGAATGTATGGTTTTAATACCGCCTTTGGTAATATACCAACAAAATCACTGCGTGCGATACCAGAAATGACCTTTACTCGTTTTACCGATAAAAGGTGAATGAGTGAGTTTAGCTTTAAGCCGCATCCAGCAATATTTAAGTTATATGGCTGCGGTCTGAAAATATTCGAGCCTGGACCAGACAATCCAGGGATCAACAACATGAGCATCGATCTGCGCAATTTGGAACCGATGACATGCGTCAACCAAGTCAGTGAGCCTAAACACCCGACCCCGTTAGTAGCCTCTTACGACACACACAGTCGCTTTTTATCGCAAGCGTGGGTTGCTAAAGGCCTATCCTGCTCCGGACATTCACGGGCCACCTATATAAGGCGAAGGAATGCTTTTTTTTACAAAGAGCTTTAAATAGCTGTCAAAATTTTGAAGTTCTGTCTTTTACTATGAACGCTGTCACTTCGATTTAAACGTTTTTTTTGCATGACTCGGATTTAAACATGTGTAAGGCAGGGTGGCTCCATCCTGCGAGGTACATCGAACCCTGTGTCTTCGTGCGTGTTGTCAGAACGAAGTATATATTCGCGGGGTGAGGGAGAGCTGTGTCGTCAAGCCTAAAAACATACACCCTCTCTCAACATAGTCTAGACATGGCAGACTAATGTCAAACACCAGTGTCAGTTATATTACGATTTGGTTTCCTGTATATACTTAATGGAGTGATAATTGTCCTGTGTTGAAACATGGTAGAGCATACACTCCAGACATTACGATATGGGCCAATTCAAGGGTCACGGCGTTAGACATGTTGGTCTGTTTGAGTGAACGCCACTTATGACAGATTACCGTTAGCCTATTAACTCGAATTGTCGTGTCTTCAATGAACGGTAAATGGCATTGTAGACATGTAGAGATAAAACCACTCCAGATACATTTGCTGGCAGAGACACTGTTACTTCTTTCACTCGACCTTGGATGTCCGATCAATGCGTATTGCGGACACTAATAATACGGATTCCAAGTATTTCATCCTGCGGTCCTCCATCTCAAATTCGGCACACATCAGAACGTACGTGTACAGTCCGGACACACATACGCCCACACGCACGCACGCACGCACGCACGCATGAACGCACTCACACAGAAACACACAGTCACGCCTCTGATGAGGAAATCCTTGTCTTGAAGACACCCTGCCTTCCACAGATCATGTAACGCCTGCCAAAGGCAATACAACCAGTCTATCGTAACTCCCGCAGGAAGCCCCTTTCTGGTGTCCCCGTGGTGATGTTGTTGGAATATTGTTAACAGTGGCGTAAAACAACATCCGGTTACTCTCCTAAATCCATCCTGGACGGTTTCTGTTGACCTGTTTGTTATTCGAAATAAGCGAAATTGAAATAAGTTGAAATTAGCATCCAGCAGAATTAACTTCACCAAAACTGTTTGCGGGGATGGTGATACTGCAGAGTGTGGAATGTTGGTGTCTTGTGAACCTATACATGCACGACGCCTGAGTAGATCGTCACTTCCTCCTGTTCCTGGTATCAATGTTCCGGACACCTCTGGAAGACACTTATTCCGGACACCTCTCTCTGTTTGGGGAACACATGTTCCGGCACCTATATCTGTGAAACACATATTCCTAAAATCTCTGTCTGGGACACATATTTCCAACACCACTGTTTGAGAGACACACATTTGTAACACCTCTGTCTGAAAGACACACATTGAGGAACATATACCTGGAAGACACATATTCCGAACACCTATACCCTACAGACACATTTTCCAACATATCTGTCTGGGAGACGCATATTCCGGACACATCTATCTAGGAGACACATATCCCGGAAACATTTACCTGAGAGACACATATTCACATGGATATACATGTACATTCCGAACAACTTCGTCACAGACACACATAACATAGGCACCTATCCCATGGAGACACACGTACCAAGCGCAGATATGTACACGATGTCAAATTGATTGCATCGTGTACTGTTACTGTGTCATGTATCACGCTGTGTCATGTATCACGATCTGGCGTATGTATTCTATTCGTAATGGCATGCGTCATTTATTTCACCGGGAAACGAGTATCGCTCAATCAACTATTTATGATAATTGTCTTTGCACTACATCCTTTAAATCACCTGATTAAACCAACACGGGCAACATAACAACGGGTTTAAAAATAATAAGAAATATTTTGTTACTGATCACTTGATGTCCTAAGCTTCATGATTTATGCACAGTATTAGGGCTTGATATAAACCATAATATTTTTGACAGGTGAAAACCGCACTTGTATGCATTAACGTGAAACTATCGCAATAAATTCTCTTCACATGTGGAATTCCCACAGAATTTTCATTATTATAAAGGTTAAAATAAGTTACTGTGGCATTAAGCCGCATTGATTAGTAATGATATTAAGTAAGATAAAAAGCCGCCGAAATGGGCGTTGTCAGCCAGTGAAATAAATCCAATTGTATTAGGCCATGGCAAACACCGAGCGCATTTAATTGCGCATTGCATAAACGTCAGCAAAGATCTTAAGTTTACAGACATGTGTACACAGATTAATTTTTTAGACCACCCATCATTTTTTCATCTCCTCACGAACAAACTCTCTCTACACAATCTCATAATTCACCTATTAACAGCACTTAGCGAAAATTCACGAAGCAGTAAACTTCAAGAGTCCACTCAACCGCCCTCCTTCTGTGATATCGCTACTGTGGTATACCGGGGCCTCCACAGTGAGAGGGACTCACCGGGTAGATGGAATATACTATCTACGGCGGCCATCTTGGATTAGAGAGGCGCTATATTGATCGCGTCCGCGTGACCGCTACACGACGTTGTCAATCTTACAAGACGAAAGGTATTGACTGTCACTTTTGCATACACAAGTCGGTACAACCCTCGACACATTGTCTTTGATAGCAGACATGCACAAAACCTTTCTCCTCGCGGGTTCTCACGGCGACGCTAGGTGGCGTTTTTACGTCGAGATTTGGCGAGACTTAATGGCGGGCCGCGAGACGGGAGAATTCGTTTGAGGCGAACGGGACCTGCGGTCTTCGTTAAGCAAGGGCCGCGAGCCGAAGACGAGGCCAGGCAATTGGAATTTTGTCTCTAGCTTCAGGGGTGTTCCCGTGACTGGGTTCTTGACAAACAGAGCATTAGCTACAGTGTGTTTACACGTAGACGTAGCCAAACTAAAAATCCAGTGTTGGTTCTCAGTCTAAGAGTTTTTGGGATCAACGTTTGTTTGTTAAAGTCTTGCTTACAAGAACGGTGAAAAAGTAGACGTTTGTCCAAGTACAACTGCAACACACTCGACAAATAAACAAAATTTCTTGGAATTTGCAAACTTGACCTAATCAATAGGAACATCTACGATTAAGAAAGCATCGGGATCAGTCACCTTTAATCATCACTAAAATATGTAGAAAACGCATCTGTTTGAACGTCATCGTCAATGACGGCACACTGCATGACATCAGCTCAGATTGAACATATATGTACACTGGATCAGAAAACGTCTCTAATCAATGCCCGGCTTGTTTAAACTGTGACATGCCAATGTACCATTACAATCACAGCTTATTGCATGGTAAACGATAGAAGCGGTCTTAAGATTATTTTGTATGTTGACATGTAAGTAATTATTTCAGATACATCTGTACTTCACTTTGGAAATAAGGCACTGTTACCTGATTAACCTTTCTCAGCTTACCCTGTTAACGACGAGTTGACAGGCTTAGGATCTCAAAAGATGAGCAGATATTCTAATTTGGCAAGGAAAAGAAAGTACAAACCGGTTTTGTTAAAATCTTTAAAGAGCTGCCTTAAAGTTAAACCTCTCAAAGTATATGCCTGCATTATGGTGAAAGTCCAACTCACGTTCTAATATTCAACGGAATTTCACTAAAACTCAAAGCTTTCGTTTTCTTCGGTTTTAAAAAAAAAGATAATTTGGCAAAGTTTGACAAGACGAGCTGTTGTCCTTTTGACTAATCTCGTCGTGTTACATGTGGTTGCAACATCACCATGCCTCTACGTCTGATAGCGAATGTTCTACACCAACTTTAATCCCAGTTTAGACAGACTTACCTTCGTCGGTGCGTGCACTGTTTCCATGAATTGTACCGCAAACAATGAAAAAACAGGATTCGATTTTCTATATCACATGTCACGTGGGCTGTCAATGAGGACTCGTTTTAAACGTAAATGTGTGCTTGGATTTTTTTTTCCGCTTTTTTTCAGATTTTCAGTCTACTTTGTACAGAGCCTAAAAATATAGACATTCTGCGGATTGAGTTTGGCTTAACATCCCCTTCTAGGCAGACCTACAAACTCTTCTGTCTGTTGCAGTGGTCTAATACGTGCATGGTAATCGCAAATTGAGCATAGTTACTATTCCTGTAAGTATATCCTTTGCATTATTACATTTTGCGATGCTGTTTAGTAGCGGCGGCTGTCCACATAAGTGAGTATTCTTTTACGCCAGTCTACCCATGTATGGAATCGATCCTGGATCTTGTGAGACAAATGTCTTGTGTTTTAAGTTTCTCGGTTAAAACCTTCTCTTGTCGTGTATGAAGGCATACCTGTAGTCAGTGAGTTTAGTTAAAACTAAACCCTCAGCAATATTCCAGCTATATGGCTGCGGTCTGTAAATAATCGAGTCTGGACCAGCCAGTCCAGTGACCAACAACATGAGCATCGACCTGCGCAATTGGGAACCGATGACATGTGTCAACCAAGTCAGCGAAGTTGACGAACCGATCCCGTTAGTCGCCCTGTAGTCAGTAATACAGGAATCTTTATAAAATACAAACAATAACTATCAACTATACTTATTAAATCAGCTGCCTGTGTTCATACTCAACTCTCAGTCGACATCACAATAACATTACCAGCGTCTCCAGTCGCGGATGATTGGCTTGTCTGTCACAGACCTTGAAGGAAATATATATCCAAGAAGGCCTAATTGAGTCTAGAAAATATGGCAAGTCTAGACTGCCCCAGCTTCAGGAAAATGAAGAAACTCTCAGGGATCCTTGTCATTATATTGCTTCTTTTTACTATGAGCTTTTATTCTGTAAAACATGTTGATTTCTGAGACTACAGCTGTTAGTCTAATGGTTACCGTTATATAGCGGATCATTCCAAGCGTGCAGATGTTGTGGAATCGACCAAGTTCAGGTCGAAACAACTGGTCTCAGAGACATAGAGCTGGATTTGTTATTGACACTAATTACGTGGTATTATTCTCTACAACACAGCGCCTTACATAGCGTTGAATGGTCGATGGGAATAGTGTTTTGGTTTGAGAAGGCCTGGAAAATCCTGGAACAAATTATGAGTGAGTGAGTGAGTGAGTGAGTGTAGCTACTATGCGCGCCTCAGACCACGGACATTGAAGCTAAAATGCCCCTACATACTTTGGAATGTCTGAATATCTTCAAGGGTAATCTTTATCTTATCTTTAAGGGTACTTTTCTAACATAAGACTTTATAGGCGGGTAGCTTGTCAGATGATCTTAATTTAAACAATATCCAGTTATATCCAGTAGCCAGATGTGTATGTTTTGTTGCTGCTGCTATGTCAGTTCAAACATGATATGTTTGATAAGTTGCCATCCATCGCTCATTGGTCATTATTATGCGACCCATGCTACGGAACAGCTACTTTGTCAGTATGACATTTAACCTCTCGGATATCACAGCCCAACTCCAGGACCTTGCGGACCGGACGATTGTTATCGACTACAGTGGTCACCACGCCTCTCTGAACAGCCGATCATTATTGACGATAGTGTTTGCCACGCCTCACACTACAGACGTTTGAAATTAACAATAGAAACCTTCACGCATTCCGGACAGGCACTTGTTGTCGACTCCAGTGGCTTACTGGCTGCTGAGCGGGTTGGAGGCCAGATTCTCCATTCTGGTGCAACTGAGGATTCAGTGTCCACAATGTCCGCTGCGAGTCGAGAGCGATTAGTCGCTCCAATTCCCCCACGTTGTGGCAGAGGTGATATTTCTACGGCCTTCGTGAAAGTCTTGAACGTTTGGCGACCTCACTTGGGGACCGGAATCAAGACAAAGTGAGAAAATCCCAAGTGGACACACGTCTCTTCTCCAGACAACGCTATCAGCTTTAGTTGGGCTTCCCCGTGTGTTATCTGGGGCAGACCTGATCTCATCACCGTATAGCTGGAATAATGCCGATCTGACGTACGATTCAACTCAGCTCATGTGGGGCAAACAATTGCCCCAGTAAGCCACCTGTAATGTCATCGGCCTCAGCTGGGGATTGGCTGACCACAATGGTGATTCGAATTTGCGGGGGACAGCCCGAAAGAAAGCGCAGTACCTAAAGTGATATAGTGGGAGAGAAAAAGCATTGATTTATAAACAAAACATTAAACTGTTATCAGTTTGATACAAAGATGAAA
Organism: Haliotis asinina; assembly: GCF_037392515.1. Lineage (NCBI taxonomy): Eukaryota > Metazoa > Mollusca > Gastropoda > Lepetellida > Haliotidae > Haliotis > Haliotis asinina. The sequence continues at coordinate 9,244,461 of NC_090290.1, read as the reverse complement.
AGACTTATTCAAACAATGCAGAATTAAGGTGTAGATCGCATCTATGACATGTGTATCAGACAAATACCGCCCATGACCCAGGCCAGTTATTTCTGGGTTGTGTATTTTTAATTCAGCTTCCGTCAATGGGTGCATTCTCTCTTTCGGCCAGTAGTTTATATTCACAGTACCATAAATTGAGATGTACACACCACTTTAGTTTGTTTCATGCTGAACTCACGCTACTTGAAAATAATCAAGTCTGGATCACATAATCCAATGACTGATTTCATGACGTTCGACTTGTGTAGTTGAGGAAGAGAGATGAGGTTATCAATCAAAAGGAGCGGTTAAAAAGGTCCAACTAAGCCTGTTTCAACGGAATGTATTCACACACAGAACAGGATTGCGCATAAACCGACACAAACACTCCTAAACCTGATATATTATTTGGCACACCATGCTCAGCCGTGGAGATCGGGATTACAATTGGTCTTCATTAAGCCATGCTTGTCGTAAGAGGCGAATAACCGGACCGGATGGTCAGGCTCGATAAACTGGCGTATCCCAGTCGCGTAGATCGGTGTTTATGCTGTTGATCACCGTATATCTGGTCCAGACTCGAACATTTACAGACTGACGGTCTACAGCTGGAATAGTGCTTAGAGCGACGTTAAACAACAAACCAATGCATGTTTCTCTGGTTACCTTGGTAACTAACATTTCCGTATATGGTAATTAATGTATATAACAGATATGCGACATTGAATGTGAATATTATCAAGAGTGATGTTATTTCAGTTTATTGTAAAACCTGAACTGTTTGAGAGACATTTTAGACGTCGTAAGAAGTAGGAGTGATAGGTGTTTATGGATGATCAACTTCGCTACTGTGAAATAGCGACGTTTCTGGATGACGATGACGATGACGATGACGATGACGATGACGATGACGATATATTTAACATACCCTTTCGCACACGGTGTATTTGTAAGAATATGTATCCATATACACAGATGCGGTTATATCCCGGAAGGTCCATTTTGCTTGTAATACCTTTTCAATGAGTCCATTAGTTCCGCAACAAGCCTTCCCAGCCATTGTTCTGCACTGGCTGACCAGGGTCCATCTCAGCTTTTACATCAACATGCGTCTGGAGGCTGAGTGGTGTTATATCTGATCTGATTTGATCACAAACACCCTTGGGACGCCGTCAGAGCCGGCTGGAGCCTGGTCAACGCTAATCCGCTGACCAGACAGTCAGACTGCCCACTTAATTAGACCCAGAGTAAGACCTTAATCGGTTTAGGGGATTAGTGGCAATTCATCTATCTGGTCCAGCGTCTGTCAACGGCGGTAATCCTCGCGGCGGAGTGGCTGAGGAGGGTTAATTAGACAGACTTCCGATTCTTGGAGGGTTAATCCTGTATCGAGAGAAGCTGCGGATACTGGGGTTAATCCTATCAGCTCTGCTGAACTGGATGAGGGTAAACTTATCAGCGTTGGCCATTTGAATTGTGGACAAATAGATAATCTAAAGGATATTTGAAATCTTGCAGTGATGGGGTTAATGGAGTTCCGTTCAACTTCTGCCTAATGGCGGAGTAGCTGGGAAAGGGTTAATCCCATACCCGGCGCTGGCTTGTCGGGGACTTGTCCTCATAACAGTTAATCCGTTTCTGGCAATAAAACAGAAACTGAGATGACACACATACGGAAAATGGACAATAATGCAATTATTTGTTTATGTGTACTTATTTGTAACGGTAACTGAACAGAGATCTGCCATGGCAAACTCCTGGATGCAGGCACAAACATTCTGGTCCTGAATATGATATTTTTATTGCGTGTCTGTGCGTGTCAGCGCGTGTGTTGCTTTTTCCATTTGACAATTAAAATACGGAATACTCCGCGCTCCTGTTTTCGAGGTGTTGAGAAAACGCCCCAACCTACATGTTCAGATTCTGGCTGTTGGTCATGTACTATCATAATATTCTGATATATTTCATGTATATCGGTTAGTCAGCAGTCACCCATGGCAAGGAAAGACCCAGAAATATTCTGTATATACAATACAGAAGAAACTCACATCCATAGTTTTGGTCTTAAACTAAGATCAAACTGGGGGAGAAAAGTTCTTTGAAGCCATAGATTATTCACGATGGCCAATTCGCTTGCACAATACCTCTTGTTGTCTCAGTTTGATGATAAAACATTCTCGCCAGCAAATACTTATATTTCAATCCTATCTATGTACCTGAAAATCACAAACTCAAAAAGGGCAAAATGACAATGTTTTTTTTATTTCCAAAATCGTATGAATAAAGGTTTAGTTCTTTGAAAAACACCTGTTTACACATATTGTTATACTTTCCCGAAACAGAGTAAAACTGAAACTTACTCAATTTAAAGAGAGAACACTTTTTGATAGCATTGATTTCATTCTTTTCCTGTGAGCAAAATATTTGTCTGAACGCAAACTCCTTATATATATGTCAACAAAACTCGTTTATCTTAGGTGTATTTCATGGGATAAATATTAGAATTTGATGAGAGATATTTATATAGACTTTGTCTGTTTGTCAATCCCTTTTCACTGTGTTTTAGCGGAAATAAATAGTGTTTGAAAAAGCCAAATTGATGGAATCATACCAAATTTACAAATAAAGACGTCTATATAGAATGTGGAATATCTACCAACCATTTTATTAAACTCCGCATTGTCTCGTGATATTTATCTACAGCTCTTCAAATTTAGCCACAAAATTCAAACAAACCGATCGATCTTACAAAAAAAGGTTAAAGATATGTAAACATTAAGTCTAATCTTTTACCAAATACGTTCAAAGATTTTTGACCTGGTATATTTGCACGAGGACGGGTTCCCATCGTGTGTACTTTTTCACATTGGCGCAAATTGCGAAACGTGATCCCATAGGCAATTCTAACTTTATCTGTTTGAATATGCATGCTTTAGGAGGAATAATGGTCTTGAAATTCGAATTCCTCGAACAGTTTTGATATCGAATACAATGCTCTCATACATTTGTTGACATTTGGTTCTATAGCTTCACGGGAATCTCAAACAGTCAGATATATTAATATCAGAGTTGGTGATGATGAGAACGCGTCTCACAAACGTTAAATACGTGTCTGTCAGGTGTACATCAATACACATTCGTCCACAGTGAGGATCAGGTGGTCAAAATGGCGGTTCAGTGTGTACACGGTCATTGAGGAACGGCGCTCAGTGTGGCGGGTGTCCGACTTGGACACGCCGTGTTTCTTAAGCAGAATATTCCTGTAAGAACAACAAAGCCTGTGTATACATTTGTCACATTGTTACCTCAAGACGTTCTCACACTCTATTATTGTACCAGAGCCTGTATGTGTGTGCATTTCCAATGATTAATATCGTGAGCAACGTCATGTTGCACACACGTTCACAGGTCAAGTACCGTGTCAAGGGTTCGTAGGCACAAGTAAACACCCTGTTCAGAGACAGTTGCGGGTAAAAGATAGGATACGGGCATATGTATGTGAATAGGTGATCACAGAAGCAGATGAAAACTGCCAGGGTAGCTAAGCTCTGACTGAAGATCCGGGTTCGAGACCGAACAGTCGGTCACATTTACACTCTGTGAGAATTTAGACATTGTGGGAGGCAAGGGCGTTACGATGGTTACAGACAAACATTTAACAATCCCATAGCGATTACTAACCATCTAGTAGGCAAGTCCCGAGGTTGTCTCCCTCCCTCTGTATAATGTGGCATTTACTTTGTCTATTACACACATGGTGTTTTGCCATGGTCTTACCGCCCAATGGACGGTGTATTGCCCTGGAAGTGGGACGCCATTATGCAATCACGAGACATAGCCGAGACTAAGGGATAATTAGCGACTCGGATAAACACATATTACCGTTCCAGATGATGTGTCATACACACGCAACGTGAGCGTTATCGTCGGTGTGGCTGTATACACAGTAGCATTAAAAACGCACCATTGTTTCAGAATCTGCTGGACCACAGATTTAGCTTCTTGTAAGTGAGTGAAGTTCGGACAATACTGCAGCAATATCTTGGCGGGGTAAATAAGAAATGGACTTGACACATTTTGCCCATGTGGGGAATCAAACCGGGTCTTCGGCGTGACTAGCAAACGCTTTAATCGTTATGCCACCCCACCGCCCTTAGATTCTTGTGAGCGGCAGACGGTGTCTGTATCTATATACTCAACATCATTTAAAACGCACCACATTTATAGATCCCTGTGACTTGACAGGTGTTGAGATTGTACATACAATACCATAACAAACGCACCATAGTTAATGTTCTAAGTGGCAAGGTGAGATGAGACGATTCAGCATTGCAGTGTGTATAACCGATCTAAATCTTTAGCCGCAACTAACGTCTTATCTTTTGTGTGTGAGTGCATTGTAATCACCTTTTTTAGGGTTATGATGCACCATGTAGGTAAATATACTCTGTTTATTCAATGCCATATTTTATATACATATATTTTACTTTACGCTTGGTCTTACCGATATGTGTGTCTCATATGCTATATATAAGCCTGACATTGTAAAATGCGTGACACATAAATAAATAAATACTTCATTCTTCTTTCTCTCTGCTTTTTCTTTTTCTGTATGAACACGTGTATTGATGCTTGAATTAGTAAATGAGATATATCCTAGTGTTTAAGGCGTTTTTGCTTGTCACACCGAAGTCGTGGGTTCAAATCCCCACATATGGGTGCAATGTGTGAAATCCATTTCTAGTGTTTCATATCGTTATTTTGCTGGGAAATTGCCAAATGTAACATAAAACCATCTTGACTAAATATAGGTTCTATAATGCATAAACAAAATTATAAATCAAGCAGTCTGCCTAACAGTAGCTGAACCACACATTTTCCTTACAACGTAGCCTCCTAGTCTGCACTTCATGGACACTACATTTATAGACAAACAACAGCATCATTAGATTCAGTTGCGCTCCATGGTTTAGTTACGTCTGCCTGCATGGTCGTCCTTCATATGAAACTTCATTAAAGACACACAGAGAGTTGTTTCGCGTTTATACCAGGCTTTTCCTGCTTACTCCTTTCAGTTTTTCGACTAACTAAATATTCCAGATATATGACCGGGATCTGTAAATATTCGAGTCTGGCCAAGATAGTCAAGTGAATAAAATCACGACCATCGATTTGGATACGATGCTTAGCGTGAACCAAACCTTCTAGTCCACCAGCCGATCCTGTTAATCGCTTCTCACGCAAAGCATTGGTTTGGTGAAGACCAGTTCGTACTATGATATTCAGAGTAGCTCAGTGCCATCGCTTTCAAGAGCAAGAAAAATTCATAGGACCATACTCCACTCGCAAGAACAACGCGGACTTCAAAGGCTAATACTCGCAGTAAGGTCACCCCGAAGACTTAAAAATGACGCAACGCCAGGCACGAGCCAACGCAAATAAAAAATAACAGTACTAAAATGAAATAGCATTTTAAAAGGTTTTCGACACCAAGGAAAAAGAAGCAATGTATTGCTGACCAAAAAATGGTTAAGGGAACTAGATGGCAACGAGCGTGAAATATGGTTGATCATCAGTTTAAATTACTGCAGCAAATGTAGCGATTAGGTTTGAAAAGAAAATAGAAATTCAAACTTAAGACAAAAAAATCCATTAAAGATAAACGGCTCACAGGTATTTTCAGCTTTACTTTTTCTAAACCGAAGCAAGTCTATGTTTACTGCAACCACGTGACGACGCAAAACGGTTGCCCGGCTCGGACATGCGCAGTGAGTGTCGCATCGTGAGTCGGTCAGTCATTATTTTAAGGATGGGAACAGACCCTCTCTGCGGGACATTATCTGATTTGCCGCAGGCTCGTTGCTTTGTCAATTAAATGACCAAATGGACACTAAACGTGTCAGAGTCTATGAAATAGACTCAGTTTGACTCACAAATGGGCATGATAAATTATTGGACATTAAAAATTAAAGCAATATAAATTTTCTGATAATATTCGGAGAAACGGTTTAGAAATTTAGGTGTGACAACAAACAACTCTCAATAACGCAAAATAGCATTACTTCACATGGAACATACAACAATCGAGATGAACTAATATGTGAAAAAAATGAAACTCGGATTGACAAATTCCTCCATTTCCTGTTCGAGTTATGTCTATGAACCTTAATGGCCGTAGAAAATTCAAACTGTTTCTTGTAGGAAATATGCTGCATTAATTAAACCTATCTTTCCCAACGCTACAAATTCCATTTCAGAATAATGTAGCATCGTTCCTAATTATTTATATTTAACTTTGACATTTTAATTATGTTCACAATCAATTATAATTTCATTAAAAATCAAACATATACGAGTAGGACAAATGAACAAGTAAGTTCTTGCGTATAATTATGTCATGTATGCTAACATCTGTCCATAAAATTCAATGGGACCTTTTCCCGAGTTTATTTTCAGAGTTCATCAAAGGCATAAAGCGCTTATGACTGACATAATATGAGAGGTAAGCTCTCTCCTTAAACAGGGAGAGACAGTGTAATCGGTTTGCGATCGGTATATCAACAGAGCAGCCCAAAATCAACAGACCATTTGGTCTGACGGTACTCTACGTTGTATCAGTCGACTGCCGACTAAATGGCGCCTGGCTGCACACAAACTGCTAATAAGCATTACTCTCCTTGCCCCGCCTTTCAAGCTCCGCCCCTTCGCTTGAAACATCCAATCAGAACGCCGCACTGGTTTACGACCGTCAGACAGTGGGCCGAACTACAGGCCAGTACGGCATGGCTGCTTTATGTTATCAGCCGTGTTTTGGGCTGAGGAGAATTAGTGAATGCATGTTTTGATGGTGATTACTCGTGTTTTTGAAACAGTCTCACGTGGGTTACCATCATGGAGAGGTAGATATACTCTTAGACACAACATCGCCTGATGCTGTGCCGGAGTGTTCACTTGGGACTTTGGAAAGTTTGTGAACTACAAGCCGACTTCTTCTCGTGTGCTCTATCGTTACCGTCGAGACCTTGTGTGTGTTTGTGAACTGTTGACAGTGATTTCACGAGCTCGGGTCGGGCTGTTGTGACTCCTGTGGCAAGTTCTGACTCTTTAGACTTGGCCATATATGTTTGGAGGACCTACGGGTTAGATCGCTATCCATCTGAAAAGCGAACCAGGATTACTAGCAGAACATCCTCGCCTGGTGGAGCCTCGATGGATTCAACACTAACGCTTCTCTTGTTATTTCTCGGCTATTGTTTTGCTGTAATTGAAGGTGAGTTCATTCATTTTTTATATCTTCAAACTAAGAACCCTGCTTTACAAATAAATCCCAGTCACTGATAACGACTGTCTTTTGAGAATAATCCACACACGGCGCCAGTCTGGAAGTCGTCTGCCTACTCACACGCGTCGTCTGCTATATTCCCACGAAGTTCCTCTCAACTCTGTGTCTTGCCGTAAATCAATACCGAAATACACGATCAGCTGAGAAGGCCAGATTTCGTTGGAAAGCATCAATCCTTTGAAATTCCCACCAATATTCGCCCCAGCTATCGTTACGCCACTCAACGTTCAATATCGTGTAGCCCACCAGCCAAACATGGCCGTGTATCTCTGGTACCAGTGACCATTAGGTGGACTGGCATCCCAGTGAATTCAGCTACGTGCACGGGATACTACCGACCTCTCATCTCCTCCAGAACACCTGTTCACCGATGTATATATCTCGTATGTTGTCGTCTGCTCTGCCACGCGGAATCTACGCTAGCAGACGACAGACGAACAAGCCTAGCAACTCTCAAACTTGGGACAACGAACCAAACGTTTCCGATTAGAACTGCACATATTTACATGTTAGACAGTCAAACAAGCAAGGCAAGTTCATCTTAAAGGAATTAATACGCCAAGACGTGTCTTTTTGCAGCCATACAGAATAGGCCTATTAAGTGAATGGACCGAAAAAGGCCAACTTCAAGCTGTAAGTGGAGTTTCCTCCGGGCTGTCATGCCTTGTATTTCATTATTTAGTGATCCCAATCTTACGAAAATGATCTCCTTTCAACAAAGCTCTTTTATGAAGCCCCCGTGCGGCACAATGCTTATGAATCTTCGTGAAGTGAGGTGGAAGGAAGGTAGATACTCCTCAACTTTTCTCACTAGGGGAGCCATAAGAGTCTAAGGAAGCTGTGTAGCAACTTCACATGCATGCATGGTCTCTGCTCTATTTAAACCACGACAACGTCAGGCGAACGGCATATTTCTGTGATTTTATCTGTTCATTGGACTATATCGAAGCTTGCAAAAGCAGTTTCTCCATGGCAACATTTCAAGTGAAAAGCTTGCCTAAGGTTATCGATCAGCCCTAGCTTATGGAGGAGACAAGCGGACTGTAGTGTGTCGCTCGCACATTATAATGTAACGTCTCAAAACACTAGTGTCCATTTTATCCATCAAAATATGACGTCTTATTCCTAGAAAGAAGAACTGATCTCATAAAATAAACGCACCGAGATAATTACAGAGAAAGGTACATCGAAAGTTTAGAAAGAATATTTAAGTGATATTAAGTTGGACCAGCGGTAGTGGGGAGAACTGAACAAGACGAACACATTCTTTCAATAGCAAAATAAATATCTGTTATAGAGAATGGAACGCAAATATACTAGACAGTTTAAACTTTTACCGAGTGCTAAGCGACTCATTCTGGGCTGTTTCTTGGTTGTATCCTCCGCTTCCACAAAGCCTACGACTTGAACGATGACAACCATTTCTACTTTCCCCATGTTTAAACACCGACTGTCATGCTCAAATACAGCAAGTCTTGTCACGGATGCCATGTTGGTTTTTACTATCGAATTGTTCACAAAGACCCGGGATGTTTTGCCAGCAAATATTGGATATAAATGCCCTTGCTGCGATATAAACAGCAAGGTTTCACGAAAATCACAAAATAGTTTGAGTGTCAATTTGGTTGAAATGCTACAAAATGGTTCACACGAGACTTATGTTTTATTCAAGGGCGTACTGGACTGGACGTAGATGTTGTAGAGAGTGTATGCAATACTGTTGTAAAGAGTATTCAAAGCTGGCTATAAGTATAGAATGAGTATTTCTAATTGGGTAAGATGTGGCTATTAAGAGTGTAAAAGAACCCAGGAACCTCCGTCAATTTAGCAAATCTAAAGATCGTTGGAGGACGGCGGCACAATCAAATGGTCCTTGGAATACCAACGCAGTTACAATGACATTTTAGAACATCAGGTAAGGCTCACTCCACCGTTTGAAGACAAGTTGCTTGACAGAGATCGCTTTGCTGATGTGGGGGGATTGCAAGGCGCGTTTTTGACGACAGGTCGAAATCATGCCGCAAGTTTTATCACCACGTGTTATGTTTCTGTGTGTATTGTTTAGAAATGAATAAAATGAATTGTGTATATATTCATAGTGATAACTTTTAATGTCATTGAGAGACGTTTCATCAAAAGTTGTGTCTCCCGAAAATATTATAACTTTGTCTACGAGTACAAAACTAACGTCAAATTATTACACGTGTGTATATTACGTTGGGTGAGCAGCTAAGAATACGTGAGGTTAGATTACTGGACTGTCGAAAGGTTTGTAGTTAAACGTTTATGTGAAAATATGTTTAAGTTGTGGAGTAACTGGCTAAGTAATTTATCTCTTGGTTTGTTTGAGGGTCGGTGGGGTCGCTCTGTGTAAACGCTGGTTTTCTCTACTGATACGAGGCAAGCATACAGACGGCTTTGATAGCTCTAGCTACAGCCCTGCCCTTGTAAGATAGACTCGTAGATACGACAATCCCACATTTGGCCCGGCCATCCGGCACTGGTCAGACAGCCAGCCACTAAGTAGGAGAATCGCCAAGGAGAGTGGATAGGGTCGAAATATAGTTAGGTCTCGTTTATCGATAATTTTAAAATGCTTTTAAGTCGGTTTTGTTTACTTTAGCGTCGAGGCTACCCGGGGTATGTTCTAAGTGGAAGTGTGACTGTGTGTGTAGAGAGATGCGGGTGTTTTGTAGCACGTGCGGGGGGAAAAGACTGGCACAGAGTAGAGCACAATCAGTCAAACATGCGACGAAAGTGGATTTTTCAAATATTAAATCGAGATATTATTTCTGAAATACATCTTTGCCATGTGACCTTCTCAGTGACACATCCCGTCTTGATCTCTCAAGACTTAACGTTAAATGCTTCACGCCCAGTCCTTCCATCAGATTACAAGAGAAATAGTGTGAATGAAAATATTTTGATGCTCGTGTCAAATGAAGGCGTGTGTATTGAAACTGACCATTAATAGCAACCTCTAATTTGAAGCTTACACTCATTCACCAGACCTTTTTCAAATTTACGCCCCAAACAGCGTGAAGTATGAACGTAAATGTCGTCCGACTGTACGCCATTATATAATCAATACGGTATGAAACAGACACTTGGGTAAGCAACAGGTTGGCCGTTTCACAATATTGACAACTTGCTGATTTCAACCCAGACATCGACAACGCTCACATACGCCGTTAAAGCCGTGAGCCCTTAGTCAGCTGTAGGAGTGTGAGTGTGAATATAGTTTTACACCGCTCTTAGGAAAATGCCAGTAGCGGGGAACACCAGAAATGAGCTTCACACATTGTATCCACGTGGGGAATCGAACCTGCGTCTTCAACGTGACGAGCGAACGCTATAACAACTAAGCTGCCCCACCGCCGCTTCCGTTGTATGATAGGACAATGGGTTGTGCGTTGGGTATAGGTTGTGCGTTCCTTGTTAATTAGTCTGAATTGTTACCCGTTAGCAATCAATCAGTCAATCAATCGGTCGTACTGTTATCATTTCGCGAAACAAGTCTGTGTGATGCAAAGGCTTGATGATAATACTTGCACCAAGGCTACCACAAGGCGTCAGCTCTATCCGTCAATGGTGTAACGTAAAACTGTAAAACATTTATGTGAGTCACAGTGATCGAGCGTTTCCGAAAGACGACGATGCCTCGTAAAAAATTAATAATTAAAAATCCGATCCCCTTTCCAGCCAACTTAGGATTACGTAATCACTAGCACGTTGGCGCCATATCCATTTATGCCAGCGTCTCCTCGTCGACGACAACTTCGACATTTTTTGCTGATGATTCTGAGAATATACAACGAATGAGGTTGTTAAATTATACTGAACTGGTCGATTGTGGTTGTGACGGGTTGTTCCTTGTACAAACACATGCCGGTTGACATGATGCTAAATGGCTTTTTTAGGCCATGTCCCACGTAACAAAAGCCAAAAAAATGATTTTTTCTGACATCCTCATCAATTATATGTAGTGATGCTGATCCTTATCAGTGTACGCCATACAATGCGTCTAGACCTATGTGAATCGCATAGAAATTGTCATTGAAATTTTAATTATATATTTAAATAATTGAAGAAACGTGAATTAGGAATGTTAGAATTTTAATTTTCTTTGTGCATTATGTAGTGTTTATACGTTGCAGCGAGATTAATGTTGCATGAGACAAGGTTATCCATTGAATGTTAATGGCATAGGGCGCTAGTATTGGCGACTGGGAGGCGGCCGGAGTAGATATCTCAGTAGTACTTGTCGGAAATATTCATTAAGCGGAAACATCTGGACGCGACATACAATGCGTCTAATTATGTCTAGTGGGAAACTGATGATGGTACGACGGCCGTCTAGCGCTAGTAACACCTGGAACGCTAATTTGCTTGACCAAGTTTGGAGTCGGACAAGGTGCGATTTTTCTTCCAAATGTATTATGTGTTAATTCATAAAACATTTTTCTTTAATTTGAGGATGACAGGCATAATCAGGATCGTCTTGTTTTAACCTGAAACTAACAAGTAGGTGATAATGTATTCCCCGTCGACGTTCAAGCTCGTCATTGTCATGCTTTCATTCCGCAGATGGTAACGAAGGGACGTGGGCGGGCTGTTATTTCAAATTATAACTTTTCTAAATTTCAACCCACTTATTTATTTTCCCGATAACTTTAAAACCAGCATTTAAAGGCTAGACCAGGACTGGGGCTGTGGGGAGACTGGTCCCCAGGAACAATTCCTCTTCGACTAGACTGTCCGGGGTGTATTATCGAAGTGGAATCTACACTCCACAACGACAGGGTCGCCTCGCGCAGGGGACGGGGTCTCGCTTCGCTTGTTCGGAATAAAGACCCGACATAGCTGAAAATAAGCAGTACATTATTCGTCTGTTAGCATACCCCCTCCCGAATACATCACTGACAAACTATGAATAGTAGAACCACAATGGATGTAATTCGATTACATGCAGCGTGGAGGGATGGATATTTAACAGTGGTGAAAATAAGCCCGACATGGCAATTTTCAGTTATTTGAGACTTCCAAAAAGCGTCATCTGCTAACTTGAATCACACACAGCACTGTTGGGAAAGCCTCCTACTAGTGAACGAAGCCGTGATATTGGAATTCAGAGACAATTATTAACGTCAATTTTCGCCAAGGGGAGGGAAACAGTGACGACGGGAATGCTTGAGCTGAATATAGACTTTGAGTAAGGGCTGGGGCAGCAACCGATCTCGGGTATATGGCGCTTGTTACGTTGACATTCTGGATCATTTTTGCGAAGCAAATGACTCGTAAACAAGTCAAGTGAGGCGCAATTGTCCGCCAGGGTTTTCAAATTGGTGCTTGAAGGTTCGACCCCGGGGAAAGGTAGACTTAGGCCCTCGTGCGGGTTCCCTCTGTTATCACCTTCAAGGTAGTTGGACACGCCATAAACCTCTCAGTGACTACACCGCCACCTTGTATCGGGATTAACAAGACATTTAGACTGTGTTAGGAGAACGCATAGTCTTAATTCAATCATCACTTACTTTTTCGAATAATTAAGGCCGGTCATAATTAGTAGACACTGACGATAAGATGTGGCCTACATACACACTCAATTCAAAAGTACATTTTAATATTCTACATTATGAAAAATACGTTTATTAATGTAATATGGCATGCAGTTGTGTATTTCTTGTAGAACACTTCTTGATCACACTAGGCCATTGTTATAAACATTATATCGTATCTGGTTTCTTGTGTCTCACTATGTACCTGACATATGTAGCATATACCTTCTAACTGGTATGATAAGGATCATTTATGTATGTATATATAACGTTGTACCTGTTTATATTTGTAGTGTATAGAATATTGCCACTGATCCTTAATGGAACGTCATGCAATAAAATATCTTATCTTAACTACCTCTTTTGCCGGATGTGAATGTCATAGAATTTTACACTTCAATTTTATACATCATAATAATTAGAAATGCGAGTGTAGTCCTACAAGCCACGCTGTATATGTTTTAGTGGAATAATTGCAGCATTGGAACAGTGTAAGAAGTACCAGTGAATGACGACGTTTCCTAGTTAATGTCGAGATGGTCCTCTCCAGCCCAAGGTAGTCTAGCCTGGTAGTGAAGTCTCTACTATACGGCGTGTTTCGAGAGCGGCCGAGCTAGTAATGGAGTCACGCTCAACTCGGCGGGGCTCAACTCAAGTATCATAAATTCCCCAGCCCTTCACTTAAGATACATTAAGGACATATGTTTCACCGGTCCTCGACATTCACTGTCTCGGAGCTATTATAACTCTATTTGCTTCTTTCTTATCTCCTAGTAACATTTTGTGCAAACTGACAGCGACACTGACGACGTTTCAAACAGACCCAAACTGTGCTGAGATTATTAAATGTGTGTACACTGGCTTCCTATATGACCTATGTAACCCTGTGATCTGAAATCATCGCCTTCTCAAACAAGTTATATGTTACAACGACGTCAAATAGTTCGTGTATCTACATTGAGATAATGCTTAACGCTCTAGTTCACAACTGGTTATGTAAAAACACAGCGCTACACCTATGCGTGTATTGTTTTATTGCCAAATAGCTTTAGATCCTAAATCCTTCAACCATATGCAAAACAGACAAGCGTCTCATGGACCGCTATATTATGCATGGTTTAACGGCTGTTACACCTCTATGTCTATTTCGTACGGCAATAACCCAAAGGGGTGTATTCGACTGGTCGGACGATGATATGCAAGTATTCAACTTGAATAATAATTTTGCGCTCGTATCCCTCTATGGCGACCCCGAATCTTCTCACATCTGGGTATTGACAGCAAATTCAGACGGTTAGAAACTTTCCAGTTGACTTCTCGGTGGAGTTCAGTCTTATACTCGTGTATATACATGAAATATGGGGCTAGCAGCTTCAAGAACTGTGTGTTCTCTGAGAGCGGAGTCATGTGATTTCTCACGGGACGTGTTTTCAATTTACAACCATTTTCGTTTCACCTAGGATTCTTCCGATTGTCAGGCATATCTACAAGTTTCTGTATCATAATGATCGTTGCTGATAGCTCATCTCGGCACTTGACATCCGATTGTCCCCGCCACGCACCGTGAACTTAATTACTTATACCAGATAAATTGGGCTATATATCATCCGTGGAATCGCTAAAATATCTCCCCCGTGGCTTGGTGTGACTCGTAATGTATCGGTTTATACCCCACGGGCCTGATTGTGACACCAACACACCCACGGGGTGCGAACAGCAAATGAAAATGGCGTCTTAGGGCGTATTGCCCCCTGGCGGCAAAACGCTGAGTCTCAGGGGATGTAACCTTGTCACTTCTAAGACGTGCGCGTCGACACAGAGGAACCGCAAGACAAGACCGAGTGTTACATTTTCTAACTCAACAAGATGTCATCCATACACATTTGACTGACGACTTCGTGTCATTTATTATCGTATACGAAAGTACGACCTATTCTTTCACATTAGTTATGTTACCATGACCTGAGTAATTCGTGTTTTCGTGATTCATTTGAATCATAATGTCCCTGCGTTCACTTGCACGTGCTGAATTTAACTGGGTATGTCACTTTATAAGGTTCTGAATGTAACCTGTAATATTTCTCAGAAGCCTTGACTCCGTAACATTTGGGACTTACCTTATCAAATCTGAACTGCTTCTGTTAGAAGTGTGTCAAATATCTTTTGTGAAATATGTATTTTAAGATGGGCTTTGCAGAGGACGATGAGCACTTCAGCACTTCTTCCATTTTATTCAGAAGGCTTCTACGTTGGTTTGCGTTCTGTCTGAGAAATGAGCAAGTTCCGTCACTTACATATACTGCGCATAAGTAACCCTTTGAACTTTTGTGCTTTTAAAATGTTAATACAACTTCCATAAGTCTTTCATTAAAGTCACGTGGACGGAAGAGCTCATTTTCTCTGTACAACGACCCCTGGTGAGAGGGTGCTCATTTAAACCCCATTTCGTACATCGATTCTGTGAAGAAACAAGACGCACTGCTGTCGAATCGGCTGGTACATTAACACGAGAGCATAGAGCGGTGGAGATTATATCTACAATTACGGGGTCTTTTAGGCCCGTGTTCGTTAATTGTCAATCAGTTCTCTTGGGTCTATTAAAGATATGAGTTTCGGGACTAAATGAAAAGCGTTTAGGAGACTTTCTGGATCTTATTTAAGTCCACCATGAGTCTCAGCATCGTTTGAACATGTACATTCATCTTTGTGTTATTCAATTTAAGTTTAGTTTCGCGTTAAGTTTAGTTTCTCGATAACCCAACAGTATTTAGTAAACACAAAACGTAAACATGCTAGATTAGCTTCGTTGTATACGAATAAGAAGTGTTTTTTGTTTCTATTTATTTGAAAGAAAGAACAAAATATAAATATGTTGAAATAGAAATCGATTGACAGAGAGAGTGGCTCGTGAAAAGTAGGTTTGTTGCAGTTCATGCAACCCTTCGGATTCGTTACCCGGGGTATCAGCGTATCTTCCTGGGTCCCATAGCGGCCCTCAGCGTGGGAAATGATGGGACAACAAGCTTTGTCTTCATCCACTGTTTACGCGCCCGGGGATATGCCATTATGCAACGTCAATAATCGGATGATGTGTCGAATTTTGTAATAAGGAAGAAATTAGTCGGTCGAGATTTTTCAATCGGCGTCACAGTTTATCAAATTTGGCGTTTTAAGGCCCGTTGTGTGAAATTAGATTGCAGTGTGGCGATAATTCTCTCCACTATCGCTGCCCGGCCTAGACACAAATCCTGCTCGGAGGGATGCACGTTACGCTGTGGCGTCCCAGGTGGATTCAATTGAATGTGGTTTTGTCAGTCTCAGACGGCGTCAGCCAAAAAATCACGCACTTTATTACTAAACTGCACAAATGGAAATTTACATTCATGTGATATGTACGTAATTTGTCTTCTGCAACAATTGAGAAATTGTATTTCTCTTATCGTTCTTCAATACTTAAACGTTCCTGGCAGTGCTACATATCATGAAGAAAATCTAAACCGCGTGTGTCGGATCCGCTCAAGACTGGGTGCAGTCGTAGTTGGGTTAAGGTAATGATGTAACTTGTGATAATATAAACAAAACCACCCAAATAGTAACTATAATGATATATCTGCTTTTAAAAACAGGTTCAAACAGACAACTATAAACATCTGTTGCCTCTGCTACTACAATTGATACGGGGGGCGGTGGGGTAGCCTAATGGTTAAAGCGTTCGCTCGTCACGCCGAAGACCCGGGTTCGAGTCCCCACATGGGTACAATGTGTGAAGCCCATTTTCTGGTGTCCCACGCCGTGATATTGCTGGAATATTGCTGAAACGCGGCGTAAAACTAAACTCACTCACTCACTACAATTGATACGATACAGTTAGTAATATTATAATTAAATACATAATGATATGAATGAGGGATTTTTGGTTCAATATATCAGGATGAAGTATTGAAATGATGATGATGATGATGATGATGATGATAATGATACCCATTAAATCTTCGGTTTCTATATTTCTATGACGTCAGTTTTAAGGCGCCACTGAAGTCGACTGCCGCCTCCTGATCTGGCCTAAGTGGGCAGTGATTGAAACGTAAATAGCCCATACCGTTTACGAAAGCCACCCTCTCAATTTGAGTGTCGCTTGTCCCCGACGATCCACTGCGTGTATCCTATTCGCCGCCAGGCCGGGGTTTGATAAACTCGGTAGTCCACTGTTTACTTAGAACCGTGGCATAGTTATCCGTCTTGCTTAGTTGGGACCGTCCGTTCTATCTTAACCTGTAAGTGGAAGCAGAATGAATGAGCTCACTAACTCACTAACGATCATGCAAGATCGCTTTCAGACGGGTAGAGGCTGCACACACGGACATGATAAACCGTAGCTGGTGGACTGAACAACTCCCCACCCCAGCCCACCCAAACGCTCCCCACCCCTATCCCCTGACTCGATTCGCTCGAGCTGCTCCACAGGAGTGAAGCTATGTATGAAGTGAAGCTATGTGTGAAGTTGGATTTAAGTTGTAATGCCATCTTAATTTTCAGCCGACTGATTTGATCGTAACAGTTGACCGTTTTTGTTGAATCGTTTGATCAGAATAATGATTCGTTTGATCATCATTGTAAATCATTTGATCGAAATATAAGCAGATATATTTCGGTGTCTCTTTGACTTTAGCCCAAGGTTTTGGGTTGCTTGACCCTATTACACTGTCCAGGACATCGATGCTGCACATGTCAATCTCTACACAATTGATTCTAAAACGGCAGATACTCAATATTATTTCCGTCCCCGCTCAGAGGCGCAATTAGAGGACGGACTGATAGCAGAATAATGGCGGGATAACGAAGACGGTAACAAATTATACTTGCTCATTTTGGGGGGCTTTAGGACAGCGATACGGTACCATTCGAGTCATTTCCCTCAAAGGTAACCACAAGTGGGTGCTTACCTATCGCAAATATGACACCCTCACACCTACCATTACTTCGTCAAACGGCTGTCGGATCTGATCGGGTGTGCAGATCGAGTGTTCCTAATCATATTGTGTTTACAAGCAGGCGGCTTTATTTCTATGGAACATCACCAATACGCTCCAGTCAGTACCCGCTAACTATGTCGACCGGCTTTATCTCTGGCCATCTATCCCGAGGTCCATTTTCTTTCAAAGGAAGACAGCGACGTCGGAGTCTAACATAGCTGTTCCTGTATGTCCCAGACAAGATGTCGTCTGCTCGCCAATTATTTCACGAGGCGATGTTTGACGACGGTTGGAAATACACAAGTGACGGATATTAATCATAAGTACACCTAACCCGACATAGGGTCCAATTCGAGTGAAACTTGCGGAGTTGTAAGCAATAGTGCTTACCTTAAACATTACATCAGACGCTATCGTACGGTTGTCTAGTATGTGACAATCACTGGTTACCTACTGGATACGTCCATGAAAGTGGACGGTGTTCGGACGTTATCAAGAGTTGACCAAATGATATGATTAACGACATATTACCCCGTAAGTTTTCATCTTACTGGGTACGAGATTTAAGTCTGCTTACAAAGAATGGCGTCATCTTGTACCTCAGCTGCGACTGTCCATGCGAGCGCTTCATGCTGGTAACGGCGTGAAACGAGGTACATGTACTTGTCAGTACTTTCTCAATGCTACCGTAACGCAGAGGTGGTCGTTACCCCAATTACATATTACTGTTGCAGCGCTAATACCTCTTCGTGGAAGAAGGTCTTGGTGCTCGGCATCGCGGCAATAGAGGTGCATGTGTTGTTTGACAAACGTCAGTATAGTGACACTGTCAACGCAAGTGAGGACGAAAAATGGCACACCCATACTAACGCGAGCGCACACACGCGCCCTCTTACACAAAAAAAAGCTGACTAATGTCGAACGCTGAACCCATTTCACGGCCTTTGGCCTCTGGCAAGACACATTTTGGCACAGACTCACCTGTCAATCAAAGTTTTAATAAAACTGTGCCTACCGGCCGTGCTCTGAACGTCGAGGGCAGGACTCGCTCACCGTGATGAGAAATTTTGGGTGCCCAAGGCGAGTCTGTCATTTAGGACGACTTGTCAAACGTCATGCAGAATGGAGTTACACGCTCCATATTCACGTCGGCACCAGTTATCCCCCCTCGCTAACTCGAAACGGGTTTTGTGCCTTAGTCTGTATGCACTGAGATGTCGTTCTGAACACCAGTGCTGCATGTTAGATCCCCTGTATTGAAATATGTACTATTTCTATCAACTACGCATACTACCACGCTCAGATCTTCCCATCATCCCCTCCCATTTCCGCCGAGAAACCGGAAGTGCACTACATGAGACCCATCTATGATGTCGGCCGGCAAATACCCGAGTCTTCCATGGCAATGCTTGCGTGTTCCTCACCCTATCACGTCGTTGTTCTCGGCAGACTATGGACGCATCGTCGTATTTAATGTATACCATTTCCTTATGAATTTTACTCCTTCAACTCATAGGACTATTTGGCAAAAGTGTCCTTCCGCTCGTGTTTTCATTGAAATACTAAACTTATGTGTTGTTTTAGCGAATTGTGTATGTAGTCACATTGGAATACACACACACAACGTTTCTAGCCGAAGGCCGTTTGAAATGAACTTTGCATCTAAACTAGCAGTCATTGCGTGACGCCATTGATGACTGGTGTACACGGCGTGTTTCAGATCAGGATTACAGTGGCTAAATAAGCTTGCTGCTTTCACCTTCATCCATATTAAAAGTTCTTGAAGTGCAAGTCTTAAACTTTTAAAAGCCTCGGCCAATAGTGATGATGGAATCATGAACTCAAACGCTTGTCTCTTTGGAGATAAAGCTCCATCAACATCATCGTTCTCCGCCATCGCCGCTCCCCCTTGCCAGTCTTAGATAACGGTCTATCACTCCCATAAAACTTATCGGATTTTCTCAGGGTCAAAGGTCAGCCATCAATGTCAGATAGACATGCAGGAAATCACCTTTAGGTTGATTGATAAATAGCCCAACTTAACTGACATCTGATTTGGAGTGGCTTTGGATCGAGAGTTTTTAACTCTCTAACGACGCGGATATCCTTGTTTTAAACATTTCGGCATCACTGAGATCTCATGCTTCTGTAGTATACAATTGGCAGGGCTGTGTTCTTGGGGCCTGATCTAAGTAGCCCCCAACCGCGATGCTAAGGCCATTAAGCGTATCCATTTCACTGCGGAGTGGAGTCTTCCTACGGTGGTCGCGGTAATGGCGCTCATTGGTATGGCGTCTAGGAGGCCTTTCGTAGGTCGAGAGGTAGGAATGAAGCTATTATCCGAGTGTGCCTGGTGTTTGTTTAGGTAGTTAAACGATTATTAATGGTGAAAGGAGGACCTCTTATCACGTGACCTCCGCCATCGGCCACCATTTTGCCTGCGAGGCCGCCATTTTGTTTCGTGTTACGGGATCGTGAGATAAAGCAGACGTCATTTCAAGTGGCGTTTTGAACGCAACGTAGTGAATTGTTTTGTTTTCCATTCGGACAGATGTGGGCCTCTCTCAACCAACTACTTTCAAACATCTCCTTTTTATACCTCTCGGAAACGAACCTGGTCGCCCCCCATAGACTATCATTGAGTCGTGTTCAGCTTGAATTCTAGACACTTAGGAATTATCGTGAGACATCCTCATAAAATTGTAAATTCGCTATATTCCTTGAACGTGAGGTGATGTAATTTTGGTGACTGAATGCCATATTAACGATTTAATATTTACGTCATCTATTTTATGTTACAGGCGAACTTCGGTGCTATTGTAACGAGTCTGGGTGCGTGAGTACTGGCTACATGTGCAAGTCCAACATCGGCAAATGCTATACAGCCATGGAGACCGAAGGGGAGGTAACTCGCACACGGCATGGTTGCTATGACAACTTACCTGAGTCAATGAGGACAATGTGTGGAGAAGGGGAGGAGCTTGTTGAACCACGTGACTCCCAGTCAACAGTGACTGTTATATTCAAATGTTGCAAAGACGATATGTGTAATTACAAAGAGAAAATAATAGACATTCCTATTGTACAAGCGTCAAATTCTAACGGGAGTTCTCAGAAAGGTATGTACACTGTTTCTTCCTCGTCTGCCATTTGTTATGGATAGAATTTTGGACGCCCGTAGCCCATGCTTGTCGTAAGAGGCGACTAACGGGATCGGGTGGTCAGGCTCACTAAACTTGGTTGACACATGGCATCGGTTCCCAATTGCGCAGATCGATCCTCACGCTGTTGATCACTGGATTGTCTGATCCAGACTCGATCTTTTTTATAGACCGCTACCACATAACTGGAATATTGCGAAATGCGGCGTAAAACAAAAGTCACTCACTCTCTATGGATAATCAAGTGAACTAAAGGTCGAGCTGGCTCATGACATGGTCAGTTTCAGAGAGTTTGGCTTTAAAACATGTGGTCATGTACAGCATACAAACTCCACACACTGACAAAAATAAGAATAACTATGGTATTCTTGGGTGACGACAATTGAAGACCTGAAGGGAGGAATGAAATACTAAGACTCAGAACGCGTTTACTGATTGCGAACAAGAAATCTCGCACGACGTATTGTACCTTTGCGATATTTTGGAATCCCGATAATTGATTTCATACTCCAAGGACGTGCTGTAAGCAGCCGTCTCTGGTAGGTCCTGTGGGGGAAGGCCAAGTATGATCGTTATTATATCAGACTGCCAAACAAATGGCGAACAGAAAACAACGTCTTCAGAAATAACAAATAACATTTCCGAGAAATTTATGGAAGCAACGTCAATTACAACATCTCCCAAACGTGCTTGATCGCAAAACAGGCGTCGCTCGGCTCTAGGTTTAATTCTTCACAAATGTGAATACGGCTCTTTAACCTTTATGAATTATTTAATTCTTTTTAACGCAAGCGGCGAGTATTGTCTCCTACAGTGGCGCTTATACGACATGTGCGGGGTCTGAGTGCAAGATAAAAAATTAGTATCCGTAACCGACCAGGGCGCGACTATATTATTTTTATCAGCATTGCTGTCTCGGCTTTTCCACTCCCCGCCCCCCCCCTCCAAGAAACTGACAACGATGCAAAATATGACTAGATGCTCTCTCGTCTTTATTGCCCGGATTTACTCTCCCCAGTAGGAGTTGTCTACCTTTGAACTTCTCACAGATGGCAGTATTCGTGCAGATACTACATCTTCCCAGTCTCGACTTAACGTTTGGCTCGTATGTTTGGGTGTTTGCACGGTGGAACGTATTCGGTGGCGTTGGGAGCATGGACCACAATGCAGATCGTTGGCTTAGATTCTCTCGGTTATCGTAGAAGCATCTTTTTCGGAACTGGATAATTTTCCTGGGCTCCTAACACACTCTCAACGTGTCAGGAGATTAAATCTAAGCCCGAGATTTTAAAATGGCGTCTCACTCGCTCAGTATTTTATTACCGAAATATTTCTGGCTCTGTAGAGTTATGTAAGTGTTATGAAGTGTATAAATATGTTCTACAACAGGGTTTGTTTATTTCTAACGTTCGTGCCATTTACTTAAAATACACTTAATAATCGGGTGAGAGTAAACACATTATAGAATGTAAACATTGGTGCACATTTAAAGTTTATCGGCATATGAATAAAGATCATATCTAACAACGCAAACACATGTACGACGCATACAAACACGAGTTACAATCGGCATGCAATCGTTTCATGTTCATATTCAACAATAGCAAAACGTGTGGGTTCAAATGAAGATTTGTCGATAGTTCACGTATCTCGCCAGCTCGGGACTTTCTCGCAGTCTGTTCGACGCAATGGGTTAGTCAAGGCTGCGAGTCCTATCATCTTTCATAGTTAAGATCTGTATCTCAAAGCTCGACTTGCTCCACGAGAAAGATCGTATCTTCAAAGATTTCTAAGTACAGATCTTTTGACTGGGTTGTCGAAAAGGGTTTAAGTCTAGTATAGTCGCCAGTGTATGTGAGATGGCGGGCAGCATCCAAGAACCAGCCGGACTGTAGGCTGGGAACTTTTGTTATACTGTCGTGGCTTGTCTTTCCCTGCATCTTAATGTCGCTAGTCAGGTATTCTCAGAGTAATCATTCATATCCACTGACCTATAAAAGTTACGAACAATAAACATTTGCAGAATGTTTCCATAAACGTGTGTGCATATACTGACCTATAACGGATACGAACAGTAAACATTCGGGAATATTGCCATGAACCTGTGTCTTCACTAAACAAAGGTATTAGAAAATATCATGTTCCCAGCCTTTTAGTTCAGAACTTTAAAAGCGAGGAAGTGCTGATCGAAAGTTGTGATGCAGTTTATTTTGGGTTCATTATAGTCATGGAGACATTGGAATCAAGTGTAAATAAGAAATTTCGAAAAAGTGGATGTTTGAGTCTGACCACACGACCCCACTTACAAACTGTGTATACTACTTTAGCTTCTTCTACTGGCATTTTAGAAATACAGGATTGTGCAAGTATATATATCACACGAAACAAAGAAGTTATTAACCATAAAGTTTGTCTATCTAATATCAACCTTAGACAGCATCAAGTGATCCATTTTTCTGTTCTTTGGGTTTGCAACATACGACGTTGTCCTGCCCCGATTCCCGTACCTGGTGAGGAATAGTGTGATTCAATATATCCCGACGCCTTCATTTGCGAACGACGTTCTAACAGCACATTAAGGTCTAAATGTACACCAGCGAGGTCATCACTAGCGGTATATTGGCAATCTCAGGACATGCTTACTGTGTAAAAAACGTGATTCACGCTACGGAATCACCGCCGCCATTGTTTCCGAGCTAACCCCTGTCTCGCAAACACCCGCCGCCTTTCTGTTAACACATGGAGAAGTGGTTTCAGTATGTCTTGTCATGCAACCACGCTATTCGTCACTGTTCACAGCCTGGTCCTCAACTGTCGACTACAGCTGGGATTGTATTACTGTCTAAGGCCTGCACTGACCTCAGACGAATGACGTTGCTTCACGCTGCCGGTAGATGGCGCTGATCCCGTGACGTCGCACTTGTCTCTATTGGTCGAATTGGTGTTGACGGACATCCTTGATTATCGGCTTTATTTTAGCCTGATTTGAACGAAACCATGCCCGTATTCAAATTGCCCGTTTGATGTTCGGTGCCATGGCCAGTGTTACAATAGGATCACAGTGACTTTAAATGTTTTAGTCTGGATCAGACAATTCAGTGATGGATGTCAATCAAGTCAGCGTACTTGGACATGCGATTTCATGAGTCAACCAGTTGAGGACAATTCTAAACGTGATCTCCACAGATCAACCGTTTATAGTAATAATGGTCAGCCCCGAATCTCTTGAAGCAAGTGACCGGTGGTTTGAATATTACTATCAACCGAAAACATGGGGGATTGGTTCCTTATAAATCTGACATACGGAGGTGTGTCTAGGAGAGTGTTCAGTTAACTCGCTCATTCAGAACTGAAGGTCTTGGAAGGTGTACCTTGTAGAGATCACTAACCTAAACCGTACTCCATGCAACTCCTTGTTTGCTGGAGACTCGCGTTGGTACTAAACGGTGGAAATTCAATGTTTATATTTCAATGACAGGCATTGGCGACTTTTTGTTACGACTGTCTTATACTTACTATTGGCAACAGCGGTGCTGTGTGGGTCACTGCCAAATGGCGGGTTAAGAGTGTTTGTTGAAGAGTGCCTCTCCGCCTTACCTCTCCTTCAAGCAATACCGACACGCTGGGCTTTTGTGCCTGGCTTGTTACGGAAGAGCGGACTCAAGAGGCAAGGGTGGAACTGTCGGGGAGGTATTATACTACTAATTATCGCCCTTTCTTCATGCCCCACGGGCGACTGCCTTTTTCAATGCGAGGAAAAAATTATGAAGTTCCTTTGCAAATTACTCGACGTGGGAATTGTAACCCACAATTGTCGAGCGCTCTCGATATTTGTTTGGGTTTTGTCGAGTTATTATGAACCTCTCTGAGTGCGTTTTGCGCAGCGATGGTACAAGTTCAGAAGTCACGCATACAACACCATGAAGTACCCGTTTATAGCGGGTTACGTCACAGAGTGACTGTTTAAAATGTAGAAGGATCATCTATACTGTCATTTTTGTCTTTAAGCAAAAGGGGCAAGTGGTTCAAGTGGGTAGGCTAGTAAGTAAAGAGTTAACTTGTCAAGCCGAAGACCTGGTTCCATTCCCCACTTGGGTTCAATGTAAGATGGCCATTTGGGGTGTTCGCCACTGCGATATTCCTTGAATATTGCTAGAAGCGGCGTAAAGCCATACTCACTCCCTCTTTTAGCGAGGGGCTACTCTGAGCAGAGGTGCTTCCCTTGGAAAGTCAGAAACCTATCACTGTGGGTTCGAATCCTGATTCATTCCGATTAGGCTTCAAGGTTTGTGAGTTTCACCAATGTGGTTTTCACCCGAGACATGCTTCATTTAGGAATTTTCTGATACGCTCTGACATAACGGGAATGAGGTTCAAAGTCAACCCATCTCACACAACATCACAACTGCAATATTTGTCCAAATTTAACAAATCAGATTGACGTGATGGCCTGGTGCTGAAAATAACACAAGATCTAGACCATTCATTTAGTGATGACATAGCCCCCAAGCTTGCACGAGTGGATATCACGATATTTTGAGGAAGACGAAAGAAGATCTGCCAGCCGGCAGACTTTGTCTCTGTCATTCTCTGACGAAGGGTTCATCAATCGTGCGCCCAGTAGCGCAGAAGGTGAAACGGGTTGTTTCTTTGCCAACCTACTCCCATTGTCGAGGCTGCGTTTTTCTGATGCCCAGATAACTCTGCTTTATTCGGCTGTCCCGAATTCACCGTTGCGACTACGCATGCCTGGACGCCGGAGATCCGTTTCCTGAAATACAGACCGACAATCCACGCATTCTTCTTCGTCAGGAGATACCGATACGGTCACGTGACCTCGCTTCACATCACCACAATCTCCCGAGTTGTCTTTTGCCTCTTTTTTCACAAAATGGCGGTCCTGGATCTTAACCCGACGTCGCGCTTTTCGCTTGTCAAGTTCGTCTACATCGTCAATTCTTCACTTCGGGGGCGTCCGGTACTCCTCGTGGCTGAACGTCCTGTCGTGTTATCAACATACGGGGGATGGGTAAATAGAGCCTGACACCCTTTCACGTGCAATCAGCTGATAGGACGCAGATAACGTGATTAGCTTGATTCTCAAGAACTTAAAAGATGTCTTTCGGAAGGCATGTGTACCCACATAAACTGTAGAGCCCCTCACAGCCAAAGTGCAATTTTTTTCGTAAACTAAAATGACTAAGCTGCGATTTATGAACTCGTGAAGCATTAAGTAAGAAGAGCTCATGATATCCTCATGCCTAGACACGACTGATATGTATTAATATATGTAGTATCGTTCTGACTTATATAATAAGTGATAATATTCTATAAACTACATAAACGAGATATGCTTCAACATGAAACATTTGCGCACTAACAGATCTTGTATTTATATCCAAAATCGACAGAGGGAATGTCAATGAAAACTAAGCATAGTTTATAAATTTAACAAGTCTTAAATTTTCATCTGGCTTTTGGCAGAAGTAAAAGTATTTTGCTGTATGGATATTGATATTCATGTATATTTTATGCTTAATGTAATTTATGATATCATGTACTTTTGTAATCATGTTGTGTAATGCAAGTCGCATAAATGTTATATTGCCCGGAAAGGCATTAATATAAGCTTTTGGCTTGTTTTCCGATCGAGTTTTTGAACAGCATATCAAAAATAAATATGTTTACACCAAATTTTAATATTGCAAACAAATGCACACTCATGCATGCATCTTAAATCTTGTGACGTTGTAGATAGACTATAGCCCTTGAACAACGGATCACGCTTTAGTGGCTAATGCTAATTACCAAGGCATAGTGGATTGAGGAGGGGGTGTTTCTTGACAAATGACACAGGGAAAGAGGGGCATTCAGCACCGATTGAACATGAATCAATATTGGGCGGTATTCCGTTTATTGGATTGAAGAAATCGAAATAAATAAATAAATAAATTATTTATAAATAAATAAATTATTTATTTATAAATAAATAAATAAATAAATAAATAAATAAATATCCAGTGAAATGTAATACAGTCTTGGGCAATTCCAACGTCCGTCTAAATGATAAATTTCCTGTTCCTTTGATATGTACCCTCGTTTGCCACACTTTGGCAATTGTACCAACTGGAACCGAAGGCGGGCTGGGCAGACTGTGGAGAACGTAAGCATGCTGCAAAGTCTCGTCAGATAACATCACGGGGCAATAAAAAGATCTCTTAACTCACATTCACAACTGTTACGGTATATCGCTAAATACCGAGGGGTCTCCCCGCCTCGATATACCACGCTGTCCCCGGCCCACAGTGCACGTAAAGAACGTGCGAAGCGCCTTCGCGTCTTCGAACATGAACCATTTAATCTACTTGCACATTGTAACCTACCACTTGAATTTCATTTACGAGGACTGTGAAAATTGAAATCGATAAAATTTGCCAGAACAAATATCAGATATATCAGCTTTGGAAACTTTACAACAGCGGCAAGTCGCCCTGTGTCAGTATTATTCTAAAGATCATAACTCAGGTTTTCAAGTTTTAGCAACGCGGAGCCTTATGTTGCGTTAGTTTTTTCTCAGAAAGAAGGAGATTACAAACCAGAGGGGTCCTCTTTCCTTAGGGTGAAGGAAAATAGCCGCCGAGAAACAGACTGTGCAGCGCATCTCATTCAAGTCTCAGTCTGTTTATTTTAGCCTCTTAAAGACGTTTCATGGACTGCGGTAGGTACTATCCTACCATTGCTGTGGAACAAACATTTGTATAAAAATCCTTTTTGTTGGTTTATCCGAGCCGAAAAGCCTTGGTGGGCATAAATTCAGTTAATGCTCAGAAGCAAGTAGAGTCACCGGGACATGCGGAGTTCATTTTTATCTGTTTCCAACGTCTTTGTTCGTAACGTTGAGAGGTAAGAAGCGACTGGCGGGATCGTGTAGTCAGGTTCGTTCACTTGGTTGTCAACATGTCATCGGTTCATAATTCCGCAGACCGATGCTCATGCTCTTAATCTCTGGATTGTCTGGTCCAGACTCTATTATTTACAGACCACCGCCACATAGCTGGAATATTCATGAGTGAGACGTAAAACTAAACTCGCTCACTCGTTGCGCTGAGAGGTCAGCACTGAACATTGGCAAGTCAAAGTTGGTCTTGCTAAATTACGCTCAAACGTTTGATCGTACGTCACATGAAGACACGGGAATATTCATAAGAGCCATGTCTTAGATGGTAACACAGGATCCCCGCTGTTTCAACCGGCGTCCGGGTCAGCAGCGACTCCATCAAAGATTTGCTGTTTCTGAACATGAATCAAAAAGCAGAAATAATGATTGCTTTTGTACAAGGATGTACAGACGTTCGAAGATTATCTGGTGCCATATGTTTGGAAAAACCAGTCGAGTCTCCGTGGTAACAACTGTTCTCTGATAACATCGGGCAGACGATAGGGTCTCATTACTTTCTCTCATCAAGTAAAATGGCGGAAATCGTTGGTAATGAGATTTGTTGTCACAGTGTGGCGACGGGGGGACGATATTTAAAGAAATAAACCTATTACCCTGGCTTGTTATTCCATGTTAATCAATCCAGTCTCTCCTCACTCGCCACAAGCTCTATCATTTACAAGCCAGTCGTCATTGACTGGTGATTCCGCGCCTCTTCGACAGACATGTTGTGGCTCGTATTTAGTTCACTTTGAGTAATGTTGGTCCAAACGGGTCGTATTCGGCTCCAGTAGGTTACAATTATCCCTAAAGAAGCAGGCTTGACATATATGCATTCATACGAGCGATCCCATCCATTTTATCTTCGGCTCTAAGAAGTTAGATATATGTCGTCTGCTTTGCGTTAGCCGTCATCGCGGAATCGGAAACTGCACTGAGACAATGGATGACAAGAGAGCATGGCACCTGCCGAGTCTACTGGATCCAGAGGATGAGCTCAATAGCTAATTAAAACCTCTAATGACATCAACGAGGCTACAAGCCTTTCAGACATCGGCAGAGCTATGGTTACTGTCGCCAGCGGTTCTGATTTCCGAGATGCGAGTCGCCGCGATGTCGCGACGGAAACTGCCGAGAGCAGACGGAAGAAGAGGGAAGCGTGATTCGGCTTGTATGTTGTTCTCGATGGCAGTAGTATGATTGTAAACATTGTAACAGGCTTCGACCAAGATCGTCAATATTTATACGACACAGCTTCCTCTCTATACGACATCCGATGGTAGAGGCCACGCAAGGCTAGCTTAGTCGAACTGGTGTGCTTGAAATCCTGTTGTACGAATTGTGGCTTGTGTTATTGAAACAGATATTTTCTTATACTGATAATATTTAGATGTGCTTATTAAAAAGGGATTTGAACGTAATCAATCTATTCTTGCTGGCTGTCAATTCTTAGCTGTCGAAAACCCATGTACTTGCTGTAAAATCAAATCTGAATATTAGTTCGGCAATAATACCGAAAGTGAAACTGGATATTTAAAAGAAATATACTTGTTTCACACCAGTGTTCGTTCTATAACCCCAGTACAATTTATCCCAATGTGCCGCTACATTTTAAATGTATTTTCTTCACCCTTATCGAGTGTACTTTCGCTCTTGCGTAAAATTAAACCCGATTTGATATTATTCAAACTGCTACTGTAGATGTCGTAAGAGAATCCCGCCTCAATTCACAAAAGATGTAGTTTTGAAACTTTATAACCCCCTTCCCTCAAGGCCTGTTTAGAGCGTGGCCGAGTCAACAGTGTGTTAAGATGTATTGGTTACTGTATAACGAAACAAGGGTAAATATTGTAACATCGCTGTTCAAAGCGGACAAATATTGCAGAACCAGGGTTAGCAGCCTGGGCCTAGCGTTTACTGGCGTTGATGTGCTGAATTTATGCATGAAGTGCAGGCTGCACTTAGAAATGTGCTGCGAAAGTTTAAAAAAGTGATTGGATATAAAAAAAATGGAACCTCGACCAGAGGGAAAGCTTGAGGTCGAAAAAGGTTGAAATGCGGTTAGAATGTCGCTTGAGGTTGACAGTAAACACGGGGTATTATAACTATTCGTTAAAAGACAAAACCGTGTTCGGGAGTTTCATCAAATGTGCGATGAAACGTGGGGTTTTAAACACGAAAACAGATGGAGTGTAAAGTCCCACACACGCGCCTCCTCAATACAGCTTTTAGGCATCTGCTATCAGAAGGAATACGTGTACATAAATATTTTATCCTTAGCTCTCCCTCGATGTATTGTTAACGAACTAGCGTACATAGTGTATTATCAGATATATATTGTACATTCAGCTGAGTGCGAATACTATTGACATGGGTGTGTAAAAACACACTGTTTCATAAAGTCACGTGATAAGAATCAACTGTCATTAAAATATTTAATTTCCTACCACAAAGAGTTCCTGTATGTTCTATGACATCAGAGCAGCTTATAATTCTAATTTGCACGTTTAACCTTATGAAAATTTCGTCCCGGCGCCAATGTTGGTGCAAAAAAGGACTTTGCGCCCATGATATACGTATTGGATATCAACTAAAGGGAGGGGGTAAACATGAGGCAATAAACGTCATTTGACTGTATTTCTGTCTAGAACAAGCCCTTTTTTTATTTTTAAGATGGACAAAATATCAAATGAAACATTGTTCTGTTGTGTCGCCGTGCTGGCTTCCAGTCACCATGGGAGCCAGCCGGCAGCGTCACCTATGTCGCCGGTGACGTTTCTGCGACGCAGCGCTGGGTGTTATGGGAAGGTTTATGACGTCACCTGCTGTTTTATGCGGACACGCGCCCTGAGGTGCCGACGACACGGAACGATCGTGACATTACTGCCGACAGAATGTGGAGGCCCTGTTAGGGTGCTTTTATTGTGCACAGTCTGTTACTGTCATGAAGTGATTCACATGTCAGAACCCTTTAGGGATTTCTTACTGATACAAGTGTGATATACGATCGCGGATCTACCTAACTTGACGGCGTCAAGCTATGATCACAGACCTTACCTCAGACCCAGTCGTGTTTGATCTGATTACGGATATGACACGGAATATAATTAAATCTTGAACATGAATCATTAACGGTATAGGGTAATATGCTAAACATGAGGACCAAGTTGATCGTAGCTTTAACAGTGGAAGTTGTTGACCTCATTTCGGTTTTATCGTAGACGTACGATGTGCCTTTTAACACCACCCACGACGTCACGTGGGCAATATCATGTCACGTGACCCCACGAAACACGCTGTGATACGTGCCACAAAAGTAAATATTAAACAGATCTCTGCTGACTCTTGTGACAAAAAACATTGTTCCGTCATTTCCGCTTAAACAACATCAGTAATGGCGATTTATATCAAAGTTATGTAGTTGTAAAATCATTTTCGTATTTTACATTGTATTAACATAACTATTTTTTGTTTGGTTACAGGACACACAAAGTCAAATCCGGTCGGAAATCACGTCTACTATTCTCGACGAGACCCTGAACGAGACTTGTGGTTCAAGGCCGCCGTGATTGCTGTGCCCATTGCTGGAGGATTCATTCTTATTCTTCTGGTGCTTCTCGCAGTGCGCATGCTCAGAACAGACTCCAGACGCCATAGACGTCTAATTCAGGTGCGCCGAGAGCGTAGTCTTACCAAAGCTCAACTTTACGTCACAGATCATTTCAGCGACAAGTCCGAGAACTCATGCACACTTTTTCCGGACAAAAGCAAACCAAGCATATGTCGAGACATCAACATCAAAGTCGATAAAGACGGCAGAATTTATGAAAAAGTCGGTGATAAAAAAATACACAGACACTCTCATCCATCATCAGTAATTATGTGGGGGAAACCCTCCAAAAACGATCTGCCAACCGTTGTGTGATAAGCACGTGCATTGTGGCACACGTGTAAACTGACAATGTTGCTACAGGTGTAAATGGTTGACGAGTGGGTGAGTGAGTGAGTGAGACGTGTGCATGTATTTGGCCATGAAATGGTCGGTAGGATCCCTCCTCCAGGCTGTATCAGGACAGGTAGAGGATCAGAGAGGATCCCGTCCCTCTGCTCGTGGAGCTGTGTGGTGTCACACTAGTCCATGATAGGGAGCGAAAATGTGCGGAGATACCAATGTCGGACTTTCATCAAATGTCATTATTTTATTTTATACAAAAGGCTTATTTATTGATGTAAAATAAACACTGGACGGAAGATCCCCGTGAAATGTTCACGTTGTTGTGTTTTGGTTTCAAATAGAGAAGCGAACTCCAAAAACAGCTATGTATTAATTATTATCGATTAATATTCGGAAACACGAAACTTTTTAGGTAGTGTTGTCAAGTCAAAACATTGATTACACAACTGTGTCGTTTCCTTCTGACTGGGTTTCTCAATCCAGAACTTTGCGACCAACTCGTTCAACTGACTATGCAGACATTAATCATACATGTGATACATCTAATCACATGTATAGTGCAACACTAGCTCCTTCTAGTCCCTACAAAGCGTGCTCTGACTAACGGAAATCTGGAAATCGTAAAACGAACCTCGGCCGCTAGAAAAGAAATAATAATAAGCGCCAAAAGAAGAGTAAATAAAAAGGCTTAACCAGTGAGTCAGATGAAGTGAGAATCATTGTACGACCCCTTCTAACTGGGCAAGTCTGTGATGCCTTTGTTAACGACATGCTGCCTAAACCTCGACATGAAACCTCGACTGTAGAGATACAATAAACTTTAGAATTAAGACTAATTGCTAAATACCATTTTCGTATGAAGTAAGGAATTCGATTTCAGTGTAACCATAGTTGGTAAAAGTGTCCCTGTTCACTTCCACACGAGAAAATTCGGATCGGCTGAAAAGTATATTGTCGGAATTGATTAATGTTTA
Organism: Haliotis asinina; assembly: GCF_037392515.1. Classification (NCBI taxonomy): domain Eukaryota; kingdom Metazoa; phylum Mollusca; class Gastropoda; order Lepetellida; family Haliotidae; genus Haliotis; species Haliotis asinina. The sequence goes on along the minus strand of NC_090290.1, from coordinate 9,211,540 downwards.
GGTTTGTTTTGACGTAATACTGCAACTGTTGCCTGCGTGGAGAAAAGATCCATAACTGAATCGGAAAAGTGTCATATGGGATCAACCAGGACTACACTCGAAAGTTTTATATTGAATAATAAATGAAACATGTCTTTTCAAGATGAACAATATCTCCGTGAAATTAAAAGGTAATGCGACACAAATAGTAACTAATAAAAAGATTTAAAGGATATATATATATAGGGACGATGCTTAAAGTGAACATATATCAGTTAAAACAGGGAGAACCTCATAATACTGCCAGAGAAGAACTCTACTGATCGAACTACATACTGCCCACCGACACATTTGAAACGATATAGCACGTCATATGACGAAAACATGGGACATTAGACAGGGTCAAAGCATAACTGTACTTTGCTGACCACTTAATCTGAAAACTCCGCTCAATCGAAGCATCTCGGGATCAATATTTTTCGACAATACAGTCAAATACTCACACAAATACACACCCAAAGAGTTTACAGTTCTCTATCCTTTTGAATATAATCAAAACAGCATGAACAGCCACGCTGTCACGAAGTAGTTATCTTAATGTCATGGGACGCACAGCTAAAGTACCATATTGGTGCCGTTAATGTCATCTGAACAAGGCATGCTATCAAATAATCATAATATTGACATCGGCATGAATGTGTCAGAGCAAGACACACAACCAAATATCACAATATCGATATCTTAGTGACTGTAATCAGAACAAGACACACAACCAAATATCACAATATCGATATCTTAGTGACTGTAATCAGAACAAGACACACAACCAAATATCACAATATCGATATCTTAGTGACTGTAATCAGAACAAGACACACAACCAAATATCACAATATCGATATCTTAGTGACTGTAATCAGAACAAGACACACAACCAAATATCACAATATCGATATCTTAGTGACTGTAATCAGAACAAGACACACAACCAAATATCAGTACCGACATCGTCAACACAAAGTATCACAACATCGACATCGTCAACACAAAGTATCACAACATCGACATCGTCAACAATGTAATCAGACTCACAACCAACAAATGTAAATATCGCCAGTGTTATCAGAAGACGCACAGCCTAAATATCACGATATCGATATTGTCGTCAATAACGTAATCAAAACACAAGGGAGAATGGTTTCCTAATACTATCAAAATATACACTGACGAAATGTTCTAAATGTCATTTAGTTAATGACAGAATGTACCAAATGGACTTCTAAGGCCACATAGTTTCGCTGACAGAACCCACAAAGAAGTAGCATACAGTACCCCCGTTGTACCATGTTGATGTCTGGTGGACGCACTGCACTACATAGAAATAAGCATCACAGAGTGAACGAATAAAAATATAACAGAACGTAGACTCAAAGAAAGGCCGCATGAAGGGGTTAACGTAGACTCAAAGAAAGGCCGCATGAGGGGTTAACGAAGACTCAAAGAAAGGCCGCATGGAGGGGTTGACGAAGACTCAAAGAAAGGCCGCATGAAGGCGTTCACGACGAACCTGTGCAGCAGACAGGAGTGAATGCTGTTTTACGCCTCTTCTGTCAACACTCCACCGAAAACACGATGAGTGACACCCAAAATGGGCTTCCCACACTGTATCCATGTGTGGCAACGCTGTATCTCACAGTGGTGTCTTTGCATGTGACAATGGTGTTTGTGTGTGTGGCAGTGTTATTTTTGTGTGGTACAATGCGTATAGTGTTCATGACCCTGATGGATGTGACAAAGGTATGTGCTCATGCTTTTGATCACTGGACTGTCTCTGATCCAGACACAATTATTCACAAACCGCCGCCATACAGCTGCACCGAATATTGCTGAGCACGGCGTTAATAAACAACAAACAAACAGTGATATATATATATTTGACAATGCCGCATGTGACAATGTTCTTTGCACAAGTACACGCTACGGTCTTATATACGACAACGCTGTATGCATATCTGCACGCTGACTGTAACTTCCATAATCACAAGTGCCACTTCCCACATACATCAACCCATCACATAATAGAAGTGTAATAGTTTCAGTCAGTTCTTAACCTCTAACACAATAAAATGTATTTATATCTCTTTGTGTTGGAAGGCGGGTCATACAAGAGCAAACAGACTGTACTTATCTCTAGGATCTTCACAGTTGATGACAATTGACTTGAAAGATTCAGCCACGACTGTATGTGTCATATAGATGGGATAGTTAACACACAGCTACAGTTGGCACATCTTGTTGCTCTGTGAGCTGGATGAACACCAATGAAGTACTCCCATTATAAATTCCCAGGCAGTATAATGTTATGGGCGTGTGTTATACGGTTGCATATTAACCATTTTATTGCTGTCGTATCTAATCATGTACATATGCCCTGACAGTATGTGTGAATGCTGTCAACAACCGGGGTGTCGGTGAATACTGGTGACAATCAGGGTCTGTGTGAATGCTGTTGACAATCAGTATCTGTGTGAATACTGCTGACAATCAGTGTCTGTGTGAATACTAGTGACAGTATCTGTGTGAATACTGGTGACAGTCAGTGTCTCTGTGAAGAATGTCGACAGTCAGGGTCTGTGTGAATACTTTGTCCATCAGTGTCTGTGTGAATACTAGTGACAATCAGTGTCTGTGTCAATACTGGTGACATTCTGCTTCTGTGTGAATACTGTCGACAATTGGCGTCGGTGGGAACAGTGCTTATAACCCAAGTCTACTCAGGTCTGTCGGAATAGTGCCAGTAATTCGGATCTGTGTGAATAGACCGACATATGCCCTGACAGTATGTGTGAATACTGTCAACAACTAGGGTGTCGGTGAATACTGGTGACAATCAGGGCCTGTGTGAATACTAGTGACAGTATCTGTGTGAATACTGGTGACACTCAGTGTCTCTGTGAAGAATGTCGACAAACAGGGTCTGTGATAATACTAGCGGTTCTTCTAGTCTGTGTGAATACCCCACACACAGCCCCATGCCGTAGCGACAGAGGCGTTCTGAAACAGGGACAACATCGTAAAACAGAAGAACGGAAGATATATGCTTCAGTATCTTACTCATCCCTAAACATTTCGGTGTACAGTAGGATCGCAATCCTTGTGTCCTCGAGACGCCATGAGCGCGTCACATGTTGTGCGATATCATTGATGTGACGTCATATCGCCAATAAGATCTGTATTATACACATCACCATTGAGTAACCATTTGCTGTTTCACTTCTAATCACCAGCAAACATGGGCGGTACTTTCTTTTGCCCGACAGGCTACCCTTACCATTAAGTCAACGTGGAACTTGCTCAAATATAAACACGCATAATCTCAACGTGGCCTAACATCTGCCTCTGGTACAGATCTTTCACATGCAAACCCCCCTTTAAACCGGTTAGTACATCCTTTTAAAGAAGTCAGGATTTACTTAGTATATTCACTGTTGGATGTTGTCTTACGAATAACATTGTTTACTATTCATTCAAAGTCATTGCTGGTGTTCATGTCTTGAATGTTGTTTTCTTAATATATGTTTTTAACCTTGATGGACACAAAATCCCTTTTCGGACAACAAAGAATTGTCTGTCTTATCTTACTTAATGTTTCTGCAATGGTCAGTGTATACTCTACAGTAACACATGTCAAACACAATACAAAATATAATCTGAAAGACAGACAAACTGTTGCGTAAGAAACTCTGAAGATTCCTGAGGGTGATTTTACAACTGCTTCATCTTTCATTGCGGATGCCCCGGGACCTGTCAAACACACTTACTGCTGTACCACTGTCGCAGCAATCGAGTTGATCGGGTCTGTTACACAGAGTGTTTTGTCTTGCCATTGTAATGAAGTGTAAACCCGATTCTAAAACTCAAACAATATGTCTGTGTATCTACGGTAAACAGGACGTGAATTCAATGTACCTCAGGTGGTGCCCCGTGTTGGAAAAAAAACAACTTGAATCAAACGTACGTGGAATCGCAGTTAACCTTATCATACAAAACTGAGGGCACAGTGGACATGGTCTGCGACGAAGGTTCAAAACGTAACAAATCCAAACATACCTGTTTGTCAGGATTCCAAACGTTAGTGTCCTGATAAGGCACCTGGCGAGTTGTGTATGTAACGTCACGTCAAATGGCACAGTCTGCATGAACGGCCTGTTGTATATTTGAAGAGTATTCGGGTCAAATGTCCATCTCTAGCTGGTTAGCAGCTGCATATACCGGACATGTAACTCAGCATGGTTTTATACCGCTTTCAGTAATATTCAGGCAATATCAGACCCTGGCACATATATATACATATACCTCCTCACACGGAGCCCTCAAGAGGAATATAAACAACGGGTTGATGTGAAGCCCGCATTTGGATCACCACACTACCAAATATTACATTGGCCTGTTCATTGGTTTGGTCACATGCTGTCTTGCTCTTTTGACTTTGGCTGGTTTTCTTTTTAAACTTTTTGACCTTCTGGTCCTCACTTTCTGCCAGTATTGTCTCACGCGTTGATTTCTTCTGTTGTTCCTTTGCTAGGTCGTTTTGGTGTCGCCTGCCGTTATAGTCCTGGAATATTGCTAAAAGCTGCAATAATGCTTACTATGCTAGGCTATAACATAACAGCGACGTACGTTTAAAGGGGGATTGATGTGACTGGATATACGTCCTCCACAATTCACGTATACACCTTGTATCTGTTTTACAAATGTCAGTTTACATACTCTGTTTTGATGTGTAACATCATATAATACAAATGAGTATTACAAATAGCATCGGGTGCCCGCTACATGCATGTGCATTACGGACGGGATAAAACACAGCTAATACCAGAAAACAGAATCTTCAAAGGATAAATTGGTTTGGGTTTTTCACATATTTATTTCACACGTGACCGATGATAATATCTGAAAATAATAGAATGAAAGATTATTGCTTTTAGAGATTTTCGACATGTGATTGCCCAACACCTAAACGGGACGTTAGTATGGAAATATGCTTTTCTGAAGGCGCTGGTTGTAGTTGTCAGTAGGTCATTAGGAGTGACTGGGTTCGTTGTCATGCCTTTTATAACAACATTCCAGTTACATCACAGCGGCCCGCTTGGTGTACAAGGAAGCCATGGAGTGAAGAAACCAGTCTGAGAAATAGCCACTGACCCACTGACACGTGGCTAGTAACATTCCAGACGGGCAAGTGAATCTTGACACTCACTGTCTGGAATGTGTAGTGAATTTTCATGAGTTCTGCAATGTTTTTTCTTACTTGTTTTTATTATGCTATTTTGTCTTTTGTAATATTAGGTTTAGTTTCCACCTTCAAATTTCAGACTAATGGGCTAGTAACATTTAGGCATATCTTTCCCGACTGGCTAGCAACATTTAGAAACAAATTCGCATACTGGATGAAACCCACACGGAGGGGGATAATCGTGGTGGACAGGGATTCTAACACACAATGCCAACTTCCTGTCTTTCCCAAGGGAAGCAACTTATAGTGCAGGCCACTTTGCTCTGTCTGTCCTGACGTTATGAGTCTGTATATAATTTAGTAAAACAAGATGAAACTTAAATATGAAGTGAAGCCCGTCGACGGTGTTCCTGCCATGATATTGCTGGATACTGATAAACCAGCGGAACACTAAAATCACCTACTCATTATACCATTACAAGGTATTTTTTAAGAAAACAAAAGATGGGTTATTCCAATGAATGAATGGTGTTGCTAAATTCGGTTGAGTCGAGTTTGCTTTACGTCACATCGGCGTTATTCCAACCTTACAGTGACGAGATCAGGTTTGTATTTTTTACCGTTCGAAGTCTGTTGTTTCAAAAACATATATTTTCATTTCACTCCTATTTCTATTAACAGAAAACGTCATAGCATCAAACACAAAAGCAAGCAATTCGTTATTCTCTTTACAAAACTACAATTTATGATACAAGTCAACTTCCTGCTTAATTCGGAGCTGGCACAGTTGTTGGAGAAGGGTGCCTTTTTTGCTGTTGACGTTTCCCATATCGTTGTGGATGGTTTGTGAGACAGCCAGTCCAGTGATGTTGGTGTTGGGGTATCACGACACAAGATGGACTCTCTACACATGCTATGTATGTACAAAACAATTCATCCCCAAGAGTATCGTCGTGAATGTTTTCTGTAAGTCATCCAATCTGTCGATGCAGTCGTCTCCGCTACCCTTGACGCTCTAACACAACCGAATGAAACATACAACTGGAATTCAGACAAACTACTTTTAAACTTTTATAATTCATAAACTGAGTTAGTGATCATTAACCAAGTTTACGTCGGCAGATGCAACTGCAATGTGTGCAACTGACCATGAATGCGAATCAAGTCAAAGTCTGACTCCATGTGAACGAGAGGACCAGAATGGACACAACGTGGACTGAATAAGGACACAACATAAGACAAACACAACATGAACAGAAGGACTCTAAAGGGACAAAACAGACACAGCATGAACACGTGAACATCTACACAATGTGGGTACTACAATGACACAACATAGGCACTACAATTACAGAACATGGACACAACAAGGACACAATGTCACTAAATGGACACAAGAACACAAAATGGACATTACATGGACACAAAATGGACACTACAAGGGCACAACATGGACACTACATGGGCAGTACATGGACACATCATGGACACAAAATGGACACTATGTGGACACAAAATGGACACAACAATGGGACTACATGGGCAATACATGGACACATCATGGACTCTACATGGACACAACATGGACACTACATGGACGCAAGAAGGACACTAAATGGACACAAGAACACAAAATGGACACTCTATGGACACAACATGGACATTATAACAACAATACATAGACACAAGTTTGACACTACAAGGGCACTACATGGACACAACATCTACACAACGTGGGCGCTACAAGGGTACAACATGGATACTACATGGACACAACATGGAGACAAGGACACAACATAAACACCACCACATGGACACAAGGAGACTAGATGACACAAGGACACAACGTGGATGCTACATGAACACAACAAGGACACAACATGAATACTACATGGACACACAAGGACACTAAAACAACAAAACATGGAGACAACATGGGGACAAGGGCACAGTGATACTACATGAACACAAGAACACAAAATGGACACTATGTGGACACAACATGGATACTACAAGGGCACAACATCGTCACAACAAGGACACTACATGGACACAACAATGCCTCAGCTGGCCACAATCAACCTAGAAATATCCATGATTGAGGAAGCGAAACAAAACCAATAGAATTATTCGTGTACATATCTATTTATAACTTCATCAAAACATTCGTGTGGTCAGCTGCCCAAGTCTGTCTCCAGTACTGTCGGGTAATGGGTACTAAACCAATCAGTGACAGCAATTTTCATCTGATCAACATCGATAACAGCCAGCCCTGTCACATATTTAGTATAGACGGTGCTTTGCGTGTTTCAGTCAAGGCAGATAACATCATGTGTTACTATTGTATTTAAACCATGCTTCATATTATGGAATTCTTCCCATTCCTCGGGGAGGAGGCTGTCGATCGTATACTTCACGTAACTGTGCGAAAATGTCCACTAATGCATTCACACACGCACTAATGGCTGTACGGGGAGGTCGCACATATAGGTCAGTGATTTGAGGCATCAGGTGCTGAAATACGAGTTGCTTCCCTTTGTCGTGAAAGGATCAGGTGTTTTATTAAAGACTTCCACACTCAGTCACTGTGACACCATTCTGGTGAGTTTCATGAAAACATCTAGGGCTTGCCACAATTTGTACTCTCAACAAATATCTAACACAAACATGTGTCACGTTTCCCAATAGCAGAAGGCGATCTATAATGCCTCCAGGTCTCCATATATCTATGTTATGTTTTCCCATCACAAATTGAGAACATCATGATCCTCTATCAGGTTTTCTCAACAAATATTGATCTGTTGACGTTTTCTCATCAGATATATCGATCGTTGGTAAATATGAAGTTTCCTCACATATGCACTTATCTCAACTGTGTAACGTTTTCAAAAAATAAACGTTGAACAATTACACGAAAAGAGGTATCGAAAGTTTGTCTCATAGTCCCTGAATCACTTTATTTTACCTAAAGTCTAGCATTCCCCACAATGCTAAAGCCCTAAATGAAGCTAGACTAGATTTCCCCTGAATCTTCCAACTCTCTGGGGCTCCTTTCCAATTTAAATGAGATTATGTGTTACTATCAAAATCATTTTCAGGGACTAAGCGATTATGAAGATTCAGCAATTACACTTTTCAATGAATTATTTCGCAAAATAGTGTGGCTAGTTATAGCTTTTCTCGAAACGTTCGTAACCCTACAAACTTCTTAAAACATTGGCTGCGATCAAAGTTAAAAATTCTTAGGGCTTCGAGAATAAGGGCCTAGCACTGCTAGGACTAATCGTCCAAAATATTTCATTTCCCATGAGAAATGTGACGTAGCGCTGTCCCATTGTGGCGTCACATAGCTCATCTGTCATGTCAAGTGTGTTGCACTCAGTGGCCGTCAGTCGCTACATGTACGGGGACGTCAGTCAAGGCAACGCTATGATGAACATCGAGGAGTGTTCCGAGTATTCCAGCGTCTTTTGTTTCAGCGTCAAGTATTGAACGCATGTTGGGGTTTACAGTAAACGACAAACTCACATCTGCGATCAAAAGCAGCTAACAGTAAGTGCCCCGCACTCCAGAGATAAAAGATGCGTATATTGTAAACAGTTATTTTTCAATTAACGACCAGACTTCTAAATAATAGTTGCAAGCTATCTGAACGCCGAAGTAGGAAGCATGACGCGCGTGATTCCTGATAAACGAACGCTGTGGCGAAAACGGGTACACAGTATTGTTATCCTTGTTCGGGGCGGTTGCTACTGTTTCACGTATCATATTTAAAAGTCGGGCGCCAAGGCGAGTGGGCTCATACGCGTTCAGGGCCAAGTCGTTATTGTCACAAGCCCGCATCATGTAAACGCTTGTTTAACTTTGTCACGTCTGCATTCTCAAACGGCGAGTGAATATAATATTCATGGTAAGGGTTATGAATTGTATATCACTGGCCCTGTCCGCGCCATGCACGTGGTTTCTTTTGTGATGGCGGGATAATTGTTGAAAATTGCCACGTAAACTACGGATATTTAGATGTCTCCCACAGATAAAACATAGTTATATTTGCCCGTGTTATCTTTAGATTTACGACTTCAAACCCTGCCATTGCTACTGTATCTTGTCTGTGTTGATATTTATGAATATTTATGATTTACTAAAAACTTCTATTGTGTGTGGTCTTATATTAGCTTTTCTTTCCACCGTGGCTCCAAGCCAAGGAAATGCGCTAAAGAACAACTTTATTTCAATATTTTCTCGTGTGAAATTTTCAGAAAGTAAACTTTTAGACAAACAGGCTGTTTGAAAAAAGTCCATTTTTAAATATTGAACATGTCAATTCACTTACTGATATATGAATTTTCTCAGTGTGTGTAACAGATTTAAACATATATGCCATGTTTTATTTCTCGTCTTACTGTGGGAGAGGACAGTTTGTCTGCCTGCAAGAAATGAGCACTTGAAAAGGCACTAAAAAACCTAGGAACGGGTTTCACTGCTCATCCTTCCCCCAGCTAAACATAGCGAGAACTATATGCTCTTTGGTAAAGAATGGAGTATCTTGTGGGCGACACACCCTGAATACTGAAACGTTCTTCAAGAAAATAGTTGGAAACGGGTCTAAGAAAGGTCAAAGTTCGAGGTCAGTCCATAAAACTGGATTGTAATGGTTTGACAGTGTAAGAACAACTCTTTAGAACATCGCTACAGTTTAATTAACCTTCGTAACCAGCGGCAAATGTTTCGCTAACTACCGTTGCAGTATATTCGGATTGTTTCTTTGTTGCTTAACGCCCCACGCCACACGCCACACGCCACAAGCCACACGCCACAAGCTATATGTCAGTGATCTGTAAATAATCGAATCTGGACCAGACAATATATTCGGCTGCGTTACGACATGACATGACATTGGATCAACCAAGTATCTACAGGAGTTGTTGAAGGTCAGTCAATTAGGTATCCACCATCCTTCTGCAGGCTTTTTATTTTAACCGTTATCGTTATGACCAGTGCCATGACAGTCCCTAGCGCACTGGACTGGTTCTGCAGTTCAGCGACAATCCTCACATGCAACATTAAAATTGTTAAGAACGGAAATGTCAACAGACGCTCCAATTTTGGAATGGAAGTTCCCGTCGTTATCACAAGATAAAATCTTACAGTCAGTATTACTCGATAACCAGTCGTAGACACTGTTTTATATGTTGGTGCGAGCTCAGCCTTTCGGGGATCGGGATTGCTTGCTGGGATCGGCAGTGGCTGAGTTTCAGAGGTGGGGAACCCTTGTTACCCCAGTCGAAACAGTTACTGAGGAATAACCCTGTCAAAGGTCTGGGCAAAGGGTAGACCGCACAGCAGGCCCTTGTTTAATTGTATAATGGCCGTTGTGAGTGAGTAAGTATTGTTTTACGCAGCTTTTAGCAACGTTTCTACCAAATATCACTTCGGGGACACCAAAAATGGGCTTCACACATTGTAACCATATGGGGAATCGAAACCAGGTCTTCGTCATTACGAGCGAACGCTACCTCACTGTCATTGATAGAAACATTGTGTGAGATACTGATGTCAAATGAGTCATGTGACAGTCTGACGTCACGTAGTAGCGTGTAAGTAGTCCAACATGGAAGCCTGATGTCGAATTCAATACAGATCTGATTGTGGGCACCTTGTCAATACATTCATCATCTTGTCGTAGAGATGGTATAGGCTGATTGTTGTAAACGTTTTGATAAATTTCACTTTAAACAAAATAGTAAATCGAATTAATTGAAATTAAGATTACGATTCCTCACAATTTTACCTTGCCAACTGAACATCGACATCACAGAATTTTATTCAACTTTGGGTAAAAGTTGTTTTCTAAATGGTCATAGTTTGCACAACAAATGAAACACCGAGAACATATAGGGTTGGCCTAAGTTAACGCTCATCGCACACCACACGTGCATTTGTTTCACTGTTCCAACTGCTGCGCTTACCCCCTTGTAATACAAACCAATGCTGGCAATTTGAATCTATGGGCTTTGAACAGTGTCCCCACGCTGGGACTCAAACCCGGGTCTTCAGCGTGACGATCGAACGATTTAGTAGATACCCCATCAAACTACATCAAACTCACCAACTGTATAAACTTAATCTCTAATCACAACCAGTCACTCTGTACATCAACCTACTGTGCTCAAGACACTAATTAGATATCAAGTGTTCATCAACCTTGTCAAGCATATACATTCAAAACATGACTATCCAGACACCCTGGTTTTCCGTCGTCTTCTCAACTTCTAAAATGCCCCTGTGGACAACGGTCAACCTACTGAATATTTCGGCTGAGTATTTTGCAGCTTCTTTCATTTACCTTTTCGAAATGGTCCCACCAACTCAAATTAAGGTTTAGAAATAACGTGGACTGCACAATAAACATCATTGTATGAGTGCCCCTTTGCAGCGGCCATTGTGACCCAGCGATACACATGTCATAGTGTGTTGCAAACATATAGAATTAAATTGCCGAAAAATCCATAGTTTGAAATGTGTAGCGCGTTATGTGCAAAAATATCTACACGTGTTATTGTAGGATGCTACGTGATAGACATCCACACGTCTTACGGTCACAAGTTGTTTCGTGAAGATCCGGGCAAGAATAATATTGATCTTCAGTAAACCATGTTTGTCGTAGGAGGCTACTAGGGACGCCAGGCTGCTGACTTGTCATATTGGTACTGTGTATACTTTGCGGTGACCAAAGTTATAACAAATCCCCTCAGAACCAGCAAAACATAACACTGAGAAGTCTGAAATTTCCAATAATGTTTTTATTAAGCAAAAACAAAGGCAAGATACAATACATTCACAATAGAGGTTTCATGTACAATGCAAATTAATCAAATCTAAAGTAATGGGTCACAAATGCAATATCAGCTCGCCAAAGTCTTGTTTTGAGAGTGAGAAACAGTGATGCTGACAGTAGCACAACAGCGGTTGTGTAGGTCAAGCGTTGAGTAAGGCAGGCAGTTTAATGTACACCAGTTAATCTGTGTGTTCCGTCGTCAACACGACAATCAGCCTTTATATACAAAGTCACCGATTCTTGAATGTTCGAGCACAATGCGACCAGCTTCTAGTAGTCTCCCGGAAGTACACACAACTAATCAAAACACTTAGTTAAGAGGAGGTAACTGTGAAGCGCCACCTTAAAGCCTGTTGCTAAAGTATGAAAGGTGCTGAACATTTATGATACGAAATGTGATCCATAATCACTCGAACTCAATTATTACTTAATCAATAATACAATTTACAGAAAATACACTCTCGTAACAATGTAAAGACATGTCAATAGTTAAATGTCCATGCTGTTGATCACTGAATTGTAGGGTCCAGACTCGATTATTTACAGACCGCCGCCATACAGCTTGAATATTGCCGAGTGCAGCGTTAAACCAAACTCACTCACCCTCACAAGCTACGTGTGAGATATCCACCAATGTTATCGTCCCAAATTACGGGTAAGGCACCCACACATGTTTCGTCCCTAGTTATGTGTAATACCTCAACACGTGTATCGTCCCAAAATAGTGTAAGACGTCCACATGTGTATCGTCCCAAGTATTGTGTAAACCGTAGACACGTGTTTTATCGTCCCAAAATACGTTTAAGACGTCCACACGTGTTATCGTCACAAGTTACCGGTATGCCGGCCACACGTGATATTTTTTAGACCGTGAATTCACGTGTGTTAGTGTAGTCATGCACTTACGATGAACATACACCTGCTATTTTACTACTGTTCTGTACTTTTAAGAAATCTACCCACCTTTTACTGTAGCGGATGTAAGGTACTACACGCATTTTACTGCAGTAAAATTAAGTATGCGCAAACCGTAAAAATGAGTAAAATACTACCGGAATAATTAAGAATTCGAAAAACGCGATTAATCATATGAAGCGGCGTTCTGAGTTTCTTTCAAGCTGTAATGAACAAGCTTTTGTCATGTAGCGTTGTAATGAATCGGCGGCTGTAACCAGAGAGCTATTCATCAATCTTGACCATTTTCACCATCCTCCCGGCAATTAGTTTAGCAAAATGATTTGAGCATGGATTAGTCATACATAACCGCCGGAAACAGACAATGGCCTGATACCTCAGTACTGCATTCATCACTGGTTTTCTGGTATATTTGATCGATTCCACAACATCCTGTCGGCCCAGATGTATGATACCTCAGGTAACATTTGAACGACAAGTCCAGCAGTGGGCAGGGTACCGAAGCGCATGGTTGAGATAAGATCAAGGGCCTATATTTTCGAAGCTCTCTCAGCGCTAAGACTATCTTAGCGCTAAGAGGCCTGCGAAAATCTAGGCGCAGGTATACGTGATTGACGTTTAAAATTAGTGGTCTATGGTTTCACAGGACAGAGGTGGTGTGGCAGCTCAGTGGTTAAAGCGTTTGCTCGTTCGATTTCCAGAAGGGGTAAAATATGTGAAACCCAATTTTTTATGTCCTCCAGCGTGATATTACTGAAATATTGCTAGAAGACACTTGCACTCATATTCACGTACTCACTCACTTTATCAAGGATTGTCATCTACATGTGGAAGCGAGCGGTGGGGTAGCAGCATGGTTAAACTTACGCTCGTCACACCGAAGACCCCCGTTTGATTTCCCACAAGCCTACACTGCGTGGAGCCCATTTTTTGGTGTGTTCGTCGTGATACTGCTTGAATGTTGGGGAAAAAGCGGCTTAAAACTCAACTCACTCACTCATCTGAAAGGTGATACAGGCGTCGGATGTTTACCACTTGTATGTGAGTGAGTGAGCGAGTGATCGATATTCCAGCTATATGGTGGCGATCACTAAATAATCGAGTCTAAACCAGACAATCAGTGAAACCAAGAGCACAGGTATGGCGTTTTCGAAACTTGAACAACAATGGCGACATGAAATTCAAAGCCACAATTTGAGTTTTCTGATGTGCCTACGGGACGAAACCTTCTGATAAATTAACTGACCACACTGTTCGTGAGAACAACGTACTGTGTATAATACAGGTGTATTAGTTAACTTTACATTAGTTGCAACGACTTGAATGATATGCAAAGATTTACTTTATATGAGAACAAACAATAAAACGTGTAAGGCATCATGACTATGTATTGTCCGTATAGTCAGAAATATTTTTACTGTTACGACTTGTGTATCGATGATCAATAACAATGCGGAGGACTTTTTTATGGCATCAAACTCGGAATACACATGTGAGAGGAGGCGGTGGATAGCCCAGTGATTAAAGCGATCGCCCGTCATGGCGAAGACGCGGGTTCGATTCCCCACATGTGTTCAATGTGTGAACCCCATTGCTGGTGTCCCCCGCTATGATATTGCTGGAAGCTTTCTAAAAGGGGCATAAAAAGCTAAATTCACTCAATCGCCACCTGGAAGATGCAATCCACCACCCACTAGGCTGTCCGAACGCCCTGGTGTTCACACACAACCACCACACACCCTCTGGATCCGCCTCAGACTTAAATTGGTCTTAGGTCTTCATCTTAACCACAAAAAGTGAAGGTTTTGCGTTTTAACAAAATGAAGAAAAATAATTCGTGTGCCGGAGGTGAGTGTCAGGTTTTTGTCAGGTTGCAGAGGAAGTGATCAGAATGATCTCTTCTTATTACGAAAAAAATAAAGTCATTATGATTTGTCACACTTCGCTTTCTTTTTGGAAAACTAGTCTGCCTGTGGTATTGTGTAACTGAAATACTTGCATTTTATCTCGTTTGGAGTCATATGTCCTCGCGATATTTGCCATATGACTAATCTCATATCGTGAGACCATGACTCTAATATCAGACCGTGCGTTGTAATTCATCAAAAAAGGTTCGTTTCTTCAGCCTTTACTGCATTTATACGTCTGACGCAGACTGTTTAGAGTCAAGTTTCTATGCCTAATACGACACATCCATCAATATTAATGCATTTCTACCTGAATCTTGATTAGTCGTCGTCTAGAAAACAGCTTGCAGCCATTTTCTAACTTGAGGAGACGAATCGTCTATGGATTGGCGCCTTGGTCCGCATGTTCACGATTGCACGTGACAACTGCGGAGAAAAATCACAAATCATTTCCCTTGTGCAAATTTATTTTCATTCTGGTCCTCTTTAAGTTTCTACTAATTCGTCAGATTTGCAAAATAATGGTTGCGCGTGTTAGCGACGAGAGGGGGAGCTATGAAGCCCTAACAGGCTGGAAATCACCAATGGTTTGATAAATGATACTCTTGCATGGCAGTGATTTGAGAACGAGAGAAATAGCCATCTCCACCCAGTCGCTAAGTCTGCATGTTGGCGGAATAACGCCACAATTAACTAGCCATGCTTCCATATCACATTTCTCTTCAATAAAATCCGGAACAATAATGACGACATACTCCACACCGTCGTCTACAACCGTGCACGCGGTAACCTAAATGCTAAATGTTATTTTCATTTAATAACATGTAATTCATTTAATAACTAAAGAACAGGCGTATGCTCTTAAAGTATCTTTAACAAAACACAAAACGTTAATTTGCCAATTTCATTTAATACGCATTAACATGAAGCAAATTATTAAAATAATTATGAACGTCAGTTGGAATAGGCGCGCAGTGCGGTTGTACTTCCGGGACAATGTTAAACGATGCATTTTTTCAGCAAAAAGATTGAAAATGCATAATTATATGATGACACTTGTGGGTAAACTTCGTTCTTTTATCAATTTGGAGTCGAATCTAGGTATTTTATGTGACTAAAACACAGACACCTAAATACCCTTTCCCAACGATGATGATATTTAAGAAATCAGCCTTTTACTTGGCGTGCCTGGCTATCCTGTCTGACGAGATCTCCCTCTCGGTGTAAAATCACAAATGTAGTCAGCATCAACACCCACAACGTAATTCTCTCGACAAAAGCTTTTTTTAAAAGTTATGCCAAGGGGTCACACGGTCTCAGAACAATACATCGAGCGTCACAGACCTCAAGCTCAATTACTTTTATGTACGCTAAATTCGTTTTTTGTACCTTGCTCTCGCTTTTTTAAGCACCCCCCTCCTGTGCCATCGATCAGATGAGGCATCGTTAAAACTGAAATGCCCTCGTTGCTCGGGGCATATAAAACAAACAAACAAAAAAAACTAGTTTGATATATAGCACTCGGGAGTCGGCCTTGGGTGGGGATGCTGTTCCGTCTGGAGTAAAGGTTTGGCGATATATGTATTATTCATAAATGTCTTTGGCAATTTGATTAATAATTTTCATAATACAGTATATCGGTGTAGCTAAAAATCCGGCACCACTTGAAAACGGCGGTGGAGCAAATTTGATTTTTTTTTATCAAACCTTCGGGCAGCTTAAAGTAAATTGATATTTTCCATTCTAAATAAGGTTTGGAAGTACGCTTTAGATTAAGTTCGCTATATTCCTTCAGTAAACAGATACGTACGTACATGCCCCGAGAGGTCCTTCACATCTCTTGGATTACCATTCGAGAAGAACATAATCAAGATCTGTTTGACGTATTGAGAATGTATGGATGTAAGTTTTTAAAATGATTTCGAAACTTTTGGGAAAATGGACTCTGTAATCGGGTCTTGATGGTTGTGTGAAGTGAGTGTAAAGATTTCGGATGGGCAATATTTATCTATACATTTAGGAAATTCCAACGAGCGATGTTTCAGTGTATAAAAGTCAGTTTTCCATTGAGGATGACGGACAAGAAAACACAGGCAGTCGCCAGGCCTCGTCGTATATTTGTTTGAAACAAGATTGACCCGTGCGCAAGTACACGGCCTACGTTAGCTTAATTAATGATTTTTCCTTCTCTAATCTCAAGCCAGGAAATTATTAAACTCGATTTGGAGACAAACGGAGGAAATATCACGTTAAAAGGTCGCTGCGAGGTTGCTCTCGACCCTAGTCGATGTCTCGGTCAGTCGTCGGTATGTTGTACATTGGCTAGGTAACCCACGTAACTGCCGAAACTCGATACGTTGTCGTCACATTGTCGACCGCTGCCGCCAACCGTTCGGAATGTCGTAAATTCTGCTTAAAAAGCCCAATTAAGCCCCCGGTCGTACAAACATTGCACAGACTGCCGTGCTTCCTGAAAATATCGTAAATTTAATGCTGAGATTCGTTGAAAGTCGTGTGTCTCAGAACTCTCTACATAGAAAGGTAGTTGTGGCTCCAAGGCATCGATCAGGGAAAATGTGGCTTGGGAAATTACGTTGTAATGCATGCTTAGTTCCTAGACGTAGACCGTAATGCAAAATAAGAAGTTTGTAAAATATATAGACTGAACGTGATATTAACAACAGATTAGGAAGCGATCGAGAACTGAAACAGGATAAAGAAACCCACGTAGAAAGAGTGTCTCGGTTGTGTAATCATACAATGTGTGTGTATCTTCTAGAAGACGACTTGTAACGCCCGGCCTTGCTGATTAATCGATTTCTTTTGTCTCTGAAACAGAAGGGACGATGGGGTAACCTTGCGATTACAGCGTTCGCTCGTCACACCGAAGACCCGGGTTCTATTCCTCACATGTGTACAATGCTTGAAGTCCATTTCGAGTGGCATCCACCCTGATATTACTGGAATATTGGTAAACGCAGCGCAAAACCGAAATCACTCGCTCACTCATCACTCATTGAAACAGAAGTCGCAGTAAAGGATCATGTTTGGCAAATTTACATTATGTTTATATTAGGGTAAACATTTAGCCATTTTCCTGTAGTTTAGCGGTCGGAATGAACGTCAGGCAACTGAAATTGTGAGTGAATGTTGTTTTCTGCCGCTTTCCGATATATTCCCGTTGACCGTGGTGGATCACGTTCAGATTCGAACCCAGGTTTTCGAAGTGAACAGTATCCAATCACGCGGTGGGTGATCCATGTTGCATTGAGACAACTGAAGAAGGTAGTCGTGTCAATGTACATTCCACATTTTAACTCTGTGGTAAATACAGTTTTTTGTGTGTTTAATGGGCACTTCAAACGGCATGTCAGAACAGGAACTGAGGCAACTGATTCAGTATTTTTTGAGTTTGAGTGAAATCAAACATTGTCGAAAACAGCGAAAAGCAAGAGAGCTGAAACACGTACACCAGCAAAATGTTAGATTCAAATTTTCAAACACAACAGCCAGGTGCATGTGGTAGAAAGACCTTCTATGGACCTTTCCCAAATCCAAGTGGAGCACTGAAAAATATCCTGTACCTCACGATCTGCTGAGACAATCTGGACTTGTCAAATGGTTTTAGACCTGGGCCTAGATGTTCGAATATCTCTTTGAGATAGCCATAAGCTAATGTTAATGGAGGGTACGTACAACTATCTTGGAGCTAAGAGAGTTTCGAAAATCTAGGCCCTGATTAGGACAACAATCCAACCCATTCTCTCTGCCATGGCAACAAACTCACAGAGGCAGCCAATATTTGTATTCACAGAGGCAGCCAAAATTTGTATTCTGGAGTTTGACCCTTTAATTTATTGAGTTGAGTTGAATTGGACTGTTTGGCTGATTCTCTTGTGGCCAAGAATCGGGCGTAATAAAGCACTGCAGATTTGCCTTGTCTACATTTGAGTGGGGCTGTTGTATAATGTATTCTCTTGTGCTTATCCCGTTACTTTCCTCTTACGACGAACAGAAGGAACAATCAATTCCAACTCGTTCTTTTACGGATCGTGAACTAATTTGGCACGTGGCGTATATTTATATTACAGAAAGGAGCCCATTTTCTCGGCAAAAATCTAGACTTGCCAGCTGATAGTTTCCATGGCGTTGAGAGTGTCTGCACCGGGATTTCATCCACCGGTCAATAGATTTGTGATGGCACTGACCATCACTCATCCTTCTAAAGCACTCAGATCAAGAGATCAGCGTGTTTATAGAAGCTGTCTGTTTCCTGGCACCGACAACATTGATTTATCGGCGGTGTCCGTCACGCAAGGAACACAGCAGCAGCGTGTAAATTGTCACGCACGTGCTGCATGGGATAAACGTGCTCGATGTCTCAATACATGGAGAAACATCTCAGCGAGATATGCTGTATTGTGGCTGCATCATGGAGTGTCGTCATAAGCTGTAAAGGCCCGAACAGATTTACATCATGATGATACTCAGCGGACATTACGGATGAGAGATGGGACTCGATCCGGCGGACATCTAAGGGCGGTAACTCTTCTCAGTGATGCTACTCAGCTACGACACTACAACTAGCGAACATCTGTCTGTAGCCCGTCTCACAGTCGCTATACCATATAATTTTCCCTAAAGCCAAGCCCTCTCTGTATTGCCATATTCCAGCTATATGGCGACGGTCTGTAAATAATCGAGTCTGGACCAGACAATCCAGTGATCAACAACATGAGCATCGATCTGCGCAATGGGGAACCAATGACATGTGTCAACCAAGTCAGCTAGTCTGACCACCCGATCCCGTTAGTCGCCTCTTACGACAAGCACAGTCACCTTTTAGGGCAAGCATGGGTTGCTGAAGGCCTATTCTACCCCGGGACCTTCACGGGTCACTATCAAAATTACATATTCAGAGATAAAACATTAGTCTAATCTGTCCATGGTAATTCAGATTAGATAAACGCATATCATCTGCGTTTACAGGTGACGAGTTAGAATTAGTGTGGTCTTAATTAGGAATTGTAAACCAAAGGTCACTGTGTTCTGTAATCTTATTGGTTGAAAAACATGATCAAATGGTATTAGATTCCCGGAAACTACAAGACTATTTACTGCGTACTGACACGTGGAAACCTCGCAAACAATTGTTTTGTTGCGTCATCAACAGTGGTGACGTCATTCAAATCATATTGTGACGTAAAGTTAGAATGACGTCACAAATGAGCAACTCCAGATGCTACCATGGGAACCAGCTGAAACGGCCAGATGATGACACTTCACTGCTGTACTCGTTCTCGATGTAAACGAGTGAAACACTTTGGTTTACTTTTGTGTTTACAATGTCGATAAACATCACGGGAATGCATTTGGAACCGACGGCGTCAGCCGGAGGTTTCAAATGAAATATTCCCGTGCTTCAAATACTCAATAACACCCGGAAATTGGCTAACACATGATGTTCATCTCCTAAATATATCCGAGTCAAATAGCTGCAGGGGTAATAAAGTATCCTCATCGACTGTCTTAAACAACGTCACATTGTCACCTATCACACCATCAGAGACTGTGGGAACTGGAGCCAATCCATTGTTGAAGGAAAACAAAATACTACTGATAAAACGTGGGAACTATGGGTTAGGTCCAGAGAGATGGTCCAGTGAAAGGTGTGTGGGGCATCCGGTACTGTACTATGGAGTGGACGATTGCCAGTATCGGGAAATACACTTTGTGAATGACGAGAGTGACGGCAGTGGGTAACAGTGACACGGTGCTGGCACGAGTTCTCTATCTTACACCAGAGGCAAATACTCAATCTTCCAACTAAACCCTGCATAATTTCACAAATTCACATACGAAGTAGAGTGATTTGTTTCATGTGAACTGTTCTGATCGTGAGAGCCGAACCAGCATGTCCGCAACCTTTTGTAATGTACGTTTTGCTTGGTTTCCGAAGCACGTGCGATTTGCTGTTCAATTGCCGTACACGTTATACTTACGGGTGTACTTCACATAACCAAACTATTGACAGCTTACTGGACGATAGTGTTTGTGCTCCAGATATGAAGATGCAACAGAGGACGTCAATGTCCCATGGTGACCTATTGCACAGCAAGTCCAGATGTGCAGCTTTAGGCCCGTACAGGTGTAATCATACCGGGGTGTCTAAATGAGGCACGTCATGGATGGCCAAAAATGACAACATTGTCTCATTAGTTTAACTGCCCTGAGCATCAGTTCGGATCTGCCCCATGAAGGAAGAGGGAGTTAGATACCATGATAGGAGGACGAATGTCAACATCAACAGAAGAAACCAGGCTCTGTCAAGTCCATCTGAAAGCAAGACGTCTTATGAAGACTTTGACTTCAAGGGTCGGGCTATCCGACATTGGCGTCCCATATTGCAAGTCGCAGCTCTGCAGATTCACAGATGTTGGAAAATGTAGCTGACTTCGAAAGGTCAAACGGCCTGCCCATCCAACGATCCGGAGCCATGATCGACAGAGTGGTAGTCTAGCGGGGTATGAAACTCCAAAAGATTTCAGTCAGATCACAGGTCCGGATAGATTTAAAACTTGCCCGCCCTGATCAAAACGTATTTACACACAAAATATCTTCATACACATGAAGAAGAACCCAACCGTCAGACAGGTAAATTTGAGAATCTGTGAGTGTGTGTTGAAAATAACCCATTGAGAGCAGTTGGACATTCAGGTATTACTAACGCCCAGTGTAGGTGTTACATGAGACCACACGTGACGGGATTACCGATTGTTCTGATCGCGACCCTGACTGGCAAGCGATATGTTGACCAAATCCTGTCGTTGTCCTTTCCACGGTATGTCGACAGGAATTCCAGGATGATAAAACCAGACCACATCTTGTCCACATCCGTCAACCACTATCAAGTAGAGACGGGCGCTTTAGCTTGACCTATCAAAGAACGAGATATGTTTGCTTGAATATCTGCAGGGTGTTCCTCGGACGCGAGTCTGGATACAAGAACCGAGCAGGGGGGTAACTCCTCAAGATGGAAGTCAGGGTCACCCACTTGCACTCTTCGGCAGTAAGACGTCGACCGTGTGTTGCACCAAAGGGTGATATACCTGATAACATGTTTAAGGCATACTTATGAAGGCAGTTATACATCCAGTTTCTTTTGCTGTTACCTGGAATTTGACACGGTGTTCGTTTGAGGGAACTATGTAGCCAAAGTTTAATCCGCCTTTAACCCGATGGCGTATTTCAAGGGTGAAATGGGTCGTCTCCATTTTTTCCTCAACCTTACCCCAAAAATGTAACACGTTTGCATGACACACGTTCAACTATCGACAGAGCTACTTTACTTATTCTCGTCCCACCCTCAATATTGTCGATGTGCCTGACTAACGCATTCCTTCGCGGTTACATTTTCCTGACCTTCCTCCCAAAACCTTAATCGCAAACACAAACATACACACGCACACACGCGCACTGACCTCATTACTAAACGACCAGTTCTTTACAGAAAAAGATTAAATTATACATGTTACTTGAGCTGTTAAACCCACCGGGCTTCAACGCCGGTTACAAAGAGTCAACAGCCTCATTAAATCTAGCTCTCGGCATCGTTGCTGAACCAGGACATACATTGCAAGATTTGCGTTTGTCGCCAGCGTGGCTAAGTATTGGTCATTAGGTCTTGACCCGTGGTCAGGAGATACAGTTTATAGCCACCGTGTATAACAACTGGCACCATCGGTATCGATTCCTGGTAATGACAAGAAGACATACAATGACCACTGCTGGACCTTGCTGGTCAGTCGGGCTGAATGTATGGCCGGACGATAATAACCTCGGTCTGGCAACGTCGTCTGTGGTCAATTCATCAAATTTAAGCACGTGAAAAGCGATATAAAGCAAATGTTCATAATGAAACTGACCGGTTGTCCCATACAGACAGATTCATTAAACGTTAAGTAGCTACAAGTGTGATTTATCTAGCCGCCCAATCATTCGTAATTGATTTAAGTAATTGAATTAGGGCTACGTATTTCGATGCATATCTAAAGTGGAAATAGTGATTTCGACACCTTGTTTGTATTTTAGTCTGGAACAGTTGTATCGTTGTCCGGATGAAAAACATCCACACGAATTTTTTCACAGAACTCCCCCACAACCCTCCAATACAAAACAACATATAAACCCTCGTAAACGACACTCGACCACAACGCTCCACCACACCTCGCTGCCATAACTCTCCACCACAATACTCCACCTGCAGGCAACCACAACACTCACATATGTAACGTGAAAGCTTGATAAAGCTCGGTGCACTGACATTTAGGAAAACTCTTCCCCGCTTGACCGAAAACATTTTGTGTCCATGGCATATTAATGCTGATGAATTAGAGCTTATGACAAGCAATCATAAAACAGTCGAGAAATATAGATTATATTGTCACAATGTGCTACACACAACTGTGAGAGAGGGGGATTTCGCCCGTGGGTAGGATGAAAATAACTGACTGTTCATGTTTTGGGGAAAAAACCCAAAATCATTGCGCTCTGTGTCAGTCCTAAACTTGCCTATATCTTGGTTCCATTGCACAAGCACCTGCTGCAATTTCAATAATTCGATTCACAAATGAGTCCAGACTTTTAATGACAGCTGTAGCTCGTAAATTCAAAATTTAAAACACAATAGTTGCACGTAATTTTAACCGTTTAACTACTATTGTTGCACGTTTGTTCTGTCTTTGAACCATGTTCCTATTGTTCTCCATGGCAACGACTGCTTTAACGTTTGATTAATGGACATAATTGTATCGACATCAAAGGACAGACTCCACTTCATCCCATTCATGCCATTATCTAATATTTCGGGACCCTCCAGCTATGGGCCATAGTTTATGTAATGACACATCGCGTGATGGATCTTTACCTCAACCAGATCTAGCACGAGAATTCGTGATTGACCTTAGTCGTTCCTCATACTTAAGTAAATTTGTCTCCAAACGAGGAGTCATCAGCTAAACCAAATTATAGGAAACAGTCTTTATTTTCATTAGATATAGATAATAAATAATTACGCAAAACACGCCTGAGTAATACGGGTTCCGATAAAGAAGAAACGAGTGAGAGTAAGGGAGGTAATTCATTATCCGGACCAGTGCAACCCGCTACGAAGGAAAACGAAAACGTGCGCAGACGGACTTGATTTAGCAGCTGGCGCGCGTATTACGCATCCAGTATGTCGCACGCGGCGTCATACTGGCGACCCTGCTGGAACGAACGATGACGATCGGCGTATTGCACAACAGAATAGTTTGCCGTCGATAAATTATGTCTTTTTAAGAAACGTTCCTATCGGCGATATCTGCAGTGCATGTGAGTGCAGGGGTTCTCTTCTTCGCTTGTCTGCCTCGATAATTGCTTTGCGTAGCCACGGTTAATTAGCTTTGTAAACCCAGATGCCAAGCGATGGCTATCTGGGACGACTGTTGAGTACGAGGTGGAATCTAGACGGTATATCTGAGTTACTGGTTTTTACTTACCTTCATCTCTAGGTAGTTCGCTTGTCACATGTGTCTCTGGTTTTATCATCTATATCACTGCGTGTGTTAATGTGTTGGTTCGTCATTTTACATGAGGACGGAATCGGAGCTTTTTCAGAAAACATACCACTTTATAAGAAATATTATATGTCTTGAAAATTTAGTTTTATGTACCGTATCATAAAAATAACGGAAACAAAATAAGAGAAGGCTGGCTCTGTGTGTATCCGGTATGTGTGTATGTCCAGTAATTTTTAAATTTTGTAATTGATTGTTACATTTTCGGCATTATAATGCCGGTTTTTTTACATGCAACGAAAGCACAGAACAAAAACGCAAGTTTAATGTATACTAGCGTAAAAAATCTCATGGAGAAAAAGTGGTTCGCAACATGCACATCCAGTTCTGAGGACATCTGATAATGCCAGTCGTCACACAGCACATGTCAGTAGCCAGTATTT
The DNA here is from genome assembly GCF_037392515.1 of Haliotis asinina. Classification (NCBI taxonomy): domain Eukaryota; kingdom Metazoa; phylum Mollusca; class Gastropoda; order Lepetellida; family Haliotidae; genus Haliotis; species Haliotis asinina. The sequence continues at coordinate 9,186,665 of NC_090290.1, read as the reverse complement.
TCAGACTGAGAACACTACAGTGCTTTCAAAATCGCCCGACCTTCACCTTAGTTGTGGGCAGACGTGAACGTGCACGTCAGTCAGAATGAGAGAGTGGGTTTAGTTTTACGCCGTACTCAGCAATATTCCAGTTATATGGCGGCGCTCTGTAAATAATCGAGTCTGGACCAGACAGTCAGTGATCAAGTGCATGAGCATCGATCTGCTCAATTGGGAACTGATGACGTGTCAACCAAATCAGCGTGCCTGACCACCGATTGCCTCTTAGGACAAGCATAGTCGCCTTTTATGGCAAGCATGGGTTGCTGAAGACCTATTCTTCCCGGATGTTCAAGGGCCAGCGCTATGTTTTGCAAGACGGATGGGCCAGATCAGGGAGCCTGATCACCCGATTGTATTAGTTGCCTCTTATGACAAGTATGGGTTACTGAAGATCAGTTTTCATGGGTCCAACTACTGAAGGCAACGCTGAGCTGGGAACGGACTTCTTCACTTACCGAACTATGTATAAACTGTGCATGTTAGCAGCTATTCATTCTGTTATACTTTTATACAGAAACATTTCGCTGAATATGATCCAAACTAACATGTGTTATCTTACTTTAAAGTCAGCAGATTATATTCATGAAACAATACCTATGCGTTTCTCTTTAGGGAGAGTACATTTCTCAGTACAATCTGCACACACAGTCATCAGTGTAGACAGACTACGGTACTTCTCACAATGTTTTTGTTATAACAGGGGCGGTGGGGTAGCCTAGTGGTTAAAGCGTTCGCTCGTAACGCCGAAGACCCAGGTTCGATTCCCCACATGGGTACAATGTGTGAAGCCCATTTTCTGGTGTTCCCCGCCGTGATATTGCTGGAATATTGCTAAAGCGGCGTAAAATTAAACTCACTCACTCACTTTGTTATAACAATATACCAAAGAACCAGAAATACGGACGACCGTCAGTCAGTGCCTTATGCAACAGTGAGTTCCACCTCTGTCACCGCAATTACACCAACACTTTCAGAAATGGAGAGATTTACAGCAAATGTCTTTCATTCGACCCGCTTTCACATTAACTTTCCTATCAATACAAAACAAACTCCCATGCAAGAGCATTACACCAGTCGAATGCTACGGTATCACATAATTAACAGTGGTGCAGTTCTTACGTCAAAACACAATTAGATAGCCAAGAGGTATTTTCTGACATCCAAGGGGAATACTGGAAAACATAAACATATTTTGACATCAAAGAGGTTCGCGTCGCTTATCTGTTTGACACATGGCCGAAAACAACAGCGCTACACCCCATGACGCTGTCAGACGAGACTCGGCTTAATTAACGTGGATGCCGAGTCCAGTGGACCTTCCCGCTCCCAACAGTAACCCGTGCTTGGCGGCATATCAAAGGTTCACTGAGACACCGCATATAGACAGTTATGAAATATTAATTTCATTGTCTACAACCGCTTACATACCCCCCTTTCAAGTCTCTCCCCTGCGACTCGACTTGGTAATGAAGACTACCGGAAAACGCAAATCAGAAGAAATATGGCGCCATATCCGCTTTGATTTCAACCGTAAATGATTATCTCCCTTTGAAAGGGACTTTTTACATTTGTTGCAATGGTTGTTTCACAACGTTACACGTTTCTTTTTATTCCTTACTTTACAAATATATTGAAAAGCGTTACACTAATACGTGGTTTTGCAAATTCATACATGTATTATTTAAATTAGAATTAGGAGTCTAAAAATGCTTTATAAAGAAATAGTTCAATTGATTTTTTGGGTTTTACGCTGTTTCAGTTTTTAAGACTCTGAAGCATAATAAGTTCTCTTTCGAACAGTATCCGGGACTTTGCATTCTTTTCCATAAAATTAAAGGACTTTGAAGAACCTAACTAATTTCAAACATGCATTGAAAGTGTTGCGTAAGCTGGTATCGAATCTCCGAGTACTGTGAGTAATTTCTGGATTATTTTATGTGTTTTGTCTTCCATGTTTGCTTGCTGCAGGTTTAACGGCGCTAAAAGCAGAACCATATGTACAGGTTTGTGAAAATAGATAGGTCTGGGCTAGCTAAACCAGTGACTGATCGCATGAACATCGAACATCGAACTGATCGCACGGTCGTGTTGTAAACATCGTGCTTCATCTGGCCTGGCCTTCCCTCACCTCTTGTTTTGTGCTACTCAAATGTAACTGTGCACTTTAGACAACCGTCTGAAGCACCGATTAGCCGCATGTATCTATTTTATACGTAAAGACGTAAGTAAATTAAATCGTCATAACTATATTTCCATGACCATTATTATTATTGTTGTTACCGTGATGTAAAACTATAGTTGTACAATCTGTGCATTTGCAAGGAAGCATTCGTGTTGTTAACAATCGAAAGGATTTCAGAAAACAGTCATATAAACCAGGATATTTTTAAACATTCCACGTCGATTTTCTGGGATCATCGATCGCTCGTTTCAATCTCCAACGCCCGAAGTATGACATCATATTCAGCTATTTGTAACGCGTAAGTCCTTGACCAGGGTGTATATTTACAGAAGAACACTATTAATAGAGAATTGCATTGTGATATACATATATGACACGTGTTATTTTTAATCTAGTCTGTCGCACAGACCCAAGAAAGCCCACCCAAATATAGAAGTTGTGGCAAGTCTAGATTTCCACACCAAGGTCTCTGAAAATGAAGAAATTCTCGGGGCCGCTTTTCAGTATGTTTTATTGTTTTTACTATGAACATTTTTTCTATAAAATATGTTCATTTCAGAGGGCCAGTTATAATCTTACGACGAGTGCGGATCTGAATCAGAATTGATCTTCATCTACCCGTGATTGTCGTACTGACTTGATTGGCACATTTCATCGTATTCCACATGCTTACAGCGATGCTCTTGATGTCCGTCACTGGGTTATCTTATCCAGCGTCACTAATTCATACATATCCGCATGCAGCTGAAAAAAAGCTAATTGCAGAGTGAAACAAACAAACAAACGAATAAGTAAACGTTATCTGAAATCCGTATTGCAGCATAGTGCCTTTAACAAATCGATAAAGAGGCCGGAGTTCGAGTGACTCATCCTTTAAGAGATGTATCAATATGTCAGTGTTCGAGTGGCTTTTCCTTTAAGAAAAGTATCAAGATATCTGAGTTCGAATGAATCTTACTGACAGGAGGTATATCAAGATATCGGAGTTCGAATCATTCTTCCTTCAAATGAAGTATCAAGATCTCGGAGGTCGAATGACTTCGCTGTTTAAGTTCGAGTGACTAAGCGATAATTAGGCGATATTAGTATTTCAGTAAGCGGTAATGAGAAACGATACACGGTATTAACAGTCAGCTATGTACTGTCAACCTCATTGTGTCCACCTGTTTCGCTTCCACTTATATAGTTCATAGGTGCTTACCAACCACCATCAGGGTAACCACATGTGAGGTCTAATTACAAGTGTTTCATTGTCTATAGAGCCAAGTATCTTTTCATTCCACCCACACTGTCACTTCAACGTGTGACATGATGTTGAAGACCTCCCGTCTTCGTGTCGAGCTGTACCACGTGACCTGTTTGGTCCTTCGTGGCGTCGTACAAGGAGACGGTGTACACGTAATGCATTCCCGTCGTCGCTATATTTTCCTTGTTGTTTATATCACTGCGAAACGTGGCCGATGTTCCATGTATCACAGCTCGGATGATTAAATATGGTTATGTCTGCTTTTCTTGTTCAAGTGGCATAAGTGTCATACCTCGTTCTCCCGCCCACCGCCAGATGTCGTTATGTCAAGGAGAGGTCACGTGGTTATGGCCGAAAGTCGCCATTTGTCTCAAGAAGCGGGCGGGCCGAACACGAAGTAATTTCGATATCACGACAAGTCGGAAAGAGAATAATACAAAAAAGTAATCACGACTGCTTCTATGACTACTTCAGCGTAGACAGTATTCTATAACACACGTTTTACAGACATAACAAATGATTGAGCTAGTCGTCTGCTTCTCTTGAAGCTGAAACGTGGTTCGGCCATGTTGAAAAAGTCCTGGGTGATTTATGGTAGATGCAGGGTAGATACAGTAAGCAATGGCTACGACACCCTGCCTCGCGAGAGCAGACACGATAATACTTGTCTGCTTGCCTCCAGAGCGAGATTGCCTCATTAATATATATAGCCCATGTGTCATATTCAGGATTTCGTGACGTGTAGCTTCGCTTTGAAGCCATTATCTTTGTCGCCATTGAATCAAGAGTCAATTTATCAAACCGCGTGGTTTTAACCACCAGAGTCATATCTAGTCGTAATAGTTTTGCACCAGGAAAACATTAATACAGATAATGGAAAATATGGACTGTTTATTTTAGGAGAATAACTTCGACGTGAGGTAGAACCGTTATAAGGTGTTTAGTGAAAACGAAGGAATGCTGAGTTAGTGAGTGGACTTGCTTCGTGTCCGTTACTCTGGACATCGATGAGAGGTCGAGATGACGTCGATCAGATGAACCTGACGAGATTAACTTGTAACTGATGCCAATAAAACACGACCGATATCCTGGCAACAAAGGGACGCAACCCATCACAGTGATTTGCAGTGTCTCATACAGCAAGACTCATGCTATAACATGAGAGAAGAGCTCATCGATGTGTCTCATCACGCCTGTAACAGGAAAGAGGGGATGGGGGGGGGGGGGGATTCAACTCTTTCATCAAAGAGTATTTCAAGGAAGGAGTGAATGAGCGAGTGAATACTCGGTCGTAAATTTCAACACCATTCATTAAGAAACAAAGTATTGTGTGTAATCTGGACGTATTTGACAATGTAATTGCACTCAGCAATGTTCCAGCCATATGGCGGCGGTCTGTAATAACTCGAGTCTGGATCAGACAACCCAATGATCAATAGTATGAGCATCGATCGGCGCATTTGTGAAGGGAAGATATGTGCCAACTCAGTCAACGAGCCTGGACAATGACAAGAATGAATAAACATTTCATGAAAGGTATTAATATATTTGATCACATATGCCTGCCATATATACTGACAAGCAAATGAAACGCCATTCTGGCTTTTTGTAAAGTTCTTAAATAGAAGACATAAACATCAATGTTTACTCTTATGATATTTCAATTATTTTTTCGAAAATTGCGTTTTTTGTTCTGTTCTGTATATGAGGATAGCGTTGGTGGTATATTTTAATGCGTAATCTCCATTAAGTCTAATAACACCTGACCTAGTATACGGGAGCTTATACCAGGGAGTATATCTGGCGTCAGCGATGTGGTGGACTCCGTCATTTGTATACACCACGCGCTTCATAGGACTTGATTAGGGAATGGCCTTGGCGGTGGTATAGAACAAGGATAAGTTAAAGTCGGCAGTGTTTAACGTCATTGAAACTCTCTTCCACAATCATCAACCAGATAATTGACACTAGAACCATTGCAACTGAGACGTTCATCAGACACACATTCCCCAACACACACCTCGGTGGAAGATTGGACGATTCGTTAACCAGTTCCCCCTGTCGGTATGCGCTGCAGCCAGAGTCGATACATACAGTGGTAGACGGTATCCCAGTCTATCTAGATGCCGGTGTCTACATCAATAGATTCAGGCATACTCTCTAATAGTCTTGAGGAGTTCGCGTCGCCCAACAGACCTATTCGTTTACAGATATCTCGTTTTGACAGCCTCTTCATTACTGTGGCGTCCCCCGTCTTGAGTTATGATGGCACAGGGGCGATTAGAGATGATGGTTTGGGGTTTGGGAATTGCTAGCAGTACCGCTGGAGGAGGTACCGTCGCATACCTTGATTATGATTAGGACACTGGCGACTCTAAGCCCCTTGAGCACTGCGCGCAGTGGAAGGATCTGTCTTAGGAATATCTAGATGGAAGTTAAAGAGATGGAATTGCGACAGAGTAGGTGGTTTCAGACCTTCTGACCTCCTCGTAGGAGGACGCTGTGAGATCAGAGGATGTATGGAGTGATGGACATGGTGGTGACTTGCTCCTGACGTCACTCACACATCATTACTTTAACAAGAATCCTCCATAATGGTTATCAATGTTTCAGATGATTGTTTGTCCATTTGATTTAATTTGCTAACTGTTACTTGATGAATGACTTGCATGAACACTGCAAACCGTGGTTGTGAAATGTGTTAAAATCAGATGGTCTACTGTGAGTCCAGTTAATGTAACAGTACTGCTGGATTGCCTACTATGTGTTCAGGTACATCGATATCGCATTTAATTTAACTGTTGATTGATGAACGGCCTCTATGATCAATGCAGAATATGATTGTGTATTAAAATTAAAATTAAAATTAAAATTAGAATTAATGTCCTAAGTCAAGTAACCTCTACGTTTTGTAACAACAGCTACAAGAACACATTCAACAGCCACAAGAAATGTCTTCTAAAAGCCTCGTTCACTGTACGATTCTGGCTATGTCGTAAACATGTCTCATAAATAAAAGTCACATATCTGATTCCATCATCATCCTGAGGAAGGAGGGAGGAACAGCTCAACTCCAACCCAGAAAAGCTACAAATAGAGATGTTCACTTTATGGCGGAATCAGAGAAGTGTTCAGAGAATTAAGTGCAGCACGGATACTGTCAGGCCGTTAGTATCGTCAGAAGAGAAAGGTAACCAGAGACTTTAATTATTCTGTCGGTAGAACAGAAAGGCATTGAGATACTGCAATTACATTATCGGCAATCTTACCTTTCAATTAATACATCCATAAAAAGATGGCAACCTGAGGCTACAGTAAATGCGTCGATGCCAAGAGAGGGCAACCTGAAGCTTCAGTAAAATTAATGCGTTGGTCACACGGTATGGCAACCCTGGAATTCAGTTAATGCATCACAAACATGAGATTGCATCCTATGAGTTCATTTAATGCAACAGTACCACGTGATAGCGAACTTTTAATTCAGTTATAACGAGATGGCCTACTATAAGTTCGTTTCATGTAACAGTACCACGAGAAAACACAATACGAATTTAGTTTATGCAGTACCACGGGATGGCCAGGGGGCAGTGTATGGTCGTCTCCTACACCACCCAAGTACCAAGTATACAGTTACGTCTCACACCACTCCAGTACCAAGTATAATACAGTTACATCCAACACCACCCCAGTACCAAGTATACAGATACATATCACACCACCCCAGTACCAAGTATACAGTTACATATCACACCACCCCAGTACCAAATATACAGTTACATCCCACACCACTCCAGTACCAAGTATACAGTTACATCCCACATACCCCAGTACCAAGTATACAGTTACATATCACACCACCCCAGTACCAAGTATACAGTTACATATCACACCACCCCAGTACCAAATATACAGTTACATCCCACACCACTCCAGTACCAAGTATACAGTTACATCCCACACACCCCAGTACCAAGTATACAGATACATATCACACCACACCAGTACCAAGTATACAGTTACATATCACACCACCCCAGTACCAAGTATACAGTTACATATCACACCACCCCAGTACCAAGTATACAGTTACGTCTCACACCACTCCAGTACCAAGTATACAGTTACATCCAACACCACCCCAGTACCAAGTATACAGATACATATCACACCACCCCAGTACCAAGTATACAGTTACATATCACACCACCCCAGTACCAAATATACAGTTACATCCCACACCACTCCAGTATCAAGTATACAGTTACATCCCACACACCCCAGTACCAAGTATACAGTTACATATCACACCACCCCAGTACCAAGTATACAGTTACATATCACACCACCCCAGTACCAAATATACAGTTACATCCCACACCACTCCAGTACCAAATATACAGTTACATCCCACACACCCCAGTACCAAGTATACAGATACATATCACACCACCCCAGTACCAAGTATACAGTTACATGTCACACCACCCCAGTACCAAGTATACAGTTACATCCCACACCACTCCAGTACCAAGTATACAGTTACATATCACACCACCCCAGTACCAAGTATACAGATACATATCACACCACCCCAGTACCAAATATACAGTTACATCCCACACCACTCCAGTACCAAGTATACAGTTCCATCCCACACACCCCAGTACCAAGTATACAGATACATATCACACCACCCCAGTACCAAGTATACAGTTACATGTCACACCACCCCAGTACCAAGTATACAGTTACATCCCACACCACCCCAGTACCAAGTATACAGATACATATCACACCACCCCAGTACCAAGTATACAGTTACATATCACACCACCCCGGGCCCAGTACCAAGTATACAGTTACATCCCACACCACTCCAGTACCAAGTATACAGTTACATCCCACACACCCCAGTACCAAGTATACAGATACATATCACACCACTCCAGTACCAAGTATACAGTTACATGTCACACCACCCCAGTACCAAGTATACAGTTACATCCCACACCACCCCAGAACCAAGCATACAGTTACATCCCACACCACTCCAGTACCAAGTATACAGTTACACCTCACACTATCCTACGGTATCACTTGTACGGTTACATTTCACGTCATCCTACGGTACCACGTGTACAGTTACATATCACACCATCCTACTGTATCACGTGTACAGTCACATCTGACACCATCCCACTATAGCGTGTGTACAGTAACATTTCACACCATCCCACTGTACATACCTCCTGACGGATGAGACCGCACTATGTCAGTGATGGTGATGGTGTAACTCCTTTAATCAGCACCACCTAAAGCGTGGACCGTAGAACTGTCGACTTATCAGGGATGATGGATAGAGGGGGAACAGATGAATGATACTCTAGACAGACCTGACAGAAGAAGGGACGGTTTCACTCACGGAGATCAGAGTAGGGGGCGTATGATGGATGAGATGGGGAGTGTGTGTGATTGTCGTAATAGCCTGTATTTGACATAAGCGCTGCCCGAACATCTCAAGGTACAGTTTGTTGAGATTCCTGAATAATGATTTCAAGATATGAATAAGTGTGAAAGAAGAAAACATAGAGTTGAGGTTGTACCTTGGCGTCGTGCTGGTCACCGATGCAGATTTTAAACGTTTTAAACCATTTTGATGACGTCATGTTGTTATTGTTGGTGCTGAACCAGGAATTCACTTGTCAGTGTGAACGTACATTGTAAACAAATCACATTGTCGGGACTCGCTGTATCGTACTACTTCCGAAATCAGCAGACTCCCGTGGGTTCTCTTTTGAACCTGTAGTATCGCGAGGCGCTACTTCCGGTAATAAGTTGGTTCCCGGCTCCCTGTGCGCGCGCCAACTTCCCGCTAACACACGTTGATGTTCAAGAACCAGTTCTGGCTCCAAATTGCGCGACCGTCAAATATAACATTACTAGAGCGGACAAAGTGTACACCCATGCTTGGCTGTGACAGCTGTTGCAGTCGTGGTAGTTGACTATTTTGAAGGTGGTTTGATCAGAAATGTGTTACTCCTGTAAAGATTATCGGTTCTTTACTATCAGCTTCCAAGCATGATACCATTCGAAAAGGTTTGAAACGTTTTGTTTTCACCGGAAATACTAAGGTCTCGCGAGATGCGGTGACCTATTTACAAACCCTATTACATACAGACGTGCTTACGTTTACGAAAATGTACGTGAAGAAATACCAGTTGAATGTCGAGATAATGTAAGGAGGAGAGAGGTCTGACAGAGGTCTGGTGTTTTTAACAGCCGGTTTCCTAGCGCCATTTATGAACATGATTTTACGCCACATTGAGACACGAGGACTGTTAGCGGGGATGTAATCTTTGCTCTTAAGACAAGCCATAATGTGAATGATACTTGAACAGTCACACGAAATCACAAGCCCTGAAGTGCGCCACAGTCTGTTCACAAACAGGTTGTGGGAAAATATATTTCACCCTCGAAAGGTCAATATTGAGTACGATCACATTGTTTTCTCATAGCCCTAGCATACTCGTTGTGAAATATTCTTATGTACATGGTCATGTTGATGGAGGAACCTGGCGCATACAAAGATGACCAGGGTGAGCGCTCGCATGACTGACTGGGATGATGTCTTCAGGCTTTGGAAGAAAAACCATTCATTTCGTTGCATATGACGACAGTTGAACAACAAAACACTTACAAATCACAAATATGCTTTCTGTTTAACGTTTTCAGCTAGGCATATATCAGAGACGTTGGATATTTCACTGTAAACTACGGATAACATATATATTCCCTTTATAAAACTACAACTTATGATAGAGGTCAACTTCGCTCAGGTGATGTACGATAAAATGCCCGCTCACACAGATATTTCAGATTTCTCGCAACATACTGGGAACCCCTTGCAGTCAAAAGGTCCACATTTTCAAGCACAATATGCTTGATGATGAACACTTCATAGCAAGAAACACATAGGAGGTCCGTCCCCATCCGTTTTCAGCAGGTAGTCATGTGTAAAACGGCTGTGGCCAATACGATATCGTCGTAAAACTACTTCATCATGCTGTTCATTGGAAATGTTGCACAGATTAATTTCAGAATGTCAGGAAAACTTTGACATATATCAATTCTACTTTGACAGGATTTCGTTTAGGTCAATGTCGTGATTCCCTCCTGGGACAGGTTTGCTCCCTTACATTCGCGTGACTAAACAATACATAATGTTCAGAAAAACATCATAAATCTGTATTCCTCTTCCGCCTCTTAAGCTGAACCATTTGTGTATGTGCAGCCAATGTGTTTGTCGTCTGTTAGTCCGACATGGATACTTCCTGTTCGCAGGGTAATGTCACGACATATTAAACCAACGAATGTGCAAGTATAAAACTGCCAGCGTGTGTTATTCCACTGTAACTGACCAGCACTCCCTAATGTAATCGAGCTTCGACATGTGGTAATATAATCTGTCCGTGCCCAATCTCATTTGTAATCCTTTCAGCACACGAAACTCGGCGACTTGCGTCGCCCGAAGCACGTAACGTTACGTAATGTGACGCTGTTACGACGATACCTCAAGAACAGATGGCGAGAACGATAACACTGTCGCCTGTCTTACGCTGGACCATTACGTCACAATGTTCAGGGTTCGTGCTCTGGGGTCAGATAGTAATTGCGATGCGGTCAAGACGTGTATGGTCAGGTCTGGAAGGTGATACGGGTTATCTTGAAACAACACATCGACCTTCAGAATGGGCGAGAGCAGTGGGATGATACGACGGAAGGTTGTACTTGGTTGACCTGATGTGTTATCTGGTGATTGCAATAATAGTTGCGATAACCAGTTGTCGTGTTTAACTCAAACATGCTGCTGACGTTGAAGCAACGATGGCTTTGTTTACTTATTGATTACTGCACTTTTAAACACCCCCCTCCTACTCCTCTTTCCCCACAGAGAGAACCCAACCACATCACCACCACTGACAGACTGACAGACAAATAGTCAGGCGCACCACGCACTGTTTGACATCAGGGTGGTTGGGGGCACTTTAATGCGTTTGTTACCATGCACCTTTATCTATGAAAAATATGTTTGGTGAAGCATCTTAACTATTTCTAATTTCAGAAAAGACTAACAACCAGTTTCTGAACATATTTTACAGAAAAAAGCCTCATAGTAAACCAAATATACATGCACGCACGTGACTTTGGAAATAATTAAGCAACATTTGTACTTCATGTGTTCTCTCATTTGTTTTCATGAGTATATAATGAAATGGAGGCCTGAGACTTGCGTGGACTCTCTTGGCTATATATATATTTAATGGTCGGTATGACAGACTACATTCGAAACAGCAGTGTACTTATACGTACACGTGCCTGTTACATGACGTAATTCATGGATAAGCCGTCTTGTATGTTATGCGATGCTCATGCTATTGTTCATTGGATAGAGTAGCCCAGACTCGGTTATTTTCAGACCGTCGCCATTGAGCTGGAACATCGCGGCGTATAACTAAACTCACTCGTATGTTATATGCATAATCTGTTATTATAAATAAATAAATAAATAAATAAATAAATAAATAAATAAATAAATAAATAAATAAATAAATAAATAAATAAATAAATAAATGCTTTATTTGGGGTTTTAGCTTTGCAGCGAGGGCTAGGCGGTGGGGGGGGAATAATGTCGTTCAGTGTCGGTGAAACGCTGGCAAGGCTAAACAATCGATTTTATCAACATGCAAAATATTTCCTGTTTTCGTTCCCAGGAAAACTCTGATTACGAAAGTCAATAAACTCTCATTGGCATAGTAAAACTTACATTAATCCACCGAGATTCAAAACCCGGACTACAGCAGCCAGACCCGCGACATTCTTGCACATATACGCACCGGCGGAAAAATGTCCTGCCTAAATCTGATTATACACTGCTTTGGCGAGCGTATTATTAATTTTCACATTTATTACGGACGCTGAAAAATACGTGTAGCGAACTATTGAGTGGCGAGTGGGTTGAGTTTCCATGTCTCAGAGTTAATGATGTAATCGCTCCTCCGTGGCAGAGTCGGTCTGGCGGGTGCACCCGTCATCATGACACATCTCATTAGTGTATGTAAATGTCACCGGTCAAAAGTCACATTTCGAGTGCTCTGTTCAATTAGACAAATTAGCGCACTTGTTGACATGGCGTCGGAATTTGGACACATTCACCTTTGTTAACGTGAAGGCCATTCTGTCAGTTGTTGATGCTAGGTCTGTCTATTAATGCTTATCATTGCTTTATAAAAAGCATTTCTGAGATATGAGATAAGATCCAGGTTAGAATTGGTCTTCAGTAACCCATTCTTGATCACTGGATCGTCTACTCCATATATTTTATTATCTACAGACCGTCGGCAAATGGCTAAACTAAGACCATGAAGGTTCCGGGGAAGAATAGGCCTTCAGCAACCCATGCTTGCCACGAAAGGCGACTGTGCTTGTCGTAAGAGGTGACTAACGGGATCTAGTGGTTAGGCTCGCTGACTTGGTGGCTGACTGGATTGTGTGATCCAGACTCGATTATTTACAGACCGCCGCCATATTGCTGAGTGCGGCGTAAAACTAAACTCACTCACTCACTCACTAAACTAAACTCGCTCACTACCTCATTACTAGTAACGTATGGATCGTGTCTGAACTGCGTATATTGGTGTTCATGGAGTTAGTCACTGGGTTCATGTTGCTGACTGTAGCGTTCAACATTAACAAATAAATAACCACAAATACTGACGACGGAAGTCCCTCAGCAGACCGACATCCCATTAAAGTCACGTTTTATGTACAGAAATGTGTACACATTGAAACCCCTATTAATGTGCACACGGCCTTCCATGCGCCATTACGACAATACATGTAGGTACATTATCACATGACATATTTAAATACGTAGGCATTAGTAATTCAACAACGTTTGATCCTATAATAAAATGTTTAAGAACTAAGCACACATAAAGCCTTTGTTTTGGACTTTAAGGACAGAACTTGCACTTGAAGCAATATCAAACAAAGTTCACTGAGAACGTGAGATTGAATAAATTAGGCAATTAAGAAACACTAGATACTCATCCTGAACTAAAGCACAAGTCTCTGAGTTGAGTCCCATCCGAGATTCGAACCCTCATCCTCAGAGTTAGGTAGGTAATCGCCAGCACACAAAGCCAGCCGTCTAACCCGCTCAGCCACCGCGACTTTCTCTATGAAGTATAGAACTACTGTCCATCCACAGGCTTAGCATTCATCACGGCTGTTGGAAAAAAAGTCATAGGAATGAAAGCTATAGAAAAAGGTCACAGAAAAAAAGGCATAAACTAAAACAAGTCTTTCTTGATAATATATTATTTCAACAGGTACGACAATATTATCATCATCGGTGGCACTACATAAATTTATCTGAACCATATTTGAACCTATGTTTATAAAATTGTTACATATAAATTGTTATATATATAATTATTCAAGTACAATACGTGAAATCATAGAATAAACAGACCAGACAAATATCATCTGCAGTAGAATTAGATCAATGTAATCATTTAAGAACTGAATACCTAACTGAATACTCCTTTCTCCTGTGTGATACGGTCAGCATTACACCGAAAGGATGGAATAAATAACTTGAAAGTTACACAGTATAAACAAACTAAATGGAGAACAGGCGGTTCCTTTAACTTTTTCCTGACGATAAAGTGAAATAGTATTAATTAAATACAGTATAAACAGGATGTGTTTATTTCTGACAATGAGGTGAAATGGCATTTATTAAATGCAGTATTAACGGGATCTCTTTATTTCAGACGATGAAGTAAAATAATATTTATTAAATAAAGTATAAACGGGATGTGTTTATTTCTGATAATGAAATGAAACAGTATTCATAAAATACAGTATAAACAAATTAAATTAATGAAGAAAGGTACGTTTTATAATAGTTACTTTTTCTCTCGCATGACATGACTCTTTTTTCTATGACTTTTTCCGATCACCTTCAGTATAGGCTTGGAGTAAGGCTACACATCAGCTTAAACACGAGATTACATCTGCACCAGTCACTTCAACTGCACATTTGCGACATATATGTATGGAACATTTTTCTCGAAACAAACGAAAAAGTGTCGATTGAATTATTACTCAGACCATAACCTCTTATGGCTGTGAAATTATCAGTTGTAATACATTCATCAACAAAAACATATTCTGAAAATGACGGAAGGAAAGGAAGGATTTGTTTATATTTATTTCTTCCGTTTAGTTCCCCGAGTTATTCCCATTTATTTATATTTTCCCGAGGACAAAAACACCAAGTCCTTAAGTGAACCTGGTTCTTGTTTTGCACGACTTAAAGAGAACATGTACGAGGGTAAACCAGAGATTCCAGACTGCTGTTTCCATGTGTTATGGTTGTGGCTAGCGTTCCAGTGAATGAGGGAGGGAGTCAGTCTAGACTGACATATATGTCGTAAGTGGCGCCTAGAATAATATCCAGAGCATAGGCAATCTCTACCTGCGACTTGTCGAATATTTCCAGATTTTTGGTTCATTTCTGAAGATCATTTCAGAGTCATGGAGACGGACTGCAGACGGAACATGTGTTTTAAGGGCCCATTAAAATATTAAAAATACCCTTTCCTATTTATCTGCTGTCTTTGATTATTTGAAAAATGAAACGTTTATGAGTGTACAAAACTACAAAAGACTGTAGTGCAGATTTTTTAACAGTTTAAAGTGGGACCTCTAGGAACACTGAATTAGCAATATTCTCGCAATATGCCACAACGTGCGACACAACACATGGACTTCACACCGTGCCCACGAGGGGAATCGAACACGGGTTTTTAGCGTTACGAGGTAAACTTTAATCACTAGGCTATCCTCACGCTTCCATATAATGAACTTTCGTGATGAAATCTCAACGATTTATATATAATATAACCACACACCCATGTTTGTCATGAGAGGCGACTCACGGAACTGGGTGGTCAGACTCACTGACTTGGTTGACACATGTCGTCTTATCTCCACTGCGTAGTTCGATGTTCCTGATGTTGATCACTGGATTGTCTGGTCAGTACATTGAAGTACTAGTCTAAAATGACCAACTAACTACTAAATATGTCCGAGTGTCTAACGTGAATAATGGTGGTTGTGTGATAGCCCGATGGTTAAAGCGTTCATTTGTGAAGCCTCCCTCGACGTGATATTGAATATTAAACTCGCTCACATTTTTCCTTTAACACCCTGATCCAGATTCGTGAGTAAGTATAGCTTTTAGACGCTTATAGCCATATTCTAGGAATATCACGTCAATGGACACCAGACATTACCTCAATTAAAGTAGACTAACAAGAGCGCAACAAGGTGTTCAGCAGGAATGGGCACATAGCTCAACGGAAGTATGAAGTCTGAAAACTCGACACACATTTAGTTGAACAGTGTGATCCTGGTCAGTGCATTATCACGAGGACCGTCCAGGAATGTAACATACGTACTGGGACTCGATCTATTTGAATGCCGTGAAGTAGCCTAGTGGTTGAAACGTTCGCTCAAGCCGCATAAGTGTTCCATTCCCCACATGCGTGAAGGCCAATTCAGACATCACCAGACGTGGTGTTGAAATATTGATATAAGCTGCCTGCAGCTAGACTCTCTCACGAAACCGGTGATCCTTCTTTATCTGAATAGCGTCCTGGGCAAACAATAACAGGTAACCCTAGAGATTGACCAATTAGAACACAGCTTACCAAATCGCGAAAGTAGACATTCGCACATACCTTTGGAACTTTTTATCTCGAAAAGGTTCATACCCGAACGATTCTGAATGCTATTTAGCGCACGCTTGCTTCCAGGTGATGCAACCATGACAACGGTGAGTAAACAGTTACTGAAAATGGTGTTTTTGACAATATTCAAGGATGTCTTTTGGGGATGTTAGCTAATGGTAACCATGTCAACAGAAGCCCCAAAGCGTATATACTGCAGGAAAATAATTGTGATATATGCGGATTTTTGTTTGTGGGGAGATCTGTGTCAGTGACCTGAATATTTTAAAGTCCCTCCGATCCCTAAATAGTAGCAGTTGTATGATTGGTTAAATCTATTTAACCGTCTCGCGTTTGATTGGACGGACATTGGTCACTGAAAGGTTACCTGACGCGACCTTCTACTAGGTTTTGCTAGACTCAGTGGTGGAGTGTAACAAAATACACTGAGACTAAGTTTACTTAGGCTGCCAAAACAGCGTGTCCTTTGTGTACAACCATATGGATTATTTCATTGTAATTTTTAAAAATGACAATTGTTCAAATATCGCCATAACAACTGTTTTATTCCCGTACACAATTGACTATCGCGTTCAGTCAGTAAATCATCAAAATCCCTTTCACAAATTGTCATAAATTCTGAAGTAGAGCCCCCGCAGAGAGACTAAACATAAATGTTATGTTCAGGCAACACTTGAACAGTTTTCAAAATCCTTTTCTGTTTAAAACGACCGTTCTGTAAACATATAACCATTTTTATTTATGACACAGATATACAACTCTTCTAACAACTAATTTCGTGCTATTATCTATCGAACAACCCCCTGCAGTCACAATCTACAATTTCGAGTCAACAAAATGGCGCCCCGCTAAGTTCAGCGTTGAAATGTCGCGATGGCGCAGTCCTACTGTGTCTGTAACGAACATTGTCTAGACGTGGACGACAACGGTGCTCATAAATACGACTGCCGCCACAAAAACGGATCCTGTCGCAGTTCTGTCATAATGCATCATGCCAGGCTCGTTTACGAGGCTGCATTTTGTTGGCAAGATTGCAGATACCATAACAATAAATCGATATCACCGTGATTGATTTCGTGTGAATGCGGGCGTGTATTTGTGTTTACTGTTGACTGCGCATGTTTGTTGTGAAAGACCGTCATGGCGCTGAACATGACGGTTTTGCTATGATTGTTATGGCTAATTTGAACCTCAGGACGTCTTGGTGAGCTGAATTTACCATGAGAGGGAGAGTGCTCCAGGTCGGTTCCAACAGTTAGCCCCGTCTTAACACAAGGTATGAGAGGAAAGCTTTTTGTTTGTTGTTTGCACTTTGCAATATTCAACCTATATGGCAGCAGTCTGTAATAATCACGTCCCGACCAGACAATCTGGTGATCAATAACACGAGCTTCGATCTACGTAACTGGGATGTGATGACATCGGTCAAGCAAGTCATCCAGCTTAACCACCCGTTTATCACCTCTTATGACAAGCATGGGTTGCTGAAGACCAGTTGTAACACGGATCTTCACGGGTAGTGGTAGGAACGATCGTAGTGATGTCGGTCTCTCAGGGTTATCGGTTTGGCGAAACTCTGGGGCATAGGTGCGGGGATTAGGAGCCTAGCAGCATTAGGAATTGTCGGAATTGTCGTTTATCGGAGTTTTTACTAAAAAGGTTACATGAATGCGTATTTGATGTGTTTGTATGAATTGCTTAATTTCGCAATTGAGTACAATGTTTGAGGCCCCTTTCCTGTGTCTCCCGCCTTGATGTTGGTGGAATATTGCTAAAAGTGGCGTAAAACTCAACTCATTCACTCACACATGACTGGAGTGTTTTATCGCCCCGGTAGATATATTTCATGAGCGGATCCAGGAATTTTGAAAGAGATGGGGAAGGAGGGTTGGGGTGGCTACGGCTGTGTTCTTAGATGTGGTCCAAAGTCATTCCAAACTTTTGAGTACAGCAGTGTTCTACAAGTCTTTTATTCAGATCCAAGCTATATCACCACGAGGGACACCAGAAATGGCTTTCACTTACGGTGCACCCACTTGGGCAATCGAACCCAGACCCAAATCGTGACAAAGGTACGCTTGCACCACTGAGCTACCATCCGATCACTCCCCTGTGAATACCGTCGCTCAGATATAATTCAGATGAAATCTCCATAAAAGTGGTTCCCCGGAGCGTCATATACACGAACTCCTCACACAATTAGCAATTCAGCTTTTCACCAATGTTGTTGTACCTAAATATACCAGAAGCACGAACATTTCAAATGCGTAAAACTTGACATCTCTAAAATTAAACCCATTTCCCTTGACGTTGAAAGCAAAGTGCTGCAAATTAAATCACGGAGCTCAAGTACTATATCTACGCTAACTCTGTATTAGGGATATTGCGCAGTTAATGATAGCATTGCATAAACCGCATAAAGAGCTGTTGAACAAAATTGCTTTTCACTTAAAACTCAATTTCCTTTAAAAACGTATCTCGGTTTCAATTTACCGGTTCGCATTTGATACGCATAAGGGCCACTGCTGTCGAGCCAACGCACAACGTAGTCCCCAATTATATGTCGTCGTAAAGCCGAGGACAACAATACTAGCCGATTGCATCGCTGACACCCCTCGTTTGAAGGCGTATGTGCCAATTTACGGAAGGAAAATTAAGGGTGTCACCTTCTCAAAATTATATCATTTTCTTACAAGATCAATATCGTAAAGTAACGCTGTCTGGGAGTTTAACGAGAACTTGGCACCAGCCTCAAATCTGCCGAGCCGAGCTTCATGGTGTTGTCTCTGTTTGTGGTTCGATGGCGAGACGGTTTTCCAAAAAGTGAACTATAATTTGGAAGTATATAAATGGACCATGTGAAAAGTTGTATTTATTTCTTTACAATATCTGTAGGAAATGGAAACATATCGAGTTTTATCTCTTTAGAAAAAAGTGCTTTGAGTGTCATTATTATTAGGTTTGCATCGAAGTAGGATTTACACGTACTAATTTCTACAGCTCAGTGGATAGTTAAGTATGGAGGGTATCTTTGTGCATAGAGCGGTGTGAACAGATTCGTGGGGTCGTTGTAGCACAGGCACTACAGAAAGGTACCCAGGGTACCTTTCTGTATACAGAAATGTACCCTAGAAAAAGTAAATGTACAGAAACGTACCCGGTACCGTAAACGGCAGATGAGTCCACTTTTCTCAAGACGAAACCGAAACCGGTTTGTGGAGTTGTTTCAGATCACCTGATTTCGAGCGCTTTGAGGCCATCAAAATCGTTTTATTCATTTTGTAGTCTAACGCAATCGAAAATGGAACTGACATTTTACAGCTGACAGTGGAAGGAAGGTACGTTGCTCTTCCTGACGAACACGCACTGGCATGTTGAATTGTTCCACGGTTCTACAGGCTGGAATAAAAGTAAGCGTTCATGAACTGGATCGTCCTAGGATACGATTCTGTGCATTTCCTTTGGCTAGGGTACATTTCTGTATACAGAAAGGTACCTGGGGTACATTTCTGTCGTGCCTGTGCTGCAACGACCACTTAGTGTATGCAATTCTGTATGTAGAATTCAGAATCTACAGCATAGTGTGTACAGACCAGTGTCTACAGTTTACAATGTAAGCTGAGTGTTTACAAGGGTGATGGGGCAGCGTATTGGTTCGCTGAAGACTCATGTTTGATTCCTTTTCATTACCGCCGTGATATCGTTAGAGTATAGTTGAAATCGGCGTAAAATTAAATTGTAAACCAATAGTGAGTGTTTCCTGCAATCTGTTTGGTTAATTACCCTTGTCGATTAGTATTCGACATCCCTGAAAATGATGGCCTACTAACCGCACATGAATACATTGGCAGCAATATGGCACTATTTTCGCTGAATGAATTTGCATAGTGGAAGCTCATTTGTCTGATTCTGATTTTTTTTCTTGGTTCCTTTGATTATATTTTTTGGAGATGAAGAAATTTTGGAGGAGTTCATGAATGATGAAAGTAAGTATTTCATTTGTTTTCCGAACAGAAAGCGTATATGCTTATATGCGACGCCGTCGGTTTTAAACTAAATTTGCCTATGTTGAATTCTCATAAATCCCGGAAATTGAACAAACCACACTATTTATCTTCTAACTCACTCACTCACTCAGTGTCTACAGTTTGTGCGTTCTGTTCAGTGTGTGCAAGACAGTGTACAATTTGTACAGTATGATCAGTTCAATGTGTTCAGTGCAGTGAGTACAGTATATTGTGTTGGTGTGCACATGGCAGTGTGTAGAATTCAGTATGTTTAGTTCAACAGTTCGTTTGATAGTTAGGTAAGGAGACTGTGCCGAGTTCAACAGTTCGGTTGATAGTTAGGTAAGGAGACTGTGCCGAGTTCAGCGTTAACAGATCAGTGTCTACAGTTTGGCATGTAGGATCCTGCACGTCCAACCCAGGATGCACCACTTTGCAACCCACAACCGGAGACAGTTCTACATTTGAGACTCTTTTCAAACCTGCTACGATTGCATTGAAATTACATGCTGAAGTTACAGAGTTACGTTTTTGTAATTTGTCCAATCGGCCATCCATAGAACAGAAACGACAATTTGACGCACAGTTCAAGTCTCGAAGCTTCTCGTAGATTCTCGTCCGTATATTACCATCAGTCATGAAACGGGAGCAAATTGAGTTAAGTGACACAACTTCCGGCAAACTGAGTTAGCTTGGCGCGTGTAGAGCACGTGCATTGTAAAGGCGGCTGGAGGCGCCATGAACCCTGGAAGCCATTGATCCCCGCATTACGACAGTGATAAACTGTCAAATTAGATGACGAGTAATGCGATAAATATTCAGAAAGACGAATTCGTGATTTGGTACAGGAGATTCAAACCAAATTTGGGTCCTGCCACCATTTTCAGCGGTATAATTTTCTCAATGTGAACACACGGCATTTTTGCATGCACGGAACGAACGTGCATCTCATTTGGCGAGATTTATTTCAATTTGTCACTTTTAGGTCACGACCTCATCATAAAGCCACGTGCAGGGAAAGATTTGAAATTATATAATATTGTTAAAATGTTAATGCACTCTTTGGACTTAAATAAAGTTCAGTGTCAGGCAATCTGACTTTAATGCATGGGATTGTTTGAAATTACGTTGTCGGTGTTTTTAGGAAAGTTGTGACGGTTCCAAGGATGGCAGCGTCGTGCAATTGATTCCGATAACTGTTGACAGGATTAAGTACTGAAATTGTTTCATTACAGTTAACCTACATCCCGAGGAACAAACGAACGATGTAATGCGACACTGACTTTACTAGATCTTTAAGATGATGGAATTGCAGTTATCATATTGTGGATGGTGTTATCGCTGGGAAGACAATCTGTTAAGCTTTGTGTCAGGGTCATTTAATGCTCAGGGCACCGGATAGGTTCGCATGATACAACATATACTGACGGGGAAAAGAAACTATATACCCATGTCTGAAAGCAGTTGAGGATGACAAGTCTTTAGCCTAGTTGTGATTTGATAACGTTTGTAATTGATGCTTGGTAAACACACAGACATTGCCAGCTGACCTCTAGTGCGTCATACATCACTAATGCCACAAGGACACACATGACTAGATTGAGCCTGCACTGTACGGAGAGGCTAAAATGACCCTCCACTGTTCGGTGCGGTTACACAATGCCAGTGTACAGTACGCAGTGATTAGATTGGCAGCGAACTGTACGGAGCGTCGAAAGCTAGGGCTATCTTGCAATTGAATATGTTTGTTTCAGGGTCTCTATGACAACCTAGGTCCACTTTTTCTTCTTCTCATCACAAACTGTTTATCCTACAAAAGACACCTTTTCAGGTTCTCTGCCGCTCGAGTTTCAGTAGGCAAACCACCTTGACTCCATCTTCTCCAAGTGGATCACTTGTTTGAGGAAAGTTTAACTTTTACCCAAACATTCATGCGAAGGAATGGAAAAGCTCAAAACAACAGTGCCTTATAACCTCCAAACATTGAAGAAGTCGTCTTTTATCATCTGTTTTAAATAGTGTTGATTGTCATATAGGGAAAACAAATATTTATTTACGACGAAATTCGATATATTCCCGCCTGAAACACTTAATGAACAAGCTGAGGTATTTGAAGAAACTCTTTTGTTCGTACTACAGCAGTGAGTAAGGTATTTTATAACCTACACTGGAAACAGGACGGATCTTCACGAGCCCGACGCCAGTAATCTGAGCGTTATTCTTCAAGTCACTGTAAATCATGTCTCTTCTCGACTTAAGTTATAAAACATTTTTTCAGATCTGACGGATTCAATATGACTCTTGAAATTTTATATTTTACAAGTGGAGTTTTTATAAGACAATATTCTGAGCTTATATTTTCAACAATCAATATAGTTCTGCACTGTGGAATTTTGATCACGCGACATTCTGGGACAAGTGAAGAATGTTTCTTTAAATTTCGCTAGAAAGCGTACCAATTACAAGACTGTGGAATAGGTGGGTTTGATGAGATAAGACCCGTGAAGCTCCGGGGTAGAATAGGTCTTCAGCAACCCATGCTTGCCACAAAAGGCGACTATGCTTGTCGTAAGACTAACGGGATCGGGTGGTCAGGTTCACTGACTTGGTTGGCACATGTCATCGATTCCCAAATGCGCAGATCGATGCTCATCATCGGTGAGCTGGATTGTCTGGTCCAGACTCGATTATTTACAGACTGCCGCCATATAGCTGGAATATTGTTGAGTGCTGCGTAAAACTAAACTCACCTTATTATGACGTAATATCCAGTCCAGAAAGGGGTCAAGTGTTGTACCCAAGTGGGGTAAACCTCGAACCCGGACTTTTAGCGAAACGAGCGAACGCGCATCTTCCGAGGTAACCCACCATTTACGTCAGACCCAAATGTGATGGTGTAAGAGTTGCAGCAATATGGAATATGACCTGTATTCTTCGTTTATGCCGATGTGATTTAAATTCAGTATCATGTGATAAAGACTCCGGGCACAGTGCGGCACCAGGAAAGTCATTCCACACTTTAATGAGACTGTGTGTCGGACGAGACGCGGACCGCGCCGCCCATCTTGTACTTAGTTACCAACAATAAAATTTGTGACTATTAATCTCAGCACAAATGAAGCCTGGATGGTGCTCAATCGTCCTCAAGGCTCTTGACCACGAGGGGACAGCTTTATGTTTCCTGCAGGTCGTTTCCAGCAATTGTTGCTCTCGTTCTTCATCCGCGATGAGGCCCAAGTCGAGAAACCATCTGCGGCAATGAGAACACTCACGCAGGTCATAGTTTCCTGACTGATGCCCGAGCATGGCTGCGTTGGGTTTGCTGCCTCGCTCGAAATATCTGAGAAATGTTAAAGTGTAGAGATTCTTTTAAAGTTAGTGAGTTTAGTTTTACGCCGCTTTTAGTAATATTCCGTCAATATCATGGCGGGGAGGAACAGTAATGGCTGCGTTTTGCTGCCTCGCTCGAAATGTCTGAGAAATGCTAACGCGTAGGTATTCTGTTAAATTTAGTGAGTAAGTTTAGTTTTACGCCGCTTTTAGTAATATTCCGTCAATATCATGGCGGGGCCACCGGAAATTGGCTTCATACAATGTGCTCATCTGGGGAATCGAACCCAGTTCTTCAGCGGGACGAGCGAACGCCTTAACCACCAGGCTGGCCCACAGCCCCAATTCTGTTGCAAGTGGATGTGCGAGCTATTATGTATTGAAGAGATGAAAAGTATGCCATCTATTCTGACAAATAAATTCGTCCCTGCGCAACAGTTCTTTCTCTGACAAAGTTCTCAGTCGTTGAGTTGAGAATCAGCCATGGTCATTGGTTCGAGTCCATGATACCAGCTAATTTTGATTCGAGGTGTCTATTTCCCGTTCGTAACTCAACAGTGTAGAAAAACAAACCCATCCTCTGGTTTTATTCGCCTATCAAACGCAAACCATGTTATACACCGGTCACATGACCGTCACGTGATTTGCAAACCATCCGTGAAGATCAGAGTTCGATTTCGCCTTTAAAACAAAATGCTTCGTGAGAGGTGACTAAGGGAATGGGATGGTCAGGTTCGCTGACAGGTTAGTTGACATATGTTATGCCAGTTGTGCAGGTCCATCACTATGTTGTTGGTGACTGGGTATTCTGGTCAAGACTGGATTATTTACAGATCATCATTTGCAGGGTCGAACAACCCACGGACACACGTCCTGGAACCATTCAGCATCCTGCATGGTTCCCGGGCCTCTCATTAGTTAAATATAGGGCCTCTGTACGACTAACGAGAGGCCCAGGAACAAGGATGACCAGTGAGGTATTTCAATGTCCACACTGTATGAAATGCTAGAAGGGACATTGTCGCGGTGTCGCATTGTCGCGTTGTCGCCTTGTCGCCATCACAAAAACGAACAAAAAGTGGCAAATTAACAAAGGTGCGACGATAAGGAAATGTAATGTCGCATTGTCGCACTTTGTCAAACTAAGTCGCATTGTGGTATTTGTAGCACTTGGTTAATTTCCCCACCTTTACTTGATCTTCTGTGGTAACGCTACAATGCTCAAGACCAGTGGCCTCTACTCGCCCGTAACTGGAAACAGTCCCCGAATGAGACATGGAAGGTTTCAATGAATCCGCTACCAGTTACATTTAGCCTAAATTGCAAACTGTCAGTCGCTTTGGAGCGGTTGACGACGATTCACCTCATAAGATAGGTGTGTTACCAATCACAAACATTGCCGACTGAGATCTTCTTCACGATCGTCAGTGTAACCGTTAGTTACAGATTCATCAGCGTTGTCATCGATACGGTCAACAGCCTGATGTCGAGAAGAAAGTGGCAAAAGTAAGTGTCGATGTGACAGACAAAGAACAGTAAAACAGAAAAACGAATTCAGCAATTCTCTGGCAACAGAAAAAGTTCAATCATCTATGAACATAGGCTTCACGCCCATGATAATATATTCACAAACAGGAACATGCATGTTTGTGCTGCTGATTTTACTAGACGCAAGTCTAAATGTGAAAATAGATATGACAAGGGCTCCGTAACCCTCTCTTTGGACTCGGGTAAGAGGCGACAAACTGGAACGGGTTGTGAGATTTGCTGACTTGGTCGACACGTCATCGTACGCCAGTTGCGCAGATCGCTGTTCATGCTGACTGGTCTAGACTCGATTATTTACAAACCGTCGCCATATAACTCAAATATTGCTGAGTGCGGCATAAAACTAATTCACTCTCTGTATTTACTTAGAATCAACAAAAACTGTCCAAAGACACACACACACAAAAACACACACACACAAAAAAACAATGGCTGTTTGTAAATCGCTTGTTTCCTTGCACTTGTGCATTTTCAAGGTGCTTACACGTTTGATGTATGTTTCCCTTTGTCAATATTTTTATCAAGATGACGTCATCATCAATGTTGTGTGATCATGACGTCACATTGTGTCCTGTGATCATGACGTCATGGTGTGTACTGTACATGCCAAGGCGTGGTATGTGATTATGACAGTGTGTTGTTCAGCATATCTAATTAAGAAGCCTGAAGTGTTAACTAGGCGTGAGGAGACATACGAATCGTTTCATGAGTGAGTGAGTATGGTTGAAGGCAGCTTTCAGCAATGTTGCGGCAATATCACGAAGGGGGACACCGAAAACGGGCTTCAGACATTGTACCCATGCGGACAATCGAACCGGGACTTCGGCGTGACGAACCAACCGCATTAACCACCAGACTACCCCACCACACCGTTTTCTGTATACAATCGAACTACACTGAATCTGGCTGGCACAGTGGGGACAAGTTTGTACTTTAAACCCTATTATTCTACGGGAATCATGTTATCTTCGATTTACTGTTTTTATGCGAAATGCCGATACCGCAAAAACCAAAACGGCGTCTCGGAGGAGAATATCAAGAGACTGCGAGCAAGGGAAATAACTCGGTAAGAGCAGGCATCGTCAACTTGGCTACCTACGATCTAATTGAAGCGTATGTTTCTTTTTACGAAATGGCGAATGGTTCAAAAACACATCTTTGATACGCAATGTCTTTTTAGCGTGTGCCTCAGCTTCCATGCACTAGCAACGAATGGAAGAGTTTCCGCCACCAATTAGGATCAGTGGGATTGTTTTTGTGTGCAGCGCCTGTCAATGCGGAGAACCAAACTGATTAATTCTGTCTGTTCATCGCTCTTTTTCAGAACGTCTTCGGACGGGGAAGTGGCTCATTTTGCATCGAGAAACAAAATTGGTCGCAACTTTGACTCAGACAATTTTGCAGGGCACGACGGTTTGGAGCCAGAGAGCACGAAGGCCTAAGAAAGAAAAAATAGTGACAGTGCAAATGAAATTCCTGTCATTGCAGGGTGTGATGTAGTCACGAACGCTTGGACAGGCTTGACGTTGTATCAGAGTTGGACGTCTTATGACGCGTGGTTTTATAATAAGGAGTATGAGTAGTTGTTGATGGGATGGGGTTTGGGGGTCGGGGGCCGATGTTTGTGCAGATCAGTATGTTCTACTAATATTCTGACGGTCACAGGGTGCTGAGTTAGCCTTATGGTTAAAACGTTCGTTCATCAAGCCAAAGATCTGTGTTAGATATTACACAATGTGTGAATCCCATTTCTGGTGTCTCCTATCGTATTGTGCTTGAATATTGCTAACAGCGGCGTAAAACTAAACACACTCACTCTGAAGGTCACAGTTTTACCAAGGGCTCAAGCCGATGACTGATGACATGTTGCGTTCCTCCTTTTGATATTGCAACGACATCGACGGATGTTTTCAGGGGGGCCTGTTCTAATCCTTATCTGTACGTTTACTGTTATCAGGATGGCTCACTGGCATGATATATTACCAAACCATGATGAGACATAACATTATTTTTTGGGAGATATCAATACGGGTTGTAGAAAATGCCTAGAATGTGCGGCACGTTAGCAACATCAACCACATCAGCACAACTCTTAGGTACAATAAGGTCAGGACAGTAGGAGTGAGTGAGTGAGTGACTGACTGAGTGCTGTCTAACTCCTGAATCACTGTTCCAGTTGTAACACAGCTGTACATAATCGAGTCCAATCGTTGATAGGGCATTTATATCATAATTCGTCTTCTTTAATTAGAAAACACACTTCAAAGAATGTTGTAAGCTACATTTGGTATTTGAATGTGTCTTATTATAGTTGTGTATGTGTGCTAGATTTGTAAAACACCGGCGAGCACCTACCTTTCATGATTTTTTGTGTAGGTAATTCGTATATTTCAAACTGTGCTTATACCCTGCATCCACAGTTTAGCTCTTGTGACCATGTTTCAAACATTGTCAGTAGCCTAGTGGTTAAAGCGTTTGCTCGTCACGTTCAAGGCGCAGGTTCGATTCCCCACATGTGTACAATGTGTGAAGCCCATTTATGGTGTACCACACCATGCTGAAATATTGCTAAAAGCGACATGAAACCAACTTAATGCGCGGCAGAGGTATTTTAGATGTTTTAAGCAATCATTTGCGACTTGTCATATTTAGTCTAATTTATCTTTCAGTTCCCAACAAGATGTAAATTGTTCACATTTGGTTGTTTTACACCGAAATGCCCGCCTTCTGCTGGACAGTTTACCGCCACCATGGCAGGTGCCTGTGTGTCGGTTGGGTTCCAACATCAACTACAGTTTAGCCTGAATTGTATGCAAGATGCATCTCCTGCAGCGATACTTAATCAACTTATTAAATTTGCTACGCGATGGATGCTATCGCCAAGCAGTAGACAACAGGATGTAGGCGTTCAAAAGGGAATTTATAGAAACTAGAATTGTTCACAATGTTATAAGCATGCTTGTATTGTTCACAGTTTAATATGTTGTAGTGCATTAAATTTATTAGAAATTTAAATTAAGAAATGCGTTGGCGCCGTGCTGATGTCTCGCATAAAGTTTTCTTATTAAAAGACTGGCTGAGTTTAGTTTTACGCCGCTTTGAGCAATATTAAAACAATATCAGCGGGGAACACCAGGGATCTTATGAAAAGAAGCATTACTAAACCATGGATAACCCGTCATACAGAACCTTCAACAAATGTAGCCATTGTAGCCAAGTGTAAAACAAATGGCAAATATAGATTATCATATTTTCAGAGGCAATTATAGCCCTGCAGATTTCTCTGGAAGTGAAAAGAGCTTCAGTTCTTGAATAAAACTTAGATATTGTTTATTTCAGTTTCAGCGAAATATGTTCATGTCAAAGACAAGATGTTAGTCTAAACCTCAAACAAAGTCATCCATTCGTTATGGGCTGTTGTGGACCTACTTTGAGTGGCATCTAGAAGCGGTATGAAGAAGAGAAACAAATTCTTATGAAAAGAAATTAAACGTTTCGGTAAAGATGCTGAAAACGCTATCAAACAAGTAATCACTTGATAGCACGTGTTCATCTACACCGAAACGTAAAATATGCAACTGTCAATCCAAAAGACAATAGTCCCTCTTCACTGTGGACCTGCCTGATGCCAGTCTTCACAGGCACTACGCAATTTCCATGGTACACGGGCCTGCCTGTGAATATCTAGGATGGTGTAGGTCTTCAGCAACCCATGCTTGCAACAAAAGGCGACTCTGCCTGCCCAAAAAGGCGACGGGATCGGGTGGTCAGGCTCGATGACCTAGTTGGCACATTGGTTCCCATTTTCGCAGATCGATGCTCATGCTGTTGATCACTGGATTGGTCCTGGTTCGATGCACAGACAGCCACTGAATAGCTGAAATCTTGATGAGTGTGGTGTAAAACTAAACTCAGTCAATCACTATTGTAGAAGGATGGTGTAGGTGAATTAAACTATATGGTAGGTTTATCGCCAGTCTGTCCTAAAGACCCTGAAGCAAATATATTCAAGAAGGCCTACGCAAGTCTAGAATATGTGGCAAGTCTAGACTTCCAGGAAGAAAGCCTCGGCTCCTTTTCATTATATGTTTTAGTGCTAACTTTTTCTCTGTAAAACATGTTCATTTCAGAGACTAGTTTGTTAGTCCAGCCAATCGCGTCAGTCGTTGTGTTCGTGTTCAAAGAACAATAGCATGTTTCAGAGATATGGACAATCTCAGCAGTATTGTGTGAATATATAAGTTACGGAAACCATGACATTGTCGTACAGACAGAGACTTCCTTCCTAGGAGACGGTTTCGTCAGGGTTAAGTGGGAAAACGGCCACACTGGATATCCCTAACGTCTATTAATCAGTAATGACAAAAGCGTGTGGTGACAATTTGAGACGTATGACATAATACGGCGCATGCTGTAACTGATACCCTTGAAGGCAGCAGGTCACACTGCCCTCGACCAAACTAAACTGGTTCAAATTACCTCTTTGATCTTTATTGAGAAAGATTTGTCCCATTTCATCAATTCCGGGAAATATTGCCTTTACAATTGCCAGTTTTACTTCGCTACAAGTGAGGTGTTACGTCACGGCGAATGAAATTCAACACGCGTGTCACGTCACAACACGTGAATTAGGATTCAGCGAGCAGACGACACTTCGATCAAGTCCACTGAAGCAAGCGACAATGCCGTTCGCCGGTATGAAAATTGCCGCAAATCGGTCGTAAATGTCGTAAGAGATATCAAGTTGCCGTATCCGCTGGACTTGATTAAAAATGTTGGGCACATAGTCCTGAGAGCGGCAGGCTGTTATTCTCGCCACATTACCTGTTCATATCTTCGGGGCATTGGTCAGTGACAATAAATGAATCATTACGAGAATCATCTCTGCTTGACTTGATCAGTCGGCTTGTGATTTATCACTGTCTGTTAGTACTCGTTGTAACAGAGACAGAAGTAACGCTAGTCCATGGGCCAACCATTGAAAAGCTTTGTCGCGGATTTGGACAGCTATCGAGTGTCTAGTTTATCAACAAATGTTATGTAAATGTAGTGTGTAATCGCAACAAAGATCTCAAACATGCAATTCATGATATTCATCAGAAACAGTTTTAATTTTTAAAGAAATAATCATTCTTTCAAACTGCACGTACTAATACTATTTTTCACGCCTGCAAAGCATTCAGTGCTGTTAAGTACATGCTGATATTTGGAGTTCGATTGGAAGCTGGGAATTCTACCCATGTAGGGATTAGAACCAGGACCTTCAGCAGGAAGAGCAAACATTTTAACGAGTTAGCTACCCAACCGACCCTTACCTTTAGATATTCACACAGATTTTGTAAAACGTGCCCTTTCAGAATCTGCAGAATTTCGAAGAAGTAGAGTCGCTTTAAATTGCAGGAGTTTATTGCATTAAGACCTCGCACCTACGTCTAAATAAAGCATTTTGATGCATTCTTTCGGTGGCATTTATAAGAGGGTTATTTCTAAAAGTGGATGTTGCAATCTGTTAGCCATTTCACAGGTCCATTTTCACAAAAATTGAGAATTTCGGAAGCTGTATTAGTATAGCATTACATTGTTCATAGGAATAATAGCAGCATCAAAATATGTTCTTTAATATTGTTTACACACTCTCTATGGTGACTAATGGCGCCCCATGATATATATACTAAAATACTTTAGAAATTATTTCCCGATCAACAAAACCGACATTTCCCTGGCGCCTTCCACTATTTCACTTTCCGCCTAGCGGAAGATAGCAGAACTAGGCGGCGCCAGTGTCGCGTCTCTTATCTCCCTTGGTGTGTCTGTCACAAGCTATAGCCCGTGGTTTTTATCACTAACAATTGGTTTTAAAGTCAATCAATATTTATCCAAATCAGAAAGTGACGTTTGTTGGTTACTTCTGAACATACTTGAGTGATCAAAGCTTGCATTACCAGACGAGTCACCGTCGACATAGCTGGCGCCACCGTTGCCTCGAGCTAATATCTCATCAAAACGAGGCAGTGACGTCATCTCATTAATCGTCTGCCTGGTTCGGCATGTCGCCGCCATCTTGTTTTCGATGACTGATATGACTATGGCACGACTTATGAAGATTAGTTTAAATATCAACGAACGAGGCGGGCACTGAAAAGTGAAAGCATAATAATGAGCCGAATATTTACACATAATTCTCTCGGGCAACTGCCCTTAGGGTGTGTGACGCTCACATTAAAGCAACACACTGTTGACAAGAACTGGCGACAAACATCATTAGATTGATATCAATAACAGATTTAGTTTACTCCTTTGCCATGCAAATGCAATATATCCGTTGAGCTTCAGGCGTTAGGCAACCCCACCGCCCTGTGTCCATGTGTCACAGACAGAGAGAGAGAGAGAGAGAGAGAGAGAGGGAGAGAGAGAGGGGGGGAGAGAGAGAGTGGGGTGGGTGGGGGGGGGAGAGAGAGAGTGGGGTGGGTGGGTGGGGAGAAGAGAGTGAGGTAGACGGACAATCTAGCCTCTCCGTACGGTCCACGGACGATCTGGCCTCTTCGTACGGTTGACAGACAATCCAGTCCCTGTGTACATTACAGGGACAATCTAGCTACTCCGTACAGAACACGGACATTCTAACTACTCCGAACGGAACACGGACATTCTAACTAATCCGAACAGAACACGGACATTCTAGCCCTTCGGTACAGAACACGGACATTCTAGCTACTCCATACAGTACAGGGAGAATCTTAGACTAATGCTTAGTCCCCGAATATGTATCGTTTTAAACCCATTTAGACTGAAAAGGATCCCCGGGGAGAAATCTAGACTTGCTTCATTTACGGCTTCAGCATTTATTGCAGGGAGAGCTAGGCTATATGGAAACAAAATGGTTCAGCGACTGTGACGCAGACTAGGGCAATCTATGCGCTCCGTAGTCAGCATGAAAAGTTGACTTTACAGAAGACACGAGGGCAAAAACATCGCTCAAATACTTGAGTGAGACATCGAACGGGCCTTATGGCATGTGTCATCCACGCTTCATATGCTATTTGATATACATGGAGTGTTTGTCAAGACACGATTTCCTTGTCGGATGTGAACACACACTGATTGATGCCTCTTAAGTCGGATGATCAGCTTGTAAAACAAGTAACACCTTTGCCCATAGCATAACACAGCGACACATTGGTCACCCTTCAAGCAGAGCTGTGAACTGAGCCGAGCCGCACAGGTTAAACTCTCACCTAACGTTTAGTCTCTGACATTGTATAGATTTTGGAACGAAATGTTCCCATTTCATTTGAAAAGGAACTAAAAGAACATCGACTTACTGAAAATCTACTTCGCTATGACCTGCAAGACTCAAATTAGTCTCTGAAATTAACCTAATTTACAGGGAAAGAATGCTTAAACTATGACGTATAGTGAAAAAGAGCCAAGAGGGCTTCTCTGTTTTCCTGAAACAGAATCTTGACTTGCAACATATTCTAGATTTATATTTGTTTCAGGGTAAAAATGACAGACTATGAGCGCCAGCAGAAATGACGTTACTGGGAGTGAGGGAACGAGCGACAGATTGGTTCAACCCATGAAATCCCAACAAGGAGCAGATGGGTAGGTGACAAAGGTTCGACCAGTCGCCTCTGATCTTTAATTGACGGCTACATCGCCTTCTTCCTCTCTGTCTATAGCAAGTGTTAAGTAGCCAAAGCAGCGATAACATCAGTTGTCGGGACGCTGGGTGGTGGGAATAGTCCATGGTCGGGACTTCTTCAGTATGAGCTAGAATAGCGACTAAGTACGAAACATCAGCACAGATACCAGCCCGTGAAGCTTGTCATGAGATCCCCGCGAGACTTGACACATCAATGACTTGCTTATCAAGCCAGCGGATCGGACCAAAATATTTAATGGCTACTGCGATTATCCCTCTGTCGCCAGGGTGAGCGTTCTCTCCCTCGTCAAGTGGATGTGAAATGGAAGGGTATACGGGTGGTTCACACCCGGGATTTGCTCTATCGTCACTTCATCACATCCCTACCGCAGTCCAAAGTCATAAATTCACTGCCCTCCCGAAACTGGTCGCTGTCTCTATCCCCGATCAGACAGCTAATTAGCAGAACTGGTTGTAACTGTCCAAGGCGAATGATGTGACTATCATGACTTCACCTAATTCACAGACCCACGAGGATATAGTGAAAAAAATAATCGTAAAAGCACAGAATGAATTAGCGAGTACAACTCAACCAAACTAAGAAATTTTGTTCTTAAATCTGTTTTCGATATGTTATATACCATTGAAAAATAGTGTGGACATTCCATTTTGCAAGCATACCACTGGCGAGTGCCATGCATATGAGAAAAAGCAATGTGTATTCATACAGATGAAATATTACCAGAGGAATGGAATAAATTGTCATATGTTCTCTTATTTTCTCTTCATTATCTCTGTACTCCTTGGCTTCACCATTTGCATTTTATCAGTCTTGTAAATCCCATATCCCCTACAATGTTGATGGTATATAAACATAGTACATTATCCTTTTATATGTATGAATGTTACATTAATCTGGACAGTATACATTCTCGCGTGATTGTGGTGGAATTATACGAATATAATCCTTTCTTGATATCAAACAACAAAGCTTTGGGAAACAATAGTTGTGTTTTATGGTAACCTGGAAGACCTGTCCTTGATACACAGCTTTAGACTATATATATTCGGATTCACCACATTGGCCCAGTGTGTGGCGTACATTTCTGGTGTTTCCAAGCGTGATGTTGCTGAAATTATGCTAAAAGCGTCGTTAAACCATATTCACTTACTCACTATGTTGGATCTCTCGTCATCCATGAAATGAACTGCCGGAAAAATGAACTCAAATTGTGGACTCAAATTAGGATTTGGCGACAGTTGAAGTTCTCAGTGTACTACCACATTTAATAAGGTGGCTTTACCACTGCCAGCATATGGAACGGAGATATCGGAGATGTCCGGAACAGATAAATCCACGTATATTGATTTCTGGGTTGTTTCAGCCACGGTCTAACATAGATGAGTACTTTCTCCTGTACCCGTGAAGCCCATACTTGTCTTAAGAGGTGTCGCAAGAGAATCGAGTGGTCAGGCCAGGTGACCTGATCGACACATGTCATCGGTTCCTACTTTCGCAGATCGATACTCATGTTGTCAATCACTGGATTGTCTGGTCCAGGCTCGGTCATGTACAGACTGTATAGCTGGAATATTGCTGATTGCGGCGGAAAACCAAACTCTCTTTCTCACGTAATTCCTTTTGTCATATGGCCCAGAGGCCGGGGGCTTCGAAAAGGGTATTATTTTATAAATGGTTTATTTAATATTTTGTAAATACTTGTATATATTTAAATATTATAAGTCAATCAAACCCATATTATGTGATGCATGATGAAGGTATGGTGCAAACTGGTGCAAGACTGGTGCAAATTGATATCATCAACTTGGACATAGTTTTATGTTCCATAAAGGATTATACAACGAATGGTCGATTTAGTTAGAACAATTTTAGAATGTATTGCCTTACACTGTGCGTGGATTATGTATTTCTTGTATAAGTAGGATTTGGCTTAAAAGCAATCTTAAGTCTATATTATGTAACCAGTTTTCTCAAAACTGGCCGCAATGCAGTTCAAACTCTTCAACATATTGTAATATGTTTCTGCTATCTCTCTTGAAAGATGTTTATTACACTTCCCATTAAATATATGCATTTCGCTTACATTTGTTAGAAATGGTAACCATACACTCCCAACAGAAATAGGTAGATGGTATAATGTTATTAAAGAAGGGGAAATACTATGTGTAAAAATACAATACGAGATGACTTTAACTTCCTGGTATATTGCCCATATTTAAGGAATGTGAGATTGGATAAATGTATATCCCTAATATCTTGTAGACATAAAGCCCTACTGTTTAAAATAAACAAACATGGGAAACCAGTCTACGTATGCTCTAATAAACAAACCTGTTTATTGTATTTTCTTTCTCACTGTCACTATTATGATCTTGACGAGAATAAACCATTCATTCATTCATTCATTCATTCATTCATTCATTCATTCATTCATTCATTCATTCATTCATTCATTCATTATCAACACAACAGACCCCGAAACAAATACATCCCATTTAAATCCGGCAAGTTATTCGACAAGAATATTCGACAAGAAGAAATAATTTTTATCAGATAATTAAAGACCTGCTTTGACACGAAATTTGTTCATTTCGGCGAGTTCGATTCCGCACGTGGGTACAATGAGTGAAACCATTTCTGGTGTCCCCTGCCTGTAAGTTGCTGGAATATTGCTAAAAGCGACGTAAAACCAAACTCATTCATTTCAGAGACTAGACGTCTACGCTTTTCTCTGCCCGACAGTTTAACGTCCAAACCCTTTCTAATCCTACACAAACCAGAACCTGTCAAATCCTTCATCAAATAATACCCCACCCTAATCTCGACCCTACCCAACTCCGGCACTTACCCTAATCGTAATCCAAACTCTTAGCGGTTTCCTTGCACGATGTACAGATAAAACTATAAGAGTCACTTATTATGACTCTGATAAGTTAGACAGAAGGTATTTTTCTAAACATTAACATGTTCCAAGAAGGGTTCGAATCCTAGTTGATCCATATAAGGATCCTCGGTTTTTGAGCACCACACACGTCCACTGGGGCAACAAAACTGTGTCAAAACGGAATCGTCAAGACATCGAGAAAGTCGAATGACAAACACTTGACCTTAATACGCTACGGAGAATTACCCTTCTACACAAGTTATCAATTGTGTGTCAGTGAGCATGGTTTTATGCCGGCTTTAGCAATATTCCAGCAATATCACAAGTAATGTATTGCATTATGTGGGGAAGCGAACCCGGATTTCCAGCCTGACAAGCAAACGCTTTAACTTCTAAGCTATCAGACGGCCTAGCTCTTATCTGGTGTGAATGAGTGAAGTTTCTCCAGGTCAAATGATGAAGTCAATGACATCAACCAAGTCCTCGAGCCTGACGATTCTGACCCTGTCACATCTCTCACAACAAACGTTGTATCGGTGGTGGTCAGCAGGGGTATGGCCAGCAGTTCGGACATACATGGATTCAAGCAGTTTGGATTGTCCGGAACACTCGATAGACAACTTTAAGCCGACTCACCTCGATATTTCACTAAATTCCATCTCAAGCAACGATCATTGCATACATTCTTTGAACATAAGACTAAATACAACCACTGTGAATGCAGTCGATAATATTTGAAAGTAAACGACTTCTTGCGGTGCGTGCAACATCATCCCATACTCTCCTGGCGTGCGTATATTGATATGCTTTACAGGATTCACGGAGATAAACACATGGTCTTGCCTATTGCTTGCGTCTGATCTCTTAAAGATTGTTCCACCCTTAGTGTATCCATTTACACAATCCAAACGTCTACAACGATTTCATCATTCATAAATATATATATTTATACTGTGTAGTTTCCTGAACTATTCCCGCGATTCGAACGACTCAGTGTGTGACCAACGCTAGCGCTACGTCGCTGTGTGATCCCTCTCGATAGGCGCAGCCCCAGGGTCGTGAACCACGTCCCGATGTGATCACATCTATAGACACAGCCCCAGGGGCGTGAACCACGTCCCGATGTGATCACCTCTATAGACACAGCCCCAGGGTCGTGAACCACGTCCCGATGTGATCCCGTCTATAGACACAGCCCCAGGGTCGTGAACCACGTTCTGGTGTGATCCCCTCTATAGACGCAGCCCCAGGGTCGTGAACCACGTACTGGTGTGATCCCCTCTGTAGACGCAGTCCCAGGGTCGTGAACCACGTACTGGTGTGATTCCCTCTCGATAGACACAGCCCCAGTGTCGTGAACCACATCTTGTTGTGATCTCCTCGACAGACAGAGCCCAAGGGTCGTGAACCACGTCTTGGTGTGATCCCCTTGACAGACGCAGTTCCAGGGTCGTGAACCACATCCTAGTGTGATCCACACATCTTGAACCACATCCTGGTGTGATCCCCTCCATAGACAGGGCCCAGGATCGTGAAGCATATCCTGGTGTGATCCTCCTCGATAAACGCAGACTAGTGTCGTGAACCAAGGCCTCGTGTGATCCCCTCGACAGACACGTTCCCAGTGTCATGATCCCCTCGATAGACAGGGCCCAGGGGTCGTGAACGACATCTTGGTGTGATCCCCTCGATACACGCAGCCCCAGTGTCGTGAACCACGTCCCGCTGTGATCCCCTCTATAGACGCAGCCCCAGGGTCGTGAACCACGTCCTGGTGTGGTCACTTCGACAGACGCAGCCCCAGTGTCGTGAACCACGTCCCGGTGTGAACCCCTCTACAGACGCAGCCCCAGGGTCGTGAACCACGTCCTGATGCAATCCCCTCTATAGACGCAGCCCCAGTGTCGTGAACCACGTCCCGGTGTGAACCCCTCTACAGACGCAGCCCCAGGGTCGTGAACCACGTCCTGATGCAATCCCCTCGATAGACACAGCCCCAGTGTCGTGAACCACATCTTGGTGTGATCTCCTCGACAGACAGAGCCCAAGGGTCGTGAACCACGTCTTGGTGTGATCCCCTTGACAGACGCAGTTCCAGGGTCGTGAACCACATCCTAGTGTGATCCACACATCTTGAACCACATCCTGGTGTGATCCCCTCCATAGACAGGGCCCAGGATCGTGAAGCATATCCTGGTGTGATCCTCCTCGATAAACGCAGACTAGTGTCGTGAACCAAGGCCTCGTGTGATCCCCTCGACAGACACGTTCCCAGTGTCATGATCCCCTCGATAGACAGGGCCCAGGGGTCGTGAACGACATCTTGGTGTGATCCCCTCGATACACGCAGTCCCAGGATCGTGAATTATGTCCGGGTGTGGTCACTTCGACAGACGCAGCCCCAGGGTCGTGAACCACATCTTGGCGTGATTCCCTCTCGGTAGACGCAGCCCCAGTGTCGTGAACCACGTCCCGCTGTGATCCCCTCTATAGACGCAGCCCCAGGGTCGTGAACCACGTCCTGGTGTGGTCACTTCGACAGACGCAGCCCCAGGGTCGTGAACCACGTCCCGGTGTCATCCCCTCGATAGACGCAGCCCCAGTGTCGTGAACCACGTCCTGGTGTGGTCACCTCGATAGACGCAGCCCCAGGGTCGTGAACCTCATTTTGGTGTGATTCCCTGTCGGTAGACGCAGCCCCAGTGTCGTGAACCACGTCCCGGATTGTACCCCTCTACAGACGTAGCCCCAGGGTCGTGAACCACGTCCTGATGCAATCCCCTCTATTGACGCGGTCCCAGGTCGGGAACCACGAGCTCGTGTGATCCCCTCGATAGACGGGGTTCCAGGTCCCGTGAATCTCGTCCCGACATGTTTCCTGCGGTCTGAAGGATCCCTGAGGTAGGACACATCGCGCGGCCAGACAGACTACTGATCGTCAGTTTAGACCCCAGTTTTGCCTGAAGGGTAACGGCTCGCTCCGACAGACGCCGTAGCAAACAGGAACAATGACTCAAGTCCTGCCCCCGGGCGTAAGTGCTATCCTATGAACGGGATATGGCGAGATTTGAGCATTTACCTGGGAGGCAACGACGCCTTTCAATTACAGTGGTTGTGGAAGGAACATGGGAAAGGTTTGTCTCAACGTAGTTAGATGAACCGAAATACTGCACGTCCAGTAGCAGATTTCTGGGTTTGGGACTCAACATTGCAGATCCCCAGCATCCCAACTTTGCCCTGTTTATTGCATTATGTATCATATTATTTTGGTATTAATGGTATTTTTCTTGGCTGCAGTTTGAAGAAACCATGTAACAACCAAAAAACACACATCAGAAATTCAGTTTTGTTTTTGACCATACATATTTACTGTCACTTGGGAATTCTTCCTTAACTTCCGAGCTGCCCTGGGGTGAACTGCCCAACAGCCTTGGTCTGAACTGTCAAACTACCTTGGGGTCAACTATCTAGCTACCCTGGTTTGAACTGTCAAAGTACCTTGGGACAAACTATCGAGCTACCTTGGGGTGAAGTGTCAAACTGATCTGGTCTGAACTGTCAAAGAACCTTGGGACCAACTATCGAGCTACCCTGGGTTGAACTGTCAAACTGCTCTGGTCTGAACTGTCAAAGAACCTTGAGGCCAACTATCGAGCTACCCTGGGGTGAATTGTCAAACTGATCTGGTCTGAACTGTCAAAGAACCTTGGGGCCAACTATCGAGCTACCCTGGGATGAATTGTCCAGCGGCCCTGGTCTGAACTGTCAAAGTGCTTGGGGTCAACTATCGAGCTACCCTGGTTTGAACTGTCAAACTGCTCTGGTCTGAACTGTCACACTATGTTGGGGTCAACTATCGAGCTACCCCGGTGTGAACTGCCCAACAGCCCTGGTCTGAACTGTCAAACTACCTTGGGGTCAACTGTCGAGCTACCCTAGGGTGAACTGTCCAACGACCCCGGTGTGACCTGTGAAAGTACCTTGGGGCCAGCTATCGAGCTACCCTGGGTTGAAATGTGAAACTGCACTGGTCTGAACTGTCAAACTGCTCTGGTCTGAACTGTCAAACTGCCGAGGGGCCAACTATCGAGCTATCCCGGTGTGAACTTTCAAACTGCTCTGATCTGAACTGTCAAACTGCTCTTGTCTGAACTGTCAAACTGCTCTGGTCTGAACTGTCAAACTTCACTTCTCTAAACTGTCGAAATGCTGTGGTCTGAACTGTCAAGCTGCGCCAGCTTTAACTGTCCAATCCACTGGCCGTGGGTTTAACTGAAAATCTGTGCTGGCCAAAAGCTGTCGAGCAGCGTTCATATCAACAGTTGAACTGTGTTACTGGAAACTGTCGAGAACAGAAAACATGTGCTGGTATAAACGGAAAAACATTGTCGGTGTCAACTGTCGAGCTGCCCTAGTGGGAACTGTCGATGTGCACTGGTGGGAACAGTCGAGCTGCCCCGAAGGAACTGTCGAAATGCTCTGGTCGTAACTGAGCAACACTGTTGGTGTCAGCTATCGAACTGTAGGGTAGACACGAATATTGGAACTTACAGTTTCATCATAATGGCGTTATATATGTCACAGTCAGATTGTGAAATCAGTCAATTCGTGATATGACTAGAAATTCTAGTCATTTTATGAAATGACTAAGAGGGTCAGCCATTTCGGGTCATTTTGTGTAACAATTAATATACTTCAGTCATTTCATGAATTTCACTTAATCTACAAAAGTGGATCACAAGTTCAGCATCACTTAGATTCTATTTGAACAATTAAAACTATTCTGGTAGCGACTGTTGCACTTCCGCTTGGCGTTGATGCATTTACACCTGTTTGTTTGACACTGCTGAGCAGAGCTAGAGCAGCGACACCTCACAGACCCCTGTCCCCTACATATAGATGAAATGAAATTTCATGAAATGACTACAGTATATTGATTGTTGTAAGACAAAATGACGCTGACCCTCTTACATATTTCATGAAATGACTGATTTCACAATCTGACTGTAACATATATTTATCAGTTTAATATCAGACAGACAACAAAGTATAGCGTTCAGTTCATTCTCAACCAGTCTGTCTGTTTAAATCTCTTTATATTCCACTAAGTCGAGTCTAGTTCATGACCATCGAGTTGACTTGAACACGAGTATAGATGAGGCAATAATTCTATGTGCTGTAATATCTATTCCGACTTATATATTCAGTTTTTTCGAACACACTTTCCCGCGATTTATATCCCTCGTTTTTGTTAAGTGCAAAGCAAATATAAGCATTTATAAAATTAATACATCAGTTTAAGAGGCACTGCTATATCAGGAGTTTTAACAGTACGTTCAACCGCTTCCTATCCAGCGCAATGACAGGTGGTGCAGTGGCTAGTTACCCCCATACATCCTCTCAAACTTGCTCAGTCATGGTTACAACATGCAATTTAAATTAACTTTTCCATATACTATCTCCTACACTCAGAGGTAAAGATTTTCGGTGCAGCTTCTTTGATCCTGGGTTTTAACTATCTACAGCTTCTGATAAAACATTTTCCAGCCTATGATATTCGTATTCTAAGCAATTACGAATACTATATATGACACTGATTTTTCAAATCCCATTTATATAAGACAGTTTTCTAAATAGCTAACATCAAGCTCAATTTAAATTTTTAAGGCTGCCAATCCCAAAGACGAGACTTGCATACCTCTCAAGCTACGCCCTTGATGTATGACGACTGTAAATAAACTTGACCACACTCGCGGTACTCGAGTGGGCTTTGCTTAATGGCTTCTTAATGCCGAGTACCAATTCGGCTGAGTCGATGTGTTCAACTTTCAGAGCTAATGTAGGGAGCTGGGGGATTTTGTAATCGTCCCTGGCATCTTAGCGAGCTGTATCTCTGGAAACAATACACCAGGCCTCTTACAAGTTCAAGTCAACATGGAAGTGTAAGGGAGATACGTTTCGATTTCGTTTCCCTTTAACATTTGAATAACGCTGTGATTTTTATCTGGGGATAGTCAACACAACTAATTGCTGTTGAGAATTCAGAGTAAATGCACACTCGTAATAAAACATGATTTCCTAATCGATATGTACATACCGACTTTTTAAGAATGCTCCAACCGGAAGGTCTCGCGTCGCCATGTTTGTTTTGCTTTACTTGTTCAGTAAGTATCCTATTTCTGGCATGCCTAGCCGCGTGTAGTGCCATAATGCTATCGTCGTGCAGTACAATTATCCGTATGTGTTTTCAGACATATTGTCTGTCGAAAGGGCAGTGGTCATTGTAGGCGTGCAGGTGCACGTCTTGTCATCGACCTCTGAGGATGCGGCCCAGTTTGGACAGCTGCATCGTGGGAGTTGAAAACGGACTGAGAAAGTCCCATTTAGGAATGATCAATATCATGTTTTTTTATTAACATTGAGTAACTTACTATACCGTTGGCAAATCTGCAAACCTACTTTGTGTACACCTTGCATCTACAAAAGACCTTGCCGGTGTCATAATAGAGAAGTGGGACTGGTTCTGTGTATGACCTGCGCGAAAGTTACTCAACTTAAATACACATGTGTACAGTAGTTAAGTGGAGCCATTTGTTTCTAAATCACTATATGCACCGTGCGTGATGTTTTCCTGTGTCTCTGAGACAGGATGATGGACGATTTGAAGCAGACTACAAACACCGTTAAAGAGGTTATATACGACATTGTTACCTGGTACCATGTATCATTAAAATTATAGTGATCAATGTATTTGTTGCGGTTAAAAGAAGTATACAGTTTGACTTTGAAGGTTCAAAGATCAAACGCCTTGAAATCCCGTTAGCAAAAAGGTTTCAAACGAACCAGCCTGGTTTGGTAATGGAGAGATCGACTAATAAATCAACTCGTTCATTTGAAAAGACAGTACTCTAAAGTAGTCCTTGTACTTTAATCGTCAGGACACGGTTTTCCCTTATGGCCTTTGGTGAGAAAAAACCCCAACCTTTCATGAAGGAGATAGTCTATGGTTTGTGTAATGAAATGTGTTTATTTTAAGCTGATGAAAACATTTCGGATATTTGTTTCTCTAAAAAGGAGAAAGAGAATCACGCTACAAGACATTTTGTGTAAAATGCTTTATTTGCTAAATAACGTTTGATATAGCGGGAATTAAGTAGCACACGACTGAAGCCAGCGAGCCGTAAAAACAAGTGACTTTTAACCCTAGAGCCGCGATGGCGGCGGATCGCAAAAGAGTTTTAACCGAGTGTCACATTTTATGCGTTTTTATGAATTAAGGTGTTTAATACTAATATAAAAACAGGGCTGGCGTCTTGCTAGGTCTTATAATGAAGAATGGTAGTTTTGGACAGGTTAAAGGCACTGCTATTAACAGGCAGCTGTTCGTTTAATCAAAATAATAGCGCACGACTACGGGCGCTCAGCACAGGACGAGCATGTTGATAAATGGCCCCAGGGATAGGATATCGCTTTGGCGCCAAGAGCACAACCATTTTTGCAAATAGCTGTCATATATGAATTATAGCAACACAGAAAAACTGATTTGATTCGGAATATTAATAGTTGCATTTTAATCCCTTAACTGGCAGTGTTTTGTAAAGGGAGAGAATTAGAATTGTTCGGAGCCTTTCTGTGACTTAATTGTGCTCGTTAGCTATACGTTTTGAAAACTGATATTGTGTGATTAATGTTGCCAGCACTTAAAGCGAACAGTATCAGTTAATTATACAGGGGAGAGGATGTAAACGCACCTGATGACAACGTCACCATCGACAGTAGCGGGGGCAACGTGTACAAAAAGAACGATCAGGGCATTGAGGGTAGATCATATCGTTAACGAAGTCGTCATCTTTCATAGTCTCCACGCTCATCAGTTCGATCCATAACGATTCTTCATCAGTGACAGCACTGCGATCAACATACTTCAGTAATGTTAGTGCCTCGTCATCATCGTCGCCAACAGCGCCATCGGCAGAAGGGGAGTCGGAGAACGGACGACGTTCGTCGACGTCAGGACGCCATGAAAACAGTGATGATTAGTGAGTGAGTTTTGTTTTACGCCATATGGCGGCGGTCTGTAAATAATCGAGACAATCCAGTGATCAACAGCATCGATCTGCGCAAATGTGTGAACCAAATCAGCGAGCCTGACGACCCGATCCCGTTAGTCGCCTCTTACGACAAGTATAGTCGCTTTTAATGGCAAGCATGGGTTGCTGAAGGCTTATTCCATCCCGGATCTTCATGGGTCATCGATGATTATGATATGTCCCCAGCACCCCGTGCTTGTCGTGCCAAATGGCTACATAAATGACATGGTAGTGAGTCACTTGAGGACTCAATGCATGCCATCAAACGTTGCTCATGATGTCAGTCACTAGTTTTTCGGGTCCAAACTCGAATATTAATAGAGTTTTATGTTGCTGGAATATATAGCTAATTATGCCGTAGAACATAGAAAGAACTAAACAAACCATCTCATGACCATATAGGTTCTAGACTTTTGGAGCCTTGTTAAAGCGTCCAACGCCACGAGAGAGGCCGGGGTTTGATTCTCCATCAGCGGCGTGAAACAATACTCCTTTACTCGCTCACTCACTCCCCTAAAGTGGAACATGGACGTTATTTGGGCGGTCAGG
The DNA here is from genome assembly GCF_037392515.1 of Haliotis asinina. Taxonomy (NCBI): domain Eukaryota; kingdom Metazoa; phylum Mollusca; class Gastropoda; order Lepetellida; family Haliotidae; genus Haliotis; species Haliotis asinina. Next base: position 9,142,299 of record NC_090290.1, on the reverse strand, counting down.
GTTGCTGAGGATATCCAGACGTTCATCACTTACGATATTAGTATTGTAGGAAGGGCTGGCAGCAGTGTGTGAAATAAGGCCCCTTCGACAGCCCGAGACGGGCCATCTTTCTGACGGACGGTGTAAGTTTACACATGGTCAGCCCAATGGGTGGTAAAAAGTTTAGATGTCCCATATATCTGAGTACATTCACCATGTCTGGTTGATTCCATTTTGAGCTGGTAACATTTTGAAGTTACCAGCTGTATGGGTTTGGGGCTTATTTGATACTCTGCTGGCAGTTGGGACAATAATGTGGCCCACAGACTCCACCACAGGCGTGGGCGCTCATGTCTTCTAAGGCAAAGACAGGTGCTGTAGAGTTGCCTCCCTTGAAACCGATGAATTCGACCTGATTACCTATCTGTCCGTATTTGTGACCAGTCATATTGTGGGTTTCATCCAAGTAGTAAACGTTTATGACCTGCATGGCCTCGATGTTTGACGTGAAGTTGACACCAGAATATAGGTGAAAAATAACATTTGAATGGAGTAGAACCAAAGTCACTCACAGACTCGACTCGTGAACAGCTACCAGTTTAGACTGCAATTCAGCTGGCGTTCAAACTTAACTACTTGCATACTGGATTTGATACAAAACAGTTTGGCAATGAAAACGTTCCTGTTTGAAAAACTATTGTCTAAACACTGGTGAGGTAATATCCAACACGCGTCGGTAAAACGCGGATATATCATATCGAATAATCATTCAAAAGTTTAGCCACCAATGAAAATGGGTAGTTACTTTCTTTTCACGGCCGCTTAGATGCTGTGTCGTTTTATGAGAACCGTGCCGTTTTATGAGAAGACGTATTTTAATCAGTGACATTGTGTTAACGAAGTCAACACAATAGAGTGAGTGAGTGTGGTTCGAGGTCGCTTTTAGCAATATTCCAGTAATATCACGGCGCGGGACACCAGAAATGGGCTTCACCCACTGTCCCATGTGGGGAACCGAACCGGGTCTTCGGTGTGACAAGCGAACGCTTTAACCACTAGGTCAGTCCACCGCCGCTTCAACACATTAGAACACGAGATGAATGTTTTAGTCTTTTGTCTTTCATACGCCTAAGTTAGAGCTGAATTATAACAGGGTAGAGGGTTTTGATATACTATCACCAAATGATCAGTTTTATTTTGTACTTTACAAGCCCTTTGTAACTTGTGACAAGACCTGCAATAACATACTTCTATATGGTGTCATATTTCATGCAAATGATATACATGCATATATATTTGGCATTTTATAAAATTTTAACTTTTTGGCTTTGAAACTTTGAGAGAGACAAAATATAATTATCTGTCTGTCTTCCGACCTTGATCTGCTAACCGAGCCTCACAGACGTCCATGGTCATGCTGTAAGTCAGCAATGGTGATATGGTAAATGACATTTGCGATATTTCAGCTTACTGAACTGTTAACAAATGATATTCCAAATAAAAATCCACATGTGATAATAAAACTCGAAATGGGTGATTTTCGGAGACGACATTTTCCCGACATCTCCGCAAATATGTCATTATGGAATATTCTTTACAGGGCAATGACATTTCTGAAATAGATGAGCTCACAGCAAATAGATATTCCGGCGTGTGTTTGATTTTAACGGCGAAGCTATGAAGACAATGGCCAGATATCAGTTAAGACATTCACCGCTGAGTGGAGGACTTCATTACAATGTCAGAAATCATGTTAACAAACATTTCACCACTGAGTATGAATGTCAGGGGCTTTATTCCACCAAAGTACACTTGAGCCGCACAATAGCGCTGTCCATTTCACATATGACACACGAGCCAAGTAATACAGATATATCTAAATACATGCGACATAACTGTCATATCATCTTCATGGAAAACAAACATTATCCCCCTTGTGGGCGAATATCAGCTGGTTTGCAGTAGCTTCTAAACACAAACCCACTTTCGCGGATTCAAACTCCGCTGGTTGTTAATAGTTAAGTATGAAATCGACGCCAAGTGACAGCGAATCATGTAAATTTCACTCTTGAGATTGGACTCGGCTGACATGGCGAGCGGCGTTGATGCGCAAGGCAAACATTCATTGTCTGGACTCATTTCTCTTGTCACCAAAACCTAACAAACTTACTAAGCGAGCGTTTCCAACTCGGAGACCTAGTACACTGTCTTGTTTGTTTTCGCCGTCACGACAATCCCAGGCGTTCTAGTGAAATGAAAGATTTTGTAAACAATATGTTTGTTTTGTTAGAGTACGCTGAATTGCCCTAGCCTAACGTGGGCACATTCTTTAAACGAAGTGGCCGGACTTTTTTTAACCCGTGTAGATACAGAGGTTTCGATCGGATGCAATGTTTCATCGTGTTGTTAAATACGCTCTCTTACTCGAGACTGGGGTCTACAATATAAGGGAAGTAACTCTTGTGCTGCATTCGGCTTGTGTTGACAGACGGATACAGTTCCTCTCCCGCTAAAGAAGGGGAGGAGTTACGACACGTCAATCATGATTGATTGACAGCTGTTAGGATCAAACCGATAGCCCGTTGAGGCAGCCTACAAGTAGTTTTTCTCGTGTGTCAGTGACTCGACCGTAATTATTTATATAAGTTAGGATAGAGCTCGACAGCTCCGCCAAGTTCATCAAAAACACAGGGTAAACTCGGGCCACTGTGCCAAAACATTATCCTTAAGTCAAAATAAAATCCGGAATGCGAGATGAGTGATGAGAGGGATATAGACATCGGCCACCATTGTCATGAGATAATCTGCAACACGGACATGTTGCAGGGTGGCGGGGCGACCAGATAGATTTATTGCAACACACGGATGTGACGTGCTGTTGGGGAGTAAAACGCATTGTATGTTTTAAAAAAAAACAAATAACCGTCATTTGCATGACATCACAATCCTCACCTTGATTTATGTGGATACATGGATGCGTCCGTGATTAAATAGGGAAATATTTAGGAGACATAATACATTCATTTTGGTTGACATCACCATCAACAACGACAGCAGCAGCGACAGCAAAATGCCATACTTTTATGTATGAATACAAGCATGCTTGAAAGCCGTCTTCTGACATAAAGGCATAGTATGTTTTTCGTCGTTTATGTCATCATGTATGTCACCACCATCGCCATCATCAACGTCGTTGTCATCATCGTCGTCGTCGTCATCAACGATGTCGTCGTCAGCATCATCAGCTCAGTCAGTGACCTCGTGGTCATGTATTTATCATCATCATCATCATCATCATCATCATCATCATCACCACAACCACCACCACCACTACCACCAACACTCAGAATGGTTGCATGTTTTAAACAAAAAAATTAACGGTTTTACCTAAAGATACAATTGGAAAATGCTTTATTAACTTGAAGATAAATAAACATATTTTCTTATTTCATTGTAAATGTCGTCGGCTAAATTAGCCGTAATTTATACATGCATAGTCAATACTTACCACCGGAAGTACACTTTTTTTGTTTTGAGTGTATTTTTTTTTGTTTTGTTTTGTTTTTGTCATGAAACGTATTTTCCCATTTCAGAGAGCAATGCTCGATTTGTCCATAATGACCTGTGTCACCCATATTATCTATCATAAGAAAGCAAATATCAAATCTAATTTCAAAATGTGAAATTCAATTCATTCACAGTATTTCTATTTATGTATTTATAATATGATGTTAATACTGAGCCTACTAATGTACCGATAGGCGAGAGATATGTAGATATTATGTATACAATAATGCCTTTCTTCCTGCACACTAGTAAATCACAATCTACGAGGCTAAATTTTGTTACGGTTTTGCTGACCGGAGCCTCTTACAACAACATTTTATGTTTTATCCGTATTGTCTTCAGTATACCCACCGTTGTCTTCCGTATTGTCCTCAGTATACCCACTGTTGTCTTCCGTATTGTCTTCAGTATACCCACTGTTGTCTTCCGTATTGTCTTCAGTATACCCACTGTTGTCTTCCGTATTGTCCTCAGTATACCCACTGTTGTCTTCCGTATTGTCTTCAGTATACCCACCGTTGTCTTCCGTATTGTCTTCAGTATACCCACCGTTGTCTTCCGTATTGTCCTCAGTATACCCACTGTTGTCTTCCGTATTGTCTTCAGTATACCCACTGTTGTCTTCAGTATCCCAATTGTTGCCTTCAGTATTGTCCTCAGTATACCCATTGTTGTCTTCAGTATTTGCTTCAGTATACTCACTGTTGTCTTCAGTACTACACTGAAGCATATACAACATGATGTAACAATGTGACTGCATGCATTTTCTGTTATTAGCCTTGGCGTAAACGGCTTAACGCTTAACCCTTCCAAACGTTGTACGAATATTATCATACACATTTTGAATCGAGTATGTTTATAATATTCCACACATCTGGAATGCCAGTATCCATGGAATAAACTGAACTGAACTGAATGAAGGAGAATTTCAAGTTTCGTCATTTTAGTTTCGTTCCGTACAAACATGATGACACAAACAATTCCTCATATCACAGCCCAAACCTATTTTCCCGTCCAGTTTTAGAAATTATCAAGACCTTGGAAAAATGTTTTCTTTCTTTTCTTACAGTCCCTGGAGCACATTATTTCATTACTGCCCAGCTCTCACTACAATGCTAAAGCCCTAGATAAAGTAAGTCTAGATTCAATTTCAAATTTGGTCACTGGGGATCCTTTCAAACGTGAATAGGTGTACTTAGTGAATATCAAAATTATTAATTTATATTCAGAGACTGGGTGTTAGTTAGTGTATCTAAAGTTATGTAACTGATGTATACTTTTCCAAAATTTAAAAAGAAATCTGTGACAGTAATTCCAGAGAGGATGTTCTTATCTTCATTATCCCCATTGTTATCTCCAGTATTGTCTTCAGTATCCCTATTTTTGTCTTTAGTATTGTCTACAGTATACCCACTGTCATCACCAGTATCCCCATTGTTGTCTTCAGGATACCCACTGTTGTCTTCCGTATTGTCTTCAGTATCCACATTGTTGTCTTCAGTATTGTCTTCAGTATACCCACTGTTGTCTTCAGTATTGTCTTCAGTATACTCACTGTTGTCTTCAGTATCCCCACTGTTGTCTTCCGTATTGTCTTCAGTATACCAGCTGTTATCACCAGCATCCCCACTGTTGTCTTCAGTATACCCACTGTTGTCTTCAGTATACCCACTGTTATCATCAGCATCCCCACTGTTGTCTTCAGTATTGTCTTCAGTATACCCACTGTTATCATCAGTATCCCCACTGTTGTCTTTAGTATTGTCTTCAGTATACCCGTGACCCACTGTTATCACCAGTATCCCCATTGTTGCCTTATATTTCCGCCTAACGGTTCTTTAATGCTCATGGGGAAGATTTGTCATTGTCAGTTAGTGATTCTTTTATTGTCTCTGTATTCGTTATAAAACCGTTCTTTAGCACTGTGTCAAGAGATCTGACAATCTGGGACAATTCTGCATTATCAACGTTACATCTTCAGATAATGTTTGTGTTCCTGCATTGGTCGATATGAATCGTGTCGTATCAATATCATGTCCGTGTTCTGGCTCTAAGTACCCGGTATAACATTATCGCTAAAATGATCTTTTTATTTTCATGGGCATGGTCACTCTCTACTCACGTTTGCACAAACTTTTCAAGTCAACCATCGATGGGGAAACATTCCAGAGACCATGAATGTCTGTGTAATTTTCGTTGCTTTCAGACATCTGTAAGTGCAAAGCCACATGTGTCATCCTGTCATGATCCTTGAGAGAGGAGTCTACAATATGTAATTGTTACAAGTGAACAATGCAAATATTCATCCAACACGCCTATCATCTCATTAGAACTACAAATGATTAAGTACCTCTCTATATCGCCGTCATTTCCCGCTAGAAAAGAATGAAACGAAATTACCATGGCTCCTGAAAATAGGTCTGAGATCCGTTTGGATATGTTTACTGGAAACATACTTTTTAGAAATAATTTACTTATTTAAAAAAATATACTTTTAAATAAGACAAATTTAGTTTGGGGACTCAATGGCAGGCGACACCACCTGCCGTATTGTTGAGGGACTATCCGAGGAATATGATTTTAGGCCACTTTCATCAAAACCAGAAATGTAATGGGCTTCACCAAGAGGATATAAGTATGGAATCGAACCCGAGCCTTCGACATGACGAGCAAACACTTTAACCACTAACCTAAAGAGCTATCGAAAACGGAAGATGTAACACAGGGGGCGATCTCATCTTGCAGTAAATGTGAGGGGAGACTGAAAGATGTCTGTGGGAGTACGGAGGTAACAGTCTAAGAGGGATTTGGTGTCGACATTGTAGAATTACAATGTGATGTAGATGCACACACACAATCCTGGGCCATGTTTGTATCTTCATTGGGCAAAAGAAAACATCCGAATGACTCACATCGCGGCCATAACAGTCTCGCCTCCATCGCCATGGTTACAGTTTAACGTTTATAAAGACGCACATGAAATAACGAAACTGAGACCGTTTAAGTAGGAACGGATCAAGTATTTGGACTACATTAATCCCAGTAAGTTTAGTCATGGAATTCTTCAGTTGCAGTCAGGAGAGTTTAAACAAACTAGTGTAATAGCCATGATAAATTAATACACATGTTCCTGTGTGTATGGAAATGTGTTTCTTTCTGAGCAGAACACAGTCAAGAATCAAACTTTTCATAACACGGCGGGTATCAAAAACTACCATCAGTAAACGTTTTGAAACTGGGAGATAAGGCATGCCGGTCGCTCGTACGAGTGACGAGATGTTTACGGAAGGCACAAACCGCAAATTACATGCTATTTGCGTAAAGTCCTTGAGAACAATACGATTTAGAACGTTTATCGGCAGAATAAATTGCCCGGTTTCAGCCTGTACTCAATTGAAGCTATCGCACACCTAGCCATCAGATCGCATTCAAGATGGCCGCTGATAAGACGAAGTGTCGTCTGCCTCCACACAATGTGGCTCTGTTTCCCGCGTCATGGAGTCTATGGGTGTGGAGTAGACGGCAGATTTCTAACGCCAGATAATGCTATCTGTAGGCAACAGAATGGCGGGCTCTACACGTCAAAACTCAAAAGAGAGACATTTATGCCAGGGAAAGGCGAGGATGATAAATGTAGCCGGAGTGTGGTGACGTGTCCGTTTCACAGGTTTGAGAACTCAACACTGGGAGCTATGCTTTGTTTCAAACCCGTCGCCAAGTCATAAATCGCGCGTTATTGTAATAACCCGCGGCACATGACCCTTCCGAAACCGTACACCCCATCATTATGTTCACGTCCAAGCATACGATATGCGCTCGCTATTTGCGAGGAGGTAAACATCATGATTAAAATGGGAGACATTTTTATGCTGCAAAACTACACCATGCACACGAGATGGTATGCATGTTAACGCCATGACGTTAACCAAAACGTTATTCTGGGGCCTTTGGTTTGAGTCGCCAATTGTGCTGTTAGAGCGATGATAATGTGTCTAAGTTTAGAAAAGATAAATGTCGGTTTGACGCCTTGAAGACATAAACATGCCATGGTTGGCCTTAAATATACGTTCGGGTCTATCCACAAAGGCCTGTAACGCCAAAATCTGCCATCAAGGTGTATACTGTGGGTATAGCTAGCATTGGCACTGATCGTCTTACTCTGTAACGGTCTTTGGGATTATGGAGCAACTGCTGTAATGTGGACTGTTACGGGTTAGAAATTGCAGTGATAAAGGCTTTAAGTCCCTTTTAAACCTGCAAAATAAAACAGACGAGTCTATAATATTCAGCTGGATATTGAATAAAGAAGGTTACACTGAATGACAGAACAGATTTCTAATACAATACTATTGCATCACAAATCTAAGATATTGAGTCACAAATCTAAACTGAATATTAACTCCCCAAAGTAAAGATATTCCCAGTGAAAACAGATGCACTGATTGAAGATTGTTGACAGGTGTTGAAAACTAAGGAGAGTTAAATGTAGATGAGGCCTTTTGAAACGCCGATGTTGGTAGACAGATGAGCGTAAATTCAAAGTGGTCCCTCTGTCCCAGCAACAACCTCTTTCAGACCTATCATACAGTTCCAGAGAATTCCAGCAAAGGTCACGCCACACCACCAGCATTGAAAGTTGCATTACTCCCTTCGTCTTCCGGAAACAAAACAAAGGGGAGACAACTCCGCAGCCCTCTCAACAGGAGAAACTACAAAACGTAAGTTCAAGGTGTGAGTTCAAATCCACATTCAGTGCTTTAAACGTTTCTGACCCATAACAACTAAATGTTAATCAATGTGATATTTTAATTACCAAAACACGCATCCTCATAACACGACAATGTCAAGGGACAATGGTGTAGTCTAGGACAGCACATAAGTTAGGTGTTATGAAAGTATGAACACAGTAGCATTATTAACGTCAGCGTTATTATTTACCCTTTTCTTTCCTCCAGAATGCAAATAGGTTTAAATTTGTCAGAATGCTAAAAAAACCAAATAATGAAGTTACGTTTAATGTTGACAAATGTGTGTTATGAATGAAAGAAATGAGCATGGATACTTGTAAGCGTATACTATATATACCCTGGATCTTGGACAGTGCCTAATCTCTACAATAATAAAGACTTTTAGTAATAAAAATTTATAGTGAGTACACAATCCTGCCATGTGCTCAAAAGAACTATACTGTCAGTGACATGTATTTATTTTGGTTTTTGACCTAATAGTCTGATAATGAAGATCAAATTAACTTGTCGACATATTTCTGGTTTCATTTCGCCTGCATTCCTTACAGAAACAAATGAAACTAATTAGTATCTTAACACAATATGAAACGCCAGACTACAGATCTGTTTCATTGGGTATGCATATACTTTTCTGCCAGATTACAGATTCCAGCGGGAAGCCGCCAATGATATATATTCAGCAATGATACCGGGTGTCCTTGAAACGCCTTTTGGATGTAAATACTGGTTCATCGTGGGACGGTGGGGTAGCCTAGTGGTTAAAGCGTTCTCACTCGTCACTACGAAGACCCCGGTTCGGTTCCCCACAGGGGCAGAATGTGTAAAACCCATTTCTGGTGTCCCTCTCCGTGATATTGCTGGAATATTGCTAAAAGCGGCTTAAAACTATATTCACCCACTCTAATCTCAAGGAACGTCTGTTCTTATATATGATCGCCTGTATACTTATTCCTTTGCATTTGTATTCGTCGCGGGCAACCGTTTCACACAAACATGTTGCATAGACATTTTGAACTAAGTTGTCCTCGAAATGATTCAAAGTGATCAACTTTCAAATTCAAATTTATATAAAACTCATCAATGCGGTTGGGATTTTCGACGAATGGCGACACAGCTGTATCAGCTGTCCCAAGTTTCAACGACCAGTGAAACAGACCAACACTTCCCTCGCGTTGATTGTACTCCGATCCTAAAATGCATTATGGGTAGTCTGGTGATCACAGCGATATAACAACATTGGTAATTATATAAAAGGTTTTCTTCAATTATTAAACTTATCGCAGATTTCCAGAAAGCTGACCTTGGGTTTTCACACGAACTACAATTAAATGATAAGGGATAATACACAGTAAGTGTGATCAATGTTAAGCCATGCATGAAACCAACGTGTTGTTCTGGGGAGTCGAATGACATCCCGTCAGTCGATAGGCTTTAAGGAGCGTGATATTATCTACAGTGGCGCGGGTGTAATTGATTTAAAATGAACTTGGTCTGCTGCGGTACAGATACCAATGATCAAAGGCTCTCTATAGTTGATTGACTGTACTAAATAATTACCCACATACGGAAATTCACAGCTATTGTGTCTGTGAAACTCTGTTGGTTATTTGAGCCTGTATAAAATCTAATCAAACTCTAAGTGTTCATTACATTAGTAGACTTAATAGCTAGACATGTGCGTCACGATTTGACTATTGAGGGGTAACTAAATTGTCTTTTTGTCTAAATAAAGCAAGCTATGGGGTACAGGGGGAAGAGAATTTTATTTTTGACATAGCACAAAAACGTATTGGACCAAAACGTTATTTAAAACCTTAATCGGCTGAAAACACACGGCCAAGCAAAACGATGATATGCCATTAACACTACAGTCCAGTTACCATTTATTCTGTGTTTTTTATCCTTACAGAGACGTAGGTGTATACTTTCTTTTGTCCTGCACTGTAGAACAAGAACAAGATGGACAGAACATGACGGACATGAATTAGATGTTTAAACAATTCAACGTTTTCCCCTCGTTATTCATTGTTTAAAGATAATGCCACTGTTCACCCAGCTGAAATTACAGTCCAATCAATTTATGAGAATACCCGCTACAAATTGGACCAGAAATGATTTCACCTGTTTTAAGACCCTTAACCATTCCATGTAATATAACAAAGATAGGAAAATATCAGTGACGCCTCAGTGGTTGTGTGAGATAGGGCAGCTTGGGTAGCATCCTTCCAAGGGAGGTGAGAATGAAAATTACGCACAATTGATCCAGTGATGAGTGTGTTAGCGCATTGAGCACGTACCCAGTGGACTGCTGCACTAAGAATACAAACGTCATTTTTATTGCTGTATTACGAACGTAAGATTTGCTAAGATTTAAATAAGTACCTAACTTTTTAAATTGGACATATCAGCGAACAAAACCTGGCACTTATCCAACGGCGTCCGTCACGGGATGTCGCTAATGAATATATGTACATACATGAATAGCAATAAGCAGCCACTTGGAACGCTAATTCGTATTTCATTGTGGACATGTTTACATCCTACTCCAGAGGGAACTAGTAATTCAACATGAATGGTTTGGGCCGATCATTTCTCTGTGGCTGAGATCTTCATCTTGACAGACTTAACTAGTGTATGCGCCGTTTGGAATCACTGACATATATCAAAGCTATATGTAGTGTATGTGTACAAACATGTGTGTATGTACCAGCGTTGGAAATTAACGTCGGTCCTTAGAGCCGTAGCTGAAAACCACATGGACCCACAACTTTTCTTTTCTGAAGGTCCTGTGGCCGAAAGCTTTTCATCCCCCAAACTAAGAGTTTTTTATTAAATAAAATAAATATAGGGGCTACACATTCTGAACTGAACTCCTGTAATGGTTCTGGGTTTTTGCAGGTTTTCATGGTTCAGAACAAAAACTGGATATCAGAGGGTTTCATACCAGAATGAACACCACTAATTTTGTAATGTCGCTTGTGTTATTACGGCTACTGTTTAGCAGTTACCCATATTGATAGTAAACTTTTTATATTGCATCTTAATTAAATAGTTCAAAGGAGACTTGTGCTGGAAATCGATACCGAATGGAATCGCGTTCGTTTGAAAGAAGCGGGGGACGACCAGATGTAGCGCTGCAGGCAAGTACTATTCCTGAGTCATTTGTAAGTACACGAATACAATATTTTAGAGCGGCTCATGTTCAAATTCAAATCACGGATATAAAAGCTGACATAGACAGGAAGCTGAATCGAGTGGATGCAGTAACTCCGGGTTTGCCCTTAACCAGGAAAAGCTGCAGACCCAAAGAATCCAGACCTATAAAAAGTTGTAGGTCCTCGAAAGTATGTGTAGACCCAATATTTGAGCACCCATGATCGAATCGTGGAATTTTGAAAGGGATGGGGTGGGTTCAAGGGGCGTCAAGAGGGGGTTGTGGGGACTGGCGTAGCACATGGTATCTCAAGGACAGGAAGCTATGCATTAATCGGATATGCTTAGAATCTGGTATTCATAGAATGTGATATTCTTTGAGCCTGTTTCACACTGAATTTTATTAAATGTTAATGGATACATAAGGACCCTAGGGTACTGAGTGAGTGAGTGAGTTCAATTTTACGCCGCACTCAGACATACTCCAGCTTTACGGTGGCGGTTTGTAAAAGATGAGTCTGGACCAGACAATCCAGTGATCAACAGCGTGATCATCCGTCGATTCAGTTGGGAGCCTAGGATGGGACAACGTTGTTTTCTACGACTGAAAGAACCATTGCCAGATGAGTGGCCATGTTATCACTGTCGACAAATCATGAAGTAGACATTGGCGTAATGACAAGCTGAAACAGTCAGGAGATCCTGACAATTAAAAGGGACTCGACTCTCCACAATTGTCATCTTTACACGGCAAAGTTTAGCTCTGTTATGAATATCGAGTGAGTGAGTGAGTTGAGTTTTGCGCCGCACTTAGAAATATTCTAGCTATAAGAGGACGATCTGTACATATTCGAATCTGGACCAGTCAATCCAGTAATCAAAAGCAAGAGCATTCGTCTGCTCAAATAGGAACTGATGACACGTGTCAACCAAGTCAGGGAATCTGACCACCCGATCCCGTTAGTCGTCTCTCACGACAAGCATTGTCGGCTTTTGTGGCAAGTATGGGTTGCTGAAGACCTATTCTACCCGGGATCTTCACGTGCCTCCCTTCTGAATATCAAAACAAGACTCGAGATAATGCGATTGGCGATGTTTTCATTTATATATCGTGCACATACGTATTCGTTAAGGGTAGTGACTACCCGAGGATCCTTTCACGAACAATCTTTACTAAAGTTAACCTTAAATCCCATTCTTTAACATTGCACTAAGGTTACCTTACTGACTTACGAAAACCTTAGTGCAATGTTAAAGGAGGCCCTTGTGTGTATGAACCGGTGTAGACTAACAACCACTAACTTCAATGAACGCATTTCACAGAAATAAAAACAGGTCATAGTTTTTCACTTTCCTGGAACTGTGGAAATCTAGACTTGCCAACTATTCTAGACCTGCAGGGTGTTTATTTGATATATTTGTTTCAGGGTCTGCATGACAGACTGGGGTCGGTGTTTCCGGCCTATGTGATTGGTATTTGCGGATCAGTTCATTTCTTACACATAAATACAACTGCCCAAATTGTACGTGTCCTGGGCTTCATCTTTCAAATGTCAGCAGTGTGGAAGTCTTTGTAGAAGTAAACGTTACATCTGGACAACATTTAGCAAGTTTGAGTGCCGAAGGAACGTGAAATTCCAATTCCTGAAAAATGATTTTTGTTGATATTCACGGAATAACCCCCGATGCCTTATATGAACAAATACTGTATCGCTCTTATCTCCGAGGTCGAAGGTCACCTGAATAACTCAACGCACCACGTGGATGCACGCGACCGGAAGTGTAACCAGGGGTTGACATGATGCTCCAGTTTAATTAATCTTCAATGTCAGTGTTACTTGATGACCTAACGCAAAAATATGGCGTGACATTTAGCCTCGATGTCGACAAGCCTATCACGTACCGGATGAAACGAACAGGAGTCTTCAAGGGAGATAACCCCGGCTCTGGTATTTCTCAAGCTGTTACATTCAAACGTTTGTTCTGCCATGGAAAATACAAACAAAGACTTTATATAATTTCTTTGCGGTTATGGGAACTGGTTTATCATGCAATGTTCAGCAAAGTGACGGCTGTTGTGGTGAGATGCTGTACTTAACGACCCAGTATATAACAGCAGGATCTCATCTGAGGCAGTTAATATCAGATTTGTCTTTTCAAGAAACCGACAGGGCACTAAACACTTGTATATTAAATGAACCTTCTACAACAGAAAACACGCGTAATGTCAACAGGTTAGCTCTCCAAATGATCATGAACGTACGTGACCTTTTTACACATTATCACTGCCTGCAAAAATGTTCTGGTGTCTATATGGCGTTAAACGTTGCATTCATGAATATTCCAGCTTTGACGGTACACGATACTTGAGTTACGACCACCATAACGCTGCGACTGTCGTAAGTCTGTGTTAAGGTATTTGAGCTACGACCACCATAACGCTGCGACTGTCGTAAGTCTGTGTTAAGGTATTTGAGTTACGATCACCATAACGCTGCGACTGTCGTAAGTCTGTGTTAAGGTATTTGAGCTACGACCACCATAACGCTGCGACTGTCGTAAGTCTGTGTTAAGGTATTTGAGCTACGACCACCATAACGCTGCGACTGTCGTAAGTCTGTGTTAAGGTATTTGAGTTACGACCACCATAACGCTGCGACTGTCGTAAGTCTGTGTTAAGGTATTTGAGTTACGACCACCATAACGCTGCGACTGTCGTAAGTCTGTGTTAAGGTATTTGAGCTACGACCACCATAACGCTGCGACTGTCGTAAGTCTGTGTTAAGGTATTTGAGCTACGACCACCATAACGCTGCGACTGTCGTAAGTCTGTGTTAAGGTATTTGAGTTACGACCACCATAACGCTGCGACTGTCGTAAGTCTGTGTTAAGGTATTTGAGTTACGACCACCATAACGCTGCGACTGTCGTAAGTCTGTGTTAAGGTATTTGAGTTACGATCACCATAACGCTGCGACTGTCGTAAGTCTGTGTTAAGGTATTTGAGTTACGACCACCATAACGCTGCGACTGTCGTAAGTCTGTGTTAAGGTATTTGAGTTACGACCACCATAACGCTGCGACTGTCGTAAGTCTGTGTTAAGGTATTTGAGTTACGATCACCATAACGCTGCGACTGTCGTAAGTCTGTGTTAAGGTATTTGAGTTACGATCACCATAACGCTGCGACTGTCGTAAGTCTGTGTTAAGGTATTTGAGTTACGACCACCATAACGCTGCGACTGTCGTAAGTCTGTGTTAAGGTATTTGAGTTACGATCACCATAACGCTGCGACTGTCGTAAGTCTGTGTTAAGGTATTTGAGTTACGATCACCATAACGCTGCGACTGTCGTAAGTCTGTGTTAAGGTATTTGAGTTACGACCACCATAACGCTGCGACTGTCGTAAGTCTGTGTTAAGGTACTTGAGTTACGACCACCATAACGCTGCGACTGTCGTAAGTCTGTGTTAAGGTATTTGAGTTACGATCACCATAACGCTGCGACTGTCGTAAGTCTGTGTTAAGGTATTTGAGTTACGACCACCATAACGCTGCGACTGTCGTAAGTCTGTGTTAAGGTATTTGAGTTACGACCACCATAACGCTGCGACTGTCGTAAGTCTGTGTTAAGGTATTTGAGTTACGATCACCATAACGCTGCGACTGTCGTAAGTCTGTGTTAAGGTACTTGAGTTACGACCACCATAACGCTGCGACTGTCGTAAGTCTGTGTTAAGGTATTTGAGTTACGATCACCTTAACGCTGCGACTGTCGTGAATCGATGTTAAGGTATTTGAACTACGATCACATTAACACTCCGACTGTTGTAAGTCTTGGTTGGTTGTTTAACACTGCACTAACCAATAGTTCAACTTTATTGCAGCAGTCTGTAAATAATTGTGTCTAGACCAGGCAAGCCAGTGATCGATGGTATCGGTAGAAATGCATCACCCGCTAAAATGGACTGGTTAAAGATTAGTGGGAATACATCAACAGTTTAACTAGACTGGTTAAGGATCAGTAGAAATTCATCACCCGCTTAACTCGATTGGGTAGAGACCAGTAGAAATGCATCATCATCCTAACTAGGCTGGGTTGTCTGATACCGTCTTCACACGACTTGCGTCATAAACTGTGATAAATCAATGTTGGTAATGTCATTATCAAAGACACATCCAAATCCAACTCATTGTCTGGACTGTCCGAATCATACCTCGGGAACTCCGTTTTGTGATTAGGAATTATGTGTGAGAGTGAATGCTTTTTCGTTACATCAATTTCGTAATCACAAAGTTTCTGTGACACTGGACTAGATCTTTCGAAATTGACATGTGCGGCTGTTTTCGTTGATAAAACTGCGCGTTTTATGGGAAAGAGGATACACACTCTTCGGAACACTTTTTTTTCAATGTTTTGCACTTCTTTATGGGATCATTTGTCATAATATAGCAATTATTTATTTTAAAAATTCCATTAATTGCGTGACAATTATTGGATTTACATAGCTATCAATAGCTTTCTGAACAGCATATATATGCTGGGTACTGATGAAACCTTTTGTAAGTAAAGAATTAAATTTACTCTCTTCAAATATTGATTTTATAGGTATACAGGCCATTTATCATACCTTACCTTTTCTTTGGTGATGCTAAAATCCCAGAGATTCTGTGACATTTCGCAATGTTTTCTTAGGCTGGGTTTACACTACGACCGTTTTTTTTCATGTGTCGCGTTATATTGCGTTGCTTTGAGTTATGAACGGCGATTGTTCATTCACACAACATGCGAAATCGCTTTGCCCAACGCCTACGATTTGTACCAAAATATATGCCAACTGGCTGCTTTCTATTTAATCACTGCATTTGTACTTGCAATTTCAGTTGACTTTGTTGATTGATTCAGAAAGCAATGCAACACAACATGGTTGACAACTTCAAGGCAAGTCCTTTGTTTATCATCGAGGAAGAAGAAGAAGAGGAGGAGGAAATTGAACTTTTACTTTATCATGCTCTTGAAAAAGAGCACGCTAAAGTCAAGAGAAGGTGACTGACAATCGAGCAGCCTATGGTACATACCACCGATTGGTGAAGGAATTAGAACTGGACGATGATATGTTTCAACAGTACTTTTTTCAGAAAGTCCCTGTTGCTCGTGCAAAATGTGACGTCATCGATAGGAATTCCCATGCGATTTCCCTTGCGTTGCGTCATAAATAGGTGCAGCACCTATTTCCAACGCGACGCAACGCAACGCATTGAGAAGTCTGTCGTAGTGTATTGCAATAAATGAAATTACATGATGTGCGTTTTCGTACGCAACGCATGACGCATCGCATCCAAAAACGGATGTAGTGTAAATCCAGCCTTAGCAAAAATCACAACGATTCCACTCGCATTGTAACCAAGTCCCTTTCACTTGTAGTGTACATTCATTTGCTATGGTTAGTTGACCACGTACTTAAGACATTTCTAAATATCGGGAATAAGACACAACGTTCCGCTTTGGGTTTTACACAATCTCAAAAACCATCAAGAGGCACCCTCGCCATCAACGAGGGCTTTAAAACGACCCAACGAACTACATGATCGATCTTGAAAATGGAGGTCTCGAATGGAGAGCCGAGTCATTCCCCAACACGAGAGCTTCGTGTTGGTGTGGGGAAGATTTATGAGACGCTTCATCGAATATCGAAAAGTCGAGCTGCTGCTCAGTGATGCGGGTTTTAACGGAGATACAACATTTTGACCAAACTTCTCTGCCTCGGAACAAAACATAAGTGGTTATCGACAATTAATGTCAGATATTATGTTTTGTTCTAATATATAGTCTGGTTCATAATTATTGAGAATTTTTCTTCTTACTTTGAGCTATCCTAACACCTCAACTGATTCACTGATACTTAAAACTAAGTAATGGTATCAGGGAGGTAACTCATCTTGGCCTACTGAGTATAGTACAATTAGAGTTACCTCCCCTGAATTTGTAGCAGACGTCATTTTCCTCAGCACTGTCAACAATGTCTGCTGAAGATAAAAGAAGGTTGATTTTTGAGTTGTGTAATTAAGGAATTGATGATGTAAATACATTGGCAGAGAGAACAGGAACTCCTCTTTCTACTGTGTATAGGATTAGGAAGAATTGTAAAGAGGGAAAGGATTTTGGGCACCAGAAAGGAGCAGGGAGACACAGAAAATTGGACTTCTCAGATCGCGTCCGGCTGGGAATTTTAGCGTCTAAAAAGCAAAGGGCAAGCATCTCCAACATCAGGTATGAAATGATAGAAAGGGGATCAACAGTTGTATCAAAATCTACAGTTAGAAGAAATTTGATTGATCTTGGATGGGAGAAAAAGACTGGAATTCCTTCTCCTCTCATGAAACAAGAACATAAAGACAGGCGTGTTGAGTGGTGTTTGGCACATGAAAACTTTGACTGGGAAAATGTGATTTTTACTGATGAAAGCTCAATATGGGTATATCCCAATAATGTGAAAATATGGACAAAGTCTGCATCAGCACCGTTGTATCGACGACCTAAATACAGCCCAAAGTTTCATGTATGGGGAGGGATATCCTTATTAGGAACGACCCCGCTGTGTGTGTTTGAGGGAAATCTGACAAGTCAACGCTACACTAACATATTAGATAATTTTCTCCTTCCAAGTGCACATGTGTTTTATGGAAATGACTGGATTTTGCAGCAAGATAATGATCCTAAACACACCGCAAAACATGCCAAGCAGTGGTTTCAGGAGAAAAATGTGACTGCATTACCATTTCCTGCATATAGTCCTGACTTAAATCCCATTGAGAACATTTGGGGGATGATGAAGGAATGTGTGAATCAAAAGGGGTTGACAAAAATTGAAGACATGAAGAGAGAAGTGGTCCGATACTGGGACAGCATAACTCACGAGACACTAACCTCTCTGATAGGAAGTATGCCTACCCGTCTTAGACTGTGCCGTGAAGCTCAAGGAGACTTGATAAAATATTAAATTGTTACCTACACAACATGAAAAGGTCAGTTCACTTTCACAATACATTCAATTTTATCTGATTTGTTCTCGTTTAATAATATGAAATGGTTTAGCTATTCTCAATAATTTTGAACCATACTGTATGTACATATATACGACGAGTTGTATAGCGCCGATATCCATTTCAAATGCTCAAAGGCGCGTTGTTTTCCCTCCGCACATCGTAATTTCAAGCTTAACTCCCTGGATGACCACACAACTCTTGCTGCCTACCAGACGCACCCGGTTAATGTGACTTCTCCATCCTTACGAAGTACCCAATAGCAGGTGCCTACATTTACAGTCACAGTACATTGTCCACGTTTACAGCACGTTGCTGTACCCGTATTCATGTGGCCACTATTTGGTCATATACCAACGTATACGTGGGTTCTCTTAAGTGCACAGGGTTGTGTTCTGTGCACTAGGGGTTGTGACAATACTGAATGAGTCTGCACTCATAATTTTGTTGACTCCAAGGTTTTCATACCCGGTCACAGGTGGGCTCGATCTCGGCACCTCCTTCTCGCTGGATTACTAGTCTAGCGCCTTGGACAGATCGCCCTCCATTCCCCCAGCCATTCATCTACATTCGTCTCCTTTCGACAGGTCTTCGTCAAACCATGTTTTTCGTCAGAGGCGATTAACGGGATGGGGTGGTCAGGTTCGGTAACTTGGTTGACATAGGTCATTGTATCCCGATTGCCTAGTATGAAGCTCATGCTGTTGGCCACTCGACTGTCTGGTCCAGACTTCCCTATTTCCAGACCACAGACTACTTGTGCCAGTGATTACTCGCATCTGAATACTTCTGCCAATGATTAATCTTACAAGATTACTTGTGCCAATGATTACTCTTACCTGGTTACCTGCGCCAATATTTACTCAGATCTAAATTATTATTCGCTGCTTATTACTTCTGCCAGTGAATGCGGTTAGTGGATCCCGGATCACATAGATGGCTGGGTCCTTGTTGATTCTTAAATGTATTGACAGAAACTGGGTCCAGTCTGTGTGTTTACTCAGGCCTTTATTTGGACAGTGGCTGCTTGGCACTGCTTCGGCCTGTGGGGGTTTATGGGATCCTTCTTTATTCTGTCAGTGTTTTCTGGGTGTTAGTTTATTCACAATAGTCCTTACAGGAACTTGGTATGTTGTGTCAGAGAATACCAGAGCTGGTGTTGAGGAGTGAGTTTAGTTTTACGCCACACTCAGCCATATTCCAGCATCAGTGTGGTGGTGTGTAAATAATCGAGTCTGGACCAGACAATCTAGAGATCAACAGCATGACCATGGATCTGCACATTTGGGAACCAATGACGGGTCAACCAAGTCAGCGAGCCTGACCCGCCGATCCAGTTAGTCGCCTTTTACGACAAGCATAGTTGCCTTTCTGGGCAGACATGGGTTGCTGAAGGCACAAATGGGAACCAATGACGGGTCAACCAAGTCAGCGAGCCTGACCACCCGATCCAGTTAGTCGCCTTTTACGACAAGCATAGTTGCCTTTCTGGGCAGACATGGGTTGCTGAAGGCACAAATGGGAACCAATGACGTGTCAACCAAGTCAGCGAGCCTGACCACCCGATCCAGTTAGTCGCCTTTTACAACAAGCGTAGTTGCCTTTCAGGGCAGACATGGGTTGCTGAAGGCATATTCTACCCCAGGACCTTCATGGCTTTTGATGGTATAAATTTAACATCTATTTGTAAAGGACTTTATTAATTAATTGTCAGCGTGTGTTAGAATTCAAGTGTATGTCTCTAGGAGATGTTGCATCAAGGAAAGTCGGTGTATACAGATTGTACTTGACTCCAGGAATCCTAGGAAACACAAATGAACAAAATCTTTAAGTTGAGCAGTTACATGTATTTTACTTCTGAGTAGTATCATCAATTATACATAAGACTGTACAATAACATTGATTCGTATTCAGTAAATGATAGTCACAAAAATATTTATCCTCTGTAGTAATGAGTGAGTCAGTTTTGGTTATACACCATTTTTAGCAATAGCCTAGCAATATCACGGCAGGTGATGCCAGAAATAGGCTTACCGCCACTGGGAAGTAGTGAATCAATATGAAATATTATTCCAGTACAAACATTGTCCTTAAATGAAAAATGTTTCTGATCTTTGTCTCACCTGATAATTACATAACATAATTTTTCAGATTTATTCTCCTTTTCCTTATAACTCTGTCCCTGACGGTTTTGAAACAGAAAGACAAGATTAAACACCACATAACTATTAATAGCTAAAAATGAAAAAAAAAAAAGAGAGTGAAAATGGAAGGTTGGTGGTTGGCTATGTTAGCAACATATCATTTTGTCTTACCTCACGCATAAATGTCATCTTCTGATAATCAATTTCTGATCCAGTGAAAACCTGGTCTGCTCTTGTGGGTACCAAAACAAAGAATTCATATCATTTTGTCTTTATTTGTACTAAATATACTGAAATCAGAAAAAATGCCTTCTTTTATTTCCATGGATATGATTTAGAAAGTCTCTTATATGGGAACAAAACAGTTGAAATGGATATTTTATAAATAAGAGGTAAATATGTTTAAACCATATGGCTTGAAAATAAGAAACCAGAACTACGAAACTACCTGAGTTATATTAATCTGAAGTCAACGTATAATTATATGGATTTGGCTACAGAAACATAGTAAAACTTAACATAACAATCATAAAACAATGCACATGAAGAATGGAAAACAACATAATCTTTGTTCAAGACACATATCTTAACAAGGTAAGTGATGCCCACCCATCCCCATACATTGGCAAATGAAGCCCACTAAAACATATGTACAAAGTGACTCCCTCCATGTCATGTACAAAATCAGTTACTCCCACCGCCCCCAACCCAAAATATTTAAAAATACAAAATTGCTGATCCCTCCCGACAAAGTACATGTGTACAAATTTTATGACCTTCTTCCCCTATTATACCTGCCCAAAACATGAATCACTATCACTTATACCTGCCCAAAACATGAATCACTATCACTTATACCTACCCAAAACATGAATCACTATCACTTATACCTGCCCAAAACATGAATCACTATCACTTATACCTGCCCAAAACATGAATCACTATCACTTATACCTGACCAAAACATGAATCACTATCATTTATACCTGCCCAAAACATGAATCACTATCACTTATACCTGCCCAAAACATGAATCACTATCACTTATACCTGCCCAAAACATGAAACACTATCACTTATACCTGCCCAAAACATGAATCACTATCACTTATACCTGCCAAAAACATGAATCACTATCACTTATACCTGCCCAAAACATGAAACACAATCACTTATACCTGCCCAAAACATGAATCACTATCACTCAGACCAAACAGCCACAAAATATGAACGGTACTTTAATACAAATGATTTCTTTGTACCATTCAGAATTTCTGTATTTCACTGTGTACACAATATCTAAACTATCACTCATCATGATGCTGAAATATTATTCATATGTGATATGGTTACCTCCCATTAATGGCGAGATCTGGGGCAACATCCACCCTCCTGCCTAGCAACCACGTACACACACAGACAAAACAACCACATTGCAAACATTGGTCTCTGAAATGCTTTCAAACAATTTTTAACAATAAGTTACATTATTTTGTTAATTATTGTCGTTATCCATAAACATAAGTTGCTCTTACATTTCTGGACCTTTTCTTATCAGTTAAAAAGTAACATCTTTGGGTCGTTTCACCAGAACAGTAACACAGAAGCTGTGAAAAATGACTGTCTTGTATGTATCTGGTTTCCCATTAGCTGATCATGTACCACCAAATATCCAAATATATATTCAAGCAAAGCCAAGCAAAGCCAAGCAAAGCCAAGTCCATTTCCATATCAGCACAAGATGCCAACAACTATTCTGCATGTTGTATGTCTAAAATATCACATGAGGATGAACAATGTCTGGAGACAGCCATCCATCAGAGAGGGAGGACAATGTTTTTCATGCTGATGACCAATGGAGATTTCGTCTATCAGAATGGAAGGGCAATGTTTTTAATACTGATGATGAATAAAGGTTTCAGTCATCGGAAAAGAAGGATGATGTTTTGGAGGTTGGTGATGAATGAAGATTTCATTTATCAGAAAGGAAGGATGAAGGTTTGGATGTTGATGATGAATGAAGATTTCAGTCATCAGAAAGGAAGGACGATGGTTTTGGTGTTGTTGATGGTAAATGGAGATTTCACCTATCAGAAAGGAAGGACGATGGTTTTGGTGTTGTTGATGGTAAATGGAGATTTCATCTATCCGAAAGGAAGGATGAAGGTTTTGATGCTGCTGATGGTAAATGGAGATTTCATCTATTTGAAAGAAAGGACAAGGTTTCTAATGTTGTTGATGATGAACAAAGGCTTCATCTATCAGAAACTAAGGACAATGTTTTTGATGCTGTCATGAATGATGATTTCCACCATCAGAAAGGAAGGACGATGTTTTTGATAGTGTTGAGGATGTAGTCATCCAATGGCTGGAGTCTCCAGGTGCTGATGCTGTCAAGGACCCATTCTCTGGACACAGTGATCAGTCGGTTGTGTTTGTAGAAGCCTGTAACACACAACACATTTTGTCAGATCTAAGCAGCATGTGACAGCTGGTGTGACAAATGATGTGTTCATAATTGATGTGTTCATTCTACGGATGTCACTATACATAAGTTTTATGAATCAATATGTACTACAATACCCATGTCACAATTTGATACAGATATTGATATCAACGTTTGTAGCATTATTTCGAAAATTTAGTTAAATTTTGAATATTAATATTTCAAATTTTATAACTGACCAAAAAGATCAACATTTTTGTATTCTTAGGGATCAAAATGTTCTAAAGTCCCATCTTTGTGCATGAAAAATAACCATTTATAACTCTCATAGCATCAAAAAAGGAAGGACAATGTCTTTAATGTTGTTGATAGTGAATGGAGATTTCATCTATTGAAAGGAAGGATGATGTTTTTAATGCTGTTGAATGAAGAATGAATGAAGATTTCAGCCATCAGAAAGAAAGGACAATGTTTTACTTTCCCGTCTTTGTGCATGAAAAAAAATCATTTATAACTCTCAGAGTATCAAAGAAAAAAAACCCATGACACGATTGCAAAATGATAATGATACCTACACATATTTAAACAGACACTTTCACAAATAAATATCCACAGTTTTGAATATTTTGATAACTGTATCACCTTAGGAAAAGTATTAATGCATTGATGTATCATACGATGTATATAGTATCTCCAGAAATTATTGAGAATTTTAGGTTGTAAGTTTCTTATCTTTTCTCTCATTACTCATGTATTAAATGTGAATATTCGCAGAACGTAACTCCACATTCAAAGACAGGTGAACAGTTAGTATTTTGTGAAGTCACCATGTGCAGCAATGCAGGCTTCAATCCGGCACGGCATACTATTGATCAAAGAAGTCCATGCCGTCCCAACATGGGACCACCTATTCCTTCATTTTACCCATATTTGTCAAATTTTTCTTATTGCCATTTTAGTTTATAAATCCCCAAACATTTTCTGTTGGATTTAGGGCAGGACTTTAGCTTGGCCAATTTGTACTCTTGGAGCCATTGTCAAGTTTACCACAAATCAGTAACGTTTGGCAACAACAGTGACTTCAATGGAACCTTAAAGAAAGACTTACAGTTGAAGTGCTCCACTTCAGATTTGGTGGGTGCCTCCTCCTCAGTATCCAGGCAACGGATGATCATGGGGATGGCGGCAGCCATCTTGCCCAGCTCCCATGGGTCATCAGCCAGAGTGGCCCCACCCTGTTGTAGCAGCAGACTCATGTCGTCTGAGGTACAAGACACATGTGGTCAGACCAGGAGGATATACAGACAAATCACAGTAACAGAGGGTATGTTATAAGTATCACTGTATACCCGACATCGTCCATTTCCAACAGTTACAATGTGTCCTATGCCACTCCTCAAATATCAAGTTTTTCTCTGAACTTTCTCATTACAATCGAACCCCATTTATCTGGACATTTTGGTTTCACTCGACCAAACAAGCAAAACGTGAAAATTAAGTGAAAGCAAAAGGTGAAAGAATTTCCATGTAATTATATCAATAAATCAACAGTCAATAATAGTAACTGTGAATCATCATAACATATAGGTGTACCGATTAACATGATTAAACTTGGAAGGCAGAACGCAGGTTACAAATTGTCAGGTTGTCTCGGACGTAATCATGTAGCGTGTGAAGCTTCGGGTGGTTAGTTAGAAGAAAAATGTAAATCGATTACAAAAAGTCTCTATTTTGCCAACTGCATATTCTGTTTTTAATTTTACATGCCCTGAAATCGTATGACATTGCGTTGAACTTAATGCTGTCTGCAGAAGGTAAACTTCCGGACAGGATCAAATGACTTGAATCTTGTGACAGGCTATTTTCAACTTGTATCGCAACGGAGAGTAGGGGTTGAGTTATAAGTGTTTACTGTAATCCTACTTAACATGTTTTCGTTACTGATAAGATGTTCTCGCACTCGCCAAATCCTAATTAACAGCCTGAGTGACACGCGTCCCTAATGTTTTAATTAATCAATTCACATCAAATGCCCTCCGATAGATTAAGTATGAAATCGCATAGTTGTGCGGTGAACTGTATTGACATGGCACATACACATACACATGAATTATTTTCATGTTCTGCAAAATTCGATTATTTTCAGATTTAATTACATTTTCAGAATGCTGATTTTGGACTGGTCATAAGTACTGACTGCCTGAGAATGGTATTCAGCTGCTTCATGCAAATTTCAGCAATGTTACGGCGGGGGGAGGGGAGAGGGGGGAGTGAGGACAGATATAGGCTTCACACATTGTAGTGATCGAACCTGGGCCACTGGCTTTAACCACTTAACTACCTCAATACCCCAGGTACATACTGCAATCACAAGAAAATTCATTGAAATTACAAGAAAACTTTAAATCACATAAATAATGTTCATAGATGCACAGTTTGAGTAACCATCACACTAACAATCTAAGTCCTCTCTACGTGATGCATATGATACCTTTAGTCATTTCATCGCTGACTCCAATACAGGTGAGTGTGAACCCAGAAAACAGCTTCTTGTGGGACGTCCTTGACCTTCTGGGGCCATGATGGTCCTCTACAATCACTGTGTCACCAACAATCTCGTACTTCTCCTTTAAACAAAGAAACTCCTGTTAGCAACAGTACATCTGAACAAGAACTGTCTTAACAATGAGTTCATGACACGAAGACACCTCTTAAAACATGTACTATTTACATGACATTCTGGGAGTTTAACTCAACTGACAAAACAAACAAACCCCTACAAATCCAACATGTCCTGCGCTCAGGCCTAAAATAACAAACAGTGGAAGCTGTCAAAACCGGCATCTGTCCAATTGAGCAAGTTACCGAAACCAGCATAATATCTCAGTCCCCTCAGTGGATTGTGCATTTATCATCAGCTCCACAATCCGTCACATTGTCTAAACTGGATTATTTGTTCAGTCCCCATGAGTGCTGGTTTAGACAGCTTCCACTGTAGTCTAACCCAGAATATTAGGAACATTTCCAGAACCATTACAATATACATACAGGGGTGTACTTTTCCCACGGTCATCTCAGAATACAAGAAACTAAGAAGTTGTGAGAAGATTGTATTTCATCCTTACTATTCAACCAAGGCCTATTATCAAATGTGACCACAAATACAGGAAGCTGAATATTATCAACACTGTCTTAATATTATTGTACACAGGTGTGGTATATAATGTCCAGTCACTGGACTGCTAGTCATAACATGGGCAGTTATTTGATGACTGACTGACTGACTGACTGATTCAGATTGGTTTTATGTCACCTTTAGCAATACTCCAGCTATATCACAACAGGGGACACCAGAAATTGTATCAATGTGGGAATCTGAACCTGGGTCTTCGACGGAACAAGCCATTACTTTAACCACTAAGCTACCCTACCCTCCCTTGATGAAGGATGTAGTTTATTGCAATGTCAAAGTTTGTAGAAACTCTGAAAAAGAGAGAACCTTACTCCTACAAAAGTTCATGTAAAAAGTATGTTTCTCTGTAACGTACCTCTGGTAGCGGCTTCTTGGCAAGTAACGAGTCTCGCACCCAGTCGAAGGTCACCACCCAGCATTTGCCCACAATCCCTTGGAAGTACTTGAGTGTCCGGTCACAGATAGGGCGATCTTCACCTGCAGCTGCAACATGTCACAGAGCAACTCAGAGGCATGAAGGAGCCCACCTTAATAGTCAATGAAATTTGTAGTCCCATTTGAGGACACTTCATCCCCTCGAGTCTTGTGAATTTGTCCTGCAGGTCATGACAATTTGTCCCTCATGGTATGCTTGGGTGACTTACACAAAATGTCAGCATACAAAAATTCCCTAAAATGCAACAAGAAGACAAAGTCATCAATATCTCATGCAATGACAAAATACTGTTTTGGTGTGTGCATACATAAGTGAAGGAGCGGATTGAGAGGTTTTAAAGTTCCGCTCCAGAAAGGAGCAATACTACTAACTTCAGTTGAAGCCAACCGTGCTGCCATGGAAACATAAAAAAATATTTTTATCAGAAGTCCAAAAGTACCAAAAGGCACCAATACACCACCAGGCCTATCTATGTGCCAAGTTTGGCCAAGTTTGGCAATGAAACAGTGAATGCTTTTAAAGTTCTGCTCCAGAAAAGAACACCAACATCAATTTGGGTCAAAGTCAAATTTGTTGCCAAGGAAAACCCAAAAATATTAAATTCAGAATTCCAAAACTACCAAGAGGCACCATTACACAACCACACTTATATATGTGCCAAGTTTGGTGAAACAACCTATGTGTATGGGCAGATGGCCATATTTCATTCCCTCTGAAAAATGCGTTGTGGGGGCTAACAAATTTTTTACATCACAGATGCCACAATGTGAACAAATCTGAAAGACATTTGTTGAGATGCTCCATGTATAGTTACAGACATATAAACCAAAAAAGTGTGCTTCTCACTATTTATTGGGTCCTCTCTTGTTTTTCCAGAATAACCGCATTTGAGGGTTTTTTTTAGTTTAGGTTTTACTTTTCGTTAGTAAAACTGCTTCCCAGGGTTTACTTTTCCTAACTTTACATGAACATCAACATTCAAATGATACATGAGTGTTTGAAATCAATTGAAAAATATCACAACACAAAGTTTTTCGAAGCGGGATTGGAACTGCAGTTCTCTCATCTGTATTCAGCCGCTGTACCGCACGGCCACTAGGCCGACGAAGACGGAGGGGTTAAATTATCTATTTATGGTTACTGTCATTAAATTGATTTTACGCGCGCTTCACCTATTGTTATGTAGCTTCATTAAATGATCATCTACATTGTAATTACCCATCATTGATGGTATATATGATAGAAAAAACACTTGTCAGAGGTTTTGGTAGACAATGTAAAACTATCGGGGTCGGGAAATCCCTCCCCTTCTGGTTTTACATTGTCTACCAAAATCTTGGATGTGTGTTTTTTCCTATACTTTTAACTAACAAAGCTACAGTCAACACACTGATGCTTGGACCACAAAATAATCTGATATCAGTTTCTGCGACCAACCTTTCTTGACAACAACGTGGGTGACAGTCTTGTTGAACTTGGGGAAGAAGACGCAGCCGGTGACCTTAGTGAACTCATGGACAGACATCTGTAAACATTGACCACGTTGTTCAACAGTCTTCACCCTCAGCGTACATTTCACGTTAACAACTTGTAGATCATTTCACAATAAATAACATACATTCATTACATCCAACAGCAGTGTTGCATCTAGGAATTTGGGATTGAGGGGGAGACATCCCCTTTATTTGCTACAAAAGAGTGGGGGACCAGACAAGCAGTTGGGGATCACATATTGACTAAAGATAGGTATTTACTGTAATACTGATGCTGTCTCAATAATGATATAGGTCAAGATACTTCTTTGGGTATTTGTCATGACAAGAGACACAATAATGAAACTGGTTAAGATTAACAAGCAAAAGAGTTTATCAACATGACTTGTGGTTTTGTTTAAGACGCATTTGATATGCGGTATGTAAATGTGTCCACAAGACCCACAAGTTACAGAGGTGCATGAGCTGACACAATATCATGTTGTTATTTATATTGTGTGACGGACACACACCAATTTTCATTTTTAAGGGAGATGTACATTAATAGGGGCGAACCCAGAGTCGCACAGCCTTGATGCAACACCGAACAGTCAGCGAAAATTATATTCCAGATACGTAAATAGAAACTAGCCATCATTTTAACTGATTTGTGATGTTCAGTGGTAAACAAAATCCACTTGTACAAAGTCATCTTAACGCTATGGGGGGTTCAGTGGTGGGGTAGTCTAGTGGTTAAAGTGTCCAGTTGTGACACTGGGTTCGATTCCTCACATGGGTACATGCAAGCCCATTTCTGGTGTCCCCTGCCATGCTATTGCTGGAATATTGCTAAAAGTGGCATAAAACCATACTGAATCTCTATGATGATCACAACTCCCAACTAAAACACAGCCTTATGATCATCATAAGCTATGACTGTGTTGTAAAATGGGGTCGTTGCATGTATCACAAAGATCTCATGATGGTAAATTTCTCACCGCCTGTTCTCTACTCAATCCGCTTGTGATGAGGACAATCTTCTTCGACCTAGGGTTTCCCATATTGCTGGTCTGAAGAGGGCTGAGAACTGTCCGACTAGTGGAATACTTGGACTGGGTTGGCGATTTGAACTTCTCAATTATCTCAAAAGCTTTGACTATTTCAGCTGACTTCCGCGGCTTGGGGAGTGTGTCAAAGTCAGGTGGGGGAGAGGGTGACCTGGGGCTGAGAAACAGGTCATGATCACTCAAGTCGTCGTCATCGCTTGAGTTGTCCCCATCTTTTGTTTTGTTGGATGCAGGAATGACACCAGGTGTTGCCATCTTGCAGTTCCCTGAAAATAGATTTTCAACATACATCAAAAGTAAACTTTTATTGAATGGAGCTCTTGCTTGTAGGCTTGTAAAACACCTACTGAGCAATATTTCATCTGTAAGGCAGCAAGCTTGCAAGAGTCAGTCCAGCAAGGGATCTTCCTGATACATTCCAGGCTATTTGGGTATTACTGGAAACATATTATACATCATGCAGGTTTTATTTTCGCATGAAGTGTCTTACAGCAAACATTTATATACAACAAATAAGCCTTTCATTCATTCACTGTATCCACGCTTGCCTCTGAGTTGTTTCCACAACACATCAAGTTTGAAGACAGAAATCTGTGGGAATCTTAATATGACGACTGATAGCAGCATCAAGAATCATTCTGAACTGATCGCTGTCATAGATTTCGCAAATCATGTCCAAAAACAATAAATAATGAGCCAAATCCCATTGCCAAATAAGCGAAAACAGCAATGTGTGTTGTGGCCGCCATTGAAATTGGTCACATGTTCTAATTTGACCAATCTTAGTTCTGGCAGTTACTGTCAATAGCATGAAATTTGCACTAAGGGAAAAAATTCTGTTTATAGTAACTGGACCTGTGCACACAGCTCAGGTACCAAATTAGTTGAAGTCCTTGGATGGGTGACCGCATTTGCCAGCTTGACTCCTGAGAGTTCAATCCTGAAGTCAACAAAGCACATGTGATATATGTGGTCTGACGTTAGTGCCTTTGCCTCTGTTCACCTAGCAGAAAATGGGTACCCGTGGAGATGTCATGTGACTATACCCTCCTAGTACCTCAGTCTCCGGGGTAATAATAACCAGATTCTGATAGCAGCATCCTGTGAGCAACTAGTCTGATGGATACAAGCCACTGCTTAAATGAAATATTGTCATTATCTTGTAACTTTTAAGTAGACACTTATTAAGATGGTTCTGATGTTTCAGGCAACACCTGCAAAATATCATAGGTTTCTGTGTGTGCTTCCGAAGTGACAATCAGCAAGATGTTATCATGGCTATGTATCTCCGCATTATTCACTATATGGGAACTCATGCACATGTTGGGTGGTGGGGTATCTTTGTGGATGAAGCGTTTGATTCCCAACATGGGTACAGTGTGTGAAGCTCATTTCTGATGCAACCCACTGTGATATTGCTGGAATATTGCTAAAAGCGATATAAAACCCAACTCACTCACTCATGCA
This sequence comes from Haliotis asinina, assembly GCF_037392515.1. Lineage (NCBI taxonomy): Eukaryota > Metazoa > Mollusca > Gastropoda > Lepetellida > Haliotidae > Haliotis > Haliotis asinina. The sequence goes on along the minus strand of NC_090290.1, from coordinate 9,111,583 downwards.
CATGTGATGCCTACATTCAGTTAATAAGATTTATAACCATCCAGTGATGTAACTGTATTGTCTAGTTAGGTTTTCCTTTTACAGAGGAAAACCTCTACAGGCAGTTCCGTGGACTTTCTCCATGGCAGTTTTTTGATACAGAAGGATAACAGATTGAGTGTGGGACGCACTATCTTGATGATCATCTAGTGCTGATTTTCTCAAATTGATACTGCCACCCGTAAATATATTTTTCACTGTTGCTTCCACTCATATCCTACAATACATTTTTCCATCCTCAAAACTGAGCCATGGAAACACCTTAAACCAGTCATCCTTTACGTGCCGAGTAACTGTACAAGATGAAGGTGTTTAACTTTGACATTGTGTTTTCAATTGAGATTTGTCGCACGTGTTGGATGGTTGTGATGTCTGGGGAACTGTATCAGATGAAGGTCTAGATTTACTACTAGTCTCAGATCCAGTGTTCTTAACGTTTTTGTTGTTAGAAACATCAGAATGTGTACCTGTCTCCTTGTCACACTTTCATTTTCTACTGTCAGCAAGGGTACTACCTTTCCCCCTGAAATAGCTTGAAAGATTCGTCTGCTTCTTCATTTTTATTCAAAGTAGCCATGTATTTGAAATCAGCAGGGATTCGTAATTATTGAGCATTTCCCTATGTAGTTAAAAATAACCACTGGAACTGAGATATGTAAAATCAACCTCAGATTTCTGAATGCTTTAATATCTCGCGATCATTGAACGTTATGTTGCATTCTATTATAAGCAAACTGGGGTTTTCCAATCTTTTTTTAGAAGTGCTATGCTTCTCACATCTTTTCGATTAACTATTAGATTAATAATTTAAGGATTTGGTGATTTTTTAAAATTGATAACTTCATATTTTATTGGACATGATGTCCGGCAATGTTTTCAAATATCAGACAATGATCATTTTTATCGGACTATGTCCGGTATTTATCGGATAACGAAAACACTGCTCACCGTCAGCAACGTCATCCACCTCTGCTTCCTTCGCAACTTCTACCATGGTCACATCCTTATCCTCTCTCTCGACAACATCTTTCATGGCTTCAAGACGTTTAATCTCCTCTCTCATATTCTCAAGGTCTTTTTCCAGTTTTCCTTGTTGCTGGAAATATGTTAGAGAAGAGATTAGTTTCAGGAAAGTATTTACTTTAAGGTGAAATTGAAATCACTCTGAGTTATTGCATGTTGTTACATGCCACAGGCGGTGCAACTATCTGTGCAGGATGAAGTGGCCATCAACTATGTTCCTATATGATGCATATCTGTGTTTTGTCATGGAGCTGAACACATAGTCTGATGTAGGACTCTAGGGGACGATGAGAATCAACAGCAAACACAAAGTCAAACAGCCACATGTCTCACCATAGAGGATGAGAGAGATTGGTGGATGGTGAAAGGATTTAGCAACTGAGTGAGCAGTTTAGTGATAGAATCAGCGGTGTAGCGATTTAGTGAATTGTTTAGTGATTGTGTGAATGGTTTAGTGGTTGAGTGAATGGTTTAGTGCTTGAGTGAATGGTTTAGTGCTTGAGCAAATGGTTTTAGTGATTGATTCAGAGGTTTAGTGGTTGAGTGAATGGTTTAGTGCTTGAGCAAATGGTTTTAGTGATTGATTCAGAGGTTTAGTGGTTGAGTGAATGGTTTAGTGGCTGAGTGAATGGTTTAGTGGCTGAGTGAATTGGTTAGTGCTTGAGCGAACAGTCTTAGTGATTGATTCAGAGGTTTAGTGATTGAGTGAATGGTTATAGTGCTTGAGTGAAAGGTTTAGTGCTTGAGTGAAAGGTTTAGTGTTTGAGTGAAGGGCTTAGTGATTGAGCAAACATTTTCAGAGATTGATTCAGAGGTTTAGTGATTGAGTGAATGGTTATAGTGCTTGAGTGAAAGGTTTAGTGATTGAGTGAATGGTTTAGTGCTTGAGTGAATAGTTTAGTGATTGAGTAAATGGTTTAATAATTCAGTGACTATGAGTGTAGTACATCAAATACGAATTCAGGCAATATAAATATCTGTCAATGAAGTCCAGTAAAATATCTATATTATCAGAGATGAGAACTTAAAACTAACAAGTATTCATAATTTGTAATGTAATTTCTGCAGAGCAATACAGTATAAAAATGGGCTTTTAGATTGCCAACAATTGAAGGTAGATCACCATACAAGGAACTATGGAGTTCCTTGGCTACCTGAACAGACCCTAGCTGGATTTACACCATCCCTTTAGTTGATGGCAATATGGAGGAATTGTAGCCAAAATTAAAATGACGAATATTCTACATTTGAAACTAGTCGTAAATAAAATATACAGACTGGTCTCGAGATTGAGGGAGGGAGTGACTGAGAGTAGTGTAGTGATTGAGAGAGGGAGTGACTGAGAGGGGTGTAATGATTGAGTGAGGGAGTAACTGAGAGTGGTCTCGAGATTGAGTGAGGGAGTGACTGAGTAAGTGGTCTTGTGATTGAGTGAGGGAGTGATTGAGTGAGAAGCCTCTTGATTCGGAGAGGGAGAGACTGTGTGAGTGGTGTCTTGATTGAGTGAGGGAGTGATTGACTAAACAACTTAGTGACTGGATGTTTGAATGATTAAGTGACTGAGAGAATGGTTCCGTAAGTGATATCCACAGGGCCTACCTGTGTTGTGAGGACATCACTCTGACTGGAAAAGGCACTGGACGATGTAAAGTTCATCTGTTGGTCACTCAGACAAGACTCATCATCATCATCATCATTGCTGTCACTGTCTGTAATGACAGCCCGTCGAGACGTCTTTCTCACACCAATAGGAGCTTCATCACTCTGTCGTATATAAATGACAAAGTCGTACTAAACAAAATAATTTTTGTTACAAACTGGAAATAGTAACCCCAGTGGCACCTGACTAGCACCATCACCTAACCCAATAAGTTGTAAAGTGCTCTGAAAAAACTGGCGCGTTCACTGGTCTTTCTTACTCAGAGAACATGTGTTGCATCACAAGCAGCTATGAGAGTATTTACACCGCAGTTTAAAACAGCATTGACAGAACTGATAAAGCAACAGAAGAGCATTGTTTTGCAGCAACAGCACTGATAACACAGCATTGCTACATCAATAACCTATTACCGCTACAGCAATGAAACAGCATATTTTGCAGCAGCAATACCACACAGCAGTACCACAGCATCACTACAGCAGTACCACAGCATCACTACAGCAGTACCACAGCATTGCTACAGCAGTACAACAGCACCACTACAGCAGTACCACAGCATCACTACAGCAGTACAACAGCATCACTACAGCAGTACCACAGCATCACTACAGCAGTACCACAGCATCACTACAGCAGTACCACAGCACCACTACAGGAGTACCACAGCATCACTATAGCAATAGCATTACTACTACCGCAATTACCGCTACAGAAATACCACATTGTTGCTACAGCAATAACACATCACTACAGTAATAACACAGCATCACTACAGCCATAACATATTATTGTTACAGCAATAAAACAACATTGCTATTGCAATATCACATTACCGCTACAGCAATAACACAACATCACAGCATGGCTACAGCAGGAAGATATTACCTCTGCAGCAATAACATTATCCCTACAGCAATAACACAGCACCGAAGCAGGGATAGTACACTATCGCTACTGCATAACAGTATCACTACAGCAATAACACAGAATCTCTACAGCAATAACACAGAATCTCTACAGAAATAACACAGCATCACCACAGCATCCCTGTTACAGCAATGCCATTGGTGAAGAAGCCGTGACAGAATAATGATAAAACCAGCATAAAGCTATTACAATGAAATGGTGTTATCTTATAACGGTGCAGCTGAATATGAAACAAATATGGCAGACTGAACATTGCTGATCTCTGTTTTATTACACACATTTTGTCTTTTCACTCTGGAACTTTTATTAGGTTTATTACCCCCCAGGAAGCCAGTGTCAATGTACACTTGTCATAACAGGACACAAAGTCTGTGATCTACACTACCAGTTGTCCAATGTCTTTTTATTGAGGCAACACTGTTATAGCGGGGTTAGATCACAGATTTTATGTGCTGGCCCGCTCAGCCACTGCGACTTCCAGCAGTGGCTGAGCGGGTTAGGCAGCTGACTTTGTGTGCTGGCGATTAGGTGCCTGACTCTGAGCATGCGGGTTCAAATACCGGATTGGCCTCAACTAAAAGTACTAGAATTTGTGTATTGTGTATTCAACCACCAACCTCATCTCCTGGGGCTTGTACAGGGCTACTGGCATGGACAGGAGAGCTTGTCTGGGGCAGATCTGCAAACATTGCATCCTCTTCTGGCATGTCTGCTTTCCTTATCACTTCATCATCATCCCGGAGCACAAACTCTTCATCAGAACTGGAACCCTCTGTCCTGGCTGTGGGCTCCTCAAAGTCATCCAGTACTACAACGTCATCATCAGCCTCACCCTCAGCAGAGGACTGAACTGTGGACAGGTTCATCTTACCTCTGTGTCTTTGTTTCCGTCCAGTCCTTTCTTCTCTGGACCTTCCTGAGTGTTCATAACTTGAAGACTCAACTGTTGTTGCAGCATCTTCATCATCACTTGACAACACATGTTTAGTCCTTCTTTTGGATTTAGTCTTACAGTCAGTAGATGACTGAACTTGAGCCACAGTAAACCCTGAAGCACAATCTCCTTTTCGTGTCTGTTTCAGTTTATTCCTTTCCCTATTATATCTTCTGGAGAATTTATAGTCTGAAGAATCAACCGACGCACCATCCTCAGTGTCGCTTGACAGCACATGCTTATTCATCACTACGGAATCGTTCATCTGAGCTTCATTTCGGGATTCTTGTTCAGTGCGTGGTACATCAGTGGGAGTAGGACCGACACATTCAGAATCTGTCAAAGACAGCTGCTGCTTTGTATTTGGACATCTTGCCTGTACTTTGGACAACTGAGACTTCACTCTAATGTCTTCATCCCCAAACTCAGCCACCTTCCCTGATGAATACTTTGATGAGGAAATCACAATAGGACTGTCAGCATTATCTTCCCTTGACTGTTTCTTCTTCAGAGAAGCTAACCCTCTTGCAGCTTTAACACCCTTTTTCATAGACCTTGGTGTCTTGGAAGCGTCTGAGTCACTTGAATCTGAGTTCGAGGAGTGTGATTTCTTCACAACAGTTTGTTTGGGGCAAGGTGAGGATCTGTCCACTTCAACGTCACTGTCATCGCAGTTTTGCGCCAGTGTGTCCTGTGATGCATTGTCTGCAGTCAGTGACTGCTCAGTGTTTCTGTTAAAAATGTCTGTCATTGACTCTTGGACTTGGCTGCTGTCCGACAAAGTATTCATAAGCTGTGGACTATCATTAACACATTGTGGATCTTGCTGCTTTGCTACAAAGTTAGACTCTTTGGAAATTGTATCACGGACAGAATTTGTATCAAAACCATGTCCTTCACAATCTCTGTTGCCCTCAGTAGCGCTACACATGCCAGTGTCCATTGGTTTGTAATCCACATTTTCACAAGATCCTTTAACATCCAGACTCTTTTTAGCAGATGGCTTTGCTCTCCTGCTTAATTTCACCCTAGATTCTTTGGCCCGAGTTTGTAGAGGACTTCCATCAAGAGAGAAACACTTCCTCTTCGGTCTGTGAATGACAAGAGGCTCATCATCTGAATCATCCAGTGTGATTGTAATAGGTGCACTGCTGACTTCAGGGATACTTGGTGTCTCAGCTATGTCCAGCAGTTCTGGAAGCACTGAAGTCTCCTTTCTACTCTCAATTCGCTTTCTTTTCTGAGACTTATTTCTTTTACCAGCAGCCTGCATATCTTGTTGTTTTCCTTGTCCAACTGAACCCTTCTGTTGATTTTTCTTGCTCCCTGCACTGAATTTTTTTACATCAGTGTCAGAAGTCTTAAGAATGGAGACACTTTCTAAAGTGGAGGCATCTTCCGACCTGCTAGAAGCAACATCCTGTTCATCATGCTGTTCCAGTAAACTCAAGGATTCAGTCACAGTTTCAGGAACATCCACAGATGCTTCTGTAGCTCCATCATCAGTCTCCACAACACCAGCAGCCTCCTCGTCATCACTGACACCAACATCTGGAGGCAATGTCTGTTCATCACTTCCCAGAGTTACAGAGGTTGGGAGGGTTGAAGCTTGACTGTGTACAAGGGAGACTGATTGTAGTTCTTCTTTTGACTTTTGTGTCTCCTTTTGAGAGTCTCCTTCACCAAAAGCTACAGGTTCCTCCACATCTGAACATGCCACTTCAATAACAGGGTCATTTTTTCTGCTTGAACTCCTTCGAGAAGGCCTAGATTTGCTATCTGCCTGGTGCCTACCTGCTCTAGTTCTCAGTGACCTTGTGGATCTCTCACTGCTGGTCTCAACAGTATCTTCTATCAAGTTCACTGACTCTTCTTCAATACTTTCAGGAATAACATCTCCACTCTGACTTTTACCATTCTGGACTGCCCCTTCAATATCAGCAGCCATAATATTATCCTTAAAACTATCTCCATCTTTTGTTATCACAGACCCTGAGTTTGGACCTCCCAATTTCTCTGCACCAGTCACAGACTGTGAGTTCTGTGGAACATTACAGATGGTGCTCACAGAATCTAGAACTATTGCCACGAGCTTGTCCTCTGCACCCTGGTCATCTGGAGAACATCCTAGGTTGTCAGATGCCACAGTCTGTCCATCCCCTGCTTGACTCTCGCTCACAACAGACATTCCACATTGTAAAGGTTCATGATTCTGGTTCACAGACTGTCTGTCCTCTGCATTGATCTGCTTGCTGGAAAAGAAGGATGGTCCATCTTGGTGAGGTGCTTTGTCAACATCAGCATCATTTACAGAGCTTCCACGATCTAGATGCCCAGTATTTCCTTCAGCCGAGGACAAGTTATTGTTTGACATCTGAGAGAGTTGCTTCTTGATTTCATCAGGCTGAATGTCTGAAACATACGTCGAATAGTGAAAAGGATTGGTCATATAATATAGGAGCCAGGTGGGCAAGTGAGGAATGGGGGTACATGAAAACTCCTAACAGATCAAGTTTTGTAAATGCTAGTGTCGGACATTTCATGAGATGTAGACATTCATAATGTTTTAGTTGTCTGTTACTCAACACAACACTAAACAGTGTTACAGCCTTATGTTTACCTGGAAACAGTATATGTCATGCAACAAACCCCCCATAAGCCTTCAAAATCAACGATAATTTACATACCCCATTTGGACCTGACAATCCAGTGATTCATTACCATTATGGTACATATATATGACACATGCTACCAGCAAAGTCACCACGCCTCACCCTTTGATATATTTGGTCAAACTAGAATAGAAACGCCATATGGAGCAGGGTGTCCAACTGATGTGAGTGCTATGAGGCAGATGGAGGAAGTGGACTGTTTGTCAGACATACCTAGATCAGCTTCTTCAAACTGGGTATTGTCCAGAGAAATGTTGAGATCCTCTGTGGATGAGCTGTTTCCTGAAGATGGCTGATCATCCTGGGTAACGTCTTCATCTACAGAAATCATACGCTCAGTCTTATTTACATCTTCTTGTGACAGTGTATGCTGAAGCTTGTGAACAAAGATAACAAGGGTCATGTATATTTGGGTGGAACTGAGAGTCTGAAGTGAGAGAGCACTCACTGGTTAAATTGAGTAAGTGAGTGAGTGAATGAGTGGGTGAGTGAGTGAACAAGTGAGTGGGTGAGTGAGTGAGCTTTTAGCAATAGTCCATCAATGTCACTGTGGGGGAAACCAGAAACGGGTTTCACACATTGTACCCTTGTCTCTTTGTACAAAACCTAGGTCTTCAGCAAGACTTTTAAGAGTCTCATGTTAATTCATTTAGTGTCACTGCCATCAGAAAAGGACATCATTCATTGGATGAAAGCATTCTCTAGACCAGTCACATTTAGTGTTAGATAAATGGTTAGGTTGATCTGTGGAAGTTACAGTTTGATTGATCATATACTTATACAGACATCATCTAGTTACCACAGTTGTAAATGATTTTCGAAATATTTCTCGCAGTCAATGACATGGTCAAATATTTGCCCTTGGAAAATGTATTGGCACACAAATAAAGCTGTAAGCCTGTCGTGTAACTAGCAAGCAGCGGGCCACCGGGCAGACACTATTTCAGACACTGTTATTTCTGCTTAAAATTTCAAACTGTACAAAATGTAGCTATTCAATTTCACAGTTATAAACAAAGCTGAGTTATCTTTCTTTGCTATTTATCACTTACCAATAAATAGTCCACTAAACATAACATCAAGTGCCATGTTTACTTATTCTTTCCCTATTACATTATCATTATTATGTCGTAACATCTGGGCAAGCGGAAAATTAGTCAGGAGAAGTCACATTGTAAAATAAACAAATTGAAACCCTGTTCAATATGCAAACCAGCTCACTTGGAACACATAAATCATGATTATACTTTTCTTTCTCCCTCTTATTTAACACCATACTATGTAACATTCACACTGACTGACTTTTGTCTGTAAAATAATTATCAGGTCTGGACCAGACAATCCAGTGCATCAACCACAGATCCCACTTGCTGTCTTCAGCTTACGGCAATCGTTAAATTACCATGAAGCTTGAAACCGAAGACAAAATACCACTGTTCTACTGATACCACAGTATGCCGTTTCACCCCTATTGATTATATCCTCTGTGTTTGTTAAAATGGCAAGCAGAAAGCAGGAGGCGCGCTCCAATGTTTTTTTGTAAATGTACGTTTTCAGCTACTGAGGATGACGAAACAAACAACAGCAGCAAGCAGCAAAATAATGATTCAAGTTCCACTTGCAAGCGATATTCAACGCCTACTCAATTACAGATAGAACTGGATTATCTGAACTTAAAAGGCTCAAATATGAGGACAACAGAAATATCATATTTTGGGAAAACCAGACTTTGTGCAGGACCAGTAAATTAGGTGATAGTTGCAGATTGCAATTGGCTCTTAAAGAAACAGAGCCAATTTATGTCAGTGAACAGTTCGAAAATGGGCAACAAATACAAAGCAGAAAGCGATATTACAGTCTTCTCACCTTGTCTGGCCATATTTTCATCCTGCTTTTTGACAAGCTCCACACTGGGTGTTGGTGAAATGTGAGACTGTCCCGAGTTTTCTAACTGTAATGGTACATCTAGCAGATCCAGGTTAAGAGCTCTGTTCTCTGTCTTCATCCCAGGAGATGTTGGTTTCTTGCGAGGGATAGGAAGAGGCATCTGGCTACGTGAATCTGAATCTGGCAGGTGTGCCTCATCTTTTCGGTGATCAGCGGTCACCTTGCTGATCTGTACAAGATTATTTACAGGTGATGGCAGAGCCCTTGTAACTGATTTGTCTGTGGTGAGAGACAACATTGGTGTTGGTGGTACTATTGACGTCATCTGTGACTTCTCATTTTCCAAGTTGGAGAGATTAGAGTTGGTCGTCAGTGACGTTATACTATCTGTCTGTCTCTTTCCACACCTGACCCCATCTTTGTCACTGTCGTCGATCATTTCAATATCTTCATTTATCACATCATCAAACCCTTCTTCCAACTGAGCACCATCTCCTTCCTGTCCAGCCATATTGGATACAGCATCCTGGGTACAGAATGCAAAATCATGGTCCTCAGCATCAACGATCTTCTCAATGAGGCTGCTCATTTCCTGTTCAGGACTCTTCACATCAAAATGGACGTGTTTCGCTTTCCTGTCCTTCTTTGAGGTCCTATTAACTTCAGCCTGTTCCAGGTCTACACCTCCTCCCACTTCAGACACACTAGTCTCTGTGGACAAGACATCAGCCAGTCTTCCTTTGTTCCCTTTTCTTCCTCTTTTCTTCTTAATTTTCTGTGTGGGTTGCGTCGTCTGACTGCTCTTGAACTCGTAAGGGTCTGACGATGGCAGCTGGGACTCAGTAGTTTTCTGCCCAGTTGACACGACTTCTTGCTCCTTTGTTGCTTTAGTCTTAAACATCCTCTTCCTGTTGGCTGCAGGTGCTTGTGTTGACTGTCTCACCTCTTGAATTTCCCCAAACTGTTTAGAGGCACTCGGTCTTGATTCACTAACTGAATCTCTCTCAGTAACCCCAAAGCCAAAGTTTTCAAATTCACTGTGCAGATTTGTCCTGGTTGGTTCAGGGTCCCCTGTATTTGTCAACATGGTGTTGCCACGGTTACTAGCCAGACAATCTGTCTGGGAGAAGCATCCTTTGTCTGTGGTATGCTGTGCTTCCTCTATCCACTGTTTCACCATACTGGACTTGTGATGCTGTCTGACACTAGCCTTGCTGTAAGTCTTCATTGGACCAGCACTATGGAAGTCCTTTGTCAAGTTGGGCACGTCCAAACTGCTGACAGGGCTACCATCTTGGAAGTCTGTCTCATACAGTGTTGAGTCCTTGTTCTTCCCTCTTCTGGTTCCACCTGCCGCCTGCCTGGTATAGATACTGAGTTTCAACTTGGCTGGTTTTGTCTTTTTCTTAACTTCTTGAGACTGAAATAACAGTCCCCCATCACCGCTAATCTCCGATCCACATCCTTCACCCTCGTATTCACTTTCAGGTGTCAGTTGAAGACCACATTCCATCCGGGAAATACATTCATTGGATGTTTTAGTTGAACCTTCACAAACAGGACTTAAATCACTCTTTCCAACACTGATGTTACTTCCTATAGATTTTGTTTCAGTTTTGAAAGACTCATTAACATCAATGTCCTTTGTTTCTATACAGGAGGTGTCTTCCTTTCTCTCAGCTATGTCCCTGTTTACTAGTGTCTTAGCACTGTCCACTGATTTTGTTTCACGATTAAACGATTCATCAACATCAGTGCCTATTGTTCCATCACAAGAGTTATCCCCCTTTCTGACTTCTCTGGCTCTCGCTTCTCTCTGACCAGTTGAACTCTCTCTCAATGTGTCACCTGCCCCATGAACACCAGAAAAAAACTGGGTGGACATGTCTGTACCAACACTGTAACCAGCTACATCCACATTTGTGTCTTGTCCATATGATCCTTCAGCAATGTACTTTAACAGTGCTGCCTCTTGCTCTGAAACCGAAACTTGTCTCTTGTCCGATTCCTGTCTGGTTCCATCTGTCATTCCTTCCTCTTCAACATGGAGTGGGATGTTGCCTTGTCGACATCGTCGCATTTTTCTGACAGCAGTACAGTTTGTGTTTCTTGGCTGGGACACTGGTTTGTGAAGTCGAGTCTCAAGGCTTGTTGCAGTTTCTTCATCTGCTTCATGGCTGAGAATATTAGAGAGGAAATTAACACTGACAAAGGTCTCCAAGGAGAACGCAGACTAAGGTACCATTCACAACTTATGACTGATGGCTAGGGGAGGAGTTGAACTGAACTGGGCTTTACGTCACATCGGCAATATTCTAGCCACTAATCATGTTTGCATTTATTACTGTTCTACATCCATGATCCAAATGCTGGGCTATCCATTTTTTCTGGGATGGTGGAGGGGTCAGCAAATTTTGTGCACTTACATGTGTCCTTTGATGGTTGTACATGGTGTTATTGATTTTGTCCATGACGTGCAGGAGGGGTCACTAACTTTGTACATAAATATTTTGGCGGGGTGGGGGATCACTCACATTGTACATGCTTCTCCATAAAAATCATCTGAAAATTATCATCACATCCCCACTACTAGCCATAAACTATGAACGGCCCCAAAGTGTTTGTTTTGAGTTCTCATTTTGTTCCACTATCTTTATCTTTTGGACTCAAACAAGAATATTGTGTAAACAAAATAAAATACCCATACTGACTTTGCAAGTCTTTTAACTTTTAAAAAATAAAAGCTTTACAACCTAACATCAGCAAGAAGATTTTTTTGCAGCCATGGCTGCAATTTTGCTTCACAATAACTGTCTAATATGTTCTTTCATCAGAGATTCCAGTCCTGAATCTAATGAAAGTGGTGTACCGAAGTTGCAAGTAGGGATTAGAAGTAGCGCAAAATAAATTGGATAAGCATGTTCACGTTTTTCTTTTGGTTGGTTCCACCATTTTGTTTCACATACGTACAGGCTATTACATGTATGCAGTAAAACTTCATGAAACTTCATCGTTGCTAACATGCACTGTACACAATCAAGAACCCAAAGATCACATTCTAAGCTTCTCAATACATCTACCTGTGTCAACTGACAGAAATCATCGGTTACTTATGAAATTGTATACTGTAAAGAACATTTCAGAATTGTTTCACAAAAGTATTTTCAAGACAAATCAGAGGGCACATTTCTAATTGCAAATAGGATTAACTCAGCTGAAATCGGGAGTGGTTGCAGGGGTGGGAATAACTTTAAATTACTAATATACTCTGGTACGTACAGTAGCACATCTAAAATGGTAATTATCCCAATATACCGGCTGATCTTGATTCTTTAAATAAGCAACATAATTAACACTGGAGAGTCCACTGGCCACTGGTATAGCGGGATATATGTCGAGCATTGGGTTATTTCCACCTTTGGGGTGCCATCTCTGTTTCATACAAAGAGTTTGATTTAGCTCTTTGCTTCTTGCACTGGTGCAAGCCAATATTACAGGGGTTCAAAAATCCCATCGCCCTTTGTCTGGGACAAGTCAGTTTTTATCTCGGGCAATCAAATAATGGTATCTTACTTGTCCATGGATTACTAAATAATTTACACTATGGTTTCAAACTGCAAATAATCTTGGATTTAATTTCATATTTGCTCATAATGAATCTATTAAAGTTCACAATAATAATAATAATAATAATAAATTAGAGCTAGTAGAGAGTGAAATTATCACTCTTCCAGTAAGCACTAACATCGGTTGCCATAAAATTGGGGCAAGTGGAATGCTAGTCAGGACAAGTTACTCTCTTGAAGTCACTTGCCCTGTAGCATGTGGCTTTTCAACACATTTTTGAACCCCTGTATTACCAAGTGCAAACTACTTAGTCTAACTTGCACCAGGTGCAAGACAGTTTTTGAGTGGGTAAACTTCTGAAAAAACACCTAAATCATCCACTGCAGAAAAAGCAGTGCATCTGGAATTTGGTGCAACATAGGTTTTTATCTTAGGTTGCACCTGGTGCAAGTGGGTTAACATTTCTTAAATCAAGCCCTTACATATAAGTACATAGTATATATCTTCTTCTCACCTCCTTGCAAGTGCCCCATCTCCTGGACTGTCGACACATTTCGTGGCCTGCTTCACATTTTTCCTGATCTAACAATGAACAGAACTGACTAGAGTGACTGTTTCAAAACACAAGGAGTAATGCTATTTATTCAAATTAGGGCTTCAGTCCACTTTCATGGATTCATGTACTAGAGAGGTCAGACTCAACTCAGCCCCCGAGAACACAAAATTCATACCTGTCAAGCAAACCATAGTGTACCTGGTATGACATTACACATTCCAATGATTGTTTGATCAATATTAAAGTTGGTAACTTGTTAATACACATACATCTTGTTAGATCATTACAGTTTTAGGCATAAAATGTGTTCTAATTACGCCAGTTAACACTTCATTCTGACTTGATATCGTCATGTACTCGAGTCCTGTTTAACCTGACTCGTTTTTGAGTACTCAAGTACTCTTGAAAGCCCTAATCTAGATAAACAGAGATGAGTAGGAGAGCGTTTCTGTATTCATATGGTTAAAATATGGCTCGGAGCCTCTGGATAAAAACACAAAACCTTGAAAGCTTTTCCATGACTGAGATTTTAAGCTTCAACTTTAACAGGGAAACAGTAACTTTTGAGTAAGCAGGGGTGCATTTACAGCCCTATCAGCAATATCCAAGCAATATGATGGCCGCGGACACCAGAAATGGGGTTCATACATTGTACCCATTAGGGAATCAAACCTCCGTCTTTGGCATGATGAGCGAATGCTTTAACCAAGAGGTTGTCCCACCATCTCACCTATCGAACTATCAAGATGGAGTGAGTGAGTGAGTGAGTTTAGTTTTACGCCATACTCAGCAATATTCCAACTACATGGCGGCAGTCTGTAAATGATCGTGTCTGGAACAGACAATGTAATCCCAAACAGTGTTTCGAAATTAATGTATTTTTTAGCAAGTACTAAGTACTTGCTACCAGGTTTTAAAATAGACAGCAAGATGCTGTACCAGGTAGAAGCATTCTTTCGAATTGCTGTTGATTCCTCCCTCCCAGTCCCTTTACTGTCTTTGGCTATATGGAACTCTCTCTTTGGTCTCTCTGTACTTGCAGATGGCGTTTATTGTCTTTACACAAGAAATGACAAATGTACATTATCAAACATCGGAAACAGTAATGTTATAGTTAAGTGCATGCTCACTGAGTTGAGTGGTTATCTGCCACACTTATTACTGACCATCAAAAGCTGCGATTAGCATTTGGGGGAAAAGTAAAATACCAATATCGGTAAGTTTACGAGTGAAAGTGCACAAGTGCAGATCTATCCTTTGAAAATGTTGACTAACTGATGAATGTAAGGAGTATCACCGAAAAATACCAGGCAGTAAGTTGTTGCTACCTTGTTTTTATTCAGGTAGCAAATTTGCTACCTCAAAGTGTTAATTTCGAACGCTGCTAAACATGAGATATGTCACTCTTCACCCATGTTAGCCCAAATACCAGCGAAATAACATTCACCTCTTCAGAGCTTTAACAGTGATCATTATGACAACAAAGAGGACTTGTACATGTTGAGCCCTAAATTGGGGAATGCTACTCACATTTGTTGGCGATTTGGAGTTGGCCATTTGCAAAAGACCACTGAAACTGACCAGCAAAATGGTTTCTTACATATTTTGTTTTATCCCCACCTGTCTTTTTCTGCCAGTTGTCTCCCTTGGGAAGATAGGCTCCGGCGTACAGGGGAAGAACTCTGTACCCTGGACATGTCGGGATGGACTGACTGGAGGGAGAGAAACAGATCATCACGTAAATGACCTGGACGAGGGGGTTCTGGATTGGGGTTCGGGACTGTAGTGGAACAAGACATCAGCAGACAGATTCAGTACAGGGGAAAACATGAGTAACTGGAGATTGACAGACAAAATGAAAATGATTCACTGGAGATTGACAGACAAAATATAAACCTGACACATGTGGCTTCATCACTAACAATCCAGTTGAAAACTAATTGACAGATAATTTACTAAAGACTATAAGGGCCTGTCCATATTTGAAACTGCTGGCCTGACACAATAACAATCTGGGTGCTGTGCCTCCGGGCCAGCGGTTATTTCGAATGCTGCCTGAGACATGTGCATAAACAGCAGTGTTTCAGTGGCATAGCTAATCAAAGATCATAAGAGAAAAGAGTTGACACACTTAGGTTTATGTTAGATTTATTGTTGATTGATTTCTCACATGCACTTGCACATGGTGCATGTTAGACTTATAACTAGGTTGCACTTTGTAATTTTGGGTTGCACCAGTGGCAGTAACAAACTGAGCCCTGAACTGGGTCTGCTGTGTGTTGGGAATCGGTTGAAATCTCACAACTAATGATTCATGCATTCCCAATGAACAATCACTGAAAAAATTGGTAAGAAGTCATTTTTCAGATTTTTCCTATCCAGGATGCTATTTCAGATATCTTAGTACATGATGCACCGTGCTACTGAAGTGATGACTAACATATCATGAACATAAACATCTTGAAGTCCTCAAGAAATATTCAATATTGAGTTTTCAGTTACTGAAGTGAGCTTTCTCGGAAATATATATGTTATCAGGCCCCGACAACATGAAGGATATGTTCCATCATCAATCTAAAACAGTAGATCCGAAATCATTTGTGTTTGAGTATGACAAAATTTGATCGATTGCTTGGTTGTTTGGTCACTGCGACCAATCTTCTACTGCAATTAATCAGAACACCACTAGCAGTCACCAGCTCTCAGCAGGGCCTAGTAGTCACACTACACCCACCATCCTTTATTGTGCAGTCTCTTGACTAGCAGGAACTACGTGTGGCAAATTCAAAAGTGTTTAGTCTTTCTTGATGAGTTCCCCAAACAAAAGCAGCTCTACTCACAAAACTCCCCAGTGTCATCCTGGTAGGCTGTGATCAGGTCCCGGACATGCTCCACGATGTTGGACAGTCTCTCTTGCTCCTGTAGACTCCTGGAAAACAGACAAGCAAATGTTGTTTTATGCCACTGTCAGCATTCTTCTGGAACTGTAAGAACTAGTGTTGAGATTTAGTTGAAATCTCACAAGTGATAACTGGTTCATTACTGACGAGCAATCATTGAAACAAATTGGTAAGTGTCAGTTGTAGATTTTGATATTCAGCTTATTACTGAAGGTAGATATGACCTAGTTCTCTTCTGTTGAGTTTTTTTTTCTATAGAAACTGAGCTAAGCTATATGACTAATATATCATGAAAATAAACTTCCTGGAGTCTTAAAGAAAATTCAGACAATACTTTTCAGTGAATGAAGTGAGTTTTATGACAACTTCTAATTGTCAAGGGTTTCAAACACAAAAAAAGTGGGTCCAAAATCGTTTGTGTTCGATAATAAGAAAAGGTGATCGATTGCGCGATCAGTTGGTCACTGCGACCAATCTTTGATTGTAAGTGAGTGATTTCTCTCTACATGATTACACAATGCCATTTACTTACGATTTAGATGATTTAGAAAGTGGTCAAATGTAACACATTATACTTGGGATTACACTTTTCTTAGTAAAGTAAAAATTTTACTTCTTTTTTTTTTGAGGTGAGTTGAGGATGGGACTCAACTAAAAACATACTAGCCTTTGTATTTTACTCAAAAAGCTTAACCCAAATATAACACATACATATCACTGCATGTCATAGACAAAATCAGCGACATAAACCCCCTCCCTTCAGATAATTTAAGCATAATTTTTTCATATATCATTATGTCATGTACAAACTGCTGACCCCATAGTGCGTGTACGAAAGTGCTGTCTCCACCCCTACACACACCTCACACCCCCGATCCCGGTGGGAAGACAAGTATGGTCAGGGTACTGTTTAGAGAGAGACAGCCATGGTTACATCTCACCTTCTAGTTACTGGTTCCTTGCACAATGGGCATGGCACCGACGTTTTGGTTTTCAGAAACTCTGTGATGCAGAATCTAGAAGCAGAAACAACACACACGCCTGATAATTTTTGGGGAGACAACTACAAGATGGCAACAAGGAACTTTGAGGTTGTTGCAGAATGTCAGAACACATGGACCTATGCTGGTTGATTGTCTGAACTCCTATACATTGTATTTTGCAATTGCTTTATGTATTTAAACTTGTCAGACTAGTAGTAAGACTGGTGATTTGACATTCTTGCAAAGGTTAAAAGTGGAAAGAAGAAAGTCGTGTAGTATATTTTAAGAAAAGTTTGCCTTGAAGATTTACTGACTCGATGTCCCAACACTTGTGACAAAAACATAATAAACTTTTTTATCCTTCCTCTGACAGAAAATGAGTGTCTTCAAGCCATCTCCAAATAATATTCAGCCTGAAACATTAGTCAGTATGGTTCCCCATTCTTCTGGAACATTTTCACACCTAGAAAAATAATTAACCACAGACTGTTAGGAAGTGTGATGTTTCACTGCATACTAATGATCTAATTATGCAGAAACATTCAGGCAGAATACAACACATTCACTTGTTCAAAAGATCACATTTTCATATCTACGATTTACCCTGAGAATATCTGTAAATTTAAAGCGAAGCCCCTGCTACTCTGTCAAACATCTGTAAACAGGAAGAGGAGTCTGGATGTTATTATGCTCAATAATCTAAAGTCAGCAATCTCACAGTTAGACAGTTACAAAGACAGACTTACTGAAATCGGTCACATGCAGTCCCTATACCTAATGTCAAGCATAAGTTACTTGATCATGGCCTGTTCTGTTGTGGAGACAAAAAGCAGGCTTAATTTTAGAGATGTTCACCAACTTGCACCAGGTGCAACATGAGATGAAAATCTAGCTGCACCAACTAAATTCCAGTTGCACTGCTTTTCTAGCAATATGTAAAGAATGAAATATGCTGTTGAATTATATAGGGGTTTTATTCAGATGTTTCCTCACTCAAACATTGACTTTCACCTGGTGCAAGTTAGACTGACTAGGTTGCACCTTTGCAGGTAACAAAGTACTAAAGTGAGCCCTGAAAAGTCAATGTAGTAACCGAACGTTTTACAACAAGTATAACATGATTACTTGCCTGCAGAAATGGTGATGACATCGTGTTGCAATAGGGTTCTTCAGCAAATCAAGACTGAAATACAACCATTATCATGAAAACAACTTTCCTGATTAAATGTTGAAAACAATAATCTCACTGTCAGTTAATCTCCACTAAACAAATTCACTGAAGTAGAAGATTGTGGTTTACATTGATAACTTAATTGTGATGGACCCAAATGGGCTGATTACTCATTCAGAATATAAAATAATAACCCTTTCAAATTAGTAACAAATTTGGGTTACACTGATTCAGTCTACTATCCAGCATAGCAGCTGAACGCCTGAACTTGTCAGAAGGGCTGTCATCTTTAACACCCCTGTCTACTGGCTCCAAAAGAACATGATGAGTTTTCTTTGCTTGTCAAATCGTCAGGTACATTTACCATATTTCAGTTTCACTGGTCGATTAATACGAATACACATTTCGTCCTGTCTACTGGGGTGATATTTTTCAGTTAACATTCCGACTGTCATATTGACAGGATCGATGGAAATCTCACAATATCTATTTTTATGACTTACGTAAACAACTAACAGACTCAAGTCACAATGAAATCTGATCGATTAGTTTGTGATAACGTCTCACCATATTGCACATTCCAGTGACTTTGACATTGATCCCAAAACTTTTTGAACTTGATTGCTTGTCATCATGAGTTCTTGCAATAAACGTTCTTCGTTCTTGTTTATTTTCCGTTCGCCATGATGTTCTAACAGTAAGTTCCCTCCTTCTTGCTCCAAACTGTATCTCCCGCCGACATCACACTGTAGTACAGTGTCTCTGCGCTCTTTACCAGTATCTTCCACCGTAGGGCGAACCCTTCTAACGCTGTGCGGATAATGCGAGGCGGAGTTTACCTTCTTTAAAGAAGAGTTCATTTCGGCCTGCTTTCAGAATCCTACTAAATACGGGCACGTGAAATCAAACATTTCAGAATCCCACCAAATAAGCGCACGTGACATCAAAAATATTTGTATCTTTTTGTAACATTTTTTACCAAACTATCCGTCCCAAGGCGTTGCTGTTATACTTATGTATTACACCGCCTCCCTCCAGACCATATCAGATTACTTGTTTCAAAGGCATTTCGAAGTTGGAGGAGTCAAACTAAAATGCTTTGTGGTTCAACTTCTTTATTATACAAGGTCACAACGTTTCGAGACAGATCCTAGTCTCTTCTTCAGGTGAAGTGAAGGTCAAATTATCTCTTGCTATAACAGTAGTCTGTCCCATATATTTTACGATACTTCATTTCTAACAAGCCTTGTGGTTTTATCAAAAATTAATATGCTTGCAAAAACATTATTCAAATAGTTATACACATCTACGAAATCACCGTCCACGAACCAGCCTGGGTTGCGAATCCCGCTTCGTATGCTCCATCCAAGTAAACACCCACCACGCGTACATGTACCTACTGCGCACATGTATGTACTCACACAGCGCACGCGCACGCACACACTGACACTAAGCTATGCAAATACACGCGCGCACACATACACGTACGAACGCACGAACAAATACATGCACGCACATAAACACGTAATCGTATACCCACATGCAAATGCAAACGCGCACCAGCAGACACACACGAACGCACAAATATTCAAACACGACTTCTCAGAAACACAGTGAATAAAATGTCCAAATGAGCTAAAATCGTTTATTGCAGAGCAAATAAGTCAAATAAGAATGCATGCATACTTATGCCAAGCCGTTTTTTCCCTTTATTAAGAAATAAAAGATATCTCCATTTGTGTTTTAAATTTTAAGTTTAGTCTTGAATGGAACTGAAGACACCTTGAGTGAATGTGAAGATAGCTTGAAGATATCCGAAATTGAGTGGAAGTGAAGATATCCGGAATTGAGATAATTATAGATATTTCCAATAAAATTCATGATATCGCTAATTGAATTAAGGACATGTTGAATCATATTAATGATATCTTTAATATAATTGCTGATATCTTGAATTAGAGATATCTTGAAATAAATTAAAGATAACCCAAATAGAGAAAATGTATTGAAGAATTACTGATAAAGTACTGTCGAAAATGATTTTAAAAATGTCTTTTAGTCTTAATATCTTTATAATGGTGATAAATGTACTATGTTGCCAATATATGAACTCGCCCATAGTGAAACTAATTTACTTCAGTCGATTAAGTATTCCCGTGCAATTAAAGGGCAGTTTCCAGGAGGGAATTTGGTACCAAAACAACAACTCGTAATGTTTTTTCTGAGTTTTACAAGAGACATCTGAAATAATCTTTGCATTTATGCAAAGATTACACGTTTTTCATGAACAGTTGTTGAATGTTTGTGTTGCTTTAATTCATTATCGTCTCTCTATTGAAGAAGTATTAATATAAATGTTGTCATAACAAACACTTACCCGTCAAGCATGGACAGCTTGATCGCAACGTTCACTGTGGCCATTGATTTGCAGTCGATTGTTGCTAAGATTTATAATTTTATTGTGCTTGAAAAAGACAGACGTAAACCTTTCATTAGTTTAGAGAGGGTTTATGACAGAACTTGTAGAGCAGTTGGTATGGCTTACTAACAGGTTTACAGTATTGTAAACAGAACACACAACGACAGGGGCCGTCTCAAAAGCATAACCGGAATGTTAAACCATCCTTGACAACTTTGACAAGGGAGCGATTAAACAAATTTCTGAGAAGAATATTCCGTCCACTTGTAGGAGAATCAGAGAGGAAATTAAGGACAGTATCAACGTTAGATAAGTTAGATGGGGTTCAAGTACCCAGCCTGTGGTGATAACAGAGCTGTCTTCGGGGAGAAGATGTGCCGGAGCTGACGTCAGTGTTGTGACACCTAGTGTCATCCCAATGCACGAGGACACGCATTCTGACTCGTTCCACTAGTCTTCATTCCAGTGTCTATTATAATTGAATAAAATTTGTACTTGCATTAAGTTTATGTGTATTTCACACGGTTGTATACACATCGAGCCATCAATTACTTTGATTAAGTTATTAGTTTCATACAGTGAATCTTGAGCAAACAAACAACATAAAGAATTATCATTGCTCATCCGTTTAAACTTCGACATAGCCAGATCTCATCATTGAAAATACATCTGTTGGCCATTGTTCACTACTAGATTGGTTTCATCAAAATATGATTATATTTTAATGGATATTCGGCTTAGATGCAAAACATGTACTTACCCGTTGCACATTTCTACAATCAATCGATAAAATACGCAAATGTTGGAATTCTTTCTAATGCACAATAATTCATATGTTTACCCTCAAAACAAACACACAGACACATATATATCAATATATATCTATAGTTGTTGTTGTGCGAAATGGATATATCCTGCTGTGGATATCACATGACCCCTTACATGACCAGTATACATGTATATGCTATACGTACACATTTTCAATATTATCAAGACAAGAATCTGTTGAGATGACACCTCACCCGAGCGTGAGCACAGGTGTCAGGCCGTGTTAATAGAAGCAGTTAACGTTTGTTGTATCAAATAACGTTCCACTACTCGCAGTTATTTTATACTTTCATGTGTAAAAACGCATTCCCTCGGTCTACATTAGGTAGATATTTCTCAACTGGTATTCGTTTTTTAAGTAATTGTAATATCATTGAATTTTAAATAAAAGTCAAAATGGATTTTTTTAGCATTTCCGACAGTAATTTATATTAATCGTTTTAAAGATTTCTTGAATTTATATTAAGATATCTTTAGTTTAATTCAGGATACCTTGAGCTGAATTAAAGATATCTTGAATTAGTTTCTAATGCAGTTATGTACACAATGATCGCAATTGTTTTACACACATCTTTATCAGCGATATCTCGAAATACGTTCTTGATATTTCTATAACATTTTGAGACATCAGTAATAAAAAAATATTCTATTTTGGATCTGTGAAAATACTTAATGATATCATCAAGTATTTACGGATAGCGTCATTGATATTTAATGTAATATACACATTTCTAAAACAATTCAATTAATTAAAACAATTTAATTAATATCTTTAATGGCACGGGACGTCAAAGTCGGAGACGTCCATGCTGACATATTGGGATTTTACGTGCGCATCGAAAGGAACGCGAGGATTACTAATGCAACGACTTTGGAACAAGGTAAGCTGCTAACATTTTTATTGCAAATACTAGAAACAAGTTTGGAAATTATGCAAAAGATCACAAGCAGTATGTCTCTGACAAAGTACACTGGAAGCAGGTGTCCCACAATGGTATAGATTCTTAGACCGTTGCCATGGATAACTTGAGTACAGAATACATCCAACAGTGATTAGCAAAGACAACATGATGATTTGCATGAAATGGACAACAACAACAACAACAACAACAACAACAACAACAACATCATCATCATCAACAACAAGCGATATTGCAACATAAGTTCAGGATTTCACTTTCTCAGTCAACTACATATTCTAGAATGTTTGTTGCTCATATTCCCAGTGTACGGCACCTGGACCCCGTTCCACAAAATGACCCTAGCGCTAAGGTGATCGTAACTCTCATTCTTTAACACAGACTTACGACAGTCGTGACTTCCATACTTTAACATAGACTTACGACAGTCGTGACTTCCATACTTTAACATAGACTTACGACAGTCGTGACTTCCATACTTTAACATAGACTTACGACAGTCGTGACTTCCATACTTTAACATGGACTTACGACAGTCGTGACTTCCATACTTTAACGTAGACTTACGACAGTCGTGACTTCCATACTTTAACACAGACTTACGACAGTCGTGACTTTCATACTTTAACACAGACTTACGACAACGTGACTTCCATACTTTAACACAGACTTACGACAGTAGTGACTCCCATACTTTAACATAGACTTACGACAGTCGTGACTTCCATACTTTAACATAGACTTACGACAGTCGTGACTTCCATACTTTAACATAGACTTACGACAGTCGTGACTTCCATACTTTAACATAGACATACGACAGTCGTGACTTCCATACTTTAACATAGACTTACGACAGTCGTGACTCCCATACTTTAACATAGACGTACGACAGTCGTGACTCCCATACTGTAACATTGACCTACGACAGTCGTGACTCCCATACTTTAACACAGACTTACGACAGTCGTGACTCCCATACTTTAACATCGACGTACGACAGTCGTGACTTCCATACTTTAACATAGACTTACGACAGTCGTGACTTCCATACTTTAACATAGACTTACGACAGTCGTGACTTCCATACTTTAACATAGACTTACGACAGTCGTGACTCCCATACTTTAACATAGACTTACGACAGTCGTGACTTCCATACTTTAACATAGACTTACGACAGTCGTGACTTCCATACTTTAACATAGACTTACGACAGTCGTGACTCCCATACTTTAACATAGACTTACGACAGTCGTGACTTCCATACTTTAACATAGACCTACGACAGTCGTGACTTCCATACTTTAATATAGACTTACGACAGCCGTGACTCCCATACTTTAACATAGACTTACGACAGTCGTGACTTCCATACTTTAACATAGACTTACGACAGTCGTGACTCCCATACTTTAACATAGACGTACGACAGTCGTGACTCCCATACTATAACATAGGCTTACGACAGGCGTGACTCCCATACTTTAACATAGACTTACGACAGTCGTAGCGCTACAATCGATTTGAGGAAAGGGGCCCAGGCCCTAGATTTGCGAAGCTCTCTTAGTGCTAAGATAGTCGTAAGTTAGTGTTAACGTATGCCACTTACGACTATTTTGCCGCTAAGGGAGCTTCGAATATCTAGGCCCTGGTCGCCTGCCCTTATGCTACAAATGACACCTTTCTGAAAGGCATTGTGTATTCTGAACAATGGATATTGGTAATTAATGCAACAAATTGAGGAAACCAACTGTTCTATCAAACCATCTTTCAATCTTGACTAGCAGCAACACACATACATACACATGAGCGAAATATTCTTAAACTCCATTACACTTCAACTCACCTACGTCTCAATAAACATATTCACGTACGAGTATATATGTGAGTGGGTGAGTTTAGTCCTACGTAGCACTCATCAATACTGCAGCTGTATGGCAGCGGTCTGTAAATAATCGACTCTGGACTACACAATTAATCCAGTGATCAAAAGCATGAGCATCGATCTTCGCAAATGTTGATACGATGACATGTGTCAACCAGATCAGGGAGCCTGACCACCCGATCCCGTTAGTCGCTTCTTACGACAGGCATGGGTTGCCTACCCGGGTGTTACAGACTGTCAGTCCTTTGATCCAGGCCATGTCTGTTTATGATAGATGGAATGGTCTACGAAGCGAGGACAGAAATTCACAGGCTTACGGAGATACCAACACCAGTTTCTCGACCGACTGTGAGTGTTAACGAGCTGACGCAACAGGAATCCAGGTGCAGAATGTCACGTGAACAGTAAGGTGTATTTTTGTTGTTGTTGTTGTTGTTGTTCAAAATGTAAACTGACGGTTATTGAAGTTCCACACAAGTGTGTTGTTATTTTTCAAATATGAGCTAACGGCCATGACATAAAGAACTTACAGGGACCCTGATGACCTAACGCAGTCAAATGAGTGATCACAAGAAATTCTGTCACCGAAGTTGTGACGCAAAGTATTCCTACGCGCGTGCAATTGTGACGTCACAGATGTGCATAAATTTCACGAAGTACAGTTGAAAAGACATTTTCAAATCATAAAGTAAGAACGACACTGGCTGATAAAGAGGTTACCTTACTTGTGTCTTTTGGGATGGTTAATATCTTGCATTAGGAATACAAGGCTCACTAAACACGATGTCAGTTCCTAATGCAGGATATTAAATATCCCAAAACACACGAATATGATAACACATATCCCAAATATAACGAGTGTTACGATGTGTGATTACGTTATCTTATCCAGGCAATATGTCCCGTGGAAGCACGTTTGGGATGCTAAACGTCCGTTGTATCACCAGTGATAACGTATGATCACGTGTACCGATTCTCAGGCTATGATGTCTTGTGGAGCTGTGATCCAAGTAGTGATCCATATTGGTCATGCGCCAGAATACAAATCGATAACACACACACACCCATACACACACATGCACACACACACACACAAAAAAAAATATCCCAGCGCTTACACGACGTATATTGCGAAGAGATATAGATACCAACAGATCCCACCCTGTCCATACGCTGTGATCACCGTGTCTCCACCTCTACTAATATGATTGATGAATAAATTTCAGCATTATAAAGGAAAACAGAGCTTAAATAAATTCAGTTGACGAAACTTTGACACATTTAAATGTTATTGCCATCATAGCAGCCTTGCTGTTAAAGGGTTCACTCGTCACGCTCAAGACCTGGGTTCATTTCCCCACATTGGCACAATGTGTGAAAACCCATTTCTGGGGTCCCCTGATCTGATTTTGCTGGAATATTGCTAAAAGCGGAGTAAAAATATACTCGCTCACTGAATCACATCATTGAGTGCTGTGATTACAGTGAATGTACTTTGCAATGTCCCCCGATCTCAGCCACGAACAGGTGACCACTGGGGTAAAAACAGATGGCCTGACAAGAGAAGACATTAACAACATCACCAGAGTAATCTCCCTTTGAAGTCACTTTAACAACGCCGCCATCTTGAACAATGTAAACATTCCCTAGTAAATCGCAAGCTAGGTCAGACACGACTCTACGTTTAATACATTCGACAGTAGCTTGGCATGTGGTGTTTCCGGTCCTAGATTTCCAAATTAGATTTGAGTTAGAGGAATCCAATATCACGAAGCCCTGATTTTTATCAACACTGAAGGGGATATCCACACGCCGACTGTCGAACACGTTGAAGGTCTTCATGACCTTTCCCTGAAGACTCAGTATGTCTAAACTGGACGTGTCTGTGTGCAGCGCTGCCGTCATTCCAGGGCGGTAATGCTTGAGACGAGAGTACGATTTGGTTGACTGAATAGTGCTAATAACCTTCAGTTCCTTTCCAACTGAAATAACTACAATTTTCCTTTGGTCTGGGAAACTGACAAGTGCTCGATCCTCCGAAGCTGCGGCTAATCCGTGTGGTTTATATTGGAACGATACGCTCGAACAGAGGCCGTCCTTGTTAAATATCTTCACCGATTTATTTGCCTCGTCAGCAACCATGAATAGTTCCCCCGATAACACAACAATGCTTGTGACTACAGGCAAGGACTCATCGTCAGAAGTACTCAACTGATATGTTTGCATCACACTGGACGGGATGAGCTTCTTTTGTGCAAATGCGCTTTCGCCTGAATCAGTATTCAGGTCAACTGCAAGTTTACACCCGTTGTAGCTATTTCTTGAGCTGGACACGTTCTCGGGAACCTCAGGTGTCATCACAGGCTGGGCTAGTTCTGCATCACTCTCTCCACTAGGGAGGAAAACAGGGGCTGAGTGCCGGATCCGTGAGGCGGATTCCCGGTGCTGTGTACAGTTACCTCCTACTGTCGAGTCTGGGTGACCCCTCTCTACACCTGGAATCCGGGTTACTGAACTCGTCTGTTCATTGACTCTCCCCAGTTCCTCTCTCCTCCAACTTTCGTCAAAACAGGGAACGGAAGTCGATCTTAGCACTGAAGTTGTGTGTTGTCGAAGCGCAACTGGCTCCTCTTGACACGATGACATGCAATCAGATGACCTTGACCTTGGCACAGTTGCTGTAACTCCAGCAGAGGCAGGAACCCTGGAGTTGTAAAATCTGACAGAACCAAGGCTAAAGTCTTTATCGAGACAGGAGAAATCGGGACTGAACGATATCCTCATCCTTTGAAGTTTTTCTGCTGAGCTGACAGACGCCAGTGTATTCTCTATCCTCCTCGCCATCTGTCGAATGGTGTCAGGATCCTGAGTCAGTGTCTCTGCAGCAGCAGAGATTAAATTCTTGAGTTGTGCCAAGTGATCCTTGGCTTTATGCTGCTCACTCGCAAGCCCCTTTGTCAGATTTTGATATTCCGTATCCATTCTAAAAAGAAGTTTCCTCTTTTCTTCTTCTAACATTGTATAAAACCTTGTAATGTGCTCGTGGATTCGTGTCCTCACTTTCTCCGCTTGACCTTCAAAATAAGCGAGTTCATCTTGTATGCATCTTTCTCGATCCTGAACTGACTTAATTTCACTTTTCAGCCTTTCCACAAAAATGCCAATGTCTTCTGTTGGCGACTTTCCTTGTGATACGAGCTTGACTACCGAACAGTTGATATGTTTGGAAAGCATACATTTTCCACAAGAGGTAGCTTCGCAGGAAACACAGAACATGTTGAGTGGACAGTTGGGGTGTTCCAAGCACCAAACGTCTCGGGCAACTGCCTGAAGATCCCCTGAAGCAGCTGCTGGTGACGCACTTTGTGATCCTGAAGCTCTCCTCGCCATGAGGTCCTTCATGAGGAAGTTCCCGGGAAAGCAGTCCGCCCACGTTGAGGGTGGTGCTCTTTGTGAAGGGACTAAAACCAGCCCTCGACATACTGGACACAGGAAGGACGGCGGGGAGAAAGTTGCGGAGTAGTTGATGTGCTGTTGTAGACACTGATGGCAGAAGCTGTGGAGGCAGGGTAGTGACCTCGGGTCACTGAAGCTGTCGTTGCAGATGCTGCAGACAAAGAAGTCATCGTCCAGTTGGATCGTGGCGGACATGACTGTCTCTTGGGTGTCCACATCTGAAATCAATGGGTGAGTATAGTTGCATGTTTTAGTAGCATCATCACACGGAAAGACACCAAACGCACTTTCACTTTGCAAGCATTTTGAATGGAAACAAGCGTGACAAGCGAACGCTTCAGTTACCCCGCCTCATTTTCTGAACTTTCCAATGACATTCCTGAACAGGAAAATACGACTCATTATCCGCAATTGTTCTAACCACTAGGATAACGAAAACAAGAGCACGAAAGCTATTAAAAATCAAGTTCATTTCTAATACGTCTATTTATGGAAGCTGCGCTGGCTGAATTGGGTTAGATCGCTGACTTCCTGTGCTGACGGCTCGGTGCCTGTCTGTGAGAGTGTGGGTTCCAGTCCCAGATGGGACTAAATCCTTAACGTTGTATAACGTTGTAAACACCCCAATAAAAGTACAAACATCTGACATGTTGATAAATGAATTATGCCAGAAGCTATAATTAGTGAGATAAAATATGCTGTCGTGCCACTGTAACAGCACATCACACATTTGAGGAAAAAACCGTCGACCAGGCATATAAACAGACTTCTCATTTTATGGCAATGATCTTGCGACCAAGCATTGCTTTAGTACTGCAAAGGTCTTTCTCTTTGAATTGTCTTATTTGAAGTCATTTCCCTAATAAATATGAAATAGTAACAAGTTGAAGTAGTTTCAGCCTCTTATAGCAATTGACAAGAAATTGGAAACCCAAATTCAACTAAACGACTAAACTTTCCTGACTATCCGTAGACTGTGAGTCTGTACCTAAACGAGGGTAGGACAAAATGCCACCTGACAAAATCCCACACAGGGCAAAGTGACTGATCCCCTTGGACAGCGTGAAAAATGACATACGGTTTAATTCTTTGGATAGTTCTATTTTGTCTCTCACAAATAAGCAGTATTTGTCATAAGCACTAATAACCTGATTCAGCGCAGTCTTATGACATCATGCACCGTGCTTGTTTATCGTGGTATAGATTGGTATATCCTGGTATTGATCATAAGTACATAAGCACTAATAACCTGGTTCAACTCAATCTCATAACATAAATCAACATAATCTGATGTTGTGGTCAGTGTCAGACAAAAGGGTAGCAATAACAAGTAAAGTGGGGCTTTGTCCCATGTTAGCCATTTTGGTGTGGGGTTATGTCCAAAGAAAGTTTGTCCTGTGTGATTTTGTCTCCGCCTCCTAACCAAACAGTCCGCACTTTGTGCTGCTCGTTTGTTGACGGAAGTCAATTACTTAATTATAGATAGTCACACATACAATGCGTCGATAGTTTTTAGTTTCTACTGTTAATTGCCATCGGAGACGCAACAGTAATAATCAATCGATAGTTCGATGCATCCTCAAATCCCAATAATGACCTAGTGTAATCGGCATGGGTAGCACAGGCGATATGGGGGTTTCTTACCTACTGACTATTTGAGAACTCTGTCCAAGTCAGAACAGCCTCACTTCACAACAACATTCCTTTTGATACATGCACACCTTGTAGGTAATGATACTCATTGTGTGACGCTGCTCTTTGAACTGTTGGGTATCAGGTGTGTTGAATCTGACCTAGATGTAGCTGTCATATCGGTATTAATCTAATTACAGTATGAAGCTTATCGTGCGGAGTGAGGCGTGTGGCTTGTACGCAAGTATGCTTAATATATAGTGCGTGGCGCATGATCTTGTGCACAGAACTCAAATCACAATGAGGTGAAGTTAAGCAACGACGGGCGCGAACAGTGCTTGGATCGGCGACCGGGCAGCTTCTATTGTGAGAATTTGTAGGACTTTAGTCCTGCCCCGTCAACGAAGTCCATAACACTGACATTAGGCAAGTGAGGTTCTACAAACTTTCCGCTGTTCACCCACCAGAAAATGGGTATATATATATACAGTATGGTTCAAAATTATTGAGAATAGCTAAGGCATTTCATATTATTAAACGAGAACAAATCAGATAAAATTGAATGTATTGTGAAAGTGAACTGACCTTTTCATGTTGTGTAGGTAACAATTTAATATTTTATCAAGTCTCCTTGAGCTTCACGGCACAGTCTAAGACGGGTAGGCATACTTCCTATCAGAGAGGTTAGTGTTTCGTGAGTTATGCTGTCCCAGTATCGGACCACTTCTCTCTTCATGTCTTCAATTTTTGTCAACCCCTTTTGATTCACACATTCCTTCATCATCCCCCAAATGTTCTCAATGGGATTTAAGTCAGGACTATATGCAGGAAATGGTAATGCAGTCACATTTTTCTCCTGAAACCACTGCTTGGCATGTTTTGCGGTGTGTTTAGGAACATTATCTTGCTGCAAAATCCAGTCATTTCCATAAAACACATGTGCACTTGGAAGCAGAAAATTATCTAATATGTTAGTGTAGCGTTGACTTGTCAGATTTCCCTCAAACACACACAGCGGGGTCGTTCCTAATAAGGATATCCCTCCCCATACATGAAACTTTGGGCTGTATTTAGGTCGTCGATACAACGGTGCTGACGCAGACTTTGTCCATATTTTCACATTATTGGGATATACCCATATTGAGCTTTCATCAGTAAAAATCACATTTTCCCAGTCAAAGTTTGCATGTGCCAAACACCACTCAACACGCCTGTCTTTATGTTCTTGTTTCATGAGAGGAGAAGGAATTCCAGTCTTTTTCTCCCATCCAAGATCAATCAAATTTCTTCTAACTGTAGATTTTAATACAACTGTTGATCCCCTTTCTATCATTTCATACCTGATGTTGGAGATGCTTGCCCTTTGCTTTTTAGACGCTAAAATTCCCAGCCGGACGCGATCTGAGAAGTCCAATTTTCTGGGTCTCCCTGCTCCTTTCTGGTGCCCCAAAATCCTTTCCCTCTTTAAAATTCTTCCTAATCCTATACACAGTAGAAAGAGGAGTTCCTGTTCTCTCTGCCAATGTATTTACATCATCAATTCCTTGATTACACAACTCAAAAATCAACCTTCTTTTATCTTCAGCAGACATTGTTGACAGTGCTGAGGAAAATGACGTCTGCTTTAAGTATCAGTGAATCAGTTGAGGTGTTGGGATAGCTCAAAGTAAGAAGAAAAATTCTCAATAATTATGAACCAGACTATATATATATATATATATATAGAGAGAGAGAGAGAGAGAGAGAGAGACACACACACACATGTTCATCATTTACTAATACCCAACAGCTTTCTTATATTTGAACATTTCCCGGACTCCGCCCAATATGATTGTTTTAACAACTATCATCACTGAAAGCGCCAGAGTTGTTATCTGTCACGGCGGGGTGAAACCGCAGAAACGGAACAGCTAGGTATGGCGGGGCATATCTCAAAATCTATTCCGGGAGACCTGTCGGTTCCTGGTCTGTTGTAGTGTCATAGTCATGACTTGAAGGGATGACAAGTGGTGCCACAGTCGTCTCTTATAAGCCATCTTGTAATTCATGGGTCCCTTTCTGACTCAGACGGACTGTATGCAGCTTGGGTTATCCCGAGTAATAATAATCACAATGTAACGCATTGAGAATGCCCCCACCGTGGTGTGGAATTCAGCGGATGACCTGGAATAGGGTTTGAAGTAGAACTCGAGGCTCGTAGTTGTGTTTCTTGATATGAGGCCGTTACTACACTGGAAGACAAAAGAACCGTCGTATTAATTGAAATGACACTATGAATCAAAGGAGTATTTGAACCTAATTGTAAAAAAATATTCACCGGACGTTTGGGGAAACATGACTCGCGGTCGTGTAGCCTATTTTGCACAATGAAGTATTGTTTGCGCGTGAGTGTAGAAATATTTCGTTTGTGGGAAGGGTTCGCACAACACTGACATCGCGATGCACTGGACCATGCATTGGTTCAGGCATAAATTGCCGACTTGAATCACTGGTGGGGAACTTGGTGAGAGCGGAGTCTTTGTGTCTTTGCGACGGAAAATTTGCGACATGTCAGACTCTTTAATAAATGATCGTTTTATTGTGACAAAATTAATGATCCATAAAAAGTGTGAAAGACTTCCACCCGTAATCCCTTTTTTTACACAGTAAATTTATCTGCGAAAGGAACCGTACGTATCAATTTTCATGAACTGAACAAATGTCACGGAAACTTTGTAATTACGAAATTGATGTAACTGAAAATTCATTCATTGTCACAGATAATTCCAGTCCCAACATATAGCTGATAGGGTATGATTCGTCCAATCTGGTCAATGAATCGGATTTGGATCTAATGTTCGTAAATTTTAATTCATCTCTGTTGATTTTCTACAGGCCAAATGTTACCTTATCCTCCCCTCACAAACTCACAAAAACTCTGTCACATATCGCAAAATTTCGGTCCCCAAAATGACAAAGACTCTTCTCTCACGTAGCCAAGTTCCCTAGTGTGAATGGCAATCGTTCACTTGTTTTCTGCCAGTTATGGCGAGGTTAACGAGATGTGTTAAAGGACGATATGGCAATCCTGACGACGATATGGCGATCCAGTTGTTACACGAGGTCGACCACTACGTGGGCGGTCATCAGTGCTGTTGGTGACGTTGTATAGCTGCATATGACGTTCTATGGTTCTTACGCTGCAGCTAAATCTTTGGCAAGGATTCGAGCACGTTGACCAGCATCTACACCCCTAATCGCTTGATGTCGTTATTATTGGTTTGTGTTACAAGGGGGTGAGCGCACTAGTTGGAACAGTGAAACAAATGCACGTGCTGCACGTGATGAGCGTTGACTTGTTCTCACTTGTTCTCAGAGTTTCATTTGGTGCGCATACTCCCTTGAAGTCTGTCTCACAGTCCCTGCGCCAAATTATTTTGCCTAATGCCAAACCTTCTCTGCAGTGTTAAATTCTTAACTCCCTTGTAATACAAACTAATAATAGCGATTTGAAACGATGATAGTTTGTCCAAACAATTTGTATCTGAAGTTGAATATTAAAATTCACTTTATTTGATTTATATTTAGTTAAAGCGAAATACATCGGTACGTTTTCACTGCAGACAGAATATTGTGACAAACCGGATGGTGGTGGTGTAGCCCTCTTGTTATACGTTCTCTTGTGACGCCGAAGAACAGGGTTCGATTCACCACATGGGTTCAGTGTATGAAACCCATTTGTGATGTCTCCCCGCCGCGTTATTGCTGGAATTTTGCTAAAATTCGTAAAACTAAACTCATTCACTCACAGTCTGGATGTGTGGCTGCCGTGTTTATGTGTTCATGGGTTATCCCTGGAAGTGAACCCAGATATCGTACAATGAAAACAGTAGGTAACGATCTACATTTCGTGTCATATCTGTTAAACGAAATCAGAAATCGACAGCTTCTTGAATAATTTAAGAATATCCTTCTGCTGAAAATAACCACTAACGTCTATGGAATACAGCCTTTCAGTATCAGTTTATCATTGTATATAAACCACTCAGAAGAATAGTTTAAATGATGTTACTGGCATGTACTTATAATCTGTATCTTCTCAGGGCTGTATATTATTATTATTATCAGCAGTATTACGGCCTGCTCAGTCTGACTAATCATGTTCAAACAGCTATATTAGTGAGCGAAACTGCCGCTTGCCTGTGGCCAGTAAACATCTAGTATGGCCAGTAAATCCCAACAGGTCAGTAAACTGTCATGGT
Source organism: Haliotis asinina (assembly GCF_037392515.1). NCBI lineage: Eukaryota > Metazoa > Mollusca > Gastropoda > Lepetellida > Haliotidae > Haliotis > Haliotis asinina. Next base: position 9,077,880 of record NC_090290.1, on the reverse strand, counting down.
CACTTTTAAAATAAATCACTTTGTTCTGACAAGAAATGGTAGTTCATTTTTTAGTGATCTTTTGAATAATTTCTACAAAAAAAATTAGTGAATTATTTTGTGGAGTAGTAACTTAAGGTATAACTAGTCCGACTGGAAAGCAAAATGTGGAAACTATTTCGCACACTGGCGTCGTTTTTGTAGAATATATCACTTCTGTGGCACATGTTGTGATCTACTTGAACGCGACTCAACCCCATCGCCATGCTATACTAGCTGTACTATCATGTCACGTGTTGTAGAATGTATGCGGTCGTACCATCCTCCCTCAGTACTGCGACAATCACAGATTATGTTCCCGATAACAGGGACTGATATGTCACACGGAAACAACAATTCAATGACTCATTGATCCCATCACACATATTCACAAGCACCTGTTACATCAGCCATTAACATGGAAATGAATACTTCAGCCGAATATCATTTCCTCACAACACCGTTATTGAGAGTAAATCTGATCATTAAGTATGATTTCCAGACAAACATAATTACTTTTTTTATTTTTAATGATATTATATTCCGATCCTCGATACTAAAGATACGAGCAGCTCATTCGTCCGTAGCGTTACAGTTCGTTGTGGAGAGTTGCTTCTGTTGGTGGTGCTAGGATCCGATGTTTGTAGGGTTGACATACCAATTAACCCCGAGTGGTAATCGACAATGGTATGCTTAATTTGAGGATATAACAAATAATGTTTATTGACACACCGTGTCATTTCTGGAACATTTCAATTCTGCACCAAACCATACTTACTCACTCCCAGTAAAAGGGAATATAAGGATCCAGAAACAGGTACAAATATATTGATTACATCCCTGAATACCAGCAATCACAGCGACAGAAAGGCTGAATCAGCTTCTAGAATATTCCTTTGTGGAATAATGGTAATCTGAAGTCGGAAAATATTTTGAACTTTGAATATTGAGTTGGAAAAAATTCATTAGCTACTTGAATATCCGATGATATAGTGCACACCTTCAAAAACAAATTCACTTCATCTTGGCCACGTAATATTTGACGACAGTCTGGTATTGAGAAATATGTATCTTGGCTAAATAGCAGAACACCCGTGATGGCATCACGGCTGTGAGTGGACTTGAGTAAGGGGAGGTACAGACAGGTTGGGGACGGACAGACAGGTTGGGGAAGGACACACGATGGAGAGGGACAGCAAGGTTGGGGAGGGACAGACAGGCTGGGGAGGGACAGACTGGTTGGGGAGGGACAGACAGGTTCGGGAAGGACACACAGGATGGGGAGGGACAGACAGCCTGGGGAGTAACACACAGGTGTGGGAGGTCGCAGACAGCCTGGGGAGTAACAGACAAGTTATGGAGGGGACAGGCAGGTTAGTGAAGGGCAGACAGATTGGGGAGGGACAGAGAGGTTGGGGAGGGACAACCAGGTCGGGTATGTGCGGTGTTAACAGGATGTGTTCCACTATGTAGCAGAACACGACCCCCATCATCAAAGTGGTTTCATTGGTGCGATGTTCAGACTTCCCGCGAGCTCGTTCTGAAAATAGAAAAAAAGGTGCAGGTCACAGCACATTCACAAGATCCTCACTGAGCAGATACAGCATTTACCCAGGGACGAGTAAAGTGAGTTTAGTTTGCAATCAACACTATTCCAGCTCTATGGCGGCGGTCTGTAAATAATAGAGTCTGAACCATACAATCCAGTGATCAACAGCACGAGCATCGGTCTGCGCAAATGGGATCCGATGACATGTGTCAACAAAGTCAGTGAGCCTGACTACTCGATCCTGTTAGACGCCTTTTACGACAAGCACAGTCGCCTTTAATAAGTTACTAACGACTTATTCTAACCTGGATCTTCAGGGGTCGCCGTCGAAACCATTGCCAGAATGAGGGAAAGGATAGGACTGATCTAACGCAGATGCAGTGATACGAAAATAGAACGTAAATACTGGGTTCAGAAAAGCAACAATTAGTGCTGAGTCAATCATGACATGGAAATAATGTGGTCATAAATGCTATCGTAGGAGTTTTAAATATTTCAGGCATATTCTTTCGTCCAATATATTGATATATAACTTACAGCAAATTTGATCTGGTTAGGGTGGTATGGTATTCCTCCCAGGGAGTCGCACTTCGCCATGTGTTTCCTCTCTGGGTCTCCGGGCACAAGCACCTCGCTCTCTCCTGCAGCCTGGCATAACACAGAGTACTGTTATAGCGTGCTGGCACAATACATGTACAGTGTGCCGTTATAATGTGGGGGCACAATACACTGTGCCGTTATAGCCTGCTGGCACAATCGATTGTAACGAAATTTAAGTTGAAACGACTGTTGTTTTATGCAAATGTCAGATATAATCCATGGCGACAGTCTGGACCTGGCAGACCAGTGACAGACATCATGAACCACACTCCACGGTACCAGGTCACGATGACCTACACTGTAATAATACGTCAACCACTGTAACCACCCAAATCTGTGTGTATTCTCCTCTTACCACGAGCATGTGCATCGTCAGCGGGTGTTTCTGAGGACCTTTACTGAGTGAGTGAGTGAGTGAGTGAGTGAGTTTAGTTTGCACTCAGCAATATTCCAGCTATATGGCGGTGGTAGTAAGTAATCGAGTCTAGACACTCCAGTGACCAAGAACATGAGTATCGATCTGCCCATTTGGGAACCAATGACATGTATCAACCAAGTCAGCAAGCCTGACCACCCGATCCCGTTAGTTGCCTCTTATGGCACGCATAGTCGCATAATCGCCTTTTGTGTCAAGAAGGTTGCTGAAAAACTATTCTATCCCCGTTCTTCACCTTTAATAGCCGTAGCTGAGATCTACTGTGATGTCAGAGGACACGGTTCATGGATCAACCTTAACAAATACTTACAGGTTCAAGGCCCCGGCAGTGGTCCATCAACTGACTCATCCGTCCCTCAAAGCCTGGGGCGAACACGCTTGGGTCTAGTGCGACAAAGCACTGGCCCTATAAAATACGCCACCGTTTTGTAACAGAAAGCCGTGAAGGATATCAACTATTCAGGTAAACGAGACAGATCAGCTTGTGTCAACAAAAGATATCGTTTGTTTGCAGTAGCATGTCAGTCAGTTTAGCCCTGAACCAACAAACCAACCATGTACCCGCCATGGCGGGAGCGGCTCTTCATGGCGGGAGTGGCTTTTCAAGGCCGACTGGCACGACACACTGATCGAACATTACAGTAATACCTGAGCGCATATAGAAGGCAGAGCGAGTGCAAAAATCAAATTTCGTATGATCCTTTCAACGGATAAACGGGGAAATCTTATTGGACTGAACCCTGTAAAACAACAGGCTATTAGACTGAGCCCAGAAATAATGGAAGACTTTTGATTACAACCTAGTGTACTGAAAAGGTGAGTGAGTGAGTTTAGTATTACGCTGCACTCGGCAATATTCCAGCTATATGGAGGCGGTCTGTGTATAATTGAGTCTGGACCGGACAATCCAGTGATCAACAACATGAGCATCGATCTGTGCCACTGGGAACCGATGACATGTGTCAACCAAGTCAGCGAGCCTGACCGTCCGATCCCGTTAGTCGCCTCTTACGACAAGCACAGCCGCCTTTTACGGCAAGCATGGGACCGGGACCTTTACATATACGTGTATGTATAGGACTGAACTTTGTATACTGGCAAGACATCAGGATGTAGCCTATACTGGATGCTACTGTGGTACTGATCCTTGCCGACTGAACCCTGAAACTACTCTGCTCAAGCCTCAAAATGTAAAGTATTGATGTCTGTACAACTGCTAAGCTGTTACTAGTGGAAAACCCGTTATACCACATACGATCCTGGACTGATCCCTGTAGTTCTAGATGGCTGTTGGACTGAACCATGTGCTTTGGGTAGCTATCAGATTCAAACCCTATATACTGGATTGAACCCTCGGTACTGGAAGAGGGTTGGCTTTATCTTTGTAGACTAGACTGAACCATGTGCTTTGGGTAGCTATCAGATTCAAACCCTATATACTGGATTGAACCCTCGGTACTGGAAGAGGGTTGGCTTTATCTTTGTAGACTAGAACGCTATTTGCCGGAACCATGTAAAACTGCAGTGTCTTTCAGAAAGGTCTATGAGAAATAAAGCACACGGTTCGTGAAAACTGATGCTTGTTATTGCGGACACTTCTGAATACGAACACTTTTATACGTGTTAATGCGGGAATAGGTAAAAAAGAAATGTTTGTCAATACTCTCGTTAAATAGGCTGATTGTTCATAAAGACATTCGTTTAACAGTGTACTTTATTGCACGGACACTCGTCAAACACGATATTTCTTATATGGCACTCGTTAAACAGTATATTTCTTTACACGACACTCGTTAAACAGGATATTTCTTTATACAGATACTCGTTGAACATGATATTTCTCTATACGGACACTCGTTAAACAGGATGTTTCTTATATGGCACTAGTTATACAGGATATTTCTTCACACGACAATAGTTAAACAGGATATGTCTTTATACGGGCAGTCATAAAACGGATACGGACACAAATTAATGAACACGGTCGTTAAATCTGATCCATATAACGCAGACGACTCGTGATACTGCTGCCGATACGATGGGGTGACAAGACTGATTGCTACAATGAGTCATCACGTGACACCTGTTTCCCATGATGCATTGATTACACATTAGTCTCGGGTTACCGACGTTCGTACCTACGAAAACGGCACTACATCTGGTTATGTCCAAGTTTTCCGCTAAGGACATCCATAGTGGACACAACGGGGCTGTACATAACTAAATTCAGGCAAAGAATGCTTTAAATACGCCTTGTTTATACCCAGTTTTCTGTCAAATATGACCGGAACTTATGTCAGTGCACACAGGATTTCGTTTCTTGTGATGATGAACGAGAATACACAACCCTCCTCATATAAACTTGTTCCCTACTGTATTTGCGTTACAAATCTCTTGTGACATGAGGTAAAGCGTCTATTCAATAGTTCAGTTTTCGCCATTGATGTTGTCGCTGGTAAGTGTGAATCTACCGCGGATGCTATCAGGATTCCATCAATATGTTCAAAACTCGCCATACAACAACACGTTCCCAGTGAATTTGCAAATTCAGATTGCAAATCACTGTTTACATCCCTTCATTTCCACATACATTTTGTATTTTTAACAACTTTCTTATGTAGTCCACATAACAGAAACCTTAACGACAGATTTACTGAAGACATCGTGAAGGAATCGTGTTTTGTGACAGTGAGTACGCGTGCTGGGACTTACAAGGTTTGCTTCTCTGTCTGTCGTTTTCCACGTTCTGACGTTGGGTCCAAAGGCCGAACCTCCGAGAATACCACAGAACACCTCCACCATCATGGACAATCCGTAGCCCTTGTAGCCACCTGTAGACAAGGACCACCTATACACCCCCTCAACTCACAAGCTACATCAACGATATATGGAAAGATTTAACGAGAGTCCCGGCAACTTCCGTGAGATAAAGAGATATTTAACGAAAGTCACAGGCAATTCCCGTGAGATACCGAGAGACAAAACGAGAGTTACAAGCAACTTCCGCGAGATAAAGAGAGATTTAACGAAAATAAGAGGCCACTCCATTGAGATAACGAGAGTTACAGGCAAACCGTAAAATTCAGAGAGCCTGAACGAGAGTTACAGGCAACTTCCGTGAAATGGGGACAGTTATATACCACGAATCGTGGGCAACATCCGATTTGGTGACGCATACTTACTGCACTCCTCGGGTCCTCCAACTGGCATGAGGCCGCCATTATCGACAATCTCAGCGGGATTTGTGCATGGCTGAAAATGGAGAGTGTCCTGACTCAAAACTACAAAGAGCCATACACAACATGACATCTGAATCTTTAATGCGTGCGTGCGTGTCATGATCAGTATTTGACACCAACAAACTATATGTGATTAACAAGTCAGATCGTCAACCTCATCATGGGGTTTCCTCGCAAAATGAGGGAGATCAGTTTTATGCCGCACTCAGCAATATTCCAGTCTATGCTATTATATTTCTGTAGAGACACAAAAAACGTATATTCTTTGAGTTACGTTACTCCTTCACGTTGATCTTTCCTCGGAAGCTGAGCTGACATAGGGCGGTATGAAGGCCTAATGGCCAAAGCGTCCGATTGTGGCGTAGCACAAAACCATACTCTACTTTCAACAATGTCACGACGGAGGACACCAGAAATGCAGGGAATCGAACCCGGAAATGTTGCGTGACTAACGAATGCTTTAACCAACAGGCTGCCACTGCGACCTTCACCATATTCTTTCCCCTTTCACTGAGCAGAAACGCTGTGAAGTAACTCTGGAATGTATATTTGTACAGCGTGATTTTCCGTTCTCACAATACTACTGGGACGAGGTCAAGGTCGCCTACCTTTCCGTCTCCGTCAGTTCCCCATCCGACCGGCACGTCGATACCCTTTCTGTCGTTCAGCTCAACCTGCGAATGCATATTATAAAATATAATATTAAAGAAAATAGCACATGTATGAATTCCATATCTAATTTTGCTAACCAATGCAAACTGTGTTTATGTATACCATACTACACGAAGTTTAGACATACGAATGTAAATGTAACCACTTTTGTCAACCGTTCTAAATCTATGCTATGCAATATATTCCACACTGCTTGGAGGTACTATTTGCACATGAACTGATGTACTGGAACACAAACTTGCAACGTTGAAAATAAATATTATCATGGTTCGTTAAACCATGAAACTCAGTGACAATAAAAGTTTAGACCAACACGCATCTGTCCACAAACACGATATTTGCACATGCCTTACAAAAATGTGATGCATGACGGTAATTCACATACATGAGGTTTACAGTTTGTTTGTTCCCCAAGTTAAAGGATAAATCAGTCTTCGTTGTAACCACACACACACACACACACACACACACACACACACACACACACACACACACACACACACATACATACATATACAGCATATAGTGAGTGTTTTCACTCAGTATAAACCTTTTAAACCTTTGAAGGGTAGACTATACTAGTTCAGCTTAGCAGTAAATGTGTCCAGAGCTGCTCAAAATTACGGTGGGTGGATAAATACACTTCATATGCTACAGGACATCCACAGACACTTGTTACCTTGCCTGGCGCACGTCATAACGGAATATAAGCTCAAGGACTTGCAGGATTGGCGTCATGGCTCGCACACTGTGCGTCAGTGGGCCGTCAATGCTCATCTGCGGCACGGTATCAAAGTGAGCTAACGCTGAGCACACACACACGCACGCATGTACGCATAGATAAAGACACACCTCCGCTCATCTAAGATATCTCAAGTTACACAATTTAGATTTTAATAGAAATCAACAAAAAATAACACGTCTATACCTTGCCGAGGGCAACTGCTGTTGTAGCCATGTCCAACACGAAACTGTCGCCGTTGTTGGCGGGGGCCGCTACGCTGATGGGGTTGGTACCAAGAGTCCTCTGTGACAAAGTACAAGTCTTAGCTTAAAAAGAACTGGCCTCCCTCTTAAATCGGAATATCATTCGTCGGGCTGATTTATTTAGCTGAAAGAGTCCCACAATATCATGTAGTTGAAGATGCGGGTTCGACGTCCCATTAGAGTTCAGTTATTCCGCAGATTACATCATGTATGATGTCGTCTGCTTAATTCATAAATACCGCTATCACCAACGTAAACAGATAACGTTATGAAATCGACAAAACCCTTCCAAAAGAAATCCACGAGTCATTTGTATAATCACGACTCTATGATGAGCATATGTCTGATTATATCCAAGAGTGTCTAAGAGAGAACGCATCACTCCATTTTTACGAGCCTTACACTGGTTGCCCATATGAGCCAGAGTGGAGTATAAAATCCTGTAGCAAGCCTACCAGTGCTATCATGAAACTGATCCTGACTACTTCAGTGCGTTGGTGACCAAATACGTTCCACAGAGAGCCTACGATCAACAGATCAACATCTGTTGGTCATCCCAAGACGTGCCTGTGGTTTCCGTTCTTTAGTTATGGAGCTCTAACATTATGGAACAGCCCCTACTCGAAGTCAGACAAACAACATCCCATGATACCTTCAAATGTGTCTTAAAACATTCCTCTTAAAAAAATACCACAGTGATTAACAAACATATCCAAGAGGTCTTCATTTTAGGAATAAAAGTTTTATGTCATGTAGCACTCCAGTCACCTTCATATGCAGCGCTTCGAGTATACATTTCTGTATGGAAACTAACGCATTAGAAATACACATATTTTTATTATCATTCCTATGTATGTTTAACGCTATCCTGTCCGCACTCACTGGCAAACACAAAATACTGCTATATATGGCAACCATCGTACAACACTAGTTGCCCAATGATAAAACAGATCAAAATATGCACATATAATATCGCGTGGTAACAGGAAAGGCATACTCACATCTTTGGCTCTAGTCGGTACCAACAAGGGTGATGTGTTGGTGAAAGCCATTCCCTGCCAACGCAAAGATTATCCAAGGTGAGGTTAATTCTTTCAACGGGTGATTGAAACCAATCATGGGGATCAGGAGTGTCACGTTTCAACAACATGACTGTTTCACCAAAATTCCCATTTGCCACAGTACAACTCGTTATACCACGCGTCACCCTAGCATCTCAAACAATGGTTGACTGGTTACTTGCCAATTTTCATCAAAGACAGAATGATATGGATTTAACGGACGCTCGTGTCATTGCGAGGATTAAAGATTTTTAAAAAAAAAATCCGAATGTGTTGAGATGACCCCCCGATTTAAAACGCTTCTTAGTACAATATATCTGGATATATTACATCACATAAGATACATTAGCCTCCTTGTTTATTATTTTAGTATTATAAGATCTCGTTTAACAGTCGCATCTATATTTTTCGTATGATGTCATATCTCAAGAAATCGTATCTTTCGTATGTCGCCATTCCTATGACCTTGCTTTCCAATGTCAGAAAATGTTGTGTTATATATCTCACACAGAAAGCAAGCATACGACTCTTCAGTGAGAGAATGGTGAGTTAAGCCGCAACCAGATTCAGGCCACTTTTTCCCCGACGGTCTATAAACAATCCAGCTAATACTGCCACCGAATTCGCACGTCGACCCAACCTCGAGGAAGCTGACAAGGCGACCTTACGAATGAAACTGTACGCCACAGCTGGGATTGACTTCAACCCAGGCCATTAAAGGGCTGAAGGGATATAAAAAGACAGCTGTGATGGCGCACTTCACGTTCGGAGACACTCTATACCCTACTTCACAGAAATATGCTCACTTATAACACAACTTAACATAGCATAGCCAACAGTGATATATGATCCTAGGTAAACGTCACAGCTAAGTGCCCAGTGCAATTATAAACGTCAAAAACTATTAATATCTATAAATTAATGAAAACAGGTATGTCTTCACCTCCTCCTGAATTGACTGAGTGAAAGACAATAATCTTCATGGATCATCTTGGAGATGATCTGCAGGAGTACAGAGTGTACTGCGCTGCGATATCAGCTTGTATCTGTCGACTTGAAGGGGGTCGTTTTGATGCGTGCTATCAGGTAGATAAACCTTACAGCGCTCTCCGACTGGGGACTTTATTGTTACTGTATCTCACTGACAAACAGCGTCGAGCCCGATCAGACCTATCACATGAAACTCGCCAACAGTTTAGAACAAAACGCAGAAAATGTCACATTAATCATGGAAAAAACAACAACATACACATACCACCGCGTTACTGCTTAACACTGTGAAAATTTAACAATGCTATAACTAGTACGTCTGAATAGAGTACTGATTCTTAGATTGAGTCCGAACCTGCACACTTAGCGTGAGGCACCTAATCGCCAGCATACGTCAGCCGTCTAACCACCTCAGCCACCGTGACTTCCGCCAAAGCATTGATTAGACGGCTGACTTTGTGTGCTGGCGATTTTGGTTGATTCTGAGACTGTGGGTTCGAATACCCTGATGGAACTCAACGTTACAAGGTACTAACAGCAGCTATCCCGATCGCGTTTGCTTTGTCTTAACAGTAACTGTAGTTTACCACTAAACCTTGTTCCATGGCCCGCATTGAGTACCAGCCGGCGATGCCAAAATGGTTGGAAGCTAAGGAGAGAAAACAGGAAATTGTAAATAATGTATTAAATGTATTAGAAATGTACTGATGTGTGTAGTAATCGACGCTAAGCATTCCTTTAGTAATAAAGTTGTCCCTATAATAATACATGCGTGTTTTCCGTACTTGAATGCCTGAATTGTGCATCAATAATTACAAACAAACAGGCAGCAGTAGGCGCGACGGATGCAAAACCTGCGAACTTGCATCATCTCACATTGCTTGCTCTCTCTCTCTCTCTCTCTCTCTCTCTCTCTCTCTCTCTCTCACACACACACACACAATAACCCCCCAAAAACACATTGAATGTGTTGAGTGGCTGATCTTCAGCTCTTCCCGTCATGCTACCATCAACCTTCTTTTCGTCGTTCATTTTTGTTGGAGAAAGGGACATTGCCACATTTGCCGTTTGTTTACATCGACAAAAGAGCAAAGATGGTTCGTGACATCATAAGGTGTCACAATGACTTTAACTTTCTTTGGCTTTACACGATTTGGAGCAAAAACACTAACGTTGTCCTTTTTGTTTTAGTTTACAGAGATGTATTCATAAAAAAGCAAAACTGATCATTGAGTAAAAGTGTTTATTATTCTGATCTACAAGAGAGTTTGAGTATAAAATTGTGAATGAACTGAAAAGATGAATGTAGTATTACCGGCATATTGGTTTAACCAATGAAATTGTTTATTTTCTGAAACAGCCAATCAACGTTCACCAAAAAGGTGTAACCTCCCTAGGAAAAGCAGTACCCTGTGTCTTCTGTCCTATATTGGTAGTATAGCCAGACAAGCCGGATGCCGGATACATACCGCGACATGACACATACGTGTTACTCATGCGTGCATAATTAGTCACTATTTCTCTATGCAATAACACGTGGCAACGTGCTCTTCCATATTTTATCTTTTAGGATAACTTGTCAGAACATATATCCATAATTAGGTCGAGAGTTGAGAGAGATCTTTATTATTATGCATGCAGGCCACCGGCCCATATACATATAACACATATACAATCAGAATATATTGGAACATGACGTAGAACAATTAGGCGTTTAACAAAGTCTGTCTCTTTTTGTAAGCAGTATATATATATTTGCATACATTTAGCAATAGTACCCTGGACGCTGATGATAACAAGCTTTTGAATATAAATATATTTGGAATTCGGTTATAGACATGTGGAAAATAACGTAGTCTTTCTTCAGAATAATACTTGCATACTAAAAGGAAATGGAATTCATCCTCTATACCGAATTTGCAAAGAGGACATGTGCGTAAAGATACATCAATATTTAGCCATCTTCCTTCATTTTGTTTCAATCGTAGTAAGCCTGCTCAGAATTTAATAAGAACATTACGATATTTGAATTCATGTATAACACTTAGATATTTCTCAGTAACCAGCAGACTTTTGCACTCTCTGTACAAATCGTAGCGTGAACCGCTGTGAAGAGTACAATGCCAGGATTGGTAAAACATATTTATACATGATACATCTTTAAAACATCTAAGGAAATCGACTTTATTACCTACTCCCTGTGCCAACCATACAAAGCCAAATCCATGTGAAAAAAGTATATTACGAATATGAGAAGCATAATTATTTTGTCCAATGTTATCTAAATACAATAACATGTCATATGATTTTTTTGGTATTCTACCAGGGTGCATTTCTGTAAGTTTTAACCAATATTTAATAACTCGACATAAGGCATTTATGTATAAAGGATATCGTCCGCATTCGCCATATATTATAACGTTAGGCGTTTGCAATCCTACATTTAAATATCTCTTACATGCGAGGACATGAATTTTTTCTATGTTTTCAATGCGGCTAACCCCCCATATCTCTGCTCCATAAAGTAATATTGGTTGAATTTGTGAGTCAAATATTTTGAAGAATACCTTCGGATCAACCACATCAATCTTTTGTACATTTATTCATTTTAAATGTGGATGAAAATATAATACCAAGATATCTATATGAATTCACAACATCAATAACGGAGTCCTTATAATACCATTTTTCTTTAGCTGACAAGCGCCCACCTCTTCTAAAAACAACTATATTGGTTTTATCCAGGTTAACTTCAAGTCCCCATTTATCAGAATATGATTCTAAAATATTCAATTGTTTCTGTAGTCCTGAGACAACGTCGGATATGAGAATGACATCATCTGCAAAAAGTAACAGCAATATCTCTAAAAAGTCAGGAAACAGCTGTACACCAAATTTACCATTCTCTACAATATCCGTGCACAATTCACCAATAAAGAAGGAAAAAAGAAGTGGACTTAAAATACACCCTTGTCTTAGACCGACCGGGCAGTCAAAATAGTCTTTGTGAACGTTATCGTTGCATCTTACACATGCTTTAACAGATGCATATATACTTTTTATCGCCTTTAACATTGTACCATTTAATCCAGAGTTTTGAAGACAGTACCAAAGTTTATGTCGCGGGACAGAATCGAACGCTTTCTTAAAATCTACGAAAGCAACATATACTTTTTTCCTTTTTCTAGATAAGCATTTCTGAATTATTGCGTTTAGGGTGAAAATGTGATCAGTTGTAGAATACTGTTTTCTAAAGCCGGCTTGGAATTCGGGTATTTTATCTCTTATCGTTGCCCATGTTGTAAGTCTGGTATGAAGAATCCGTGTGTATATTTTGCTGAGTGCACTTAGAAGGGAGATACCTCTGTAATTATCGGGATTGTCTCGTTCACCTTTTTTATGTATGGGGATTATAATTCCTTTAGTCCAATTGTCTGGGAAAACACCTTTATGAAACAATGTATTAAAAAGCTTTCTAAGAAAAGGTAGAATAATATGTGTACAACATGTAAGCATTTCAACAATTATACCGTCATTACCTGGAGATTTTCCTCTTTTTAGATGATCTAAGGCTAATTTAATTTCGGAATCAGTGAAATCACATTCAAGAATAGTAGAATCTATATCATCAGTACAATCCTTAGCATAACAGAGTTAAAGGTACGCTATGGAGGGTGAAACGGCTTTTTCCTACTAACAGTAGTTAGGAAACACTAATATATATTCTCCAAGATATCTACAATGTCTTCATTAAGGCATCGTATGATACGGGATCACAGAGTTACGTTTCTTTCAAGAGTTTATCAGGTCATATCACATGATTACACATAGCATGTTATCGCGGTCTTCAAAACTACTGAAACTAAAGTTTTGGTTTCTCGCGAATCGGGATCGATTTACTATAGTTACCATGTGAAGGTCACTTCCAGTACAGCACGCTGCAACACTGCTAAAAGCTATACTCACTCACTCACTCACCCAAAGCAATCACAACTCAATCACTGAACGACTGTATCTGTACATAATAACTGTTCAATGTTGTAAATCATGAAATATATGGGGAATATCTGAAGACAAAAACAAACGAAACGAAATTTATGTGTTTCTAACCTAAAACAATTCCGTTAAAAATGAACAACATCTGACACATTGCTACCATTAACTGACTTGCACACAAGTTAAATGTGACAAAGAAATGGCATTTAAGTAATTATTATCAATCATAATTCCTACCTGTAGCCACAACCCATCCTATACCAGCCTTCTTGGCCTTCTCGATCGCCAGGTCTATACAGAACCGTCCTACCACCGGACCTGTAGGTTAGGTAAAGTAAAATACAGTTGTTGTTTAATCTAAATCTAATCTAAAGAATTCTTAATTTTTCTTCACCACATCATTTCACATGGCTTCACAATATGTGGAGTGCGGTTATTGTAAACAGCAAGTGAATGTTTCAGTTTGAACAAATACATGTACATAAGTACATAGTTTTCTTTGGTGCTGGGTGGTATTAACAGCTAACTGTGATCATTAGAAACGGCAAATGACAGCGGCTACGGGTAGCAGTAAGGGAGGTAACCGTGAACAGATGGCTGGTGTGCACGTATGCAACACCTTCTGTGAACAACTGCATCTTGTGAGTGTCGCTCAACTTCGTAATGGTAAATAGTAAGAAATTGGTAAAGGTTCCTTTGTCTGTGCTGTAGAAGTCAATTTCATACTTCCATTCTACGATAAATCCCACACTGATAATCAGAATTCTTGCTTAAGTGAAAACAGGCTATGATTCATAAAATATATTGAGAATACACTTTCTCTGTAGTACAAATTTAGTACTTTTAACAGCATGAGTCCCATCCGGGGTTCGACTCCTCGATCTTCAAGTGTAGCACATAATCACCAGCACACAAGGTGAACCGCTTAACCCACCCGTAATTACCGTGGCTTCAACGACAATGGATGTCTGCATGAACACAACAATAAAATGTTTAAACTGGCATGGCTTCCACGCCCGAAAGCTATGATTACACAATGTCATTAAAAAGTGGTTAAACGTGACACATATTGTCAGACTTCCATTTTTGTGGAAGCAGCGGTGGCTTAGTGGGTTAGGTGTTTCTTAAAGTGACTTGCTTCTGCATGTGGTTGAATAATACTGTTATGACAAATACATTTGTACATATTTTGGGCTATGCATGATGGTCAAAATGATGTACGGAACATCTATAATGAAGGCTGCGTTTCGCAATATCCACCAGACAAGAGAGGTTAACTCCAGAGGTAGACTCGGGAGTTCTTTAAGCATATTACGGAAAGATTTCATAAGGACGTTACCTAAGACGTTATTGCCGTTGACGAATGCTGTTGCTGCCGTCTCCTTGATAATTTCCGGACTCTTGTCTATGACTGTCATTGTCGACTGCACATCACGCACGTATATGTCTGCAAGAAGGAAACTAAACTGATGCTCAAAGATAAGTATACAGATGGTGATTTGGGATTTTTAAAAATAAATTTCAACGTTTCAATTTCAAAGCCTTTTGATTTTGAAATTGTTGGCAAATAACTGCTTATGTCACATTCTTCTGTGCCCTAGCTGAACGCCTGTTGAATTTTGAATGAGAGAAATTGATTTGTAGTGTATGAAACAAGCGATACACAAAGTCTAATCTACTTATATACATAGGAGAGTGGGTGAGAAATTACACGTCATATCGTCAATATTTTAGCCATATCGGGACGAGAACAAACATGGTTATAAAGAATATGTATATATTATGAAACCCGTCATTAAAGTACGGTAAAATAACTAGAGTATCACAATTCGAATTTAAAACTAGCATATGAAGTTAAAACTAACAGCACAATTTGGACAATACATGATTTAAAAATAGGCTACAGATCACCAACAACTGAAGGTAGATCAGTATACTAGGGACCGCGGGGACTTACATTACTTTTGCTACCTGCATGGGGCCTAGTTGGATTTACACCAAAATGTAGCCGAAATGTAAAATGACAAAAATAGTATGTTTAAAATATTGGTAAGTTCAGTTTTGACTTACGTACCCTCTCAGGGGGACAATAATTTCACGCCGCTTTAACCCCCTTTGCCGGTACTAACAATCGTAGTTGCTAATTCATACCACCATGTTTAAATGGTCTATTTTAAACTGTCTATTTACAAAAGATTTTATTCAAAATGTATCTAATAATTCTATTTCCTTTTTCCAATACAGTCAAGACCTATATAAGTGGGAACACAGTAATTGTTACTGATGTACATTATTAATAAACCTATGTACGTTATTAATTGATTTTGCATAAAGCTTGTATCATCGCCGATTGTATATATCAAAATGAACATAAGATAATATTGCTTTCCGACTGCATTTTTGCCCTGCAACTATCTTAACCAACCCGTATATATTTTCGTATATGTGTGGCCTGAAAGTAAATCTAGATGGTCGAAATATGTATAAAACATAGACATATAAATTATCTGGAAAGTGAACGTACTGAAACATTCAAAATTCATTCCTATTTTTAATACGAATTTCGATACGCAATATTTCTGAGATGTTAAAGGCTGCCATGCTTGTGTTTCATCGAAAATGCATTTTAATGTATGTTAAGAGACTCCAGTATACTTATGGTCGGCAGTCTTATAAATCAAACGTCACTGAAAGCAAATGTGCCAACATGCATATGGAAATATAGAAACGAACAGAGAGGCCTACTATTGATGATACGCGGACAAGTTAACTCTTTCTCTCACACACACACACACAAACACGCATACAAGCATGTGCCCATATATTATGAATCAATGTTCCAATGATTGAGAGCATCTGTTCCACTAACGAGGATAGTATAGTAAAGACTGATGTTTCTATAGGTCGTCAAGTATTTTGTCTATGATAATTTTTCTAACGCCTGCTTGCGGTTAGCAAATCCGTCCTGGCATCACATGTCGCACTGAGAGGAGGGTTAAAGTTCATCTCAAGCGTTGTTCGAACACAACTAAGACTGATTTACTCACTACATTTAATGATCCGAAATTGTTAGTTTTGGAACTTGTGTAAACATAGTCTTACGCACAGCATAATTTGCAGTTAAATATGTCTTGCTAATGTTTGATCATGTGTTATTGAAACGATGTAGAAGTCTTCTCAAGCCACAATCGAAATGCGCTGATCAACGCCCATCGCCAGAACACAGTTCCACCATGTCGAAAGAAACACTTACCGAGTCTGTTCAGTCCGTGACTGTAGTGACCTCTGTAGTCTGCTGCAACTAGCAGGTCAGCCAGTGCACGTGCGTCGTCTTGACGCGCACCTACTGTCGTCATGCAGCGCACGACAAAGTCATGGAACTCTTCACGAGGTATAACTCCGTTGACCTGCTCGGCCATTGTGTACAGATCTAGCTCTGCTGTGTGGCTGGCACACTTCACAACACAAGCTGATCGTGCGTGGCATGTTAAAGGCGCATCGTCACTTGGTTAGACTCCCTGTTCACGTTGATAAATGTTCTAAAGATTACTGTTATAATTACTCCTTACGTAAATGCCAAGTTGTATATTCACGTGAGTGTGTGCAGGGGTCGTGTGAGGGTGCATGTGGGGTGGGTTGCACAGGACTTTGGGGGCGGATTGGGGAGGGGAGAACGTTTGGAAGTTAATTGTAAGGCAAAAAACAAATTTACAAGTGAGTTTATCATCTCCCTACCGACAGTAAATTGGCCACCGACACGAATATAATAACTTATTATTAATGCCGACTCGAACTTTGAACCTTCCGAAGGACCTGTTTGTTTAGCAGTGTAAAGTTGATATGGTTAATAAGAAATGTATGATACTTTATGAATAACACATTCTTCATGATATTATGATGCCAAGTTTCAGGTCTTATACCCTCATGGTGTCATATTTAACCCCTAGCTGCTCCATGTATTTAACTCAGTTCTGCTTGGCAACGGTATAAGAATGTGTATGAGAGTTCAGTTTTACGCCGTGCTCGGCAGTCTTTATATAATCATGTTTGGACCTGACAATGAAAGTTATAATAATCTATACCGAAACGTCGTATAATAATAGCAGTTGATATCCATAAAGTATCATAATTTTGTTTTACTAATCCATAACGCATCAAATCTTTCTCACCATCATGCACAAAAAATAAAATAAACGTTTAAACGAGGGTGTCTAACTTTGTGACAGTGACACCTGATTCATTCTATTTATGTCCTCTGCTGCTCTGCTGATATTTGATTGCAGTGCAATCTGTGTTGTGGCTTCCAAATGTGCAAATCGGACAACAAATGATTTTGCTGTGTATGTATTTTATGTTTTCTGAATGCAAATGAAAAGAGTGTTTAAAGACGGGTATTCTGTTCCTTTGTATATGAATATTTCGCACTGTCCCTTCAATAAACAGACAAGCTACACTCAGAGTTGCGGATGGTTTTGCCTTCGTTTCTGGTGTAGATATGAACAAATCTAGACCGATATACCCACTTTCAGATAACGGCGGACACGAAAGAGACCTGCTGTCCCTATCGTTCAAATCCAGCAATCAACAGACTGTAAGCCTTGCCGTTGTTTTACTTTCACTAGTGATAATGAGAGTCTTTTGACACGATCAGTATCCCCTCCTCGTGAACACCAGTATCTCGGGCTGTATAATGTGGGTCCTCAACACTTTAGTCTTTTTTCAAGTTATATTAACCCAGTCCCTGTCTCGGGGTCAAGTCCCGACTAATACAAACGATTCTCTATTTATCACGAAGGGTCGTATCCTGATCAGGCTGTCACGTGTCACATTTACGACAGATGTGTGGTCTGCCTGCTGTATCCCGCATCTCATCCACAATGTCATGCTTCACTGACCAGTCGGCCATTGTCTAACTTTGATTATATGCAGCTAATTAGTGGCCATGATGGCAATGGTCAAGCTCCGTTGATTTTATTTCTAATGACAGTCATGTCATTATTTAGAGAGATATTCAATTTACACAACTCAAGGAATATAATAAATATCTTTGATAAATCCTGTTCCAAATGCCCACGATACAAGTGAAAATACACTCAGCGTGGATCTCATCAGTGCAAAATTAAATATTACATCATGTGGCTGTATAGTGAGTGAGTTTATTTTCACGCTGCTTTTAGCATAATTTAGCTGCTCCATTTTGATCACACGAGGAGAGAATTTGAGAACATGGCCCACTCCATCTTCAAGTTCAAAGAAATATCTCTTGGTGTATGTTTTAAAGAATGACCTCAGCAATATTCTGGCAACATGTAGATGATGAAGTCTGGGGATCATGTACATCGATCTACTTAGAACTTGTGATTCGAAGACGTTCATCACATTTCACCCAATCCCATTAGTTGCCTGGCGACGAATAGGACCCGACAAGTTGGTTTGAAGTTATGGCAGGGACATCCGAAGTGATACAGACTAACTGCTGCCTCATTCATATTATTAATAAATGGAGCTAGAATTACGACATTGTCAAACATCGATGCCATTGTTTGCTGAAATGTAAACCGGTAGTGGAAATATTCTGAGTTTCAGACATGGGTGAAACATGCATGTTGTTGTAGTTCTGTTCCTTGTTGCATTAAGCCAAAGGGATGCCGTGTAATCTGAAGTGCTGGTATGTTGGGAGAAACTGACTGATTTCTCAAATATTTGGGTTAGGCTCAAACACTCACATATCTAACTCATGGCCAAAAAGACCTATCTACATTTCAGTTTTTAAACATCTTACCTTATCATTTAACAGATTTATTTTAACAATAAAGGCCATTTGTAAAACTGAACAATTCGTCGCAAGAAAAAAATCAACAAATTTTAGTTTTGTTTCAAATAAAAATGGAAACAACTCTCGGAGGTATCCTTTGAAGCGCTCATAAAATGGTCAACCACTGGGTTGTCAGTGATAGTGTCGTGAAATGGAGTTGAACTTTGCACTTCGGAGTATTTCTCTCTCATGACGACGTGCATGCGTGTGTATGTGTGGCTACTTGTAGTAGCCCACACTTACGTTGGCTGTGTAGTGTTAGCTCTCTGAGCTACCATGCTTCAGCACGGTATTAATTCATTTCATTTTTTATTTATATGTCCCAAATTAGAATTAGATAGAGAAAATTATATTCAGAAGTATTACTATATTAGACCAAATATGTATAAAATGAATATCCTTTTTCACACCAATAAGCCAGGAACTTTAAGAAACCTTTCAATCTTCTGTCAAATAATTTTGGCCCTATTTAAGAAATAACTTCAATAACAAATATGTAACTTCTCTCAATGTACATTGTATCTATCATACAGCTTGTATTTAATTTGTACAAATGTAAACACTATTCATGTATCTCTTATGCTGCAGTTTTGCAGCCTGAGTGAAAATAAAAGTCCAGTTCATCATGAATACTACACTCAGATACTGAATCCAAGCCGACGAGTCCTTGCACCAATTAATGCCGAGCGTCAGGCAGGGACCAAGAACCATATTTTAACGTTCTTTGGTATGGTGTGGCCGAGGATCGAACCCGCGACGTTCAGCTGTACGGAGGACACTCTGACCACTACATCAAGGAAAGCGGTCAATGTCATTGTGCATTACATGTATTAATTGTATAAATGAATAAATGTGATAAACACTAACGTATTCCAAGACCTGCGTAACAGGACTGAATTACTGCTGATTGCAATGCAGATGTACCACGTTTTATGTTTGCCTTGTATATACATACAAGTATGAAATGAAACAAACAAGTAATAAACATTCTCTGAAATCTCAGTGTGTTCTCTCTTTGACATGCGTCCAGAGGTAGCCACCATAAATCGGTAAAACAAATTTGTATCTAACCTGACCGTGACCCGTTGAGGTCATGGTAGATGTTTATCATCCGACACAACAGGTGACCTCCTTCATCGGAGACAACAGGTTACCTTCTTCATCCAACACAACAGGTGATCTTCTTCATCCGACACAACAGGTGACCTTCTTCATCCAACACAACAGGTGACCTTCTTCATCCAACACAACAGGTGATCATCTTCATTTGACACAACAGGTGACCTTCTTCATCCACCAACATCATGTACGAAGCATGACGGGTGGTTCTGTGAATATCAGCAATGTTGGAATCAAGCTGTGCCAGATGAAATGTTGAAAGTGGTCAATGTTTAAATATTCAATACAATGGTGGTTTTTTGGCCTTTCAGTTATTAGGTGCTGAATCAAGGAAGATGAAGACTGTTTTGGAAGGACTGCAAGGCGTCATCCATATGTAAGTAAAGGTGTAAACAGCCTTATAATAATTATAATCATAATTATATATCATCGTTATATATCATATTTTATATCATCTCTATTCAACGCCATTGTAGGCAGCGTTTCCTGGGAGAAGTCCCATTCACCGTCAGAGCTGCGCGTAGAAGGGCAACGACCCTGATCTGATGATGAGCCTTACAAGGCTGTGGCAGAATCACTCGAACCCACTCTGCTGCATATTTATCTTAATCTGTAGAACATAGCAAGGGATATATACAGAGATTATCTCTCAGAAAATTAAATTGAAAGCTACACATTAAATGAAAGGTAATTTAAATAAGAATAGTTAAACCAGACTCGAATGACGGGGAATTGCGGAGGTCATTTGGGAGAGCCCACCAAACTGAGGCGCACTGTATTTGTAAGAGCGCACTCCTGCTGATTTCAAGTTGTACTGTAGAGTAGAGAAGTAGAGAATTCTCCGGACAGGTATGGAGGCAGCCAATGTAGATGCTGCAGCATGGCAGTCACATGTTTGTACTTCCGTCTCTTCATCACAAAACTAGTTGCAGTGTGCTGTAGTCCCTCGAAACGAGCGGTCTCGTCAAGAGGGAGACCAAAGAAAACTGAATTGCAGTAGTCCAGCCTTGTAGTGACAAGGCCATTTACAAGACTGACAGCAGCGTCATCAATGAGATATGGTCTGATAGAAAGAAGTCGGCGCATCGCGAGGAAGCAAGCACGTGACACACTGCTGATGTGTTTAGGGAGAACTAGTGTTTGATCTACGTGTACCCCCAGGTACTTCACACTAATGTGGAAGGGAATATCACCCTCTCCTACAACTGCTGACTCGTCTTTGATGAGTTTTAGACGGTTAGGTGTACCAACTTTCATACGTTCCGTTTTGTCAGTATTCAGTTTCTGTTCATTACAATCCAAAACGTCGTCAGTGCATGATTGGATGCCATGTTTGACACCACAGAAATCCCGACGAAGACCACTTCATGACATTTCGATGTCGTCTTCACACTTCTCAAATTCACAGTCATGAGAAACGATATAAACATATAAACTAAACAATGCTTGCCCCAAGAGAGAGTACCGCGGAACTGCATACGTGAGAGAAGTAATGTTGCACTGCATCAAATCAATTTCATCTATCAGTGAACGTCCGCTCTCATAAGATTTAAACCACGCTAAAACTGTACCTCGAATGCCATATGTAATTTCCATGCGTTTTGAATGGCTGGATGGAACTGAATGGTCAAGCGTTGCGTTCGCCACACTCAGATCCAACACAGCCATCAAAGAGACTTGTTTTCATCGGCCCTTAGTAGTAGTTTGTTGAGAAAACTAATTACAGAGCTGTTTCTGTGGACTGTTTCTGCCCATAAGCGGATTGATGTGTTTCCCAAAGCTCTGCAGTACTGAGATGTACCAACAGTTGTCTAGTATCTTGGAGACAAAAGGCGGATTCTACAAAGGATGCAATGTTTTTCGTATTGTTTGTATCCAGTCCCGCCCTCTTCAGATGTGGTATAACAATTGCCTCCCTGATTTTTAGTGGAACAAAGCCAGTAGAGAGAGATGTATTGACCATAGCAGATATCTCTGGATCCAGCAATGTGTTGCTTTGAGACAGAGGTCGGAATCGGGTCTAAACTACAAAATTTGTTCGGCGACTGCAAAATGATATACTGAACTGTGCTGTCTGAAACTAGTTCGAAGTTTGAAACCACAGAACCGTCACATCTTGAAAACGTTGGTGGTGTGGGTGGAGATGAGTCAAGGTCTTCCTGTAACCGACTTATTTTGTCAGAAAAATAATCCCAGAACCGCTGTGGAAGATCAGAGTTTGAAATGTCAGTGGGAAGAGGTGTAGTCTTCCTTTTTCCTTTTTATTCGTTAGTTACTGAGAAGTGTTCCTTTGGTGACACACTCCCTGTAATTTTGTTACAGAAATAGTCCTTCCTAACACTTTCAGACGCAACTTTTGTCGTGCGCCTATCATTTATGAAAATGTTTCAATGCACTAGTTGATGACTCTTTATCCACTTCTCTTCAACCCTTTTCGCGACGCCGACGCAACCTTCAGATATCATCAGATATCCAGAGAGCTGATGGCGATCGTGACTTCGTAGAGTAGTAGGTGGAGGTCTCGGTGATGGTCAGAGTTCACTATATATATCATAACAGGATAGTTCACTTCATCAATAAAATCACAACACAGTAATTTGTTGTTCCTTAATGAGATAAAGTGTTTGGATGATTTTAGGCGAGAGACTTCCAGCTTACAAACAACATGGTGATCTGTCAGGTCTGCATAATCCTGAACTGTATCTAAGGACAGTAGACAGAAATCACTACGCAACCCAGTCTAAGATTTGCTTACAGCGATGTGTCAGGCTGTCCACCAACTGGCAATGACCATACTCATCCAACATCATTTTAAGCTTGACATGCACGTGCGTTGAAACAGCTGATTTTTACCTCCTGAATAACACCTTTCCTTGTCAGCTTGAGTGTTTTCTTGCCTCTCCTATTCTACATACATCTAACAATGCCAAGATTACATAGCAGATCAAACGCTGATTTGGGAAGTCTGTCTACCCCCAGCTTTCCACAATGTGTTGTACCACCACTCTATCCAGTGCTGAGAGCTGTGAGCTTGCCCCTGATGTGCACAATACGCGCTTGATTTGCGTCCATTTTGTGTCGTGGAGGCTACAGCTTTGGAAGCTACGTCACTGAGATATTTGGCATAGATGACTTGAGGCAGATTATAAACACAAATGTCCATAAAGTCAGCATTTCAGCATACACTGAATGTTCAAACTTCAAAGTGTTCTACATTCAGTTGTTGACCTGTATGTCAAGTTGAACTCATATGATATAGACCGACTAACATCAGAGATGAAAGAGAGAAAGAACTAAAGAACTAAGAAAAACGTTTTCTGACCCAGGACTCAAATCAACCTTCTTATCTTTGGCGTACCAGCAAGGGGTGATGAAACTATTCGGCCTCTAGGATGTGATTGAGTTTACAAAACAACTTGATATTTGTATAGCACCTATATCCAGTTGGTCCAACTGCTCAAGGGCGCTTTTTTCCCCTCGATCATTCGATGTCCATAACAACGGCACATCGTATTTTCAATTTCAACTCCCTGGGGACCATACAACTCTTGCAGCCTTACCAGGCGTACCGACTTAATGTGGCTTTCCCATCATTACGAGGTACCCATTCACAGCTGGGTGGACTGGGACACATAGTCACAGTACTTTGTCCATGTTTACTGCACGTTGCTGTGCCGCACCTAGGTGTTTGTACGTATTCGTGTGGCCACCATCTGGTCATATACCAACGGATTCGTGGGTTCTTTTAAGTGCATAGCGTTGTGTACTGCACACTAGGGGTTGTGACAACACTGAAAACGTCTGCACACAAAGTTGACTCCAAGGTTTTTAACACCCGGTTACTGGTGGGCTCGATCACGGCACCCCCAAGCTCGCTGGATTAGTAGCCTGGCGCGTTAGACAGCTCGCCCACCGCGCCGAGTTTTAGTTTGTAAATGTCAAAGACATCCATGAAAAGTACCTATCCAGCCAGTTTTTGAGCATCAATTCTAAACACATTGTGAAATTCGTCAGAGCAGAGGACGAACAGAGAGTATAGAGGATGTGCCCCACTGAAAGAGAGGGAGGTTTCAGTCTGCACAGTGATCCTAAAGAAACAGAGGGGGCCTGGCTAACCGAGCGTTTAAGATCAGAAGGAATTACAAAGTTCAAACCCTAATACTGGAGAGAGTGGGTGACTGATTAAATTATTAAGTCACATCCTCAATATTTCACCCATATCACGACTAAAATCATGTTTTGCATTCACACCTTTTGATGAAGGACAGTAAAATGAACTAGATTATCAAGAAAAATAACTAGCATCTCACCCTAAATTTGGATTTCAAATTAGTACAATACAGTATAAAAATTGGATATTGGACTTACAGTACCTTTGCTACCTGCATGGTCCCAAGCTGGATTTACACCATCCCTGCCAGTGTTAGCGACTGTAGGTGTCTCAGTCAGATGAACAGATATCAGATTCTAAATTTGAGCAAAATTCCCGTGTCGAATGGAGAAGAATCACCACTGGAGACGGAAACACGTACGTCACAACAACAAAAGCGCTTGGAAATAACGACTGTTTTTTCTGGGTTTTTTTCTGTGCGACACTTTTCTATCGTAGGGTCATATATTGAGATAGGCAATGCGGTATCATCGTATAATGACCTCTTCAAATCTGAGCTAACAGCCTAAGTGTAGGTGTAACAAATCGTTGGTTCTATTTGATTGGGAATTATTGATACCTACTTGAATGTCCCGCCGCTTTTGCATCAGACCACGGACACAAGATCTGATGTTAGCTTTACAATATGAGTAAGAAGTGGTGTCACAGATTTGTCGATTGCTGCAAGATCGGCCATTTTGTTCACAGAAATGCCATGATGGTGACCAACAAATGACGATGTCGTATTTGACAGTAGCAAGATCATTATATACTTTAATAGTTTCAATTAGTGCTTGCCAGAAAGATTTTTCATAGCCTAAATGCAAGAAAGTATTTAGTTTGTATTAAGGGTAGCTTTTGTTTGTATTTAGGGTGTTTTAAAATATATTTCAAGGCAGCTGATATGACGCTTTGCTTCTGTGAAAACTGTCATCTGGTATTCGAGACGATATTGTTTTGAATTCAGTGACAGCCGTAGAAGTCACTGAGGCCCCATCCTTCTGTACATAAGGATTTGCATGTATTACACTTACTTTTTAATTCTTTATATTCTCGTTTATCTTGTAATTAGTTTCTGAATTTCGTATGGGACTTAAGTACCCGCTCACCAGGACAATAACTGTAGAACATTTTGAGAGCTACAAATATCATTTGCTTTTCTAATCTAACAATTTTGAAACAACACAATATATTTTTCTTATAAAGAAAGTGCTATTCTAAAGAAATTCGATACGTGACATTATTTGAAAGGTCCTTTATTTATTAAACTTTGAAATTTGTTCCTCTTGAATTAATGATAGATCAAGTGCAGAAAGACATTAAGCAGCATTGCCAGGAGCTGGAAGGAGAAAATATTACTTCTATCATAAAGAAGGCACACATCAAACTTATCGAGTAGGTCTTCAAAGATTTTACCTGTATCATTTTGATGATAAGATCAGCTTACGATCTTCCATGACCATTACCAGGTTAGGAAACCTGGTCAGTGAAAATATCCAGGAACTTCACGTTGAGCAGTCAAGGTGACATAGTTTTTACTTCACCATCATGTAACAGGACTATAATCGTTGTACATTAATGAGGTTTTCACGTGGATCCTTCTAGATTTCACGGTGTGTTGGTAACAAATGTACTTTTCATTGGCTGTTTGAAAGGCGCTACGAATATGTGCTATCGATCTTGGAAAAGTAATAAAGAAAACAGCTCGAGATCAATAGACTGTGTAAAAGCTTTATGGAACCCTTTCAACGGGTAGAATTTATGTGCAATACAATAAGTTGATAAGAACGAGGATATTAAGTTTGAAAAGTTAACCAAAGAATTTAGCTGGGATTTGATTTATGTGCACAATTAAGTCATCTTTGTAAACTCCTCTGGAGGCACATATGGTCTCGTCCAACGGAAAGTGTACACAGTAAGGTATAAGGGGACCAAAACAGAATTGCTTGCACCTTATGGCCCCTCGTACCAAGTTAACGGCAACTTATAATCCTCTTACGAAGATCAGCTGCCATCACTAATCTCTAAAATTGACGAGTTGGTGGATCAGTGAGGTTGAAGACTCATTTTCAGAATTACCTACAAATACTATGCCGTACTACTAGATATTTGTGTAGGACTGATATCCAGTAGGTCCAACTGCTCAAGGGCGCTTTGTTTTTCCCCTCGGTCATTCGACGTCCATCACCACAGCACATGGTATTTTTAATCTCAACACCCTGGGGAGAATACTACTCATGCAGTCCACCGACTTAGTGTGGCTTTCCCATCCTTACGAGGTACCCATTCAGAGCTGGGTGGACTGTGACAGTACATTGTCCATGTTTACTGCACGTTGCTGCACCCGCAACTAGGTGTTTGTACGTATTCGTGTGGCCACCACCTGGTCATCTACCAACGGATTCGTGGGTTCTTTTAAGCGTAAATGGTTGTGTGCTGCACACTAGGGATTGTGACAACACTGAAAACGTCGGCACACAAAGTTGACTCCAAGCTTTTTACACCCGGTCACAGGTGGGCCCGATCACGGCACCTCCAACCTCGCTGGATTAGTAGCCTTGCGCCTTAGACAGCTCGCCCACCGCGCCACATCATAGCCTGTATATCCTGTGATTAGATGGATTGTACGTTGCCTAACATCCAAATTCAATGTTTCTGTCATGTTATATAACCTATATCATTATTAAAACGGAACTATTTTGGTATCATTGTCTGGTGTAAGTGAAATTGCACCACTCAGTGTTCATTTCACAAACACACATTGTTACATACGTGTCTTATCTTGGAGACAACGGGTGAAGCTTTCGGTATGTACAGTACATTTGAAATTGTATCGAAAACTAAATTTTGGGTAGAAGATAAAAAGATATCATCCAAGACTGTGTTCCACAGAAGATATCGCTTGTGTGAGATCATATCTCTCAGTAGACGTTGTCTTGACAGTAGATGCTGTACCATGCTATGACGTTATGAACAGACCTCAGATATTTGTAACTTTATCACCTCGTGTTGATTTAATTGATATCAGCTGACATTTGGGTACTCGTAGTTAACAAATATTTAACAATGCCTTGCATTTCATAAATGTCTATATATGTTGTCACAATCAACATATTTTTCTATGTTTCCATAGACATGTATTAAAACATGTTAGTGTTCAAGCTGAGCAGTTTTTAGCACGGGAATTAGTATTTCTAGTGGTAGATTTTCTTGCAAACTTGGTTTGCAAATCTGCATGAATGGGACCAGTGTATATTTATTACCGCAGACCCAAGATGCTTGTAATCACACGAAACATCTCTTATTCTCCAACTTCGACCGTAGCGATAAGGCAATCGTGGCGAGCCACCTCCTCGTGGTGGGTGCTGGGTAACGCTAAGTGCTCGCCAAATCCCCCGTGTGGATCCAGGGGGATATTTGGTCCACCAACCCCCCTGGTTTTTGAGGGCAATAGGGGCCTGCGACCGTGTTCCTGTTGCCCAACACACCACTTTGGTCCTGACTTCGCCTAGACGGGTGGTCGAATGGGCCCGGTTCGACCAGTCGGCTGGTCACGCCAAGCCCTGTGCATGGTACTTATTTTTGCACACTTTTGATTTTTCAAAAATTATTGTGTGGTCTTGGTTATTTCATATTTGCTAAAAGCACACATTCATGTTTTTTTACAATTTGCCTAGAGTCTTATGCCAGAAGGCGGTTGCTCATGGGCCAGTCTGGTGGGATCTATCCTTTTTAGGTATTTTCCTGCTTGAGTATACTCTCATAGTATCCTTGATGCCGTCTGACGGAGATCCACATACATAAGGCATCGTCCTTGTTGACACTCTATGGTGGGTGGGGAGCTAGGAGAGCGAATCCAATTTAATACAATCATGGCACCCCCACTTAAAAAAACGTTCGCATGAATCAGATGATTCATTCTCGTCGGATGATGAAGGTACTACAGCTCTCACAAACCCTGCAAGTTGGTCATGGCTTGGTCATTTCTTGTCATGTCTGATCCAAATGATGTTCCTCTTAAACTGAATCCTTGAATCCAGGTCTGGCTGGTGAAGTCAAAGAAGTTAAAAAATTACGATCAGGACCTCTCCTTATTGAATGCAAGAAACAAATCCAGTCACAAATCTTTGGCCAATGTTCCTGTTAAGGTGTCGTCTCACAGGAAACTCAACAATAGCAAAGGCATCGCCCGTAATACAGGACGTTGCCTATCTGACATGACTGAAACAGACATTGTTTCCGAGTTACACTCTCAAGGTATCACTGCTGTCAAACGATTTACATTCAAAAGAGAAAATGAAATTGATAAATGAAATTGCCCAAACTCACTTAAAGCTGATTATTGTCAACTAAGGGTAGATTCCTACATCCCAAATCCCCCTAAGATGTTACAATTGCAAAAAGTATGGCCATGGTTCAAACTCTTGCCGTAATCCAGCTGCCTGCCACCGATGTGGAGGCAAATGTGAAGACAGTACACTTTGCAATAACCCATGTGCTTGCGTCAATTGTTCTGGGAGTCATCCCTGGTCTTCCAGAGAATGCCCGACACGGAAACTCCAATAAAAAAGTTTTCGTGTCAAACATGAACGAAACATAACCTTTCCTGAGGCTAAGAAATACGTCATGGCTCAGGAATCTTCTGGCCTACCTTATGCTGCCGCAACTGCTTCTCCTGTTGCTTCTGCTACAACTCCCAGATCTCTTCCATGTAAATCGGTAGCTTGCCAGACCGAGTACACTTGGGCAAAATCTTCTGCTCCAACCTTGATCCCTACCGCAAACCAAGAGAATTGTACAGAAACATCCATTTCACAAACCCTAAATCAGTCTATGCCATCTAGCGATAAGGATTCGTCCTCATCTCATAATAAGACCTCATCTCAAAAATCAAAATCAGACATAAATGAGACACAACTTGAAAAAATCAAATTCAAAACTAGAACTGAAACAAATACAAAAAAAATCAAAGTGAAAGAACGCCGAAAGGGGCTAATAATCAGGTCCAAATATTTAACAAATATGGATCGAAGACGTGGATATGTCCGACCACAAACATGGAAGGTCACATAGCTTGCCTGAATCCAGGAAGGGAAGAGGTCGGTCTCCTGTTCATCCCCCATAGAAATTGTTTCTTCACCTCTAATACAGTGGAACTGTAGAGGACTCAGGACAAATTTAAACGATTTACATCTTTTAGTCCAAGAATTTAAACCGACAGCATTCTGTTTACAGGAGACATATCTAAAGCAGACTGATTTTTTTGCATTGCGTCAATATAATGCTTATCATTGTTTTTCTCCTCCGGATGAGAAAGCCACAGGAGGATCTTCAATTCTTGTCCGAAATGATGTTCCTGTTCTACTTAAAACAAGTCACCAGGCCGTTGCAGTGAGTGAGTGAGTTAATATTTATCGTCACATCGGCAATATTGCAGCCATATCGTGACGAGAACAAGTAATATGGCATTGTAGAACGAATGAACATAAGAAACTAAACCCCTGTTGACGAAGAACAGTAAAACCACTGGTATGTATCACAAATATCCATTTAAGACTAGTAATTAAATATAAAACAGACTTTACTATAGAGGACAATGCAATATCAAAAAGGGCTATGGATAGCCAAGAACTGAAGGGAGATCACCACACTAGGGACCATGGGGTCTTACATTACTTTTGCTACCTGCATGGATCCTAGGTGGATTTACACCATCCCCTCCGTCGTTTAAAAGAACACATATGCTACGATTAAAACAGCAGAGAGTTTGAATTTACTTTGAATGTTTGTGGACTTACGTACCCTCTCAGGAGGACAATAATTTTACAGTACTTTACCCCCTCGAGGATACAGCCACTAACAATCATAGTTATCATTTTAAACTTCCAATCATAAAATATGTATCTATTTACAAGTCTGTTGGCAAATCTAAGTCTTTTAAAAACGCTAGAATTAAATGAGAACTTATAGTACTAAAAAGCTCCTTCGTGATTTGAAATATGTATCCCTTGTGATGGAATATTCGACTCAGTCAAGCAAGACATGCTTGACCGTGATTATTTCATCACAAAGGATGCAGAACGGAGGATCCTCACCTTTCAATAAGTATTCATAAGTGTATCTCGTATGGCCAATACGACGATGATCTCTTCAAATCTGGACTGACAACCCAAGTGGGTATAACCAACAAAAGGTTTTATTTCACGTAATTCATTTACACCCACTTGCGTGTCCCACTTCTTTTGCATCAGATCACGGATATACGATCCAAATGTAGCTTTATCATCAGAGTATGGAATAAGAAGTGGTGTCACAGATTTGTTGAGTGCTGCCTTGGCAGGAAGATCAGCCATTGTGTTACCAGAAATGCCTACGTGGCTTTGTAGCCAACAGAAGACGATGTCGTATTGGCCAGTAGCAGGATCACTGTACAATTCAATTATTTATATTAAAAGTGGATGTTTACATGACAGGTTTTTAATTGCTTGGAGGCAAGAAAGAGAGCTTGAATAGATAATATACTGTTTATGTCTACTATGTCTTTGAATATATTTAAGAGCCGTTAATATAGCGTTTGCCTCTGCAGTAAAAATAGGACTGTTATCTGTTATTCTAGTAGATACTGTTCTGGATCCAATGGCAGTGGCACAAGCTGTGTCGCCGTCCTTGGATCCATCTGTAAATATGGATCTGTAATTGCTATATTTATGTTTTAATTGATTGTATTCTTGTTTATACTTTAACTCATTTGTTTCTGACTTTTTGAATGAAGTTAATGTTATGTCCACTTGTGGCCTAACCACCTGCCAAGGAGGAGCAGAAAGAAGATGGGAAGGAGCTATATTGTCAAAGCTCAATGCCGACAGCAGAAATAAATGGTTATATTCTTAAACCAAGAGGCGGAACAAGAGATGTTTTCTTACTGTATAAATCCTCATACAAAGGGTTGAAGACACAGTTTTATGCAGGATTTGACTCATTGGAATATAGTTTTGTTATGCACTGTAATGCTAATTTTATACGCTCTGCTCAAGAGATGGTTCATCAGCCTCGACGTACAGGTTGTCAACAGGTGATGTTCGAAAGGAGCCAAGACAAAGTCTTAGACCTTGATGATAAACGGAATCTAATAGCTTTAAGTTGCTTTTGCAGGCTCTACCATAGACGATGGAGCCATAATCAAGCTTCGAACGGACAAGTGATCTATGTAGGTGTAGGAAGGTAGCTTGATCACCTCCCCACTTTGAATTAGACACTACTTTCAATAAATCAAGTGCCTTCAGGCATTTAGTTTTTAGGGATTTGATATGCGGGAGAAAAGTTTAATGTGAATCAAAAATTAGACCTAAGAACCTGGCCTCCTTGACAACTTTGATGGAAGTGCCATTTAAGAACAGTTCTGGGTCCTTATGTGGTTCATATTTACGGAGGAATGTATGCAATTAGTTTTTGATTTAGAAACTTTAAAGCCGTTTTCAAGACACCAGTAATCTATTTTGTTTAAACATAACTGCAGTTGCCGTTCAATAGTACGCATGTTTCTCCCACGACAAGAAATATTAAAACCATCCACAAATGATGATCCATCAACTGGATCGGTTAAAACCTTTGATAAACTGTTAATCTCGATGCTGAATAAGGTGACAGACAAAATGCTGCCTTGTGGTACACCCGGATCCTGAATGTAATGATCAGACAGGGCAGAACCCACTCGGACTTGAAACTGTCTGTCATTTAAAAAGTTGGATATAAACTGAGGTAGACGATCACGTAATCCAAAGTCATGTAAATCTTTTAAGATGGCATATTTCCAGGTTGTTTCATATGCTTTTTCTAGATAAAGAAAGATAGACACTGCATGTTATGTATTAATTAGAACGTTTTAACAAATGATTCCAAACGCACTAAGTGATCAACGGTACCAAACAAGTCGATTATTGATCATGCGCTCCATGGTTTCGCAAATGCAGCTGGTAAGGGATTTAGGTCGATAGTTCGAAGGATCGGTATGATCACGTCCAGGGTTAGGGATCGGGACAACGATAGCATCACGCCATGAAGAAGGAAAGTTTCCAGAGGTCCAAATATCATAAAAAAGGTTTAAGAGAGTCTCTAAACATGATTTAGGAAAGTGTTTCAGGAGCTGATAATATACGTTATCAGCCCCTGTAGCAGCATCATGAGCTCGTTCCAGAGCAGAATGAAGCTCATGAATAGAACATATTTCATTATCGGAATTAAAATTAATAGTTTTCATTTCCTGTTGTTTTTTTTAATATATTTTTGGAATTGAGGTACAAAAGAGTGTTTGGCTAAAGTTGCTCCAAGTTTATTTGCAATATCAGATTTAATAATTCGTCTGGCTTTGAGATGTTTAATGCTAGTTTGATAACCCTTACCTTTTATTTTCAGGATCATATTCCATACCTTTCATATTGGTGTTCGGGAGTTTATTAGTGATACATAACTGAGCCAAGATTGGCGCTTACTGTGCTTGAAAGTACGCCATGCCTTAGCGTTTAAAATCCTGAAATTATTCAAGTTATGGACCATGGGATGGTGACGGAAATATCGTTCAACTTTCTTCTGTGCCTTCATAGCCTGTTGCCCTCATTGGTAAACCATGGTTTTCATATGTGTGGAACTGCAGCAGATTTAGGGATCGTCAGCCATATTATTGAGTTCATCTCAAATTCACCCAAAATATTAGTTTTTCTGAAGCAAAACAACTTGTCCAGAGATCTGAATTAACAGAATTGTTTATGACATCAGGAGCATCTGTAAAAAGTTCAGGTTTAAATCTTTCGCAACACAAAGTTCTATGTAAGTTCCAGTTAACTGTTTTAAAGTCAGTCTCGAAGATGGGGTAATATCAGATGGGTTTACAGGTATTACGACCGTTGGAAAATGGTCACTCCCACAAAAGGTCATCATGGACTGACCATTCAAATTCACCCAATAGTTCAGGGTCTGTAACTGATAGATCAAGAGCTGAATATGTTCCCGTTCAAGGATGTAAATATGTGTTAGAACAGTCATTATATAAGCATAAATCGTTATCTGAACATACCTCTTCCAATAGTTTACCATTAGTATTAGTAGTTGTACCACTCCAGAGTGGGTTGTGGCCATTCAAGTCTCCCATAATAATACACGGTTTCCCCTGGGGAGTTGATCGTATAGGGTTTGAAGGTCAGTCATCTGAAGAGCTCTAGACGGTGAGACATACAAAGAGCTTAATGTAAGCGTAGCATGTAAAGTAAGTCGGACGGCAGCTGCTTGAAGATTAGACGTGCGTGTAATTGGGCTAAGGATAACATTCTGTTTGAATAGATTTGAGGATCCTCCAGTGGCTCTGTCACCTGGAGGTGAGAAACAAAGATAAGCATTGAAATGACATAGCTCAAAAGGATCTATCTGCTTTAAATAAGTCTCCTGCAGACCGCTGACGGCGTACAATCCTGGACCAATAACTGCAACTCATTATAATTATGCCTTAGTCCTCTGCAATTTCACTGTGCGATATTGTAGGAGTAAACTATCTTTTCGGGGGAATTTATTGGGGACCTACCCAGCAGTTTTTTGTGGGGCGACACGCTGTGTGCCGTAGAATGGACATTTTCGGATACGTCTATACCCTCAAGTGATCCATGTTTGTTGTAAAGTTTAATCTTATTTTCAGACCCTTTTGGGGCTCTGCCTCTTTGTTTTTAGGAAAAATCAGTCTTAGGTTTATTTTTGCCTTTAGTAATTTGTTGTATGTTACACAATAACTATGACCTTGACTGAGATGATGCATTATGATCACGATCTGACTCTGGTTGACATGAGACGTGCCAGGAAGTGGCTCAGCAGTTTGGGTAGATATTGCAGGTGCAAAGGTCTGTGGGGAATCAGTGTTTACCCACGTCAAATCTGTTTGACAGCCTGAAGTTGATCTGGTTGCTTTATTCTTCGCCTCAGATGATTCCTTAGCTTTTGAAGCATACGTTTCTGTTAATTCAGATCTCAGGACAAGTTATTTTGCTTCAGAGAAACTAATATTTCGGGAGAATTTGAGTTTGTTTATCTCCCATCTGCTGCTTCCATATCGAACATTCTTTTGAAAAAGAAGAATGGTCTCCTGAACATTTCTTATAACTACTGTCACAATCTTCTGTTGTGTGCGTCTTCTCACCACAGTGAGCACACTTCCGTGTGCCATGCCCATACTTTTAGCACTTGTAACATCTCAGTGGATTTGGAATATACGTTTCCACTTTGATATGACAGTAACCAATCTTTATTGATTTAGGAGCAGCCGGGGAAGAGAAAGAAAGCAGATTGGTGTTTGTTTGTGGGATCTCATTGTGTTTCCGGGTAGTGAAACGTTTTACATATACCACACCTTGTTCCTTCATTTCAGAGGCAATATCAATGTCCAACATATCAGAAAAAGTCTTGCTCTCTCACTTCGCGTTTGGTGGTGTTAAGCGTTCGGTTGGCAGATACTGATACGGGAATGTTGACAAAAGATTTAGTTGACTGTTGTCTCTTACTGCATTAGACAAGAAGAGAACCTGAATGCAAACGTGTAATGTTTTTAACATCTCCTGCTATGCCTTGTATGCCTTTTGAAACAGCAAAAGGGTTCAACTTTATGGAGTCATGTCAACGGTCTCAAGCACAAGACAACGTGGCAAATAGTCAATATACGTGGACGATCTTAGGTCATTATTATCAGGATCTGTGTCAAGAGGAAGTTTTTTCTTGGTGATAGGGGTTTCGTAGGTCATGTTGTAGTGTTTTAAGGTTCATCATCCGAGCTCCCCACCCACCACGGAGTATCACAAGGACAATGCTAAAAACAAGTGGGTCTCCAACTTGCAGTACCAATGATACTCGGATGATATACTCCAGCAGAAGAGTTATAAATAACAAATCCACCAGATTGGCCCATGAACCACCACCGTATGGACATAAGACTCTAGGCAAAGATCAAAATAGCATATTGAAAGATCGTTGACATTTGATATAAACAAATGTGCCAAGTACAAAAGTAAACATTTTTCAAAGTAAATTTGTGTAATGACATACAAGTCCATACACAGGGTTTGGCGTGACCGCCCGATTACACCACCCGTCTAAGTAAGGGTGGAAGTGGTGTGCTGAGCAACAGGAACAAGGTTCAGGCTCCCTCTGCCCTCTACCACCAGACTACCGTCCTCCACCGACACTGGACGCAACCCACGCAAACAGGTTGCCCAATGCGGTCGCTCATTGCGACCAGCAATGGGGTGCTATGGACCTAGTTGATCCAGGTCCACACGGGGGTTTAAGCAGCTCTTGGCGTTACCCAGGACCCACCACGAGGAGGTGGTTATTCGTGGGTGCCGACGAATAGTAAGACCCGGGGAACTAGCTTTTGTCACATCAGTGGAATTTATGCTTTCAATATTTATACACTAATGAAGTAAGAATCATTTGCCGAAAGATAAAACTGCAGTGGAAACCTACACACATTATATTGTCAGTTTAGACATGGATGAGACATTTATGTATTTGTAGCTATGTGTCGTTTTGCAGCAAAGCAATTAGGTGCTGTGTAATGTGAAATAATGTTATGTTAGGAATATCTACTGACTGGCGTTTTCTGCATATCGACCGCATCGTGTCTGTAAAATCTTTGCATGCCACTTTAAATGAGTTGGTCGACGTGGGCGCGATCATTGCCGGCCAGCAACGTATCTAGTCCTCTGTGGTCTTGTGTTTGCAGTAAATTTGCTGTAGTGTCCAAAGTCCTAGTATTAAGTGTCTGTAGACAGGTGTCAATAGACACGGTGTTTGTCTCCAGACGACGTGGTTTTGCTTGGTGGACTTCATCTTAACTAGTTTTCTGTGGTCTTGTGTTTGCAGTATACTTTGCGATAGTGCTCAAGCACTTCATTGTGTACCACATGGTAACCACCGCGCATTGGTGTAAAGAATCTTGTGTTTGCTGCCTATCTATCCGAAAGTCGCCACAACATATTAGTGAAAATAGTCTCGTACTCAATCTGATCGTTTGACTTTACGGTAGTTGTTCACCATCCGACACAACACCTGAGCCTCTGTTAGCACTCCAACATGATACCAAGGTGTATGAATGTCAGTGTAAAACTACTCTTGCGATTAACGGTTACGTTGATGCTTGTATTTTCAACATCATGCACGAAGCAGTGTAAAAATACAACGACTGAGAGGAATTGTTCTGTCATTGTCAGGAACGTTGGCGTCAAGTTGTGCCAGCTTAGGTGTGCTGAAATTGGTCTGTGTTTTAGTATTCAGTACAATGGTAATTCTTTGACCTGTCGGTTATTAAGAGCTGCATCAAGAACCGAGATGAAGGAAGGATATGTCATTCTTGCAATGAATCATCCAGATGTAAGTAAAGACGAAACAACCTTGTCCATAATGAGACGAAATATCTACACAACGCACTCTTTATGAACGCTATTCTGGAATAATTATTATCAAGTATTTATGAATCTCAACTACTGATAATATGTTATTTTAATTAGGTGCAAAGGAACATATAAAGTCAAAACAGGGATATGTGTCACACATAGGTTTAATTATTGTTTGTTTTCCATTTGCATCCTTCACATAACGACCACAGTCAAGTAAAACGCCCTCTTGTTTTGGAGAGACATGCTTGATAAAGGAAACACAAGCAAGCATAGATAAACAGTCTGATTTGGAAGGGAATGCCTGTTTCTAGAGTGGATTCTATCATGCGTCTAAACAAGGTGGAGTCTTTTCTGTATACATCATTACGTCAAAGATGCAAACAATGATGTTTGAACAAACACAGTACTATGATACGTACAGTATAAATAACAAAAATATAATATAAAAACATGTCAGAAGGTGTTTTTTTTCACTGTTTGAAGGTACGGAAGGGTTCGTGTTCATCCAAGGTATGCAGTTTCGGTCAACGGTGTTTGAAGACTCGATCTGGAAAGTCTGTCTGTGTGCCAGGTAATATGGGGTATTTTTCGTATTTCATTTATGCACGCCCTGGAATGCGTTGGACAGCACTTTGTCTTTTAAAGATCACATGCAACGTAAGACACAACTTTGCAGATTCTGATACTTTTCGGTATGCAAGTACCGAAACAAATCGTCAAAAATGCCAAATTAACCTATGAAGTTAAAAAGAAAAAGCAATGAAAAAAGCCCGAAATCGGAGTTCAAATGATTCACTAATTTTCCCCTAGAGAAGGGTGGGTACAAAAACATGGTGGCGTTTGGTGAAACAATATTAGCAATAAAAGTCTGAAAGCAACTACTTTCCACCATACTTATTAAAGGACATTACCTACGACGACCCTGAAGAAATTACAAATGTTTTAAATGATCTTTTTGTTAGCCAAACTTACTACAGAATAACTAAATGTTGTCAGTCTTACAATTGGTGAAGTCCAAGATATTCTCGTTTCTCTCAATCCGTCTAAAGCTACAGGACCAGATAGAATAGGAAACAGATTTCTGAATGACATGGCGAATAGACGCTCCTCTATCAGCAAGATGCAAAAGTCACATGCAACCAAAAAATCAAACATAATTAAAACACAGTTATCAATTGTTCATGATATATAAACATGCATTGGTGGTTGTGAAAAAAACCCCAAATAAACAAAATTAAAAGCGTATAATCTCAGATCAAAAGTGCAATATTTTGCTCTTGGGTTTACCTCTCTCAAAACAAAACAGCCGCGATACCGAACCCAGGCAGCGCCGGTGGGCGTGCACTCATGTGTAAATTGCAAAGGGTCAGTGACTGAAGTTGTGCATTGCATACTGTCATTAGCAGACATGCAGGCAGACATATAGGTGTCAATAAACCAGAAATTGAGTTTTCTTTGCGAGAGTCTGCCTATCACATTCAACATGTTTTTTTAATGTAACGAGTAGATCACTTACTTGTTTATGTACACATGTACACAACTACTGCTCCGGGCAGGCACACTGTTTTACACTGGAACCTACTCACTGCACATGCGTTAGTGGCATAGCGCAGCATCGCTGTTGAAACCACTTTTGCCCACAGCGGAAAAAATGAGTGAATTTGAACTCCGATTTCGGGGCCTTTTTTTCAACGAACGTTCCAATTACAAACCGGTCACACTCAAGGCTGTTTGTCTAATTCGTCACTAATGGATATAGTTCCAATTAGAAACCTGTACTTGCTGGCGTCCCACAAGGTTTCGTATTGGGACCCTTGCTTTTTATCGTATATACATAACTGACTTAGATGGTATAAAAAGCCACATACATTTATTTGCTGACAACAACTCACTTTAATGTGGTTTAAACATATTTATTTCTGCTACATTGTACAGAACTGGATCGGCAAACAAGGAATCCGCTTATAATAATGTCTCCCCAGAAAAAATCAAACATTTTGCGACTTACATCTCATAGTAGTATTTCAAAGGCACAACACAATCACAATGAGCATGCAACCTACACGAGTAAAACCATCGATACAATAAGTTAATTTGCTGACGACACCTCAGTTTGTGCAATTGTAGATGATCATAATACTGCCGCATTATATCTGAACGATAATTTCAACCGTATATTTAGCTGGGCAGACAAGTGGTAAGTTACCTTGAAACCCGATAAAACCGAAACAATAAATTTTTCACAGAAACATAGAAATGATACGATTCCGACCTTGAACCAGTCCCTGATACGAGAATGGAAAGTCATAAAAAGCTACGTATAACAGTACAATGTGATTGTGGATGGAAAAGTCATATTGAAGATATTGTTAAGAAAGTTAGCGTTAGCCCCTTGTGGACAACCTTCGAAACTTTAAATATTGCCTCTCCAGGTTTAAAAACAAAAAGAAGGAAAAAAAGAACCTAGATAGTGCAAACCGTTTGTAATGTCGATATTTGACTATTGTTGTCACAACTGGGAAAACTGTAGAAATGATCAGTTACATCTTGAACGGTTACTTAATCAATAACAATGCAAATTACAGACAGTACACTCTCATAAGTTAGACACTGCTGTTAGAAATAATTCCCAAGTCTATGTAAATGGCCACAATCTCCAAACTGTGTTAAATGGAATACCCTCAGCAAACAACGATGTCAATAAAAACGTAATAGAATCCCTGCATCAATATATTTTTAAATCTAAACGATGTGATAAATTATTTTAAATAATTGAATGCAATCTGTAGCTGCTTTGTAAGCATCTACAACACACAGATATAATAATTGTATCCAGTTCTTGTGTAGCTTGTTTCAATGTACTGGTAAGGCATTCATATAATATGAATCCTGCTTGTTTAATAAATCAGGTTCCCAAGGAATAAAAATATGTTTAAACCAACTAATGTAACGGTAGCTAACAAACTGACATTATTTTGTCATATAACATCCACAGATAAGGAGCAGAGGTACCCTGAGCAATCTCCTCAGCAAAAGGTTGACAAGGAAGAAGCATTTGTGAACAGCCCACTTCACGATGCCTGCAAAAAGGGGAACCTGACCCGAGTAAAACGAATACTATCCCAGGGTTTGGTCGACATCAACAGCAAAGTCGGGAATCATCAAAAAACAGCACTCATGGTTGCAGCACAGGAGGGTCATTGCGAAATATTTGACTTTCTTATCGGAAAAGGGGCTAACATGTCACAAGTGGATGATGATGGTAAGAACTTCCTTTACTGGTCCTGTAAGGGCGGACATGTGGGTATGGTGGAGTGTGTGCTGGAACATTATGATGTTCTCACCTCCTCTGCCATGATGACCCCACTTATGCAGGCTGCATTTTATGGGTACAGAAACGTTTGTGAGTTCCTCGTGTGCATGGGAGCTAGTGTGTCAGAGGTTGATCCTTTCGGATACAAAGTCTTGCACTGGGGCTGCAGCGGGGGACACCTGGATGTAGTGAAGTATCTACTTTCACTGTGCATTCTTGATATTAACAGCAGGGCTAACATTGGTAAGACCCCGTTGATGAAAGCTGCACATGAAGACCACACAGACATAGTTGAGTTGCTCGTAAGAAAGGGGGCTAATGTTTTACAAGTTGATGGTACCGGATCCAACGTCTTGCACTGGGCCTGCAGCGGGGGACACCTGGATGTGGTGAAGTATCTACTTTCACTATGCGTTCTCGATATTAACAGCAGGGCACAGGGTGGTAGGACCCCGTTGATGGAAGCTGCATTTAAAGAGCACAGAGACATAGTTGAGTTGCTCGTAAGAAAGGGAGCTGATGTGTCACAGGTTGATGATTGGGGCGAGAACGTCCTTCAAAATTCCGATATGGATGGGATTGAGGAGATTGTGAAGGGTATTACCAGAGAGAACATAGTTAATGTTAGAGACAGGAACAAAGATGAGGTAACAGCAGCCATGATAGCAAAGTGCAACTGAATACGCCTCGTATATAACCTTCTTGTTTCGCTGTCAAGTGACATAAACGCACCTGTGCAATGCATAATCACGTATTGGAGGCTAATAATACTAAAATGTGACAAACTACTTTAGTGACGCACAGGTAACAGGCAGTATTATGCCTACCGACATAAAATGCGTTTGGATATATTCGCCGTTAGCTATAATCACAATCTACTTGATAGGTAAACGTGGCAGGCATTTCAATCAAATTGTGAAATGGTGCTGTTGGATATTTTGGAAATTCAAGTATCTGCTCCTTGTTTCATGGCAGTAGTTTAAATTTAAATGAATAGGGGGTGTTTACTGAGAAGAGCTAAAGGCCATGTAATACTTTCAACTGACATTTGGGACACTGCATCCTTTTGCAATCGTTTGGCTCTAACTCTGTTAATTTTCTTATTAATTCAGTAATAATTTTTATTGGGTCACAGTGTTTAGTGTTTTGAATAATAATTATAACGGGTCACATTTCGTATAATAGATGATCCGCATTTTTAGGATTTTGGCAGCAGGCTTGTCCGGGAATTATCTGCCCTTGACTTCCTGTTTGTTTTCTTCCGGGAGACATTGTTTCGAGGGCATTCTACAGTGTTGGCGATGGCAGTAAGTGCTCGTACTTTCGGGAAACGGCTGAAAGTATATATATAAAGGCTAGCTGCCGTGCTGTTAGCGACACACAGACACATATTCGGATATTCACTGGAGTATCAGCATCAATCTGCCAACGCCTGAAACTGTTGAAACGATCTACCTTTTCAACTGAGGGCGTCTACATTATTGACTATCTTCAAAACCCGCTTGAAGACATATCTTTTCAAAAGACTCTACAATGTATAATACATCCAATGACAATACATTTGTACATATTCTGTAGCGTATAGAGCACGCACTTAGTGCCTGGAGATTCTGCGCATCACAAGTTTACTTTATTATTATTATTATTTTTAAGTACCAAACATGTCGATTATTTATCATGCGTTCCACGGTCTTGCAAACACAGCTAGTTAGTGAAATAGGTCGATAATTGGATGGATCCGTATGATCACGTCCAGGTTTAGGTATTGGTACTACTATGGCATCACGCCATGAGTTAGGAAAGTTACCCGATGTCCAAATATTATCAAAAAGATTTAGAAGAGTTTCTAGGCAGGATTTGTAGTAAATGCTTCAGGAGTTGACAATGTATGTTATCAGCTCCTGTAACAGTATCATGAGTTTGATCAAGAGCAGTATGGAGCTCATGAATAGAAAGCGTTTCATTATAGTCTTCCCCATTATCAGAATTGAAATAAATAGTTTTCTTTTCTTGCTGTTTTTGATATTGCTGAAATTTAGGTATATAATTAGAAGAGGAAGAATGTTTAGCGAGAGTTTCGCCCAGTTTATTCGCAATATCTGATTTATCAGTATGTAATTGATCTCCATGTTTAACATGATGGACAGTAGATTTAGTACCTTTACCTTTAATTTTCTGGACCATGTTCCATACCTTGGACATGGGTGTCCGAGAATTTATTTTGGATACATAATTTTGCCAAGACTGGCGTTTGTTCTGTTAAAACGTACGTCGCACGTTATTTAAATTATGCACCATAGGATGGCGAAGGAAATAATGTTCTGCTTTTTTCCTTGCCTTCCTAGCTCGTTTGCATTCATCGCTGAACCATGGTTTTCGAATATGTGGAACTGCAGAGGACTTTGGTATACACCCATCAGCTATGGAATTCAGTTCATCAGAAAAAACATTTAATAGCATCAGGAACGTCAATGAAACGTTCAGGTTTAAGTTTCTCCGCACACAGTGTTTTATATAAAGCCCAGTTAGCCTTTTAAAAATTCCGCCTTGATGATGGAGGAACATCAGATGGAGTTACAGATTTTACTGATTGAGGGCCTTCGAGAAGGTATACCAGTTTCTGTTTCCGGGGCACCATATTTGATTAGGACTAATCTTCATGTGTATCTGTACACAAATCCATAGACGAAGCTACAATTTTGACCGCTCAGAAGCTGTTGTACAGATGAGAACTTCTCTCATGAAAATGGATTATAATGTGTCCGTATATTTTTGTTCGAAGTTACTTTGCTTGGAATGGGAGGGAGCGCAGCATTTGTCGTCTTCTAATGATTTTGTTTTAGTTGAGTCTAAATGGTTGTTTTGTGCAAAGTGAATAGGATATTGCACAGTGTCTCACTCAAATGTCTATCTGATGTGTGTGTAGACACGTATGATGTGTGTGTTGACGTATGTGGTGTGTGTGTTGTATGTGTGCAATGTCTGGTGTGTATGTAGAGTGTGTTTGGTGTGTATGCAGGTGTTGTATAGTGCAATGATTTTGTACTCTGTTCTGTTTTAGAAAATAATTGTATCTCTACAAACGTCTATCTCAACAATCTGGGTAGATGAAATGCGGAAGTGTGAAATGTCTGTTAAAATAAGTTAGAGTTAGAGGGGGAAAGAGGAGAAGGGGGAAGCACAAAATTCCTCGAGCCAGAAGGCAGCACATACAATTCATGCCAGATGAGTCGATAGTCCGTCATCATACCCGGCTCAGCGACCAACATGCCATCCGCAGTCTGATCTATTGTTTCCAGTATCGATTCATATTGTTTCCAGTGTTTACTTGATTTTACGAGTAAACATGCTTTTCTGGATATCCTCTTACACATCCCACTGAATGCCCAGTTAGGCCGAAATGAGTTATTTCGAAACATTCTATTTTGCAGTTGTGTAAATTTGAGGGATACAGAGTAACAACCTAAGAATAGTTTTGTTCTATTTCCCCAAGTACATTAACATCTTCACCAAAAATTCAACAGCTGTCTTATTAGATACAGATATTGAAAAAAAAGTTTTAAAATAATAAATAAATAAACTGATTAAATGTGCGGGATGCTGTACTTGTCGTGCAATTTATCTCGTGGCATATGACTTACTTACCAATTATCTAACAATATTATCAGCTTTCTACATGCTTGACTGTGGTTCTTTCACCACAAGGGTTACAAAACGGAGGAAGTTGTGCTAAGTATTTCTGTGTACATCACCCATAGCCAGTGCGACATAATGACTTTCTCAAATCGGGACTGACAACCCAAGTAGATGTTGCAAATATAGGGTTTTACTTCATGTAGTGTTGACCCCATGGTCCCTAGTATGGTAATATACCTTCAGTTGTTGGCGATATGGCTGAAATATTGCCGGTGTGACGTTAAATATTAACTCACTCACTCATGTAGTTTTTGACCATTGTTATGGTTAAGAATTTACCGTGACAAACGATGTAAGAAATCCCCTTGTGAACCAGCAAAACAGAAGAAAGAGAAGTCATAAACGTTCAAATTCTGTATTATTATGCAACGAGAGCAAGGTATACAAAGTCACAAGTCAATAGTTACAATGGTGATTACAAATACAATTCAGGAGAGACAAAATCTAAGTCAACTGGTCATAAAATACAATATAGCAAACTCACCAAAGTCTCAGTACGAGAGATAATCAACTATGCAGAATGTAAACACAGCGATCGGTTTGACAGCAGATAATGTAGGTCAGGCGTTGACGGGTTTTGATGAGCAAGCGTGGCAGTGATGTATCCTCCAGTTAATATGAATGAGTGTCGCCCTCAACACGGCAACCAGCCTTTTTATATATACTAAGTTATTTCCCGAAAGTTCGGGCACTTATGACTATCGTCAACACTGTGGAATGCCGT
This sequence comes from Haliotis asinina, assembly GCF_037392515.1. Classification (NCBI taxonomy): domain Eukaryota; kingdom Metazoa; phylum Mollusca; class Gastropoda; order Lepetellida; family Haliotidae; genus Haliotis; species Haliotis asinina. Next base: position 9,033,087 of record NC_090290.1, on the reverse strand, counting down.
TGAATAAGTCTCCCGGAAGTAAACACATAGAAACCTAGGAGCAGAAAAATTCCGGAAAACCAGAATCCTAAAAGTGTTGACCGTCTATTAAAACGAAATGTGACCCATCATATTTAATAATTATTACTGAATGAATAACAAAATATACAGAAAATACACACTCGTAACACCATCTGGTGCGTGTGGAATCATTTATCAAAATTTACATTGTCAGCAAAGATATTTGCATGAATTTGGATTGAGGGGCAGATTACCTTATTTCATATCTTACTGTTTAATCAACAGACAACTTTAAGTATGGGTGGGTTCCACATTGTCATTGTTGCACCAAGACCTGGGCGTTCTGTCTATCACACCTTTTAAAATGAAAACTAACAGCCTCACTAACTTTCTGAACAGTTGAAATGGGCCCCTTTTCATAGTTGATTTAATTATTTCATGCCGTAGTAAGAATGTGCATACAATAGGCAGAGTTATCGCTGCCTTATCAAATTCCAATTGGGCAACGAAAATTGCTTTAATCTTTCAAAGCCCGAAACAAAGTGACTCTTGACTTGCAAAAGGTCGTTTGAAATACAGGATGGGGAGGGAATCAGACTACCCTCCCTCACCTGTACAGGTCAATGGTTCACTCTAAACTTGATTATGGCTCCATCCTGTGTGGGAGCCTGCAATAGCAAGTAAGAAAAAAAAAGATTTTGTCCGCCACAGAATGGACTTAGGCACTGCCAAGGAGATTTTAAAACCCCTACGGTGGACAGTCTGTTCGTGGAGGCTAAGGAACCTTTAACATCTTATTTAAAGTCTCCCTATGATGCTAGACATTTCAGAACTTTACAACAATCGTTCTGCTTTCCTCAACTGGTTGCCGACCCGTGAAGTCCCGGGGTAGAATAGTCCTTCAGCAACCCATGCTTGCCATGAAAGGCGACTATGCTTGTCGTAAGAGGTGACCAACGGGATCGGGTAGTCAGGCTCACTGACTTGGTTGACACATGTCATCGGTTCCCAATTGCACAGATCGATGCTCACTGGATTATCTGGTCCAGACTCGATTATTTACTGACCGCTGCCATATAGCTGGAATATTGCTGAGTGCGGCGTAAAACTAAACTCACTCACTCACTGGTTGCCGAATCACGTTAGCATGGCAGATAGCACAAAGGCAGTTAAAGCAGCTCTTGAGAAACCCTTATTTCCACTGCTGATCCGGTACAATGACTTCAAACCCACTACCTACCACTACCCACTACTCAGGATCTCATGCAAAGGAGCTGTAACATCAAAGTAAGAAGAAATAAACTTCAGGATTTGAAACCAATAATTGGTTGCACCCACTTGGATTGCCATTAAAGACATGATGAGGTGATATTCCGACGATGTCGTTTTGGCCACATATGACCATATGCTGTGCTGCCATGTGTCTTGCAACCATCAAGCATTTGCATTTACAAGACATACTATTCTAAAGAATTTAATAACTGACATTATTAGAAAGGTCCGCTATTTTTAAGCTTTGAAATATTTATCCGTCTTGACTTAATGATAGGTTAAATACAGAAAAGCCTTAAACAACATTACCTGGAGCTGGGGGCACCCATGAAGAGCCACCTCCTCGTGGTGGGTGCTGGGTAAAGCTAAGTGCTCTTCTCCCGTGTGGAGCCGGGACAGGATGTGTCCACAGCACCCCATTGCTCGTCATGAGAGGCGACGAAATTGGGCAACCTGTTTGCCGTGGGATGCGCCCCTGTGTTGGTGGAAGAGGGATCCTGGTGGCTGAGGGCATGGGAACAATGAATAACGTTATTGTGCCCAACACGCCACTTTGGCCCTACTTCACATAGACGGGTGGTAGAATGGGCCCGATTCTATCAATCGGCTGGTCACGCCGAGCCCTGTGGTATGTAATTTTGTTATATCTTGACTCGGTACCTTCATTCTGAATACTCAGAACGTTCATGAATTTGTTTTATGTTCTTGCCTAGAGCTTATTCCCAGAAGGCGGTGGCTCATGGGCCAATCTGGTTGATCCTTTGGATTAACTGGAGTATATCATTTCTGTAACCCTTTGGTGTCAGTTTGCTGGAACTCCGCTTACGCATGACATCGCCCTTGTAGGCGCTCCGTGGTGGGCAGGGATCAGATTTGATGAACCATTCTACTATTCATTATGAGTAAACAAAATCCCAAAAAACCAAAACGGTAACTTTCAGAATCTGATTCTGACCTTGACTCTGATGAAGATGACGTTGTGACGAAATTGTTATATTCTGGTGAGGGATACTTGGCCACGCTTTCTTGTTTTGGAAGCAAAGGGTGAATGAACGCTTGCTTCCTATTCCCCATTTCTGTTAGAAAAGGGCCTACAAGGTAAAGCTGATGAGTTGAAGAATGTTTCCAAATTACGGTCTGGGGGTCTTGTTGAATGTGTCAGGAAGTCTCAGGCCATCAATCTCATGATGTCAACCAAACTAGCTGACATTCCAATTACATGTTCAGCTCACAAGACACTTAACTTTTCCAAAGGACTAATCCGTGACAGAGACCGAAGTCTCGCTGACATTTCTGTTGAAGACATTGTCTCTCAACTCAGAAGTCAAGGTGTCATTGAGGCAAAAAGATTCACATACCGTAAAGATGACCGTGTATTCCCGTCCAATACATATCTTTTGACTTTTGACACCCCAGTTCTGCCACCTTCTATTAAGGTTGGACGTTTCTGCATGGCTATAGATCTCTTTATCCCACGCCCTACTCGTTGTTTTAACTGTCAGAAGTTCGGCCATGGGCAACATTCTTGTAGGAATAAGCTAGCTTGCTTTAGATGCGGAGAACCTGACCATGATGGGAAAACATGTACCAACACCATCAAGTGTTTAAATTGCAAAGGCGACCATATGGCATCTTCTAAAGGAAATATGTCCCCTATGGAAATATGAGGCCACTGTGTAGAGATTAAAAAGTGAAAAACGACTCAGTTACTCTGATGCCAGAACACAAGCCAGACTTCTTGCTCCTGTTTCAGAAAGTCCATCATATGATTCAGTAGCTAAAAAGGTCACGGTGTCTATACCTTGTCAGACAGATCTTTCGTGGGTACATTCCGACCATCCCAAATCCCTTTCAGATCAATTACAAAATACTATAAGTTCCAAACCGGTCACAGATCCATCACCAAAACCGAAAGGAACATCTTCTACACAGACAGGCTCAAATCAAATCAGATCGTCCAAATCTACCACAGTGGATACAAAGAAAAAACAGATTCAGTCTGACAGATTGCCGAAAGCACTAAAAGATACAGATATGGATACTGAAGTATCCACCCGTGTGAGCGCTGGTGGCCATTCAAATGGTGACTCACCGAAAAAGAAAGGTAGAACAGTATCTCCCGTTACTGCTCCTTAGATACTTATCCCCCAATGAGCCATTCAGCTAATCTAGTACAATGGAATTGCAGATGACTTAAACATAACTCTCATGAAGTACAGTTGTTACTGCAAGACTTTGAACCGTCAGCACTTTGTTTCAAAGAGACGTATCTCAAACATACTGATACATTTGATTTAAGGCAGTACACTTGTTATCACTCTTTTTCTCCTCCAGGGGATGAAGCGACTGGAGGTTCAACGATATTAGTTAGACGTAACATCATTTACAGCGATGTTCATTTGAATACCAATCTCCAAGCCATAGCTATTCGCCTCAGCCTGCACATTGCGTTTACTCTGTGCTCTTTGTACATTCCACCTTCATCTGTTGGCAGACAAACTGAGCTTCAAAATCTCTATGATCAGTTACCAAATCCCTGTATCATCATGGGCGATTTGAACGGGCACAACCCTCTATGGGGAAGTACAAGTACAAACCATAAAGGTCAGATTATTGAAGATTTTATATCTGATAATAGCTTGTGTGTTTTTAATGACGAATCAAACACCTATTTACATCCTTGAACAGGAACCTTTTCTGCACTTGATCTGTCCCTCGCTGATTCGAATGTTTACAACCAATTTGACTGGTCTGTTCATGATGACCTTTACGGAAGAGACCACTTCCCAACTGTCCTAAAAGCTATCAAACCCGATGATGATCCCCCTTTATCACGGTGGAATTTTAATATGGCCAATTGACCTTTATATGAAAACGTTATGAATGTATCAGATCCGATAGAGTTGTTTTCAGCTGAGTTAAATGAAATCGCTGATCATTCAATTCCTAAGTCGTCTGCAATTCCTCACCTTCGTAAACCATGGTTCAACAATGAATGTAAACAAGCAAGAAAGTGTAGGAAGAAAGCAGAAAAACACTTTCGCAGACATCCTACCGTTCACAACTTAAATAATGTTAAAATTACGAGTGCCAAGGCACGACGAACTTATAAACAAAACAAGCACCGGTCTTGGAGGAAATATGTTTCCAACATTAATTCGCGCACACCCATGTCTAAGGTGTGGAATATGGTCCAAAGAATAAAAGGCAAAGGTTCCAAATCCTCGGTTAAACATCTCAAAGAAGGTGATAAACTGATAACCGGTAAGGGTGATATTGCCAATAAAATTGGTGAAATTCTTTCCAGAAATTCTTCCTCATCAAATTATATACCTGAAAGAATTTTGACTTCACTTTGACTCTAATAACGGTGAAGATTATACTGACGTATTTTCATTATATGAGCTACATACTGCACTCGAGCAAGCTCATGATACTGCAGCTGGTGATGACAACGTTCATTACCAGTTACTGAAACATTTGCCTGAGACATGTCTTTTGACACTTTTGGAAATACATGTATTTGACCGTATTTGGATTTCAGGAAATTTTCCTCAATCGTGGCACAATGCCATTGTAATCACCATACCAAAGCCTGGCCAGGATCATACAGATCCCTCAAATTACCGCCCTATATCGTTAACCAGTTGCATTTGTAAAACCATGGAACGAATGGTAAACAATAGATTAGCCTGGTATTTGAAAACGAATAATCTTATCACAGATATTCAATGTGGTTTCCGGAAAAACCGAAGTACTATTGATTATTTAGTACGATTAGAAACCTATGTTAAGAATGCTATTGTAAATAAACAACAGGCAGTATCCATTTTCTTCGATCTGGAGAAAGCATATGGTACTACTTGGAATTATGGCATTTTAAAGGATTTACATAATTACGGTTTAAGAGGTCGTTTACTCTATTTTATCTCACAATTTTTAAAAGACAGGCAATTTCAAGTCCGAGTGGGTTCATCCCTGTCTGACCATTATAATCAGGATCAGGGTGTTGCACAAGGCAGTATTTTCTCTGTAACACTCTTTAGTATCACGATAAACAGTTTATCCAAGGTTTTAAATGATTCAATCGATGGATCACTTTTTGTTGATTATTTTAATATTTCTTGTCTTGAAAAAAATATGCATACTATTGAACGGCAACTGCATTGTGCTTAAACAAAATAAACAAATGGTGTCTTGAAAACGGCTTTAAAGTTTCGAATTAAAAAACCAATTGTATACATTTCTGCAGAAAATACAAACCGCATAAAGACCCAGAATTGTTTTAAATAGCAATCCCCTCAAAGTCGTTAAGGAGGCAAAGTTCTTGGGTCTGATTTTCGACTAACATTTAACTTTTTTCCCCCCATATCAAGTCCCTAAAAATATATATGCCTGGAGGCACTGGATTTTATTAAAGTCGTTTCTAATTCAAAGTGGGGAGGGGATCAAGCTACCCTCCTCCACTTATATAGATCACTTGTCCACTCAAAACTTGACTATGGTTCCAACGTCTATGGTGGAGCCTGCAAAAGCAACCTGAAACTATTAGATTCTGTCCATCACCAAGGTCTAAGACTTTGTCTTGGGTCCTTCAGAACTTCACCTATCGACAGTCTTTACGTTGAGGCTGACGAACCATCTCTTACACAACGCCGTATAAAATTATCCTTACAATATATTACAAAGTTATATTCTAACGAGTCAAACCCTGCATTTGACTGTGCCTGTAATTTGTATAACAAGAAATCATCTCTTGTTCCACCTCTTGGGTTGAGAATTAAGCCTTTCGTTACTGCTGCCAGCATTGAGCTGGATAATATAGCTCCTTCCCGTCTTCTTCTTCTTCTTCTTCTTCTTCTTCTTCTTTCTTCTCCTCCTTGGCACTGTCATTGGATCCAGAACAATATGTTCCCGATTGCCTGATAAATGTATAATGATCTTGCCACTGGCCAATACAACATCGTCTTTTGTTGGTTACCCAGCCACGTGGGCATTTCCGGTAATGCAATGGCTGATCTTGCTGCTAAGGCAGCACGCAACAAATCTGTGACACCACTTCTTATTCCATACACTGATTACAAAGCTAGCATTAGAACTTACATCCGTGATCTGATGCAGAAGAAGTGGGACACCGAGGTAAACATCAATAAATTACATGAAATAAATCCACATCTATCCTGATCCTGATTATAATGGTCAGACAGGGTTGAATCCACTCGGACTTGAAATTGCTTGTCCTTTAAAATTGTGATATAAAAGAGGTAAACGACCCCTTAAACCGAAGTCATGTAAATCCTTCAAAATGCCATGCTTTCAGGTGGTATCGTATGCTTTCTCGAGATCAAAGAATATCGATACTGTATGTTGTTTATTTACTAGAGCATTTTTAACAAAGGATTCTAGTCGTATCAGATGATCAATGGTACTACGGTTTTTCCTGAAACCACATTGAATATTTGTTAAAAGGTTATTGGTTTCAAGATACCAAACTAATCTATTATTCACCATACGTTCCATGGTTTTACAGACACAACTAGTGAGAGATATTGGTCTGGAATTAGACGGATCTGTATGATCCCTGCCAGGTTTTGGTATTGGGACTACAATGGCATCACGCCACGAAGGAGGAAATTTTCCAGACGTCCATATTTTATCAACTATATCTAAAACTGTCATCAGACATGGTTCAGGCAAGTATTTCAGGAGCAGATAATGAATATTGTCATCACCCGCTGCAGTGTCGTGAGCTTGCTCAAGAGCTATAACTCGTGTAATGAAAAGACTTCATTATAATCTTCATCATTATTGGAATCAAAATTTTTCTTTTCCTCTTGTTTCTGATATTTCTGAAATTCTGGGACATAATTCACCGATGATGAATTTTTATCAAGTGTTTCGCCAATTTTGTTTGCAATTTGACTTTGGTCAGTAAATAAATTATCTCCACCTTTAAGATGGTGAACAGTTGATTTTGAACCTTTGCCTTCTATTCTCTGAACCATGTTCCACACCTTGGACATAGGCGGGCGTGAGTCAGATTTGGAGACTTAGTTCCTCTAAGAAAACCGTTTATTTTGTTTGAGTGAGTGAGTGAGTTAATATTTATCGTCACATCGGCAGTGTCTCAGCCATATCGTGACGAGAACAATAAAAAAAAAACATGATATATATCAATAATACTTGAAACAAACTCAAAACTGTTGACAAAGAAGAGCAAAACCACTAGTATATCACAGACATTCATTTAAATCTAGTAATGATATCTAAAACAGTTTAATTACTGAGAACACTACAATATAAGAACGGGCTATAGATTGCCAACAGCTGAGGGTAGGTACTTTTGCTACCTGCATGGACCCTAGCTGGATTTACATCATCCCTTCAGCCGTTAGCAATTTCGTCATATCTAGCCATATATTAAAACTACACGTATGCTACGAGTAAAACAGTGGAGAGCTTTATTTTACTTCGAATGTTATGGGACTTACGTATCCTCTCGGGAGGACAATAATTTTACTGTACTTTAACTCCCCTTGAGGATACTGCCACTAACAATCTCAGTTACTAATTTATTTACAGCTCAGACAACAATCTAAAAAGCAATAATTAAATGAGAATTATGATTAATAAAAAGATCCTGCAAAGTTCGTGATGTAAAATATCTATCCCTTGTGATGGAATATTCTACACAATCAAGCAAGAGATGCTTGACTGTGATTCTTTCATCACAAGGGATACAAAACGGAGGATCTTCACCTTTCAATAGGCATTGATGTGTATACGTGGTGTGGCCAATACGGCATCGTCGGATGATGACCTCCTCAAATCTGGACTGACAACCCAAGTAGGTGTAACCAACATAGGGGTTTACCTCATGTAATTTATTGATACCTACTTGAGTGTCCCACCTCTTCTGCATTGTATCCCGGATATAAGATCTGATGACAGCTTCATAATCAGAGAAGGGGATAAGAAGTGGTGTCACAGATTTGTTCAGTGCTACCTTCGCAGCACGATCGGCCATTGTGTTCACTGCAATACCAATGTGGCTGGGTAACCAACAAAAGACGATGTCGTATTGGCCAGTAGCAAGATCATTATATAATTCAACAATTTCTATTAAAAGTGGATGTTTACATGATACGTTTTTAATCGCCTCAAGACAAGAAAGAGAGTCTGAATAGATTATATATTGTTGATGCTTAGGGTGTCTTTGAATATATTTAAGAGCTGTCAATATGGCGTTTGCTTCAGCCGTGAAAATTAAACCGCTATCGGGTAATCTAGAAGATATTGTTTTAGATCCAATGACAGTAGCTCAAGCCACTGCGCCACCGTCCTTTGATCCGTCTGTAAATAAGGATTTGTAATTGCAATATTTTTTTTTAGTTGATTATATTCTTCTTTATATTGTAATTCATTAGTTTCTGATTTTTTAAATGTAGTCAGTGTAAGATCTACTTGTTGCCTAACCAACTGCCAAAGAGGAGAGGAAATCAGACGGGAGGGAGCTATGTTGTCTCGCGCTATGCCAGCAGGAGAAAGGAAAGGTTTCACTCTTAGTCCAAGAGGCGGAACAAGGGAAGACTTCTTGTTATGCAAATCCTCATACAGAGGATTAAAGACACAGATAAATGCAGGGTTTGACTTTGGTTATATACCGTAAAGATAATGTTACACGGCGTTGTTTAAGAGATGGCTCATCAGCCTCAACGTACAGGCTGTCGACTGGTGAAGTTCGAAATGATTGTGAACAGAATCTAAAAGTTTTAGGTTGCTTTTGCAGGCTTTGATGGGAGTGCCATTGAGCAATAGTTCAGGGTCTTTATGCGGTTTATATCTTCTACAAAAATGTATAGAATTAGTTTTCGATTTAGAAAATTTAAAACCGTTTTCAAGACACCACTTGTTAATTTTGTTTAAACACAACTGCAGTTGTTTTTCAATAGTATACATATTTTTACCGCGACAAGAAATATTAAAATCATCCATAAAAAGTGATCCATCAATCGAATGATTTAAAACCTTAGATAAACTGTTGATTTTAATGCTAAATAAAGTGACAGATAAAATACTGCCTTGTGGAACACCCTGATCCTGATTATAATGGGTAGAACCCACTCGGACTTGAAATTGTCTGTCATTTAAAAAGTTGGAAATAAATTGAGGCAATCGGCCTCGCAATCCAAAGTCATGCAAATCTTTCAAATGCCATATTTCCATGTAGTGTCGTAGGCTTTTTCTAAATAAAAAAAAATATAGACACTGCATGTTGTTTATTAATTATAGAGTTTTTGACAAATGATTCTAAGAGCACTAAAGGATCAATAGTACTTCTGTTTTTACGAAAACCACACTGAATATCTGTTATGAGGTTATTGGTCTCTAAGTACCAAACTAGTCTATTGTTTATCATGCGTTCCATGGTTTTGCAAACACAGCTTGTGAGAGAAACTGGTCTATAATTTGAAGGATCAGTATGATCACGTCCAGGTTTAGGGATTTGGACTACTATAGCATCTTGCCATGAAGACGGACATTTTCCCGAAGTCCAAATGTCATCAAATATATTTAAAAGGGTTTCTAAACAAGATTCTAGTAAGTGTTTCAGGAGTTGATAATGTAGCAGTAGCAGTATCATGAGCTTGTTCAAGAGCAGTGTGAAGCTCATGAATAGAGAATATTTCATTATAATCTTCATCATTATTTGAACTGAAATTTATAGCTTTCTTTTCTTGTTGATTTTTATATTTCTGAAATTCAGGTACATAATTTGAGGAAGAGGAGTGTTTGGCGAGGGTTTCACCCAGTTTATTTGCGATATCTGATTTGTTAGTCAATAGCTGATCACCATCTTGAAGGTGTTGAATGTTGGATTTAGTGCCCTTACCCTTGATTTTCTGAATCATGTTCCATACTTTTGATATCGGTGTACGTGCACTGATCTTTGATACATACATTCACGAAGAATGGCGTTTACTTTGCCTAAAAGTACGCTGCTTTAGCATTAAGAATTTTATATTTGTTCAAATTGTGGACCATAATGTTCAGCTTTTTTCCGTGCCTTCCGAGCCTGTTTGCAATCATCGTTGAACCACGGTTTTCTAATGTGTGGAGTTACGGAGGACATAGGGATACACTCATTGGCTATGTTGTTCACCTCACCAGCAGAACACTTTATAGCATCAGCAACATCAGTGAAAAGTTCAGGCTTAAGTTTGCCAGCACAGAGAGTTTCATATAAAGGCCAGTTAGCCTTCTTAAAATTCCATCTGGATGACGGAGGAACATCAGAAGGGGTTACAGGTGTTAGAACTGTAGGAAAGTGATCAATTCCACGAAGGTCGTCATGGACGGACCATTCAAATTCATTCAGGAGGATTGAGTCAGTGACAGATAAATCAAGACTAGAATAAGTACCATTCCCAGGATGCAGATAAGTGTGAGAGCCATCGTTATAGATGCATAAATAATTATTTGAAATGAACTCTTCAAGTAACCTTCCTTTATTGCTTGTATGCACACTACCCCATAGTGGGTTATGACCATTGAGATCACCCATAATGATGCAGGACTTTGGGAGTTGGTCTTAAAGTGCTTGAAGATCAGTTAATTGAAGCAGCGATGTTGGGGAAATGTAAAGAGAGCACAAAGTAAAAACAATGTGCAGAGTTATTCCAACTGCAACAGCCTGAAGATTGGTAAAAAGTAAAACAGGGCTATGAATCACACCCTGTCGGACTAAAATTGAAGATCCACCAGTAGCTTTAGTCCCTGGTGGGAAGAAGGAATTGTAGGTACTGTACTGACGTAAATCAAAGTTATCAGTTTCTTTAAGGTAAGTCTCCTGCAGACATATTGCTGATGGCTTACAATCTTGTATCAATAAATGCAAATCATTGAGATTGGTCCTAAGACCTCTGCAATTCCATTGAATAATTGAACTAGAAACGCTCATGTTAAAGGCGGTTGTACAGGGGATCTATGTTTCCCTTTTCTAGGTGACTTACTGGTGGTGCGCCGATGAGGGAGAGGAGATAAGGTTTGAAAACGATTCTGTGTCCGTACAGGGTCACGCTGACCCTTTGGAATACGATCAGAACGATTAGAATGGTCAGTTTTTTTGGGTTGGCGTTTTCAAATCAGACGATGGTTTTGGTACCGACTGCAGGTTCACTGTTGAAGTCATTGACGAGGGTGAGACAACTGTAGATGGATCATCCGTTTGAGATGAAGAACTAGATGACTGTCGATGAGATGTAGTCAGGATTGGAGTAGAGGATTCCATCCATGTATAATCAGTTTGACAACATACTGGCTGATATGAAACCGACCAAGACGTTGAAGTTGAGACTGAAGCAGCAGCTGCATAAGATGGGCCTGGTTTTTCAAGAGCTAGTACACGTTTCCTTGCTTCTAGGAAAGAGACATTACGTTCATGTTTTATTTTCGAAATCTGTGACTGGAGTTCCCATGTAGGGCATGTTCTGGACGACGAAGGATGATTTCCAGAGCAGTTTACACACGCTGGAGGCTTCTCACAGAGTTTGCCATCTTCACAGGTGCCTCCACATCGATGACAAGCAGCCGGACTACGGCATGACTTAGAGCCATGGCCATATTTCTGACATCTGCAACACCTCAGGGGATTTGGGATGTAAGTATTAACCCTTAAGTGACAATAACCAGCCTTCAATGATTCCGGACGTGTTGGAAGACCAAATGTAAATAAATAGGTATTGGTCTTTATGATGTCATTTTCTCTTTTGTAAGTGAACCGCTTAACAGCAGTTACACCTTGTGAGCGTAATTCTGAAATGATGTCACTCTCATCCATATCTGAAAGGCAATGTCCCACATCACGGACAATGCCTTTACAACTATTGAGTGTTCTGTGAGGGGACACCTCCACAGGAACATTAGCCAGTGATTTGGTTGAAAGAAGTATTTGTGACTGGTTTTTCTTTTTACACTCGATCAGAGGAGATCCAGAACATAGCTTCTTGATTTCTTTGACATCGCCAGCTAAACCTTCTATACCTTTAGAAATGGCAAAAGGATTCAGTTTTAGTGGACCATCATTTGGTGCTGACAGGACCAATGATCAGGATTTGGGAGAACTTCTTGAATTTCATCCTCAGAAGATAGTGAATCATCAGATTCAAACGAACGTTTTTTCAGTGGGGGTGCCATGGTAGTATTGAATATGATTCACCCTCCTAGCTCCCAACCCACCATGGAGTGTCAACGAGGACAATGCCTACTGTATGCGGGTCTCCAGCACACCGCACCAAGGATACTATGAGGGTATACTCAAGCAGGAATACATCCCAAAAAGATAAATCCTACCAGATTGGCCCATGAGCCATCGCCTTCTGGGCATGTAAGACTCTAGGCAAATTTATATATATGACATATTTCTACTCAAGTAATGTTTGATAAATAAAATGAGTCGAAGACTAAAAGTAACAATACAGTTCATTCAGAATATAAGTTTTTGTGCAAATACAAGTAATGCACAGGGCTCGACATGACCAGCCGTTTGGTCAACCGGGCCCATTCAACCACCCGTCTAGGTGAAGTCAGGGCCGAAGTGGTGTATTAGGCAACAGGAACATGGTTGCAGGCCCCTATTGCCCTCAACCACCAGGATCCCTTCCTCCACCGACACAGGGCCGTAACCCACGGCAAACGGGTTGGTGGACCAAATATGCCCCCGGGTCCACTACGGGGGTGCTGGCAAGCACTTAGCGTTACCTAGCACCCACCACGAGGAGGTGGCTCGCCACGGGTGCCTTATTTTGTTTGAATGTACGTCGTGTCTTCGCATTAAATACTTTAAATTTATTCAAGTTGTGGACAGTTGGATGGTGACGGAAATAGTTTTCAGCCTTTTTCCTCACTTTCCTGGCTTGTCTACAATCTGTATTAAACCATGGTTTTCGTACATGTGGAGTCGTAGAGGACTTAGATATATATTCATCAGCAATTTCGTTTAGAATGTCAGAAAATGTCTGAATGTAATCAAGTACATCATAAAAACATTCTGGTCGTTGTTACACATATTTTGATACAAGGACCAATTAGCCTTCGAAAAAATATATCTTGTGAATAATGGAGAATGAGATGGAGTTGTTTCTGAAAGTATTGTTGGGAAGTGGTCACTTCCGCAAAGATCATTGTGAACTTTCCATTCAAATATATTAAATAGGTTAGAATCTGAAACCGACAGATCTAAAGAAGAATAAGTGCCAGTGGCTGGATGTAGGTATGTGCTTGAATCCTCATTAAATATGCACAGGTCGTTGTTAGAGATAAACTCCTCAAGTATTTTACCCATTGGTGTGTGTGGGTTGTGGCTGTTTAAGTCACCCATGATAACACAGGACTGAAGATCAGTCTGCTGAAGTGCTGACGAAGGTGGAATATACAGAGAGCATGAAGTAAACGCAACACCAAGAGTGAGTCGTATTGCTACAACTTGAAGATTAGTTTTGACTGTAACAGGGCTGTGTATAATATCCTGTCGCACAAGGATAGAAGATCCTCCAGTGGCCCAATCACCTGGGGATAAAAACAATGATAGCCTTTGAACTGATGTAATGTAAAACTGTCTGTCTGTTTCAGATACGTTTCCTGCAAACAGAATGCTGATGGTGTTAAATGCTGGACTAATAGCTGTACCTCATTGAAGTTAGTCCATGGACCTCTACAGTTTCACTGCAGAATGTTTTTTGAATATCTTTTTGGTGGGTTAATAGGGGACCTTCCCCTGAGCATTTCCGAGGGCAAGAAGCTATGTGCCCTGGGATGGAAGTTTTCTGACACTCCCATGGCCTCAAGCGATTTACTGAACAGTTTTACAGGATTTTCTGAACCCTTCTGGGGTCTGCCACTCTTTTTTGAAGATCCTGTTCTTGAGTCAGTTTTAGTTTGAACACTATTCTTCGAGTTTGTTTTCTATCGTATTTGTGAGTTGACTGAGACAAAGATTGTTCTCGAGATACAGATGAAGTCTGACTACAGGGCTGACGGGACTTTAGATACCAACTGAGTGTTGACAGAAGATGTCAAGGTTTGAGTAGACTGTTCGGGTGCAATAAACTGAACTTTATTTGTTTTAACCCACGTCAAATCTGTCTGGCAATGTATCGACGAGGTAGTTACTTTTGAGATATATTCAGGAGTTCTGACAACTGATGCAAATGGTTCAGTATGTGCTGCAGATTCCACACGTTTTTTGGCGTCAGAAAAGCTGATGTTCTGGGTGAATTTGATTTTATTGATTTCCATTTGTGTTTTCCAGACTGGATACTCTTTGGAGAAAGACGAATGGTTTCCCGAACAATTTGTACACTTTTTATGGTCACTGTTACAGTCATCTGTGACATGTGTATTCTCACTACAGTGGGCGTATGTTATGGGCGGTTTCATTTTGTGATCGCATAGCCTTCTTTGTAATAATGTTTAGAAACCTGTGGTAATCTCATCTCCTCAGCTAATCTCAACTATAAGCTTTCATGAGAGGCCACAGTGCTCTAACGAATAAAGATCGTCATCTGGATGATCTCTGTTAGTCAAACAATCAGTCGATGTGTACAATATTTGGGCTAATTAATCAGGCAATGTACACAATGCCTGAAACTTTTAAGCAATGTACACAATGACTGAGCTCATTAGGCAATGTACACATTGCCTGATTAATGCAGTCATTGCACATATTGCCTGATTGTAGATATTGACTGTAACATATAAATTCTTACAAAAAACGTGAAATACACTGTCTAATTCACCAAGATGGGGTATTAGTATCTGGTCTCGTCTGTTATGACTTCCAGATGGAACACATGTCATTCCTCCAAGATAGCTATCTCCTCTAATGTGTTTGAATGTAATCAGTTGTTGAAACTTGTAGGTAACATTTAGGAATTAAATTGCCTACGCATACAGGTTATTTTGTGTGATACCTTCGCCAAACAGCACACAAAATGTTCAGATGTTGACACACGTATATCTTGTGACCCTATAAATTGAATCATTGACTATTGTTGTTCGTCTTTATAAATAGCAACTTCTTTAATTGGATTTGTGGGATATGATGATGTTCATAGGCCAAGGAAGCATGCCTTTCACCTAATCCCTTTAGTTGACCTGACAACAATTTGCTGTTTCATGTACACTTTCAATATTTATGCACTAATGAAGAAAGAATTTTTGTTTTTGTTAAATGGTAAAACTACAATGGAAACATATACACATTTTATCGTCAGTTTGAGACATGGAAGAAGGATTTATGTATTTTTAGCTATGTGTCGTTTTGCAGCAAACCTATCAGGTGCTGTGTAATGTGAAATAATGGTATGTTAGGAATATCTACTAACTGATGTTTTCTGCATATCAACCGCATTGTGCTTTTAAAAATCTTTAACGCCACTACATGGTGCTCGACTACATGGTGTTCCTTGACGGACTTCGTCGTATCTAGTTTTCTGCGGTATTGTGTTTGCAGCATACTTTGCTATAGTGTTCAAGTACTTCTTTGTGTACCACATGGTAGCACTGATATGAAACGTCTTGCTGTGTATGGTAAATTTCAGACATTGTTGTCCATTGCCTGTCTATCCGAACGTAGCAACAACAGATTAGTGAAAGTAGTCTTGTGCTCAATCTGATCCCGATCGTTTGATTTCACGATAGTTGTTCACCATCCGACACAACACCCGAGCCTCTGATAGCACTCCAACATGGTACCGAGGTTTATAAGTGTCAGACTAAAACTTCTGTTGCAGTTTAAAGTTTCTTTGATGGTTGCATTTTTAACATCATGCCCGGTGCAGTGTAAACCTACGTCGACTGCGAGGGATGGTTCTGTCATTGTCAGGACCGTTGGCATTAAGTTGTGCCAGCTGAAATGTGCTGAAAGTGGTCGATGTTTAAATATTCAGTACAATGGTGATTCTTTGAACTGTCGGTTATTAAGAGCCGAATCAAGAAAGACCAAGATGAAGGAAGGATATGTCACTCTTGCAAAGAATCACCCAGATGTAAGTAAAGGTGAAACAACCTTGTCCATAATGATACCAAATATTTGCACAACACACTGTTTAGGAATGCTATTCTGGACTAATTATTGA
The DNA here is from genome assembly GCF_037392515.1 of Haliotis asinina. Taxonomy (NCBI): domain Eukaryota; kingdom Metazoa; phylum Mollusca; class Gastropoda; order Lepetellida; family Haliotidae; genus Haliotis; species Haliotis asinina. The sequence continues at coordinate 9,016,678 of NC_090290.1, read as the reverse complement.
CAAGTGTTTATGAATCTCAAATATTGATACCATTTGTTTTTGAAGAGGTGCAAAGGAAGATATATTCTTGACCTGCAAATTCCCAAGTCAGAACAGGGATATGTGTCAGACATAGGTTTAATTATTGTTTGTTTTCCATTTGTATCCTTCACATGGCGACCACAAGCAAGTAAAACACCCTCTTTTTTTGGAGAGACATGCTTGATAAAAGAAACTCAAGCAAGGAGGGATAAACAATCAGATTTAGAGGGAAATGCCTGTTTCTAGAGTAGATTCTATCATGCGTCTAAACAAGGTGGAGTCTTTTCTGCATACATCATCACTAAACAATCTCAACGACGTCAAAGATGCAAACACTGTTGTTTGAACAAACACAAACAAGAAAAAGTACTATGATACATACAGTATAAATAACAAAAATATAACATAAAAGCATATCAGAAGGCGTCTTTTACTGTTTGAAGGTACCGAATGGTTCGTGTTCATCCAAGATGTGCAGTTTCGGTCAACGGTGTTTGAAGACTCGATCTGGAAAGTCTGTCTGTGTGCCAGGTAATATGGGGGATATGTCGTAGTGAAAAAAAACCCCGAAATTGGAGTTCAAACGATTCACAAATTTTACCCCAGGGGCAAAAAGTGGCTTCAAAAGCTATGCTGTGTGGCGTTCATAACGCATGCCCTGTGAGTAGGTTCAAAAAGCTTGAAATAGTATGCCTGCCCTGAGTATGAGGTCGTGAGCAGTAGTCTGATCTTGGTTGTTTATATAAACAAGTAGACGATCTACTAGTCACATGAAAAACATATTCGTTGTGATAAGCAAACTCTGTCACAGAGAAAACTCACTGTTTGATTTATTGGCGCCTATATATCTGCCTGCCTGTCTGCTAATGACAATATGTAATAAACATCTTCATATGCTGCAATTTGAAATTAATACACCATAAACAAGAGCCGGCTAAGCGCATTAGCAAATGAACCAGTGGCCAATGACAAGACATCTTTATACATGAGTGCACACCCACAGGCCCAGACTGGGTTCAGTATCACGGCTGCTTTGTTTTGAGGGAGGTAAACAGAAATACAAAATATTGCACTATTGATTTGCGATTATACGCTTATAATTTTGTTAATTTGTTTTTAATATCACCAATGCATTTTAGATATCATGAACAATTCATAACTGAAACTGTCTTTTAATTATGCTTGATTTTTTTTGTTGCATGTGGCCTTTAAGTATGTGTGCCACTGTAGTGACAATCCTTGTCATAACCATATAATCTTAGTGCTTATGTTAGACCAATGCTCACAACACTGTGCTAGATTTTAACCTTGCATCCCCTAAATAAAGGGAACTAAAAATTCAATATACACTAACGTTTCCTATTATGAATCCACAATCAACAATCCATGTCACAGATTTACTCTGGACTTTTGTACTGGTGTCACAGGCTTCGAAAAATCTGTCTTTCGTCATATTCACTGAACGTACATGAAACAAATTATGCATTTAAGACCAGCCATGTTTACTAAAGGGGGAAAAATCATAAACCTCCCCTATACAGGTCATTGGCATTAAGAATTGAAAGAAATGTGATCTGATGTGCAACGAAAAAAAAAATTTAGGTTTCAGTACAGTTTTCAGTACAGTACCTAATGGCATGTGGTAGACACGTGGAAGGCTAGAAACAATTCATTATTATGACAGGTCATGGTTTCAGGCATCTAAAACGAGTGCCACTCAAACTCGATTGTAATACGAGGACTATTCATTGGTTACTAACTACTGGTAATATTGTCACTGCAGTAGAAATTCTGATCGATTCAACATCAGCACACCCAACAGTCTGGTCAGTGTTGGAGCCAAAGATCCCTTATGGATGAATAGCGAAATCCGCTCTGCAATGTGGAAGCGAAATCGTCCCATAAAAAAGCGAAATATCGAATCATTGGGCTAATGTACGATTAACCAGAAACAAAGTTGTCAGCTTTATACGCGATTCTATAAAAAAAATATTAGTCCAAAATTGATGATAGGAAAAATTCTTCGGTGGGTACAAAAACTTGATGGGGATTGGTAAAACAGACATCAACACAAAATGTCTCAAAGTAACTACTTTCCACCAATCATATTAAATGATATTATCTACAATGACCCCAAAGAAATTGTAAATGTTTTAAATGATTTCTTTGTTAGCCAGTCTACAATAGAAATTCCAGATTTTCGACCCCCTCAATGTCACTTTAAACTTTCTACAGAGTCACTAAATGTTGTCAGTCGTACAAATGATAAAGTCCAAGATATTCTCCTCTTTTCGATCCGTCAAAAGCTAGAGGACCAGATGGAATAGGAAACAGATTTGTGAAAGATATGGCGGAAAGTCTAGCTTAATGTTAACAACATTATTTCACTTGTCACTTCAGAAATTCAGTGGTCGAACTCACGGGCTGTTTTTCTAGAGTTTTAGGAAAATGTGTTTTTAAACATGTATTTAATTATTTTAGAGACAATGGCATTTTAACCAAGTTACAATCGGGTTTTATTGCAGGTGATTCAGCTGCTAAACAGTTAACTTATTTGCATGATCTTATAACGAAAGTACTTGCTGAAGGAAGAGGGGTCAGATCTGTTTTTTCTGATATTAGGAAGGCATTTGATAAGGTATGGTACAAGGGCATTATGTCTAAACATAAAAACTATGGCATTGATAGATCACTTTTGAATTGGTTAGAAAGTTATTTACAAAACAGATCACAAAAAGTCACTGGAACCCTCACTTTTTATTGTACATGTATACATAAATGAGTGAGAAAATGAGTTTGTATTACGGTCTGTAAATAATCAACTCTTTACCAGACAATCCAGTGATCAACAGCAAGTGCATTGATCTCCACAGTTGGGAACCGATGACATGTGCAGACCAGCGTGCTTGACCACCCGATGCCATTAGTCGCCTTTCATGGCAAGCATAGGCACCTTTTATGGCAAGCATGGTACATAAATGATTTAGTAGATGGTATAATAAGCCACATGCGTTTTTTTTGCTGATGACACCTCACTCTGTGTAATTGTAGATAATCATGATACTGTCGCACTCTGTCAGAATGATAATTTGAAACGTATATCTAGCCGAGCCGACAAGTGGCAAGTTGCCTTCAACCCGGGTAAAACAGAAACAACCAATTTTATTTTGTGACCCTTTAGGAGCTCTGCCACTTTGTTGTTTAGAAGCATCAGCCGTAGGCTTAGGTTTACTTTTAACAGCTTGCTGACTATCAGCTGTCGATTGAGACTTTGAGCGTGACTGAGATGATGATTATTTGTGATCAGAAGAAAACTTTGATGTACTAGGAAGTGATTCCTCAGTCTGAGATGATATAGCAGGGTACAAAAGCTGTGGAGAATAGCACTTTACCTAAGTCAAGGTAGTTTGGCAACCTGTGGTTGATGTTATTTTAGAGCTAGACTCAGATGATGCCTTTGCTACTGTAGCCATATCGTGACGAGAACATTCAACAGTGAAAAAGATCATATATACATTATAAAAACCTGTCAGCGAAGGACAGTAAAACAACTAGACTATCACAAATGGGATTAAAACTAGCGTGGAAAGTTAAATCTAATAGCACTATTCGGACAAGACAATAAAAAAAAACAGGCTATAGACTGCCAACAACTGAAGGTAGATCACCATACTAGGGACCATGGGGACTTACAGTACCTTTGCTACCTGCATTGACCCTAGTTGGATTTACATCATCCCCTCAGCTGTTAGCAATTTAGACATATCTAGCCAAAAAATAAAAATACAAATACAAATATGCTACGACTAAGAACAGTGGAAAGTTTAAATTTACTGTGAATGTTTTTGGACTTATGCACCCTCTCAGGAGGACAATAATTTTACAATACTTCAACCCCCTTTGAGGGTACAGTCATTAACAATTCTAGTTACAAATCTAAACTACCGATAATTAAAATACATTTATTTACAGAACATATTACTCAAAATTCAACAAAAAAATCAATTTCTTTTAAATAACCAATGATTAAATGAGAACTAACTCTGGTAAAAAGATCCTTGATAGTTTTGACATTGAAATATTTATCCCTTGTGATGGAGAATTCCATGCAGTCAAGCAGGATATGCTTGACCGTGACTCTCTCATCACAAGGGATACAAAATGGAGGATCCTCACCTTTTAAAAGGTATGAATGAGTATATCTGGTATGGCCAATACGACATCGTCTTAAAATAACCTCTTCAAATCTGGACAGACAGCCCAAGTACGTGTAACCAGTATACGGTTTTATTTCATGTAATTTATTGATACCTACTTGGGTGTCGCACTTCTTTTGCATCAGATCACGGATATAAGTTCTAATGTTCGCTTTATAATCAGAGTATGGAATAAGAAGTAGTGTCACATATTTGTTGAGTGCTGCCTTAGCGGCAAGATCGGGCATTGTGTTACCTGAAATGCCTACATGGCTGGGTAACCAACAGAAGACGATGTCGTATTGGCCAGTAGCAGGATTATTATACAATTCAATAATGGCAATTAAAAGTAGATGTTTACATGATAAATTTTTAATCGCCTGAAGACAAGAAAGAGAGTCTGAATAGAGTATATATTGTTTACGTTTTGTGTGTCTTTGAATATATTCAAGAGCTGTTAGTATGACGTTAGCTTCTGCTGTAAAAATAGAACTGTTATCTGGCAATCTAGAAGATATTGTTCTGAATCCAATGACAATGGCACAAGCCACTGCGCCACCATCCTTGGACCCATCTGTAAATAAGGATATATAACTGCTATATTTATGTTTCAATTGATGATATTCATTGTAATTCATTCGTTTCTGATTTTTTAAATGTAGTTTATGTTAGGTCAACTTGTGGTCTAACTATCTGCCAAGGAGGAGAAGAAAGTTAAAATCTCTTTACCATTTGTTTTTTGCCCCAGAACAGGAGATATTTTTAGTAAATTTTATTTTGTTGATCTCCATTTGCTCTTTCCAAATTGGACACTGTTTAGAAAATGAGGAATGGTCTCAGAAATCGAGATCCGGAGACAGAAAGCAGCAATCAACCGTGTATAGCACGATTGGCGTTTAACATCAAGTTGACTTCGGACAATGATAAACGTGAGCTCGTGAATAATATGGTTCGTACTATAGTCCAGAAGACCACCATAAAAATTTCGGCAACGAGGTGCTTAGCATAGACGACAGCGATGTATATTACTGTTACACAGCAAAACTACCGAATAGTGAAAAAGCAATCGCTGAAGCGTATGGGAATAGGTTTTGTATCCCGCTTGACATTGAGCTGCTAACTGGACACATGCTGTTTTACCAAGCTGCATTGGGCGACAGGCTGGAATACGAACTCACGTTCAATGATTACAACAAAGTCGTGCATACGCTGAAAGGTGATGAGAGTAGCTACAAGATCGACAACATCTCATTAGAGTTTGACATGGTGACTAGTCCGGATTTTGTCTGGCAGATTCGAAATCAGTACTCTGGGAAAATGACCATCCTCTATGATAGGATACTGCGATACAGAATGATAGTGAGTGAGTTAATATTTATTGTCACATCGGCAATATTGCAGCCATATCGTGACGAGAGAATATGTGATATTAAAAAAGATATATATGTTTATATTATGTAGAACCTGTCGACGAAGGACTGTAAAACCACTAGACTATCACAGTTAGTATTAAAACTAGCGTGGAAACTTATAAAAATATAATAGTATCACTATTTGGACAGTACAATATAAAAACTGGCCATAGATCACCAACAACAGAGGGTAGATCACCATACTAGGGACCATGGGGACTTACAATACCTCTGCTACCTGCATTGTCCTTAGCTGGATTTACATCATCCCCTCCAGAATGCCCAGATTCAAGATAAACTTTGGGTCGAGTATAAATCTTAAATGCTCAAAACAAGATCAAAGCCAAATACCTTTGCTGTACCAGTCCTTTCCTATTCCTTTGGAGTAGCTGATTGGACAAAACAAGACAGCCAGGGTCTTGACCGCCTGACCAGAAGGATCATGTCTGATTACAGTGCACAAAACCCTCGTTCCTCTCTTAATCGTTTATATATGCCAATCAATTCGGAAGGTCAGGGTTTGATTAATGTGGAAGCTCTTCATGATAGAATTCTATTGTGCACTTTTACACATATCTATTTATCGGTTGATCCTCTGGTGATGCATGTCAAGACTCATGATGAAAGCAAGGAATTCCACAGCTATTTTAAGCGTGCCAAGGTTGTTGGACACAATTTGAAATTTGAAGTTAATTTTGTTGATGGTGATGTACTGCTGGACGGTACAGTGATGGGAGTAAACCAGGTCAAGTCCTCCACCAAGTCTGCTCAGAGTCGGTCCTTTGTAGAGAAACTGTCTGAGAAGCCATTGCATCGTGTTTACATGCTGTGTATGGAACAGAACAGCAATCCAACCGACTCCTTCGCCTGGATGAATTCGGTTGGTCTCAAATGTGAAACTGAGGGCTTCTTTTTTGCTGCTCAGGACCAGTCACTTCCCACTCGCAATCGCCAGAATGTGATTCTTATAGAAAATATCAATATGAAATGTTCTTTGCAATGAATTCACAAAGACTGTCCAACACCTTGTCAGTGGATGCCCTTCCTTGGCACAAACAGCTTATCTTAAAAGACACGATGGCATGGCTCGCTGCTTTTACTATCGTCTCCGCTATGCCTGTGGCTTTGACCCCGAGGTCCATCCATGGTACGACCCTGAACATGTCCAGGGTGTCCTGGAAAATGATGCTTTCAAACTTCTCTGGAATAGGCCAATATACAGCCTGAGATGAATTCCAGCTAACAAACCTGATCTTGTACTTTTTGATAAAACCAATGAAATTATTTATATCATTGAATTTTCTGTCCTTTTTGACAGCAATGTGATTGGCAAGATTCAGGAAAAGCATGATAAATATGCGGACCTCGCCTTGAAATGTCTCGCTTGCATCCCAATTACACTGTTGTCAGGCTCCCCATTGTTCTCGATGCCCTTGGTTTGGTACCTCCTGATCTCTTGGCACAGACCAGGAGGTTGTGTTTTACCTTTATTTTTGTGTTGTAACTTCCTGATTACCTCTGAAGTAAATATTGGTGTATTCAGTTGCCCCACTCACCTGTTGTTTCTCTAGTGTCATCTTTAACATGAGTTGAAATGTAATACCTCTTAAATCTTTCAGTTCTTCATTCACTTTATGAAATACCAATTTTTTTATATCTCCAAAGTCTATATTTCTTTGAACTTCCATGTTCCAACCTCTCAAATATCTTCCTATAGCACGCTCAGTAGGTGTGAATTGTACTTCTATGGGTTTTTGTTCCTTTAGTAATTCGAAGAGCTAAGACTTCCTCATACGTGAATACCCTTGCATTTCATGTATTTGCTTTTTCATTTGCTTTTTCAGCTCTTTCACAGTATGGTTTTTTTATATTTTACCCATGATAAATATATTTAGTAACTCAGGTTTCCTCATACGAGAATACCCTCACATTCCACATTCATGTGCTTGCTTTTTCAACTCATGCACTGTAGTCATGTTACAGGATTCATTTATATGTGAAACATTTCTCTAATTGAATGTCCTTGTGTATTCACTTTATCGAGGCCGTATCCCGCTAGTTCACATTTAAACATTTATGTTTTGATTAGTATACCATGTCAACCCACGTAAATGTGGGGGAAACCTCCCCACTATAGAGATTGAAACACATAGTGGGGGATTCCCCCACAAGCCATCAAAATTAAAAGAATTTTTTTTTACCCAAAGTCAACCTTATGTGAACAAAGTATGTGAAAGGAAATGGGCAGTGCCTGTTGTTTTGGAGTATGTGAAGAAGGGGGGGTCTAGATTCGCGTTATTGTCGAATAATTAAATTTTTATCGTGTTCATTAAAATTCTGGCAATATGATTGGTTAACTGGGAACATTTCTTTTGAGTTCATTTCCCAATGAATCTGAAAAAATAAGCCATGCCCACCGAACCGGACTACTTTCGGACCTGGGGAATGTCGGGGAATACCTTTACACAGAGAGGGAATTCCCTTGCACTCGGGTACCTTAGCGAACTTTGGGTAAACATTGAAGTGATACATTGTGGTTAACATAAACAAACAACTCAAAATTATGCAAGAACGTTAATAACGTTGCAACGCCTCGACAAGAGCATGCACACGTTAGAACATCAGTTCATGGCATCGCAATCCCAGTCACATCACACCCTCTATCTACTTGCGTAAATACTACAATCTCAGTTCCACTAACTTCATATCATCGGGCTTCGTTTCCAATTCTCACTTTCAGTTCGCAGGTAGTAATTCAAACGTTTGAGCTTGAAACTTTGCCGATACCGGGACGCGTCACGTTGAGTTGTTCAGCTCTGATTCGCCGACCGATGCTGATTGGCGAATGGTTTGGTAGGCGTGTCATTTTATGTAAATGAGTCACCTGAGTCATGTCACGCCATTACCGAACTCTTACACTGAAAATGTTAATCGGTGGTAACAAAGATATCTGTTTCGATGAATTTGATTACATTTAAAAAAATATTGTTGAAAGGATATAGTATTTGTTGCTGAATTTAATTATAAGGATTGACTGTGTATTTCTTTCGTTGCATTGAATTATGAAACTAAAACCAATGTGCAACCTTTTGTAAGAATCCGCTACGTGGATTCATACAGTTTGCACATTGGTTTTTAGTTTCATTCTTCAAAGCAACGAAAGAAATACACAGTCAATCCTTAATTATATAACTTATATGGGGGGTGAGCCATAACCACAATTCCCTCTACTAATACCTGACTACCTCTGTGACCATGTCCCTGAAGGTGTTTCTTAAAACAGTCAATATCATCTCCGTAATAAATTAACTTTACAAGCAGTGAAATGTAGGACTAAAATATACGAGGAGTTGTTCCTATCTGACACAATCAAAATTTGGAATTCACTACCTGACAACGTAATATTTGCTAACTCAGGCCTATTTCTAACAACCCTGGATGTGCTTGCAGATACCACAATGAAGATACTGTTCATTTTCGTGTTACAGTTAATAATTTGCCGTGAGAAATGGTATAAGAACCCCACCTCAGAACCAGCAAAATATAACACAGACAAGTCTCATATATCCAATATTATGTATTGACCAAAGAACAAGACATAAAGATTCACAATAGAGGTTTCTAGCACAATGTGTTATGAGAGTGTAATTTCTGCAAATTGTATTATTAATTATGTAATAATTATTATTGGCTCATGACGCTTACTTTTTCTGAAAATAATTAGTATGGGTCACATTTCGTATAAAAAATGTTTAGCGCCATTAGTATTTTATCGGCAGGCCTTTAAAGTAGGTATTTAGAGTTACCTCCCCTTTACCTTTATGTTTTGATTATTTGGGTTTACTTCCAGGAGACTGTTCTAGAGCTTTCCATTTTAGTGGCGGTGGTCGTACGTGCTCGAACTTTCAGGAAATGACTGGATGTATATATAAGGCCTGTTGTTGTGTTGTCGACAATACATGGTTACACACATTTGTAGTAGCATATTATTCTGCATCTCCATCAATGTGTGATCTTCATAACTGCTGCCTGACCGCTCGCTCTGTTACATTCTACATGACTGTTTCTCACTCTGATATCAAAACTTCGGTGAGTTGGCATTATATTGTGACCCATTACTTTGGAAGTGACTCATTTGCATTGTACATGAAACAGCTCTTGTGAATCTATATATTCTTGCCTTTGATTGCTTGTCAGTATTATATTTTGCTGGTTCTGTGGGGACTTCTTACAGCTTTTGTCAGGGCAAATTTTTAACCAAAACAAAATCAGAGTCAAATCTAAAGTATTCACAAATATAACATCAACTCACCAAAGTCTTGCTTTTCAGTGAAACAGTTCTATTAAGTCTTTCACTACGAAGGCGTGTTGAATGTAGGTTGAAAGCTGATGAAGAGGTAGACAGATGTAGATGGGCCGAATAATGACACAACGTCCGTGTGTGTCTGGTCAACTCAACAACCAGTCACCGATTCTTGTGCATTCCAGCGAAGTATAGAACCTTTGAGAATCAAAACTCTAAAGATTATCATGCAATGATAACTATAACTTAATTACTAACAATACAAACTACAGAAAATACACTCTCGTAACAATCTTTTTACAGGTAAGTTATACAGTGCTATTAGAAATAATTCCTACTTCTACGTAAATAGCCACAATCTCCAAACTATGTTATATGGAATACCCGAGCAAACAACGATTTTAGAGACTTTGCATCAATATATTTTTAAATCTAAACGATTTGATAAATTATTTTAGATAATTATATGCAATCAGTCGATGAAGTGAAGCTGCACACTCAAGGTTCATAAGCACCTACAACACACAGATATAATTGTAGCCATATTTTTCTTGTGTATTTTGTTTCAATGATATATGAACTGGTGAGGCACTGGTATAATCAGAGTTCTGATTGTTTAATAAACTGGGTTCTCAGTGAATAAAATATGTTTAAACCACCTAATGTAATTGTACCTAACAAAATTATTGTGTCACATAACATCCACAGATAAGAAGCAGAATTACCCTGAGAAATCTCCTCAGCAAAAAGTCGACAAGGAAGAAACATTTGTGAACAGCCCACTTCACAATGCATGCAGGAAGGGGAACCTGACCCAAGTGAGGCGAATCCTGTCCCAGGGTTTGGTCGACATCAACAGCAGAGTCGGGAATCACGGGAAAACTCCACTCATGGTGGCAGCACAGGAGGGACATTGCAAAATATTTGACTTTCTTATCAGAAATGGGGCTAACGTGTCACAGGTGGATGATGATGGTAAGAACCTCCTTTACTGGTCCTGTAAGGGCGGACATGTGGGTATGGTAGAGTGTGTGCTGCCACAGTATGATGTTGATGTTAACGATTTCTTCATGCCCCCACTTATGCAGGCTGCTTTTGATGGGTACAGAGACGTTTGTGAGTTCCTTGTGTGTATGGGAGCTAATGTCTCACAGGTTGATGATAACGGATACAACGTCTTGCACTGGGGCTGCAGCGGGGGACACCTGGATGTGGTGAAATATCTACTTTCACTGTGCATTCTTGATATTAACAGCAGGGGACTGGATGGTAAGACCCCACTGATGGAAGCTGTATATGGAGACTACAGAGACATAGTTGAGTTGCTCATAAGAAAGGGAGCTAATGTGTCACAGGTTGATGATTTTGGCGAGAACGTCCTTCAAAATTCTTATATGGATGGGATTGAGGAGATCGTGAAGACCATCACCAGAGAAAACCTAGTCAATGTTAGAAACAGGAACAAGAGTGAGGTAACAGCAGCCATGACAGCAAAGTGCAACTGAATACGTGTCGTATATAACCTTATTGTTTTGCTGGGCTGTCCAGAGACATAATATCACCTATTCCACGCATAATCAATTGTTGGAGGCTAATTATAGAATGTGACAATCTACTTGAGTTACGCAATATGGATGGGATTGAGGAGATTGTGAAGGACATCACCCGTGAGAACATAGTTAATGTTAGAGACAGGAACAAAGGTGAGGTAACAGCAGCCATGACAGCAAAATGCAACTGAAAACGCCCCATGTATAACCTTCTTGTTTTGTGCTGCTGTCCAGTAAAATAATATCACCAATGCCATGGATAATCAAGTGTTGGAGGTCAATTATATATTATTATACCAGAATGTGACAAACTACTTTATTGGTGCACAAAAAACAGGCAGTATTATCCCTTCCGACATAAAATGCGTTTTGATGTATTCTCCACCTCGTCTGTCCGTTATCTATAATCATGACGTTGCCAGAGAACTACATGATAGGTAAACGTGGCAGGCATTTCTATCTAATTGTGAAAAGGTGCTTTTGGATATTTTAGAAATTCAAGTATTTGCTCTAAAAGCAGTTTAGATTTAAATGAATGGGAGGGTATGTATTGAATAGGGTTTTTTATTGAGAATAGCTAAAGGCCATGTAATACCTTCAATTGACACTTCGTATACTGCAGTCTTTCACCATTTAGAATTGTTTGACTCTGTTCAAAGTCGTGTGTTGTGTGGATCATACCTCTAAACCTAATCAGTCTTCTTTCAAGACTGTGTGGACAAAGAACGCGTTTTAGTCTTTTACTGCATAGGGCCTTCTGGAACGTCAGCCCGTTTCCGTTTCCATGGCACCACATTTGATAATGACTAATGTTCATGTGTATCTGCATAGAAATCCAAAGACTAAGGTACTGCTTTGACAGCTCAATAGCTGTTGTACAGATTAGAAGAAGAAGAATATAAATGTTTTGTGCAAAGAGAATAGGATATTGCGCAGTGTCTCACTTAAATGTCTGTTGAGAATGGGATCCAAAGCATCAGGTTTAGTATGTTTTGTAAAGCGCGATGAAGGCCATTTTATCACAATGCTTTGGGGTGTTTTGGTGCAGTTTTGGCAATTCTGCGTTCCGGTTTGATAAGTGTGTTGAAAGGTGTGATGTGTGCGTTGACATGATATTGTGTGGTGTGTGTGTGTGTGCGCTTGTGCAATGTGTGGTGTGCATGTAGTGTGCGTTTGATGTGTAGATAGGTGTTGTGTAGTGCAATGCGTTTGTACTCTGTTCTGTTTTTGCAAGGTGTATTGCATTACTTTTTTGTGAGTGACTTCTTGTGACAGGCATGGCGTGTTACGTTACAGTTTGATAAACGTTTTATTAAAATGCTATTTGAAATAGGAAAAAAGAAACTATTTTATCTCTTCAATCGTTTATCTCAACTATTTTGGTAGTTGAAATGTGGAAGTGTGAAATGTCTGTTAACATAAGTTCGGCCTAAGTACAGTTCTAGTTGTAGGGAAATAGGAAAGGTGAAAAAAGGACTTACCGAAGAGAGGTTAGTACAAAACTGAGTATTGCAGACTTTTTCAAAGTCTAAAGAGACATATTTGGAACAGACCACGGCTTTATGCAAATTAGTGTGTGATGATATTGTTTCAGAAATGCACTTTTAAAATGCCCTTTTCGAAATTAGACTTGATTATAAAAGGTAGCTGACGTAGAAAAATAAATCATAACTTACATGCTGAAACTGTTTAGGATGTAGCTGTCCTGGAGTCTTGCAATAAAAAGAAGCAGGGGTCGTTTCAAAAGCAGGACCAGGACGGGAGAAGCAGACGATGTTGTTCTCGGGTAGTTGTGGTGGTCTTATGGTGGGAGAATGGTGTGTATGTGTATGTGCGTATGCCCCATGGGGGAATTAGAGCATGTAAGTACACGGCATGTCATAACATATCCAGTGCTGTCAATCTTCAGGTGGTCATGTCACCTATATATTTTGAGACATTAAATACAATGCTTTTCTATAGATATGAAATGGAATGTGATACCTGATATCTTAGCATAAACCTTACGAAGGACGTGCAAGATGTTAATCATAGGATGAGACATATCGAACGCACACGAAAAAGCACAAAATATCTCTGAGACTACACATTGTGCCAGTAGGCCGCACATACAATTCATTCCAAATGAGTCGATAATCCGTCCTCATACTCGGTTGAGTAACCAAATTGCCATCTACAGTCTGATCTATTGTTTTCAGTAGCAATTCGTATTTTTTCAGGTCTAACCCGATTTTACGAGTAAACATGCTTTTCTGAATATCCTCTCATGCATCCCACTGAATGCCCAGTTAGGCCAAAGTGAGTTATTTCAACATATCCTATTTGCTGTTGTGTAAATTTGAGGGATACAGAGTAACAACCTAAGAACAGTTTCGTTCTGTTTCCCCCAGTACTTTAACACCTTCAACAACAATTCAACATCCGTCTTAATAGATACAGATATAAAAAAGAAATAGTTTTGAAAATTTATCTAACTATTCTATTTCTTTTAAAAATTCAATGATTAAATGATAATTAACATTAAAAAGATCCTTAATTGTTTTGACATTAAAATATATGTCCCTTGTGATGGCAAAATCAATACAGTCAAGCAAGACATGCTTGACTGTGATTCCTTCATCACAAGCGATACAAAACGGAGGATCCTCACCTTTAAGTAAATATTCATGAGTGTATCTAGTATGGCCAATGCGACATCGCCGCGTAACGACCTCTTCAAATCTGGACTGACAACCCAAGTAGGTGTAACCAATGTAGGGCTTTATTGCATGTAATTTATTGATACCTACCTGGGTGTCCCACTTCTTCTGCATCAGATCACTGATGTAAGTTCTAATGCTAGCTTTATAGTCTGAGTATGGAATAGGAAGTGGTGTTACAGATTTGTTGAGTGCTGCCTTGGCAGCAAGATCAGCCATTGTGTTCCCAGAGATTCCTATATGGCTGGGTAACCAAGAAAAGACAATGTCACATTGGCCAGTAGCAAGATCATTATATAACTCAACAATTTCTATCAAAAGTGGAGGTTTACAAGATAAGTGTTTAATAGCCTGAAGACAAGAAAGAGAGTCAGAAAAGATTATATGTTGTTTATGTTTAGGATGTCTTTGAATATATTTGAGAGCTGTTAGTATTGCGTTTGCTTCTGCTGTGAAAATAGAGCTGTTATCTTCAGCATTATTGGAATCAGAGTTAACTTTTATCTTTTCCTGTTGTTTCTATCATCTCTGAAATTCAGGGACATAATTTGCCGAGGAAGAATATTTGGCAAGTGTTTCGCCAATTCTATTTGCAATGTTGGCTTTGTTAGTCACTAATTTTTAGCGGATTTTGAGCCTTTGCCTTTTATTCACTGAACCACGTTCCACACCTTAGACATGGGCGTGCATGAATTAATTTTTGATACGTAATTTCTTCAAGATTGGCGTTTGTTGTGCTTATACGTACGTCGTGCTTTGGCACTAGTAATTTTAATATTGTTAAAGTTAGGAACAATAGGATGTCTGCGAAGATATTTTTCTGCTTTCTTCCTACGTTTTCTTGCTTGTTTGCATTCGTAAGTAAACCATGGTTTACGAATATGAGGAGTTGCAGAGGACTTAGGAATTGCTTGAGCAGCAATTTCATTCAGTTGTGTTGAAAAAATCTGGATGGAATCTGCAGTTCTATTGGAGCAAGTTTGGTGACTGAATCATGGTGGTTCAATAGGTGATCACTCTCGCGTGACGGGAGAAAGTGAGATCCCTCCTATTATCCTTTGTAGAGGGAGTAACCTCCATATCCAAAGGATCAAAATTGTTATGCACAGGTACCTCAGAAGGAATAGGGGACGTGACCTTTTGCTGTTTTTTTAAATCTTTTCTTGTCTTTCTGTGACATATGAGTAGTGCCTGATTTCTTAGTTTTACCTCCGACTGACTGCCTGTCTCATCAACAAGTTTATTTTGAGTTTGAGTCTGTGTTTCCGAAGTGGTTTTTTTTGTAGTAGATTCAGTAAGGGTGATGATGTTGACGGGCTGATCTGACCTAACCATTTCAGACTGGCACATGAATGATGCAGCTGCTGCAGCACGCCCTATTGCAGCTGCATATGTGACGCTTGAAGAAGGTGTCGACTGGTTGGCTATTAACGTTTTTGCTTCCGCAAATGAAATATTGTTTTGACATTTGATCTTGATAATCTGAGCTTGTCTTTGCCACTGAGGACACATCTTTGATGAGGACATATGTTTGTCACCACAATTTGAACAGTGACAATCATTTTCACAGTCTGATCCATCATGGTTTCCACCACACCGGTGACACATCACAGAGTTTGAACAGGACCGTGAGCCGTGACCCAATTGTTGACAATTATAACATCGTAGTGGAGTTGGGATGTACATCTCCACTCCGATAATGAAATAACCAGCTTTAAACTGACAAAGTGTTGACCGGGAAAAAGTGAACAGATAAGTATTTTTTTCTGGATGATCCCATCTATTTTGTGGAGAAACGTTTAACTGATGTTACACCTTGACTTTCAAGTTCAGCTGCAATTTCCTGTTCAGAAATGTCAAGGAGGTAGTGAGCTCTGTCCCGGACAATGTCACGGTAAGAGTTCAATGTCCTGACACAGCAACCTCAACATTGACAAATTTAGTAACTGATAATAGATTCAAAGACTGCTGTAATTGGTTCATGGTCAAACGCCTCAATAACTAGGAATCGAGCCCATGTGTCTGCGTTTTGAGAAACATGTTCATGTGTATGATCAAAATCCTCTTTTTTCATTTCGAATTGAACCAGAAGTGTGTTGTGACATGGTTAATAAATAGTATTCGACATCCCCACTCCCCACCCGCCACCAAGTGTCAACAAGGACAGTGTTAAAGTGCAGTGGATATCCAGATGCAAACACCAGGGATATGGGGATGATATATACTACAGTAAATATGACATGAGTAACCATCTTTGTCTAATAAATTAATTGCTCGGCTGGTTCTGCCCATAACAATTATACATAGGCAGACAGTATTCAGCGGTCAACATTACTAGATTGGCCCATGAGCCACCACCTCCTGGCATAGGACTCTAGGCATTAAATATATCGATAATTTGGAAATGAGAAGTCGAAATAGCCAACACCCAAATAGTGAGTGAGTGTGCAAAAAAGATTATCTATGTACAGGGCATGGCATGACCAACCGATTGATAGAACCGGGCCACCTGTCTAGGTGAAGGTGAGGTCAGGGCCAAAGTGGTGTGTTGTGCAACAGGAACACGGTTTCAAACTCCCATTGCCCTCAACCACCAGGATCCCTTCCTCCACCGACACAGGGCCGCAACCCACGGCAAACGGGTTGGTGCCCTCGGGTCCACATATGATCATATGATATCTCTTAGTAGACGTAGTTTTGACAGTAGATGTTGTATACTGTGACGTTATGTACTTGAGGACGACAGACCTCGGATATTTGTAACTTTACAAAGCTGTGTTGACATTTTGGTATTTGTAGTTAACAAATATTTAACAATTCCTTGTATTTCATACATGTATATATCTTTTGTCACAATCAACATACTTCTAAGTTTCCTTAGACATGTATTAAAAAATCTTAGTTTTCAAGCTGAGCAATTTTTAGCAAGGAAAGTAATATTTCTAATGCAAAGATAGAGAATCGTTTGAACTGCGATTTTGCGGGGCTTTTCTCATCACATTATTTTCCAACTTGATTTGTTGAATTTGTATTTTTGATCATTTGTTTTGTAAGTTCATACCGAAAGGTATCAGAATCTGCCAAGTTGTGGTTTGGGTTGCATGTGACCTTTAAATGTATTTGTAGGCAACGTGATTATTCTTGCCAAATCAGATTTTGATTTTTCTAACATCTTCTTAGATTATTACTTGTGAGAAATATTATGCAACGCCATTGTATTTGAGTACTTTACATTTTAATGTTGTGAAAGGTTATCCACAACATAACCTTGTATTACATTTATATAAAAATGACAGAATCATTTAAACTGTATTTGAGGAAACGCAATGAAACAGGACTTAAAAACAAATGTCCAAACTAATCAATTGAGCCCTAGAAAAAATCACTTCTGCGGATTTATTCACGACATATTTGACAATTAAGTTAACAAACTTCTGTTCATCCTCTTTGACTAGTATTTAAAGGGGCACTGATGCAGATCAATTTCCGTGGACTGGTTGTTACTTTTGTTATTGTTTTTTTCTCCCGTGAGTACCTGGATGATATCCAAGAGTTCGTGACTGGTTCGTGACCTCTGCTGCGCTATTGATAGTTTAAGACTAGAATAGACTGCTCAACAAAGATTAAGTCAGTTTACTTCTTTATAATGAAAACAAACCAAACACCTTGACGTTTACTCATCTGCCAGTGGTATTAAAAAACCCGTTAGGACTGAAACATAACCACGTCAGTGTAAGTCTATATATTTTGTCTTAAAAACCTAATTAGTTTCTCGACTCATTTGCATGCATTTTGAAACTTAATAAAAAGAAAGCCCTCACGGTCTGCTTATAGATATAGTGAATGTCTAACATGATTTCAGTATCTAGACATTGTATAGTTTGCAAACTTGAATCATATTTCACACACGCCCTATGCGCGAGATAGTGCATGTTCTGTGTAATACAGCTACAGCAATTAAATTAAAGCAATCTGCAAACATTAGAGTTAAAACAAGCTAAAGTTATAGCAACAATGTCAGGCTATTACCTCGTTCAGGAATGTATCCATCAATATCCTCATAACAATAAGATATTCCATTCATCTGCAGCTGGCAAATAATCCTGCTCTATGTCTTATGTCTTTCAACAGCCTAATATGCGAAAAAGTGACACATCGTTTGAGAAGTTTTCACACTGGTGTATACATAATCTCATTGGTCACCCAGGACAGCACACCTGGCAACTAATTGTATGCTATTACTTAGCCAATAATGAGAAATCAATCATGGCAGTGGCGGTTAATTGTTTGTAGGAAGGGTGTTGTTTTTACACTCTCACTTTACGACAGGGTGTAGTCAGTATAGATTAGTAGATATACACACATAAACACTGCCTTTTTGACAAGTACCTGGTGGAAGTAATTAATCAATCAGTGTGTTATCGGTTAATCCTTTGACCGATGTTTGTTTTTTCGTAATTCAGCTGAAAAACCGTCCTGTATCACTTGCATGCACATATTACATAACATGCAATACATTCGCCATTACAGACCTAATTTAAAATGTTGAGTATTTACTCCAGACAGGAGGAGAAATGCCAAATAAGAACCTTTGTCGAGTAATCTTAGTGGTATCTTTGATAGGCACTTCTGGCTTCCCTCAGCTTGTGTTCATCAACCCCATTAATCGTATAAACAACTCATCGTCTTCACTGAAACAACAATTCATGCATATATTCCTCCACGAATTCATAACCCTGTACCATTTGCTTGACAACGACATTAGTATCTATGTCGAAACGTCGCACTCACTGAACAAAAGAAGTTGTATATCCATAAATCATAGTCCTCATTCTTAACCTTAGTGGTGTCACCACTAATTATACCTGTCATAAATTCATTAACTGACCATCAACTGAATGATGACAAACAATACATGTAGGTTTATACGATCAAACGCGGGTTACAGCAAGGAAGATGTAATCTCTGTGTCGCATGCAGCCTGAAAACACTTATGGGCCGAAACTGTTTTGAGGATACCAACGGAACTTCGCTACATATAGACATTTGTTGTGTACTTGGATAATTAGGTATAATCAATTTTACGGACGAACATTTTCAGATTTCTTTACCAATGGCAAAGTTGTTGTTATTAGATTACGAATTCAAATAAATAAACTGTGTGTTTCTATTATCATAGATGATAAACCGGGGTCGTACCTTTTGATTCTTGCTATGACAGCTGAGTCCACCCTCAAAAGTAACTAAATATAAAGCTTTTCAATCTTTCGGACTTTGAAACAAATGGCTTGCTACGTGCCTGTAGACATCATATTTTCGCATGACATTATTAAATATCGAGGTAAAAAAAACAGAAATAGGATCAAATTGGATGAGTCACTATAATCATCCGGGTATCAGTAATAAACTACACTGCGGGGATATTTTGTTACAATTAGACAAGGAATACGATGGCTATTTTTAAATAACGGCATGTGATGGTCATCTGGCCTCCTCAATGTTTAGGGTGAAGAAATTCTGCCAATGCGGACAGCCTCCGTGTCCGTCACGGTCTCGGGAGCGTGTGTTGACCAGTTTGTAGCTTGTTTTCGTAATTAGACGTTGGCCAGAAACATTATTCGGTCCGCATCAGTGCCACTTTAACACATAAAATGTTTTCAACAAACTATTTGTAAAATATAAATCACAACTATTACAGATGCCTGTTATTTGTCTCCCATAAGCCAAATGCTTTATTAGAAATAGTTATATTATATATGGACCTCAGTTGTGGCCATGTGATTGGCTCCCGGAAATGCATGAATATAGTAATGCTAAAATGTTATGGGCCTAACTACGTTCCCTTTGAATCGACCATATACACTTGCTATGCATAAGGTAAAATGGCTTTTCGGTCAATCATCTAATCTGCTGATGGCAATGATCAGGGGATTAAGTCTCTGGCTTAAACCGATCTCTTGTGTCTGTATATGTTTTGACAATGTCCTCAGCAATACTCTGACAGCACATAAATAATTGAGTCTGCGACACCATGAACATTGATGTCCGGACTGATATGATATGATGATGTTTATAGGCCAAGGAAGCGAGCCTTTCACCCAATCACTTAAGTTGCCTTGACGACAAGCAAGACCCGGGGAACCAGCTTTTGTCACATCAGTGGCATCTTAACTTGAACAGTCTATCTGCTGTTTCATTTATGCTTTTAATATTTATACACTAATGAAGTAAGAATCGTTTGGTAAAAGGTAAAACTGCAATGGAAACCAACATACATTATATTGTCAGTTTCAGGATGGATGAGGTATTTAAGTATTTGTAGCTATGTGTCGTTTTGCAGCAAACCAATTAAGTGATGTGTAATGTGAAATGATGGTGTGTTAGGAATGTCTGCTGACTGACATTTTCTGCATATCGATCGCATTGTGGCCACAACATATTAATGAAAATAGTCTCGTACTCAATCTGATCGTTTGACTTTACGGTAGTTGTTCACCATCCGACACAACACCCGAGCCTCTGTTAGCACTCCAACATGATACCAAGGTGTATGAATGTCAGTGCAAAACTGCTCTTGCAATTAACTGTTACATTGATGGTTGTATTTTCAACATCATGCACGAAGCAGTTTAAGCCTACAACGACTGAGAGGAATGGTACTGTCATTGTCAGGAACGTTGGCATCAAGTTGTGCCAGCTTAGATGTGCTGAAAGTGGTCAATGTTCAACTATTCATTACAATGGTGAGTCTTTGACTTGTCGGTTAACAAGTGCCGAATCAAGAAAGACCAAGATGGAGGAAGGATATGTCACTCTTGCAAGGAATCATCCAGATGTAAGTAAAGGTGAAACAGCCATGTCCATAATGATACCAAATATTTACACAACGCACTGCCTATGAACACTGTTTATGTATTCTGAAGTGTTTATAAATCTCAAACACTGATATCATGTGTTTTAAGAGCTGCAAAGGAAGATATATTCTTGACCTGCAATGGTCACTCTGACACGACGTCTCTTGCTCTGAATGAACCTCCGGATCCTCCTCAACGGTATTAAGTTCCACTCCTCCACCAAAGCCTGGGACAATTCCAGCAAAGAATTGACTCGAGGTTCCCTCTACTTGACCTGGTGGCCCAGAATGTCCCACAGATGCTCCAGGGGGTTGAGGTCAGGACTTCGAGCTGGCCATGGTATCGTGTCTATGGCATTCTTCCTGAGAAACTGGCGAACAGCATGGGATCGATGAGGTCTAGCATTGTTGTCCATGAAGACAGGTCGGCTTGCAAGATTGTGCTTGTCAAAATGACATGTTCATTCAGAATCTCATTTTGATATCTCTGTCCATTAAAATTCCCAGGAATGATGACCTGATCAAGCTTGCAGTCAAAGGAAAAGCAACCCCACACCATGACACTACCTTCCCCAAAGGGTACCTCCTCCTGCATGTTTCCTTGGTGATATGCTGCTCCTCTTGGTCTCCAGACTCGCACACGACCGACTGTAACTTGCAGGAGGAACAGGAACCGGCTTTCGTCGGACCAATGAATGCGCCACCATGATCTAATGTTCCACCCCTGCCTTGCTGTTCACCAATTTAGACGATCCTGGTTTGCCTGGGGGTCAGTAATCGTCTTCTGACTGGATGTCTTGCTCTCAGACCTGCAGCATGAAGACGTCTCCGGGCAGTGCCGGTGGACACTCTTTGGAAAGGGCGTCATAGGTTCAGTAGCGACACACTGTTGAGGAATGGGTTACGCCTAGCCATTCGACCCAATGCTCTGTCCTCCCTGGCATCTGCTTTCCGTGGCCTCCCTGTCCTGGATCGGTCCTTAACCTCTCCTGTGGCACCATGATTGGCAATTAACCTGCTAATCGTCGTGTGGTTTAGATTCTCGGCCAATAGGGCGGCATGACATCCCGGTCCTGTGCATACCAATGATCTGCCATCTTTGTCCTATGGACACCCTGGGGGCCATTTTAACCGAAAAGTCACCCAGGGAATGAAAAGCCCAGCCTAATGTATCTGAGGGTAAACATTCATGTCTGTGTTGAGATGGTGGCCTGTTACCCGTGCGTTTTATGTGCACGTGAATTTCCCAAAGATGCATGCTTTAGGCAGAAAGTATGCACAGAACAACGTTTTTTTTCATAGAGACCTATCGTAAAAATCATCACTGGAAAAAATGTTAAGTTAGGGTAATTAATATTGGGTGGTGCGTTACTTTTGATGATGTGTATAGGTTTAATTATTGTTGTTTGTGCCTTTTTCTCCTTCACATGGCTACCACGAGCAAGTAAAAACACCCTCTTGTTTTGGAGAGACATGCTTGATAAAGGAAACACAATCAAGAGGAAATAAACAATCCGATTTAGCGGGGGATGCCTGTTTCTAGACGAAAGCTTCTGTCATGCGTCTAAACAAAGTGGAGTCTTTTCTGCATACATCATCTCTAAACAACTCAACTACGTCAAAGATTATGGTGTTTGAACAAAACAAAGAAACCAAGAAAAAGGACTATGACACGTACGGTATAAGTAAGAAAAAAATCTAACATAAAACATATCAGAAGGTGTCTTTGATTGTTGAAGGTACCGAATGGTTCGTGTTCATCCAAGGTATGCAGTTTCGGGCAGCGATGCTTGAAGACTCGATCTGGAAAGGCTGTCTGTGTGTCAGGTATTATGGGATATTTTTTGTATTTCATTTATGAACGCCCTGGAATGCGTTGGACAGCACTTTGTCTTTCAAAGGTCACATGCAACGTAAAACACAACTTTGCAGATTCTGATACGTCTCGGTATGCACTTACCCAAAGAAATCATCGAAAGTGACAATTCATTCTAATAGTAAGTGAGTTAATATTTAACGTCACATCGGCAATGTCTCCATGGTCCCTAGTATGGTCATCTACCTTCTGTTGTTGGCGATCTATAGCCCGTGTTGTATAATGTATTGTCTTCTTTAATTACAATGTTTATATTCATGTCTGTGATATTCTAGTGTTTTTACTGTCCTTTGTTGACATGTTTATATATTACACATATATTCCATGTCAGTGTTAAGTTCCCGTCACGATATGACTAAAATATTGCCGATGTGACGTTAAATGTTAACTCACTCACTCACTCACTCACTCGGCAATGTCTCAGCCACATCGTGACGAGAATATTTAATACTGAAATTAAATATATGTATATTATAAAAACCTGGGAACCAAGGACAGTAAAACAACTAGAATATCACAAACGGGATTGAAACTAGCGTGAAAAGTTAAAATTAACGTCACTATTCGGATAATACAATATAAAATCAGAATATATAGATTCCCAACAACTGAAGGTAGATCACCATACTTGGGACCATGGGGACTTACAGTACCTTTTGCTACCTGCATGGACATCTAGTTGGATTTACATCATCCCCTCAGCTGTTAGCAATTTAGACATATCCAGCCAAAAATTAAATATACACATATGCTACGACTAAGAACAGTGGAAAGTTTACATTTCCTTACTTACCCTCTCAGGAGGACAATAATTTTACAATGCTTCAACCCCTTTTGAGGGTACAGCCACCAACAATTCAAGTTACTAATCCAAACTTCCAATAATTGAAATACATGTATTTACAGAACATATTATTCAAAATTCAACCCAAAAAACCCAATTCCTTTTTTTAAAAAACACTAATTAAATGAGACCTAACGCTGGTAAAATTATCCTTAATTGTTTTAGCTCATTAAGCCCGACAGTCACTTCACTGCTCAACACCTGAAACCCCGTGCTGATTGCCTGGCTGGCTGTGGCGAGACTAATTAGGGCTATTCACGCCTGATATCCCTGACAGGTTTCAGAGATCACAGGAAACTGTCTCGTCATACGAGCAAGTCCTGATTGTTTAATTGTTTAATTGCGTTGTAAAGGTATGTGTTGAAAGAAAGCAGGAGTGATTACATGTCATATATGTAACGTTTTACGTAATGTTATTACATTTTCTCTTGTAGACTTTTGGTGCCGTGTGTATTTTCTTAATACATGTTTTTATTCTTTGTATGTAAGACATACTTAAACAAATTGTCCCTCTCATATCATTGTGTGAGGTCAAATTGTTCAAAACATCTATGTCAATGGCAGTAATGAAGAATTTAAGTTCATGCCTAATAATCTTCAACCAAAGAAGCGTTTTCGCTGATACCTTAAAATATTCAGTATATAGTACCAACGTAAGTACTAATTAGCTAATGTGTGACTTACATGGTACAGATTCCCAGTTTGTAACGTTGGTTCATCTAGATTGAACGCAGAAAATATACGTTATCACACGAACATACATGTGCGCATATTGTATAATGCCATTCCTTGCACATACATAAGACAAAGGGTCATGGGATGGTTGTCATCAAAGTTCCCGAATAGGACGTTTTGTATCTCAACTGCTCAATATAGTGGCTGATTTTTTTATCTATGACCAATCGTATCATGAGATACCTGTCACAGAGGAAATGACAGATGATGGGGCGTGGGCTAAATTTCTGAAGAGCACGTTCCGTCACTAGACAGCTTGGATACAGATTGACTATTGGTTTGATCGTTGACCAATCGATATGCC
The DNA here is from genome assembly GCF_037392515.1 of Haliotis asinina. Lineage (NCBI taxonomy): Eukaryota > Metazoa > Mollusca > Gastropoda > Lepetellida > Haliotidae > Haliotis > Haliotis asinina. The sequence continues at coordinate 8,991,885 of NC_090290.1, read as the reverse complement.
GGATTTCTGTTATATCAACTGTAGCTATCATGAAAAACATTTTGTATCGTGAACATACATAATCGTAAGGATGCCTGAAATGTACACGTAGAACTAACAAGCACTTTGTTTGACGAGTTTATTTTTCTTTAAAGCGCTCAAAGCGCTACAAACCGATTATTTTTACCCCGGATAACCCAATCCAACCATTGAGTAGAGATAGTATTTATTTGCATATACATTTTGCGCACACTACTTGTACATCACACATAATTTCCTTGCGGAACATTTCAATATAATCTGCACATTGTTACGAATAAATATCACAATTCAAGTACATGTATTATAGAATTAAAATAAGTTACACGATACTGATTTATTGTGATGTATACACTTGCAGTTGAATCTCCCCAAATATTTATGAAGATGGGCCTACTTATATTTGTTTTGAAAACAAACGAATTTCAGAAGATTGACAATGGACTGAATAAATGATTTAATTTAGAAGGTTTTGTAACCTTGTCACAGTTACTTCAATCAATGTGCAAACACAGTATCTTAGTATTCACTCCCAATGACGAGTAACAAACACCTACCTCCTGTAACAGCATCTCATAATCCCCTTTCTCTCAGACATGTGTTCATTTGCCAGTATAAGCCCCCGACATTGCAAGCAAGTGTTTTCAAAACACATTAATAGTTCTTCTGATTAACACAGAAAGTAACCTCTCTCGTAAGAAAAGCTAATCTTTGATCATTACTGCTAAATTGATTAAAATAATAGGTACAATACGAATTTTAAATTTAAAACCCCAATACACGACTCTCGCTGAATGGGAGGTGTTATTTTATCACCCCCAGTACGCGGCTCTCGCTGAATAAGAGGTGCTTTTCATAACCCCCAATACGCGGCTCTCGCTGTGAGAAGCTAATTAATTTGCCAGACATAGGCGTCTCTCGGCCTTAATGAGTTAAATTAAAATACTTATCCCTTGTGATAGAGAATTCAACACAGTCAAGCAAAATATGCCTGACCGAGACTCCTCATCACAAGGGATACAAAACGGAGGATCCTCGCCTTTTAAAATGTATGAATGAGTATATCTAGTATGGCCAATACGACATCGTCGTAAAATAACCTCTTCAAATCTGGTCTGACAGCCCAAGTAAGTGCAACCAATATACGGTGTTATTTCATGTAATTTATTTGTACCTACTTGGGTGTCCCCCTTCTTCTGCATCAGATCACTGATGTAAGTTCTAATGCTAGCTTTGTAATCAGTGTATGGAATAAGAAGTGGTGTCACAGATTTGTTTAGTGCTGCCTTAGCAGCAAGCTAAGCCATTGCATTACCTGAAATGCCCACGTGGCTGGGTAACCAACAAAAGATGATGTCGTATTGGCCAGTAGCAAGATTATTATACAATTCAATAATTTCAATTAAAAGTGGATGTTTACAAGAAATATTTTTAATAGCCCGAAGGCAAGAAAGACAGACGGAATAGGTTATATACTGTTTATGTTTAGGGTGTCTTTGAATATATTTAAGAGCCGTTAGTATGGCGTCTTTACTTCAACTGTAAAAATAGATCTGTTGTCTGGTAATCTAGAAGATATTGTTCTGGATCCAATGATAGTGGCACAAACCACTGCGCCACCGTCCTTGGACCCATCTGTAAATAAGGATTTATAATTTCTATATTTATGTTTTAATTGATGATATTCTTGTTTATACTGTAATTCATTCGTTTTTGATCTTTAAATGTAGTCCACTTTGGGTATAACCAATTGCCAAGGAGGAGAAGAAAGAAGTAGAAAGAGTTATATTTTCCAGCTCAATACTAGAGGCAACAAGAAATGTCTTAGTTGTGAGCCCAAGAGGCGGAACAAGGGAAGACTTTCTGTTATACAAATCCTCATGAAGAGGATTAAAGACACAATTAAATGCAGCACCAGACTCATTAGAAGCTAATTTTGTAATGTATTGTAAAGATAGTTTTATACGGCGCTGGTGGAGAGAAGACTCAGCTTCCACGTTTAAAACTTTAGATAAACTGTTGATCTTGATGCTAAAAGGAGTGACTGACAAAATACTGCCTTGTGGAACACCCTGATCCTGATTGCAATGTTCAGACAGGGTAGAACCCACACAGACCTGGAACTGTCTGTCATTTACAAATTTGGCTATAAATTGAGGTAAACGACCTCGCAAGCCAAAGTCATGTACATCTCTTAAAATACCACGTTTCCACGTAGTGTCATATGATTTTTCCAGATCAAAAAAGATAGACACAGCGTGTTGTTTCTTAATTAGTGTGTTTTGAACAAATGATTCTAATTGCACTAAGTGATCTACAGTACTTCTATTTTTACGGAAACCACACTGTATATCTATTATGAGGTTATTAGTTTCCAAGTACTATTTATTTAAATTATGCACCATAGGATGTCGACGGATAAATGTTTTCCTTTTTCCTTGCCTTCCTGGCTTGTTTGCAGTCATCGTTGAGAGGAATTTGGTGTACACTCATCAGCTATGGAGTTCACTTCATCAGAAAAGCTTTTAATAGCATCGGGAACGTCAATGAAACGTTCGGGTTTAAGTTTTTCAGCACACAGTGTTTCATATAAAGCCCAGTTAGCCTTTTTAAAATTCCACCTTGATGATGGAGGAACTTCAGATAGAGTTACATATTTTAGTACAGTAGGAAAATGGTCACTTCCACAGAGGGCATCGTGGACTGACCATTCAAATTCATTTAGTAGTTCTGAATTCGTGTGTGACAAGTCGAGATCAGAATAAGTCCCTGTACCAGGGTGTAAATAAATCTTGGCACTATCATTACAAATGGAGGACGTTTGTTCTGACAATGATTTATGTATTTATAATGATGGTTCCAGCACATATTTACACCTTGGTACAGTGACCTATTCTGCTCTTGACTTGACATTGACAAATTCAGAACTACTAAATGAATTTGAATGGCCAGTCGACGATGACCTCTGTGAAAGTGACCATTTCCCTACTGTATTAAAAGCTGTAACTACAACTGATGTTCTTCCATCATCAAGACGAAATTTAAAAAGGTTAACCGGGCTTTATGTGAAACACTGTGCTGAAAAACTTACACCTGAACGTTTTATTGACGTTCCCGATGCTATTAAATGCTTTTCTGATGAACTGAATTCCATAGCTGATGAGTGTATACCAAAGTCCTCTGCAGTTCCACACATAAGAAAACCATGGTTCAACGATGCGTGCAAACAAGCTAGGAGGGCAAGGAAAAAAGCAGAAAATTTTTTCCGTCGCCATCCTATGGTGCATAATTTAAATAAATTTAAAATTTTAAATGCTAAAGCACGGCGTACTTTTAAACAGATCAAAAGCCAATCTTGGCAAAATTATGTATCCAAAATAAATTCACGTCCACCCATGTCCAAGGTATGGAACATGGTCCAAAAAATTAAAGGCAAAGGTACTAAATCTACTGTCCATCATCTTAAACATGGAGATCAGTTACTTACTGATAAATCAGATATCGCAAATAAACTGGGCGAAACTCTCGCTAGACACTTTTCCTCTTCTAATTATTTACCTAAATTCCAGCAGTATCAGAAACAACAAGAAAAGAAAACTATTAATTTCAACTCAGATAATGGGGAAGATTATAATGAAACTTTTTCTATTCATGAGCTCCATACTGTTCTTGATCGAGCTCATGATACTGCTACAGGAGCTGATAACATACATTATCAACTCTTGAAGCACTTACCAGAATCCTGCCTAGAAACTCTTCTAAATATTTTTGATGAGATTTGGACATCGGGTAACTTTCCTCTCTCATGGCGTGACACCATAGTAGTACCAATACTTAAACCTGGACGTGATCATACGGATCCGTCCAATTATCGACCTATTTCACTAACAAGCTGTGTTTGCAAGACCATGGAACGCATGATAAATAATCGACTTGTTTGGTACTTGGAATCTAATAACCTTAACGCAGACACATAATGTGGTTTCCGAAAAAACAGAAGTCCAGTCGATCACTTAGTGCGTTAGGAATTATTTGTGCAAAATGCGCTGATTAATCAAAAACATGCTGTGTCTATCTGTTTGGATCTTGAGAAAGCATACGACACAACCTGGAAACATGGCATTTTAAGAGATTTACATGATTTCGGTTTGCGAGGTCGTTTGCCCCAATTCATATCCAAATTTTCAAATAACAGGCATTTTCAAGTCCATGTGGGTTCTACCCTGTCTGATCATTGCAATTAGGATCAGAGTCTTCCACAAGGCAGTATTTTGTCAGTCACTCGTTTTAGCATCAAGATCAACAGTCTATCTAAAGATTTAAACGATTTAATAGATGGATCTTTATTTGTGGATGATTTTAATATTTCTTGTCGTGGTAAAAATATGCATACCATTGAATGGCAATTGCAGCTGTGTTTAAACAAAATAAATAAATGGTGTCTTGAAAACGGCTTCAAACTTTCTAAATCAAAAACCAATTGTATACACTTCTGTCGTAAATACAAACCCCATAAAGACCCAGAGCTATATCTCAGTGGTACCCCAATCAAAGTGGTCAAGGAGGGTAAGTTCTTGGGACTTATTTTCGACTCACATTTGACCTTTTTGCCGCATATTCAAACCCTTAAAGCCAAATGCCTGAAGGCACCCGATGTATTAAAAGTTGTTTCAAATTCAAAATGGGGATCAAACTACCCCCCTTCACTTATATAGATCACTGATCCGATCTAAACTTGATTACGTTTCCATCGTATATGGTGGGGCTTGTCAAAGCAACCTAAAACTACTTGATCCTGTGCACCACCAAGGCCTAAGACTTTGTCTCGGTTGTTTTAGAACCTCTCCTATCGACAGTCTATACGTCGAAGCTGATGAGCCTTCTCTCAACTTACGTCGTATAAAACTATCTTTACAATACATTACAAAATTAACTTCTAATGAGTCTAATGCTGCATTTAATTGTGTCTTTAATCCTCTCTATGAGCATTTGTAGAACAAAAAGTCTTCCCTTGTTCCGCCTCTTGGGCTCAGAATTAAGCCATTTCTTGCTGCTTCTAGCATTGAGCTGGAAAATATAGCTCCTTCCCGTCTTCTTTCTTCTCCTCCTTGGCAGTTGGTTAGGCCACAAGTTGACCTAACATTAAGTACATTTGAAAAATCAGAAACCAATGAATTACAGTATAAACAAGAATATCATCAATTGAAACATAAATATAGAAATTATAAATCCTTATTTACAGATGGGTCCAAGGACGATGGCGCAGTTGCTTGTGCCACTGTCATTGGATCCAGAACAATATCTTCTAGATTACCCGATAATAGTTCTATTTTTACAGCTGAAGTAAAGACGCCATATTAACAGCTCTTAAATATATTCAAAGACACCATAAACGTAAACAATATATAATTTATTCAGACTCTCTTTCTTGTCTTCAGGCTATTAAAAATATTTCTTGTAAACATCCACTCTTAATAGAAATTATTGAATTGTATAATAATCTTGCTACTGGCCAATACGACATCGTTTTCTGTTGGTTACCCAGCCACGAAAGCATTTCAGGTAACACACTTGCTGACCTTGCTGCTAAAGCAGCACTCAACAAATCTGTGACACCACTTCTTATTCCATACACTGATCACAAAGCTTGCATTAGAACGTATATCCGTGATCGGATGCAGAAGAAGTGGAACACTCAAGTAGGTATCAATAAATTACATGAAATAAAACCGTATATTGGTTACACCTACTTGGGTTGTCAGTCCAGATTTGAGGAGGTCATCATGCGACGATGTCGCATTGGCCACACAAGATATACACATGGATATCTGCTTAAAGGTGAGGATCCTCCTTTTTGTGTCCCTTGTGACGAAAGAATCATGGTCAAGCATGTCTTGCTTGACTGTGTTGAATATTCCATCACAAGGGACACATATTTCAAACCCCGAACTATGAAGGATCTTTTAAATAATGTCAGTTTTCATTTAATTATTGCGTTTTTAAAAGAATTAGATTTATTAGGTTACTTGTAAATAATTAAATATTTTATCATTGGTAGTTTAGATTAGTAACTGAGATTGTTAGTGGCAGTACCCTCAAAGGGGGTGTAAGTATTGTAAAATTATTGTCCTCCTAAGAGGGTACGTAAGTCCTGAAACATTCAAAGTGAATTTAAGCTTACCAGGAGTTTTAAATGTAGTATTTCTGTTATTTTAGTTTTGGCTAAGATTTCCTACAATCGTCAGCAGCTGAAGGGATGGTGTAAATCCAGCTAGGGTCCATGCAGGTAGCAAAGGCACTGTAATTCCCCATGGTCCCTAGTGTGGTGATCTACCTTCAGCTGTTGGCGATCTATAGCCTGTTTTTATATTGTGTTGTCCCTTCTGGCTAAAATGTTTTATATGTAATTACTAGTTTTACATGTATATCTGTGATATTCTAGTTATTTTACTGTCCTTTGACGACAGATTCTTTAACATATGCATACATTCCATTTAAATGTTAAATGTTCCCGTCACGATATGGCTGAGATATTGCTGATGTGACGTTAAATATTAACTCACTCACTCACTTGGTTTTCAGTGAAACAGTTCTACTACATCTTTCACAGTGAAGCCAGTGCTGAATATAGGTTCAATGTTCATGAATAGGCAGAGAGATGTAGGTAGGCCGAATAGTGACACAACTTCGGTAAACTCGTTAAATGTTCATGAATAGGCAGAGAGATGTAGGTAGGCCGAATAGTGACACAACTTCGGTAAACTCGGTGTGTAACTCCGTCTGTAACTCCGTGTGTGTCTGGTCAACTCAACAACCAGCCTTATATATACACAGTCACCGATTCTTGTGCATTCCAGCAAAGTAGGCACCCGTGGCGAGCCACCTCCTCGTGGTGGGTGCTGGGTAACGCCAAGAGCTCGCCGACACCCCCGTAGTGTACCCGGGGGGATATTTGGTCCACCAACCCGTTTGCCGTGGGTTGCGGCCCTGTGTCGGCGGAGGAGGGGATCCTGGTGGTTGAGGGCAATAGGGACCTGTAACCGTGTTCCTGTTGCTCAATACACCACTTTGGCCCTGACTTCGCCTAGACGGGTGGTCGAATGGGCCCGGTTCGACCAATCGGCTGGTCATGCCAAGCCCTGTGCGTGGATTATTTATGTAATTGCACAGATTTGATTTTGTACTGTTTCAATTTTGGCCTTGGCTTTTTCATTCATATATAACTTTTAGATTTGAAAACTGACGTTATGAACTTTGCCTAGAGTCTTATGCCCAGAAGGCGGTGGCTCATGGGCCAATCTGGTGGATCGATTAATTTTGAATTAGTCTTCTGCTGGAGTATACCATTCCAGTATCCTTGGTGCTGCCAGTCGGAGAGCCACTGGTATATAGCATTGTCCATGTGATACTCGGTGGAGGGTGGGGAGCTGGGATGGTGAACTTTCTATTATTTACCATGGCTCAACCCAGAAAACACAAACGAGCACTAGATGAGTGTTTGTCCTCGGACGAGGACAGTGCTACAAACAGATTACAGGATACATAGAGCAGATTTTTGGTTGTATCTTCTACTGACGGTGAACCTCTAAAACTCAATTCATTTGCCACATCAAAAGCAATTTATGGACTTGTTGGGGATGTCCAAGCTGTTACAAAAATTAGATCTGGGTTTCTCCTCATAGAGTGTAAAAAAGCGAAACAATCAGCTACCCTCATAGGTACAAAACAGCTTGCAAATACTGCAGTATCTGTTTCACCCCATAAGTCTTTGAACAGCAGCAAAGGCATCTTGAGAGACAGAGACCGGTGGCTTGCCCACATGAGTGAAACAGAAATCGCCACTGAACTACAAAATCAAGGAGTCACTCATGTCAAACGATTCACTTTTAAGAAAAATGGAGAAACTTTCAATACAAATACTTATTTGATTTCTTTTTCACAACCGAAACATCCAAAGTATATCAAAGCTGGATATTGTAATATCGAAGTGGAGCAATATATTCCAAATCCACTTCGTTGTTACAAGTGTCAAAAGTTTGGTCACGGTGCCCAATCTTGCAGGAATCGTGCAACATGCTACAGATGTGGTGAAGAAGATCATGAAGGTTCTGACTGTTTGTCTTCTCCAAAATGTGTTAATTGTCTGGGAGACCATATGTCTTCATCAAAGTCATGTGAAATCTGGAAACGTGAATATGAAATTATCAAGATCAAAACTCAAAAGAATGTCACCTATCATGAGGCAAAACGTTTAGTAAATGCAGCCTCGCCTCAGTCATCAAGTATAACATACTCTGCTGTCGTTGCTCGCCCTCATGCTAAATCTGTGCTGTCTGTTTCATGTCAGACAGATATCACCTGGGTCAAAGCTGACAAACAAACTTTAAGTACAACAGATTCTGCTGGTGATAAGAATCATGCCACATCAGCTTGCCAGACTGAATCACAAACAATATCTCCTGCAGTGAAAAATCCATGTCATAAAGTAGATTATAGACAAAAAACTGATCGAGTACAAAAGGGATCACGTGATCCTGTACATGTCTATAACAAGTTTCAACTTTTAGAAGACATGGACGTCTCTCCTCATCCCCGTGCGCGAGATAGAAGGAGTTCGCCTCGGAAGGGGAAAAGTCGGTCCCCAGTACTACCACCTGCTATTAAATGAACAATAATTCCTTAATCCAATGGAATTGCAGAGGACTTAGGACCAATTTTAATGAAGTACAATTACTAGCACAGGATTATAAACCATCAGCATTTAGTTTTCAAGAAACTTACTTGAAACAAAATGATAAGTTCGAATTGCGTAAATACCATTCTCATCATTCTTTTTCACCCCCTGGTGACAAAGCCACTGGTGGATCTTCCATATTGGTGAGACATGGTACTATTCATAGTCCTGTTCCTCTTAAAACCAATCTTCAGGCTGTTGCTGTTCGTCTTACTTTACATATAACCCTTACTCTTTGTTCCTTGTATATCCCCCCTTCTTCCATTCTCTATCAGAATGATCTTCAAGATTTGTATGACCAATTACCAAAACCCTGTATCATAATGGGTGATCTCAATGGACATAACCTATTATGGGGAAGTCCTGATACCAACAGTAAAGGGAAAGTTCTTGAAGAGTTTATATCTGATAATAATTTATGTATATTCAATGATGGCTCTAACACGTATTTGCATCCTGCAACGGGAACATATTCGTCTTTAGATCTGTCACTCACTGATTCAAACGTTTATAATGAGTTTGAATGGTCAGTCCATAATGAACTTTGTGGTAGTGACCATTTTCCTACAGTACTTACAGCAGTTAACCCTTCCGATGATCCGCCTGTAACAAGATGGAATTTTTCAAAGGCCAATTGGCCATTATTTCAGGCCACCTGCCTTATGGAACTTAAACCAAACCTTTTCATGGATGTACCTGATCCTATTAAAATGTTCTCGGACAAACTAAAACATATAGCTGATGAAACTATTCCTAAGTCCTCTGTAAATCCGCACATCCGTAAACCATGGTTTAATGATGAATGCAGACAGGCTAGGAAAAAGAGGAAGAAAGCAGAGAAATATTTTCGTCTTCATCCCACTGTTCATAACTTAAATAATGTAAAAATCAGTTACGCTAAAGCTCGACGAACGTTTAAACACATAAAACGTCATACTTGGAAAAATTACGTTTCCAAAATAAATTCCCGTACTCCTATGTCAAGGGTATGGAATATGATCCAAAAAATTAAAGGCAAAGGTTCCAAATCCAGTAGTATTCAGCATCTCAAAAATGATAATAACATACTAACTGAAAAATCTGATATTGCAAACAAGTTGGGTGAAACTTTGGCTAAACATTCGTCCTCCTCAAATTATCATCTACAATTCCAGACTTATCAAACACACCAAGAGAAGAAACCAGTAACTTTTAAATCTGATAATGGTGAAGATTATAATGAGGTATTTTCATTGCATGAACTTCATACTGCGCTATCACAGGCTCACGATACTGCAACAGGACCTGATGATATCCATTACCAACTCTTAAAACACTTGCCTGAATCATGTCTCGAAACGTTACTTGGTATTTTTGACCATATTTGGATAACCCAACATTTTCCCCCTTCATGGCGAAAGGCCGTAGTTGTTCCTATTCCAAAGCCTGGGAGGGATCATACAGATCCATCAAATTACCGACCTATTTCCTTAACTAGCTGTGTTTGCAAAACCATGGCGCGAATGGTAAATAATCGCTTAGTTTGGTTTTTGGAAACCAACAATCTTATTACTGATATACAATGTGGTTTTCGTAAAAACTGAAGCACAATTGACCACTTGGTTCGGTTGGAATCATTTGTAAAAAATTCTTTCATTAAAAAACAACATGCAGTATCAATCTTTTTTGATCTCGAAAAAGCATATGATACTACTTGGAAGCATGGTATTTTGACAGATTTATATTCTTTTGGGTTGAGAGGTCGCTTGCCTCAGTTTATATCCAATTTTTTAAATGACAGACAGTTTCAAGTACGTGTGGGATCAACCCTCTCAGATTATTTTCATCAAGATCAGGGTGTTCCACAAGGCAGTATTTTGTCTGTGACTTTATTTAGTATTAAAATCAATAGTCTTTCTAAAGTTTTAAGTGATTCAGTAGATGGATCACTATTTGTGGATGATTTTAATGTTTCTTGTAGAGGTAGAAATATGCATACAATAGAGAGGCAATTACAAATTTGTCTCAATAAAATTGAAAAATGGTCACTTGAAAACGGGTTTAAATTTTCTATAACAAAAACAAATTGTTTGCATTTCTGCAGAAAGTACAAACCGCATAAAGATCCAGAACTATTTTTAAATGGCACCCCCATCAAAGTAGTAAAGGAGGCCGAGTTCTTGGGTCTTATTTTCGACTCACATCTAACTTTTCTACCCCACATTAAATCCCTTAAAACTAAATGCCTGAAGGCACTTGATCTGTTAAAAGTTGTTTCCAATTCAAAGTGGGGAGGAGACCAAACTACCCTACTCCACTTATACAGATCTCTCATCCGTTCGAAACTTGATTACGGCTCCATCGTTTATGGTGGAGCCTGTAAAAGCAACCTCAAACTACTTGATTCTATCCACCATCAAGGTCTAAGACTATGTCTTGGGTCATTTAGAACTTCTCCTATTGACAGTCTTTACGTCGAGGCCGATGAGCCATCTCTTACTCAACGACGTATAAAACTCTCCTTACAGTATATAACAAAATTATATTCTAATGAAGCCAACCCTGCATTTAACTGTGTTTTTAATCCTCTTTATGAGGATCTGTACAATAAAAAGTCTTCTCTTGTTCCGCCTCTGGGACTTAGAGTGAAACCTTTTCTGTCTGCTTGCGGCATTGAGCTAGCCAATATATCTCCTTCCCGTCTACTTTCGTCTCCACCTTGGCAGTTAGTTAGACCCGAAGTTGACCTAACACTGACAAGTTTTAAAAAATCAGAAACAAATGAATTACAATATAAACAAGAATATAATCAATTAAAAAGTAAGTATAATACATACAAATCTTTATTTACAGATGGGTCCAGGGATGGTGGCGCAGTGGCTTGTGCCACTGTCATTGGATCCAGAACAATATATTTCAGATTACCAGATAATAGTTCTATTTTCACAGCAGAAGCTAACGCAATATTAACTGCTCTTAAATATATTGAAAGACATCCCAGACATAAACAGTATATTATCTATTCTGATTCTCTTTCTTGCCTCCAGGCAATTAAAAACATGTCATGTAAACATCCACTTTTAATAGAAATAATTGAAATGTATAATAATCTTGCTACTGGCCAATGCGACATCGTCTTTTGTTGGTTACCCAGCCATGTAGGCATTTCTGGCAACACAATGGCCGATCTTGCTGCCAAGGCAGCACTCTAAAACTCCGAGACTCCACTTCTTGTCCCATACTCTGATTATAAAGCTACCATTGGATCGTATATCCGAGATCTGATGCAAAAGAGGTGGGACACCCAAGTGGGTGTAAATAAATTACATGAAATAAAACCTTATATTGGTTATACCCACTTGGGTTGTCAATCCAGATTTCAGGAGGTCATTATGCGGCGATGTCGTATTGGCCATACGAGATATACTCATGAATACCTTTTGAAAGGTGAGGATCCTCCGTTCTGCATCCCTTGTGATGAAAGAATCACAGTCAAGCATGTCTTGCTTGACTGTGTTGAGTATTCCATCACAAGGGATCAGTATTTTAATTCACAAACAATGAAGGATCTTTTTAGCAATGTTAGCCCTCATTTAATTATTGCATTTTTAAAGGAATTAGATTTATTAACTGAACTGTAAATAGATAAATATTTTATAATTGGAAGATTAAATTAGTGACTCAAACCGTTAGTGGCTGTACCCTTGAAGGGGGTTGAAGTACCGTAAAATAATTGTCCTCCTGAAAGGGTACATAAGTCTAAAAACATTTGAAGTAAAGTTCAGTTTTCCAGCTTTTTAATCGTAGAATAAGTGTGTTTTTACTTTATGGCTAGATTTGTCTAAATTGCTAACAGCTGAAGGGATGATGTAAATCCAATTTGGGTCCATGCAGGAAGGAAATGTACTGTAAGTCCCCATGGCCCTTAGTATGGTGATCTACCTTCAGTTGTTGGCAACCTATAGCTCATTTTTATATTGTACTGTCCTGTATAGATACATTGTTTTAGGTCTATTCACTAGTTTTACATTCTACTCTGTGATATCCTAGTTAGTTTTACTGTCCTTTGTCGACAGGGTTTTACAACGTATGTGCTATTAATTCATTTGTATTTACATAACTACTCGTTCTCGTCACGATATGGCTGCAATATTGCCGATGTGACGTTAAATATTAACTCACTCACTCACTCCAGCAAAGTATAGAACCTTTGAGATCGTCTAATCAAGACATACCAAAGGGAGGTTACTCGTAAGCGCCACCATAAAGACGTGTTTCTAGGACATTATTACCGGTGATAAGAAAGGAGTCCCATAATAACTGTCGCTCAAAACTCTAAATATTGTGACAAAGCAATAACTATAGCTTAATTAATAACAACACAAATTACAGAAAATACTCTCTTGTAACAATCTTTGTATATGGAAGTTATACACTGCTACTAGAAATAATTCCTACTTCCTACCCCCGCACACAACGATAATAGAGTCCCTCCATCAATATGTTTTTCAATCTAAACGATTTGATACATTATTTTAATTATATGCAATCAGTAGCTGCAAGCTTAAGGTTTATAAGCATCTACAATGCACAGATCCAGTTCTCGAGTATATTGTTTCAATGATATATGTTATATTGAGGCATTGATATAATAGGAATTATTGTGTCACGTAAAATCCACAGATAAGACGCAGAACTACCCTGTGAAATCTCCTCAGCACAAGGAAGAAATATTTGTGAACAGCCCACTTCACGATGCCTGCAGGAAAGGGAACCTCACCCGAGTGAAACGAATCCTATCCCAGGGTTTGGTCCACATTAACAGCAGAGTCGGGAATCATGGAAAAACACCACTCATGGTGGCAGCACAGGAGGGACATTGCAGAATATTTGACTTTCTTATCGGAAAAGGGGCTAACGTGTCACAGGTGGATGATGATGGTAAGAACTTCCTTTACTGGTCCTGTAAGGGCGGACATGTGGGTATGGTGGAGTGTGTGCTGCCACAGTATGAAACTGACGATGTCTTCCCACTTATGCAAGCTGCATGTGATGGGTACAGAGACGTCTGTGAGTTCCTCGTGTGTATGGGAGCTGATGTGTCACAGGTTGATGCTTTCGGATACAGCGTCTTGCACTGCAGCTGCAGGGAGGGGCACCTGGATGTGGTGAAGTATATACTGTCACTGTGCATTATTGATATTAACAGCAGTGGAGTGGGTGGTAAGACCCCATTGATGGAAGCTGCATATGGAAAGCACAGAGACATAGTTGAGTTGCTCATAAGAAATGGAGCTAATGTGTCACAGGTTGATGAAGCTGGCGAGAACGTAATTCAAAATTCTTTTATGGATGGGATTGAGGAGATCGTGAAGACCATCACCAGAGAAAACCTAGTCAATGTTAGAAACAGGAACATGAGTGAGGTAACAGCAGCCATGACAGCAAAGTGCAACTGAATACGTGTCGTATATAACCTTATTGTTTTGCTGGGCTGTCCAGAGACATAATATCACCTATTCCACGCATAATCAATTGTTGGAGGCTAATTATAGAATGTGACAATCTACTTTAGTGACGCACAAATAACAGGCAGTATTATCCCTACCGACATAAAATGCGTTTAGATATATTCGCCACCCTAGATAGATGACACATTAGCTCCATTTTTATTCAGATGTACAGATTGGAACTGCTCTCATTAAAATGGATGAAGTGTTAGATGATTTGTGTTTTCAACATTATGTTGGTTGGAAGTGGAGGGACCGCGGCATTTGTGATTTTCTAATGATTCATCTTAGTTCAGTCTAAATGGTTGTTTTGTGCGAAGAGAATAGGATATCGCGCAGTGTCTCACTTAAATGTCTATTGACAATGGGATCAAAAACATCAGGTTTAGTATGTGTTATAAAACACGATGAAGGCTATTTTATCATAATGCTTTGAGATGTTTGGTGCGTTTGGGGCAATTCTGCTGTCCAGTTTGATGTGTCTGTTGAAAGGTGTGATGTGTGTGTTGACAGGGGTGGTGTGTCCGTGTATGTGTGTGTGCGCGTGCGCGTGCGTGCGTGTGTGTGATGGGGGTGGGTGGGGGTGTTGGGGTTTAGAGAAATTACCTAAGATGTTTGGACGGCAGTTCGTAACAAATTCAATCCTTCGGGTGGTCATGTCACGTATATAGTTTGAGACATTAAATACGATGCTTTTTATGGGTATCAGGTACCATACTCCTTTACATATCTTAGCACAAACCTCATGAAGGACACTGAGATCATAGGATGAGACATATCCAACGCACACGAAAAAGCACAAAATAACTTTGAGACAACACCTTGAGCCAGTAAGCAGCATATACGATTCATGCAAGGTGAGAGGATTCAGTTTATGCCAGGTGAGTCCTTCGTTATACCCGCCTGATCGACCTAACTGCCACCTACAGTCTGATCTGTTGTTGTCAGTAGCGATTCGTACTTTTTTCCAGTTTTTTTCCGATTTCACGAGTAAACATGCTTTTCTGGATATCGTCTTCCGCATAACACTGAATGTCCAGTTAGGCCGAAGTGAGTTATTTCGACATAGCCTATTTTCAGTTGTGTAAATTTCAGGGATACAGAAAAACAACCGAAGAACAGTTTCGTTCTATTTCCGACAGTACTTTAACATCTTCACCGACAATTCAAAAGCTGTCTTAATAAATACAGAAAAGAATAGTTGTAAAACAATATATAAACAAACTGATGTAAATGTGCGGGATGCAGTACTTGACCTGCAATGTATCTCAAGGCATGTGACTTACTTACAACATAACCTCTAATATCAACAAGCAGCTATCTGCACAGTATTAAGATCTATCAATTTATTCACTTTTTTCAAAATATCCAAGCAGTGCCCTTGCTACCTGTATGGACCCGAGCTGGATTTACACCATCTCTTGGCTACTGATGCTTGTCGTAAAATTTAGCGATTATTTAATGCTAGAAATATTTGCAAGTTTGGGATAATTGCTTAATGATAATTTGAGATAAAGTTAAATGATAATTTACACTATAAAGATGCTTCTACGTTTGTCATTGAAATACTTATTCACTGTGAAGGAAAGAAACAACACAGTAAAGCAGGACATGCTTGACCGTGGCTCTTTCATCACAAGGGTTAAAAAACGGAGGAAGTATTTGTGTGTTTATCATCCATAGCCAATGCGACATAATAACTTTCTCAGATCTGGACTGACAAGCCATGTAGGTGTTACAAATATAGGGTTTTATTTCACGCAGTTTTGACCATCTGGTGAGTGTGGAATCATTTATAAAAAAAATGACATTGTCAGCAAAGATATACTACTCAAATAAAGAAAGGCATAGCTGAAAATTGTTATCATCTTATACACATCAATAATACAGGGCAATCCTGAAGAAAACCTGAACGAACATGAACGGTCCAGTGCTGCAAGAAACTGTAGGTCACGCTCGCAAAGCAGTCAGTATGCCATAGACTTGACCCGATTCCGGATGAAGTGTCTTGTAAATAAGTTGGTACTCTTCCCTCACCGCCACAAACAGAGCAGGTAACGCCTGTGGCTGAGGGGCACGCTGTCGCACAGGACAATTCGCCCCACAAATGTCCAATAGGGTTCCCGTGGTCAATAGATCGCGTGGTCGTGAGGGCCAATCAAGAACGTTAACATTGTTCTGGACAATGCTTGCTGTGTGCGGTCAAGCGTTATCATGCTGGAAAATGACGTTCTAGGGGTTCGTGAAAGGATGGACATGGGGCCTGATGATTTCATCTCGGTAATGTTGAGCTGTCAAATTACTTTGGACCTGAATGAGATCTGTCCTGCTACTGTATGAGATGACAGCCCAAACCATGACACTGACACCACCAAATCTGTCCACTTCCTATACACAATTTGCAGCGTAGCATTCGTTACGACGTAGATACACATGTGCTCTTCGGTGGGGAAATCGTAGCATGCAATGTCACTCATCACTGAAGATAACATTCTCCACCTTTGCAATGGCCATGGAAGATGTTGACGTATAAGGACACGTCCTCGCAAAGGTCTTCTGGAATGAACACCAGCCTCACGTAAGGGATGCCTCAATCTGATCAGAAACTGCTCTCAGTCCTAGCACTACCGATGTTGTGGAGGATGCTGTGGTGAACCTGTTCTGCAAACGTCGAAGAAAAATAACTGTCCTGAGCGGGTGTGGTCACATGGGGTCGTCCTGATCTGGGGCGATCACGTGTTGACAAATGCTGCCGGTGGCGATGCCAAAGTCTTGCTATGGTACTCGATGACATTTAACTTTAACTGTCAACTGTCGCAAGAGCATTGAATCCCCCTAGAATTCCCAACAATATCTCCATTTTCACTGCCGAACCAAAGCTATCTTCACTACATTGACCTATGTCAAATAGCAGAACCATTGCAAAACCTCCATCGTTTTTTACAGATTCATTATCGTACCTTCAAACATCTCAAATTGTTATTTTAAAACATCCTATTATCACAGACATTTCAGAACTTTGCAACGATCTTTCTGTTTTTTCCTCAGCTGGTTGCCGAACCATAGCAGAAATATATCTCGGTAGAGCAGATAACACAAAGGAAGTTAAACCAGCTCTTGACAAACCCTTATCTCCACTGCTGATCCGGTGCAGTGACTTCAAAGCCAATAGCAAAAGTTATACTCGAGACCTCATGCAAAAAAGCTGGACACCCAAGCAGAAAGGAATAAACCTCAGGAGCTGAAACCACTAATGGATTACGCCTATTTGGATTGTCATTAAAGACATGATCACGTAATATTCCGTATTGGCCACAGTCGGTTTCCCTTCGAGTGAGCGAATGAGTTAAAATTTATCGTCACACCAACAATATTTCAGCCACACCGTGACGAGAACAATTACTTTCACATATAATAATACACTTAAATGAACACTTAACTGAAATATATGCGTATTGTAAACATCTGTGAACGAAGGGCAGTAAAACAACAAGAATATCACAATTTGAACTAAAACTAGCATGAAAAGTTAGAACTAATGTCACCATTTAGACAATACAACATACAAACAGAATATAGATTGCTAACAACTGAAGGTAGATCACCATACTAGGGTGAGTGCGTGAGTGAGTGAGTTAATATTTAACGTCACATCGAGGGATGGCCTAAAAGTCGGACCGGGCTTGGCCACGGCGGGCCAAATATATTATTGGATAATGAACCCATAAATGAGCACCATGCCTACAAATGATTAACGCAACATGCATCCTTGATAATAATAATGTCTTTTAAGCCACAGACGCGTGCCATATATAGTTTACTATGAATAAATCGGCTAAAGCTCATGAAGACGGGTTTCTTGTGAGCTGGCTGACCGAAGTTACGTCTAAAAGTGGAATCGATAAACGAAACATGACTTAAAATGCATAAATATTTGACTTCATTCGGACACAGGCTTCCACCGGCACGAAAATGTTTCCTACGTCTACATCCAATTAATACCACCCCATAAATTCACCATTCATAGCATTTTAAGCATGTAAGATATGAACTCTTCCCCACACTCTAAACATCATCTCAACCACAATAGTTCGGCTCGGCTTGGCCCGAGCTCTCAAAACGAGCTTAAACCTAGAACATGCACCTTCAATTGTAATTAAATCCATAGACCGGCTTCATATCCACCTAAATACTACTTCATAATGTTATCAAGTGCAACATGGAAAGAAACCTGGCCCCTTAAAGTGAAGCCCGTTTCGCTCTCCATTCTCTACATAGCCTCAATCAAAAGTGTTAAGTCTCTGTTCGGTCCGACATGGCCCGACCTCTCAAAAGCACCTTCCGCCTCACAGATGTATCTTAAATTCTATTTAGATCCATAGTTTAGTATCATATCTACCGAAATACGGCTTTACAGAGTTTCAAAGCGTTGCATTTGAAGCAAGCACGTTGCTTAAAGTCAACCCTATTTTCTAGACATTCTCAATAAAGACACAGTATCACAAGCTTTCGGTTCGGCTTGGTCCGAGCTCTAAAAAGCAACTTCAGCCTAACTCATGTATGTAGAAATGTATTTAAATCCTTAGAGTGGCATCATATCCACCTAAATACTACTTCATAATGTTATCAAGTGGAACATGTAAAGAAACCTGGCCCCTTAAAGTGAAGCCCTGTTCTCACTTCATTCTCTACATAGCCTCAATCAAAAGTGTTAAGTCTCTCTTCGGCCCGACCTCTCAAACACAGCTTAAAACTAACACACAATGCCTTGGCCTTTAGACCTTACTTTTTAACCGCTTGTATATGTAAATGTCAGATTCTCAATAAAGACACAGTATCACAAGCTTTCGGTTCGGCTTGGTCCGAGCTCTTAAAAGCAACTTCAACCTAACTCATGACAACGGAAAGGAGTAACACAGCACTGAGAAATATAGTATACAAAACATTATGTACACACATCCGATCTTTCCCCCGCCCTCTGAAATCTGAAATATCGAATGTATCTCAATAACTAATGTGTAGTCGGACAATGCCTTGGCCTTTAGACCTCACTTTTTAACCGCTTGTATAAGTAAATGTCAGATTAGACAGTTCTTATTCATAAAAACGTAACAGGCATTCAAATGTCATGTTTTAAATAGCATGTCCAACTATTTGTGCCATGGCCCAGTTGGCGCTTCATGCACATTCATGTGCAACCAACCGTGCAAACAAGGGCATGCTACTCGTCATGTCATAGGACTTTCAGTTCTATCTTCTGAATATTTTAATGCCCTTCATTACAGAGATAAGAACACATGTGGGTCGCCTTTGGACCAAAAGCCTTTGCATGGCACCCCGCAGTGTCACACCACGAGCGCTCATAATTAGCTTTAGTTCTTGACAACGCATGCTTGATGGTGAAAGTAAGAATGTATCAGTTCTGAGTATCAGGTTTTGATCATACATATGAAGTGTGTCATAACTATGAGAATTAAAACATGTTCCATTACTCCACTAAACCAAATTACAACAGTGTCTACTTGCATATACACACCACACACACGCACGCAGACACATAAACACGACCACACGTGCTACCAGCTTCATATATCATATGGGAATGCTTAACTTAACACATTTTGCTGGTGGTAGCGGCAGTTTATGAATTTCTTTGTCTGTTTCATGACAATCAGTTTCCATAGGTGTTACGGAAACACATCGGTAAAAACAGAACAGTGCTGTTTTCTCAACAAAGTTAAGTCAATCAGGAAATGTTTATAATAGTGGATTCTGTCTCTGTCAGATTATGTGTGCCTATACTGATCCTTGATTGATATCAAAACATCAGTAAGCCTATTAGAGTTACACCTGCCCGATTCTAATTTCTGTAACAACATTGCTTGTACATACCTCAATATGACAGTTGGGACAATGAAAGCAATGAACGGCTGTTTATGTTGTGTTTAAATTGGATTGAAAGCATAAGCTCTAAAAGCTCGTAGAATGTCATTGGTGTAATCAGTTAGACATATGTTAAAAATGGAACTTCGACCGCGAACAGTGACAAACTACAGACAGCTCCATGAAGGACAATCCTTTGCCCTGAGCAAATGTGTTAGCATCCGTGTCTCAGTTGGAGTCTATCCAGTACAGAGAGTGATTTGGAAGCGCAAGTCTCGTCAGGTATGTTCATACTATGATATATCTTGATAATAACAGAAGAGACCCAAAAAAATGTTTAAGGTGCTTTTAAAGATGCATTTCATCTCTTTTTCAATCAACAAGTTCCTTGATATTTCTGTGCGACAAAGCGCTATATTTAGACACAATGCAGTATTTGTTACTGTATTGTATTTTCTTAATTATCTGCACAAATTAGCATACATACATACATTTTGCTCACTTCCCTATGTCGTGTAGAGGTTTGCCGGTTCGTTTTTGAATATGTTTGAAATTGTCATTATTCAGTTATATATAACAACATGGATAGGTTTCAAAAGTAACTGAAACGACCACAAAGCCCACAGTTTATTAAAAGCCACTTGCCAAAAACCAATTGTCTTCAAGAAAGTATCATGACCTGTCTACATTTTCCATTTGCCCTGATTTTTATGACATAATCATCATGATGTAATTATGAAAGAATAAATCAACATGGTACTTGATGTTAATGTTTAGTGGACTATATATTGAGAAGTAATTGAAAATGAGTTGCCCGGGCGTCGTCGATGTGCTTTTTGAACCCCTGTTATATTGTGAGTTAAATGAATATATTAATACTTGCCATAAATGTTTGATTGGGTAATATTAATCCAAATTACATTTTTCAATTAAAGGGCCTGCTCTACCTAGTGGAGTGGGCGGACTACCCTCTGGAAGAGGCTACCTGGGAACCCAAAGGCCACATTCCTGCCCATCTGCTGGAAGACTACAGTTGCCCTCCCGTTTGCAGGGAGCGCCTCAAGCTTGCTTCAGCTACAGTTGAGAGGTCACTGAAGACTGCACTAAAGTCGCCGGGCGGTCTACATTCAGCGCACATGCAGCTGGACATTTACAGATACGCATTTGGTCACCTACCGGGTTACGACAAGGAGATCTTCTTACATAAGAACGATTTCAGTCGACTGTGTCTGTCTCAACACTGGTGGTATACCCTGAATCATCACGGTGAAGGTCAGGAGATTAACTTTCCTGTGAGAGTTTCACCACGGCTAACCATGAAGAAGACATGGATAACGACGGGGGGAGTTCTGACGTTGCGTACTGTGCCAGTGGAGAAGATCGTCATGTTTGTCACCAGTAAAGTGTGCACTTTGAGAACACTGAACTCTCAGTAATAAACTGTTAGCATGGTCTTTATTCGGACAATTTTCTTCGCCCTGGGTTTGTGGTTAACAACGAGTATAGACATGGCAAAAAACAGTGAAGTTTGTGGAAGTTCTAATGGTGGTAGGATTGACATATCGTTTGTCAGTGCACCTCAAAGTTCACAATCAGCTGAAACATCTTTAGGTTTAGAAATATCTCATGCATGTCTGAGAGCAATAGACAGTTATTCAACGACGCATCGGGATTTTACATTTGTGGACATTCTGAATGAACATTTAAATGCTATACAACTGCAACAATCTGCTAGAATAGATGAACGAGTGCGCGTTACTATATCAAAAGTTAATTCAAAGTACAAAAAACTGACTGGGGTGAAAAAGCAGGCCTATTTGAAACAGACGTACAGACTGGGAATATTGGAAAATGAACTAGTAAATACTAAGCACAATATCACAAGCTTTCGGTCCGGCTTGGTCCGAGCTCTTAAAAGCAACTTCAACCTAACTCATGACAACGGAAAGGAGTAACACAGCACTGAGAAATATAGTATACAAAACATTATGTACACACATCCGATCTTTCCCCCGCCCTCTGAAATCTGAAATATCGAATGTATCTCAATAACTAATGTGTAGTCGGACAATGCCTTGGCCTTTAGACCTTACTTTTTAACCGCTTGTATAAGTAAATGTCAGATTAGACAGTTCTTATTCATAAAAACGTAACAGGCATTCAAATGTCATGTTTTAAATAGATGCATAAAACTAGATGAAATACCCTGGGTTCCGTTTCCTTATAATGTCAACCAGTTTCGAAAAGTTGACAAAGACCTGTCCAGGCGTCCTAGGTATGTACGCCGGGTCATTAATCCCTGCGTGGACGATGATGAACTGGAAACAATTTAGAATTAAAAATTCCTTCAGAAATGAATCCATGTGGGCGATCAAAATATAATATGCGCTTTGTAGCTTGCAATATCCAATGATATATTACCACTACTCACGTGAAATAGTCCTCATTCTACCATGACTTCAGTAAATACTGGATTGTGATTGGTTAATCAAAGTCATTCAGAGGTATATAATCACGCTATATACCTCTGATTTTCCAACACTTTAGGTACTTGTTTAAAATCTGAATAACACGGTTATGGTAGAATGGAGATAAACGTATTGTGTTGAAAAATCAGAGGTATATAACGAAATTATAATGGCTCTAAATTTTGTATTTAAAACCTCACGCTACGCGTTCGGTTTTAAATCAAATTTAGAGCTATTATAATGTCCTTATATACCTCTGATTTTCCAACACAGTATGTTTATCTCCTAATTCTGTCCAAAATCCTACATACTTCAACTGTTTCCTACCTTAACGTTCTCAGTGTCCCACAAGAGTTCGGGAATATCAGCCACCTTGGCTCCGGACAGAGACCTTGTCACGATCCCTTCTTTCTCCGCATAACGTCCAACATACTTCAACAACGAGTCGCCAAGTAGTAATGCAGACATTTTCAGGTCATATGACTTGAAAACAGTTCTATAGGGATACATACAAGGTTACGTGAGACACTGAGGGTTTATGAAAACATACGTCTCCCACGGCCCTCTTTAATGCTTTTATTGTCTGTGTGTGTGTTCAGGAAAGCAAGTTTATCTGAAAGGCTGGAAGTTTACAACATCCGGAAACAGCATCTCCGAGTAGCCTTTGTGTTGCAAAGCTCATGCAGTGAAAACAAATTTCTCCTGGTCCGGAGCTGGACACCCTAGAGACTTATTGGATGTGTTTTCATAGTTCCGTATGTTCAAATTATGTAACCATAATATGTCATACTCAAATTCCGTAAGATGTCTCGTGTTACCTATCTTCTGATAGGTATTAAGTTTCTGATATGTTTTAAATCATGCTATGAATAGCCTCACTCGTCTATCTGTATCTGTGATAGTATTCATTGATGTCTATGCTATAAAAATGTGCGGGAAAGTTCTATATTCTTAACCACTGAAAAAAAACCCCAAGCCTTTCAAGCGTTTCATGTCATATAATTGGGTGTAATATATTCTACTATTTTTTCAGTTTATTATATGTGTACATGTTTATAATTCTACCATGGCTTCAGTAAATACTGGATAGTGATTGGTTAATTAAAGTCATCCAGAGGTATATAATCACGTTATATACCTCTGATTTTCACGTTAAGTATTTGTTTAAAATCTGAATAACACGGTTATGGTAGAATGGAGATAAACGTATTGTGTTGGGAAATCAGCGGTATATAACAAAATTACAATAGCTCTAAATTTTTTATTTAAAACCTCACGCTACGCGTTCGGTTTTAAATCAAACCTATGGACAAAAATAGAATTTAAGATGCATCCATGCATCCACGATGCCTTAAATGTGACGGTCAGAGAAAATCCTGAGTGTCTTTGTTGAGAATATATATGGAAGAGGGTGTTGCACTTTGAGCAACGTTTTTTTCCATCAAATGCTTCGCTTTGAGGATTTGTTAAGTAGATATAATACTATTCTATGTATATAAACACTAATCATTACCCATGCGTGGGGTTTGAGCTGTTTTTGACTGCTCGGGCCAAGTCGGGCCGAACGGAGACTTAGCTATGTTGAGAATGTAGGGCCAAAAGGGCTTCACTTTAAGGGACCGGTTATCTTTACATGTTGCATTTCACTGAATCACAAATACATCTTTAGGTACATATAATACCAATCGATGGATCTCAACATATGTCCGGATACATGTGTCAGGTTTAAGCTGCTTTAGTGAGCTCGGACCAAGCCGGACCTAAAGCTTGTGATAGTGTCTTTATTGAGAATGTCTAGAAAATAGGGTTGACTTTAAGCAACGTGTTTGTTTCAAACACATCTCTTTGAAATTCTGTAAAGCCGTATTTCGGTAGATATGATACTAAACTATGGATCTAAGTAGAATTTAAGATACATCTGCGAGGCGGAAGGTGTTTTTGAGAGGTCGGGCCAAGTCGGGCCAAGTCGGGCCGAAGAGAGACTTAACACTTTTGGTCGAGGCTACGTTTGAAAGACAGCTAATTCACTTTAAGGGACCGGTTATCTTTACATGTTGCATTTTGTAACAGTACAATGTGATGTTTAGGTAGATATGATACCAATCTATGGATTTAAATACACTTCAAGATCCATTTGAGAGATGAAAGATGCTTCTGACGGAACTTGCCCGCAAAGCCGGACCGAACGCTTGTGATACGGTGTGTATGTTAAGACTATTTAGAAAAAGAGTGCTGCGCTTTGAGGACACGTGTTTGCACATACTCTGCTAAATGTTATTTAGGTAGATATTATTGCATTTTGTCTGTCATGTGTACATGTAAATTTAAGCATTTACATACTCGGAAGCTATTGGATTTTTGCTGGATTTATGCTTTTTAGAATACAGTGGCAATACGTACGATTTTTGCATTTTTCCTTTTTTTATCCTTTACAACATATTACAAAAAGTTGTGATTCAATATATATGTCTTTTAACACATGTTTATAATCATGTCACAGTTGCCCACTGCCTCTCGCCAATGCCCGCTCCTCTTTAACATAAACATCCTCTCCTGATTCAGCATGAGACAATAAAGGTTAATTAGGAAACCCCAAATGTTTTAATTAAGGAAAGAAAAGCTGTAAAAACACTGTCACTTCCTGCCCAGAACCCCAGGATGTCACACCTGACGCGCTAAGAGAAGTAAGTAACCTTCTCACACAGACATATCAAGGACAACACATTACAACAAGACAATGTCTTTTCTCTTGGACTCTCGGTATGTTATCAATTTTGATTTTTCATCGTTAACTATACATTTTCAACCAAACCATACTTGGAATTCTAGCTACGCAAATGCGCAGATTTCGTTTTAATATTCTGCAATCCATTTTAAGTAGTACCCAGTGGCCCGGCCCGGCCCGACTTTAGTTGGCCCGACGTTTAGGCCATCCCGCAATATCTCAACCATATCGTGACGAGAACACGTACATGAACACTTAAAAGAAATATATGCATATTGTAAAAATCTGTCAACAGAGGACAGTAAAACAACTATAATATCACAATTTCAATTAAAACTAGCATGAAAAGTTAAAACTAATATCACTAATATAATATTTAG
Source organism: Haliotis asinina (assembly GCF_037392515.1). Taxonomy (NCBI): domain Eukaryota; kingdom Metazoa; phylum Mollusca; class Gastropoda; order Lepetellida; family Haliotidae; genus Haliotis; species Haliotis asinina. Next base: position 8,966,188 of record NC_090290.1, on the reverse strand, counting down.
ACAATACAATAAAAAACAGGCTATAGATCGCCAACAACAGAAGGTAGATCACCATACTAGGGACCATGGGGACTTACAGTACCTTTGCCACCTGCATGGACCCTAGCTGGATGTACGCCATCCCTTCATAGTGTAAATGTAAAAATGGTGAGTGTACAGAATGCTAGCCAAAATTAAAACAAGAAGAATACTACGATTAAAAACCTGGTAGACTTAAATTTACTGTGAATGTTTTGGGACTTACTGCTAGACACATATTATATGATCCTGCGCACTAAACGCATTTGTGACAAGAGAGGCGGTACAACGAATTGGGCGAGTACACTTGGCTGCTACAGGTAGCTTGACGATTATGCACGTGCAATACATGCTAACCGTGACATGAAATCAACACCGCTACTGATTAACACCTGTCTCGCTACTGTGTAACACCTGTCTCGCTACTGTTTTACACCTGTCTCAATACTGTTAAACAGATTTCAGTTGTAGTAAAAAATGTCCAAGTTAGGAAAACATGGGCAAATACATGTAGTTCATTCTCAGGCAAGGGAGATAGCATACAATGTTATCATGTATATGGACAAAAATTGTGCAACCAAAGCAGATTCTCTTTTACAAAGTAGCCTTGCTACTGGACTCTCAACGACAACTTTAAAGCGCATTAAGGCAGAAGGTGGTAGGAGTGCGAGTGGACCTACATATTTCAGTCCCACCAAGTTGCGCAAACCCAAAACTTGCAGTTACAAACTTGATGATTTCGACCGGTGTGCAGTCAGTCAATTTGTACAAAGTTTATATGGCGTCAAAAAACAAATACCCACTCTGGATACGATGTACGATATGGCAAAGTGCCAGTTGAACTACAAGGGTTCTAAGGAACGTTTTCGAAAAAATCTCAAAGACATGAGGTTTAGGTGGCGAAAAACGCAGTCAAACCGTAAACTTTTAATGGAACGTAAAGACATTGTTTCCAAGCGTTTGCAATACTTGCGTGCAATAATGAAATACAGAGAAGAAAATCGAACACTCATCTTTATCGATGAAACATGGTTGCATGTACACCACATTGTCCCAAAGTGTTGGCAACTTGAGGGTGAAGTCGTAATAAATGGGGTTCAACCTCCGTATGGCACTGGACCTCGGCTTTTTGTGGTTCATGCAGGGGGTGAAAACGGTTTTGTTCCAAATGCTTTGCTTGTTTTTGATTCCAAACTCAAATCAGCAGACTATCATGACAAGATGAACTTTGATAATTTTTCCAAATGGCTCCAGGAAAAGTTGATCCCAAACCGTCCACTGCACTCTGTCATCGTTATGGATAATGCACTATATCATAGCAAGCAAGTGGACAAATGTCCACCAAACGCCAACAGAAAAGATGACATAAAAGCGTGGCTACAAAGGCACAATATCTCATTTGATGATAAAATGCTTAAAGCCGAACTATTGTTTCTTGCAAAATCCAACAAATCGGACTTAGTCTACAGAGTAGACACGATGTTGAAGCAACACAAAAAGTTCCTTAAGAGTTGCCATAAATGAAAGGATGTCTGCAATCGGTGAAAAAGAATGGTCGGAATGTTGTAAACATGTTAATACAATTGAAGATGGTTACTGGCAAAGCGAAATCGCAGTAGAAAGGGAAATTGACAGACTAGTGATTGACTTAGGACTTGCAAGTGATTCAGACACCGAGACTGATTCAGAGAGTGATAATTAAAGCATAAATCAGTAAGTCCGCCTAATTTATCAGCATTGTTGTGTCTTGTATAATAATTACTATATCAGGTTTTTACTGTTCCCATACTTTGTCATAAAAAAGAGTAATCCTTGGTGAGTTGTCTGTATTTCATATTTTTTTAGTCACTGATAAATCTACTGAGTCTGGTACTGAGTAATCCCCAAACCGACAAATTTGTGTACAAAGATATTTCTCACTGACTTATCAACGTCAAAAGGTATTTTCAGTTTTCTGTACACAATTTTGGTGACCACAATATAAGTATGACAGAAATTTGGAAATATTGTTTGAATACTAACCATTTCTCTGGAACCGGTTACATAAATTTCCAAGACATGTATTCCCGGTCGATCACCAGCGGAATTATGGACGAAAATCAGTCCGTACAGAGAAATAGGAACAAACATATGGGATAAAAATATTCCCCCCCCCCCTCCTTGCTACTCTGATTTAGCCACCACCATTCAGTAACAGAGAACCTTTAACATATTAAAAGTTAAATGGAACACAATTAACTATATGTAGTTATTATCCACATTGTATTTAATATTTAGCTGACGAAAAGTCAACTTTACCCATTAAAACAACACTGCATATTCCGTCGAATGATAAGACTGCAATTTCAGGCTTAAGATACTGATATTCCACGCTAACCTTTAGTTAGGGCGAAGACAAATAGATGATGGGGCACTGACAAGCATTTTAGATATTCAACAATTTTGTTTTAAAAAATCCAGGAAAATGTCATTTGTTTCGTGAAATGGATCGGTGGTCCTAAACATATTTGCTCAGTATATTGTGTTGATTCAATTCATTGGGATTGTACCTGTTCCCAAATCGAGTGTGCTAAAACAATTCATGCGTGAAACGCACGGGGAAAATGAACTTCTCGACATTTATCAGACAACCTGTCTCCCTCTTGTTTCAAGTGGATCGTTCTGTGGGGCGTTCCCAAGCATGCAAATTGGGGTCATTTGTCAGGTCTTGGATCATCGTATATGTATTTACCAGTACGTACCCTCTCAGGAGGACAATAACTTTACAATACTTCAACCCCCTTTGAGGGTACAGCCACTAACAATTAAAGTTACTAATCTAAACTACCAGTCATTAAAATACATCTATTTACAGAACATATTGCATTTGTATTCATAATTCAACAAAGAAATCAATTTAAGACCCCAGTAATTAAATGAGCACTGACTGTGTTACAATTATCCTTAATTGTTTTAACTGTAAAATACTTATCCCTTATGATGGAGATATCACCACTCTCGTCATCTCTCATCACAAGGGATACAAAACGGAGCATCCTCCTCTTCCAACAGGTATGCATGAGAATGTCTCACATGGCCAATACGACATCGTAGTAAAATAACATCTTCAAATCTGGACTGACAACCCAAGTAGGTGTAACCAACATACGGTTTTATTTCATATAATTTATTCATACCTGCTTGGGTGTCCCACTTCTTTTGCATCAGATCAGATATAAGATCTAATGGTAGCTTTATAATCAGTGTATGGAATAAGAAGTGGTGTCACAAATTTGTTGAGTGCTGCCTTAGGAGCAAGATCGGCCATTACGTTACCGGAAATGCCTACGTGGCTAGGTAACCAACAGAAGATGATGTCGTATTGGCCAGTAGCAAGATCATTATATAATTCAATAATTTCAATTAAAAGTGGATGATTACAAGACAAATTGATAATAGCCAGGAGGTTAAAAAGAGAGTCTGAAAATATTATATACTGTTTATGATTTGTGTGTCTTAAAGCCTGATGCTTCAAAACAACAAAGTGGCAGAGCTCCTAAAGGGTCACAAAATAAAATTCAACTGTTCAATAAATATCGATCCCTTTAAGACATGGACGTTTCTGAAAACGTCCATTCTAGGGCACAAAGCTTGTCGCCCTCCAAGAGAGTGCGAGGTAGATCCCTAATACATCCTCCCAAAAGACAGTTTATTCCAATAATGTTGTACAGTGGAACTGCAGAGGATTGAGGACTAATTTTAATTTACATGAATTACAGCTATTAGTCCAAGATTTTCCACCTTCAGCGATATGTCTCCAAGAGACATATTTAAAACAAACAGATACATTTGACCTTCGTCAATTATATGCATATCATTGTTTTTCAGCTCCGGGTGATAGGGCCACTGGTGGATCATCCATTCTAGTCAGACAAAACGTTATTCAAAGCCCTGTTTCACTTATTACTAATATGCAGGCTGTTGCAGTGATAATTACTTTACATGTAGCGTTTACGCTAAGTTCTCTATATTTCGCCGTCTTCGACGTTTGCCAAAACCGATCTTCAAGCTCTATATGACCAACTCCAGAAGCACTGTATTATAATGGGAGATTTAAATGGGGACAACCCACTCTGGGGTAGTGTAACTACAAGCGCCAAAGGTAAAGTCATGGAGGACCTTTGTTCTGACAATGATTTATGCATTTATAATGATGGTTCCAGCAGATATTTACACCCTGGTACAGGGACCTATTCTGCTATTCGACTGTCACTGACAAGTTCAGAACTACTAAATGAATTTGAATGGTCAGTCCACGATGACCTCTGTGGAAGTTACCATTTTCCTACTATACTAAAGTCTGTAACTCCATCTGATGTTCCTCCATCATCAAGGCGGAATCTCAAAAAGGCTAACTGGGCTTTATATGAAACGCTGTGTGCTGATGAGTGTACATTTGTATACCAAAGTCCTCTGTAGTTGCACATATTCAAAACCCATGGCTCACCGATGAATGCAAACAAGCTAGGAAGACAAGGAAAAAAGCAGAACATTATTTCCGTCGCCATCCCATGGTGCATAATTTAAATAAGTTTAAAATTTTGAATGCTAAAGCGCGGTGTAATTTTAAGTGCTGCCTTAGGAGCAAGATCGGCCATTGCGTTACCAGAAGTGCCTACGTGGCTGGCTAACCAAGAAAAGACGATGTCGTATTGGCCAGTAGCAAGATTATTATACAATTCAATAATTTCAATTAAAAGTGGATGTTTACAAGAAATATTTTTAATAGCCTGAAGACAAGAAAGAGAGTCTGAATAGATTATATACTGTTTATGTTTAGGGTGTCTTTGAATATATTTAAGAGCCGTTAGTATGGCATTAGCTTCAGCTGTAAAAATAGAACTGTTGTCTGGTAATCTAGAAGATATTGTTCTGGATCCAATGACAGTGGCACAAGCCACTGCACCACCGTCCTTAGACCCATCTGTACATAAGGCTTTATAATTGCTATATTAATGTTTTAATTGATTCTATTCTTGTTTATATTGCAATTCATTAGTTTCTGATTTTTTAAATGTGGTTAATGTTAGTTCCACTTGGGACCAGCTGCCAAGGAGGAGAAGAAAGAATACGGGAGGGAGCTATGTTTTCCAGCTCAATGCCGGCGAAGAAAGAAATGGTTTAATTCTGTGCCCAAGAGGTGGAACAAGAGAAGACTTCTTGTCGTACAGATCCTCATAATGTGGATTGAACACAGAGTTATATGCAGGGTTAGATTCATTAGCGTATAATTTAGTGATATATCCTAAAGACAATTTTATACGGAGTTGTGTAAGAGAAGGTTCATCAGCCTCAACGTAGAAACTGTCAACAGGTGAGGTTCTGAAGGACCCAAGACAAAGTCTTAGACCTTGGTGGTGGATAGAATCAAGACGTTTCAGGTTGCTTTTACATGCTCCACCATATACGATGGACCCATAATCAAGTTTAGATTGTACTAATGATCTGTATAAGTGAAGGAGGGTAGCTTGACCCCCTCCCCACTTTGAATTAGAAACAACTTTTAGCAAATCTAGTGCCTTCAGGCATTTAGCTTTAAGGAATTTAATATGTGGTAAGAATGTTAAACGAGAATCGAAAATTAAACCCAAGAACTTGGCCTCCTTTACAACTTTGATAGGGGTGCCATTTAAAGATAATTCTGGGTCCTTATGTGGCTTATATTGTCTACAAAAATGTATACAATTCGTTTTGGATTTAGAAAAAAATAAAAGCCGTTTTCAAGGCACCATTTATTTATTTTGTTTAAACATAGCTGCAGTTTAATTGTATGCATATTTTTACCACGACAGGAAATATTAAAATCATCCAGACAAATTACTGCCTTGAGGGACACCTTGATCCTGATTGTAATGATCAGACGGGGTAGAACCCACTCGAACTTGAACTTGCCTCTCTTATAAAAACTCTGATATAACAAGAGGCAAACGGCCCTCAAAACAAAATCATGCAAATCTTTCAAAATGCCATGCTTCCATGTTGTATCATAAGCTTTCTCAAGATCAAAGAAAATTCATACAGCATGTTGTTTATTTACTATAGCATTTTTAACGAAGGATTCCAAACGTACCAAATGATCAATGGTACTACGATTTTTCCTGAAACCACACTGAATATTAGTGATCAGGTTATCGGTTTCAAGATACCAAGTTAATCTGTTGTTCACCATACGTTCCATGCTTTTACAGACACAGCTGGTGAGAGATATCGGTCTGTAGTTAGACGGATCTGTATGATCCCGGCCAGGTTTTGGTATTGGGATTACGCCATGATGGAGGACATTCCCCAGACCTCCTTATTTTATCAAATATATCTAAAAGTGTCATCAAGCATGGTTCAGATAAGTGTTTCAGAAGCTGGTAATGGATATTATCATCACCAGTAGCAGTGTCATGAGCTTGCTCAAGAGCAGTTTGTAGCTCATGTAATGAAAACACTTCAATGTAATCTTCACTGTTATTTGATTCGAAATTAAGTTTTGTCTCTTCCTGTTGTTTCTGATATCTCTCAAACTCAGGAACATAATTTGTTGATGATGAATTTTTGGCAAGAGTTTCGCCGATTTTATTTGCAATTTTAGACTTATCAGTAATTAAATTATCACCCACTTTGAGATGGCGTACGGCAAATTTGGAACCTTTGCCTTTAATTCTTTGAACCATGTTCCAGACCTTGGACATTGGCGTGCGTGAATTATGTTTGGAGACATAATTTCTCCAAGTTTTGTTTTGTTTAAACGTACGATGCGCCTTTGCATTCAGTATTTTGAATTTATTTAATTTATGGACAGTTGGATGACAGCTAAAATAATGTGCTGCCTTTTCGCTTACCTTTCTGGCCTCTACAATTTGCATTGAACCATGGTTTTCGTACTTGTGGAGTCGTAGAGGACTTTGGTATACACTCATCAGATATTTTATTTAAAATGTCAGAAAAAGTTTGAATGGGATCAGTTATATCAGTGAAACACTCAGGTCGCAGTTTTGATTCACACATAGTGTGACATAAAGACCAGTTAGCCTCCGAAAGTTCCATTTCGTAAACGATGGAGATCAGATGGAGTAATTTCTGAGAGGATAGTTGGGAAGTGGTCACTTCCAAAAAAGGTCATTATGAACAGACCAATTCATTGAAGAGGTTAGAATCTGCAAGAGATAAATCTAGAGAAGAATAAGTGCCAGTTGCAGGGTGCAGATAGGTGCTTGCATCATCTTTAAAGATGCAGAGATCATTATTTGAAATGAAATCAAGTATTTTGCCTTTAGTGTTAGTGTTAGTACTACCCCATAATGGGTTGTGATCGTTTAGGTCACCCATAATAACACATGGCTTCGGGAGTTGGTCATAGAGTGATTGAAGATAAGTCTGTTGTAGTAGGCGGAATATACAGAGAGCATAGTGTAAATGCTACCCCTAGAGTCGGTCGCACAGCAACAGTTTGTAGATTAGTTTTAAGTGTAACAGGGCTGTGAATAACATCCCGTCGTATGAGGATAGTGGAACCTCCAGTGGCCCTATCACCTGCAGGGGAAAAATAATGAACTTCAAACTGACGTAAACTAAAGCTAACTGTCTGTTTCAGATATGTCTCTTGCAGAGAGAACGGTGATGGGGCTAAATCCTGGATTTAACAACTGTATTTCATTAACATTTGTTCGTAGTCCTCTACAGTTCCACTGCACGATATGCTGAGATCGACCTATCGTTTAGGTGGATTAATGGGGGATCAATCCCGTACCTTTTTCGAGGGCGACAAGCTATGTGCCCTAGAATGGACGTTTTCAGACACGTCCATGTCCTCAAGTGATCCGTATCTGTTAAATAATCTGATCTTATCATCTGACCCCTTTGGGGCCATGCCACTTTGCTTTGTGAAAGAATCTGGTTTCGGTTTGGTTTTGCTTTTGACAGCTGGTTGAACGTTTCTGTTAGTCTGAGTCATTTGAGATGCCTGAGAAGATGTATCACAAGCAGAAGATGGTTCTGATTGGGTTTGGGGCGTGTCAGGAAGTGGTTCCACAGTTTGTGTAGATATTACAAGCGGTAACATCGTAGGAGATTCGGTTTTAAGCCACGTCAAGTTAGTTTGACAGCTTGCAGATGACGTGGTTACTGTAGAGGTTTTATCAGACGGTGTTTTTGCAATATAAGCATACGTTTCCTTAATCTCAGAACCTAAGACAATCTGTTCTGCATCAGAGAAACTAATGCTTTGAGTAAATTTGATCTTGTTGATCTCCATATGCTGTTTCCAAACTGGACAATCTTTGGAAAAAGATGAGTGCGCACCCGAGCAGTTGGTACATTTCTTAAAAGTACTCTTGCAATCTTCTGTCGTATGTGTCTTCGCACCACAGTGAGAACATACAACGGACAATGTACAAGTACTAACACCATGACCAAATTTCTGGCATTTGAAACACCTCAAAGGATTTAGTATGTAGGTGTCAACGGTCATGTTACAATATCCTGCCTTTATTGATCTAGGAGCATTAGGAAAATGAAATGAAAACAGGTAAGTGTTCGTCAGAACGGTTTCGTGGTTTTTGCGTGTTATAAAACGCTTGACGTAAATGACTCTTTGGTCTTTCATTTCCGAAACAATATCAAGTTCGGACATGTCAGCGAACAATCGATCTCTGTCTGTAACAACTCCTGGTATTAAGTGATCTGTGAGGAGAGACTGATACCGGAATGCCGACGAACGTTTCAGTTGACATCAAATTAGTTACTTGTTGCCTTTTGCTGCACTCAATGAGCAATGACCCTGGACGCAAAAGTCTAATGTTTTTCACATCACCAGCTATGCCTTGTATGCCTTTTGGCACTGCAAAAGGATTCAACTTCAATCGTGTGTTATCTTTAGTCTCCATTACTAACAAACGTGGCCAATGATTTTGGCTGTCTGTCGTCATCATGGTCAGGATCAGTGTCGAGAGGACGTTTTGTTTTCTTTAGAGGAGTTTCGTATTCCATGTTTAGTGTTTTAAGATTCATTGTCCGAGCTCCCACCCATCACGTAGTATCATGAAGACGATGCTAAACATAAGTGGGTCTCCAACTTGCAGCACCAAGGATACTCGGATGATATACTCCAGCAGAAAAAAAACAACAAAAGATTAATTCTTCCACCAGATTGGCCCATGAACCACCGCATTCTGGGCATAAGACTCTAGGCAAAGTTCAAGTTAACAAAATTCAAGTTAAATATTATTCTATAATCCAAGGGCGCCAAGACCAAAATACAGACAATTTCAAATCCCATTTTGTGCAATTACATAATTACATAAAATGCACAGGGCTTGGCACGACCAGCCGATTGGTTGAACTAGGCCCATTCAACCACCCGTCTAGTTGAAGTCAGGGCCAAAGTGGTGTGTTGAGCATTAGGAACACTGGTCCTGCTCCCATTGCCCTCAACCAGCAGATCAACGTTTTGGTGGATCAAATAATCACCCTAGGCCTGGTCCACAACGGGGGTGAACGGTTCTTGGAGTTACTCAGCACCCACCACGAGGAGGTCCCCATGTTGAGGCTGATGAACCATCTCTTGAGCAGCGCCGTATTAAGTTAGCTTTACAGTACATTACTAAATTATACTCTAATGAATCTAACCCTACATATAACTGTGTTTTCAATCCCTTTATGAGGATTTATACAACAAAAAATCTTCTCTTGTACCGCCTCTAGGACATAGAATGAAACCATTTCTTTCTTTGGCCGGCATTGAGCTGGAAAACACAGCTCCCTCCCATCTTCTTTCTTCTCCTCCTTGGCAGTTGGTCAGGGCCCAAGTGGAACTAACATTGACGACATTTAAAAAATCAGAAACTAATGAATTACAATATAAACAAGAATATAATCAACGAAACAATAAATATAGCAATTACAAATCCTTATTTACAGATGTTATATGCAGGGTGAGATGCATTTGAGTGTAATTTAGTAATGTATTGTAAGGATAACTTAATACGACGTTGTGTAAGAGATGGTTCATCGGCTTCAATGTCAATAGGTAAAGTTCTAAAAGAACCAAGACAAAGTCTTAGACCTTAGTGAGGGACAGAATCTAATAATTTCAGGTTGCCTTCGCAGGCTCCTCCACATACGATGGAGCCATAATCAAGTTTTGAGAGGATGATTGATTTATGTAAGTGAAGGAGGGTAGTCTGATCCCCTTCCCACTTTCAATTTAAAACAACCTTTAATAAATCGAGTGCCTTCAAGCATTTGGCCTTAAAAGATTTAATATGGGGTGAAAAGGTCAAATGTGAATCAAAAATAAGTCCCGAGAACTTAGCCTCCTTGACAACTTTGATAGGGGTGCCACTTAGAAATAGTTCTGGTTCTTGATGAGGTTTATATTTACGGCAGAAATGTATACAATTGGTTTTTGATTTAGAAAATGTGAAGCCATTTTCAAGACAACATTTATCTATTTTGTTCAAACACAGCTGTAGTTGCCGTTCAATAGTATGCATATTTTCCCACGACAAGAAATATTAAAATCATCCACAAATAACGATCCATCAATTGAATCGTTTAAAACCTTTGATAAGCTATTTATCCTTATACTAAAAATGTGACTGACAAAATACTGCCTTGTGGAACACCCTGATCCTGATTTTAACGATCAGACAGGGTAGAACCCACGAGGACTTGAAACTGTCTGTTATTTAAAAATTATGAATTCAGGCAAACGACCACGCAAACAGAAATCATGTAAATCTCTCAAAAGGTTGTGTCATATGCCTTCTCGAGATCAAAAAAGACACACACAGCGTGTTGTTTATTAATCAACGCGTTTTTCACAAATAATTCCACACGCAATAAGTGATCGACAGTACTTCTGTTTTTACGGAAACCACATTGTATATCTGTTATGAGGTTATTTGTTTCCAAGTACCAAACTAGTCGATTATTTATCATGCGTTCCATGGTCTTACAAACACAGCTAGTTAATGAAATCGGACGATAATTGGATGGATCCGTATGATCATGTCCAGGTTTAGGTATTGGTACTACTATGGCATCACACCATGAAGAAGGAAATTCCCCGGAAGTCCAAATGTCATTAAATACTGATAGGAACGTCTCTAAACAGGATTCTGGTAAGTGCTTCAGGAGTCATTAATGTTTGTTATGAGCTCCTGTAGCAGTGTCATGAGCTTGATCATGAGCAGTATGGAGTTCATGAATAGAAAACGTTTCATTATAATCTTCCCTATTATCAGAACTGAAGTTAATAGTTTTCTTTTCTTGTTTTTTTTTTTTTTTTGATATTGCTGAAATTTAGGTATATAATTTGAAGAGGAAGAGTGTTTAGCAAGGGTTTCACCTAGTTTATTAGCAATATCTGATTTGATCTCCATGTTTAAGATGATGGACTGCAGATTTAGTACCTTTACCTTTAATTTTCTGGACCATATTCCATACCTTGGACATGTGTGTCCTCGAATTTATTTTGGATACATGATTTTGCCAAGACTGTTTGTTTTGTTTAAAAGTACGCCGTGCTTTAGCATTTAAAAATTTAAATTGATTTAAATTATGCACCATAGGATGGCGACGGAAATAATGTTCTGCTAATTTGTTTGCATTCATCGCTTAACCATGGTTTTCGAATATGTGAAACTGCAGAGGAATTTGGTATACACTCATCAGTTGACTTTTGTCTGACTAGAATGGATGATCCACCAGTGGCCCTATCACCTAGGGCGAAAAACAATGATATGCATTAAAATGACGAAGGTCAAATGTATCTGTCTTTTTAAATATGTGTCTTGGAGACATATCGCTGAAGGTGTAAAATATTTGAATAGCTGTAATTCAGGTAAATTAGTCATGTAAAAACCTTTGCAGTTCCCCTGTAGAATATTATTGGAGTAAACGTCAGCGAGACAGTTCTGAGTTCCACGAACATCCCAAGTGGCAATACGAAGCACCATTTCCACTGTACAATATTATTGGAATAAACTACCTTCTTGGGGATTTATTGGGGATCTACCCCGCACTCCATATCTTCAAGAGACTGATATGTATTGAACAAATGAATTGTATTTAGGCACCCTTTAGGAACTCTGCCACTTTGTTGTTTTGAAACATCAGACTTATGTTTGGGTTTAGTTTGAACAATTTGTTGTCTATGAGCTGTCGAATGTGACTCGGAGCGTGACTGTGAAGATGTACTGGGAAGTGATTCCTTAGTCTGTGATGATGTAGCAGGGTATAAAACCTGTGGGGAGTCGGAACTGACCCAAATCAAGGTAGTTTGGCATCCTGCGGATGATTTTGTTATTTTAGAGCTGGATTCAGATGATGATTTTGCTACTGTAGCATACCTTTCTGGAAGGTCAGATCTCTTCACCAGAGTCTTTGCCTCAGATTTTATTTTGTTAATCGCCATTTGCTCTTTCCAAATTGGACACTGTTTTGAAGAAGATGAATGGTCGCCAGAGCAGTTGGTGCATTTTTTAAAAATCACTGTCACAATCTTCGGTTGTGTGTGTCTTCTCACCACAGTCAGCACAAACAACAGGCAATATGCAGGTAGTTACACCGTGTCCATATTTCTGGTATGTAAAACACCTGAGAGGGTTGTGGATGTAGGTATCAACTTCGATGTTACAGTAGCCTGCCTTCACTGATTTAGGAGCATTTGGATATGAAAAAAAACAAAACAGATACGTATTCGTTTGGAATGTTCCATTGTTTTTTCGGGTTGAAAAGCGCTTTACATATAGAACACCTTGATCTTTCATATCTGATGTTATGTCAAGTTCTGACATATCAGCAAACAATCGATCACGATCTCTGACGATACCTTTACTTGAGTTCAAGGTCTTGTGTGCAGAGACCGTGACCGGAATGCCCACAAAAGATTCAGTCCTCATCAGATTGGTTGCTTGTTGTTTCTTGCCGCACTTAACTAGCAGCGCACCCGAACGTAATCGTCTAATGTTCTTAACATCCCCAGCAAAACCTTGAATACCCTTAGATACTGCGAAAGGGTTCAGCTTTAATGGTGTCTTGTCCGGAGTCTCGATAACAAGGAAACGTGGCCAATAGTCAATCGATAGAGACGGTCTGTGATCAGTATCAACAGGATCAATTTCAAGTGGACGTTTTGTTTTCATAGGGGGGATTTCATAAGCCATGTTTGGTGCCATATGGTTTATCATCCGAGCTACCCACCCACCACGGAGTATCACAAGGTCAATGCTAAAAGCAAGTGGGTCTCCAACTTGCAGCACCAAGGATACCCGGATACTCCAGCAGAAGAATTAAAATTAATAATTCTACCAGATTGGTCCATGAGCCACCGCCTTCTGGGTATAGGACTGTAGGCAAAATACAAAAGTGAAATAATTTCAAATTCAAATACATATTTGAAGCCACGTCATCTCACAAAACATTTTCTGGCGTGTCTGAAATTGTGTATCAAAATCTGCATACACAGGGCTTTGCATGACCAGCCGATTGGTTGAACTGGGCCCATTCAACCACCTGCCTAGGTGGTGTCAGGGCCGAAGTGGTGTGTTGGGCATTAGGAACGCTGGTCCTGCTCCCATGCCCTTAACCACTAGGATCCCCTCCTCCACCGACACAGGGCCGCAACCCACGGCAAACGGGTTGGTGGACCAATTAATATCCACCCGCTTTGAAATATTTATCCCTCTTGACTTAATGATAGATCAAATACAGAAAAGCCTTAAACAGCATTACCTGGGTCAGGGCAAATTTCATTGTAGATCAATGAGGTTTTCACGTGGATCGTTCTCGGATTCTGAGTGTGTTGGTAACAAATGCGTTTTTCACTGGCTGTTTGAAAGGTGCTACCGTTATGTGCGACCGATCCTGGAACAGTAACACAGAAAACAGCTCGAGATATATGTGTATAGGCAGTTTGATAGCTTAATGGAATGCTTTTAACGGTTACAATATATGTGCAATACAATATGTTTATAAGACTCAGAACGAGGTTATTAAGACTGAAACATCAACCAAGGAATTTAGCTTTGACCTACGTGTACAATTAAGTCCACTTTGTAAACGTCGAGCCCAGCGGAAAGTGTAGACAGCTAGGTATAAGGCTTGTATATCCTGTGATTACATGGATTGTATGTCGCCTAATATCCAAATATACTGTTTATTTCATGTTTCCGATCCCTCTATCGTTATCCAAATAGAACTATTTTGGTACCTTTCTTCGGTGTGAGATAGCAACACCAAACATATGATCCAAAACTGTGTTCCAGAGGAGTCGTTTGTGTGAGATCACATCATGTTTCCTGGGAGATATTGGTTTCACAGTACATGTTAAAAAAGGTCTTACAATGCTATGACGTCATGAATCACAAAGCTGTGAGATAGCTGCACTGCAAGTCTAATGGTAGTGCAGTATTGAGAGATGTTATTTTGCTTTGATTATGATACTTGATTATAAATAGAATCCTACCCTCACTCGCTAATAAAGGTAAAAATATCATTAACAGGAATCGGGTATTTCTAACCTTATCACTTGGTGTTGATATAATTGATATTATTACATATTTTTTAGAAATGTAGTACTTGAGAAATATCACTTATATCCTTGCATTTCATTAATGTTCATGTATGTCAAATTAAATCATATCTGGTTTATTGAAACATTGAACAGTTTGGGAATTATACGTCCTACAGGACAATAACAATCCATATTCTGCAATGATAATTGCTATTAAATAGATATTTGCAGAAAGTATAAACTCCAAAAAACGAGTTACCTACAAATAAAACATAAATGCGAATTCTAATTAGCAAGCACATGCAATTAAACCAATACACTCAACAATGCCCATGTGCCCGAACGAGCATCGGTGACAGCCCACCACATGGCATACAACTTCAAACACCCAGATTGATTTTACCTACAAATACGAAAACTTATTAACGAATACACATGTTACCTACGGATCTACCATTCATCGCGTGATATCATACACGCCTGCATTTTTAGCAGCAAGATTAGCTCTTTTGCTGACATTTCAATAAGAACAGTCACGATATCACAATAAAAGTCTAAACCACGACGTGAAGTGCAACGCTGAATAGAATATTTTTACTTTATGCTCGACAAGGTAGCCAATCGAAATTTCAAGGAACTATTACGATCTGTCAATAGTCAGTACTGCGTACCTTATCAGTTTTATTATCTGCAGTAATTTTAATGAAGTATAACATGTGAATGATAGCGGCGTATTGTGTAAACAACGAGTACATGTGTCGTACAAATACCGTGAGCCACAAGTAGGGAAATGCCAGCGGGATAGAATGTCTTACTAATTGCAGCCCCCATGCCAATTCCACTTGCAGCCTGACACATTTTTCAACAATAATAAGATTTAAAACTACACTAAGATTAAAGTTAGTTAGTCGTAACAGGCGTCACATGGATTCTGTGTCGTTGTGACATGCATTTATTTACATAACATTCTTACAGAAAATATGTAATCACCAATATGTTGTCTCGTCTCATCTGTGATGACTTCGAAATGGAACACGTCATTTCTCCATGACAGCTATCTCCACTAATCTATTTGAATGTGATCACTTGTTGAAACTTGTATGCAACATTTAAGAATTAAAATTTCCTAGGCATACAGGTTATAGTGTGTGATATCTTCTCAAAAACAGCACGAAAAATGTTCAGATGCTGGCACTCGCATATCTTGTGGCCCTTTAAAATTGTTACTTAAGAAATCATTGACTAATGTGTTCGTCTTAAAAAAAGCGACTTCTTAAAATGGATTTGTAGGTAGCGTAATTATTTTAGCTAAATAGGACCGTGACTTTCTAGCATCTTCTTAGCGAAGTACTTGTGAGAAATATTAAGTAACACCATTGCATTCGAGTACTTTGCATTTTAATGGAGAAAATATGCGTACTAAACACAACAAAAAAGACCATTTAAAATCAAATATTTAAGCCCCAGACAAACACATTTCAGGAGATTTGTTCACGAAATGTTAACCAGTCAGACTAATACTCTTCTATTCATCCCGCTTGACTGGTATTTAGCACATCAAATGGTTTCAACAAAACCAAAGTATAAAAGTATGAAGTATAAAGTGTAAGTCCAAAATAATACAAATGACCTGTTTTGTCTCCCATAAGTCTGTGCCACCACGAACATCGATCTACGCACTTGTGATATGATGAAGTTCATAGGCCAAGGAAGCATGCCTTTCTCCTAATCCCTTTATAATTAGTTGCCCTGATGACAATTTGCTGTTTCATGTACACTTTCAATATTTATAGACTAATGAAGAAAAAAAAATGTTAAATGGTAAAACTACAGTGGAACCAAATACACATTTTATCGTCAGTTTGAGACATGGAAGAAAGATTTATGTATTTTTCGCTATGTGTCTGCTTCCCGCAAACCATATATTGACCCCATTGTGTCTGTGAAAATCTTTAACGCCACTTGAAAGAACTGCTCGACGTCGCGGTGTTCCTTGCTGGATTTCATCGTAACTAGTTTTCTGCGGTCTTGTGTTTGCAGTATACTTCGCTATAGTGTTCAAGCACTTCACTGTGTACCATATGGTAACCACCACACATTGATATAAATAGGCTTGTGATCGCTGTCTGTGATAACTTTCAGACATTATGGTCCACTGCCTATCTATCCGAACGTAGCAACAACATATTAGTGAAAATAGTCTCGTACTCAATCTGTTACCGACCGTTTGACCTTACAATAGTTGTTCACCATCCGACACAACCATCCAAGCCTTTGATAGCACTGCAAAATGATACCGAGTTTTGTAAGTGTCAGTCTAAAACTGCTCTTGCAATTAACGGTTGCTTGGATGGTTGCATTTTCAACATCATGCACGGAGCAGTGTAAACCTACGACGACTGGGAGGAACGGTTATGTCGTTGTCAGGAACGTTGGCATCAAGTTGTGCCAACTGAAATGTGCTGAAAGTGGTCAATGTTTAAATATTCAGTACAATGGTGATTCTTTGAACTGTCGGTTATTAAGAGCTGAATCAAGAAAGACCAAGATGGAGGAAGGATATGTCACTCTTGCAAAGAATTATCCAGATGTAAGTAAAGGCGAAACCACCTTGTCCATAATGATACCAAATATTTGCACAACACACTGTTTAGGAACGCTATTCTGGACTAATTATTGACAAGTGTTTATGAATCTAAAATACTGATGTGTGTTTTTGAAGAGGTGCAAAGAACGATGTTTTCTTGACCTGCAAATTCCGGAGTCAAAACAGGGATATGTGGCAGAGATATGTTTAATTATTGTTGATTTTATATTTGTGTCCTTCACATGCCGAGCACAAGCAAGAAAAACACCAATTTGTTTTTAGAGAGGCATGCATGGTAAGGGAAACACAAGCAAGGAGAGATAAATTAGAGGGGAATGCCTGTTTCTAAAATAAGGATTCAACATGGTGGACTCTTAAATTAGAAAAATAAAATAAATAAACATAAAAAAACATATCAGATGGTGTCTTTTACTGTTTGAAGGTGCCGAATGGTTCGTGTTCATCCAGGGTATGCAGTTTTGGGTAGCGATGTTTGACGTCCCGGTCTGGAAAGTCTGTCTGTGTGCCAGGTAATATGCGGCATTTCACTTATGCACGCCCATTGAATTGAATAACACTTTGTCTTTTGAAGGGCACATGCAACTTAAAACAAAACTTTGAAGATTATGATACCTTTCGGTATGCAGTTACCGAAGCAAATCATCAAAAATGCAAATTCAACTTGTCAAGTTGAAAAACGAAAACGCAATGAAAAAAGCCACCGAAATCAGATTTCAAACGATTTTCCCCCTAGCGCTGGGTGGGTACACAACACGGTGGCATTTGGTATAGCAATATATCAATAAAAAGTCCGAAAGTAACTTCTTTCCACCAATCGTATTGAATGATATTACCTCCGAAGACCCTGAAGAAGTTACAAGTGTTTTAAATTTCTTTGTAAACCAGCCTACAATAGAAAGTGCAGTGTCACATTTATCTTACTACAGAGTCACGAAATGTTGTCAATCTTACAATTGATGAAATTCAAGATATTCTCGTCTCTCTCGATCTGTCTAAAGCTACAGGACGAGATGGAATAGGAAACACATTTCTGAAGATACATGGCGAAAAACGCTCCTCTGTTAACAAAATGACTTAAGGATCACATGCAACCAAAAATCAAACATAATCAAAACACAGTGAGTGAGTGAGTGAGTTAACATTTAACGTCACATCGGCAATATTTCAGCCATATCGTGACGAGAACCATTAATGTCATAAATAATAGAGAATGGTAAAAAAATCTGCACACGAAGGACAGTAAAACAACTAGACTATCACTGGCAAATATTTAAAACTAGTCATGAAATCTGAAACAAGTCAACTATAGAGGACGATACAATACAAAACAGGCTATAAACCGCCGACAACTGAAGGTGGATCACCATACCAGGGTCCATGGGGTATTGAAACACAGTTATCAATTGTTCGTGATATATAAAATGCATTGGTGGTTGTGAAAAAACAAACAAACAAATAATAAAAACTAAAAGCGTATGATCTCAAATCAAAAGTGCAATTTTATGTTCTTGGGTTTACCTCTCTCAAAACGAAGCAGCCGCTATACCGAACCCAGGCAGGGCCTTTCGGCGTGCACTCATGTGTAACACTTGGTCGGTTCTTTGTTTATGACTTATAAGCCCGATAGGTGTACATGTGTTAATTTGAATTTGCAAATGGTCACTAACTGAAGTTGTGCATTGCATATTGTCATTCGTAGACAGGCAGGCAGACACATACGTGTCATTAAACCAGACACTGGGTTCTCTTTGTGACAGAGTCTGGTTATCACAATCAACATGGTTTTTATGTAACAAGTAGGTTACTTGCTTGCTTGCTTGCTTGCTTGCTAGCACAACTACTGCTCATGATCTCATACTCCGGGCAGGCATACTGTTTCAAGCTCCGCGAACCTGCTCACTGCGCAATCGTTAAGAGCATAGCGCAGCATAGCTGCTGAAACCACTTTTTTCTCCAGCGCAGGTGGAAAATTAGTGAATCGTTTAAACTCCGATTTCGTGGGCTTTTTTCATCTAGATTATTTTTAACTTGGTTGGATTGGCATGTTTGATGATTTGTTTCAGTAAATGCATACCGAAAGGTGTCAGAATCTGCAACGTTGTGTTTTACGTTACATGTGACCTTTAACTTGTCCCTTCAGAAAGTTACGTTTCCAGCCGTCTGAAAGGAAACGTCAGTTATACACTGTTTATACGAATGCGTGGTGGCTACCATTTGATACACAATGATATGCTTGAATACTATAGAAAAGTATCCTGCAAACACAAGACCGCAGAAAACGTTACGATGAAGTCCGGCAAGGTACACTTTCAAGGGTTCGTTAAAATAATAGTGTAAATGAACGTTCCCATCACAGACCGGTCACACACATGTCAAATTCGTCATTAATGGATATAGTTCCAATTATAGACCTGTTCTTGCCGGCATCCCACAAGGTTTCGTATTGGGACTCTTGCTTTTTAACGCATGCATAAATGATTTAGTACATGATATAAAAAGCCACGTACGTTAATCAATTTTTCACGGAAACAGAAATGATACTAATCCGACATTGACTATAGACCAATCCCTGATACGAGAAGTGGAAAGTCATAAAAACCTAGGTATAACTATACAGAGTGATTGTGGATGGAAAAGTCATATTGAAGATATTGTTAAGAAAGTTAGTGTTAGCGTCTTGATAAACAGCCCTCTAAGTTTTAAATATCGCCTCTCCAGATTTTTTTTAAAACGAAAGAAAACAAAAAGACGCAACATACTTTGTACAAACTGTTTGTGATGTCGATATTTGACTATTGTTGTCACATCTGGGATAATTCTACAAATGATCAGTTACATCTTGAACGGTTACACCTAGATGCGGCGCTCTTCGTTGCACTAGACATGGTAGGTTTTATATCTAAACCATTAAATGAAAGGAGACTAGACATTAAACTAATATATCTTTACAAAATGTATAACAATCTTGCACCTGAATGCCTGTGTGACCTTGTCAGATACTAACAACAGAAAGAAACTGTGCATTGCCAAAATATTATCCCAGTTGGTAAGTACGACAACAATGCCAAAGGTACATATAAACTTTAATGGAGGGATCATGAGGCCATAACAAGTCGGGAGAATTTCAATTGAAACGTCAATCACAACGGCGTCTTGAGTCCACAAGGAGTACAGGGGTCAAACGACCGTGCCACAAGCTCAAGAAGGGGTATGTCGACCATTGGCATTGAGAGCAACAGTGCACCGACGACACATAGAGACTACTAAATGTTCAAGGAAGGCTTGTGGGATGTCATGGCAGATTCTCTTAGGTTCTGTTGCAAGGTCAAGGACTTAATCTGGCGGATGAGGAAGACGGCGTAGACGTGGATCTATCTCGTCCCCAAAAAGCCTCATCTGTTAAAACAACATTTCTCAACGAAAACAAGCGTCTGCGGACATAATTTTGGCACCACATTCGGCGAGCTTCTCGATGACGTTGTGTCAGGATCTGTTGTATGGCGGGACGTCGTGGTCTGATCCCATGATGACATAAACGTTGTTGAATTGTGTTTGGGTGAATACTGTCAGGTCCTGGGATGGTCTGGGCAGTCATCACTGCAGTGTGAAACCTGTGGCATAATGGGTCACCCTTATCCATCTGTCCTGTCTTGGCGTTGTTACTCGTGGACGTCCAGAACGTAATCGATCAATGACGTCATTTGTGTTCCGGTAGCGTCTCACCAGTGCAGAAATTCTTGTGGCAGTGGAAATGTGCAGCCACTTGTCGTTGAGACATATTTCCAATACGTACCATTCAAATGGCCTCAATACGTTGTGCTGACGTTAGCCTTGGCATGCTACACGTTTCAATAGCCGTCTAATTTTTTCCGAAGTGATAATATTGTGTGGCATTCATTTGCTTTGTTTCTCCTTCCCGGAATGCACGTGCAACAACGTATTGCACATTTCAGGGTCGAAACCACTGAC
This sequence comes from Haliotis asinina, assembly GCF_037392515.1. Classification (NCBI taxonomy): domain Eukaryota; kingdom Metazoa; phylum Mollusca; class Gastropoda; order Lepetellida; family Haliotidae; genus Haliotis; species Haliotis asinina. The sequence goes on along the minus strand of NC_090290.1, from coordinate 8,945,048 downwards.
GTCACGGAACGTGCATTCCTGTTGGATACATGCCTATAACATCTGAGTTTCAGCCCTTATGTGTCTGCAAAGGTTTGATAAATTTAGATTTTAAATTGGTGTATGCACGATATCTTTTTGAGTATATATGAGACGTTCCTACCTGACACAATCCAAAGTTGGAATTCTTTTGCTGACAACTTAATATTAGCCAACTCAGTCGGTGAATTTAAATCATTGCTTACAAATTATGAATCAATTAATTGTCTAAATCTTAATCATGGCAGTCCATTCTTTCAGAGCGTACACTGTCGACTTAAGCTCGGGTGGACTGATCTGAATTCCGATAAAGTAAATAAGCGCATTTCTAACAACACTTAAGCTCGGGTGGAGGGATCTGAATGCCGATAGAGTAAATAAACACATGCAATACAGACACGCTTGTGGAAATCACAATGAAGATACTGTTCATTATCGTGTTACGGTTAATAATATGCCGTGACAAATGGAATAAGGAATCCCCTCAAAACCAACAAAATACAACCCAGACATGTCTCAAATATCCAATATTATGTATTGACCAAAGAACAAGATACAATAAATTTACAATAGAGGTTTCTGCTGAGTCAAATCTTAAGTAATAGGTCACAAATGCAATGTCAACTCACCAAAGTCTTGGTTTTCAGGGAAACAGTTCTACTAAATCTTTCAGAACAAAGTGTGTGTAAGTCCGCGCGTGTATGGCCAACTCAACAACCAGCCTTATATATACACAGTCACCCATTCTTGTGCATTCCAGCGAAGTATGGAACCTTCGCGATTGGCAAGTCAAAAACACAGTAAAGGGAGATAACTCGTAACTGCCAACTTAAAGGCGTGCCGCTAAAAATGTGACCCAGAATAACTATCACTCAAAGCTCTAAACATTGTGACAATAACTATAACTTAATCAATAACAATACAAATTACAGAAAATACGTACGTTGGACACTGCTATTGGAAATAATTCCTACTTCTGTGTACATGGCCACAATCTCCAAACTGTTTTAATCGGAATATCCTCCACAAACAACGATATCAATAAAAACATAAATAGAATCCCTGCATCAATATATTTTTAAATCTAAACGATTTGATAAATCATTTTAGATAATTGTATGCAATAAGTCGATGAAGTGAAGCTGCAAGATCAAGGTTCATAAGCACCTACAACGCAAAGACATAATTGTATCCAGTTCTTGTGTATTACGTTTCAATGTACTGGTAAATTCTGCTTGTTTAATAAACCAGGTTCTAAAGGAATAAAAAATATGTTTAAACCGACTAATGTAACGGTAGCTAACGAAGTGACATTATTGTGTCACATAACATCCACAGATAAGAAGCAGAACTACACTGAGAAATCTCCTCAGCAAAAGGCTGACAATGAAGAAACATTTGTGAACAGCCCACTTCACGATGCATGCAGGAAGGGGAACCTGACCCGAGTGAAACGAATCCTATCCCAGGATTTGGTCGACATCAACAGCAGAGTCGGGAATCATCGAAAAACAGCACTCATGGTGGCAGCACAGGAGGGACATTGCAGAATATTTGACTTTCTTATTAGAGAAGGGGCTAACAAGTCACAGGTGGATGATAATGGTAAGAACTTCCTTTACTGGTCCTGCAAGGGCGGGCATGTGGGTATGGTGGAGTGTGTGCTGCAACATTATTATGCTGCCACCTATGCTGTCGTCATGACCCCACTTATGCAGGCTGCATTTCATGGGTACAGAGACGTCTGTGAGTTCCTCGTGTGTATGGGAGCTGATGTGTCAGAGGTTGTTGCTTACGGATATAACGTCTTGCACTGGGGCTGCAGCGGGGGACATGTGGATGTGGTGAAGTATCTACTTTCACTGTGCATTCTTGATATTAACAGCAGGGGAAAGAGTGGTAATACCCCGTTGATGGAAGCTGCATATGGAAACCACAGGGACATAGTTGAGTTGCTCGTAAGAAAGGGAGCTAATGTGTCACAGGTTGATGATTGGGGCGAGAACGTCCTTCAAAATTCCAATATGGATGGGATTGAGGAGATTGCGAAGAACATCACCTGAGAGAAGATAGTTAATGTTAGGAACAAGGACAGGAACAAGGGTGGGGTAACAGCAGCCATAACAGCAAAGTGCAAGTGACTACGTCTCTTGTATAACCTTCTTGTTTCGCTGTCCAGTGACATAATATCATCTATGTCATGCATAATAAAGTGAGTGAGTGAGTTACTACTTAACGTCACATCGGCAATGTTTCACCCATATAGTGACGGGAACATTTAACGCTCAAATGGAATATACGTGTATTATAGAAACAGTCGACAAAGGACAGTAAAACAACTAGAATCTCACAATTAGGAGATAAACATCATGTGTTGGCCAATTTCCGGGTGTTATTGAGTATTTGAAGCACGGGGATGCATTTGGAACCGACGGCGGAAATTGGCCAACACACGATGTTTATCGACATTGTAAACTAACAAGTAAACCAAAGGGGTTTTACTGTCTGCACTCGTTTACATCGAGTATGAGTACAGCAGTAAAGTGTCATCAGCTGGCCGTTTCAGCTGGTTCCCATGGTAGCATCTGGAGTTGCTCATTTGTGACGTCATTCTAACTTTACGTCACAATATGATTTGAATGGCGTCACCACTGTTGTTGACACAGCAAAACAATTGTTTACGTGTAAATACGCAGTGAATAGTCTTGCAGTTTCCGGGAATCTAATACCATTTGATCATGTTTTTCAACCAATCAGATTACAGAACACAGTGACTTTTGGTTTACAATTAACATTAAAACTAGTTAAAACTAGTAGAAAGTTAAACTACTATCATTATATGGACAATGCAGCATAAAAACAGTCTATAGATCTCCAGCAACTGACGGTAGATCACCACACTAGGGACCATGAGAACTTACAGGACCTTTGCTTCCTGCATGGACCCTAGTTGGATCTAGACGCTGGCGAGTGTACGGAAAGCTAGCCGAGATAAAAAATCCAAAATACTACGTTTAAAAAGCCTCGAGAGTTTATATTGGCGTGAAAGTGTTTCGAATGACGTACCCTCTCAGGAGGACAATAATTTTACAATACTTCAACCCCCTTTGAGGTACAGCCACAAACAATTCTAGTTAATAATATAAACTACCAATATTTAAAATCCATTTATCTACAGAACATATTACTCACAATTCAACAAGGAAATCAATTTCCTTTGAAAAAACATTCATTAAATGATCACTGACTGTGATAAAAAAAATACACTAAAATACTTATCCCTTGTGACTGAGAATTCAACACAGACTAGCAGAATATTCTCGACCGTGACTCTCTCATCACAAAAGGTACAAAATGCAGGGTCCTCACCTTTTAACAGGCATGCATGAGTATATCTAGAATGGCCAATACGACATCGTCGTAAAATAACCTCTTGAAATCTGGACTGACAGCCCAAGGAGGTGCAACCAGTATACGGATTTCATTTATGTAATTTATTTATACCAGCTTGGGCGTCCCACTTCTTTTGCATCAGATCACTGATGTAAGTTCTAATGCTGGCTTTGTAATCAGTGTATGGGATTTCAGTTAAAAGTGGGTGTTTGCAAGAAAGATTTTGTATACCCTGAAGGCAAGAAAGAGAATCTGAATTGATTATATACTGTTTATGGGTGTCTTTGAATATATTTAAGAGCTGTTAATACGGCGATAGCTTCTGCTGTAAAAATACAACTATTGTCTGGTAATCTAAATCCACCGTCCTTGGATCCATCTGTAAATAAGGGTTTGTAATTGCTATATTTATGTTTTATTTGATGATATTCTTGTTTGTATTGTAAGTCATTTGTTTCTGATTTCTTAAATGCAGTTAATGTTAGGTCAACCTGTGGCCTAACCAATTGCCAAGGAGGAGAAGAAAGAAGACGGGAAGGCGACATACTTTCCAGCTCAATGCCGGCAGCAGATATAAATGGTTTAATTCTGTGCCCAAGAGGTGGAACAAGAGAAGACTTTTTGTTATACAAATCCTCATAAAAGGGATTGAACACGCAGTTATAGGCAGGGTTAAATTCATTAGAATATAATTTAGTAATGTATTGCAAAGACAATTTTATACGACGTTGAGTATGAGATGGTTCATCGGCCTCAACGTAGAGACTATCAATAGGTGAAGTTCTGAAAGACCCAAGACAAAGTCTTAAGCCTTGATGGTGGACAGAATCAAGAAGTTTAAGGTTGCTTTTGCAGACTCCACCATATACGATTGAGCCATAATCAAGTTTCGAACGGACCAGTGATCGATATAGGTGTAAGAGGGTTGCTTGATCCCCTCCCCACTTTGAGTTGGAAACAACTTTCAACAAGTCAAGAGCCTTCAGGCATTTAGTTTTAAGGGACTTAATATGAGGCAGAAATGTTAAGTGGGAGTCAAAGATTAGGCCCAAGAACTTGGCCTCCTTTACAACTTTGATGGGAGTGCCATCTAGAGTTAGTTCAGGGTCGTTATGTGGCTTATATTTTCTGCAAAAATGTATACAATTAGTTTTGGATTTAGAAAATTTAAAGCCGTTTTCAAGACACCATTTATTTATTCTGTTTAAACACAACTGCAGTTGCCGTTCAATAGTATGCATGTTTTTCCCACGACAAGAAATATTAAAATCATCCACAAATAACGATCCATCAATTGAATCGTTTAAAACTTTTGATAAACTATTTATCGTTATGCTAAAAAGTGTAACAGACAAAATACTGCCTTGTGGAACACCCTGATCCTGATTGTAATGATCAGACAGGGTAGAACCCACTCGAACTTGAAACTGTCTATCATTTAAAAAGTTGGCTATAAATTGAGGTAAACGACCTCGCAAACCAAAGTCATGTAAATCTCTTAAAATACCATATTTCCAGATTGTGTCATATGCTTTTTCAAGATCAAAAAGATAGACACAGCATGTTGTTTATTAATTAGTGCATTTTTAACAAATGATTCTAAAAGCACTAAGTGATCGACAGTACTTCTGTTTTTGCGGAAACCACACTGTATATCATTTATAAGGTTATTTGTTTCCAAGTACCAAACTAGTCGATTATTTATCATGCGTTCCATGGTCTTGCAAACACAGCTTGTTAATGAAATCGGACGATAATTGGATGGATCGGTATGATCACGTCCAGGTTTAGGTATTGGTACTACTATGGCGTCACGCCATGAAGGAGGAAAGTTACCCGATGTCCAAATACCATAAAAAATATTTAGGAGAGTTTCCAGACAGGATTCTGGTAAGTGCTTCAGGAGTTGATAATGTATGTTATCAGCTCCTGTAGCAGTATCATGAGCTTGATCAAGTGCAGTATGGATTCATGAATAGAAAACGTTTCATTATAATCTTCCCCATTATCGGAATTGAAATTGATAGTTTTCTTTCTTGTTGTTTTTGATATTGCTGGAATTTTGGTACATAATTTGAAGAGGAAGAATGTTTAGCAAGGGTTTCACCCAGTTTATTAGCAATATCTGATTTATCAGTAAGCAATTGATCTCCATGTTTAAGATGATTGACAGTAGATTTAGTACCTTTACCTTTAATTTTCTGGACCATGTTCCATACCTTGGACATAGGTGTCCGAGAATTTATTTTGGATACATGATTTTGCCAAGATTTGCGTTTGTTCTGTTTAAAAATACGCCGTGCTTTAGCATTTAAAATTTTAAATTTATTTAAATTATGCACCATAGGATGGCGACGGAAATAATGTTCTGCTTTTTTCCTTGCCTTCCTAGCTTGTTTGCACTCATCGTTGAACCATGGTTTTCTTATGTGTGGAACTACAGAGGACTTTGGCATACACTCATCGGCTATGGAATTCAGTTCATCAGAAAAGCATTTAATAACATCGGGAACGTCAATAAAACGTTCAGGTGTAAGTTTTTCAGCACACAGTGTTTCATATAAAGCCCAGTTAGCCTTTTTAAAATTTCGTCTTGATGATGGAGGAACATCGGTAGGAAAATGGTCACTTCCACATAGGTCATCGTGGACTGACCATTCAAATTCATTTAATAGTTCTGAATTTGTCAATGACTAGTCGAGAGCAGTGTAGGCCCCTGTACCAGGGTGTAAATATGTGTTGGCACCATCAGTATAAATACATAAATCATTATCAGAACAAAAGTCCTCCAACAGTTTGCCTTTAGCGTTTGTAGTTACACTACCCCAGAGTGGGTTGTGGCCATTTAAATCTCCCATTATAATACAGGGCTTCGGGAGCTGATCATATAGAGCTTGAAGATCGGTTTTAGCAAACGTCGAAGACGGTGAAATATATAGAGAGCATAGCGTAAACGCTACATGTAAAGTAATTCTCAGCCTGCATATTAGTAGTAAGTGGAACAGGGCTTTGAATAATGTTTTGTCTGACTAGAATGGATGATCCTCCGGTGGCTCTATCACCTGGAGGTGAAAAACAATGATATGCATTAAAATAACGAAGGTCAAATATATCTGTTTGTTTTAAATATGTCTCTTGGAGACATAACGCTGAAGGTGTAAAATCTTGGACTAATAGCTGTAATTCATGTAAATTAGTCCTCAATCCTCTGCAGTTCCACTGTACAATATTATTGGAATACACTATCTTTTTGGTGGGTTAATAGGGGATCTACCCCTCACCTTTTTCGAGGGCGACAAGCTATGTGCCCTGGGATGGAAGTTTTCTGACACTTCCATGGCCTCAAGCGATCCGTATTTATTAAATAATTTTACAGGATTTTCTGAACCCTTTTGGGGTTTGCCACTCTTTTTTGAAGATTCTGTTCTTGAGTCAGTTTTACTTTTGAACAATATTCTTCGAGCTTGTTTTTGATCGTGATTTGTGAGTTGGCTGAGACAAAGATTGTTCTCCAGATACAGAGGAAGCCTGACTACAGGACTGTGACCTGGCTTTAGATACCACCTGAGTGTTGACAGAAGATGTCAAGGTTTGAGTAGACTGTTCGGGTGCAACGAACTGAGCGTTATTTGTTTTAACCCACGTCAAATCTGTCTGGCAATGTATCGACGAGGTAGTTACTTTTGAGGTATATTCAGGAGTCCTTACAACTGATGCAAATGATTCAGTATGTGCTGCAGATTCCACAAGTTTTATGGCGTCAGAAAAGCTGACGTTCTGGGTGAATTTAATTTTATAGATTTCCATTTGTTTTTTCCAGACTGGACACTCTTTGGCGAAAGACGAATGATTTCCCGAACAATTTGTACACTTTTTATTGTCACTGTTACAGTCTTCTGTGACATGAGTATTCTCACTACAGTGGGCGCATGTTATGGGTTTGGTACAAGTGTTAACACCGTCCCCATATCTTTGACATCTCAAACATCTCAAAGTATTTGGTATGTACACGTCAACTGAAAGACTACAATAACCTGCTTTAACAGACTTCGGAGGATTTGGAGATGAGAAGGAGAACAGATAAGTATTTGTTTGGACCGTTTCATTGTTTCTGCGGATCATGAATCTTTTAACATAAATCACTCCCTGATCTTTCATCTCAGAGGCAATATCTAACTCTGACATATCAGCAAACAATCCATCTCTGTCTCTGATTATGCCTTTACTGGTATTCAGAGTCCTGTGGGCAGTGATAGAGACGGGAATTCCAACAAATACTTCTATTGACATGAGGTTCTTTGCTTGCTGTTTTCTGTTACATTCAACCAGCAGAGAGCCTGAACGCAAGCGTCTAACGTTTTTAACCTCACCTGCAATGCCATGTATACCCTTGGAAATGGCAAAAGGGTTAAGTTTCAGTGGCGTCTTGTCTACAGTTTCTAGACCTAAACATCGTGGCCAATAGTCGATTGAGTTGGAAGGTCGTTGGTCGTCATCATCGTTGTCAAGTTGACGTTTATTGCGTTTTTGGGGGGTTTGGTATTCCATAGGTAGTATATATGGTTCATCATCCGAGCTCCCCACCCACCACGGAGTATCACAAAGGACAATGCTAAACACAAGCGGGTCTCCAACTCTCAGCACCAAGGATACTCAGATGATATACTCCAGCAGAAAAACCAAAAGATTAATTCTTCCACCAGATTGGCCCATGAGCCACCGCCTTCTGGGCATAAGACTCTAGGCAGAATTCATGTAAACAAAATTCAAGTCAAATAATATTCTGAACAAAGGGTGCCAAGACTAAAGTTTAAACAATTCCAAATCGAATTTTGTGCAATTACATACTATCTATGCACAGGGCTTGGCATGACCAGCCGATTGGTTGAACCGGGCCCATTCAACCACCCGTCTAGGTGAAGTCAGGGCCAAAGTGGTGTATTGGGCATTAGGAACACTGGTCCTGCTCCCATGCCCTCAACCACCAGGATCCCTTCCTCCACCGACACAGGGCCGCAACCCACGGCAAACGGGTTGGTGGACCAAATATCCCCCCGGGTCCACAACGGGAATGTTGGCGAGCTCTTGGCGTTACCCAGCACCCACCACGAGGAGGTGGCTCGCCACGGGTGCCTGAATATTGGTTATTAGGTTATTGGTTTCAAGATACCAAGTTAATCTATTATTCACCATACGTTCCATGGTTTTACAGACACAGCTAGTGAGAGATATTGGTCTGTAGTTTGACGGATCTGTATGATCCCTGCCAGGCTTTGGTATTGGGATTACAATAGCATTACGCCATGATGGAGGAAATTCCCCAGACGTCCATATTTTATCAAATATATCTAAAAGGGTCATCAAGCATGGTTCAGGTAAGTGTTTCAGAAGCTGGTAATGGATATTATCATCACCGGTAGCAGTGTCATGAGCTTGCTCAAGCGCAGTTTGTGGCTCATGCAATGAAAACACTTCATTGTAATCTTCACCGTTATTTAATTCGAAATTAAGTTTTGTCTTTTCCTGTTGTTTCTGATATCTCTGAAACTCAGGAACATAATTTGTTGATGATGAATTTTTGTCAAGAGTTTCGCCGATTTTATTTGCAATTTTATCAGTAATTAAATTATCACCATCTTTGAGATGGTGTACGGCAGATTTGGAACCTTTGCCTTTAATTCTTTGAACCATGTTCCAGACCTTGGACATCGGCGTGCGTGAATTAAGTTTGGAGACATAATTTCTCCAAGATTGTCGTTTGTTTTGTTAAAACGTACGACGCGCCTTTGCATTCAGTATTTTGAATTTGTTTAAGTTATGGACAGTTGGATGACGGCGAAAATAATGTTCTGCCTTTTTCCTCGCTTTTCTGGCCTGTCTACAATTTGCATTGAACCATGGTTTTTGTACATGTGGAGTGGTAGAGGACTTTGGTATACACTCATCAACTATTTTATTTAAAATGTCAGAAAAGCATTCAATGGGATCAGTTATATAAGTGAAACACTCAGGTCGCAGTTTTGATTCACACATAGTTTGATATACAGACCAGTTAGCCTTCGAAAAGTTCCATCTTGTAAACGATGGAGAATCAGATGGAGTAATTTGTGAGAGAAATCTTCAAGTATTTTGCCCTTAGCATTAGTGTTAGTACTACCCCATAATGGGTTGTGACCGTTTAGGTCACCCATAATAATACATGGCTTCGGGAGTTGGTCATATAGTGATTGGAGATCAGTCTGTTGTAGTGTTGAAGAAGGCGGAATATACAGAGAGCATAGTGTAAATGCTACTCCCAGAGTCAGTCGCACAGCAACAGCTTGTAGATTAGTTTTAAGTGTAACAGGGCTGTGAATAACATCCCGTCGTATGAGGATAGTGGAACCTGGAGGGGAAAAATAATGATCCGCTTCAAACTGACGTAAACTAAAGTTATCTCTCGGTTTAAGATATGTCCCTTGCAGGGAGAACGCTGGTGGTGCTAAATCCTGGATTAACAACTGTATTTCATTAAAATTTGTTCGTAGTCCTCTACAGTTCCACTGCACGATATGCTGAGATGGACCTATCTTTTAGGTGGATTAATGGGGGATCTACCCGTAACTTTTTCGAGGGCGACAAGCTATGTGCCCTAGAATGGACGTTTTCAGACACGTCCATGTCCTCAAGCGATCCGTATCTGTTAAATAATCTGACCTTATCATCTGACCCCTTTGGGGCCCTGCCACTTTGCTTTGTGAAAGAATCTGGTTTCGGTTTGGTTTTGCTTTTGACAACTGGTTGAACGTTTCTGTTAGACTGAGTCATTTGAGATGCCTGAGAAGATGTATCACAAGCAGAAGATGGTTCTGATTGGGTTTGCCAAGTCAAGTTCGTTTGACAGCTTGCAGATGACGTGGTTACTGTATGGGTTTTATCAGACGGTGTTTTTGCAATGGAAGCATACGTTTCCTTAATCTCAGAACCTAAGCCAATCTTTTTTGCATCAGAGAAACTAATGTTTTGAGTAAATTTGATCTTGTTGATCTCCATATGCTGTTTCCAAACTGGACAATCTTTGGAAAAAAGATGAGTGCGCACCCGAGCAGTTTGTACATTTCTTAAAAGTACTCTCGCAATCTTCTGTTTTATGTGTCTTCTCACCACAGTGAGCACATACAACGGACAATGTACAAGTACTAACACCATGACCAAATTTCACTCATTTGAAACACCTCAAAGGATTTGGTATGTAGGTGTCAATGGTCATGTTACAATATCCTGCCTTTATTGATCTGGGAGCATTGGGAGAAGAAAATGTGAACAGGTAAGTGTTCGTCAGAACGGTTTCGTGGTTTTTGCGTGTTGCAAAACGCTTGACGTAAATGACCCCTTGGTTTTTCATTTCCGAAACAATATCAAGTTCGGACATGTCAGCGAACAACCGATCTCTGTCTCTAACAACTCCTTTGCTGGTGTTAAGTGTTCTGTGAGGAGAGACTGATACAGGAATGCCGACGAACGTTTCAGTTGACATCAAATTAGTTGCTTGTTGCCTCTTGCTGCACTCAATGAGCAATGACTCTGAACGTAAAAGTCTAATGTGTTTCACATCACCAGCTATGCCTTGTATGCCTTTTTGCACTGCAAAAGACTTCAATCGTGTGTTATCTTTAGTCTCCATTACTAAAAAAACGTGGCCAGTAGTCAATTGATTTTGGCTGGCTGTGGTCATCGTGATCAGGATCAGTGTCGAGAGGACGTTTTGTTTTCTTTAGGGGAGTTTCGTAATCCATGTATAGTGTTTTAAGATTCATCATCCGAGCTCCCCACCCACCACGGAGTATCATGAAGACGATGCTAAACAAAAGTGGGTCTCCAACTTGCGGCACCAAGGATACCCGGATGATATACTCCAGCAGAAAAACCAAAAGATTAATTCTTCAACCAGATTGGCCCATGAGCCACCGCATTCTGGGCATAAGACTCTAGGCAAAGTTCATGTATACAAAATTCAAGTTAAATAATATTCTATAATCCAAGGGCGCCAAGACCGAAATACAGACAATTTCAAATCCCATTTTGTGCAATTACATAAAATCCATGCACAGGGCTTGGTGTGACCAGCCGATTCGTCGAACAGGGCCCATTCAACCACCCGTCTAGGTGAAGTCAGGGCCAAAGTGGTGTATTGAGCAAGAGGAACACGGCTGCAAGCTCCTGTTGCCCTCAACCACCAGGATCCCTTCCTCCGCCGACACAGGGCTGCAACCCACGGCAAACGGGTTGGTGGACCAAATATCCCCCCGGGTCCACTACAGGGGTGTCGGCGAGCTCTTAGCATTACCCAGCACCCACCACGAGGAGGTGGCTCGCCACGGATGCCGGTTTGCGGATGTGCGGATTTACAGAGGACTTAGGAATAGTGTCATCAGCTATATGTTTCATTTTGTCTGAGAACATTTTAATTGGATCAGGTACATCCATGAAAAGGTCTGGTTGAAAGGTCTGAAATAATGGCCAATTGGCCTTTGGAAAATTACATCTTGTTACAGGCGGAACATCGGAAAGGTTAATTGCTGTAAGTACTGTTGGAAAATGGTCACTACCACAAAGATCATTATGGACTGACCATTACAACTAATTCCCCATAATGGGATATGACCTTTGAGATCACCCATTATGATACATGGTTTTGGTAATTGGTCATACAAATCTTGAAGATCATTCTGATGAAGAATGCAAGAAGGGGACCGGAGATATACAAGGAACAGAGAGTAAGGGTTATATGTAAGGTAAGACCAACAGCAACAGCCTGCAGATTGGTTTTAAGAGGAACAGGGCTATGAATAATACCATGTCTCACCAATATGGAAGATCCACCAGTGGCTTTGTCAGGGGGGTGAATAAGAATGATAAGAATGGTATTTACGCAATTCAAACTTATCATTTTGTTTCAAGTACGTTTCTTGAAAACTAAATGCTGATGGTTTACAATCCTGTGCTAGTAATTGTACTTCATTAACATTGGTCCTAAGTCCTCTGCAATTCCATTGGATTAAGGAATTATTGTTCATTTAATAGCAGGTGGTAGTACTGGGGACCGACTTTTCCCCTTCCAAGGCGAACTGCTTCTATTTCGCGCACGGGGATGAGGAGAGACGTCCATGTCTTGATTTTGATAATTTCATATTCACGTTTCCAGATTTCACATGTCTTTGATGAAGACATATGGTCTCCAAGACAATTAACACATTTTGGAGAAGACAAACAGTTAGAACCTTCATGATCTTCTTCACCACATCTGTAGCATGTTTCACGATTCCTGCAAGATTGGGCACCGTGACCAAACTTTTGACACTTGTAACAACGAAGTGGATTTGGAATATATTGCTCCACTTCGATACTACAATATTCCGCTTTGATATACTTTGGGTGTTTCGGTTGTGAAAAAGAAATCAAATAAGTGTTTGTATTTAAAGTTTCTCCATTTTTCTTAAAAGTGGATCGTTTGACATGAGTGACTCCTTGATTTTGTAGTTCAGTGGCAATTTCTGTTTCACTCATGTGGGCAATCCACCGGTCTCTGTCTCTCAAGATGGCTTTGCTGCTGTTCAAAGACTTGTGTGGAGAAACAGATACTGCAGTATTTGCAAGCTGTTTTGTACCTATGAGGGTAGCTGATTGTTTCGCTGTTTTACACTCTATGAGGAGAAACCCGGATCTTATTTTTGTAACAGCTTGGACATCCCCAACAAGTCCATAAATTGCTTTTGATGTGGCAAATGGATTCAGTTTTAGAGGTTCACCGTCAGTAGAAGATACAACCAAAAATCTACACCGATGTATCCGGTAATCTGTTTGTAGCACTGTCCTCGTCAGGGGACAAACACTGATCTAGTGCTCGTGTATGTTTTTTTGGGGTTGAGCCATGGTTAATAATAGAAAGTTCACCATCCCAGCTCCCCACCCTCCACCGAGCATCACATGGACAATGCTATATACCACTGGCTCTCCGACTGGCAGCACCAAGGATGGTATACTCCAGCAGAAGATTAATTCAAAATTAATTGATCCACCAGACTCTGGGCATAAGACTCTAGGCAAAGTTCATAACATCAAGTGTTATGTGAATGAAAAAGCCAAGGCCAAAATTGAAACAGTACAAAATCAAATCTGTGCAATTACATGAATAATCCACGCACAGGGCTTGGTGTGACCAGCCGATTGGTCGAACCGGGCCCATTCGACCACCCGTCTAGGCGAAGTCAGGACCAAAGTGGTGTATTGAGCAACAGGAACACGGTTACAGGTCCCTATTGCTCTCAACCACCAGGATCCCCTCCTCCTCCGACACAAGCTAATTTTGTAATGTATTGTAAAGATGGTGGTTCACAGAATCAAGTAATTTTAAGTTGCTTTGACCAGCTCCACCATACACGATGGAGCCATAATCAAGTTTACATCGCACCAGTGATCTATATAAGTAAAGAAGAGTAGTTTGATACCCTCCTCATTTTGAATTAGAAACAACCTTTAATAAATCGAGTGCCTTCAGACATTTGGCTTTAAGAGATTTAATATGCGGCAAAAAGGTCAAATGTGAGTCGAAAATAATTCCCAAGAACTTGGCCTCCTTGACCACTTTGATTGAGATACCACTTAGAAATAGTTCTGAATCTTTATGGGTTTTGTATTTACGGCAGAAGTGAATATGGTTTTTGATTTAGAACATTTGAAGCCGTTTTCAAGACACCATTTATCTATTTTGTTTAAACACAACTGTAGTTGCCGTTCAATAGTATGCATGTTTTTCCCACAACAAGTATTAAAATCATCCACAAATAACGATCCATCTATTAAATCGTTTAAAACTTTAGATAAACTGTTGATCTTTATGCTAAAAAGCGGGACAGACACAAAATACTGCCTGATCCTGATTGTAATGATCAGAGAGGATCGAACCCACACGGACCTGGAATTTTCTGTCATTTAAAAAGTTGGCTACAAATTCAGGCAAATCTTTTAAAATGCCATATTTCCAGGTTGTATCATATGCCTTCCTAAGATAAAAAAAAGATAAACACAACGTGTTGTTTATTGATTAAAGCGTTATTAACAAATGATTCTAAACGCACTAAGTGATCAATAGTACTTTTATTTTTACGGAACACATTGCATATCGGTTATAAGGTTATTTGTTTCCAGGTACCAAAGAAGTCGATTATTTATAATGCGTTCCATGGTTTTGCAAACACAGCTAGCTAGTTCGTGGACTTGGTCAAGAGCGGTGTAGAGCTCATGAATAGAAAATAGTTCATTATAATCTTCCCCATTATGAGAACTGAGGTTAATAGTTTTCTTTCTTTGTTTGTTTCTGGTATGGTTGGAATTTATGTACATAATTAGAAGAGGAAGAGTGTTAAGCGAGGGTTTCACCAAGTTTATTCGCAATATCTGATTTATCTGTAACTAATTGATCTCCATGTCTAAGATGATGGACAGTAGATTTAGTACCTTTACCTTTAATTTTCTGGACCATTTTCCATACCTTGGACATAGGTGTCCGAGAATTTATTTTGGATACATACTTTTGTCAAGATTGTTCTGTTTAAAAGTACGCCAAGCTTTAGCATTTAAAATTTTAATTTATTTAAATTATGCACCATAGGATGGCGACGGAAATAATGTTCTGCTTTATTCCGTGCCTTCCTAGCTTGTTTGCAGTCATCGTTGAACCATGGTTTTCGAATATGTGGAGCTGCAGAGGACTTTGGTGTACACTCATCAGCTATGGATTTCAATTCATCAGAGAAGCATTTAATAGCATCAGGAACGTCAATAAAACGTTCAGGTGTAAGTTCCTCATCACACAGTGTTTCATATAAACAACAGTTAGCCTTTTTGAAATTCCGTCTTGATGATGGAGAAACATCAGATGGAGTTACAGGTTTTAGTATAGTAGGAAAATCTTAACTTCCACAGAGGTCATCATGGACTGACCATTCAAATTCATTGAGTAGTTCTGAATTTGTGAGTGACAAGTAGGCTCCTGTACCAGGGTGCGAATATGTATTAGAACCGTAATTATAAATACATAAATCATTATCAGAACAACATTCCTCCAGTAATTTACCTTAAGCGTTTGTAGTGACACTTCCCCAGAGTGGGTTGTGTCCATTCAGATCTCCCATTGTAATACAGGGCTTCGGGAGTTGGTCGTACAGAGCTTGAAGATCGGTTTTGTGAAAGACGGGAGATATAGAGAGAGCATAATGTAAAGGCAACATGCAAAGATAGTCGTATTGCAACAGCCTGCAGATTAGTAGTAAGTGAAACGGGGCTATGGATGATGTTCTCTTTGACTAGAATGGAAGATCCTCCCGGGCTTTATCACCTGGAGGTGAAAAGCAATGATGTGCTTTGTAATGACGAAGGCCAAATGTATCTGTCTGTTTTAAATAAGTCTCCTGCAAACAGATCGCAGAAGGTGTAAAATCTTGGACTAATAGCTGTAATTCAAGTAAATTAGTCCTCAATCCTCTGCAGTTCCACTCTACAATATTATTGTGATAAACTATCTACCCCGTACTTTTTTGCAGGGCGACAAGCTATGTGCCCTAGAATGGAGGTTTTCAGATACGTCCATGTGTTCAAGAGATCCATGTTTGTTGAACAACTGAATTCTAGTTTGTGATTATTTTGGGGCTTTGCCTCTTTGTTGCTTTGAAGCATCAGACTTAGGTTTGGGTTTAGTTTTAACAATTTGTTGTCTATCAGCTGTTGAATGAGACTCAGAGAGTGACTGTGAATATGATTTATGATCAGAAGACTTTGATGTACTAAGAAGTACTTCCTCAGTCTGGGAGGGATGACATAAGTCCAGCTATAAGTCCAAAAACATTCATAGTAAATTTACGTCTACCAGGCTTTTAATCGTAGTATTCCTGTTGTTTCAGTTTTGGCAAGGCATATTGTACACTCGCCAGCAGCTGAAGGGATGGTGTAAATCCAACTAGGGTCCATGCAGGTAGCAAAGGTACTGTAAGACCCCATGGTCCCTAGTATGGTGATCTACCTTCTGTTGTTGGCGATCTATAGCCTGGTACGTTGTTATATTGTATTGTCTAAATATTGATATTAGTTTTGACTTTCCATGCTAGTTTTAATTCATATTGTGATACTGTATATGTTTTACTGTCCGGCACCCGTGAAGAGCCACCTCCTCGTGGTGGGTGCTGGGTAACGCTAAGTGCTCTTCTCCCGTGTGGACCCGGGGCAGAATGTGTCCACAGCACCCCATTGCTGGTCGTAAGAGGCGACTAAATTGGGCAACCTGTTTGCCGTGGGTTGCGCCCCTGTGTCGGTGGAGGACGGGATCCTGGTGGCTGAGGGCATGGGAGCAATGAATAGTGTTACTGTGCCCAACACGCCACTTTGGCCCTAACTTCACTTAGACGGGTGGTAGAATGGGCCCGATTCCATCAATCGGCTGGTCACGCCGAGCCCTGTGGTATGTAATTTTGTTATATCTTGACTCGGTACCTTCATTCTGAATACTCAGAACGTTCATGAATTTGTTTTATGTTCTTGCCTAGAGCTTATTCCCAGAAGGCGGTGGCTCATGGGCCAATCTGGTTGATCCTTTGGATTAACTGGAGTATATCATTTCTGTAACCCTTTGGTGTCAGTTTGCTGGAACTCCGCTTACGCATGACACCGCCTTTGTAGGCGCTCCATGGTGGGCAGGGAACAGATTTGATGAACCATTCTACTATTCATTATGAGTAAGCAAAATCCCAAAAAACCAAAACGGCAACTTTCAGAATCTGATTCTGAGCTTGACTCTGATGAAGATGATGTTCTGACGAAATTGTTATATTCTGAGAGGGATACTTGGCCACGCTTTCTTGTTTTGGAAGCAAAAGGTGACCCTTGCTTCCTATTCCCCATTTCTGTTAGAAAAAGGCCTACAAGGTAAAGCTGGTGAGTTGAAGAATGTTTCCAAATTACGGTCTGGGGGTCTTCTGGTTGAATGTGTCAGGAAGTCACAGGCCATTAATCTCATGACGTCAACCAAACTAGCTGACATTCCAATTACATGTTCAGCACACAAGACACTTAACTTTTCCAAAGGACTAATCCGTGACAGAGACCGAAGTCTCGCTGACATTTCTGTTGAAGACATTGTCTCTCAACTCAGAAGTCAAGGTGTCATTGAGGCAAAAAGATTCACATACCGTAAAGATGACCGTGTATTCCCGTCCAATACATATCTTTTGACTTTTGACACCCCAGTTCTGCCTCCTTCTATTAAGGTTGGATGTTTCTCCATGAGTATAGATCTCTTTATCCCACGCCCTACTCGTTGTTTTAACTGTCAGAAGTTCGGCCATGGGCAAAATTCTTGTAGGAATAAGCTAGCTTGCTTTAGATGCGGAGAACCTGACCATGATGGGAAAACATGTACCAACACCATCAAGTGTTTAAATTGCAAAGGAGACCATATGGCATCTTCTACAGACTGTCCTCTTTGGAAATATGAGGCCACTGTGCAGAGATTAAAAAGTGAAAAACGACTGAGTTACTCTGATGCCACAACACAAGCCAGACTTCTTGCACCTATTTCAGAAAGTCCATCATATGCTTCAGTAGCTAAAAAGGTCACGGTGTCTAAACCCTGTCAGACAGATCTTTCCTGGGTACATTCCGACCATCGCAAATCCCTTTCAGATCAATCCATGGTGACCTAGCTTGTTTGCAGTCATCGTTGAACCATGGTTTTCGAATATGTGGAGCTGCAGAGGACTTTGGTATACACTCATCAGCTATGGATTTCAATTCATCAGAGAAGCATTTAATAGCATCAGGAACGTCAATAAAACGTTCAGGTGTAAGTTCCTCATCATACAGTGTTTCATATAAACAACAGTTAGCCTTTTTGAAATTCCGTCTTGATGATGGAGAAACATCAGATGGAGTTACAGGTTTTAGTATAGTAGGAAAATGTTAACTTCCACAGAGGTCACCATGGACTGACCATTCAAATTCATTTAGTAGTTCTGAATTTGTGAGTGACAAGTAGGCTCCTGTACCAGGGTTCGAATATGTATTAGAACCGTAATTATAAATACATAAATCATTATCAGAACAAAAGTCCTCCAGTAATTTACCTTAGCGTTTGTAGTGACACTTCCCCAGAGTGGGTTGTGTCCATTCAGATCTCCCATTGTAATACAGGGCTTCGGGAGTTGGTCGTACAGAGCTTGAAGATCGGTTTTGTGAAAGACGGGAGATATAGAGAGAGCATAATGTAAACGCAAGATGCAAAGTTAGTCGTATTGCAACAGCCTGCAGATTAGTAGTAAGTGAAACGGGGCTATGGATAATGTTCTCTTTGACTAGAATGGAAGATCCTCCTGGGCTTTATCACCTGGAGGTGAAAAGCAATGATGTGCTTTGTAATGACGAAGGTCAAATGTGTCTGTCTGTTTTAAATAAGTCTCCTGTAAACAGATCGCAGAAGGTGTAAAATCTTGGACTAATAGCTGTAATTCATGTAAATTAGTCCTCAATCCTCTGCAGTTCCACTCTACAATATTATTGTGATAAACTATCTAACCCGTACTCTTTTGGAGGGCGACAAGCTATGTGCCCTAGAATGGAGGTTTTCAGATAAGTCCATGTGTTCAAGAGATCCATGTTTGTTGAACAACTGAATTCTAGTTTGTGATTATTTTGGGGCTTTGCCTCTTTGTTGCTTTGAAGCATCAGACTTAGGTTTGGGTTTAGTTTTAACAATTTGTTGTCTATCAGCTGTTGAATGAGACTCAGAGAGTGACTGTGAATATGATTTATGATCAGAAGACTTTGATGTACTAAGAAGTACTTCCTCAGTCTGGGAGGGATGACATAAGTCCAGCTATAAGTCCAAAAGCATTCATAGTAAATTTACGTCTACCAGGCTTTTAATCGTAGTATTCCTGTTGTTTCAGTTTTGGCAAGGCATATTGTACACTCGCCAGCAGCTGAAGGGATGGTGTAAATCCAACTAGGGTCCATGCAGGTAGCAAAGGTACTGTAAGACCCCATGGTCCCTAGTATGGTGATCTACCTTCTGTTGTTGGCAATCTATAGCCTGGTACGTTGTTATATTGTATTGTCTAAATATTGATATTAGTTTTGACTTTCCATGCTAGTTTTAATTCATATTGTGATACTGTATATGTTTTACTGTCCGGCACCCGTGAAGAGCCACCTCCTCGTGGTGGGTGCTGGGTAACGCTAAGTGCTCTTCTCCCGTGTGGACCCGGGGCAGAATGTGTCCACAGCACCCCATTGCTGGTCGTAAGAGGCGACTAAATTGGGCAACCTGTTTGCCGTGGGTTGCGCCCCTGTGTCGGTGGAGGACGGGATCCTGGTGGCTGAGGGCATGGGAGCAATGAATAGTGTTACTGTGCCCAACACGCCACTTTGGCCCTAACTTCACCTAGACGGTTGGTAGAATGGGCCCGATTCTATCAATCGGCTGGTCACGCCGAGCCCTGTGGTATGTAATTTTGTTATATCTTGACTCGGTACCTTCATTCTGAATACTCAGAACGTTCATGAATTTGTTTTATGTTCTTGCCTAGAGCTTATTCCCAGAAGGCGGTGGCTCATGGGCCAATCTGGTTGATCCTTTGGATTAACTGGAGTATATCATTTCTGTAACCCTTTGGTGTCAGTTTGCTGGAACTCCGCTTACGCATGACACCGCCTTTGTAGGCGCTCCATGGTGGGCAGGGAACAGATTTGATGAACCATTCTACTATTCATTATGAGTAAGCAAAATCCCAAAAAACCAAAACGGCAACTTTCAGAATCTGATTCTGAGCTTGACTCTGATGAAGATGATGTTCTGACGAAATTGTTATATTCTGAGAGGGATACTTGGCCACGCTTTCTTGTTTTGGAAGCAAAAGGTGACCCTTGCTTCCTATTCCCCATTTCTGTTAGAAAAAGGCCTACAAGGTAAAGCTGGTGAGTTGAAGAATGTTTCCAAATTACGGTCTGGGGGTCTTCTGGTTGAATGTGTCAGGAAGTCACAGGCCATTAATCTCATGACGTCAACCAAATGCGGAGAACCTGACCATGATGGGAAAACATGTACCAACACCATCAAGTGTTTAAATTGCAAAGGAGACCATATGGCATCTTCTACAGACTGTCCTCTTTGGAAATATGAGGCCACTGTGCAGAGATTAAAAAGTGAAAAATGACTGAGTTACTCTGATGCCACAACACAAGCCAGACTTCTTGCACCTATTTCAGAAAGTCCATCATATGCTTCAGTAGCTAAAAAGGTCACGGTGTCTAAACCCTGTCAGACAGATCTTTCCTGGGTACATTCCGACCATCCCAAATCCCTTTCAGATCAATTACAAAATACCGTAAGTTCCCAACAGGTCACAGATCCATCACCACAACAGAAAGGAACATCTTCTACACAGACAGACTCAAATCAAATCAAACCGTCCAAATCTACCAAAGTGGATACAAAGAAAAAACATGTTCAGTCTGACAGATTGCCAAAAGCACTAAAAGATACAGTGCAATTTCATAATAAATATGGATTGCTCAAAGATATGGATACCGAAGTATCCAACCGTGTGAGCACTGGTGGCCATTCAAATGGTCACTCACCCAAAAAGAAAGGTAGAGCAGTATCTCCTGTTACTGCTCCTTAGATACTTATCCCTCCACGAACCATTCAGCTAATCTAGTACAATGGAATTGCAGAGGACTTAAACATAACTTTAATGAACTACAGTTGTTAGTGCAAGACCTTAAACCGTCAGCACTATGTCTCCAAGAGACGTATCTCAAACATACTGATACATTTGATTTAAGGCAGTACACTTGTTATCACTCTTTTTCTCCTCCAGGGGATAAAGCGACTGGAGGTTCATCGCTATTAGTTAGACGTAACATCATTCACAGCGATGTTCATTTGAATACCAATCTCCAAGCCGTAGCTATTCGCCTCAGCCTGCACATTGCGTTTACTCTGTGCTCTTTGTACATTCCACCGTCATCTGTTCTCCGACAAACTGATCTCCAAAATCTCTATGATCAATTACCAAAGCCCTGTATCATCATGGGCGATTTGAATGGGCACAACCCTGTATGGGGACGTACGAGCACAAACCAAAAAGGTCAGATTATTGAGGATTTTATATTTCATAATAGCTTGTGTGTTTTTAATGACGAATCAAACACCTATTTACATCCTGGAACAGGAACCTATTCTGCACTTGATCTGTCCCTCGTTGATTCGAATGTTTACAACGAATTTGACTGGTCTGTTCATGATGACCTTTGCGGAAGTGACCACTTCCCAACTGTCCTAAAAGCTATCAAACCCGATGATGATCCCCCTTTATCACGGTGGAATTTTAATAAAGCTAATTGGCCTTTTTATGAAATGCTGTGTATGGAAAAATTAATACCGGAAAACTTTATGAATGTATCAGATCCGATAGAGTTGTTTTCAGCTGAGTTAAATGAAATCGCTGACCAATCAATTCCTAAGTCCTCTGAAATTCCACACCTTCGTAAACCATGGTTCAACAAAGAATGTAAACAAGCAAGAAAGTGTAGGAAGAAAGAAGAAAAATACTTTCGCAGACATCCTACCGTTCACAACTTAAATACTGTTAAAATTACGAGTGCCAAAGCACGACGAACTTATAAACAAAACAAGCGCCAGTCTTGGAGGAAATATGTTTCCAAGATTAATTCGCGCACACCCATGTCTAAGGTGTGGAATATGGTCCAAAGAATAAAAGGCAAAGGTTCCAAATCCTCTGTTAAACATCTCAAAGAAGGTGATAAATTGATAACTGGTAAGGGGGATATTGCCAATAAAATTGGTGAAACTCTTTCCAGAAATTCATCATCATCAAATTATATACCTGAGTTTCAGAAATATAAAAATCGACAAGAAAAACAAAGAATTAACTTTGACTCTAATAACGGTGAAGATTATAATGAAGTATTTTCATTACATGAGCTACATACTGCTCTCGAGCAAGCTCATGATACTGCAGCTGGTGATGACAACATTCATTACCAGTTACTGAAACATTTACCTGAGACATGTCTTTTGACACTTTTGGAAATATTTGACCGTATTTGGATTTCAGGACATTTTCCTCAGTCGTGGCACAATGCCATTGTAATACCCATACCAAAAGCCTGGCCGGGATCATACAGATCCCTCAAATTACCGCCCTATATCGTTAACCAGTTGCGTTTGTAAAACCATGGATCGAATGGTAAACAATAGATTAGTCTGGTATTTGGAAACGAATAATCTTATCACAGATATGCAATGTGGTTTCCGGAAAAACCGAAGTACTATTGATCATTTAGTACGATTAGAATCCTATGTTAAGAATGCTATTGTAAATAAACAAAACGTTGTATCAATTTTCTTCGATCTGGAGAAAGCATATGATACCACTTGGAAGTATGGCATTTTAAAGGATTTATATGATTTCGGTTTGAGAGGTCGTTTGCCTCATTTTATCTCACAATTTTTAAAAGACAGGCAATTTCAAGTCCGAGTGGGATCATCCCTGTCTGATCATTATAATCAGGATCAGGGTGTTCCCCAAGGCAGTATTTTGTCTGTAACACTCTTTAGTATCAAGATCAACAGTTTATCCAAGGTTTTAAATGATTCAATCGATGGATCACTTTCTGTGGATGATTTTAATATTTCTTGTCGTGGAAAAAATATGTATACTATTGAACGGCAACTGCAGTTGTGCTTAAACAAAATTAACAAATGGTGTCTTGAAAACGGCTTTAAATTTTCTAAATCGAAAACCAATTGTATACATTTTTGTAGAAAATACAAACCGCATAAAGATCCAGAATTGTTTTTAAACAACACTCCCATCAAAGTCGTTAAGGAGGCAAAGTTCTTGGGTCTGATTTTCGACTCACATTTAACGTTTCTCCCCCATATCAAATCTTTAAAAAATAAATGCCTGAAGGCGCTGGATTTATTAAAAGTCGTTTCTAATTCAAAGTGGGGAGGTGATCAAGCTACCCTCCTACACTTATATCGATCACTTGTCCGCTCAAAACTTGACTATGGTTCCATCGTGTATGGCGGAGCCTGCAAAAGCAACCTGAAACTATTAGATTCTGTCCATCACCAAGGTCTAAGACTTTGTCTTGGGTCCTTCAGAACTTCACCTATCGACAGTCTCTACGTTGAAGCAGACGAACCATCTCTTACCCAACGCCGTATAAAATTATCCTTACAATATATTAAAAAGTTATATTCTAATGAGTCTAATCCTGCATTTCATTGTGTCTTTAATTCCCCTTATGAAGATTTATATAACAAGAAATCATCTCTTGTTCCACCTCTTGGGCTGAGAATTATGCCTTTCATTACTGCTGCCGGCATTGAGCTAGATAATATAGCTCCTTCCCGTCTTCTTTCTTCGCCTCCTTGGCAGTTGGTTAGACCACAAGTTGACTTAACGTTAACTACATTTAAAAAATCAGAAACTAATGACTTACAATATAAACAAGAATATCATCAATTAAAAAACAAATATAACAATTACAAATCCTTATTTACAGACGGATCCAAGGACGATGGTGCAGTAGCTTGTGCCACGGTCATTGGATCGAGAATAATATCTTCTAGAATACCATATAACAGCTCTATTTTTACTGCAGAAGCAAACGCCATATTAACAGCTCTCAAATATATTCAAAGACACCCTAAACATAAACAGTACATAATTTTCTCTGACTCTCTTTCGTGCCTTCAGGCTATTAAAAACCTATTATGTAAACATCCACTTTTAATTGAAATTATTGAATTGTATAATTATCTTGCCACTGGTCAATACGACATCGTCTTCTGTTGGTTACCCAGCCATGTTGGAATCTCTGGTAACACTTTGGCTGACCTTGCTGCTAAGGCAGCACTCAACAAATCTGTGACACCACTTCTTATTCCCTATACTGATTATAAAGCTACCATTAGATCTTACATCCGTGATCTGATGCAGAAGAAGTGGGACACCCAAGCAGATATCAATAAATTACATGAAATAAAACCATATGTTGGTTACACCTACTTGGGTTGTCAGTCCAGATTTGAAGAGGTCATTATACGGCGATGCCGTATTGGCCACACCAGGTATACGCATGAATATCTTTTGAAAGGTGAGGATCCTCCGTTCTGTGTCCCTTGTGATGAGATAGTCACGGTCAAGCATGTCCTGCTTGACTGTGTTGAATATTCCATCACAAGGGACAATTATTGCAAGTCAAGAACTATGAAGGACCTTTTTAGTAACGTAAGTTCTCATTTAATTATTGCATTTTTAAAAGAATTGGATTTATTGACTGACATGTAAATAAATATGTTTTATGATTGGAAGTTGAATTAGTAACTGAGATTGTTAGTGGCTGTATCCTCGAGGGGGGTTGAAGTACCGTAAAATTATTGTCCTCCTGAGAGCGGTGCGTAAGTCCAAAAACATTTGAAGTCAAATTTAGTCTTCCATTTCCTTTTAGCCGTAGTATTTCTGTCATTTTAATTTGTGGCTAATCTTGCGTACAATGGCCAGCAGCTGAGGGGATGGTGTAAATCCAACTAGAGACCATGCAGGTAGCAGAAGTACTGTAAGTCCCCATGGCCCCTAGTATGGTGCTCTACCTTCAGCTGTTGGCAATCTATAGCCTGTTTTTATATTGTATTGTCTCAATAGTGATATTGGTTTTTAATTTTTGACACTAGTTTTAATTCTTATTGTGATATTCTAGTTGTTTTACTGTCCTTCGTTGACAGGTTTTTACCATATATATAACTTCCTTCTTCCAAGAATCTTTTCGTCACGATATGGCTGCAATATTGCCGATGTGACGTTAAATATTTACTCACTCACTCACTGTTTTACTGTCCCTTGTTGACTGGTTTTATAACACACATATATTCCATTTCAGCGTTTTGTTCCCGTCACGATATGGCTGAAATAGTGCCAATGTGACGTAAAATATTAACTCACTCACTCACTTTTTGAAATATTACATCGGGGAATAAATCCCTGGGACTGCATTTCTTAGTGAAAAAAGAGGCGTTGGGGCGGGGGTACAGGCGGAACTCTTTCCAAAATTTTTTTCTGTTGCGTTTTCATCGCTTCTACACCGAAATGTGGAAGAACTTGTCCGAGCGCACTGTCAATATTATCTTGCGTAGGCATTTTGTCGGTCCCGCCGAACCGTAATTAGTACCTGTTCCCTGGTGAAATCCGCTCGGTCGTCTCGCGTTTCATTGGGCGGTTATAAGTAGCTCAAAGGTTACCTGACGCGACCTTCTACTAGGAAGAGAACAATTCATACTTTTTGTACCATTTAGTAACAACAATTCTTAAAAGTTGTAAAATCTTTCGTTTTTGCTTGAAACACAGCTGGGTTTTTTTACAAACCTTCTTAACAGTATGGAAAAACACATTTATTTCTTTAATGTCAGATACATTGTTTCAAATGGCACACATTTTCTTCAAAACATCGCCATGAAAATCCATTTGCTGACACTTGCTGAAAGGTGTCAGACCTAGACTAATGCTTAGTCTCTGAATAGATAATCATAAATGTTGATGGCAACCAACAAACCTGTTACAAATTGAAAAGGAGCCCCAGGGAGACCAAGGATTCTGAACCTGAGGAAATCTAGACTTGCTTCAATTAGGACTTTAGTATTGCAGGGAGGCTAGGATGTAGGGAAATAGAAATGTGGTTCAGGGACTGTGAGAGTGTCAGACCATAGGCCCGGTCAAATTCAGCGGTAGGTTGCTATCCGCTTTTATAAATGTGAGTCAGGGTGCCATTGGTAGACTGTGACGGAGATTTCAAGAATTCAAACTAGTCAGCAGTCTTAGATGATAGGCACATGATTAACGCTGCGTTATGACGCCGATTCCTTAACGCAACAGATGTTCCAACAGAACATTTCAATGTTCAGTGTGTAAGGATATCCAGGATATCGGTAATTTCCGTATATCGTACGGGATTCATTGTGACTCGAGATAAGAAATTACTACAACGAAGTACCAAATGAGTTCGGCATTCATAGCGGCGGGGTACATAGAAACTGTTAAGTGGAGTACATTGAAAATAACAGAAAAGCGCTGAGCCAATCACAAAGCGACATCTAGGCGTGAAGTGTGATAGTAAACATCAAAATAAACATTGGCTCAAAAGAGGACGATGAATTGCAATCTAACTCGGAAACTGTTAAACATAGCATACTCAGTGAAACACTGATCATAATCAAACCATCATACCAACTCTGTGAGGATATTGGTCCTAAAAATTAAAAGTTACTTAACAATCTATCATATTAAAATATTCACACAGTTCACTGTTTGTTACGGAGGAGGAGTGCAGAGAAAGGGACAGCCACGTGTTCGTGAAGCACGCGCACAAGTGCCGAGAAAGTTTGTTTTTTTTCATTAACTTGTGCTATGCAGTTATTTCTTCATTAACTTGTGCTGTCCGCATCTTAGTCCTTTCTCCCACATTTCCTTGGACTTTAATTTCTGATTATTTGCCAATAAAGCTTAGATCCAAACAATATGTTTCAGTCATCTTCACTTCTGCATTGTCCATGCGCTTGTTTGAAGTCTGTACGATACCGATCGCTGCAAGAAAAAATACGATCACAACAAGCATGCACAGTGGGTGTACTGTCATTGGACCCCGATCACTTCACGATCACGTTTAGATACATAAAATGAATATTATGTTTTCAATAGGGCAAAGACGTCACATATATGTGGAAAAGTGTATCATCAACAATATCGGCCCATTGAAATGCTGTAAAATAAAACCATTAGGAAAAGACCTTTTTATTTGTCCACGTGAAGATATGTTCTGTCGATAATCGACGATTGCTTCTGTCATGTTTAACCTACCAGCTTGAAACTTTCTACTTATAACCACCACATCCTGTGCATTAGGGAAATGCTAATATTTCAACCATACTGTTCGTGTTTCATAAATGGTGACTAGATTTTTAACTTCGATCTTACATTCGCCACCAAAGCAAGCACGCGATCACTGCACCTCTGCAGGACAGTGGTTCCAGGGGGTGATTCTTTTCTGTGACATTCTAGCTGTTTTACTCACTTTCGTCGACAGGTTTTTATAATACCCATGTATTACATTTCAGTGTTCACGATATGGCTGACATATTGCCAGTGTGACGTTAAATATTAACTCACTCACCTCTTAGGACAAGAAAAGTCGGCTTTTATGGCAAGCATGGGTTGCTGAAGGTCTATTCTACCCTGGACCTTCACGGGTAAAGACCGAAGAACATAAAATATTACGCTGAGGCTTTATGGCTTTAACGGTCACACGTTCACATAACATTACAAAAAATAGGAGTATTAAAGCGATTCATATTAAATTATACTCGTGCATAATGCACACAAAGATTTTCCAGGTCAGTATGCTACCCTTGCCCGGAAGCTGGCAAATCAAGGTATAGACCCTTGCAAAGTAAGCCACAATGTTGCTTGATCCAATTCCTTGTCAGACGTGTGCGATGTGTTCTCGCTGTGTTTCAGGTAAATAACTGTTCAGTTTGTGCATATGTTTCTACGGTGATACGAACACCTGTTATCACAAGTATTTTGATAGTGTATCACAACCATCCTGATGCTCATGACATTTTCAAAGTTAAGTAATGTTTTCTTCATTTACGAATGAAGGGTCCATCACACCCAGTCTCATGTGCAACTGCAACTAACAAATCGGTTTACTATGTCACAAGGCGGTACTTTGAGAAGGATTGAAATGCCTAAATGAAAGTTATTGAAATTAACATATCCTTATTTCATTGTCTTGTTTGCAGACTTGAATTTGTGGAATCTATTCCAAAGGATGCGGAAAATGTAACACCTGAAGATTAACTTCAATTTAAGCCGTTTTCTGAAAGATCATTCAATACTCATCTCGTTTTCCGCCCCATATGCTTTTGTACATTATAAAGGTTGGACTATTATCATAATGGGTCTTTGTCTGCTCTGTGGGGCTGAAATTAACGACTGTAAATTGTACACAAAGGTGTGAACTTTGATTTTTATGCACAATGGCCGCTGTAGCTGCATCTAAAAAGATCTGTGACACCACATCTCCGACCATATACCCGAGACCAGATCTTAAGTTATAGATGTAACACAAAATATCCGCAGGTCACGAATGTGGCTATTGTCAATCTATAGTCCGAATGTACAATGCAATTTTATGACCAACGGTATTTTATGGTCATATATTTAGGATAAATATTTGGTTATTTTACTGTCCTTTGATAACACATTTTATACATGTTATGTTTTCAATACATGCCATTGTTACAGTTACACTATGGCTGACGTATTTCTGACGTGATATAGCTGGAATATTGCGCAAAACTATACTCACTCTTTCACTCTTTGTATATTTTTATGTTATAAATTGGCGATCCTCATATGTAGTGCCCAACTTTGGTTTCCTGGCATATGAAAGTTGTACGTTACATTACAATAAAAGAATGTTTGTGATATGTTTTAAGGAGCAACATCACAATAATAATAATGTTGTAGTGCATTTAAAACGTTCGATCTGTCTCGACGGTAGATTAAATCGGTTATTGGGTATTTGGTCTGGTAGCATTTGTAATTAGATTCCATGGGGTTTGAAATCTACGTTTTACGACTCTTTGAGCATACCAGCCAGATCCATCATTTATTGAATCGTTGGGCCAGTATGCTACTGAGGAACAATTTTCTTTCCGGGAACTTACAGGTCACATACGTGGGGTAGCTGAAAGTTCAAGATCTGCACAATGCTGCTTGTTAGTACGTCCATTTATGCTAAACCACCGTGCAAAAGAATTGAGCTTCTAAACTGTCAAACATGGCGGTAGGTTTTCGTATGTACTGGTAATATGCTCGGGCAGGAGAGTTTTTGTTTAAAATAATACGATGTCCAGTCTTCACGCATGTTCATTAGCAAACATAAATATTGAATTTGTGTTGCTAAATCAGACGTGATTTCACACTGAATCCATTCCTTGCTAATATACTGTGGACACATCAGAATGACTTTCAAATTAAAAAAAATAGCATCAACTTTTGACTTTGTACACGTTCCCGCTTGTTTTACATGCTGTAAACGTGTAATCAACTCATATGTCAAATCTTTCTGATTTTTATTCATCCATTGGATTAAAACCGTGTAGCTTCACAGATCTATTTATGAGTGGAAACGATTCACAAAACAGATAGTGACATTGCAGATAACGCATGCAAGTGCTCAAGATTTCGTGGGACCTGCATTTTAGTGTACATTTTATGAAGCGTAAGAACATTTGTCAGAGGAGCTTGGCCAATATTCTCCATCATTGTTTTGTTTTCTGCGACAATAAACATTTGAACAGTTGCCTTCAGATCCAGGTTTTGCAAGAGTTCTTTCAATAGAGCCCACGCAATGATGTCACTATCAGCATACAGTGGTGCAATCTCATTGCAGTATTCTGTCACCCTTAAACATCCATATCCGACAAGACGTCCTGCACCTGAGCGAGCTATCAGAACGTATTTTGCATGGCTGACTATCCAGTTTCTGAAGAAGTAATCCCTCTCGCTTTCATATATTGTCTCGTCGTATACCCTCAGCTCAGTAAACATGGCATCTTCATAATGGACAAGACTTATATTCGAACTCAGGTCTGCAACAGGAATGGACCCCAGAAAGACCTCCACTGGTCCACGTTTCTGGTGTACGTCATAGTAGAACTTGAAGCCATGGCTGTCGTAAAGGCTGACCACAGCTGCCGAGAGGGTGATGTTTGCGTCACCAACTGCTGTGAGACCATGCCGGTTTACGTCTCTTCCGATACCCTTGCCTCTGAGGTCTTTCCTCACGACATAGAGACCGCCTTCTGTTGTGTCCTTATTAAAGTACACGAAGACTCGAATAGCTGGTGAAACATAAAGACATGTATTATTATGGACACATGCATAACACCAGATCCAGCTTACCTCGTCATATATATATTTCATCAGCTGAATATATATTATCCCGAAAAAGAAACGCATAGGCAATTATTATTTTCAAAAGTATATGGATTACCTATTTGTATTTTAAAAATGAATATATTATATACCTGTTGTGTTCAAACGATCGTCAAAATATGTAATAATAATGTTGATAACACGACTTTACACAATTGCACAAGTAATAAGAGTTTACCTTATAATGGCAATTTAAATGAAATCTCTTACAAGCATTAGAACCACAACGCAACAGAAATCACCTTCCAGTTGAAATTGGGCAACAATGAGCATTCACTGTCTGGCAGTATAACCCAGATTACTTTCAGGCATTCGCTTTGAAGGAGTTTCAAGGTCGAATCACTATGTCTTGACTGGGCGACAAGGAACATTGCCACTGACAGAATGCATGCTGGAGATTACCAGGCGTCTGAATGCTAGTCTGAGCAAGATGCCATGGCTTTCACCTTAAACGGGTGTAACAAATGACCATCTTTGCAACACATTTTTGCAACTGATTTCTCGCCTATGCGTTTCTTTCTTGGGGATGGTATAGATAGGTAGCAACTATGTTTTAGGTTATGTTTCCATATGCAAGACACTAACCAATCCCGCACAGAGGTAATATCCTGGCCATTTTGGTTACTTTCACAAGCGTTGCATCTCTTGGCTCAACCAAATTACTTTGGGATTTTTCATTATATCTCTTTTCAAACTTTGTGAATTGAAATGCAGTCTGTCAGTGATGGGAAGGGCTTAATACCGTCTATATCATCGGCAGTAATTTTATCCCTAACTACGAAAGTGAATGAGCGTCACACAGTGTTCCTTCATGGGAATTCGAACCTGCATCTTCGACATGATGAGCGACCGCTTTAACTACTACTTGGCCACCCGATCACCCCTATCCAAAAGAGACATGTGACCAATTTCTCAAAACAAACTTGAGCTTGTGCTCAAATTTCAGTTTTGGACTGCTGATGATATAGACGGTATTAAACTCTTCCCATCATTGACAGACTGCATTTTAATTCCCAAAGTTTGAAAATAAATATAATGAAAAATATGTAACACAAGGAAGGTAATTTGGTTGAGCCAAGAGATGCAAAGCTTCTGAAAGTAGCCAAACTGGCCAGTGGGAATTAGTTGAGCTTCTAACTCCGTTGGATTTCCAAGAAAAATGAGCCAAAAAAAAAAAAAGAAAGAAAAGAACTCGAATGATATAATTTAACTTCAGATAATGTACTATCATTTTCAGTTTATTCTTTTATTCTGGGAAATGTAGTTTCCTGCATTTTCTCAAGATTGAGTAAGACAAACTAAAGTGAAAAACTCAGATGTAAGTTTGTTTCAAATTTCAGTTTTGGTCAGTGTGAATCAGCTAAGCTTCTAACTCAGTTGGATTTCTAAGAGTGAGTGAGTTAATATTTAACGTCACATCGGCAATATTGCAGCCATATCGTGGCGAGAACGATTAATGATAAAAATATAATTGAATCAATAGTACATACATTGTAAAACCCTGTCAACGAAGGACCTAAAACAATGTATCTATAGAGGACAATACAATATAAAAATGAGCTATAGGTTGCCAACAACTGAAGGTAGATCACCATACTAGGGATCACGGGGACGTACAGTACATTTGCTTCCTGCATGGACCCTAGTCTGATTTACATCATCCCTTCAGCTGTTAGGAATTAGACAAATCGATCAATAAACTAAAAGAACACTTATTCTACGATTGAAAACCTGGAAAACTGATATTTTCTTAAGTACCTGGATTTTTAAGAACAAAGGGCTAAAAGCATAAAATATATATAAAAAAACAACTCGAATAAAGTAATTTAGTTTCATATAATCTGCTGAGTTAAATATCATTTTCAGTTTATACTGTGAAGTGCATTATCCTTTGTCAAATTTGAGGAGAATAACTAAAGTGAACAACTCAGACGTAAGTTTGTTTCAAGACATCTGGGCCCGATGTGTTTATTTTGAAAGTATTAACCAGAATAAAATGCTGTAACTTGTGAAGTATACATCAACCTCGTGCGTCATAACAATCCAGTGATATGACGTACCCATTCCACCATATTGTCAAATTTGTAAACTGGATGAAAATGTATGTTGCTCGGATATTTGTATGTTGAAAACGCTGTGGCCACATGTTATTAGAGACGGATCAATTTGTCATTCGTAGCGTCAAAAATATTGGATTTTGTGGCTAAAACGAGAATAGGACAGCATATTCTCGTGTTAAATTTTAACTGGAGAAGATTTCCCCACGAGTTGAAGATCTTCAGCAGAGAGTGAAGGTAACTGAATCGAGGGGTATTTTGACATTATGTGAGAATACATAGGCTTGTTCAAGTACAGTCCTGAACTTTAGATAAACTCTTACAATGAAAAAAATGTCACTGTGTCACTCACCGATTATTTCACCTGTGTCCGACTCAGCTACGACCCAAGCCCTTGAATCCATATCAAACACGCAATACAATAAGTCGAATGGTATCTCCCACTCCTCTGCGTCAGTCAGTGTTTTAATCGCTCCAATGTCAGCTCGTGCTGCCTTTCTGACAGTGTACTTGGGTACAACTTCAGTCATGTCAGTTTTGGAGGTGTCTGAGGACGGACGGAGATAAACGTTCAGTGTGTCTTCCAGTGTAAGCGAGCACAGAGAACAACGAGGCTTGGCAACGTCATCTAATTTTTAACTAGGGTGTCGAAATTGAGGCTGACGTCATGGCCAATGTCCTGGGCGCTAGCAGGAAGATAAAACTAATGATGCTACTGGTCCCGTGTTTGAGTGAATGAGTGAGGTGAACTGTAGCATCACATCGGCAATATTTCAGCATGTAACACACGCTAACATATGTTCAAGATACATGCAACTTAAGGAAACCCTATATCATAAACACACGAGTCATTGTGCAGGATCTTTCGTATACATAAGCAATAAAGGATGCTCCTATGCACTAACAACGGGTCATTACAGTGCACAGTGCACAGTGCAAATGCGTCTTCGACGGTTTACATTGCACCATTTAAGTTAGAAGGAGATCAAATAATAAACTCTATAGATTATAGATCAGTTTATTTAAAAGGTAAGCGGGTTCAGGATACGTTCGTATTTAAGTCATTGTTCCTCCTTATTCTAACCTGAGAAGTTTTCATTGGCTTGCTTAAACTGTTCACCTTTTCATACACTCTGAAACAACACGACATTGACACATAAAAGATGTGACTACAGGATGACTGGAATAGACGGTTGTTATTGTAAAGGTTAAATGACACATGGGATTAATTGGCATTGTTTACGTACATGTATTTGTGTAATTTGTGTAATCTAAGATATGTTTAATGGTATTTTTTTATTACACTTAACTTTGGAATCGTGATAATGTCAACATAATCGTTGATTCAGTACTACTAGACATTTTGAAAAGCTTCTAATCTTCTTTATCTTCCTGTGTGAATGTTTATTGACGGAAAGCCTAATTTTATATGTATCACGTCATGAGATTTCTGTGCACTGTGAAACACTGTTATGGTGTTTAGTTAGAGGTACGTCCCCTGAGGTGTAAAAGATGGAGCAATATATATATTTTTGTGTACAAAAGCTTTCTGAGGACACATCCTTATGTCAGGAAGAATGCATTAATGTATAAGTTATATCTGGGTTGAAAAAGATGAATGTCGATATCTTCAGAACTCGTATTGGAACTATCACCCGTCAAATCAGACTAGCGAGACACACACCACCTATGGCTGGACTTTTGATTTGTGATCTAGTGTTCACACAACAGCCACAGTTTTCATTCTATATTTTGCACCCTATCAAACTGTGAATATTGAACAAAATGACACGACAGTCTGATATATTTTTATTCGTGGGCTTTCTTATTACATTGTCTCTTAATTTCTCATCTACTTTGCACCGCCATAGTGATACCTTTGTACTAAATTGTACTGTTTTCTGAACCATGTCTGATGGAAACAACACGATAGAGCTTCGAGCAGAATATACACTTTTCATGTGAGAATATATCATAATTTAACAACAATATTATTTCACTGTTTCTCGGATATTTGTCCAAATGGCGTTCGTATGAATCTAGATAGAACGTTTATGTTGTTTCACTACTTGAACATATCCACTATGTTGGATGTAAAGGTTGGTCGTCCTGCCAGGCGGTGCATCCTGTACTCATCCCTGTATCTGACATCTGCAGGGAGCCAGTCAGCGGCAGGACTCAAGGCAAGATTAACACTCTGGAACAAATTCATAATAAGTGCATGAAACAGCCCTTGTATCATTGCATACGGGGCATGATGGACTAAAGTACAAAGGGCAGATGTTCAGAGAACTATTGTAACATGAGGAAATAAGCCATCTGCTATCCGCACCTCTGCCGGTGTCTTTACAAGATGTAAACAAGCCTTTTAGTGTAGTGCACACCATATCGATCGATGACCACACTCTCTTGGTAAGGTGTTAGACCAGGGAGAGGCCATACGATTGCCATTACGAGACCGATCCAGTCGCTTTTGACGTTAGGGAGACAACGTCTGACGAATAACAATGGCGAAACATACGTGATTGGGAACGTTATTGGTGAATTGTGCTTGTGCTACTTTGGTATCCGTCGTTGGTGACATTGAAAGAGGAAAGTCATACATATTTTATTTTTTATATATAGTAGCTGACAGACTCTAATATCCGAGTGAAACTGAGTTCCATGCCGGTGAAAAATCATTTCGGCCAGTTGCTGCGTGTAGGAAGCATGGATCTATTTTCCTTCGAAATAATTAATCTATCTTGCAATTCACGCCCGTCTAAGATACTAGCAGGGAAGTGTAACTGAAGTATGTTGTTTGTTTGTTTTTTTCTCTAAAATTCCTATCGTAATTTTATAAACCGTGAACGCAACCATATGTTCAAGAGCCAGGGTGTCTGACTATCTATAGAATAGACTGTCACCGCTGCGCGAGGCAGCTTTAGTTCGATCTTTATTCCGATGTTCACAGTAAGTTGAATCATTCATGTTAAATCATGGGTTTCTATCTTTGATTAACAATACACAAACATATTTTCCCTCTGCAACTTTGTGCACCTTATCTTTCTGTATAAGGTAAACGTAAACAACTCAATTGCAACATGACCTATTTGATCTTATTTGGGGAATCTGGAAGAGTTGACTGAGCTTGTAAACAGTGCAGTATGTTTCCATACCAGCTTATGTACCCAGAAGTAAATATTCAACAGCTAATCTTCAGGAAATCTCAGCAAAATGTCGCTCTTCAAATCTATACACCATCCTAAAATGACCCTGAATATATGGAAATATATTTCTTCTTCAGCAATGATGCTAGAAATCTGTGTTCTATAATATCCGAGACCATATCTTAGAGAACATAACACTAATTCTGATATATTTCCTTTTCTGAGATACTAGTGTCATAAAATGTATTTCAGTTGTTTCAAAATGTGGTCAAAGTCCTAACAAAAGTTGAAGAAACACAGATGAAAATGTCCTAAAGCTTTTCCCTCATGCAAACCAGCGTGCAATTAAATATGAAGCTAATTTTCGTAATAACCATGCATCAACAAACCTTGAACAATTTGTCCAAAGCCAACATCTTAATAATAGTTCATGCAACATTGATTAACCTCCTCAAAAGCTGATGTTTTATAGGAAGTATTACGTCAAATCCGGGTATGTTTCAATATTCATTTCTCCAGTTACATCCGAGAATTTGCAAGTTATTCTGTTCCAAGACTGAATAATGCCTGACCAGGGTGTGCCCAAAACCAACTTGTTCTTATTTTTTCAAACACTCTCGATGTTGAAATAGTGAGTGCGTGAGTTAATGTTTAACATCACATCGGCAACTTTGCAGCCATATCGTGACGAGAATGATTAATTATAAAAATACAAATGAATTAATAGCACACACATTGTAAAAACCTGTCAACGAAGGACAGTAACACACAGCGAAAAAAGTAAAACTAGTGATTAGCCCTAACACAATGTATCTATAGAGGACAATACAATATAAAAATGAGCCAAAAGCGTGTCAACAACTGAAGGATGTTGAGATTAGTACCAAGTTAGTACCAAGTGATTGCTCACCCATGATATGTCTATAGTGTTTGAATGTCTGGTTCTGCTTTCAAACCATATGAATCTAATATGTCAGTCAGTTAGGTATAATTATTCGTAATTAATTAGATTATTATTAATTTTATTACCTTTCTACGTTTTCTAAAGGATGAACTATTCTTAAAATTTATCTTGCTATCATTTCCAGTGAAGTAATTAAAATTACAGGTTTAATGACTGCATTATTCCTAAAAATGCACCAGTGTACCACTCCTGCACTGGTCATATAAAAACACACAACTCCTCAAATATTTGTACTATTAAACATGCGTGACAAATGTAAGAATATGTAAGATCGAAGGCAACAATATTACCACATTGTTCTTTAATGTACGAAGTTTTGCTGATTTTATCGTCCCTAACCGAAATCTACCCTTCTCGCCCGTCCAACTTTATGGTCTACCAACTCAATGTCCAGTATTGACTACACACAATAAACAAAAACAATTTCGTAGTAACCAAAAATGTGTTTATAACACTTGCCATGTCTTAAACTCCTACTTCTTATCATCTATTTGGTAGTGACTTTAAATGTGCGAAAGTGTGGAAATTCATGCAAATTCTCAACTTCGACCAGACGAAGGTTTTGAGAACGATGGTGCCGACAATTAACTGATCGTGAGGCCGACCGCATTCCTTGATCTGCCACATTTTTTTGTGTGCAACAAAATGGTTTTGTTGAAGATACTCAAATAACAACAGTGTATAATAGATATAACGAGTGTGAATGGCATAACTCCTAGCACATCGTTTCGGAGGGATCGTTTCATCCCGGAAATAAGTCTGACAAATCCACAATGCGCGCCCTGTCCGCTGAGTGGCCAAATTTCGATTGACAGAAAGGATCGGTCTATTATGTTTAAAACATTGACACAACCCAGTGGTCAATTCAGCTACAATATGTCCATTTAAATCCAATTGCCACAGTTCAAACTTTGCTCATTGGTCCAAGGATTGTGTCTTTTTCTTTATCATTGGCTAAACAAAGACGTTCTCCCAGACTAGAAGACGACAGCTCCATATCTGCTGCTGAGGACAAGAATATCCTATGGGCTTCGATATATTTTCAGAAACATAATGAATGCAATTAATTCATGATGTTATCCGATTTAACATGCCCACAGACACCTAAAATCGAATCATCCTCCAATTTTGGTGAAATTTAATCTCATTCAATGTCCTTGACACAGACCGATGCGATATCGTTTTGAATTGCCTGCTCATTGCATTTGATACAAGAGACGCTCTTGATAAATAACTCTTTCACCTTTTTGTTCCCTACAATGATCTTAAACAATGCATACAACAATATGTTAGTTATGTAATGGGACTGGTAAAAATGTATTTCATAATTGTTACCCAATTCATATACATCTACTCAACCTGTCATTGTAGGCGACGATGTCAGATCGGCCACGCGCGTTTCACACATGAATATTTAAGAAGAAAGGATCCTTCTTCATTCTGTGTCCCTTGTGATAAAAGAGCATACTTTGCCTGCATGTGTAGTGAGAGACCCATACGCCTAGTATCATATAGTTTGAAGAAGCATTAATAATAATCAAACGTTCAATTAAATCTTGCTTTTCAAAGGAAAGTAGATTGTACGATGTATTTGAAAAATTTGAATTTTGTTACAGATTATTGTGCTGTTCTCAACAGATGAGATTATTGACGGCGACTAACCTGTACTATAAATGGTAAGAGTGGTAGGCGAGCCCATCTGAATCAAGGCATATCACATCAACTCGTCTTTCAATTTCTAGATAATATTGGCTAGCACTGCACATAACCACTGGTAAAGAAAGTGACGATGCTAATGCTGCTGTGAATCATGCAGAAAGAACGCACCGCGAGTCGTATTGATGCCTAAGTAGGCATGGCGATCAAGCTTTGGTTTCTAGAGGTCTATTGCCTCGATAATGTAATCTTTATTGACATGACATAGTTGGGGTTTCCTATTTAAAACTATGATATCTATATCACTCTTTTTGCAGACAGACATAATAATAACTAACATGTTCTCATCTTGATAAGGCCGCTGTATTATTGCCAATGCGAGATACGTTTGAACTTACGAACTCACTAATCACTCATTCACTCAAATAAGCACATGGGTCTCTCTTGTTCCGAGCATAGGTAAGTGTAAAAACATATCACGCCGAGGATTAACCACTTCACCAAATTGATGGAGAGGTTCAGTTTGTTGTCTGTTAAACAAGACAAGTGATCATTGCTGTCAGCCAGTCATACCTCTCTGACACGTGACGCAGCGATTCTCTAAAAAACGCCTCGACTCAACCTCATATTTCCATGCATTACTGAATAGTGTTATATTTGCTCATCATGTTTCTTTAATATGCACTGAAATGTCAGGATTCACTTGAGAGTTTTATCATTTTCAGAAAGCTATGAAAGAATCACACCCGTCAGCATAGCAATGCGAAGTCTTTCTTACAACTGAACTGATTGTTCAATTCCGGCTTATGAGTATGTATATGAATTACAATAAAAAAACGATGGTTTGATCGTTGTCATTACGCCTACATATACACGGTTGTTTCATAGGAGAAGTGAGCAACAGCTGCATAACGTTTCGAAACACATTTCACAACTTTTAGCAAATAAGACTAGGGTGACTTTCACCCTGGATATACCAGGGTAAACACACAAAAAACATGGGATCAAGAAACGATCTGGTTCCATCTTTGTTTCTTTAGATCTGACGAAATGGATCAGACAATGTCCATTTGTGCATTAAGTCTAGATTACATAAGGACACGTATTACCTTCTTCAGGGAATTGGTCGCCATGTGCTTCCTGACAGTCAGGACCATGTAGACTGGTATCGGTACAAGGGGCAACACTGCAATGATCCACCCGATTGTAGAGGCGTAGCTGGGAAATTCGTACTTGCCATAGGTCGGTGGTTGGTAGCGGAGAAGTGCCAAGATGAAAGTGATCTGACAGAATGATATTGAGGACACATTTGGAATGCACGCAACTTTATCTGTAGTTAAATCGTTTCATTTAACATTCTTTTCACAATTTGCTGATTCAATATCATGAATAGGGCAGTGGTACCAATATCGGAAACTTATGAATAATGACCTTTTAGTCTGGAGTAAATATTGTCAGATATTATTATACTAAACATTTGTATAGTGCTGATGTCCAGTTCGCCAGGTCAACTGCTCAAGGGCGCTTTGTTTTTCCCCCTATAGTTAGATGTCCATCACAACGGCACATCGTATTTCCAGTTTCAAATCCCTGGGGATCATACAACTCTTGTAGCCGACTAGACGGACCGAGTTAATGTGGCTTTCCCATTAAAAACGTCCACTCTTCACAGCTAAGACAAATTATATAATGCCCACATATCCAATATGTTTGAAGCCGGTGTTCGGTGATCTTAATGTTATCAGAATATTGCGTTAATATAGAGGTGGCCTACATCAGTGCTCACTCACTGTTAAAACCGCTGGTGTCACAAATACCAAGAGAAATTTGATGAGGGGCGGTAGTCGTTTCCCACACATCATCTCGACGTCCTTGGCCATTTGAGTAATTCCTAAAATAAATAAGTAGGAAGGTGATTTGGAAGTAGTTGTCACATTCTGCACGTTTGCTCCTAATATACTCCCCATGAAAAGTGTAGACTCACTTAAAGCACTCACCATATGTTATGTTATACATACGTATATCTGTATGCATGGTTACAACGAAGATAAATTTCTTCACAAACTATGGGGAACCAAATGCAAAACGTATGCAGTTGAACTGCACGAGAATCATACATCAAATAGGCGAAACACACGTGCAAATATCAGGCATGTGAACAACTGCGTTTGGGTGTACATATTTGCTGAGAATTTCCAAAATTTTCTCGGAGACTCATAAATTTTTTAATTCAATTTGAAGTCTTTCAACGTTACGAATTCGTTTCACAACACATCAGTTCATGTGTAACTGTACCGTTACACAACATGGAACATTTAGCAAAATCTACCATACACAGGTGACTGAAGTTAGTGGCTATATTTTTCACCAGTGAATCTAAACCTCTGATGGTTAGTATATATCACATCAAGAAAATGGCATTTTTGTGTCTCGTTTGTCTGGGAACAGTGACGGGTGTCGTAAAAGACTAATATTAAGCACATACCGATGGTATGTGAGTGGTGTATACGAACCATATATGCACCCAACGGCAACACACTCCACTGTACAGAACACCATGGGTGCAAGAGAGGCTTCATACCAGTCCATCAGCTGGAACATGTACGGCCCTCCCTGCAATAGTTAGGTCTGTATGGTCACTCACACTACACGTGGCATATCATTTGTACTGTTCCCGCTTCCTGCTATTATTTACGTCTTATCTGGAGCGACAAACTTAACAATATTCCAGTTCCATCATGGCGGTCTTGTGATACAAAGACATGTGTCATCTACGTCATCCAGCTTGACCACCCGATCCTGCAAGTCGTCTCTTACGACAAGCATGGCTTGCAGACGATCGATCATAATACGGTTATTCTTTCATAAAGAAGGTTCTGTGATTAATGCATTGTGTTTTTCATTACTGTATCATCACCTGTGTGCAGAAGACGACGCCAAGAAGAAAGAACGTAAGGCAGAATCCTGCTGTTACTAACATCCTCCTCTTCCCCAAACGTTTCGGATACTGGTCCACCAACGCAGTCACTATCACTTCAGTACCCATGAACTACAATAGACGAAAGGTGTTACATGTTAACTGGAACTCAGTGTGTTCATGTATTTACTTATTTTGCATGGTT
This sequence comes from Haliotis asinina, assembly GCF_037392515.1. Taxonomy (NCBI): domain Eukaryota; kingdom Metazoa; phylum Mollusca; class Gastropoda; order Lepetellida; family Haliotidae; genus Haliotis; species Haliotis asinina. Next base: position 8,903,570 of record NC_090290.1, on the reverse strand, counting down.
GTAGACTTGTTACGTATTGGACCATTATTAGATTAGGTGCATGTATCCAGATCTCTAGCCCAGACTTTACTGATTGGATATTTAACATCACTCTTCACTATTTCAGCTGTACTTTGTTGATAGTCTGGTGGTTCGTAAATGTATGACAACAGTCTACAAATACTCGAGTCGAGATCAGACAGTCCAGTGATTCCCATTTTGATTATCCATCTCCGCAATAGGGATACGATGTCGTACATAGACGTAGTCAGCAGGCCTGGCAACCGATCATGCCAGACTACTTTTACCAGTTGCTGACTGTATCCCTGAAGTCTACGAATCATATGATACAATATTTATACACATATCTGTCTACACAGTACCTGTTGATTTTCCATACCTCAGAATCTAAGCCAACCATTAACAACATCAGAAAGAACAGGAATGACCACAGCTGAGGGACCGGAAGTTGGGCCAGCGCGTCTGGGTAGGTTACAAATCCCAAACCTGGACCTTAGCACAAATATAGCTTAGTGAAAATATATGTGGTAAGCTTGTTGTTTTATTGTCTTTCACTGAAATACCGGGTCATAGAAAGCCGAAGTAATATCACCATACTAGGCACCACGTGAGTTACAGTAAGTTTGTTGCCTGCATGGACTCTAACTGGATTTACATCATCCCTTCTGCCAATGGCGAAAGTGAGCTATTTTAGTCCGTAATTAAAAAGGCAAATATAATGCATATTTAAAGTACATAAAAAGTATGATTAAGACATAAATACGGCGGAAGATCTGGAACTTACCTACCTCTTTCTCTACCAGAATTTAGGAAAATCAATATTTTAACGGGTTGCTGGCAGAAACAAGAGACATATTTTACACGTTGATACTTCTTTCCCTCAAATTCGAAGTAATTGTTGATTTTAATGTTTTTCATCGGGAGAGAAAATACTCACGCTTACATTGGACATTAAAGGTGCAACATTGAGTAAGTTAAGATTTTAAGTCACATTGCCAATATTTCAGCCACATCATGACCACTAAGACGTTTTAATGTAAAGGTAAATTGTAACCACCTGTCGCCAAATGACAGCAAAATAACAAAAATACTAATAGTACTATTTGCACTAAACAATATAAAACACGGCCAATACATCGCCAACAACTAAAGGTAGATCGCCATACTAAGGACCACGGGGACTTGCATTACTTTTGCTACCTGCATGGACCTTAGTTGGATTTACACCATCCCTAACGCCACTGGCGATGGCTGGAAGATTTAGCCTGTATTCAACACAACAAAAATTCTACGATTAAAAAGTATGATTGAGCAAATTGATATGGAAAGTTTTGGGGACTTACGTACCTACAGCATTGACAATTTTATGGATGGATCAGTATGAACCTGTCGCACAACCTGCAGTGCCGGACTTGCCTACCTGTCGAAACTACGTTCGCAATAGGGACACCTGTTTTCTGTGCCATCACTCCAAGAACAGCAAACGTCACCAGGCCAGAAAAGATGCTGGTTCCCTCCGATACCATGGTCAGAATGAGACAGTCTCTGTAAAATTATATTTGCCAATGAGCCATTCACGTGACACACCCCCATACAATATCATTGATGGGGAATCTTGATTCGCAAATTTCGTGATAAAGATATGGTCAATAACTAATATCACATTTTATATTTAAGAAAATCATTAATAAATTTCTAGATTACGTATATGCCTTACCTTTGTGATGGGCAGACTGGTTGTTAAAGCGTACGCTCGTCATGATTAAAACCCGGGTTGGATTTGCCCCAGTTTGGGTAAAATGTGTTAAACCCATTTCTGGTGTCGGCCGCACCGATGTTGCAGCATATTGCTCACTGTCTCACCCCTGAGCTCACGTACACGCCCCCTTCATATATGACACGGAATGTCGGAATGAACATGTCTGGAGATTCATTGAAATTCGAACTGACTTTAAAACTTCTTACTGCATTCCGAATGCATTCACACTATTCGGGTCAACTTTTGTAGCGCGCCCTAATGTCTCGATACTTTCGAGCTTTATTCGAAAGTGGAAAAATATTGAACCTCATCTGAGGTGCATTTGGACTACGGTCTTACTGCATTTTAGGTATTCGAGGGAGAATAGACAAAGAAAGCCATTTCAAATCCTGTTAGAATGTATCGAAAGTGTTTAAAGGTACCTCGACTGGTGCTAGACACGTGCAATATTCTTCGAATATATCGAAACGTTACGACTAAATTTGGAATACAACCCGAATACAACTCGAATACAGCCTGAACGTCCCGAATAATGTTCTTCAAATGAGCCCTGACGTCCTCACAACACCGCCGAATCGCACTAAATCAGTCACGAAAACGTCAGATTGCATTTCTGAGGTCTCATTCCTACAGAGCTGTAAAAAACGTGTGTAATTTGGCACTCTCTCCCGAATGTGGTTCTAATTTATCAAATGTCATTTCGAAATAAATGTGATGAACCCTTATTCAAGGAGACACTAAGGCAAGTTGGCTTTCTAATAAATGACTCAATCCAACTAACCTGAGACAAGGTTCGTGGAATTTTTTGTAGCTTGCCGCAGTCCCTATCATTCCCCAGCCAGGCCCTAGTGAGAAAAAAACTTGTAAACACGCTTCCAGCCATACCTGAAATGAGTCGGTTATTATAATGAGATGTATTACATCGCATCAGTGATATTGAAGTCCTCTCAGGAAGAGAACAGTAAATGCCATCTACAAAGTGAGTGAGTGAGTGCGTTAATATTTAACATCACATCGGCAATACCTCAGCCATATCGTGTCGAGAACATTTTATGCTGAAAAGAAATATATGTCCATTATAAAAGCCTGTCAACGAAGGACAATACATTAATTAGAATATCACAAATGCAATTAAAGCTAGCGTAGACGGTTAAAACTAATATCACCATTAGGACAATACAACATAAAAACAGGTTATAGATCGCCAACAAATGAAGGTAGATCATCATACTAGGGACCATGGGGACTTACACTACCTTTGACACCTAAATGGACCCCAGTTGGATTTACACCATCCCTTCAGCTGCTGGCGATTGTATGAAATGTTAGTCAACGAAACATTAATGGGTTTGAAATAGTCTGAACGTGGAATCATCAGTAACGCACCTGTATGTCACATAGTAACGCACCTGCACATCAAGCAGCTGTGTGAAGTCGGGAACGAGGAAGTATAGAACGCCGTTTACGGCTCCAGGTTTTAGCAACGTCGTGATGAAGATGGACAGCAGAAGAATGTACGGAAGCAGTGCAGTCACATACACAACCTAGTTTCAAAGAATGCTTTATTACCTATACTGACATCTTTTCAAACAAGAACCACACCTTTAAAATACATAGGTCATAATTCTATCTTTCAAGCTGACGATTTTTTCCCTAGAGGAGAAGAATCTTAGAGTTGTCTTACCTTGCCCGCAGACCTAATGCCATTGATCAGACATAGAAAAATAAGCACATAGGATGCAAAGAGGCACCCAACCATGTGCCACTGAACAGATCCCACGTCATCCAGGCCAGAAGAGATACTCAGTACATTGTACCTGAAAACAGAAACAGATTGACTGTAATCAGAACGCCTGAAGTATTTCATACATACGGGACAACTGCAAATTCCCAATACCTGTTACGTTCCAACGCTCTTCGGGATCAAAACCGGAGACAGACCTCTTTCAGTACATTATATCATAAGTGCACTGAATTCCTCTGACGTCACGACATCAGCGATGTGTCTGGCAAATCGTTTATTACTCATCAGAGACATTATTGATTCTAATTGTAAATGATATGCAAATGTAACAATATTCTACTTCATTCTTGCAATCAAAAATGTCTAAATGACATTTTCAGCATAGTAATCAAAATGACATTTTGGTTAGATCGTTCAAGAGAGGTGTTTGACAGGTTCTGGGTCTAAGTGAAAGGATATCCGTTGATCGAATTACTTGCTATTATTTTTCATTGCTAAGTCTACACACAATGTCCATCACAGTATGCTTGTTAGTGGCTGCATCCTAAAAAGAGGTTAAAGTACTGTAAGAAAATTAAAACTGGCCACATTTTTAATCGTAGAGTAAGTGTCTTTTTAATGTATGACTAGATTTCCTACATTTGCTAACAGCTGAAGAGATGATCTAAATCCAGCTTGGGTCCATGCAGGAAGCAGTATAGTATAAATCCCAATGTTCCCCTAGTATGGTGATCTACCTGTAGTTGTTGGTGATATATAGCCCGTACGTTATATTGTATTGTCACTAGTTTTAAATCGTAACTGTGATATTTTAGTTGATTTACTTTCCTTTGCCGACAGGTGTTTGTGGGGTATACACATTTCATTTCAATATCAAACATGTTCTCGTCACGATAATGTTGAAATGTTGCCGATGTGACGTTATCCCACTCACTCATTCATATAGCCCGTACTTTATATTGTATTGTCACTAGTTTTAAATCGTAACTGTGATATTTTAGTTGATTTACTTTCCTTTGCCGACAGGTGTTTGTGGGGTATACACATTTCATTTCAATATCAAACATGTTCTCGTCACGATAATGTTGAAATGTTGCCGATGTGACGTTATCCCACTCACTCATTCATATAGCCCGTACTTTATATTGTATTGTCACTAGTTTTAAATCGTAACTGTGATATTTTAGTTGATTTACTTTCCTTTGCCGACAGGTGTTTGTGGGGTATACACATTTCATTTCAATATCAAACATGTTCTCGCCACGATAAGGTTGAAATGTTGCCGATGTGACGTTATCCCACTCACTCATTCATATAGCCCGTACTTTATATTGTATTGTCACTAGTTTTAAATCGTAACTGTGATATTTTAGTTGATTTACTTTCCTTTGCCGACAGGTGTTTGTGGGGTATACACATTTCATTTCAATATCAAACATGTTCTCGCCACGATAAGGTTGAAATGTTGCCGATGTGACGTTATCCCACTCACTCATTCACTCACTCATAATAAGGCCCACCCACTTGTACCGTGTTATTTTTGGAATCCTGGGTCCGGGATTAAAGGGATTTTGCCAGTTGGTATAGGAGCAGAACAATTCGTCCTAAACGTTAGGTGAGTTTGCCATCACTGTCCAGCATCCATGTACATGACATTCAGTAAGGGTGGTTTCAGCCCTTTCAGTGAGAAATGTACCGAGGGAAAAATAAAAGATCACGTGAAAGGACAAGTGTTCCATTATTTCTTCCAAAATTTCAAATAGTCTGTGAAGAAACCTGGAAAAAATAAACGGAGCACTTGTGCTTTCTTGTTATCCCTTATTTTTTTCTCTCTAAGTATATGTCATCAATAGAGCATACCTAGTGACGCCCTTGTCTTAAATATACTATATATAATGGAAGGTGGAGTGGCGCAAATATATTTTAAAAGCTTGCAAAATGTTTTGAAGAGTGTTCAATACATAATTCTCATTTAGGCGCAGAATCATTCAGTCACACATTACACTTAGTAGTTGTAAGTGTCTTACTGCCAAAATTCCTCAGACGCGGAGTGAGCGAGCGTAACATTTTCCCAACGTTGTGCGACAGGAACTGTTATGTTAACAGTCGGGGTAGTTCCGTTGTTGCTGCTGTAGGTGACGTTCTTTAAGTCCTCCACACACAGGTCGGTGTTCCAGCTGTTGCCACAGGTTGTCCAAGGCAGGACGCTGGAGCAGGACTTGACCATGTAGTAGATAGGCCAGGCCAGGTAAAGGTTGTAATAAGATATGTAGAGGAATGTAAGTACTACACAACCAGTGCCAATCCCTGTGGGTGATAAGTAAACATCATGGCTTTCATAACTTACAAATGTATCCTTATTGATATGAATACTTCAGTTAAAATGCTGCTTCAAAACATTTATTGTTCCTGAAAAGAGTTTTCTGAAAAATAATCATCCAACTTAGTTCCCAAACTATGTATTATATAACATTTGTTGTACCTTGAGTTACAAACATCCAAGCGTGAACAACATCCATAGGACCTCACATGTCCTCAGCAGTTATGGATGTAATACATGTGATATCGGCTGATCAGGGGGGCAAAAGGTACAATGAACACTACTGCAAGGAAATTTCTTCATTTGCAAAACACATACATGCTGAGTATCTGGCCGAATCAGTACCTCATGGAGAACCAAAGCGAAAATCGTGGGTATAGATGGTGTCCCGAACATCACGATCAGATGGAGACATTGCAAATAAGATAATAAATGATTTCACAGAAATCATTAACTGATAATACAAGTCACTGGAAATATGCTTGTTGTTGGTGTTGTTTTCTAATGGTGAATGTTAACGCTTATCCGTTTTGATATTATATCAGATACTATAAATAAAGGTTTTTTAATGATCACTTCAAAAGAATAATTACGATGGGGTTGCAGAGTCAATAAAGCGGCAAGATCAGAAACTAATGCTATTTTAACAGGCTTAAAATTTATTAACAGACACTCTATAAACAACATATATTTTCTGACTCTCTTTCTTGCCTTCACGTCGTTAACTTTCTTTCTGTTGAACATCCACTTTTAACAAATATTATTGAACGATACAATGTTGTTGCTAGTGGACAATAGGGCATCGTCTTTTGCTGCTTAACTGCCGAATGCTGGTATTTCTGGCAACACAATCTTGCTCTCAAGGCAGCAGTCAACAAATCTCTGACACCACTTCTTTCTCCATGTACAAACTGTACAAATATCTTACATCGTCTGATCATTTAACTACTTATCTTGCCAGGACAATAATGCAGCTCCTGCGCATATCATGCATGTGTCTGGACATAAACATGTACAGAGTGTGAACAATTATTCACGCCTATCGGATGAACAACACAGGGGAGTAGGCAATCTGTTCTCTTCGACCGGAAATCAGTCTGCCATGCTTCCACGTTCGCTTCGCGCGACTTCACTCTATCCGTCGTCGGAAACCGTCAAAAGCCAAATCTACATCCGAAAGCATGTCGTGCACAAACACACCCAAAGCCTTGTCTAGTGCTTGTTGTTCACGCCATCTTCGGAAGTCCAATGTACGGTGGGACATTTCATATAAACATTGGCAATTCCTCTATGAGACCATGGAGACCGAGCCCGACACAAAACGTCTCCGATGTTGCCCGGTGTCCTCTCAGTGACCCTTCTGACGACGAGTAACTTTCACGTTAACAAATTTCCACTTCTGCAATTCTTTTTCGTGTTGATTAAGATTGAATTTTTAGTCAAAATCTGTATTTTCGGTCGTCGTGCAAGAAAAGCTATTCAAAATATCGCTCGAGCATTACCAGGGAGTTTACGTCCACACTGCCGTATTGTTGAATTCATACGCAGCATTACCAGGGAGTTTACGTCCACACTGCCGTATTGTTGAATTCATACGCAGCATTACCAGGGAGTTTACGTCCACACTGCCGTATTGTTGAATTCATACGCAGCATTACCAGGGAGTTTACGTCCACACTGCCGTATTGTTGAATTCATACGCAGCCATCACCTTTACGTCAATCGACAATAGCTGTTTTCATTTTACTTGGATTTTGTTGCTTCGAAATGAAAAGTTCGATACAAATGGATAATAAAGAAGTTAACACACTCGCGAGGAAGTGATTTTGTTTTTACGAAACGAGTGTCAGAAATATCAATTTTCCTTCGTTGTCGCTCGTGTTTTAAACTCTCTATATAATTCTTCAAAAACAACACCAAGGATATCTACAACGTACATTTAGTCTGTTCTTTCTACATCTGATGTGACCTCTGGAATTACATTCGCAGCTTTTATGTATCACTTCTAAATGCCGTTCAACGAATTCGGAAGATTAAACATCAGACATATACATGACGTGACAGTACGTTAGATAAGTAATGTATTAACTAACATGTTGAGGAAGGTGTTTCAATCGGCTCTTAATCTTATTTAATCTTATTTTACATGATCAACATTATTTAAGCCGCATAATACATCAAAATAAATCTTTCTCGGGCACATTTTTTTCTCGAATCGATAGGACCTTGACGAGGGCGACAGGATTTCTTAAAAGAATGATAATAACAATTACGCGGGAGGAATACATTTTTCCATTTTTTTTTATCAGAAATACTGTTTGAGAAGTTTAGCACACGATAATGAGTAGGAGATTCAGTCACAATCGTTCTTACAGACGCTCATTCTTATTGTGGGCAAATGGATGACCGAGGCGTTGCCGTGTCATTGTTTTAATGGTAATAGAATATATTACGTGCACAAATAAAAGTGACCCGCCGATGCCCGATGAAATATTTCACTGTATTTTAATTAGCCTTATTTACCTCGGAAGGAGTGGTAAGCACCAGCAGAAAGTGAGACTACGTGAGTTTACTGCACACATGACGTGTATACATAATTACTAACCATAGTCATAAACACATAATTACGATTCGATGTAGAAATTGAAGATTTTAATAGTTAAGGACCGAGTCTGACTGTCACAGCCTTCTGCATGAAGTCTTGGGGTTTAACCAGAAACTGCTACAAAAGTAATTTGGAGGATGTCTAGCCGTTTCACCAAATCACCTGGCTATTATTTATTCACAGGTTCGTCCCTAAACTTGCATCTGCATCAGAAGCGATGATTGTTATGGCTGATTTGCCTCATCCATATATTTTCCGTAACAGCTGGCCAGTTTATCAACGAGGTAATCATGGAAATAATAATACAGTATTCTTTACAGTCATGATACGTCAAATCAATTACACGTGTATCTAACCTTCTCGGCGCGTTTATGTCACCTCAATATATTCTGCAACAAGTAATCTAATTTGACATCAGTGTCCGACCGGTCGCATAATATCATTACGTTATTTGAAAACAACCATAGCGTGTTCTAACACGCACAGTCGTCGGATCATGCGTGACATATGCATAAAAATTATTATTAAAATAACATCTGCTACGAATGTCATGCAAATATAACAGTTTCTATTCTGTCTTGACGGAAATGCCTTTGTATATATTCATTTTCCTGATATCATTGCTTCTTGTATAGATTACATGGATTCATATGCATTAGCAACCGACCAGAGATAAACTGGCAAAAACTACATGAAAGACTGATGATTTGCCCTGTCGCAGACTGTCTATTACTGCTTGCGAAATGGTCTCTGGGTTTTGATACTTGTCTCACAGTCATCGGTTCCCAATTGCAAAGATCGATGCTCATGCCGTTGATCACTGGATTGTATGTTTCACACTCGGTTACTTACATACCGCCTTCATATATCTGGAATATTACTGCTTGCAGCGTAAAACTAAACTCTCTTTCACAATTTGTTTTGACCGTCGACAATGAAGACCAAGTTCTGTTCATTGACAAATTATCCGTCCTTCTTTCTTCGCGTAGCTTGTCTTTATTTTTTCCAGGGGAATGTTATCATCATCCCCGGAAGAGTCTTGATTACTCACTTTATCATTAAATTCTCCATCATTCATCCATCCATCTCCCTTGACGTGCATGTGTTATCTTGCACACACTGCCTAATGTGATCCTAGTTTTCACTGTAATACGGACTATAGTGCCCCTTTTTAACGTTACCTTCATCCTTTCGCTTTCTGTTTCCCCAACAACATACCTACGCCTATTTAATCAGCCACTGAGCTCTCATTAATCAGGCTTTATACTGACAAATAAACTACATTTAGTACATGGGCTGATATAGCTATTAAAGCAAGAATACCTTCTTGTAACAATTGACAACTAGTGTAGAAAACAGGTTTAAAAGTTTGATTTTTCCCTTAGACACAATGTATTGTTCAAAGTTACACTTCCTGTGCCTCCAATTAATTAATGAACCTTAAACATTTGATTGTTCCTGATAGAAAGCAATTATTAGGATGTGAAAAGAAAAAAACACTTTTGGTAATTACCTCCCACCACAAACACACACAAACACACACACACACACACACACACACACACACACACACACACACCGCACTCAGGCTGCAAACACCTTCCATTTAAATGTAAATAAGCTTTCAGAAAAAATATAGCCTTAACATTCAAAATTCCCCCGGGGAAGGGGAAAGGGAAGGTCAGCTATGTCAGCCCATGGATTAATTGTAAACTGTGTTCCAGTACGTATTGCTATATATTGGCAGCTTCACTTCTTCACATTGAGTGACTCTGATTGTTCATGTCATGGTTATGTACATACCTTCTAAAGTCTGTGCAAGGCAGTCTTGTGATTCACTGTAACTTGTTCATTGTTTGTTTAACATATTGTTGAATATTTTGGACTTGTATGTGTTATATTATGCTGGCTCAAAGTGGATCTATTACACCATTTGTCCCGCCAATTTATTAACCATAACGCAGTACGCAAAGCAATATAGCGATAATAACCTACATTCATTTTTCAACGCGAGTGAGTGAGTTAAACTTAATGTCACTTCGGCAATATTGATTTTCAGCCATATAGTAACAAGAAATGCTGTACATACACGATAAATATAATTATTTAAAAAAAGAAAACAGTCATAGACGGACTGTAAAATATCTAGAGTATCACGAAAAAGAGTAAAAAATAGCTAGCATATATTTTAAATTAAGAAAACTATTTTAGACAAAACAGTATAAAATACGGGCTGGAGATCGCCAACAAATGAATCACCACAGGCACTGTACTTGTGCCTCTGCTTCCTGCATGGACTCAAGCTGCAAGCAATTGTAGGCAAATGACAATGATACTACGAGCAATAAAGTGGAATGTTAAATTATACTTCGAATTTTTGGGGACTTACATATCCTCTATGGAGGGTAATAATTTTACGGTACTTCAGACTTCAACCCTTAGTGCTTATTTAAAATCCCGTATATACTCGTGTATTCAACTGCAGGTCTTTAGCAAAGTGACTGTTATCGTGTGATGTTGTCATTAATGGCAACCCACTGTGAAGTGAATGAGTGAGTCATTTGTTTTTAAGTCACACTCAGCAATATTCAAGCTATATGGCGGAGGACTGTAAAGAATCGAGTCTTGACTAGACAATCCAGTGATCAACAGCATAAGGGTGGATCTCAGTAGTGTTAAGCTAGTTTTAATCATGCTTTCTGTACTCAGCTAATTTGTACAGTCCTGATTATATATATGTCCTAGTGATCAGCTCTTTAGGTCTATCGGTCTACCTAGCTGGTACATACAAAATGAAATCAGATTTATAGTTTTTATACATTTATTTACAGATCCACCCCTCTGTAAATTTCAGACATAACACAACTTACGTTGAACGAAGCACAATATGTACAGAGAGGGTGATTTCGTCATTTTGGAGACGCTGTTCAGGAGCTAAAAGGGCCTCTTCCCATACTGCTTTCTCTTTGAGGGTGGTTTGCTTCCGGCTGCATAATGTTTCAATCTCGATTCAGTGAACATTTGCATTGACTACTAGGAATGTTATTGCCTAGAATAGATATTGGGATGCGCCTTGATGAAAATGTGGTTCAGGTAACTGTTGTATCCTTCTAAGGGGTTCTTGGTCTGTGGTTCCACGGGTGGGTGTGAACATCACCCGCTCACCACCGTTTGGTAATGTAGTATGCAAGGCTAGTGCACCGAGCACCATCTGGCTTTCTGGTGATGATGTTGACATAACTCCTCTCAACTGCCAGGAACTGCATTGCTGGGATTGATACCGTTGCCAAATAACCATTCCCTTGAGTAGGTTTCCAATGAACACTTTTCTTGATATTAGGGGCAGGGGTCATTTTAACCACGGAACATTTGCTAACACCATAGTAACACAGCTTTATTCTATTAGGAACTGATTTAGGTGTTGGGGAGGATTTGCTGGTCACCAGAGCGCATAATACTGTACGACCGTCTTAAACGTGCCACGAAACAAAGGGTGTCTACCATCTTAATGCTATAAAAAGGAACGTTTTATTGATGGCAATGTATTGTCTTTTTGTAGAGGCACAGTATCACTGACGATATTTCAATTTGGGTGGCGATCTCCTCTTGACCATGGATGGTGACACTTACCTGTAACAGTGTGTGGCATGAACGGTACATACGTTACATCAGGGTGTCGTGGCTTAATATAGCTTTCTTTTCTAAAACCTTCGTAAACTGATTTTGGTGGTAAGGGAAACTTTTCTGTTTGCATGAGAGCATGAAGGATCCAAGGGATGTCATAGTGTTAGGGAATAACAATGCACCAGCCCTTTTTCTCGAGCCTGGACCAAGCAATCCACTGATCAATATCATGAACATCAATTAACGCAATTGGGTTACGATGACATGTGACAAACATGTCAGTGAGTCTGACTTAATTACTGCAGTTGCCTGTTACTACTGTAGGTTGTACATATTTGCAACACATACCAAGTTAATCCACTTGAAAACCCAAGCAGCTGAAAATGTGAACTTATTTGAGAGTCATTTTGGTTTAAGTTTGGAAGTACAAAGTAGAACAAACTCTATTGATCACGACTTCCTTTATCCACGAGAGATACCTTTCGATGCAAATTCTTGTTCAGATGTCAAGTATCAAAAGATAAAAACAAAAATAATGCTCGAGGACGGTACTGGAATCTGTATCGAAGCGTCACTCCCGTGAATACTAGACGGTGTTATCCAGATTGTTCAAGAATCATAACACAGAATGCAGGTTTCAGTTCACCGGTGCAAATCAGATATCATAGATAAAGTCTGCACAATATGCGCAGTGTGTCTAAATAAAATTTGTTGAAATAAGATATATGTGTCAAACGTATTAAAAGAAATGTGTACTGGCCTTGGAACATGGGACAAAAACTCCAGACTTGTTTGACAGCCATTCCCGAGAACTGGGAGATTGCTGACTCCAGGAAAAACATTGGAAATCCAGCAACCAGGAGACAAACGATGAATGGAACCAAGAAAGCTCCTGAAAGAAGGTAGATTCTGATGTGCCATATATATATTCATTCAAAAACACCTGCTTTTGTCACAGACGAAGTCATACAATGGGCCATCAGGATTGTGATTTATTATTATATAATTTTTCAGAGTAAAATTAGCATGCACCAGACAGGGTGCGGGCGATCCTGGCACAGTCAGACTGGTCCGGGTAGTGGATGAGACTTGTCCCAGGAGACATTGGCGAGTCGGACCCCCAAGAACGTTCCAGAGAATATGTAGACTTCTACATTACCCACAGTGTCAGAAGGGCTGTGCCTCAAAAGGAGAACCCTGACACTCGCCTGGCCTGCACCAGAAGATCAAGAGTATTCAAGCCAATGGAACCGAGAACACTGGGGTGTCTGACGACAGTGAACTTGATAAGCATGCGAGACATTTCAAAAGCGAGGTCCGCATATTTAGAATTCTTTTCCTGAATCTTGCTGTCAGGTTGCTGTCGAAAGGGTCATAAGATACAATGATATAAATAAATGATATAAATAACTTAATTAGCTTATCAAAAAGGACAAGATCAGGTTTGCCTTTATTATGCATTACGTTCCTGGCGTGTCCAGAGATCTACAAGGGATGGACCGCCACAGTCGAAGCCACAGGCATGGTGAAGAGGCTAGCAGAAGAAACACGCCATGCAAGGATGGCTTTAAATGTGTCTGTTCGTACAAAAGAAGTGCATCCACTGACAAAGTGTTGGGCAATATCGGTAAATGTCATTATACAGTCGGCATTTCATGTTAATATTTTCACATTATAGGCTATTACGAGTGGGAAGTGACTTGTCGTGAGCAAAAGGACGCCCCTAGTTTCATACTTGAGACCTGCAGACGTCATCCAGGCGAGGGAGTTGGTTGGGTTGCTATTCTGTTCCCACACACTGCATGTACACATGATGCAAAGCCTCTCCACAAATTACCGACTCTGTGGACATTTCTTGAATACCTAGTTTCTTTCCATCGCTGTACCGTCCGAAAGCACATCGCCAACAACAAAATGAACATAAAGTTTAAGAACCCTGTTATCGCCAAATGCTTTCAAACGTTTTTTGAATTGATTGTGCCAGGATCGCACAAACCTTCTGTTTTTAATTTTTTTATCTGAATCGGTAGAACACAATAATAAAGATATAGAAATGCATTGTAATATAGAAGAATGTCAGGTTTACCTCCACCGTTCCTGTTGCAGATATATGGGAATCTGAGCAAATTGCTTAACCCGACACTGTAGCCCACCATCGTAAGCATGTAATCCAAGTGTCTGTGCCACGATTCTCTTTGTGGTCCAGGTTCGTTCCTACCTAACCCTTGGGTATGCCCTGTTCTCTTAGCAACCATTGGGTCTGTAATATCTCTTAATGATGTGGACATGGCTGTCCGTCTTGTCGTCGGAATCTAGAAAAAGCTAGACCAATGCGATAACGATATGAAATAGTAACCGTAGATTTTGGCATTTTATGGTTACAGATGACTGATTTCTACAGCTATATTACAATACGTTCGTCTGTTACAAAATAGTGAAAGGGTAGTAAAAGCATGATTCATTAGGATATTTGAATATGAATATTCGATTCCTTTAACAAGAACTGCGTTGGATGGTTACATCTGAGAAAATATTTAGTAGTGTCAGCTAGTGAAGCCACAGTTATTTTTGCACGAGTTTGAAATCTTGTGATACTTTCGAAATTAGAATCCGTATATTCTTTGTTTCATCTGACTGCTGTCCATTTTCTTGTCCCAGCTGACACATACACTCGTTTCAGCCTCGCTAGTTTCATAACTATTGTATCCGGTAGAGACGACAGTCGTTCAACGAGACGGTGCGGTAGTGCAGACAGGATTATTGGTCATGAACATCCAGGCCGGAATTAAAATGAAGTAAAACATTCTGTCACCATTGACCTACCAAGCGTATATCAGCGTAAACCGAATTGGCATTTTCAACCTATTACATGTGGCATCTAACTGTGTTTCTTCTGAATAAATAAACGTACGGGTGTGAACAGGGTCTTGGGGACTATTTTTCTGTCTTCAGTACGATCGTTAATGACAACAAAATTACGATTTCTTGCATTCTTAAAAACATAAACAATGTTTGAGATCCTGTCAATGTTTAAAGATATTCTTATGAAACGGGGGCTGGGTTAGTGAAAGGCTACAAAACCATGAAGGTAGATTTGCGTGAGTGTATCTGAGTCAAAGCTGTCACGTGTCACAGATGGAATGCTGCCAAAAAGGAAATACGGAATTTACTAGGGTCTTACAGTCCCGTACACCCTTTAAAAACACCCCTGAACTAATATTCATTTCACTATTACAAAAATCTTAACCGAGAACCTTCAACAGTTGAAGGTGAACCACAACGACGAAATATTAAATAATTAACAGCTGCATTCCTGCATTAAACATGTTTACAGCATTACAATTAATATTTCAGTACACAGCAGAATTGTAGGACAAAAGTTCATGGCAGTAAGAATACAATGGACACAGCAATAAAGTGAACGATATCAATATTCACCTGACTGCAACTTTGGTTATGTTTTCCCAAAAGCACTGCATGGCTGAGTTCCCCGACTAAAAATGGTGTCTTCCAAGTGTTGCTGGTCTCTTTATCAAGTAGGACGACCGACGCATGCGATCGCCCACATGCATACAAAATGAGAACATTATGTAAATTTGCAATAAATTTAGTTTGTTTATTCTTCCCTGCAAGTCCATCGAAATAATATTTTACGCATCACAACGAACTAGTTACGTTTATAGCAGACAGTTGTTCAAGGCCAGTGGACACGACATGATTGGTACATATTTGTACAAGAGATCCGAACTGCAGTAAATGAAGTTAATACATAAGAAATGACATACACCTATGGTATATGTGTTTCAAATGCATACGATACTCTTCCAGGAAATAACGCAGCAATCGTCCCACATATCTAAACCCACAATATGCAGTCCGCGTGCAAATGTTTATCAGCAATTGCAGGCATATGTGGCTGCCACGGAACGTCATTTTTAATGGGAGTGGAAATATGAATATGCGCAGTACGTTCGCTACGAGCAAGCAGTTACATATGTGAAATATGTCGCTAAATATAACTTACAGTGCGCACAATATTCGCAGACCTCGTCATGCAAATACTGGCACCCATGGCGAGCCACCTCCTCGTGGTGGGTGCTTGGAATCTCAAACAGCTCGCCAACACCCCAGTCGTGGACCCGGGGGCATATTTGGTCCACCAACCCGTTTGTTGTGGAGGGCGGGAGTCTTGGGATTGAGGGCACTAGGAGCCAATAACCGCTTTCCCTTTGCTCAACACACCCTTTCGACCCTTGCTTCACCTAAGGTGTGGTTGAATGGGCCCGGTTCAAGCCATTGGCTGATCCTGCCAAGCCCTGTGCATGGACTGTGTATGTGTCATTGATCAAAATTGATTTGTGTGAAAAAATTCGGTCTTGGCACTACTGTAACTGATACGTTTTTGATTGTGAAATATGATCATGCAAACTTTGCCTAGAGTCTTATGCCAGAAGGCGATGGCTCATGGACCAGTCTGGTGGATTAGGTATTTATAATCCTTCCGCTACAGTATATCATCTGAGCATCCTTGGTGCTGCAAGTCAGAGACCCACTTGCTTTTAGCATTGTCTTTGTGATACTCCGTGATGGGTGGGGAGCTCGGATGATGAACCAAATTACACTCACCATCGCTTATGAAATCCCTCCCAAAAACTGAACACGTCAGCTTGAAATTGATCCTGTTGATACTGATCACAACCCGTCTTTATGGATTGAGTATTGGTCACGTTTCCTTATAATTGAAACTCCTGACAAGACAAGTTGAACCCTTTTGCAGTATCTAAGGACATTCAAGGTTCTGCTGGGGATGTGAAGAACATTAGACGTTTACGTTCGGGTGCCCTGCTAGTTGAGTGTGGGAGCAAGCAAACATTCTGATGGGTATCAATTCGTTTGCGGCCATTCTGGTCACGGTCTCTGCTCACAAAACCCTGAACACTAGTAAAGGTATCGTCAGAGACTGTGATGAATTATTTGCTGATATGTCGGAACTTGACGTGGCAATCAAAATGAAAGACCGGGCTGTGCTTTATGTAAAGCGTTTTTCAACCAGGAAAAGTAATGAAACTATCCAAACAAACACCTATCTGTTTTCATTCTCCTCTCCAAATGCTCCTATGGTAGGCAGGTTACTGTAACATCCAAGTTGAGACATCCCCAACCCACTTAGGTGTTTTAAATGCTAGAAATATGGACACAGTGTGTCTGTCTGTACATTGTTGTGTGTGCTCACTGTGGCGAGAAGACACATACAACAGAAGATTGTGACAGCGATATTAAAAAAATGCACCAACTGCTCAGGCGACCATGAAAATTCATCTTCTTCGAAACAGTGTCCAATATGGAAAGAGTAAATGGCAATAAACAGAATAAAGTTTAACTAAAATATCTCCTTTTCTCAGGCAAAAAAACTGGTGAAGCGATCTGACCTTACAGAAAGTTATGCTACAGTACCAAACACATCATCTGTGTACAGCTCTAAAATAACAAAATCATCCAAAAGCTGCCAAACCACCTTGACTTGGGTGAGTTGCAACTCTCCACAACTTCTATACGCAGCTATATCATCACAGACTGAGGAATCACTTCCTGGTACATCGAAGTCCTTTTCTGATCATAAATCATCTTCGCAGAGTCTCAATCGACAGCTCATAGACAAGAAATTCCTAAAGCTAAACCCAAACCTAAGTCTGATGCTTCAAAACAAGAAAGTGGCAGAGCCTCAAAGGTTGTCACAAATAGAATTCAGTTACTCAACAAATATGGATCTCTTGAAGATATAAATATATCTGAAAACGGCCTTTGTAGGGAACATAGCTTGTCGCCGTCCAAAAAAGTGCGGGGTAGATCCCCAATAAATCCCCCCAAAAGATAGTTTATTACAACAATATTGTACAATGGAACTGCAAAGGATTGAGGACTAATTTACATGAATTACAGCTATTAGTCCAATATTTTACACCTTCATCGATTTCTCTCCAAGAGACATACTTCATCGATTTCTCTCCAAGAGACATATTTTAAACAGACAGATGCATTTGATCTTCGTCATTTTAATCCATATTATTGATTTCACCTCCAGGTGACAAGGCCACTGGAAGTTCATCCATTCTAGTCAGATAAAGCTTTATCCACTTTTTTCACTTACTAATAATCTTCAGACCGTTGGCGTCCGACTAAGTTTGCACGTTGCGTTTACATTATGCTCTCTATGTATCTCTCCGTCTTTCACGTTTTACAAAACCGATCTTCAAGCTCTGTATGACCAACTCCTGTGTTGTATAATGGGAGATTTGAATGGGCCCAACCCACCCTGGGAAAGTGTAACTACAAACGCTAAACGTAAATTACTGGAGGATGTTTGTTCTGATAATGATTTATGTATTTATAATGATGGTTCCAGCACATAATGATAGCTGAAACACACATTTACACCCTGGTACAGGAATCTATTCTGCTCTCGACTTGTCACTGACAAATTCAGAACTATTCAATCAGTCCACGATGACCTCTGTGGAAGTGACCATTTTCCTGCTATACTAAAATCTATAACTCCACCTGATGTTCCTCAATCATCAAGAAGGAATTTTAGAAAGGCTAACGGGGCTTTATATGAAACACCGTGTGCTGACAAACTTAAACCCGAACGTTTTCTTGACGTTCCTGTTGCTATTAAATGCTTTTCTGATGAATTGAACTCCATAGCTAATGAGTGTATAGAATATTCCTCTGCAGTTCCACACATAAGAAAACCATGGTTCAGTGATGAATGCAAACAAGCTAGGACGGCAATGGAAAAAGCAGAACATTATTTTTGTCGCCATTTTATGGTGCATAATTTAAATAAATTCAAATTTTAAATGCTAAAGCACGGCGTACTTTTAAACAGAACAAAGGCCAATCTTGGCAAAATTATGTATCGAAAAAAATTCTCTGACATGGCGTGATGCTATAGTAGTACCAATACCGAAACCTGGACGTGATCATATGGATCCATCCAATTATTGTCCGATTTCATTAAATAGCTGTGTTTGCAAGACCATGGAACGCATGATAAATAATCGCCTTATTTGGTACTTGGAAAGAAATAATCTCATAACAGACATACAGTGTGGTTTCTGTAAAAACAGAAGTACAGTCGACCACTTAGTTCGTTTGGAATCATTTGGTAAAAACGCACTAATCAATAAACAGCTTGTTGTGTCTATCTTTTTTTATCTTGATAAGGCGTATGACACAACCTGGAAATATGGTATTTTAAGAGACTTATATGACTTTGGCTTGCGAGGTCGTTTGCATCAATTTATAGCCAACTTTTTAAATGACAGACAGTTTCATGTCCGCGTGAGTTCTACCCTGTCTGATCAGGCTGAGGGGGTCCCACAAGGCAGTATTTTGTCACTTTTTAGGATAAATGTTTGATGATATTTGGACTTCCGGGAAATTTCCTTCTTCATGGCGTGATGCTATAGTAGTACCAATACCTAAACCTGGACGTGATCATACGGATCCATCCAGTTATCGTCCGATTTCATTAACTAGCTGTGTTTGCAAGACCATGGAACGCATGATAAATAATCGACTTGTTTGGTACTTGAAAAGAAATAATCTCATAACAGATATACAATGTGGTTTCCGTAAAAACAGAAGTACAGTCGACCACTTAGTGCGACTGGAATCATTTGTTAAAACGCACTGATTAATAAACAACACGCTGTGTCTATCTTTTTTTATCTTGAGAAGGCATATGACACAACCTGGAAATATGGCATTTTAAGACATTTACATGACTTTGGCTTGCGAGGTCGTTTGCCTGAAGTTATTGACAACTTTTAAATAGCAGACAATTCCAGGTCCGTGTGGGCTCTACCCTGTCTGATCATTACAATCAGGATCAGGGTGTTCCACAAGGCAATGTTTTGTCTGTCACTCCTTTTAGCATCAAGATCAACAGTTTATCAACAGTTTAAAACGATTCAATGATTGATCATTATTTGTGGATGATTTAATATTTCTTGTCGTAGTACAAATATGCAAACCATTGATCGGCAATTGGAGTTGTTTAAACAAGATTAATAAGTGGTGTCTTGAAAACTACTTTATATTTTCTAAATAAAAAAACTAACTGCATACATTTTTGTCGTAAATACAAACCACATAAAGACCCTGAACTCTCTCTAGATGGCACGACAATTGCAGTTGTGAAGGAAGCCAAGTTCTTCGGTACTATTCTTTGATTCACACCTAACGTTTTTACCGCACATCAAATCCCTTAAAACTAAATGCCTGAAAGCACTTGACTTGTTGAAAGTGGTTTCAAATTCTAAATGGGGAGGGGATCAAGCTACCCTGCTCCATATGTATCGATCACTCGTGCGTTCTAAACTTGATTATGGCTCCATCGTATTTCGTGGAGCCTGCAAAAGCAACTTAAAACTATTAGATTCTGTCCATCATCAAGGTCTACTTTTACTCAGATCCTTTCGAACTTTACCCGTTGATAGCCTGATAGTCTGTGGAGGCTGATGAACCATCTCTTGAGCAACGACGTATAAAAGTAGCTTTACAGTATGTAACAAAACTATATTCCAGTTAGTCCAACCCTGCATGTAAATGTGTCTTCAATCTTCTGTATGAGGATTTATACAATAAGAAATCGTCTCTTGTTCCGCCTCTGGGTTTAAGAATAAAACCACATATTTCTGCTGCCAGCATTGAGTAGCCCCTTCCCATCTTCTTTCTTCTCCTCCTTGACAATTGGTTAGGCCCCAAGTGGACCTAACATTAACCACATTTTGCAAAAAATCAGAAACTAACGACTTACAATATAAACAAGAATATAATCAATAAAAAACTAAATATAGCAATTATAGTTCCTATTTACAGATGGGTCCAAGGACAGTGGCACTGTCATTGGATCCAGAACAATATCTTCCAGATTACCAGACAACAGTTCTATTTCTACAGCTGAAGTTAACGCCATATTAACGGTCTTAAATATATTGAAAGCCACCATAAACATAAACAGCATATAATCTATCCTGACTCTCTTTCTTGCCATCAGACTATTAAAAATATTTCTTGTAAACATCCACTTTTAATTGAAATTATTGAATTGTATAATAATCTTGCTACTGGCCAATGCGACATCGTCTTTTGTTGGTTACCCAGCCACGTAGGTATTTCTGTAAGACAATGGCCGATCTTGCTGCCAAGGCAGCACTCAACAAATCTGTGACACCACTCCTTATTCCATACACTGATTATAAAGCTAGCATTAGAACTTACATCAGTGATCTGATGCAGAAGAAGTATAAACGACATGAAATATATTCCTACATTAATTACACCTACTTGGGCTGTCAGTCCAGATTTGAAGAGGTCATCATGCGAAGATGTCGTATTGGCCATACAAGATATACCCATAACTACCTGTTAAACGGTGAGAATCCTCCGTTTTGTATCCCTAGTGATGAGAGAGTCGCGGGGAAGCATATAATGCTTGACTGTGTTGAATTCTCCATCACATCGGATAAATATTTCAATGTCAAAACTATCAATGATCCACTGTTCTCATTTATTTAATTTAAAAAATGACTTTTTTGGCTGAATTTTGAGTAATGTGGTCTGTACATAGATGTATTTTAATGATTGGTAGTTTAGATTAGTAACTTGAATTGTTGCTGGCTGTACCTTCTATTATTGTCCTCCTGAGAGGGTACGTAAGTCCCAAAACGCACACAATTAATGTAGGGATTTTTATGCGTAGTATATTTGTTATTTTAATTTTGACTAAAAATTTCCTACAAACGCAGCGGCTGAGGGGATGGTGGAAATCCAACTGGGGCCCATGCAGGTAGCAAAGGTACTGTAAGTCCCCATGGTTCCTAGTGTGGTGGTCTACCTTCAGTTGCTGGTGATCTATAGCCTGTTTTTATTTTGTATTGTCCTAATAGTGATATTAGTTTGAACCTTCTACGCTAGCTTTAATTGCATTTGTGATATTCCACATAGTGATATCAGTTTTATCTTTCCTCGCTAGTTTTAGTTATAATTTTGATAGTCTAGTCGTTTTACTGCCCTGTACCGTACACAAATCTGTCAAGTGTTACAACCGACACATGCGATCGCCCACATGCATACAAAATGAGAACATTATGTAAATTTGTAATAAATTTAGTTTCTTTAATCTTCCCTACAACTGCATCGAAATAATATTTTACGCATCACAACGAACTAGTTACGGTTATAGCAGGCAGTTGTTCAAGGCCAGTGGACACGACATGATTGGTACATATTTGTACAAGAGATCCGAACTGCAGTAAATGAAGTTAATGACATAAACCTATGGTATATGTGTATCAAATGCATACGATACTCTTCAAGGGAACAACGCAGCAGTCGTCCCACATATCTAAACCCACAATATGCAGTCCGCGTACAAATGTTTATCATCTATTGCAGGTATATGTGGCTACCACGGAAAGTCATTTTTAATGGGATTGGAAATATGAATATGCGCAATATTGTTGCTACCAACAAGCTGTTACATATGTGAAATATGTCGCTATATATAACTTACAGTGCGCACAATATTCGCAGACCTCGTCATGCAAATACTGGCATCCATGGCGAGCCACCTCCTCGTGGTGGTTGCTGGGTAACGCCAAGAGGTCGCCAACACCGCCATTGCGGACCCGGGGGCATATTTTGGTCAACCATGGGTTGCGATCCTGTGTTGGTGGAGGACGGGAGCTTTGGGGTTGAGGGCACTGGGAGCATGTAACCGCGTTCACCTTTTTCAACACACCCCTTCGACCCTGACTCCACCCAGACGGGTGGTTGAATGGGCCCGGTTCAACCCATCGGCTAGTGACGCCAAGCCCTGGGTGTTAGATTATGTACTGAAAAAAAATGGAAAATTATATCCTTGTAAGTCTTGGCAAATGTTTGGACCTTTGTAATTTAAAATATACACTTTCATGTTTTTGCCTAGATTCGTATCCTCAGGACCAGTCTGGTGGAATGATTAAACTTTAATTTTTCTGCTGGGGTGTATCATCCGGGTATCCTTGGTGATGCAAACTGGAGATCCGCTTGTTTTTACCATTGTCCTTGTGATACTCCGTGGTGGGTGGGGAGCCCGGATGATGAAGCAATAAATACTAACCATGGCATACCAAACCCCTACCAAAAACGTCCACTTGACATTGACCCTGAGAATACTGAACACAGATCCACTAAATCAATTGACTACTGGCCGCGCTTTATCGTAATTGGGCACCGAGGGCGAGCCACCTCCTCGTGGTGGGTGCTGGGTAACGCCAAGAGCTCGACGACACCCCCGTAGTGGATCCGGGGGGATATTTGGTTCACCAACCTGTTTGCCGTGGGTTGCGGCCCCGTGTCGGCGTAGGAGGGAATCCTGTTGGTTGAAGGCAATAGGGGTTTGCAACCGTGTTCCTGTTGCTCAATAGACCACTTTGGCCCTGACTTCGCCTAGACCGGTGGTTGAATGGGCCCGGTTCAACCAATCGGCTGGTCATGCCAAGCCCTGTGCATGAATTATATATACATATCTCATTGCACAAATTTTATTTGGGCTTTCACTTTCGGTCCTGATGTATTTGTTCATTGAGCTTTTCTGATTTTAAAATGCATTTTGAAGTTATGAACTTTTGCCTAGAGTCCTATGCCCAGAAGGCGGTGGCTCATGGGCCAATCTGATAGATTAATTATTTCTATTTCTTCTGCTGGAGTATGTCATCAGGGTATCCTTGGTGCTGCAAGCTGAAGGCCCGCTTGCTTTAGCATTGTCCTTGTGATACTCCGTGGTGGGTGGGGAACTCGGATGATGAACCATATTACTCTGACCGTGGGTTATGAAACCCCAACAAAAAAACAAAAACATCGACCTGATATTGACCCTGTTGATACTGACCATAGGCCGTCTGCATCGATCGAATATTGGCCGCGTTTCATTGCAATTGAGACTCCTGACAAGACACCGATAAAGCTTAACCCCTTTGCGGTATCCAAGGGTATTCAATGTATTGCAGTTGATGTGAAAAAGATTAGACGTTTACGTTCGGGTGCGCTGTTGATTGAATGCTGAGAGAAGGAACAATCTACCAACCTGATGAACATTAAATCCTTTGTGGGCATTCCGGTCAAGGTCTCTCTCCACAAAACCATGAACACAAGTAAAGGTATCGTTAGAGATAGGGATCAACTGTTTGCTGATATGTCGGAGCTTGATATAGGATGTGAAATGAAAGATCAAGGTGTACTCAATGTTAAGCGCTTTTCAACTCGCAGAAACGACAGAAACCATCAAAACGAATACGTACATTTCATCTCCAAATGGACCCAAATCAGTGAAGGCAGGCTACTGTAACCTTCCAGTTGATACCTACATTCTCAACCCGCTAAGGTGTTTTAAATGCCAGAAATATGGACACGGTATAAATACTTGCACATTGTCTGTTGTGTGTGCTCACTGTTGTGAGAAAACACACACAACAGAAGATTGTGACAGTGGTTTGAAAAAATGCACCAATTGCTCAGGCGACCATTCTTCATTTTCTAAACAGTGTCCTATTTGGAAAGAGCTAATGGTGATAAATCAAATAAAATTAACTCACAATATCTCTTTTTCTGAGGCCAAAAAACTTGTAAAGAGATCAGATCTTCCAGAACGTTATGCTACAGTAGCAAAAACATCATCGGGGTCTAGCTCTAAAACAACATCAACCACAGGCTGCCAAACTATCTAGACTTGGGTAAATTGCGATTCTCCACAGCCTTTGTACCCTGCTATATGATCTCAGACTGCCGAATCACTTCCTAGTACCTCAAAGTCTTCTTCTGATCGTAAATCATCATCACAGTCACACTAAAAATCTCAATCGACAGCTGATAGTCAACAAACGGTGAAAAGTAAACCGAAGCCTAAGTCTGATGCTTCAAAACAACAACAATTAGTTTTCGATTTAGGAAATTTAAAGCCGTTTTCAAGACACCATTTATTAATCTTGTTTAAACACAACTGCAATTGCCGTTCAATGGTATGCATATTTTTACCACGACAAGAAATATTAAACTCATCCACAAATAACGATCCATCAATTGAACCGTTTAAAATTTTCGATAAACTGTTGATCTTGATGCTAAAAAGAGTGAGAGACAAAATTCTGCCTTGTGGAACACCCTGATCCTGATTGTAATGATCAGACAGCGTAGAATCCACACGGACCTGAAATTGCCTGTCATTTAAAAATAAATTCAGTCAAACGACCTCGCAACCCAAAATCATGTAAATCTCTCATAATGCCATGTTTCCAGGTTGTGTCATATGCCTTCTCAAGATCAAGAAGAGAGACACAGCGTGTTGTTTATTAATTAGTGCGTTTTTAACAAATGATTCCAGTCGCACTAAGTGGTCGACAGTACTTCTGTTTTTACGGAAGCCACATTGTATACCTGTTTTGAGATTATTAGTTTCCAAGTACCAAACAAGTGGATTATTTATCATGCGTTCCATGGTCTTGCAAACACAGCTAGTTCATGAAATCGGACGATAATTGGATGGAACCGTATGATCACATCCAGGTTTAGGTATTGGTACTACTATGGCGTCACGCCATGAAGGAGGAAAGTTACCTGATGTCCAAATATCAGCAAAAATGTTTAGGAGGGTTTCCAGACATGATTCTGGTAAATGTTTCAGGAGTTGATAATGTATGTTATCAGCTCCTGTAGCAGTGTCATGAGCTTGATCAAGAGCAGTATGGAGTTCATGAATAGAAAACGTTTCATTATAATCTTCCCCATTATCAGAATTGAAATTAATAGTTTTCTTTTCTTCTTGGTTATTGCTGGAATTTTGGTACATAAATTGAAGAGGGAGAGTGTTTAGGAAGGGTTTCACCTAGTTTATTAGCAATATCTGATTTATCAGTAAGCAATTGATCTCCATGTTTAAGATGATGGACAGTAGATTTAGTACCTTTACCTTGCTTGTTTGCACTCATCGTTGAACCATGGTTCTCTTATGTGTGGAACGACAGAAGACTTTGGTATACACTCATCAGCTATGGAATTCAGTTCATCAGAAAAGCATTTAATAGCATCAGGAACATCAATATAACGCTCACGTTTAAGTTTTTCAGAACACAGTGTTTCATGTAAAGCCCAGTTAGCCTTTTCAAAATTTCGCCTTGATGGTGGAGAAACATCAGATGAAGTTACAGCTTTTAATACAATAGGAAAATGGTCACTTCCACAGAGATCATCGTGGACTGACCATTCGAATTCATTTAGTAGTTCTGAATTTGTCAATGACATGTCAAGAGCAGAATAAGTCCCTGTACCAGGGTGTAAATATGTGTTGGAACCATCATTATAAATACATAAGTCATTGTTAGAACAAATGTCCTCCAACAACTTACCTTTAGTGTTTGTAGTGACATTACCCCAGAGTGGGTTGTGCCCATTTAAATCTCCCATTATAATACAGGGCTTCGGGAGCTGACCATATAGAGCTTGAAGATCAGTTTTGGCAAACGTCGAAGACGGTGAAATATAAAGAGAGCATAGTGTAAACGCTAGATGTAAAGTAATTCTCACTGCAACAGCCTGCATATTAGTAATAAGTGGAACAGGGCTTTGAATAACGTTTTGTCTGACTAGAATGATCCGCCAGTGGCCCTATCACCCGGAGGTGAAAAACAATTATATGCATTAAAATGACGAAGGTGAATTGTATGTTTGTTTTAAATATGTCTCTTGGAGACATAACGCTGAAGGTCTAAAATCTTGGATTAATAGCTGTAATTCATGTAAATTAGTCCTCAATTCTCTACAGTTCCACTGTACAATATTAATGGAAAAAAATATCTTTTGGGGTGATTTATTGGGGATCTACCCGGCACTCTTTTGGAGGGCGACAAGCTATGTGCCCTAGAATGGACGTTTTCAGAAACTGAAATTGAACCCATTCGCCATTTCTAAGGCTATTAATGGATGTTGTGGTGAGGTTAAAAATGTTACTCGTCTCTGTTCTGGATCTTTGCTTGTTGAATGTTCTAGAAAGCAGCAATCTGTGAACTTTTATCCATCAAACAATTTGCCAATGTTCCAGTGATGGTTACTGCACACAAAACACTGAATCTCTGTCGTGGAATCGTCCGTGATCGAGCTCGTTGTCTCTACAACATGAGTGAAGACGAGATTGTCACTGAAATGAAATATCAAGGTGTCACGGCCGTGAAACGTTTCACCAGAAAACAAAGTAAGTCTATCATCAGGACGCATACTCATCTTTTTACGTTTTCTCTTTCCAAACTCCCTACATGTGTTAAAGCTGCATACTTTAACTCATTGAAGCCGAGAGCCGCATATATGCGGCAAATTAATTAGTTTCTCACAGCGAGAGCCGCGTATTGGGGGTAATAAAAAGCACCTCTTATTCAGCGAGAGACGCATATTGGGGGTTATGAAAAGCACCTCTCATTCAGCGAGAGCCGCGTATTGGGGGTTTTGCATTTTGTATTCGTACATTACCTTTAATTTCAATCAATTTAGCAGTAATGATCAAAGATTAGCCTTTCTTACTAGAGAGATTACTTTCTGTGTTAATCAGAAGAACTATTAATGTGTTTTGATAACAATTGCTTGCAATGTCGGGGGCTTATACAGGCAAATGAACACATGTCTGCGAGAAAAGGGATTATGAGATGTTGTTACAGGAGGTACGTGTTTGTTAGTCGTCATTGGGAGTGAATACTAAGATACTATGTTTGCACATTGATTGAATTAACGGTGACAAGGTTACGAAACCTTCTTCTAAATTAAATCATTCATTCATTCATTCATTGTAATAGTTCATATAATGAAATACTGTATTACACTCATGTTCGTGTAGATTTGAAATAAACCAAGTTACTAATTTAGACCTAATTCATTTGCGACTATTGATTTTGAAATTTGACAATAATACATAATCGAATATGAAGTGATAACTCTTGCATCTACTCATAATATACATATATAGTACACATAAACCATACAAAGGTAACTGGGGTATTTTGTTCAAGCTGTTTCATGCTTATTTGAAATGTGATTTTTCAATGCAATTTACATAAGCATTGTGTAAGAAACGTTTGTATTTGATCTCTGTAATTATCTTATCCTGTGTAATGAACACGTGTATCAGATCCATCGTCAATAAAAGGAGGAGAATATATCAGTTACGGAATTGATGCGTATAATCATTCAATCAGACAACACTAAATATATGAACACCTCTTTCAACCTAAAAATAACAGCCTCTGGTCGAATGCATGTCCAGGTAAACTTGTCCTGTGACATGTGTAAAACAAACTTATGCGCTGTTACATCATTGGACAACCTGTTTTGTGGAGTCACGCCCATTGCCAATCTTCTGAACCTCGTTTGCTTTCAAAACAAATATAAGTATGCCCATCTTCATAAATATTTGGGGAGATTCAACTACAAGTGTATACATCCCAATAAATCAGTATCGTGTTACTTTTTTTAATTCTATAATACATGTACTTGAATTATGATATTTATTCATAACAATGTACAGATTATATTGAAGGGACATCATTTGGTTTAAGTATGTCTTACATACAATGAAACGGACTGGCAAACGTTGATACATCAAATGCAGATGTTCAAGCTGTGATGTGTTTTTGTGCGTTGACTGTTTTGAGGCCTACCATAAAGACTTGTTCCAAGGACGATAACGCTTTATGCACTAGTTGTGTTGTACAAATGGTACAGTATACCATTCTTGTCAATTGTTGGGCACAATGTGTGAAGCCCGTGCGATACTGCTGGAATATAGCTAAAATCGCTGTAAAACTAAATTCACTCTTTCTCTTCAATTGTTGCATTTCAGTTGTTATTCTTTTACATGTCCAAAATACTAAGACATGTGTGTTCACCGTCTGAGAACGAATACACGCATCATAGTGTCAGTCTACTCCCATATGTCTTGAATATTCCATCACAAGGGATAAATATTTTAATTCACAAACTTTGAAAGATCTTTTTAATAATGTTAGCTATCATTTAATTCTTGCATTTTTAAAAGACTTAGATTTGCTAAATGAATTGTATATAGATAAATATTTTATTCTTGGAAGTTTGAATTAGTAACTTAAAGTGTTAGTGGCTGTATCCTCGAGGGGGGTTAAAGCACTGTAAAATTATTGTCCTCCTGAGAGGGTACGTAAGTCCAAAAACATTTAAAGTACATCAAAATATTCCACTGTTTCTAATCGTAGAATGCGTGTCCTTTTAATTTATGGCTAGATTTTCTGAATTGCTAACGGCTGAAGGGATGATGTAAATCCAACTAGGGTCCATGCAGGAAGCAAATGTACTGTAAGTCCCCATGGTCCCTAGCATGGTGATCTACCTTCTGTCGTTGGTGATATATAGCCCGTGTTTTATATTGTGTTGTCCCAATAGTGATCTTAGTTTTAACTTTCAAGACTAGTTTTAAATTGTAACTGTGATATTCTGGTTATTTTACTGTCCTTTGCTGACAGGTTTATTTAAGAAATATATATCATCCATTTCAGTGTTACATGTTCTCGTCACGATATGGCTGAAATATTGCCGATGTGACGTTAAATATTGACTCACTCACTCACTCACTCCCATATGTCTTATGTGTTTCTTTCATACATCATTACAGTAACTGATGTTATGTTTACAATACACAAATTGTTGCATGATAGTTGATACAGCCGAAACACAACATAGCCATTGGTCAACGATAAAGCCAATAATCAATCTCTACCATATCACTTTGAGTGTCCAAACGTGTTCTTCAGAAATTTAGGCCACGCCCCATCACCTTGCCCTTCCTATGTGACAGGTTCTCACGATACGATTGGTCAAAGTATCAGCCAATATAATGAGTAACTGTGATATAATGCGTTACATTCGGGATATTTTATCCCTTCACATGACGGGAAGCTTTGTTTAGCATCGAGTAATGATAAATGTATCATGTAGTATGTATGTGTATGAATGGTGATGTATGTTTGCAGCGTTAAGTTAAGATGAAGAGGCACCCGTGGCGAGCCACCTCCTCGTGGTGGGTGCTGGGTAACGCCAAGAGCTCGCCGACACCCCCGTAGTGGACCCGGGGGATATTTGGTCCACCAACCCGTTTGCCGTGGGTTGCGGCCCTGTGTCGGCGGAGGAAGGGATCCTGGTGGTTGAGGGCAATAGGAGCTTGCAACCGTGTTCCTGTTGCTCAATACACCACTTTGGCCCTTACTTCGCCTAGACGGGTGGTTGAATGGGCCCGGTTCGACCAATCGGCTGGTCATGCCAAGCCCTGTGCATGGGGTATTATTATATTTATCAATGCACATACACCATTTGGAATTGTTGTAAATTTGGACTTGGCTTTATAATCTAAAACATTTTTGAATTTGAAATATGTTGCTCTGTATTTTGCCTAGAGTCCTATGCCAGAAGGCGATGGCTCATGGGCCAATCTGGTAGAATTATTAATCTTTTAATTCTTCTGCTGGAGTATATCATCCGGGTATCCTTGGTGCTGCGAGCTGGAGGCCCGCTTGCTTTAGCATTGTCCTTGTGATACTCCGTGGTGGGTGGGGAGCTCGGATGATGAACCATATTACCTTAACCATGGCCTACGAAATACCACTTAAAAAAACAAAACGTCCACTTGATATTGACCCTGTTGATACTGACCTGAGACCATCTGCATCGATTGAATATTGGCCACGATTCATTGTGATTGAGACACCTGACAAGACACCGTTAAAACTGAACCCCTTTGCTGTGTCCAAGGGTATTCAGGGTATTGCAGGGGAGGTGAAAAACATTAGACGCTTGCGTTCGGGTGCCCTGCTAGTTGAATGCGGGAAAAAACAACAAGCAACGAACCTCATGAACATAAAATCTTTCGTGGGCATTCCGGTCACGGTCTCTGCTCACAAGACCTTGAATACAAGTAAAGGTATTGTGAGAGATCGTGATCGATTGTTGGATGATATGTCGGAACTTGATATAGGATCTGAAATGAAGGATCAAGGTGTGCTCTATGTCAAGCGCTTTTCAACGCGAAGAAACAACGAAACCATCAAAACGAATACGTACCTGTTTACTTTTTCATCTCCAAATGCACCCAAATCAGTGAAGGCAGGCTACTGTAACATTCCAGTTGATACGTACATCCCCAACCCGCTCAGGTGTTTTAAATGCCAGAAATATGGACACGGTGTGAATACTTGCACATTGTCTGTTGTGTGTGCTCACTGTGGTGAGAAGACACACACAACAGAAGATTGTGACAGTGATTATAAAAAATGCACCAATTGCTCAGGCGACCATTCGTCCTTTTCTAAGCAGTGTCCTATTTGGAAAGAGCAAATGGAGATCAATAAAATAAAATTTACACAAAATATCTCCTTTTCTGAGGCCAAAAAACTTGTAAAGAGATCTGAACTTTCAGAAAGTTATGCTACAGTAGCAAAAACATCATTGGGGTCTAGTTCTAAAACAACGTCAACCACAGGCTGTCAAACTACCTTGACTTGGGTCAATTGCGACTCTCCACAACATTTGTGCACTGCTATATCATCACAGACTGAGGAATCACTTCCTAATACCTCAAAGACTTCGTCTGATCATAAATCAGCATCTCAGTCACACTCAAAGTCTCAATCTACAGCTGAGAGTCAGCAAACGGTGAAAAGTAAACCGAAGCCAAAGCCTGATGCTTCAAAACAACAAAGTGGCAGAGCTCCTAAAGGATCACAAAATAAAATTCAATTGTACAATAAATATGGGTCTCTTGAAGAAATGGACGTTTCTGAAAATGTCCATTCTAGGGCACATAGCTTGTCGCCCTCCAAAAGAGTGCGGGGTAGATCCCCAATAAATCCCCCTAAAAGATAGTTTATTCCAATAATATTGTACAGTGGAACTGCAGAGGATTGAGGACTAATTTACATGAATTACAGCTATTAGTCCAAGATTTTACACCTTCAGCGATATGTCTCCAAGAGACATATTTAAAACAAACAGATACATTTAATTTTCGTCAGTTTAACACATATAATTGTTTTGCACCTCCGGGTGATCGGGCCACTGGCGGATCATCCATTCTAGTCAAACAAAACGTTATTCAAAGCCCTGTTTCACTTAATACTAATATGCAGGCTGTTGCAGTGAGAATTACGTTACATGTAGCGTTTACGCTATGCTCTCTTTATATTTCTCCGTCTTCGACGTTTGCTAAAACTGATCTTCAAGCTCTATATGATCAGCTCCCGAAGCCCTGTATTATAATGGGAGATTTAAATGGGCACAACCCACTCTGGGGTAGTATAACTACTAACACTAAAGGGAAATTGTTGGAGGACTTTTGTTCTGACAATGATTTGTGTATTTATAATGATGGTTCAAGCACATATTTACATCCTGGTACAGGGACCTATTCTGCTCTTGACTTGTCTCTGACAACTTCCAAACTACTAAATGAATTCGAATGGTCAGTCCACGATGACCTCTGTGGAAGTGACCATTTTCCTACTATGTTAAAAGCTGTAACTACATCCGATGTTCCTCCGTCATCAAGACGAAATTTTAAAAAGGCTAACTGGGCTTTATATGAAACACTGTGTGCTGAAAAACTTAAACCTGAACTTTTTATTGACGTTCCCGATGCTATTAAATGCTTTTCGGATGAACTGAATTCCATAGCTGATGAGTGTATACCAAAGTCCTCTGTAGTTCCACACATAAGAAAACCATGGTTCAACGATGAGTGCAAACAAGCTAGGAAGGCAAGGAAAAAAGCAGAACATTATTTCCGTCGCCATCCTATGGTGCATAATTTAAATAAATTTAAAATTTTAAATGCTAAAGCACGGCGTACTTTTAAACAGAACAAACGCCAATCTTGGCAAAATTATGTATCTAAAATAAATTCTCGGACACCCATGTCCAAGGTATGGAACATGGTCCAGAAAATCAAAGGTAAAGGTACTAAATCTACTGTCCATCATCTTAAACATGGAGATCAATTACTTACTGATAAATCAGATATCGCAAATAAATTGGGCGAAACACTCGCTAAACACTCTTCCTCTTCTAATTATTTACCTAAATTCCAGCAGTATCAAAAAGAACAAGAAAAGAAAACTATTAATTTCAATTCTGATAATGGGGAAGATTATAATGAAACGTTTTCTATTCATGAACTCCATACTGCTCTTGATCAGGCTCATGACACTGCTACTGGAGCTGATAACATACATTATCAACTCCTGAAGCACTTACCAGAATCCTGCCTAGAAACTCTCCTAAATATTTTTGATGATATTTGGACATCGGGTAACTTTCCTCCGTCATGGCGTGACGCCATAGTAGTACCAATACCTAAATCTGGACGTGATCATACGGATCCATCCAATTATCGTCCGATTTCATTAACAAGCTGTGTTTGCAAGACCATGGAACGCATGATAAATAATCGACTTGTTTGGTACTTGGAAACTAATAACCTTATCACAGATATACAATGTGGTTTCCGCAAAAACAGAAGTACTGTCGATCACTTAGTGCGTTTAGAATCATTTGTAAAAAACGCACTGATTAACAAACAACACGCTGTGTCTATCTTTTTTGATCTTGAAAAAGCATATGACACTACTTGGAAATATGGCATTTTACGAGATTTAAATGACTTCGGGTTGCGAGGTCGTTTGCCTGAATTTATTGCCAAGTTTTTAAATAACAGACAATTCCAGGTCCGCGTGGGCTCTACCCTGTCTGATCATTACAATCAGGATCAGGGTGTTCCACAAGGCAGTATTTTGTCAGTCACTCTTTTTAGCATCAAGATCAACAGTTTATCTAAAGTTTTAAACGATTCAATTGATGGATCGTTATTTGTGGATGATTTTAATATTTCTTGTCGTGGTAAAAATATGCAAACCATTGAACGGCAATTGCAGTTGTGTTTAAACAGGATTAATAAATGGTGTCTTGAAAACGGCTTTAAATTTTTAAATCGAAAACTAACTGCATACATTTTGTCGAAAATACAAACCACATGAAGACCCTGAACTGTTTCTAGATGGGACGACCATTAAAGTTGTGAAGGAAGCCAAATTCTTGGGTCTAATCTTTGATTCACACTTAACGTTTTTACCACTTAGAAGTAAATGCCTGAAGGCTCTTGACTTGTTGAAAGTGGTTTCAAATTCAAAATGGGGAGGGGATCAAGCTACCCTTCTCCATTTATATCGATCACTCGTTCGTTCTAAACTTGATTATGGCTCCATTGTCTATGGTGGAGCCTGCAAAAGCAGTCTTAAACTTCTTGATCCTGTCCATCACCAAGGTCTAAGACTTTGTCTTGGGTCCTTCAGAACTTCACCAATTGACAGTCTTTACGTTGAGGCCGATGAACCATCTCTTGCACAACGCCGTATCAAATTATCTTTACAATAAATCATAAAACTATACTCTAACGAATCTAACCCTGCATATAACTGTGTCTTCAATCCCCTTTATGAGGATTTGTATAGCAAAAAGTCTTCTCTTGTTCCACCTCTTGGGCTCAGAATAAAGCAGTTTATTGCTGCTGCTGGTATTGAGCTGAACAATATAGCTCCTTCCCGTGTTCTTTCCTCTCCCCCATGGCAGTTGGTTAGGCCACAGGTTGACCTAACATTAACGACATTTAAAAAATCAGAAACTAATGAATTACAGTATAAACAAGAATATAATCAATTGAAACATACATATAACAATTACAAATCCTTATTTACAGATGGTTCCAAGGACGGTGGTGCAGTGGCTTGTGCTACTGTCATTGGATCCAGAACAATATCTTCTAGATTACCAGATAATAGTTCTATTTTTACAGCAGAAGCTAACGCCATATTAACAGCTCTTAAATATATTCAAAGACACCCTAAACGTAAACAGTATATAATATATTTCGACTCTCTTTCTTGTCTTCAGGCTATTAAAAACATTTCTTGTAAACATCCGCTTTTAATTGAAATTATTGAACTGTATAATACTCTTGCTACTGGCCAATACGACATCGTCTTTTGTTGGTTACCCAGTCACGTAGGTATTTCTGGAAATGTGATGGCCGATCTTGCTGCCAAGGCGGCACTCAACAAATCTGTGACACCACTTTTTCTTCCATATTCAGATTACAAAGCTTGCATTAGAACGTATATCCGTGATCTGATGCAGAAGAAGTGGGACACTCAAGTAGGTATCAATAAATTACATGAAATAAAACCGTATATTGGTTACACCTACTTGGGTTGTCAGTCCAGATTTGAGGAGGTCATCATGCGACGATGTCGTATTGGCCACACAAGATATACACATAAATATTTGCTTAAAGGTGAGGATCCTCCGTTTTGTATCCCTTGTGATGGAAGAATCACAGTCAAGCATATCCTGCTTGACTGTGTCGAGTATTCCATCACAAGGGATCAGTATTTTAATTCACGAACTCTGAAGGATCTTTTTAATAACACAAGCTCTCATTTAATCATTGCATTTTAAAAAGAATTAGATTTATTGTCTGAATTGTAAATAGATAAATATTTTATGATTGGAAGTTTAAATTCAGAACTGTGCTTGTTAGTGGCTGTATCCTCAAAGGGGGTTGAAGTACTGTAAAACTACTGTCCCCCTGAGAGGGTACGTAAGTCCACAAACATTCAAAGTAAATTCAAACTTTCCATGTTTTTAATCGTAGCATAAGTGTCTTTTTTATTTGCATGGCTAGGTTTCCCAAATTGCTGCCAGCTGAGGGGATGATGTAAATCCAGCTAGGGTCCATGCAGGTTGCAAAGGTACTGTAAGTCCCCATGGTCCCTAGTATGGTGATCTACCTTCAGTTGTTAGCAATCTATAGCCCATTTTTATCTTGTATTGTCCTGTATAGATACATTGTTTTAGGTATAGTTACTAGTTTTATATTCTCATCTGTGATATTCTAGTTGTTTTACTGTCTTGTTGACAGGTTTTATAATAGATATATATATTTCATTTCAGTATTAAATGTTCTCGTCACGATATGGCTGAGATATTGCCGATGTGACGATAAATATTAACTCACTCACTCTTTTTTGTCATATATGTTCTCGTCACGATATGGCTGCGACATTGCCGATGTGACGTTAAATATTAACTCACTAACTCACTAAGATGAAGAAAGTGACAAACTATAAATCTCTATATGTTCCATGTTACTTACAGACCTATTGATACTTTCCTTGAAATAGTCAGTAAGCACGAGCAATGTATTGGCAAAAAGTCTAGACGATTATAATGCAAGTCCCCCCCCCCCTTTTTAAACCCTATTATAAATAATATATTATAATTCAGTCCATACGATGAGAGAGACAGGAGGAATTTGTATATTTGTTCATCTCGTACGTACAAAGACCGTGTAGGTGTAGGTGTTGAAAAAAATACAGCACACACTGGCAAAGGGGTATGAGAGACACAGGTAATAAATTACACGAAATGCTGTAATATATGCATTCACATCGGCCTCTTTCCCATTTACATCTTTACGACACAATTAAATATTCAGTACTTGTTGGAGGGACTAGACAGTTTCCTGTCATATTCGAGACCTGCCAGGGAAATCAGGCATGATTAGCACTAATTAGCCTTGTCGCAGCAATCAGGCAGTCAGCGAGGTGTGCCAGGTGTTGGGCAGTGGAGCGGCTCCAGGGCTTAATGAGTTAATATCGGAGTGGACGTATATCTCCCAGACCAACTCCGATGTTATAACTGCCTAAAGTTTGGTCACGGAGCCAAGAACTGTCAGTTAAATATTCCATGTTCTCGAGTGGAGCAGTGGAGCTCATGAGACCTCAGTGTGCACGAATGAGTCTCTGAAGTGTGCTAACTGCAGTGGTGACGATCTTGCTTCCTCAAAAACCTGTCCCTGTTTCGTACATAAAGCCCAAATTCTTAAATACAAGTGCACTAACAATGTGTCCTATAATGAAGCAAAACAATTAGTGTCATCACAGTCTCCGTTTTCAACCAGAACATATTCAGCCGCTGTCTCGACCCCAACTTCAACTAAAGTTTCTGTATCATGTCAAACCGACATTTCATGGGTTAAAGGACATCTTGCCCTTGAGGACTCTGATCTTCTTGATCACAGTAACTCACAAACATCAACATCAGGCTCTCAGACAGAAGTCCGTCAGTCAAAAGCTTCGTCA
The DNA here is from genome assembly GCF_037392515.1 of Haliotis asinina. Classification (NCBI taxonomy): domain Eukaryota; kingdom Metazoa; phylum Mollusca; class Gastropoda; order Lepetellida; family Haliotidae; genus Haliotis; species Haliotis asinina. The sequence goes on along the minus strand of NC_090290.1, from coordinate 8,866,217 downwards.
TCCAACTTTCAAAAGGACAATGAGACAGTTCTATGCACTGCGCATACAGGAAAAATTGAAAAAAAAAAACAATCAAAGAAGAAACACAGGTCCCTCCAACAATTTTTGTCAGGTTCCACCGTCCATCAAACCTGCTGAAGTCCATAACACCTTTGAACTTCTTCAGATGGAAACCACTCCTACATTGCCTAACCTGGCGAGTGGAACTCCATCTCGATCTCGGTCACCAACTGAACCGCCATGAGTAGCTCAAATCATATCATTCAGTGGAACTGCAGAGGACTTCGGCATAATTTCCATGAACTCCAGTTATTAGCACAAGATCAACATCCATCAGCAGTTTGTTTACAAGAGACATACTTTAAACATACAGATAAGTGTGACATAAGACCTTTTGCTATAGTATAGTGTGCTATAGTCCTTTTCATTCTTTTTCACCACCGCTACCGGTGGCCCTTTTGTTCTTGTACGACAGGACGTCATTCACAGTCCTATTCCTCTTAACACTAACTTGCAAGATATAGCAGTCCGTCTCACACTGCACAATACCTTCACCCTCTGTTCCTTGTAGCTTCCTCCGTCTTCCAATATTCAGAAGCCTGACCTTCCAAAATTGTGGGCACCCGTGGCGAGCCACCTCCTCGTGGTGGGTGCTGGGTAACGCCAAGAGCTCGCCGACACCCCCGTAGTGGACCCGGGGGATATTTGGTCCACCAACCCGTTTGCCGTGGGTTGCGGTCTTGTGTCGGCGGAGAAAGGGATCCTGGTGGTTGAGAGCAATAGGGTCCAGTAACCGTGTTCCTGTTGCCCAATACACCACTTTGGCCCTGACTTCGCCTAGACGGGTGGTTGAATGGGCCCGGTTCAACCAATCGGCTGGTCATGCCAAGCCCTGAGTATCTATATTCTCCTTCATAAATTTCCGAAACTTTTTAAAGTTTATCAGATGTCTTGGCCTAATCATTATATATTTGAATTTCGAATGAGTGACTTCAATTTTGTAATTTGCCTAGAGTCTTATGCCCAGAAGGCGGTGGCTCATGGGCCAATCTGGTTTATCCTCCTGATTAACTGGAGTATATCATTTCTGTAACCCTTAGGTGGCAGTTTGCTGGAACACCGCTTACATATGACATCGCCCTTGTTGGCGCTCCGTGGTGGGCAGGGAACAGATTTGATGAACCAATCTACAATTCACTATGGGTAAGCAAAATCCAAAAAAACCAAAACGGCAACTTTCAGAATCTGATTCTGAGCTTGACTCTGATGAAGATGAGATTGTTACTAAATTGTTATATTCTGAACGGGATACTTCGCCACGCTTTCTTGTTCTGGAAGCAAAGGGTGAAAGAGCCCTTTCTTCTTACTCACCATTTTTGTTAGAAAAGGGATTGCAGGGCAAAGCTGGTGAGTTGAAAAATATTACCAAGTTACGGTCTGGAGGTCTTTTGGTTGAATGTTTCAGTAAGTCCCAAGCCATTAACCTTATGACGTCAACCAAATTAGCTGATATTCCAGTTACATGTTCAGCGCACAAGACCCTTAACTTTTCCAAAGGACTAATCCGTGACAGAGACCGAAGTCTCGCAGAATGAATCTGTTGAAGACATTGTATCTCAGCTTCGAAGTCAGGTGTCATTGAGGCCAAACGTTTTACATATCGTAAAGATGACCGTGTGTTCCCATCAAACACATATCTGTTGACTTTTGACACCCCGGTTTTACCTCATTCTATTAAGGTTGGATGTTTTTCTATGACAGTTGATCTCTTTATCCCACGCCCGACTCGTTGTTTTAACTGTCAGAAGTTTGGCCACGTGCAAAATTCCTGTAGGAACAAGTTAGCTTGCTTCCGATGTGGAGAACCTGTTCATGATGGGAAAATATGTACAAACACCATCAAGTGTTTACATTGCAAAGGTGACCCCATGGCATCTTCTATAAACTGCCCTGTGTGGAAATATGAGGCCATGGTACAGAAACTAAAAAGTGAGAAACGTCTCAGTTACTCCGATGCCAGGAAACAAGCCAAACTTCTTACACCTGATTCAGCACGTTCATCATATGCATCAACGGTCAAAAAGGTAACTACATCTATGTTTTGTCAGACAGACTTTACTTGGGTAAAATGTGAACATCCCAAATCCCTCTCAGAAACTGCACTAAATACAGAAAGTTCCAAATCGGCCACAGATCCAGATCAGTTACCAGTAAAACAAAGAGGAACATCTACACAAACAGAGTCACATCAAATCAATTTGTCAAAAGCTACCAAGGTGGATATAAAGAAGAAACAAATTCAGCCTGACAGATTGCCAAAAGCATTGAAAAATACCGTGCAGATCCATAATAAATATGGACTGCTTGAAGATATGGATACAAAAGTATCCCCCCGTGTGAGCACTGGTGGCCATACAAGTGGTCACTCTCCAAAAAAGAAAGGTAGAGCAGTCTCTGCTGTTACCGCTCCTTAGATAATTAAAACACTATGAGTCATTCACCTAATCTAGTACAATGGAACTGCAGAGGCCTCAAGAATAACTTTAATGAACTACAGTTGTTAGTTCAAGACTTTAAACCGTCAGCACTATGTCTCCAAGAGACTTATCTCAAGTATACTGATACATTCGATTTACGGCAGTACACCTGTTATCACCCTTTTTCTCCTTTTTATGTGCCTAAGTTCCAACAATATCAAAAACAACAGGAATTGAAAACTATTAATTTCAATTTAGGTAATGGGGAAGATTATAATGACACGTTTTCTATTCATGAACTCCATAAAGCTCTTGATCAAGCTCACGGCACTGCTACAGGAGCTGATAACTTACATTCAGCTTCTAAAGCACTTCCCACACTCCTGTCTAGAATCTCTTTTAAATATTTGTGATGATATTTGGACATCAGGTAACTTTCCTCCATCATGGCGTGACGCTCTAGTAGTACCCATACCTAAACATGGACGTGATCATTCGGATCCGTCCAATTATAGACCAATTTCATTAACTAGCTGTGTTTGCAAGACCACGGAACGCATGATAAATAATGGACTTGTTTGGTACTTGGAAACCAATAACCTTATAACAGATATACAATGTGGTTTCCGTAAAAACAGAAGTACTGTCGATCATCTAGTGCGGTTGGAATCATTTGTTAAAATCGCACTAATTAATAAACACTACGCTGTGTCTATCTTTTTTGATTTAAAAAAATCATATCACACAACCTGCAAACATCGCATTTTAAGAGTCTTAAATGGCTTCGGTTTGCGAGGTCGTTTGCCTGAATTCATAGCCAACTTTTTAAATGATAGACAATATCAAGTCCGCGCGTGTTCTACCCTGTCTGATCATTACAATCAGGATCAGGGTGTCCCACAAGGCAGTATTTTGTCTGTCACACTCTTTAGTATGAAGATAAATAGTTTATCGAAAGTTTTAAATGATTCAATTGATGGTTCCTTATTAGTGGATGATTTTAATATTTCTTGTCGTGGTAAAAATATGAATACCACTGAGCGGCAATTTCAGTTGTGGTTAAACAACATAAATAAATGGTGTCTTTAAAACGCCTTTAAATTTTCTAAATCAAAAACTAATTGGATACATTTTTGTCAGTAAATATAAACCACATAAAGACTCTATCTCTAGTTCTTGGGATTAATTTTTTGACTCACACCTTACGTTTCTGCCTCATATTAAGTCTCTGAAAACTAAATGCCTGAAAGCACTTGATTTGTTGAAAGTGGTATCATATTCTAAATGGGGAGGTGATCAAACTACCATCCTCCATCTATATCGATCACTTGTTCGTTTTAAACGTGATTATGGCTCCATTGTATATGATGGAGCCTGCAAACACAACTTAAAGTTATTAGATTCTGTTCATCATCAAGGTCTAAAACTTTGTCTTGGGTCCTTTCGAACCTCTCCTGTTGACAGCTTACACAACGCCGTATAAAATTGTCTTTCCAATATATAACAAAGCTACTCTCTAACGAATCTAACCTTGCACATAACTGTGTTTTCAATCCTGTTTACGAGGACTTGTACAACAAAAAGTCTTCTCTTGTTCCACCTCTCGGGCACAGAATTAAACCTTTTCTTCGGCCGGCATTGAGCTGGAAAACATAGCTCGTTCCCACCTTCTTCCTTCTCCCCCTTGGCAGTTGGTTGGGCAACAAGTTGACCTTACATTAACTACATTTAAAAAATCATAAACGAATGAATTACAGTATAAACAAGAATATAATGAATTGAAACATAAATATAACAATTATAAATCCTTATTTAGAGATGGGTGGCACAGTGCCACTGTCATTGGATCCAGAACAATATCTTCTAGATTTCCAGACAATAGTTGTATTTTTACAGCAGAAGCTAACGCCATATTCACAGCTCTGAAATATATTCAAAGACACCCTAAACGTAAACAGAATATTTTCTGTTCCGATTCGCCTTCTTGCCTTCAGGCAATTCAAAACCTATCATGTAAACATCCACATTTAATAGAAATACTCGAATTATATAATAATCTTGCTACTGGCCAATGCGACATCGTCTTTTGTTGGTTACCAAGCCATGTAGGCATTTCTGTTGCTGCCAGTGCAGCAGTCAACAAATCTTATTCCATACTCTGATTATGGATCTAGAATTAGATAGTATATCCGGGATCTGATGCAAAACAGGTGGGACACCCAAGTGGGTGTAAATAAATTACATGCAGTAAAATCTCATATTGGTTATACCCACCTGGGTTGTCAGTCCAGATTTGAGGAGGTCATTTTGCGGCGATGTCGTTTTGGCCACACGAGATATACTCATGAATACCTTTTGAAATGTGAGGATCCTCCGTTCTGCATCCCTTCTGATGAAAGGATCACAGTCAAGCATATCTTCCTCGACTGTGTTGAGTATTCCATCAAAAGGGATTAGTATTTTAATTTACAAACTATGAAGGATGTATTTAGCAATATTAGCCCACATTTAATTATTGAATTTTTAAAAGAATAAGATTTATTAACTGAACTGTAAGTAGATAGATATTTTAAAATCAGAAGATAAAATTAGTAATTCAAATCGTTAGTGGCTGTACCCTCAAAGGGGGTTGAAGTACCGTAAAATGATTGTCCTCCTGATAGGGTACTTAAGTCCCAAAACATTTGAAGTAAATGTCAGTTTTCCAGCTTTTTAATCGTAGAATATGAGTGTTTTTACTTTATGGCTAGATTTGTCTAAATTGCTAACAGCTGATGGGATGATGTAAATCCAACTAGGGTCCATGCAAAGGTACTTTAAGTCCCCATGGTCTCTAGAATGGTGATCTACCTTGAGGTGTTGGTGATATATAGCTCGTATTTTATGTTGTCTTGTCCAAATAGTGATATTAGTTTTAACTTTCCACACTAGTTTTAATTGTAACTGTGATATTCTAGTTGTTTTACTGTCCGACAGGTTTTTATGAAATACATATATTCCATTTCAGTATTAAATATTCTCGTCACGATATGGCTGAAATATTGCCGATGTGACGTTAAATAATAGCTCACTCTGTGGGTTTGTTGGGCGCGATGGATGCGTTCGTGTAATGTTGGTGTGGTTGTAGTGGAGAGTGTTTAAGTGGGTTTGAATGAGGTTTGAATTGGTGTGGGTGTCAGGTTTGTTTGAACTGTTAAGTAAGATCTTTTCTAGTGTGATGTCTGTGGTGGGTGGCGGTATATCCTGTATGTAACTTGCTATGGGAGGTGTGTGCTGTATTGTGTCTAAATGTGGATGTAGGAGACTGGTTTAAGGTGAGTATAACGATGCGATATTTTTGCTGTTTTTAATCTTTTTGAGGGTTGATTTTTTTTCATTTTTGTGTATTTGGTTTTGATTTGGTTATATATAGGGTTGTTTTGGGCCCCAGCCCAGTTTTTGAGTGCAGTTTGGTTTATTCGTTTGCTGATTGAACGGATGCCTGTGAGGTGGAGGAGGAAGAGTGTGGTAAGGGGGTGGCAGTCCTGACCCCTAGGGCTTATTTAAGTGCTTTTTATTGAACGGAGTTTGGAGGTTGCTGGGGAAGAGGAAGTGCAGGACCGGGGCGGCGTAGTCCAATTTCGACTGTATAAGGCAATGGTATATGTTTAATAATGTTTGTTTGGCAGCTCCCCATGTGGTGCCACGAAGACATTTCATCAAATTTAGATCTTTTTGACAGTTGTTGACCATGTTATTAATATGTTAAGTGTTGGTCGAAAGTTACACCTAAGAATTTTGCTTCCTTCTCGAAATTGATTTTTTGATTGTTTAGGTGAAGTTTGCGTGTATAATTTTGCATATGTTGTTTTTTTCATAGAATGTCCACGGGTTTCTTTTTGACATATATGTGGAATCCCCACTTGTGGGCCCAGTTTTGGAGATGATTTAGCATGCGTTGGGCTTTTACTGTGGCTTGGTTAATTGAAGTTGATGAGATCCAGAAAGAAATGTCGTCAGCAAATTTAGCAGCTGTAAGGAAATGGTGAATGAAATTTAGAATATTTCCGTGTATGGTATTGTTTTGAAGTTTTTTGATGAGGCCGTTATGCCAAACCATGTCGAACGCTTTACTAAAATCTATACAAATGGCCAAAGTGTATTGTTGTGCTTGTGCTTGTGCTATCCTTATATCATGCTCCAAATGCAAAATGTGGTCTAAAGTTTGTTGATTTGGAGTGAAGCTGTTCTAGTCCTGCTTTATAAGGTTATGGGTCAGGATGTGGTGTTTGAGTCTGTTGTTAACTATGATCTCCATGGTTTTGCATAAATGAGAGGTGAGGGAGATGGGTCTGAAGGAACCTGGGGAGTTGGCGGGTTTCCCTGGTTTCAGGATTGGCACCACCTTGGCTGTCTTCCAAGAAGTTGATAGTGTTCCTAGGGTCCAGATTTTATTGAACAGGGTACGAATAAGGTTGTGCGTGTTGGGTGTAAGTTTGTTTATTATAGTGTATGTGATGTTATCTGGACCCGGGGCTGAGGCTGTTTTTTTGTGTTTGAGTGCAACTGTGAGTTCGTGGATGTTTATTTTTTTGTTTATGGGTAAGTGGGAGTGAGGTGATTCGGGAATGTAGGGATGTTGGTTTATGAGGTTTTGTTGAAATTGTGGGATGTAGTTGGTGGAGCTGCTGGTTTCCGAGAAGTGGGCTGCTTTTTCTGTGTTTGTAGGGAGGTCCGGAACGTTTGATTGAATGACTCTTTTCAGTTTCCCTGAATGGCTTTAAATTTATTCCACAGTTTGCCTGAATTAGATGGATCTAGCCTGAGGATTGAGCAAAACTTTCGCCAATGTTCTTTTTTAGCAGCCCTGATAACCTTTTTGTGTTGTTTCTAAGTTTATTTTCCAAAACTATATTTGAACGTCCCTCTTTGCTTGGTTGGGGGCCTTTTTTCTAGCCTTTTTGGCATTTACAATTTCAAGGCTCCACCAGGGGACTGTTTTTAGTGCGGGTGTGGTCCGAAAGGAGGGTATGCATTTATTTGTTATGTCAATTATAGTGTTAGTGAGGTTTGTGTTGAAGGTGTCTATGTCGTAGTCGTGGATGTTGTGTGGATCTATTTAGGAGCATAGTTGTTTAACATTATGCCAGTCTGCTCATTTTAGATTGTATCTGGTCTCTCTCTCTCTCTCTCTCTCTCTCTCTCTGTGTGTGTGTGTGTGTGGTGTATTGGAATTGGGGGTGTGCTGTGTTAGTAGGTGAGACACTGTGATTTTAATGTGCCTCCCATAGGCACGATTTTGCGAGAGTGGGTGCTGTGAGTGTAAAGTCGTTGGCGCTAGATATGATAGGCTAGGCGCAAGATATGATAGGGGTAGTCTAGTGGGTAATCTAGGGTTATGAGGTTGTATTTATCTAGCCAGTCAGAGAGGATGAGGACGTTACGGCATGTGAAGGGTTTGGTGCCCCATGATGGGTCATGGGCATTGAAGTCTCCGAGGATAAATGTGTTGGGGGTTATGAATTTTGAGATGGAGTCCAAATCTGGTATGTTCAGCTTGATTGATGTTCTTCTATAAACGTTAATGAAGGTAATTTCTTTATTATTAATTGTAGTTTTGACAACCAGGACTTCTAGATCAACTGTTGGGGTATTAATTTCGGAATAACTGATCTAAGATAAAAATGCCCAGTCCCCCCGAAGGGGTTGTTTGGAGGATGGTTTGATGAGCCGAATTGGGGAGAGGGTAGGGGTGATGGATGGGTATGGGGGACGGGGTTGGCGGTTTTGTTTGTTGGGACGTGTTGGGACATGGTATAGGGAGAGTGGAGAGGCGAAAGATGTGGGGGTGTTTGTGGGTGATTGAGAAGAGAGTGATAGCAGTGAGTAGTGTGTTATGTGGCGGGGGAGGGGGGGGGCAGGTTTTAGCAGATCCGTGTTTGACGGGCTTGTTTGATTTTAGTATTTGTGTTTGTTTTGGTGGGCACGTGTTTTGATTTGCGGTGTGTTCATGTGTTTCAATATATGTAGTATGTTATGAAAGTGCAGTATGTGATGTCGTGATTGTCGGATCCGCATTAGGGGCAGAGGGGAAGGTCTGTACAGGATTCGAAGGTGTGATTGTATTGAAAGCAGAATTTACATTGGGGTGTATTTTGCAGTGACAGGGTAGACTTTGTATTTGAGGGCGCCGAAAGTGATAAAGGGGCCAGGGTGGTGGACTGAAGTGAGTGAGTGAGTTAACATTTAACGTCACATCGGCAGTATCTCAGCCATATCGTGACGAGACCATTTAATTTTGAAAAGAACTATATGCCTATTATAAAACCTGTCAACGAAGGACCGTAAAACAACTAGAATATCACAGAGTAGAATATAAAACTAGTAACTATACCTAAAACAATTTATCTATAGAGGACAATACAAGATAAAAATGGGCTATAGATTGCTAACAACTGAAGGTAGATCACCATACTAGGGACCATGGGGACTTACAGTACCTTGGCTACCTGCATGGACCCTAGCTGGATTTATATCATCCCCTCAGGAGTCAGCAATTCGGGAAATCTAGCCATTCAGTAAAAAGACATTTATTCTACGATTAAAAAACATGGAAAGTTTGAATTTACTTTGAATGTTTGTGGACTTACGTACCCTCTCAGGAGGACAATAGTTTTACAATACTTCAACCCCCTTTGAGGATACAGCCACCAACAAGCACAGTTACCAATTTAAACTTCCGATAATAAAAATTATCTATTTACAATTCATTTAATAAATCTAATACTTTTAAAAATCCAATAATTAAATGAGAACTGATATTAGTAAAAAGGTCCTTCATACTACGTGATTTAAAATAGGTATCCCTTGTGATGGAATATTCCACGCAGTCAAGCAAGACATGCTTGACCGTGACTCTTTCATCACAAGGGATACAAAACGGAGGATCCTCACCTTTCAAAAGGTATTTATGCGTATGTCTGGTGTGACCAATACGACATCGTCCCATAATGACCTCTTCAAATCTGGACTGACAGCTCAAGTAGGTGTAACCAATATACGGTTTTATTTCATGTAATTTATTTATACCTACTTGGGTGTCCCACTTCTTTTGCATCGGATCACGTATGTAAGTTCTAATATTCGCTTTGTAATCTGAGTATGGTATAAGAAGTGGTGTCACAGATTTGTTGAGTGCTGCCTTGGCAGCAAGATCGGCCATTGTGTTCCCTGAAATGCCTACATTGCTGGGTAACCAACAGAAGACGATGTCGCATTGGCCAGTAGCAAGATTATTATACAATTCAATAATGTCAATTTAAAGTGGATGTTTACATGATAAATTTTTAATCGCCTGAAGACAAGAAAGAGAGTCTGAATAGATTATATATTGTTTACGTTTAGGGTGCCTTTGAATATATTTAAGAGCTGTTAATATGGCGTTAGCTTCTGCTGTAAAAATAGAACTGTTATTTGGTAATCTAGAAGATATTGTTCTGGATCCAATGACAGTAGCACAAGCAACTGCGCCGCCGTCCTTGGACCCATCTGTAAATAAGGATTTATAGTTGTTATATTTATGTTTCAATGGATTATATTCTTGTTTATACTGTAATTCATTCGTTTCTGATTTTTTAAATGTAGTTAATGTTAGGTCAACCTGTGGTCGAACCAATTGCCAAGGAGGAGAAGAAAGAAGACGGGAAGGGGCTATATTATCCAGCACAATGCTGACAGCAGAAATAAGTGGTTTTATTCTGAAACCAAGAGGCGGAACAAGAGAAGATTTCTTATTGTTTAAATCCTCATACAGAGGATTGAAAACACAGTTATACGCAGGATTTGACTCATTGGAATATAGTTTTGTTACATATTGCAAAGCTAATTTTATACGTCGCTGCTCAAGAGATGGTTCATCAGCCTCGACATACAGGCTGTCAACAGGTGAAGTTCGAAAGGAGCCAAGACAAAGTCTTAGACCTTGATGATGGACAGAATCTAATAGTTTTAAGCTGCTCTTGCAGGCTCCACCATATACAATTGAGCCATAATCTAGCTTCGACCGGACAAGCGATCTATACAGGTGTAAAAGGGTAGCTTGATCCCCTCCCCACCTTGAATTAGACACGACTTTCAATAAATCAAGTGCCTTCAGGCATTTAGTTTTTAGGGATTTGATATGTGGAAGAAAAGTAAATGAGAGTCAAAAATCAGACCTAAGAACTTTGCCTCCTTGACAACTGTGATGGGAGTGCCATTTAAAAACAGTTCTGGGTCCTTTTGTGGTTTATATTTACGGCAAAAATGTATGCAATTAGTTTTTGATTTAGAAAATTTAAAGCCGTTCTCAAGACACCATTTATCTATTTTCTTTAAACATAACTGCATTTGCCGTTCAATAGTATGCATATTTTTCCCCCGACAAGAAATATTAAAATCATCCACAAATAATGATCCATCGATTGAATCGTTTAAAACTTTTGATAAACTGTTAATCTTGATACTAAATAAGGTCACAGACAAAATACTGCCTTGTGGAACACCCTGATCCTGACTGTAATGATCAGACAGGGTAGAACCCACTCGGACTTGAAATTGTCTGTCATTTAAAAACTTGGCTATAAATTTAGGTAAACGACCTCGTAATCCGAAGTCATGTAAATCTTTTAAGATGCCATATTTCCATGTGGTGTCATATGCTTTTTCAAGATCAAAAATGATAGACACTGCATGTTGTTTAGTAATTAGAGCGTTTTTGACAAATGATTCTAAACGTACTAAGTGATCAACGGTACTTCTGTTTTTACGGAAACCACACTGAATATCTGTGATCAGATTATTTGTTTCCAAGTACCAAACAAGTCGATTATTAATCATGCGTTCCATGGTCTTGCAAACACAGCTGGTAAGCGAAATAGGTCGATAGTTCGAAGGATCCGTATGATCACGTCCAGGTTTAGGGATAGGGACTACTATAGCATTATGCCATGAAGAAGGAAAGTTACCAGAAGTCCAAATATCATCAAAAAGGTTTAACAGTGTCTCTAAACATGATTCCGGTAAGTGTTTCAGGAGCTGATAATGTATGTTATCAGCTCCTGTAGCAGTATCGCGAGCTTGTTCTAGAGCAGTAAAAAGCTCATGAATAGAAAATATTTCATTGTAATCTTCCCCATTATCTGAATTAAAATTAATAGATTTCATCTCCTGTTGTTCTTTATATTTTTGGAATTGAGGTTCATAATTCGATGAGGAAGAGTGTTTGGCTAAAGTTTCTCCAAGTTTATTTGCAATATCAGATTTACTAGTTAATAATGCATCATCGGCTTTGAGATGTTTAATGCAATTGTGAGGGCCCTTACCTTTTATTTTCTGGATCATATTCCATACCTTTGATATTGGTGTTCGGGAATTTATTTTCGACACGTAATTGCGCCAGGATTGGCGCTTACTGTACTTAAAAGTACGCCGTGCCTTAGCATTTAAAATTTTGAAATTATTCAAATTATGGACCATGGGGTGGCGACGGAAATAACGCTCAGCTTTCTTCCGTGCCTTCCTAGCCTGTTTGCAGTCATCTGTAAACCATGGTTTTCGGATGTGTGGAACTGCAGAAGATTTAGGGATACACTCATCAGCAATGTTTACTAGTTCATCAGAGAAATCTTTTATAGGATCAGGACTTTCTAACAAAAGTTCAGATTTAAGTCTGCTACAACACAACGTTTGATACAAAGGCCAGTTAGCCTTTTTAAAGTTCCATCTGGAAAATGGGGTGATATCAGATGGGTTCACAGGTGTTAGAATTGTAGGGAAATGGTCACTTCCACAGAGGTCATAATGAACTGACCATTCAAATTCATTCAGTAGGTTAGAATCCGTGATTGATAAATCAAGTGCAGAATAAGTTCCTGTACCCGGATGTAAATAGGTGTTAGAACCGTCATTAAATATGCATAAATCATTATCTGAACAGAACTCTTCCAATAATTTACCTTTAGCATTTGTAGTTGTACTACCCCAGAGAGGGTTATGGCCATTTAAGTCTCCCATAATAACACAAGGTTTGGGTAGCTGGTCATACAGAGATTGAAGGTCTGTTTTCTGAAACGTTGAAGACGGAGAAATGTACAAAGAGCATAAGGTAAATGCAACGTGTAATGTGACACGTACTGCAACTGCTTGAAGATTAGATGTAAGTGTAACAGGGCTATGAATTACATTCTGATTGAAGAACCTCCAGTGGCCCTATCGCCAGGAGGAGAAAAATAATGATATGAATTGTAATGGCGTAAGTCAATTTTGTCTGTTTGCTTTAAATACGTTTCCTGCAGACATAAAGCTGATGGTTTAAAGTCCTGGACCAATAATTGTAAGTCGTTAAAATTTGTCTTAAATCCTCTACAATTCCACTGAATCAGTGTTTGAGAATGAATCATCTCTTAGGCGGCTTAACTGGAGATCTGCCTCGCCCATTTCTTTTAGGCGACAAACTAGCAGGTCTACGATGGATGCTTTCTGAGACATCCATCTCTTCAAGTGATCCAAACTTATTGTAGACTTTGATTGGATCATCTGATCCTTTAGGTTGTCTACCCAGTAGATTAGAACGAGAAAATGAATCTGTTTTATACCTTGTTGGAGCAGTTTGTCCTTTTCCAGAATGTGTTTTTGATGGCTGTGAATGGTTCGTGGAAGGAAGTTTAGTTGTCACAGTAGGTGTTTCACGTGTCATAGAAGATGAAGATTCAGAAATCTGTGTCGATGGAATTTCAACAGTAGTCTGGGTAGCAGATTCAGATGTCACGACTGGTTGAGGAGTGACAGAGTTCACCCACGTCAAATCTGTCTGGCACTGAATTGATGCAGTCGATGTTGAGACTGGGCGTGTTTTTGTTACAGATGCATATGTCTCAGTCTGTTCGTTATTTGGCACAAGTTTCTTTGCTTCCAGGTAAGTGATGTTCCTTGTGTATTTTAGTTTGTTGATTTCCATTTCTCGTTTCCAGACTGGACACGATTTACTGGAGGAAGAGTGAGGACCAGAACAGTTCTTGCACTTTTTGAAATCACTCTTACAATCTTCTGTGACATGACTAGTTTCACTACAGTGCGCACATGTGATACTATTTTTGCAGAAATTCACACCATGGCCAAACTTTTGACATTTAAAGCACCTCAAAGGATTCGGAATAAACATTTCAACATAAATTTTGCAATATCCTGCTTTGACTGATTTTGGTGCTGTTGGAGACGAAAATGAAAAAAGGTACGTATTTGTGTTGATTATTTCGGTACCCTGACGTCTGGTAAACCTTTTAACAAAGGTAACTCCCTGGTCTTTCATTTCACAACCAATATCCAATTCAGACATATCTTCAAAGAGTCTGTCTCGATCTCTTATGATACCTCTGCTAGTGTTGAGAGATCTGTGTGGAGAAACCTTTACAGGGACGCCAACAAGTTCATCGATTGACATCAAGTTCGTTGCTTGTTGTCTTTTAGCACATTCAATAAGGATTGACCCTGTTCTCAACCTTTTGATATTTTTTAAATCACCTGCTATCCCTTGAATGCCCTTAGCAACAGCAAATGGGTTCCGTTTGATTGGGGTTTTGTCCGGTGTTTCCAGCACCAGGAATCTAGGCCAGTACTCCACTGATTTTGAAATGACAGAAATATCATCAGTCTCAGCATCATTTTCAAGCGTTCACTTTGTTGTTTTAATTGGGGTTTGAAAAGCCATGATTGTATGAATTTAGTTTCGTCAACCCTACTCCCCACCCGCCACCGAGTGCCAATAAAGGCAGTATCCCGTTGCCTGCGGATGTCCAACAGGCAGATACTAGGGATATAGGGATGATATACACCAGCAGAAAGATCTACCAGTTTGGCCCATGAGCCATCGCCTTCTCGCACCAGCATCTAGGCAATTTTTTCAAATTTGACAATATATGTATCATATTAAATATATACAAGTTACAAAAGAGATCAATATTGTGTATCATAAAATCAAGCCAAACAATGACAGAGCAATAATAGTTTAGTGCTCAGGGCTTGGCATGACCAGCCGATTGGTTGAACCGGGCCCATTCAACCTCCCGTCTAGGTGAAGTCAGGGCCGAAGTGGTGTGTTGAGCAATAGGAACAATGGTGCTGGTCCCATTGCCCTCAACCACCAGGATCCCCTCCTCCACCGACACAGGGCCGCAACCCACGGCAGACGGGTTGGTGGACCAAATATCCCCCCGGGTCCACTACGGAGGTGTCGGCGAGCTCTTAGCATTACCCAGCACCCACCACGAGGAGGTGGCTCGCCACGGGTGCCTGGTGGACTGAAACGTGGGAAAGGTAATCTAGGTGTTAGGGTTTGTTGGGGTGGGTTGTTATCGCCTGTAGTCAATGACATGGTAAACTATGTACCAGTGGAAAATGGACTGACCCACAGGGCTGGCTATAGAATTAAGTTGTAAGCTCGCCATGTAACTAGCAAGCAGCGGGACAATGACTCTCTTGTTATTTTATCCTCTAGTAATCAAGGTAATTCTTGTGCTAGATTTTGTTAATAATTCTAGCATATATCAATTTATTGATACTATTTGGGATGGAGGTACTCTTACTAATGAAGTTAACACGGTGACGTTACGAGTTATGACATCGTGTCAAGGGAAATACAGGGTTTGATCAGTCCCGACTGAGTGCCTCCGGCTCGGTGAATACAACCTTACGAGCTAAACCTATAGGCTAAGCTTATTTTTCGCTTCGACTCACCTGCTAATTCGATGTACTGTGCATGGACACATCTACATAAGGAAAAGGATAATCATTCAACAAACAAGATGCGTCCATGTCTCCACATTCTAGTGTTGGATACCTATATTTCATCTTAAGCTTTTGATATGTATTCGTTTAGTAAGATATCGGTACAGTAATGCACGTAGGTTGTCTGTCAAGTGCCTATCGATGTTGATAGAGCATATAACACACTCCTAACGAATTATATGTATCTTGTACCAGGTTTATGATAGGTTTCAAACTGGTTTCTATGTATGGTGATTTCATTGTAGGTTTCAACTTGCTTTCCATGTTGTAGTTTCCAATCTAGTTTTCCACCTAGTTTCCAATCTAGTTTCCCACCTAGTTTCCAATCTAGTTTCCATGAAACTGAAACTTACGTATGCCGATCCTTTACCCGCTCCTCCGGAAAAAATCGTATTTCATGTCTCACACTTAACAAATCAGGCATTCTGCACAATTGCATAACAGTAAAAACTTCAGGATCACAAGAAACAGAGAACACAAATGCAGTTTATTTTCATTCAACACTGCTTGGAAAGAAACAGTATTTGGAATATTAAAGTGAAACAAAAACACGTGAATATATAGCAGAGAGTATAGAATGTTTGCTTAATCACATCCATGTATATCTGTCCATAATACTTGGCTTTCAAATTTGAGAAATATTAGCTCTTTCCTTCTTCTCCTCCAGTTAGTCAATCGTTGTCACTGCCCATTTCCTGTTATCCATCTTCTCACATTTCGAAACAAACTACCAGTACAAACAAGCATCCGTCAACAATACCCACGGCTAGAGGAGAGAAAACTGTCCAGTATTGCTTGAGGTAAACATAGACTGAACCTCCTGTCCAATAAGCTAGGAGTTCAATAAATATATACTGAGCATTTGAACTCAAAAGTGACAAAAGTTTCAATCGCAGAACAGCCTATTAGTATTTGATAGAGTGCAGAGACATGAAAAAACTCTCATTTAAACGCCATAATTTATTTTCTGAATGTTACTTACAATATCCTTATATGATTACATGATGTCATTTAGAAAGTGGTCAGATGCAAAATCTGTCATGTTTGGGATTTCACTTTCGTAGTAAAGTACACATTCTAGTACGTTTTTGGTTGAGTCCCATCCGTGAGATCCCTCAGAGTCAGGCCCCTAGTCGCCAGCACACGAAGTCAACCGCCTGGCCCCGCTCGGTAACCGCGACTTCCACAAAAATAAAAGTCGGACAAGTGGTAGTCTAGACTCCTTACTTTGTGTACCCCTCTGTAAAGGGACCAGTGTAAATTGGCACAGGTCCCACGGCCGAAAGCTATGATTATACGATACCATTTAGAAAGTGGTCCAATGCAACAAATGGCATTTCACTTTCTTAGTGAAAATATGACATATGTTGCAATATCCTTATATATTCGGTGTATAGAACTACGAATCATCCATTATTGTGAAAAGTGAATGAGTGAGTTAATATTTAACGTCACATCGGCAATATTTCAGCCATATCGTGACGAGAACATTTTGATATTGAAATGAAACGTATACATTATAATCACCTGTCGTCAAAGGACAGTAAAACAACTAGAATATCACAGTTACAATTAAAACTAGTGTGGAGAGTTAAAACAAATACCACTATTTGGACAATACAATATAAAATACGGGCTGTAGATCGCCAACAACTGAAGGTAGATCACCATACTAGGGACCATGGGGACTTACATTACTTTTGCTACCTGCTTGGACCCTAGCTGGATTTACACCATCCCCTCAGCCGTTGGCGATTGTAGGAAAATGTAGCCGAAATTTAAAATGACAAAAACACTACGTTTAAAAAATTGGTCAGTTTAGATTTCACTTTGAAAGTTTTGGGACTTACGTATCCTCTCAGGGGGACAATAATTTTACGCTACTTTAACCCCCTGTGAGGGCACAGCCACTAACGATCGCAGTTGACAATTCTTACCACCATGGTTAAAATATCAGCTTTCTATTTACAAAACATATTATTAAAAATTTATGTAATAATTCTATTGCATTTAAAAATTCAATGATTAAATGATAATTAACATTAAAAAGATCCTTCATTGTTTTGACATTAAAATATTTATCCCTTGTGATGGCAAAATCAATACAGTCAAGCAAGATATGCTTGACCGTGATTCCCTCATCACAAGGGATACAAAACGGAGGATCCTCACCTTTAAGTATATATTCGTGAGTATATCTAGTATGGCCAATGCGACATCGTCGCATAACAACCTCCTCAAATCTGTACTGAGAACCCAAGTAGGTGTAACCAATATAGGGTTTTATTTCATGTAATTTATTAATACCCACTTGGGTGTCCCACTAATTCTGCATTAGATCACGGATATAAGATCTGAGTATGGAATCAGAAGTGGTGTCACAGATTTATTGAGTGCTGCCTTAGCAGCAAGATCAGCCATTGTGTTGCCAGAAATGCCAACGTGGCTGGGTAACCAAGAAAAGACGATGTCGCATTGGCCAGTAGCAAGAACATTATATAACTCAATAATTTCTGTTAAAAGTGGATGGTTACAAGATATGTGTTTAATAGCCTGAAGACAAGAAAGAGAGTCTGAAAAGATTATATACTGTTTATATTTAGGATGTCTTTGAATATATTTAAGAGCTGTTAGTATTGCGTTTGCTTCTGCTGTAAAAATAGAGCTATCATTAGGTATTCTAGAAGAGATTGCGCCACCATCCTTGGACCCATCTGTAAAGAAGGATTTGTATGTATTATATTTATGTTTTAACTGAATGAATTCTTGTTTATATTGTAGTTCATTAGTATCTGATTTTTTAAACATTGTCAGTGTTAGGTCAACTTGTGGCCTCACCATTTGCCAAGGGGGAGAAGAAAAAAGTCGGGAAGGAGAAATATTCTTCAGCTCAATGCCAGCAGCAGAAATGAATTGCTGGATTCTGATCCCAAGAGGTGGAACAAGTGAAGTTTTTTTATTATACAAATCCTCATAAAGAGGATTAAAAACGCAGTTATGAGCAGGATTGGATTCATTAGAATATAACTTTGTGATATACTGTAAAGACAATTTGATACGGCGAAGTTTTAGAGATGGTTCATCGGCCTCAACGTAGAGACTGTCAATGGGAGATGTTCTGAAAGATCCAAGACATAGCCTCAGACCTTGGTGATGTACAGAATCTAATAGCTTTAGGTTGCTTTTGCAGGCTCCACCATACACAATGGAACCGTAATCAAGTTTCGATCGAACCAGAGATCTATTTAAGTGAAGGAGGGTAGTTTGGTCCCCTCCCCACTTTGAATTAGAAACAACTTTTAACAAATCGAGTGCCTTCAGACATTTGGCTTTGAGGTACTTAATGTGGGGCAGAAAGGTTAGATGCGAGTCAAAGAAGGGACCAAGAAATTTAGTCTCCTTCACAACTTTGATGGGTGTGCCCTTCAATGATAATTCGGGGTCTTTATGGGGTTTGTATTTCCTACAAAAATGTATACAATTGGTTTTAGTTTTAGAAAATTTAAACCCGTTTTCCAGACACCATTTATGAATTTTGTTTAGACAAATTTGTAACTGTCTCTCAATAGTTCGCACATTTTTACCACGGCAAGAAATATTAAAATCATCCACAAATAATGATCCATCAGTTGAATCACTTAAAACCTTTGAAAGACTATTTATTTTAATACTAAACAGCGTGACCGACACAATACTACCTTGTGGGACACCCTAAACCTCATTATAATGAGCAGACAGGGTTGAACCCACTCGGACTTGACACTGCCTGTCGGTTAAAAACTGTGATATAAAGAGAGGCAAACGACCTCGCAAACCAAAATCATGTAAATCCTTTAAAATGCCATGCTTCCACGTAGTATCGTATGCTTTCTCAAGATCAAAAAATATAGATACTGCGTGTTGTTTGGTGATAATAGCATTTTTGACGAAGGATTCTAAACGTACTAAATAATCAATAGTACTTCGATTCTTCCGAAAACCACATTGAATATTTGTAATGAGGTTATTAGTTTCCAAATACCAAATTAATCTGTTATTTATCATTCGTTCCATGGTTTTACAGACGCAGCTGGTTAAAGATATCGGGCTGTAATTTGATGGGTCCATGTGATCCCGGCCAGGTTTTGGTATTGGCACTACAATGGCATTACGCCACGGAGGAGGAAAAATTCCAGACGTCCATAGTTTGTCAAATATATCTAAAAGTGTGACAAGATATGGTTCAGGCAAGTGTTTCAATAGCTGGTAATGAACATTGTCATCACCTGCTGCAGTATCATGAGCTTGATCAAGAGCCGTGTGGAGCTCATGTAACGAAAACACTTCATTATAGTCTTCACCATTAGTGGAATCGAAATTAACGTTTGTCTTTTCCTGGTGTTTCTGATACCTCTGAAACTCAGGAACATAATTTGCCGATGATGAGTTTTTGGCACGAGTTTCGCCAATTTTATTTGCAATGTCTGCTTTGTTTGTTACTAATTTGTCACCATCTTTAGGATGGTGAACTGCAGATTTTGAACCTTTGCCTTTTATTCGCTGAACCATGTTCCACACCTTAGACATGGGTGTACGTGAATTAATTTTTGAAACACAGTTCCTCCAAGATTGGCGCTTGTTTTGCTTATACGTACGTCGTGCCTTAGCGCTAGTAATATGAACAGTAGGATGTCTGCGAAAATATTTTTCTGCTTTCTTCCTACGTTTTCTTGCCTGTTTGCATTCGTCAGTAAACCATGGTTTACGAATATGAGGAGTTGCAGAGGACTTAGGAATGGTTTGATCAGCAATTTCATTCAGTTGTGTTGAGAACATCAAGATGTTATCTGGTATATTAATGCAGTGATCAGGCGTTAATTTTTCAACGCATAATTGCTCATATAGAGGCCAATTTGCCTTAGTGAAATTCCACCGGGATGAAGGTGGATTGTCACCTGGTGCTATAGATTTCAGGAGCGTAGGGAAGTGATCGCTTCCGCAAAGGTCATCATGTACAGACCATTCAAATTCATTGACAATGTTCGACTCTGTGAGAGTTAGATCAAGTGCAGAATACGTTCCAGTGGCTGGATGCAAGTAAGTATTGGAATCATCATTAAAAACACATAAATTATTATCGGAAATAAAATCTTCAATAACTTTCCCTTTATTGTTTGTATTTGTACTACCCCATAGAGGGTTGTGCCCATTTAAGTCGCCCATAATGATGCAGAGCTTTGGGAGCTGGTCATACAAACTTTGAAGGTCAGTTTGACGAAGAAGTGATGAAGGTGGTACATACAGTGAGCACAAAGTAAGAGCAATGTGCAAGGTCAGCCAGATAGCAACAGCTTGAAGATTAGTATTCAGCGGAACGGCACTATGAATCATGTCCTGTCTGACCAGGATACTAGATCCTCCTGTAGCTTTGTCCCCATGGGGAGAAAATGAATGGTAGCAACTATATTGTCTTACGTTAAAAACATCAGTATGTTTCAGATACATCTCCTGTAGACACAATGCTGAAGGTTTAAAGTCCTGTAACAATAGAAGAATCTCATTATAATTCTTCCTAAGTCCTCTGCAATTCCATTGTATTAGTGTATCCGTCATTTAGGATGTGTTCTCGGTGACAGTTCACGACCCTTTTTCTTAGGAGAATGACTCCGAGAGCGGGTTGTCAGAGGAGGTGACACCTCCATGTCATCTAAAAGATCAAATCTGATTACAAGTGACACAGAGCCTCTTTGTCCTCTAGGAAGACGGTCACTTGTATTTTGCTTCTTAGAGTAATCTACATTTACATTATTCTTTTTGATAACCGGTGTAGGTGCTGTTTGAGTTTCAGAGGATTGTGAAGTTTTTCGCGAGGAAGAAACAGAAGGAAGTTCCTGAATACTCATAGGTGTCTGAGCTGTCAGCCAAGTCAGGTCTGTTTGGCAGTCAATAGACTTAGTGGAAGGTCTCATCACCTCTGCATATGTTGACTTACCTCTCAATGCAGTGCTACCAGATGGTGTAGCTGAAGTTGCCAACTTCCTTGCTTCTGAAAAACTTATGTTCTTCTCAGTTTTAATACGTTGGACACTCATTTCAAACTGCCATACCGGACATTCTTTAGAAGACGACATGTGAGATCCAGAACAATTTACACATTTGATTTCAGA
Source organism: Haliotis asinina (assembly GCF_037392515.1). Taxonomy (NCBI): domain Eukaryota; kingdom Metazoa; phylum Mollusca; class Gastropoda; order Lepetellida; family Haliotidae; genus Haliotis; species Haliotis asinina. The sequence continues at coordinate 8,844,793 of NC_090290.1, read as the reverse complement.
CGAACACGTGCTGCTGTCGGGATCTTTACCAGCACAGCGTGAACAAGAAGCATGATTCTTACAAGTGTTCTGCCCATGGCCAAACTTCTGACAGTGAAAACATCTCAGTGGATTTGGAACATACATGTCAATTTTCATAGAGAACCATCCTACTTTAATTGATTTAGGTAAACTGGGTACATCAAACGTAAGCAAGTAAGTATTTGTGGGTAGATATATTCCGTCCTTTTTAAAGCTGAATCGCCTAGCCTCGACCACTCCTTGCATACGCAGCTGACTAACAATGTCATCGGTTGACAGATCAGCAAGACTCTTATCTCTGTCTCGGATGATTCCTTTGCTAAAATTTAAAGATTTGTGAGCATAGCATTTTACAGAGATATTTGCGAATGATTTTGCTTCCAGAAGATTGGCCGCTTGCTCTCTCTTTAGACATTCTATGAGAACTGAACCAGATCGAGTTTTTGTAACATTCTTGACAGTCCCAGCAATTCCTTGAATTGCTTTCTCTAGCAGAAAGGGAGAACAACATGTTAACTTTTTCTCACTTGATTCAGCGACAATGAATCGAGGCCATGTGTTACGTTCAGAGTAACAGAGTCTGGTAATGATATCATCCTCATCATCGGTATCATCAATGTGATAACGTTTTTGCTTTTTGGGGTTTTGGTTTGCCATGGTAATAGATTTGTGTTTCATCCACCTTGCTCCCCACCCACCACGGAGTGTCAACAAGGACGATGCCTAATGCCTGTGGGCCTCCAACAGGCGGCACCAAGGATACCAATAGGATATACTCAAGCAGTAGCATTAGAGATATGCACCACAAGATTGGCCCAAGAGCCACAGCCCTCTGGGCCTTAGACTCTAGGCACAGTTCATGTAAACAAAATTATAGTTAAATAATATTACTTAAACCAAGGGCGCCAAGACCAAAATTTAAACAATTCCAAATCACAGTTTGTGCAAATTTCAACATAAACTCCATGCACAGGGCTTGGCATGACCAGCCGATTGGTTGAACCGGGCCCATTCAACCACCCGTCTAGGCGAAGTCAGGGCCAAAGTGGTGTATTGAGCAACAGGAACATGGTTGCAAGCCCCTATTGCCCTCAACCACCAGGATCCCCTCTTCCGCCGACACCGGGCCGCAACCCACGGCAAACGGGTTGGTGGACCAAATATCCCCCCCCCCCACCGGGTCCACAGCGGGGGTGTCGGCGAGCTCTTAGCGTTACCCAGCACCCACCACGAGGAGGTGGCTCGCAACGGGTGCCTATTGTGAAAAGAAATGTTTCCTTAAACAATAATGTGGTCATTCCAGTAGACCTGATAGGAATAGGGGGTCACAGGCATACCGATACACTACAACTTTACATATGTGCTGTTTAAAACTCTTTAAGCTGTATATTTCAAAGGATAAATTGCCCTTGTTCATTTCGAAATTCCCTTTGAATATCAGTGTACATATCAAGAAACCACATTAACTTGATATTTTCAAATAGGTTCCTTTAACTTTTCAATCTGTGAAAGATGTGAAATGACTTTTTCCTGTTCTCTGCGTACAAACCACGGGCCTCTGCTTTCCCACACCTTAAGCGATCCATCATGTTCATCCGAACCCATCAAAATGCTTCTGAATGGAGACATGTGCATGATGCATAACTAGTGGAAAATATTTCCAGTTTGAGGTTCCAAGAATGGTGACCGTGTAGTATTTATGCATTTACTGATTCCTAGGATTTACATTATTGGGTAAATTTCTATATACATTATGTACTGAACTGGTTAGATTATACAAGTCTGATTTAGGTCAAAATCGGGTGGTCCTGATTGCCTTCTTCAATTTTTCAGATTTTCCAACACTCCCTTCCAGTATGCTGGAAATGTAGAAAACAATCCATTGAGAAAAAACGTCGGGAACTTGTCATATTGTACTCTTTGATAACAATAAGGTATGAAATATGAAGAATACACATCGATTTGCAAAGTGTAGAATATGTTTGATGAAAAGGAAAGCCGTCAACACATATCCATATACTATTTTAGGTTGGCACAGCATCGATGTATGTCCATAAACAACGTATCTTATAAAGCTTTCTTTATATCAAACATTCTTTGCAGCCTTTTCTGTGGGTCCAAAACAATTAACACCTCTTCGTTCAGAGTTAGTGAGCTACTTTCAGTTGTTGGCGATCAATAGCCCATTTTTATACTGTCTTGTCCGCATTTGAACTCAAGTTTTGGAGATACACCAAGTTTTACTTACTAATAACTGTGACATGCTAGTTGGTTTTACTGTCTTTCGTTGACAGATTGTCATAATTTACATGTATTTTTGGTGGATTTACAACATGTTTTAGTTACGATATAGCTGATACATTGCCGATGTTACTTCAAATGTTAACTCACACTCATTCAGAGTTAATTAAACATCTTGATATGAAAAGTATAAAACTATTTACATCAAATGACAAACGTTACTTATCTCATAAATCAGATTTTATAAAAAAATATTCAGTATTAGTTTGAAAACATTTTTTAAAGTATTGTGTTGACAATTTATCCATCCTTATAGCATCATGATAAATGTCGCCGTAAAAGTTGGCTCAAAAATAATTGTCAATCTTTGTGTCTTGTAACTCTAATAACGAAGAGTCAGGGAATACCTATCTCATAAATACAAAATCACTCACTATTCCCAACTTTATTGTTTTCAATGGTGCAATATCAAAAGCAATATCCAATACCTGAAGGGTTTCTTACAACAATACTCGTTTTTTAATACGTTTGGAAGTTATCTTGAGTCGTGACAGTCTGTCAGAAATAATGCTAGATAGATCTATACTGGCAAAGACAATATTTCATTCATTAGTACAAAGAACCATTCGTTTGTGACAAAATCACAGTAACATTGAGTTAACCGAGTGCTGAGTGAAGGAAGCCATCTTACTTGCTGAGAATACGACACATACTGTAAATCATGAATTTTTTGCGAAAATTGCGAATGACTTGAAGTCGCAAAAATATCATGACGTGTCCTACCATCGCTTTATTATTCACCAGTTCACATATTTAATAATAGATCTAGACAATACATATATTAAGTGAGTGAGTGAGTTTAGTTTTTACGCTGGACTCAGCAACATCCGAGCTATAATAATGGCGGCGTCTACAAATAATCGAGTCTGGACCAATCCAGTGATCAACATCATGAGCATCAATCTGCGCAATTAGGAACCTATGATACGTGCCGATCCCGTTAGTCGCCTCTTACGACAAGCAGAGTCGCCTTTTATGACAATCATGGGTTGCTGACGGCCTATTCTAACCCTGGACCTTCACGCGTCACATATATTAAGCAATGACAACATCATGAAGAATGACTGATTACTAACATTACTCGTACTCACATGTCGCATGTCAAACAATGGATCCCTGAACAAAAGTCGCTCAATCAGTACGTCTCATAATCCAGACAGGTGCCAACCACGCAACACATTCTTTGTCCTTAGGGACTGTTTGAAAGACCAAGACCATCCAGCGGGCGTGGGTAGCTTTCATGACACTTATCCGGAGATCAACAGCTTTTGTGATGACGTTGTCTTTCCGCATACCACTTTATCCTCATACCAATGACTAAACTGGCCCTTCATCAGTGCCAATTTACAAAGCCTAACCAGCTAGTGTTGTTTTTAGGAAAACATCACGGATTGCATACATGCGGATGTACTCCATTCAACTGAGTTCAAGATTAGCAGCAAACTTTAAGATGTGATTAGATTTACTTCAGTCAGAACAAGTAAGCTTTGAAACTGTCAAACTAAACTATGTATTGAGAATTAGGCAAGTCGCAAAAATGTCTTGACGCAAAAACGTCTGTTGGTCGCCACTCGCAAAAATATTATGATGCAAACATTTCGTGATATACAGTAATTTGTTTATCGAGGTCCATCAAGTATAACATTGCATATGAATAGCTACCTAATGTAAGTAACGTTTAATTATTAGCTCTAATACGTCCACCATTTTGAAAGCCTAAATTCTTATATTTTACAATAGATAATTAAATATGGTTTTGTGGTCCAGGAAGTCAGGCAGTTCCACACTCGTTGTTTGATTGTAAGATAAATTGAGTAATACTTGCCATGTTTAATTAGCAAGTAGGCCTTTGTGTTTTATTTGAATTGTTATGTGCATGTGTGAAACCAGACATGCTGTATTATGGATATGGAATGTTAAAAAGCGATAAACACGTATGAATGAGAAATATGTTATGATAATTTCAATTCATCAAATATCTGCTACGACCATGTATTTAAATGGAAAATACATGCAAACACTCATACTCTCTCTCTCTCTCTCACACACACACACAAAGTGGATTGAGTGAAGTGCATAGTATACAATATCAGTAGACCGTAAACACTAATATATGCAGTTAATGGAAGGACACCTCAAGCATTGCTGTCTGCAAAGTATATAGTACCCAGGTCAGTGACAGCAAACTGCTTAATCGGTACATTTACTCTTCTTATCATACAGATTTCAGAACGTTATCAAACCCGCACCTTGATTGCTATGACCTCGCTATCGCCCAGAACATAGCTCATTAGGTCAACCTTGATGTCGATAGCCTCGCTATAACCTAACGGACGTAGGCAAAGCATCTGACCCCTCTAAGCCAGACAGACACACCTGTGCTTTGTACTCCTTCCGTCTTGATATACCTCCAACACTGACATGGCGGCTGCCGTTCTGAAATACACTGTGAGGAAGGCAACCCTAGCTGACATTGGACCAATTAAAACCCTGACTGATGGAGAGGAGTGGGAAATACCACTTGACTTATTGTATTGCGTGTTTGGTATGGATTCAAGGGCTTGGTTCGTAGCTGAGTCGGACACAGGTGAAATAATCGGTAAGTGACAAAGTGAAATTGATACTTTTGCATCGCGACCCGTGAAGATCCCGGGGTCTTCAGCAACCCATGCTTGCCATAAAAGGAGACTATGCTTGTCGTAAGAGGCGACTAACGGAATCGGGTTGGTTGACACATGTCATCGGTTCCCAATTGCACAGATCGATGCTCATGCTTTTGATCACTGGATTGTATGGTCCAGACTCGATTATTTACAGACCGCCACCCTATAGCTGGAATATTGCTGAGTGCGGCGTAAATCTAAACTCACTCACTCAATTATGCATTGTGATATTTTCCAGTTAAGGGCTGTCTTTCAGGATGCATTTGCATGCTCACAAATGGACCAGCTTTCAGTTGTTTTCCCTCTCTACAGATGACAGCCGTTCTTTGAGCACTAGTTCTGTTAAAACTCCTGAATGATTTATTGGGTACAGCATCTCCAGTTCATGTTTCACGTTATTTTCATCATACGCACAATATACACAATAACATCTGGTTTTCATAATTTGGTAATTTCATTTGGTGGAACTACTATCTCACATCGCCGGATGGTTATAATTCACGGGGTTGAAATTTACTTCACAAGATCACAGCATCTTTATCTGTATTAGCACACTCGAGATGCCTAGCAGGTCAGATAGAAGCCTTTAAAGACCTTTCCAAGTTTACTTTTACATATACATCTTGGCAGTAGTTACCTTTACACTCATCAGTTATCACACCCCAGTCTAAAGAGGATGTTTGCAGATGCACAATAGGAGAATGCGATCATAGGGCTACGGAATTCGTAACGCTATAATGACTGATATAGTAACGCTAAGAACACTTTGAGCATCGGAACTCAGAATCTTATGTTAGAACGGGATTGTCCACTGTCAGGTATTGGCTTATTGTACGTTTGTAACTATAATTATTCCTGATCTTCCATCAGCTTGTCGGGTCTTTGTGTACTTTAACGAGGACACAGCAGAAGGCGGTCTCTATGTCGTCAGGAAAGACCTCAGAGGCAAGGGTATCGGACGAGACGTAAACCGCCATGGCCTCAAAGCAGTTGCTGACGCAAACATCACCCTCTCGGCAACTGTGGTCAGCCTTTACGACAGCTATGGCTTCACGTTCTACTATGACGTCCACCAGAAACGTGGACCAGTGGAAGCCATCCTGAGGGTGATCCCTGATGCAGATTTAAGTTCGGATGTCAGTCTTGTCCCTTATTACGATGCCATGTTTAAAGAGCTAAAGGCCTACGACCAACAAGTTTGTGAAAGCGAGAGGGATTACTTCTTCACTAACTGGATCATCAGCCATGCAAAATACGTTCTGACAGCTCGCTCAGACGCAGGACGTCTTGTCGGATATGGTTGTTTAAGGGTAACAGAATACTGCAATGAGATTGCACCACTGTATGCTAATAGTGACACCATTGCATGGGCTCTATTGAAAGAACTCTTGCGACACCTGGATCCAAAGGCAGCTGTTCATATATTTATTGTCTCACAAAACAAAACGATGATGGAGAATATTGGCCAAGCTCCCCTGACAAACGTCACTACTCTTCACAAAATGTACACCAAAACACAGGTGCCACAAAAACTGGCGCAGTTGTATTCGTTATCGGCCGCTTCATTATCTGTTATGTGATGTATTTGCACTGATATTGCGTGGATCCAATGATTGAATAAAAATATAAAGTTATAACCTAAAGAGAATATTTTGTGATCACATGTTTTTAGCATGCAAAATAAACAATAATGTGTCAAAATATAAAGTCGTTTCTTTACATTATTATAATCTTAGAATCATTCTTATATTTCCACTATAATTCAGTATAAAGTATCAATCAAGTGTGATTTAGCAAAACAAATTGACAACAATTCCATTCTTCAACAGCTATGTTTGCTCATGTGAGCATGAGTGGCGAAGAGAACATCCTATCATGTTATTCAAAAACGCCCATCCCTGAGCTTATTTCATCATATACGGAAACCTGTCACAATGTTTGATAATGTATGACAGTAGAAAAGCACGCTAGATTAGCAAAAATGTACGTACTCATTAACACCATTGTACAGACCATGGACCTACATCAACCCCGTGTACGTGACCTGTACGTGACCTGTGTCATCCCAATAAGAACAGGACGTAGTCAGCAGTAACCTTCTGTCTAAAGATAAGATTAAGAGATCTGGCTATGCAGGCCCACGAGTTGTGTCATGATAGGAATGTCTTGATTGTCCTGCCCATACTCGATTATTTACAGACAATATAAAGTATTCCTGAATATTGCTGACCACACTAAAATAAAGTCCTTTCCCGAAGCAACCTTTACTAAGGTTAACCTTATCTCCCATTCTTTAATATTGCAGTAAGGTTACCTTAGTGACTTAGAGTCGCCTTAGTGCTTTGTGAATGTAGCCCGTGGCATATATCTACGCTATTTTTGTCCGTTATTTGCTACCTAGGGGCTGCCGCCATATACCTGTAACATTGATGAGTGCAGTGTAAAACTACACTTACTCAATCACTACCCAGGTGTGCCCCTAGTATTTTGCTCAACCTTACCTTTCACTCACACAATTCAGTCGTTGCCTCAGTCAGGAGTGCTGTTTGATGCTCTTCATAAATTTCTTTGTGTATTTGGAATACTAGGAAATGATCACTCCCAATTGTTACTGTTCAACACGGTCCGCTTAAGGTGTGAAGTTTGAAATTGACTTGGTATTGGCTAACGAGGAATTAGGCATTACTTGTACCTTCTGTGCTCTGAAAAAAAATGTCTGCAAAAATAGCAGTTTCGTTCATCCCCTAAAATTTACTTCCATTAGTAGAACAGAATGCATTGTCCCGGGAGTTCTGGAAAACAGAACAAAAGTTGGAGCTTATGCTCATGTTTTGGAAACTGGTAGGTTTATTGTATTTTACAAACCTTGTATTGCTGGTTTGATTCGATAGGTGGGCGGTTAGAGTGCTTGTTAGCCCTGGTGGAATGGGTTTGAATCTTGTCCAGGTATTCAAAACATTACATTCAGTATAACCATGCAGGTCAGAAATAGGGGCTCGCATGAAACCTTGAGCACTCACTCATTCCTTTGTATTCATATTTAAAAGGGTTCCTACAGTTGCTAGTGTTACCAGAATGTGTTTCCTGTAATTTGTATTATCTTGATTAAGTTATAATTATCATTGGATCAAACAGTTTAGAGTTTTGAGCGTGAATTACGGGTCAATTTTCATATCATATATGTTCAATGGCAATAGTATTTTAGCCGCAGGCCTTCTTGACAGCACTCCTGTTTCGTGCCCATTTCAACCTATTGTTTTCTTCCAGTTGGAGAAGTTCAGTGTGAATGGCGATGTAGCCATCAACATTCAGTAAGCTTGTTTATCGTGAACGAGTGAGTGAGAGAGTTAATATTTATCATCGTCAATATCGCAGCCATATCGTGACGAGAAAAAATACATGATATATATTAATAATATTTGACACAATCTGAAAACTGTTGACGAAGAACGGCAAAACCACTAGTATATCACAGACATTCATTTAAAAACTAGTAATGATATCTAAAACAGTGTAATTGCTGAGGACAAGGCACCCGTGGCGAGCTACCTCCTTGTGGTGGGTGCTGGGTAACCCCAAGAGCTCACCAACATCCCCGTCGTGGACCCGGGGGGATATTTGGTCCACCAACCCGTTTGCCGTGGGTTGCGGCCCTGTGTCGGTGGAGGACGGAGTCTGGGGGTTGAGGGCACTGGGAGCCTGAGACCGCGTTCCCTTTGCTCAACACACCACTTCGACCCTTACTTCACCTAGACGGGTGGTTGAATGGGCCCGGTTCAACCAATCGGCTGGTCACGCCAAGCCCTGAGTATTACATTATGTAATGTAAACAATTGAAAATATTATCCATGTAAGTCTTGGCGAATTTTTGGACCCTCGTAATTTCAAATATACACTTTCATGTTTTTGCCTAGAGTCGTATGCCCAGAAGGTGGTGGCTCATGGGCCATTCTGGTGGAATGATTAACCTGTAATTTTTCTGCTGGAGTATATCATCCGGGTATCCTTGGTGCTGCAAGCTGGAGATCAGCTTGTTTTAAGCATTGTCCTTGTGATACTCCGTGGTGGGTGGGGAACTCGGGTGATGAACAAATAAATACTAACCATGGAATACCAAACCCCTACTAAAAAGACAAAACGTCCACTTGACATTGATCTTCATAATGCTGAACACAGATCCACGAAAGCAGTTGACTACTGGCCACGCTTTATACGTAATTAAGACTCTGGATAAGACTCAATTGAAATGGAACCCTTTTCCGGTATCCAAGGGAATACAAGGAATTGCGGGTGAAGTCAAAAACATCAAGCGCTTGAGTTCAGGTGCTTTTTGTTGAATGTAGTAAACGGCAGCAAGCCACGAACCTGATGGCGACTGAATCGTTTGTGAACATTCCTGTGTTGGTCTCAGCACACAGAACCTTGAACACCAGTAAGGGAATAGTGCGAGACCGTGATCACTTGTTTGCTGACATGACAGAATTTGATATCGTGTCAGAGATGAAGGATCAAGGAGTCACTTTTGTTAAGCGATTCAAAACTCGTAGAAATAATGAAACCTTAGAGACACACACATACCTGTTTTCCTTTTCGTGTCCAATTGCTCCAAAATCAATAAAGGCTGGCTGCTGTAACATCAATGTGAAGACTTACATTCCTAATCCTTTGAGATGCTTTAAATGCCAAAGATACGGGCATGGTGTCAATACATGTAAATCATATGTTACATGTGCTCACTGTACAAAAAAAACAACAAAAAAACTAACACGACGGATGACTGCAACAGCATTTTCCAGAAATGTACTAATTGTGAAGGAAACCACTCATCTTTCTCAAAGAATTGTCCCATTTGGAAACAGCAAATGGAAATCAACAAAATAAAATTTACACAATACATTAGTTCTGCTGAAGCCAAAAAACAAGTGCAAAAATCTGAAACTTATGCTTCCGTATCTCGATCAGCGTCTGATAATAAATAACCAAAATATCTATAAGCTGTCAAACCAACAGGACATGGATAAATACTGATTCCCCTCAGATTCTGTCACCGGAAATATCCATTCAGACTGCAGAAGTACTTCCAGACTCATCCCTTATTCAGGATGCATCTATATCTAAGGCATCTAAATCCTACTCACCATCTAAATTTGATTCTCAAACAAATGTGAAAGACATTGCTAAACACCCTGTTAAAAAAGAAATGTATCTTCATCACAAAAATGTCAAAGTGGCAGAGCCTCGAAAGGTTTAACAAACAAAATCCACCTGTTTGACAAATTTGGATCGTTGGAGGACATGGATGCGTCCGAAAACATCCCCCAAAGGGCACATAGCATGTCGCCCTCTAGAAAGACAAGGGGTAGAACCCCAATAAATCCCCCCAAAAGATAATTTATTCCAATAATATTCTACAGTGGAACTGCAGAGGATTGAGGACTAATTTACATGAATTACAGCTATTAGTCCAAGATTTTACACCTTCAGCGATATGTCTCCAAGAGACATATTTAAAACAAACAGATACATTTGACCTTCGTCAAATTAATGCATATCATTGCTTTCCACCTCCGGGTGATAGGGCCACTGGAGGATCATCCATTCTAGTCAGACAAAATGTTATTCAAATCCTGTACCCACTAATGCAGGCTGTTGCAGTGAGAATTACTTTACATGTAGCGTTTACGCTATGCTCTCTTCATATTTCGCCGTCTTCGACGTTTGCCAAAACTGATCTTCAAGCTCTATATTACCAGGTCCCGAAGCCCTGTATTATAATGGGAGACTTAAATGGGCACAACCCACTCTGGGGTAGTGTAACTACAAATACTAAAGGTAAATTGTTGGAGGACTTTTATTCTGACAATGACTTATGTGTTTATAATGATGGTTCCAACACATATTTACACCCTGGTACAGGGACTTATTCTGCTCTTGACTTGTCACTGACAAATTCAGAACTACTAAATGAATTCGAATGGTCAGTCCACGATGACCTCTGTGGAAGTGACCATTTTCCTACTATACTAAAATCTGTAACTCCATCTGATGTTCCTCCATCATCAAGGCGGAATATTAAAAAGGCTAACTGGGCTTTATAGGAGTGAGTGAGTGACTGAGTTAATATTTAACGCCACATCGGCAATATTTCAGCCATATCGTGACGAGAACATTCTTGGAAAATAGAAATTTATGCATATGATAAACACCTGTCAACAAAGGACAGTAAAACAAGTACCACAATAAGAATTAAAACTAGCGTGAAAAGTTAAAACCAATATCACTATTCGGACAGTACAATGTAAAAACAGGCTATAGATCACCAACAACTGAAGGCAGGTCAGCATACTAGGGGCCATGGGGACTTACAGTGCTTCTGCTACCTGTATGGTCCCTAGCTGGATTTACACCATCCCCTCAGCCGCCGGTGATTGTATGCAAGATTAGCCACAAATTAAATGACAGAAATACTACGGCTAAAAAGATGGAAGACTAAATTTGACTTCAAATGTTTTGGGGCTTCTCAGGAGGATATAATAATTTTAATAATAATTTTACGGTACTTCAACACCCTGCGAGGATACACCCACTAACAATCTTAGCTGCTAATTCAACTTCCAATTATAAAATACTTATTTATTTACATGTCAGTCAATAAATTTTATTCTTTTAAAAATGCAATAATTAAATGAGAACGTACGTTACTAAAAAGATCCTTCATAGTTCTTGATTTAAAATAATTGTCCCTTGTGATGGAATATTCAACACAGTCAAGCAAGACATACTTGACCGTGATGATTTCATCACAAGGGATGCAGAACGGAGGATCCTCACCTTTCAAAAGATATTCATGCGTATACCTAGTGTGACCAACACGTCATCGTCGTATAATGACCTCTTCAAATCTGGACCGACAATCCAAGTAGGTGTAACCAACAAATGGTTTTATTGCATGTAATTTATTGATACCTACTTGGGTGTCCCACTTCTTCTGCATCAGATCATGGATGTAAGATCTAATGGTAGCTTTATAATCAGTAAAGGGAATATGAAGTGGTGTCACAGATTTGTTTAGCGCTGCCTTAGCAGCAAGATCAGCCAGTGTATTACCAGAGATTCCAACATGGCTGGGTAACCAACAGAAGACGATGTCGTATTGGCCAGTCGCAAGATACTTGTAAAATTCAATAATTTCTATTAAAAGTGGATGTTTACATGCTAGGTTTTTAATAGCCTGAAGGCAAAAAAGAGAGTCTGAATAGATTATGTACTGTTTATGTTTAGGATGTCTTTGAATATATTTAAGAGCAGTTAATATGGCGATTGCTTCTGCAGTAAAAATAGAACTGTTATCTGGAATTCTAGAAGATATTGTTCTCGATCCAATGACAGTGCCACAAGCTACTGCACCACCGTCCTTGGAACCATGTGTAAATAAGGATTTATAATTGCTATATTTAGTTTTTAATTGATTATATTCTTGTTTATATTGTAATTCATTAGTTTCTGATTTTTTAAATGAAGTTAATGTTAGGTCAACTTGTGGCCTAACCAGCTGCCAAGGAGGAGAAGAAAGAAGACTGGAGGGAGCTATGTTTTCCAGTTCAATGCCGGTCGAAGAAAGAAAGGGTTTAGTTCGGTGTCCTAGAGGTGGAACAAGAGAAGACCCCTTGTCGTATAAATTTTCATAAAGCGTATTGACCACACAGTTATAGGAAGGGTTATATTTATTAGAATATAATTTAGTAATGTATTGTAAAGACAATTTTATACGGCGCTCTGTAAGAGATGGTTCATCAGCCTCAACATAGAGATTGGCAGCAGGTGAGGTTCTAAAAGATCCAAGACAAAGTCTTAGACCTTGGTGATGGACAGAATCTAATAGTTTAAGGTTGCTTTTACAGGCTCCACCATATACAATGCAGCCATAATCAAGTTTAGATCGTACCAATGATCTGTATAAGTGAAGAAGGGTAACGTGATCCCCTCCCCACTTGGAATTTGAAACAACCTTTAACAAATCTAGTGCCTTCAGACATTTAGCTTTAAGGGATTTAATGTGTGGCAAGAAGGTTAAATGAGAATCGAAAGTGAAACCCAAGAACTTGGCCTCCTTCACAACTTTAATTGGAGTGCCATTTACAGATAGTTCCGGATCCTTATGTGGCTTATATTTTCCACAAAAGTGTATACAATTAGTTTTGGATTTATAAAATGTAAAGCCGTTTTCAAGGCACCATTTATTTATTCTATTTAAACAAAGCTGTAGTTGCCGTTCAATAGTTCGCATATTTTTACCACGACAAGAAATGTTAAAATCATCCACAAAAAGTGATCCATCAATTGAATCATTTAAAACCTTGGATAAACTGTTGATTTTAATACTAAATAAAGTGACAGACAAAATAGTGCCTTGAGGGACACCCTGATCCTGATTGTAATGATCAGACAGGGTAGAACCCACACAGACCTGGAAGTGTCTATCATTTAAAAAGTTCTCTATACATTCAGTCAAACGACCTCGCAAGCCAAAGTCATGTACATCTAGCAGAATGCCATATTTCGAGAATGTGTCATATATGTAAAAAATGATAGACACTGCGTGTTGTTTATTAATGAGTGCGTTTTTAACAAATGATTTCAAACGCACTAAGTGGTCGACAGTACTTTTGTTTTTACGGAAACCACACTGTATATCTGTTCTGAGATGACTTGTTTCGAAGTACCAAACAAGTCGATTATTTATCATGCGTTCCATCGTCTTGCAAACACAGCTAGTTAATGAAATCGGACGATAACTGGATGGATCCGAATGATCACGTCCAGGTTTAGGTATTGGTACTACTATGGCGTCACGCCATGTCAGAGAATTCGCGTCATGCCATGAAGGAGGAAAGTTACCCGATGTCCAAATATCATCAAAAATATTTAGGAGGGTTTCCAGACATGATTCTGGTAAATGTTTCAGGAGTTGATAATGTATGTTATCAGCTCCTGTAGCAGTGTCATGAGCTTGATCAAGAGCAGTATGGAGTTCATGAATAGAAAACGTTTCATTATAATCTTCCCCATTATCAGAATTGAAATTGATAGTTTTCTTTTCTTGTTGTTCTTGATATTGCTAGAATTTTGGTACATAATTTGATGAGGAAGAGTGTTTAGCAAGGGTTTCACCCAGTTTATTAGCAATATCTGATTTATCAGTAAGCAGTTGATCTCCATGTTTAAGATGATGGACAGTAGATTTAGTACCTTTACCTTTAATTTTCTGGACCATGTTCCATACCTTGGACATGGGTGTCCGAGAATTTATTTTGGATACATAATTTTGCCAAGATTGGTGTTTGTTCTGTTTAAAAGTACGCCGTGCTTTAGCATTTAAAATTTTAAATTTATTTAAATTATGCACCATAGGATGACGACGGAAATAATGTTCTGCCTTTTTCCTTGCCTTCCTAGCTTGTTTGCACTCATCGTTGAACCATGGTTTTCTTATGTGTGGAACTGCAGAGGAATTTGGTATACACTCATCAGCTATGGAATTTAGTTCATCAGAAAAAGATTTAATAGCATCAGGAACGTCAATAAAACGTTCGGGTTTAAGTTTTTCAGCACACAGTTAGCCTTTATGAAGCCCAGTTAGCCTTTTTAAAATTCCGTCTTGATGATGGAGGAACATCAGATGGAGTTACAGCTTTTAATATAGTAGGAAAATAGTCACTTCCACAGAGGTCATCGTGGACTGACCATTCGAATTCATTTAATTGTTCTGAATTTGTCAATGACAAGTCGAGAGCAGAATAAGTCCCTGTACCAGGGTGTAAATATGTGTTGGAACCATCATTATAAACACATAAGTCATTGTCAGAATAAAAGTCCTCCAACAATTTACCTTTAGTATTTGTAGTTACACTACCCCAGAGTGGGTTGTGCCCATTTAAGTCTCCCATTATAATACAGGGCTTCGGGACCTGGTCATATAGAGCTTGAAGATCAGTTTTGGCAAACGTCGAAGACGGCGAAATATGAAGAGAGCATAGCGTAAACGCTACATGTAAAGTAATTCTCACTGCAACAGCCTGCATTAGTGGGTACAGGATTTGAATAACATTTTGTCTGACTAGAATGGATGATCCTCCAGTGGCCCTATCACCCGGAGGTGGAAAGCAATGATATGCATTAATTTGACGAAGGTCAAATGTATCTGTTTGTTTTAAATATGTCTCTTGGAGACATATCGCTGAAGGTGTAAAATCTTGGACTAATAGCTGTAATTCATGTAGCATCAGGAACGTCAATAAAACGTTCGGGTTTAAGTTTTTCAGCACACAGTTAGACTTTATGAAGCCCAGTTAGCCTTTTTAAAATTCCGTCTTGATGATGGAGGAACATCAGATGGAGTTACAGCTTTTAATATAGTAAGAAAATAGTCACTTCCACAGAGGTCATCGTGGACTGACCATTCGAATTCATTTAATAGTTCTGAATTTGTCAGAGACAAGTCGGGAGCAGAATAAGTCCCTGTACCAGGGTGTAAATATGTGTTGGAACCATCATTATAAATACATAAGTCATTGTCAGAATAAAAGTCCTCCAACAATTTACCTTTTGTGTTTGTAGTTACACTACCCCAGAGTGGGTTGTGGCCATTTAAATCTCCCATTATAATACAAGGCTTCGGGAGCTGGTCATATAAAGCTTGGAGATCGGTTTTAGCAAACGTCGAAGACGGCGAAATATAAAGAGAGCATAGCGTAAATGCTACATGTAGAGTTATTCTCACAGCAACAGCCTGCATATTAGTAACAAGCGAAACAGGGCTTTGAATAACGTTTTGTCTAACTAGAATGGATGATCCTCCAGTGGCCCTATCACCCGGAGGTGAAAAACAATGATATGCATTAAAATGACGAAGGTCAAATGTATCTGTTTGTTTTAAATATGTCTCTTGGAGACATATCGCTGAAGGTGTAAAATCTTGGACTATTAGCTGTAATTCATGTAAATTAGTCCTCAATCCTCTGCAGTTCCACTGTACAATATTATTGGAATAAACTATCTTTTAGGGGGATCTATTGGGGATCTACCCCGCACTCTCGTTTTCAGAAACATCCATGTCTTGAAGTGACCCATATTTATTAAACAACTGAATCTTGTTTTGTGACTCTTTCGGGGTTCTGCCACTTAGTTTTTTCAAAGGATCTGGCCTTTTAGGTTTAGTTTTAACGGTTTCCGAAGATTTTGGAGTTGACTGAGAAGATGCCTCCCGATCAGAGGATGCTACTTATTGGATTTGGGACGAATGTGACTCTGGCGTTTGGGTAGATATTGTAGGTGAAGTAATCAGAGGAGCTTCTGATGTAATCCATGTCAAGTCAGTGTGACAGCTTGTGGTTGATTTTGTTATACTTGCTTCCGACGGTGTTTTAGTTATAGAAGCATAGCTATCTTTAGGTTCAGAACTTTGGACCAGTTTTTTGGCATCTGCAAAACTAATGTATCGGGTGAATTTTAGTTTGTTGATCTCCATGTGAAACTTCCAGACAGGACATTCTTTAGAAAATGATGAATGGGCACCAGTGCAGTTTGTACATTTCTTAACGTTACTGTCACAATCTTCTGTTGTATGTGTCTTTTCACCACAGTGAGCACACAGAACAGACAATGTGCAGTTATTAACCCCATGGCCGAACTTTTGGCATTTGAAACATCGAAGAGGGTTTGGAATGTACATTTCAACCTGGATGTTACAGTATCCTGCTTTCAGTGATTTTGGAACATTTGGAGAAGAGAAAGAAAATAAATATGTGTTTGTGTTGAGAGTAGCATAATTTCTACGGGTTGTAAAACGTTTCACAAAAAGGACACCTTGCTCCTTCATCTCTGAGGCGATGTCAAGTTCTGACATGTCAGCAAACAAACGTTCACGGTCCCTGACAATTCCTTTGCTCGTGTTAAGTGTTTGCTCTATTTTTGAGGGGTTTCGTAAGCCATGTTTTGTTAGTTAGATTTCATCATCTGAGCTCCCCACCCACCACGGAGTATCACAAGGACAGTGCTAAACGCAAGTGGGTCTCCGACTTGCAGCACCAAGGATACTATGATGATATACTCTAGCGGAAGAATTATGAATAACTAATCCACCAGATTGGCCCATGAGCCACCGCCTTCTGGGCATAAGACTCTAGGCAAAATTCAAGTACATATTATCATATTGCAAAATCCAAATAATGTCACTCTAAGAATAAGGCCAAGTCCGAAAATCAAACAATTCCAAATAAAATTTGTGCATTGACATATATATAGTCCATTCACAGGGCTTGGCATGACCAGCCGATTGGTTGAACCGGGCCCATTCAACCACCCGTCTAGGTGAAGTAAGGGTCGAAGGGGTATGTTGGGCAAAGGGAACACGATTACAGGCCCCCAGTGCCCTCAACCCCCAGACTCCGTCCTCCACCGACACAGGGCCGCAACCCACGGCAAACGGGTTGGTGGACCAAATATCCCCCCCGGGTCCACTACGGGGGTGTCGGCGAGCTCTTCGCGGAACCCAGAACCCACCACGAGGAGGTGGCTCGCCACGGGTGCCTGTTGATGAAGAACCGGAATGACGAGGACGTCATTATTCAAGGGAGGAAAGTATGTGACAGGATGAAATATTTGTAAATATTCTGCGTTTTTATTCTTTAGTTTTAACTGAATTAAATATTCAGTTTAGCATATTTTTAAACACTATATACTTCACTCTCCAGTTTCTCTAACCCCTTTCTCTCAGCTTACAATCACCCTGAGCACTGCCACACAATAGCCAGCCCAAGCGCGCCACTTAGCGTCCCTTTGTCATAAACCTTGTCAGCTTACTAGCTGTCCCCTGTTTAAAGTTTGTTGTCTATTAGCAGTTGAGTTTTAACATTTCTGCTGGTCACAAAGCACATTTGGATGATTCGATCTGGACATTTAGTTTGTTGGAGCTGTCGGGATCATTTCCAGAGGTTAGTCTCTTTCAACACTTTTTGTGGTTGTACATATACATGTCATGCGTACAGTTTATATATGCTTTGATAATTTGGCTGTTTTATCATATTGTAGGTATTGAGTAGTTTGTGATAATGAGTTGTTTTGCAGATTGCAATAAACCATGAGTTTAATTATTTACAAATGGTAAATAATTCGGTAAGTTATCTATATGTGTGATATGTAAATGCGGGATGCGTGAATGTGTATGTTATGTGTAAATGTATGAATGTATAATGTGTAAGTGAACAAATGCATGTAAGAATGAAACAGGGTTTTACCAATAAATATATTTGAAGTGTTTCCCATTGATCAACAATTCCTAAAGGTATTTGTTTGCATTGTTGTTGCTGCCATTCGATTAGTCTGCACAGTGTGTATATATGTTTCATTTATTTGTGCAGATGTAGCTGTATTGCTCGTGCAGCTGTAGTGTCTTTAAGTCAGCAGACCCAGGTCCACATACTTGGTGGGTTCAGTGTATTTAACGCATTATGTAATGATTACTTGATATATTCAATGTATGATATTAGTTTGTTTCTGTACATAGATATTTGTGTTCTATGTATGAATTAAAGTATACTAGTGTATGGAATCTGCTATCAATTAAGTGTTGCGGCAATGTGTATGAAATGGCTCAGTAACGATAATATTCTGTAAACGGTTATACATATATACAGATTATATTAATGACTGATATTATCTATCAGCATATACTTACGTTGTACCTAAAGGATGTTTTATTTGTTTCAGGTCTTTTTCTACATAAGTATAAATAAAGGCCATATTGCGAACACCACCGTGTCTGTTCACATATTGAGACAGTTCCGGTTTCATACCCTAAAACTATTGTCCTCCTGAGAGGGTACGGAAGTCCACAAACATTCAATATAAATTCTAAATTTCCACGTTTTTAATCGTAGCATAAGTGTCTTTTTATTTGCATGGCTAGATTTCCCAAACTGCTGACGGCTGAGGGGATGATGTAAATCCAGCTAGGGTCCATGCAGGTAGCAAAGGTACTGTAAGTCCCCATGGTCCCTAGTATGGTGATCTACCTTCAGTTAGCAATCTATAGCCCATTTTTATCGTGCATTGTCCTCTATAGATAAATTGTTTTAGGTATAGTTCCTAGTTTTATATTTTCATCTGTGATATTCTAGTTGTTTTACTGTCCTTCCTTGACAGGTTTTATAATAAACATATATTTCATTTCAGTATTAAATGTTCTCGTCATGATATGGCTGAGATGTTGCCAATGTGATGTTAAATATTAACTCACTCACTCTTTCAGATTGTAAGATAACAGTTCTATTTTCACAGCAGAAGCAAACGCTATATTAACGGCTCTTAAATATATTGAAAAATGTCCTAGACATAAACAGTAGAATATGTATTATGATTCTCTTTCTAGCCTTCAAGCAATTAAAAAACTGTCACGTAAACATCCGCTTTTAATAGAAATAATTGCTACTGGCCAATACGACGTCGTCTTCTGTTGGTTACCCAACCATGTAGGCATTTCTGGTAACGCAATGGCTGATCTTGCTGCCAAGACAGCACTCAACAAATCTGTGACACCACTTCTTCATCCATACTCTGATTATAAAGCTACAATTAGATCGTATATCTGTGGTCTGATGCAAAAGTAGTTGGACAACCAAGAGGGTGTAAATAAAATAGATGCAATAAAACCTTATATTGGGTATACTCACTTGGGCTGTCAGTCCAGACTTGAAGAGATCATTTTGCGGCGATGTTGTATTGGCCATGCGAGATATACTCATGAATACCTATTGGAAGGTGAGGATCAACCATTCTGCATCCCTTGTGATGAAAGAATCAGAGTCAAGAATATCCTGCTTGACTGTGTTGAGTATTCCATCACAAGGGATCAGTATTTTAATTCACAAACAATGAAGGATCTTTTTAGCAATGTTAGTCCTCGTTTAATTATTGCATTGTTAAAGGAATTAGATTTGTTGAATGAATTGTAAATAGATAAATATTTTATCAGTGGAAGATTAAATTAGTAACTGAAATCTTTATGTCTGTACCCTCAAAGGGGTTTGACGGTCTGTAAAATAATTGTCCTGAGAGGGTACAGAAGTCCCAAAACATTTAATGTGAATTTAAGTTTTCCATGTTTTTAATCGTAAAATAAGTGTTCTTTTACTGTATGGCTAGATTTGTCTAAATGGCTAACAGGAGAAGGGATAATGTAAATCCAACTAGGGTCCACGAAGGAAACAGATGTACTGTAAGTCCCCATGGTCCCCACTATGGTGATCTACCTTCAGTTGTTGGTGATCTGAAGCCCATGCTTTATATTGTATTGTCCTCTTAATTACACTGCTTTAGTTTCACATGCTAGTTATATGTTCATATCCGTGATAATCTAGTATTTTTTCCTGTCCTTCGATGGCACTTTTTTATGTTCTAAATTTAGTAATGTTAATGTTGATATATATTAAACTGTTTTCGTCACGATGTGGCTGCAGTATTTCCGATGTGACGCTAAATATTAACTCACTCACTGACTCAGTTAATCTCAGACAAAGGTGTTAGGGCACACAATGACTTTTCTGGCGTATTAAGGTCAGGTATTTCACAGTTTGCATTCCAAAATGCTAACACATAATCATTTTTTATAATAAATATGTGTATTCAGCAATTAAGATGAAGAACACCCATGTAAGTAGTATATACAATGGGGGTTTTAAAACACTTTCAAGAAAAGTCTCTACAAAGCCTTATTTACTAAATAAGGCTTTGGTTGGGCCCTTAGCTCTTGCTACTATTACCCCTACTACTTAACGTGTGTTGGAGGTAACACTGTGCCTATGTCACGTTTATATCAATGAAACAGTTTAACGTGAACCGCCTATGATCTCTTTGGTGTTCATAATAAAGGCTTGTTGGGCTTTTTGTATCCCCTGTTCTATGTACTTTTTTTTCTCGTCCTCGCTTATAGCAGACTTACGAGATTTGGATCGAATATCTTGTTTCATTCCGTTATATTTTGTGAGTTCAGAGAGGATTGAACGAAACTCCTCTTCTGAGATCTTACTATCAGAGAGTGCCATGGAAATACGCCCACTTACTGTGTTGAGCTTTGCTTCGGCCAAAACCCTGATCTAGTCGTGTTTCAATGCCTTACGATGCAGTCTGCGTGATATCAACTTAAGTGCCAACCCTAACACCCCTGCCACCCCAGCTGTTATTTCAATACCTAGCACTATAGGTGCAGCCACGATGGTAGCCAACAACCCAACACCTGCCGCCCCTAGTCCCATGCTGGTTGCCATAAGGGTAGTGTCAGCCCCGTCCACGATATTGAAAGCTCTATGGTACTTTTTACATAGTGCTTTCCGCGTGTCACGGTCTTGTTCTAGTTGGCGTTTCACATCACATAACTGCCTCAAGCGGAACCCATCTACGGTTTCCAGCGTCTTCGCTACTTCCTCTACGACTGGGTACAGACCCATCCTATAATATATATTTTGAAAGATATTTTAATTGGGTTTCAGTTAATACTCTATAAATTAATTTTAAGTCTACAAGTTGTATACTAGTATTCAGGGTAATAGGTGAGAGTCTAATAGACTTTCCTGTTGTAATAAAAACCCCACTGAGATTTATTAAGCGGTTTATAGGACCCCCGTGGGTATCCCGTTGTATAACAATACGACAATATTTGTTTGTGTGTTCGTCAAACCAGTGTATTGACACCCCGGGTAAAATTTGGTGTACTCTTGAGGTGTTTTCATTGCCTAAAAATAAAAAGAAGACTTCTATGATGAGTGTGAAAGGGGAGAATATATCAAGACTTATGTTAGAAGTATAATTGATAAATGCTAATTTATTTTTTTCTCCAGTCTTTAACCTATTTTTTTCGGTCTCAGTAGTTGCTATGAATATCCTCTCCGGAATGAAATCCCCGGTCCAGATACCGTTGTTCCTAATCTTAGTGACAAACCCCGTATCTGTATCTATTGTGATATAAGGTGAGGCGAGTGTTAAGTTGATCAGCCATTTGGGCTCTTTAAAATCTGATAACGACACCCGTCTGTACACATTGTCTTTGAAGTGCAGGATATATAAGGTGTCTTCCTCACCAGGCTGATCGAATCCCTCCGTATCTCCTAGGTCGTTAAGCGTAGTGTTGGGATGACTGGTCATTATTATACTATTACGATATAATTTCCAACTGGTTTTCTGATAATAATTCAGGGGTGAACTTCATACCCATGAAGTGTATGTTGTCAGGTAGGAAGATCTTGGTTAGTGATATCTTGTTTTCCACGATCACGTTGACCCCCTGCAGACTGGTGTTGGAGCCGACACTCACCCGCACGTAAACGTTGCAAACTTGATACTGGTGTCGTTTCACCCACCCGAGTTTGATTCCCTTCACGATCTCGACATCATTCCCCGATGGTTCCCCTAGGTAGACTTTGATGATCAGTGTTGAGTTTGCCGGTAGACTCTCTAGTATACTTACCACGCCTTCGAATTCAGACACCAACTGTAATGTCACGTTTGGTTTGGCCGGTTTACTCGATAGTATGTGGGCTGCCATAGTGTTGAGTGGGCTAACGACTACGCTACGTCTCTGAGTTGGGACGTAAGCCACGAGCAGGGTTCCATTGTTCACGACTTTGTTTAGGTGGTTGTCTTTGTTATCCGTGAACACGTAGGGGGAGCCGAGCCTAATATTGAGAAACCAGTCGTTATCGGGTAACAACACCCACTTATCATCTTCGGTGAAGACGAGCATATATGGCTTGTTTCGGGCGATGGTAGTGCTCTCAACATCGTCTAAGTCGAACAGTTTACCCCCGAACGATGGGTATATTATCCAGTTATTACCGGTGTTGACAAGGGCGTACTTAGTGTTGATTTTTGCTCTTGTGGTATCTACTATATCACTTAGGGTTCCACCGGAGGGGACTTCAACGCGTTTGTAAATGTTGTTTTTCAGTTGCAAGGCATACGATTTACCATCTACTCCGGGAGCGTCGAAACCGCGCGTGTCTCCGAGGTCGGAGATCCCGATACTGACGCATTTTTTCACTCCGGGCCCTTGTGCGCTGGTCATTTTACATGAAGCGTTAAGCTGAGGTATCCTAAATTTATAGGATTATGATTTATATCTAACACCGATATTATCAGCTCAGGTATGTTGCCCTGGGTTAATCTCTTATACTGCCGTGGTGAAAACGACTCGGTTCTACCGTCGTTGTATTTCTCAGTTTTCACCGGCACTGCTCTCAGTATAGTGGAAGGGTGACCTCCTTGAATGTTGTACGTTGTGCTCACCTGACCGAGATGAATGTACAGCTCTCGGTACGGGACTAGATCGGGTAACTTCGTGCCTGTGACGGTTGTTGTTGGTTTTATCTCGTCAGGAGACATACCGAGTATCCTCGCTAATGGTCGGCCGAGCCTCAAGGAGGTTCTTCCGTTGTTGATTAACACCACTGTACCGTTTGAGTCGTTCATCTTGAGTTCGGCTCCAAGGGGTTTGAAGACCTCATCGTTTAGAGAGCACAAGCTGTAGTAGCCGTCAGTTATCTGGCTGCGAGTTCCACTGACGAACAGCTTATTGTTGCTGGCGTTGATGTTAGTCCATTGCGGTAGGTAGGTGATATCGCAGAGTGCGACTTCGAGTTGGCCTGACGTGTTATCGATCGCGTGCGTCAGCTGAACGGCCTCACCGCTCGTTATTCCTGGAAGTGTTATGTACATATTATAATATATAAATTATATATTATAATATGGACTTAGCACACTTGAAAATCGTGGTGGTAGGTAATACGGGGTTTAAAACAACCTTTATTAATATCTTTGAAAACTATATCGTGACCGTTAATAACGCGCAGGCGGTGGTAAACTGGAATCAAAACCCAATGCAGTTTTGGCAGAACCAACTCAACTTTGCTGTGTGGTGTGCGACGACAGGGTCGGGTGTGACACTAGACTACGGTATAGACGAACTGAGTAAGGCAGTCATTTTGTTTCATATTTATTATCAAACGAGACGAATATTGAAGGAAATAAGTGCTCCTCTTCCCCAAGATAAAGCGTGGAGTATGACGAATAACCCCTATGATAAACGCGCTTATGAACGTGTTTGTGGGGAGTTTGAGATTCCAACGAATAAAGACTTTCGCCTTCCTGGTGTGAACCATGGTCTCGGTATAGTTCTCGTGTACTTCTACAGGTCCGGAACATATCAGGCCGGTTCTAAAGATGGTTCATACAACCCAAACCGTCATACATTTACAGGCCCCACAACGAATGAAAAGATCCATGTCAGCTGTATAAAGCAAACCAATCCTGATGCAGCCACAGCCTGGACTAAAATGATCTCAAAAACATCGAAAGAATTCACTCATGCTGGTACAATACGCTTGAACGACTCGATTCGAACGTACGTGTGGGCGCTTTTGGGTGCGCAGTCGATGACGCGTTCCAACATCCTCGGTAAGGGAACTGCTTACGACGCTCAGAAACAGTTCGTTGCCAACGTTGAGGATGCTATCAATTCTCCAGTTGATCTCCCGCGGGCCATCGACCATTACCAAAACGTGTTAGAATACGCCAGATCGAAAGTCAATTACGTGTTTGGTGTGGGGCTGTACATGGCTCCGAGTGATATGCAACTGAGAGTAAAAAAAGTGGTGGGTTATATCAACAAAATAGTCATAGCCACGGCGGATCAAAAGTTGGGTATCAACCCCGATATTAACACCCCCTATATCCCACACATCCCACCACGTGAAACGGGTATAGTGGCGCCACCCCCGGAGTCTAAAGTTGATGTGGAGGTACCCCCCACACACCCCCATATTCAGGCCTCCAATCACATCGATAATAAAACGGCCCTGGTGGTTGGTGGGGTAGCTTTGGGACTTATTTGGTTAAAAATTTCTTAGCCGCTACGTACACCAGACCCGCCACGGCGACGATGGCTGCCCACAGGTTTTGACTGAGCCACGTGGCAGTTTTAGCCAGAGCGCCCAACAACCACGAGACGATGCTACCCAGGATGCCGGGAAGGGCTTCGGCGGCTTTACCAGCCAGTTTAGCTAGGCGTTCCCCGAGTTTTTTTATCCAGTCTTTAACACCACCGCCGGGGGTTCCGCCGCCGGCAGGCCCCACAGGGGTACCCCCTGTCAGTGACACCACCAGGGTTGATATGATGAAACCCAATGCAGTCAGAATACTGGCGATGGTGATCCCTTGCTCCCGGAACAATATCCGAATCCTGTCTGCTAACGTGGTGTCTCGGTGTAGGACTTGATTGATGGTTTCCCGCACACGGTTGGTCTGGGATCTAAGCTTTTCTTTGTAGCCGGACGCTGTCTCCAACCTGGTCTGCCTTTCATCTTCCAAATTACGTATTCGTTCCTCGATGGTGGCTTTCATAGACTCGTCCTCAGTTTCACCGAGTTTTTTCTTTTCATAGGCGATGTGGTCGTCTATCTCACTCATTTTGGCCGTGCTTTTCCAGAGCTGACCACGAATGGTTTGCATCAACAGGTCCAACCCCTTCAGTTCCCGAAAGGTAATTTCGAGACCCGGGAAGGGCTTGTTCTCGTAGTCGGCCAACACCTTTTTAATATCATAAGTCATGTTTTGATCCGATGGGGCGTCCCTGATGCCTTCCAGACTTTGAACTAACTTCGGAGGAATCTTAGGTCGCGCGCCACTGTACTCTTTGAAGCCTAGTTCATCTTGGACAAACTTACTCCCATGTCGACTGCTCAGTGTTGATAAAGCAAGCGGTTCTCTCTTGTGTTTATGCATGAGATCGATCTCCGGGTGAGCCTTCAAACGCAGTGGGCCATTCTTCTCAACAAAAAACTTGGAATATTCCCTTCCCAACGCCTTGAGTTTGGATTTATTTTCAACTACGTTGTAATAATCGTCGACGGCGTCATTAATGATTTTGCCACTTAGCGAGAATGAGGTCTCCTGGTCATCATTGAATGCCTGGGCACTATCGTCCCACATATCATCCATAGGTATGTCTTCATCCATTAGTATTAAAAATATATTTCCTTTATATAACAATGTACGGCAGAAAATTAGATCCTTTCAGAAGATTGAGAGAGCCACTAGGCGCCAGAGCCGTGCGCCAGTCGGTGACCATCACCAACAATCCCAGCAAGATAGACCAGAATCAAACTCTGCTGGTTAGATTTCCAAACCTTGGTGAGAATGACCTCATTGTACCAGGCACTGTTCGACTGGCGTTCAATATCACGTTGACCTCCGACAACGACAAACGCGAGCTAGTGCGGAATGTGGGTCGAGCTATCATCAAGAAAACGACCGTCAAGATCAGCGGTAACGAGGTGCTGAGCATTGACGACAGCGACGTGTTTCACTGCTACGGGGATCTCTGGAAAAGCGAGGGAGAACGAGTCAATGATGTGTACCAGGGTATCAGCAAATCAACCCGGTCGCGCATAGGGTATGCCTTCACGCCAGACCAGCTAGACAAGCTATCGGACGGTGAAAAGGCCATCGCTCGAGCATACGGGAATCGATTCTGTGTGCCGCTCGACTTCGAGTTGCTCACGTGACACGCGCCGTTTTACCAGGCCGCGCTGGGTGATAGGCTCGAATACGAGCTCACGTTTAACGACTATAGCAAAGTAGTGCGTACGCCGAACGGTGATGAGGCCAGTTATGCCATAGACAACATCTCTCTGGAGTTCGACATGGTCACTAGCCCGGAGCTGGCCAGGCAGGTTCGAAGCCAGTACTCTGGGAAGATGGCTATCCTGTACGATCGCGTACTGAGGCATAGATCAGTCGTGCGAGATAAGAGCGACACTGTGTGGAATATCAACCTGAACGTGCCGGCGCGATCGATGAAAGGTATCCTGGTCGTCCCCGTGGAGGATTACGAGCCATTCCGGAGGGACAGCGAGAAGTTTTTCAAACCCGAGATTGAAAAGGTGGAAGTGACCATCGAGGGCGTGCCCAACCAGCTGTTCAGTCATGGTATGAGACCACACCAGCAGTGGGATGAGATAAAAAAGCTACCAGTGGGGGATTACATAACAAAGGACCTGGACCTCGGCTCCGTGCAGATCGGTGAATACCTGACCACCAAGTACGCCCTATGGTTGGACATGCGATCCACGGATGATGATAAACTGCACGGTAGCGGGCGCCGTATAGATAACGGCAGCGAAGGGATAACCATCCAGATTACTAAGAAGGCTCAACCCGCTGGTAAGTTGAAATTATATCTGTACGTTATTATGGACGCGCAACTTAATATAGACAATGGGAGATCCGTGCAAGCCATCTATTGACCTCCCCACTGACCCACACTGCGCCATAGTGTGCGGGCAGACTGGCTGTGGGAAGACCGTTTTCGTGTTGGATATGTTGGAGGGTTACTACAAGGATGTGTTCGATAACATCGTTATCATGTGCCCTACTCTGAGCATGAATAAAACGTACGCGCGACCTTGGGTGATGACGGACTCGGACTTACACAAAATCGACCCTGGAACACGCCTGCAGGACTGGTTGAAAGTTCTTCATGAGAAATTTAAAGGGGAACCGACGCTGTTTATACTGGACGACTGCAGCGCTAATCGTGAGATAACAAAAAAGAGAGACATGCTATCGTACCTGGCCTTCTCCGGCCGGCATGCAAATCACAGCGTCTGGGTGCTAACGCAGAAGTTCAACTCGGTGTTGAAAGACCTCAGGGAGCAGACGCGATGGGTGGCCTTATTTCACTGCAAGGACAGGGATTCGTTCGAGGAGTGTTTGAGAGAGAACGATGTGATGAGCAAATTAGAACGGGAACGGGTGAAGAAACAGCTCGCTGAAACTAAACACGCTAAGCTCGTGCTCAAGACCGACCAACCAGTAGCATATAGGGTGTGCTAAAGCTAAGCAAAGCTAAGCAAAGCTAAGTAAAGCTAAGCAAATGCTAAGTATAGCTATGATATTTGAAGTGTTTGTCGTGTGCAACTTAACCTTCATTTCTCTGTGTTTTGTCTGCATCGGGTATTATATAGTTAAAACTAAATCTTACTTGTTATATTATAAGATGGAGTGTGAGGAATTGCTCGAACAATTTTTGGTGGAGGGTTCCCCCACTGATGATAAGCGAGAGAAACTGGTGGCGTTGGCTGTTGGCGGCAAAGCCAAACATTACTTTGGAGACTACACTCCGGATAAAATTCACAAAATGTCAGCCGAAGAAATCGATAAGCTGTACGCTAGATACGAGTCCCGGCTCGGAGCAGAAATGACAAAGACAATAGGATCAGCTATGACCCAGATATACACCGGTATTGTGGCATACTTCCTTCCCATTCCACCAGAGCGCCGACTTTACCTGTGGGAGGACCTCGAGAAAGACCCTTTTATCGAACACGCCGTGAGTTCTATCAGCTGCGGGCTGTACCACAAATATGGTATGTTGTTGGCTCCAGTGACGGCGGCGATTATCACGGCAAAGCATTGTCAATTTGAGAGAAAAAATAATAATAATAGTATAGATGGATGCTGCTCCCGAGGTGACGGTGGGGGTACCCCCCACAGTGAGGGAAACCCCTCCCGAGGTGACGGTGGAGACCAGGGAACCAGTTGGGGAAGTGACCCCTTCACAGGAACCCCCAACAGTAACCAGGCAGAAGAATCCTAAGAGAGTAGCTGCCGGTAAAAAACGGTGGTGTAACCAACATAAAATTATTACAGTGACCAACCCAACCCGACTGTTGTTGGTTGTAGGCGTAACTGCTGCCTTGGCTATCTCGTGGTTATATACACGTGACGGAAACCCTCACCGTGAGGTGGTACCCCCCACCCCAACACAATTAGAGGTCGACCCGCATATCATGTTATAATTTAAAATATTTTTATATATACATAATGTCTGAGGGGAAAACGTTCGTCAACGACGCATACCACGCCACAGTGGTCGCCAGTCTAGCAGTAGGGTACGCTCGGTTGACTAAAATGGTGCTTAAACAACCAACTATCAAGCTAGATTTCAACCTGCAGGATATGGGTATGCTCATAATGAACCTTGGTATGGCGATCGCCACAAAAGACATCCTAGTAAAACAAGGGATAATACCTGATAATATAATGAAATAAATATAGGATGGCCACGATAGCTATGATGGTCGGTGGGGCGTTAGTGAATGCCCTGGCGTTTTCCGGGAGTAACTTCCTCTTCTCGAAACTACGAGATGATCACGCGGCTGAAATACAGGAAGAAAGGAAGCGGCACGATCTCGCTACTGAGAACTTACAAAAAGCACAGGCCGAGTACGCTAAAAAACGCCTCCAGAGGATCGATTTTATTAACGAACAACTCCAGCGTGAAAACCATGCCGTTCAAACATTCAACGATGTCCATGAAGCAATGAAAGAATACTACCTACTAACTGGTAAACGATTGGAACCGCTCAATAAACCCACACTCGCTCAGTACTACACACCATCCAAGGGACAAATGAATCGTGAACTGGGCTTCATAGTGTTGGGTATAGCAGCTACTGCGTTGGTTGCGAAGCAATTAAATTAAATACCTATATAAGTAAACATGAGAACCGCTCCATACCGATGCGAATACATACTTATGGGGAAGACCGAGGCCTGTGGTACGAAATGCAGGAATCAGGGGTTCTGTTGTTTCCATATGGGAAGTCCTAACTACACGTGTTCTGTGTGTGGTATCGGGGTTAAAGGACACTACTGTCTATGTAAAGCTCAAGGAGCGAACGTAGTCAGACATCAACTCATCTACGAGAATAAAAAGGACTACATAAAAGAACGTAGGCGACTGCTCAAGATAGACTCCAAATAAATATTTTACTCATATATCACATATTTTTTATCAAAGGTTACCTCCCTTTACTGTGACCCAATTAGACATTGGTTATGTTAGGTGTAAACACTATGACTACTGTACGCGAGCTTAAGCGGGTCGCAAAACAGAGAGGTGTGATCGGGTATTCTCGAATGCGGAAGTCAGCATTGTTGAGATTACTAGGTTTAGAAGCCCCTCCTACGGTAAAACAATTAAAAGCTCAAGCAAAACAGCTTGGATACACGGGTTATTCAAACCTGGGGAGAGCCGGGTTAGTCGAATTGTTATCACATACCCCCGTAGCACGTCCCACTGTAAAACAACTGAAAGCCGAGGCACACGATTTGGGTTTAGGCGGGTATTCCCGTATGAGAAAACCACAGCTTGTAGAATTATTACGACAGAATAGAGCTATTGACCTACAGTTCGTGCGCACTGAGCGCGCTGTAGGCAACTATTTGAGAGGTTTGCGCATGCACGTTGATAGAAACATAGACATTACAGATATCAAGCCTCTGA
Organism: Haliotis asinina; assembly: GCF_037392515.1. Taxonomy (NCBI): domain Eukaryota; kingdom Metazoa; phylum Mollusca; class Gastropoda; order Lepetellida; family Haliotidae; genus Haliotis; species Haliotis asinina. The sequence continues at coordinate 8,814,412 of NC_090290.1, read as the reverse complement.
TAGCTGATAAGGTCAACCAGGAACTAAATAACCTAGGAAGTATCAAGTTTCAGATCACAGTGAAAATGTCGCTCGATAAGCAGGTTGGGAGTACCACTGAATATGTTCAGCCTTACTTCCGAGGTAAACAAGAGGTCGTCACACATACAGAGACCATTGACACATCAATCGATACCAGTTTTCAGCAGATACGAGAATACCTAGAACGCTACACACACTTGGGGTCCGGGTGGGCTGTAGATAAAATCGATAATGTCTATCTAGACATAGCTAACTACGTGCCGTTCAGAGGCGGATCATACCTAGCCTTGCCCCCCTACTATGGGAACAAACATGCCATAGTAAACGTTAAGAATAGAGGAAACGATTGCCTGAGGTTAGCTATCAGGTCAGCCTTATTTCCAGCTGACACTAATCCGAACAGGTCTTCTAATTATCCTCAGGATGATGGGCTCAACTGGGATGGTATAGATGAACCCACCCCCATATCCCAGATCACTAAAGTAGAAAAACAGAATAATCTGGCTATAAATGTCTTTGGGCACGAAGGTAACACAACAATAGTACACAGGGTCAGCCCGGTGAAGGATCGCCAAGTTATCAATATATTCATGATCCAGCGAGGTGACAAGTATCACTACACATGGATAAAACACTTTAGCAGGCTGTTGTATGACCAATCGGCACACAGAGAAAAGACCCACTTCTGTGAACGATGCCTACATGGCTTCACACGAGCTGATTTATTAGAATCCCACCGGGATGATTGTCAAGGTGTGGGGCAGACGGCCATACGAGTCGACATGCCTAAGGAAGGTGATAATATCCTAAAATTCGGTAACCACAAGAACCAAATGTCTGTGCCTTATATCATATACGCCGACTTCGAAGCCTTAGTTGTGGGGGATTCCCCCAAACAAGAGCATAAAGCCTGTGGGTTTGGATACATTATCGTCCGTTGTGACGGGGAAACGAAAGCTCCGGTAGTGTATAGGGGCCCTGACGCGGCTGAAAGGTTTCTAAAGTGTTTGCAGGAGGAAGAAAAAATTATTAGGAATACATTGTATAGAATCGCTCCCATGTGTATGACCCGAGTCGACAGGCTAGCTCACGCTAGTAGCACTAACTGTCACGTGTGTGACTCACCACTTAACGGTGATTCGGTGAGAGATCACTGCCACATAACTGGTAAGTATAGAGGCGCCGCTCACAGCGCGTGCAACCTCAAGCTTAAAATCAACCCTAAGACAATAAACATCCCCGTTGTCTTTCACAACTTGAGAGGGTACGACTCACACTTGATCATGCAGGCCATCGCGAAAATCGATGGTAATATAACGTGCATCCCCAACAACATGGAGAGATACATCTCCTTCAGCTTAAACGGACTTAGGTTCATTGACTCGTTTCAGTTCCTCCTGTCGTCACTCGACAGTCTGGTCAAGGCCAACAATACCTTCCCTATCACCGATCGATACACAGACGCCGAGACTAGACCCCTGCTTATGAGGAAGGGTGTGTACCCCTATGAGTACATGGATAGTTGGGTCAAGTTCACCGAGACCAGACTACCCCCTATTGACTGCTTTTATAGCAAGCTGAATGAGGCGTCCGTCTCACGAGATGATTACTCGCACGCGACTAACGTATGGAATAAACTGGGTTGTAAGAACCTGGGTGATTATCACGACCTGTACTTGAGGACAGATATACTGCTGTTAGCCGACGTGTTTGAGACGTTTAGGCGGACGTGTTTCAAGCAGTATAAACTCGACCCCGCATGGTATTACACCAGCCCAGGTCTGTCGTGGGACGCCGTGCTTAAAAAGACCGGAGTTAATTTGGAATTGCTCACAGATTACGACATGCACCTATTCATTGAGAAAGGCTTGCGAGGTGGGATTTCCATGGCATCCAAACGATACGCGAAAGCAAATAATCAGTACGTGAAAGGTTACGATCCTAACAAGCCAACCAATCACATTCTCTACCTCGACGCAAACAACCTGTACGGCTGGGCCATGAGCCAGTATCTACCTACAGGGGGATTCGAATGGGTACCCCACGTTGATGTTATGGGGGTTGCACCAGATTCGAACAAAGGTTATATCCTCGAGGTTGACTTAGAGTATACCAAGGAATTACACACATCGCACAACAGCTACCCCCTGGCCCCCGAACGTATGAGAGTTAACCCAGACTGGATGTCTGAGTACCAACATAACTTGTTAGGTGAGCGTGTGACAGACGTTGAAAAACTCGTGCCTAACTTAATGAATAAGACCAAGTACATCGTTCACTATCGCAACCTACAGCTGTACCTGTCGTTGGGTATGAGGCTGACCAAAATACACAGGGTGCTCATGTTCGACCAGAGCCCATGGATGGAGCCCTACATCAGAATGAATGAACACAGACCTACGAAAAAAAGCCACCAGTGATTTTGAGAAAAATCTCTACAAGCTCATGAACAACTCGGTGTTTGGTAAGACTATGGAGAACCTGAGGAAACGCGTGACCGTGAAGCTGGTTCGGTCGAGTGAGGAAGACAAGCTCAGGAGATTGATAGTCAGTCCGGCATTCAACCGTAGTAAGATATTCACAGACAACCTGGTTGCCCTACACATGAAGAAAAGCCACATAAAATTCAACCGGCCTGTTTACGTGGGGATGAGCATCCTCGATTTATCCAAACACCTGATGTACGACTTTTACTACAACGAGCTCAAGAAACAGTACGGTGACAGGTGTGAAGTGCTGTACACTGACACGGATTCCCTGCTGATGGAGATTCGAACCGAGGACGTGTACGAGGACATGAAAAAACACCTCGATTTATACGACACCAGCGACTACCCTAAGACCCATACCATACACAGTACGGTAAATAAAAAGGTCCTAGGTAAGATGAAGGACGAGTGTGCTGGCACGCCCATAGCCGAGTACATAGGTTTGAGACCTAAGATGTACTCCATACTGAAAGCCGACAATAGTGAGATCCGGAAGGCTAAGGGGGTTAAGAAGTATGTGGTGAAACAACACATCAAACACGCCAGATTCAAGGAAGCCCTGTTCAAGACCCGTACCTTTAGGCATAAAATGAACACACTTAGAAGTGATGGACATAAGATATACGGACTGACTATAAACAAGACGTCCCTGTCGCCTATGGACACGAAACGTTGGATAGCTATTGATGGGATAAACACATATGCGTATGGACATGAAAAAATTTGAGGCTATTTACTACAGCCCGCGTGGGTACTGGAAAGGAGCTAGCGCAGTAGATAAGCTAGCTAAAATAGCGCAAGTATCCCCGGAGGAAGCCAAAGCGTGGCTTGAAAAACAAGCCCTGTGGCAGATCTATTTGCCGGCACCACGCTACGTGCCTAGAAGGAGGTTCGGTATTAACATACCTAATAGCGTTCACCAGGCAGACCTACTGTTCCTACCCCACGACAAGAGGTACAAGTATGCCTTAACCGTAGTGGACGTAGCCAGTCGTTACAAGGAAGCCGAACCCTTGACCACGAAAGATTCGGCCCAGGTAGCCAGAGGATTCGAACGCATATACAAACGCAGCCCGCTGACGTGGCCAACAGAGCTGCAAGTTGACCCCGGACGGGAGTTCATGGGTGCCGTGTCACAACTGCTAGCCAAACACGGTACAAAGGTTAGGCGTGGCACGGCCGGAGCCCATCGCAGCCAAGCCATAGTTGAGAGATTTAATAGGACTTTGGCTGAGCGCTTGTTCGGCCATCAGTATGCTAGGGAGATGGTCACCCCTGGAAAACGATCGACTGAATGGGTCACGAGGTTACCCAAGGTGGTGTCGGCAATCAACCATGAAGTCACCCGTCTCACCGGTAAGAAACCGGCAGACGCTATCAAACTAAAATCAATAGTTGCAGAGTCGGCTGCTCCATTGCGTGGGAAGGAGAAACAGATACCAGATAGGGCCCTAGTGAGGTATCTATACCAGCCGGGGGAACACGAGGGTGATAGCCGTAAGCGAGCCACCGATCCTATATGGTCAGTCAAAACTTACAACATAGATAAAGTGGATATGAAAGCCGACGAACCTAACTTATACTACTTGAGGGATGGGCCGGGTAGGGGGTTTGTAAGAGAAGAATTATTGATCGTACCGTACGGCACAGTGTTACCTCCAACACACGTTAAGTAGTAGGGGTAATAGTAGCAAGAACTAAGGGCCCAACCAAAGCCTTATTTACTAAATAAGGCTTTGTAGAGACTTTTCTTGAAAGTGTTTTAAAACCCCCATTGTATATACTACTCATGTAAGATGTCCACAAGAAGATGAAGGTAAGCTGGGCACTCACGTGGACAGTCTACTCCATGATGCCTGTAGGAAAGGGGACCTGGGCAATGTGAGGCGGATCCTGTCCCGAGGTTCGGTTGATGTCAACAGTAGAATTGACAAGCACAGAAAAACTCCACTGATGGTGACGGCACAAGAGGGACGGACATCAGCGACTATTTGAGTTTCTTTTAGGAAAAGGAGCCAATGTATCACAATTAGATGAAAACGGTGACGATGTCCTGCACCTGGCCTGCAGAGGAGGACGTATGAGTATCATGAAGGATGTAATCACCAAATGTAGTGTTGATGTTAACACTAAGGGAATGCACGGGTCAACTCCATTGTTGCAGACTGTATATTGTGGACACAGAGACGTGATGAACTTCGTCGTGACTGAAGGGGCTAATTTGTCACACGCGGATGATGGTGGAGAAAATATCCTGCACTGGGCCTGCAGAGGGGCACATTTGGGTATAGTGAAGCATATACTTACACACTACAATGTTGATTTTAACAGTAGAGAGAATCATGGACAGACCCCCCTGATGAAGGCTGCATCTGAGGGACACAAAGACCAGTTTTCCAGTTCCTTGTGAGTATGGGGGCAAATGTGTCCCATGTTGATGATAAGGGAGACAACATACTTCACCATGCGTCAATTGGGGGACACGAAGATATGGTTCAGTATATCATATCACAGGATTTGGTAGGCATTAACAGCAGAGGAAAATACGGGAGGACATCATTGATGAGAGCGGCGTATTATGGCCATAGAAAATTGTTTGGTCTTCTTGTGAGTAAAGGTGCTCTAACTCCCTTAGTGGATGGTCGTGGTAACAACATCCTTCATCTGGCTACTTGGAATGGACGTATCAAGATGGTGAGTACACTGTATCCCAACACATCATCGATATTAATAGCAGAACAAAATCGGGATTGGCTCCCCTCATCAACGCTGCATCAGGGGGACACAGGGACGTTTTTGATTTCCTCGCGAGTGTGGGAGCTAATGTGTCACACGTAAATGAGAATGGAGACAACATACTTCATTTTTCCACACTTGGGGGACATGCAGATATGGTTCGGCATATCATATCAGAAGACCTAGCAGATGTTAATAGTAAAGGGGTCTTCAGAAGGACACCGTTGCTGAAAGCGGCATACTATGGACATAGAAAAGTGTTTGATCTTCTTGTGAGTAAAGGTGGTCTAACCCACCTGGTGGATGCTCAAAGTAACAATATCCTTCATCTGGCTGCTTGTCGTGGAGATATGAATATAGTGAAGCATATCCTATCCCAAAACATTGTGGACATTAACAGTAGAGCACGCATGGGACAAACCCCGCAAACCCCCAAACCGGATATAGGGGACACAAAGACGAGCTCCTCGTGAATAACAGAGCCAATGTGTCACACGTTGATGATAGGGGAAACAACATACTTCACCATGCCTCAAGAGGGGGGGGCATATAAATGTAGTCCAGTATATTGTGTCACAGAGCTTGGTGAATATCAACAGTCGGGGACATAAAGGAGCTACCTCTCTGCTGAAGGCAACTCAAAGGGGACACATAACTATTTTTAAGTTCCTCGTAAACAAGAAAGCTAATGTGTCACTTTTGGATTTTCGAGGATACAGCATACTTCATTATAGTTCAATTGGTGGACGTGTTGAGATGGTGAAGTATATGCTCTCACTGAACCTGAGCGACATTATTGTCAGGGACAAGGCTTGAGAAACAGCTGCAGTGATAGCAAAACGTAAAGGTAAATTGGACGTGTATAACCTTCTTGTTTCGCAGGGTAGTCCAGTAATGTAAAGTGTAGCTTGTGGATTTATTTCACATGGTGGGATATAGCCGTTACCAGTAGCAGACATTCCTTCCGTAGCTGTAGCATGCAGCTAACAGAGAGTGAAGAATTCGTGCTATTTTATTCTTGGTTGTTATTTTCTGGACTAGTGAAGGTTATGGTGTCGCTCATGGCGTGCGATAATAGATATATATGATCTCGTGTTAATCCTTCTGTGTAAAGGTCAACAAGGGGTCTGGGGTTAATTGCAGCTATGTAATAAACGTTTATTTTAGTCTTAGCCATTTCTTTCAGTCTGTGTTCAGGATACAGACACTGACAATCACGTTCAATGGCCATTTTGTTTTGTGCGTTTTGCAAACCATACCCTGCTTTACATGCCATGCTTTGACGAGCACCTGTTTGTTAGTCTTATTTGTTGCGTAGTGTCCTACAGTATCTCACTTTGTCTGGCGTCCGAGGAACCAGTACCGTCAGTTCTTGTGAGCATGATCTACCATATCTCTGTAAAATCAATATAATATTCCGAAGTATTATAGATTTTATGTTTAATTTTATAGAGAACTACATGTGTGTATGAACGTGCGTGAAAGTGTGTGTGTATCTTGTGTGCGTGTGAAGTTAGTGAGTTGGAATTGTTTTGTTTTGCAGTGAATCATACTGTAGTTATTTCAGCCTGTGTCGGATTAAAGCTCCCCATGAAAAATGTTGATGCTGAGAAACTATACTCTTAAAAATGGTATTCTGGACAAACACTGAACTGTAAAGATTACGAAAACTACCCTATCGTTTCCCGTGTACCTTTGTGTTGTGGGATGTGCTGCGAGTGCGGTGTATGATGTATGTATCGTGTTAGTGTACGTATAATTAGCATGGCCAATAACTTATAAATGATGAGAAAGTCTTACTTCTCCAAATCAGTTTACATTTGCATGTCATAACCGTTGGTGGGGGATGAAGAGGCATTCTGCCGCTGGTGACAGGACACCAAATTGCTGAAATTTCACCAAACAACGATCCAACACCATAGCTGATTTCACGATAGTTAAGTAGTTCGAATGAAAAACATCTATGAAACGAACAAAGTGCTATGTTTGTAAATTAATGATACAGGATATCTGATAAGTAGTCAGACAGTTTGGTTGACGTCACAGGTTCTTACACTTCCGCCAATACAGATTGGAAATGCTGACACCATCCACCCACAAGGCGAACTCCAGATAATGACATAAAATCATTCGACGTTAATGTGCTCAACGAGTGTGATTACAATGTTTGGTATTGTGAATGCTAAACAACGTGTACGTGCATTTATTGTGCATTAGGAAAATGGAAAACCAAACGAATGAATATGTAATCGTACTTGTGAGTGAGTTCATATTTAACGTCACATCGGTAATATCTCAGCCATATCGTGACGAGAACATTCCGTACTTATGCAAAACGTATTTGGAGATTTGCTTAAAGCTATATGTACTCAAGTTATAGGTACATGTTAGAGCAAGCAATCGGTACTGCAGAACGGAAAGGTATAAATGGAAAACCAGGCAAGATGCAAAACATATAAACGCAAAATAAATGAATTATGACTAACAATTATCAAAATTACTTAAATTTACAAATCATTAGAAGTATTGCAAAGACATACCCTCAGTAGTGAACATGCAGGATACAATATTTTACTGTAGAGATGTGTGTGCATCTCTGATGTTTCCGTAATAATCGGTACCTGTTGTAAAATATCCTCCAGTGGATGAATGAATTGAGTTCTACCCGGTTTTTATTACTATTCTAACGATGTCGTGGCTGGGGACCCTACAAATGGGCTTTACACATTGTACCCATGAGGGAAGTCGAATCTAGGGCTTCATTGACTACATGGCTACCTACCGCCTCAAATTGTCCTGTAACATATACTAGGTGGATACAGACAACCTCGGAAAACAGAGGAACAACATATTCATTTCCTGTCAAATGATACATGTTTTTGCTATATGTATATTGCACATGTTGTACATACAGGTAGGTAAAAGGAAAATACGCTGGTAGGTAAATCAAAACAAAAAGCATTAGGACAAAGCAGCAATTTTATTAATGGAATAAGTAATGGAAGAATAGTGCACATGCAGGGCTTTCTAAGTTGTACATTTCAACTCAAACGTGTCATAGAGAACACACATACAACGGCCTTTAATTGTCAATGGTAACTCTTAAAGCAGTTGTTAATAATTTCGTCAGCATATCTCAAAGCACTCTGAAACAATTCCACATAACCATGTCAACAGTTACAGCAATATGGATTGTGGGTGTGTCAATACATTTGTTGCAAACTGGAGTAGAGAAACTGACCCAGAAAATCTGTTTCTGGGGAAAAGTAACAACACCGAAGTAATTATTTTACGCTTTTCGTTTACCAAATATGGCTTTTTGAGAGGCATGTTTAGAAGTTGGTGAATCCGATAGGGACAAAACGTTATAGATGAGCAAATTATTTATTCAAATGGAGCGACGTTTCGATACAGCTTCTTGTATCGTTGTCAAGCAAGTGAGAGGCAGATAGGACAGGATGGTACATATATATATATACAGTAAATAATTAACAAAAACAACAAGAACTAACTGGGCAGCACAGTAACAACATGTGGAAGCCATAACGATAGACTGCATACAGAAGCCAATAGAGATGTACAAGGCAGGAGAGTGTGGATATGTATGTACAAGTTCTTAGCATAGTAGATAGGTAGTATTTAAGTACAGGAGTAATGTGATGACAAGGGATTACATTTAGAGGCCAGTGACAATAGGTGGCATACTGAGGCCAGTGGGTGGTACAGGGCTTTTACAAGCACTAGCATTCGTTGATTAGTTCGTCATATGCTGACGGGATGAAGTAACCTTGATCTCTGTTGATCAGGTTTCGCTGTCGTTTGATGTGGATGACCTCTGTTAATTTCCGTTTGGTGGTTGGTTGATGGACAGTAGTGTGCATTAGGTCATAATGGGTGATTGGGGTTGGACTGAATATGTTCTGGTATAGCTGATTTGTTTTCGGATTTATTTGTTGATGCCTGGTGCTCTTGAAGCAGCAAGCAAGCCGGTATAGAGACCACATTCTCCACGCAACAAACTCTAACTAACCTTCTACAGGCAACGGGTGTAACCACTCCGAAAGCAGTAAATCTAGTCCCAAGGGTGTTGTCTACATGATTGTCTGTAACTGTGGACAGTCGTATATCGGCGAAACATCCAGGCCGATCAGCACCAGAGTGAAAGAGCACCAGGCATCAACAAATAAATCCGAGAACAAATCAGCTATATCAGAACATATTCAGTCCAACCCCAATCACCAAATCATTACACACTACTGTCCATCAACCAACCCTACTTCACCAAACGGAAATTAACAGAGGCCATCCACATCAAATGACACCGAGATCAAAGTTACTTCATCCCGTCAGCATATGACGAACGAATGCTAAGTGCTTGTAAAAGCCCTGTACCACCCACTGGCCTCAGTATGCCACCTATTGTCACTGGCCTCTAAATGTAATCCCTTGTCATCACATTACTCCTGTACTTACATACTACCTATCTACTATGCTAAGAACTTGTATATACATATCCACACTCTCCTGCCTTGTACATCTCTATTGGCTTCTGTATGCAGTCTATCGTTATGGCTTCCACATGTTGTTACTGTGCTGCCCAGTTAGTTCTTGTTGTTTTTGATAATTATTTACTGTATATGTGTGTACCATCCTGTCTTATCTGCCTCTCGTATGCTTGATAACGATACAAGAAGCTCTATCGAAACGTCGCTCCCTCTGAATAAAGAATTTGCTCATCTATAAAGTTTTGTCCTTATCCACCAAATATGGCGTTATAACTTTCATCATGATGTCATATAGGAGTTACAATTCAATACCAGTCGATGTAAAGGCACCTGTATGGAAAGCTTGTTACGTTTGTCTTCCTTATAAGGAAATCGAAGAAAACCACCCCCGTTTGAAGCTGTCTCTGTCAATAAGAGCCACCGTTGTGAAGTGCAAAGGGAAAAACATGTATGTTACATATTCGAAATATATAATTTAAAAAATCGTTTTATAGCAGAAGCTCCCAGTCGCTTTATATGTGCTTTCAATAGCTAAACGCACCATCAGTGATATAGAATTACACTCTCACGTGCCCAAAAGTAGAATATTCACTCTCACGTGCCCAAAGGTAGAAGATTCACCCTCACGTGCCCAAAGGTAGAAGATTCACCCTCACGTGCCCAAAAGGGAAAGACTGCAAGGAATGTAAAATGCAAACAACTCTAATTGAACGGACCACTGAACATCGGTGATGTCACCAAATGCCCACGATGTTCACGAAAAGTATACACGCATTCCCCGCCCTCTTGTGAGAGGGTGCATTTTGCACAGTTTACAATTTACACAGTTTGCTGAAAATGGATGGGTTGTCATCTAATCCAAACAATCAAAAGACTGGCCAGAAATCCACACACACGACAGTGATTAAACAGAAATAACGATGTTTCCAGACTATATGCGATTTATGTAAATAAATTAGATATAAATAAGATATAATATATTATCTGAATAAAAAGTAGGCGAACATATTTTTTATGGGGAAAAATATTAAGGACAGTCATCAGCGTTAATCAATATTGGCATCATATTAATAAATGTTTTGCATTTTGCATTTGCACTTCCTTACAACCATAGTCATTTGGAATGTAGTCGTTTTTTAAAGATAATTTGTGTATGGTATGCATACGGTTTCTATTTTAAAACAAACGACTAGAAACAAACACGAACAAATGTGCGATGCAAGATGTTGTAAGTGATTTCTCGACCCTCTTGAAAAAACGTCAAAGTCAAGAATGGGACCCCATGCACGTGTATGGGGCTACTGCTTTGCGCGCGTGGCTATCATGCGTTGTGTTTAGGGGTGTTAATAAAGGGAAATGGTGGTGCGTTCATAAGACGTCCGTCCTTGAAACGTTTGTTAACGTTTACACTTCTGTATCCAAATTGAAAGTTTAGGTTTCCCTACTTTTTTGGAAGAGTATACAATGAAGTTCAGCAGGAAACAATAGACAAATATTTGTTACAGTGATGTTTTGTAAGAATCTATTGTAATGCATTTCTGTATACTGTGATTCTAACATTCAATACAGGTTGCTGTTATACGGGTGGGGGATATCGTTTTCACAAGAATGATGCTAAAATGTTTGATAAGATCCTTGCAGGTATTTTTAAAGGTGTTTGGTTTTCCTTCTACTCTTCAATTGGCGATCGTGGGACCCCAGTCAGCATCAGGTCTCAAGGCGATCTTTATACTCTGTCGACGGAAACAAGTTATTAAAGGCTTCATCAACATTAATGTATAGTTGAGGAGAGAAGTTTCTACAATAATTACTTTCACATACTTTAACCAGCATTGTGGACTGAGGATGAACAGGAAAAGGTTCTGCTGGGTCAACAGCAAAATGATGCGTGTATGTTTAGGTTGAAAGCTGATCATTATGTGCATGATTGGGTCCCGACTCCACATTCCAGGTGGATGAAATGTCAAATCATTTTCAGAAAATATACCCATGCGGAGAATTGAACTCAGGTCCTTGTCGTGATGGGGAGGGTAAACCACTAACTGATAGGTACTCATGAGGCTTTGCAGTATTGCCATGCTAGCTGCTGTTTTTGAGTATGGTAGATGTGGGGTCCTTCTAGTTGGGGTTTGGGATTTTTCTGGACACATCTGGCCATGGGGTGATTTTCATGGGGTGATTGCAACACGAATTTAGAAGTCAAATAAGTCAAGGCCGAAGTCAGTCTCAGTTGGCAAATACACATGCCTCTTGTATTTTTCGAGACGCATTACATGTATATGTAGACAACCAAGTCAACCAAAGATCACGTTCAATAGTGAAATATGACGAATCACAGTTACCTTCTTCAGGGAATTGGTCGCCATGTGCTTCCTGACAGTGGTGACCATATAGATGGGTATCGGGAGAAGGGGTAGCACTGCAATAAACCAACCGATTGTAGAGGCGTAGCTGGGAAACTTGTACTTGCCATAGGTCGGCGGTTCGTAGCGGAGAAGTGCCAAGATGAAGGCAGTCTGAACATAAAAGATGTCAAAAAGTGACATGATATGTATAAGCAACTTCTTCGCAGTACTTCAAAGACACGTGATCATCGTATTCCTAGAATCGCACAAATCTCTAGCTGACAGTTCTTAAAGGAAGAGAGATGTATTTGTCATTCATATTAATTAGGCACCCGTCAACGGTCACCTCCTCGTGGTGGGTGCTGGGTAACACCAAGAGCTCGCCAAAACCCCCACTGTGGACCCGGGGATATTTGGTCCACCAACCCGTTTGCCGTGGGTTGCGACCCTGTGTCGGCCGAGGACAGGAGATTGGGGGTTGAGGGAACTGGGGGCCCGTGACCGCGTTTCCTTTGTTCAGCACACCCCTTCGACCCTTACTTCACCTTGACGGAGGTTGACTGGGCCCGGTTCAACCAATTGACTGGTCATGCCAAGCCCTGTGCATAGATTAGAACTATACTTATTATTGCACAAGTGTGATTTGGAATTGATGTAATTTTGGTCTTGGTTTTATTGTCTAAAACATGTTTGATTTTGAATTATGTTGTTTTGAACTTTGCCTAGAGGCTTATGCATTGTATGTACCAGGGTGTAAATATGTGTTGGAACCATCATTATAAATGCACAAATCATTGTCAGAACAAAAGTCCTCCAACAACATACCTTTAGTGTTTGTAGTTAGACTACCCCAGAGTGGGTTGTGCCCATTTAAATCTCCCATTATTATACAGGCCTTCGGGAGTTGGTCATATAGGGCTTGAAGATCAGTTTTGACGAACGTCGAAGATGGCGAAATATAGAGAGAGCGTAGCGTAAACGCTACATGTAAAGTAATTCTCACTGGAACAGCCTGCATATTAGTATTAAGTGAAATAGGGCTTTGAATAACGTTTTGTCTGACTAGAATGGATGATCCGCCAGTGGCCCTATCACCCAGAGGTGAAAAGCAATGATATGCATTAAAATGACGAAGGTCAAATGTACCTGTTTGTTTTAAATATGTCTCTTGGAGACATAACGCTAGAGCTGTAAAATCGTGGACTAATAGCTGTAATTCATGTAAATTAGTCCTCAATCCTCTGCAGTTCCACTGTTTTCAGTATAGAAGGAAAATGGTCACTTCCACAGAGGTCATCGTGGACTGACCATTTGAATTCATTTAGTAGTTCTGAATTTGTCAGTGACAAGTCAAGGGCAGAATAGGTTCCTGTACCAGGGTGTAACTATGTGTTGGAACCATCGTTATATATACATAAATTATTGTCAGAACAAAAGTCCTCCAACAACTTACCTTTAGTGTTTGTAGTTAGACTACCCCAGAGTGGGTTGTGCCCATTTAAATCTCCCACTATAACACAGGGCTTCGGGAGTTGGTCATATAGAGCCTGAAGATCAGTTTGGCCAAACGTCGAAGACGGCGAAATATTGAGTGAGCATAGTGTAAACCCTACATGTAAAGTAACTCTCACTGGAACAGCCTGCATATTAGCATCAAGTGAAACAGGGCTTTGAATAACGTTTTGCTTGGCTAGAATGGATGATCCGCCAGCGGCCCTATCACCGGAGGTGAAAAACAATGATATGCATTAAAATGATGAAGGTCAAATGTATCTGTTTGTTTTAAATATGTCTCTTGGAGACATATCACTGAGGGCGTAAAATCTTGGACTAATAGCTGTAATTCATGTATCTAAACTATCTTTTGGGGGATTTATTTGGGATCTCCCCCGCACTCTTGCCCTAGAATGAACGTTTTCAGAAACGTCCATGCTTCAAGAGACCCATATTTATTGAGCAATTGAATTTTATTTTGTTACCCTTTAGGAGCTCTGCCACTTTGTTGTTTTGAAGCGTCAGGCTTAGGCTTAGATTCAGGCTCACGGTTCAGGCTCCTAGTGCCCTCAACCACCAGACTACCGTCCTCCACCGACACGGGACGCAACCCACGGGAAGCAGGTTGCCCAATTTAGTCGCCTCCTACGACAAGCAATGGGGTGCTGTGGACACATTCTGTCCCGGGTCCACACGGGAGTTTAAATTCTGATAATGTGAAAGATTATAATGAAACATTTTCTATTCATGAACTCCATACTGCTCTTGATCAAGCTTATGATACTGCTACAGGACCTGATAACATACATTATCAACTCCTATTTAGGGACGCTCTTGTATATATTTCATGATAGTTGGAATTCTGGGAAATTTCCTTCTTCATGGCGTGTTGCTATAGTAGTACCAATACCTAAACCTGGACGTGATCATTCGGATCCATAAAATTATCATCCGATTTTATTAACAAGCTGTGTTTGCAAGACCATGGCACACTCGATAAATAATCAGATATAGAATGTAGTGTCCGTAAAAACAAAAGTACTGTCGATCACTTAGTGCGACTGGAATCATTTGTTAAAAACCCACTAATTAATAAACAACATGCTGTGTCTATCTTTTTTGATCTCGAAAAAGCATTTGACAAAACCTGGAAATACGGCATTTTGAGAGATTGACTTGATTTCGGTTTGTTTTGATTTCGGTCGTTTGCCTGAATTTATAGCAAGCTTTTCAAATTACATGAAAGAAAGCTGTATATTGGTTACACCTACTTGTTCTGTCAGTCCAGATCTGAAGAGGTTAGTTTACGATAATGTCGTATTGGGCACACAAGTTATACACATAAATATTTGCTTAAAACTGATGATGCTCCGTTTTTGTTTCCCTTGTGATGAAAGAATAACAGTCAAGCATGTCCTGCTTGACTGTGTTGAGTATTCCATGAAGGATCCTTTTAATAACACAAGTTCTATTTGAATCATTGCATTTTAAGAGAATTAGAATTATTAAATGAACTGTAAATCGATAAATATTATATTATTTGAAGGTTTAACTAGTAACTGTGCTTGTAAGTGGCTTTATCCTCGAAGTGGGGTTGAAGTATCGTACAATTATTGTCCTCCTATATTGAAAGTTCACACACATTCAAAGGAAATTCTAAATTTCCAGGTTTGTAATCGTAGAATAAGTGTCTTTTTATTGTATGGCTAGATTTCCCAAATTGCTGAAGGCTGAGGGGATGATGTAAATCCAGCTAGGGTCAATGCAAGTAGCAAAAGTACTGTAAGTCCCCATGGTCCCTAGTATGGTGATCTACCTTCACATGTTAGCAATCTATAGCCCAGTTTTATATTGTATTGTCCAGTATAGATCGACTGTTTTAGGTATAGCCACTAGTTGTACATTCTATTCTGCGATATTCTAGTTGTTTTACTATCCTTTGTCGATAGATTTTTACAATACTCATATATTCAATTTGAATGGTATGTTCCCGTCACGATATGGCTGAAATATTGCCAATGTGACGTTAAATATTAACTCACTCACTGACTCACTCTAAAAATGTGACAAGACATGGTTCAGGCAAGTGTTTCAGCAGCTGATAGTGAATATTGTCATCACCCGCTGCTGCGTCATGAGCTTGCTCAAGAGCAATATATAGCTCATGTAATGAAAACACTTCATTATAGTCCTCACCGTTATCTGAATAAAAATTAACTTTTGTTTTCCTCTGTTGTTTCTGATATCTCTGAAAGACAGGGACGTAATTTGCCGATGACGAATGTTTGACAATTTGACATTTGTCAGTAATTAAATTATCACCATGTTTGAGATGGTGAACTGAAGATTTTGAACCTTTGCCTTTAATTCTTTGAACCATGTTCCTTACTTTGGACACTGACGTGCGTTAATTAATTTTGGAGATATAGTTCCTCCAAGACTGTCGCTTAGTTTGTTTAAAGGTACGACACGCCTTTGCATTTAGTATTTTATATCTGTTTAGGTTATGGACAGTTGGGTGATGGCGGAAATATTTCTCTGCCTTTTTCCTTGCTTTTCTAGCATTTTTACAGTCTGTCGTAAACTATGGCTTCCGTACATGTGGAGTTGTAGAGGATCTTGGTATGCACTCATCAGCAATTACATTTAAAACGTCAGAAAATACATGAATAGGATCAGCAATATTGAGTTTAAAATGATGACCAGTTCGCAGAAGATAATGTCATTGGAAAGTGATCACTTCAACAGAGGTCGTTGCGAACTGGCCAGTCAAATTCATTAAGTAGATTAGAGTCTGCAAGAGACAAATCTAGAGAAGAGTAGGCGCCGGTTGCAAGATGTAGATAAATGCTTGAATCATCATTAAAAATGCAGGGGCCATTATTTGAGATAAAATCTTCCAGTATTTTACCTGTAGTGTTAGTATTTGTACCACCCCAGATTGGATTGTGTCCATTAATATCACCCATTATAATGCCTGGTTTCGGAAGTTGATCATAGACAGCTTGGAGATCAGTCCGGTGCTGTGTTGAAGAAGGTGGAGCATAGAGTGAGCATAATTTGAGGACAACATGAAGTGTAAAGTCTCACTGCAACTGCTTGGAGATTAGTTGTAAGTGGTTCATGGCTATTACATGCATCGTACTGACGTAAATTAAAAGTATCTGTCTGTTTCAGATGAGTTTCCTGCAGACAGAACGATGATGTTGCCAGATCTCTGACTAATAAATGTAACTCTGTATAATTAGTCTTCAATCCTCTACAGTTCCATTGTACTATACGTTTGGAAGACATTATCTTTTTGGTAGATTGATTGGGGATTATCAGAAGTTTCGGGTTATCAGTTTTAACCCAAGCCAGGTCTGTTTGACACACAAGCGATGAAGTGGAAACTTTAGTCATGGTTTCAGAAGGTAATCTGACGACTGATGTATAAGTTGCATTAGGTATTGTTGATTCCACAATCTTTTTAGCATCAGCAAAGCTAACGTTTTGAGTGATTTTTACTTTGTTTATTTCCATTTGCTTTTAACATATTTTATATTCTTTTTAAAATGATGAATACTTGCCTGAACAATTTGTGCATTTTTTGAAAGTGCAAGTGCAGTCTCCTGTTACATGAGATGTCTCGCTACAATGAGCACATGTCACTGGCTGTGCACAGGTGGTAACTCCATGACCTTATTTTTGGCATCAAAAACACCTCAATGGATTTGGGATATAGACTGCAACTGCGATATTACAGTAACCCACTTTAACAGACTAAGGGAGACGTGGAGATGAGAATGAAAAAAGGTAAGTGTTTGTGTTCATCAGTTCATTGTTTTTCTGGGTAGTAAATCAACTGACATATGTCACACCTTGATCTTTCTTTTCGGATAATGTCCAGCTCTGACATGTCAGCTAACAAACGGTCTCTGTCTCTTATGATGCCCTTAGAAGTGTTCAAGGTTCTATGGGCAGTTACTGAAACAGGAATGCCAGCGAAAGTTTGCAGTGTCAATAGGTTCGAGGCCTGCTGTCTTCGTTTGCCGAAGTGTAAAGTAAAGTGTCCGAACGTAAGCGTTTGGTGTTCTTAATGTTGCCTGCAATGTCATATATCCCCTTAGAAATAATGAAAGGATCAAATTGAGGAAGCTTGTCAACAGTGTCAAAAACAAGGAAACATTGCCAGTGTTCTGTGGTTTCATTCTCTTCACTGTCATTGTCAAGTTGTTGTTTGGCCTTTTTTGAGGGAGTTTGGTAAACAATTGTTTCATCATCCGAGCTCCCCACCCACCACCAAATATCACAAGGACAATGCTAAAAACAAACGGATCTCCAGCTTGCAGCACCAAGGATATCTGGATGACATACTGCAGGAGAAAAATTAAAAGTGTAATCATTCCACCAAATTGGCCTATGCACAACTGCCTTCTGTGCATACAACTCTAGGCAAAAACATACATATCATGAAACATTTGAAATAACAGTCTCAAGACAGGACCAAACATGAAACATTAAAATAACAATTTCATAAATTGTGAGCATTACACAGTTGCAGCTCAGGGCTTGGTGTGACCAGCCGATTGATAGAACTGGGCCAGTTTTACCCCCCGTCTAGGTGAAGTAAGGGCCGAAGTGGTGTGTTGGGCAAAAGGAGCAAAGTGGTTCAGTCTCCTACGACTCTAGGCAAAATCGTGAAAGTGTATAGTTGAAATGAAGAAGGTTAAAAAATTCGCCAAGACTTAGAAAGATTCAGTTTTCAAATTTTTAACATTACATAATGTAATGTTCAGGGCTTGGCGTGACCAACCAACTGGTTGAACCGGGCCCATTCAACCACCTGTCTAGGTGAAGTCAGGGATTAAGTGGTGTATTAGGCAACAGGCCCCTGTTGCCATGAGCCATCAGGATCCCTTCCCCTGCCAACAAGGCCACAACCCCTGGTGGACCAAATATCCACCCGGGACCACAACGGGAGTGAACAGCTCTCAGCGTTACCCAGCACCCTCCACGAGGAAGTGGCTACTCAGTGCCAGTTGTGTTATGGGGGTATAAATTAATATGAGTGAGGGAAGGATAGTTTTTTATTCCATGGGTTATATGGGTGGTCCAGTACCCCCGTTGTATATACTACTGAGGTCCTGGCAGTCAGTGCCATGGTGGTAGTCTCCATAACGATGACAGACGAGAGACTTCCGACATGAGTTGGAACCATGTCCAAACTTTTGACATTTGTAACATCGGAGTTGAGTTGGGTCATACACCTTCATTCCGATGTTAAAATTGCCGGCTTTGATGGAATCAGGAAGGGACTCGCAAAAGTAATTAAGTATGTATTGGTGATAATGATAACACCATCTTTCTGTACTGTGAAACGTTTGACTTTAAACTAGGTAGATATTTCATCCTCAGACATGTCAGCTAGGCAACGAGCCCTGTCACAAACAATGCCTTGACAAGAGTTCTGTACACAAGAGTCCTGTGCACAGACACAGCAACCTCAATATTTGCAAATGTTTTGATTGATAGCAAATTGAGAGAGTGCTGTCTCCGTGCACACTCCATAAGACGCGAACCACTACGGAGACGTGTGACGTTGTTTACCTCACCACTAATCCCAGATATAGCTTTGGAAATGGCAAATGGGTTTAGTTTCATTGGTGAAAAATCAACAACCTCGATCACCAGTAAGCGCTTCAGTAAACAAACAAGCATAAGATTTTATCTAAACTCAGCTAAATCGGGTTTGTTCCTGAGCTAAGAAGGACTACTGCTGTAGACATGAGTGCCAGAAGTCTCGAGTGACCTGTTATCTGATTAGGTCCCATTCACAGAAATTGTAGAGGCAATTGTATTTGTCATTTCTATACATTTCGACGAAGATTGCACATAATGATAGAGTATGCATGGCACATCATCCCTCCAAGGAACGTAATTGTACTTACCACTAGAATTGTTGGTGTCACAAAAGCCCACAGGATCTTGACAGGCATCGCCAGCTGCTTCCCAAACATCATCTCAGCGTCGCTACTAATCCGCCGTATACCTGACAGAAACATAAGATAGTGTCAGTAAGTAAAACCATCACCTTTAACAGTAGAGTTTGTATTTTTTTTTTCATGTGCATATTTCATGCATCTCTACTTAGCGATATAGGATCCAGTTTTGATCTGCCATTTGAATGACTGATACTACCGGTGCACAATCACTTTGGGGCTCAATCTCCATCTAGAATTGCCAGACATACACACGCAGCCACCACTGTAAGCGTAGCTCGCAACGTTGATGCAGCATGAGGAAAACCAAACCGCATTGGTTCGACTTTCGACCGGAGGCAACGCTACAATAGAGACTGGGTATATGCTGTTTACATCTGTAAACAATAAAACGCGCGGCACCCAGAATAGGGTAATCTACGACGCAAATAAGTATACAAGCATTTAGTTTTACGATTGTTAAACGTGTTTGTAAATATCACCTATATATATTGCAATGGATCATTTACTAGCAGGTCGTTAGAGGGTGCCAAACGCAGGTCTACATTTTATTAACATTAATGAATCGAATAATAAATAATACAATATTTGCATTCATATTGCGCCGTACTCCTGTCTCGAGGTGAATGCTCATTGCGCTAACAGTCAAAACAGGCATATTATTACCCCGGATACATCTGTGTATCATCTGAAGATGAGGTAACAGACATATGAGTCGCTGGCAGCAGTATTATTTCTTTCACTTGTCACACCTTAACCTCTAATAATAAAATAGTGCTGCCTGACGTACAGGTAATCTGCAGTCGTTTGCTATGACGACATGAGACGACATGACGACATCGTATATCTTACGAATCATAAAATCCACATTGCAATTAGATAAATATATGTCAGGGAACAAAAATAAAAAATCCCCTACTATCTAGTGCATCACGTGTGGTTATAAACATGTTTTACGTAAATAATGTTCTGTATCTGTTGTAAGAGTTTAACCCATATCCTCCCTAGTGTTTATATAGATAGATAGATATGGGGACGGAGTTCCACTTGGTCAGCACGACGTCCACGACGATCCCGCTTGCACTGCGAGGCTGTCCAAGTGTAACGCCAGTTGTTTGTAAATCAGCACCATGCTGTACTCAACCAACATTCATATGACTGAAGATTATTGTGAGCGACTGTGTCTCCACGTTTCATGTGCAACAAACTATCCATGACATAGTCTTTGTTCGTAATCTTAACATGGTTACAGCATACGATATCAGCAATCACACTGTATACATCTACGTAAGTGAGTGAGTGAATTACAATTTAAGTGAGTGAGTTAGTATAGAACGTCACAATATATCAACCACATGACGGGAACATTTAACACTGAAATGGAATATATGTATATTATATTAATCTGTTGACGAAGGACAGTAAGAATTACAATTTAATATCACACGGCAATATTTCTGCCATATAGTCACGACAATAAACCTATTATATATTGTAAATACCTGTTACGATGTACAGTAAAACAATAGCAACATATCATGTAATTCAGTCCTAAAAATCTAATTATTTCCAATCTCTAAATCCAACTCGATATGACATACGTTAACATTTTAATGTCACTTCAGTAAATCCTGAATTGTGATTGGTTAATCAAAGTCATTCAGAGATATATACTATAAGGGCAACGCTATTTTGCAGGGCATTACCATTTGCAGAAGAGGGCATTAGAAAAGACCTAGGGCTACTGCAAATTGTAATGGCCTGAAAAATAGCGTTTTTTCTTTTTATTAAAACAAAAACAACGGCATCGGTTTAGAAGCATTTACAGCTAACAACAAACGACGGAGGCCACTGACACACATTTTACAATTATAGTCACGTTATAGAACAACACAGATGACGTCACTATTGAGAGTGACGACATTCGACCTTGACTTTTGCCCATACTGCCAGCCGACATTGTTTTTAGTGCTCAACAACGTTAGACTTCCAGTCGATATTTTCATTGCTGTATGTTGTAAATTTATGGCACGGTTGTTATGGTTGGCAAAGGCAAGAAAGTGCATAATGGCACAAGTACATGTGGCGAATTTGAGCCATATATGTGAGCTCAAGTTCAAACGAGCCCTAGGCGATTTAACTTCCACAGCTTCTGACGTCACCTAACAACGGGCGTGATAATGGCCTGTCGTCAAGCAGTTTGGGTAATTCTTATCCATTTTAGATATAATTACGGCATATACCCAGTGAGTGTTGTTGTTTTTTTTAAAAAGCACCCTAAGAACGGGTGCGATGGGTATAAACATACTGTGATATGTTGGAAAATCAGAGATACACAGGGTAATTATATTAGTTCATTTTTTTCATTTATAACCTCACGCTACGCTAAAGACTATAACATTATTTTCGACTCAGTTAACCAGTCCAAGGCCTCATGCATAGAAGCACTACGACAGTGGTACGTCTATGTTAAAGTACGGGAGTTACAATCACCTCAGCGCTACAGTAGCTTTGAGGAAGGGGGTCCAGGTCAGTGCCAACGTCGGACACCCATGTGCCTGATGACCTTAAATTTCAAACCCATCTGGACAAAGTAGGTCACACAGCTTTTACGTTCAATCAAGGTCGTTGTGCTAAACAGACCTACTACAGACCTGACCTTAAAGTTCAAACACTCAATCAATGGCGTCATAGGTATCTAACTTTCCTTGAACTACCTATTAAACGGTTTTGGCGAAGATATACATTCATGACCGAAAGTCTACATATCATGATTGTCTCCCGATATACATACCATAGATCCAGGCCACGGCAACACACTCCAGTGTACATATCACCATTGGTCCCAGGGAAAATAGATACCAGTCTATCAGTTGAAACATGTACGGTCCTCCCTGAAATACATTTATGCATTGCGAGTGTACACTGCATTGTGCCAGAAGTATTCATTGAACGATAGCGTGCATTTTGATGTTGGATGGTAACATAACGCCATATGATGTTGATTTACATGGAGCGATTCCAAACCGCGTCATACCAAACTATGTTTAAGTTTGGAATTTGCGCTCGACATTAATGGGTACAAGGACTGGCTGGTAATGTGTCTTCATGCTTAACTGGTGGATCGTATCTCAGAAACCTGAGTTTCATTCTGCCGAAGGCTAAATGTTGTTGTTTCTGGATAAGCTTATTTAAAAGATCTTTAGGGTAACAAATTTGCCACACGGTGTATAGAAAGGGTGTACGTGACCAATATATCATACTGCCATTGTACTGTCACTCTATTTAGACGCGCCATGTACCCATGTTTCATTTCCACACATGAGTGTAATTTGCGGAACACACAGTGGATGAGTGAGTGAGTGAGTGAGTTAAGATTTAAAGTCACATCGGCAATATTTCAACCATATCGTGACTAAAACTAATTCTAAATTTATACGATAGACATATGATAGATAAATCCTGTCGACGGAAGAAAGTAAAACTCTAGATAAGAGTTAACACGAGCTAGCAGATATCTTAAAAGGAGGAAAATCAGTTTGGACAAAAGAATCTACAAATGGGCTATATATCGCCATCAGCTGATAATAGATCACCATACCGGGGACTATGCACACTTACAGTGCCTTTGCTACCTGCATGGATCATTAATTAAATCAATTTATTTTACGAATTCAATAATTAAATGATAATTAACAGTATTAGAAAGATCCTTAACATCTCAAGCAGGAGATGTTTGACTGTGACTCTGTCATCACAGGGGATGCAAGGATCTTCACCTTTTAACAGATATTTGTGAGTATAACGAGTATGGCCAATGCGCCAATGTCGCATAGTAGGTGTAACCCAAGTAGGTGTAACCAATATAAGGTGTAATTTCATGTAGTTTGTTCATACACACTTGAGCGTGCCACTTCGTCTGCATCAGATCACGGATCTAAGATCATGTAAGATCTAATGGTAGCTTTGTAACCTGAGTATGGAATAAGAAGTGGTGTCACGGATTTGTTGAGTGCTGCCTTGGCAGCAAGATCAGTCATTGAATTCCAAGAAATACCAACATGGCTGGGTAACCAACAAAGGACGATATCACATTGGCCAGTAGCAAGAGAATTATACAATTCGACAATCTCTATTAAAATTGGATGTTTACAAGAAAGATTTTTAATGGCCTGAAGACATGAAAGAGAATCTGAAAAGATTATGAATTATTTACGATGTTAATATGGCATTAGCTTCTGCTGTGAAAATAGAGGTGTTATTGGGTAATCGAGTAGATCCAATGACAGTGGCACAAGCAACCGTTTCACCATCCGTTTATCCATGTGTAAATAAGGGGTCTGTATGTATTATAGTTACTTTTTAGTTGAGTATATAATTGTCTGTACTGTAATTCATTAGTTTCTGACTTCTTAAACTGTGTTAGTGTTATGTCAATTCGTGGCCTCACCAGCTGCCAAGGAGGAGAAGAAAGCAAACGGGAAGATGATATATTTTCCAGCTCAATGCCAGCAGCGGAAATGAATGGTCTAATTCTTATCCCAAGCGGCCGAACAAGAGAAGACTTTTTATTGTGGAGGTCCTCATAAATACAGGGTTAGACGCATGAGAATATAGTTATGTGAGATACTATAAGGATAATTGTACACGCCGTTGGGTAAGAAAAGGCTCATCGGCCTCGACATAGATACTGTCAATAGGGGAAGTTCGAAAGGACCCAAGACAAAGTCTTAGGCCTTGGTGGTGGACAGAATCCAATAATTTTAGGTTGTTTTTACAGGCTTCACCATATACAGTGGAGCCATAATCAAGTTTGGATCGTATAAGCGCTCGGTACAGGTGGAGGAGGGTTTTCTGATCCCCTCCCCACTTCGTGTTCGAAACAACGCTGAGCACATCAAGGACCTTCAGGCATTTATTTCATGTGAGGTATTTCATGTGAGGTCGAAAGATTAATGCCAGTAATTTTGCTTCTTTAACAACTTTAATAGGTGTGTCATCTAAATATAATTGCGGATCTGTATGAGGTTTATACTGTCTGCTAGAATGGATCCAATTTGCTTTTGATTTTGAAAATTTAAATCAATTTTCCAAACACCATTTATTAATCATAAAACAAAGTTGTAATTGTCGTTCAATAGTATGCATATTTGTACCACGACAAATATATTAAAATCATCCACAAAAAGGGATCTGTCAACTGAATCATTTAAAACCTTGGATAAACTATTGATTTTAATGCTAGATGAAGTGATAGACAGGATACTGCCTTGTGGGACACCCTGATCCTGAGTATAATGATCAGAAAGTGTAGAACCCACTCGGACTTGAAATTGCCTGTCGGTTAAAAAGTCTGATATAAATTGAGACAGGCGGCCAGTAGCCCTGCGATTTTCACGAATAACACATTGACTATCTGTGATTAAATTATTCGATTCACGGCACCATGTTAATCTATTACTGACCACGCGTTCCATGTTTTTGGAAACGCAGCTAGTCAGAGAAATAGGTCTATAACTAGATGGATCAGTATGATCACGGCCAGATTTTGGGTATGGGAAGAATTATGGCATCACGCCAGGATGCAGGAAATTTACCAGGTGTCCAAATGTCATCAAAGATATTCAACAGTGTCTCTAAAGATGATTCGGGTAAGTGCTTCAGGAGTTGATAATGTACACAATCGGCTCCTGTAGCAGTGTTATGAGGTTGTTCAAAAGCCTTAAAAAGCTCATGGAGAGAAAAGAGTTCGTCATAATCTTCCCCATTGTCCGAATGAAAATGTATGTAATTCTTCTCCTGCACTTTTTTGGATTTTTGAAATTCAGGTACATAGTAGGATGAGGAAGAATGTTTTGCAAGTGTTTCACCCAGTTTATTTGCGATATCAGAGTGATCACTTAACAATTGATCTCCAGATTTGAGATGGTGTATGCTTGATTTGTTTCTCTTACCTTTAATTGTATGGATCATGGTCCATGCCTTTGACATCGGTGTTCGTGAATTTATCCGCGAAAGATAATTTTGCCAAGACCAACGTTTATTTTGTTTAAATTTACGCCGGGCTTTAGCATTTAGAATCTTATATCTATTTAGATTATGGACTAGTGGATCGAGACGGAAATATTGTTCTGCCTATTTCCATGCCAATTCCATCTTGTTTGCAGTCAGCTGTAAACCATGGTTTACGTATGTGAGGATTTGGAGAGGACTTCGGAATACAATCTTTAGCTATTTTCAGCAGAGAAAACTTCTATGGGATCAGTTGTATCAATAACATCAGGTTTGAGTTTATTTGTACACAGAGTTACATGTAAATACCCCCTTAGTGAAATTCCATGTGAATGATGGAGGGACGTCAGTTGGAGACACAGATGCTAGTACAGTAGGGAAGTGGTCACTTTCGCACAAGTCATCCTGAACTGACCACTCAACTTCACTCAGTAAAATGGAATCCACAACTGACAAGTTCCTGAATGAAGATAAGTGTGAGAACCACCATTCAAAATGCATGAATCATTGTTTGAGAAAAAACTCCTCTAAGTACTACCCCAAATCTCCCATGATGACACAAGGCTTCGGTAGCTGGTCATATGTTGCTTGAAGATCAACCTGTCGGAGACAAAACGAAGGTGGAACATATAAAGAGCACAGAGTAAAAGCAATATTCGGGGTTAATCGCACAGGCACAGCCTGGAGGCGGGTATTGAGTGGAACAGGACTGTGAGTGACGCCCTGCCTCACTATAACAGAAGATCCTCCTGTAGCTTTATCACCTGGAGGAGAAAAGTGATGGTATGATATTATAATATTTTAAGTCAAAATTATCTGTCGGTTTAAGGAAAGTTTCCTGTAGGCAATTGGCTGATGGTTTTAGATCTTGTATTAATAGCTGAAGGTCATTAAAATTGTTGCTCCAGAGATTTCTGCTTCTCGGCCACGGTTTATCACAATTGCATCAGTTGGTGGAAGTCCTTTAAAACTTAACCCGTTTGCTATCTCACTGGGCATTAGAGGTGTCTGTGGAGATGTTAAGAATGTCACACGACTACGGACTGGTGCCTTACTAGTGGAGTGTTTAAGGAAACAACAATCAGTCAATCTTTTGGGCTTACAACTATTTGTTAATACTCCCGTTGTTTTTTCAGTGCACAAGACACTGAACACGAGCAGAGGCATTGTCAGAGATGTTGCTCGCTGTCTTTCTGATATGAGCGAGGAGGAAATTGCTGTTGAATTAAAATCTCAAGGAGTCATACATGTAAAACGTTTTCCCAGAAAAGCACAATATGATGCCTTTGTTAAAACCAAGAAGTATATTTTCACTGTTTCTCAACCTGTAATACCTAAATCACTAAAGACTGGATATTTCATCACATGTTTTAAGTGTTAAAAGTTTGGTCATGGTGCTAAGTTCTGCCGTAGCAAGATGGTAGTATGCTGTCGTTGCACTGGAGTCATGATAGCTCTGAGTGCACAAATGACCTCAAATGTGCTAACTGCAATTGAGATCACATGGCGTCTTCTAAATCCTGTCCATCGTTTGAATTTGAAGCCCAAATCTTAAGAATTAAGCACACACACAACATAACCTACCAAAAAGCAAAAAAAACTTGTACCATCTACTGCTCAAACACATGTAAAAATATATTCAGCAGCAATTGCATCCTCCACTAGAGTTTGTAAGACAGTCTCTGTGTCATGTCAGACCGACATCTCCTGGGTCAAGGATGACCAGACTGTACTGCACCAGCGCTCTGACATATCTCAGAAAAGTAATCTGAAATCAACCACTTCACAAACAGACTCTCCTACTCGTGATATACCATCTCACTCCATGGAAAGTACACGTACCGATGATGCAAATATAACTAGAAAAGAAAAAAATAAGTACAGAAAAGACGAAAGGCGCTCACTTACGTGGAGACGCCCACTCAAGTTTTTACATCTGTTCAGGTTCATATCTCATATGAACCTCTTCAGATAGACGTTCCTCCTTCACAACCAATTCATGGGAGTGAACACTCCTCCCAGTCAGGATCTCCAGTTAAGCCTCCATGAACACTTCCAATGCCATTATTCAATGGAATTGTAGAGGACTGGAGAACAATTTTAATGACATACATTTACTTATACAAGATTTTAAGCCACCAGCATTTTGTTTACAAGAAACATATTTTAAAGAAAACGATCAAATTGATATACGACAGTACACTCCATATCACTGCTTTTCTCCTCCTGGGCCGAAAGCAACTGGAGGTCTTTCAATATCAGTGAGACAGGGCATCATTCACAGTCCTGTTCCTCTAAATACCCATCTACAAGTTGTTATTGTCCGTGTAACGATGCACATTGTTTTCACATTGTGCTTACACATACAAACAGCAAAGGTAACATACTAGAACATTTTATTTCTGCCAACAATATCTGTCTCTTTAATGATGATTCCAACACTTATTTACATCCTGCTACAGGAACATATTCTTCCCTTGACTTAACAATTACTGACTCTACTCTGCTGGGTGAGTTTGAATGAGCAGCCCATGACGACTTGTGTGGAAGTGACCATTTTCCAACTATTCTTAAAGCTATATGTCCATCTGACGTCCCTCCATTGTCGGGAAGGAACTTTACGAAAGCTGACTGGCTTTTGTTTGAATCAGTTTCATCCAACAGAACTGTTTATGGGAGTTCCAGACCCCGTCCAACTCTTTTCTGATGAACTGAACAAAATAGCCGATGACTGGATTCCAAAGTCCTCTACGATTCCACACATACGAAAACCATGGTTCAACAACGACTGCAAATAGGCTAGGAAGGCACGGAAAAAGGTCGAGCATTATTTCCGTTGCCACCCTATGGTCCATAATTTGAACACATTCAAAATATTACATGCAAAAGCACGACGTATCTTCAAACAAAATAAATAATATTTGGACGTCTGGAAACTTTCCCTCGTCTTGGCGAGATGCTATAATTGTTCCCATTCCTAAACCTGCACGTGATCATACTGATCCTTCCAATTATAGGCCCATTGCACTAACTACCTGCGTTTGAAAGACCACGGAATGCATTATAAATAATCGACTTGTTGGGTACTTGGAAACCAATAACCTAATAACAGATATACAGTGTGGTTTCCATAAAAAAACAGAAGTACTATCGATCATTTGGTGCGTTTGGAGTCTTTTGTTAAGAATGCCTTAATTACTAAACAACACGCAGTGTCAATCTTTTTCGATTTAGAAAAAGCATATGACACAACATGGAAACATGGGATTTTAAAAGATTTACATGATTTTGGATTACGAGGCCGTTTGCCTCAGCTTATATCCAACTTTTTAAATGACAGGCGTGGGTTCTACCCCGTCTGACCATTATAGTCAGGATCAGAGTGTCCCACAGGGTAGTATATTGTCTGTCACATTGTTTAGTATTAAGATCAATAGTTTATCCAAGGTTTTAAACGATTCACTTGACGGATCACTTTTCGTGGATGATTTTAATATTTCTTGTCGCGGTAAAAATATGCGTACCATTGAACGGTAACTGCAGTTATGTTATGAAATAAATAAATGGTGTTTAGAAAATGGCTTTAAATTTCAAAAGTCCAAAACTAACTGCATACATGTTTGCCGCAAATACAAACCGCATAAAGACCCTGAACTGTATGTACACAAGACACCTATCAAAGTTGTAAAGGAGGCCAAGTTTCTGGGTCTTATTTTCGACTCCCACTTGACGTTTTTGCCGCATATTACATCTATTTAGGCCAACTGTCTGAAGGCACTAGATTTGTTAAAAGTTGTTTCAAATTCTAAATGGGGAGGAGATCAAACTACGCTGATTAACTTATATACAGATGGATCCAAGGACGGTGGCGCAGTGGCTTGTGCCACTGTCATTGGATCCAGAACAATATCTTCTAGATTACCAGATAATAGTTCTATTTTTATAGCTGAAGCTAACGCCATATTAACAGCTCTTAAATATATTCAAAGACACCCTAAACGTAAACAATATATAATCTATTCCGATTCTCTTTCTTGCCTTCAGGCTATTAAAAATATTTCTTGTAAACACCCACTTTTAATTGAAATTATTGAATTGTATAATACTCTTGCTACTGGCCAATACGACATGGTTACCCAGCCACGTGGGCATTTCTGGTAACGCAATGGCCGATCTTGCTGCCAAGGCGGCACTCAACAAATCTGTGACACCACTTCTTATTCCATACACTGATTATAAAGCTAACATTAGATCTTATATCCGTGATCTGATGCAGGGGAAGTGGGACACCCAATTGGGTATAAATAAATTACATGAGATAAAACCTTACATTGGTTATACCCACTTGGGTTGTCAGTCCAGATTTGAAGAGGTTATTTTACGACGATGTCGCATTGGCCACACTAGATATACTCATTCATACCTATTGAAAGGTGAGGATCCTCCGTTTTGCATCCCTTGTGATGAGAGAACCACGGTCAAGCATATCCTGCTTGACTGTGTTGAATTCTCCATCATAAGGGACAAATATTTCAATGTAAAAACAATTAAGGACCTTTTTAACACCGTAAGTTCTCATTTAATTCTTGGCTTTTTAAAAGAAATTGATTTCATCACTGAATTTTGATTATTATATTCTGTACATAGCTGCATTTTAATTCATGGTAGTTTAGATTAGTAACTTGAATTGTTAGTGGCTGTACCCTCAAAGGGGGTTGAAGTACTGTAAAATTATTGTCTTCCTGAGAGGGTACGTAAGTCCCTACACATTTCCTGTACGTTTAAACTTCCAGTGTTTTTAATCGTAGCATATGTGTATTTTTAATATTTGGCTAGATGGGACTAAATTGCTAACAGCTGAGGGGATGATGTAAATCCAACTAGGGTCCATGCAGGTAGCAAAGGTACTGTAAGTCCCCATGGCCCCTAGTATGGTGATCTACCTTCAGTTGTTGGCAATCTATAGCCGGATTTTATGTTGTATTGTCCGAATAGTGATATTAGTTTTATCTTTCCACGCTAGTTTTAATTTAAATTGTGATATTCTAGTTCTTTTACTGTCCTTCGCCGACAGATTTTATAATATACATATAATCCTCTTCTTTGTTAAATGTTCTCGTCACAATATGGCTGAAATATTGCCGATGTGACGTTAAATATTAACTCACTCACTCACTCACCCAAGTACCAAACTAGTCGATTATTTATCATGCATTCCATGACCTTGCAAACACAGCTAGTTAACGAAATCGGCCGATAATTGGATGGATCAGTATGATCACGTCCAGGTTTAGGTATGGGTACTACTATGGCGTCACGCCATGAAGGAGGAAAGTTACCCGATGTCCAAATATCATCAAAAATATTGAGAAGAGTTTTTAGGCAAGATTCTGGTAAGTGCTTCAGGAGTTGATAATGTATGTTATCAGCTCCAGTAGTAGTGTCATGAGCTTGATCAAGAGCAGTATGGTGTTCATGAATAGAAAACGTTTCATTATAATCTTCCCCATTATCAGAATTGAAATTAATAGTTTTCTTTTCTTGTTGTTTTTGATATTGCTGGAATTTTGGTACATAATTTGAAGAGGAAGAGTGATTAGCAAGGGTTTCACCTAGTTTATTAACAATAATTGATTTATCAGTAAGCAATTGATCTCCATGTTTAAGATGATGGACATTAGATTTAGTACCTTTACCTTTTATTTTCTGGACCATGTTCCATACCTTGGACATGGGTGTCCGAGAATTTATTTTGGATACATAATTTTGCCAAGATTGGCGTTTGTTGAGTTTAAAAGTACGCCGTGCTTTAGTATTTAAAATTTTCAATTTATTTAAATTATGCACCATGGGATGGCGACGGAAATAATGTTCTGCTTTTTTCCTTGCCTTCCTAGTTTGTTTGCACTCATCGTTGAACCATGGTTTTCTTATGTGTGGAACTGCAGAGGAATTTGGTATACACTCATCAGCTATGGAGTTCAGTTGATCAGAAAAGCATTTAATAGCATCTGGAACGTCAATAAAACGTTCAGGTTTAAGTTTTTCAGCACACAGTGTTTCATATAAAGCCCAGTTAGCCTTTTTAAAATTTCGTCTTGATGATGGAGGAACATCGGAGAGAGTTACAGATTTTAATACAGTAGGACAGTGGTCACTTCTACACAGGTCATCGTGGACTGACCATTCAAATTCATTTAGTAGTTCTGAATTTGTCAATGACAAGTCAAGAGCAGAATAGGTCCCTGTACCAGGGTGTAAATACGTGTTGGAACCATCATTATAAATACATAAATCATTATCAGAACAAAAGTCCTATAAACAATTTACCTTTAGTGATTGTAGTTACACTACCCCAGAGTGGGTTGTGCCCATTTAAATCTCCCATTATAATACAGGGCTTCGGGAGCTGATCACATAGAGCTTGAAGATCGGTTTTGGCAAACGTCAAAGACGGTGAAATATAAAGAGAACATAATGTAAACGCTACATGTAAAGTAATTCTCACTGCAACAGCCTGCATATTAGTAATAAGTGGAACAGGGCTTTGCATAACCTTTTGTCTCACTAGAATGGATGATCCGCCAGGGGCCCAATCACCCGGAGGTGAAAAACAATCATATGAATTAAAATGACGAAGGACAAATGTATCTGCTTGTTTTAAATATGTCTCGTGGATACATAACGTTGAAGGTGTAAAATCTTGGACTAATAGCTGTAATTCATGTAAATTAGTCGTCAATCGTCTGCCGTTCCACTGTACAATATTATTGGAATAAACTATATTTTTGGTGATAGGGGATCTACCCCTCACCTTTTTCGAGGGCGACAAGCTATGTGCCCTGGGATGGAAGTTTTCTGACACGTCCATGTCTTCAAGAGATCGTTCTCCAGATACAGATGAAGTCTGACTACAGGACTGTGACTCGGCTTTAAATACCACCTGAGTGTTGACAGAAGATGTCAAGGTTTACGTAGACTGTTCGGGTGGAACAAACTGAGCATTATTTGTTTTAACCCACGGCAAATCTGTCTGGCAATGTGTCAACAAGGTAGTTACTTTTGAGGTATATACAGGAGTTCTGACAACTGATGCAAATGATTCAGTATGTGGTGCAGATTCCACAAGTTTTTTGGCGTCAGAAAAGCTGACGTTCTGGGTGAATTTAATTTTATTGATTTCCATTTGTTTTTTCCAGACTGGACACTCTTTGGCGAAAGACAAATGATTTCCCGAACAATTTGTACACTTTTTATGGTCACTGTTACAGTCTTCTGTGACATGAGTATTCTCACTACAGTGGGTGTATGTTAGGGGCTTCGTACAAGTGTTAACACCGTGCCCATACCTTTGACATCTAAACATCTCAAAGGATTTGGGATGTACGCGTCAACTGAAATACTACGTACAGTAACCTGCTTTAACAGACTTTGGAGGATTTGGCGATGAGAAGGAGAACAGATAAGTATTTGTTTGGACCGTTTCATTGTTTCTGCGGATCGTGAATCTTTTAACAAAAATCACTCCCTGATCTTTCATCTCAGAGGCAATATCTAACTCTGACATATCAGCAAACAATCCATCTCGGTCTCTGATTATGCCTTTACTGGTATTCAGAGTCCTGTGAGCAGTGATGGAGACGGGAATTCCAACAAATGCTTCTGCTGACATGAGGTTCTTTGCTTGCTGTTTTCTGCTGCATTCAACCAACAGAGAGCCTGAACGCAAGCGTCTAACGTTTTAAACCTCACCTGCAATGCCATGTATACCCTTGGAAATGGCAAAAGGGTTAAGTTTCAGTGGCGTCTTGTCTACAGTTTCTAGAACTAAAAATCGTGGCCAATAGTCGATTGAGTTGGAAGGTCGTTGGTCGTCATTATCGTTGTCAAGTTGACGTTTATTGCGTTTTTGGGGGCTTTGGTATTCCATAGGTAGTATATATCTTTCATCATCCAAGCTCCCCACCACGGAGTATCACAAAGGACAATGGTAAACACAAGTGGGTCTCCGACTTGCACCACCAAGGATACTCAGATGATGTACTCCAGCAGAAAAACCAAAAGATTAATTCTTCCACCAGATTGGCCCATGAGCCACCGCTTTCTGGGCATAAGACTCTAGGAAGAATTCATGTAAACAAAATTCAAGTCAAATAATATTCTGAACAAAGGGTGCCAAGACTAAAGTTTAAACAATTCCAAATCAAATTTTGTGCAAATACATATTATCTATGCACAGGGCTTGGCATGACCAGCCGATTGGTTGAACCGGGCCCATTCAACCGCCCGTCTAGGTAAAGTCAGGGCCAAAGTGGTGTATTGAGCATTAGGAACACTGGTCCTGCTCCCATGTCCTCAACCACCAGGATCCCCTCCTCCACCCACACAGGGCCGGAACCCACGGCAAACGGGTTGGTGGACCAAATATCCCCCCGGGTCCACTACGGGGGTGTTGGCGAGATCTTGGCGTTACCCAGCACCCACCACGAGGAGGTGGCTCGCCACGGGTGCCTCATATATGGCGGAGCCTGCAAAAGCAACTTATCACTACTAGACTCTATCCACCACCAAGGTCTTAGACCTTGTCTTGGGTAATTTAGAACTTCTCCCGTTGACAATCTCAACGTTGAGGTTGATGAACCATCTCTTGAGCAGCACCGTATAAAGTTAGCTTTACAGTACATTACTAAATTATACTCTAATGAATCTAACCCTGCATATAACTGTGTTTTCAATCCCCTTTATGAGGATTTATAAATCTTCTCTTGTCCCGCCTCTAGGACATAGAATTAAACCATTTCTTTTTTCGGCCGGCATTGAGCTGGAAAACATAGCTCCATCCCGTCTTCTTTCTTCTCCTCCTGGCAGTTGGTTAGACCTCAAGTCGACCTAACATTAACTTCATTTAAAAAATCAGAAACTAATGAATTACAATATGAAGAAGAATATAATCAATTAAAAACTAAATATTAACGCCATATTAACAGCTCTTAAATCTATTCAAAAACACTCTAAACATAAACAGTATATCATCGTTTCCGACTCTCTTTCTTGCCTTCAGGCCATCAAAAATATTTCTTGTAAAGATCCACTTTTAATTGAAATTATTGAATTGTATAATAATGTTGCTACTGGCCAAAGCAACATCGTTTTCTTTTGGTTACCCAGCCACGTAGGCATTTCCGGTAACACAATGGCCGATCTTGCTGCTAAGGCAGCACTCAACAAATCTGTGATACCACTTCTTATTCCATACTCTGATTACAAAGCTAGCATTAGAACTTACATCAGCGATCTGATGCAGAAGAAGTGGGACACCCAAGTAGGTACAAATAAATTACATGAAATAATACCTTATATCGGTTATACTTACTTGGGCTGTCAGTCCAAATTTGAGGAGGTAATTGACGTTGTCGCATTGGCCATACGAGGTATACTCCCGATTATCTATCAAAATGTAAAGATCCTCCGTTTTGTATCCCTTGTGATGAAAGAATCAATTGTTGAATATTCCATCACAAGGGATAAATATTTTAATTCTCGAACTTTGAAGGAATGTTAGCTCTCATTTAATTATTGCATTTTTAAAAGAATTAAATTTGCTAAATGAATTGTAAATAGATGAATATTTTATGCTTGGAAGTTTGAATTAGTAACTTAGAGTGTTGGTGGCTGTATCCTCGAGGGGGGTTAAAGCACTGTAAAAGTATTGTCCTCCTGAGAGGGTACGTAAGTCCCAAAACATTTGAAGTCAAATTTGATCTTCCATTTTTTCTTAGCCGTAGTATTTCTGTCATGTAAATTTGTGGCTAATTTTGCGTACAATCACCAGCAGCTGAGAGGATGATGTAAATACAGCTGGGGACTATGCAGGTAGCAGAAGTACTGTAAGTCCCCAT
The DNA here is from genome assembly GCF_037392515.1 of Haliotis asinina. Lineage (NCBI taxonomy): Eukaryota > Metazoa > Mollusca > Gastropoda > Lepetellida > Haliotidae > Haliotis > Haliotis asinina. The sequence continues at coordinate 8,778,930 of NC_090290.1, read as the reverse complement.
GGCCCCTAGTATGGTGATCTACCTTCAGTTGTTGGTGACCTGTATAGCCTGTTTTTATATTGTATTGTCTGAATAGTGATATTAGTTTTAGCTTTTCACGCTAGGTTTATTTCTTATTGTGATACTCTAGTTGTTTTACTGTCCGTCATCGACAGGTTTTTATCATATACATAGATTCCTTTTTTAAGAATGCTCTTGTCACTATATGGCTGCAATATTGCCGATGTGACGTTAAATATTAACTAGCTCACTCAATTATTTTGAAAGGCAGACCATCTCTGCCTTCAACAACTCAAAAAAGCGCCCATGAGTTAACATTTGTAGGAGATTCATCATCAGATGAGGAGACTGAATCTGTCTCCAAATGCCTTCTCTTATTTTTACTGCGAGAACCAGAAGGTACTTGTGTAGGCAGCTAATGTGGTCAAACAGAATAAAAATCAGGCTGGTTCCGCCCATGACAGATTTCTGAAGACAATTAGAACTTGGAGGTCAGTAAAGCCACCGCCTTCTGACATAGATAGGAGTCTAGGCAAGTAGATGATATATAATGTCAAATATAAACATTCATGTCACAAATGCACAATAATATGCAAGATGTGCATTAAGAATGGTGTCCATGCGGAGGGCATGGCGTGACCAGCCGATTGATAGAACTGGGCCAGTTCTACCACCCGTCTAGGTGAAGTCAGGGCCAATGTGGTGTGTTAGACAACAGGAACTCGGTTCCAGGCTCCTGTTAACTTCAACCACCAGGATCCCTTCCTCCACCGACACAGGGCCGCAACCCACGACAAACGAGTTGGTGGACCAGATATGCCCCCGGGTCCACAACGGGGATGTTGATGAGCTCTTGGCGTTACCCAGCACCCAACACGGTGGAGGTGGCTCGCCATATGTGCCTCATAGTCGATGAGCCCCGTCACGATATTGTATAAATAAGGTGTATATCAACCTGCGTGCAGAAGATGATTCCAATAAGAAATGAGATGAGGCAGAATCCCCCGGTTACAAGGACCCTCCTCTTGCCAAGCTGGTTTGGATACTGGTCAACCAGAGCAGTGACAACAACTTCAACACCCAAGAACTGAAAGAAACATAAGACGATCGTGCACTTTGCTGATTTCAGCGACATATTTACTAATATCAGTCCAACTAATTTGTACTATATTATATTCTACCTTCGGAATTTGAGCTGGTTGTAATGTTAAAGACTTCTTTAGGTAGATATTACCTGTGAATCGAGGCCAACTGTCAGCAGCATCAGAAAGAACAGGAAGGACCACAGCTGAGGAAGAGGAAGTTGTGCCAGGGTTTCTGGGTAGGTCACAAATCCCAAACCTGGACCTTTAATGAGAAATGTCGATTTATGAGCTACTCTAGAAACAACTACCTCTGTGATAGGATTATTAGGACATTGTATGATCCTGAGTGCATCATGTTCATGTCTCCCTGTCACTATTGTATGATTGACTATGTCGTTATTCTAACCTACCCAGGACGCATGTTGAAAGACGTGCAATACAAAGTCAATCGTTCGCCTGAAACACGGTAGCATATAGTAAGAGCCCACAAAGGAACATTCTCTATGTTTGTCACTGATTTTGAAGACTTCATGGAAACTGTCTTTACTGTTTCCGCAGTCAAACTATTTTCGATAAACGCTGCATTCTACGCTTTGAAATCTCGAGAGATAACAACGTGCTCTATAAGTGTGACAGTTCTGCGAAACAACATGTGAGAACTGTTACAGATCAGAAATTAATATTACAGTTTGACAAAATCTTGATAAAAGGTGAACTACAGTATTAAGCACTACTTCTGACAACCACCCGGGTAGATATTCAGCAACCAGTTCTTGCCACAAAAGGCGACTATGCTTGTCCTAGGAGGCGACTAATGTGATTGTGTTGTCAGATTCAATGACTTGGTTGACACATGTCATCCGCTCAAAAATGTTCATGCTCATGCTGTTGATCACTGGAGTGTCTGGTCCAGATTATTTATAGACCACAGCCATATAGCTGGAACATTGCTGAAAGTGGGGTAAACGAAAACTCAAATCTCAATAAATACGCTTTACAGTGACTGAGTAAGTGAACTAAAATGTATCCTCACATCGGCAATATTTCAGCCATATCGTAACGAGAACGATTATTTGCATACTTAGCAACTGATGGTAAGTAGTAAATTCCTCTCAGTGAATGCGATAAAACACTTTGTCATGATTATTATAGATTCGAATTCAAAATTAGTAATAAAATATAAAGTCATAGAATGCAAGACGAGGTAAAAACATGCTTTATATTGTCAACAAGTGATGGTAGATCGCCATACTAAGGACCATGGAAGCTTAAGTACATTTGTGTACATAAGCCGTTATCAGTTTTGGAAATCTATATCATATGTATGCTACGATTAACAACGTGTCTAGTTTTTTATACATGTTTTGTATATGTGTATGTTAGTGTACTTACGACAAAGAGAATACCTACCACTTGATACAACGGTTTCAATGGGAACATTCATCTTCTCTGACATAACCCCGAGGGTAGCATAGGTCACCAAGCCAGAGAATATACTGGTTCCTTCTGAGACTAATGTTATTATGAGGCAATCTCTGTAAATATGAAAGTTCTCACCTTCGTATATTCAAACTTATATGAACATTTGATCTTGATTAGTTAGCATGGACTAGAGTCGTTTAGTTCAGTTTCTTATATTCCAAGAGAGGTGTTTGTGAATTTATCCCCTCAATACGAAAACCCGGTTGTGCCGACTTCTTGCATGTCCCTCTCACAAACAAACTGATGGATATGAAAGCCATGCGATGAATGTGTCCGCTTCCATTTGCATTAAAGCAAAGAAACGTTTATCAGTATGTCAAATGCGTTCTTTGTAGAGATGACATGCATATAATAGTCTCTGAGAAAAGTATTATCATTTTGTATGTAAGTTAAATCATAATACATTTGCCAAATTTTCTCTAATCGAGTATGATTGCTGTTCACCTGAGACATGGTTCGTGGAACTTTTTGTAGCTCGCTGCGGTACCAATCAATCCAAAGCCAGGTCCTAGTGAATAAAACACCTGCAGACATGCTTCCAGCCACACCTGCACCAATAGATATTTGCAAACATGAATTCTCCAAGTGATTGTTATGGAACGGTATTCGTACTTTAAATGCGATAGTAAAAAGGCGTAATGTATTGTGAGGGGTGTTGTTGTAAATAAACTTGCATCAAGTTTGGCAAGGTTATTTTGTTATTGACCTGGTCGGCGTTTTAGCAATTTGTCTCATGCTCAATGTTGTTTGATTTGGGTTGACTTGCAGTAAAAGGGTGCCTCGATGTCGATGCCCTCTTTATAGTTAGTCAGTATGACGTAAACCGGTATTACACTAATACATGACACTTGATATGCCTGAAGAAATGACTAATGGGATCGGATGGTCAGGCCGGCTGATTTGGTTGACACATGTCACCTGTTTCCAACTGAGCATTCTCATGCTGTAGATCACCGAATTATCTGGTCCAGACTCGATTATTTACATACCACCGCCATATAGCCTTGAATATTGCTGAGTGTGGCGTAAAACTCACTCACTCACCCACAGAATTTCATCTTAAAAAAGGTTCGAGTCAAATTCAATCATATCCACACCAATGGCACCTTCGCTAGTCACAATGTTTTTGGTTTGTTTACAACATGCCACATGAAGACGCCTCAGCAGTACTGTGCACACGAAACTTTCAACCCGCATGACCGAAATCTTCATGATGACCTTTCAACAAGCAGCCTTATCGACATCGCCAGTCTGACGAATATGCTGTTTCAGAAAAGTGGATGAGACTTTCACAATCCTGAAGAAAAAATGGCGACCCTTCTCTCCTGCTCAACCATCTCAACAAGCAACATCAACGTATTGATTCAGTTTATAACAAAAACTGAAACGCAACACCAGCTCCCCTTCCTCTACATCTCCATTCATAACTTTAACAACCAGCTAGCCGAGACAACTATTAAAAACCAACATCAACACCAATCGAGATCCAATCATCAACTTATGCAATATCTCCATCCGGTAGGGCCTTAAAAAACTTTCAAAAGGCAAGTGGCAAAGGCAGCTGCAATATCACTGCCAACCCAACAGGATGTGTGTACAAATAGGAATCCAACTGTGGTGACACTTACATTGGTGAGACTTGCAGAACTACTGTTAAACGGACTCAGATTTAAAACCATTTTTTCTGAACACATAGTTAAGAATCCTCACCATACCATCAACTGACATCTTAACCGTGATCACGAACGTTAGCAATTGGCTTAAACGAAAAATGTCATCCATATCAAAGGTATAAACCTGCATTGGATAGGGACAAGGGTGATTTTTCTCACCAATCCGTGGTGCATGAACTAATTTCTATCCAGCAATGGTGTTTGACTAACATGCTATACATCCCAATACCATAATTATGTTGCTGGGGTTATAGGCACGACTTCCATCCATCTCTCTGTGTGCCTGCAATACATTGTCCGAAGCATAACTCCTAAACCATTTGTGATAACTTAACCAAACTGTGTACACATGCCAAGTATGATCACAAGATGTGTACTTTGGGGTTAGACACAGATTTTTTTCTTTGTGGTTTCCGTGGAAACATGGCGCAGACTGTGACTATGAGGGTGTTATCTTGTCCGGATCAGATCTCCCAAATCGTATAGTCCAGCTTCATCAGACATGGTACACGTGTCATGAATGATCGCTAGATGTGCCTTTTTAAAAGTACACAGCAATATTCCCAGGTAACAAAAGTACGTTTTGAGGACGTTGTCTCAACGTTACGTTTACGTCCCCAGAACGTCAGCATATAACGTCCCACTTACGTCTTTTTTGTGGCGTCGAAAACACGTCCTCACAACGTTATTTTCTACGTTCATACGACCCAGAAATAACGTTCCCGCGACGTCATAAACATAACGTTATCACAACGTTATTTTCTACGTTCATACGACCCAGAAATAACGTCCTCGTGACGTCATAAACATAACGTTGTAACAACGTTATTTATAGTTTTTGGGGTATATACGTACTCAGAACGTACAGTAGTCTGAGGATAAAATACTTGTTGTTGTCACCATGATCATAACAATATCCAGGGCTAAAAGTCAGAGTTTCCGTTGTTGTTTTTTTTTGTTAGAATTAAATTACGAATTCTGAAAAAAAAGGTCAAGTGAGCCCTGGTAACAAATAACAGAAATGCTTCTTTTGTTTACACTGAACCATTTATTCCAGTATAACGTTTCATTCTAGACTTGCACTTCCTCATCTTCCCAAGCGGCAGCGTGCATCTGAAAAAAAGAACAGTTTATCTTTAAGACCTTATATTATTCAAAAGCACAAGATTAGAACATGCCGTTACATTTTTAACACCCTGAATGCCGAGGGGTTTCTTCTGTTGTCTGCGCACGGCTATAAAATTACACAGAAAATGTACGAATCATTTTCATTAGTATTATCAGTTTTACTTATAAGTTTGAATTAAATCGCTGTTTATTAGACTGTTCATATGAAACTACCATTTTTGTCCCAGCATATTGAATATTGTACATCACAGGAACTAAAGCACATGCACATGTGTAGAGGCTTAAACTGTGATAGATCCTATAGTACACTAACTGAGTCAATTTCCCGTGTAAATATTCAAACAATCAAAAGCTTTCAATGAATGAAAACGCATACCCCACATCCACATGATATGATGATGAACAAGGATATATGAAGATACTGAAATTAGTTTCATGAAAAGGTATCTGAACGAAAAAATTAAATAACAATGCTGAAAGTGCAGTCAGAATGATATGCCCACTGTGTTTACTCTTGTTCAACGAACTTCACCACCAAGAAATTGCCTAACATGTGCAACGATGTTAACGTGTGACATCACTATCGAGGGCCGATTTCTTTCAAAATAGCGACCTCGCTGACATGGGTACACAAGATTTTGCGAGCACTCTTTCCTTGATTTAGGGATGCTTCGTACATGAAAATGAGATGTAAGTAATACAGATATACTACGACTAAGAACAGTGGAAAGTTTAAATTTACTGTGAATGTTTTTGGACTTACGTACCCTCTCAGGAGGACAATAATTTTACAATACTTCAACCCCCTTTGAGGGTACAGCCACCAACAATTCAAGTTACAAATCCAAACTTCCAATAATTAAATACATCTATTTACACAACATAATTTCAAAATTCAACCAAAAAATCAATTTCTTTTAAAAACTCCATAATTAAATGAGACCTAACGCTGGTAAAAAGATCCTTAATTGTTTTAACTGTAAAATACTTATCCCTTGTGATGGAGAATTCAACACAGTCAAGCAGGATATGCTTGACTGTAACTCTCTCATCACAAGGGATACAAAATGGAGGATCCTCACCTTTTAAAAGGTATGAATGGGTATATCTAGTATGGCCAATACGACATCGTCTTAAAATAACCTCTTCAAATCTGGACTGACAACCCAAGTAGGTGTAACCAATATAAGGTTTTATTTCATGTAATTTATTGATACCTACTTGGGTGTCCCACTTCTTCTGCATCAGACCACGGATATAAGATCTAATGGTGGCTTTGTAATCACTGTAAGGAATAAGAAGTGGTGTCATAGATTAGTTGAGAGCTGCCTTGGCAGCAAGATCAGCCATTGCGTTACCAGAAATGCCTACGTGGCTTGGTAACCAACAGAAGACGATGTCGTACTGGCCAGTAGCAAGATTATTATACAATTCAATTATTTCAATTAAAAGTGGATGTTTACATGATACATTTTTAATAGCTTGAAGGCAAGAAAGAGAATCAGAATAGATTATATATTGTTTACGTTTAGGGTGTCTTTGAATATATTTAAGAGCTGTTAATATGGAGTTAGCTTCAGCTGTAAAAATAGAACTATTATCTGGTAACCTAGAAGATATTGTTCTGGATCCAGTGACAGTGGCACAAGCAACTGCGCCACCGTCCTTGGACCCATCTGTAAATAAGGATTTATAATTGCTATATTTATGTTTCAATTGATTATATTCTTGTTTATACTGTAATTCATTCGTTTCTGATTTTTTAAGTGATGTTAATGTTAGGTCAACATGTGGCCTAACCAACTGCCAAGGAGGAGAAGAAAGAAGACGGGAAGGAGCTATATGGTTCAGCTCAATGCTGGAAGCAGCAAGAAATGGCTTAATTCTGAGCCCAAGAGGCGGAACAAGGGAAGACTTTTTGTTGTACAAATCCTCATAGAGAGGATTAAAAACACAATTAAATGCGGGGTTAGACTCATTAGAAGCTAATTTTGTAATGTATTGTAAAGATAGTTTGATACGACGTAAGTTGAGAGAAGGCTCATCAGCTTCGACGTATAGACTGTCGATAGGAGAGGTTCTAAAAGAACCAAGACAAAGTCTTAGGCCTTGGTGGTGAACAGGATCAAGTAGTTTTAGGTTGCTTTGACAAGCGCCACCATATACGATGGAGCCGTAATCAAGTTTAGATCGGATCAGTGATCTATATAAGTGAAGAAGGGTAGATTGATCCCCTCCCCATTTTGAATTTGAAACAACCTTTAATAAATCGAGTGCCTTCAGGCATTTGGCTTTAAGGGATTTAATATGTGGCAAAAAGGTCAAATGTGAGTCAAAAATAAGTCCCAAGAACTTGGCCTCCTTGACGACTTTGATGGGAGTACCACTGAGAAATAACTCTGGTTCTTTATGGGGTTTGTATTTACGACAGAAGTGTATACAATTGGTTTTTGATTTAGAAAATTTAAAATCGTTTTCAAGACACCATTTATCAATTTTGTTTAAACACAGCTGCAGTTGCCGTTCAATAGTATGCATATTCTTACCGCGGCAAGAAATATTAAAATCATCCACAAATAAATATCCATCGATTAAATCGTTTAAAACTTTAGATAAACTGTTGATCTTGACGCTAAAAAGAGTGACTGACAAAATACTGCCTTGTGGAACACCCTGATCCTGATTATAATGATCAGACAGGGTAGAACCCACGCGGACTTGAAATTGCCTGTTATTTATGAATTCAGGCAAACGACCTCGCAAACCGAAATCACGTAAATCTCTCAGTATGCCATATTTCCAGGTTGTGTCATATGCCTTCTCAAGATCAAAAAAGATAGACACAGCATGTTGTTTATTAATGAGTGCGTTTTTCACAAATGATTCCAGTCGCACTAAGTGATCGACAGTACTTCTGTTTTTACGGAAACCACATTGTATATCTGTGATAAGATTATTTGTTTCCAAGTACCAAACAAGTCGATTATTTATCATGCGTTCCATGGTCTTGCAAACACAGCTAGTTAGTGAAATAGGTCGATAATTGGACGGATCCGTATGATCACGTCCAGGTTTAGGTATTGGTACTACTATGGCGTCACGCCATGAAGGAGGAAAGTTACCCGATGTCCAAATATCATCAAAAATATTGAGAAGAGTTTCAAGGCAGGATTCCGGTAAGTGCTTCAGGAGTTGATAATGTATGTTATCAGCTCCAGTAGCAGTGTCATGAGCTTGATCAAGAGCAGTATGGAGTTCATGAATAGAAAACGTATCATTATAATCTTCCCCATTATCAGAATTGAAATTAATAGTTTTCTTTTCTTCTTGTTTTTGATATTGCTGAAATTTTGGTACATAATTTGAAGAGGAAGAGTGTTTAGAAAGGGTTTCACCCAGTTTATTAGCAATATCTGATTTATCAGTAAGTAATTGATCTCCATGTTTAAGATGATGGACAGTAGATTTAGTACCTTTACCTTTGATTTTCTGGACCATGTTCCATACCTTGGACATGGGTGTCCGAGAATTTATTTTGGATACATAATTTTGCCAAGATTGGCGTTTGTTTTGTTTGAAAGTACGCCGTGCTTTAGCATTTAAAATTTTAAATTTGTTTAAATTATGCACCATGGAATGGCGACGGAAATAATGTTCTGCCTTTTTCCTTGCCTTCCTAGCTTGTTTGCACTCATCGTTGAACCATGGTTTTCTTATGTGTGGAACTACAGAGGACTTTGGTATACACTCATCAGCTATGAGTGAGTGAGTGAGTTAATATTTAACGTCACATCGGCAATATTTCAGCCATATCGTGACGAGAACATTCAACACTGAAATGGATGATATATATTTCATAAATAAACCTGTCAGCAAATGACAGTAAAACAACTAGAATATCACAGTTACAATTTAAAACTAGTCTGGAAAGTTAAAACTAAGATCACTATTAGGACAACACAATATAAAACACGGGCTATATATCACCAACGACAGAAGGTAGATCACCATGCTAGGGACCATGGGGACTTACAGTACATTTGCTTCCTGCATGGACCCTAGCTGGATTTACATCATCCCTTCAGCCGTTAGCAATTCAGAAAATCTAGCCATAAATTAAAAGGACACGTATTCTACGATTAGAAACAGTGGAATATTTTGATGTACTTTAAATGTTTTGGGACTTACGTACCCTCTTTAGGAGGACAACAATTTTACAGTGCTTTAACCCCCCTCGAGGATACAGCCACTAACACTCTAAGTTACTAATTCAAACTTCCCAGAATAAAATATTTATCTATTTACAATTCATTTAGCAAATCTAAATCTTTTAAAAATGCAATAATTAAATGAGAGCTAACATTATTAAAAAGATCTTTTAAGGTTCGTGAGTTAAAAAATTTATCCCTTGTGATGGAATATTCAATACAGTCAAGCAGGACATGCTTGACTGTGATTCTTTCATCACAAGGGATACAAAACGGAGGATCTTCACCTTTTAATAGATATTCGTGAGTATACCTCGTATGGCCAATGCGACATCGTCGCATAATGACCTCCTCAAATCTGGACTGACAACCCAAGTAACTATAACCGATATAAGGTTTTATTGCATGTAATTTATTAATACCTACCTGGGTATCCCACTTCTTCTGCATCAGTTCACGGATAAAAGATCTTATTGTGGCTTTATAATCTGAGTATGGAATAAGAAGTGGTGTCACAGATTTGTTGAGTGCTGCCTTGGCAGCAAGATCGGCCATCACATTCCCAGAAATGCCTACATGGCTGGGTAATCAACAGAAGACGATGTCGTATTGGCCAGTAGCAAGATTATTATACAATTCAATAATTTCAATTAAAAGTGGATGTTTACAAGAAATATTTTTAATAGCCTGAAGGCAAGAAAGAGAGTCGGAATACATTATATACTGTTTACGTTTCGGGTGTCTTTGAATATATTTAAGAGCTGTTAATATGGCGTTAGCTTCAGCTGTAAAAATAGAGCTGCAATCTGGTAATCTAGAAGATATTGTTCTGAATCCAATGACAGTGGCACAAGCAACTGCGCCACCGTCCTTGGACCCATCTGTAAATAAGGATTTGTAATTGTTATATTTATGTTTTAATTGATTATATTCTTGTTTATATTGTAATTCATTCGTTTCTGATTTTTTAAATGATGTTAAAGTTAGGTCAACCTGTGGCCTGACCAACTGCCAAGGGGGAGAGGAAAGAAGACGGAAAGGAGCTACGTTGTCCAGCTCAATACCAGCAGCAGCAATAAACGGCTTTATTCTGAGCCCAAGAGGTGGAACAAGTGAAGTCTTTTTGCTATACAAATCCTCATAAAGAGGATTGAAGACACAGTTATAGGCAGGGTTGGATTTGTTAGAGCATAGTTTTGTGATATATTGTAAAGACAATTTTATACGGCGTTGTGTAAGAGAAGGTTCATCAGTCTCAACATAGAGACTGTCAAAAGGTGAGGTTCTGAAGGACCCAAGACAAAGTCTGAGACCTTGGTGGTGGATAGAATCAAGAAGTTTCAGGTTGCTTTCACATGCTCCACCATATACGATGGAGCCATAATCAAGTTTAGATCGTACTAATGATCTGTATAAGTGAAGGAGGGTAGCTTGATTCCCTCCCCACTTTGAATTTGAAACAACTTTTAGCAAATCTAGTGCCTTCAGGCATTTAGCTTTAAGGGATTTAATGTGTGGTAAGAATGTTAAATGAGAGTCGAAAATTAAACCCAAGAACTTGGCCTCCTTTACAACTTTGATAGGGGTGACATTTAAAGATAATTCTGGGTCCTTATGAGGCTTATATTGTCTACAAAAATGTATACAATTCGTCTTGGATTTAGAAAATTTAAAGCCGTTTTCAAGACACCATTTATTTATTTTGTTTAAACATAGCTGCAGTTGCCGTTCAATTGTATGCATATTTTTACCACGACAGGAAATATTAAAATCATCCACAAATAATGATCCATCAATGGAATCATTTAAAACCTTGGATAAACTATTGATTTTGATGCTAAAAACTGTGACAGACAAAATACTGCCTTGCGGGACACCTTGATCCTGATTATAATGATCAGACAGGGTTGAACCCACTCGAACTTGAAATTGTCTGTCTTTTAAAAATTCTGATATAACAAGAGGCAAACGGCCCCTCAGACCAAAATCATGCAAATCTTTCAAAATGCCATGCTTCCAGGTTGTATCAAAAGCTTTCTCAAGATCAAAGAAAATTGATACGGCATGTTGTTTATTTACTATAGCATTTTTAACGAAGGATTCTAAACGTACCAAATGGTCAATGGTACTACCATTTTTCCTGAAACCACACTGAATATTGGTTATTAGGTTATTGGTTTCAAGATACCAAGTTAATCTATTATTCAACATACGTTCCATGGTTTTACAGACACAGCTTGTAAGAGATATTGGTCTGTAGTTAGACGGATCTCTATGATCCCTGCCAGGCTTTGGTATTGGGATTACAACAGCATTACGCCATGATGGAGGAAATTCCCAAGACGTCCATACTTTATCAAATATATCTAAAAGTGTCATCAAGCATGGTTCAGGTAAGTGTTTCAGAAGCTGGTAATGGATATTATCATCACCGGTAGCAGTGTCATGAGCTTGCTCAAGGGCAGTTTGTAGCTCATGTAATGAAAACACTTCATTGTAATCTTCACCGTTATTTGATTCAAAATTAAGTTTTGTCTTTTCCTGTTGTTTCTGATATCTCTGAAACTCAGGAACATAATTTGTTGATGAAGAATTTTTGGCAAGAGTTTCGCCGATTTTATTTGCAATTTTAGACTTATTAGTAATTAAATTATCACCATCTTTGAGATGGTGTACGGCAGATTTGGAACCTTTGCCTTTAATTCTTTGAACCATGTTCCAGACCTTGGACATCGGCGTGCGTGAATTAAGTTTGGAGACATAATTTCTCCAAGATTGTCGTTTGTTTTGTTTAAACGTACGACGCGCCTTTGCATTCAGTATTTTGAATTTATTTAAGTTATGGACAGTTGGATGACGGCGAAAATAATGTTCTGCCTTTTTCCTCGCTTTTCTGGCCTGTCTACAATTTGTATTGAACCATGGTTTTCGTACATGTGGAGTCGTAGAGGACTTTGGTATACACTCATCAGCTATTCTATTTAAAATGTCAGAAAAAGTTTCAATGGGATCACTGATATTAGTGAAACACTCAGGTCGCAGTTTTGATTCACACATAGTTTGATATAAAGACCAGTTAGCCTTCGAAAAGTTCCATCTTGTAAACGATGGCGAATCAGATGGAGTAATTTGTGAGAGGATAGTTGGGAAGTGGTCACTTCCACAAAGGTCATTATGAACAGACCAATCAAATTCATTGAGGAGGTTAGAATCTGCAAGAGAAAAATCTAGAGAAGAATAAGTGCCAGTTGCAGGGTGCAGATAGGTGCTTGAATCATCATTAAATATGCACAGATCATTATTTGAAACGAAATCTTCAAGTAGTTTGCCCTTAGCATTAGTGTTAGTACTGCCCCATAATGGGTTGTGACCGTTTAGGTCACCCATAATAATACATGGCTTCGGGAGTTGATCATATAGTGATTGAAGATCAGTCTGTTGTAGTGTTGAAGAAGGCGGAATATACAGAGAGCATAGTGTAAATGCTACTCCCAGAGTCAGTCGCACAGCAACAGCTTGTAGATTAGTTTTAAGTGTAACAGGGCTGTGAATAACATCCCGTCGTATGAGGATAGTGGAACCTCCAGTGGCCCTATCACCTGGAGGGGAAAAATAATGATACGCTTCAAACTGACGTAAACTAAAGTTATCTGTCTGTTTCAGATATGTCTCTTGCAGACAGAACGCTGATGGTGCTAAATCCTGGATTAACAACTGTATTTCATTAAAATTTGTTCCTAGTCCTCTACAGTTCCATTGCACGATATGCTGAGATGGACCTATCTTTTAGGTGGATTAATAGGGGAGCTACGCCCTTTTTCGAGAGCGACAAGCTATGTGCCCTAGAATGGACGTTTTCAGACACTTCCATGTCCTCAAGCGATCCGTATCTGTTAAATAATCTGATCTTATCATCTGACCCCTTTGGGGCCCTGCCACTTTGCTTTGTGAAAGAATCTGGTTTCGGTTTGGTTTTGCTTTTGACAACTGGTTGAAAGTTCCTGTTAGACTGAGTCATTTGAGATGCCTGAGAAGATGTATCACAAGCAGAAGAAGGTTCTGATTGGGTTTGGGGCTTGTCAGGAAGTGGTTCCACAGTTTGTGTAGATATTACAGGCGATAACATCATAGGAGATTCGGTTTTAAGCCAAGTCAAGTTCGTTTGACAACTTGCAGATGACGTGGTTACTGTAGGGGTTTTATCAGACGGTGTTTTTGCAATGGAAGCATACGTTTCCGTAATCTCAGAACCTAAGACAATCTTTTTTGCATCAGAGAAACTAATGTTTTGAGTAAATTTGATCTTGTTGATCTCCATATGCTGTTTCCAAACTGGACAATCTTTGGAAAAAGATGAGTGAGCACCCGAGCAGTTGGTACATTTCTTAAAAGTACTCTCGCAATCTTCTGTTGTATGTGTCTTCTCACCACAGTGAGCACATACAACGGACAATGTACAAGTACTAACACCATGACCAAATTTCTGGCATTTGAAACACCTCAAAGGATTTGGTATGTAGGTGTCAACGGTCATGTTACAATATCCTGCCTTTATTGATCTGGGAGCATTGGGAGAAGAAAATGTGAACAGGTAAGTGTTCGTCAGAACGGTTTCGTGGTTTTTGCGTGTTGCAAAACGCTTGACGTAAATGACTCCTTGGTCTTTCATTTTCGAAACAATATCAAGTTCGGGCATGTCAGCGAACAATCGATCTCTGTCTCTAACAACTCCTTTGCTGGTGTTAAGTGTTCTGTGAGGAGAGACTGATACCGGAATGCCGACGAACGTTTCAGTTGACATCAAATTAGTTGCTTGTTGCCTTTTGCAGCACTCAATGAGCAATGACCCTGAACGTAAAAGTCTAATGTTTTTCACATCACCAGCTATGCCTTGTATGCCTTTTTGCACTGCAAAAGGATTTAACTTCAATCGTGTGTTATCTTTAGTCTCCATTACTAAAAAACGTGGCCAGTAGTCAATTGATTTAGGCTGTCTGTGGTCATCGTGATCAGGATCAGTGTCGAGAGGACGTTTTGTTTTCTTTAGGGGAGTTTCGTAATCCATGTTTAGTGTTTTAAGATTCATCATCCGAGCTCCCCACCCACCACGGAGTATCATGAAGACGATGCTAAACACAAGTGGGTCTCCAACTTGCAGCACCAAGGATACCCGGATGATATACTCCAGCAGAAAAATTAAAAGATTAATAGTTCCACCAGATTGGCCCATGAGCCACCGCCTTCTGGCATAGGACTCTAGGCAAATTTCAGAACAACATATGTCAAAATCAAAAATGTTTTAGATAATATAGCCAAGTCCAAAGTTATAACAATTCTAAATGATATGTGTGCATTGAAAAATATAACAATACTCCATTCACAGGGCTTGGCATGACCAGCCGATTGGTCGAACCGGGCCCATTCGACCACCCGTCTAGGCGAAGTCAGGGCCAAAGTGGTGTATTGAGCAACAGGAGCACGATTGCAGGCCCCTATTGCCCTAAACCACCAGGATCCCCTCCTCCGCCGACACAGGGCCGCAACCCACGGCAAACGGGTTGGTGGACCAAATATCCCCCCGGGTCCACTACGGGGGTGTTGGCGAGCTCTTGGCGTTACCCAGCACCCACCACGAGGAGGTGGCTCGCCACGGGTGCCTGTTATAATAGTGTGAGCAGTGAAATGTCTTTACCGTAGATAGATTATTTCCCTAATAAATATCGATATTTCAGTGTTAGTGATAATATATCCATCTATCAACCTTCATCATATCATAACCCTAGTAAATTTTCGGACAACTATGGCAAGAGAAGCGTATGAGAAAAGATAACGGGTGGGGAGAGGGAGGGGAATGGTATTTCACAAGGCAGAAATGTCCTCTTATCTAGACTTGCCTCTTTGAAGGATAGAATTTCATCCATGGGCCTAGCCCTCCGTACAGCATTGGAGTGAGTGAGTGAGTGAGAGAGTGAGTTAATATTTTACGACACATCGGCAATATCTCAGCCATATCGTGACGAGAACATTTAAATGAAATATATGCATGTGGAAAAATCTACCAAGGAAGGACAGTAAAACAACTAGAATATCACTATTTTAATTAAAACTAGAATGGAAAGTTAAAACTAATAGCACTATTTAGACAATACTATATAAAAACAGATTATAGATCGCCAACAACAGAATGTAGATCACCACACTAGGGACCATGGGGATTTACAGCACCTTTGCTACCTACACGGACCCTAGTTGGATTTACACCATCCCTTCAGCTGCTGGTGATTGTACGAAAAGTTAGCCAAAATTAAAAGAACGTGAATACTACGATTAAAAACCTGGTAGACTTAAATTTACTGTGAATGTTTGTGGACTTACGTACCCTCTCAGGAGGACAATAATTTTACAATACTTCAACCCCCTTTGAGGGTACAGCCACCAACAATTCAAGTTACTAATTCAAACTACCAATCATTAAAATACATCTATGTACATAAACATACTATTCAAAATTCAACCAAAAATGGACGCAAAATGGAGGATCCTCACGCATGAGTATATCTAGTGTGGCCAATACGACATCGTCGTAAAAAAACCTCTTCCAATCTGTACTGACAACACCCAATTGGGTATAAGCAATGTAAGGTTTCATCTCATGTAATTTATTGATACCCACTTGGGTGTCACACTTTTTTTGCATCAGATCACGGATATAAGATCTAATGGTGGCTTTGTAATCACTGTAAGGAATTAGAAGTAGTGTCACAGATTTGTTGAGTGCTGCCTTGGCAGGAAGATCGGCCATTGTGTTACCAGAAATGCCTACGTGGCTAGGTAACTAACAGAAGACGATGTGGTATTGGCCGGTAGCAAGATTATTATACAATTCAATACTTTCAATTAAAAGTAGATGTTTACATGATAATTCTTTAATCGCCTGAAGTCAAGAAAGAGAATCTGAATAGATTATATATTGTTTACGTTTAGGGTGTCTTTGAATATATTTAAGAGCTGTTAATACGGCGTTAGCTTCAGCTGTGAAAATAGAACTATTGACCAACTGCCAAGGAGGAGAAGAAAGAAGACAAGAGGGAGCTATGTTTTCCAGCTCAATGCCGGCTGAAGAAAGAAAGGGTTTAATTCTATGTCCTAGAGGAGGGACAAGAGAAGATTTTTTATTGTATAAATCCTCGTAAAGGGGATTGAAAACACAGTTATAGGCAGGATTAGATTCATTTGAGTATAACTTAGAAATGTACTTAAAAGCTAACTTAACATGCGCTGCTCAAGAGATGGTTCATCAGTCTCCACACTGTCAATAGGTGAAGTTCTGAAAGAACCGAGACAAAGTCTTAGACCTTGGTGATGGACAGAATCTAATAGTTTCAGGTTGCTTTTGCAGGCTCCACCATATACGACATACACAATGGAGCCATAATCAAGTTTTGAGCGGACGAGTGATCTATATTGGTGAAGGAGGGTAGTCTGATCCCCTCCCCATTTTGAATTAGAAACGATCTAGCATGTGGGTTTTAGGCATTTAATATGGGTCAGAAAGGTCAAATGTGAATCAAAAAGGAGTCCCAAGAACTTAGCCTTTGATAGGGGTGCCACTTAGAAATAGTTCTGGGTCTTTATTACGTTTATATTTACGACAGAAGTGTATACAATTGGTTTTTGATTTTGAAAATTTGAAGCCGTTTTCAAGACACTATTTATCTATTTTGTTTTAAACATAACTGTATTTGCCGTTAAATAGTGTGCAGATTTTCACCACGCCAAGAAATAGAATCATCCACAAATAAAGACCCATCTATTAAATCGTTTAAAACTTTTGGGAAACTGTTGATCTTGATGCTAAAAAGTGTAGCAGACAAAATACTGCCTTGTGGAACACCCTGATCCTGATTGTTGTGATCAGACAGGGTAGAACCCACGCGGACTTGGCTATAAATTGAGGTAAACGACCTCGCAAGCCGAAGTCATGTAGGTCTCTTAAAATACCATATTTCCAGGTTGTGTCATATGCTTTTTCTAGATCAAAAAGGATAGACACAGCATGTTGCTTATTAATCAGCGCGTTTTTCACAAATGATTCCAAACACACTAAGTGATCGACTGTACTTCTGTTTTTTCCGGAAACCACATTGTATATCTGTGATAAGGTTATTAGTTTCCACGTACCAAACAAGTCGATTATTTATCATGCGTTCCATGGTCTTGCAGGCACCCGTGGCAAGCCACCTCCTCGCGGTGGGTAACCGGACCCGGGGGGATATTGGTCCACCAAACCGTTTGCCGTGGGTTGCGGCCCCGTGTCGGCGGAGGAGGGGATCCTGGTGGTTGCTCAATACACTACTTTGGCCCTGACTTCGCCTAGACAGGTCGTCGAATGGGCCCGGTTCGACCAATCGGCTGGTCATGCCAAGCCCTGTGCGTGGATTATGGACAGACTTGATTTTATATTGTTTCAATTTTGGTCTTGGTTTTTCACTCATATAACACTTGTAAATTTGAAAAGTGATGTTATTAACTTTGCCTAGAGTCTTATGCCCAGAAGGCGGTGGCTCATGGGCCAATCTGGTAGATCGATTAACGATCGTGAACTTTCTATTATTAACCATGGCTCAACCCAAAAAACATAATCGAGCACTAGATGAGTGTTTGTCCTCTGATGAGGAAAATATCACAAACAGATATCCAGAGACATGGAGTAGATTCTTGGTTGTATCTTCGACTGATGGTGAACCACTAAAGCTAAATCCGTTTGCCACATCAAAAGGAATTAATGGACTTGTTGGTGATGTCCAAACTGTTAGAAAACTTAGATCAGGGTTTCTCCTCATAGAGTGTAAAACAGACAAAAATCAGCTACCCTCATAGCCACAAAACAGCTTGCAAATACTGAAGTTTCAGTTTCTCCTCACAAGTCTTTGAACAGTAGCAAAGGCATCTTGAGGGACAGAGACCGCTGGCTTGCCCACATGAGTGAAAAGGAAATCGTTACTGAACTGCTAAACCAAGGAGTCACTCATGTTAAAAGATTCGCGTTTAAGAAAAATGGAGAAACTTTGAATACCAACACATACTTAATTTCTTTTTCTCAACCCCAACACCAAAAATACATAAAAGCTGGATATTGTAACATCGAAAAGGAACAGTATATTCCAAACCCACTTCGTTGTTACAAATGTCAAAAGTTTGGTCACGGTGCCCAATCCTGCAGAAATCGTGCAACATGCTATAGATGTAAAGATGATCATGAAGGTTATGACTGTTTGTCTTCTCCAAAATGTGTCAATTGTCGTGGGGATCATATGTCTTCGTCAAAGTCATGCCATGTGTGGAAACGTGCATATGAAATTGTCAAAATCAAAGTCCAAAAGAATGTCACACATCATGAGGCAAAACGTTTAGTTAATGTAGCCTCCCCTCAGTCATCAGGTGTACCATATTCTACAGTTGTTGCTCGCCCTAATACTAAGTCTGTTCTGTCTGTTTCATGTGAGACAGATATCACCTGGGTTAAAGCTGAAAAACATACTTTAAGTACATCAGATTCTGCTGTTGATAAGAATCATGCAACATCAGCTTGCCAGACTGACTCACAAACAGTATCTCCTGCAGTGAGAAATCCTTGTCACAAAGTAGATTATAGACAAAAATCTGATCGAGTACAAAAGGGATCACGTGATCCTGTACAAGTCTATAACAAGTTTCAACTTTTAGAAGACATGGACGTCTCTCCTCATCCCCGTGCAGTTCGCCTCGGAAGGAGAAAAGTCGGTCCCCAGTACTACCACATGCTATTAAATGAACAATAATTCCTTAATCCAGTGGAATTGCAGAGGACTTAGGGCCAATTTTAATGAAGTACAATTACTAGCACAGGATTTTAAACCATCAGCATTTAGTTTTCAAGAAACGTACTTGAAACAAGCTGATAAGTTAGAATTGCGTAAATACCATTCTTATCATTCTTTTTCAGCCCCTGGTGACAAAGCCACTGGTGGATCTTCCATATTGGTGAGCCATGGTATAATTCATAGCCCTGTTCCTCTTAAAACCAATCTTCAGGCTGTTGCTGTTCGTCTTACTTTACATTTAACCCTTACTCTTTGTTCCTTGTATATCCCCCCTTCTTCCATTCTCCATCAGAATGATCTTCAAGATTTGTATGACCAATTACCAAAACCCTGTATCATAATGGGTGATTTCAGTGGTCATAACCGATTATGGGGAAGTCCTGATACCAACAGTAAAGGGAAAGTTCTTGAAGAGTTTATATCTGATAATAATTTATGTATACTGAATGATGGCTCTAACACATATTTACATCCTGGAACGGGATCATATTCTTCCTTAGACATGTCACTCACTGATTCAAACGTTTATAATGAGTTTGAATGGTCAGTCCATAATGATCTTTGTGGTAGTGACCATTTTCCAACAGTACTTACAGCAATTAACCCTTCCGATGATCCGCCTGTAACAAGATGGAATTTTTCAAAGTCAATTGGCCATTATTTCAGGCCACTTGCCTTAAGGAACTTAAACCAGACCTTTTCACGGATGTACCTGATCCAATTAAAATGTTCTCAGACAAACTGAAACATATAGCTGATGAAACTATTCCTAAGTCCTCTGTAAATCCGCACATCCGTAAAGCATGGTTTAATGATGAATGCAAACAGGCTAGGAAAAAGAGGAAGAAAGCAGAGAAATAATTGTGTCTTCAACCCACTGTTCATAACTTAAATAATGTAAAAATCAGTTACGCTAAAGCTCGACACATTAAACGTCATACTTGGAAAAATTACGTTTCCAAAATAAATTCCCGTACTCCTATGTCAAGGGTATGGAATATGATCCAAAAAATTAAAGGCAAGGGTTCCAAATGTAGTAGTATTCAGCATCTCAAACATGATAATAACATACTAACTGAAAAATCTGATATTGCAAACAAGTTGGGTGAAACTTTGGCTGAACATTCATCCTCCTCAAATTATCATCCAAAATTTCAGACCTACCAAACACACCAAGAGAAGAAACCAGTGAATTTTAAATCTGTTAATGGTGAAGATTATAATGAGGTATTTTCATTACATGAACTTCATAGTGCGCTATCACAGCCTCACGACACTGCAACAGGACCTTGTGATATCCATTACCAGCTCTTAAAACAAATTGCCTGAATCAGGTCTCGAAACGTTACTTGGTATTTTTGACCATGTTTGGACAACACAACATTTTCCCCCTTCATGGCGAAAAGCCACAGTTGTTCCTATTCCAAAGCCTGGGAGGGATCATACAGATCCATCAAATTACCGACCTATCTCCTTAACTAGCTGCGTTTGCAAAAGCATGGAGCGAATGGTAAATAATCGCTTAGTTTGGTTTTTGGAAACCAACAATCTGATTACTCATATACAATTTGGATTTCGTGAAAACCGAAGCACAATTGACCACTTGGTTCGTTTGGAATCAATTTATTAAAAATTCTTTCATTAAAAAACAATATGCAGTATGAATCTTTTTTGATCTTGAAAAAGCATATGATACTACTTGGAAGCATGGTATTTTGAAAGATTTACATTCTTTTGGGTTGAGAGGTCGCTTGCCTCAGTTTATATCTATTTTGTTTCAATCAGTTTCAAGTAAGTGTGGGATCAACCCTCTCATACTACTTTCATCAAGATCAGGGAGTTCCAAAAGGCAGTATTTTGTCTGTGACTTTATTTAGTATTAAAATCAATAGTCTTTCTAAGGTTTTAAGTGATTCGGTAGGTGGATCACTATTTGTGGATGATTTTAATGTTTCTTGTAGAGGTAGAAATATGCATACAATAGAGAGGGAATTACAAATTTGTCTCAATAAAATTGAAAAATGGTCACTTGAAAATGGGTTTAAATTTCCTGTAATTTTCCCAGCACCCACCACGAGGAGGTGGCTCTTCATGGGTGCCTCAGCCTTGGAGCATGCGACAGTTATGCCTACGTTAAATAACACTAACGGTTTCAAAGGTGGTATACTACACTCGATATGACAATATTTATGTAAATATTATTCAAACAAACAGAAACTCTCAAAGAATAATCTCGCTGACCCTGAATCCATGTACGATATGGTGTGTAAACACTACTCAGTATCCACAATGGCGGGAATTTTAAAGGCACCTAGTGTTAGCATGTATTTTCGATAACATCCCAGCCGATTCGTGGTTCATCGGCAAAGTTTCAGAATTATCATTGGTGATTTCATGTAAACATGATGTCAGTGATCATTAATATGCTATTTAGAAATTCGGAACTCCGAGTATTTATCCGATTTTTACAGTTCAAAACATATATCATATGACGCTGTGAATTTCGGATTTGCGCAAAAAATAGGACAAGTAAATAGATCTAATCAAGAGCCAGTTTCATTGTTCTTAATGAGTACGTTCTGAATTAATACATATAATTCGCTAATCTAAACAAAACAACAAACAAAATACTCACTGTTGTGGCGATGAGCCCGTTTTAAAAGTGAGGAACAGACACAGAACCCTGTACACGTAGGAGTGGCAGCCGTGCGAGAAGTGTGATGTCAGCGAGCGGGAAAGTAATCGCAGAGGCAATGACGTCACATGAAGAAGTCATGTGCAAAATGCCTCAATTTGGACCTTGTGGGTTAAAAGATCTAGAAGGAAAAATGTTTCATAACTTCCCTGAAAAGAGTGAAGTCAAGAGCACAACAATACGTGGATAATATAATAATAAATTGTATGAAACAAAATAAGGTAAATACTATGAATAAACTTCATTATATACTGAACAGATAGATCTATAGGGTAATTTTTAAAAAACTATCACATGCTTCGACCCTGTTATATATGATATTCCATCAAGTAAGCTCCGGGATGAGGAGAATAAGATGTAACGAATTTCCAACGGGTCAGTGTTGGCAAGCCGTGGACAGAACGTCCTCACAACGTTATACGAGCGTTGCACCTTGGTCTGAAATACACGCTGTTAGGACGTCCTGGTTACGTAAGGTGTAACGTCAGTGAGTGAGTGAGTTTAGTTTTACGCCGCACTCAGCAATATTCCAGCTATATGGCGGCGGTCAGTAAATATTCGAGTCTGGACCAGACAATCCAGTGATCAACAACATGAGTATCGATCTGTGCAATTGGGAACCGATGACATGTGTCAACCAAGTCAGCGAACCTGACCACTCGATCCCGTTAGTCGCCTCTTACGACAAGCACAGTCGCCTTTTGTGGCAAGCATGGGTTGCTGAAGGCCTATTCTACCCAGGGACCTTCACGGGTCGTAAAGTGTAACGTTGTGACAACGTCTGTAAATGACATTCTCATAACCTTCAAACGTGAAGTTATATATTTGCTTCAGTTGAACGCATTTAACAAAGCAAACAAAACAAATGTATTCAAAACTTGGTCTAGATTCAATATCGTCTTGATAACTAATTAGATGGTCAACGGCAAATACAAACATCTTCTAACAGGTCAAGTAAACAAAATATATGAAACGAACGTCCTCACAACGTTACAAGTACGTTACACCAAAGTATGAAAAATACGTTGCAAGGACGTAGCGAGAACGTAATGTGGCAAGGTTGTGATATGACGTTATCCAATATCCTGAAACTGATGGTTGTGCCTTTTCGGGAACAAAACATCTTTCATTACACTAATTACAGTGAGTGACTAAAATGTATAAAATGTTCATTCATATACATTGATTGCAAATATATACAGTCAAATGGAATAGACAATGGAAATGTACATTGTATGTAAACGCTTAAATTCTGTTTCACAAAACATATCCAGACCGAGTTACATGTTAAAAAAAACCATTCTGCGGCAGCATGCAGTCGAGCATAATTCCCGATACTCCCGTGATCACGGGATTGAAACTGCATTTTCATTTGAGAAAAGGCCACCGACCCATGGCATCCATAGCATTCATGTTCCCAAGGATATAGAGCAGATGTGACAATAATCACCGTAATGTCTTGCAAGGGAGTGGGTGAGTTAAACATTCACCTCTCATGACATTTCAGTTATACCGTGACAGGGACTAGATTATGAAGAAATGTTTTGAGGTCTCAAAGTGCCTAGCGCATCAGGAAATATTATGTAACACACCTGTATATCAAGCAGTTTACTGAAGTCCGGTACAACGTAAAAGTGTAAGCCATCTGCAGCACCTGGTTGTATCGCTGTTTTGATGAAGATAGAGACGAGGAGAATGTACGGAAGAAGTGCAGTGACATACACAGCCTGCCAAACAGGAAAACATCATTGAGCTATTAATATGAACAAAAGTACTTACGCTGGGAATTGTTACCTAGATATGTGGCCCTGTCATCTGGTATCCCACGCATGTGTGGTATTGATGTACCAGGCTAGCTAGTCTCGAAACTTACGTAGCCCTACCTACTTCTTAAGCCCATTCCTAACACACTGGCTACGATCACAGGTACGAATTCTTAGGGCTACCAACGTTTCGAGAATAAGGGCCCAGGTACAGAAAGGTTTTTCAGTGTATCTCAGGGCGCGTCTAGAAACCATTTATGGTATGTGTGAACTTGACGAATAAAACATCCATTTTCGAATGGTTTTGCATCATAAGTCATTGAAATATGCTGAAACAGGTGGGTGCTGTTTATACAGATTGTTTATTTCTGATGCTGGCATGGTAGTAGCAATCGTATGTAGTACAAGTTGATTACCTTTCCAGATGATCTAATTCCACGAATTAGGCATAGAAATATTATTACGTATGAACCAAACAGACATCCAACTATGTGCCACTGCACAGATCCCACATCCTCCAAACCATTTGAGACACCCAGTACATTGTATCTGAAAGGCAAATAGAGAGTGAGTGAGTGAGTGCGATTTGTCAAAAACAACAACCCAAAGCCCTTACAGAAATCATGAACAAGCAACGGGCTGCAATTCGATTTTACAATCGACAGCCGTAGTACCTGATGTCTGAGTTATTATTATGTCACATTGGCTATATTTCAGCCCTATATTTCTTGACTAAATCATGTCAAAGATTTTTATAATCAAAGGTTAACTGTAAAATTCTTAATTCAACGAAGGACCGTTTACCATGAAAACACCACAGATGTTAGGGAACAACTAGTAATTATTTCTGAAACATCTATAGACGACAATGCAGTATACAACCAGCTGCAGGATACGTATATCCCATGTTTAAGGTAAAAATGATTGAAGTGTATTTGCGGGTTAGAAATCATGAATTGATCTAACAAACACAACCAAGAACACGTTCACCCAGGCTCCAGAATGTCCAAATTCAAGGCAAAGATCGGGCGGAGAAAACAACTCGCCTGAAGAAAATCTGGAGCTCAGAGCTAAATGTTTGAAACAAGGTCATAGGCAGCAATACGTTGCTGTCAATGTCCTTTTTCTGTTCCCTTGTAGTAGTTGATTGGAACATACAGGATATCGCGAGTGCCTGACCAGAAGTATATGTGTGACGATAGAGCACCGCCTCTATCTCGTAATTGCTTATATACGCCTAGCATTTGATTAATGATCACAGATAGAATTCCACTGTGTGCTTTTGCACGATCCCCCAGTGACCCTCTCTTGCAGGAAAGAAACACCAAAACACTGATACCCATTGAATTGGCGTACTTCAAATTTGTCTGTTTTAGATACGTTTCTTGTAGACAGAATAGTGACTGTATACGTTCATGTACACATAAATGTATTCAATCAAAATTAGTCTTGAGTCCTCTGCAGTTCGAGTGGAATAACCTGTCATCTGGGGAATAGCTGGGAGTGATTGCGGTTCCACCGTACACATTTTAGGGGGACAAACTATGTGCCCTTGGAGGGTCATTTTGGGAATCTTCCGACGATTTCCCCCGTGCTACAGACGAGTCATAATGACCTACTGATGCAGACTGGATTTAAGATATGCTTTGAATTATTGTCTGTGTGGGTTGTTCGAGTGAAAAATGTCAGGATTATCAGTTTTTACCCACATCAAATTTGTCCGGCACGTTATTGATGCCGGTACGACATTTGAGAGATAGAGAGTGCGTCAGAAAGTGTTTCCATCAACTCTGGAGATTGCACAAGTTTCGTATGTTTCTGCAAAACAGATGTTTTTACTGAATGTAATTTTCATTATCTCCTTTTGCCGTTTGCATACTGAGCATTCCTAGACGGGTGAAGGTAACTGAGCGTCAGACTTGTTTGCGCAATTGTTGTAGCTACTGTCACAATCTTCTGTCACGTGCGTCTTCTCACTGCTCTATTCAAACAGCTATGTGTTTGTCTGATGGCTGTCTGAGCGTTTACGAGTGGTAAATTGTTTCTGCATAGGTGACACCTTGTTCTTTCATTTCGGGGACAGTATCAATTTCTACCATAATAGTGCAGAATGAACCCCGATCTCTCATAATACTTCTGCTGGTATTTCGTATGCGGTATCAAGAGACTGTAACGGGGATAACAACAAAACACTTGGTTGCCAGAAGAGTGAGTGAGTGAGTTATTCTTTAACGTCACATTGGCAATCTTGCAGCCATATCGTGACGAGAACATTCTTTAAAAAAGGAATTGATCCATATGGTAAAAAAACTGTCAACGAAGGAGAGTAAAACAACTAGAATATCACAATAAGAAATAAAACTAGCGTGAAAAGTTAAAACTAATATCAACATTCAGACAAAACGGTATAAAAACAGGTTATAGATCGCCAACAACTGAGGGTAGATCACCATACTAGAGGCCATGGGGACTTACAGTACCTTTGCTGCCTGCATGGTCCCCAGCTGGATTTATACCATCCCCTCAGCTGCTGTTGATTGTATGCAGGATTAGCCACAAATTAAAATGACTGAAATACTACGGCTACAAAAATGGAAGACTTCAAATGTTTTGGGACTTACGTACCCTCTCAGGAGGACAATAATTTTTACGGTACTCGAACCACCCTCGAGGATACAGCCACTAACATTCTCAGTTACTAATGCACTTTTCTAATCATAAAATACTTATTTATTTACAAGTCAGACAACAAATCTAGTTCCTTTAAGAATGCACTAATTAAATGAGAATTTACGTTACTAAAAAGGTCCTTCATAGTTGTTGATTTGAAATAATTGTCCCTTGTAATGGAATATTCAACACAGTCAAGGAAAACATGCTTGACCGTGATTATTTCATCACAAGGGATGCAGAACGGATGATCCTCGCCTTTCAAAAGATATTCATGCGTGACCAATGCGACACCGTCGTACAATTACCTCAACATATCTAGACCTACAACCATGTAATTTATTAATACCTACCTCGGCGTCCCACTTCTGCATCAGATCACGGATCTAAGATCAAATGGTAGCTTTATAATCAGTGTAGGGAATAAGAAGTGGGGTCACATATTTGTTGAGTGCTGCTTTAGCAGCAAGGTCAGCCAATGTGTTCCCAGAGATACCAACTTGGCTGGGTACCCAACAGAAGACGATGTCGTATTGGCCAGTGGCAAGATCATTATAAAGCTCAATAATTTCTATTAAAAGTGGATGTTTACACGATAAGTTTTTAATAGCCTGAAGGCAAGAAATTGAGTCAGAAAAAGATTAGATATTGTTTATGGTTAGGGTGTCTTTGAATATATTTAAGTGCTGTTAATATGGCGTTTGCTCCTGCAGTGAAAATAGAGCTGTTATCTGGTATTCTAGAGAATATTGTTCTCGATCCAGTGACTGTGGCAGAAGCTACTGCGCCACCGTCCTTGGACCCATCTGTAAATAAGGGTTTGTAATTCCTATATTTATGTTTTAATTGATGATATTCTTGTCTATATTGTAATTCATTCGTTTCTGATTTTTTAAATGATGTCAATGTTAGGTCAACTTATGGCCTAACCAGTTGCCAAGGAGGAGAGGAAAGAAGTCTGGAAGGAGCTACATTTTCCAGCCCGATGCTAGAAGCAGCACGAAATGGCTTCATTCTAAGCCCAAGAGGCGGAAGAAGAGAAGATTTTTGGTTGTACGAATCCTCGTAGAGAGGATTGAAGACACAATTATAGGGAGGATGAGACTCGTTAGTATATAACTGTGTAACATATTGTAAGGACAATTTAATACGGCGTTGGGTAAGAGATGGCTCATTTGCCTCAACATAGAGACTGTCAACAGGAGAAGTTCTGAAGGACCCTAGACAGGGTCTCAGGCCTTCGTGGTGGACAGAATCCAGTAGTTTCATGGTTGCTTTTGCAGGCTCCACCATATACGACGGGGCCATAATCAAGTTTGGAACGGACAAAGGATCTGTACAGGTGAAGGAGGGTAGTTTGATCCCACTTTAAATTAGAAACGACTTTTAATAAATCCAGCGCCTTCAGGCATTTAGTTTTTAGGAATTTGATATGGGGGAGAAAAGTTAAATGAGAGTCGAAAATCAGACCCAAGAACTTGGTCTCCTTAATAACTTTGAGAGGAGCGCCAACAATTCTGGGTCTTTATGCGGTTTGTATTTTCTACAAAAATGTATACAATTGGTTTTGGACTTAAAAATTTGGACTTAAAAATGTTTTCAAGACACCATTTATTTATTTTGTTTAAGCACAACTGCAGTTGACTTTCAATAGTTTGCATATTTTCACTTCGACAAGAAATATTAAAATCATCCAGGAATAACCTGTCATCTGGGGAATAGCTGGGAGTGATTGCGGTTCCACCCTACACATTTTAGGGGGACAAACTATGTGCCCTTGGAGGGTCATTTTGGGAATCTTCCGACGATTTCCCCCGTGCTACAGACGAGTCATAATGACCTACTGATGCAGACTGGATTTAAGATATGCTTTGAATTATTGTCTGTGTGGGTTGTTCGAGTGAAAAATGTCAGGATTATCAGTTTTTACCCACATCAAATTTGTCCGGCACGTTATTGATGCCGGTACGACATTTGAGAGATAGAGGGTGCGTCAGAAAGTGTTTCCATCAACTCTGGAGATTGCACAAGTTTCGTATGTTTCTGCAAAACAGATGTTTTTACTGAATGTAATTTTCATTATCTCCTTTTGCCGTTTGCATACTGAGCATTCCTAGACGGGTGAAGGTAACTGAGCGTCAGACTTGTTTGCGCAATTGTTGTAGCTACAGTCACAATCTTCTGTCACGTGCGTCTTCTCACTGCTCTATTCAAACAGCTATGTGTTTGTCTGATGGCTGTCTGAGCGTTTACGAGTGGTAAATTGTTTCTGCATAGGTGACACCTTGTTCTTTCATTTCGGGGACAGTATCAATTTCTACCATAATAGTGCAGAATGAACCCCGATCTCTCATAATACTTCTGCTGGTATTTCGTATGCGGTATCAAGAGACTGTAACGGGGATAACAACAAAACACTTGGTTGCCAGAAGAGTGAGTGAGTGAGTTATTCTTTAACGTCACATTGGCAATTTTGCAGCCATATCGTGACGAGAACATTCTTTAAAAAAGGAATTGATCCATATGGTAAAAAAACTGTCAACGAAGGAGAGTAAAACAACTAGAATATCACAATAAGAAATAAAACTAGCGTGAAAAGTTAAAACTAATATCAACATTCAGACAAAACGGTATAAAAACAGGTTATAGATCGCCAACAACTGAGGGTAGATCACCATACTAGAGGCCATGGGGACTTACAGTACCTTTGCTGCCTGCATGGTCCCCAGCTGGATTTATACCATCCCCTCAGCTGCTGTTGATTGTATGCAGGATTAGCCACAAATTAAAATGACTGAAATACTACGGCTACAAAAATGGAAGACTTCAAATGTTTTGGGACTTACGTACCCTCTCAGGAGGACAATAATTTTTACGGTACTCGAACCACCCTCGAGGATACAGCCACTAACATTCTCAGTTACTAATGCACTTTTCTAATCATAAAATACTTATTTATTTACAAGTCAGACAACAAATCTAGTTCCTTTAAGAATGCACTAATTAAATGAGAATTTACGTTACTAAAAAGGTCCTTCATAGTTGTTGATTTGAAATAATTGTCCCTTGTAATGGAATATTCAACACAGTCAAGGAAAACATGCTTGACCGTGATTATTTCATCACAAGGGATGCAGAACGGATGATCCTCGCCTTTCAAAAGATATTCATGCTTGACCAATGCGACACCGTCGTACAATTACCTCAACATATCTAGACCTACAACCATGTAATTTATTAATACCTACCTCGGCGTCCCACTTCTGCATCAGATCACGGATCTAAGATCAAATGGTAGCTTTATAATCAGTGTAGGGAATAAGAAGTGGGGTCACATATTTGTTGAGTGCTGCTTTAGCAGCAAGGTCAGCCAATGTGTTCCCAGAGATACCAACTTGGCTGGGTACCCAACAGAAGACGATGTCGTATTGGCCAGTGGCAAGATCATTATAAAGCCCAATAATTTCTATTAAAAGTGGATGTTTACACGATAAGTTTTTAATAGCCTGAAGGCAAGAAATTGAGTCAGAAAAAGATTAGATATTGTTTATGGTTAGGGTGTCTTTGAATATATTTAAGTGCTGTTAATATGGCGTTTGCTCCTGCAGTGAAAATAGAGCTGTTATCTGGTATTCTAGAGAATATTGTTCTCGATCCAGTGACTGTGGCAGAAGCTACTGCGCCACCGTCCTTGGACCCATCTGTAAATAAGGGTTTGTAATTCCTATATTTATGTTTTAATTGATGATATTCTTGTCTATATTGTAATTCATTCGTTTCTGATTTTTTAAATGATGTCAATGTTAGGTCAACTTATGGCCTAACCAGTTGCCAAGGAGGAGAGGAAAGAAGTCTGGAAGGAGCTACATTTTCCAGCCCGATGCTAGAAGCAGCACGAAATGGCTTCATTCTAAGCCCAAGAGGCGGAAGAAGAGAAGATTTTTGGTTGTACGAATCCTCGTAGAGAGGATTGAAGACACAATTATAGGGAGGATGAGACTCGTTAGTATATAACTGTGTAACATATTGTAAGGACAATTTAATACGGCGTTGGGTAAGAGATGGCTCATTTGCCTCAACATAGAGACTGTCAACAGGAGAAGTTCTGAAGGACCCTAGACAGGGTCTCAGGCCTTCGTGGTGGACAGAATCCAGTAGTTTCATGGTTGCTTTTGCAGGCTCCACCATATACGACGGGGCCATAATCAAGTTTGGAACGGACAAAGGATCTGTACAGGTGAAGGAGGGTAGTTTGATCCCACTTTAAATTAGAAACGACTTTTAATAAATCCAGCGCCTTCAGGCATTTAGTTTTTAGGAATTTGATATGGGGGAGAAAAGTTAAATGGGAGTCGAAAATCAGACCCAAGAACTTGGTCTCCTTAATAACTTTGAGAGGAGCGCCAACAATTCTGGGTCTTTATGCGGTTTGTATTTTCTACAAAAATGTATACAATTGGTTTTGGACTTAAAAATTTGGACTTAAAAATGTTTTCAAGACACCATTTATTTATTTTGTTTAAGCACAACTGCAGTTGACTTTCAATAGTTTGCATATTTTCACTTCGACAAGAAATATTAAAATCATCCACAAAAAACTGTTTATCTTGATAGTAAAAAGTAGTACAGATAAAATACTGCCTTGTGGGACACCCTGATCCTGATTATAATGATCAGACAGGGTTGAGCCCACTCGGACTTGAAATTGCCTGTCTTAAGATATGAAAAGAGGTAAACAACCCTTAAACCAAAGTCATGTAAATCCTTCAAAATGCCATGCTTCCAGGTGGTATCGTAAGCCTTCTCGAGATCAAAGAAAAATCGATACTGTATGTTGTTTATTTACTATAGCACTTTTCAGAAAGGATTCTAGGCGTACCAGGTGATCAATTGTATTACGATTTTTCCGGAAACCACACTGAATATTTGTGATAAGGTTATTGGTTTCAAGATGCCAAACTAATCTATTATTCACCATACGTTCCATGGTTTTACAGTCACATCTATTGAGATATTGGTCTGTAATTCGACGGATCTGTATGATCCCTGCCAGGTTTTCGTACTTGGACTACACTGGCATTACGCCAGGAAGGTGGGAAATTACCTGATCAATGTCCATTTGGAATAAAAAATGTTTAGCAACGTTTACAGACATGATTCGGGCAAATGCTTCAGGAGCTGATAGTGGATATCATGTTCCACACCTTTGTCACTGGCGTGAGTGAATATATTTTACTAACGTAATTTCTCCACGACTGACGCTTATTTTGTTTGAAAGCCCGCCTAGCTTTGGCATTTAAATTTTTACTTTATCTAGATTATGTACAGTGGGGTGTCGGCGAAAATACTTTTCAGCTTTCCTTCTACACTTTCTGGCCTTTCAATATTAAACCACGGTTTACGAATGTGAGGAACTGCAGATGACTTAGGAACAGACTGGTCAGTAATTTCATTTCATTTCATAAGTGGAAGTTTCGCTTTTTTTCTAGGGAGTTTCAAGAGCCATGTTGAATGAATAATTCCCATCATCCAAGCTCCCCAACCACCACGGAGTATTTCAAGAACAATACTAAAACAAGACGATCTCCAGGCTGCAGCACCAATGATACCTCCATGATATGGAATTTAATTTTTTTACCAGACTGGCTAATCCGCCTTCTGTGCATAAGGCTCTAGGCATGTGAGTTAATATTTAATGACACATAGGCAATATTTCAGCCATATCGTGACGAGAACATTTAATACTGAAATGGTATATATTTATATATCATAAAAAACTCCCGTCAAAGGACAGTAAAACAACTATAATATCACAGTTACAATTTAAAACTAGTGTGGAAAGTTAAAACTAATATCACTATTTAGACAAGAGTGAGTGAGTGAGTTAATATTTAACGTCACATCGGCAATATTTCAGCCATATCGTGACGAGAACATTCAACACTGAAATGGATGATATATATTTCATAAATAAACCTGCCAGCAAAGGACAGTAAAACAACTAGAATATCACAGTTACAATTTAAAACTAGTCTGGAAAGTTAAAACTAAGATCACTATTAGGACAACACAATATAAAACACGGGCTATATATCACCAACGACAGAAGGTAGATCACCATGCTAGGGACCATGGGGACTTACAGTACATTTCCTTCCTGCATGGACCCTAGCTGGATTTACATCATCCCCTCAGCCGTTAGCAATTCAGAAAATCTAGCCATAAATTAAAAGGACACGTATTCTACGATTAGAAACAGTGGAATGTTTTGATGTACTTTAAATGTTTTGGGACTTACGTACCCTCTTTAGGAGGACAACAATTTTACAGTGCTTTAACCCCCCTCGAGGATACAGCCACTAACACTCTAAGTTACTGATTCAAACTTCCATGAATAAAAAAATTATCTATTTACAATTCATTTAGCAAATCTAAGTCTTTTAAAAATGCAATAATTAAATGAGAGCTAACATTATTAAAAAGATATTTCAAAGTTCGTGAGTTAAAAAATTGATCCCTTGTGATGGAATATTCAATACAGTCAAGCAAGACATGCTTGACTGTGATTCTTTCATCACAAGGGATACAAAACGGAGGATCTTCACCTTTTAATAGATATTCGTGAGTATACCTCGTATGGCCAATGCGACATCGTCGCATAATGACCTCCTCAAATCTGGACTGACAATCCAAGTAGCTATAACCGATATAAGGTTTTAGTGCATGTAATTTATTTATACCTACCTGGGTATCCCACTTCTTCTGCATCAGATCACGGATAAAAGATCTTATTGTGGCTTTATAATCAGAATATGGAATAAGAAGTGGTGTCACAGATTTGTTGAGTGCTGCCTTGGCAGGAAGATCGGCCATTGTGTTCCCAGAAATGCCTACGTGACTGGGTAACAAAGGACGATGTCGCACTGGCCAGTAACAAGATTATTATACAATTCAATAATTTCAATTAGAAGTGGATGTTTACAAGAAATATTTTTAATAGCCTGAAGGCAAGAAAGAGAGTCTGAATAGATTATATACTGTTTATGTTTAGGGTGTCTTTCAATATATTTAAGAGCCGTGAGTATCGCGTTAGCTATTGCAGTAAAAATAGAGCTCTTATCTGGACTTCTAGAAGATATTGTTCTGGTTCCTATGACAGTGGCACTAGCTACTGCACCACCGTCCTTGGAACCATCTGTAAATAAAAGTTTGTAATTGCTATATTTAGTTTTTAATTGATTATATTCTTGTTTATATTGTAATTCATTAGTTTCTGATTTTTTATATGAAGTTAATGTTAGGTCAACTTGTGGCCTAACCAACTGCCAAGGAGGAGAAGAAAGAAGACGCGAGGGTGCTATGTTTTCTAGCTCAATGCCGGCTAAGGAAAGAAAGGGTTTAATTCTGCGCCCTAGAGGTGGAATAAGAGAAGACTGTTTGTTATATAAATCCTCATAAAGAGGGTTAAAGACACAATTAAATGCCGGGTCAGATTTGTTAGAGTATAGTTTTGTAGCATATTGTAAAGATAATTTTAAACGTCGCTGAGTGAGAGATGGCTCATCTGCCTCGACATAGAGACTTTCAACGGGAGAAGTTCGAAAAGATCCAAGACATAATCTTAGACCTTGATGATGGATAGAATCTAACATTTTCAGGCTGCTTTTACAGGCTCCACCATATACAACGGAACCGTAGTCAAGTTTGGAGGGAATGAGTGATCTGTATAAGTGAAGTAGGGTGGTTTGATCGCCTCCCCATTTTGAGTTGGAAACAACTTTTAACAAGTCGAGTGCCTTCAAACATTTAACCTTGAGGGATTTAATGTGCGGCAAGAACGTCAAGTGGGAGTCAAATATAAGACCCAGAAACTTGGCCTCCTTTACAACTTTAATAGGTGAGCCGTTTAGATAGAGTTTAGGGTCCTTGTGTGGTTTATATTTACGGCAGAAATGTATACAGTTAGTTTTAGACTTAGAAAATTTAAAGCCGTTTTCCAAACACCATTTATTTATCTTGTTTAGACACAACTGCATTTGCCGTTCAATAGTATGCATGTTTTTACCTCGACATGAAATGTTAAGATCATCCATAAAAAGTGATCCATCAATTGAATCATTTAAAACCTTGGATAAACTGTTTATCTTGATACTAAAAAGTGTTACAGACAAAATGCTGCCTTGTGGAACACCCTGATCCTGACTATAATGATCAGACAGGGTTGGACCCACTCGAACTTGAAACTGCCTGTCTTGTAAAAATTGTGATATAAAAAGGGGCAAACAACCCCTTAAACCGAAGTCATGTAAGTCCTTTAAGATGCCATGCTTCCAAGTTGTATCGTATGCTTTCTCTAGATCAAAGAAGATCGATACTGCATGTTGTTTATTTACCAGAGCATTTTAACAAAGGATTCTAATCGTACCAGATGATCAATTGTACTACGATTTTTCCTGAAACCACACTGAATATTTGTTATAAGATTATTGGTTTCAAGATACCATGTTAATCTATTGTTTACCATTCGTTCCATGGTTTTACAGACACAACTTGTTAAGGAGATTGGTCTGTAGTTAGACGGATCAGTATGATCCCGGCCAGGCTTTGGAATAGGCACTACAATTGCATTACGCCAGGAAGGTGGGAAATTACCTGAAGTCCAAATTTGATCAAAAAGTTCTAAAAGGATTTCTAAACACGATTCAGGCAAATGCTTCAGGAGCTGATAATGTATGTTATCAGCCCCTGTTGCTGTATCATGAGCTTGCTCAAGGGCAGTATGGAGCTCATGTAACGAAAATAATTCGTTATAATCTTCACCGTTGTCTGAGTTAAAATTAATCCTTTTCTGCTCTTGTTGTTTCTGATACTTTTGAAACTCAGGAGCATAATTAGATGATGAAGAATGTTTGGCAAGTGTTTCGCCAATTTTATTGGCTATGTCATCTTTATTAGTTAATACATTATCACCATCCTTTAGATGCTGAACAGTCGATTTATATCCTTTACCTTTTATCCTTTGGATCATGTTCCACACATTTGAAATTGGCGTGCGAGAATTTATTTGGGAAATATAGTTCCGCCAAGACTGACGCTTATTCTGTTTAAACGCACGTCTAGCCTTGGCATTGAAGATTTTAACTCTGTTTAAATTATGGACCGTCGGATGTTTGCGAAAATATTTTTCTGCTTTCTTCCTACTCTTTCTGGCCTGTTTACACTCGTTATTAAACCATGGTTTGCGAATGTGTGGAGTTGCAGAGGACTGTGGAATTGCTCTGTCAGCTATTTTATTTAGACGATCTGAAAACGACAGTATGGGATCTTGACTGTTCCTGAAAAGATCATGCTTCAAGTGTTCAACACACAGTGTTTCATATAATGACCAGTCAGCCCTGGCGAAGTTCCTTCTAGATACAGGTGGATCATCACCAGGATTGTTTGTTTTCAGAAGGGTGGGGAAGTGATCACTCCCACATAAGTCATCATGGACTATCCATTCAAATTCAGTATACAAGTTTTAATCGGTAAGTGACAGATCCAGGGAAGAATATGTTCCCGTAGCTGGATGTAGATACGTGGCGGAATCGTTGTTGAAAATGCACAAATTATTATCGGAAATAAATTCCTCAAGGATTTTACCTTTAGTATTAGTGTCGGCACTTCCCCAAAGCGGACTGTGTCCGTTAAGGTCACCCATGATGATAAATGGCTTTGGGAGTTGATCATACAGGTTTTGAAGATCCGACTGTCTGATATTAGAAGACGGAGGGATATACAAGCTGCACAGAGTCAATGCAATATGCAGGGTCAATCGAACAGCTACAGCCTGAAGATTGGTAGTAAGTGGAACAGGGCTGTGTATTATACCCTGTCGCACTAAGATAGAAGCACCTCCTGTTGCTCTATCTCCTGGGGGAGAAAAGGAATGGTAATCACTGTGTTGTCTTAAAGTGAAGTTATCTGTAGATTTTAAATATGTCTCTTGGAGACATATAGCTGACGGCTGTAAATCTTGTATCAGCAATTGTACCTCACTGAAATTATTTTTAAGTCCTCTGCAATTCCATTGCATTAATGTAGACAACTGAGTCATGGCGCCTCAATTGGTGATCTCTCTCGTGAATGTGAGGAGGATAAGCTTCTCCGCCTATCCTGTGAGGATGGAGTTACCTCCATAGCTAGAGGTCCAAATGAGTTTTCAAGAGGAACCTCTGGAACTGTGGGAACAACAGGTAGTTTATCCCTATTAATCTTTTTTCCTTTCTTCTTTTTAGATTTATCGATGGCTGGTTGCAAAACAGTCTTTTGAGATGATGACTCGGATTCAGTTTCATCAGTCTGAGAACCAGATGTAGAATGAATACCAGTGGTAGTAGGTATAGTGGCTGAAATTGAAGAGATAGGTGTTGCCGTCTTGACCAAAGACAAATCAGTCTGAGATGCAGTAGAGGACACTACCACAGAGCAGTTCACTGCCGTAGCGTAGGTAATGTTTGAAGGAGTAGAGGTTTGATTTAGAATTTTTTTGGCATCCATGTATGAGACATTTTTCTCGCATTTAAGTTTCATAATCTGAGACTCACGCTGGAACACAGGGCACGATTTTGAAGAAACGGGATGTGCACCATTACAGTTTGCACACTTGTAATCTTTCTTGCAGTCAGACCCGTCATGACTTTCGCCACAACGATAACATACGACAGAGTTCCAGCAAGAATTTGAGTCATGTCCAAAATGCTGACATTTGTAACATCGCTGTGGATTTGGGATATACACATCCACTCCGATATTGAAATAACCTGCTTTGATAGATGTTGGAAGTGAAGAGCGGGAAAAGGTCAAGAGATAGGTGTTAGTTTTTGTAACAATGCCGTCTTTCTTAAAGGTGAACCGTTTCACTGCTGAAACTCCCTGATCTTGTAACTCTAAAGCAATGTCCTCTTCAAACATATCAGCAAGGCAACGTGCCCTGTCACGAATAATGCCACGGCATGAGTTTAATGTTTTATGTATAGAAACACGAACCTCTACATTTGCAAATGTTTTGATGGATAACAAATTTAGAGACTGTTGTTTCCGTAAACATTCCACCAAAAGTGAGCCACTACGGAGACGAGTAACATTTTTCACCTCACCACAAATACCAGATATAGCCTTTGAAACGGCAAAAGGGTTGAGTTTGAGAGGAAGAAAATCCGCAGCTTCTATCACAAGAAACCGAGCCCATGAATCTATATTTTTCTGAATTTGCTCTGTGGGGTGATCTATTTCGTCAAGACGTCTTTTCTTTTCATGACGAGATGAACCAGCTTGTTGTTGAGCCATGATGAAAAGAAAATAATTCAGCATCCTTGCTCCCCACCCACCATGGAGTGTCAACAAGGACGGTGTCAAATAGCATCGGATATCCTAGATGCCGACACCAGGGATACAGGGATGCTATACTCTAGTGAGTATGACACAAATAGCAACATTTGTATACCATATTAAATGCCAGGGTGGTTCTGTCCGTGACAAGAAATTGGACACATGTTGAATCTGGAGGTCAACGTCACCAGATTGGCCCATGAGCCACCGCCTTCTGGCACGGGACTCTAGGCAATGTAATTATATTACAGAGTAGAACACACAAACGTAAAGTTATCAATAATTTAAACATTGCAAATCAAAAATGTCCAAGACTCAAATGATAATGTACTGTGCAAATATAATCACCATGCACAGGGCTTGGCGTGACCAGCCGATTGGTCGAACCGGGCCCATTCGACCACCCGTCTAGGTGAAGTCAGGGCCAAAGTGGTGTCGTAGGCAATAGGAACACGGTTCCAGGCCCCTATTGCCCTCAACCACCAGGATCCCCTCCTCCACCGACACAGGGCCGCAACCCACGGCTAACGGGTTGGTAGACCAAATATACCCCCGGGTCCACAACGGGGGCGTTGGCGAGCTCTTGGCGTTACCCAGCACCCACCACGAGGAGGTGGCTCGCCACGGGTGCCTATTTAGACAAGACAATATAAAATACGGGCTATATAACGATCACCATACTTGGATCCATGGGGACGTACAGCACATTTGCTTCCTGCCTAGACACTCTGGGCTAGAACATGTATGGAATCGTGCATTTGAAATTCTAATGGCCTAAACATTCGCCTAGACTTACAAAGTCACGTGTTGATATTTTCAAATTTTCATGGAACATTACATAATGAAAATGCCTTAAGGTTTGACGTCACCAGCCTATTGATTGAACCGGGCCCTCTCGACCACCCGTCTAGGTGAAGTCGTGTCTTGAGCTATAGGGACACTGTTCCTGGCTCCCATGTCCTTAACCACCAGAATACCTTACTCCTACGACACGGCGCAACCCACGACAAACAGGTTGGTGGAACAAATACTTCCGGATCCACAACGCGGGACTGACGAGCTCTTAGCGTTACCCAGCACCCACCACGAGGAGGAGGTTTCGTCAAAGGTGCCATGTAACTAAAGAAGGACGCGAGACAGTGATATTGGCATTGTTAACAAGGCATCTTTGTTTCATAGATTTCTTCTGTGCTGAATTGGAAGACAGAATTTATTTTGACGAATGCCAGTTCATGCATCTTACTGCCAAAACTCCTCTGCTGGTGTATGAGCCAGAGTCATATTTTCCCACAGTTTGGCCGTAGTGATTGTAGCTGTTGCATTCCGTGCCAAGGCTGTCACATTGTTGGCGTAGACTGCATTCACTTCTTCCACACACAGGTCTGTGTTCCAACTGTTGCCACAAGTTGTCCAGGGCAAGACGCTGGAGCAGGACTTTACCATGTAGTAGATGGGCCAGGCCAGATATAGGTTGTAATAGGGCATGTAAGAACACGTACCCACCACAGCGCCAACTCCAATCCCTAGTGGATAAAGGAAACTACGTATGTATGCATTTATCCTGGTATCACATGAACTCAAAATCTCCCATTTAGACTGAGAGAACCTAATTCTGTAGAGAGACTGAGAAGATTGAGATGTAGATGGGTGCCTTTGGGTTTGGTGATTCTGTAATTTGGGTAGTGGAATAAAAAAATTAGGTGCTCCGTGAAGACTCAACTCCTTATCAGTCAATGTTTATTCATATAATTTCTAAAGGTTATTATTGTTAGTCCAAAGTAGTCATCGATTGGTTATGTATGACTTAAAGCAAATCAAGGTCATTAAACATGTGTTTAATGTCAATGCGGAATGCCATTGATAATAGATCACCTACCTTGGAACAAAGGACAAAAGCTCCAAACTTGTTTGGGACCCTTCCCCGAGAACTGAGGGAGTATCGACTCTAAGAAGAACGTTGGAAAGCCGGCAACAAGAAGTAGCAAGATGAATGGAATTAGGAATGCCCCTGTTAGAAATATATACATAAATGAACTAGAAACTATAATAAAATGTATGTAACTATGTCATTTGTTTCTACCCATTAGGTACACTGGCTGCTGCTCGATATTTAGTCCTGTTCCATCAATCCCCTGTTGGGAGTATTCATGTGGGGATTCGATCCCAGGCTGTCGACAAGACAATGGTTAACAAAAGCATTCCTGACCTCTATGAGATATTGTTAACGATATGGATGAAATCTCTGAAAGGTTCAATGATACTTCAATGAAAGACCAGGAAAGCGAGGAAGAAAACTGAGAACTTTTCAATAAATGTTCTTCCTGGATAATTTGAATAATGTCAGGGATATACGATCTGGAATACGTAGTTCCGTGAAACACTGTGTATGAAAGCGCTGGAAACAATTTGCCTGAATAGAAACATCTTCTAATTACGACTCTGTATATCAAAGATACCAGAACCAACAGAAACAAATATATCTCAGTTTTAAACAATGATCATTACTTTCGATCATGTGTATTTTTATGCCTTATAGGTCGCAAATGTATCATAACCAAGGTGTCAGAACGTGACTGAGGGCATTCAGAACTTCCTCAATGGAGCGTATGTACGTTGAAACAAACTATGTTTAAAGATGAGAAGAAATAGACCCGCACTTTAATATACTTCTAAACGTC
This sequence comes from Haliotis asinina, assembly GCF_037392515.1. Lineage (NCBI taxonomy): Eukaryota > Metazoa > Mollusca > Gastropoda > Lepetellida > Haliotidae > Haliotis > Haliotis asinina. The sequence continues at coordinate 8,738,315 of NC_090290.1, read as the reverse complement.
ACCGAAATTAATCTAACCCAGGCTTTCAACTGAGTATTCAATATATCATATACAGATTTATATTATAAAAAACAAAATAAATCACACCTCTTGGTATACGTATATACTCTCAATGAAATCTTGAGAATATATCAGCATTAAACATTCTTTTTTCTTTTCATTCTTTTTTCGCCTTGTCAGGCCATACAACCAGATCTTGCTTTAGATATGACAAGACTGAAGAAAGGTGTTACGAATACCCTATTGTTCGTAAAGATTCATAAAAAATTAAAAAGATGAACGTCCTTTGTACTCGTCTTATCAAAGCAATTACATAGATGGAACAAAGATGGATATAGACTATGAGCAGCCGCTGTTGGTGACGAGAACACCTTTCCCCCGGGTTAACTGATGAAAGGTCTTTACTGCTGCATCTATGTCCATTTTATCAGTGTTACAATGCATTGAAATAATCTCAGGACGGCAGTTTCATTAATTATTCATATGGTTTGTCCTGTTTGCGTGCAATCCAAACCGTAAATATAATGACCCATTCGTGGACAAAAATTTAAGTCTCCTGGCCGGGAAGGTTATTGGGTTTTGTTGGTATCAAAGTCACTCTTGTAGAAAGGATAATTGTACAGCTATTCCACAATATGACACAGATCAGTGGCCGGAGAGTGGCACGTAATGAACCGTCAATTAAGCTTCATTCAGTCAAACCCAGTATTAGACAGAATCCTTTTACTGGGCTAATTCCTCAAGATGAAGCTATGCATTTGCAATGCCGTTTACTATACACGGTTAGGATACTATACACGCTTCTTTATATAGAAAGGAGAGGATCTGCCATGTTCCATCCAGTGTCATACACCGTTTACTACCAAGCACATTTACTTGAATGTGTTGACTTTTCCCATATTAGACGATGTGTATATAACGATGTTTCCTACTCCATGAGAATTCTTTAATAAAGTTTAACATATTAAACAGAGCCAAACTGTATGAAAAATCAGATATGTTTTTCTTTTTATTTCCAAGTTTAGATTTGTACCCCTGAATGGGATACTTTATTATTTTTAATATTTTCTTGATTTTCAACATGACACTTATTTTTTCCATTGTGTTGTTAAACAAAGGACGTTTCCTTGGTTCTAATAGCTGCAACGTTGCTGATGTGGCGTTAAACAGTATTCACGCACGCGAGTGTCTTTTGGACATGATATCAACATGTACAATGTGAAAACGTGTATGGTACAGTTAACACGGGTTGCTTACCTCCACCGTTCCTGTTGCAGATGTAGGGGAACCTCAGAAGGTTTCCTAATGCAACACAGTAGCCAACCATTGTCAGCATGTAGTCCAGATGTCGGCTCCATGATTGTCTCTGATGTCTAGCTTCATCTCTTTCTCTTTGACAGTGTAAATCTGTCATGGGAACGTCTACATCACTGTCGTCCTTACTCGCCATTGTCAGCACTGGATGCTGTTTCAACCTGTGAGGCAATATTACATGTGATTATAGAGAACATATTTTACTTCTCAAAGTGAATCAGGGCAACAGACGAAAATGCTTCATCACTCACTAGCAAACCCTCGATGTCCTAAGCATGTCTTGAATGTCATAACTTCCAACTACCGTTTGTCTCATAACCCATTTTCATACTATTTCTGAATTGTCAGTTTGGATGAGTTCACCGACCCACCCCTCACACACATCACCAGTATCCATTCCATCCATTAACAAAAAGTGTCCAAATGTCCACAACTCCGTGGGCCCTTTAGAAACTAACATGGTCATCATAGCAAAATGCTGTGTATTTAGTCGTTACTTATTCGAGTTCACTTACTTATACATTATTTGACGCCCAATAGAAGTATGGTACACAATTTGAACAAGGAAGAGGAAACATTCACTGAACAACTTCTTTGATGTTTAGAAGTCGGTGAATCAGGTATCCGTAATATAGATCGTTGTGCCATTATGATCATTGAGCTTAATAAACGCATCTTTGAGATGGTTTATTTCCTCTTGAAGAGTAGTGGATCAGATGTCCTTGGCTCTCCTGATGAGTGTGGATACTATGCCATTCTGTACCTGTGGTGGATGGTTGGAGTGGTAGGGAACGCTACATGAGTGAGTGAGTGCGTGAGGTAATATTTAACGTCACATAGGCAATATTGCAGCCATATCGTGACGAGAACGATTAATTATAAAAATACAAATGAATTAATAGCACGGACATTGCAAAACCCTGTCAGCGAAGGACAGTAAAACTGACTAGAATATCACAGAATAGAATACACAACTAGTGAATAGACCTAAAACAATGTATCAAAGAGGACAGTACAATATAAAAATGAGCTATAGGTTGCCAACAACTAAAGGTAGATCACCATACTAAGGACCATGGGGACTTACAGTACATTTGCTTCCTGCATGGACCCTAGCTGGATTTGCATCATCCCTTCAGCTATTAGCAATTTAGACAAATCTAGCCATAAAGTAAAAACACACTTATTCTACAATTAAAAGGCTGGAAAACTGAATTTACTTCAAATGTTTCTGGACTTACGTACCCTCTCAGGAGGACAATTGTTTTACGGTACTTCAACCCCCTTTGAGGGCACAGCCACTAACGATTTGAGTTACAAATTTAATCTTCAAATTTTAAAATATTTATCTATTTACAGTTGAGTTAACAAATTTAATTCCTTTAAAAATGCAATAATTAAATGAGGACTAACACTGTTAAAAAGATCCTTCATAGTTTGTGAATTAAAATACTGACCCCTTGTGATGGAATATTCAGCAGTCAAGCCAGGTATGCTTGACTGTGATTCTTTCATGACAAGGGATGCAGAACAGAGGATCCTCACCTTTCAAAAGGTATCCATGTGTACATCTGGTGTGGCCAATACGACATCGCCGCATAATGTCAGCTTCAAATCTGGACTGACAAGCCAAGTGGGTGTAATCAATGTAGGGTTTTATTGCATGTAATTTATTTATACCCACTTGGGTGTCCCACTTCTTTTGCATCAGATCACGTTTATAAGATCTAATAGTAGGTTTAAGATCTGAGTACGGAATACGAAGTGGTGGCACAGACTTGTTGAGTGCCGCCTTGGCAGCAAGATCGGCCATCACATTCCCAGAAATGCCTACATGGCTGGGTAACCAACAGAAGACGATGTCGTATTGGCCAGTAGCAAGGGTATTATACAATTCAATAATTTCAATTAAAAGTGGATGTTTACAAGAAATATTTTTAATAGCCTGAAGGCAAGAAAGAGAGTCCGAATATATTATATACTGTTTACGTTTCGGGTGTCTTTCAATACATTTAAGAGCTGTTAAGTTAATCTATTATTCACCATACGTTCCATACTTTTACAGACACAGCTAGTGAGAGATATTGGTCTGTAGTTTGACGGATCTGTATGATCCCTGCCAGGCTTTGGTATTGGAATTACAATAGCATTACGCCATGATGGAGGAAATTCCCCAGACGTCCATATTGTATCAAATATATCCAAAAGTGTCATCAAGCATGGTTCAGGTAAGTGTTTCAGAAGCTGGTAATGGATATTATCATCACCGGTAGCAGTGTCATGAGCTTGCTCAAGGGCAGTTTGTAGCTCATGTAATGAAAACACTTCATTGTAATCTTCACCGTTATTTGATTCGAAATTAAGTTTTGTCTTTTCCTGTTGTTTCTGATATCTCTGAAACTCAGGAACATAATTTGTTGATGAAGAATTTTTGGCAAGAGTTTCGCCGATTTTATTTGCAATTTTAGACTTATAAGGAATTAAATTACCACCATCTTTGAGATGGTGTACGGCAGATTTGGAACCTTTGCCTTTAATTCTTTGAATCATGTTCCAGACCTTGGACATCGGCGTGCGTGAATTAAGTTTGGAGACATAATTTCTCCAAGATTGTCGTTTGTTTTGTTTAAACGTACGACGCGCCTTTGCATTCAGTATTTTGAATTTATTTAAGTTATGGACAGTTGGGTGACGGCGAAAATAATGTTCTGCATTTTTCCTCGCTTTTCTGGCCTGTCTGCAATTTGCATTGAACCATGGTTTTCGCATATGTGGAGTCGTAGAGGACTTTGGTATACACTCATCAGCTATTTTATTTAAAATGTCAGAAAAAGTTTCAATGGGATCAGTTATATTAGTGAAACACTCAGGTCGCAGTTTTGATTCACACATAGTTTGATATAAAGACCAGTTAGCCTTCGAAAGGTTCCATCTTGTAAACGATGGCGAATCAGATGGAGTAATTTGTGAGAGGATAGTTGGGAAGTGGTCACTTCCACAAAGGTCATTATGAACAGACCAATCAAATTCATTGAGGAGGTTAGAATCTGCAAGAGATAAGTCTAGAGAAGAATAAGTGCCAGTTGCAGGGTGCAGATAGGTGCTTGAATCATCATTAAATATGCACAGATCATTATTTGAAATGAAATCTTAAAGTATTTTGCCCTTAGCATTAGTGTTAGTACTGCCCCATAATGGGTTGTGACCGTTTAGGTCACCCATAATAATACATGGCTTCGGGAGTTGGTCATATACTGATTAAAGATCAGTCTGTTGTAGTGTTGAAGAAGGCGGAGAGAGCATAGTGTAAACGCTACTCCCAGAGTCAGTCACACAGCAACAGCTTGTAGATTAGTTTTAAGTGTAACAGGGCTGTGAATAACATCCCGTCGCATGAGGATAGTGGAACCTCCAGTGGCCCTATCACCTGCAGGGGAAAAATAATGATACGCTTCAAAATGACGTAAACTAAAGTTATCTGTCTGTTTCAGATATGTCTCTTGCAGACAGAACGCTGATGGTGCTAAATCCTGGATTAATAACTGTATTTCATTAAAATTTGTTCGTAGTCCTCTTCAGTTCCACTGCACGATATGCTGAGATGGACCTATCTTTTAGGTGGATTAATAGGGGAGCTACCCCGTACCTTTTTGGAGGGCGACAAGCTATGTGCCCTAGAATGGACGTTTTCAGACACGTCCATGTCCTCAAGCGATCCGTATCTATTAAATAATCTGATTTTATCATCTGACCCCTTTGGGGCCCTGCCACTTTTCTTTGTGAAAGAATCTGGTTTCGGTTTGGTTTTGCTTTTGACAACTGGTTGAAAGTTCCTGTTAGACTGAGTCATTTGAGATGCCTGAGAAGATGTATCACAAGCAGAAGATGGTTCTGATTGGGTTTGGGGCGTGTCAGGAAGTGGTTCCACAGTTTGTGTAGATATTACAGGCGGTAACATCTTAGGAGATTCGGTTTTAAGCCAAGTCAAGTTCATTTGACAGCTTGCAGATGACGTGGTTACTGTATGGGTTTTATAAGACGTTGTTTTTGCAATGGAAGCATACGTTTCCTAAATCTCAGAACCTAAGACAATCTTTTTTGCATCAGAGAAACTAATGTTTTGAGTAAATTTGATCTTGTTGATCTTCATATGCTGTTTCCATACTGGACAATCTTTGGAAAAAGATAACTGAGCACCCGAGCAGTTGGTACATTTCTTAAAAGTACTCTTGCAATGTTGTATGTGTCTTCTCACCACAGTGAGCACATACAACGGACAATGTACAAGTACTAACACCATGACCAAATTTCTGGCATTTCAAACACCTCAAAGGATTTGGTATTTGGTTACAATATCCTGCCTTTATTGATCTGGTAGCATTGGGAGAAGAAAATGTGAACAGGTAAATGTTCGTCAGAACGGTTTCGTGGTTTTTGCGTGTTGCAAAACGCTTGACGTAAATGACTCCTTGGTCTTTCATTTCCGAAACAATATCAAGTTCGGACATGTCAGCGAACAATCAATCTCTGTCTCTAACAACTCCTTTGCTGGTGTTAAGTGTTCTGTGAGGAGAGACTGATACCGGAATGCCGACGAACGTTTCAGTTGACATCAAATTAGTTGCTTGTTGCCTTTTGCAGCACTCAATGAGCAATGACCCTGAACGCAAAAGTCTAATGTTTTTCACATCACCAGCTATGCCTTGTATGCCTTTTTGTACTGCAAAAGGATTTAACTTCAATCGTGTGTTATCTTTAGTCTCCATTACTAAAAAACGTGGCCAGTAGTTAATTGACTTTGGCTGTCTGTGGTCATCGTGATCAGGATCAGTGTCGAGAGTGTTTTAAGATTCATCATCCGAGCTCCCCACCCACCACGGAGTATCATGAAGACGATGCTAAACACAAGTGGGTCTCCAACTTGCAGCACCAAGGATACCCGGATGATATACTCCAGCAGAAGAAACCAAAAGATTAATTCTTCCACCAGATTGGCCCATGAGCCACCGCCTTCTGGGCATAAGACTCTAGTCAAAGTTCATGTATACAAAAATCAAGTTCAATAATATACTATAATCCAAAGGCTCCAAGACCGAAATACAGACAATTTCAAATCCCATTTTGTGCAATTACATAAAATCCATGCACAGGGCTTGGCATGACCAGCCGATTGGTCGAACCGGGTCCATTCGACCACCCGCCTAGGCGAAGTCAGGGCCAAAGTGGTGTATTGAGCAACAGGAACACGGCTGCAAGCTCCTGTTGCCCTCAACCACCAGGATCCCTTCCCCCGCCGACACAGGGCTGCAACCCACGGCAAACGGGTTGGTGGACCAAATATCCCCCGGGTTCACTACGGGGGTGTCGGCGAGCTCTTAGCATTACCCAGCACCCACCAAGAGGAGGTGGCTCGCCACGGGTGCCAGGGAACGCTACACGAATATGTATCAAAACGTCGCTTCACTTGAAAAAAGAAGTTGTGCATCCATAACGTTTGTCGTTATCTATTTATTTATCAGATAGAATTAATTCAAAGTGAATTTAGAAAAAAAAACAGATTTTTTTTTTTAAAAATCACACATGGATGCTTAACAATGAAAATGTCAGGAAGGTAGAGGACAACATATTTGCCTGACTATAGAGGAAACTCAGTGGTGTAGCCAGTGCTGAGTTTATATATAGGAAGTAGATTTTGATTATCCAAAACTGGCACTTCAGGACTGTAAGAAAGTGATTCTCATTGTTCATTGTTAAGAACCAACGTCCCTGCTTCGATTGATGGTATGTGATCTGTAGATTTGGAATGTCTTTTGAGCCTGCTGTTCCGATAATTGTCTCTGCCATTCGCTTCAACTGAGTGAGTGAGTTGATATTTAACGTCACATCGGCAATATCTCAGCCATATCTTGACGAGAACATTTAAATAAAATATATGCATGTGGTAAAATCTGTCAACGAGGAACAGTAAAACAACTAGAATATCACAATTGCAATTAAAAGTTGTTAGGACAGTAGTTTTTCAACGTCTCCCTACTACGCATCTGGAGCAGTTTATTAAAAGGAATGGGGTTTAGCTCAGACATGTTTAAGTCATTGCAGACCTGCCTACCTGGTGCATTTTGTACGATTTTGTATCAGTAAATACGATCACACGTCAGCATACCAGATTGTACGGAAATCGAGTTATAGTCGTCAAAATAGTTTCATTCCACAGTGTAGTTCAACTTTTAGTATTGACCATCATTGAGAAAGTCCTTGTCTGTTCTTCCAATATTGTTTATCAATGTCATCGAGACGCATAACCGAGTCCTACCGATATAATTATTCCGATGGCTTACTGCAACAGCATAGCAAACAAGCCATCCATAAACTCCCAGAATCGAAAATACAAAAATTATCCTTCCATCAAAGGTTTATTGATAAATGCACTTTCATCCCCGGAATCAGCAGATCAACTGAAGGAGCCAGGTATGTGTATTGCCGTGCAGACATTAGTACTGCGCATTCGGGAGACATGCTAGGAGGAGACAGATTAAATGCCCTATGTGACTTTACACTTTCACACCTCAGAATAAGTGACTATACACTTGTAAGCCACCAAGAATACATTTGGAAGGCAAGTGGGGTGTCATGTCTGTCATTGTCTCCTTTTTGATATAACCCAAGCCTTGTTTTCATTGGTTCGTTGTTTTCATTGGTCAATCTTGTACTTGGTAAGATACTGACTTAAATAATAGTGAGACCTTTATTAATTGGAGGATGTAAAAAAACAAATTCATCCACATGATGCCAAACTACCTTGACTTGGGTCAGTTCAGACTTCCCACAGGCTTTATACCCTGCCATGTCATCCCAGACTGAGGAATCACTTCCTAGTACATCAGAGTCTTCTGATCATGGGTCATGTTCACAGTCACGCTCCGAGTCTCATTCAACAGATGATAGACAACAAATTGTTAAAACTGAACCCAAACCTAAGTCTGATGTTGCAAAACAACAAAGTGGCAGAGCTCCTAAAGGGTCCCAAAATAGAATTCAGTTGTTCAATAAATATGCGTCTCTTGAAGACATGGGCGCGTCTGAAAACGTCCATTCTAGGGCACATAGCTTGTCGCCCTCCTAAAGAGTGCGGGGAGATCCCCAATAAATCCCCCAAGCAGATAGTTTATTCCAGTAATATTCCAGTAATATTCTGCAGTGGAAGTGCAGAGGTTTGAGGACTAAGTGACATGAATTGCAGCTATTAGTCCAATATTTTACACCTTCTGCGATCTGTCACCAAGAGACATATTTAGAAAAGACAGATACATTTGACCTTCGTCATTTTAATGCATACCATTGTTTTCCCACCTCCGGGTGGTAGGGCCACTGGCGGATCATCCATTCTCGTCAGATAAAACACTATACATAGCCCGGTCTCACTTATTACTAATATGCAGGCTGTTGCTGTGAGAATTACTTTACATGTAGCGTTCACACTATGCTCTCTCTGTATCTCTCCGACTTTGACGTTTCACAAAACTGATCTTCAAGCTCTATAGGACCAACTTCCGAAGCCCTGTATTGTAATGGGAGATTTAAATGGTCACAACCCACTCTGGGGTAGTGTAACTAAAAACGCTAAAGGTAAATTGTTGGAGGACTTTTGTTCTGACAATGATTTATGTATTTATAAGGATGGTTCCAGCACATATTTACACCCTGGTACAGGGACCTATTCTGCTCTCGACATATCAGTCACTAATACAGAACTGCTAAATGAATTTGAATGGTCTGTTTACGATGACCTCTGTGGAAGTGAACATTTTCCTACTATACTATATCCTGTTACTGCATCTGATGTTTCTCCATCATCAAGGCGGAATTTTAAAAAGGCTAACTGGGCTTCATATGAAACAATGTGTGCTGCATAGCTTACACCTGAACGTTTTATTGATGTTCCTGATGTTATTAAATGGTTTTCCGATGAATTGAATTCCATACCTGATGAGTGTATACCGAATTCCTCTACAATTCCACATATTCGAAAACCATGGTTCACTGCTGACTGCAAGCAAGCTAGGAAGGCAAAGAGAAAAGCAGAACATTATTTCCGTCGCCATCCAATGGTGCATAATTTAAATAAATTTAAACTTTTAAATGCTAAAGCACGCCGTACTTTTAAACAGAATAAACGCCAATCTTGGCAAAATTATGTATCCAAAATAAATTCTCGGACACCCATATCAAAGGTATGGAACATGGTTCAGAAAATTAAAGGTAAAGGTACTAAATCTACTGTCCATCATCTTAAACATGGAGATCAATTGCTTACTGATAAATCAGATATCGCAAATCAACTGGCTGAAACCCTTGCTAAACGGTCTTTCTCTTCGAATTATTTACCTAAATTACAGCAGTATAAAAAGACAAGAAAAGAAAGCTATCAATTCAGATAATGGGGAAAATTAGAACGAAACATTTTCTATTCATGAACTCCATGCTGCTCTTGATCAAGCTCACTACACTGCTACAGGTGCTGATAACATACATTATCAACTCCTGAAGCACTTACCAGAATCCTATTTAGAGACGCTCTTATATATATTTGATGATATTTGGACTTCCGGGAAATTTCACTAACTAGCTGTGTTTGGAAGAGCATGGAACGCATGATAAATAATCGACTTGTTTGGTACTTGGAAACAAATAATCTCCTAACAAATATACAGTGTGGTTTCCGTAAAAACAGAAGAACTGTCGATCACTTACTGCGACTGGAATCATTTGTTAAAAACGCAATAATCAATAAACAATATGTTGTGTCTGTCTTTTTTTATTTTGAAAAACCATATGCCACTACGTGGAAATATGGCATTTTGACAAATTTACATGATTTCAGTTTACGAGGTCGTTTCCCAGAATTCATGGCAAACGTTTTAAATAACAAACAATTTCTAGTCCGCGTGGGTTCTACCCTGTCTGATGGGTTCTACCCTGTCTCATGATTACAATAATGATCAGGGTGTTCCACAAGGCAGCATTTTGTTTGTCACACTTTTTAGTTTCAAGATAAATAGTTTGTCAAAAGTTTTAAACGATTCAATTGATGGATCTTTTTGTGGATGATTTTAATATTTCTTGTCGTGGTAAAAATATGCACACTACTGAACGACAACTGCAGTTGTGTTTAAACAAAATAATTAAATGTTGTCTTGAAAACATGCCTTAAATATTCTAAATCCAAAACTAATTGCACACATTTTTGTAGAAAATATAAGCCACATAAGGACCCAGAATTATCTTTAAATGGCACTCAATGTTGTAAAGGAGGCAAAGTTCTTGGGTTTAATTTTCGACTCTCATTTAACATTCTTACCACCTATTTAATCCCTTAAATCCCTTCTTGATTGTATCCACCATCAAAGTCTAAGTGAGTGAGTTAATATTTAACGTCACATCGGCAATACCTCAGCCATACCGTGACGAGAACATTTCTATATTGAAATGAAATATGTATACATTATAAACACCTGTCGTCAAAGGACAGTAAAACAACTAGAATATCACAGTTACAATCCAAACCAGCGTGGAGAGTCAAAACAAATACCACCATTTGGACAATACAATATAAAATACGGGCTGTAGATCGCCAACAACTGAAGGTAGATCACTATACTAGGGACCATGGGGACTTACATTACTTTTGCTACCGGCATGGACCCTAGCTCGATTTACACCATCCCCTCAGCCGTTGGTGATTGTAGGAAAATGTAGCCGAAAATTAAAATGACAAAAATACTACGATTAAAAATTAGTCAGTTTACATTTCACCCTGTAAGTTTTGGCACTTACGTATCCTCTCAGGGGGACAATAACCCTACGCCACTTTAACCCCCTTTCAGGGTACAACCACTAACAATCGCAGTTGACAATTCTTACCACCATGGTTAAAATATCAGTTTTCTATTAACAAAACATATTATTCAAAATTTATGTAATAATTCTATTTCCTTTAAAAATTCAATGATTAAATGATAATTGACATTAAAAAGATCCTTCATTGTTTTGACATTAAAATATTTATCCCTTGTGATGGCAAAATCAATACAGTCAAGCAAGATAAGCTTGACCGTGATTCCTTCATCACAAGGGATACAAAACGGAGGATCCTCACCTTGAAGTATATATTCGTGAGTGTATCTAGTATGACCAATGCGACATCGTCGCATAACAACCTCCTCAAATCTGGACTGACAACCCAATTTATTTCATGTAATTTATTAACACCCACTTGGGTGTCCCACTTCTTCTGCATTAGATCACGGATATAAGATCTAATTGTAGCTTTATAGTCTGAGTATGGAATCAGAAGTGGCGTCACAGATTAGTTGAGTGCTGCCTTAGCAGCAAGATCGGCCGTTGTTTTGCCAGAAATGCCAGCGTGGCTTGGTAATCAACAAAATACGATGTCGCATTGGCCAGTAGCAAGATCATTATATAACTCCATAATTTCTATTAAAAGTGGATGTTTACATGATAGGTTTTTAATAGCCTGAAGACAAGAAAGAGAGTCGGAATAGATTATGTACTGTTTATGTTTAGGATGTCTTTGAATATATTTAAGAGCCGTTAATATGGCGTTAGCTTCTGCTGTAAAATAGAACTATTATGTGGTAATCTAGATGATATTGTTCTGGATCCAATGACAGTGGCACAAGCCACTGATCCACCATCATTGGACCCATCTGTAAATAAGGATATATAATTGCTATATTTATGTTGTAATTGACTATATTCTTGTTTGTATTGTAATTCATTAGTTTCTGATTTTTTAAATGTCGTTAATGTTAGGTCGACTTGTGGCCTAACCAACTGTCAAGGAGGAGAAGAAAGAAGACGGGAGGGAGCTATATTTTCCAGCTCAATGCCGGCCGAAGAAAGAAAGGGCTTAATTCTGTGCCCGTGCAGTGGAACAAGAGAAGGCTTTTTGTTATACAAGTCATCGTAGAGAGGATTAAAAACACAGTTATATGCAGGGTTAGTTTCGTTAGAGAATAGCTTTGTTATATATTGTAAAGATAATTATAGACGGCGTTGTGTAAGAGATCGGCTTCAACATATAGACTGTGAACAGTAGAGGTTCTAAAGGACCCAAGACAAAGTCTTAGACCTTGATGATGAACAGAATCTAATAATTTTAAGTTGCTTTTGCAGGCTCCACCATACACGATGGAGCCATAATCAAGTTTAGAACGGACAAGTGATCGATATAGATGGAGGAGGGTAGTCAGGTCACCTCCCCATTTTGAATTAGACACAACTTTTAATAAATCAAGTGCCTTCAGGCATTTAGTTTTCAGCGATTTGATATGCGGAAGAAAAGTTAAATGCGAGTCGAAAATCAGACCTAAGAACCTGGCCTCCTTGACTACTTTGATGGGAGTGCCATTTAAGAACAGTTCAGGGTCCTTATATGGTTTGTATTTACGACAAAAATGTATGCAACTAGTTTTTGATTCAGAAAATTGAAAGCCGTTTTCAAGACACCACTTATCTATTTTGTTTAAACATAACTGCAGTTGACGTTCAATGGTATGCATATTTTTCCCACGACAAGAAATATTAAAATCATCCACAAAAAGTGATCCATCAATTGAATCATTTAAAACCTTTGATAAACTGTTGATTTTAATACTAAATAATGTGACAGACAAAATACTACCTTGTGGGACACATTGATCCTGACTGTAATGATCAGACAGTGTTGAACTCACCCTAACTTGAAATTGCCTGTCATTGAAAAAGTTGGATATAAATTGCGGCAAACGGCCTCGTAATCCAAGGTCATGTAAATCTTTCAAAATCCCATGTTTCCATGTCGTGTCATACGCTTTTTCTAAATCAAAAAAGATTGACACTGCATGTTGCTTATTAATTATGGCATTCTTAACAAAAGATTCCAAACGCACTAGATGATCAATAGTACTTCTGTTTTTACGGAAACCACATTGTATATCTGTTATGAGGTTATTGGTTTCCAAGTACCAAACAAGTCGATTATTTATCATGCGTTCCATGGTCTTGCAAACGCAGCTAGCTAATGATATGGGCCTATAATTGGAAGGATCAATATGATCACGCCCAGGTTTGGGGATGGGAACAACTATGTATAGCATCACGCCATGACGAAGGGAAAGTTCCAGTTGTCCAAATGTCATCACAAATATGTAAGAGTGTCTCCAAACATGATTCCGGTAAGTGTTTCAGGAGTTGATAATGGATGTTATCAGCTCCAGGGGCAGTGTCGTGAGCCTGATCAAAAGCAGTATAGAGCTCATCAATAGTAAATATCTCATTGTAATCTTCCACATTATCTGAATTGAAATTAACAGATTTCTTTTCTTGCTGTTTTTGGTACTTTTGGAATTTAGTGTCATAATTGGACGAAGAAGAATGTTTTGCTAAAGTTTCACCACGTTTATTTGCAATTTCGTTTCTACCAGTTAACAACTGGTTTCCGTCTTTAAGATGATGAATGCTACATTTGGAACCCTTCCCTTTGATTTTTGGATCATATTCCAGACCTTGGATATTGGCGTACGTGAATTAATGTTTGATACATAATTTTGCCAAGATTGGCGTTTACTTTGTTTAAAAGTACGCCGTGCTTTGGCATTTAAAAATTTAAATCTATTCAAATTATGCACCATGGGGTGTCTATGGAAATAGTGCTCTGCCTTTTTCCGTTCTCTTCTAGCTTGTTTGCATGTATCGTTAAACCATGGTTTTCGAATATGTGGAATTGAAGAGGACCTTGGTATACACTCGTCAGCAATGAGAGTTACTTCATCAGAGAAACTTTTTATGGCATCAGGAACATTATTGAAATTTTCCGGTGTAAGTTTGTCAACACACAGCGTTTCGTATAAAGACCAGTTTGCCTTTTTGAAATTCCATCTCGATAATGGAGAAACATCAGATGGGGTTACAGATGTCAGTAGTGTTGGGAAATGGTCACTACCACAGAGGTCATCACGGACTGACCATTCAAATTCGTTTACTAAGTGTGAATCAGTAATTGACATGTCAAGGGCTGAATATGTTCCTGTGCCAGGATGTAAGTATGTATTGGAACCATAATTAAAAATGCATAAATCGTTATTTGAAATAAAATCCTCCAGCAATTTACCTTTGGCGTTTGTGGTTGAACCACCCCAGAGTGGGCTGTGGGCATTTAGATCACCCATAATAATACAGGGTTTATGAAGTTCATTGAAGAGGGCTTGTAAATCAGCTAGTTGAAGAGTTGAAGATAATGGGATACACAGAGAGTATATTGTAAAAGCAACATGCAACGTAAGTCGCCCTGCAACAGCCTGAAGATTAGTTTTGAGCATAACATGTCTGTGAATAACATTCTGTTTAACAAGGATGGAAGATCCTCCATTTGCCCTCACTCCCGGTGGTGAAAAAGTGTGATATGCATTGAGTTGACGCAAGTCAAAAATATCAGTTTCTTTTAGGTAAGTCTCCTGTAAACATATAGCTGACGGTGTAAACTCTTGCACTAATAGCTGTAAATCAGTAAAATCGGTCCCCAGTCCCCTGCAATTCCACTGTATTAAGGCTGTATTAGTCATTTAAGGGGCTGTAACTGGTGACAATGCTCTTCCTTTCTTTTTGGGCGAGTGACCATTGGCATTGTCATTAATGTTCACATGGGGGGATACCTCTGTATCCATATCGTCGAGCAACCCATACTTGTTGTACTGTTGCACGGGATTTTTGAGTGCCTTTGACACTCGATCAGTTTGATTTTTCTTTTTAGAAGTTTCATTTTTATGTTTTTCGACGACTTTAGCAGAGGTTTCAGATGTTGAGGTAGATACTGATCTTGATTTTGGAACCGGAACTGTGTTTTCTGGATTAGAAACTGGTTTTGGTGTTTCACCATTTGTCCATGTAAGATCTGTTTGACACTCTACAGATGTCGTGCTGACGGTTCTTACGGTTTTAGTGACTGACGCATACGATTGCCCTGCTGTGTTGGCAGAAGTAACTGACTTTGCCTGTTTCATTGCATCCAAGTAACTGACTTTCTGCTCACATTTAATTTTTTGTACAAGGGACTGATATTTGAATTCAGTACAGTCAGTTGAGGAGGACATATGGTTTCCATCACAGTTAGAACATTTTAAAGGACGAGTACATGATCAATTTCACCACACCTGACACAAGTGATTCTACCTTTGCATGAATTCTGACCATGTCCGAATTTCTGACACTTAAAGCAACGAGTAGGTCGTGGAATGTAGAGGTCTACAGGCATGGAAAAGCAGCCAACTTTGATAGAACTGGGTAGAGTCGTGGTATCTTAAGTCAAGAGATAGGTATTGGATGGATACACACGACCATCTTTGCGGTATGTAAATCGTGTGGCGTCAATCACACCTTGACTTCGGAGTTCTGACACAATTTCCTCAATGGATTCATCAGCAAGACTGCGATCACGGTCTCTTATGATACCTTTGCTGAAGTTAAGTGTCTTGTGTGCCGAGCAGGTTACGGGGATATCTGCTAACTTTGTTGAAGTCATCAAATTTATAGCTTGGGCTTTTCGAGCACATTCTATAAGAAGAGCTCCAGAACGCAATTATTTAACATCTTTTAACTCACCAGCCTTCCCTTTAAGTCCTTTTTCTAAAAGAAATGGTGAATATGAAGCTAAAGCACGTTCACCTTTAGCTTCCATGGTAAGGTATCGAGGCCAAGTATCTCTTTCAGAATAGAGAAGTTTTGTGACAATTTCATCGTCAGAAGAATCTAATTCAGAATCAGATTCTTAAAGTTGCCGTTTTGGTTTTTTTGGATTTTGTTTCCCCATATTGAAATGTTATATGGTTCAGCAAACCTGCCCACCACGGAGCGCCAACAAGGGCGATGTCATACGTAAGCGGAAATCCAGCAAACTAACACCAAAGGGATAAAGTTTTGTTATAATCCAGCGGATCTAGATCAACCAGATTGACCCATGAGCCACCGCCTTCTGGGTATATGCTCTAGGTAAGTATATAGTATCGGAAACTGTGTCAACAGAGACCATTCCACAAGTAAGGTTAAGAGCATAAAAAGTTAAACACAGAGCTCGACGTGACCAGCCGATTGATTGATTCGGGCCCATTCAACCACCCATCTAGGTGAAGTAAGGGCCAAAGTGGTGTGTTGGGCAACAGGAACACGGTTGCAGGTTCCTAGATGCCGACACCAGGGATACAGGGATGCTATACTCTAGTGAGTATGACACAAATAGCAACATTTGTATACCATATTAAATGCCAGGATGGTTCTGCCCGTGACAAGAAATTGGACACATGTTGAATCTGGAGGTCAACGTCACCAGATTGGCCCATGAGCCACCGCCTTCTGGCACGGGACTCTAGGCAATGTAATTATATTACAGAGTAGAACACACAAACGTAAAGTTATCAATAATTTAAACATTGCAAATCAAAAATGTCCAAGACCCAAATGATAATTTACTGTGCAAATATAATCACCATGCACAGGGCTTGGCGTGACCAGCCGATTGGTCGAACCGGGCCCATTCGACCACCCGTCTAGGTGAAGTCAGGGCCAAAGTGGTATGTTAGGCAATAGGAACACGGTTCCAGGCCCCTATTGCCCTCAACCACCAGGATCCCCTCCTCCACCGACACTGGGCCGCAACCCACGGCCAACAGGTTGGTGGACCAAATATGCCCCCGGGTCCACTACGGGGGTGTCGGCGAGCTCTTGGCGTTACCCAGCACCCACCAGGAGGAGGTGGCTCGCCACGGGTACCTCAATGTCTAAGACTATGTGTTGAGTCATTTATAATTTCTCCCATTGACAGTCTTTACGTCAAGGCCGATGAACCATCTCTTTCTCAACGACGTATAAAACTCTCCTTACAGTATACAGCAAAACTATATTCTAATGAGGCCAATCCTGCATCCAACTGTGTTTGTAATCCTCTTTATGAGGATTTATATAATAAAAAGTCTTCTCTTGTTCCGCCTCTTGGACTTAGAGTGAAAACTTTTCTGTCTGCTGGCGGCATTGAACTAGACAATATATCTCCTTCCCGGCTCCTCCTCGGCAGTTAGTTAGACCCGAAGTTGACCTAACACTGACGAGGTTTAAAAAATCAGAAACAAATGAATTACAATAAAACAAGAATATAATCAATGAAAACGTAACTATAATCCATACAAATCTTTATTTATCCAAGGACGGTGGCGCACCCAAGTAGGTATAAATAAATTACATGAAATAAAACCGTATATTGTTTACACCTACTTGGGCTATCAGTCCAGATTTGAAGAGGTTATTTAACGACGATTCTAGATTCACTCACGCATACCTTATAAAAGGTGAGGATCTGTTTGGTATCCCTTGTGATGAGAGAGTCAGAGTCAGGCATATTTTTCTTTATTGTGTTGAATTCTCCATCACTAGCGATAAGCATTTCACAGTTAAAATAACTAAGGATCTTTTTTCCAGCGTTAGGTCTAATTTAATTGTTGTTTTTGTTTTTGAAAGAAATTGATTTTTTGGTTAAATTTTGAATTATATGGTGTGTAAATAGATGTAATTTAATTATTGGAAGTTTGGATTAGTAACTTAAATTGTTGGTGGCTGTACCGTCAAAGGGAGTTGAAGTATTGTAAAATTATTTTCCTTCTGAGAGGGTAGGTAAGTCCCAAAACATTCACAGTAAATTTAAACTTTCCACTGTTCCTCGTCGTAGCATACATGTATTTTTAATTTTTGGCTAAATGTGTCTAAATTTCCAAAAGCTGAGGGGATGATGAAGGTAGCAAAGGTACTGTAAGTCCCCATGGTCCCAAGTATGATGATCTACCTTCTGTTGTTGGCAATCTATAGCCTGATTTTATATTGTATTCTCCGAATAGGGATATTAGTTTTAACTTTCCACACTAGTTTATGCACATTAGTGATATTCTAGTTGTTTACTGTCCGTCGTTGACATGTTTTATATATATATATATATATGTGTGTGTGTGTGTGTGTGTGTGTGTGTGTGTGTGTGTGTGTGTGTGTGTTTCATTTCAGGATTAAGTGTTCTCGTCACGATATGGCTTAGATATACCACCGACAGAAAATAAGGGAACTAAGAAATTGAATGTAGATGACTTTGACTGTGACAGGGTCCGTTATCGTGGCGTATCTCCCAAACGCAACATCCAATGGCAATGGAATTTCGCATAATGCATGCCCAGCTAGTGCTACATGTACACGTGCATACAAAAGTTAACTCCTGTAAATGTACTGGAGAAGTCGCAATCACTAATGCAATAGAGATTGACACTTACTGACAGAAATACCTCCGAGGCAGTATCTCGGTGAAGCAACGAAATGGAGAATTGTGGGGATGATAGAGGGGGGGGGGGGGGGGGGACATCATTATGTGAAGTTGCCCGGCAGATAGGTAAATCAAAAAGTGTAATTTCACGCCTGTGGGATAAGTACCGTCAAACGGGTGGGGTTGTACGAGACCTGGGTGTGGTAGACCAAAATCAGCGACACCACGTCAGGATCGTCTCATTACGTTAATTGCTCTACGCGATAGGTTTACATCGGCCCCTGCCATCAATAGAGAATTCCGCACACTCACTGGAAGACGCATTTCAACCTCAACCGTTAAAAACCGACTCTATCAAGCTCGTCTGAAAGCAAGACGGCCTTTTAAGGGTGTCACCCTTTCAGCTCACCATAAGCGCCAAAGATTGGCATGGGCTAGGCATCATCAGGGACAGGCTATGCGCCACTGGCGTTACACCATTTTCTCTAATGAGTCAAGGTTTTGCCTACGATTCACAGATGGCAGAAAACGTTGTTGGCGTCGGAGCGGGGAGCGATATGCCAGAGCAGCAATTCTTGACCATGATCGATATGAAGGTGGTAGTGTCATGGTGTGGGGTCGGATTACACATGACAGACGATCAGATTTGGTCATCATTAACGGAGCCATGACTGGTCAGCGATACGTTGACCAAATATTGCGTCCTGTTGTGGCTCCATTGGTTAGAGTTGTCGGCCGAAATTTTGTATTTCAAGATAATATAATGCCAGACCACATCGGGCCCGAATTGTCTCCGCTTATCTCCGACAAGAAGGTATCCAGACATTGAACTGGCCCTTTAAGTTCCCAGACCTGTCCCCAATTGAACATCTGTGGGACGTTCTTGGTCGAAGGGTGTACGCCAGGGACCCAGGACCCGCCATCCTGGCCCAGCTTGGTGCAGCTCTCGAAGAGGAATGGTGGGCAATACCACGTGCAACCATCCGGAAATTGATTAACAGCATGACATCAAGGTGCCGTGAATGTGTTGCCCAACATGGTGGACACACCAGATATTGAACTTTACGCCTAAAATTGATTTAGTGGATATTTAAAGCAGTTTCAAATTCGCTATTATTTCATTAGTTCGATTATTTCTTGTCGGTAGTATATATTACCGATGTGACTTTAAAAACACGTCAATCAACCTATATCACTACCTTCTGTCATGTTGGGACGATAATTCACTCACTAGGGTCTTCGTTAAGAAAAGGTAGGAATAACAAATATAAAAAGGGGATATTGTACCACATTAGGCATTCTTGAATCGAATTAACAGGTGTGAATACTCGGTGGCCACCTCGGCATAAATCCTTATTTCAACGAGGCAATTACATTTTCGCGGGTATTGTCACTTTGAACACTGATGCATTGTCGCATAGGTATTGTTTATCATCTCATCTGGTACGCTGGTCTTTTCGGGCATGTTGATGAATTCAAATTATGGCTCACATGTTTTACATTGTTGTTATTGTATATATGTAGTATATGTCCGGTTTCGCCTCTATTCGCCTTCAACCCATATCGCATACAAACACAATGAAGGCTTATTGGATTGGAAAATGCAAACCAATATAGTTAAATTAATCTTGCACGCCGTGAATCCACTTAGAAGTTACAACTGTGTTACAATGAAACGGATGGGAATAATGCATAAGCCTACTGAAGGTAGATCACCATACTAGGGACCATTGGGACTTACAGTACCTTTGCTACCTACATGGACCCTAGTTGGATTTACACCATCCCTTCAGTTGGTGGCGAGTGTACAATATGCTAGCCAAAATTAAAACAACAGAAATACTACGTTTAAAAACCCTGGTAGAATTAAATTTACTATCAATGTTTTTGGATTTACGTACCCTCTCAGGAGGACAATAATTTTACAATACTTCATCCCCCTTTGAGGGTACAGCCACTAACAATTCTAGTTACGAATCCAAACTACCAATTTTTAAATTACATCTTTTTACAGAAACATATTGCTCAAAATTCAATCCAAAAATCAATTTCTTTAAAAAAACAACAAGAATTAGAATTGAAAACTAACGCTGCTAAAAAGATCCTTCATTGTTTTAGCTGTAAAATACATATTCCTTGTGATGGAGAATTCAACACAGTCAAGCAGGATATGCTTGACCGAGACTCTCTCATCACAAGGGATACAAAATGGAGGATCCTCACCTTTTAACAGGTACGCATGAGTATATCTAGTGCCAATACGACATGGTCTTAAAACAACCTCTTCAAATCTCGACTGACAACCCAGGTGGGTATAACCAATGTAAGGTTTTATCTCATGTAATGTATTTATACCTACTTGGGTGTCCCACTTCTTCTGCATCAGGTCACGGATATAACACCTAATGGTGGCTTTGTAATCACTGTAAGAAATAGGCAGCGGTGTCACAGGTTTGTTGAGTGCTGCTGTAGCCGCAAGGTCAGCCAATGTGTTACCAGAGATCCCTACATGGCTGGGTAACCAACAGAAGACGATGTCGTGTTGGCCAGTAGCAAGATCATTGATCACGTCCAGGTTCAGGTATGAAGCCACGCCATGAAGAAGGAAATTTCCCGGAAGTCCAAATATCATCAAAAAGTGACAAGAGCGCCTCTAAACAGGTTTCTGGTAAGTGATTCAGGAGGTGATAATGTATGTTGTCAGCTCCTGTAGCAGTGTCATGAGCTTGATCAAGAGCAGTATAGAGTTCATGAATAGAAAACGTTTCATTATAATCTTCCCCATTATGAGAATTGAAATTAATAGTTTTCCTGTCTTGTTGTTTTTGATACTGCTGGAATTTAGGTAAATAATTAGAAGAGGAAGAGTGTCTAGCAAGCGTTTTGTCCAGTTTATTTGTGATATCTGGTTTATCAGTAAGTAACTGATCTCCATGTTTAAGATGATGGACAGTAGATGTAGTACCTTTGCCTTTATTTTTTTGGACCATGTTCCATACCTTGGACATGGGTGTCCGAGAATTTATTTTGGATACATAATTTTGCCAAGATTGGTGTTTGTTCCGTTTAAAAGTACGCCGTGCTTTAGCATTTAAAACTTTAAATTTATTTAAATTATGCACCATAGGATGTTCTGCAAATAATGTTCTGCTTTTTTCCTTGCCTTCCTAGCTTGTTTCCACTCATCGTTGAACCATGGTTTTCTTATGTGTGGAACTGCAGAGGACTTTGGTATACACTCATCAGCTATGGAATTCAGTTCATCGGAAAAGCATTTAGTAGCATCGGGAACGTCAATGAAACGTTCAGCTTTAAGTTTTTCAGCACACAGTGTTTCATATAAAGCCGTGTTAGCCTTTTTAAAATTTCGTCTTGATGATGGAGGAGCATCGGATGGAGTTACAGCTTTTAATACAGTAGGAAAATGGTCACTTCCACAGAGGTCATCGTGGACTGACCATTCGAATTCATTAAGTATTTCTGAATTTGTGAGTGACAAGTCGAGAGCAGAATAGGTCCCTGTACCAGGGTGTAAATATGTGTTGGAACCATCATTATAAATACATAAATCATTGTCAGAACAAAAGTCCTCCAGTAATTTACCTTCAGTGTTTGTATTTACACTTCCCCAGAGTGGGTTGTGCCCATTTAAATCTCCCATTGTAATACAGGGTTTCGGGAGCTGATCATATAGAGCTTGAAGATCGGTTTTGGCAAATGCCGAAGACGGCGAAATATAAAGAGATCACAGTGTAAACGCTACATGTAAAGTAATTCTTAATGCAACAGCCTGCATATTAGTAACAAGCGAAACAGCGCTTTGAATAACATTTTGTCTGACCAGAATGGATGATCCGCCGGTGGCTCTATCACCAGGAGCCGAAAAACAATGATATGCATTAAAACGACGAAGGTCAAATAAATCCGTTTGTTTTAAATATGTCTCTTGGAGACATATCGCTGAAGGTGTAAAATCTTGGACTAATAGCTGTAATTCATGTAAATTAGTCCTCAATCCTCTGCAGTTCCACTGTACAATATTATTGGAATAAACTATCTTTTGGGGGGATTTATTGGGGATCTACCCCGCACTCTTTTGGAGGGCGACAAGCTATGTGCCCTAGAATGGACGTTTTCAGAAACGTCCATATCTTCAAGAGACCCATATTTATTAAACAATTGAACTTTATTTTGTGACCCCTTAGGAGCTCTGCCACTTTGTTGTTTCGAAGCATCAGGCTTTGGCTTCGGTTGAGTTATCAGCTGTCGATTGAGACTTTGCGTGTGACTGAGATGATGATGATTTGTGATCAGAAGACGACTTTGAGGTACTAGGAAGTGATTCCTCAGTCTGTGATGATATAGCAGGGTACAAAAGCTGTGGAGAATTACAATTTACCCAGGTCAAGGTACTTTGGCAACTTGTGATTGATGTTGTTTTAGAGCTAGAACCCCATGATGTTTTTGCTATTGTAAACTAACAGGCAAAAGAAAGGTTTGACCCAATTCTCGAGTCAATAAAATAAAAACAAACGCAAATATGAGAATTCTGACAATTGGTTTATAAACAGAAATCATTTTCCAATATTCTGTTGAAATAAACATCAAAATATCGGCACTCTGTTGGTCACAAAAGACAATTTAAGAGAGAGGGGGTCAAAATATAAAATTGCACAAATATGGAGTCAGCTGGCATGTCGATGGAAAGTCACAATAACCCCAGAAATCACAGAGTTGAGTCATTAATGTGACCACCTTTGGCATCAATGCACGCAAGAACACGCCTCCGCATTGATGTCGTCAGGCGCCGGATGACGTCAGCAGGGATCCCGTTTCAAATGTTGATCAGAGCTTGTTCAAGTTCCTGTTGGTTACCTGGAGGTGGCACCAGCTGTCTCAAATGACGGTTAAGGTGATCCTAAAGGTGTTCAATAGGGTTCATGTCTGGAGAGTTGACTGGCCATGGCAAGACAGTGGCGTTAGCGTTCTCGAGGTAGTCTCTTGTAAGTCTGGCAACATGGGGTCTTGAATTGTCATGTTGCAATATAGATCCTCTTGACTGTCGTTGGAGGAAAGGAACGACGACTGGTCTCAGTACCTCATCAATGTAACGCTGGGCAGTCAGATTACCTATCAATACGATCAGCTGGGTCGTTGTTTGGCCAAAGATCCCGCCCCAAATCATGATGCCTCCGCCTCCAACGGATGAACGTCTCTAATGCAGTTTGACGCGAGATGTTCGCCTCTTCGTCAATAAACTCGAACTTGGCCATCATTCCTGAAGAGACAAAACCTGCTCTCGTCTGTGAACAGCACTCTCGACTAATCACGTCGCTGCCACCGACATACTGTACGTGCCCATCGCACTCTGCGTTCACAGTGTAAAAGGGTCAGGGCCATTCCATGGAAGGGTCGGTAAGCTCGTAAACCAGCTGCACGAAGTCGTCGAAGTGCTGTTCGGGGACTGATGATATGGCCGAGTGCCGTCGCCGCTGTTGACGTCGCAGTGACGAATCACTTCCGGAGATGTATCTGCCGGACGTAGCGATCTTAAGCCGCAGTGGTAACCCTCGGTCTTCCTGATCTTGATCTGTCTTTTGTCTGGCCGGTCTGCTGGTACCGTATCAGCAACTTCCCGATGGTGGTTTGGCTGCAGTTGAAGGTTCTGGCAATTTGGCGATGAGAAGCCCCCATAGTGGACATACCGATGGCTTGGTCACGTTGCTCTTGTCTAGGCCTTGGCATACTGTTGGTGTTTTTTTTTACTACTGAATGTCTGCTCTTTCCAGCAGGAGTATTTATGCAACCGTACTGCACGTGCATCACGAGCAATGCCTCAAAAGTCGCTTTGCACGTGCAAGCAAATGCATAATTCAATTTGCTGCGGTTGAGGCAATGTTTTCTGTTTACGAAAACTGTGCTATAGTCCAATAATTCCTGCTAAGAATCAAACCCGGATCAGCCCTTATAACGATTTTTATGGAAAAAATAGGGTGAAACCTTTCTTTTGCCTGGCAGTTTAGCATAACTTTCTGGAAGATCAAATCTCTTTACCAGTTTTTTGCCTCAGAGAAAGAGATATTTTGTGTATATTTGATTTTGTTTATCTCCATTTGTTCTTTCCAAATTGGACACTGTTTAGAAAATGAAGAATGGTCGCCTGAACAGTTGGTGCATTTTTTAAAATCACTGTCACAATCTTCTGTTGTGTGTCTTCTCACCACAGTGAGCACAGACAACAGACAATGTGCAAGTACTAACACCTTAACGGATTGGGTACATAGGTGTCTACATTGATGGGGCAATAGCCTGCCTTTACTGCTCTATGAGCTGTTGGAGAGGAAAATGAAAAGAGGTAGGTACTAGCCTGAATGGTCTCCTGGTTTTAACGTGTTGTAAAACGCTTAACATGTGTGATCCCTTGATCTTTCATTTCTGAAACAATATCAAATTCAGACATGTCGGCGAATAATCCATCTCTATTCCTGATGATTCCTTTGCTTGTCTTAAGTGTCCTATGCGGAGATACTGATACTTGAATGCAGACGAATATGATGGTAGACATCAGGTTAGTAGTCTGTTGTCTTCTGTAGCACTCGACGAGCAACGCCAACAGCAATTCCTTGTATGCCTTTCTGTATCGCAAAAGGGTTCAACTTAAGTCTGCTGTTATCTTGAGTCTCAATCACGACAAAACGTGGCCAGTAATCAATGGAAGTGGACAGTCTTTGGTCGTTATCATCTGGATCATTGTCAAGTGGACGTTTTTTCTTTGTAATGGGGATTTGAGAAGCCATGGTTTTGGTTGAATAGTTCATCATCCGAGCTCCCCACCCACCACGGATTATCACAAGGACAATGCTAAAAACAAACGGGTCTCCGGTTGCAGCACCAAGGATACTCGGATGATATACTCCAGCAGAAAAATTAAAAGATTAATGATTCCACCAGATTGGCCCATGAGCCACCGCCTTCTGGCATACGGCTCTAGGCAATAATAAACAGTAACGTTTTCATATTCTGTTTCGAAATTGATCAAGGCTAGAAAATAGAAACACACAATTTTTGTGCAACACTACAGAGTTGTACCACAGGGCTTGGCGTGACCAGCCGATTGATAGAATCGGGCCGATTCTGCCACCCGTCTAGGTGAAGTAAGGGCCAAAGCGGTGTGTTGGGCAATGGAACGCAGTTAAAAGCCCCAGTGCCCTCAACCACCAGGATCCCGTCCTCCACCGACACGGGACGCAACCCACGGCAAACAGGCTGCCCAATTTAGTCGCCTCTTACGACAAGCAATGGGGTGCTGTGGACACATTCTGTCCCGGGTCCACACGGGAGAAGAGCACTTAGCGTTACCCAGCACCCACCACGAGGAGGTGGCTCTTCATTGGTGCCTCCAGTTCGAGAACAGACTGACACGCTTCACAGAAGGCATAACATTTCCTTTCTGCCTGGGCTGCAGCTGTTTCCCTACACGTCTCCTGCATAGGACATGAGTTGATAAAATACAACGATTCCGACAACATGGCCTGCACCATCTGGTGATGCTAGAGCAACACATCTAATGTTAGACTGACCTTTAGACTGACATAAACTAGGCTGTCTCCAAGCATGTGATAAAATTAATGCATTGAGGCAGTCTCGGCTGTATCAACGCCAAAATGGGTTGCTCTTCGAACCGTTAAATGAACATCCGCATTTCAGGGTATATTTCTCTGCTTAATGGCAGTATATATTACTGTTGTGAATTAACGAGTTCTGATGAGAGGCCAGATCTCAGAATGTTATTTTCAATTTAATGACATATTTGCCTAAGTTGTCTTGTTCCGTCAGAACATTCCACATGACGAAATAGTTTTCCTCAGCAATATATTTGTTCCACGTTAAGACATATAGCGTTTGCACGGTGCAGTGTAGCTTGATGCAGTGTTCCCAGTCTTGCATTATGCCTGACAAACTGGCAGTGCTTCCAGACTATAGTAGTTCTCTCCACACTGATGGCATGCGGGAACTGATCTATCTGTTCTGGATATGCCCATCCAGTTCTTCTTGTCGCAGTGCTTCATCCAACCCCATTTTGGCATGCTGTACCATTCATTGTTGATGGATAAATTTTGTACTAGAATGTTATTTTTATGTATTCTGTACCACACAACGATATTCATTCCTGCTTCTTTCCCTTGATACTTCAAGTCCTATATTAATTAGACACTCTCTACAGTTTGTCCATCTATGGGGATTAAGTGATCATAATGGTAGTGTAGTGCAATCAGTGACAAAATATTGGGGCTCACTGCAAAATAACGGAAGTAGTTTCACGGGCGATATCTTGTCGACCATAGAGTAACAAATTCCACAATTATACTCTTGGCTTCTAACTAGAGTCTAACCCTTTTAGATCCTTATATCGTAGGTCTACATGTGGTTTTACCATATCTGGTTTAATCTAGGAAAGAATACGTGTGTTTAGGCTCATTCTAGGTTTCGATGAAAGATCCAAAGCGCCGACAGGATTTTATCAGGCGATAAAGTATACATTTATTATTTTCGTATTATGTTACGACATTTTCTGACAACCCAATGCCCCTACCTCGTAATGAAACGAGTCCTTGGCTCGAGTGAGTGAGTAAGTGAGTTCAAGTTTAACGTCACATCAGCAATGTTGTAGCCATATAGTGACGAGAAGTACTGTAAGTCCCCATGGTCCCTAGTATTGTTATCTTCATTTGCATATGTTTAATCTGAGTGCACATGCTTTCTGTGTGGGTCGAGGCGTTTTATCAAAATCTTCTATCAGCTGCCCTTTTTGTTGAAGTGTCAACTCACATCTTGCACGTTTTGCGGGCCGAGACATTTTAGCAATGCCGACTGTTACACTACTGACATTATACGATTTTACCTCAAACACCCTCTAATTACTCAATGTATGTGACACGTACCACTCACTAATTATCAAGATACTGATTGACAGCACCCGTTTCTGAATAATATCGGGAAATGTGTTGTTACAGTGCCCACCATTCATCACTCTATTTAAGGGACACGTATCACTCACTAATTAACAAAAATAAATAGCAATCATAGCCCTTGAAACTGTGGGAATGTTTTGTGACATGTTTTGCAACAGTTTCCCTAGATGTCTCCATAAATGTCTGGAGCCATTACTCTGTGTAAAGTGTAAAATATTATAGAATGTCAATTGTATATGTATGATAATATTTAGCTGAATACATTGTGGAACTCAATATCTGAGTAAAGAGTGTGCATTTCAGTATATCTTCATGACGAGTTATAGCATGCCGTTCTTATGTAAACACGAAGAAAGACGGATGTTTGCTGCATTCATGCATTTCTAAAACCATATTGAAATAACAACGTTTTAAGTGCAGAGGTCCATTTAGAGTCTCCGTTTAGATTATAATGACATAAGTAACAATGACCAACCTACCTGTATTTCAGACTGTGACAAAGGCTCTGTGTTCACTGTGCATGCACAGGTCACAACGTTGTCACACTATGTCCTGTTGAGGATTGTACCTGGACTTTCGGAGGAATCAACTGTCGTGTAACAAGTAGGTGGGGATATGTCCTGCTCTGAGCAAACAATCCATCCACACTGTCATTGGTTGAAAGAGCACATGCTGGTATGATGATATTGGACATTACCTTGCACGCTGCATTGTGCACACTAGCTTATGCAGTGGGCTGTATAAACCGACACTCACTCGGACCAGAAGAAAATGTAGGAGTGAGTTAATATTTAACGTCACATGAGCAATGTTGCAACCACATCGTGACGAGCACGATTAATTATAAAAAATACAAATGAATTAATAGCACATACATGGTAAAAGCCTGTTAACGAAGGACAGTAAAATTAACTAGAATATCACAGAATAGGCACCCGTGGCGAGCCACCTCCTCGTGGTGGGTGCTGGGTAACGGTAAAAGAGCTCGCCAACAACCCCGTTGTGGACACAGGGGGATAATTGGTTCACCAACCCGTTTGCCTTAGGTTGTGGCCCTGTGTCGGTGGATTACAGGAGTATTGACTTCACCCAGACGGGTGGTGGAATGGGCCCGGTTCAACCAATCGGCTGGTCATGCCAAGCCCTGTGCATGGACTGTATATATGTCAGTGCACAAACATGACATGTTTTATTTTCGGACTTAGATTTATTATTACAGTGCAATGATTTGGATTTTCAAAAATAATAACATGTATGTGAATTTTGCCTAGAGTCCTATGCCAGAAGGCGATGGCTCATGTGCCAATCTGGTGGAATTATTAATCTTGGAATTCTTCTGCTAGAATGTATCATCCGGGTATCCTTGGTGCTGCAAGCTGGAGGCCCGCTTGCTTTACCATTGTCCTTGTGATATTCCGTGGTGGCTGGGGAGCTCGGATGATGGACCGTATGATACCAACCATGGCTTATGAAATACCTCCCAAAAAACAAAATGTCCACTTGAAATTGATCCTGTTGATACTGACAACAGACGGTCTCAATCGACTGAGTAATGGTCACGTTTCCTTGTTATTGAAACTCCGGACAAGACACCATTAAAGCTGAACCCTTTCGCAGTATCTAAGGGTATTCAAGGTACTGATGGGGACGTTACGAACATTAGACGCTTACGTTCGGGTGCGCTACCAGTTGAGTGCGGCAAGAAACAACAGGCATCCGATCTGATGAGTATTGTGTCTTTTGTGGACATTCCGGTCACTGGTCTGTGGTCACAAGACCTTGAACACGAGTAAAGGTATCACCAGAGATCGTGATCGTTTGTTTGCTGATATGTCCGAACTTGACATAGCATCAGGGATGAAAGATCAAGGTGTGCTGTATGTAAAGCGCTTTTCAACCCGAGAAAACAATGAAACATTCCAAACGAATGCCTATCTCTTTTCTTTCTCGTCGCCAAATGCTCCCAAATCAGTGAAGGCAGGTTACTGCAACATCCAAGTTGAAACCTACATCCCCAACCCACTCAGGTGTTTTATATGGAAATGTGGACACGCTGTAAATACCTGCACACTGTCTGTCGTGTGTGCTCACTGTTGTGAGAAGACACACACAACAGAAGATTTTGACAGAGATTTTAAAAAAAAGTCCACCACATGCTCAGTCGGCCATTCTTCATCATCTTCTTCTTCTTTGAAACAGTGTCCAATTTGGAAAGAGCAAATGGCGATTAACACAATAAAGTTTACCCAAAATATCTGAGGCAAAGAAACTGGTGAAGAGATCTGACCTTCCAGAAAGCTATGCTACATTAGCAAAATCATCATCAGAATCCAGCTCTAAAATAACACAATTATCCACAGGATGACAGTGAGTGAGTGAGTGAGTTAATATTTAACGTCACATCGGCAATATCGCAGCCATATCGTGACGAGAACATATATGACAAAAAGGAATACATACGGATATTATGAAGAACCTGTCTACGAAGGACAGTAAAACCACTAGATTATCACAGTTAGTATTAAAACTAGCGTGGAAACTTAAAAAATGATAGTATCACTATTTGGACAGTACAATGTAAAAACAGGCTATAGATCGCCAACAACAAAGGGTAGATCACCATACCAGGGACCATGGGGACTTACAGTACCTCTGCTACCTGCATGGTCCCTGGCTGGATTTACACCATCCCCTCAGCTGTTGGCGACTGTATGCAAGATTAGCCACAAATTAAAATGACACATATTCTACAATAATTTTACGGTACTTCAAACTTCTTCGAGGATACAGCCACTAACAATCTTAGCTGCTGACTGAACTTCCAATCATAAAATACTTATTTATTTACATGTCAATCAATAAATTCAATTCTTTAAAAATGCAATAATTAAATGAGAACGTACGTTACAAAAAAGCTCCAAAGTTCTTGACTTAAAATAATTGTCCCTTGTGATGGAATATTCAACACAGTCAAGCAAGACATGCTTGACCGTGATGATTTCATCACAAGGGATGCAGAACGGAGGATCCTCACCTTTCAAAAGATATTCATGCGTATACCTAGTGTGGCCAATACGACATGGTCGTAGTATGACCTCTTCAAATCTGGACCGACAACCCAAGCAGGTGTGACCAACATATGGTTTTATTGCATGTAATTTATTGATACCTACTTGGGTGTCCCACTTCTTCTGCATCAGATCACGGATGTAAGATCTAATTGTATCTTTATAATCAGTATAGGTAATATGAAGTGGTATCACAAATTTGTTGAGCGCTGCCTTAGCAGCAAGGTCAGCCAAAGTGTTACCAGAGATTCCAACATGGCTGTGTAACCAACAGAAGACGATGTCGTATTGGCCAGTCGCAAGATAATTATAAAGTTCAATAATTTCTATTAAAAGTGGATGTTTACATGCTAGGTGTTTAATAGCCTGAAGGCAAGAAAGAGAGTCTGAATTGATTATGTACTGTTTATGTTTAGGATGTCTTTGAATATATTTAAGAGCTGTTAATATGGCGTTAGCTTCTGCTGTAAAACTAGAACTATTATCTTGTAATCTGGAAGATTTTGTTCTGGATCCAATGACAGTGGCACAAGCTACTGCGCCACCGCCCTTGGACCCATCTGTAAATAAGGATTTATAATTGCTATATTTATGTTTCAATTGATGATATTCTTGTTTGTATTGTAATTCATTAGTTTCTGATTTTTTAAATGTAGTTAATGTTAGGTCGACTTGTGGCCTAACCATCTGCCAAGGAGGAGAAGAAAGAAGACGGGAAGGAGCTGTTTGCCAGCTCAATGCCAGCCGAAGAAAGAAAGGGTTTAATTCTGTGTCCGAGAGGTGGAACAAGAGAAGACTTTTTGTTGTACAAGTCCTCGTAGAGAGGATTGAAAACACAGTTATATGCAGGGTTAGATTCGTTAGAGTATAGCTTTGTTATATATTGTAAAGATAATTTTATACGGCGTTGTGTAAGAGATGGTTCATCGGCTTCAACATACAGACTGTCAACAGGAGAGGTTCTAAAGGACCCAAGACAAAGTCTTAGACCTTGATGATGAACAGAATCTAATACTTTTAAGTTGCTGTTGCAGGCTCCACCATATACAATGGAGCCATAATCAAGTTTAGAACGGACAAGTGATCGATATAGATGGAGGAGGGTAGCTTGATCACCTCCCCATTTCGAATTTGATACCACTTTCAACAAATCAAGTGCTTTCAGGCATTTAGTTTTCAGAGATTTAATATGAGGCAGAAACGTTAGGTGTGAGTCAAAAATTAATCCCAAGAACTTGGCCTCCTTGACAACTTTAATGGGAGTGCCATCTAGAGATAGTTCAGGGTCTTTATGTGCTTTATATTTACGACAAAAATGTATGCAATTAGTTTTGGATTTAGAAAATTTAAACCCGTTTTCAAGACACCATTTATTTATTTTGTTTAAGCACAACTGAAACTGCCGCTCTATGGTATTCATATTTTTACCACGACAAGAAATATTAAAATCATCCACAAATAACGAACCATCAATAGAATCATTTAAAACTTTCGATAAACTATTTATCTTGATGCTAAAAAGTGTGACAGATAAAATACTGCCTTGTGGAACACCCTGATCCTGATTGTAATGGTCAGACAGGGTAGAATCCACGCGGACCTGAAATTGTCTATCATTTAAAAAGTTGGCTATGAATTGCGGCAAACGACCTCGCAAACCGAAGTCATGTAAGTCTCTTAAAATACCATGTTTCCAGGTTGTGTCATATGCTTTTTCTAACTCAAAAAAAGATAGACACAGCGTGTTGTTTATTAATTAGTGCGTTTTTAACAAATGATTCCAAACGCACTAAGTGATCGACAGTACTTCTATTTTTACGGAAACCACATTGTATATCAGTGATAAGGTTATTAGTTTCCAAGTACCAAACAAGTCGATTATTTATCATGCGTTCCATGGTCTTGCAAACACAGGTAGTCAGTGAAATAGGTCTATAATTAGACGGATCAGTATGATCACGTCCAGGTTTAGGTTTTGGTACTACTATAGCGTCACGCCATGTAGACGGAAATTTACCTAAAAGTCCAAATATCGTCAAAATAGATAAGAGTGCCTCTAAACAGGACTCTGATAAGTGCTACTGGAGCTGATAATGGATGTTATCAGCTCCAGTTGCAGTGTCATGAGCTTGATCAAGAGCAGAATGGAGTTCATGAATAGAAAATGTTTCATTATAATCTTCCCCATTATCTGAGTTGAAATTAATACTTCTTTTTTCTTGTTGTCTTTGATACGTTTGGAATTTAGGTACATAATTACAAGAGGAAGAGTGTTTAGCGAGGGTTTCACCCAGTTTATTAGCAATATCTGATTTATCAGTAAGCAATTGGTTTCCATGTTTAAGATGATGGACACTAGATTTAGTACCTTTACCCTTAATTTTATGGACCATGTTCCATACCTTGGACATGGGTGTCCGAGAATTTAGTTTGGATACATAATTTGGCCAAGATTGGCGTTTGTTCTGTTTAAAAGTACGCCGTGCTTTAGCATTTAAAATTTTAAATTTATTTAAATTATGAACCATAGGATGGCGACGGAAATAATGTTCTGCTTTTTTCCTTGCCTTCCTAGTTTGTTTGCATTCATCACTGAACCATGGTTTCCGTATATGTGGAACTGCAGAGGACTTTGGTATACATTCATCAGCTTTGGAGTTCAGTTCATCAGAAAAGCATTTAACAGCATCTGGAACGTCAATAAAAAGTTCAGGTTTAAGTTTTTTCAGCACACAGTGTTTCATAGAAAGCCCAGTTAGCCTTTTTTAAAATTCCGCCTTGATGATGGAGGAACATCAGATGGAGTTACAGATTTTAGTATAGTAGGAAAATGGTCACTTCCACAGAGGTCATCATGGACTGACCATTCGAATTCGTTTAGTAGTTCTGAATTTGTGAGTGACAAGTCGAGAGCAGAATAAGTTCCTGTACCAGGATGTAAATATGTATTGGAGCCATTATTATAAATACATAAATCATTATCGGAACAAAATTCCTCCAGTACTTTAGCTTTACCATTTATTGTTGCACTACCCCAGAGTGGGTTGTGTCCATTTAAATCTCCCATAATAATGCAGGGCTTTGGGAGTTGATCATATAGAGCTTGAAGATCGAGTTTGTGAAACGTTGAAGACTGAGAAACATACAGAGAACATAATGTAAACGGAACGTGCAAAGTTAGTCGCACTGCAACAGCCTGAAGATTAGTAGTAAGTGTAACTGGGCTATGGATAACGTTCTGTGTAACTAGCATGGAAGACCTTCCAGTGACCCTGCCACCCTTAGGCGAAAAACAATGGTATTCACTGAACGAACGTAGGTTAAGTCTCTTTCAAATATGTCTCCTGCAGACAAAACGCTGAGGGTGATAAATCTTGGATTAAAAGTTCATGGAAATTATTCCTTAGTCCCCTACAGTTCCATTGTATAATAGGATTATGATAATCTATCGTTTGGGAGGATTTATTGGGGATCTTCCCCGTACCTTTATGGCGGGCGACAAGCTGTGTGCCCTGGAGCGGACGTTTTCAGTCACGTCCATGTCAAGGGATCCATATTTGTTGTATAAATTGATTTTCTTGTCTGACCCTTTGGGTGCTCTACCACTAAGTTTTTTCAAAGAATCTGGCTTTGTACCTTTGCCTTTAGAGAGTTGTTTAGACTTTGTAGGCTGAGATGATGCGTTAAGATCAGAGGATGTTTCACATTGGCTTTGAGATGTACTAGGAACTGATTCTGTTGTTTGGGTCGATATTGCAGGTGAGAATATCAGAGGAGATTCCGTTTTAACCCAGGTCAGGTTTGTCTGACAGCATACAGATGACGTTGTTGTTTTAGCGGTGACTGTTTCTGACGATGTTCTGGTGATAGAAGCATAGCTCTCCTTATGTTCTGAGCTTTGAACTAGCTTTTTAGTTTCCGCAAAACTAACGTTTTGAGTGAATTTTATCCTATTTATCTCCATTTGATGTTTCCAAACAGGACAACTTTTAGAGTAGGCGGAGTGGTCACCCGCACAGTTTGTACATTTTTTAACATTACTGTCACAATCTTCTGTTGTATGTGTCTTTTCGCCATAGTGAGCACATACAACAGACAATGTGCAAGTATTGACGCCATGACCGAACTTTTGACATTTAAAACACCGCAAAGGGTTTGGAATGTGCATGTCCACATTCATGTTACAATAACCTGCTTTAAGAAATTTTGGAGCAGTTGGTGAGGAAAAGGAGAACAGGTAAGTATTGGTGTTAGTTACAACATCATTCTTCCGGATTGTGAAACGTTTTACATAGAGTACACCCTGATCTTTCATCTCAGAGATGATGTCAAGCTCTGTCATATCCGCAAACAATCGGTCACGATCTCTGATGATTCCCTTGCTCGTATTGGCACCCGTGGCGAGCCACCTCCTCATGGTGGGTGCTGGGTAACGCCAAGAGCTCGCCAACACCCCCGTTGTGGACCCGGGTCGCGGCCCTGTGTCGGTGGAGGAGGGGATCCTGGTGGTTGAGGGCATGGGAGCAGGACCAGTGTTCCTAATGCCCAATACACCACTTTGGCCCTGACTTCACCTAGACGGGTGGTTGAATGGGCCCCGGTTCAACCAATCGGCTGGTCATACCAAGCCCTGTGCATAGATAATGTGTAATTGCACAAAATATGATTTGGAATTGTTTAAACTTTAGTCTTGGCACCCTTTGTTCAGAATAGTATTTGACTTGAATTTTGTTTACATGAATTCTGCCTAGAGTCTTATGCCCAGAAGGCGGTGGCTCATGGGCCAATCTGGTGGAAGAATTAATCTTTTGGTTTTTCTGCTGGAGTATATCATCTGAGTATCCTTGGTGCTGCAAGTCGGAGACCCGCTTGTGTTTAGCATTGTCCTTTGTGATACTCCGTGGTGGGTGGGGAGCTCGGATGATGAAAGATATATACTACCTATGGAATACCAAACCCCCCAAAAACGCAATAAGCGTCAACTTGACAACGATGATGACGACCAACGACCTTCCAACTCAATCGACTATTGGCCACGATTTTTAGTTCTAGAAACTGTGCACAAGACGCCACTGAAACTTAACCCTTTTTTTCCATTTCCAAGGGTATACAAGGCATTGCAGGTGAGGTTAAAAACGTTAGACGCTTGCGTTCAGGCTCTCTGCTGGTTGAATGCAACAGAAAACAGCAAGCAAAGAACCTCATGTCAACAGAAGTATTTGTTGGAATTCCCGTCTCTATCACTGCCCACAGGACTCTGAATACCAGTAAAGGCATAATCAGAGACAGAGATGGATTGTTTACTGATATGTCAGAGTTAGATATTGCTTCTGAGATGAAAGATCAGGGAGTGATTTATATTAAAAGATTCACGATCCGCAGAAACAATGAAACGGTCCAAACAAATACTTATCTGTTCTCCTTCTCATCGCCAAATCCTCCGAAATCTGTTAAAGCAGGTTATTGTAGTCTTTCAGTTGACGTGTACATCCCAAATGCTTTGAGATGTTTTAGATGTCAAAGGTATGGGCACGGTGTTAACACCTGTACCAAGCCCATTACATGCGCCCACTGTAGTTAAAATACTCATGTCACAGAAGACTGTAACAGTGACCATAAAAAGTGTACAAATTGTTCGGGAAATCATTCATCTTTCGCCAAAGAGTGTCCAGTCTGGAGAAAACAAATGGAAATCAATAAAATTAAATTCACCCAGAACGTCAGCTTTTCTGACGCAAAGAAACTTGTGGAATCTGCAGCACATACTGAATCATTTGCATCAGTGTAAGAACTCCTGAATATACCTCAAAAGTAACTACCTCGTCGAAACAGTGCCAGACAGATTTGACGTGGGTTAAAACAAATAACGCTCAGTTCGTTGCACCCGAACAGTCTACTCAAACCTTGACATCTTCTGTCAACACTCAGGTGGTATCTAAAGCCGGGCCACAGTCCTGTAGTCAGACTTCATCTGTATCTGGAGAACAATCTTTGTCTCAGCCAACTCACAAATCACGATCAAAAACAAGCTCGAAGAATATTGTTCAAAGTAAAATTGACTCAAGAACAGAATCTTCAAAAAAGAGTGGCAGAACCCAGAAATTATTTAATAAATACGGATCGCTTGAGTCCATGGAAGTGTCAGAAAACTTCCATCCCAGGGCACATAGCTTGTCGCCCTCCAAAAAGGTGCGGGGTAGATCCCCAATAAATCCCCCCAAAAGATAGTTTCTTCTTATAATATCATACAGTGGAACTGCAGAGGGCTAAAAAATAATTTCAATGATTTACAGCTATTGATCCAGGACTTTATTCCATCAGCAGTCTGTCTGCAGGAGACATATTTAAAGCAGACGGATACTTTTGACCTACGCCATTTCAATGCTTCCATTCTTTTTCACCCCCGGGCGAGAGGGCCACTGGAGGAGCTTCTATCCTTATAAACCAGAATATTATTCAGAGCCCTATTATTCTTAATACTGGTCTCCAGGCTGTTGCCGTGAGACTTACTTTACACGTTGCACTCACACTATGCTCTTTATATATCTCACCGTCTTCAACACTTTAGAAGACCGAACTTCAAAATTTGTATAACCAACTCCCAAAACCCTGTGTTATTATGGGAGACGTAAATGGCCACAACCCACTCTGGGGTGGTACAACTACAAATGCTAAAGGTAAAATACTAGAGGAGTTCTGTTCCGAAAATGATTTATGTAATTTCAATGATGGGTCAACACATGTCTACATCCTGGCACAAGAACATATTCAGCCCTTGATTTATCAGTTGGTGATTCAAGCCTTCTAAATGAATTTGAATGGTCAGTTCATGATGACCTCTGTGGGAGTGACCATTTCCCAACATTACTAAAACCTGTGAATCCATCTGATGTTCCTCCATCATCAAGATGGAACTTCAAAAAGGCTAACTGGCGTTTATATGAAACTCTGTGTGTTGAGAGGCTTAAACCTGAACTTTTTGATAATGTTCCTGATGCTATTCAACGTTTTTGTGATGAAGTGAATGTTATTGCTCATGAGTGTATACCAAAGTCCTCTGCAGTTCCACATATTCGCAAACCATGGTTCAATGATCAATGTAAACAAGCTAGAAAGGTACGGGAAAAGGCAGAACACTATTTCCGTCGACACCCCATGGTGCATAATTTGAATAAATTTAAGATTGTAAATGCTAAGGCACGGCGTACTTTTAAACAAAGCAATCTTGGCAACGATATGTATCAAACATTAATTCACGTACACCAATATCTAAAGTCTGGAATATGATCCAAAAAATCAAAGGTAAGGGC
This sequence comes from Haliotis asinina, assembly GCF_037392515.1. Taxonomy (NCBI): domain Eukaryota; kingdom Metazoa; phylum Mollusca; class Gastropoda; order Lepetellida; family Haliotidae; genus Haliotis; species Haliotis asinina. Next base: position 8,700,304 of record NC_090290.1, on the reverse strand, counting down.
TCCAAATCTAGTATTCACCACCTTAAAGATGGAAACCAGTTATTAACTAATGAAACCGATATTGCTAATAAACTTGGTGAAACTTTGGCAAAACATTCTTCCTCGTCAAATTATGAACCTAAGTTCCAAACATATCAAAAACAGCAAGAAAAGAAAACTATTAACTTTAATTCAGATAATGGGGAAGACTATAATGAAACTTTTTCGTTACATGAGCTTCATACTCCTCTTGATCAGGCTCATGATACTGCTTCAGGAGCTGATAACATACATTATCAACTCCTGAAGCACTTGCCAGATACACGCTTAGAGACGCTGTTACATATTTTTGATAATATTTGGACATCTGGACAATTTCCTTCGTCGTGGCGTGATGCTATCGTTGTTCCCCTTCCTAAACCTGGAGGCACCCGTGGCGAGCCACCTCCTCGTGGTGGGTGCTGGGTAACGCTAAGAGCTCGCCGACACCCCCGTAGTGGACCCGGGGGGGATATTTGGTCCACCAACCCGTTTGCCGTGGGTTGCGGCCCTGTGTCGGTGGAGGAGGGGATCCTGGTGGTTGAGGGCAGTGGGTTCTTGGTACCGTGTTCCTACTGCTCAACACACCACTTTGGCCCTGACTTCACCTAGACGGGTGGTAGAATGGGCCCGATTCTATCAATCGGCTGGTCATGTCAAGCCCTGTGTTGGACATACCATGTTTTGAGTCTACTATCCTACTCATTTGTGTTTGGGCTTCACATTTGTAAAAAATATCTACAGTTTTTGCCTAGAGTCCTACGTCAGAAAGCGGTGGCTCATGGGCCAATCTGGTTAATGTCAACCTCCGAATTCTGTAGGTCTCCAAATTTCTGTCATGTGCAGAACCAGCTGGACAGTCACTTTGGTAGACAAATATAGCTATTCGTGTTACATTTGCTGGAGTATAGCAGACTTGTAGCCCTGATGACGCAGACTGGATTCCTCTGCAACATCGTCCTTTGTTGACACTCGATGGCGGGTGGGGAGCAAGTTTGCCGAATATAATTTTCTCACCATGTCTCTCAACCAATACTCTGGTTCGTCGAAGAACAAACGCCGTCATGTTGATTGTGTATCATCTGATGAGGAAGTTACACCTGAAGTTAATGATTACTGGCCGAGGTTTATTGTCATTTCATCTTCCGATGGTAAAGCGATCAAGTTGAATCCGTTTGCCATATCCTTGGGCATCAAAGGTGCCTGTGGAGAAGTTAAAAACGTCACTCGACTCCGCTCTGGCTCACTTCTTGTGGAATGTATACGAAGACAACAGTCCGTCAATCTGCTTGGATTAAAGCAGTTTGTAAATGTCCCAGTTGTCTCAGCACACAATACACTTAATTCCTGCCGTGGAATAATTCGAGATCGTGCTCGTTGTCTTTCTGACATGAGCGAGGAGGAGCTTCTGGTCGAATTCAAAAACCAAGGAGTAATTGCTGTTAAGCGATTTACAAGGAAACAAAATGACACTGTGATAAAAACCAACACTTATCTTTTCACGTTTGCCCTGCCAACTATCCCAAAATCAATAAAAGCCGGATACTTCAACATCGGAGTTGATGTTTATGTTCCAAATCCTCTCCGGTGTTACCATTGCCAAAAATTTGGTCATGGTGCCAGAACTTGTACTCGCACTCAGATATGTTCTCGCTGCGGTGGTACTCATGCCAATTCTGATTGCAACAATGCAATAAAGTGTGCAAACTGTGATGGTGAGCATTTGGCCTCGTCCAGGTCCTGTCCCGTCTTCGTTTATCAGTCAAAAATTATGAAAGTGAAATGCACAAACAATCTTTCTTATTTTGAAGCCAAAAAGTTGGTGCCAGATCCGTTTTCAGTTCCAAGTACATTATCCTTTTCAGCTGTAGCATCTTCTCCTGCCCCTATGAAAAAAGTTACTACAGTGACTACATCGTGCCAGACTGAAATTCCATGGATTCAAGATAAACAAATATCTGTAAGCGAAAATATCCTATCAAGTCAAATGACAAATACTTCGGCCTCTCAAACCGAAAGCCCACCATTGAAGATCACAGAGCCAGAATCTCCAGAACTTTCTGACACTGAGAACAATGTTCTTCGTCAAACAAGGAAAGAAAAAAAACACAAGAAAAAAAGACGAAGGTGCTTCAACACTTGGAGGCGCCACCTTCTTCGCAACCACCTGTAGAGGTTCAAAATTCTTTTGAACCGCTGGAAATGGAGGTTACTACTCCGTTTCAAACCAAAAGGAATGTTCTTCCTTCACGTTCTCGTTCACCCATTAACCCACCATGAGTGCAAGTCACATTATACAGTGGAATTGTAGGGGACTTCAGAATAATTTCAATGATCTGCAGTTATTAATTCAAGATTACAAACCATCGGTAATTTGTTTACAAGAAACTTTCCTTAAGACAACAGATAAATTTGATTTACGGCTTTACAATTCATATCATCACTATTCTCCCGCGGGAGTTAACGCTACTGGTGGATCATCAGTACTAGTGCGACAGGGTGTGATTCACAGTCCTGTTCTTCTAGCTACGGCCCTTCAAGCTGTTGCAGTCCGAGTTACATTAAACATAGTGTTTACTCTTTGTTCTTTGTATATACCACCCTCCTATTCACTTCAACAGTCTGAACTCTAGGCTCTATATGACCAGCTCCCTAAGCCATGTGTTATCATGGGTGATTTAAATGGTCATAACCCAATTTGGGGTTCTCATGATACAAATACCAAGGGCAAAGTACTTGAAGAGTTTTCCTTGAATAATGATTTGTGCATTTTTAATGATGGTTCTCACACGTATTTACATCCTGCCACTGGCACGTATTCGTGCCTTGACTTATCACTAGTTGATTCTAATTTGCTTACAGAATTCGAATGGTCAGTCCACGATGACCTCTGTGGAAGTGATCATTTTCCTACCATTCTAAAATCTGTGACACCTTCTTATGTCCCTCCATCATCACGATGGAATTTTGCTAAAGCTGACTGGGATTTGTATGAAATTCGCTGCTCTGCAAAACTAACACCTGATGCTTTTGTTGATGTTTCTGATCCGATAAAAATCTTCTCTAAAGAACTTCTTCAAATAGCTGATGAATGTATCCCGAAGTCCTCTTCAAATCCACACATACGTAAACCATGGTTTACTGCTGACTGCAAACAAGCTAGGAAGGCCCGGAAGAAAGCTGAACAGTATTTCCGTCGCCATCCTATGGTCCATAATTTAAACAAATTTAAAATTTTCAATGCTAAAGCAAGGCGTACTTTTAAACAAAATAAACGCCAGTCATGGCAAAATTACGTTTCAAAAATAAATCCACGTACGCCAATTTCAAAGGTATGGAACATGGTCCAGAAAATAAAAGGTAAGGGCTCTAAACCTAGTATTTACCATCTTAAAGATGGGAATGAGTTATTGACTAATAAATCAGATATTGCGAATACACTTGGTGAGACTTTGGCGAAACATTCTTCCTCATCAAATTATGTACCTGAATTCCAAAAATATCAAAAACAGCAGGAAAAGCAATATATTAATTCTACTTCAGAGAATGGGGAAGACTACAATGAAACCTTTTCAATACATGAACTTCACACTGCCCTTGACCAAGCTCACGATACTGCTTCCGCAGCTGATGGTATTCATTATCAACTTCTGAAGCACTTGCCAGAATCCTGTTTAGAGACACTTTTACATATATTTGATGACATTTGGACAACCGCAAAATTTCCTCCCTCGTGGCGAGATGCCATAATTGTGCCCATCCCTCAACCTGGACGTGATCATACTGATCCATCGAATTATAGACCAATTTCACTAACGAGCTGCGTTTGCAAAACCATGGAACGCATGATAAATAATCGACTTGTTTGGTACTTGGAGACTAATAACAGATATACAATGTGGTTTCCGTAAAAATAGAAGTACCATCGATCATTTAGTGCGTTTAGAATCTTTTGTTAAGAATGCCATAATTAATAAACAACACGCTGTGTCAATCTTTTTCGATCTAGAAAAAGCATACGACACGACATGGAAACATGGGATTTTAAAAGATTTACATGACTTTGGATTACGAGGCCGCCTCCCTCAATTTATATCCAACTTATTAAATGACAGGCAATTTCAAGTCAGAGTGGGTTCAACCCTGTCTGACCATTATACTCAGGATCAGGGTGTCCCGCAAGGCAGTATTTTGTCTGTCACTCTGTTTAGTATTAAGATCAACAGTCTCTCAAAGGTTTTAACTGATTCAATCGATGGATCACTTTTTGTGGATGATTTTAATATTTCTTGTCGTGGTAAAAATATGCGCACCATTGAACGGCAATTACAGTTGTGTTTAAATAAAATAAATAAATGGTGCCTTGAAAACGGCTTTAAATTTTCTCAAACAAAAACTAATTGTATACACTTTTGTAGAAAATATAAACCGCATAAAGACCCAGAACTATCTTTAAATGGCACTCCAATCAAAGTTGTAAAGGAGGCTAAATTCTTGGGTGTAATTTTCGATTCTCATTTAACCTTCTTACCACACATTAAATCTCTTAAAGTTAAATGCCTGAAGGCACTAGATTTGCTGAAGGTTGTTTCCAATTCTAAGTGGGGAGGGGATCAAACTACCCTCCTTCATTTATACAGATCATTGGTGCGATCCAAACTTGATTATGGTTCCATTGTATATGGTGGAGCCTGCAAAAGCAACCTGAAACTATTAGATTCTGTTCATCACCTAGGTCTAAGACTTTGTCTTGGGTCCTTCAACACTTCACCTATTGACAGTCTCTACGTTGAGGCTGATGAACCATCTCTTACACAACGTCGTATAAAATTATCCTTACAATACATTACTAAATTATACTCTAATGAATCTAACCCTGCATATAACTGTGTGTTCAATCCACTTTATGGGGATTTGTATGACAAGAAGTCTTCTCTGGTTCCACCTCTAGGGCACAGAATTAAACCCTTTCTTTCTTCGGCCGGCATTGAGCTGAAAAACATAGCTCCCTCTCGTCTTCTTTCTTCTCGTCCCTGGCAGTTGGTTAGGCCTCAAGTCGACCTAACATTAACTACATTTAAAAAATCAGAAACTAATGAATTACAGTATAAACAAGAATATAACCAATTAAAAACTAAATATAGCAATTACAAACCCTTATTTACAGATGGGTCCAAAGATGGTGGCGCAGTAGCTTGTGCCACTGTCATTGGATCCCGAACAATATCTTCTAGATTGCCAGACAACAGTTCTATTTTCACAGCTGAAGCAAACGCCATACTAACGACTCTTAAATATATTCAAAGACACCCTAAACGTAAACAATATATAATCTATTCAGACTCTCTTTCTTGCCTTCAGGCTATTAAAAATATTTCTTGCAAACATCCACTTTTAACTGAAATTATTGAATTGCATAATGAACTTGCTACTGGCCAATACGACATCGTCTTTTGTTGGTTACCCAGCCACGTTGGCATTTCTGGTAACACGATGGCTGATCTTGCTGCTAAGGCAGCACTCAACAAATCTGTGACACCACTTCTTATTCCTTACACTGATTATAAAGCTACCATTAGATCGTATATCCGTGATCTGATGCAGAAGAAGTGGGACACCCAGGTGGGCATAAATAAATTACATGCAATGAAACCTTCTGTTGGTTATACCTACTTGGGTTGTCAGTCCATATTTGAAGAGGTCATCATGCGGCGATGTCGTATTGGCCATACGAGATATACTCATGAATACTTATTGAAAGGTGAGGATCCTCTGTTCTGCATCCCTTGTGATGAAATAATCACGGTCAAGCATGTTTTGCTTGACTGTGTTGAATATTCCATCACAAGGGATAACTATTTTAAATCCCGAACTATGAAGGATCTTTTTAACAATAACAGTGGTCATTTAATTATTGCTTTTTTAAAAGAATTAGATTTGTTAAATGAATTGTAAATATATAAATATTTTATTATTGGAATTTTGAATTAGTAACTAAGATTGTTCGTGGCTGTATCCTCGAGGGGGGTTAAAGTACCGTAAAATTATTGTCCTCCTGAGAGGGTACGTAAGTCCACAAACGTTCAAAGTAAATTCAAACACTCCGCTCTTTTAATCGTAGTATATGTGTTCTTTTAAATCTATGGCTATATGTGCCTAAATTGCTAGCGACTGAGGGGATGATGTAAATCCAGCTGGGGTCCATGCAGATAGCAAAAGTAATGTAAGTCCCCATGGTCCCTTGTATGGTGATCTACCTTCAGTTGTTAGCAATCCATAGCCCATTTTTATATTGTCTTGTTCACTATAGTTAAACTGTTTTAGATCTAATCACTAGTCTTAAATGTATATCTGTGATATTTACTAGTGTTTTTACTGTTCGTTGTCAACAGGGTTTTATTTTCTTATATTCATTCATTCTACAATGTCAGTATTACTTGTTCTCGTCACGATATGGCTGCAAGATTGCCGATGTGACGATAAATATTAACTCACTCACTCCTAAACCTGGACGTGATCATACGGATCCTTCCAATTATAGGCCAATTTCACTTACTAGCTGTGTTTGCAAGACCATGGAACGCATGATAAATAATCGACTTGTCTGGTACTTGGAAACAAATAACCTAATAACAGATATTCAGTGTGGTTTGCCAAAACAGAAGTACAGTCGATCACTTAGTGCGTTTAGAATCTTTTGTAAAGAATGCCATAATTAATAAACAGCATGCAGTGTCGATCTTTTTTGATCTCGAAAAAGCATATGACACACTTGGAAACATGGGATTTTAAAAGATTTACATGACTTCGGATTGCGAGGCCGATTGCCTCAATTTATAGCCAACTTTTTAAATGATAGACAATTTCAAGTCCGTGTGGGTTCTACCCTGTCTGATCATTACAGTCAGGATCAGGGTGTACCACAAGGCAGTATTTTGTCTGTTACACTTTTTAGCATCAGGATAAACAGTTTATCAAAGGTTTTAAACGATTCAATTGATGGATCACCTTTTGTGGATAATTTTAACATTTCATGTCGAGGTAAAAACATGCATACTATTGAACGGCAAATGCAGTTGTGTCTGAACAAGATAAATAAATAGTGTTTGGAAAACGGCTTTAAATTTTCTAAGTCAAAAACTAACTGTATACATTTCTGCCGTAAATACAAACCACATAAGGACCCTGAACTGTATCTAAACGGCACACCTATTAAAGTTGTTAAAGAGGCCAAGTTTCTGGGTCTTATATTTGACTCCCACTTGACGTTCTTGCCACATATTAAATCCCTGTTTGAAGGCACTCGACTTGTTAAAAGTTGTTTCCAATTCTAAATGGGAAGGCGATCAAACCACCCTACTTCACTTATACAGATCACTCATTCGCTCCAAACTTGACTATGGTTCCATTGTATATGGTGGAGCCTGTAAAAGCAGTCTCAAAATGTTAGATTCTATCCATCATCAAGGTCTAAGATTATGTCTTGGATCTGTTCGAACTTCTCCCGTTGAAAGTCTCTATGTCGAGGCAGATGAGCCGTCTCCCACTCAGCGACGTATAAAATTATCTTTACAATATGCTACAAAACTATACTCTAACATATCTAACCCGGCATATAACTGTGTTTTCAATCCTCTCTACGAGGACTTATACAAGAAAAAGTGTTCTCTTGTTCCACCTCTCGGACACAGAATTAAACCCTTTCTTTCTTCGGCCGGCATTGAGCCGGAAACCATAGCTCCTTCCCGTCTTCTTTCTTCTCCTCCTTGGCAATTGGTTAGGCCACAAGTTGACCTAACATTAACATCATTTAAAAAATCAGAAACAAATGACTTACAATATAAACAAGAATATCATCAATTAAAACATAAATATAGGAAATACAAACCCTTATTTACTGATGGATCAAAGGACGGTGGCGCAGTGGCTTCTGCTGCTGTCATTGGATCCAGAACAATATCTTCTAGAATTCCAGATAACAGTTCTATTTTACTGCAGAAGCAAACGCCATATTGACAGCTCTTAGGTATATTCAGAGACACCCTAAACGTAAACAATATATAATCTATTCAGACTCTCTTTCTTGCCTTCAGGCGATTAAAAATATTTCTTGTAAACATCCACTTTTAATAGAAATTATTGAATTGTATAATAATCTTGCTACTGGCCAATACGACATCGTATTCTGTTGGTTACCCAGCCACGTAGGTATTTCCGGTAACGCAATGGCTGATCTTGCTGCCAAGGCAGCACTCAACAAATCTATGACACCACTTCTTATTCCTTACACTGATTACAAAGCTAGCATTAGAACTTAGATCCATGATCTGATGCAGAAGAAGTGGGACACCCAAGTAGGTATAAATAAATTATATTAAATAAAACCGTATATTGGTTACACCTACTTGGGTTGTCAGTCCAGATTTGAAGAGGTTATTTTAAGACGATGTCGTATTGGCCACACACGATATACTCATGCATACCTATTGAAAGGTGAGGATCCTCCGTTTTGTATCCCTTTTTATGAGAGAGTCACGATCAAGCATATACTGCTTGACTGTGTCGAATTCTCCATCACAAGGGATAAATATTTTAATGTCAAAACTGTAAAGGATCTTTTTACTAACATTAATTCTCATTTAATCGTTGGTTTTTTAAAAGAAATTGATTTTTTTGGTAGAATTTTGAATAAAGTGTTCTGTAAATAGATGTATTTTAAGTATTGGTTGTTTAGATTTGTAACTAGAATTGTTAGTGGCTGTACCCTCAAAGGGGGTTGAAGTATTGTAAAATTATTGTCCTCCTGAGAGGGTACGTAAGTCCTCAAACAGTCAAAGTCAATTCTAAATTTCCAGGTTTTTAATCGTAGAATATGCGTCTTTTAATTGTATGGCTAGATTTCCCAAATTGCTGACGGCTGAGGGAATGATGTAAATCCAGCTAGGGTCCATGCAGGTAGCAAAAGTACTGTAAGTCCCCATGGTCCCTAGTATGGTGATCTACTTTCAGTTGTTAGCAATCTATAGCCCATTTTTACATTGTATTGTCCTGTATAGATAAATTGTTTTAGGTATAGTTACTAGTTTTATATTCTACTCTGTGATATCCTAGTTGTTTTACTGTCCTTCGCTGACAGGTTTTATAATAGACATATATTTCATTTTAGTATTAAATGTTCTCGTCACGATATGGTTGAGATATTGCCGATGTGACGTTAAATATTAACTCACTCACTCACTCCCTTGCTCGTATTCAGTGTTTTATGAGCCGTAACCGTGACTGGAACGCCGACAAACAATTCTGTGTTCATAAGGTTTGTGGCTTGTTGCCTTTTCCCACATTCAACCAACAAAGCACCGGAACGCAAACGTCTAATATTCTTGACATCACCTGCAAGGCCCTGTATACCCTTGGATATGGGAAAAGGGTTCAACTTTAATGGAGTCTTGTCAACAGTTTCAATTACAAGAAATCGTGGCCAGTATTCAATTGACGTGGGCAGTCTTTGATCAGTATCAATTGGATCAGTGTCTAGTTGTCGTTTGGTCTTGTTAGGAGGGTTTTCATAAGCCATGGTTAATTTCCAATAGTTCGTCATCCGAGCTCCCAACCCACCACGGAGTATCACAAGGACAATGCTAAAAACAAGTGGGTCTGCAACTTGCAGCACCAAGGATACTCGGATGATATACTCCAGCAGAAGAGTTATTAATGACACATCTACCAGATTGGCCCATGAGCCACCGCCTTCTGGCATAGGACTCTAGGCAAAGTGCAAAACATCATACATCAAAATCATAAACATGTTTAGAGAACAATTCTCTTCATGGGTGCAACAGGATGACAGACTACCTTGACTTGGGTCAGTTCCGACTCCCCACGGGTTTTATATCCTGCTATATCATCCCAGACAGAGGAATCACTTCCTAGTACCTCAAAATCTTCTGATCATAAATCATCTTCACAGTCACGCTCAGAGTCTCATTCAACAGCTGATAGACAGCAAATTGTTAAAAGTAAACCCAAACCTAAGTCTGATGCTTTTAAGCAACAAAGTGGCAGAGCCACCAAGGGTCACAAAATAGAATTCAATTGTTCATCAAATATTCTCTTGAAGACATGGACGTATCTGAACATAGCTTGTCGCCCTCCAAAAGAGTGTGGGGTAGATCCCCAATAAATCCCCCTAAAAGATAGTTTATTCCAATAATACTGTACAGTGAAACTGCAGAGGATTGAGGAATAATTTACATGAATTACAGCTATTGGTCCAAGACTTTACACCTTCTGTGATCTGTTTGCCGGAGACTTATTTAAAAGAGACAGATAATTTGAACCTTCGTCATTACAAAACATATCACTGCTTGTCACCTCCTGGTGATACGACCACAGGAGGATCTTCCATTCTAATCAAAGAGAACATTATCCACAGCCCGTTTCACTTACTACTAATCTGTAGGCTGTTGCAGTACGACTAACTTTGCACGTTGTGTTTACATTATGTTCTCTCTGTATCTCTTTGACGTTTCACAAAACCGATCCTCAACCTCCGTTCGACCAACTCCCGAAGTCCCGTATTATAACGGGAGATCTGAATGGGAACAAACCACTCTGGGGAAGTGTAAATACAAACGCTACAGGTAAATTACTGGAGGACTTTTGTTCTGATAATGATTTATGTATTTAAAATGGTGGTTCCAGCACATATTTACACCCTGGTAGAAGGACCTATTCTGCTCTCGACTTGTCACTCACAAATTCAGAAATACTTAATTAATTTGAATGATCAGTCCACGATGACCTCTGTGGAAGTGACCATTTTCCTACTGTACTAAAACCTGTAACTTCATCTGATGTTCCTCCATCATCAAGGCGGAATTTTGAAAAGGCTAACTGGGCTTTATATGAAACACTGTGTGCTAAAAAACGGTGACGTTCCTGGTGCTATTAAATTCCATAGCTGATGAGTGTATACCAAAGTCCTCTGCAGTTCCACACATAAGAAGACGATGGTTCAGTATTAAATGCAAACAAGGTAGGAATTCAAGCAAACAAGCAGAACATTTGTTTCCGTCGCCATCCTATCGTGCAAGTAAAGTTAAAATTTTGAATGCCAGTCCTGGCAAAATTATGTATCGAAAATAAATTCTCAGACACTCATGTCCAAGGTATGGAACATGATCCAGAAAATTAAAGGTAAAGATACTCAATCTGGTGTCCATCATCTTAAACATGGAGGTGAATTACTTAGAGATAAATCAGATATTGCACATAAACTGTGTGAAACTCTCACTACACACTCTTCTTCTTCTAATTATGTAAATTCCAGGAGTACCAAAAACATCAAGTAAAAGAAAACTATTAATTTCAGTTCTAATAATGGGGAAGACTATAATGAACTATATTCTATTCATGAGCTCTATACCGCTCTTGACCAGGCCGATAAGCTACAGGAGCTGATAACATACATTATCAAGTCCTGAAGCACTTACTTGAATCCTGTCTTCAAACTCTGTTGACTATTTTTGATGATTTTTGGACATCGGGGTAACTTTCCTACCTCATGGCGCTATAGTAGTACCCATACCTAAACCTGGACGGGATCATACGGATCCGTTCAATTATCGACCAATTTCATTAACTAGCTGTGTTTGCAAAACCATCGAACGTATGATAAATTATCGACTTGTTTGGTACTTGGAAACAAATAACCTTATAACAGGTATACAATGTGGTTTCCGTAAAAATAGAAGTACTGTCGATCGCTTAGTGCGTTTGGAATCATTTGTTAAAAACGCACTTATTAAAAAACAACATGCTGTGTCTATCTGTTTTGATTTAGAAAAAGCATATGGCACAACCTGGAAATATGGCATTTTAAGAGATTTACATGAATTCGGTTTGCGAGGTCGTTTGCCTGAATTCATAGCCATTTTTTTTAAATAACAGACAGTTTCAAGTCCTCGTGGGTTCTACCCTGTCTGATCAGGGTGTTCTACAAGGCAGCATTTTGTCCGTCACTCTTTTTTAGTATACCGAAATATAAAGAGAGCATAGCGTAAACGATACATGTGAAGTAATTCTCCCTGCAACAGCCTGTATGCTAGTATTAAGTGAAACAGTGCTTTGAATAACGTTTTGTCTGATTAGAATGGGTGATCCGAAAGGGTGATCCGAAAGTGGCCCTATCACCCGGAGGTGAAAAAACAATGATATGCATTAAAATGACGAAGGTCCAATGTATCTCTTTGTTTTAAATACGTCTCTTGGAGACATATCGCTGAAGGTGTAAAATCTTGGACTAATAGCTGTAATTCATGTAAATTAGTCCTCAATCCTCCACAGTTCCACTGTACAATATTATTGGAATAAACTATCTTTTGGGGGGATTTACTGGAGATCTTCCCGTTCACTTTCTAGAGGGCGACAAGCTATGTGCCCCGTGGGGGATATTTTCGGACACATCCATGTCCTCCAACGATCCAAATTTGTTAAACAGCTGGATTTTGTTTGTTGAACCGTTCGAGGCTCTGCCAGGTTAACATTTTTGTGATGAAGATACATTTCTTGATTTCACCGGGTGTTTTGCAAAGTCTTTCACATTTGTTTGAGAATCAGATTTAGATTGTGAGTGGGATTTAGATATAGATGCATCCTGAATACGGGATAGGTCTGGAAGTACTTCCGCAGTCAGAGTGGATATTTCAGGTGACAGAATCTGAGGGGAATCAGTATTTATCCATGTGGAGTTGGTTTGACACCTCATAGACATTTTGGTTATTGTGACTGTAGCACACGGTAATCGAGATACGGAAGCATAAGTTTCAGATTTTTGCACTTGTTTTTTGGCATTTAAAGTGAGTGAGTGAGTGAGTTAATACTTAACGTCACATCGGCAATATCTCAGCCATATCGTGACGAGAACATTCAACAATGAAAAAGAGCATATATAAATCATAAAAACCCGTCAACGAAGGACAGTAAAACAACTAGAATATCACAATTGCAATTAGAACTAGCATGGAAAGTTAAAACTAATAGCACTATTTAGACAATACTATATAAAAACAGACTATAGATCGCCAACAACAGAAGGTAGATCACCACACTAGGAACCATGGGGACTTACAGTACCTTTGCTACCTGCATGGTCCCTAGTTGGATTTACACCATCCTTTCAGCTGCTGGCGATTGTATGAAAAGTTAGCCGAAATTAAAAGAACATGAATGCTACGATTAAAATCCTGGTAGACTTAAATTTATTGTGAATGTTTGTGGACTTACGTACCCTCTCAGGAGGACAATAATTTTACAACACTTCAACCCCCTTTGAGGGTACAGCCACCAACGATTCAAGTTACTAATTCACACTACCAATCATTAAAATCCATCTATTTACACAACATAATTTTCAAACTTCCACCAACAAATCAATGATTAAAGGGCAACTAACAGTGCTAAAAAGGTCCTTGATAGTTTTGACATTGAAAAATTTATCCCTTGTGATGGAGAATTCAACAAGTCAAGCAGAATATGCTTGACCGTGACTCTCTCATCACAAGGGATACAAAACGGAGGATCCTCACCTTTTAAAAGGTATGCATGAGTGTATCTTGTATGGCCAATACGACATCGTCGCAAAATGACTTCTTCAAATCTGGACTGACAACCCAGGTATGTATAACCAATGTACGGTTTTATTTCATGTAGTTTATTTATACCTACTTGGGTGTCCCACTTCTTCTGCATCAGATCACGAGTGTAAGCTCTAATGCTAGCTTTGTAGTCAGAATAAGGAATACGAAGTGGTGTCACAGATGTGTTAAGTGCTGCCTTAGCAGCAAGATCGGCCATTGCGTTACCGGAAATGCCAACGTGGCTGGATAACCAACAGAAGACGATGTCGTATTGGCCAGTAGCAAGATCATTATATAATTCAATAACTTCTATTAAAAGTGGATGTTTACAATAAAGATTTTTAATAGCCTGAAGGCAAGAAAGAGAGTCGGAATAGATTATGTATTGTTTATGCTTATGGCGTCTTTGAATATATTTAAGAGCTGTTAATATGGCGTTAGCCTCAACGGTAAAAATAGAACTGTTGTCTGGTAATCTAGAAGATATTGTTCTGGATCCAATGACAGTGGCACAAGCTACTGCGCCACCGACCTTGGACCCATCTGTAAATAAGGATTTATAACTGCTATATTTATGTTTCAATTCATTATATTCTTGTTTATACTGTAATTCATCTATCAGAATAGATCTATCAGAATCTAAAAGTTTCAGGTTGTTTTTACAGGCTCCACCATATACAATGGAGCCATAATCAAGTTTTGACCGGATCAGTGATCGATAAAGTTGCAGGATGGTAGCTTGGTCCCCTCCCCATTTAGAATTTGAAACGACTTTCATCAAGTCAAGTGCTTTCAGGCATTTAGTTTTGAGGGATTTGATATGTGGTAGAAACGTTAAATGTGAGTCAAAAATTAATCCCAAGAACTTGGCCTCCTTTACAACTTTGATGGGAGTGCCATCTAGAGATAGTTCTGGGTCCTTATGTGGCTTATATGTTCTGCAAAAATGTATACAATTAGTTTTGGACTTCGAAAATTTGAAGCCGTTTTCAAGACACCATTTATTTATTTTGTTTAAACACAACTGCAGTTGCCGTTCAATAGTATGCATATTTTTACCACGACAAGAAATGTTAAAATCATCCACAAATAATGATCCATCAATTGAATCGTTTAAAACTTTTGACAAACTATTTATCTTGATACTAAAAAGTGTGACTGACAAAATACTGCCTTGTGGAACACCCTGATCCTGATTATAATGATCAGACAGAGTAGAACCTACGCGAACTTGAAATTGTCTGTCATTTAAAAAGTTGGCTATGAATTGAGGCAAACGACCTCGCAAACCGAAATCATGTAGATCTCTCAAAATGCCATATTTCCAGGTTGTGTCATATGCTTTTTCTAGATCAAAAAAGATAGACACAGCATGTTGTTTATGAATTAGTGCGTTTTTCACAAATGATTCCAGTCGCACTAAGTGATCGACAGTACTTCTATTTTTACGGAAACCACACTGTATATCTATGATTAGGTTATTGGTTTCCAAGTACCAAACAAGTTCATTATTTATCATGCGTTCCATGGTCTTGCAAGCACAGCTAGTTAATGAAATCGGACGATAATTGGACGGATCCGTGTGGTCACGTCCAGGTTTAGGTATTGGTACTACTATGGCATCACGCCATGAAGAAGGAAACTTACCTGAAGTCCAAATATCATCAAAAGTAGATAAGAGCGTCTCTAAACAGGTTTCTGGTAAGTGTTTCAGGAGTTGATAATGTATGTTATCAGCTCCTGTAGCAGTGTCATGAGCTTGATCAAGAGCAGTATGGAGTTCATGAATAGAAAACGTTTCATTATAATCTTCCCCATTATCAGAATTGAAATTAATAGTTTTTTTTTCTTGTTGTTTTTGATACTGCTGAACTTTAGGTACATAATTAGGAGAGGAAGAATGTTTAGCAAGAGTTTCGCCCAGTTTATTCGCAATATCTGATTTATCAGTAAGTAATTGATCTCCATGTTTAAGATGATGGACAGTAGATTTAGTACCTTTACCTTTAATTTTCTGGACCATGTTCCATACCTTGGACATGGGTGTCCGAGAATTTATTTTAGATACATAATTTTGCCAAGATTGGCGTTTGTTCTGTTTAAAAGTACGCCGTGCTTTAGCATTTACAATTTTAAATTTATTTAAATTATGCACCATAGGATGGCGACGGAAATAATGTTCTGCTTTTTTCCTTGCTTTCCTAGCTTGTTTGCACTCATCGTTGAACCATGGTTTTCTTATGTGTGGAACTACAGAGGACTTTGGTATACACTCATCAGCTATGGAATTCAGTTCATCAGAAAAGCATTTAAAAGCATCAGTAACGTCAATAAAACGTTCAGGTTTAAGTTTTTCAGCACACAGTGTTTGATATAAAGCCCAGTTAGCCTTTTTAAAATTTCGTCTTGATGATGGAGGAACATCGGATGGAGTTACAGCTTTTAATACCGTAGGAAAATGGTCACTTCCACAGAGGTCATCGTGGACTGACCATTCGAATTCGTTTAATAGTTCTGAATTTGTCAATGACAACTCGAGAGCAGAATAAGTCCCTCTACCAGGGTGTAAATATGTGTTGAAACCATCATTATAAATACATAAATCGTTGTCAGAACAAAAGTCCTCCAACAACTTACCTTTAGTGTTTGTATTTACACCACCCCAAAGTGGGTTGTGTCCATTTAAATCTCCCATTATAATAGAGGGCTTCGGGAGTTGGTCATATAGAGCTTGGAGATCGGTTTTAGCAAACGTCGAAGACGGCGAAATATAAAGAGAGCATAGCGTAAATGCTACATGTAAAGTAATTCTCACAGCAACAGCCTGCATATTAGTATTAAGTGAAACAGGGCTTTGAATAACGTTTTGTCTCACTAGAATGGATGATCCTCCAGTGGCCCTATCACCCGGAGGTGAAAAAGAATGATATGCATTAAAATGACGAAGGTCAAATGTATCTGGTTTTTTTTAAATATGTCTCTTGGAGACATATCGCTGAAGGTGTAAAATCTTTGACTAATAACTGTAATTCATGTAAATTAGTCCTCAATCCTCTGCAGTTCCACTGTACAATATTATTGGAATAAACTATCTTTTAGGGGGATTTATGGGGGATCTACCACGCACTCTTTTGGTGGGCAACAAGCTATGTGCCCTAGAATGGACGTTTTCAGAAACGCCCATGTCTTCAAGTGACCCATATTTATTAAACAACTGAATCTTGTTTTGTGACCCTTTCGGGGTTCTGCCACTTAGTTTTTTCAAAGGATCTGGCCTTTTAGGTTTAGTTTTAACGGTTTCCGAAGATTTTGGAGTTGACTGAGAAGATGCCTCATGATCAGATGATGCTACTGACTGGATTTGGGACGAATGTGACTCTAGCGTTTGGGTAGATATTGTAGGTGAAGTAATCAGAGGAGCTTCTGATGTAATCCACGTCAAGTCAGTTTGACAGCTTGTGGTTGATTTTGTAATCCTTGCTTCTGACGGTGTTTTAGTTATAGAAGCATAGCTTTCTTTAGGTTCAGAACTTTGGACCAGTTTTTTGGCATCTGCAAAACTAATGTTTCGGGTGAATTTTAGTTTGTTGATTTCCATGTGAAACTTCCAGACAGGACATTCTTTAGAAAAGGATGAATGGGCACCAGTGCAGTTTGTACATTTCTTAACGTTACTGTCACAATCTTCTGTTGTATGTGTCTTTTCACCACAGTGAGCACAAACAACAGACAATGTGCAGTTATTAACCCCATGGCCGAACTTTTGGCATTTGAAACATCGAAGAGGGTTTGGAATGTACATTTCAACCTGGATGTTACAGTATCCTGCTTTCAGTGATTTTGGAACATTTGGAGAAGAGAAAGAAAACAAATATGTGTTTGTGTTGACAGTAGCATCATTTCTACGGGTTGTAAAATGTTTGACAAAAAGGACACCTTGCTCCTTCATCTCTGAGGTGATGTCAAGTTCTGACATGTCAGCAAACAAACGTTCACGGTCCCTGACAATTCCTTTGCTCGTGTTAAGTGTTTTGTGAGCCGAGATCGTAACTGGAATGCCAACAAAAGATTTTGTGCTCATAAGATTGGTGGCTTGCTGTCTTTTTGCACACTCAACCAGAAGGGCACCGGAACGTAATCGCCTAATGTTTTTAACATCACCAGCGATGCCTTGTATACCTTTAGCTACGGCAAAAGGATTCAACTTTAAAGGGGTCTTGTCAATAGTCTCAACAACAAGAAAACGTGGCCAGTAATCAATTGAGTAGGGCAGTCTGTGGTCAGTTTCAACGGGATCAGTATCAAGTTGACGTTTGCTCTTTTTTTGAGGGGTTTCGTAAGCCATGTTTAGTTAGTTAGATTTCATCATCTGAGCTCCCCACCCACCACGGAGTATCACAAGGACAGTGCTAAACGCAAGTGGGTCTCCGACTTGCAGCACCAAGGATACTCAGATGATATACTCTAGCGGAAGAATTATGAATAACTAATCCACCAGATTGGCCCATGAGCCACCGCCTTCTGGGCATAAGACTCTAGGCAAAATTCAAGTACAAATTATCATATTGCAAAATCCAAATAATGTCACTATAATAATAAGGCCAAGTCCGAAAATCAAACAATTCCAAATAAAATTTGTGCATTGACATATATATAGTCCATACACAGGGCTTGGCACGACCAGCCGATTGGTTGAACCGGGCCCATTCAACCACCCGTCTAGGTGAAGTAAGGGTCAAAGGGATGTTTTGAGCAAAGGGAACGCGGTCACAGGTCCCCAGTGCCCTCAACCCCCAGACTCCCGTCCTCCACCGACACAGGGCCGCAACCCACTGTGGACCCGGGTCGGTGGACTAAATATCCCCCCTCCCTCCCCGGGTCCACAACGGGGGTGTTGGCGAGCTCTTGGCGTTACCCAGCACCCACCACGAGCAGGTGGCTCGCCACGGGTGCCTGTACTCAACGAGCATGATTACAATGTTTGGTATTGTGAATGCTAAACCACGTGTACGTGCATTCATTGTGCTTTAGGAAAATGGAAAAATGAAAATGAATATGTGACCGTACTCATGGAAAACGTATTTGGAGATTTGCTTAGAGCTATATGTTCTCATGTTGTAGGTATATGTTAGAGAAAGCAATCGGTACTGCAGAACATAAAGGTATAAACGGAAAACCAGGCAAGATGCAAAACATATAAACGCAAAATAAATGTAATGTAACTAACAATTATCAAAATAATTGAAAATTTAGAAATCAGTAAAAGTATTGCAAAGACATACCCTCAGGAGTGAATCTACAGGAAGCAATATTTTACAGTAGAGATGTGTGTGCATCTCTGATGTTTCCGTAATAATCGGTACCTGTTGTAAAATATCCTCCACTGAATGAATGAGTTCATTTCTATGCGGTTCTTTATTAATGTTCTAACGATGTCATGGCTGGGGACACTAAAATGGGCTTTACACATTGTACTCATGAGGGAAGTCGAATCTAGGGCTTCAGCCTAACTACATGGCTACCTACCGCCCCATATTGTCCTGGAACATATACTAGGTGGATACAGACAACCTCGGAATACAGAGGAACAACACGTTCATTTCCTATCAAATGATACATGTTCTTGTTATATGTATATTGCACATGTTGTACATACTGGTAGGTAAAAGGAAAATATGTTGGTTGGTAAATCAAAACAAAAAGCATTAGGACAAAGCAACAATTTTATTAATGTGTGTTTTTATTAAAGTAATGGAAGTATAGTATAAACAGTGTGCTTCTGATGCGCAACATGTGCACATGCAGGGCTTTCTAAGTTGTACATTTCAACTCAAACGTGTCATAGAGAACACACATACAACGGCCTTTAATTGTAAATGGTAACTCTTAAAGCTGTTGTTAATAATTTCGTCAGCATATCTCAAAGTACTTTGAAACAATTCCACATAACAATGTGCAAAGGGAAAAAATGTATATTATATATTCGAAATATATAATTTCAAAAAATCGTTTTACAGCAGAAGAAGGAAATGGTGGTGCGTTCATAAGACGTCTGTCCTTGAAACGTTTGTTGACGTTTACACTTCCTATCCAAATTGAAAGTTCAGGTTCCCCACTTTTTTGGAAGAGTATACAGTGAAGTTCAGCAGAAAACAAATAGACAAATATATTTGTTACAGTGATGTTTTGTGAGAATCTATAATTGTAATGCATTACTGTATAATACTATTCTAACATTCCATACAGGTTGCTGTTATACGGGTGGGGATATCGTTTTCACAAGAGTGATGTTAAAATGTTTGATAAGATCCTTGCAGATAGTTTTAAAGGTGGGCGTGCCGTTTGTTTGTTCTTCACTCTACTCTTCATTTGGAGATCGTGGGACCCCAGTCAGCATCAGGTCTCAAGGCGATCTTTATACTCTGAAAGAAGCTATTAAAGACTTCATCAACATTAATGTATTGACTAGTTGAGGAGAGAAGTTTCTACAATAATTACTTTCACATACTTTATCCAGCATTGTGGACTGAGTATGGACAGGAAAAGGATCTGCTGGGTCAACAGCAAACTGATGCGTGTATGTTTAATGAAAGCTGATCCATATGTGCATGATTGGTCCCGATTCCACATTCCAGGTGGATGAAATGTCAAATCGTATTCAGAAAATATACCCGTTGGGAGAATTGAACTCAGGTCCTTGTCGTGATGGATAGGGCAAGGCACTAACTGATAGGTACTCATCAGGCTTTGCAGTATTGGCAAATACACAAGGCTGTTGTATTTTTCGAGACGTATTACATGTAGACAACCAGTCAAGTGAAACCAACGGTAACGTTCAGTAGTGAAATATGACGAATCACAGTTACCTTCTTCAGAGAATTGGTCGCCATGTGCTTCCTGACAGTGGTGACCATATAGATGGGTATCGGGAGAAGGGGCAGCACTGCAATGAACCAGCCGATAGTAGAGGCGTAGCTGGGAAACTTGTACTTGCCATAGGTCGGCGGTTGGTAGCGGAGAAGTGCCAAGATGAAGGCAGTCTGAACATAAAATATGTCAAAAAATGACACGATATGTAGAAGCAACTTCATCACAGTACTTCACAGACAAATATTATTCCTAAAATCGCACAAGTAACAAATCTGTAGCTGACAGTTCTTACACGAAGAGAGATGTATTTGTCATTCATATTAATTAGAGGAAGGATTGCCTTTTACCGAAAAATTATGCACTGCACATCCGTTCGTCCGTCCGTCCATCCATCCATACATACATAACTCTCAATATTGAAGGGTCACGTTGTCTTCAGGCTACACTCATAGTGTTAATAAACAACCCCTTTCAACTTACATAACATGTTTAATGTATGGAAAATACTTTTCAAGTAATATTCCTAACAATAAATGAAAAGCTTACGATTTTACAGAGCATTAATATGAGACACTCTTAGAAATCAGAATAGAAAATCATAGAGTCTTAAAATGATCAGTATCTTACCATTTTGTGTAGCCATCCCTTTGGTCAATGACATCGTTACACCGTGACACCATGCTGAGTATCAATTTGAAAAAGGTTTGCGGAATCTTCTTCCATTCGTTGAGTTCTTGGGCAGTTCATGGTTGATGATGTGGCCTCTCTCCTCTCCTACTCAACTCGTCCAATGCATGATTGAGGTTTGGAGAACATGCATAATTGAGGTCAGGAGCACATGCTGACCAGTCCGTGTGGTCAATACCTTGCTGTTGCAGGTAAGTTGTGACTATTCTTACCCAGTGTGGTCTTGCATTATCATCCTGCAAAATCGGAACACAGACGTGATGTGATGACACTTAAAGTCTCGTCTCGATATCGCTGACCATTGAGATTGCAATTAATGACGTAAATGCCATTTCGTCCAGTTGCTCAAATCCCAGCCCAAACATTTAAGGAGTCTCTACCAAATAGGTTGTGGGTAGCAACAGTTGTATCTCTGACACGTTCCACTCGACGACGGAAAGCCCTTCAATGACCATCATTAAATGACAGATTACATCTTTTTTCATCTGTAAACGATACGGCTGACCACTGGTGTTCATTCCACGGAGAATGACGCCTAGTCCATTCCATACGGGCCTGTCGGTGACGTCGTGTCAGTGATGGACGAACAGCAGCACGAAAGCGGCCAGGAACAGTATTCCATTTGATCTTGACGTTGTTGACATTTAACAGCTTGGAGATCCACTGTTTTCAAGAATCTGTTACGTGGGCGAGATTTACCAAGTGTTTATCCTGCTTCGCTGTACTTATCCTTTTGCCAGGTCTTCGTGCATACTCAACTGTCCCTGGCACCCGTGAAGAGCCACCTCCTCGTGGTGGGTGCTGGGTAACGCTAAGTGCTCTTCTCCCGTGTGGACCCGGGGCAGAATGTGTCCACGGCACCCCATTGCTTGTCGTAAGAGGCGACTAAATTGAGCAACCTGTTTGCCGTGGGTTGCACCCCTGTGTCGGTGGAGGACGGGATCCTGGTGGCTGAGGGCATGGGAGCAATGAATAGCGTCACTGTGCCCAACACGCCACTTTGGCCCTAACTTCACCTAGACGGGTGGTAGAATGGGCCCGATTCTATCAATCGGCTGGTCACGCTGGGCCCTGTGGTATGTTATTTTGTTATATCTTGACTCGGTACCTTCATTCTGAATACTCAGAACGTTCATGAATTTGTTTTATGTTCTTGCCTAGAGATTATTCCCAGAAGGCGGTGGCTCATGGGCCAATCTGGTTGATCCTTTGGATTAACTGGAGTATATCATTTCTGTAACCCTTTGGTGTCAGTTTGCTGGAACTCCGCTTACACATGACATCGTCCTTGTAGGCGCTCCATGGTGGGCAGGGAACATATTTGATGAACCATTCTACTATTCATTATGAGTAAGCAAAATCCAAAAAAAAAATCCAAAACGGCAACTTTCAGAATCTGATTCTGATGAATATGACGTTGTGATGAAATTGTTATATTCTGAGAGGGATACTTGGCCACGCTTTCTTGTTTTGGAAGCATAGGGTGAACGAACCCTTGCTTCCTATTCCCCATTTCTGGGAAAAGGGCCTACAAGGTAAAGCCGGTGAGTTGAATAATGTTTCCAAATTACGGTCTGGAGGTCTTCTGGTTGAATGTTTCAGGAAGTCACAGGCCATTAATCTCATGACGTCAACCAAACTAGCTGACATTCCAATTACATGTTCAGCACACAAGACGTTCAACTTTTCCAACGGACTAATCCGTGACAGAGACCGAAGTCTTGCTGACATTTCTGTTGAAGACATTGTCTCTCAACTCAGAAGTCAAGGTGTCATTGAGGCAAAGAGATTCACATACCGTAAAGATGACCGTGTATTCCCGTCCAATACATATCTTTTGACTTTTGACACCCCAGTTCTGCCTCTTCTATTAAGGTTGGATGTTTCTCCATGACTACAGATCTCTTTATCCCACGTTCTACTCGTTGTTTTAACTGTCAGGAGTTCGGCCATGGGCAAAATTCTTGTAGGAATAAGCTAGCTTGCTTTAGATGCGGAGAACCTGACCATGATGGGAAAACATGTACCAACACCTTCAAGTGGTTAAATTGCAAAGGAGACCATATGGCATCTTCTAAAGACTGTCCTCTTAGGAAATATGAGGCCGCTGTGCAGAGATTAAAAAGTGAAAAACGGCTAAGTTACTCTGATGCCAGAACACAAGCCAGACTTCTTGCACCTGTTTCAGAAAGTCCATCATATGCTTCAGTAGCTAAAAAAGGTCACGGTGTCTATACCCTGTCAGACAGATCTTTCCTGGGTACATTCCACCCATCCCAAGTCCCTTTCAGATCAATTACAAAATACCGTAAGTTCCAAAGGGGTCACAGAGCCATCACCAAAACAGAAAGGAACATTTTCTACACAGACAGACTCAAATCAAATCAAATCGTACAAATCTACCAAAGTGGATACAAAGAAAAAACATATTCAGTCTGACAGATTGCCAAAAGCATTAAAAGATACAGTGCAATTTCATAATAAATATGGATTGCTCGAACACCCGTGTGAGCGCGTGGCCATTCAAATGGTCACTCACCCAAAAAGAAAGGTAGAGCAGTATTTCCTGTTACTGCTCCTTAGATACTTATCCCTCCATGAGCCATTCAGCTAATCTTGTACAATGGAATTGTAGAGGACTTAAACATAACTTTCATGAAGTACAGTTGTTAGTGCAAGACCTTAAACCGTCAGCACTATGTCTCCAAGAGACGTATCTCAAACATACTGATGCATTTGCTTTAAGGCAGTACACTTGTTATCACTCTTTCTCTCCACCAGGGGATAAAGCGACTGGAGGTTCAACGATATTAGTTAGACGTAACATCATTCACAGCGATGTTCATTTGAATACCAATCTCCAAGCCGTAGCTATTCGCCTCAGCCTGCACATTGCGTTTACTCTGTGCTCTTTGTACATTCCACCTTCATCTGTTCTCCGACAAACTGATCTCCAAAATCTCTATGATCAGTTACCAAAGCCCTGTATCATCATGGGCGATTTGAACGGGCACAACCTTCTATGGGGAAGTACAAGC
This sequence comes from Haliotis asinina, assembly GCF_037392515.1. Lineage (NCBI taxonomy): Eukaryota > Metazoa > Mollusca > Gastropoda > Lepetellida > Haliotidae > Haliotis > Haliotis asinina. The sequence continues at coordinate 8,676,054 of NC_090290.1, read as the reverse complement.
ACAAACCATAAAGGTCAGATTATTGAGGAGTTTATATTTGAAAATAGCTTGTGTGTTCTTAATGACGAATCAAACACCTATTTACATCCTGGAACAGGAACCTATTCTGATGCCTATTCTATACCTATGATGATCCCCCTTTATCACGGTGGAATGTTAATAAAGCCAATTGGCCTATATATGAAATGCTGTGTATGGAAAAATTAATACCGGAAAACTTTATGAATGTATCAGATCCGATAGAGTTGTTTTCAGCTGAGTTAAATGAAATCGCTGACCAATCAATTCCTAAATCCTCTGAAATTCCTCATCTTCGTAAACCATGGTTCAACAATGAATGTAAACAAGCAAGAAAGTGTAGGAAGAAAGCAGAAAAATACTTTCGCAGACATCCTACCGTTCACAACTTAAATACTGTTAAAATTACGAGTGCCAAAGCACGACGAACTTATCAACAAAACAAGCGCCAGTCTTGGAGGAAATATGTTTCCAACATTATCTCGCGCACACCCATGTCTAAGGTGTGGAATATGGTCCAAAGAATAAAAGGCAAAGGTTCCAAATCCTCTGTTAAACATCTCAAAGAAGGTGAGAAATTGATAACTGGTAAGGGTGATATTGCCAATAAAATTGGTGAAACTCTTTCCAGAAATTCATCATCATCAAACTATATACCTGAATTAATGTCAGAAATATAAAAATCGACAAGAAAAACAAAGAATCAACTTTGACTCGAATAACGGTGAAGATTATAATGAAGTATTTTCACTACATGAGCTACATACTGCTCTCAAGCAAGCTCATGATACTGCAGCTGGAGATGACAACATTCATTACCAGTTACTGAAACATTTACTTAGTATTTACCTGAGACATGTCTTTTGACACTTTTGGAAATATTTCCGTTTGGATTTCAGGAAATTTTCCTCAGTCGTGGCACAATGCCATTGTAATCCCCATACCAAAGCCTGACCGAGATCATACAGATCCCTCAAATTACCGCCCTATATCGTTAACCAGTTGCGTTTGTAAAACCATGGAACGAATGGTAAACAATAGATTAGTCTGGTATTTGGAAACGAATAATCTTATCACAGATATTCAATGTGGTTTTCAGAAAAACCGAAGTACTATTGGTCATTTAGTACGATTAGAATCCTATGTTAAGAATGCTATTGTAAATAAACAACACGTTGTGTCAATTTTCTTTGATCTGGACAAAGAATATGATACCACTTGGAAGTATGGCATTTTAAAGGATTTATATGATTTCGGTTTGAGAGGTCGTTTGCCTCATTTTATCTCACAATCTTTAAAAGACAGGCAATTTCAAGTCCGAGTGGGATCACCCCTGTTTGACCATTATAATCAGGATCAGGGTGTTCTACAAGGCAGTATTTTGTCTGTAACACTCTTTAGAATCAAGATCAACAGTTTATCCAAGGTTTTCAATGATTCAATCGATGGATCACTTTTCGTGGATGATTTTAATATTTCTTGTCATGGAAAAAATATGCATACTATTGAACGGCAACTGCAGTTGTGCTTAAATAAAATTAACAAATTGTGTCTTGAAAACGGCTTTAAATTTTCTAAATCAAAAACCAATTGTATACATTTCTGTAGAAAATACAAACCGCATAAAGATCCAGAATTGTTTTTAAATAGCAGTCCCATCAAAGTCGTTAAGGAGGCAAAGATTTGGGTCTGATTTTCGACTCACATTTAACGTTTCTCCCCCATATCAAATCTTTAAAAAATAAATGCCTGAAGGCGCTGTATTTATTAAAAGTCGTTTCTAATTCAAAGTGGGGAGGTGATCAGGCTACCCTCCTCCACCTATATCGATCACTTGTCCGCTCACAACTTGACTATGGCTCCATCGTGTATGGTGGAGCCTGCAAACGCAACCTGAAACTATTAGATTCTGTCCATCACCAAGGTCTAAGACTTTGTCTTGGGTCCTTCAGAACTTCACCTATCGACAGTCTCTACGTTAAAGCAGACGAACCATCTCTTACCCATCGACGTATAAAATTAGCCTTACAACATATTACAAAGTTATATTCTAATAGGTCTAATCCTGGATTTCACTGTCTTTAATTCCCCTTATGAAGATTTATATAACAAGAAATCATTTCTTGTTCCACCTCTTGGGCTGAGAATTAAGCCTTTCATTACTGCTGCCGGCATTCAGCTAGATAATATAGCTCCTTCCTGTCTTCTTTCTTCTCCTCCTTGGCAGTTGGTTAGACCACAAGTTGACTTAACGTTAACTACATTTAAAAAATCAGAAACTAATGACTTATACTATAAACAAGAATATCATCAATTAAAAAACAAATATAACAATTACAAATCCTTATTTACAGACGGATCCAAGGACGGTGGTGCAGTAGCTTGTACCACGGCCATTGGATCCGGAACATTATCTTCTAGAATACCATATAACAGCTCTATTTTTACTGCAGAAGCAAACGCCATATTAACAGCTCAGAGGATCTTGACAGGCATCGCCAGCTGCTTCCCAAACATCATCTCAGCGTCGCTACTAATCCGCCGTATACCTGACAGAAACATACGATGGTGTCAGTAAGTAAAACCATCACTTTTAAGAGTAGAGTTTGTTTTTTTTCATGTGCATATTTCATGCATCTTTACTTAGCGATATAGAATCCAGTTTTCATCTGCCATTTGAATGACTGATACTACCGGTGCGCAATTACTTTGGGGCTTAATCTCCATCCAAAGTTGCCAGACATACACACGCAGCCACCACTGTAAGCGTAGCTCGCAACGTTGATACAGAATGGTCGACATTAGGTCGACTTTCGACAGGAGGCAACGCTACAATAGAGACTGGGTATATGCTGCTTACATCTGTAAACAAGAAAACGCGCGGCGCCCAGAATACGATAAACCACGTCGCAAATAAGTATACAAGCATATAGTTGTACGATTGTTAAACGTGTTTGTAAATATCACTTATATATATTACAATGGATCATTTACTAGCAGGTCGTTAGAGGGTGCTAAACGCAGGTCTACATTTTATTAACATTAATGAATCGAATAATAAATAATACAATATTTGCATTTATATAATACAATATTTGCATTTATATTGCGCCGCACTCCTGTCTCGAGGTGAGTGCTCATTGCGCTAACAGTCAAAACAGGCACATTATTACCCCGGATAACCCCGTTTACATCTGTATATTAGCTAAAGATAACGGATATATGTGTCGCTGGTAGCAGTATTATTTCTTTCACTTGTCCCACTTTAACCCTCTAATAATAAAGGAGTGCTACCTGACGCAGCCTTCTGCTATGACGACATGACACGGCATGACGGCATCGTATATCTTACGAATCCACATTACAATAAGATAAATATACGTCAGGGATCAGTGACCTCATAAAAAAACTACTACCTCCCCATTTAGAATTTGATACCACTTTCAACAGATCAAGTGCTTTCAGGCATTTAGTTTTCAGAGATTTAATATGAGGCAGAAACGTTAGTTGTGAGTCAAAAATTAATCCCAAGAACTTGGCCTCCTTGACAACTTTAATGGGAGTGCCATCTAAAGATAGTTCAGGGTCTTTATGTGGTTTATATTTACGACAAAAATGTATGCAATTAGTTTTGGATTTAGCAAATTTGAAGCCGTTTTCAAGTGAGTGAGTGAGTGAGTTAATATTTAACGTCACATCGGCAATATTTCAGCCATATTGTGACGAGAACATTTAACAAAGAAAAGGATTATATGTATATTATAAAATCTGTCGGCGAAGGACAGTAAAAGAACTAGAATATCACAATTTAAATTAAAACTAGCGTGGAAAGATAAAACTAATATCACTATTCGGACAATACAACATAAAATCCGGCTATAGATTGCTAACAACTGAAGGTAGATCACCATACTAGGGGCCATGGGGACTTACAGTACCTTTGCTACCTGCATGGACCCTAGTTGGATTTACATCATCCCCTCAGCTGTTAGCAATTTAGTCCCATCTAGCCAAATATTAAAAATACACATATGCTACGATTAAAAACACTGGAAGTTTAAACGTACAGGAAATGTGTAGGGACTTACGTACCCTCTCAGGAGGACAATAATTTTACGGTACTTCAACCCCCTTTGAGGGTACAGCCACTAACAATTCAAGTTACTAATCTAAACTACCATGAATTAAAATGCAGCTATGTACAGAATATAATAATCAAAATTCAGTGATGAAATCAATTTCTTTTAAAAAGCCAAGAATTAAATGAGAACTTACGGTGTTGAAAAGGTCCTTAATTTTACATTGAAATATTTGTACCTTATGATGGAGAATTCAACACAGTCAAGCAGGATATGCTTGACCGTGGTTCTCTCATCACAAGGGATGCAAAACGGAGGATCCTCACCTTTCAACAGGTATGAATGAGTATATCTAGTGTGACCAATACGACATCGTCGTACAATAACCTCTTCAAATCTGGACTGACAACCCAAGTGGGTATAACCAATGTAAGGTTTTATCTCATGTAATTTATTTATACACATTTGGGTGTCCCACTTCTTCTGCATCAGATCACGGATATAACATCTAATGTTAGCTTTATAATCAGTGTATGGAATAAGAAGTGGTGTCACAGATTTGTTGAGTGCCGCCTTGGCAGCAAGATCGGCCATTGCGTTACCAGAAATGCCCACGTGGCTGGGTAACCAACAGAAGACGATGTCGTATTGGCCTGTAGCAAGAGTATTATACAATTCAATAATTTCAATTAAAAGTGGATGTTTACAAGAAATATTTTTAATAGCCTGAAGGCAAGAAAGAGAATTGGAATAGATTATATATTGTTTACGTTTAGGGTGTCTTTGAATATATTTAAGAGCTGTCAATATGGCGTTAGCTTCAGCTGTAAAAATAGAACTATTATCTGGTAATCTAGAAGATATAGTTCTGGATCCAATGACAGTGGCACAAGTCACTGCGCCACCGCCTGCGCCACCGCCCTTGGACCCATCTGTAAATAAGGATTTATAATTGCTGTATTTATGCTTCATTTGATTATATTACTGTTTATATTGTAAGTCATTAGTTTCTGATTTTTTAAATGATGTTAATGTTAGGTCAATTTGGGGCCTAACCATCTGCCAAGGAGGAGAAGAAAGAAGACGAGAGGGAGCTATGTTTTCCAGCTGCATGCCGGCTGAAGAAAGAAATGGTTTAATTCTATGCCCTAGAGGTGGAACCAGAGAAGATTTCTTGTTGTATAAATCTTCATAAAGAGGATTGAAGACACAATCAAATGCAGGGTTAGATTCATTAGAGTATAATTTAGTAATGTACTGTAAAGCTAATTTTATACGGCAGATGGTTCATCAGCCTCAACGTAGAGAATGTCGATAGGTGATGTTCTAAAAGACCCAAGACAAAGTCTTAGACCTTGGTGATGGACAGAATCAAGAAGTATCAGGTTGCTTTTGCAAGCACCACCATATACGATGGAGCCATAATCGAGTTTTGAACGGACAAGTGATCGGTATAAATGTAGGAGAGCTGCTTGATCACCTCCCCATTTTGAGTTGGATACCACTTTTAGTAAATCGAGTGGCTTCAAGTATTTTGTTTTTAGTGATTTGATATGCGGCACAAAGGTTAAGTGGGAATCGAAAATTAGACCCAAGAACTTGCCCTCATTTACAACTTTGATGGGGGAACCATTTAAAAATAGTTCTGGGTCCTTATGCGGCTTATATTTTCTACAGAAGTGTATACAATTAGTTTTTGATTTAGAAAATTTAAAGCCGTTTTCGAGACACCATTTATTTATTTTGTTTAAACACAACTGCAATTGCCTGATTTTAATGATCAGACAGGGTTGATCCCACTCGGAGTTGAAATTGCCTGTCTTTTAAAAACTGTGATATGAAAAGAGGTAAACGACCCCTTAAACCAAAGTCATGTAAATCCTTCAAAATGCCATGCTTCCAGGTGGTATCGTAGGCCTTCTCAAGATCAAAGAAAATCGATACTGCATGTCGTTCCTTTACTACAGCATTTTTAACAAAGGATTCTAGGCGTACAGATGATCAATGGTACTACGATTTTTTCCGGAAACCACATTGAATATTTGTGATAAGGTTATTGGTTTCAAGATCCCAAACTAATCTATTATTCACCATTCGTTCCATGGCTTTACAGACACAGCTAGTGAGAGATATTGGTCTGTAATTCGACGGATCTGTATGATCCCGGCCAGGCTTTGGTATTGGGACCACAATGGCATTACGCCAGGAAGGTGGGAAATTCCCTGATGTCCATATTGAATCAAAAATGTTTAGCAACGTTTCCAGACATAATTCGGGCAAATGCTTCAGGAGCTGATAGCGGATATCATCAGCCCCTGTTGCTGCATCATGCACTTGCTCAAGGGCGGTATGTAGCTCATGTATTGAGAATAATTCATTATAATCCTCACCGTTGTCTGAGATAAAATTTAATCTCTTCTTCTCCTGTTGTTTCTGAATGCTTGGCGAGAGTTTCACCAAGTTTATTTGCAATGTCAGTTTTGTTAGTTAATAAATTATCACCATCCTTTAGATGATGAACAGTAGATTTCGAACCTTTCCCCTTTATTCTTTGAATCATGTTCCACACCTTTGTCATTGGCGTGCGTGAATTTATTTTACTAACGTAATTTCTCCACGACTGACGCTTATTTTGTTTGAATGCCCGTCTAGCTTTGGCATTTAAAATTTTTACTTTATCTAGATTATGTACAGTGGGGTGTCGGCGAAAATACTTTTCAGCTTTCCTTCTACACTTTCTTGCCTGTTTACATTCATCATTGAACCACGGTTTACGAATGTGAGGAACTGCAGAGGACTTAGGAACAGACTGGTCAGCAATTTCATTTAACTGAGCAGAAAACAACTCTATCGGGTCTGATATATTGATAAAATTTTCTGGTATTAATTTTTCCATACACAATGTTTCATATAAAGACCAATTGGCCTTATTAAAATTCCACCGTGATAAAGGTGGGTCATCGTTGGGAAGTGGTCACTTCCGCAAAGGTCATTATGAACAGACCAGTCAAATTCGTTGTACACGTTTGAATCAGCGAGGGACAGATCAAGTGCAGAATACGATCCTGTACCAGGATGTAAATAGGTGTTTGATTCGTCATTAAAAACACATAAGCTATTTTCAGATATAAAATCCTCAATAACCTTGCCTTTATTGCTTGTACTTGTACTTCCCCACAGAGGGTTGTGCGCATTCAAATCGCCCATGATAATACAGGGCTTTGGTAACTGATCATATAGATTCTTAAGATCAGTTTGTCGAAGAGCAAACGAGGGTGGAATGTACAAAGAGCATAGAGTAACCGCAATGTGCAAGTTGAGGCGAATAGCTACGGCTTGGAGATTTGTATTCAGGTGAACGGGGCTACGAATGATATTCTGTCTAACTAATATAGTTGAACCTACCTTAAATCAAATACATCGGTATGTTTGAGATACGTCTCTTGGAGACATAGTGCTGACGGTTTAAAGTCTTGAACCAACAACTGTCCTTCATTTAAGTTACTTTTAAGTCCTCTGCAATTCCATTGTAATAGATTAGGTGACTAACCCATTGTGGTTTAAATATCTAAGGAGTAGTAACAGGTGATACTGCTCTCCCTTTCTTTTTCGGTGAGTGACCACTTGGATGGCCACCAGCGCTCACACGGGTGGATACTTCAATATCCATATCTTCAAGCAATCCGTATTTATTGTGAAGTAGCACAGTGTCTTTTAGTGCCTTCGGCAATCTATCTGACTGACTCTTTTCTTAATATCTACTTTGGCACACTTTGACATTTGGATTTGATGGGATCCTGTTTGTGTAGATGCTGTTGTTCCTGTTGGTTTTAACGACGGCTGTTTTGAATCTAAGGCTGCTTTTTGAATCAGTACTGTTTCGGAAAGGGATGTTGGATGGTCCGATGTGACCCAAGTTAAATCAGTTTGACAAGGTCACCTTTTTGCCTGCTGAAGCATAAGATGGAGGTTCAGCATTTTCAGGTATAAGTAGTCGTGCTTGTTGTCTGGCATCAGAGTAACTGATTCGTTTCTCATATTTCAGTTTCTGCACACTGGCTTCATATTTCCACATGGGACAGTCTTTTGATGATGCCATGTGATCGTCTTTGCAATGTAAGCACTTAATGGTGTTAGTGCACATCATCCCATCATGATCAGATTTTCCACATCTGAAACAAGTCAGTTTATTCTTACAAGAATTTTGCCCATGACCAAACTTCTGGCAATTGAAACAACGTGTAGGGCGTGGAATAAAAAGATCCACAGGCATAGAGAAACATCCAACCTTAATAGAACTTGGCAGCACTGGCGTGTCAAAAGTCAAAAGGTATGTATTTGACGGGAAAACACGGTCATCTTTACGATAAGTAAATCGCTCGGCATCAATGACACCTTGACTTCTAAGCTCTGATACGATTCCGTCAATAGATTCATCAGCATGGCTTCGGTCTCTATCACGGATAAGACCCTTAGAGAAATTAAGGGTTTTATGTGCAGAACAGGTAATTGGAATGTCTGCTAATTTGGTTGAAGTCATAAGATTAATAGCTTGTGATTTCCTGGCACACTCAACCAAAAGACCTCCAGAGCGTAATTTTGTAACATCTTTCAAGACATCAGCTTTACCTTGTAGACCCTTTTCCAAAAGGAATGGTGAGTAGGAAGAAAGGGCACGCTCACCCTTTGCTTCCAGCACAAGAAAGCGTGACCAAGTATCCCTTTCAGAATACAATAATTTGGTAACGATTTCATCTTCATCAGAATCAAGTTCAGAATCGGATTCTGAAAGTTGACGTTTTGGTTTTTTTGGATTGTGTTTACCCATGTTGAACTGTATATTGGTTGAGCAAACCTGTTCCCTGCCCGCCATGGAGCGCCAAAAAGGGCGATGTCATACGTAAGCGGACCTCCAGCAAACTGACACCAAAGGGTTACAGGAATGGTATACTTCAGTTAATCCAGAGGAATAACCAGATTGGCCCATGAGCCAAAGCCTTCTGGCACAGGACTCTAGGCAATACAATATCAGGACTAATTGTAATTTCAAAAAGCCAAGACCAAATAATATATTAAATTTGTGCAATAATGAATCACTATGCACAGGGCCTGGCATGACCAGCCGATTGGTAGAACCGGGCCCATTCTACCACCCGTCTAGGCGAAGTCAGGGCCAAAGTGGTGTGTTGGGCAAGAGGAACGCGGTTCCAGGAACCTATTGCCCTCAACCACCAGGATCCCCTCCTCCACCGACACAGGGCCGCAACCCACGGCAAACGGGTTGGTGGACCAAATATGCCCCCGGGTCCACAACGGAGGTGTTGGCAAGCTCTTGGCGTTACCCAGCAAACACCACGAGGAGGTGGCTCGCCACGGGTGCTTGATGCAGAAGAAGTGGGACACCGAAGTGGGCATAAATAAATTACATGCAATAAAACCTTCTGTTGGTTATACCTACTTGGGTTGTCAGTCCAGATTTGAAGAGGTCATCATGCGGCGATGTCGTATTGGCCATACGAGATATACTCATGAATACATATTGAAAGGTGAGGTTCCTCCGTTCTGCATCCCTTGTGATGAAATAATCACGGTCAAGCATGTCTTGCTTGACTCTGTCGAATATTCCATCACAAGGGATACCTACTTCAAATCAGGAAGTATGAAGGACCTTTTTAATAATATCAGTTATCATTTAATCATCGCATTTTTAAAAGAATTAGATTTGTTAAATGACTTGTAAATAGATAAATATTTTAGTATTGGAAGTTTAAATTCGTAACTGTGCTTGTTAGTGGCTGTATCCTCGAGGGGGGTTAAAGTACTGTAAAATTATTGTCCTCCTGAGAGGGTACGTAAGTCCACTAACATTAAAAGTAAATTCAAACTGTTCATATCTTTAATCGTAGAATATGTGTCTTTTCAGTATATGGCTAGATTTCCTAAATTGCTAACAACTGAAGGGATGATGTAAATCCAGCTAGGGTCCATGCAGGAAGCAAATGTACAGTAAGTCCCCATGATCCCTAATATGGTGATCTACCTTCACATGTTTGTGTTATATAGCTCGTATTTTATGGTGTATTGTCCAAATAGTGATATTAGTTGTAACATTCCACACTAGTTTTATAACTGTGATATTCTAGTTATTTTACAGTCCTTTGACGACATGTTTTTGTAGTGTATGCACATTTCATTTCAATATCAAACATGTTCTCGTCACGATATGGCTGGAATATTGCCGATGTGAATATTGCTCAATCACTCGCTAATAATATATATCTCAACAGACAGACGGGCAAACATGAACGGGAAACAATGATTTTGTCTTGGGCTCCTCGCATCTCACAATGAACACGGTTTTGATAAATCACTTTTCACACAGTGTTCTAAGTCTACTTTTCGACACTGCGTTCACTGCTCTTATCATGTTGTTGGGTTATAAATTAGTCACACGGTGTTTAGAAAGGGTGTACGTGACCAATATATCATACTGTCATTGTACTGTCACTCTATTTAGACGCGCCATATACCCATGTTCACTTCTACACATGAGTGTAATTTGCTGAGTAATTTGGATGAGTGAGTGAGTGAGTTAAGATTTAAAGTCACATCGGCAATATTTCAACCATATCGTGACTAAAACTAGTTCTAAATTTATACGATAGACATATGATAGATAAAATCCTGTCGACGAAAAATAATAAAACTCTAGATTATCACAGGCTGAGTTAAAACTAGCTAGCAGATATCTTAAAAGGAGGAAAACCAGTTTGAACAAAACAATCTAAAAACGGGCTATGGGTCGCAAAAAACCCTTTATTAATCTTGTTTAAATAAAGTATAAATTGTCGTTCAATAGTATGCATATTTTTACCACGACAAGATATATTAAGATCAATAAAGTTATAGACAGGATACTGCCTTGTGGGACACTCTGATCCTGAGTATAATGATCAGACAGTGTAGAACCCACTCGGACGTGAAATTGCCTGTCGGTTAAAAACTCCGAGTGGGTTCTACACTGTCTGATCATTATAATTTTATATATATATATTGAGGGAGGCGGCCAATAGCACTGCGATTTTTACGAAAACCACATTGAATATCTCTGATTAAATTATTCGATTCCCAGCACCAGGTTAATCTGTTATTGACTACGCGTTCCATGGTTTTGCAAACGCAGCTAGTCAGAGAAGTAAGTCTATAACTAGATGGATCAGAATGATCACAGCCAGATTTTGGGTATGGGAACAACTATGACATCACGCCAGGATACAGGAAATTTACCAGATGTCCAAATTTCATCAACGATATTCAACAGTGTCTCTAAAGATGATTCGGGTAAGTGCTTCAGGAGTTGATAATGTACACAATCGGCTCCTGTAGCAGTATTATGAGCTGGTTCAAAAGCCTTAAAAAGCTCATGGAGAGAAAAGAGTTCGCCATGATCTTCTCCATTGTCCGAATGAAAATTTATGTAATTCTTCTCGTGCACTTTTTCTATTTTTAAAAATTCAGGTACATAGTTGGATGAGGAAGAATGTTTTGCGAGTGTTTCATCCAGTTTATTTGCGATATCAGATTGATCAGTTAACAATTGATCTCCAGAGTTGAGATGGTGTATGCTTGATTTGTTTCCCTTACCTTTAATTGTATGGATCATGTTCCATACCTTTGACATCGATGTTCGTGAATTTATTCCCGAAAGATAATTTTGCCAAGACCAACGTTTATTTTGTTTAAATTAACGCCCGACTTTAGCATTTAGAATCGTATATCTATTTAGATTATAGACCCGTGGATGGCGACGGAAATATTCTTCTGCCTGTTTCCGTGCCTTCTTATCTTGTTTGCAATCAGCTGTAAACCATGGTTTACGTATGTGAGGATTTGGAGAGGACTTCGGAATACAATCTTCAGCTATTTTGAGAAGTTCAGCAGAGAAACATTCTATGGGATCAGTCGTATCAATAAAAACATCAGGTTTGAGTTTATTAGTTTACAGAGTTGCATGTAAATACCCCCTTGGTGAAATTCCACGTGAATGATGGAGGGACATCGGTTGGAGACACAGATGTTAGTATAGTAGGGAAGTGGTCACTTCCGCACAAGTCATCCTGAACTGACCACTCAAATTCACTCAGTAAAATGGAATCCACAAATGGTAAGTTCCTGGGTGAAGATAAGTGTGAGAACCATCCTTCAAAATGCATGAATCATTGTTTGAGGAAAAACACTCCTCTAAGATTTTACACTTAGCATTGAGATTAGTACTACCCAAAAATGAGTTATGGCCTTTTAAATCTCCCATGATGACACAAGGCTTTGGTAGCTGGTCATATAATGCTTGAAGATCAACCTGTCGGAGACAAAACGAAGGAGCACAGGGTAAAAGCAATATTCAGGGTTAATCGTACAGCCACAGCCTGGAGGGGGGTATTGAGAGGAACAGGACTGTGAGTGACGCCCTGCCTCACTATAACAGAAGATCCTCCTGTGGCTTTATCACATGGAGGAGAAAAGTGATGGTATGAATTATAACATTTTAAGTCCAAATTATCTGTCGGTTTAGGAAAGTTTCCTGTAGGTAAAAGGCTGATGGTTTTAGATCTTCTATTAATAGCTGAAGGTCATTAAAATTGTTGCGAAATCCTCTGAAGTTCCATTTAAGAATATGTGGTGTAGAACTCATGGAGGTTCAATTAGTGATCTAGAACGAGGTTGCGGTCCGTTACGCTGTAGTGACAGCAAAGGAGACACATCCATATCCAAAGGTTCATATGAATTATGAACCGGTACAGGGTTTGATAAAGGCACTTCCAGATGTTTGAGGTGCTTTGATGCTTTCGTTTGTGAATGTTTCTTATCCTTTCGAAATGAACGTTGAGACAGTGACTCAAATTGCGATACTGATTCTGCTTCGACTTCAGGTAACTGACAGGTTAATGGTACATCAGTCTATGTTGCAGACAAAAGTGATGTGGATTCCTTGTCAATGGATTATAATGTCTGTTGGTCTGTGACCCAGCAAATTGCTGTCTGACATGCAACTGTTTGTTTCGAAGACGTAATAACGGCAGAGTATGCTATTGATTGGACAGTGTTTCGAGATTGTTCTTCCACCAACTTCTTTGCTTAATAATAATCTTAATATTCTTGCTTTCTCTTTCAAAAACAGGGCATAATTTGGAGGATGACATCTGTTCACCAGTGCAATTTGCACATTTGATATCTCCAGTGCAGTCCGTTCTGTCATGGCTTTTGCTGCAACGAGAGCAAACTGGCGTGCTATGACAGGATTTGGTCCCATGTCCGAACCTTGGACACTTAAAACACCGGAGCGGATTTGGCATATCACATCACAGCTTTGATGGAACTTGGAAGCTGAGAAAGAGCAAACGTCACCAGATATGTATTATTATGAACAACTCTGTCATGATTTTTTCTTGTGAATCGTTTAGCAGATGTCACTCCTTGAGATGTTAGTTCCTGCCAAATTTCCTCTTCTGACATATCAGACAGTGAGCTCTATCGCGGATGATACACCTGAATGAATTCAACGATTTGTGCACAGACAGTAATTAGAGTATTTGCCAAACGTTTTGCTTGTAGTAACTTTATGGATTGTTGACGTCTGGTACATTCTATTAAAAGAGAGCCAGACCGAAGACGAGTTAAGTTTTTCACTTCACCACAAACACCTTCAACAGCTTTGGATATTGCAAATGAATTTAGTTTGAACGGCAGACCATCTCTGCCTTCAACATCTCAAATAAGCGCCCATGATTTAACAGTAGTAGGAGATTCATCCTCAGATGACGAGACTGAATCTGTCTCCAAATGCCTTCTCTTGTTTTCACTGCGAGAACCAGAAAGTAGTTATGTAGCGACACTGAGAAATGAGGATTCAACATGGATTCTCCGTTCCCCACCCACCATGGCGTGTCAACAAGGACGGCGTCGAAGTAGAAACTGACAAAGAAACGCCAGGGTTACAGGGATGTTATACTCCAGCAATGCAGTCACAGGCAGCTAATGTGGTCAAACAGAATAAAAGTCAGGCTGGTTCCGCCCATGACAGATTTTTGAAGACGATTAGAACTTGGAGGTCAGCAAAAAGCCAGATTGTCAGAAGGCGGTAACTCATGGGCCATAGATAGGACTCTAGGCAAGTAGATAACATATAATGTCGAATATAAACATTCATGTCACAAATGCACAATAATATGCAACAGTTGCATTAAAAATGGTGTTCATGCGCAGGGTATGCCGTGACCAACCGATTGATAGAACCGGGCCAGTTCTACCACCCGTCTAGGTGATGTTAGGGCCAAAGTGGTGTGTTAGGCACCAGGAACACAGTTCCAGGCTCTTGTTACCCTCAACCACCAGGATCCCTTCCTCTACCGACACAGGACCGCAACCCATGACAAACGGACTGGTGGACCAAATATGCCCCCGGGTCCACTACGGGGGTGTTGGCGAGCTCTTGGTGTTACCCAACACCCACCACGAGGAGGTGGCTCGCCACGGGTGCCTCATAGTCGATGAACCCCGTCACGATATTGTATAAATAAGGTGTATATCAACCTGCGTGCAGAAGATGATTCCAATAAGAAATGCGATGAGGCAGAATCCCCCGGTTACAAGGACCCTCCTCTTGCCAAGCTGTTTTGGATACTGGTCAACCAGAGCAGTGACAACAACTTCAACACCCATGAACTGAAAGAAACATCAGAAAGAAACATCGTGCACTTTGATGATTTCAGTGACATATTTACTGATATCAGTCTAACTAATTTGTACTACACTATATTCTACCTTCTGAATTCGAGCCGGTTGTAATGTTAAAAACTTCTTTAGGTAGATATTACCTGTGAATCGAGGCCAACTGTCAGCAGCATCAGAAAGAACAGGAAGGACCACAGCTGAGGAAGAGGAAGTTGTGCCAGGGTTTCTGGGTAGGTCACAAATCCCAAACCTGGACCTTTAATGAAAAATGTCGATTTATGAGCTACTCTAGAAACAACTACCTCTGTGATAGGATTATTAGGACATTGTACGATCCTGAGTGCATCATGTTCATGTGTCCCTGTCACTATTGTATGATTACCTATGTCTTTATTCTAACCTACCCAAGACGCATGTTGAAAGACGTGCAATACAAAGTCAATCGTTCGCCTGAAACACGGTAGCATATGGCAAGAGCCCACAAAGGACCATTCTCTATGTTTGGCACTGATTTTGAAGACTTCATGGAAACTGTCTCTGACGTTACCGCAGTCAAACTATTTTCGGTAAACGCTGCATTCTACGCTTTGAAATCTCGAGAGATAACAAGGTGCTCTATAAGCGTGAGCTGCAAAAGGAGTTCTGCGAAGCAACATGTGGGAACTGTTACAGATCAGAAATTAATATTACAGTTTGACAAAATCTTGATTAAAGGTGAACTACAGTATTAAGCACTACTTTTGACAACCACCCGGGTACATATTCAGCAACCAGTTCTTGCCACAAAAGGCGACTATGCTTGTCCTAGGAGGCGACTAACGTGATCTTGTTGTCAGATTCATTCACTTGGTTGACACATGTCATCCGCTCAAAAATGTTCATGCTCATGCTGTTGATCACTAGAGTGTCTGGTCCAGATTATTTACAGACCACAGTCATATAGCTGGAACATTGCTGAAAGTGGGGTAAATGAAAACTCAAATCTGTCAATACGCTTTACAGTGACTGAATAAGTGAGAAAGTAGTAAAATCCTCTCAGTGAACGAGATAAAACACTTTATCATGAATATTAAAGATTCGAATGCAAAACTACGAATGAAATATAAAGCCATAGAATGCAATACGAGGTAAAAACATGCTTTATATTGTCAAGAAGTGACGTTAGATCGTCATACTAAGCCCCATGGAAGCTTAAGTGCATTTGTGTACATAAGCCGGTATCAGTTTTGGAAATCTATATCATATGTATTCAACGATTGAAAACGTGTCTAGTTTTTTATACGTGTTCTGTACATGTGTATGTTTGTGAACTTACGACATATAGAATACCTACCACTTGATACAACGGTTTCAATGGGAACGTCCATCTTCTGTGACATGACCCCGAGGGTAGCATAGGTCACCAAGCCAGAGAATATACTGGTTCCTTCTGAGACTAATGTTAATATGAGGCAATCTCTGTAAATATGAAAGTTCTCACCTTTGTATATTCAAACTTATATGAACATCTGATCTTGATTAGTTAACATGGACTAGAGTCATTTAGTTCAGTTTCTTTTTGTCCAAGAGAGGTGTTTGTGAATTTATCACCTCAATAGTAAAAAAAAATGTGCCGACTTCTTGCATGTCCCTCTCACAAACAAACTGATGGATATGAAAGCCATGCGATGAATGTGTCCGCTTCCATTTGCATTAAAGCAAAGAAACGTTTATCAGTATGTCAAATGCGTTCTTTGTAGAGATGACAGTCATATAATAGTCTCTGAGAAAAGTGTTATAATTTTGTGTGCAAAATACATTTGCCAAATTTTCTCTAATCGAGTATGATTGCTGTTCACCTGAGACATGGTTCGTGGAACTTTTTGTAGCTCGCTGCGGTACCAATCAACCCAAAGCCAGGTCCTAGTGAATGAAACACCTGCAGACATGCTTCCAGCCACACCTGCACCAATAGATATTTGCAAACATGAATTCTCCAAATGATTGTTATGGAACGGTATTCGTACTTTAAATGCGATAGTAAAAAGGCGTAATGTATAGTGAGGGGTATTGTTGTAAATAAACTTGCATCAAGTTTGGCAAGGTTATTTTGTTATTGACCTGGTCGGCGTTTTAGCAATTTGTCTCATGCTCAATGTTGTTTGATTTGGGTTGACGTGCAGTAAAAGGGTACCTCTTTTGCCCTTTTTATAGTTAGTCAGTATGACTTAAACCGGTATTACACTAATACATAACACTTGATATGCCTGAAGAAGTGACTAAAGGATCGGATGGTCAGGCCGGCTGATTTTGTTGACACATGAGCATTCTCATGCTGTAGGTCACCGGATTATCTGGTCCAGACTCTATTATTTACATGATATCGCCATATGCTCAGTGCGGCGTAAAACTCACTCATTCACCCACAGAATTTGATCTTAAAAAAGGTTCGAGTCAAATTCAACCATATCCACACCAATGGCACCTTCGCTAGTCACAATGTTTTTGGTTAGTTTACAACATGCCACATGAAGACGCCTCAGCAGTACTGTGCACACGAAACTTTCAACCCGCATGACCGAAATCTTCATGATGACCTTTCAACAAGCAGCCTTATCGACATCGCCAATCCGTCGAATATGCTGGTTCAGAAAAGTGGATGAAACTTTCACAATCCTGAAGCAAAATGGCGATCCTTCTCTCCTGCTCAGCCATCTCAACAAGCAACATCAACGTATTGATTCAGTTTATAACAGAAACTGAAACGCAACACCAGCACCCCTTCCTCTACATCTCCATTCATAACTTTAACAACCAGCTAGCCGAGGCAACTATTAAAAACCAACATCAACACCAATCGAGGTCCTATCCTCAACACATGCAATATCTCCACCCGGTAGGGCCCTAAAAACCATATTTTTTCTGAACACATAAGTTACGAATTCTGACAGTTCCATCAACTGACATCTTAATGGTGTTCAAGAACGTTATCAATTGGCGTAAACCAAAAAAGCCATCCATATAAAAGGTCTAAACCTGCGCTGGATAGGGATAAGGGTGATTTTTCTCACCAATCCGTGGTGCATTAATTAATTTTCATCCAGCAATGGTGTTTGACTAACATGCTATTCATCCCAGTAGCATAATTATGTTGTGGGGTTATAGGCACGAGTTCTATTCATCCGTACGTGTGTCCGTAATACATTGTCCGAAGCATAACTCCTAAACCATTTGTGATAACTTAACCAAACTGTGTACACATGCCAAGTATGATCCCTAGATGTGCACTCTGGGGTTAGACTCAGATTTCTTTCTTTGTGGTTTCCATGGAAACATGACTCAGACTGTGACTATGAGGGTGTTATCTTGTCCGGATCAGATCTCCCAAATCGTACAGTCTAGCTTCATCAAGCATGGTACATGTGTCATACATGATCGCCAGATGTGCCCCTTTTTTATTACACAGCAATATTAGTATTATTATTTTAATTTTTAAAGCTTTCCAATATCCTGAAATTTATGGTTGTGCATTTTGCGGGAACAAAACTTAAAAACCGTTCACATCTTTAATTACACTAATTACAGTGAGTGCCTAAAATGTATAAAATGTTCATTGATATACATTGATTGCAAATATATATAGACAAATGGAATGGAAAGGTACATTGTATGTAAACGCTTAAATTCTGTTTCACAAAACATATCCAGGCCGAGTTACATGTTCAAAAAAACCGTCTGCGGCAGCATGCAGTCGGGCATAATTTCTGATACTCCCGTGATAACGGGATTGAAACTGCATTTGAGAAAGGGCCACCAACCCATGGCATCCATAGTGAGTGAGTGAGTGAGTTAAAATTTAACGTTACATCGGCAATATCTCAGCCATATCGTGACGAGAACATCTAATATCAAAATTACTTATATGTCTACTATAAAACCTGTCAACGAAGGACAGTAAAACAACTAGAATATTACAAATGGAATTAAAACAAGCATGGAAAGTTAAAAACAACATCACCATTTGGACAATACATATATAGATCACCAACAACTGAAGGTAGATCACAAAACTAGGGACCATGGCATCCATAGCATTCATGTTACGAAGTATATAGAGCAGATGTGAAAATAATCACCGTAATGTCTTGCAAGGGAGTGGGTGAGTTAAACATTTACCTCACATGGCATTTCAGTTGTACCGTCACACGGACTAGATTATGAAGAAATGTTTTGAGGTCTCAAAGTGCCTAGTGCATCAGAAAATATTATGTAACACACCTGTATATCAAGCAGTTTACTGAAGTCCGGTACAACGTAGAAGTGTAAGCCATCTACAGCACCTGGTTGTATCGCTGTTTTGATGAAGATAGAGACGAGGAGAATGTATGGAAGAAGTGCAGTGACATACACAGCCTGCCAAACAGGAAAACATCATTGAGCTATTAATATGAACAAAAGTACTTACGGTGGAAATTGTTACTTAGATATGTGGCCCTGTCATCTGGTATCCCACGCATGTGTGGTATTGATGTACCAGGCTAGCTAGTCTCGAAACTTACGTAGCCCTACCTACTTCTTAAGCCCATTCCTAACACACTGGCTACGATCATAGGTACGAATTCTTAGGGCTACCAACGTTTCGAGAATAAGGGCCCAGGTACAGAAAGGTTTTTCAGTGTATCTCAGGGCGCGTCTAGAAACCATTTATGGTATGTGTGAACTTGACGAATACAACATCCATTTTCGAATGGTTTTGCATCATAAGTCATTGAAATATGCTGAAACAGGTGGGTGCTGTTTATACAGATTGTTTATTTCTGATGCTGGCATGGTAGTAGCAATCGTATGTAGTACAAATTGATTACCTTTCCAGATGATCTAATTCCACGAATTAGGCATAGAAATATTATTACATATGAACCAAACAGACATCCAACTATGTGCCACTGCACAGATCCCACATCCTCCAAACCAGTTGAGACACTCAGTACATTGTATCTGAAAGGCAAATAGGGAGAGAGTGAGTGCGATTTGTTAACAAAAAAACAACCTCCAAAACCCTTCCAGAAATCATGAACAAGCAACGGGCTGCAATTCGAGTTTACAATCGACAGCCGTAGTACCTGATGTCTGAGTAGGTTAACAATATTTCAGCCATATATATCGTGACTAATTTGATTTTTGATAATCACAGGTTAACTGTACAATTCTTAATTGAACGGCACCCGTGGCGAGCCACCTACTCGTGGTGGGTGCTGGGTAACGCCAAGGGCTCGCCGACACCCCCGTAGTGGACCCGGGGGGATATTTGGTCCACCAACCCGTTTGTCGTGGGTTGCGTCCCGTTTCGGTGGAGGGCGGGATCCTGGTGGTTGAGGGCACTGGGGCTGTTAACTGCGTTCCATTGCCCAACACACCACTTTGGCCCTGACTTCACCTAGACGGGTGGTCGAATGGGCCCGGTTCGACCAATCGGCTGGTCATGCCAAGCCCTGTGCATGGAGTATTGTTATATTTTTCAATGCACACATATCATTTAGAATTGTTATAACTTTGGACTTGGCTATATTATCTAAAACATTTTTGATTTTGACATATGTTGTTCTGAAATTTGCCTAGAGTCCTATGCCAGAAGGCGGTGGCTCATGGGCCAATCTGGTGGAACTATTAATCTTTTAATTTTTCTGCTGGAGTATATCATCCGGGTATCCTTGGTGCTGCAAGCTGGAGATCCGCTTGTTTTTAGCATTGTCCTTCTGATACTCCGTGGTGGGTGGGGAGCTCGGATGATGAAATCTCAACACTAAATATGGCTTATGAAATCCCCACAAAAAAACCAAACGTCCTCTTGAAAATGATGTTGATGATAATGACCTTCGACCGTCCAGATCAATTGAGTTTTGGCCACGCTTTCTTGTTATTGAATCTGCTGATAAAACGCCTCTAAAATTGAACCCGTTCGCAGTTGCCAAAGGTATTCAAGGTATTGCCGGGGAAGTTAAGAGCATTAAACGGTTACGTTCAGGTGCACTGCAGGTCGAGTGTGGGAAACGGCAGCAGTCAGTCAATTTGATGAGCATAGAATCGTTTGTTGGAATTCCGGTTACTGTATCTGCTCATAAGACGTTAAACACGAGCAAAGGGATCATCAGAGACCGTGATCGGTTGTTTTCTGACATGACAGAACTTGACATCATGACTGAAATGAAAGATCAAGGTGTGCTCGACGTCAAACGCTTTTCAGTCCGTAAGAACAATGAAAGTGTTCCAACCAATACGTATCCGTTTCACCTTTTCATCTCCGACAGCTCCAAAATCACTGAAGGCTGGTTACTGCAACATCAAGGTTGATGTGTACATTCCGAACCCGCTGAGATGTTTTAAATGTCAGAAGTACGGCCATGGTGTAAATACTTGTACATTGTCCGTTGTGTGTGCCCACTGTGGTGAGAAGACACACACAACAGAAGATTGTACTAGTGACTTCAAAAAATGCTCCAACTGCTCAGGCGACCATTCCTCATTTTCTAAACAATGTCCTGTTTGGAAAGAACAAATGGAAATAAATAAAATCAAATTCACTCAAAATATCTCTTTTTTTGAGGCCAAAAATATAGTAAAAAGATCTGATCTTCCAGAAAGTTATGCTGCGGTGGCAAAAACAACATTGGAGTCACGCAGGCTGCCAAACTACTTTGACTTGGGTCAACTGCGATTCTCCACAGCTTTTGCACCCTGCTATATCATCACAGACTGAGGAACCACTCCCTAGTACCTCAAAGTCGTCTTCTGATCACAAATCATCATCATCTCAGTCACATTCAAGGTCTCAATCAACATCTGATCAACCGGTGAAAAGTAAACCGAAACCAAGGCCTGATGCTTCAAAACAACACAGTAGCAGAGCTCCTAAGGGGTCACAAAATAAAATTCAATTGTACAATAAATATGGGTCTCTTGAAGATATGAAACGTCCATTCTAGGGCACATAGCTTGTCGCCCTCCAAAAGAGTGCGGGGTAGATCCCCAATAAATCCACCCAAAAGATAGTTTATTCCAATAATATTGTACAGTGGAACTGCAGAGGATTGAGGACAAATTTACATGAATTACAGCTATTAGTCCAAGATTTTACACCTTCAGCGATTTGTCTCCAGGAGACATATTTAAAACAAACAGATACATTTGACCTTCGTCATTTTAATGCATATCATTGTTTTTCACCTCCGGATGATAGGGCCACTGGCGGATCATCCATTCTAGTCAAACAAAACGTTATTCAAAGCCCTCTTTCACTTAATACTAATATGCAGGCTGTTGCAGTGAGAATTACTTTACATGTAGCGTTTACGCTATGCTCTCTTCACATTTCACCATCTTCGGCTTTTGCCAAAACCGATCTTCAAGCTCTATATGATCAGCTCCCGAAGCCCTGTATTATAATGGGAGATTTAAATGGGCACAACCCACTCTATGGTAGTGTAAATACAAACACTAGAGGTAAATTGTTGGAGGACTTTTGTTCTGATAATGACTTATGTATTTATAATGATGGTTCCAACACATATTTACACCCTGGTACAGGGACTTATTCTGCTCTCGACTTGTCATTGACAAATTCAGAACTATTAAATGAATTCGAATGGTCAGTCCACGATGACCTCTGTGGAAGTGACCATTTTCCTACTATGTTAAAAGCTGTAACTCCATCTGATGTTCCTCCATCATTAAGACGGAATTTTATAAAGGCTGACTGGGCTTTATATGAAACACTGTGTGCTGAAAAACTAAAACCAGAACGTTTTATTGACGTTCCTGATGCTATTAAATCTTTTTCTGATGAACTGAATTCCATAGCTGATGAGTGTATACCAAAGTCCTCTGTAGTTCCACACATAAGAAAACCATGGCTCAACGATGAGTGCAAACAAGCTAGGAAGGCAAGGAAAAAGGCAGAACATTATTTCCGTCGCCATCGTATGGTGCATAATGTAAACAAATTTAAAATTGTAAATGCTAAAGCACGGCGTACTTTCAAACAAAACAAACGCCAATCTTGGCAAAATTATGTATCCAAAATTAATTCTCGGACACCCATGTCCAAGGTATGGAACATGGTCCAGAAAATCAAAGGTAAAGGTACTAAATCTAGTGCCCATCATCTTAAACATGGAGATCAATTACTTACTGATAAATCAGATATTGCTAATAAACTGGGTGAAACCCTTTCTAAACACTCTTCCTCTTCAAATTATGTACCAAAACTCCAGCAATATCAAAAACAAGAAGAAAAGAAAACTATTTATTTCAATTCTGATAATGGGGAAGATTATAATGAAACGTTTTCTATTCATGAACTCCATACTGCTCTTGATCAAGCTCATGACAGTGCTACTGGAGCTGATAACATACATTATCAACTCCTGAAGCACTTACCGGAATCCTGCCTTGAAACTCTTCTCAATATTTTTGATGCTATTTGGACATCGGGTAACTTTCCTCCTTCATGGCGTGACGCCATAGTAGTACCAATACCTAAACCTGGACGTGATCATACGGATCCGTCCAATTATCGACCTATTTCACTAACTAGATGTGTTTGCAAGACCATGGAACGCATGATAAATAATCGACTTGTTTGGTACTTGGAAACAAATAATCTTATCACAGATATACAATGTGGTTTCCGTAAAAACAGAAGTACTGTCGATCACTTAGTGCGACTGGAATCATTTGTGAAAAACGCACTCATTAATAAACAACATGCTGTGTCTATTTTTTTTTATCTTGAGAAGGCATATGACACAACCTGGAAATATGGCATACTGAGAGATTTACATGATTTCGGTTTGCGAGGTCGTTTGCCTGAATTCATTGCTAATTTTTTAAATAACAGGCAATTTCAAGTGCGCTTGGGTTCTACCCTGTCTGATCATTATAATCAGGATCAGGGTGTTCCACAAGGCAGTATTTTGTCAGTCACTCTTTTTAGCGTCAAGATCAACAGTTTATCTAAAGTTTTAAACGATTTAATCGATGGATATTTATTTGTGGATGATTTTAATATTTCTTGCCGCGGTAAGAATATGCATACTATTGAACGGCAACTGCAGCTGTGTTTAAACAAAATTGATAAATGGTGCCTTGAAAACGGTTTTAAGTTTTCTAAATCAAAAACCAATTGTATACACTTCTGTCGTAAATACAAACCCCATAAAGAACCAGAGTTATTTCTCAGTGGTACCCCCATCAAAGTCGTCAAGGAGGCCAAGTTCTTGGGACTTATTTTCGACTCACATTTGACCTTTTTGCCACATATTAAATCCCTTAAAGCCAAATGCCTGAAGGCACTCGATTTATTAAAGGTTGTTTCAAATTCAAAATGGGGAGGGGATCAATCTACCCTTCTTCACTTATATAGATCACTGATTCGATCTAAAATTGATTACGGCTCCATCGTATATGGTGGCGCTTGTCAAAGCAACCTAAAACTACTTGATCCTGTTCACCACCAAGGCCTAAGACTTTGTCTTGGTTCTTTTAGAACCTCTCCTATCGACAGTCTATACGTCGAAGCTGATGAGCCTTCTCTCAACTTACGTCGTATCAAACTATCTTTACAATACATTACAAAAAGTCTAACCCCGCATTTAATTGTGTTTTTAATCCTCTCTATGAGGATTTGTACAAAAAGAAATCTTCTCTTGTTCCGCATCTTGGTTTAAGAATATAACCACTTATTTCTGCTGCCAGCATTGAGCTGGAAAACATAGCTCCTTCCCGTCTTCTTTCTTCTCCTCCTTGGCAGTTGGTTAGGCCACATGTTGACCTAACATTAAAAAATCAGAAACGAATGAATTACAGTATTAACAAGAATATAATCAACTGAAACATATATATAGCAATTATAAATCCTTATTTACAGATGGGTCCAAGGACGGTGGCGCAGTCGCTTGTGCCAATGTCACTGGATCCAGAACAATATCTTCTAGGTTACCAGATAAAAGTTCTATTTTTACAGCTGAAGCTAACGCCATATTAACAGCTCTAAAATATATTCAAAGACACCCTAAACGTAAACAATATATAATCTATTCTGATTCTCTTTCTTGCCTTCAAGCTATTAAAAATGTATCATGTAAACATCCACTTTTAATTGAAATAATTGAATTGTATAATAATCTTGCTACTGGCCAGTACGACATCGTCTTCTGTTGGTTACCAAGCCACGTAGGCATTTCTGGTAACGCAATGGCTGATCTTGCTGCCAAGGCAGCTCTCAACAAATCTGTGACACCACTTCTTATTCCTTACAGTGATTACAAAGCCACCATTAGATCTTATATCCGTGGTCTGATGCAGAAGAAGTGGGACACCCAAGCAGGTATCTATAAATTACATGAAATAAAACCGTATATTGGTTACACCTACTTGGGTTGTCAGTCCAGATTTGAAGAGGTTATTTTAAGACGATGTCGTATTGGCCATACTAGATATACTCATTCATACCTTTTAAAAGGTGAGGATCCTCCATTTTGTATCCCTTGTGATGAGAGAGTTACAGTCAAGCATATCCTGCTTGACTGTGTTGAATTCTCCATCACAAGGGATAAGTATTTTACAGTTAAAACAATTAAGGATCTTCTTACCAGCGTTAGGTCTCATTTAATTATTGATTTTTTAAAAGAAATTGATTTTTTGGTTGAATTTTGAAATTATGTTGTGTAAATAGATGTATTTTAATTATTGGAAGTTTGGATTTGTAACTTGAATTGTTGGTGGCTGTACCCTCAAAGGGGGTTGAAGTATTGTAAAATTATTGTCCTCCTGAGAGGGTACGTAAGTCCAAAAACATTCACAGTAAATTTAAACTTTCCACTGTTCTTAGTCGTAGTATATCTGTATTTTTATTTTTTGGCTAGATATGTCTAAATTGCTAACAGCTGAGGGGATGATGTCAAACCGACTAGGCTCCATGCAGGTAGCAAAGGTACTGTAAGTCCCCATGGTCCCTAGTATGGTGATCTACCTTCAGTTGCTGGCAACCTATAGCCTGATTTTGTACTGTATTGTCCGAATAGTGATATTAGTTTTAAACTTTCCACACTAGTTTTAATCTCATTTGTGATATTCTAGTTGTTTTACTGCCCTTCGCTGACAGGTTTTTATACAATACATGTATTTCATTTCAGTATTAAATGTTCTCGTCACGATATGGCTGAGACATTGCCGATGTGACGTTAAATACTGACTCACTCACTCACTCCTTAACAGTTTTGACATTGAAATATTTATCCCTTGTGATGGAGAATTCAACACATCCAAGCAGGATATGCTTGACCGTTACTCTTTCATCACAAGGGATACAAAACGGAGGATCTTCACCTTTTAACAATTTTGCATGAGTACATCTTCTATGACCAATACAACATCGTCGTAAAATGATCTCTTCAAATCTAGACTGACAGAACCAAGTAGACCTCATTGTAGTCAGAATGAGGAATAAGAAGTGGTGCACAAATTTGTTGAGTGCTGCCTTGTCAGCACGATCAGCCATTGTGTTCCCAGAAGTTCCTGCATGGCTGGGTAACCAACAAAAGACGATGTCGTATTGGCCAGTAGCCAGATCATTATACAATTCAATTATTTCTGTTAGAAGTGGATGTTTGCAAGAAATGATTTTAATCGCCTGAAGACAAGAAAGGGAGTCTGAATAGATTATATATTGTTTATGTTTGGGGTGTCTTTCAATATACTTAAGGGCCGTTAATTTAGCGTTTGCATCTGCTGTGAAAATAGAGCTGTCAGCCGGTAATCTGGAAGAGATTGTCTTGGACCCAATGACTGTGGCACAAGCCACAGCCCAACCATCTTTGAATCCATCTGTCAATAAGGATTTATTGGTATTGTATTTACTTTTTATTTGATGGTATTCTTCTTTATATTGTAACTCATTAGTTTCTGATTTTTTAAATGTTGTCAGTGTTGGGTCAACTTGTGGCGTAACCAATTGCCAAGAATTTTAATTTAGATAATGGGGAAGATTATAATGAACTATTTTCTATTCATGAACTCAATGCTGCTCTTGGGCAAGCTCATGACACTGCTTATAATTCAAAGTTGTTATGAACCACTACAGGGGATCTTAATGGGGAAGGCACCTCTACTTGTTTGAGGGTCCGAGATCCTTTCTTCCTTAATTGTTTCGTTTCTTAGTTAGTAAGTTTTACATTATTTTCTGATGTTTCCACTGTCTCGGGCTCTCGTGCAATCTGAGGTCGTGATTGAATAACAGTCTGCGAAGCTGAGCTGATGATTTGTTGCCTTCAGGAGTAACTGATTGCTTATCAGTGACCCAGCAGATGTCTGTCTGACATGCCCTGTCAACTTTGCTCTGTGAAGTGAGAAAGTGACGTATTTGGATGAGTCTGAGTTGTCAGTAACATTATTGACTCTGAAAGAAATATTATTTGTATACTTTAGTTTGATAATTTGGGATTGTGGCCACCGTTGCACTTAACACACCTGATAACAGGTATCCATACCTTCATGAGCTTTGCTGCAACGACACCATATTGCAGAGTTATTGCAGGACCTGGCCCCATGTCCAAACTTCTGACAGTTATAACAACGGAGTGGAGCCGGTATATATACATCCACTCCAATGTTGAAATAACCAGCCTTAATTGATAATGGTAGTTTTGGTAAGGCAAACGTAAGAAGATAGATGGTCGTTTGAACAACCCTGTCTTGCTCCTTCCTAGTAAATCTCTT
Organism: Haliotis asinina; assembly: GCF_037392515.1. Lineage (NCBI taxonomy): Eukaryota > Metazoa > Mollusca > Gastropoda > Lepetellida > Haliotidae > Haliotis > Haliotis asinina. The sequence continues at coordinate 8,648,473 of NC_090290.1, read as the reverse complement.
CACAGATGTCACTCCTTGAGACTTCAACTCTATCGTTATCTCATCCTCGGACATGTCAGACAGACATCTAGCACGATCTCGGATTACACCTCTACAAGAATTTAGATATGTGTGTACTGAGACAGAAATTTCAGTGGTTCCAAAATGGCTTGCTCTGGGTAAATTGAGAGACTGTTGACGCCTTGAACATTGAACTAGCAGGGATCCATTTCGTAAACGCGATACGTTCTTAACGTCTCCACAAATCCCTTCAACAGCTTTAGAAACAACCAAAATATTACTTTTAAGGGGTTTACCATTAATTCCATCGACCACCAGAAACCGTGGCCATGAGTCAGCATTATCTTGTGAGACACTTTCATCATCAGATGAAATGATTTCTGTATGTAGATGCCTTCCTTTACTTTTGGATCGTGAACCAGTGCATTGTATGGTTGCCATGATAAGGAAAATGATTCAACATCCCTGTTCCCCACCCACCATGGAGTGTCCACAAGGACGGTGTCGAAGTGGAAACCAACTACAAGTGCCAGGGTTACAGGGATGCTATACTCCAGCATATGAGTACAGTAGTCAAACAGAGTAAAAGTAAGGCTGGTTACGCCCTAGACATTTATCTGACGACAATAGAACAGGTCAATAATGCCAGATTGGCTCATGAGCCACCGCCTTCTGGCACAGGACTCTAGGCAAATTTATGTTTCAATCATTTCTATACAAGAAATCAAGATGACCAATACCCAATTAGACAAGTGTGCAAAAACATAATTGCTATACACAGGGCGTGGCGTGACCAGCCGATTGATAGAATCGCCTAGATTCTACCACCCCGAGGCGATTCTACCACCCGTCTGGGTGAAGTAAGGGCCAAAGTGGTGTGTTGAGCAGCAGGAACACGGATCAGGCTCCCGGTGCCCTCAACCACCAGATTACGGTCTTCCACCGACACGGGACGCTACTCACGGCAAACGGGTTGCCCAATTTGTGCGCTCCTTGCGACCAGCAATGGGGTGCTATGGACCTATTTGACCCTGGTCCACACGGGGGTTCGAACGGCTCTTTGCGTTACCCAGGACCCACCACGAGGAGGTGGCCGTTCACGGGTGCTAGCAAGAACATGTATGAAATTGTACATTTGAAATTCTAATGGCCTAAACATTAGCCTAGACTTCCAAAGGCACGTGTTGATATTTTCAAATTTTCCTGGAACATTACATAATGAAAATGCCTTAAGGTTTGACGTCACCAGCCTATTGATTGAACCGGGCCCTCTCGACCACCCGTCTAGGTGAAGTTAGGGCCGAAATCGTGTGTTGAGCTATAGGGACACTGTTCCTGGCTCCCATGTCCTAAACCACCAGAATACCTTACTCCTACGACACTGGGGCGCAACCCACGACAAACAGGTTGGTGGAACAAATACTTCCGGATCCACAACGCGGGACTGACGAGCTCTTAGCGTTACCCAGCACCCACAGCAGGAGGTTTCGTCAAAGGCGCCATGTAACTAAAGAAGGGCGCGAGACAGATATATTGTTATTATTAACAAGGCATCTTAGTTTCATTGTTTTGTTCTGTGTTGAATTGGAAGACAGAATTTATTTTGACGAATGCCAGTTCATGCATCTTACTGCCAAAACTCCTCTGCTGGTGTATGAGCCAGAGTCATATTTTCCCACAGTTTGGCCGTAGTGATTGTAGCTGATGCATTCCGTGCCAAGGCTGTCACATTGTTGGCGTAGACTGCATTCACTTCTTCCACACACAGGTCTATGTTCCAACTGTTGCCACAAGTTGTCCAGGGCAAGATGCTGGAGCAGGACTTTACCATGTAGTAGATGGGCCAGGCCAGATATAGGTTGTAATAGGGCATGTAAGAACACGTAACCATCACAGCGCCAACTCCAATCCCTAGTGAATAAAGGAAACTACGTATGTATGCATTTATCCTGGTATCACATGAACTGAAAATCTCACACTGAGGGAAATTTACATTGAGACAACATAATTCTGTAGAGAGACTGAGATTGAGATGTAGATGAGTGCCTTTGGGTTAGATGATACTGTGTAATTTGCCTAGTAGAATAGAAACATTTTAGGTGCTCCGTGAAGACTCAACTCCTTATCAGTCAATGTGTATAATTTCTAAATGTTATTATTGTTAGTCCAAAATAATCATTAATTGGTTTTGTATGACTTAAAGGAAATCAAGGTCATTAAACTTTTTAATGCCAATGCGGAATGCTATTGAAAATAGACCACCTACCTTGGAACAATGGACAAAAGCTCCAAACGTGTTTGGCACCCTTCTCGAGAACTGAGAAAGTATTGACTCTAAGAAGAACGTTGGAAAGCCGGCAACAAGAAGTAGCAAGATGAATGGAATTAGGAATGCCCCTGTTAGAAATATATACATAAATGAAATAGAAACTGTTATAAAATGCATGTAACTATGTCATTTGTTTCTACTCATCAGGTACACTGGCTGCTGCTCGATATTTAGTCCTGTTCCATCAATCTCCTGTTGGGAGTATTCATTTGGGGTTTCGATCCCAGGCTGTCAACAAGACAATGCTTAACAGAAGCATTCCTGACCCGTATGAGATATTGTTAACGATATGGATGAAATTTCTGAAATGATACTTCAATGAAAGGCCAGTAAAACGAGGAAGAAAACTGAGAAAAAATTCAATAAATATCCTCCCTGGATAATTTGAATAATGTCAGGGTTATACGATCTGGAATACGTAGTTCCGTGAAGCACTGTGTATGAAAGCGCTGGAAACAATTTGCCTGAATAGAAACATCTTCTAATAACGACTCTGTATATGAAAGATACCAGAACCTACAGACAAAAATATATCTCAGTTTTAAACAATCATCATTACTTTCGATCATGTATATTTTTATGCCTTTTATGCTTTTTATGTAATTGTATCATAGCCAAGGTGTCAGAACGTGACTGGGGGCATTCAGAACTTCCTCGATGGAGCGTATGTATTTTGAAACAAACTATGTTTAAAGATGAGAAGAATTAGACCCGCACTTTAATATACTTCTAAACGTCACCGAAATTAATCTAACCCAGGTTTTCAACTGACTATTCAATATTTCATATACAGATTTATATTATAAAAAACAAAATAAATCACACCTCTTGGTATACTTATATAGTCTCAATGAAATCTTGAGAATATATCAGCATTTAACATTCTACAAATTTCGCCTTGTCAGGCCATACAACCAGATGTTGCTTTAGATATGACAAGACTGAAGAAAGGTGTTTTGAATACCCTATTGTTCATAAAGATTCATTAAAGATTTAAAAGATGAAGGTCCTTTGTACTCGCCTTATCAAAGACTTTACATAGATGGATCAAAGATGGATATAGACTATGAGCAGCTACTGTTGGTGAAGATAACACCTCTTCCCCGGATTAACTGATGAAAGGTCTTTACTGCTACTTCTATGTCCATTTTATCAACGTTACAATCCACGGAAAAAATCCCAAGACGGCAGTTTCATCAATTATTCATATGGTTTGTCCTGTTTGTGTGCAATCCAAACCGTAAACATAATGAGCCATTCGTGGACAAAAAATTAAGTCTCCTGGCCGGGAAGGTTATCGGGTTTTGTTGGTATCTAAGCCACTCTGGTAGAGAGGAAATTGTATAGCAGATTCCGTAGCTCAAAAACCTCTACAAAATCAAGTTAATAACATTAACTTCCGTTTTACTGACCTCTAACCTGCCATTCCACAACATGACACAGATCAGTGGCTGCAGAGTTGTAATGAACCATCAGTTAACCTTCATTTAGTCAAACCCAGTATTAGACAGAATCCATTTACTAGGCTAGTTCTTCAAGATTAAGCTATGCACTGGCAATGCCTTTTACTATACACGGTTAGGATACTATACACATTTCTTTATATAGAAAGGAGAAGATCTGCCATTTTCCATCCAGTGTCATAGACCGTTTACTACCAAGCGAGTTTACTTGAATGTGTTGACTTTTACCATATTAGACACAGTGTATATAACGATGTTTCCTACTCCATGAACATTCTTTAATAAAGTTTACTATATTTAAAAGAACTAAACTGTATGATAAACATATATTTTTTTCTTTTTATTTCCAAGAACAGAATTGTAACCCTGAATGAGATACTTGACTGATATTTTCAACATCACACTTATTATTTATTTCCTTTGTGTTGTTAAACAATTGGCTCTAATAGCTGCAACGTTGCTGATGTGGCGTTAAACAATATTCACTCACGCGAGTGTCTTCTGGACGTGATATCAACATGTTCTATGTGAAAACGTGTATGGTACAGTTAACACGGGTTGCTTACCTCCACCGTTCCTGTTGCAGATGTAGGGGAACCTCAGAATGTTTCCTAATGCAACACAGTAGCCAACCATTGTCAGCATGTAGTCCAGATGTCGGCTCCATGATTGTCTCTGATGTCTAGTTTCATCTCTTTCTCTTTGACAGTGTAAATCTGTCATGGGGGCGTCTACATCGCTGTCGTCCTTACTCGCCATTGTCAGCACTGGATGCTGTTTCAACCTGTGAGGCAATATTACATGTGATTACAGAGAACATATTTTATTTCTGAATCAGGAATCAGGACTGAAGATGAAATGCCTCACCATTTACTAACAAACCCTCGATTTCCTAAACGTGTCTTGAATGTCATAACTTCCAACTACGGTTTGTCTCATAACCCATTTTCATGCTATTTCTGAATTTTCAGTTTTTTTACATAATGACGCGCATTGCCGGACTCTCTGAGGTGACTCGCATACACATTGCGCACTTTCAAGGGCTTTCCACCAAAGTAAAAGTTCATATATTAAGACTACAGGTATTGCTTTTATTGGTATCTATTGCAACTTTAGCTCTGTCAAGTATATTGAATCCTGTGTAGCTCGACTATGTAATGTTGGACACTAGCATGATACATATTTCCAGAATCCCACATGAATGATCTTACAAATATTTTGCTTGTAAATATTAACGACGCCAGTACAGGCGGTGTACAGAATCATCTATATTCCGCCAATCTATATCACCTCAAGTATTTGTTCCATTTCGCACATTAATACCTTTATAGCTCCACCACTAAATGCGCAACATATGCGTATCATACGTTGTCTAGAACACGCTTTGAATGGCTTTCAAACGCAGTATAGAAATACATTTTCTGAGATGACTTGTAACAGTGGTTGCCATTACATCATGACCGGATGCTGGCAAGGTGATTGCTGTGATATAGAAGAACTGAAGTTCAATAAAAATACACAAAGCATCATGTAGGAGAGTCAATCTGGACTGGTTACCAGGGGCAGTATAAGATTGACGTTTGCATTTTGGGAGAGAGCGTTTCCTGGGGTTTCCACCGATGTGTAACATGCACAGATATCACAAAGTAAAAGGGTTCCGAAATACAAAGGCGCGAGCGACTTCCACTGGATGCTGGGTGGAAGAAAATTGTTATACCGCGACTTCTGTGGAAGAAAATCAGACAGTCTTACATCACAGAACCTTAATTGTTCGGCTATACAGTTGCCAAAAACAAAACGGAAAAAATCTCTGTGAGGTCCAGGGTCCCAATATCCAACGACAAGCAGCACGCGTGTGTAAGGCGGCGAATCCAGTTCCCAAGGGAAATAGGTGAAATAGGTGATACAATCTGGTTGGCCCTTTTCAGTCAGCTGTCTAAAGACGCACAGACTCATAATCATGCCAACTTAAGAATCAAGTGGAAAGGGAGCCGTGTGGCATTTAATGATATTACTGTACTTCCATTTCTTACATCTGGAATGCTAACCATATACAGAGGTAAACAGTGAGTTAACATTTAAGTGAGTTTACCCTCACATTGGCAAAATCTCAGTCATATCGTGACGAGAATATACTTGTCACTGAAATGAAATGTGTGCATAATATGAAAACCTGTTGTCAAAAAATTAGGATGTCACAATTACAACTAAATCCATAAGGGAAAGTTAAACCTGATATTACAATATGGACAGGACACAACATATAACAAACATATAACAACTAACTAGACATCACCACCAACTGAAGACATATCACCATACTGGGTATCATGGGGATTTATAGTACTTTTACTTCCTGCATGAACCCCAGCTGCATCTATATCAACTGGTAAATTTAAATTTCCTTTGAGTCAGTGGTTCGGGACTTACTGGACCCTCAGAATGACAAGTTTGACAATACTTCAAACCCCTTGGAGGGTACAGCCACAGACAGTTTCAGTTATCTAAATTACAAATAATAAAATAGTTATCTATTTACAAATCATTCAACAAATGTAATTCTTTTAAAAATGCAATAATTAGGTAAATGAGAACTGACACTGTCAAAAATACCCTTCAAAGCTCGGTATTTGAAATAAGTATCTCTTCTGATGGAATATTCAACAGTCCAGCAAGATATGCTTGGTCGATGATGTGTGTCATCCAAGTCAGTGAGCCTGACCTCACCCGATCTCGTTAGTCGCCTCTTACGACAAGCATAGTCGCCTTTCATGGCATGCATGGGTTGCTCAAGTCCTATTCTACCCCGGAACCTTCACGAGTATGTTTTTTTTTGTTTTGTTTTTTTGGTATTGGTAAATGTTTCTCGAGCGGATAAGAGATGCTATCTGCTCCAGTTGCCATATCATGATCTTTCGCCAAGGGAGAATTCAACTCATGCAATGAAAACTACTTCATTATAGTCCTCACCATTTTCAGGATGAAAGTTAATTTTCATTCACATTTAACGTCACATCAACAATGTTCCAACCATATCATTACAAAATGAATTTCAACATTAAACATGATTACACTAAGACCTTAAAATGATCACTAAAATGATCAATGATCACTAAAACCACATAGGAGTTGTACAGATTTGGACTTCCAACTTATCATAAAACGATATCAAAACAAGGAATAATGCAATATAAAAAGCGCACTGTAAATTAAATGTCAATATTATGTGTTGTATACCTGGGTATTGAGGGAAAAATGCGCTACTTTGTTTTCTTTATAATCATCCACCTGTGTGACCTCACCGTGAATACCCGTTGCTGTGCACATGGTCTAAGTTTGAATTTCAAAGTGTTACAGAGGTTTGTTTTACCTTATCACGGTGAAAGAAAACGTTCTAGAAGGCATGACGGCATTTACCAGGATGGAAATATATTTCCCCCTAAACAGCACCATGTCATTCTCACCTCAGTCACCATCTCTTCTCCATGGAAAGCGGTTTATGCTTACGACTCTACTGCCTCTGTTGGCTGTATACATTTAAGGTAGAAAATGAAAACAGTTCGCTGTGATATACCATGGGAATCGTTCCTGGATATTGAAAGCTATACACCATGAAGAAGGTGTGGTTGACAAACTAGAACATTTTGAAGTTCTTGCTATTTTCATGATAGCAGAAATTATCCAAATACCACGACCTCCTTCGACCGCTTCAGAGATAACGATAGTCCATCTTACCCAGATGGGGACCAGAAGCGTGCACACTATCATGTTCTAATGCGCTTCCCTTAAACGAGCATAAATTATCCACCAAGTACAAAATACTCATAATACAGGGTGCGACCCGAGAGCGAGCAGGTTTATTTCAAAATTTACAATGCAAGAGCACATCAAAACGTATCGCAGAGGACGACAAACGCGAAAATCTGCAGGCGTCCGCCATACCCAATCCACCTGGATAGTCTTCAGTAGTAAACAAACCCACAGCTGTAAAGACAGGTCTCCACACAATATATATCCTGGAATCTGCTATTGAGTGAGTGAGATAATATTTACCGTCACATCGGCAGTATTTCAGTCATATCGCGACGAGAGCAATTAGTTACAAAATTACATATTAATTAATTGCACGTTATAAAAATCTGTCAACGAAGGACAGTAAAACCAACTAGAATATCACAGAGAATATAAAAATAGTAATTAGATTAAAACAGTTCAACTATAAGGACAACACAGCATAAAAACAGGCTACAGATCGCCAGATCACCATACTATGGACCATGGGGACTTACAGTACCTTTGCTTCCTTTATGTACCCTAGCTGGATTTACGTCATCCCCTCAGCCACTGGCGAGTCTACAAAATGCTAGCCAAAATTAAAACAAGAAGAATACTACGATTAAAAACCTGGTAGACTTAAATTTACTGTAATTATTTGTGGACTTACGTACCCTCTCAGGAGGACAATAATTTTGCAATACTTCAACCCCCTCTGAGGGTACTGCCATTAACAATTCAAGTTACCAATTTAAACTACCAATAATTAAAATACATCTATCTACAGAACACGCCATTAAAAACTCAACCAAAAAATCAATTTCTTTTGAAAATCCAATAATTAAATGAGAACTAACGTTTGTAAAAAGGTCCTTAACGGTTTTCACGTTGAAATACGTATCCCTTGTGATGGAGAATTCAATACAGTCAAGCAGAATATGCTTCACCGTGACTCTCTCATCACAAGGGATAGAAAATGGAGGATCCTCACCTTTTAACAGATATGGATGAGTATATCTTGTATGGCCAATACGACATCGTCGTAAAATAACCTCTTCAAATCTGGACAACCCAACCCAAGTAGGTGTAACTAATATATGGTTTTATTTCATGTAATTTATTTATACCTAATTGGGTGTCCCACTTCTTCTGCATCAGATCAGGGATGTAAGCTCTGATGCTAGCTTATAATCAGAGTATGGAATACAAAGTGGTGTCACAGATTTGTTGAGTGCTGCTTTGGCAGCAAAATCGGCCACTGCATTACCGAAAATGCCTACGTGGCTTGGTAACCAACAGAAGACGATGTCGTATTAGCAAGTAGCAAGAATATTATACAATTCAATAATTTCAATTAAAACTAGATGTTTACAAGAAATATTTGTAATAGCCTGAAGGCAAGAAAGATAGTCTGAACAGATTATATACTGTTTATGTTTAGGGTGTCTTTGAATATGGCGTTAGCTTCTGCTGTGAAAATAGAGCTGCTACCCGATAATCGAGACGATATTGTTCTGGATGCAATGACAGTGGCACAAGCTACTGCGCCACCGTCCTTGGACTCATCTGTAAATAAGGGCTTGTAATTGCTATACTTACTTGTTAATTGATAATATTCTTATTTCTACTGTAATTCGTTTGTTTCTGATTTATTAAATGTAGTTAATGTTAAGACAACCTGTGGCCTTACCATTTACCAAGGAAGGGAAGAAAGCAGCTACATATTCTAACTCAATGCCAGCAGCAGAGAGGAAAGTTTCACTCTTAGTCCCACGGGCGGAAGAAGAGATGACTTTTTATGATATAGATTCTCATAAAGACGGTTAACCGCAGTTAAATGCAGAGTTGGATTCATAAGAAAGTAATTTTGCTGTAAATTGCAAGGATAACTTTATACGTCGATGGTTAAGGGATGGTTCATCGGTCTCGACATAGAGACTGTCAGGTTCCACCATATACGATATTCCTATCAAGTTCTGATCGGATGAGTAATCTGTACAGATGGAGTAGGGTCTTCTGATCCCCTCCCCATTTGGAATTTGAAACTACGTTTAGTAAATCTAACGCCTTCAGGCAATTATTCTTTAATTGTTTCAAGGGCAAGTGTTGATAAAAAACAATACCAAGAATCTTGGCCTCTTTTACAACTTTGATAGAAGCTCCATCCAGTACTAAAACTTTTGTATAAATAGATTAAATGAAATAAAACCGTATGTTGATTACACCTACTTGGGCTGTCAGTCCAGGTTTGAAGAGGTTATTTTACAACGATGTCGTATTGGCCATACACGATATACTCATGCATACCTATTGAAAGGTGAAGATCCTCCGTTTTGTATCCCTTGTGATGAAAGAATCACGATCAAGCATATCCTGCTTGCCAGTGTTGAGTATTCCATCACAAGTGATAAATATTTTTATTCACGAACTATGAAGGATCATTCTAATAACACAAGTTCTAATTCAATCATTGCATATTTAAAAAAATTAGATTTATTAACTGAATTATGAACAGATAAATATTTTATTTAAGTTCTAATTCAATCATTGCATATTTAAAATAATTAGATTTATTAACTGAATTATGAATAGATAAATATTTTATTATTAAAAGGTTTAAATTCATAACTGTGCTTGTTAGTGGCTGTATCCTCAAAGGGGGTTGAAGTACTGTAAAGCTATTGTCCTGCTGAGACGATACGTAAGTCCACAAACATTCAAAGTAAATTCTACATTTCCAGGTTTTAATCGTAGAATAAGTGTCTCTTTATCGTATGGCTAGATTTCCCAAGTTACTGACGACTGAAGGGATGATAAAAATCCAGCTAGGATCCATGCAGGTAGCAAAAGTACTGTAAGTCCCCATGGTCCCCTAGTATGGTGATCTACCTTCAGTTGTTAGCAATCTATAGCTCATTTTTATATTGTATTGTCCTCTATGGATAAATTGTTTTAGGTATAGTTACTAGTTTTACATTCTTGACTGTGATATTCTAGTTGTTTTACTGTCCTTTGAAGACAGGGTTTTATAATAAACATGTATTCCATTTCAGTGTTTTTCCCGTCACGATATGGCTGAAATATTGCCGATGTGACGTTAAATATTAACTCACTTACTCACTCAGTCTGTATCCCTTGTGATGAAAGAATTACGGCCAAGCATGTCCTGCTTGACTGTGTTGAGCATTCCAACAAAAGAGATAAATATTTCAACTATGAAATATCTTTCTGCTAATTACCAGCTCTCATTTAATTATTGCGTTTTAAAAGAAATTAGATTTGTTAACTGATTTCTAAATATTTATTACTGGAAATTTAGAGTAATAAGTGAGATTGTTAATGGCTGCACCCTCAAAGGGGGTTGAAGCATTGTAAAGTCATTGTCCTTCTGAGAGGGTACGTAAGTCTTCAAACATTCAAGGTAAATTTAAACTTACCAGGATTTTTAGACGTAGTATTCATTAATTGTGGCTAGCGTTTCTTACAATCGTCTGCGGCTGAAGGACTGGTGTAAATTTAGCATTCAGGGGAGAATGCTTTGAATTTACGCTGTAAGAGTCTATATAATGAATCGTAAACGTAAACAGCAATACTTTGTTACATCCATGTCCGCATAGATTCGAAATAAACCAGGTTACTAATTTAGACTTAATTCAGTTGCGACTATTGATTTTTTCATAATTCTAAAGTTGATAATGGTACATAATTACATATGAAGTGATAACTCTTACATCGACTCACAATATATATATTACACATGAACCATACAAATTCTGCTCAAGCTGTTGAAAGTATCATGTTGATCTGAAATGTGATATTTCAATGCAATTTACATAAGCATTGTGTTTGTATTTGATCTCTGTAATGATCGGATCCAGTGTAATTATCACGTATATCAAGTCTGTATTCATCCATCGTCAATAAAAGCAGGAGAATACATCTGTTACGGAATTGATACTCGTACGTATAATCACTCAATCAGACAACAGTAATGAGGTATTTGAACAGCCTTTCATAATGCATGTGCAGTTACGCCCTTGTTGAAAGGTTTGTCTCGTGGCATGTGTAAAACAAACTAATGTGCTGTTATATCATTGGACAACCAGTTTTTATGGAGTCACGACCATTATGAATGTTCTGAACCTCGTTTGCATTCAGAGTAAATATAGGCATGCCCTTCGTCATAAATAATAAATCATGTCACTTTTTTTAATTCCATAATACATGTATTTCAATTTGGATATTCATTCGTAACAATGTGCACATTATATTTAAATGTTCAGCAAGCCATTATGTTTGATGTACTACTAGTGTGCGCTAAATACTATCTCTACTCAATGGTTGGGTTGGGTTGGGTTATCCAGCGTAATAAGAACCCGATTGTAGCGCTTTGACCGCTTTAAGGAAAAATAAACTCCTCACAGTGCTTGTTAGTCCAGTGTGTACATTTCTTGCATCTGGCACCCGTGGCGAGCCGCCTCATCGTGGTGGGTGCTGGGTAACGCTAAGAGCTCGCCAAGACCCCCGTAGTGGACCCGGGGGCATATTTGGTCCACCAACCCGTTTGCCGTGCGTTGCGGCCCTGTGTTGGAGGAGAAACTGATCCTGGTGGTTCAGGGCAATAGGAGCTTGCAATCGTGTTCCTGTTGCTCAATACAACACTTTGGCCCTGTCTTCGCCTAGACGGGTTGTCGAATGGGCTCGGTTCGACCAATCGGCTGGTCATGCCAAGCCCTGTGCATGGAGTCTTGTTATATTTTTCAATGCACACATATCATTTAGAATTGTTATAACTTTGGACTTGGCTATATTGTCTAAAACATTTTTGATTTTGAAATGTGTTGTTCTGAAATTTGCCCATGCCAGAAGGCGGTGGCTCATGGGCCAATCTGGTGGAACTATTAATCTTTTAATTTTTCTGCTGGAGTATATCATCCGGGTATCCTTGGTGCTGCAAGCTGGAGATCCGTTTGTTTTTAGCATTGTCCTTTTGATACTCCGTGGTGGGTGGGGAGCTCGGATGATGAAATCTCAACCCTAAATATGGCTTATGAAATCCCCACAAAAAAAATCAAACGTCCTCTTGAAAATGATGTTGATGATAATATACTTCGACCGTCCAGATCAATTAAGTTCTGGCCACGCTTTCTTGTGATCGAATCTGCTGATAAAACGCCTTTAAAATTGAACCCGTTCGCAGTTGCCAAAGGTATTCAAGGTATTGCCGGGGAAGTTAAGAACATTAAACGGTTACGTTCAGTTGCACTGCAGGTTGAGTGTGGGAAACGGCAGCAGTCAGTCAATTTGATGAGCATAGAATCGTTTGTTGCAATTCCGGTTACTGTATCTGCTCATAAGACGTTAAACACGAGCAAAGGGATCATCAGAGACCGTGATCGGTTGTTTTCTGACATGACAGAACTTGACATCATAACTGAAATGAAAGATCAAGGTGTGCTCGACGTCAAACGCTTTTCAGTCCGTAAAAACAATGAAAGTGTTCCAACCAATACTTATCTGTTAACTGAAGGCTGGTTACTGCAACATCAAGGTTGACGTGTACATTCCGAACCCGCTCAGATGTTTTAAATGTCAGAAGTACGGCCATGGTGTAAATACTTGTACATTGTCCGTTGTGTGTGCCCATTGTGGTGAAAAGACACACACAACAGAAGATTCTACCAGTGATTTTATAAAATGCACCAACTGCTCAGGCGACCATTCCTCATTTTTGTCATTTGGAAAGAACAAATGGAAATAAATAAAATCAAATTCACTCAAAATATCTCTTTTTCTCAGGCCAAAAAAACCTGCTCAAGAGATCAGATCTTCCAGAGAGTTATGCTGCAGTAGCAAAAACAACATTGGAGTCACGCTCTAAAATAACAAAATCATCCACAGGCTGCCAAACTACCTTGACTTGGGTAAATTGCGATTCTCCACAGCTTTTGTACCCTGCTATATCATCACAGACTGAGGAACCAGTCCCTAGTACCTCAAAGTCGTCTTCGGATCACAAATCATCATCATCTCAGTCAAATTCAAAGTCTCAATCAACATCTGATAGTCAACAAACTGTGAAAAGTAAACTGAAGCCAAAGCCTGATGCTTCAAAACAACACAGTAGCAGAGCTCCTAAGGGGTCACAAAATAAAATTCAATTGTACAATAAATTTTGGTCTCTTGAAGGACGCATAGCTTCTCGTCCTCCAAAAGAGTGCGGGGTAGATCCCCAATAAATCCCCCCAAAAGATACTTTATTCCAATAATATTGTACAGTGGAACTGCAGAGGATTGAGGACTAATTTACATGAATTACAGCTATTAGTCCAAGATTTCACACCTTCAGCGTTATGTCTCCAAGAGATATATTTAAAGCAAACAGATACCTTTGACCTTCGTCATTTTAATGCATATCATTGTTTTTCAATTCCGGATGATAGAGCCACTGGCGGGTCATCCGTTCTAGTCAGACAAAACGTTATCCAAAGCCCTGTTTCACTTAATTCTAATATGCAGGCTGTTGCAGTGAGAATTATTTTACATATAGCGTTTACGCTCTGCTCTCTTTATATTTCACCATCTTCGGCTTTTGCCAAAACCGATCTTCAAGATCTATATGATCAGCTCCCAAAACCCTGTATTATACTGGGCGATTTAAATGGGCACAACCCACTCTGGGGTAGTGTAAATACAAACCCTAGAGGTAAATTGTTGGAGGACTTTTGCTCTGACAATGACTTGTGTATTTATAATGATGGTTCGAACACATATTTATACCCTGGTACAGGGACTTATCCTGCTCTCGACTTGTCACTTACGAATTCCGAACTATTAAATGAATTCGAATGGTCAGTCCACGATGACCTGTGTGGAAGTGACCATTTTCATACTATATATTAAAAGCTGTAACTTCATCTGATGTTCCTCCATCATCAAGACGAAATTTTAAAAAGGCTAACTGGGCTTTATATGAAACACTGTGTGCTGAAAAACTTAAACCCGAACGTTTTATTGACGTTGCTGATGCTATTAAATCTTTTTCTGATGAACTGAATTCCATAGCTGATGGGTGTATGAAAATTTCCTCTGTAGTTCCACACATAAGAAAACCATGGTTCAACGATGAGTGCAAACAAGCTAGGAAGGCAAGGAAAAAGGCAGAACATTATTTCCGTCGCCATCCTATGGTGCATAATTTAAATAAATTTAGAATTTTAAATGCTAAAGCACGACGTACTTTTAAACAAAACAAACGCCAATCTTGGCAAAATTATGTATCCAAAATTAATTCTCGGACACCCATGTCCAAGGTATGGAACATGGTCCAGAAAATTAAAGGTAAAGGTACTAAATCTACAGTCCATCATCTTAAACGTGGAGATCAATTGCTTACTGATAAATTAGATATTGCTAATACACTAGGTGAAACCCTCACTAAACACTCTTCCTCTTCAAATTATGTACCAAAATTCCAGCAATATCAAAAACAAGAAGAAAAGAAAACTATTTATTTCAATTCTGATAATGGGGAAGATTATAATGAAACGTTTTCTATTCATGAACTCCATTCTGCTCTTGATCAAGCTCATGACACTGCTACTGGAGCTGATAACATACATTATCAACTCCTGAAGCACTTACCACAATGCTGCCTAGAACATCTTCTCAATATGTTTTATGATATTTGGACATCGTTTAACTTTGCTCCCTCATGGCGTGACGCCATAGTAGTACCAATACCTAAACCTGGACGTGATCATACGGATCCATCCAATTATCGTCCGATTTCATGAACTAGCTGTGTTTGCAAGACCATGGAACGCATGATAAATAATCGACTAGTTTGGTATTTGGTAAGAAATAATCTTATAACTGATATACAGTGTGGTTTCCGTCAAAACAGAAGTACTGTCGATCACTTAGTGCGTTTAGAATCATTTGTTAAAAATGCACTAATTAATAAACAACATGCTGTGTCTATCTTTTTTTATCTAGAAAAAGCATATGACACAACCTGGAAATATGGTATTTTAAGAGACCTACATGACTTCGGCTTCCGAGGTCGTTTACCTCAATTTATAGCCAACTTTTTAAATGACAGACAGTTTCAAGTTCGAGTGGGTTCTACCCTGTCTGATCATTACAATCAGGATCAGGGTATTCCACAAGGCAGTATTCTGTCTGTCACACGTTTTAGCATAAAGATGAATAGTTTATCAAAAGTTTTAAAGGATTCAGTTGATGGATCGTTATTTGTGGATGATTTTAATATTTCTTGTCGTGGGAAAAATATGCATACTATTGAACGGCAACTGCAGTTGTGTTTAAACAAAATAAATAAATGGTGTCTTGAAAACGGCTTCAAATTTTCTAAATCCAAAACTAGTTGTATACATTTTTGCAGAAAATATAAACCACAAAAGGAACCTGAACTATCTCTAGATGGCACTCCCATCAAGGTTGTAAAGGAGGCCAAGTTCATGGGCCTAATCTTTGCCTCCCAGTTAACGTTTCTTCCTCATATCAAGTCCCTTGAAAATAAATGCCTGAAGGCTCTTGACTTGTTGAAAGTTGTTTCCAACTCAGAGTGGGGAGGGGATCAAACAACCCTCTTACACCTATATCGATCACTGGTCCGTTCGAAACTCAATTATGGCTCCATCGTATATGGTGGAGCCTGCGAAAGCAACCTTAAACTTCTTGATTCTGTCCACCATCAAGGCTTAAGACTTTGTCTTGGGTCTTTCGGAACTTCACCAATTGATAGTCTCTACGTTGAGGCCGATGAACCATCTCTTACTCAACGTCGTACAAAATTGTCTTTACAATGCATTACTAAATTATATTCTAATGAATCTAACCCTGCCTATAACTGTGTGTTCAATCCCCTTTATGGGGATTTGTATAACAAAAAGTCTTCTCTTGTTCCACCTCTTGGGCACAGAATTATACCATTTATTTCTTCTGCCGGTATTGAGCTGGAAAGTGTATCGCCTTCCCGCCTTCTTTCTTCTCCTCCTTGGCAATTGGTTAGGCCACAAGTTGACCTAACATTACTGCATTTAAAAAATCAGAAACAAATGACTTACAATATAAACAAGAATATCATCAATTAAAACATAAATATAGCAATTACAAACCCTTATTTACAGATGGATCTAAGAACGGTGGCGCAGTGGCTTGTGCCACTGTCATTGGATCCAGAACAATATCTTCTAGATTACCAGATAATAGTTCTATTTTTACAGCAGAAGCTAACGCCTCAAATTAACAGCTCTCAAATATATTCAAAGACACCCTAAATGTAAACAATATATATTCTATTCCGATTCTCTTTCTTGCCTTCAGGCTATTAAAAATATTGCTTGCACACATCCACTTTTAATAGAAATTATTGAATTGGATAATATAATATAATGATCTTTCAACTGGCCAATACGACATCGTCTTCTGTTGGTTACCCAGCCATGTAAGCATTTCTGGTAACACATTGGCTGATCTTGCTGCCAAAGCAGCACTCAACAAATCTGTGACACCACTCCTTATTCCATACTCTGATTACAGAGCCACCATTAGATCTTATATTCGTGATCTGATGCAAACGAAGTGGGACATCCACGTGGGTATCAATAAATTACATGAGATAAAACCTTACATTGGTTATACCCACTTGGGTTGTCAGTCCAGATTTGAAGAGGTTATTTTACGACGATGTCGTATTGGCCACACTAGATATACTCGTGCGTACCTGTTAAAAGGTGAGGATCCTCCATTTTGTATCCCTTGTGATGAGAGAGTCACGGTCAAGCATATTCTGCTTGACTGCGTTGAATTTTCCATTACAAGGGATAAGTATTTTACAGTTAAAACAATTAAGGATCTTTTTACCAGCTTTAATTCTCATTTAATTATAGTTTGTTTTTTTTAAAAATGATTTTTTGTTGAATTTTGAATAATATGTTTCTGTAAATAGTTGTATTTTAATGACTGGTAGTTTGAATTAGTAACTTGAATTGTTGGAGGCTGTATCCTCAAAGGGAGTTGAAGTATTGTAAAATTATAGTCCTCCAGAGAGGGTACGTAAGTCCACAAACATTCAAAGTAAATTCTACATTTCCAGGTTTTTAATCGTAGTATAAGTGATTTTTTATTGTATGGCTAGATTTCCCAAATTGCTGACGGCTGAGGGGATGATGTAAATCCAGCTAGGGTCCATGCAGGTAGCAAAGGTACTGTAAGTCCGCATGGTTCCTGGTATAGTGATCTACCTTCAGTTGTTCTAGTTGTTTTACTGTCCTTCGTCGACAGATTTTTATAATACTCTTATATTATATTTTAATGTTACGTTCCCGTCACGATATGGCTGAAATCTTGCCGATGTAACGTTAAATTTTAACTCACTCACTCACTCACTCATTTCTTGTGGGAATGCTTTTGTGACATTTCTTGCAAGTTGTAGTTATTAAATTTTGTAACAGTTGCCGTAGATATCACCATAAATGTCTGGATTTCAGGTATGGAAATGTCATGAAGCCCTTACTCTGTCGAAAATATTATAGAATGCCAATTGTAGATGTATGGTAATATTCAGCTGAATAGATTGTGGAACGCACTCAAAATCTGAATAAAGAGTGTGCATTTCAATATACCTTCATGACGAGCTATCTCATGCTGTTCTTATGTAAACAGAAAGAAAGACTGATGTTTGCTGCATCCATGCATATCTAGAACCGTATTGCAATAACAACTTTATTAGTGTGGAGATCCAGTTAGTGTCTCCGTTATCGTTTACAATTACATTATAATGACACAAGTAACAATGACCAACCTACCTGTATTTCAGACTGTATCAAAGGCTCTGTGTTCACTGTGCATACACAGGTCACAATGGTGTCACACTATGTCCTGCTAAATATTGTCGCTGGGTTTTCGGAGGAATCAACTGTCTTGTAACAAGTAGGTGGGGATATGTCCTGCTCTGAGCAAACAATCCATCCACACTGTCACTGGTTGAAAGAACACATGCTAGTATGCTGATATGGGACATTACCTTGCACGCTGCATTGTGCACTCTAGCTTATACAGTGGGCTGTGTATAAACAGACACTCACTCAGACCAGATCATACATTGTAAAAACCTGACAACGAAAGACAATAAAACTAACAAGAATATCACAGAATAGGCACCCGTGGCGAGCCACCTCCTCGTGGTGGGTGCTGGGTAACGCCAAGAGGTCGCCGACACCCACGTAGTGGACCCGGGGGGATATTTGGTCCACCAACCCGTTTGCCGTGGGTTGCGACCCTGTGTCGGCGGAGGAGGAGATCCTGGTGGTTGAGGGCAATAGGGGCCTGCAACCGTGTTGTTGTTGCTCAATACACCACTTTGGCCCTGACTTCGCCTAGACGGGTGGTTGAATGGGCCCGGTTCAACCAATCGGCTGGTCATCCCAAGCCCTGTGCATGGAGTATATATATACATATGTCATTGCACAAATTTTATTTAGACTTTCACTTTCGGTCTTTTCGTATTTGTTCATTGAGCATTTCTGGTTTTAAAATGCATTTTTGAAGTTCCGAACTTTTGCCTAGAGTCATATGCCCAGAAGGCGGTGGCATTTAATTATTTCTAATTCTTCTGCTGGAGTATATCATCCGGGTATCCTTGGTGCTGCAAGCTGGAGGCCCGCTTGCTTTAGCATTGTCCTTGTGATACTCCGTGGTGGGTGGGGAGCTCGGATGATGAACCATATTACACTAACCATTGCTTATGAAACTCCAACCAAAAAAACCCAAACGTCCACTTGATATTGACCCTGTTGATACTGACCATAGACCATCTGCATCGATTGAGTATTGGCCGTGTTTCATTGTAATTGAGACTCCTGAGAAGACACCGATAACGCTTAACTCCTTTGCTGTATCCGAGGGTGTTGAAGGTATTGCTGAGTATGTGAAAAACATTAGACGTTTACGTTCGGGTACGCTGTTAATTGAATGAGGGGAAAAGCAACAATCTGCCAACATGATGAACATTAAATCTTTTGTGGGCATTCCGGTAACGGTCTCTCCGCACAAACCCTTGAACACGAGTAAAGGTATCGTTAGAGATCGGGATCAATTGTTTGCTGATATGTCGGACTTTGATATAGGATGTGAAATGAAGGATCAAGGTGTGTTCTATGTTAAGCGCCTTTAAACTCGGAGAAACAACGAAACCATCAAAACGAATACGTGTCTGTTTACTTTTTCATCTCCAAATCCACCCAAATCAGTGAAGGCAGGCTACTGTAACATTCCAGTTACATACATTCCCAACACACTCAGGTTTTAAATGTCAGAAATATGGACACGGTGTAAATACTTGCACATTGTCTGTTGTGTGTGCTCACTGTAGTGAGAAGACACACAACAGAAGATTGTGACAGTGATTATAAGGCACCCGTGGCGAGCCACCTCCTCGTGGTGGGTGCTGGGTAACGCCAAGAGCTCGCCAACACCCCCGTAGTGGACCCGGGGGCATATTTGGTCCACCAACCCGTTTGCCGTGGGTTGCGGCCCTGTGTCGGCGGAGGAGGGGATCCTGGTGGTTGAGGGCAATAGGGGCCTGCAATCGTGCTCCTGTTGCTCAATACACCACTTTGGCCCTGACTTCGCCTAGACGGGTGGTCGAATGGGCCCGGTTCGACCAATCGGCTGGTCATGCCAAGCCCTGTGCATGGAGTCCTGTTATATTTTTCAATGCACACATATCATTTAGAATTGTTATATAACTTTGGACTTGGCTATATTATCTAAAACAGTTTTGATTTTGACATATGTTGTTCTGAAATTTGCCTAGAGTCCTATGCCAGAAGGCGGTGGCTCATGGGCCAATCTGGTGGAACTATTAATCTTTTCATTTTTCTGCTGGAGTATATCCTCCGAGTATCCTTGGTGCTGCAAGCTGGAGATCCGCTTGTTTTTAGCATTGTCCTTCTGATACTCCGTGGTGGGTGGGGAGCTCGGATGATGAAATCTCAACACTAAATATGGCTTATGAAATCCCCACAAAAAAAATCAAACGTCCTCTTGAAAATGATGTTGATGATAATATACTTCGACCGTCCAGATCAATTAAGTTCTGGCCACGCTTTCTTGTGATCGAATCTGCTGATAAAACGCCTTTAAAATTGAACCCGTTCGCAGTTGCCAAAGGTATTCAAGGTATTGCCGGGGAAGTTAAGAACATTAAACGGTTACGTTCAGGTGCACTGCAGGCTGAGTGTGGGAAACGGCAGCAGTCAGTCAATTTGATGAGCATAGAATCGTTTGTTGGAATTCCGGTTACTGTATCTGCTCATAAGACGTTAAACACGAGCAAAGGAATCATCAGAGACCGTGATCGGTTGTTTTCTGACATGACAGAACTTGACATCATGACTGAAATGAAAGATCAAGGTGTGCTCGACGTCAAACGCTTTTCAGTCCGTAAAAACAATGAAAGTGTTCCAACCAATACTTATCTGTTCTCCTTTTCATATCCGACAGCTCCAAAATCATTGAAGGCTGGTTACTGCAACATCAAGGTTGACGTGTACATTCCGAACCCGCCCAGATGTTTTAAATGTCAGAAGTACGGCCATGGTGTAAATACTTGTACATTGTCCGTTGTGTGTGTCCACTGTGGTGAGAAGACACACACAACAGAAGATTCTACCAGTGATTTTAAAAAACGCACCAACTGCTCAGGCGACCATTCCTCATTTTCTAAACAATGTCCTGTTTGGAAAGAACAAATGGAAATAAATAGAATCAAATTCTCTCAAAAATATGGTTAAAAGATCTGATCTTCCAGAAAGTTATGCTGCAGTAGCAAAAACAACATTGGAGTCACGCTCTAAAATAACAAAATCATCCACAGGCTGCCAAACTACCTTGACTTGGGTAAATTGCGATTCTCCACAGCTTTTGTACCCTGCTATATCATCACGGACTGAGGAACCACTCCCTAGTAGCTCAAAGTCGTCTTCTGATCACAAATCATCATCATCTCAGTCACACTCAAAGTCTCAATCAACATCTGATAGTCAACAAACGGTGAAAACCGAAGCCAAAGCCTGATGCTTTAAAACAACAAAGTAGCAGAGCTCCTAAGGGGTCACAAAATAAAATTCAATTGTACAATAAATATGGGTCTCTTGAAGACATGGACGTTTCTGAAAACGTCCATTCTAGGGCACATAGCTTGTCGCCCTCCAAAAGAGTGCGGGGTAGATCCCCAATAAATCCCCCCAAAAGATAGTTTATTCCAATAATATTGTACAGTGGAACTGCAGACGATTGAGGACAAATTTACATGAATTACAGCTATTAGTCCAAGATTTCTCACCTACAGCGTTATGTCTCCAAGAGAGATATTTAAAGCAAACAGATACCTTTGACCTTCGTCATTTTAATGCATATCATTGTTTTTTCACCTCCGGGTGATAGGGCCACTGGCGGATCATCCATTCTAGTCAAACAAAACGTTATTCAAAGCCTTGTTTCACTTAATACTAATATGCAGGCTGTTGCAGTGAGAATTACTTTACATGTAGCGTTTACGCTCTGCTTTCTTTATATTTCACCATCTTCGGCTTTTGGCAAAACCGATCTTCAAGATCTATATGATCAGCTCCCGAAGCCCTGTATTATAATGGGAGATTTAAATGGGCACAACCCACTCTGGGGTAGTGTAACTACAAACACTAAAGGTATGTTGCTGGAGGACTTTTGTTCTGACAATGATTTATGTATTTGTAATGATGGTTCCAGTACATATTTACATCCTGGGAGAGGGACCTATTCTGCTCTTGGCTTGTCACTGACAAATTC
This sequence comes from Haliotis asinina, assembly GCF_037392515.1. Taxonomy (NCBI): domain Eukaryota; kingdom Metazoa; phylum Mollusca; class Gastropoda; order Lepetellida; family Haliotidae; genus Haliotis; species Haliotis asinina. Next base: position 8,626,048 of record NC_090290.1, on the reverse strand, counting down.
AGAACTACTTAATGAATTCGAATGGTCAGTCCATGATGACCTGTGTGGAAGTGACCATTTTCCTACTGTATTAAAAGCTGTAACACCATCCGATGTTCCTCCATCATCAAGACGAAATTTTAAAAAAGCTAACTGGGCTTTATATGAAACACTGTGTGCTCAAAAACGTAAACCTGAAGGGTTTATTGACGTTCCCGATGCTATTAAATGCTTTCCTGATCAACTGAATTCCATAGGTGATGAGTGTATACCAAAGTCCTCTGCAGTTCCACACATAAGAAAACCATGGTTCAACGATGAGTTCAAACAAACTAGGAAGGCAAGGAAAAAAGCAGAACATTACTTCCGTCGCCATCCTATGGTGCATAATTTAAATAAATTTAAAATTTTAAATGCTAAAGCACGGCGTACTTCTAAACAGAACAAACGCCAATCTTGGCAAAAATATGTATTCAAAATAAATTCTCGGACACCCATGTCCAAGGTATGGAACATGGTCCAAAACATTAAAGGCAAATGTACTAAGTCTACTGTCCATCATCTTAAACATGGAGATCAGTTACTTACTGATAAATCAGATATTGCAAAGAAACTGGGCGAAACCCTCGCTAAACACTCTTCCTCTTCTAATTATTTACCTAAATTCCAGCAGTATCAAAAACAACAAGAAAAGAAAACTATTAATTTCAACTCAGATAATGGGGAAGATTGCAATGAAACTTTTTTCTATTTATGAGCTCCATACTGCTCTTGATCAAGCTCATGATGCTGCTACAGGAGCTGATAACATACATTATCAACTCCTGAAGCACTTACCAGATTCCTGTTTAGAGACGCTCTTGTATATATTTGATGATATTTGGACTTCCGGGAAGTTTCCTTCTTCATGACGTGATGCCATAGTAGTACCAATACCTAAACCTGGACGTGATCATACGGATCCGTCCAATTATCGGCCGATTTCGTTAACTAGCTGTGTTTGCAAGACCATGGAACGCATGATAAATAATCGACTTGTTTGGTATTTGGAAACTAATAACCTTATCACAGATATACAATGTGGTTTCAGGAAAGGCAGAAGTACTGTCGATCACTTAGTGCGTTTAGAATCATTTGTAAAGAACGCACAACATGCTGTGTCTATCTGTTTTGATCTTAAAAAAGCATATGACACTACTTGGAAATATGGCATTTTACGAGATTTACATGACTTCGGTTTGCGAGGTCGTTTGCCTGAATTTATTGCCAAGTTTTTGAATAACAGACAATTCCAGGTCCGTGTGGGTTCTACCGTCTGATCATTACAGTCAGGATCAGGGTGTTCCACACACAGCAAAAATAACTTGGTTTCCATTCTTGCGGAAACCTGATGGATACTGGGTAATGTAGGTTTCCGCTAGGTTTCAGTTTCAGGAAACGCGCAGTGAGAGTTTCCGCATAGTTTCCACAACTGAAACTAACAAGTCTTAGTTTCCATCATGTTTCCGTCAACTGAAACTGTTGTTGGAAGTTTCCACTTAGTTTCAGTTTACTGAAACCTTTATAGCTGGAGTGAGTAAGTTTCTGGTCTTGCGGAAACCTTGTGGATCTTGGGTAATGTAGGTTTCCGCTAGGTTTCTGTACAAGGAAGATGACAATGAGAGTTCACTTAGTATAGAAAACTGAAATATGTTGTATTATCTGTTATATTTATTACATGTTTATTTGAACAAAAAACAAACCCCGGAAATGTTATGATTCAACTGTTTCATTTCTTAGAAAAGCTCACATTTTAATGCAACAGGGCAGTTGCAGTAGTACACAATTCGCTGTATTAAGAAACTGGGGCGCTCAGAGAAGAGTAACAGAATTCTCTCCACACACGCATTGCTCAGGAGGTAGGCACACTGAATGAAGACGAGCTAGCCACTACACAAAGTGCTTTGTTCTTCTGTAGATGTTTGTTGGTGTATGCGAGTCCTGGAGCTGGTTAATATCTGGCGAAACATCTGAATCCGAATCAGTCACCAAACAAATAGACTACTGGCCACGATTTCTGGTTATTGAATCTCCGGACAAACAACCAATCAAATTGAACCCGTTTATTGTTTCTAAAGCAGTTTATGGTATAGCTGGTGATGTCAAAAATATCAAAAGACTGAGATCTGGATCGTTGCTCATAGAGTGCAGCAAACGACAACAAGCAAACAACCTACTTTCAACAGATAGTTTAGCTGGATCTCCTGTTAAAGTGTCTATCCACCGGACCCTCAATTCAAGTAAAGGTATTGTTAGGGATAGGGATCATCTTTTGGAGGACATGACAGACCTTGACATCATGTGCGAACTTAAAGATCAAGGTGTCACGTACGTGAAACGATTCACTCGACGTCAGAACTCAACAGTAATTCCAACGCATACGTACCTGTTCTCATTTGTATCTCCAACTGCACCAAAATCTATCAAAGCAGGGTATTGTAATCTGCAAGTAGAACAGTACATCCCAAACCCACTGAGATGCTTTAAATGTCAAAAATTTGGTCACGGGGTAAATTCTTGTTTAAATCCTATAACTTGCGGCCATTGCGGAGGGCAATCCCACGTGACAGAAGATTGTGAAAGCAACTACAAAAAATGCGTCAACTGTTCTGGGAAACATTCGTCATCATCAAAAGAGTGCCCAGTGTAGAAGAGGGAAATGGAGGTGAATAAATTAAAGCACACTCAAAACATTAGCTATGCTGAAGCGAAGAAACTCGTTCCATCCTTTGATCAAAGTGCGTCTTATGCTTCAGTTACCAAACGACCAACTCCTATTCCAGCCTCTGTTGAATGTCAGACAGAACTGACATGGACAAAATCAACCTCACCTGAACTGGTTCCAAATGAAGACCATGTACAACGCGGAGAATTCGCTACACAGACTGACTCGTTACCAGTTACATTGATGGCATCTCAATCTCGGTCTGTGTCTTCTTTACCAAACGGCTCTACATGCCCTATGACTCAATCGGATAAAACAAACACTAACAGTGAAATTGCTTCTTCGAAACACAAAGCAGGCTCGGGTTCGTCCAAAAAAGTAAATGAAGCTCTGGCTAAACAAACTGTCAAAGGAAATCAAAAGTTAAACAGAATCAATCAAAGTGAAAGGCTGGCTAAAGGTTCAACAGATGAGATTCAGCTTTATAATAAGTTTGGATCCCTTGAGGACATGGATGTGTCCGACTATGGCAATGGTCGGACACATAGCTTATCGCCGTCAAGGAGGGCGCGGGGTAGATCTCCTGTACATCCTCCTCGGAAGAAATAATATCTTCGTTTATAATTCAGTGGAATTGTAGAGGACTCAGAACTAATTTTAATGACTTACAACTGTTAATCCAGGATCTTAATCCGTCAATATTCTGCATTCAAGAAACCTATCTAAAGCAGACGGATAATTTTGATCTACGTCATTTTAATGCATACCATTATTTTTCTCCCCCAGGCGACAGGGCCACTGGTGGATCATCTATCCTGGTGAGGAATAATGTTATTCATAGTCAAGTCACGCTCAAAACAAATCTCCAAGCCGTGGCAGTGCGACTTACATTACAAGTTGCATTTACCCTTTGTTCCTTGTATCTTCCACCATCTTCTGCTGTTCAGTTACGTGATTTGCAAGCTCTTTATGATCAACTACCTAAACCCTGTTTGATCATGGGTGATTTAAATGGCCACAACCCACTCTGGGGTGGTGCTAATACAAACACCAAAGGTAAATTACTGGAGGATTTCATCTCAAATAATGATCTTTGCATTTATAATGATGGTTCAAAGACATATATACATCCTGGCACGGGAACATATTCAGCTCTCGATTTATCAATGACTGATTCCACCCTATTTAGTGAATTTGAGTGGTCAGTCCATGATGACCTCTGTGGAAGTGACCACTTCCCAACAATATTAAAACCTGTCAACCCATCTGATGTTCCGCCATCATTACTATGGAATTTTAGAAAGGCCAACTGGGCTTTATATGAAACCCTGTGTGCTGACAAACTTAGACCTGACTGTTTTCTTAATGTCCCCGATTCTATAAAAGATTTTTCTGACATACTAAACACCATTGCTGATGAGTGTATCCCAAAGTCCTCTACAAGTTCACACATAAGGAAACCATGGTTTAACTCTGATTGCAAACAAGCTAGGAAGGCACGGAAAAAGGCCGAACATTATTTCCGCCATCACCCTATAGTTCATAATTTGAACAAATTTAAAATCCAAAATGCTAAAGCTCGCCGTACTTTCAAGCAAAGTAAACGTAAATCTTGGCAAAACTATGTATCTAACATCAATTCCTGCACACCTATATCTAAGGTATGGAATATGATCCAGAAAATCAAAGGTAAGGGCTCTAGATCTAGTGTTCACCATCTCAAAGATGGAAACCAGTTATTAACTAATAAAGCAGATATAGCCAATAAACTTGGAGAAACACTGGCGCAACATTCTTCTTCCTCGAATTATGTACCTCAATTCCAAAATGTATCAAAAACAGCAAGAAAACAAAGCTATTAATTTTACTTCAGATAACGGGGAAGATTACAACGAGGTATTTTCGATTCATGAGCTCCATACAGCTCTTGACCAGGCCCATGATACTGCTACAGGAGCTGATAACATCCATTATCAACTTCTGAAACATTTACCGGAATCATGTTTAGAGACCCTTTTACATATATTTGATGATGTCTAGACATCTGGAAAGTTTCCTTCTTCATGGCATGATGCTATATTTATCCCTATCCCTAAACCTGGACGTGATCATACGGACCCTTCGAACTATCGGCCTATATCGCTAACGAACTGTGTTTGCAAGACCATGGAACGCATGATAAATAATCGACTTGTTTGGTACTTGAAAACAAATAACCTCATTACAGATATACAATGTGGTTTCCGTAAAAACAGAAGTACAGTCGATCACTTAGTGCGTTTAGAATCATTTGTTAAAAACGCACTGATCAATAAACAACACGCTGTATCTGTCTTTTTTGATCTTGAGAAGGCATATGATACAACATGGAAATATGGCATTCTGAGAGATTTACATGACTTCGCCTTGCGAGGTCGTTTGCCTGAATTCATTGCCAACTTTTTAAATAACAGACAATTCCAGGTCCGTGTGGGTTCTACCCTGTCTGATCATTACAATCAGGATCAGGGTGTTCCACAAGGCAGTATTTTGTCCGTCACTCTTTTTAGCATCAAGATCAACAGTTTATCAAAAGTTTTAAACGATTCAGTTGATGGATCGTTATTTGTGGATGATTTTAATATTTCTTGTCGTGGCAAAAATATGCATACCATTGAACGGCAATTGCAGTTGTGTTTAAACAAGATTAATAAATAGTGTCTTGAAAACGGCTTTAAATTTTCCAAATCGAAAACTAACTGCATACATTTTTGTCGTAAATACAAACCACATAAAGACCCTGAACTGTCTCTAGATGGCACGCCGATTAAAGTTGTGAAGGAAGCAAAGTTCTTGGGTCTAATCTTTGATTCACACTTAACGTTTTTACCGCATATTAAATCACTTAAAACTAAATGCCTGAAGGCACTTGACCTATTGAAAGTGGTGTCAAATTCTAAATGGGGAGGGGATCAAGCTACCCTTCTCCATCTATATCGATCACTCGTACGTTCTAAACTTGATTATGGCTCCATCGTATATGGTGGAGCCTGCAAAAGCAACCTTAAACTTCTTGATTCTGTCCATCACCAAGGTCTAAGACTTTGTCTTGGGTCCTTCAGAACTTTACCAATTGACAGTCTTTACGTTGAGGCCGATGAACCATCTCTTGCACAACGCCGTATGAAATTATCTTTACAATATGTCAAAAAACTATACTCTAACGAATCTAACCCTGCATATAACTGTGTCTTCAATCCTCTTTATGAGGATTTATACAGCAAAACGTCTTCTCTTGTTCCACCTCTTGGGCGCAGAATATAGCCGTTTATTGCTGCTGCTGGTATTAAGCTGCACAATATAGCTCCTTTCCGTCTTCTTTCCTCTCCCCCTTGGCACTTGGTTAGGCCACAGGTTGACCTAACATTAACGATATTTAAAAAATCAGGAACGAATGAATTACAGTATAAACAAGAATATAATCAATTGAAACATACATATAACAATTATAAATCCTTATTTACAGATGGGTCCAAGGACGGTGGCGCAGTTGCTTGTGCCACTGTCACTGGATCCAGAACAATATCTTCTAGATTACCAGACAATAGTTCTATTTTTACAGCAGAAGCTAACGCCATATTAACAGCTCTCAAATATATTCAAAGACACCCTAAACGTAAACAGTATATAATATATTCCGACTCTCTTTCTTGCCTTCAGGCTATTAAGAATATTTCTTGTAAAGATCCATTTTTAATTGAAATTATTGAACTGTGTAATACTCTTGCTACTGGTCAATAGGACATCGTCTTTTGTTGGTTACCCAGTCACGTAGGTATTTCCGGAAATGTGATGGCCGATTTTGCTGCCAAGGCAGCACTCAACAAATCTGTGACGCCACTTCTTCTTCCATATTCAGATTACAAAGCTTGCATTAGAACGTATATCCGTGATCTGATGCAGAAGAAGTGGGACACTCAAGTAGGTATAAATAAATTACATGAAATAAAACCGTATATTGGCTACACCTACTTGGGTTGTCAGTCCAGATTTGAGGAGGTCATAATGCGACGATGTCGTATTGGGCACACAAGATATACACATAAATATTTGCTTAAAGGTGAGGATCCTCCGTTTTGTATCCCTTGTGATGGAAGAATCACAGTCAAGCATATCCTGCTTGACTGTGTTGAGTATTCCATTACAGGGGATCAGTATTTTAATTCACGAACTCTGAAGGATTTTTTTAATAACACAAGCTCTCATTTAATCATTGCATTTTTAAAAGAATTAGATTTATTGACCGAATTGTAAATAGTTAAATATTTTATTATTGGAAGTTTAAATTCATAACTGTGCTTGTTAGTGGCTGTATCCTCAAAGGGGGTTGAAGTACTGTAAAATTTGTCCTCCTGAGAGGGTACGTAAGTCCACAAACATTCAAAGTAAATTCTACATTTCCAGGTTTTTAATCGTAGTATAAGTGTTTTTTTTATTGTATGGCTAGATTTCCCAAATTGCTGACGCCTGAGGGGATGATGTAAATCCAGCTAGGGTCCATGCAGGTAGCCAAGGTACTGTTAGTCCCCATGGTCCCTAGTATGGTGATCTACGTTCAGTTGTTAGCAATCTACAGCCCAGTTTTATATTGTGAGTGAGTGAGTTAATATTTAACGTCACATCGGCAATATTTCAGCCATATCGTGACGGGAACAGACCACTGAAAACGAATATGTGTGTGTTATAAAACCTGTCGACAAAGGACAGTAAAACAACTACAGTATCACAATTTGAATTAAAACTAGCTTGGAAAGTTAAAACTAATAGCAATATTCAGACAATACAATATAAAAAAAGACTATATATCGCCAGCAACAGAAGGTAGGTCACCATACTAGGGACCATGGGGACTTACAGTACCTTAGCTACCTGCATGGACCCTAGTTGGATTTACACCATCCCTTCAGCCGCTGGAGAGTGTAGAATATGTTAGCCACAATTAAAACAACAGGAATACTACGATTAAAAGCCTGGTAGAATTAAATTTACTATGAATGTTTTTGGACTTACGTACCCTCTCAGGAGGACAATATTTTTACAATACTTCAACCCCCTTTGAGGGTACAGCCACTAACAATTCTAGTTACGAATCCAAACTACCAATTATTAAAATATATATTTTTACAGAAACATATTGCTCACAATTCAATCAAAAAATCAATTTCTTTTAAAAAACTAATAATTAAATGAAAACTAACGCTGGTAAAAAGATCCTTCATCGTTTTAACTGTAAAATACATATCCCTTGTGATGGAGAATTCGACACAGTCAAGCAGAATATGCTTGACCGTGACTCTCTCATCACAAGGGATACAAAATGGAGGATCCTCACCTTTTAACAGGTATGCATGAGTATATCTAGTGTGGCCAATACGACATCGTCGCAGTATGACCTCTTCAAATCTGGACTGACAACCCAAGTGGGTATAACCAATGTAAGGTTTTATCTCATGTAATTTATTTATACCAACTTGGGTGTCCCACTTCTTCTGCATCAGATCATGGATATAAGATCTAATGTTAGCTTTATAATCAGTGTAGGGAAGAAGTGGTGTCACAGATTTGTTGAGTGCTGCCTTGGCAGCAAGATCGGCCATTGCGTTACCAGAAATGCCTACATGGCTGGGTAACCAACAGAAGACGATGTCGTATTGGCCAGTAGCAAGGTTATTATACAGTTCAATAATTTCAATTAAAAGTGGATGTTTACAAGAAAGGTTTTTAATAGCCTGAAGGCAAGAAAGAGAGTCTGAATAGATTATATACTGTTTACGTTTCGGGTGTCTTTGAATATATTTAAGAGCTGTTAATATGGCGTTAGCTTCTGCTGTAAAAATAGAACTATTATCTGGTAATCTAGAAGATATTGTTCTGGATCCAATGACAGTGGCACAAGCCACTGCGCCACCGTCCTTGGATCCATCTGTAAATAAGGGTTTGTAATTGCTATATTGATGTTTCAGTTGATTATATTCTTGTTTATACTGTAATTCATTCGTTTCTGATTTTTTAAAAGTCGTTGATGTTAGGTCAACTTGTGGCCTAACCAATTGCCAAGGAGGAGAAGAAAGAAGACGGGAAGGAGCTATGTTTTCCAGCTCAATGCCGGCCGAAGAAAGAAAGGGTTTAATTCTGTGCCCGAGAGGTGGAACAAGAGAAGACTTTTTGTTGTACAAGTCCTCGTAGAGAGGATTGAAAACACAGTTATATGCAGGGTTAGATTCGTTAGAGTATAGCTTCGTGATATATTGTAAAGATAATTTTATACGACGTTGTGTAAGAGATGGTTCATCGGCTTCAACATATAGACTGTCAACAGGAGAGGTTCTAAAGGACCCAAGACAAAGTCTTAGACCTTGATGATGAACAGAATCTAATACTTTTAAGTTGCTGTTGCAGGCTCCACCATATACGATGGAGCCATAATCAAGTTTAGAACGGACAAGTGATCGATATAGATGGAGAAGGGTAGCTTGATCACCTCCCCATTTAGAATTTGATACCACTTTCAACAAATCAAGTGCTTTCAGGCATTTAGTTTTCAGAGATTTAATATGAGGCAGAAACGTAAGGTGTGAGTCAAAAATTAATCCCAAGAACTTGGCTTCCTTGACAACTTTAATGGGAGTGCCATCTAGAGATAGTTCAGGGTCTTTATGTGGTTTGTACTTACGACAAAAATGTATGCAATTAGTTTTCGATTTAGAAAATTTAAAGCCGTTTTCAAGACACCATTTATTTATTTTGTTTAAACATAACTGCAACTGCCGCTCTATGGTATGCATATTTTTACCACGACAAGAAATATTAAAATCATCCACAAATAAGGATCCATCAATGGAATCGTTTAAAATTTTAGATAAACTGTTGATCTTTATACTAAAAAGTGTGACTGACAAAATACTGCCTTGTGGAACACCCTGATCCTGATTGTAATGATCAGACAGGGTAGAACCTACGCGGACTTGAAATTGTCGGTTATTTAAAAATTTGCCTATGAATTGAGGCAAACGACCACGCAAACCGAAATCATGTAGATCTCTCAGAATGCCATACCTCCAGGTTGTGTCATATGCCTTCTCAAGATCAAAAAAGATAGACACAGCATGTTGCTTATTAATCAGCGCGTTTTTCACAAATGATTCTAAACGCACTAAGTGATCGACGGTACTTCTGTTTTTACGGAAACCACATTGTATATCTGTGATAAGGTTATTTGTTTCCAAGTACCAAACAAGTCGATTATTTATCATGCGTTCCATGGTCTTGCAAACACAGCTAGTTAATGAAATCGGACGATAACTGGATGGATCCGTATGATCACGTCCAGGTTTAGGTATTGGTACCACTATAGCATCACGCCACGAAGAAGGAAATTTCCCGGATGTCCAAATATCATCAAATATTGATAAGAGCGTCTCTAAACAGAATTCTGGTAAATGCTTCAGGAGTTGATAATGTATGTTATCAGCTCCTGTAGCAGTGTCATGAGCTTGATCAAGAGCAGTATGGAGTTCATGAATAGAAAATGTTTCATTATAATCTTCCCCATTATCTGAATTGAAATTAATAGTTTTCTTTTCTTCTTGTTTTTGATACTGCTGGAATTTAGGTAAATAATTAGAAGAGGAAGAGTGTTTAGCGAGGGTTTCACCCAGTTTATTCGTAATATCTGATTTATCCGTAAGTAACTGATCTCCATGTTTAAGATGATGGACTGTAGATTTAGTACCCTTACCTTTAATTTTCTGGACCATGTTCCATACCTTGGACATGGGTGTCCGAGAATTTATTTTGGATACATAATTTTGCCAAGATTGGCGTTTATTCTGTTTAAAAGTACGCCGTGCTTTAGCATTTAAAATTTTAAATTTATTTAAATTATGCACCATAGGATGGCGACGGAAATAATGTTCTGCTTTTTTCCTTGCCTTCCTAGCTTGTTTGCATTCATCGCTGAACCATGGTTTTCGAATATGTGGAACTGCAGAGGACTTTGGTATACACTCATCAGCTATGGAATTCAGTTCCTCAGAAAAACATTTAATAGCATCAGGAACGTCAATAAAACGTTCGGGTTTAAGTTTTTCAGCACACAGTGTTTCATATAATGCCCAGTTAGCCTTTTTAAAATTCCGTCTTGATGATGGAGGAACATCAGATGGAGTTACAGCTTTTAATATAGTAGGAAAATGGTCACTTCCACAGAGGTCATCGTGGACTGACCATTCGAATTCATTTAATAGTTCTGAATTTGTAATTGACAAGTCGAGAGCAGAATAAGTCCCTGTACCAGGATGTAAATATGTGTTGGAACCATCATTATAAATACACAAATCATTGTCAGAACAAAAGTCCTCCAACAATTTCCCTTTAGTGTTTATATTTACACTACCCCAGAGTGGGTTGTGCCCATTTAAGTCTCCCATTATAATACAGGGTTTCGGGAGTTGGTCATATAGAGCTTGAAGATCAGTTTTGGCAAATGTCGAAGATGGCGAAATATAGAGGGAGCATAGCGTAAATGCTACATGTAAAGTAATTCTCACAGCAACAGCCTGCATATTAGTATTAAGTGAAACGGGGCTTTGAATAACGTTTTGTCTGACTAGAATAGATGCTCCGCCAGTGGCTCTATCACCCGGAGGTGAAAAACAATGATATGTATTAAAGTGACGAAGGTCAAATGTATCGGTTTGTTTTAAATATGTCTCTTGGAGACATAACGCTGAAGGTGTAAAATCTTGGACTAATAGCTGTAATTCGTGTAAATTAGTCCTCAATCCTCTGCAGTTCCACTGTATAACATTATTGGAATAAACTATCTTTTGGGGGGATTTATTGGGGATCTACCCCGCACTCTTTTAGAGGGCGACAAGCTATGTGCCCTAGAATGGACGTTTTCAGAAACGTCCATGTCTTCAAGAGATCCGTATTTATTGAACAATTGAATTTTGTTCTGTGACCCTTTAGGAGTTCTACCACTTTGATGTTTTGAAGCATCAGGCTTTGGCTTCGGTTTACTTTTCACCGTTTGCTGACTATCAGATGTCGATTGAGACTTTGAGTGTGACTGAGATGATGATTTGTGATCAGAAGACCTTGAGGTACTAGGAAGTGATTCCTCAGTCTGTGATGATATAGCAGGGTACAAATGCTGTGGAGAATCGCAATTTACCCAAGTCAAGGTAGTTTGGCAGCCTGTGGTTGATGTTGTTTTAGAGCTAGAAACCGATGATGTTTTTGCTACTGTTGCATAACTTTCTGTAAGATCAGATGTCTTTACCAGTTTTTTGGCCTCCGCAAAAGAGATATTTTGAGTGAATTTTATTTTATTGATCTCCATTTGCTCTTTCCAAATAGGACACTGTTTAGAAAAGGACGAATGGTCGCCTGAGCAATTGGTGCATTTTTTATAATGGCTGTCACAATCTTCTGTTGTGTGTGTCTTCTCACCACTGTGAGCACACACAACAGACAATGTGCAGGTAGATACACCGTGTCCATATTTCTGGCATTTAAAACACCTGAGCGGGTTGGGGATGTAGGTATCAACTTGTATGTTGCAGTAGCCTGCCTTCACTGATTTTGGAGCATTTGGACATGAGAAAGTAAACAGATACGTATTTGTTTTGACGGTTTCGTTGTTTCTGCGAGTTGAAAAGCGCTTGACATATAGTACACCTTGATCCTTCATTTCAGATCCTATATCAAGTTCCGACATGTCATCAAACAATCGATCTCTATCTCTCACGATACCTTTACTTGTATTCAAGGTTTTGTGTGCAGAAACCGAGACGGGAATGCCCACGAAAGATTTAATATTCATCAGATTTGTTGCTTGCTGCTTTTTCCCGCACTCGACTAGCAGGGCACCTGAACGTAGGCGTCTGATGTTCTTCACATCCCCCAGCAATGCCTTGAATACCTTTGGATACAGCAAAGGGGTTCAACTTCAAAGGTGTCTTATCAGGAGTCTCAATCACAATGAAACGTGGCCAATACTCAATCGATGTAGACGGTCTATGGTCAGTATCAACAGGGTCAATATCAAGTGGACGTTTTGTTTTTTTGGTTGGAGTTTCATAAGCCATGGTTAGTGTAATACGGTTCATCATCCGAGCTCCCCACCCACCACGGAGTATCACAAGGACAATGCTAAAGTAAGCGGGCCTCCAGCTTACAGCACCAAGGATACCCGGATGATATACTCCAGCAGAAGAATCAGAAATAATTAGTCTACCAGATTGGCCCATGAGCCACCGCCTTCTGGGCATAAGACTCTAGGCAAAAATTTAGAACTTCAAAAATGCATTTTAAAATTCGAAAAGCTCAATGAACAAATAGGCCAAGACCGAAAGTAAAAAACCAAATAAAATTTGTGCAATGATATATATACTCCATGCACAGGGCTTGGCATGACCAGCCGATTGGTCGAACCGGGCCCATTCGACCACCCGTCTAGGTGAAGTAAAGGCCAAAGTGGTGTGTTGGACAATGGAACGCAGTTAAAAGCCCCAGTGCCCTCAACCACCAGGATCCCGTCCTCCACCGACACGGGACGCAACCCACGGCAAACGGGTTGGTGGACCAAATATCCCCCCGGGTCCACTACGGGGGTGTCGGCGAGCTCTTGGCGTTACCCAGCACCCACCACGAGGAGGTGGCTCGCCACGGGTGCCAGTTTTATATTGTATTGTCCTCTATAGATAAAGTGTTTTAGGCATAGCTACTAGTTTTACATTCTTTTCTGTGATGTTCTAGTTGTTTTACTGTCCTTCGTCCACAGGTTTTTATACTACTCATATATTCCATTTTCATGTTACGTTCCCGTCACGATATGGCTGAAATAATGCCGATGTGACGTTAAATTTTAACTCACTCACTCACTCACTCACCCGAATCAGTCAGGCTCTCACATTGTGGTGGTAATAGCTCGCAAACCTTGAATGTGCTGCTAATATCTTGGTCACTGTCAGTATCTGGAAAGGAAAAAGGCATTCAGTTTGAATCATCAATTCAACTGAGAGACAATTCACTGAAGAAAAAAACATGTAAAATCTAACATTTCCAATGAATGAAACACAGCAATATATATGATAATGCAGATAATATGTATTACAAATATTAAATACGTATTACCATTTGCTCACTTTCAGTTATTACAGTTACATGTATGATACATACATTAAATATATTAAACATGGATAGCAAAGTGACAGTGCAAACTCGATTTTTAGTGAAATCTAAAAATTCTTTGATGACTAACCTGATGAAACATTTGTCATTACCCGAAAAATCATTACAAACTAATAAACATCTTGTCGTTACAGAGATGGAGATAACGTGTTTTTCTTGAAACAAACGTCTGACAGTGAGGACAGAAAAGCCGTATTTCTCCTGGAATTTAAAATATATATTGAATCCATGTACAGTTACACTTTAGGTGGGGTCAAATAGGTTTATTGTATGTATCTACATAGTGTCTGCTTCATTATAAGGCTATATGAATAATATTATTATAAAAGAGATTCCCTTACCGGGCATATAACAGATAATATAGCGTGAATTATAAATACCAATGAAGGCGTCTTGTCATTCTCCGAGTTTGTTGGTCCACAATCCATATCTGTAAATCAAATAACTGACACAATGATTCTTTCAGAAATATGAAACTTGAGATGTGATGATAGCGTCAATGCATTGTAGGGCTAACACATGCAACATGTACTGATGGACAAGGTTTTAATGGTTATAAAACAAATATCAAATCATCAAACTGATTAACTGGTAAAACTGGATACACAGAACATAAGATACTAGATAATTTGATAAACTAATGAATGTATGATGTGACTTTGTTGAAATATTTCTGGAGTACAGATTGTATGAATAGATATAACGAAGACATATATACGGAATATCTCTGGGTACCCATGTTAAAACAAATACTGTAGAAGCCAACCATATTTCAGAAACTTATTTCTTGTCTTTCTTGACAATTACTTGTCGCAATGTCCGCAAAGAACTGTGTCCCTGCAGCAGAAAGAGCCACGAATAGTTTACAGAAATTATGAATACTTGCATGCACAAATCATAGCCAAAGGGTCAGTGGGATTGTTCTTCATTCACATTGACAAATTAATTAAGGTTTGAAAGAAATTGTGAGTGAGTGAGTTAACATTTAACGTCACATCGGCAGTATCTCAGCCATATCGTGACGAGAACATTTAATTCCGAAATAAAATATATGCCTATTATAAAACCTGTCAACGAAGGACAGTAAAACAACTAGAATATCACAGAGTAGAATATAAAACTAGTAACTGTACCTAAAACAATTTATCTCCAGAGGACAATACAAGATAGAAATGGGCTATAGATTGCTAACAACTGAAGGTAGATCACCATACTAGGGACCATGGGGACTTACAGTACCTTGGCTACCTGCATGGACCCTAGATGGATTTACATCATCCCCTCAGGCGTCAGTAATTCGGGAAATCTAGCCATTCAGTAAAAAGACACTTATTCTACGATTACAAACATGGAAAGTTTGAATTTACTTTGAATGTTTGTGGACTTACGTACCCTCTCAGGAGGACAATAGTTTTACAGTACTTCAACCCCCTTTGAGGATACAGCCACTAACAAGCACAGTTACCAATTTCTACTTCCGATAATAAAAAATTATCTATTTACAATTCATTTAATAAATCTAAGTCTTTTAAAAATCCAATAATTAAATGAGAACTGACATTATTAAAAAGGTCCTTCATACTACGTGATTTAAAATAGGTATCCCTTGTGATGGAATATTCCACCAGTCAAGCAAGACATGCTTGACCGTGATTCTTTCATCACAAGGGATACAAAATGGAGGATCCTCACCTTTCAAAAGGTATTTATGCGTATATCTGGTGTGACCAATACGACATCGTCGCATAATGACCTCTTCAAATCTGGACTGACAGCCCAAGTAGGTGTAACCAATATACGGTCTAATTTCATGTAATTTATTTATACCTAATTGGGTGTCCCATTTCTTTTGCATCAGATCACGTATGTAAGTTCTACTGTTCGCTTTGTAATCTGAGTATGGAATAAGAAGTGGTGTCACAGATTTGTTGAGTGCTGCCTTGACAGCAAAATCGGCCATCGTGTTCCCTGAAATGCCTACATGGCTGGGTAATCAACAGAAGACGATGTCGTATTGGCCAGTAGCAAGAGTATTATACAATTCAATAATGTCAATTAAAAGAGGATGTTTACATGATAAATTTTTAATCGCCTGAAGCCAAGAAACAGAGTCTGAATAGATTATATACTGTTTACGTTTAGGGTGCCTTTGAATATATTTGAGAGCTGTTAATATGGCGTTAGCTTCTGCTGTAAAAATAGAACTGTTCTCCGGTAATCTAGAAGATATTGTTCTGGATCCAATGACAGTAGCACAAGCCACTGCGCCACCGTCCTTGGACCCATCTGTATATAAGGATTTATAGTTGTTATATTTATGTTTCAATTGATTATATTCTTGTTTATACTGTAATTCATTCGTTTCTGATTTTTTAAATGTAGTTAATGTTAGGTCAACCTGTGGTCGAACCAATTGCCAAGGAGGAGAAGAAAGAAGACGGGAAGGAGCTATATATTCCAGCTCAATGCCGGCTAAAGAAAGAAATGGTTTAATTCTTAAACCAAGAGGCGGAACAAGAGAAGATTTCTTTTTTGTATACATCCACAGAGAATTGAAAACACAGTTATATGCAGGGTTTGACTCACTGGAATATAATTTTGTTACATACAGTAAAGCTAGTTTTACACGTCGCTGCTCAAGAGATGGCTCATCAGCCTCAACGTACAGGCTGTCAACAGGTGAAGTTCGAAATGAGCCAAGACAAAGTCTTAGACCTTGGTGGTGAACAGAATCTAAAAGTTTTAGGTTGCTTTTACAGGCTCCACCATATATATAATCAAGCCATAATCAAGTTTTGACCGGATCAGTGATTGATAGAGCTGCAGGAGGGTAGCTTGATCCCCTCCCCACTTAGAATTTGAAACGACTTTCAACAAATCAAGTGCCTTCAGGCATTTAGTTTTTAGGGATTTGATATGTGGTAGAAACGCTAAATGTGAGTCAAAAATTAATCCCAAGAACTTGGCCTCCTTTACAACTTTGATGGGAGATCCATTTAGAAACAGTTCAGGATCTTTATGCGGTTTATATTTTCTACAAAAGTGTATACAATTAGTTTTGGATTTAGAAAATTTAAAGCCGTTTTCAAGACACCATTTATTTATTTTATTTAAACAAAGCTGCAGTTGCCGTTCAATAGTATGCATATTTTTACCACGACAGGAAATATTAAAATCATCCACAAATAACGATCCATCAATTGAATCGTTTAAAACTTTTGACAAACTATTTATCTTGATACTAAAAAGTGTGACTGACAAAATACTACCTTGTGGGACACCTTGATCCTGATTGTAATGATCAGACAGTGTTGAACCCACTCTAACTTGAAATTGCCTGTCATTTAAAAAACGGCCTCGTAATCCAAGGTCATGTAAATCTTTCAAAATCACATGTTTCCATGTCGTGTCATACGCTTTTTTCTAAATCAATAAAGATTGATACTGCATGTTGCTTATTAATTATGGCATTCTTAACAAAAGACTCCAAACGCACTAGATGATCGATAGTACTTCTGTTTTTACGGAAACCACATTGTATATCTGTTATGAGGTTATTGGTTTCCAAGTACCAAACAAGTCGATTATTTATCATGCGTTCCATGGTCTTGCAAACGCAGCTAGTTAATGAAATGGGCCTATAAGTGGAAGGATCAGTATGATCAGGCCATGTTTGGGGATGGGAACAACTATAGCATCACGCAATGACGAAGGGAAAGTTCCAGTTGTCCAAATGTCATCAAAAATATGTAAGTGTGTCTCCAAACATGATTCCTGTAAGTGTTTCAGGAGTTGATAATGGATGTTATCAGCTCCAGGAGCAGTGTCGTGAGCCTGATCTAAAGCACTATAGAGCTCATCAATAGAAAATACCTCATTGTAATCTTCCGCATTATCTGAATTGAAATTAACAGATTTCTTTTCTTGCTGTTTTTTGGTACTTTTGGAATTAAGGGTCATAATTGGACGAAGAAGAATGTTTTGCTAAAGTTTCACCAAGTTTATTTGCAATTCCGTTTCTACCAGTTAACAACTGGTTTCCGTCTTTAAGATGATGAATGCTACATTTGGAACCCTTCCCTTTGATTTTTCGGATCATATTCCAGACCTTAAATATTGGCGTACGTGAATTAATGTTTGATACATAATTTTGCGTTGACTTTGTTCAAAAGTACGCCGTGCTTTGGCATTTAAAATTTTAAATCTATTCAAATTATGCACCATGGGGTGTCTACGGAAATAGTGCTCTGCCTTTTTCCGTTCTCTTCTAGCTTGTTTGCATGTATCGTTAAACCTTGGTTTTCGAATATGTGGAATTGAAGAGGACCTTGGTGTACACTCGTCAGCAATGAGAGTTACTTCATCAGAGAAACTTTTTATGGCATCAGGAACATTATTGAAATTTTCCGGTGTAAGTTTGTCAACACACAGCGTTTCGTATGAAGACCAGTTTGCCTTTTTGAAATTCCATCTCGATAATGGAGAAACATCAGATGGGGTTACAGGTGTCAGTAGTGTTGGGAAATGGTCACTACCACAGAGGTCATCATGGACTGACCATTCAAATTCGTTTAGTAAGTGTGAATCAGTAATTGACTTGTCAAGGGCTTAATATGTTCTTGTGCCAGGATGTAAGTATGTATTGGAACCATCATAAATCGTTATTTGAAATAAAATCCTCCAGCAATGTACCTTTGGCGTTTGTGGTTGAACCACTCCAGAGTGGGCTGTGGGCATTTAGATCACCCATAATAATACAGGGTTTAGGAAGTTCATTTTAGAGGGCTTGTAAATCTGCTAGTTGAAGAGTTGAAGATGGTGGGATATACATAGAGCATATTGTAAAAGCAACATGCAACGTAAGTCGCACTGCAACAGTCTGAAGATTAGTTTTGAGCATAACATGGCTGTGAATAACATTCTGTTTAACAAGGATGGAAGATCTTCCATTTGCCCTCACTCCCGGTGGTGAAAAAGTATGATATGTATTGAATTGACGCAAGTCACAAATATCAGTTTCTTTTAGGTAAGTCTCCTGTAAACATATAGCTGACGGTGTAAACTCTTGCACTTATAGCTGTAAATCAGTAAAATTGGTCCTCAGTCCCCTGCAATTCCACTGTATTAAGGCTGTATTAGTCATTTAAGGGGCAGTAACTGGTGACAATGCTCTTGCTTTCTTTTTGGGCGAGTGACCACTGGCATTGTCATTAATGTTCACATGGGGGGATACCTCTGTATATATATCCTCGAGCAACCCATACTTGTTGTACTTTTGCACGGGATATTTGAGTGCCTTTGACACTCGATCAGTTTGATTTTTCTTTTCAGATCTTGATTTTGGAACCGGAACTGTGTTTTCTGGATTAGAAACTGGTTTTGGTGTTTCACCATTTGTCTATGTAAGATCTGTTTGACACTCTACAGATGTCGTGCTGACAGGTCTTACGGTTTTAGTGACGGACGCATACGATTGCCCTGCTGTGTTGGCAGAAGTAACTAACTTTACCTGTTTCATTGCATCCAAGTAACTGACTTTCTGCTCACATTTAAGTTTTTGTACAAGGGACTGATATTTGAATTGAGTACAGTCATTTGAGGAGGACATATGGTTTCTATCACAGTTAGAGCATTTTAAAGGACGAGTACACGTATTTCCGTCATGATCAATTTCACCACACCTGACACAAGTGATTCTACCTTTGCATGAATTCTGACCATGTCCGAATTTCTGACACTTAAAGCAACGAGTAGGTCATGGGATGTAGAGGTCTACAGGCATGGAAAAGCAGCCAACTTTGATAGAACTGGGTAGAGTCGTGATATCAAAAGTCAAGAGATAGGTATTGGATGGATACACACGACCATCTTTGCGGTATGTAAATTGTGTGGCGTCAATCACACCTTGACTTCAGAGTTCTGACACATTTTCCTCAATGGATTCATCAGCAGGACTGCGATCACGGTCTCTTATGATACCTTTGCTGAAGTTAAGTGTCTTGTGTGCCGAGCAGGTTACGGGGATATCTGCTAACTTTGTTGAAGTCATCAAATTTATAGCTTGGCCTTTTCGAGCACATTCTATACGAAGAGCTCCAGAACGCATTTTTTTAACATCTTTTAACTCACCAGCCTTCCCTTAAGTCCTTTTTCTAAAAGAAATGGTGAATATGAAGGTAAAGCACGTTCACCTTTAGCTTCCATGACAAGGTATCGAGGCCAACTATCTCTTTCAGAATAGAGAAGTTTTGTGACAATTTCATCGTCAGAAGAATCTAATTCAGAATCAGATTCTGAAAGTTGCCGTTTTGTTTTTTGGGGGATTTTGTTTCCCCATATTGAAATGTCATATGGTTCAGCAAACCTGTTCCCCGCCCACCACGGCGCGCCAACAAGGGCTATGTCATACGTAAGCGGAAATCCAGCAAAGTAACACCAAAGGGATACAGGTTTGTGATACTCCAGCGGATCTAGATCAACCAGATTGACCCATGAGCCACCGCCTTCTGGGTATATGCTCTCGGTAAGTATATAGTATCTGCAACTGTGTCAACAGAGACCATTCCACAAATAAGGTTAAGAGCATAAAACGTTAAACACAGGGCTCGACGTGACCAGCCGATTGATTGAATCGGGCCCATTCAACCATCCCCTCCTCCACCGACACAGGGCCGCAACCCACGGCCAACAGGTTGGTGGACCAAATATGCCCACGTGTCCACTACGGGGGTGTCGGCGAGCTCTGGGCGTTACCCAGCACCCACCACGAGGAGGTGGCTCGCCACGGGTGCCTTGTCGTGGACGTATCAACATGGTGAAACATATCTTATCCCAAAACATTGTGGGCATTAACAGTACAGCACGCATGGGAGAAATCCCGCTGATTAAGTTTGGATATAAGGGCTCCTTTGGAGCTTCTCGTGAATAATGTGCCACACGTTGATGGGAAACAGCATACTTCATCATTCCCCGACCGGGGGGCATATAAATGTAGTCCGGTATATTGTATCACCGATTTCGTGGATATCAACAGTCGGGGACATAACGGAGGTACCTCTCTGATGAAGGCCGTTCAAAGAGCACGCAAAACTGCTCTGAAGTTCCTCGTGAATGAGAAAGCTAGTGTGTCACTTTTGGATTTTTGAGGAGACAACATGCTTCATTATACCTCAAATGGTGAACATGTGAAGATGGTGAGGTATATGCTGTCACTAAACCTGACCGAAATTAATGTCTGGGACAAGGCTGGAGAAACAGAAGCCATGATAGCAAAACGTAATTGAAAATTTGACGTATATAACCTTCATGTTTTGCAGGGTGGGATATAGCCGTTACCAGTAGCAGACATGCCTTCTGTAGCTGTAGCTGTAGCGTGCAGCTAACGGACAGCAAAGAATTCGTGCTATTTTATTCTTTGTTGCTTTTCTCTGGAAGAGTAAAGGATGCTGTGTCGCTTATGGCATGAGATAACAGCTACATATGACCTCGTGTTAGTCGGTCTGTGTAAGGGTGAACAAAATCCTGAGGTTAATTAAAGGCAAATTATAAACAGTCATGATAACGTGTTATTTTAGTCATAGCCGGTTTTTCAGTTTGATACAGACACTGACAATCACGGTTAATGGCCATCTGTCTCGTCCGTTTTGCAAAACATACCCTGCCTCTGTCGCAGTACGGTTGGAGTATTGCTGAGTGCGGCGTAAAACTAAACTCATTCACTCACATACTCTGCCTTGCATGCCAGGTATTCTGTTTAGTCTTATTTGTTGTGCGGCATCCTGCAGTATCTCAGTTTGTCTAGCGTCTGTGAAACCAGTACTGGTCGTTTGTATGAGCAATATCTACATATCTCTGTAAAATCAAAAACTATTCTGAAGTATTCTAGATTTTGTGTTTGATTTTATAGGAAACTATATGTGAGTATGAACGTGCGTGAAAGTGTGTGTTTGTGTACCTTGTGTGCGTGTGAGTGAGTGAGTTGGGTTTGTTTTGTTTTGCAGTGAACCATATTGTAGTTAGTTCAGCTTGTGTCGTATTAAGGATTCACATGAAAAATGTTGATGCTGAGAAACTACACTCTTTAAGATAGTATTCTGGACAAAAACTGAACTGTAAAGATTACGAAAACTACCCTATCGTTTCCCGTGTACCTTTGTGTTGTGGGATGTGCTGCGAGTGTAGTGCCTGATGTATGTAACGTGTTAGTGTGACATGATGTGATCATGTTCTTAGCATGATGCGGCATGTTTCGTTGACGTCACAGGTTATTACACTTCCGTCAATACAGATTGGAAATGCTGAAATCATCCGGCCCTCACGGCCAACCCTACATAATGACATAAACTTCGGTTTCACTTTATATCCACAGTAGGTATTTCTAAACACGTTCAAATCAAGCAACACGTTGTCCAAGCAGTAATGTACTCAACCAGTATGATTACAATGTCTGGTGTCCTGATTACTAAGCGTGCATTTATTGTGCATTAGGAAAATGGAAAAATAAACGAACGAATATGTGATCGACCTTGTGCAAAACGTATTTGGAGATTTGTTTAAAGCTATATGTACTCAAGTTGCAGGTACATGTTTCGGGAAACATTCGGTACTGCAGAACGGAAAAAAGGTAAAGGAAAATGCAGGCTGTACGATGTAAAACAAATA
This sequence comes from Haliotis asinina, assembly GCF_037392515.1. Classification (NCBI taxonomy): domain Eukaryota; kingdom Metazoa; phylum Mollusca; class Gastropoda; order Lepetellida; family Haliotidae; genus Haliotis; species Haliotis asinina. The sequence continues at coordinate 8,603,466 of NC_090290.1, read as the reverse complement.
TACGCAAAATAAATATGACGTAGCTAACAATTATCAAAATTACTTAAATTTACAAATCAATAAAATTATTACAAAGACATTTCTGTCAGTAGTCAATATACAGGAGCCCATGTTTTACAGTAGAGATGTGTGTGCAGCTCGGGTGTTTGCGTTGTCGGTACCAGATGTAAATTATCCTTCAATGAATGAATGAGTTGGGTTGTATTAATATTTGAACAACATCATGGCTGGGGACCCCAAACTTCGGCTTTACACATCGTATCCATGGGGGAAATCGAAGCATGAATACCTACTGCCCCAAATTATCCCGGAACCTATACTAGGTGGGTATAGACAACCTCGGACACTCATGTTCTTTGTTTATTAAACGGTATATATTTTGATATATGTATATTTCACATGCAAAAAAAGAAAATACGTTGGTTAGCAAATCAAAACAAACAGCATTTGGACAAAGCAGCAATTTTATTAATGTAATAAGTAATGGAAGAATAGTATAAACAGTGTGCTTCTGATGCGCAACATGTGCACATGCAGGACATGTATCTTTAAACACACACGTGTAACAGAGAACACACATTCAACGGCCTTTAATTGGTAAAGGTTATTCTTAAAGCTGCTGTTAATAATTTCCGACAGCATTATCTCAGAGCACTTTGGATCAATTACACATAACCATGTGAACAGTTACAGCAATGTTGATTGTTGGTGTGTCAATACATTTGTTGCAAACTGGAGTCAAGAAACTGACCCAGAAGATCTGTTTCTGGGGTAAAGTAAGAACACCGGTCTATTTTTTTTTAAAACTCTTTAGGTTTACCAGGTGACAAGTGACTAGTTTATTCTGTGATAAGGCCTCATGGGCAAGAGCCATGTCAGTATTACGCATGCCATCTCAAGTAGGTAAACTTCTCTTGAAGTATATAGACAGGTACTTTGTTTGTTCTGAATTGTTAGGCACCCGTGGCGAGCCACCTCCTCATGGTGGGTGCTGGGTAACGCCAAGAGCTCGCCGACACCCCCGTAGTGGATCCGTGGGGATATTTGTTCCACCAACCCGTTTGCCGTGGGTTGCGGCACGGTGTCGGAGGAGGAGGGGATCCTGGTGGTTGAGGGCAATAGGGACCTGTAACCGTGTTCCTATTGCTCAATACACCACTTTGGCCATTACTGCGCCTAGACGGGTGGTCGAATGGGCCCGGTTCAATCAATCGGCTGGTCACGTCGAGCCTTGTGTTTAACGTTTTATGCTCTTAACCTTATTTGTGGAATGGTCTCTGTTGACACAGTTTCAGATACTATATACTTACCGAGAGCATATACCCAGAAGGCGGTGGCTCATGGGTCAATCTGGTTGATCTAGATCCGCTGGAGTATCACAAACCTGTATCCCTTTGGCCCTTACTTCACCTAGACGGGTGGTTGAATGGGCCCGATTCAACCAATCGGCTGTTCACGCCAAGCCCTGTGCATGGATTATTCATGTAATTGCACAGATTTCATTTTGTACTGTTTCAATTTTGGCCTTGGCTTTTTCATTCACATAACACTTTTAGATTTGAAAACTGACGTTGTGAACTTTGCCTAGAGTCATATGCCCAGAAGGCGGTGGCTCATGGGCCAATCTGGTGGATTGATTAATTTTGAATTAATCTTCTGCTGGAGTATACCATTCCAGTATCCTTGGTGCTGGCAGTCGGAGAGCCACTGGTATGTAGCATTGTCCATGTGATACTCCGTGGAGGGTGGTGAGCTGGGATGGTGAACTTTCTATTATTAACCATGGCTCAACCCAAAAAAAAATAAACGAGCACTAGATGAGTGTTTGTCCTCTGACGAGGACAGTGCTACAAACAGATTACCGGATCTTTTACCGACGGTGAACCTCTAAAGCTCAATCCATTTGCCACATCAAAAGCAATTTATGGACTTGTTGGGGATGCACAAGCTGTAACAAAAATTAGATCTGGGTTTCTCCTCATAGAGTGTAAAACAGCGAAACAATCAGCTACCCTCATAGGTACAAAACAGCTTGCAAATACTGCAGTATCTGTTTCTCCACATGAGTCTCTGAATAGCAGCAAAGGCATCTTGAGAGACAGAGACCGGTGGCTTGCCCACATGAGTAAAACAGAAATCGCCACTGAACTACAAAAGTCACTCATGTCAAACGATTCACTTTTCAGAAAAATAGAGAAACTTTAAATACAAACACTTATTTGATTTCTTTTTCACAACCGAAACACCCAAAGTATATCAAAGCTGGATATTGTAATATTGAAGTGGAGCAATATATTCCAAATCCACTTCGTTGTTACAAGTGTCAAAAGTTTGGTCACAGTGCCCAATCTTGCAGGAATAGTGCAACATGTTATAGATGTGGTGAAGAAGATCATGAAGGTTCTGACTGTTTGTCTTCTCCAAAATGTGTTAATTGTCTTCTCCAAAATGTGTTGATTGTCTTGGAGACTATATGTCTTCATCTAAGTCATGTGAAATCTGGAAACGTGAATATGAAATTATCAAAATCAAAACTCAAAAGAATGTCACCTATCATGAGGCAAAACGTTTAGTAAATGCAGCCTCGCCTCAGTCATCAAGTATAACATACTCTCCTGTCGTTGCTCGCCCTCGTGCTAAATCTGTTCTGTCTGTTTCATGTCAGACAGATATCACCTGGGTTAAAGCTGACAAACATACTTTAAGTACATCAGATTCTGCTGTTGATAAGAATCATGCAACATCAGCTTGCCAGACTGACTCACAAACAGTATCTCCTGCAGTGAAAAATCCTTGTCATAAAGTTGATTACAGACAAAAATCTGATCGAGTACAAAAAGGATCACGTGATCCTGTACAAGTCTATAACATGTTTCAACTTTTAGAAGACATGGACGTCCTTCCTCATCCCCGTGCGCGAAACAGAAGCAGTTCGCCTCGGAAGGGGAAAAGTCGGTCGCCAGTACTACCACCTGCTATTAAATGAACAATAATTCCTTAATCCAATGGAATTGCAGAGGATTTAGGACCAATTTTAATGAAGTACAATTACTAGCACATCAGCACTTAGTTTTCAAGAAACGTACTTGAAACAAAATGATAAGTTCGAATTGTGTAAATACCATTCTTATCATTCTTTTTCAACCCTTCCGATGCTCCGCCTGTAACAAGATGGAATTTTTCAAAGGCCAATTGACCATTATTTCAGGCCACCTGCCTTATGGAACTTAAACCAGACCCTTTCATGGATGTACCTGATCTAATTAAAATGTTCTCAGACAAACTAAAAGATATAGCTGATGAAACTATTCCTAAGCCCTCTGTAAATCCGCACATCCCTAAATCATAGTTTATTGATGAATGCAAACAGGCTAGGAAAAAGAGGAAGAAAGCAGCGAAATATTTTCGTCTTCATCCCACCGTTCATAACTTAAATAATGTAAAAATCAGTTACGCTAAAGCTCGACGAACCTTTAAACACATTAAACGTCATACTTGGAAAAATTACGTTTCCAAAATAAATTCCCGTACTCCTATGTCAAGGGTATGGAATATGATCCAAAAAAATAAAGGGTTCCAAATCCAGTAGTATTCAGCATCTCAAAAATGATAATAACATACTAACTGAAAAATCTGATATTGCAAACACGTTGGGTGAGACTTTGGCTAAACATTCGTCCTCCTCAAATTATCATCCAAAATTCCAGACTTATCAAACACACCAAGAGAAGAAACCAGTGAATTTTAAATCTGATAATGGTGAAGATTATAATGAGGTATTTTCATTACATGAACTTCATACTGCGCTATCACAGGCTCACGATACAGCAACAGGACCTGATGATATCCATTACCAACTCTTAAAGCACGTGCATGAATCATGTCTCCAAACGTTACATGGCATTTTTGACCATATTTGGATAACACAACATTTTCCCCCTTCATGGCGAAAAGCCATAGTTGTTCCTATTCCAAAGCCTGGGCGGGATCATACAGATCCATCAAATTACCGACCTATTTCCTTAACTAGCTGCGTTTGCAAAACCATGGAGCGAATGGTAAATAATCGCTTAGTTTGGTTTTTGGAAGCCAACAATCTGATTACTGATATACACTGTGGTTTTCGTAAAAACCGAAGCACAATTGACCACTTTGTTCGTTTGGAATCATTTGTTAAGAATTCTTTCATTAAAAAACAACATGCAGTATCAATATTTTTTTATCTCGAAAAAGCATATGATACTCCTTGGAAGCATGGTATTTGAAAGATTTACATTCTTTTGGGTTGAGAGGTCGCTTGCCTCAGTTTATATCTATTTTTTTAAATGACAGACAGTTTCAAGTACGTGAGGGATCAACCCTCTCAAACTACTTTCATCAAGATCAAGGTGTTCCACAAGACAGTATTTTGTCTGTGACTTTGTTTAGTATTAAAATCAATAGTCTTTCTAAGGCTTTAAGTGATTCAGTAGACGGATCCCTATTTGTGGATGATTTTAATGTTTCTTGTAGAGGTAGAAATATGCATACAATAGAGTGAGTGAGTGAGTGAGTTAAAATTTAACGTCACATCGGCAATATCTCAGCCATATCGTGACGAGAACATCTAATTTCAAAATTAATTATATGTCGACTATAAAACCTGTCAACGAAGGACAGTAAAACAACTAGAATATCACAAATGGAATTAAAACTAGCATGGAAAGTTAAAAAACAACATCACCATTAGGACAATACACTATAAAATCAGGCTATAGATCGCCAACAACTGAAGGTAGATCACCAAACTAGGGACCATGGGGACTTACAGTACCTTTGCTACCTGCATGGACCCTAGTTGGATTTACACCATCCCTTCAGCTGCTGGCGAGTGTACAATATGCTAGCCAAAATTAAAACAACAAGAATACTACAATTAAAAACCTGGTAGATTTAAATTTACATGGAATGTTTGTGGACTTACGTACCCTCTCAGGAGGACAATAATTTTACAATACTTCAACCCCCTTTGAGGGTACAGCCACTAACAATTCTAGTTCCTAACCTAAACTACCAATCATTAAAATACATTTATATACAGAACATATTACTCAAAATTCAACCAAGAAATTAATTTCCTTTAAAAAACCAATAATTAAATGAGCGCTGACTGTGTTAAAAAGATCCTTAACAGTTTTTACAGAAAAATACTTATCCCTTATGATGGAGAATTCAACACAGCCAAGCAGGATATGCTTGACCGTGACTCTCTCATCACAAGAGATACAAAACGGAGGACCATCGCCTTTTAGTAAATAACTGTGGGTGTAACGCGTATGGCCAATGCGACATCGTCGCATAATGACCTCTTCAAATCTGGACTGACAGCCCAGGTGTGTGTAACCAATATAAGGTTTTATGGCATGTAATTTATTTATTCCCACTTGGGTGTCCCACTTCTTTTGCATCAGATCACGAATGTACGTTCTAATGCTAGCTTTATAGTCACTGTATGGAATAAGAAGTGGTGCCACAGATTTGTTGAGTGCAGCCTTAGCAGCAAGATCGGCCATTGCATTCCCAGAAATACCTACATGGCTGGGTAACCAACAAAACACGATGTCGCACTGGCCAGTTGCAAGATCATTATACAATTCAGTTATGTCAATTAAAAGTGGATGTTTACAAGACAAATTTTTAATAGCCTCAAGGCAAGAAAGAGAGTCAGAAAAAATTATATACTGTACATGATTAGGATGTCTTTGAATATATTGAAGAGCCGTTAATATTGCGTTTGCTTCTGCTGTGAAAATGGAGCTGTTATCAGGTAATCGAGAAGATATTGTTCTGGATCCAATGACAGTGGCACAAGCAACTGCACCACCGTCCTTGGACCCATCTGTAAATAAGGATTTGTATGTACTATAATTATTTTTTAATTACATAAACTCTTGTTTATATTGTAATTCGTTTGTGTCTGATTTTTTTAACTTTGTTAATGTGAGGTCAACTTGTGGCCTAACTAATTGCCAAGGAGGAGAAGAAAGAAGACGAGAAGAGGCTATACTTTTCAGCTCAATGCCGGCAGCAGAAATGAATGGTTTAATTCTGTGCCCAAGAGGCGGAACAAGAGAAGGCTTTTTGTTGTATAAATGCTCATAAAGAGGATCGAAAACACAGTTAAAAGCAGGGTTGGATTCGTTAGAGTATAGTTTTGTAATATATTGTAAAGCTAATTTGATACGGCGCTGTGTAAGAGATGGTTCATCGGCTTCGACATAGAGACTGTCAATGGGAGAAGTTCGGAACGACCCAAGACAAAGTCTCAGACCTTGGTGGTGGATAGAATCAAGGAGTATTAGATTGCTTTTACAGGCTATAAATGATGGAGCCATAATCAAGCTTCGAACGGACAAGTGAACGGTATAGGTGCAGGAGAGTAGCTTGATCCCCTCCCCATTTTGAGTTTGACACAACTTTCAATAGATCAAGTGCCTTCAGGCATTTAGTTTTCAGGGATTTGATATGCGGAAGAAAAGTTAAATGAGAGTCGAAAATCAAACCTAAGAACTTGGCCTCCTTAACGACTTTGATAGGAGTGTCATTTAAAAATAATTTTGGGTCCTTATGTGGTTTATACTTACGGCAGAAATGGATGCAATTAGTTTTTGTCTTAGAAAATTTAAAACCATTCTCAAGACACCATTTATTTATTTTGTTTAAACATAATTGCAGTTGCCGTTCAATAGTATGCATATTCTTACCGCGACAGGAAATATTAAAATCATCCACGAAAAGTGATCCATCTATTGAATCGTTTAAAACCTTGGATAAACTGTTGATCTTGATACTAAATAAGGTCACTGACAAAATGCTGCCTTGCGGAACACCCTGATCCTGATTGTAATGATCAGACAGGGTAGAACCTACTCGGACATGAAATTGCCTGCCTTGTAAAAACTGCGATATAAAAAGAGGTAAACGACCCCTTAAACCGAAACCATGTACATCCGTTAAAATGCCATGCTTCCAGGTGGTATCGTATGCTTTCTCAAGATCAAGAAAGATCGATACAGCATGTTGCTTATTGATAAATGCATTTTTTACAAAGGATTCTAAACGTACCAAATGATCAATGGTACTACGATTCTTCCTGAAACCACATTGAATATTTGTTATAAGGTGATTGGTTTCAAGATACCATGTTAATCTATTGCTTACCATTCGTCCCATGGTTTCGCAGACACAACTCGTAAAGAGATTGGTCTGTAATTCGACGGATCAGTATGATCCCGGCCAGGCTTCGGTATAGGAACTACAATGGCATTACGCCATGAAGTTGGGAAATCTCCTGTAGTCCATATCTTATCAAATATATTTAGCAAAGTTTCCAGGCATGTTTCAGGTAAATGTTTCAGGAGCTGATAGTGAATATCATCAGCCCCTGTTGCTGTATCATGAGCTTGCTGAAGTGCTGTATAGAGCTCATGTAGTGAAAATAATTCATTGTAATCTTCACCATTGTCTGAGGTAAAATTGATCATTTTCTTCTCCTGTTCTTTCTGGTATTTCTGAAACTCCGGGACATAGTTTGATGACGAAGAATGTTTGGCAAGAGTTTCACCAATTTTATTAGCTATGTGAGTTTTGTTAGTTAAGAGATTAGCACCATCCTTAAGATGGCATACAGTAGATTTAGAACCTTTGTCCTTTATTCTTTGGACCATGTTCCACACCTTAGACATTGGTGTACGTGAATTTATTCTGGAAACATAATTCTTCCAAGACTGACGCTTATTCTGTTTAAATGCGCGTCGAGCCTTGGCATTTAAAATTTTAAGTTTATCTAAATTATGGACTGTAGGGTGTTTCCGAAAATATTTTTCTGCTTTCTTCCTGCACTTTCTGGCCTTTTTACATTCATTATTAAACCATGATTTACGAATGTGTGGAATTGCAGAGGAATGTGGAATTGCCCTGTCAGCAATGTCATTTAAAATATCTGAAAAAGACTTTATGGGATCTTCATTGTCCCTAAGAAGATCATGCGTCAAGTGTTCAACACACAGAGTCGTATATAATGACCAATCAGCCCTGGCAAAGTTCCTTCTTGACACAGGTGGATCATCACTAGGGTTAACTGTTTTGAGAATGGTGGGGAAGTGATCACTCCCACACAGGTCATCATGAACCATCCATTCGAATTCATTATATAAGGTTGAATCGGTGAGTGATAAATCCAGGGAAGAATATGTTCCCGTAGCTGGATGTAGGTAAGTAGCTGAGTCGTCATTAAAAATGCATAAGTTATTGTTGGAAATGAATTCCTCAAGGATTGCACCTTTAGTATTAGTGTGAGCACTTCCCCAAAGTGGGTTGTGTCCGTTAAGATCGCCCATGATGAGGCATGGTTTTGGAAGTTGATCATATAGGGTTTGAAGATCTGCCCGTTGAATGGTAGAAGAGGGAGGTATATACAAACTGCAGAGTGTTAACGCAATGCTCAAGGTGAGACGAACAGCAACCGCCTGGAGATTGGTACGGAGAGAAACAGGGCTATGGATAATACCCTGCCGTATCAAAATTGAAGCACCTCCAGTTGCTCTATCTCCTTGGGGAGAAAAACAGTGATAACCATTATACTGCCGTAAATTAGATGTAGATTTTATATACGTCTCCTGGAGACATAACGCTACCGGTCGAACATCCTGTATTAGTAAATGTATTTCATTGAAATTATTTTTCATACCTCTGCAATTCCACTGAATTAAAGAACTAGAACTCATGGTGATGGTGGAAGTACTGGGGATATACGTTTGCCAACCCATGGCGACCTACTGTTGTCGCGTACACGTGGGTGAGGAGACACATCCATATCTTCAAGTGTCTCATATGAATTGTGAACCTCAAGAGAAGAAACTGGAGAAGATTCCACATTCTGGAGTGCTCTGATTTTTCTTAGTTTCTTTTTCTCTTTTGCAGATAACTTTACTGTATCAGGTTCAGTTTCTGGTTCAGTCTGAGATGAAGCTGTGGAAACTGATTGATTTCGCTGAGGTGAGACATCAAGGATAACCTGTTTATCCTTGACCCACGAGATGTCAGTCTGGCACGATATTGAAGAAGTAATAATTCTAGAGGTTGGAGGTGGGGAAGAAATTGTTGCCGAGTACGTTTTTACTGAAGAAGACGGAGCTGTTGTAGATTGGACAAGTTGTTTTGCTTCTGAGTAAGTGATGTTTTTGGTATGCTTTAGTTTCAAGATTTTTTACTCAAATTCAAAAGTTGGACAAACTTTGGAGGAAGCCATATGCCCCTCTTTGCAGTTGGCACATTTCAAATCATGTGTGCACTCAGAGCTGTTATGTGCTCCACTGCAACCTCAACATACTATCTGCTTGCTACGACAGAACTTCGCCCCATGACCAAATTTTTGGCAGTTGAAACATCGAAGTGGCTGTGGTACATAAACATCTACCCCGATATTGAAGTAACCTGCTTTGATACATTTTGGTATAACTGGGAGAGAAAAGGTAAACAGGTAAGTATGCGTTTTAACAATATTGCCATCATGAGTTTTCCTTGTGAAACGTTTAACATGTGTTACTCCTTGCTTTTTCAGTTCTGCAGCAATCTCTTCCTCGCTCATGTCAGACAGATAATGAGCTAAATCTCTTACAATGCCTCTACTTGAGTTCAATGTCTTGTGAACTGACACAACAACCTGAGAGTTGACAAACTGATGTAAACCCAGCAGATTGATCGACTGCTGTCTCCTTACACATTCTACTAGAATGGAGCCATTTCGAAGACGTGTCACGTTTTTCACGTCACCACAGGCACTTTGAATGCCTTTGGAGATAGCAAATGGATTTAATTTTAGTGGCTGTCCATCCGAAGATGATATCACAATAAACCGAGGCCAAGCATCTGTAATTTCAGGAGAAACATCTTCATCCGATGAAGTAGAGTCTACATGTCGGCGTTTAATTGTCTTGCCAGAACCAGAAGAATTTGTTTGAGACATATTGTGATAATGTAATTCAGCATCCCTGCTCCCCACCCGCCATGGAGTGTCAACAAGGACGATGTCGAAGTGGAAGCCGACTACAAACACCAGGGCTACAGAGATGCTATACTCCAGCAAAAGAGACACAGGTAGCTACAATTGCCAAACAGAGAAAATGCAAGGCTGGTTCCGCCCTAAACACTTACCTGAAGACAAATAGAACCCGGAGGTCAATAATGCCAGATTGGCCCATGAGCCACCGCCTTTTGGCATAGGACTCTAGGCAGAATGGTTACCAACAGAATACATCCGCTAGAACATTTCATGAGAGAAACACATCATAAATCAGTGGAATACTTGGAATAATAATATTTCCCATGCAAAGGGCATGGCGTGACCAGCCGCTTGATAGAATCGGGCCGATTCTACCACCCGTCTAGGTGAAGTAAGGGCCAAAGTGGTGTGTTGAGCAGATAGGAACACGGTTCAGGCTCCTACTGCTCTCAACCACCAGGATCCCGTCCTCCACCGACACGGGACGCAACCCACGGCAAACGGGTTGCCCAATTCGACCGCTCCTTGCGGCCAGCAATGGGGTGCTATGGACATTGCTGACCCGGGTCCACACCGGGGTTGGCGAGCTCTTGGCGTTACCCAGCACCCACCACGAGGAGGTGGCTCGCCACGGGTACGCATACAATAGAGAGGCAATTACAAATTTGTCTCAATAAAATTGAAAAATGGTCACTTGAAAACGGGTTTAATTTTTCTATAACAAAAACAAATTGTGTGCATTTCTGCAGAAAGTATAAACCGCATAAAGATCCAGAATTATTTTTACATGGCACCCCCATCAAAGTAGTAAAGGAGGCCCAGTTCTTGGGTCTTATTTTTGACTCACATCTATCTTATTTACCCCACATTAAATCCCTTAAAATTAAATGCCTGAAGGCACTTGATTTGTCAAAAGTTGTTTCCAGTTCAAAGTGGGGAGGAGACCAAACTACCCTACTTCACTTATACAGATCTCTCATCCGTTCGAAACTTGATTAGGGCCCCATAGTTTATGGTGAAGCCTGTAAGAGCAACCTCAAAATACTTGATTCTATCCATCATCAAGGTCAAAGACTGTCTTGAGTCATTTAGAACTTCTGCTATTGACAGTCTTTACGTCGAGGCCTATGAGCCATCTCTTACTCAACGACGTATAAAACTCTCCTTACAGTATATAACAAAACTATATTCTAATGAGGCCAATCCTGCATTTGTCTTTTTAATCCTCTTTATGAGGATCTATACAATAAAAAGTCTTCTCTTGTTCCGCCTCTGGGACTTAGAATGAAACCTTTTCTGTCTGCTTGCGGCATTGAGCTAGTCAATATATCTCCTTCCCGTCTTCATTTGTGTCCACCTTGGCAGTTGGTTAGACCCGAAGTTGACGTAACACTGACGAGGTTTAAAAAATCAGAAACAAATGAATTGCAATGTAAACAAGAATATAATCAGTTAAAAAGTAACTATAATACATACAAATCTTTATTTACAGATGGGTCCAAGGGTGGTGGCGCAGTGGCTTGTGCCACTGTCATTGGATCCAGAACAATATCTTTCAGATTACCTGATAATAGTTCTATTTTCACAGCTGAAGCAAACGCTATATTAACGGCTCTTAAATATATTGAAAGACATCCCATACATAAACAGTATAATATCTATTCCGATTCTCTTTCTTGCCCCCAGGCAATTAAAAACCTGTCATGTAATCATCCACTTTTAATAGAAATAATTGAATTATATAATAATCTTGCTACTGGCCAATACGACATCGTCTTTTGTTGGTTACCAAGCCGTGTAGGCATTTCTGGCAACACAATGGCCGATCTTGCTGCTAAGGCAGCACTAAACAAATCTGTGACTCCATTTCTTATTCCATACTCTGATTATAAAGCTGCAATTGGATCGCTTACCCATGATCTGATGCAGAAGACGTGGGGCACCGAAGTGGGTGTAAATAAATTACATGCAATAATATATATTGGTTATACTTATATTGGTTATCCCACTTGGGTTGTCAGTCTAGATTTGAGGAGGTCATTTTGCGGCGATGTCGAATTGGTCATGCGAGATATACACATGAAAACCTTTTGAAAGGTGAGGATCCTCCATTCTGATTCCTTTGTGATGAAAGAATCACAGTCAAGCATATCTTACTCGACTGTGTTGTGTATTCCATCACAAGGGATCAGTATTTTAATTCACAATCTATGAAGGATCTTTTAAGCAATATTAGCCCTCATTTCATTCTTGCATTTTTAAAGGAATTAGATTTGTTAACTGAACTGTAACTACATAAATATTTTAAAATTGTAAGATTAAATTAGTAACTCAAATCGTTAGTGGCTGTACCCTCAAATGGGGTTGATGTACCGTAAAATAATTGTCCTCCTGAGAGGGTACTAAATCCAAAAACATTTGAAGTAAATTTCAGTTTTCCACGTTTTTAATCGTAGAATAATTGTGTTTTTACTTTATGGCTAGATTTGTCTAAATTGCTAACAGCTGAAGGGATGATGTAAATCCAACTAGGGTCCATGCAGGAAGCAAATGTACTGGAAGTCCCCATGGTCCTTAGTATGGTGATCTACCTTCTGTTGTTGGCAACCTACAGCTCATTTTTATATTGTAGTGTCCTCTATAAATAAATTGTTTTAGGTCTCTTCACTAGTGTTACCTTCTACTCTGTGATATTCTAGTTAGTTTTACTGTCCTTCGTTGACAGGGTTTTACAATGTATGTGCTATCAATTCATTTGTAGTTTTATAATTAATCATTCTCGTCACGATATGGCTGCAATATTGCCGATGTCACGTTAAATATTAACTCACTCACTCACTCACTCTGAATTGTTTGATCTCAACAGTTGATACAATTTTACCCTTGTTGGATATGTAATATAATATGGAGATATGTGTTCTAACATAACAGCTTTACGTTTACCAAATACGGCGTCGTAACTTTCATCACAATGTCATATACAGAGATTTACAAGTCAATACCAGTCAGTGTAAGGCATCTGTATGGAAAGCTTGTTTTGTTTATCTTGCACGCTCCTTTCCAAAAAATCGAAGAAAAGCATCCCTCTTTTAAGCTCTCTCTCCGGTAATAAGAGGAACCGTTGTGAAGTGTAAAGGGTAAAAATATATATTATATATTCGAAATGTAAAATTTCAAACAATCTTTTTTTACAGAGTAGAAGCTCATATTCTCTTTATAAAACGCACCATCAGTGACATAGAAGGTACACTCTCACAAGAACAAAAATAAAAGGTTCCCAAAGGTAGAAGATTCACTCTCGTGTGCGCAGAAGAGAGAGGCTGCAAGGAACGTAAAATGCAAACAGTGGTCATTTAAAGGACCATTGAACATCTGGCATGTCAACAAATGTCCACGATGTTCACGTGCAGCATCTGCAATTTACACAGTTTTCATTAAATGTACGGGTTGTCATCTAAACCAAACAATCAAAAGACTGGCCAGAAATCCGGACACATGACAGTGATTCAATTAAGATATAATACATGCTCTGCATAAAAGGTAAGGGAACTATTTTTTTATTTATAATGAAAAATATTTAGCATTTTTATCGGAGTCAATCAATGTCGATGTGATATTATTGAATGTTTTGAGAGTGCTTCACCATAGTTATTCGGAATGTAGTCGCTTTTAAAAGATGATTGGTGTACAGCATGTAATTTGCATGAATACGATCTTCATTTTAAAACAATAGACTACAAACAAACACTAAGCAATGTGTGATGCACGATGAGTGTCAAAATTTATGTTCTAAGTGATTTCTCGACATTCTTGAAAAAATCGTCAAAATCAAGAATGGGATCCATGCACGTGTATGGGGTTACTTCGTTGTGCACGTGCATATCATGTTTTGTGTTTAGGGGTGGTAAAGGAGGGAAACGGTGGTGCCTTCTTAAGATGTCCGTCCTTGAAACGTTTCCACGTCCTATCCAAAGTGAAAGTTCAGGTTCCCCTACTTTTTTGGGAAGAGTATACAATAGAGTTTAGCAAAAAAATATAGACAAAATATATTTGTTACAGTGATGTTTTGTAAGAATCAATTGTAACGCATTTCTGTATACTGTGATTCTAACATTGAATGCAGGTTGCTGAATACAGGTAGATGTCGTTTTCACAAGAATGGTGTTAAAATGTTTGATAAGATCCTTGCAGATGGTTTTAAAGGTGGGCGTGTTGCTTGTTTATTCTTCACTTTACTCTTCATTTGCGGGACCCCAGTCAGCATCAGGTCTCAAGGCGATCTTTATACTCTGTCAACAGAAACAAATTAGTAAATGCTTCATCAACATTAATGTATTGACTAGTTATGGAGGGAATATTTTACAATAATTACGTTCACATTCTTTATCCAGAATTGTGGACGGAGTACACAATGCTCACCACGAACAAAGTAGCTTTTTTGTCTGCTGGATGAACAGCAAAACTATCTGCTGGGTCAACAGTAAAATGAGTTTAAGTTTAGGTTGATATGTGCATGATTGGGCCCGGACTCCAAATTCCAGCTGGATGAAATGTCACATCTATCATGTTCAGAAAATATACTTATGCGGAGAACTGAACGCAGGTCCTTGCCGTGATGGGGAAGGCAAACCACCAACTAATAAGTAATCATTAGGCTTTGCACAGTTACCTTCTTCAGAGAGTTGGTCGCCATGTGCTTCCGGACAGTGATGACCATGTAGACGGGTATCGGTAGAATGGACAGCACTGCAATGAACCAGCCGATTGTAGAGGCGTAGCTGGGAAACTTGTACTTGCCATAGGTCGGCGGTTGGTAGCGGAGAAGTGCCAACATGAAGGCAGTCTGAACATAAATATAGGTCTAAAAGTGATATGATATGTAGAAGCAACTTCATCGCAGTGCTTCAACAACACGTTGTAATCATCGCACAATCAACAAATCTGTAACAGGCAGTTCTTAAACGAAGTGAGATGTATTTTATATTATTTAGAGGAAGAATTGCTAATGTCGATAAAATATGGTTCATCCATCCATCCATCCATCCATCCATCTAACATGCAAAATCGTATATATGCAAATTTCATGCTATACACCAATCATCTTTCAAAAGCGACTACATTCCAAAAAATGCATGTATGTATGTATGTATGTATGTATACACACACACACACACACACACACACACACACACACACACACACACACACACACACACACACATACATACATACAATATTAAAGGGTAAAGTTGTCTGTAGGCTACACACGACGTGTTAATAAACAACTTATATAACATATGTAATGCACGGAAAAGTAATATTCCTAACATTAAATGAACGGCTTACGATTTTACAGAGCATTAATATGGGGCACTCTTACAAATCAGAATAGCACTTCACAGAGTCTTGATGATCAGTATCTTGTGTAGCCACCCCTTTGGTCAATGACAATGTTACACTGTAACCCCATGCTGAGTATCAAATACATGAAAAAGGTTTACGGAATCTACTGCTATTCATGGAACTCCTGGGCAGTTCATGGTTGATGATGTGACCTTAATCCTGTCTTAACCAACTCGTCCCATGCATGATTGAGGACACGAGAACATGCTGACCAGTCCATGTGGTCAGTACTTTGTTGTTGCAGATAAGCTGTGACTGTTATTGCCCGGTTTGGTCCTGGATGACACAGCCCGGGTGACCACTGGCGTTGATTCCACCTAGAATGTCCACGCCATACGGGAACAATGTTAGTACTTCTTTTTCGTTTTAATGTCACTGTGAACATTTTTCCTAGCCGTAATTGATGAAACATTCCAACATTGTTTGTCTGTGTGTTTGCTGAGCAATTGTTTGTATGAACTTAACACAAAAATGAAATGTATCGTTATGTTCAGAAATGACGAAGTCCCTATACATTGCTGTATAGACCCTTGTCCCGTCAATAATGGAAACTAGTATATTATTGACGGGACAAGGGTCTATACAGCAATATCTGACTAGACATACTTCTATAATGCCAGTTTCCGAGAACCGCTCCCAGACGCCGTGGCACTGATATCACGTACAGTTCGAGCACGTCAGCAAAGAGGGAGATTTTATCTAAACTCAGCTAAATCTGGTTTGACCCTGGCTAAGAAGGAAGGTTGCTCTACAAATAAGTGCCAGAAGTCTCGAGTGACCTGTCACCTGATTCACAGGAATCGTCGTTTCTATACATTTAGAAACAGGTTTGCACATAACGATAGATTAGGCATGGATGATCCGTCCCTCAAACGAACAGTATTGTACTTACCGCTAAAACTGTTGGTGTCACAAAAGCCCAGAGGATCTTGACAGGCATCGCCAGCTGCTTCCCAAACATCATCTCAGCGTCGCTACTAATCCGCCTTATGCCTGACAGACAGATACGATAGTGTCGGTAAGTAAAACGATCTAACTTTTAACAGTAGAGTGTGTTTTTTTGTGCGTGTGCATATTTCAAACATCTTTATTTACCGATATATAATCAAATTTTGATCTGCCAATCCAATGAGCGATACTATGAGTGCGCAATGACATCTGGGCTCAATATCCAGACATCTCCATCTCCATCCAGAGTCGCCAGACATAACACGCAGCTATCACTGTAAACGTAGCTCGGAACGTTGTTACTAAATGGAGAAAACCATTCCGCATTGATTCGACTTTCAAAGGGAGCCAACTCTAGAATACTGACTGGGTATATGCTGTTTACATTTGTGTACAGGAAAAAGCGCGGTGCCCAGAATGCGATAAATTACGTCACAAATAAGTATACATTTCAAGCATTTACTTGTACGATTACTAGACGTGTTTATCAATATTGCTTGTATTACAATGGATCATTTGCTAGCAGTTCGTTAGAGGGTGCCCAACATAGGCATACATTTTATTAGCATTAATGAATCTAGTTATAAATAATATGATATGTGCATTCATATTGCGCCACACTCCACTCTCGGGGTGAATGCTCATAGGGCTAACAGTCAAAACAGGCATATTATTACCCCGGATAACCCCGGATACATCTGTGTATCATCTGAAGATGAGGTAACAGATATATGTGTCGCTGGCAGCAGCATTATTTCTTTCACTTGTCCCATCTTAACCTCTAATAGTAAAGGAGTGCTACCTGACGCACAGGTAATTCACCGCCATTTACTATGACGCCATGATACTTGAATTCACACTCTATCGTCACCTGTGTACTTCGGATGACGACAGACTGATATCAACATTTCCCGATGTTGACATTTCAAATTACGGGTAACAACTCTCCTTATAAATTTATTCTGTATTTATTCCTAGTTGCTAGTATAATAATTATATCATATGTTACTTAATTATCATTCCGGCAATGCAGTTATCATGAAAATAATTCTTCGCATGCATAATGTCGATATCTCCTTTATCGCCAGTACTTAAACAAGCAGTATAGCACGTAAGAGAATTTGTGAAAATCATGAATCGTTTATTTTACGAATCATAAAGCCCACATTACAATAAGATAAATATATTTCAGGGATAAGTGGCCTCGTGCCGTATCTGTGACTGTTTATCCACTACAAAACTACTGTCTAGTGCATCACGTGTGGTTATAAACATGTTTCAAGTAAACCACTTTCTGTATCTATAGTAAGACCTTAACCCATATCCTCCCTAGTGATTAGATAGGTAGATCTAGATAGATAGATAGATAGATAGATAGATAGATAGATAGATGGAATGATAGACAGAGTTGAAATTTATATCCTATCGTTGTCCCTTCTAATAAGCTAATAGACAGCATTTTAAAGAACTCGGACCGGTGAAGGTCCCGGGGAAGAATAGGCATCCAGCAACCCATGCTTGCAATAAAAGGTGACTATGCTTGTCGTAAGAGGCGAGTAACGGGATCGGGTGGTCAGGCTCGCTGACTTGGTTGACACATGCCATCGGTTCCCAGTTGCGCAGAACGATGATCACGTTGTTGATCACTGGATTGTTTGGTCCAGACTCGATTATTTACAGACCGCCACCAAATACCTGGAATATTGCTGAGTGCGGCGTAAAACTAAACTCACTCACTCACTTTACAAAACTCGGTCTCATTATATTTTTGTCGGACTCCAAGAGACCTGCACCACCACCCTAATAGGGACGGAGTTACACTTGGTCAGGCACCCGTGGCGAGCCACCTCCTCGTGGTGGGTGCTGGGTAACGCCAAGAGCTCGCCGACACCCCCGTTGTGGACCCGGGGGGATATTTGGTCCACCAACCCGTTTGCCGTGGGTTGCGTCCCGTGTCGGTGGAGGACGGTAGTCTGGTGGTTGAGGGCAGCAGGAGCCTGGAACCGCGCTCCTATTGCTCAACACACCACTTCGGCCCTTACTTCACCTAGACGGGTGGTAGAATCGGCCCGATTCTATCCATCGGCTGGTCACGCCAAGCCCTGTGCATGGTGACTGTATTTTGCACATTTAACTATTATTGGGTATTGGCCGTTTCTATGTCAAATATATACACGATTTATTGATTGAATTGCCTAGAGTCCTATGCCAGAAGGCGGTGGCTCATGGGCCAACCTGGCACTTTTGACCTCCAGGTTCAAATTGTCATCAAATAAATGAGGGTCTGAACCAACCTGACTTTTATTCTGTTTGGCAAAATTTGCTACCTGTGTTGATATTGCTTGAGTATAACATCCTTGTAGCCCTAGTGTTTGTCGTTGGTTTCCACTACAGCACTGTCCTCGTTGACACTCGATGGCGGGTGGGGAGCAGGGATGTCGAATGTTTACCTTCAACATGGCTTCCCCACAAATCACTGGTTCTCGGTACTCAACTAAAAGACGTCGTATTGATATAGACACTATTTCGTCTTCTGATGATGAAAGTTCTGGTTTAAATGTAGAGTCATGGCCACGATTTCTGGTTGTGGAAGGTGCTAAGGGTCTCCCGCTTAAGATAAACCCTTTTGTTGTCTCTAAGGCTGTGGAAGGAATATGTGGCACTGTGCAAAATATTACTCGTCTCCGGTCTGGCTCTTTGTTGATTGAATGTGCTAAAAGGCAGCAGTCTCTAAATTTGCTCAAAGCAACCCATTTTGCTGATTCTGAGATTGTTGTATCTGTCCACAAGACATTAAATTCGTGTCGAGGCATTGTTCGAGATCGTTCAAAATGTTTGTCTGACATGTCAGAAGAGGAGATTGTGGCAGAACTCAAGACTCAAGGGGTGACATCCGTGAAACGTTTCACTAGAAAAGTTAATGACAGGGTTATCCCTACTACCACCTATCTCTTTACCTTTGCGCGAGCCACACTACCCAAATCCATCAAAGCTGGATATCCTAACATCGGTGTGGATACATATATCCCAAATCCACTCCGTTGTTTTAAATGTCAGCATTTTGGTCATGGGGCAAGTTCTTGTAACAACTCCCCAATTTGTTCCCGCTGCAGTGGAAATCACGAGAACACTGATTGTACAAATGCCATGAAATGTGCAAACTGCAGTGGTGAGCATATGTCTTACTCTAAGCAATGTCCAGTGTTTGAGAAAGAATCTAGGATTATTAAAATCAAATATTCAAACATTTCTTTCTCTGAGGCCAAAAAATTAGTTGCCGACCAGACACAAAACAACAATTTAACAAAGCCATATTCTGTCGCAGTTTCTTCTTCTATCCAAAAAGTGGATAGTGTGTGCCAGACAGCCATTAGCTGGGTCACCGATCAGCAAACACTCCTCTACTCGCTCAGTGCAGTAACTTCAACAACTGACACGCAGACTGATGCACCATCTACCCCCCAGTCTCAAACAGTTGATCGTAGACCAGAATCTGTGCCAGAACCCAATACTGGGAAAAAAACTGAACCAAACAAAACTGTCCTTTCCAAAGCAGAAAGAAAACAACATAAAAGAAAAGAAGCAAAAGCTCTTAAGCACCTTGACGTATCTTTGAACAATTCTGTCGAGGTTCGTAACAGCTTTGAACCTCTGGATATGGAAACCTCTCCATTACAGTGCAGAGGACCTTCCCCTCATTCACAATCTCCTGTTAAACCACCATGACTTCCTCCACCTGTTTATTACAATGGAATGTCAGAGGACTTCGGAAAAATTATAATGACCTCCAGCTATTAATCCAGGATTACAAACCATCAGCTTTTTGTTTACAAGAAACCTTCCTCAAAACAACTGATACATTAAATTTAAGACAGTACGACTCGTACCATTACTTTTAACCTGCAGGTGACAAAGCAACCGGAGGTGCTTCTGTTCTGGTACGACAGGGGGTAATTCACAGTCCAGTTTCTCTGAACACCCCTCTCCAAGCTGTTGCAGTACGTTTGACACTGAATATTGTTTTCACCTTGTGTTCTTTGTATATCCCACCGTCCTATTCTCTTCACCAGTCTGATCTTCAGGCACTTTATGACCACCTTCCCAAACCCTGTGTAATAATGGGTGATTTGAACGGTCATAACCCACTTTGGGACGGTAATGACACTAATGCAAAAGGAAAATTACTTGAAGATTTCTTCTCAAATAACAATTTATGCCTTTTTAACGATGGTACTAAAACCTATCTACACCCTGGAACTGGCTCGTATTCCTGCTTGGACCTATCAGCTGTTGATTCCAATTTACTACATGAATTCGAATGGTCAGTTCATGATGACCTCTGTGGTAGCGATCATTTTCCTACTGTATTAAAGTCAATTACACCATCTGATGTTCCTCCGTCTTCAAGATGGAATTTTGCTAAAGCAGACTGGGCTCGCTATGAAATTCTTTGTTCAGAAAAGCTAACACCAGATGTTTTCATTGATGTTCCCGACTCCATACAGCGCTTTTCCGATAGGCTTCACAAAATAGCTGATGAATGTATTCCGAAATCCTCTATCATTCCCCACATACGTAAACCTTGGTTTACTGCAGACTGCAAACAAGCTAGGAAGGCACGGAAGAAGGCTGAGCAATATTTCCGTCGTCATCCAATGGTCCGTAATTTGAATAAATTTAAAATACTCAATGCAAAAGCCCGGCGTACTTTTAAGCAAAACAAGCGCCAATCATGGCGAAATTTTGTCTCGAAAATAAATTCACGAACGCCAATGTCAAAGGTATGGAACATGATCCAGAAAATTAAAGGTAAGGGTAGCAGATCAAGCATACACCATCTCAGATGAATGGTAATGCCCTGAAAAATAGCGTAAAATGAACAGAGTTTTTAATAAAATAAGAATAAGGCCTCGGCTAAGAAGCATTTACTGCAAACAACAAACGACGGAGGTCACTGACACACTTTTTACAAGTATAGTCACGTCATAGATCAACACAGATGACGTCACTATTGAGAGTGACGACATTCGACCTTGACCCTTTGCTCATACTGCCAGCCGACGCTTTGTCAGTGCTCAACAACGTTAGCTTTCCAGTCGATATTTCCATTGCTGTATGTTGTACATTTATGGCACAATTGGTATATGGTTGGCAGAGGCAAGAAAGTTCATAATGGCACAGGAACGTGTGGCGAATGTGAGCCAAATATATCGTCAATAATGAGATCAAGCTCAAACGAGCCATAGGTGATTGAAGTTCAACAGCTGAGCTACTTATGACGTCACATAACAACGGGCTTCATGAAGGCCCGTCGTCAAGCAGTTTGCACCGTTCTTATCTTTTTTAGAGATAATCACTGTATATACCTCTGATTCCCAACACACTGTGTTTTCTTTAAACAATACCAACATCCTAATAACGCGGTTATGGATATAAAGATACTGAGGTATGTTGGAAAATCAGAGGTATATAGTGCAATTATGACAGCTCAATCTTTTTCATTTATAACCTCACGCTACGCTAAAGACTATAACATTACATTCGACTCAGTTAACCAGTCCAGGCCTCGTGCATCAATAAGATAATAGCGCTACAGCAGGCGTAAGTCTATGTTAAAGTATGGGAGTTACGATCACCTTAGTGCTACAGCGGCTTAAATTTCAAATCCATCCGGACAAAGTAGGTCACACAGCTCTTAAATTCACTGAAATATTGCCGATGTGACGCTAAATTTATAACTCTCTCACTTAAGTTCACGAAAGGTCATTGTGCCAAACAGACTTACATTCAACATATATGACTGTCATTATGGCCTTAAAGTTCAAAGACTCAACCAATGGCGTCAAAGGTATCGTGTTTCATGATTACTTTTATTATACTTCTGTGAATGTTAATGGCCACACAAGTCGTTTGCTATTGTTTCACTTTGTAATAACTGTTTCATGTACATTGCATCAGTAAGTGGCCCTTAGACTGTTTTATCGTGCCAGGTATATGTGACCACGTTCTACCCAACCACGTTTCAAATGTTATTTAGTTTTGGATGTGGGCCCGCATTTGCATGTCAGATGCAGCGAGAAAGAGTAGCTTCCCTTGAACCACCTATTATGCGGTTTTGGCGAAGTTTCATGACAGAATGTCTACATATCACGATTGTCTCCTGATATACATACCATAAATCCAGGCCACGGCAACACACTCCAGTGTACATATCACTATTGGTCCGAGGGAGACAACATACCAGTCTACCAGTTGAAACATGTACGGGCCTCCCTGCAATACATTTATACGATACGAGAGAGCATTGCATTGTGCCAGAAGAATTCACTGAACGATAGCAGGCATTTTTAAGTTAGGCGGTAACATAACGCCGTATGATGTGAATTTACATGGAGAGGGGAATGTCGTGGTTGCCATTCCGAACAGAGTCATACCAAGAGACGTTTAAATATGGAATTTGTTAGTCCCTGCCTGGCGGTGTGCATAGATGGGTACAAGGACAGGCCGGCAATGTGTCTTAGTGGGGCATTCATGCTTAAGTGGAGAATCGTATCTCAGTAAGCTGACATAAAAAACACATTATGTCTGGGTTAGCATAAGCAGCGACACGTACACACGCATGCACATCGTCATACGAGCAAAATATACAAGCAAGGCATACGTCGCTTACTGGAGGTCAGTGACATGGAATTAAAGATTCAGATCTACAAAGGTCAAGGTGGTTCAGTGAGATGTTTTGGCTGAGCTGAAAAAAGACGTTGTTGCTAATGACACGGGAAGTTCCAACAGAATTTCTCTGTCACATATTTAATCTTATTGCCCTCAAGACAATTTTGACTGGTTAATAGTTAAAGTGAGTGAGTGAGTTAACATTTAACGTAACATCGGCAATATTGCAGCCATATCGTGACGAGAACAATATAAGTTATAGTAATGTTAGGATGAAAAAAGAGAAAAAGTAAAACCTGTCAGCGAAGGACAGTAAAAACACTAGAGTATCACAGAACATAAAACTAGCATTGAAAGTTAAAACAATGGAATTAAAGAAGACAATACAACATAAAACCGGGGCTATAGATCGCCAACAACTGAAGGTAGATCACCATACTAAGGTCCATGGGGACTTACATTACTTCTGCTACCTGCATGAACCCTAGCTGGATTTACACCATCCCCTCAGCTATTGGCGATAATCCTGAAATTTAGCCATTACTTAAAAGAACAAATATTCTACGATTAAAAACTTGTAGTAGATTTAAATTGACTATGAGTGTATTGGACTTACGTACCCTCTCAGGAGGACAATAATTTTACAATACTTCAACCCCCTTTGAGGGTACAGCCACTAACAATCTAAGTTACTAATTTAAACTACCAATCATTAAAATACAACTATCTACAGAACATATCAATTACAATTCAATAAGAAAATCAATTTCTTTTAAAAATCCAAGAATTAAATGAGTACTAACTGTGCTAAAAAGATCCTTCATTGTTTTGACATTGAAATAGTTATCCCTTATGATGGAGAATTCAACACAGTCAAGCAGGATATGCTTGACCGTGGTTCTCTCATCACAAGGGATGCAAAACGGAGGATCATCGCCTTTCAGTAAATAACTGTGGGTGTAGCGCGTATGGCCAATGCGACATCGTCGCATAATGACCTCTTCAAATCTGGACTGACAACCCAAGTGGGTGTAACCAATATAAGGTTTTATGGCATGTAATTTATTTATTCCCACTTGGGTGTCCCACTTCGTTTGTATCAGATTACGAATGTACGTTCTAATGCTAGCTTTATAGTCACTGTATGGAATAAGAAGTGGTGTCACAGATTTGTTGAGTGCAGCCTTAGCAGCAAGATCGGCCATTGCATTCCCAGAAATACCTACATGGCTGGGTAACCAACAAAAGACGATGTCGCACTGGCCAGTTGCAAGATCATTATACAATTCAATTATGTCAAGTAAAAGTGGATGTTTACAAGACAAATTTTTAATAGCCTGAAGGCAAGAAAGAGAGTCAGAAAAAATTATATACTGTACATGATTAGGATGTCTTTGAATATATTGAAGAGCTGTTAATATTGCGTTTGCTTCTGCAGTGAAAATGGAGCTGTTATCAGGTAATCGAGAAGATATTGTCCTGGATCCAATGACAGTGGCACAAGCAACTGTGCCACCATCCTTGGACCCATCTGTAAATAAGGATTTGTGTGTACTATAATTATTTTTTAATTGCATAAACTCTTGTTTATATTGTAATTCGTTTGTGTCTGATTTTTTTAACTTTGTTAATGTGAGGTCAACTTGTGGCCTCACTAATTGCCAAGGAGGAGAAGAAAGAAGACGAGAAGGCGCTATACTTTTCAGCTCAATGCCGGCAGCAGAAATGAATGGTTTAATTCTGTGCCCAAGAGGCGGAACAAGAGAAGGCTTTTTGTTGTATAAATGCTCATAAAGAGGATCGAAAACACAGTTAAAAGCAGGGTTGGATTCGTTAGAGTATAGTTTTGTAATATATTGTAAAGCTAATTTGATACGGCGCTGTGTAAGAGATGGTTCATCGGCTTCGACATAGAGACTGTCAATAGGAGAAGTTCGGAACGACCCAAGACAAAGTCTCAGACCTTGGTGGTGGATAGAATCAAGGAGTTTTAGATTGCTTTTACAGGCTCCACCATAAATGATGGAGCCATAATCCAGCTTCGAACGGACAAGTGAACGGTATAGGTGCAGGAGCGTAGCTTGATCCCCTCCCCATTTTGAGTTTGACACAACTTTCAATAGATCAAGTGCCTTCAGGCATTTAGTTTTCAAGGATTTGATATGCGGAAGAAAAGTTAAATGAGAGTTGAAAATCAAACCTAAGAACTTGGCCTCCTTAACGACTTTGATAGGAGTGCCATTTAAAAATAATTCTGGGTGCTTATGTGGTTTATATTTACGGCAGAAATGGATGCAATTAGTTTTTGTCTTAGAAAATTTAAAACCATTCTCAAGACACCATTTATTTATTTTGTTTAAACACAATTGCATTTGCCGTTCAATAGTATGCATATTCTTACCGCGACAGGAAATATTAAAATCATCCACGAAATGTGATCCATCTATTGAATCGTTTAAAACCTTGGATAAACTGTTGATCTTGATACTAAATAAGGTCACAGACAAAATGCTGCCTTGCGGAACACCCTGATCCTGATTATAATGATCAGACAGGGTAGAACCTACTCGGACTTGAAATTGCCTGCCTTGTAAAAACTGCGATATAAAAAGAGGTAAACGACCCCTTAAACCGAAACCATGTAAATCCTTTAAAATGCCATGCTTCCAGGTGGTATCGTATGCTTTCTCGAGATCAAAAAAGATCGATACAGCATGTTGCTTATTGATAAATGCATTTTTTACAAAGGATTCTAAACGTACCAAATGATCAATGGTACTGCGATTCTTCCTGAAACCACACTGAATATTTGTGATAAGGTTGTTAGTTTCAAGAAACCATGTTCATCGATTGTTTACCATACGCTCCATGGTTTTACAGACACAACTCGTTAAAGAAATTGGTCTGTAATTCGACGGATCAGTATGATCCCGGCCAGGTTTTGGAATAGGAACTACAATAGCATTACGCCAAGAAGACGGGAAATTTCCTGAAGTCCATATTGAATGAAAAATATTTAGCATTGTTTCCAAACATGATTTGGGCAAATGTTTCAGGAGCTGATAGTGAATACCATCAGCACCTGACGCTGTATCATGAGCTTGCTCAAGGGCAGTGTGTAGCTCATGTAATGAAAATAATTCATTATAGTCTTCGCCATTGTCTGAAGTAAAATTTATTCTCTTCTTCTCCTGCTGTTTCTGGTAGTGTTGGACCCGTGAAGGTCCCGGGGTAGAATAGGCCTTCAGCAACCCATGCTTGCCATAAAAGGCGACTCAGCTTGTCGTAAGAGGCGACTAACGGGATCGGGTGGTCAGGCTCGCTGACTTGGTTGACGTATGTCATCGATTCCCAATTGCGCAGATCGATGCTCGTGTTGTTGAGCACTGGATTGTCTGGTCCAGACTCGATTATTTACAGACCGCCGCCATATAGCTGTAATATTGCTGAGTGCGGCGTAAAACTAAACTCACTCACTCACTCTGGTAGTGTTGAAATTCAGGTACGTAATTGGACGAAGAAGAATGTTTGGCGAGAGTTTCACCAAGCTTGTTGGCAATATCAGATTTATCAGTTAATAACCGGTCACCATCCTTCAGATGATGAACGGTAGATCTGGAACCTTTGCCCTTAATTCTTTGTATCATATTCCACACCTTAGACATAGGTGTACGGGAATTAATTTTGGAAACGTAGTTCCTCCAAGACAGACGCTTACTCTGTTTAAAAGTGCGTCGAGCCTTGGCATTTAAAATTTTTACTCTATCTAAATTATGTACTGTAGGGTGGCGGCGAAAATATTTTTCCGCTTTCCTCCTACTCTTTCTGGCCTGTTTACAGTCATTAGTAAACCATGGTTTGCGAACATGTGGAATTGCAGAGGACTTGGGGATAGTTTGGTCAGCAATGTTATTGATTATATCTGAAAACAGCTGTATAGGATCTTGGCTGTTTACAAAAACATCAGGTTTTAAATGATCAATACAAAGTGTTTTATATAAGGACCAGTCAGCCTTCTTGAAGTTCCGTCTGGATAAGGGTGGATCATCTCCAGGGATAATGCCTTTAAGAATAGTTGGGAAATGATCACTCCCACACAGGTCATCATACACCTCCCATTCGAATTCATTACACAAATTTGAGTCGGCAAATGATATATCCAGGGAAGAATACGTTCCCGTAGCTGGATGTAGGTAAGTAGCTGAATCGTCATTGAAAATACA
Source organism: Haliotis asinina (assembly GCF_037392515.1). Classification (NCBI taxonomy): domain Eukaryota; kingdom Metazoa; phylum Mollusca; class Gastropoda; order Lepetellida; family Haliotidae; genus Haliotis; species Haliotis asinina. The sequence continues at coordinate 8,576,181 of NC_090290.1, read as the reverse complement.
TAAGTTATTATCGGATATGAAATCCTCGATGATTTTACCCTTAGTATTTGTGTTGACACTTCCCCAAAGTGGGTTGTGTCCGTTAAGTTAAGATCGCCCATGATTAAACATGGCTTCGGGAGTTGATCATATAGATTTTGAAGATCCGATTTATGAATATTTGAAGAGGGCGGTACGTACAAACTGCACAATGTCAGCGCCATGTGCAAAGTAATACGAACAGCTACAGCTAGCAATTGTGTATTTAGAGCGACAGGGCTATGGATGACGTTGTGATGTACTAAAATAGAAGCTCCTCCAGTTGCACGATCCCCCTGAGGAGAAAAAGAATGGTAAGCATCATACTGTCTCAATTTAAAATTATCTGTATCTTTAAGATATGTCTCTTGGATACAGAATGCCGACGGTTGATGATCTTGTACGAGTGACTGTAACTCGTTAAAGTTATTTTTAATCCCTCTGCAGTTCCATTGAATTATACTGGCCAGCTGAGTCATGGTGGCTCAATTGGCGATCTTTCGCGAGAACGTGACGGGGGTAAGCACCTCCGCTCGTCCTGTGAGTACGGGGTCACCTCCATGTCTAGAGGCCCAAAATTATTTTGTAGAGGAACAACATGTGTTTCTTTCCTATTTAATTTTTTACCTTTCTGCTTTTTCACTGGAATAGTGGGTGGTTGTGATGTGGCTAGTGGCGAAGCAGTCATTTGTGATGACTCAGACTGAATTTCTGTCTGAGACTCAGACGTTGTTTGAGTGACTGGGGCAGTAGATTCTTTCGGTTCAGAAGCAGGTTTGTTAGATGAAAACACAGGTTTTTCTGATTTGACCCAGGTCAAATCAGTTTGACATGCAGCTGAGGACATTGCTACAGAACGGGTACCTGCAGCAGAATATGTTATATTTGATGGGGTTGAGGACTGGGGTTGAGTGGTGAAATGTTTTTTGGCTTCAAAATAAGAGAGATTTTTTTCACATTTTATTTTCATTATCTTCGATTCCCTTTGATATATAGGGCATGACCTTGAAGAAGCAGCATGAGTCTCTTTGCAGTTAACACACTTGAGATCATTTTCGCAACCTGTGCCATCATGAGGACCGCCACAGCGATAACATACTGCAGGATTACGACATGAGTAAGTCCCATGACCAAACTGTTGACATCTATATCACCGGAGTGGATTGGGGACATACACATCCACCCCGATGTTAAGATATCCTGCCTTAATGGACTGTGGTAAAGAAGGTCTGGCAAATGTTAGGAGATATGTATTTGTTTTAGTTACAATTCCATCCTTTTTAATGGTGAAACGTTTCACTGCTGTAACCCCCTGATCTTCAAGCTCAGCTGCAATATCCTCTTCACTCATATCATACAGACAGCGTGCCCTGTCACGTATGATACCACGGCAAGAATTAAGAGTTTTGTGCACGGACACAGCAACCTCTATATTGGCAAATGTTTTAACAGACATAAGATTTAGAGATTGCTGTCTCCGTGCGCACTCAACTAGCAGTGAACCATTACGGAGACGGGTGACATTTTTCACCTCCCCACAGATCCCATAGATAGCTTTTGACACGGCAAATGGGTTGAGTTTGATAGGCATAAAATCAGTTGCTTCGATCACTAGATATCTAGCCCAGGAATCAGTAGTTGAATTAGTGTCGGATGGACGATCTAGTTCGTCCAGACCTCGCTTTTTGTCATGTCGAGTTGAACCAGCTTGTTGGAAAGTCATGGCGAAAGGAAAATCATTCACCATCCCTGCTCCCCACCCACCGTGGAGTGTCAACAAGGACGGTGTCTATTAGCAACGGGTATCCAAGATGCTGACACCAGGGATACAGGGATGGTATACTCCAGCGAATATGACACGAATAGCTGTATTTGTCTACCAATTCAATGCCAGACTGGTTCGGCCCTAGACAAGAAATTAGAGACATACATCATTCGGAGGTCAACATCACTAGATTGGCCCATGAGCCACCGCCTTCTGGCATAGGACTCTAGGCAAATTATTATAGTATAGAGTATGATAATAACAAACGCTCATTGTCACAAATGTACAAACATGCACAATAATTGTTGAGGAAGTTTGTCCATGCACAGGGCATGGCGTGACCAGCCGATTGATAGAACCGGGCCAGTTCTACCACCCGTCTAGGTGAAGTCAGGGCCAAAGTGGTGTGTTGAGTAACAGGAACGTGGTTCGAGGCCCCAATTACCCTCAACCACCAGGATCCCTTCCTCCACCGACACAGGGACGCAACCCACGGCCAACGGATTGGTGGACCAAATATGCCCCCGGATCCACACGGGGGGTTGGCGAGCACTTAGCGTTACCCAGCACCCACCACGAGGAGGTGGCTCGCCATGGGTGCCGGTTAATAGTTAAAGCACACGAAACCATGAAGCCGGATATGCTATGTTGTACGAACTGTACACCCCGACAAGTCTGTCATGTGACACACTACACATGTTGTACGAATGACCTTGACCTTGGACGGAGTATAGCTGCCAAACGGCTGATCGCTTTAAAATGTTAGTGTTGATGTTTACAACTAAGTGTATAAACAGAACAATAAAATTTTCCAATACTTTCTTATTTCCTTGTATCAATAAATGTATACCAAAAATAAAACATTTCTGCATTTCACTTGTCGTTTAACAAAACCAGAAACTCGATCATTTTTTATAATAAATTAAGCCATCGGGAGTTATCTCTCTTTCAAAACCGTTCAGGAAAAAATCATGGCAAATTGTGTTGAGTCTCATTCTGCCGAAGGTTGAAGGTTGTTGTTTCAGGGTAAGCTTATTTAAAAGATCTTAAGGGTAATAACTTTGTCGCACAGTGCGTTGAAAGGGTATAGGTGTCTGTAAGACTCTTGTAAATTGCCTATACAGTCCCTTACATACTTTCACAACACCGTGTTACTAATAATGTATATTTCATCAGATAGGCAAACAGACATTCATGATCAGGAAGGAACGATTTTGTCTTGGGTTCCTCGTATCTCACAATGACCTTGGAACGGCAGTTGTGTATAATTAATTCACTTTCCACACAGTGTTCTAAGCCTCTTTTTCGCCACTGCGTTCAATGCTTTTATCAAGACAATATATATCACACTGCTATTGGGTAAAAAACTTGTCACACGGTGTTTTGAAAGGATTACGTGATCAATATATCATGCTCCTACTGTACTACCTCTCTGTTTAGTCACACCATGTACCCATGTTCAATTCCACCCACGGGTTCAGTGTGCGGAACTCATGGTGGATATGCCCCGTCAAGATATTGTATATATAATGTGTATATTAACCTGCGTGCAGAAGATGATTCCAATAAGAAATGCGATGAGGCAGTATCCCCCGGTTACAAGGACCCTCCTCTTGCCAAGTTGTTTTGGATACTGGTCAACCAGAGCAGTGACAACAACTTCAACACCCATGAACTGAAAGAAACATCAGTCGATCGTGCACTTTGATGATTCCAATGACATATTTACTGATATCAGTTCCACTAATTTGTACTATACTATATGCTACCTTCGGAAGTGAGCTGGTTGTAATGTTAAAGACTTCTTTGGGTAGATATTACCTGTGAATCCAGGCCAACTGTCAGCAGCATCAGAAAGAACAAGAAGGACCACAGCTGAGGAAGAGGCAGTTGTGCCAGGGTTTCTGGGTAGGTCACAAATCCCAAACCTGGACCTTTAATGAAAAATGTCGATTTATGATCTACTCTAGAAAAAAAATACCTCTGTGATAAGATTATGAGGACATTGTATGATCCTGAATGAATCATGTTCATGTGTCCCTGTCACTATTGTATTACGCTCAGACTATGTCTTTATTCTAACCTACCCGAGACGCATGTTGAAATACGTGCAACACAAAGTCAATCGTTCGCCTGAAACACGGTAGCATATGATAAGAAAGAACATTCATTATGCTGGTCACTGATTTTGAAGGCTTCATGGTGAGTGTCTACGCCGTTACCCCAGTCAAACTATTTTCGATAAATGCTGGATTCTACGCTTTGAAATCTCTAGAGATAACAACGTGCTCTGTAAGTGTGAGCCGCGAAAGGATTTCTGAGAAGCAACGTGTGCGAACTGTTACATATCAGAAGTTAGTATTACATTTTGACTAAATCTTGATAAACGGTGAACTACAGTATTAAGCAGTATTTCTGACAACCACCCGAGTAGATATTCAGCAACCAGTGCTTGCCACAAAAGGCGACTATACTTGTCACAAGATGTAAATAACGTGATCGTGTTGTCAGACTCATTGACTTGGTTGACACATGTCATCCGGTCAAAAATGTTCATGCTTATGCTGTTTATCACTGGAGTGTCTGGCCCAGATTCGATTATTTACAGACATAAAGCTGGAACATTGCTGAAAGTGGGGTAAACGAAAACTCAAAGCTGACAACACGCTTTATTGTGACTGAGTAAGTGAGTTAAAATGTAACATCACATCAGCAATTTTTCAGCCATATCGTGACGAGAACAATTAACTGAATATATAGTAACTGAACGTAAACTGTGAAAACCTGTCAGTGAAGGAGATAAAATACTTTTTCATGATCACCATAGATTCGAATTTAAAACTAGTAATGGGAGTTAAAGTATGGAATCCGAGAAGGGACATTGTCGCGATGTCGCATTGTCGCGTTGTCGCCCTCTCAAAAACAAGCAAAATGAGGTGAAAATTAATCAAAGCGCGACAATGCGACAATGCGACAACGCGACATTTCGCCCATTTGTCGCATTGTCGCGATGTCGCGTGTCGCGTTTTGAGTAACATTTTCTCTGTTCCTCCAAAGTGCGACACGCGACAATGCGACACTTTTCAAGGTCACAATATGTCGCGTTGTCGCATTGTCGCCCTATCTAAGATGTGTAAAGAAAAAACTAAACATTTACTAAAACGCGACACGCGACAATGCGACATATTGAAATGTCGCATTGTCGCATTGTCGCGTTGTCGCCCTTTTCGATTACCGGTGCGCATGCGTAGAAAGTCAATTATAGTACGCATGCGCAGGAAAAGTTAAACTCTATTTCATACTTCAATGGTCTTTTTGCTACATCCAATGATTTTTAAAATGAAGTAGTGTTCGAAATGGCAGTTGGGCTGCTTTTCTTGAACTTAATGCAAATCTTCATTGTTGGTTTGAAAATTATTTCATATATAAATGTATTTACCCAATGAAGTGTGTTTTAGCAGCAAGACAATTATTTGCGCAACTTGTCATTGTAATCACGGCACACGGTTGCGGGGCATTTGCTGTGTAGAGTTAGTCTTTTAATCACACCAGACAACTATTATCATAAGTTCGAATCCCAGCACCATACGCATTAATCACTTTGAACATTTCGCCGATATCCAGATGACAGGTTGTGAGAAACTGAAATATTTTAAAATTCAAGCCACATCGGCAGAAACATCAGGTCATGTCCTCGAATGAGTCACTATGTTCCATAATGTGGCTCCTGTCACAGTTTCATGGTACAGTCCTGTCCGACGCTGATGAATTTGTTCAAGATCTGCCTCTGTTCAGCCAGCAGTGGATGGATACCGAGTAGAATGAGATATCACGTAACTACCCGACACGTCAAAGACAGTTTAGGTCGGTTTGAACGTGATAATGGGAAAACGCCATACAAATGGACTGTTATCATTGTGATATACTATCCCAAGAAGTAAACGCATAGACGAGAAATCTGTTGAGAAAAGTATATAACTCGTCCATAAACAGACTTTAGTGCATGAATTTTACTTCAGTAATGAGTGCATGTGCTTTAGAAGAAGGTAATGTCTATAAAGCATATAATATACTTCTAGACAGCGAAGACGTTGATGACGACGTAGCACGACCCCGACGTCTTGTTTTCTGGTTCTCAAACGAATCACTTTCAGCCTGTTCCGTACAGTTTGACCTGACATCCTCTGAAGCCCAGGTGCCCTGGCTGTTGTGCTCTCACCCGTGGGAGTACCATCACGCAACTGTAGTACCCGCATGTACCTATTTGAGCTGCAGTGGTAACTCTAGGTCTGCCTGAAAAGGGGCGGTGATTTCTTACATCTGTTTGGCTGCAACGAGCTGCAAGTCATTATATCTTGCTCCGACTAACATTCAGACGCCTGGCAACAGAAGAGTTGTAAAAATACAAATCACCTATGCGTTTCTTTTGGAGGGATGGTTTATTAGAAACGATGAAATAGCTTGGTAGTGTTGCGTACCCTTGAAGTGCCAGAAACCAAGTCTCCCTCCCTCCCTCCCCCTACTCTGCGACGCTCCAATCCATTCCACACCACACCTCTCCTCTACCCTCCTCCTCCTTCACTCCTCCGGCGCTCCGTTCTACTCCACTCCACCCTAGCCCACTTCTCTCCGCTTCGCTCCACACCACTCCTCACTCCTCCGCCGCTGCACTCTCTCAAGGTTTGGGAAGCTTCGCAAATTGGCAAGGTATTTCAATACAATAATGTGTTGTCATGTCTGTTTTTAGTTCTATTTGAATCCTGTCTTATTAACCCTGATATGAGATAATTCACAATATATCTCATACTTTTCTCTTATGGATACTTGATCAAGCGATACTTATATACTTGTATCGTTTCAAACATGCACCTACTGAATCATAATATTCTTCAGCAAAATGGACAGTTTGAATACGGCATTCCATTAACCACGCACCCTTAACCCACACACTAACACAACATGGATGTTCATTTATCATTGTTCTGAGTTCGAATCACGGGTATCTCAGCTCTTAAAAAGCATATAAAAATATTCATGCTTGTGATAGTGTTTGGATTCCGCCGTAACTAATAAAACGCGACACGCGACAATGCGACAACGCGACATTTTGACGAAATGTCGCGTTGTCGCATTGTCGCGCGTCGCACTTTGTTAAAAGATTGATCACAGTATGGATTATAACATATTGACTAAAACGCGACACGCGACAATGCGACAACGCGACATTTTGACGAAATGTCGCGTTGTCGCATTGTCGCGCGTCGCGCTTTGTTAAAAGATTGATCACAGTATGGATTATAACTTATTGACTAAAACGCGACACGCGACAATGCGACAACGCGACATTTCGTCAAAATGTCGCATTGTCGCATTGTCGCGCGTCGCGTTTTAGTTAGACTAACAACTAGTCTCTGAAATGAACATATTTTACTGAAAAACGTTCATAGGTAAAAAAAAATAATATAATGAAATGGAGTCCTGAGACTTTCTTCATTTTCAGGACTTTTTATTGCCCCCAACATCACCCTACCCAGCCGGACCCCTACTCCCTCTCAGTGTGGTGTGAGCAGCTCTGGGGAAGTATCAACTGTAGCAAACACAGAGCTCAGGGTTAGCATCTCTTGAGACTAATGCTATGGCTGGAAAACTGGATGTATCCAAAACTCCAACAAAGATATCAAATATAATTTTTCTGTCAAATCAAAATATTCTGTCTGCAATATATACGGCAGTTTGATTGAAATCGCATGGTACAGGAGAAAACTGTTTATTGAAAGTAGTAAAAGAGAGCCATCCATGTCTTTGATTGAAATGTTTTTCAAGTAACAGTTAACAGAAAATGTTCAACACACACAGCGTGTAGAAAATGTTCACGAGGCCACTCATACCGACGATACTTTGTGCCGTCTTGTAAAACCCTTTGAAAAGACTGCCATCGATTTGTACCTGTCCTGTGGAACTGAAGTCGCAAAAGAACTGAGATAAAAAAAACCCAGTCTGTTGTACAGATGCTGAAGCAAATATATCCAAGAAAGCCCATGCAAGTCTAGAAAATGTGGCAAATCTAGATTCCCTTAGCTTCTGAAGAAGGCTTAGTGAAGAAGGTCTCAGTCTCCATTTTATTAGGTCTTCAGACTGAAAGTCTGGAAGACCTACTGTTATTATCCGAACATTTTTCATTTTCTTCTTCTTATTATTATTTGTACGAATATTGTACCAGCTCTCGTGACCTAACCACAGGATGGATTTCGATCAAACTTTCAGGGATGATAGCCTGTATGCTGAAATTGATACAATGGAAAAAAACTTCTACCGTCTTCCGGTAAGGGCAGACAACCCAAAATGTAAAAATCTTTCACCCTGAATATCTCGGAACCTATAAGAGATAAATTAACCAAATTTTCACACAAGGGAGACAACATCATTCTCCATCGACTCAAAGCACAGTGGAAGTTGGCCGCCGTGACAGATTTTCCGCTATTTTGAAAAAACTGAAATTTTCGCCGATTTTCGCGTTTTGCCAGTGCCTGTCTTTGAAAACCTTCTTTTCCAGAACGGCATATAGCACAATCACCATTTGTTACACCATTAGAAAGCTCATACACTGGAAAGCTTAATTTGTTCAAGGCATCGTGATATCTTACATAGCTTCGGAGTTATCGCCCTTGAAAGTTGGTCAACGTTTCACAGGGTTCATTAAAATGTCATAACTCTGCGAAAACACACTGGATTTCATCGTTCAGGGTACCAAACTGTAGCTAATTGAACGGCGAACATCTTTGCTTCACATTATGGTTATGTAAAAAATTAATACTTACGTCACAATTACGACGGAAAGAAAATTTGTACATTTCCAGCCTGAATCAACTCAAGTTTTAACAAAATGTTCCCGTCCGGCTGTGACAAGCAGATATCTATTTTGAACGCCGCTTTGGCACACTCAAATTACAACTCGAGTTTCCCTTCACCTGCATTACACTGGGTTAACAATGAATGGTCACAGAAATACATGAGCGTTAAGGAAAAAGTCGATTGTGTAAAAGTCAGTGAGTTGAGTTTTACGCCGCACTGGGCATTATTCCAGCTAGTGATCAACAGCATGAGCATCGATCTGTGCAATGTGGAAACTATTAGTTTGTATATTGCTTTGCGCCGCACTCAGCAGTATTAGTGGTATGGAAATGTCAGATTCTAATCTTTCCACTAGTTTGTATATTGCTTTACGCCACATTCAGTCGTATTTCTGCGTTACACTGGCATAGCAGCGAGTGTTCACAGAAATACATGAGGATTAAGGAAATAGTCGATTTTGTTACAGTGAGTGAGTTGAATTTTACGCCGCACTCAGTACTATTCCACCTATATGGCTGTGGTCTCTAAATGATCGAATCTGGACCAGACAATCCGGTGATCAACAGCATGAGCATCGACCTACCCAATTTGGAACCTATGACCCACAAACAAAACAGTGTATGGGAAATGTCAGGTTGTAATCTTTCCAGTACTTTGTATATCTGACTTTGCCATCCAGTGTCTTTTTCTGCAGTTTGTGAATTATGTGGTCGTGTCAGCAGTGTTGACTCAGTGCCAAATGAATATAAAAATTACCGCAATGGTCCAGCTGGCGTCCAAAGAAACTGTTCAAGTGAAGATAGCCTCGGAGGGTGTATGGAGGAAGTCTGAAGACCGTCAGTATTGCCCATGAGGCAATCCTAGTTATGTTATTCTTATTTTTTCACTATGACCTTTTCCCAGTAAAATATGTTCATTTGAGAGAGTAGTTCTTAGTCTACCGATGACATTGTGAGTTGAGGGAAGAATTCCAGGAAGGAAGATCAGGAATCTTGAATAAAACCCGACACATGTTGCCTCGCGGTGAGAGGACAGGGCACGAGGTCTTAGCCAAGTGTGGGGCGATGGCGGAGCTGTATGGGAGCCTCCCCATGAATTTATACTAAACACCAGTGACAGCTAGCGATCAACTGATAATTTTAAACCATATACAGGCTATGAATTCAGCAGATTGGTACAGACCCTGAAGCTATGAAAATCTAGACTTGCCACATTTTCTAGACTTGCTTGGGCTCTCTTGGATATATATACCTCAGGGTCTGTACGACAGACTACGTTTTACTTAATATCTTGTAATACATACTGTAGTCAATATTTTAACAAAACGCGACGCGCGACAATGCGACAATGCGACATTTCATCAAAATGTCGCGTTGTCGCATTGTCGCGTGTCGCGTTTTAGTTAATATCTTATAATTCACATTGTAGTCAATATTTTAACAAAACGCGACGCGCGACAATGCGACAACGCGACATTTCATCAAAATGTCGCGTTGTCGCATTGTCGCGTGTCGCGTTTTAGTTAATATCTGACTTATAATACATACTGTAGTCAATATTTTAACAAAGCGCGACGCGCGGTAATGCGTGAATACGACATTTCATCAAAATTGTAGTAGTTACAGCGGAATGTAAAAAGAAAATATGACAAGCATGATTATTTTTCGATATTTTTAAAGGGTTCAGATATCCAGGGATCGACATCAGAACAATGATAAATGAACGTACATCTAGTCGTGAAGTCCAGAGTGGCTGAGTGTCGTTGCTTAACGGAATGGTTCTATTCAGACTGACCCTTTTGCTGAATTTTTTTTTTTGATATAACAGCCGTAGGTTTAAAACGATACAAGTACATGTATATCGCTGGATCTAGTATCCGTATGAACAAATTATGAGGCATATTGTGAATCAGGCTGTGTGCAGGATTAATAATATAGGATTCAAACAGAAATGAAAACGGGCATCATAATACATGATTGTAATGAAATACCGTGCTATTTATACCAATAACCCTTGGGTGAGTGGAGTGGAGCGGCGAGAAGAGTAAGAGGAGTGAGGGAGGGAAAGCTGGTTTCTGGCACTACAAGTGTACGCAACTCTACCAAGTGATGTCATTGTTTCTAATATCCTACTGCTAACAGTCCATTTGTAAGGCGTTTTCCCATTATCACGTTCAAAGTCGACCAAAACTGTCCTTGAGGTGACGGATGGTTAAGTGATATCTAATTCTACTTGGTATCCATCCACTGCTGGCTGAACAGAGGCAGATCCCAGACAAATTCGTCAGCGTCCGACAGGACTGTACCACGAAACTGTCAGGAGCCACATTTTGGAACATAGTGACCCATTCGAGGACATCACCTGATGAATTTGCCGATGTGGCTTGAATTTTAACAATATTATAGTTTTTCACAACCTGTAATCACAACCTGTCATCGAAATTTCCAACGTGATTAATGTGTATGGTGCTGGTATTCGAACGTATGGTAATAACTATCTGGTGTGACTAAGAGACTAACTGCTCAGCAAATTGCCCGGCCTTGAATGACAGGGGTACAGTGCGCCGTGATTACAATGAATAGTTGCGCTACTAATTCATTTTGCTGCTAGAACACACTTGAATGGCTAAATACATTTGCAATATGTAAAACAATAAAGAAAGATTTGCATTAAGTTCAAGAAGAAAAGGCCATTTCGGGCACTACTTCATTTCAAAAACCATTGGAGGTAACGAAAGACCAGTGAAGTATGGAATAGAGTATAACATTTTCTGCGCATGCGTAGATTAATTTACTTTCTACACATGCGCACAGGTAACAAAAAGGGCGACAACGCGACAATGCGACATACATTTTGTCGCATTGTCGCGTGTCGCGTTTCAGTTAATTTGTTAAATGCACACTATGGTCAATATTTTAATAAAACGCGACACGCGACAGTGCGACATCGCGACATTTTGATGAAATGTCGCGTTGTCGCATTGTCGCGTGTCGCGTTTTAGTGAATTCTTACATATCTTAGATAGGGCGACAATGCGACAACGCGACATATTTTGACCTTGAAAAGTGTCGCTATGTCGCGTGTCGCACTTTGGAGGAACAGAGTAAATGTTATTCGAAACGCGACACGCGACATCGCGACAATGCGACAAACAGGCGAAATGTCGCGTTGTCGCATTGTCGCATTGTCGCGCTTTGGTTAATTTTCACCTCATTTTGCTTGTTTTTGAGAGGGCGACAACGCGACAATGCGACAACGCGACAATGTCCCTTCTCGGATTCCATATTAAAGCCATAGAATGCAATACAAGGTAAAATCAGGCTATATATTGTCAACAGTTGACGGTTGATCACCATACTAAGGGCCATGGGAGTTTAAGTACAGTTGCGTACATACGCCGTTATCAACTTTAGAAATCGACTCATATGTATTCTACGATTAAAAAAGTGTCTAGTTTTATGTACATGTACTGTGAATGATGTGGACGTACCACTCACTAGAGCATACCTACCACTTGATACAACGGTTTCAATGGGAACACCCATCTTCTGTGACATGACCCCGAGGGTAGCAAAGGTCACCAAGCCAGAGAATATACTGGTTCCCTCCGAGACTAATGTCAATATGAGGCAATCTCTGTAAATATGAAAGTTCATATCTTCTTATATTCACACTAATATGAGCATCTGGTCTTGACATAGTTAACATGGACTAGCGTCTTTCAAATCAGTTTCCTTTGACTAAGAGAGATGTTTGTAAATTTATCACATCAACAGAAGAGCCCGATTGAATGTCCCTCTCACAAACAATTAATGGTCATGAAAGCCATGTAATGAATGTGTCCGCTTCCATTTGCATAAAAGCAAAGAAACGGTAATCCGTTTGCCACATATATTCTTTTTCGAGCTGACATGCACACAATAGTGTTTGAGAAAATTATTATCATTTTGTGTGTAAGTTAAATCATAATACATTTGCCAAATTCTCTATTATCGAGTATGATTGCTGTTCACCTGAGACATGGTTCGTGGAACTTTTTGTAGCTCGCTGCGGTACCAATCAGCCCAAAGCCAGGTCCTAATGAATAAAACACTTGCAGACATGCTTCCAGCCACACCTGTACCATTGCAAATATATAGATATATATATATAGATATTTGCAAACATGAATTCTCCAAGTGATTGTTATGGAATGGTATTCAAACATTAAATGCGATAGTGAAAAATAATGTATAGTGAAGGGTGTTGTTGTAAATCAGCTTGAATCAAGTTTGGCAAGGTTATTATGTTATCGACCTGGTCGGCGTTTTAGCATTTTGCCCCATGCTTAATGTTGTTTGTTTTTGGTTGACTTGCAGTTTAGGGTGTTCCCTGTTTATAGCTCGTCGGTATCACTTTAAACCGGTATTAAACTAATACATAACACTTGGTATGGTAGAAGAAGCGGCTAATGGAATCAGATGGTCAGGCTCGCTGATTAGGTTGACACATGTCATTGGTACGTAACTGCGCACGCTCATGCTGGCACTTTGGTTAGTCATAATGTTGTAGATTTGTTTATTTCCTTCATAGATATCTCCATCCATAACTCCACCAACCAGCTAGCCGAGACAACTATTAAAAACCAACACCAATACCAATCCAAATGCAATCCTCAACACATGCTACATTCCCATTCGCTAGGGACCTAAACACCTTTTAGAAGGGAACTGGCAAAGGCAGCTGCAACATCACTCCCATCGCAATAGCATGTGCCTACAAGCTGGAATGCAACTGTGGTCACACTTACATTGGTGAGACTGGCAGATCTACTTCCATCCGGACTCAGACTTGAAATCAGTTCTTTCTGAACACATAGTTAAGAATCCTGACCATACCATCAACTGGCAACACTCAGACATCTTAGCCGTGAACTTAGCAATAAACGAAATTAGCCATCCATATCAAAGGTCTAAACCTGAGCTGCATTGGGACCAGGCTGTCTTTCTCACCAATCCGTGGTGCATTAACTAATTTCTGTCCAACAAAATAATCACCGTGATGTTTTGCAAGATAGTTGACATAAGGCAGGATATGGAACAGATGTGAAAATAATCACCGTAATGTCTTGCAAGGGAGTGGGTGAGGTAAACGTTTAGGTCACTTCAGTCATACCGTGGCAGACATGAACATCAAGAAATGTTTTGAGGTCTCAAAGTGCCTAGCGCATCAGGAAACATTACGTAACACACCTGTATATCAAGCAGTTTACTGAAGTCAGGCACAACGTAGAAGTGTAAGCCATCCACAGCACCTGGTTGTAGCACTGTTTTGATGAAGATAGATACGAGGAGAATGTACGGGAGAAGTGCAGTGACATACACAGCCTGCCAAACAGGAAAACATCATTGAGCTATTAATATAAACACAAACGCCTAAGCTGAGAATCGTTAACTACATATGTGGCTCTGTCACCTGGTATCCAACGCATGTGTGGTATTGATGTACCAGAGACAGAAAAGCTTTTCAGGTGAGTATCTCAGGACTTGTCTAGAAACCATTTATGACATGTGTGAACACAGTGAACTAATGCGAGGAAGAAAGTAATAAACTTGACGAATACAACATCCCGAGGGATGTTTTTTACAAATGGGTTTGCATCATAAGTCATTAAAATAAGCTGAAACAGGCGGGTGCTGTTTTTACAGAGTGTTTATTTCTGATGTTGGCATGGTAGTAGCAATCGTATGTAGTACAAGTTAATTACCTTACCAGATGATCTGATTCCACGAATTAAACATAGACATATTATTACATATGAACCAAACAGACATCCAACTATGTGCCACTGCACAGATCCCACATCCTCCAAACCAGTTGAGACACTCAGTACATTGTACCTGAAAGGCAAATTGAGTGAGTGAGTGAGTGTCATTTGTTAAAAAGACATAGACAAAAGACACCCCAAAAAAACCTTCCATAAAAACATGACCAAGCAACAGGTTGCGATTCGATTTTACCGTAGTACCTGATGTCTGAGTAACATTTTGTCACATTTGCAATATTTCAGCCATATATATCGTGACTAAATCATGTAGGACATTTACGATAATCAAATGTGAATTTTAAAAGCTGTCAACGAAGGACAGTTTACCATGGGAATATCACAGCTATATATGAACAACTAGTGATTAATTCTGAAGCATCTATAGAGGACAGTATAAAACCAGAATACATATATCCCATGATTGAGGTAAAAGTGATTGAAGTGTATATGCGGGTTAGAAATCATGAATTGATCTAACAAGCACAACCAAGAACAAGTTGACCCAGGCTCCAGAATGTCCTAATTCAAGGTAAACCTCGGGCGGAGAAAACAACTCGCCTGAAGAAAATCTGGAGCTCAGAGCTAAATGTTTGAAACAAAGTTATAGTCAGCAATACGTTGCTGTCAATGTCCTTTTCTGTTCCTTTGTAGTAGTTGATTGGAACGTACAAGATATCGCGAGTGCCTGACCAGAAAGATATGTGTGACAATAGAACACTATCTCTATCTCCAGATTGTTTATATAGGCCTAGCATTTGATTATTGATTACAAATAGAATTCCACTGTGTACTTTTATACGATCCTCCAGTGGCTCTATCTCCTGCAGGAAAGAAACACCAAAACACTGGTAACCATTGAATTGACGTACTTCAAATTTAGATACGTTTCTTGTAGACAGAATAATGACGGTATACAGTCCTGTACATATAAATGTATTCAATCAAAATTAATCTTGAGTACCCTACAGTTCCGCTATATCACTGTATTGGAATAACATATGCTTTGGGGAAGAGTTTGGAGTGATTGCGGTTCCACCCATCATTGTTTTAGGGAGACAAACTATGTGCTCTTGGAGGGACATTTTCGGAAACTCCATATCCTCAAGTGAACCCTAGTTTATTTTGATTGTCTGATCCGTCTATCACTGTGATGGTTTTTAGGAGACTCTGGTCTTGGTTTAGGTTTACTTTTTCTAACCTGTTTCATATTAGCTGATGGTTGAGACGATGATTTCCCTCGTGCTACAGACGAGTCATGATGACCTCCTGATTCAGACTGGATTTAGGTTATGCTTGGAATTATTGCAGCTGCCTGTGTGGATTGCTCAGGTGGAAAAAATCTCAGGAGTGTCAGTTTTCACCCATATCAAATCTGTCCGGCACGTTATTGATGCCGTTAGGCCTTTTACGAGATACAGGGTGCGCCAGAAAGTCGTCTGGTAATTGACACATATGGAGTTTGAACAAGTCTCTTTCTTTCGCTTCTGCATAACCGATGTTTCTACTGAATGTAATTTTCTTTAGTTCACTTTGCTGTTTCCATATTGAACAGGCCTTAGAGGAAGACAACTGAGCTCCAGAGGTGTTTGCGCATTTTTTTGTAGTTAATGTGCGTCTTCTCACTGCAGTATTCATAGCGTTCCTGAACTTCTAACACTTGAAACATCTGAGAGGGTTGGGAATATGTGTGTTAGCTTTGACATGGCAGTGTCCAGGTTTTATTGATTTAGGAGCAATAGGGGATGAAAACCAAAACAGATAACGAAAATAGATATGTGTTTGTCTGATGGGCGTCCGAGGTTTTACGAGTGGTAATTTTTTTTTTTGCATAGGTGACACCTTGTTCTTTCATTTCTGAGACAATATAAATTTCTACCATAATGGTAAAGAATCGATCCCGATCTCTCACAATATCAAGAATCAGTTGACAGAGGACTGGATGCTTATTGTCTCCTGGTACATTTAATTAACAGTGAACCTGAGCACTAATTATTAGATACGGCACTTAGAGATGGCGAAGGGATTTAACTTCAGATACGTTTTATCAACAGTTTCAGTCACAATGAAACGGGGCCAGTAATTTGTTGTTCGTGAGTGTCTCTGTTCATCGTCGTTCTCAACTGGAAGTTTCGCTTTTAAGGGGGGAGCCATTTTGAATGAGTAATTTCCTTCATCCGAGCTCCCTACCCACACAGGAGTACCGCATGGACAAATACAAGCGCATCTGCATGCTGCAGCAACTGTCGTCAAAGAAGGGTAAAAGAGCTAGAATATCACAAATACAATTTAAAACTAGTATGGAAATTTAAAACTAATATCACTATTTAGACAAGACAATATGAAATACGGGTTAGATATAGATCATACTAGAGACCAAGGGGACTTACAATACATTTGCTTCCTGCATGGCCACTCTAGGCAAGAACATGTATGAAATTGTGCACTTGAAATTCTAATGGCCTAAAAATTAGCCTTCACTTAAAAAGACACGTTTTAATATTTTCAAAAATTTAGTGGAACATAACATAATGTAAATGCCTTAGGGCTTGTCGCGACCAGTCGGTTGTCTGAACTGGGCCCTCTCGACCACCCGTCTAGGTGATGTTAAGACCGAAGTCATATGTTGAGCTATAGGAACACTGTTCCTGGCTCCCACGTCCTCAACCACCAGAATCCCTTCCCCTACCAACACAGTGGCACAACTCAGGACAAATAGGTTGGTGGACCAAATACCCCCGGACGCGGGACTGACTAGCTCTTAGCTATATAGCTTTATCCAGCACCCACCACGAGAAGGAGGCTCGTCAAGGGCGCCATGTAACTAAAGACGGATGCTAGACAGTGATGTTGTAATTGCATCGTAGTTTCACAGTTTTGTCCTATGTTGACATGGAAAACAGAATTTATGTTGACGAATGCCAGTTCATGCATCTTACTGCCAAAACTCCTCTGCTGGTGTATGAGCCAGAGTCATATTTTCCCACAGCTTGGCTGTTCTGATTGTAGCTGATGCATTCCGTGCCAAGGCTGTCACATTGATGGCGTAGACTGCATTCACTTCTTCCACACACAGGTCTGTGTTCCAACTGTTGCCACAAGTTGTCCAGGGCAAGACGCTGGAGCAGGACTTTACCATGTAGTAGATCGGCCAGGCCAGATAAAGGTTGTAATAGGGCATGTAAGAACATGTAACCACCACAGCGCCAACACCAATCCCTGGTGGACAAAGATAACTACGCATGTATGCATTTATTATGGTATTACATCAACTAAAAATCTCTCATTTAGTCTGAGATAACCTAATTCTGTAGAGAAACTGAGATGGGTGCGTTTTGGGTAGGTGGTGCTGTGTAATTTTGGTAGTAAATTTGGACTTTTTTAGGTGCTCCGTGAAGATTCAATTTGTTATCAGTCAATGTGTATTCATATAATTTCTAAAGATCATGATTGATAGTCTGTAATAATCGTCGATTGTTCGCAGAAGAGATAACTGGTGTAATTAAAAACATTCGTTTCGTATGACCTAAAGCAAATCAAGGTCATTAAACGTGCGTTTTATGTCAGTGCGGAATGCCATTGAAAATAGACCACCTACCTTGGAACAAAGGACAAAAGCTCCAAACATGTTTGGCACCCTTCCCCGAGAACTGAGAGAGTATCGACTCTAAGAAGAACGTTGGAAACCCGGCAATAAGAAGTAGCAAGATGAATGGAATCAGGAATGCTCCTGTTAGAAATATATACATAAATGAACTAGAAACTATGATAAAATGTATGTAAGTATATCATTTGTTTCTACTCATTAGGTACACTGGGTGCTGCTCGATATTTAGTCCTGTTCCATCCATCTCATGTTGGGAGTATTCATGTGGGGATTCGATCCCAGATTGTCGACGAGACGACGGTTAACAGAATCATTTCTGACCTCTATGACATATTGTTAACGATGAGGATGGGATCTCTTAGAAGTTCAATGATAATTGCAGAAACGCCACTACAGGGAGGAACAAAAGTGAGAGGACTTTCAATAATTATCCTTCCCGGATAACTTAAATAATGTCAGGGTTACACGATCTAGAACACGTAGTTGTGTGAAACAATTGGCTTCCAGAATAAGTACAAGCAAACAGCTCAGCAAGTTTTGAATGTGAACAAAATCCCTCCAGGATTTATTAACATTTCAGAAGGTCATTGCTAATACATCGGGTATAACGATTAGCAAGAATTCTTCATCTTCTAATTACTACTCTCTATTTCAAAGATACCAGAACCAACAGAAAAATATATATCTGAGTTTAAAATTCTGATAATAAATCAGATGAATATGATGAACTCTTCTCACATATTTGAATTTCAGAAAGCTCAAGGTTAGAGTTTGATTCACTGTTTCCGACATCTATGATCTGGAAATGGGAGCTTCACAAGGAAGTATTTTGCCTGTCACTCTTTAAGTATCAAAATCAATAGTTTGGCTAAAGTTCTAAATGGCAACGGTGATGGCTTTGTATCCGTTGATAATTTTAATATGATTCCAGTATGAAGAGTATGAAAAAAAGACAATTGCAGTTTTGCCTAAACAAGGTACACAAATGATTACACGATGCCATTTAGAAAGTGGTCAAATGCAACATATGTCATATTTGGGATTTCACTTTCTTAGTAAAGTACAAATTCTAGTACTTTTTTCGGTTGAGTCCCATCCGGGATTCGAACCCGCACCCTCAGAGTCAGGCACCTAATCGCCAGCACACAAAGTCAGCCGCCTAGCCCGCTCAGCCACCACGACTTCCACTAATGTGAATGTTTTTGGACTTACGTACACTCTCAGGAGGACAATAATTTTACAGTACTTCAACACCCTTTGAGGGTACAGCCACTAACAATTCTAGTTACGAATCCAAACTACCAATTATTAAAATACATCTTTTTACAGAAACATATTGCTCACAATTCAATCAAAAAATCAATTTCTTTTAAAAAACCAAGAATTCAATGAAAACTAACGGTGCTAAAAAGATCCTTCATTGTTTTAACTGTAAAAAACATATCCCTTGTGATGGAGAATTCAACACAGTCAAGAAGAATATGCTTGACCGTGACTCTCTCATCACAAGGGATACAAAACGGAGGATCCTCACCCTTTAACTGGTATGAATGAGTATATCTAGTGTGTCTAATACGACATCGTCTTAAAATAACCTCTTCAAATCTGGACTGACAACCCAAGTGGGTATAACCAATGTAAGGTTTTATCTCATGTAATTTATTTATACCCACTTGGATGTCCCACTTCTTCTGCATCAGATCACGGACATAAGAACTAATGTTAGCTTTATAATCAGAGTATGGAATCAGAAGTGGAGTCACAGATTTGTTGAGTGCTGCCTTGGCAGCAAGATCGGCCATTGCGTTACCAGAAATGCCCACGGGGCTGGGTAACCAACAAAAGACGATGTCGTATTGGCCAGTAGAAAGAGTATTATACAATTCAATAATTTCAATTTAAAGTGGATGTTTACAAGAAATATTTTTAATAGCCTGAAGGCAAAAAGAGAGTCTGAATAGATTAGATATTGTTTACATTTAGGGTGTCTTTGGATATTTAAGAGCTGTTAATATGGCGTTGGCTTCTGCTGTAAAAATAGAACTATTATCTGGTAATCTAGAAGATATTGTTCTGGATCCAATGACAGTGGCACAAGCCACTGCGCCACCGTCCTTGGATCCATCTGTAAATAAGGGTTTGTAATTGCTATATTTATGTTTTAATTGATGATATTCTTGTTTATATTGTAAGTCATTTGTTTCTGATTTTTTAAATGATGTTAATGTTAGGTCAACTTGTGGCCTAACCAATTGCCAAGGAGGAGAAGAAAGAAGACGGAAAGGCGATATACTTTCCAGCTCAATGCCGGCAGAAGTAATAAACGGTTTAATTCTGTGCCCAAGAGGTGGAACAAGAGAAGACCTTTTGTTATACAAATCCTCATAAAGCGGATTTAACACACAGTTATAGGCAGGGTTAGATTCGTTAGAATATAATTTAGTAATGTATTGTAAAGACAATTTTATACGACGTTGAGTAAGAGATGGTTCATCGGCCTCAACGTAGAGACTATCAATAGGGGAAGTTCTGAAAGACCCAAGACAAAGTCTTAGACCTTAATGGTGGACAGAATCAAGAAGTTTAAGGTTGCTTTTGCAGGCTCCACCATATACGATGGAGCCATAATCGAGTTTCGAACGGACCAGTGATCGATATAGGTGTAAGAGGGTTGCTTGATCCCCTCCCCACTTTCAACAAGTCAAGAGCCTTCAGGCATTTAGTTTTAAGGGACTTAACATGAGGCAGAAATGTTAAATGGGAGTCAAAGATTAGGCCCAAGAACTTGGCCTCTTTTACAACTTTGATGGGAGTGCCATCTAGAGATAGTTCCGGGTCCTTATGTGGCTTATATTTTCTGCAAAAATGTATACAATTAGTTTTGGATTTAGAAAATTTAAAGCCGTTTTCAAGACACCATTTATTAATTTTGTTTAAACAAAGCTGCAGTTGCCGTTCAATAGTATGCATATTTTTCCAACGACAAGAAATATTAAAATCATCCACAAATAAGGATCCATCAATTGAATCGTTTAAAACTTTTGATAAACTATTTATCTTCATGCTAAAAAGTGTGACAGACAAAATACTGCCTTGTGGAACACCCTGATCCTGATTCTAATGATCAGACAGGGTAGAACCCACTCGAACTTGAAACAGTCTGTTATTTAAAAAGTTGGCTATAAATTGAGGTAAACGACCTCGCAAGCCGAAGTCATGTAAGTCTCTTAAAATACCATATTTCCAGGTTGTGTCATATGCTTTTTCGAGATCACAAAAGATAGACAGCATGTTGTTTATTAATTACTGCATTTTTAACACATGATTCTAAACGCACTAAGTGATCGACAGTACTTCAGTTTTTACGGAAACCACACTGTATATCAGTTATAAGGTTTTTTGATTCCAAGTACCAAACAAGTCGATTATTTATCATGCGTTCCATGGTCTTGCAAACACAGCTAGTTAACGAAATCCCCCGATAATTGGATGGATCGGTGCGATCACGTCCAGGTTTAGGTATTGGTACTACTATGGCGTCACGCCATGATGGAGGAAAGTTACCCGATGTCCAAATATCATCAAAAATATTTAGGAGAGTTTGAAGGCAGGATTCTGGCAAGTGCTTCAGGAGTTGATAATGTATGTTATCAGCTCCTGTAGCAGTATCATGAGCTTGATCAAGAGCAGTATGGAGTTCATGAATAGAAAACGTTTCATTATAATAAGGCCGGGCGGGACAACTTAGGAATGGCCAGCGAGTCCTAACTTGACACAGAGAAGGGAGCAAGCTACAAAGACATATTTTATATCATTGGAAAGATCTCGAGGAGATGAACACGAAACGTTTATGTGCCAGTGTGTCCACGTGTTAATAAGCTCACAAATTGGCTCTGAAAATGCATTTCTGCAGAAATTTCTGGCAGAAATTTTTATTTCTACAGAAATTTGTGTAGAAATTTTTTTTCCTGCAGAAATTTCTGGCAGAATTTTTTTATTTCACTACCAGAATTATCTTAATTTAACAAAATTAGAGAGTATAAGTAATGATACTGCTGCGTGAGAGGTAGTTTCATGCTTAATCCAAGTGATAAGTACTTAGCGTGATCAACTGATCTGATATTTTGGTTTCGCTACCAGAATTATTATAGTTGAATCAGATAAAACACCATCGTTATATAATTTAATATATACTTTCTTTAAATGATGTCGTTTTCCCTGTTTAACGCCTATTAGTACCAGACAATTTTACATTGTGAATTTGACCGTATTTCATTATAGCTTTTACAATTTAAAAGGCTTATGCATTATTCCCATCCGCTTCATTATAACACAGTTGTAACTTCTTAGTGGATTCGTGTCAGTTTCCATCACCGGAGCTTAGAGTATCCATTATGGATTCTATTTGGAAACTAGGTCACCCAGTTTTACTGAATGGATACCAGCTGGATGTCAGGATGGTAAACAATTACACATTTTATGTTACTTAGTTCAAAACAGCGCAATGGAAACCAACATGAAACTACATTTTCTACCTTTATGTTGGTTTCCATGTAGTGAGATCTGAGAGTTGCAAATTCCAGGTATGGAAACCAACAAGAAACCCCCGAACTTAGTTTCATTTTGGTTTCCATTTACAGAAATACCAAAATCACATTTCCAAAATGGAATCTAGTTGGAAACTCAGTTAGTGAGTTTCAGGGAATGGAAACCAACTGGATTCCGCAATTACCCACATTACGGATGGTTTCCAGGTTTCTGGAAACCAAGTCATTTTTGTAGTGTTAAAGCAGAGGATTTGGAATGTATACATTAACGTTCAGATTGTAGTAACCTGCCTTGATTGACTTAGGAGGATTTGGAGCCGAAAATGAAAAGTGCTTGTTTGAACAGTCTCATTATTTTTTCGTGTTGTAAACCTTTTGACACATGTTACTCCTTGGTCCTCCAACTCAGAAACGATATCAAGCTCAGTCATATCTGAAAGGAGGTGGTCACAGTCTCGGACAATGCCCTTTGCTAGTGTTCACTGTTCTGTGAGCTGAAACCAGAACAGGTACTCCAATAAACACATCAATTGATAACAAGTTTGACGCTTGTTGTTTCCTGTTACACTCAATCAACAGTGAACCATTTCTCAAGTACCTGATGTTTGTTACTTCTCCTGCTATCCCAGAGATTCCTTTAGAAATGGCAAAGGGATTGAGTTTGATAGGAGTCTTATCAAGAGTCTCAATAACTATAAACCGTGGCCAATAATCAACAGATACAGAGGGTCGTTCCTGATCATCATTTTCAAGTGGACGTTTTGTTTTTTTGGTAGGGGTTTGGTATTCCATGGTTGAGATTGAATGGTTCACCACCCCAGCTCCCCACCCACCACGGAGTGTCATAAAGACAGTGCTCATCACAAGTGGGTCTCCGACTTGTAGCACCAGGGATACCCGGATGGTATACTCCAGTAGAAAAAATAAATCATTCTACCAGATTGGCCCATGAGCCACCGCCTTCTGGGTATAGGACTCTAGGCAAAATACAAAAGAGAAATAATGTCAAATTCAAATAAATATTTTTAAGCCAAGTCATCTCACAAAACTTTTTTTCTGAAGTGTCCGAAATTGTGTATCAAAAATGCATACACAGGGCTTGGCATGACCAGACGATTGGTTGAACCGGGCCCATTCAACCACCCGTCTAGGTGAAGTTAGGGCCGAAGTGATGTGTTGAGCATAAGGAACACTGGTCCTGCTCCCATGCCCTCAACCACCAGGATCCCCTCCTCCACCGACACAGGGCTGCAACCCACGGCAAACGGGTTGGTGGACCAAATATGCACCCGTGTCCACAACGGGGGTGGCGAACTCTTGACGTTACCCAGCACCCACCACGAGGAGGTGGCTCGCCACGGGTGCCCGTGACATTCAGAACTTCCTCAATGGAGGGTATGTATGTTGAACAAACAATGTTTAAAGATACGGAGAATTAAACCTGCACTTCAATACACTTCTAAACGTCACGTAAATTAATCAAACCCAGTTTTCTAGTGAGTATTCAATACTTCCTATAAAGATTTATACGGTAATAACCAAAATGAATCACACTTCTTGGTATGCGTTACGAACACCCTATCGTACCATGAATCCTGAAGTTTCATTAAACATTTCCGCTGACCCACGCACAGTGGACAGTGGCACACGGATTTTAGTCCTTCTCTACATAGCAACCATCCAATTAACACACTCCTCCCCTCGTTTTATTCATGTATCATCATTTCTTAACTGACAAACAGTAAAACGGCAAGCTTGAAAAAATGGCAGTTTCCAGTTTACGGACCGTGTCTTCATCAGTGACTGAATTAGTTTGACGAGGAATGGGAGTAGTTTCAACATATTTCCGAACACTTTTACACTGGGGATAACAGTGCTTACCTACGGCATGCAAAGGAGCATCCTTTATATAAGTTGCTTTCATATGATCAAAGGTCTCTTCTTAGGGGGCGACCTTTCAAGTACAAAAACTTGATCACTTCTCGGTACTCAACTGGTTCCGTGGTAATACCTTACTTCAATATAACGCTTGTCAAAGCTTTCATAGTTCAAAGCTGAAAATTACCCCACGGACATATTAAACATTACTCATACGAAGGTTCATCCACATGTGAAATCCAGAAGTGTGGCAGCATAAATATTTAATGAATGTCCTTGTACACGTATTATCAAAGCCTTACATAGATGGATCAAAGATGGATATAGACTATGTTGGTGAAGATAACCCCTTTCCCTCAGGTTAACTGCTGATATGTCTTTACCGCTGCATCTATGACCATTCTATCAACGTTACAATTCATTGAAGAAACTCAAGACAACATTTTTTTTTATCGACTATCCAGACGGATTGACGTACTTATGTACAATCCAAAATCGTAAACATAATGACCCGTTTGTGGTCTCCTGGGCGGGAAGGTTATCGTGTTTTGTTGGTATCCGAGCCGTTCTGGTATAAAGTGTAAGTGTATAGCTGAAAACAGCTGTACAAAATCTCGTTACCAACACTAACTTCCGTTTTATTGACCTTAAACCTGCTATTCGATGCTATGTGACAAATCCGTGGCCGCAGAGTTGTAATGGAGCGTCAAATAAGCGCCATTCATTTAACCAAACCCAGTATTGAAACAGAATCCGTTTACTGGGCTAATTCCTCAAGATGAAACTATGCATCGGCGATGCCGCATACTATACACTGTTAGGTTCCTATACACATTCCTCTATGTATAAAGGAGAACATCTGCCATTTTGCATCCCATCCCATAGACCGTTTACTAGCTACCAAGCACATTTTGCTTGAATGTGTTGAGTGTTTCCATGGTAAGCAATCATGTCTATGACAATGGTCCTACATCATGAGAATTCTTTAGAAAAAGTTTAACATATTTAAAGGAAATCAAACTATGAATATACATAGTTTATTTCCAACATCCCTTTTATTATTTCCATTGTATTGTCAAACAATAGCTGCAACACTGCTGGTGTGGCGTTAAACAAAATTCACTCCCTCACACATATGGGTGTTTATACGATGTGATATCAACATGTGCAATGTGAAAACGTGTACGGTACAGTTAACACGGGTTGTTTACCTCCACCGTTCCTGCTGCAGATGTAGGGGAACCTCAGCAGGTTTCCTAAAGAAACACAGTAGCCAACCATTGTCAGCATGTAGTCCAGATGTCGGCTCCATGATTGTCTCTGTTGTCTTGCTTCATCTTTTTCTCTTTGACAGTGTAAATCTGTCATGGGGACTTCTACATCACTTTCGTCCTTGCTCGCCATTGTCAGCACTGGTTGCTGTTTCAACCTGTGAGGCAACATTACATGTGATGATTGACAACACCTATTACTTCTCAAGGTGACTCAGGGCAAAAGATTAAACTGCCTCATCACTCACTAACAAACTGTTGATTTCCTGAACGTGTCTTGAATAGAATAACTTCTAACTATTGTTTGTCTCATAACCCATTTTCGTATTATTTCAGAATTGTCAGTTTGAATGATATTTTTTTATGAAACAGTAGTATATGTTTTGGCCGTTCAGTGCATGTGGTCCTAGAGTTCACCCACCCTATAACCCACACCTCACCAGTGTTCATTCTAGCCTTAACAAAAAGGGGGCATTTGGCTAGAATTCACCACATTTCTGTGGGTCCTTTATCAAACAGCGTGGGACATCATCTCAAAATGTTGTGACAGTATTTAGTCGTTGCTTATTTGAGTTCACTTACATTATACAAATCCGATTTTTCACAACACCGATTTGTAGGACTCACTCTGTCCTTTGAAACAGATTGCAACTGAAAGTGTTCTTGGTTGTCAAAACATTAACAGATAGCGTCAGTGAGGGAAGCTAGTGCATTTTGCTACAGTTAACTAAGCATGAGTTTTGAGTTTTGCTTGAGTTCACGCTTAAAAACAAACTTAATGTCTCGAGTGTGCCAAAACGGCCGCCAGTATTTTTTAGAGATTGTGCCATTTGAACGTTTAGTGTGCGAATGTACGCGGCCTGGTATGAAAACTGGCCAAGTTGAACATGATACTAAAGGCATGAATGTGTGTGTATCACTTGTAAATGCCGTTCAAAGACAGTGACGATACCAGTAAAGGTACCCTGCCCCAGCGGCGGTACCCGCCATAAACATATGCAAACATTTGTCAACTGTATACTGAAAATAATCGGGAACGATTTTGAAATATACGTCAAAATAGGAATTTGTCTGCGACACCATTATTGTCACTGGTGCATCAAAAGTAATGATTTCACGGGTATCATACCTGTAGCATTAATGGACAGCATGTATATATATTTCAGACATTACAAATGTAGCAACGCGTGTGGTATGTCTATACAAGTCTGTCATATTCGTTTCTTTTATGCTCTTAATACTCTTTTATTTTATGACACCAGAAACAACTTTGGCAGACAAATGAGACGTTAAACCATGGTTATATGGGCCGCGGTTTATGTGTGTATTTCGTCGCATGATTCTGTGTTCATCTCTAGTACTGATAACATGAACACATACACACTCTCGTTATATCCGGACTGATACAAGACTTAGAAGTTGGTGAATCAGATTTTCTGCAATATACGAAAAATATGTATTACAAAGATTAAGCTTCACATAAGACATACCACGAAAGTTGCAAATATCGGTAACCGTACGCAAATCAGATGATATGTCATATGTCATATGTCATATTGCTTTGTAGGATAAGAGAGAAAAGAAACATTCTGTGATTATTGAAGCAGTTATAAAATAGAATACGAAACCATATTCAACAAGGAAATAATAAGGAAAACGTTAGAAGCGTGATTGTACATATCACAATAATACTACATACTTTTGCATAAATATCTGTTTATATTGCAAGCTGATTTTAAAGAGGAATCGTTGAAACAAAACTTGTGATATTCTTGCAGGATTCACTTCGAAAGTTTTTCGAAAGTTTCCCGGATATCGCCACAGATGTGTGGGTTTCCTGTATGTAAATGTCATAAAGGCATTACTTTGTCGAAAGTTTTAAAATTACAGAATGAAAATGATTGATGTATGATAATATTCAGCTGAACACATTGTGGAACGCAAGTAATATTTAAATAAGGATTACGCATGGCAATGTATCTTTCATGACAGGTTATTCAGTGCCCTTCTAATGTAAACATGAAGAAGAACTAAAGACTGTTTCACTGCTTTTAAGGTGCAACCGACACCATGGATTTCATTGTCATTCGCTATTTCAGTAGGGTGGCACGATAAAGAGCTATTGGTGGCCAAACAAGGTAGTTGCATGATCGCCGAAATGTATACTAATTTCTATCGACACGCTAACAATGTATGTACCTATCTACGGCTTAGCATTTAGGAGGGTATGATATATAGAATAAATATAAACCTGACCGTACCCTCATCAAGAAGCAAGCATACACCACGAAACGTCGTGCTTTTCACAATAAAAAAGCTGACATCCATATATCTTGTTTTCCTTTTCGCATGTCACTTCTAAATGCCCTTCGAAATTTGACGTTATAGGTGTATGGAAATGATTGTCATATTTACATAGTTCGTTACCTTTTGTTTCACCAGACGGTCATATGTTACATGACCTAGGTTATAAAAGCTAATGTGGCGATCAAAGATATAAACGCTAACACGTTGGTCTAGCATAGCTCAATTTGGGAAACACTGTTCCTTCGAGCAGTGTTAGGCTGTCTGCGGAGACTCTGCGGAAGCACGGAAATACACGACATTGAAGAACATATGCTGTTCTACTAGGTCTTCATGATCGACCAGATATTGCACTCATAAGCCTATATAGTTAAGCCAATCAAATGACTGCATCAAAATTCTGATGATTTCTGCACCTTTCATATTAAAACATTTGATTCCTGATTGTTTCATAATAGTTAATCAAACTGTAATACAGTCACTTGCACCTTTAAGCTGAAATTTAATAGCACCAAATGCGTAGTGGATGACAATTTACTGCATAAAATTTATGAATGATTACTCAAATTAGTAGTCATGTCAAACATATCCAGTCAGTGAGTGCAGGCAGAGAGATTTGTCTCCTAGAGCATAATAGTACACGGATCCGTCCTCAACAATTGATGTAATGGGCGCACTTAACAGAACTGATATCATCTTCCTTTGCTCCTTCAGTTTATTAATGTACATGGTATATCTAAATATCGTAAGAGATCTGCTTTGTTGCAAAGAGGGCAATACCTTTAAAAGGTTTCTTTGAAAAGCAAGAGTGAGTGAGTTAATATTTAACGTCACATCGGCAATATTTCAACCATATCGTGACGGGAACAAACCACTGAAAAGGAATATATGTGTGTTATAAAACCTGTCGACAAAGGACAGTAAAACAACTACAGTATCACAATTTGAATTAAAACTAGCTTGGAAAGTTAAAACTAATATCAATATTCAGACAATACAATATAAAAGCAGGCTATAGATCGCCAGCAACAGAAGGTAGATCACCATACTAGGGACCATGGGGACTTACAGTACCTTTGCTACCTGCATGGATCCTAGTTGGATTTACACCATCCCTTCAGCCACTGGCGAGTGTACAATATGCTAGCCAATACTAAAACAACAGGAATACTACGATTAAAAGCCTGGTAGATTTAAATTTACTATAAATGTTTTTGGACTTACGTACCCTCTCAGGAGGACAATAATTTTACAATACTTCAACCCCCTTTGAGGGTACAGCCACTAACAATTCTAGTTACGAATCCAAACTACCAATTATTAGAATACATCTTTTTACAGAAACATATTGCTCACAATTCAATCAAAAAATCAATTTCTTTTAAAAAACCAATAATTAAATGAAAACTAACGCTGGTAAAAAGATCCTTCATCGTTTTAACTGTAAAATACATATCCCTTGTGATGGAGAATTCGACACAGTCAAGCAGAATATGCTTGACCGTGACTCTCTCATCACAAGGGATACAAAATGGAGGATCCTCACCTTTTAACAGGTATGCATGGGTATATCTAGTGTGGCCAATACGACATCGTCGTAGTATGACCTCTTCAAATCTGGACTGACAACCCAAGTGGGTATAACCAATGTAAGGTTTTATCTCATGTAATTTATTTATACCAACTTGGATGTCCCACTTCTTCTGCATCAGATCACGGATATAAGATCTAATGGTAGCTTTATAATCAGTGTAGGGAATAAGAAGTGGTGTCACAGATTTGTTGAGTGCTGCCTTGGCAGCAAGATCGGCCATTGCGTTACCAGAAATGCCTACATGGCTGGGTATCCAACAGAAGACGATGTCGTATTGGCCAGTAGCAAGATTATTATACAGTTCAATAATTTCAATTAAAAGTGGATGTTTATAAGAAAGATTTTTAATAGCCTGAAGGCAAGAGAGAGAGAGTCTGAATAGATTATATACTGTTTACGATTCGGGTGTCTTTGAATATATTTAAGAGCTGTTAATATGGCGTTAGCTTCTGCTGTAAAAATAGAACTATTATCTGGTAATCTAGAAGATATTGTTCTGGATCCAATGACAGTGGCACAAGCCACTGCGCCACCGTCCTTGGATCCATCTGTAAATAAGGGTTTGTAATTGCTATATTGATGTTTTAATTGATGATATTCTTGTTTATATTGTAAGTCATTTGTTTCTGATTTTTTAAATGATGTTAAGGTTAGGTCAACTTGTGGCCTAACCAATTGCCAAGGAGGAGAAGAAAGAAGACGGGAAGGCGATACACTTTCCAGCTCAATGCCAGCAGAAGAAATAAATGGTTTAATTCTGTGCCCAAGAGGGGGGACAAGAGACGACTTTTTGTTATACAAATCCTCATTAAGCGGATTGTACACACAGTTATAGGCAGGGTTAGATTCGTTAGAATATAATTTAGTAATGTATTGTAAAGACAATTTTATACGACGTTGAGTAAGAGATGGTTCATCGGCCTCAACGTAAAGACTATCAATAGGTGACGTTCTGAAAGACCCAAGACAAAGTCTTAGACCTTGATGGTGGACAGAATCAAGAAGTTTAAGGTTGCTTTTGCAGGCTCCACCATATACGATGGAGCCATAATCGAGTTTCGAACGGACCAGTGATCGATATAGGTGTAAGAGGGTAGCCTGATCCCCTCCCCACTTTGAGTTGGAAACAACTTTCAACAAGTCAAGAGCCTTCAGGCATTTAGTTTTAAGAGATTTAATATGAGACAGAAATGTTAAGTGGGAGTCAAAGACTAGGCCCAAGAACTTGGCCTCCTTTACAACTTTGATGGGAGTGCCATCTAGAGATAGTTCCGGGTCCTTATGTGGCTTATATTTTCTGCAAAAATGTATACAATTAGTTTTGGATTTAGAAAATTTAAAGCAGTTTTCAAGACACCATTTATTTATTTTGTTTAAACAAAGCTGCAGTTGTCGTTCAATGGTATGCATATTTTTACCACGACAAGAAATATTAAAATCATCCACAAATAACGATCCATCAATTGAATCGTTTAAAACTTTTGATAAACTATTTATCTTCATGCTAAAAAGTGTGACAGACAGAATACTGCCTTGTGGAACACCCTGATCCTGATTGTAATGATCAGACAGGGTAGAACCCACTCGAACTTGAAACTGTATGTCATTTAAAAAGTTGGCTATAAATTGAGGTAAACGACCTCGCAAGCCGAAGTCATGTAAGTCTCGTAAAATACCATATTTCCAGGTTGTGTCATATGCTTTTTCGAGATCAAAAAAGATAGACACAGCATGTTGTTTATTAATTAGTGCGTTTTTAACAAATGATTCTAAACGCACTACGTGATCGACAGTACTTCTGTTTTTGCGGAAACCACACTGTATATCAGTTATAAGGTTATTTGTTTCCAAGTACCAAACAAGTCGATTATTTATCATGCGTTCCATGGTCTTGCAAACACAGCTAGTTAGTGAAATAGGTCGATAATTGGATGGATCCGTATGATCACGTCCAGGTTTAGGTTTTGGTACTACTATGGCGTCACGCCATGACGGAGGAAAGTTACCCGATGTCCAAATATCATCAAAAATATTGAGAAGAGTTTCTAGGCAGGATTCTGGTAAGTGCTTCAGGAGTTGATAATGTATGTTATCAGCTCCTGTAGCAGTGTCATGAGCTTGATCAAGAGCAGTATGGAGTTCATGAATAGAAAAAGTTTCATTATAATCTTCCCCATTATCAGAATTGAAATTAATAGTTTTCTTTTCTTCTTGTTTTTGATATTGCTGGAATTTTGGTACATAATTGGAAGAGGAAGAGTGTTTAGTGAGGGTTTCACCTAGTTTATTAGCAATATCTGATTTATCAGTAAGCAACTGATCTCCATGTTTAAGATGATGGACAGTAGATTTAGTACCTTTACCTTTAATTTTCTGGACCATGTTCCATACCTTGGACATTGGTGTCCGAGAATTTATTTTGGATACATAATTTTGCCAAGATTGGCGTTTATTCTGTTTAAAGGTACGCCGTGCTTTAGCATTTAAAATTTTAAATCTATTTAAATTATGCACCATAGGGTGGCGACGGAAATAATGTTCTGCTTTTTTTCTTGCCTTTCTAGCCTGTGTGCATTCATCGTTGAACCATGGTTTTCGAATATGTGGAACTGCAGAAGACTTTGGGATACACTCATCAGCAATGTCAATGAGTACATCTAAAAAACATTTAATAGCATCAGGAGCAGTAATAAAACGTTCGGGATTAAGTTTGCCAGAGAGATTCATATAGAGCCCAGTTGGCCGTTTTAAAATTCCATCGTGATGATGGAGGTACATCAGAGGGGCTCACAGGTTTTAGTATTGTAGGGAAATGGTCGCTTCCACACAAGTCATCGTGAACCGACCATTCAAATTCATTTAAGAGATTAGAGTCAGTAACTGATAAATCAAGATCTGAATATGTCCCTGTGCCAGGATGTAAATATGTATGTGATCCGTCATTGTAAATACAGAGATCATTATTTGAAAGAAAATCCTCAAGTAATTTACCTTTGGTGTTCGTAGTAGGACCACCCCAGAGTGGGTTATGGCCATTGAAATCGCCCATGATTATACAGGGTTTAGGAAGTTCATTGTAAAGAGCTTGTAGATCAGTTAACTGGACAGTGGATGAAGGTGGAATATACAATGAACAAAGCGTAAATGCAACTTGTAATGTAAGTCGCACAGCTACAGCTTGGAGATTTGTTTTAAGCGCTATTGAACTATGTATAACATTTTGCCGTACCAAGATTGATGATCCTCCACTTGCCCTATCACCTGGAGGTGAAAAATAATGGTATGCATTGAAATGACGGAGGTCGAGAGTATCAGTGTGTTTTAAATATGTTTCCTGTAGACACATTGCTGACGGTGTAAAATCCTGGATTAAAAGCTGCAATTCATTAAAATTAGTCCTTAGTCCTCTGCAATTCCACTGAATAATATTATTCTGATAACCTATCTTTTGGGGGGATTTATTGGGGATCTACCCCGCACCTTTTTGGTCGGCGACAGGCTGTGTGCCCTAGAGCGGACGTTTTCAGACACGTCCATGTCTTCGAATGATCCATATTTGTTGTAAATTTGGATTTTATTCTCTGATCCTTTTGGGGCTCTGCCACTTAGCTTTTTCAAAGAATCAGGCTTCTTAGTTTTTGTTTTACTGGGTTGAGACCTTGTTGATGACTGAGAAGATATGTTATGATCAGGGGATGTTGCTGATTGAATCTGAGATGTACCAGGAAGTGATTCTGCAGTTTGAGTAGATATGGCAGGTGACAAAGGTTGAGGGGAATCCGTGTTCACCCAAGTCAAGTTTGTCTGACAGCTTGCAGATAATTTCATAATTGTGGATGTTGCGTCTGGGTTTGGTCTGGCAACGGAAGCATAGCTTTCCGTTTGTACTGAGCTCTGGACCAATTTCTTTGCATCTGCAAAACTGATGTTTTGTGTAAACTTTATTCTGTTAATGGCCATTTGTTGTTTCCACACAGGACATTCTTTAGAGAAAGATGGGTGATCCCCTGCGCAGTTTGTGCACTTTTTAACATGGCTGTCACAATCTTCTGTTGTGTGTGTTTTTTCACTACAATGAGCACACACAACAGACAATGTGCACGTATTTACACCATGGCCGAATTTTTGGCACTTGAAGCACCTCAGCGGATTCGGAATGTATGTATCAACATTGAGATTACAGTACCCTGCCTTAAGTGACTTTGGAGCAGTAGGCGATGAGAAGGAAAACAGATATGTGTTGGTTTTTATGGTTGTGTTGTTTTTACGGGTTGAGAAACGTTTGACATATAGTACACCCTGATCCCTCATCTCGGAAACGATATCTAGGTCCGACATGTCTGCAAGCAATCGATCACGATCTCGCACTATTCCCTTACTGGTGTCGAGTGTTTTGTGGGCCGTGACAGTAACCGGAGTACCAACAAAAGTGTCAATATTCAAAAGGTTGGTTGATTGTTGCTTTCTGGCACACTCAATCAACAGCGCACCAGAACGTAATCGTCGAATGTTTTTTACTTCGCGGCACCCGTGGCAAGCCACCTCCTCGTGGTGGGTGCTGGATAACGCTAAGAGCTTGCCAACCCCCGTGTGGACCCGGGTCAATTTGGTCCATAGCATCCCATTGCTGGTCGCAAGGAGCGATCGAATTGGGCAACCTGTTTGCCGTGGGTTGCGTCCCGTGTCGGTGGAGGACGGTAGGCTGGTGGTTGAGGACACTGGTTCCAGGAATAGCGTTCCTTTGTCCAACACACCACTTCGCTCCTTACTTCACCTAGACGGGTGGTAGAATGGGCCCGATTCTACCAATCGGCTGGTCATGCCAAGCCCTGTGGTATTACTTGTATCTGTACAATTTATCTTATGAATTATATTTTGACTTAGGTCTTGGCTCGTTCTTTTGGTTGTACAATGTCATTCAATTTTGAAATATGTCTTCTTTCATTTGCCTAGAGTCTTGTGCCCAGAAGGCGATGGCTCATGGGCCAATCTGGTAGACTGATTACTTGTTTAATCCTTCTGCTGGAGTATATCACCTCAGTATCCTTGGTGCTGCAAGTCGGAGACCCACTTGTATATAGCATTGTCTTTATGATACTCCGTGGTGGGTGGGGAGCTGAGGTGATGAATTTTTACAACTTCAACATGGCTCTTGAAACCCCCTTGAAAAAGAAGCGTCAACTTGATAATGATCATGATGACAATGATGGTTGTCAAACTCCTAAACAAATTGAGTACTGGCCGAGATTTCTTGTCATAGAATCTCCGGACAAACAACCTATAAAGTTAAATCCATTTGCGATTTCAAAAGCTGTATATGGTATAGCAGGAGATGTAAAGAACATCAGGCGTATGAGATCTGGATCACTTCTAGTTGAATGTGCTAAGCGACAGCAAGCTACCAACTTACTCTCTCTTGATACATTGGCGGGACTCCCTGTTTCAGTGTCAGTTCACAGGTCACTTAATTCAAGCAAAGGCATTGTAAAGGACCGAGATCACCTCCTAGATGACATGTCTGAGCTTGATATTGTTTGTGAATTAAAGGATCAAGGCGTGACAAATGTGAAACGCTTTACTCGGCGTAAAAACTCGGAAGTAATTCCAACCAATACTTACTTGTTTTCTTTCGTGTCTCCGTCTCCACCAAGAAGTATCAAAGCAGGTTATTGCAGCCTTGCAGTTGAGCAATATATCCCCAACCCACTGAGGTGTTTTAAATGCCATAAGTTTGGTCATGGGGTAAATTCATGCAAAAATGTTATTACTTGTGCTCACTGTGCAGAGAAAACACATGTTACGGAAGATTGTGACAGCAACATTAAGAAATGCGTTAACTGTTCTGGTCAACATTCATCTTCATCTAAAGATTGTCCTATATGGAAAAGAGAGATGCAGATTAGTAAAATCAAAGTTGCTCAGAACATTAGTTATAATGAGGCTAGGAAACTCGTACCATCCAGTGATCCAAATGGTTCATATGCTTCTGTAACTAGAAAAGTAGCTGCAGTAACATCCTCAATTGGCTGTCAAACAGATCTGACATGGACACATTCTATCAATCCCGAGCCCACCTGCACGTCAGAGTCCAGTACACAAACGCCTGTTGAGCCTTCTTCAGCTAAACAAGTTCCTGTTACATTATCAGCTGTTACTGTAACTTCAGTTCAGAACACAGGAGCACAGAATGATTCAGCCAGTTCACAGTCTAGGAAGGGGAAAAATTCGTTATCTAGATATAAAACTGACTCTTCTCGTAACAACGAAACGGTTAGAGTATCAAAAGGTTCTGATGATCCCATCAAACTTTATAATAAGTTTGGATCACTTGAAGTGATGGATGTCTCAGAGAGCATCCCTCAGAGAACAAGTTTATCGCCGAAACGTAATGGGCGAACAAGATCTCCTGTTAACCCGCCCAAGAGATGAATACTTCTCAGCCTTTGATTTTCATTGGAATTGCAGAGGATTGAAGAATAACTTAAATGAAATCCAGTTACTCATACAAGATCTTAAACCGTCAGCATTATGTCTTCAAGAGACATATCTTAAAAATACAGATAACTTTAATCTGAGACAGTACAGTGATTATCACTCTTTTTCTCCTGCAGGAGATAAAGCTACTGGAGGCACTTCTATTTTGGTTCATCAGAGCGTCATCCATAGCCCTGTCGCTCTGAATACACATTTACAAACTGTTGCTGTTCGTCTTACTCTGCACATGGCACTGACATTGTGCAGCTTGTATATACCTCCCTCTTCAAATATTCAACATTCAGATCTTCAAAATTTATATGATCAGCTTCCGAAACCATGTCTTATCATGGGCGATCTTAACGGGCACAACCCACTTTGGGGTAGTGTCACCACAAATACTAAAGGTAAAATCCTTGAGGAATTCATTTCCGATAATAATTTATGCATTTTCAATGACGATTCAGCTACTTACCTACATCCAGCTACGGGAACGTATTCTTCCCTGGATATATCATTTGCCGACTCAAATTTATGTAATGAATTCGAATGGGAGGTGCATGATGACCTATGTGGGAGTGATCACTTCCCAACTATTCTTAAAGGCATTATCCCTGGGGATGATCCACCCTTATCCAGACGGAACTTCAAGAAGGCTGACTGGTCCTTATATGAAACACTTTGTATTGATCATTTAAAACCTGATGTTTTTGTAAACAGCGAAGATCCTATACAGCTGTTTTCAGATATAATCAATAACATTGCTGACCAAACTATCCCCAAGTCCTCTGCAATTCCACATATTCGCAAACCATGGTTTACTAATGACTGTAAACAGGCCAGAAAGAGTAGGAGCAAAGCGGAAAAGTATTTTCGCCGCCACCCTACAGTACATAATTTAGATAGAGTAAAAATTTTAAATGCCAAGGCTCGACGCACTTTTAAAGAGAGTAAGCGTCTGTCTTGGAGGAACTATGTTTCCAAAATTAATTCCCGTACACCTATGTCTAAGGTGTGGAATATGATACAAAGAATTAAGGGCAAAGGTTCCAGATCTACTGTTCATCATCTGAAGGATAGTGACCGGTTATTAACTGATAAATCTGATATTGCCAACAAGCTTGGTGAAACTCTCGCCAAACATTCTTCTTCGTCCAATTACGTACCTGAATTTCAACACTACCAGAAACAGCAGGAGAAGAAGAGAATAAATTTTACCTCAGACAATGGCGAAGACTATAATGAATTATTTTCATTACATGAGCTACACACTGCCCTTGAGCAAGCTCATGATACAGCGTCAGGAGCTGATAGTATTCACTATCAGCTCCTGAAACATTTGCCCAAATCATGTTTGGAAACAATGCTAAATATTTTTGATTCAATATGGACTTCGGGAAATTTCCCGTCTTCTTGGCGTAATGCTATTGTAGTTCCTATTCCAAAGCCTGGCCGGGATCATACTGATCCGTCGAATTACAGACCAATTTCTTTAACGAGTTGTGTCTGTAAAACCATGGAGCGTATGGTAAACAATCGATTAACATGGTTTCTTGAAACTAACAACCTTATCACAAATATTCAGTGTGGTTTCAGGAAGAATCGTAGTACCATTGATCATTTGGTACGTTTAGAATCCTTTGTAAAAAATGCATTTATCAATAAGCAACATGCTGTATCGATCTTTTTTGATCTCGAGAAAGCATACGATACCACTTGGAAGCATGGCATTTTAAAGGATTTACATGGTTTCGGTTTAAGGGGTCGTTTACCTCTTTTTATATCACACTTTTTACAAGGCAGGCAATTTCAAGTCCGGGTAGGTTCTACCCTGTCTGATCATTACAATCAGGATCAGGGTGTTCCACAAGGCAGCATTTTGTCTGTGACCTTATTTAGTATCAAGATCAACAGTTTATCCAAGGTTTTAAACGATTCAATAGATGGATCACTTTTCGTGGATGATTTTAATATTTCCTGTCGCGGTAAGAATATGCATACTATTGAACGGCAAATGCAATTAAACAAAATAAATAAATGGTGTCTTGAGAATGGTTTTAAATTTTCTAAGACAAAAACTAATTGCATCCATTTCTGCCGTAAGTATAAACCACATAAGGACCCAGAATTATTTTTAAATGGCACTCCTATCAAAGTCGTTAAGGAGGCCAAGTTCTTAGGTTTGATTTTCGACTTTCATTTAACTTTTCTTCCGCATATCAAATCCTTGAAAACAAAATGCCTGAAGGCACTTGATCTATTGAAAGTTGTGTCAAACTCAAAATGGGGAGGGGATCAAGCTACTCTCCTGCACCTATACCATTCACTTGTCCGTTCGAAGCTTGATTATGGCTCCATCATTTATGGTGGAGCCTGTAAGAGCAATCTAAAACTCCTTGATTCTATCCACCACCAAGGTCTGAGACTTTGTCTTGGGTCGTTCCGAACTTCTCCTATTGACAGTCTCTATGTCGAAGCCGACGAACCATCTCTTACACACCGCCGTATCAAATTAGCTTTACAATATATTACAAAACTATACTCTAACGAATCCAACCCTGCTTTTAACTGTGTTTTCGATCCTCTTTATGAGCATTTATACAACAAAAAGACTTCTCTTGTTCCGCCTCTTGGGCACAGAATTAAACCATTCATTTCTGCTGCCGGCATTGAGCTGAAACGTATAGCGCCTTCTCGTCTTCTTTCTTCTCCTCCTTGGCAATTAGTGAGGCCACAGGTTGACCTCAGAAAAAAAAATCAGACACAAACGAATTACAATATAAACAAGAGTTTATGCAATTAAAAAATAATTATAGTACATACAAATCCTTATTTACAGATGGGTCCAAGGATGGTGGCACAGTTGCTTGTGCCACTGTCATTGGATCCAGAACAATATCTTCTCGATTACCTGAAAACAGCTCCATTTTCACTGCAGAAGCAAATGCAATATTAACGGCTCTTCAATATATTCAAAGACATCCTAATCATGTACAGTATATAATTTTTTCTGACTCTCTTTCTTGCCTTCAGGCTATTAAAAATTTGTCTTTTAAACATCCACTTTTAATTGACATAATTGAATTGTATAATGATCTTGCAACTGGCCAGTGCGACATCGTCTTTTGTTGGTTACCCAGCCATGTAGGTATTTCTGGGAATGCAATGGCCGATCTTGCTGCTAAGGCTGCACTCAACAAATCTGTGACACCACTTTTTATTCCATACAGTGACTATAAAGCTAGCATTAGAACGTACATTCGTGATCTGATGCAAAAGAAGTGGGACACCCAAGTGGGAATAAATAAATTACATGCCATAAAACCTTATATTGGTTACACTCACTTGGGTTGTCAGTCCAGATTTGAAGAGGTCATTATGCGACGATGTCGCATTGGCCATACGCGTTACACCCACAGTTATTTACTGAAAGGCGATGATCCTCCGTTTTGCATCCCTTGTGATGAGAGAACCACGGTCAAGCATATCCTGCTTGACTGTGTTGAATTCTCCATCACAAGGGATAACTATTTCAATGTCAAAACAATGAAGGATTTTTTTAGCACAGTTAGTACTCATTTAATTCTTGGATTTTTAAAAGAAATTGATTTTCTTATTGAATTGTAATTGATATGTTCTGTAGATAGTTGTATTTTAATGATTGGTAGTTTAAATTCGTAACTTACATTGTTAGTGGCTGTACCCTCAAAGGGGGTTGAAGTATTGTAAAATTATTGTCCTCCTGAGAGGGTACGTAAGTCCAATACACTCATAGTTAATTTAAATCTACTACAAGTTTTTAATCGTAGAATATTTGTTGTTTTAAGTAATGGCTAAATTTCAGGATTATCGCCAATAGCTGAGGGGATGGTGTAAATCCAGCTAGGGTTCATGCAGGTAGCAGAAGTAATGTAAGTCCCCATGGGCCTTAGTATGGTGATCTACCTTCAGTTGTTGGCGATCTATAGCCCCGGTTTTATGTTGTATTGTCTTCTTTAATTCCAATGTTTTATCTTTCAATGCTAGTTTTATGTTCTGTGATACTCTAGTGTTTTTACTGTCCTTCGCTGACAGGTTTTACTTTTTCTCTTTTTTCATCCTAACATTACTATAACTTATATTGTTCTCGTCACGATATGGCTGCAATATTGCCGATGTGACGTTAAATGTTAACTCACTCACTCACTCTTTACTTCGCCAGCAATGCCTTGGATACCTTTAGACACAGCAAACGGGTTCAGCTTCAAAGGTGTGTTTTCTTTGGTCTCAATGACAAGGAAACGTGGCCAATAATCAATTTGTTTGGACGGTCTGAGGTCGTCAACGGGATCATTTTCGAGAGGACGTTTGCTCTTCTTAGTGGGGGTTTCGTAAGCCATGGTTAGTTATGTAGATTTCATCATCCGAGCTCCCCATCCACCACGGAGTATCACAAGGACGATGCTAAAGCAAGCGGGCCTCCAGCTTGCAGCACCAAGGATACCCGGATGATATACTCCAGTAGAAGCATTAGAAATAATTAGTCTACCAGATTGGCCCATGAGCCATCGCCTTCTGGCATAAGACTCTAGGCAAAGTTCAAAGCAACATAATTCAACATCAAACATGTTTTAGACATTAGAGCCAAGACCAAAATCAATCAAAATCAGTTCCAAATCATACTTGTGCAATGATAAATAAATTTATAATCTATGCACAGGGCTTGGCATGACCAGCCGATTGGTTGAACCGGGCCCATTCAACCTCCCGTCTAGGTGAAGTAAGGGTCGAAGGGGTGTGTTGAGCAAAGGGAACACGGTCACAGGCCCCCAGTGCCCTCAACCCCCAGACTCCCGTCCTCCACCGACACAGGGCCGCAACCCACGGCAAACGGGTTGGTGGACCAAATATGCCCCCGGATCCACACGGGGGGTTGGCGAGCACTTAGCGTTACCCAGCACCCACCACGAGGAGGTGGCTCGCCACGGGTGCCTTTAAAAGCAAGATTTAAATAACGCACACATATATTTGGAGCTTGCCATATCGGATGATCATTCTTCATAATATATATCTTGGCATTGTTGTTTTAACAATTTAAAGAACATATGAGTATCTTCAACCGCTTGATGCATGCACACATGTGCAAAACCATTTTGAAATAACAATGTTTTAACTCAAGAGGTCCAGTTCGCATCTCCGTTAGCATCTACAATTTGATTATAATGACACAGGTAACAAAAGCCAACCTACCTGTGTATCTAACAGCGCCCAAAGCTCTGTTTTCACTGTATATTCACAGGTCACAAATCATTTACACTATGTCCTGATGAGAATTGTCGCCGGGATACTGGGTGAATGAACGGTCGTGTAACAAGCACGTTGGGGTATATACTCTGTTCTGAGACAGCAATCCATCCACCATGTCATTGGCTGAACGAGCACTTGCTGGGATCCTGATAGGGGATATTACCTTGCACACTGCAATGTGCACTCAAGCATATACAGTGTAAACCGACTCTTAATCGGACTAGGAAAAAATACATTCGGATTATACAGAATGTCGGATAATTCAATGTCTCCTTGCTTCCATATTTTTCAAACATACCTTGTAACTGACTTTTATGATAAAAGTAATGCTTACTACCTATTTTCTTGGTGAAAGAAGGGAAAACTATACAACAGTAGTGCATTTACATGTACATCATTAGATTTGTTATCTTTAGTCCAATATACATACATTTCCTGCTATCACAATCATATTCACACTTAGCTGACAGTGACAATTGAAGCGGACACCACTAACCCGCTGGTAACGTTTCTCATCAAAACAACTGATCCCATTTCTCAGCCGATTCATCCCATGCTTGACAAAACATTGCAAGTTTCTTACATAGGCTTGTATATCAGCTTGTAGGAATAAAGGTATTAGTAAGTGCTAGCTGCGACCAAAGATGTTACTAGTAACAGGATGGTAGTTGTCAACGGGCCATTGTCAAACTGTTTCACTATTTTACTCCAGTATGAGGAAAAGATTTTGGATTGATGTACAGATTGATAGTATCATTTGGACCAGAAAATGGCGTTGGAATTCGGACTGTAGAGATGTCGGATACGTCGCTGTTTCAAGGATGATGATATAGAAAAAACTGCCGAAACCATCAATGTATGTCGGAATTTACAGATTGTCGGATAGGTCAGTTGCTGGATTATCCAGAATCCCTTGTAGATGTTTTCGTTCCGTTTCAACACATACATAGACACATATGTAAACACACACTTGTCCCACTTCTTCTGCATCGCCATCACAAGAGATATATATTCCAAAGTCAAAACTGTCAAGGACCTTTTTAGTAAGGTTCATTGTCGATTAATCAGTGAGTTTGTAAAAGAAATAGAGTTGATTGATCAATTTTGAACGATATGTTTTGTGAATATATAAATTATATTTTTTAATCGGCAGACTCAGTCAGCATATACGATAGTGTGCGGCTGTGTCCTTGAAGGAGTTAAAGTACAATAAAATGATTGTGTCCTCCTGAGAGGGTACGTAAGTCCCAAAACGTGCAAAGTCAGTTTAGATCTACACACCTTTTATAGAATATTTTGTTGTTTTATTGTGGTAAATGTCTGTACAATCGCCAATGGCTGAAGGGATGCAGACTAGAGGCTTGTCTCTGAATTGAATATGTACAACTGAAAAAAAATATCCATAGAAAAACAAAATAATGTAATGGAGCTCAGAGTCTTTCTTCATCCTTACATTTTCTAGACTTGCGTGGGCTTTCTTGGGTATATTTGCCTCAGGATCTGTACGACAGACTATAAGGGATGGTATAAGCCCAGCTAAGGACTATGCAGGTAGCCAAAGTACTATAAATCCCCCATTGTTCTTAGAGTGGTGATCTACCTTCAGTTATTGGCGATCCTCTGCCTTCTTGTATATTGTATTGTCCTCCTTTGCAATCCTATTTCAGCATATATGCTAGTTTTACTCCTTACTACTGACATGCCATTTCGTTTTACTGTGTCTATACGTAATTCTTTTCGTCATGATAAGGCTGAAATATTGCCTATCTGACGATACATGTTTTGCTCGCTCGCTCCCTCCCTCCCTCACTCACTCTTCTGCATCGGATGATGGATGCAAGGTATAATAATAGCTTTGTGTGGAACGAGAGGTGGTGTCACAGATTTGTTGATCTTTGCCTTTGCATCGAAATCGACCATGTCGCATCGGCCATTTGCAAGATGATTATGTAACTCAATGATTTCATGATACAATTGTAGTTCCCAGAAGAGGAGAAAGAGGGTGCAAAAAGATTGTTTGTATTAGGGTGTTTATTAATATATTCTAAGTCGGTTCATACGGGGCTCTCGTGCACAGCAACCCCTCGTAGGGAGTGTTGAGTAACGCGAATAGCTCAACAGCACCCAGTTACTGGCCGTCATAGGCGACAGAACTGAGCAATCTGTTTCCTGTGGGTTGCGCCCCTGTGTCAAGATTCATGTGGTTGAGGGCGAAAGAGCCAGTGCTTAACAACTGATTTTTTAAAAGATCGAAACAGAATTTGACTGATGAACTTTGACTGATACGTTTAGCATATTGATATATATTTTATTACGGGTAGTTCAAATTAGCTCCCGTGTGGACCCGGGGCAGAATGTGTCCACAGCACCCCATTGCTGATCGTAAGAGGCGACCGAATTGGGCAACCTGTTTGCCGTGGGTTGCGTCCCGTGTCGGTGGAGGACGGTAGTCTGGTGGTTGAGGGCACTGAGAGCCTGAATCGTGTTCCCTTTGCCCAACACACCACTTTGGCCCTTACTTCACCTAGACGGGTGGTAGAATCGGCCCGATTCTATCAATCGGTTGGTCACGCCAAGCCCTGTGGTAAAATTATGTACCCTTATACAATATCATGAGTAATGTAGTATACATTGGCGGATTTTTCAAACTCTATTTCAACTCCTCAAATTCATGTATATTTTTGCCTAGAGTCTTATGCCCAGAAGGCGGTGGCTCATGGGCCAATCTGGTAGATTAATTATTTATAATTCTTCTGCTGGAGTATATCATCCGGGTATCCTTGGTGCTGCAAGCTGGAGATCCGCTTGTTTTTAGCATTGTCCTTGTGATACTCCGTGGTGGGTGTTGAGCTCGGATGACGAACCAATATAACCTCAACATGGAATACGAAACCCCCTCAAAAAAGACCAAACGTCCACTTAATAATGATGATGAACCACAAACTTCAAAACAAACAGAATATTGGCCACGTTTTCTTGTTGTAGAGGATAGTGACAAGACACCTCTGAAACTGAACCCATTTGCAATATCAAAGGGTGTTCATGGCATAGCTGGCGAGGTTTAAAACATCAAAAGATTGAGATCAGGCTCTTTGTTGATTGAATGCAGTAAAAAACAGCAATCTGTTAACCTTCTGTCAATCACTTCGCTTGTCGGTGTTCCAGTTTCAGTCACTGAACACAGAACTCTCAATACCAGCAAAGGAATAGTACGTGATAGAGATCAGTTGTTTGCAG
Organism: Haliotis asinina; assembly: GCF_037392515.1. NCBI lineage: Eukaryota > Metazoa > Mollusca > Gastropoda > Lepetellida > Haliotidae > Haliotis > Haliotis asinina. Next base: position 8,531,545 of record NC_090290.1, on the reverse strand, counting down.
ACATGACTGAAAGTGAAATAGCTTTTGAAATGAGAGACCAAGGTGTGTTATACGTGAAAAGATTCTCAACCAGGAAAAATTCTCAAACTCAACTCACTAACACCTATCTCTTTTCCTTTTCAGCACCAACTGCCCCCAGATCAATTAAAGCCGGCTACTGTAATATCAATGTTGATATTTTCATTCCAAATCCCTTACGATGTTTTAAATGTCAAAAGTATGGCCATGGTGTCAATTCCTGTACAAGACCTGTTGCATGTGCACACTGCAGTCAGCAGTCTCATACTACTGACGACTGTGATAGTGATATCAAGAAATGTACAAATTGTTCAGGAAGTCACTCATCCTTTTCCAAAGACTGTCCCATCTGGAAACAACAGATGGAAATCAGTAAGATTAAATTTTCCAGAAACATCAGCTTCTCTGAAGCTAGGAAACTTGTCCAATCTAATGATGGTACAGATTCCTATGCATCCGTTGTTAGTGCAGTTTTGAAACCTAAAGTAACAACTAAATCTATAGACTGCCAAACAGATCTCACATGGATCAGCACAGAAGCACCTGGGATTTATACTAGCGAACAGGCCACACAAACTACTAAATCACTTTCAGTCACACAACATCACCCTCAAGCTCAGCCACAGTCGTCATCTCTGTCTCACGATCGTTCAAAAGGACAAAAACCTCAAACTCAGCATAATGTTAAACCATCCAAGCCTAAACCAACATCAGAATCATCAAAAGGACAGCAAAATTCGAGAATTTCAAAGGGGTCAAATAACCAAATCCAACTTTTCAATAAGTTTGGATCACTTGAACAGATGGATGTTATGGAAAACATCCAACCGAGGGCACACAGCGTTTCGCCCTCAAGGAGAGTGCGGGGTAGATCCCCAATCAATCCACCCAAATAATAATGTTTTCGAATAATCTTATACAGTGGAATTGTCGAGGACTGCGGACCAACTTCAATGAATTACAATTATTGGTCCAAGATTTTAAACCGTCAGCTTTCTGCCTGCAAGAGACTTATTTAAAGCAGAACGATACTATAGCTTTTCGCCAGTTCCAAGCATACCATTCTTTTTCTCCTCCAGGTGAAAGGGTCAGTGGAGGATCTTCAATTCTTGTGAGGCAAGATGTTATCCACAGCCCTGTTGTGCTTAAGACTAATCTTCAAGATGTTGCCGAGCCACCTCCTCGTGGTGGGTGCTGGGTAGCTCTAAGAGCTCGCCGACACCCCCGTTGTGGACCCGGGGGGATATTTGGTCCACCAACCCGTTTGCCGTGGGTTGCGGCCCTGTGTCGGTGGAGGAAGGGATCCTGGTGGTTGAGGGCAACAGGAGCCTGTAATCGTGTTCCTGTTGCCTAACACACCACTTTGGCCCTGACTTCACCTAGACGGGTGGTTGAATGGGCCCGATTCAATCAATCGGCTGGTCACGCCAAGCCCTTTGCTTAGTGATTGTCATAATTGCACCTTTTCCACTATTGGGTCTAGGTTATTTGAAAATTTCAATACACAAATTATCATTGTCTAGAGTCCTATGCCAGAGGGCGGTGGCTCATGGGCCAATCTGGTTATATAGACCTCTGAATTACGTGTTCTTAAGAACTGTGTCATGGATTGAACCAGTCAGACACTTTGTCTTTAAGATATCATGGCTTTTCATGTCTATGTATTCTGGAGTATGACACCTTTGTAACCCTGGCGTTGCAGGCTGGCTTCCCCTGCATCACCGTCCTTGTTGACACTCGATGGCGGGTGGGGAGCAAGGGTGTTGAATCCTATTCTACCACCATGGCAAAACACGCACAATCTGGTTCATCAAAAAACTACAAAAGGAGACATGTAGATTGTGTTTCATCTGATGATGAAACAATTACTACCAATAGTACTTCATGGCCTCGGTTTATTGTTATCACTTCTGCTGATGGTAACCCGGTGAAATTGAATCCGTTTGCCATTTCCAAAGGTATTGAAAGTATTTGTGGAGTCGTGAAAAATTTTACACACCTTCGAAATGGTTCACTCTTAGTTGAATGCACACGAAGGCAACAATCCGTTAATCTGCTGGGGTTACAACAATTTGTCAATATGAAGGTAGTTGTCTCAGTACACAAAACTCTCAACTCCTGTCAAGGTATCATTAGAGATTATGGCCGTGTTCTCTCTGACATGGACGAAAGTGAGATTGTTGCCGAACTAAAAGACCAAGGCGTTACAGCTGTCAAGCGTTTCATCAAAAAGCAAAATGAAAAATATTCAAAACAAACACATATTTGTTCACCTTTGCTCTTCAACAACTTCCAAAATCAATCAAGGTTGGATACATCAACATTGGAGTGGAGGTATACATACCAAACCCGCTCCGATGCTTTAAGTGTCAGAAATTTGGTCATGGGGCAAAATCCTGCACTCGTAATACTGTGTGTGTCCGTTGTGCTGGCGCTCATGAGAACTCAGATTGCACTAGTGACACCACCAAATGTGTAAACTGTGCAAATGACCATACCGCTTCATCCAAAATCTGCCCTCGATATGTTCATGAATCTAACATTCTCAAAATAAAGTATACTCAAAATGTTTCTTACTAAGAAGCCCAAAAAATGGTTCAGCATCCTTCCATAATTACGTCTGCCAAAACATATTCTGCTACTGTTTCATCTGCAGCTCCTACTCCTGTTAACAACGTTCTTACGGCTTCGAAAAGTTGTCAAACAACCATATCATGGGTGAAAGACGAGCAGCTTACATTTGGTGATACTACTCCCAGTCACTATGCTTCACATTGTCATACTTCAGCTTCACAGACCAAGATGACTCAATCTGACATAGAACCAGAAATTGAAAGTGAACTTATTCAGGATAATGTCCAATTAACACAAAAGGAGAAGAAACAGATGAGACGATCCAGGGGCCTACAAAATTTGAAGGTTCCTTCTTCCTCATCCCCAGTCGAGGCCCATAACTCATATGGGCTTCTTGATATGGAGGCTCTCCCTTCACCTCAAGTGCATGGGAGTGGACCCCCACCCCGGTCTAGATCACCAATCGAGCCACCATGAATAGCTCCTGTAACATTATTCAATGGAACTGCAGAGGACTTAGGAATAATCTAAATGACTTACAGTTATTAATACAAGACTTTAATCCATCGGCATTTTGTCTCCAAGAAACGTATCTGAAGAATACCGGTCACTTGGATGTTCGGCAGTATAATTCATATCATTTCTTTTCGCCTCCAGGTGTTAAAACAACTGGAGGCTCATCAGTCTCCGTGAAACAAGGTGTCATCCAGAGCCGAGTTCCACTAAATACTCCACTGCAAGCTGTTGCTGTGCGTATAACATTACACATTGTCTTTTACTGTCTTCTCTTTATATTCCACCATCTTCTAATTTCCATCAAACCGATCTTCAGGCTCTGTATGATCAACTTCCTAAGCCGTGTATCATTATGGGCGACCTTAATGGACACAACCCGCTCTGGGGCAGTGCTAATACAAACAATAAAGGGAAGACATTGAAAGAATTCATTTCACAGAATGATTTATGCATTTTCAATGACAATTCTAAAACCTATTTGCACCCAGGGACAGGAACCTATTCGTCTCTTGACCTATCTGTTTCTGATTCCACTCTACTTTCTGAATTCGAATGGTCAGTCCATGATGACCTCTGTGACAGTGACCATTTCCCCACTGTATTACGCTCTGTTGTACCAGCTGATAACCGTCCCTCAACACGATGGAATTTTTCAAAGGCAAACTGGTCCTTGTTTGAAAAAGAAACATCGAACAAATTAACGCATGCTCTTCTACGTAATGTTTCCGATCCGATAAAACGTTTCACTGATGTACTACATGACATAGCTGATGCATGTATTCCTAGGTCCTCTGCAAACCCTCACATTCGTAAACCATGGTTTAACAATGATTGCAAACAAGCAAGGAAGGCAAGGAAAAAGGCCGAGCGTTATTTCCGTCGCCATCCTATGGTACATAATTTTAATACCTTTAAAATTTTAAATGCAAAAGCAAGGCGTACATTTCAACAACACAAACGCCAATCATGGCGCAATTTTGTCTCCAGAATAAATTCACGAACGCCTATATCCAAAGTCTGGAATATGATTCAGAAGATAAAGGGCAAAGGGTCTAAATCTAGTGTCCAGCACCTTAAAGATGGGGATCACCTTTTAACAGATACATACGATATTGCAAATAAACTTGGGGCAACTCTTGCTAAACATTCTTCCTCATCTAATTACGATCCTAAATTTATAAGGTATCAAAAAGAACAAGAAAAGAAAAATATCAGCTTTACTTCAGATAATGGAGAAGATTACAATGAGTTGTTTTCCATCCACGAACTTCATACTGCACTTAGTCAAGCTCATGATACTGCTACGGGAGCGGATAATATCCATTATCAGCTCCTGAAACACTTACCAGAAGCATGTTTGGAAACTCTACTTGCAATCTTTGATGAAATCTGGACGTCTGGTAAGTTTCCCCCATCATGGCGTGAAGCAATAGTTGTGCCTGGACGTGACCATACTGACCCCTGAAATTATAGACCTATTTCATTAACCAGCTGCGTTTGCAAAACCATGGAACGCATGGTCAACAATAGACTGACATGGTACTTAGAATCTAATAATCTAATCACAAATATTCAGTGTGGATTTCGGAAAAATCGAAGTACTATTGACCATTTAGTTCGATTAGAATCATTCGTAAAAAATGCAATGATTCAAAATCAACATGCAGTGTCTATATTCTTTGACTTAGAAAAGGCATACGACACTACATGGAAACAAGGAATTTTAAAATATTTACATGATTTTGGATTACGTGGCCGTTTGCCTCAGTTCATATCCAGGTTTTTAAATGACAGACAATTTCAAGTCCGAGTGGGATCTACCCTGTCTGATCATTATAATCAGGATCAGGGTGTCCCACAAGGCCGCATGTTATCTGTCACATTGTTCAGTGTAAAAATCAATAGTCTTTCTAAGGTTTTAAATGATTCCATTGATGGATCTCTTTTTGTGGATGATTTTAACATTTCATGTCGTGGAAAAAGTATGAATACTATCGAAAGACAGTTACAATTATGTTTAAATAGAATTCATAAGTGGTCGTAAGAAAACGGATTTAAATTTTCGAAGATTAAAACAAAATGTATACACTTCTGTAGGAAATATAAGCCTCACAAGGATCCAGATTTTGTTCTAGATGGCACTCCTATAAAAGTTGTTAAAGAAGCTAAGTTCTTAGGTATAATTTTTTATCATCACCTGACGTTTTTACCTCACATAAAGTACTTGAAAAATAAATGCCTGAAGGCTCTAGATTTACTGAAAGTTGTTGCCGGTTCTAAATGGGGACTGGATCAGAAGACCCTCCTCCAATTATACAGAGCACTAATCCGTTCCAAACTAGATTACGGATCCATCGTCTATGGTGGAGCCTGTAAAAACAACCTCCAAATACTTGATTCTATTCACCATCAGGGTCTGAGATTGTGTCTTGGATCTTTCCGTACTTCTCCTATTGACAGTCTTTATGTCGAGGCTGACGAGCCATCCCTAAAACAGCGCCGTATCAAATTATCATTACAATATGTCACAAAACTATATTCCAATGAGTCCAACCCTGCTTATAATTGTGTGTTTACTCCTCTTTATGAAGATCTGTATAACAAAAAGTCTTCTCTTGCTCCACCTCTGGGGCTCAGAATTCAATCACTCATTTCTGCTGCCGGCATTAAACTGGAAAATATAGCTCCGTTCCGCCTTCTTTCTTTTCCTCCTTGGCAACTAGTAAGGCCACAAGTTGACTTAACACTGACAACTTTTAAAAAATCGCAAACTAATGAATTACAATATAAACAAGAATACAATCAATTAAAAATTAAATACAATGCATACAAATCATTATTTACTGATGGATCCAAGGATGGTGCCACTGTCATTGGATCCAGAACAATATCTTCTAAATTACCGGATAATAGTTCTATATTTACAGCAGAAACAAACGCAATACTCTCAGTCCTTAAATATATTCAAAGACATCCTAAGCATAAACAATATATAATATTTTCTGTCTCTCTTTCATGTCTTCAGGCAATTAAAAATTTATCATGTAACCATCCACTTTTAATAGAAATTATTGAGTTACATAATGATCTTGCTACTGGCCAATATGACATCGTCTTTTGTTGGTTGCCCAGCCACGTTGGCATTTCTGGTAACACCATGGCCGATCTTGCTGCTAAGGCAGCATTAAACAAATCTGTGACACCACTTCATATCCCATACTCTGATTATAGAGCTATAATTAGATCGTATGTCCGTCATCTGATGCAAAGGAAGTGGGACACCCAAGTAGGTATCAATAAATTACATGAAATAAAACCTTATGTTGGTTATACCCACTTGGGTTGTCAGTCCAGATTTGAAGAGGTAATCATGCGACGATGTCGTATTGGTCACACAAGATATACTCATGAATACCTATTGAAAGGTGAGGATCCTCCGTTCTGCATCCCTTGTGATGAAAGGATCACAGTCAAGCATGTCCTACTTGACTGTGTTGAATATTCCATCACAAGGGATAACTATTTTCAAACACGAACTATGAAGGATCGTTTTAGTAATGTTAGTTATCATTTAATTATCACATTTTTAAAAGAATTGAATTTGTTATCAGATTTGTAAATAGATAAATATTTTATGAGTGGTAATTTGGATTAGTAACTGAGATCGTTAGTGGCTGTACCTTCAAGGGGGTTGAAGTAGTGTAAAATTATTCTCCTCCTGAGAAGGTACATAAGTCCCAAGGCATTCAAAGATAATTTCATTTTACCGTCTATTTTAATTGTAGTATCCCTGTCATTTTAATTTTGGCTAAAATTCACTTCATCGCCTGCAGCTGAAGGGATGATATAAATCCAGCTAGGGTCCATGCAGGTAGCAAAAGTACTGTAAGTCCCCATGGTCCCTAGTATGGTGGTCTACCTTCAGTTGTTGGCGAACTATAGCCTGTTTTATACATTGTATCGTCCTCTCTAGTTAAAATATTTTAGATTTCATGACTAGTTTTAACGTCAATATATCTGTGATAATCTAGGTAGTTTTACTGTCCTTTGTCGACGGATGTTTTAGATTGATTACCTTGTTTTCATCGCTATATGGCTGTAATATTGCCGATGCGATGAAAATTTTTAACTCACTCACTTCAAGCTGTTGCTGTGCGTCTGACACTTCACGTTGCTTTCACTCTCTGTTCACTTTATATTCCACCATCTGCAGCTCTCCAGCAAGCTGATCTTCAAAATCTTTATGATCAGCTTCCAAAACCATGTATTATCATGGGGGATTTGAATGGACACAATCCACTCTGGGGAGGTAGAAATACTAATACTAAAGGTAAACGTCTAAAGGAGTTCATCACTAATAACGACCTGTGTATATTTAATGATGATTCCCATACTTATTTGCATCCTGCTACTGGCACCTACTCTTCTCTTGATTTGTCTCTAACTGATGCGAACCTTTTCAATGACTTTGAATGGTCTGTTCACAATGATCTTTGTGGGAGTGACCATTTCCCAACTATACTTTCAGCAGTAAATCCATCTGATACTCCACCATGTACAAGGCAGAATTTCACAAAAGCAAACTGGTTGATGTTTGAAACTTTATGCACAAGCAAACTAAAACCTGAACTGTTTAGTGGTGTTGTAGACCCCATTCAGATATTCTCTGATGTTTTGAATGAAATAGCTGATGGATGTATTCCAAAGTCCTCTGTCAGTCCACATATAAGAAAACCATGGTTTAACTCGGATTGCCGGCAGGCCAGAAAAGCGAGGAAAAAAGCTGAGAAATATTTCCGCCATCACCCAACTGTCCACAACTTAAACAAATTTAAAATGCTCAATGCAAAGGCACGTCGTACGTTCAAACAAAATAAACGACAATCTTGGAGGGACTATGTCTCCAAGATTTATTCACGTACGCCAGTGTCCAAAGTATGGAACATGGTTCAAAGAATTAAGGGCAAAGGTTCAAAATCTGCTGTTCACCATGTTAGGGAGGGTGATAATGTACTTACAGACAAATCTGAGATAGCCAATAAAATTGGCGAAACTCTCGCCAAAAATTCGTCATCGGCAAATTATGTCCCTGAGTTTCAGCGATATCAAAAACAACAGGAAAAGGCAAAACTTAATTTTGACTCAAATAATGGTGAAGATTATAATGAAGTGTTTTCATTACATGAGCTGCATACTGCACTTGAGCAAGCTCATGACACTGCAACTGGCGATGATAATATACATTACCAGCTACTGAAACACTTACCCGAACCTTGCTTGATAACACTTTTAGATATCTTTGATCAAATATGGACATCTGGAGAATTTCCTCCTTCATGGCGTAATGCCATCGTGATACCAGTACCTAAACCTGGCCGGGATCATACAGATCCGTCAAATTACAGGCCAATATCTCTCACTAGCTGCGTCTGTAAAACCATGGAACGCATGGTGAATAATAGATTCGTTTGGTATCTTGAAACCAATAACCTTATAACAAATATTCAATGCGGCTTCAGGAAAAATCGTAGTACCATTGACCATTTGGTACGGTTAGAATCCTTTGTTAAAAATGCTATGGTGAATAAACAACATGCTATATCAATTTTCTTTGATCTTAAGAAAGCTTATGATTCTACCTGGGAGCATGGTATTCTAAAGGATTTACATGATTTTGGTTTGAGGGGCCGTATGCCTCTTTTTATATCACAGTTTTTAAAAGACCGACAATTTCAAGTCCGAGTGGGTTCTACCCTGTCTGATCATTACAGTCAGGTTCAGGGTGTTCCTCAAGGTAGTATTTTGTCTGTCACTTTATTTAGTATTAAGATCAACAGTTTATCCAAAGTTTTAAATGATTCAATTGATGGATCAATATTTGTGGATGATTTTAATATTTCTTGTCGTGGTAGAAATATGCATGCTATTGAACGACAACTGCAGTTGTGTTTAAACAAAATAAATAAATGGTGTCTTGAAAACGGCTTTAAATTCTCTAAATCCAAAACTAACTGCATACATTTTTGTAGAAAATACAAGCCTCATAAGGACCCAGAACTATCCTTAAATGGCACTCTCATCAAAGTTGTAAAGGACTCAGAATTAAGCCGTTTATTACTGCTGCCGGCATTGCGCTGGAAAATATAGCACCTTTTCGTTTTCTTTCTCCCTCCCCCCCCCCCCCCCCCCCCCTTCGCAAGTGGTTAGACCACAGATCGATCTAACATTAACTTCATTTAAAAAATCAGAAACTAATGACTTACAATATAAACAAGAATATCATCAATTGAAACATAAATATAACAATTACAAATCCTTATTTACAGATGGGTCCAAGGAAAGTGGCGCAGTAGCTTGTGCCACTGTCAATGGATCCAGAACAATCTCTTCTAGATTACCTGATAACAGCTCTATTTTTACTGCAGAAGCAAACGCCATATTAACTGCTCTTAAATATGTTCAAAGACACCCTAAACATAAACAGTATATAATCTATTCAGACTCTCTCTCTTGCCTTCAGGCTATTAAAAATACTTCTTGTAAACATCCACTTTTAATTGAAATTATTGAATTGTACAATAATCTTGCTACTGGCCAGTGCGACATTGTTCTTTGTTGGTTACCTAGTCACGTTGGCATTTCTGGCAACACAATGGCCGATCTTGCTGCTAAAGCAGCACTCAACAAATCTGTGACACCACTTCTTATTCCATACTCAGATTATAAAGCTGCAATAAGATCTTATATCCGTGATCTGATGCAGAAGAAGTGGGACACCCAAGTGGGTATAAATAACTGACATGAAATAAAACCTTATATCAGTTATACTTACTTGGGTTTTCAGTCCAGATTTGAGGAGGTCATTATGCGACGATGTCGCATTGGCAATACGAGGTATACTTACGAGTATCTATTAAAAGGTGAAGATCCTCCGTTTTGTATCCCTTGTGATGAAAGAATCACAGTCAAGCATGTCCTGCTTGACTGTGTTGAATATTCCATCACAAGGGATAAATATTTTAATTCACGAGTGAGTGAGTGAGTTTAGTTTTACGCCGCTTTTTAGCAATATTCCAGCAATATCACGGCGGGGGACACCAGAAAATGGGCTTCACACATTGCACCCATATGGGGAATCGAACTCGGGTCTTCGGCGTGACGAGCGAACGCTTTAACCATTAGGCTACCCCACCGCCCCTTAATTCACGAACTTTGAAGGATCTTTTTAATTCTGGTAGCTCTCATTTAATTATTGCATTTTTAAAAGAATTAGATTTGCTAAATGAATTGTAAATAGATAAATATTTTATGCTTGGCAGTTTGAATTAGTAACTTAGAGTGTTAGTGGCTGTATCCTCGAGGGGGGTTAAAGCACTGTAAAATTATTGTCCTCCTGAGAGGGTACGTAAGTCCCAAAACATTTGAAGTCAAATTTGATCTTCCATTTTGTCTTAACCGTAGAATGTGTCATTTTAATTTGTGGCTAATCTTGCTTACAATCACCAGCAGCTGAGGGGATGATGTAAATCCAGCTAGGGACCATGCAGGTAGCAGAAGTACTGTAAGTCCCCATGGCCCCTAGTATGGTGATCTACCTTCAGTTGTTGGTGATCTATATAGCCTGTTTTTATATTGTATTGTCTGAATAGGAATATTTGTTTTAACTTTTCACGCTAGTTTTATTTCTTATTGTGATATTCTAGTTGTTTTACTGTCCGTCGTCGACAGGTTTTTATCATATACATTCCTTTTTTAAGAATGCTCTCGTCACGATGTGGCTGCAATACTGCCGAGGTGACGTTAAATGTTAACTCACTCACTCACTCACTCAAATTAGCAATGTAGATTGTTAATGGATGTATCGTAACAAAAACAAACAAAACATGAGTAGCATTTCTGCTGTAATTGTTCAATTTTACAGTTACGTGCTAGTTTTAACTCTCTTTTGTGGTTCATTATTTGTTCAGTTTGATTGAAATAACACACTTTCACAAACACCGAAAAACAAGGGTGTTCACTCACAAATTGTTCAGTACAAGGTAACATGGTTTATTGTGCTCATAAATTAGAGCCATCCCCCTCAGCCTCAGCGTGTCGCCCGGGAAGTAGGTCATTACGCTAACGTTAAACACGATGACCTAGTTTTGATAGCTTAACGGAGACAGCAGAGTTGCTTTCCGTCCGACTTCAGTCGTGAAACAACACCACAGTGCTCTTCCTTCCCATCAAATATACCTCCAATACTGACATGGCTGCTGTACACCGTGAGGAAGGCAACCCGAGCTGACATAGGATCAATTAAAAGCCTGACTGATGCAGAAGGCTGGGAGGTACATACGGTTTATTGCAGTGCGTGTTTCATATGGGTTCAAAGGCCTGGTTGGTAGCTGAATCGGACACAGGTGAAATAATCGGTGAGTGACACTATGCAACTGAATCTAAAGATCTCTTTTATAAAACATGTACATTGTGATACTGTCTACCGACATTAGAATATGAGGTTCGCGAAAAACGCCTTTGTGGAAGGGGAGGGGAAGCATGTAGTGAACTGATCCACTACCAACTCGAAGGGGGGGGGGGGGGGGGGGGACAGGTCGATCTTGATGACAGTGATATCAGTGATATTGATGACGAGTAGCAGATTCACGCGACTTGCTTGTAGCAAATAGCAGATAAACTACCGCTGAACAATCAAATTACTAAGTTTTGGGTTGCGTTTTTATTTTATTATTAGTAGCCTCTTTTGAACTTACATAACCTTCTGTTATTCCCACTCAAGTGTTATCCGTAACGTTTCCACACACACAGAATCTACCCTAGAACAGTAATAAACCTTTTAGTATGCGTTTTTGTATCGATAAACACACACCAAAAGTCGGATGTTGTAATGGGTTGTGTATGGAAATCGTCAACCGCACAAATAGCAACTAGAACCTGTTCCAGAGCGAGAACAGACGGACACGCTTCACAGCAGTTTATCGTTTTATATACCCTTTGCCCCTCAATGGTAAAATGAACTGCACCACCATTCAGATTCATGGGTTAAAATGGCAGGTCGGCATTATTCTAATATTGTCTCACTGTAGTTACATGACCCCAGTGTATTGGCAGTAAACCGTGTATGCTGTGTATCGGTCCGTGTTAACAATGGACACGGGACAACCATGCGCCGACAACATATCACAACTCATGACCGCAAGGATTGTGCACTTTGTTTCCTAGGTAGCAGTAGATAGGAGCAACATCATACCAACACATGTATCACGATCTGGTGCAAACAATTAAGGCAGCATAACATTTCATTTCTGCCTTGCCGGGCTGCAGCTGTTTCCTGCAAGGGACATGAGTTGATAAAATACAACGATGGTCTGCAACAGCTGGTGATGCAAGAGCAACGTAGCTAATGCTAGGCTGACCTTTAGACTGACATAAACTAGGCTGTCTTCAAGCATGTGCTAAAATTAATGCATTGAGGCAGTCTCGGCTGTATCAACGCCAAAAAGGGTTGCTCTTCGAACCGTTAAATGTACATCCGCATTTCAGGGTGTATTTCTCTGCCTACTGGCAGTGTATATTACTGTTATGAATTAACAAGTTCTGATGAGAGGTCAGATCTCAGAATGTTATTTTCAATTTAATGACATATTTACCTCAGTTGTCTTGTTCCGTCAGAACATTCCACAGGACAAAATAGTTTTCTGCAGCAATATATTTGTTTCATGTAACAGAAACACATATAACGTTTGCACAGTGCAGTGTAGCTTGATGCAGTCTTCCCAGTCTTGCATTATGCCTGACAAACTGGCAGTGCTTCCAGACTATATTAGTTCTCTCCACACTGATGGCATGTGGGAGCTGATCTATCTGTTCTAGATAGGTCCATCCAGTTTTTCTTGTCGTAGTGCTTCATCCAAGCTCGTCTTGGCATGTTGTACCCTTCATTCTTGATGGATATATTTTGTGCTAGAATGTTATTTCTATGTATTCCGTAGCATGCAATGATATTCATTCTTGCTTCTTCCACTAGATACTTCAAGTCATATATTTATTAGACTCTCTCTACAGTTTGTCCATCTAAGCAACATGAAGTTAGAACCCGATTCGGGATTCGGGATTCGAATCTCAATATTTTAATTCAGATCCCACATTTGAATCCCGAATCTTAACTTTTTTTAATGTATGTATGTATGTGTGTGTGTGTGTGTATGTGTGTGTGTTTGTGTGTGTTTGCGTGTGTGTGTCTGTATGCATCTCTGTATATATCTCTGTATGTATGTCTGTATGTCTGTGAGTGAGTGAGTTTAGTTTTACGCCGCACTGAGCAATATTCCAGCTATATGGCGGCGGTCTGCAAATAATCAGACCAGACAATCCAGTGATCAACAACATGAGCATCGATCTGCCCAATTGGGAACCGATGACATGTATCAACCAAGTCAGCGAGCCTGACCACCCGAACCCGTTAGTCGCCTCTTACGACAAGCATAGTCGCCTTTTATGGTAAGCATGTGTTGCTGAAGGCCTATTCTACCCCCGGGACCTTCACGGGTCCTGTATGTCTGTATGCCTGTATGTCTGTGTGCCTGTATGTATGTATGTATGTATGTATGTATGTATGTATGTATGTATGTGTGTGTGTGTGTGTGTATGTATGTATGTATGTATGTGTGTATGTATGTATGTATGTATGTATGTATGTATGTGTATGTATGTATGTGTATGTGTGTATGTATGTATGTATGTATGTATGTATTTATGTATCTCTATGTATGTATCTCTGTATGTATCTCTTTATGTATATATCTCTGTATGTATCTCTGTATGTATGCCTGTATGTAATAGTAATAGTAATAGTCCATTTGTAATGCGCATTTCTCCACGCATAATGCATGCACGAAGCGCCCAATGTTGAAAGTCACACAGCATAGGATTAAATTATGTTCATTTGATACACATCAACATGAAGGGTAGGCGTTTTGGAACAGATAAGTTTTCAGATATGATCGGAATGCTGGGTTTGATGGTGCAGTTCGAAGAGTGTGGGGTAGGCTGTTCCACTCCGTGGCTGTAGAAGACACAAAGGATCTTTGGCCAAACCTGACGGTTCTGACTTTGGGTACACATAGGAGGGTCTGTGAAGCAGATCTGCGAGATATTGCTGGTGTGTAAAGCTGAAGTAGTTCACAGAGATAAGTGGGAGCAGCCCCAGTTACACACTTATAGGTGATGCAGAGAACTTTAAAGGAGATTCTCTGACGGACAGGTAGTCAGTGCAATTTCTGAAGCACAGGTGTGATATGGCTAGACTTTGGATATAGAGTAACTATTCTGGCACAATTATTCTGGATACGTTGGAATTTTCAAACAAGCACTTCCGGAGCTCCGGCAAGTAAACTGTTGCAATAGTTTAATCTAGGCATTGCAAGGGACAAAACAAGGATTAGCGTTGATTTTGGTGTCAGATACTTTCTTATTGCTCCTATTTTTCTCAGTTGAAGGGAACAGACTCGCACACGAAGATTGACGTGATCTTCAACATCAAGCTCAGGATCAAGGATGACTTCTAAGTCTTTCACTGATGATGATAGTGAGATAAGACTGCTTCCAAACTGGAGAGACTGTACAGTACTTCGTTTGAGCTTTGAACCCAACAGTATACATTCTGTTTTGTTGTCATTGAGCGTTAGTCTGTTTTGGATCATCCGCGTCTTGATATCCTGGCAACATTGTGTTGTCTTGGCAGCTGCTGATGTTGACTTAGATGGTTCGGGGTCAAAGATGTTAATTTACTGTGTATCATCTGCATATTGATGGCGCTTTAACTGGTCAGCGTCGATGACTTGGCTATGTTGGACTGAACCTTGGGGAACACCACATGTCAAATGGACCGGATCAGACAGGGAGCCATAAACAGACACACGCTGGTATCGTTGTGAAATGTAGGACTTGATCCACATCAAAGGAATTCCAGGGATACCAAAATCGCATTTCAGTCGAGACAAAAGGAGGCTATCGTCAGTAGTGTCGAAAGCGGCACTGAGGTCAAGAAGCACAAGCAGGGCTAGCTGCCCGCTGTCCATGCCTAGTCGCAGGTCGTTCAGGACTCTGAGAAGTGCTGTTTCAGTGCTGTGGCCTTGACGATAGGCTGACTGGAACACGTCATACAGACGATGGGAGTTAAGATGCTCTGAGAGTCTCTCAGTAACTGCTCGCTCAAATACTTTTGAAACAAATGACAAGTTGGACACAGGACGAAAATGTTTTAGCTCATCGCTACACATAGAGGACTTTTTGAGCAATGACTTGACTATGTCCTCCTTGAAAAGTGGCGGCATTACTCCTCTTTATAGACTACAGTTCACAATGTTCACTAGAGATGGGAGCAGGATATCAACATTATCCAACAGAATTTTGGTTGGAATTGGGTCAAGGATACACGAAGTAGGTTTGGCCTTCTTGATCAGTTTCAGTAGTTCATCGTCTGTGAGAGGTCTGAATCTGAACACAGTGAGATGTCCCTCATACTCTTATCCTCATCACCAACAGCATCGAATTTGACATCTGTCAAGGTTTCTCTGATCTGCTCGATCTAATTAAGAAAGAATTTTGAAAATGCTATGGCAATATCCTTACAACTTCCAATGTTTGGAAGAGAACAGTTCCTTTCTTTTCCTATTAGCGAGAACATTAGTTTGTAAAGGGCATTAGAATCTGCAATACTTTCTTGAATCTTATTATTCATGAACTCCTGCTTCCGGCGCTTAACGGCTAATGAGACCTTGTTCCTGTGGGAGCAGTAGATCTGACGGTCTACTTCGAGCCGTGAATTACGCCCTCTCTTTTCTGCAATCCGTCTTTGAGCTTTGGCTTTGGCTATGTATTTATGTATGTGTGTGTGTGTTTGTGCGTGCGTGCGTGCGTGCGTGTGTGTATGTATGTCTGTATGCATGCATGTATCTCTGTATGGCACCCGTGAACGACCACCTCCTCGTGGTGGGTGCTGGGTAACGCCAAGAGCCGTTCACCCCCTTTGTGGACCCGGGGGGGATATTTGGTCCACCAACCCGTTTGCCGTGGGTTGCAGCCCTGTGTCGGTGGAGGAAGGGATCCTGGTGGTTGAGGGCATAAGTGAAAGAGTTGATATTTAGCATCACATCGGCAATATGTCAGCCAATTCAACAGTGAAAACGACTATTGTGTACATTATAAAACCTGTGGAAGAAGGACAGTAAAACAACTAGAATATCACAATTAACATTAAAACTAGCGTGGAAAGTTAAAACTGATATCTTTATATGGACGATACAGTATAAAAACAGGCTATAGATCGCCAACAACAGAAGGTAGATCCCCACACTAGGGACCATGGGGACTTACAGTACATTTGCTACCTGCATTGGCCCTAGTTGGATTTACACCATCCCCTCAGCCACTGGCGATTGTAAGAATTTTAGCCAAAATTAAAATAACACAAATGCTACGCTTAAAAATCCTGGAAAGTATTAATTCACTTAGAAAATTTTGGGACTTACGTACGACAATAATTTTACAATACTTCAACCCCCTTTGAGGGTACAGCCACCAACAATTTAAGTTACTAATTCAAACTACCAATCATTAAAATACATCTACTTACATAACATACTATTTAAAATTAAAGAAAGTTCAATTTCTTTTTTAAAAACCTATAATTAAATGAGAACAAACGCTGGTAAAAAGATCCTTAATTGTTTTAACTGTAAAATACTTATCCCTTGTGATGAAGAATTCAACACAGTCAAGCAGAATATGCCTGACTGTGACTCTCTCATCACAAGGGATACAAAATGGAGGATCCTCACCTTTTAACAGGTACGCATGAGTATATCTAGTGTGACCAATACGACATCGTCGTCAAATAACCTCTTCAAATCTGGACTGACAACCCAAGTGGGTATAATCAATGTAAGGTTTTATCTCATGTAATTTATTGATACCCACTTGGTTGTCCCACTTCTTCTGCATCAGATCACGGATATAAGATCTAATGATAGCTTTGTAATCACTATAAGGAATAAGAAGTGGTGTCACAGATTTGTTGAGTGCTGCTTTAGCAGCAAGGTCAGCCAAAGTGTTACCAGAGATTCCTACATGGCTGGGTAACCAACAGAAGAAGATATTGGCCAGTGGCAAGATCATTATACAATTCAATAATTTATATTAAAAGTGGATGTTTGCAAGAAATATAATAGCCTGAACGCACGAAAGAGAGTCTGAATAGATTATATACTTTTGGTATGTATTGAAAAGCCGTTAGTATGGCGTTAGCTTCTGCTGTAAAAATAGAACTATTATCTGGTAATCTAGAAGATATTGTTCTCGATCCAGTAACAGTGGTACAAGCCACTGCGCCACCGTCCTTGGACCAATCTGTAAGTAAGGATTTATAATTGCTATATTTATTTTTCAATTGATTATATTCTTGTTTATACTGTAGCTCATTCGTTTCTGATTTTTTAAATGCCGGTAATGTTAGGTCAACTTGTGGCCTAACCAGCTGCCAAGGAGGAGAAGAAAGAAGACGGGAAGAAGCTATATTTTCCAGCTCAATGCCGGTCGCAGAAAGAAAGGGTTTAATTCTCTGTCCTAGAGGCGGGACAAGAGAAGACTTTTTGTTGTATAAATCCTCATAAAGGTGATTGAAAACACAGTTATATGCAGGGTTAGATTCATCAGAGTATAATTTAATAAAGTACTGTAACGCTAACTTTATACAGCGTTGCTCAAGAGATGGTTCATCAGCCTCAACATAGATGCTGTCAATAGGTGAAGTTCTAAAAGACCCAAGACAAAGTCTTAGACCTTGATGATGGACAGAATGTAACAGTTTTAAGCTGCTTTAGCAGGCTCCACCATAGACGATGGAGCCATAATCAAGTTTAGAACGCACGAGTGATCGATAGAGATGGAGAAGGGTAGCTTGATCCCCTCCCCATTTAGAATTTGAAACCAGTTTGCACAAGTCAAGTGCTTTCAGGCATTTAGTTTTAAGGTTTTAATATGCGGTAAAAACATTAAGTATGAATCAAAGACTAGACCCAAGTGAGTGAGTGAGTGACTTAATATTTAACGTCACATCGGCAATATTTCAGCAATATTGTGACGGGAACTTAACACTGAAATGGAACATATGTGTAATATAAAAACCTGTCGACAAAGATCAGTAAAAACACTAGAATATCACGGATATGAAAATAAAACAAGCATGAAAAACCAAAACATTGTAATTAAAGAAGAAAATACATTATAAAACAGGGGCTATAGATCGCCAACAACCGAAGGTAGATCACCATGCTAGGGACCAGATTAGGCCCAAGAACTTAGCGTCCTTAACAACTTAAATTGGCGTGCCATCTATAGATAGTTCAGGATCCTTATTACGACAAAAATGTATGCAGTTAGTTTTCGATTTAGAAAATATAAACCCGTTATCAAGGCACCATCTTCTTTAAACACAACTGCAGTTGCCGTTCAATTGCATGCATATTTTTTACCACGACAAGAAATATTAAAATCATCCACAAATAACGATCCATCAAATGAATCGGTTAAAACTTTAGATAAACTGTTTATCTTTTATACTAAAAAGTGTGACTGACAAAATACTGCCGTCTGGAACATCCTCATCCTGATTGTAATGATCAGACAGGGTAGAACCCACGCGGACCTGAAATTGTCTGTTATTTAAGAATTTGGCTATGAATTCAAACAACCTCGCAAACTGAAATCATGTATATCTCTCAGAATGCCATATTTCCAGGTTGTGTCATATGCCTTCTCAAGAGAAAAAAGATAGACACAGCATGTTGTTTATTAATCACAAATGATGAATAATGTATGTTGTCAGCTCCTGTAGCAGTGTCATGAGCTTGATCAAGAGCAGTATGGAGTTCATGAAGAGAAACGTTTCATTATAATCTGCCCCATTATCAGAACTGAAATAAATAGTTTTCTTGTTGTTTTTGATATTGCTGAAATTTAGGTATATAATTAGAAGAGGAAGAATGTTTAGCGAGAGTTTCGCCCAGTTTGTTCGCAATATCTGATTTATCCGGATCCATAAGTAATTGATCTCCATGTTTAAGATGATGGACAGTAGATTTAGTACCTTTACCTTTAATTTTCTGGACCATGTTCCATACCTTGGACATGGGTGTCCGAAAATTTATTTTGGATACATAATATTGTCAAGATTGGCGTTTGTTCTGTTTAAAAGTACGCCGTGCTTTAGCATTTAAAATTTGAAATGTAATGAAATTATGCACCATAGGATGGCGACCGAAATAATGTTTTCCTTTTTTCCTTGCCTTCCTAGCTTGTTTGCATTCATCGCTGAACCATGGTTTTCGAATATGTGGAACTGCAGAGGACTTTGGTATACACTCATCAGCTATGGAATTCAGTTCATCAGAAAAACATTTAATTGCATCAGGAACGTCAATAAAACGTTCAGGTTTACGTTTCTCCGCACATAGTGTTTCGTATAAAGCCCAGTTAGATTTTTTAAAATTCCGTCTTGATGATGGAGGAACATCAGATGGAGTTACAGATTTTAGTATAGTAGGAAAATGGTCACTTCCACAGAGGTCATCGTGGACTGGGCACCCGTGGCGAGCCACCTCCTCGTGGTGGGTGCTGGGTAATGCTATGAGCTCGCCGACACCCCCGTTGTGGACCCGGGTAAATTTGGTCCATAGCACCCCATTGCTGGTCGCAAGGAGCGATCGAATTGGGCAACCTGTTTGCCGTGGGTTGCGTCCCGTGTCGGTCTACAAGACGGGATGCTCGAGAACCAGCCAGCCAACATTAGAGAAGCTATGCTTGCACTCATCACTAGCATGGTCACGCCAAGCCCTGTGCTACAACTCTGTAGTGTTGCACAAAAATTTGAAAATTGTATGATTATATTTTTTAGCCTTGAAACAGAATTTGAAAAAGTTGCTGTCTATTAATGCCTAGAGCTGTATGCCAGAAGGCGGTGGCTCATGGGCCAATGTGGTAGAATCATTAATCTTTTAATTTTTCTGCTGGAGTATATCATCCGAGTATCCTTGGTGCTGCAAGTTGGAGACCCGCTTGTCTTTAGCATTGTCCTTGTGATACTCCGTGGTGGGTGGGGAGCTCGGATGATGAACTATTCAACCATAACCATGGCTTCTCAAATCCCCATTACCAAGAAAAAACGTCCACTTGACAATGATGCAGATGACTGGACGACCAAGGACTGTCCACTTCCATTGATTACTGGCCACACTTTGTCGTGATTGAGACTAAAGATAACAGCAAACTTAAGTTGAACCCTTTTGCGATACAGAAAGGGATACAAAGAATTGCTGGTGACGTTAAAAATATCAGACGTTTGCGTTCAGGTGCACTGCTCGTCGAGTGCAACAGAAAACAACAGACAACTAACCTGATGTCTACTACCACATTCGTCGGCATTCCAGTATAGGAACACTTAACACAAGCAAAGGAATCATCAGGGATAGAGATGGACTATTCGCCGACATGTCTGAATTTGATATTGTTTCAGAAATGAAAGATCAAGGGATCACATATGTTAAGCGTTTTACAACACGGAAATATCAGGAGACCATTCAGACAAATACGTACCTGTTTTCATTTTCCTCTCCAACAGCTCCCAGATCAGTAAAGGCAGGCTATTGTCACATCAGTGTAGACACCTATATACCCATCCTTTAAGGTGTTTTAAATGCCAGAAGTTTGGTCATGGTGTTAGTACTTGCACATTGTCTGTTGTGTGTGCTCATTGTGGTGAGAAGACACACACAACAGAAGATTGTGACAGTGAATTTAAAAAAAATGCACCAACTGTTCAGGCGACCATTCTTCATTTTCTAAACAGTGTCCATTTTGTAAAGAACAAATGGAGATCAATGAAATAAAATTTACTCAAAATATCTTTTTCTCTGAGGCAAAAAAATGGTAAAGAGATCCGATCTTCCAGAAAGTTATGCTACAATAGCAAAAACATCATCGGGTTCTAGCTCTAAAACAACATCAACCACAGGCTGCCAAACTACATTGACTTGGGTAAATTGTGATTCTCCACAGCTTTTGTACCCTGCTATATCATCACAGACTGAGGAACCAGTCCCTAGTGCCTCAAAGTCTTCTTTTGATCCAAATCATCATCTCAGTCACACTCAAAGTCTCAATCGACAGCTGATAATCAACAAATGGTGAAACGTAAACCAAAGCCAAAGCCTGGTGCTTCAAAACAAGAAAGTGGCAGAACTCCTAAAGGATCACTGAACAAAATTCAACTGTTCAATAAATACGGGTCTCTTGAAGACATGGACGAATCTGAAAACGTCCATTCTAGGGCACATAGCTTGTCGCCCTCCAAAAGAGCCCCCATAAATCCCCCCAAAAGATACTTTATTCCAATGATATTGTACAGTGGAACTGCAGAGGATTGAGGACAAATTTACACGAATTACAGCTATTAATCCAGGATTTTATACCTTCAGCGTTATGTCTCCAAGAGACATATTTAAAACAAACAGATACATTTGACCTTCGTCAGTTTAATGCATATCATTGTTTCTCACCTCCGGGTGATAGGGCCACTGGCGGGTCATCCGTTCTAGTCAGACAAAACGTTATTCAAAGCCCTGTATCACTAAATACTAATCTGCAGGCTGTTGCTGTGAGAATTACTTTACATGTAGTGTTTACGCTATGCTCGCTCTATATTTCGCCGTCTTCGACGTTTGCCAAAACTCTCTCTCAAGCTCTATATGACCAACTCCCGAAGGCCTGTATTATAATGGGAGATTTAAATGGGCACAATCCACTCTGGGGTAGTGTAAATATAAACACTAAAGGTAAGTTGTTGGAGGACTATTAAAGATAAAGGTACTAAATCTACAGTCCATCATCTTAAACATGGAGATCAATTGCTTACTGATAAATCAGATATTGCTAATAAACTGGGTGAAACCCTTGCTAAACATTCTTCCTCTTCAAATTATGTACCAAACTTCCAGCAATATCAAAAGCAACAAGAAAAGAAAACTATTAATTTTAATTCCTATAATGGGGAAGATTATAATCAAACGTTTTCTATTCATGAACTCTATACTGCACTTGATCAAGCTCATGATACTGCTACAGGAGCTGATAACATACATTATCAACTCCTGAAGCACTTACCAGAATAGTGTCTGGAAACTCTCCTAAACACTTTTGATGGTATTTGGACATCGGGTAACTTTCCTCCTTCGTGGCGTGACGCCATAGTAGTACCAATACCTAAACCTGGACGTGATCATACCGATCCATCCAATTATCGTCCAATTTCATTAACAAGCGGTGTTTGCAAGACCATGGAACGCATGATAAATAATCGACTAGTTTGGTACTTGGAAACTAATAACCTTATAACTGATATACAGTGTGGTTTCCGCAAAAACAGAAGTACTGTCGATCACTTAGTGCGTTTAGAATCATGTGTTAAAAATGCACTGATTAATAAACAACATGCCGTGTCTATCTTTTTTTATCTAGAAAAAGCATATGACACAACCTGGAAATATGGTATTTTAAGAGATTTACATACCTTTGGCTTGCGAGGTCGTTTACCTCAATTCATAGCCAACTTTTTAAATGATAGACAGTTTCAAGTCCGCGTGGGTTCTACCCTGTCTGATCATTACAATCAGGATCAGGGTGTTCCACAAGGCAGTAGTTTGTCTGTTACATTTTTTAGCATAAAGATAAATAGTTTATCAAAAGTTTTAAACGATTCAATTGATGGATCCTTATTTCTGGATGATTTTAATATTTCTTGTCGTGGGAAAAACATGCATACTATTGAATGGCAACTGCAGCTTTGTTTAAACAAAATAAATAAATGGTGTCTTGAAAACGGCTTTAAATTTTCTAAATCCAAAACTAATTGTATACATTTTTGCAGAAAATATAAGCCACATAAAGACCCTGAACTATCTCTAGATGGCACTCCCATCAAAGTTGTAAAGGAGGCCAAGTTCTTGGGCCTAATCTTTGACTCCCATTTCTGCCTCATATCAAATCCCTTAAAAATAAATGCCTGAAGGCTCTTGACTTGTTGAAAGTTGTTTCCAACTCAAAGTGGGGAGGGGATCAAGCAACCCTCTTACACCTATATCGATCACTGGTCCGTTCGAAACTCAATTATGGCTCCATCGTATATGGTGGAGCCTGCAAAAGCAACCTTAAACTTCTTGATTCTGTCCACAATCAAGACTTAAGACTTTGTCTTGGGTCTTTCAGAACTTCACCTATTGATAGTCTCTACGTTGAGGCCGATGAATCATCTCTTACTCAACGTCGTATAAAATTGTCTTTACAATACATTACTAAATTATATTCTAATGAATCTAACCCTGCCTATAACTGCGTGTTCAATCCGCTTTATGAGGATTTGTATAACAAAAAGTCTTCTCTTGTTCCACCTCTTGGGTACAGAATTAAACCTGTCTGCTGCCGGTATTGAGCTGGAAAGTATATCGCCTTCCCGTCTTCTTTCTTCTCCTCCTTGGCAATTGGTTAGGCCACAGGTTGACCTAACATTAACTGCATTTAAGAAATCAGAAACAAATGACTTACAATACAAACAAGAATATCATCAAATAAAACATAAATATAGCAATTACAAACCCTTATTTACAGATGGATCCAAGGACGGTGGCGCTGTGGCTTGTGCCACTGTCATTGGATCCAGAACAATATCTTCTAGATTACCAGATAATAGTTCTATTTTTACAGCAGAAGCTAACGCCATATTAACAGCTCTTAAATATATTCAAAGACACCCTAAACGTAAACAATATATAATCTATTCCGATTTCTTTTTTGCCTTCAGGCTATTAAAAATCTTTCTTGCAAACATCCACTTTTAATAGAAATTATCGAATTGTATAATGATCTTGCAACTGTCCAATACGACATCGTCTTCTGTTGGTTACCCAACCATGGAGGGATCTCTGGGAGCACATTGGCTGACCTTGCTGCTAAGGCAGCACTCAACAAATCTGTGACAGCATTGCTCATTCCTTAAATTGATTACAAAGCGAGCATTAGATCTTATATCCGTGATTTGATGCAGAAGAAGTGGGACACCCAAGTGGGTATAAATAAATTACATGAGATAAAACCTTACACTGGTTATACCTACTTGGGTTGTCAGTCCAGATTTGAAGAGGTTATTTTACGACGATGTCGTATTGGTCACACTAGATATACTCATTCATACCTGTTAAGAGGTGAGGATCCTCCATTTTGTATCCCTTGTGATGAGAGAGTCACAGTCAAGCATATCCTGCTTGACTGTGTTGAACTCTCCATCACAAGGGATCAATATTTCAATGTCAAAACCGTTAAGGATCTTTCTACAAACGTCAGTTCTGATTTAATTATTGGTTTTTTAAAAGAAATTGATTTTTTTGTTGAGTTTTGAATGATGTGTTCTATAGATAGATGTATTTTAATTATTGGAAGTTTAATTTCGTAACTGCTTGTTAGTGGCTGTACCCTCGAAGGGGGTTGAAGTACCGTAAAATTATTGTCCTCCTGAGAGGGTACATAAGTCCATAAACATTACAGTAAATTTAGACTTTCCAGTGTTTTTAGTCGTAGCATATGTGTATTTTTAATTTGTGGCTAGATGTGTCTAAATTGCTGACAGTTGAGGGGACGATGTAAATCCAACTAGGGTCCATGCAGGTAGTAAAGGCACTGTAAGTCCCCATGGCCCCTAGTATGGTGATCTACCTTCAGTTGTTGGCAATCTGTAGCCTGATTTTATATTGTATTGTCCGAATAGTGATATAAGTTTTAACTTTCCACGCTAGTTTTGATCCCATTTGTGATATTCTAGTTGTTTTACTGTCCGTCGTTGACAGGTTTTTACTATACATATATTTCATCTCAGTATTAAATGTTCTCGTCACGATATGGCTGAGATATTACCGATGTGACGTTAACTATTAACTCACTCACTCACTCACTCATCACGTAGCAAGAGATGACATGGACGTCAATACACAGTGGTGGGCAGTATGTGGCAAGCTTATTTTAGTGTAAAAATGTTTTATTTTAATCTTATTCTCTTAATTATTCTGCTCCTCAACCTTTAGCCATATGAGTATTAGGCAGGTTAAGGGTTAAGCTGTAGAGCTTGGCCACACCGACTAACTGCCCATGCCATGGCGCTTCTCAGTTGATTGGTCTCACTAATTCCCTCTACAGTTACAGTCATTACGCACTGAATCTAAAGACAGGTGAGACAGACAGTGTAAAATTAAGGTTTGTATTCATTTAATTAAAGTAATATTGCATTTGACCCTTGCAGTATGTATTTAATAAAAGCATGTCTATTTACTATCATTCAAATTAGCATTACAGTGTAGAGAATATAAAGTGCACTGTACGTAATTATGTTAGTTTTCCTATCCTTAGCTATAAACACGAATAAGTATTGCCATATCATTCTTAGGTTTAGTATCCTTTATCTTTATATGTGGCATGAGAGAATGTGTTTGATATAAGCCGCTACGTTTTAACTATTATCACTTTAAGTGTAATTATCCATGTGTGGAATTAGTTTTATGTTCCTGGATGTATCCCTAGTTCTACTCCACTTTACAATGTTTGTTACTTATCATTTAATAATATTTAAAACAGATACGTCCCTGTCCATAATACTGGTGCTGTGCCCGGATGTGTGCAGCCTTGTACCTCCCACAGGGTATGTGTATATGCTTACTTTATATCGCTATTCCATATGGTATCATCATGCAATGAATGAAGAATCATGTGTATATCATGATCATTACGTTATGCATAATGAGGTAATATATAATTCCAGTATTCTACATGTGCAATAAGTAATGTTACTGATGCATTCTTGGTAATTATCTGTATGTAATCACCTTTGTAAGGACTGATATATTCCTGTGTGAATTAATAGTGATATACGATATACTATTGTGTTTATTGTTTCAGGGTGATGCGTACTAATCCTATTTCATCCATCACAGTGTTGGTACTGTTTTGCCTACGATGACTCCACATAAGCTTAAACACAATGTGACCGTTTATAAGCTAAGATCCAACCTTTTGTGGTCTTAATGGGCTCTTCAAACAGCATGTTAGAAAGTGCAGTGGAGCAAATAATTCAATATTTTTTTAGTTTGAGTGAAATGAAACACTGTCAAAAACACCGAAATGCAACGGTGGTCAATCACAAATTGTTCAGTATTCGGTGACATGGTTTCATTGTGCTCATAAATTAGATCTAGCGACGTCCACCTCAGCCTAGTGGCCTAGTGGCCTGGTTGCCAGGTGGCCTAGCTTTAATAGCGTTACGAACACAGCAGAGTTGCTTTCCTTCCGACTTCAGTCGTGAAACAACATCACAGTGCTCTTCGTTCCCACCAGATATTCCTCCAATACTGATATGGCTGCTATTGTTCCCAAGTACACCGTGAGAAAGGCAACCGGAGCTGACATTGGACCAATTAAAACCCTGACTAATGCAGAGGACTGGCAGATACCACTTGGTTTCTTGCAGTGCGTTTTTGATATGGATTCAAAGGCTTGGTTCGTAGCTGAATCGGACACAGGTGAAATAATTGGTGAGTGACACAATGAAACTGAATCTACAGATTTTTGTAATAAATCATCTACACTGTAATACTGGCCACCAACATTAGAATATGAAGTTCGCGAAAAACACGTTTGCGAAAGGAGAGGGGAAGCATGCAGTAAAATGATCCCCTACAAACTCGAAGGTGGGACAGTTTGAAAATTTCGCGCACGTTATTTTTGTGATCATCGCGGGAATACCTTTCAGCGCATTGATTGGAAAGACAAAAAATAGCATAAAATAGAAAACAAATACTATTAGACAAGCTCAACAACTGCCAATCGGAAAGGTGAAATCAAATCGTGCCTACAAAGACATGATATAGCTTTTACACATTTAATGTTGATGGTTGAATTGCTTGTACTTGTGAAATCACTTAACCCTGTATATGACGATGAAATTCTGAAACCCGTAGACATACTGTTCCCTGATTCCTCCTTATCACGCCAATTTCAATGCCACAGAATTAATATGGGTGAATTTAAAAAAATGGATCGGATCCCAGAATTAGGATTTCAAAATGGCTTCTGTATGGAGGGCTTGCAAAGAACAATTGTCATCTATTGGCCAGAAGGAATGGTCAGACTGTTGCAAACGTGATGGAAATTGAGGATCGCGACTGGCATCGAGAAATTGCCCGAGGATGAAATGGGAAAACTTGTCATCGAACTTACAGTCAATACTGATGACAGTGATATTGATGACAAGTAACAGATTACAGAGACTTACATATAGCAAACAGCTGATAAAGTACCGCTGAGCAATCAACTCACTAAGTTTTGTTTATTTGTTTTATTTATTAGTAGCCCCTTTTGAATTTACATAACCTTCTTTCATTCCCATCGAGGTCAACACAAAAGCATTATCCATAACGTTTTCACACACACAGAATCTACCCTAAGAAAGAAATGAACCATTTAGTATGTCTTTTTTTGTATACTAAACACACAAAATTGTCAAGTGGTGAATTGGACTGTGTATGGATATCGTCAACCGCAAATTAGCAAATAGAACCGTTCAAGTAGAGTGACAACAGACTGACACGCTTTACAACAGTTTATCAGTTTACATACCCTCGACTCTTCAGTGGTAAAAGTAACTGCACCGCCATTCAGATTCACGGGTTAAAGTGACAGGTAAGCATTATTCTAAATGGTCTCTCTGTAGTTACATTCGCTCAGTGTATTGGCAGTAAACAGTGTATGCTGCGTATCGGTCTACTCCTACAAAAGACACGGAGAAGCAGGCGCTTGTATGTATGTATGTGTGTGTGTATGTATGTATGTATCACTGTATGTATGTATCACTGAATGTATGTATATGCATGCAGGCAGGTACGTCAAAAATGTAAAAAAAATCATTACAAGTGTTAAGTCATACATGTAAACAGAATGCTGGTATTTGCAACATGTATCTTTAGAGAGATTGTAGCAGTTACAGTATGACATCGTTACATATTCATTATGACGTCACAGTAGGGACAAAGATCTAGAGTGACAAGTTAAAAGCTTACAATGCTTACAAAGCTTACAACTTTTGTTTGACCTTATCTATGAAGTAGTGTTATTTTAAGATTGGTTTTAGTTTGTCTCAATTTTGAACTTGATAAAAAGGACATGTTATGGATTTAATATCATTTCCTTTGGGACAGATATCTAGATGCTCACTCAGTGGGGTACATCGAGCTTCAGGCCACTTTACTTGTTGTTTATGTACACGAACCTGGGCTCTCAAATCTTCTTATTGAGCAATATACATGCACTGTTCGTTACAGCCTGTTCATGGTGCGACATATATACTCTCCCAAAAAGAAACGCATAATACAAATTTCAATGTCATGTAGCAATGAATTAAACGTGATTCATTTTACAAAAGGGTTTGATCTGTTTGTGAGTCCTATGGTGTTCATGTATTGAAACATCACAACAAAACGCAAATTTGGGGATCAAATAGTCGCACCCATGCGTATAAAAGGTTGATCACAGTCTGTCGATTACTCACTGTTTTGGGAATATTGTTGACGAACGCAACATGCCACGTTTAAGTGAAGCCAACCGTCACATCGCCATTGGTCTCCTTGAAGCTGGCCAGTTTCAACGTGCAGTTGTCCGACGCATGAATGTTCACAAAAGCACCCTTTCAAAGCTCAGGGAGAGATATCTCAGGCAACGTTCGGCAGATGCCCCTCGTTTTGGGCGAGTTCGAGCGACGACTGCATCACAGGATCGCTGTACATCCGGGTACATCATCTGCGCCATCGAACAGCTACGGCGACCAGTACCGCTCATGAAATACCCGGACTGAGGAGACTTTCTGCACAGACCTTCAGAAACAGGTTGAGACAGGCTGGTTTACGTGCCAGAAGACCTTATTTTGATCGTGAACTTCAACAATAACAACGAGTTCAATGGTACACAAACGTTCAGACCTAAAACCTATCGAATAGGCGCAGAATCTGCTTTAGAGATGAATCACGATTACTATTGGAACGCCGCGACGGCAGAATGCGGTGGTACAGACACCGACGCTTGCGTTCCCTAAGATTCGCCCGTGGAAGTGCTATGATGTCCGTTGGAGGAGTGATTCGGTGATGATTCAGGGCAACCTGACAGTTTAAAGATACTGTGACTTCTGGATGTCCACTGTGGTCACACTAGGTATTGACTTCAGTGCCCCACACGTCTCCATGAGACACACAAACTGACTTTCCTCGACTTGGCGCCAAAGACGGATAGGTCTGCACATTCCAAGTGTGCAATTTAGCTATTGGGTCGGGGGGTGGGGAGGGAGAGTACATTATATTTTTGAAAGAACAGTCAGAGAGCTCTGTTTTACATATGTCGCAGGAACTACAGACAGTTGATTCTGGCTGATGTATTTTATTCGTAAGATGATAAACCTGTGGACCACAACAGCATACTATAGGTGTTGCCTGACATGGCGTGTCCATAGACAATATTAAGGTTAAATAATTTGTCAAATATTCAAAATATATTTGGTGATATTAATTGTACTTTATACAATTAAAAATAACCATTTGCAGTTCTCCCAAAACATGGTTGGATATTATGTTGAATAAAAGTCAAACATGAGAAATAAACATCATGTACATAATTACCACGACCATTCGAAATTCACAACATACCTGTGGACCACAACAACATACTACAGGTGTTGCCTGACTTGGCGTGTGCTGGGCCCCTCATACATGTAGCTTTTATAGATACCAGTCATATGACCTGCCTCTGGAACACTTGTATGGGCTGCATGTGCCAAGACCCAGGATGTACCTGTCACTAAGGTGGGCTGTCTATGCTAAGATCAGTGAGTGCTGAAAGTACGGTGCAGTGTTAGTGACAAAACGTTTTAGCCTGTGACACATAGAAATTTTCGAGTATCGTAAAAGTTACAGAGTGTCCTTCAACAATATGATGACATTTTCCACCGTTATTTCTGTTACATTTGGACACAATTCAATGTAAATTTCTTAAATGTAATGTTTGCTTTGGTTAGGGTCTTAGTAAGATTCTGATTTTGTCTTTTGCTACTTATTAGTTTTCTTTGTCTTGTTTTTCGAAACAATGTCGAAATCCAGAAATGTACATTACACAGTGCCATTTTAGAAAGTGGTCAAATGTAACATGTGCCACATTTGGGGTTAAACGGCCGACCATGTGTGCTTGCGATTAGGTGCCTGCGATTATGATGCCTGTTGTTTGCAAACGAAATGCGTCCATTTTTCTCGGATGACTGGACCAAGTGGAAAACGGTGCAAACACAGATTGTCCGTTTCAAGACCTGCTTTTCACCTGACGAACGACACTTTCCAGCCACGTAGTAATTCACCATGTTGGCATTTGGTAACTGGTTTCAGTGAGTGAGTGAGTGACTTAATATTTAACGTCACATCGGCAATATCTCAGCCATATCGTGACGAGAACATTTAATACTGAAAGGAAATATATGGATACTATAAAAACCTGTCGACGAAGGACAGTAAAACAACTCGAATATCACCAATGGAATTAAAACTAGTATGGAAAGTGAATACTAATATCATTATTCTTACAATATAATATAAAAACAGGCTACAGATTGCCAACAACTGAAGGTAGATCACCATACTAGGGACAATGGGGACGTACAGTACCTTAGCTACCTGCATGGACCCTAGCTGGATTTACATGATCCCCTCAGCTGTTATCAATTTAGGCATATCTAGACAAAAAATAGAAATACTCATATGCTACGACGACTTAGAACAGGGGAAAGTTTCAATATACTGTGAATGTATTTTGGACTTACGTACCCTCTCAGGAGTACAATAATTTTACAATACTTCAATGCCTACTGGCATTATATATTATTGTTGTGAATGAACGTGTTCTGATGAGGGACCGGAACTCAGAATTTTATTTTCAGTTTAATGACATGTTTACCTCAGTTGGCTTGTTCCGTCAGAACACTCCACATTGCAAGATAGTCTTCCACAGCAACATACTTTTTTCAAGAAACGGAAAGATATATAACACTTGCTCAAGTGCAGTACAGCTTGATGCTGTGTTCCCAGTCTTGCATTATGCCTGACAAACTGGCAGTGCTTCCAGACTGCATTAGTTCTCTCCACACTGATGGCATGTGGGAGCTGGATAGGGGCATCCAGTTCTCCTTGTCCCACTGCTTCACTCAATCCGTCTTGGCATTCTCATTGCTGATGGATCAATTTTGTTCTGGAATGCTATTTCTGTGTATTCCGTCGCATGCAACGACATTCATTCTTGCTTCCTTTATTAGAAACCCTCTCCACTTTGTCCATATATGGGCATATTGATCATATTGGTAGTGCAGTGCAACCAGTAACAAAATATTGGGGCTAACTGCAAAATAGGGGAAGTAGTTTTTGATGACCATAGAACAACAAATTCCACAAATATACTCCTGGCAGGTAACTAGAGTCTAACCCGTTCAGATCCCTATATCCTAGGTTTACATACGGATTTACCATATCAGAAGCGAAAGATCAAAAGCACCGACAGTACTTTATCAGGCATTAAAGTATACACTTATATATTATGTTACACTCCATGGACGTCGGTAGGCCATTGTCTGCACCCCTCCGTAATGAAACGAGCCCTTGGCTCGAGGTTACAGCCACTAACACTCTAACACCTCACTAGAGGAGATCGTCAGTTAGTTGTGACTGTGGACTGCGAATTTAGGCCACAAAACCCGTGGCTTTTCTGATTGTTTCTGGCGAGGTTACTTCATGTGTATGTTACATTTGGCATCTTAGAAAAAATACATTTCGTCCTCACCCTCATGTAAAGAGAGTTACAAAGGACCTTTGCCTTGAGCAATTGTAACGTTAAAGCACTCACTTTATAATAGGTTACTAATTATTACACTTCAAAGATGATCTGGAGTAGTAGAAACACTGGAGTTATGGGACAACCCATATTACCAAAGAAATATAAACCTATTCTTCCCTAACTCATTTTAATTTATAAACCCCATAACACGACCACTATTCATATCCCTTGTGAAAAAGTACCTGTCTTCCCAGTGAGAGGCAGACTGCTCGGTTGCGGGACTAGTTTATATAACACAAGGAAACAATTTGCAATCATATCAATTTAAAACATTGATTTCAATGTCCTCCTCTTCTTTTTCATCATTTATTAATTCATCTAAAGTATCGTTATATTTATCTTCACCTTTTTCTACAATCACAGTTTGTAATTTAACACCAAGTGAAGAAATACTACTAATACATAAAGAACTAACATCAACAATCCCTGAATATTTTGACCCTTTATCAAGGAGCCTATGAATATTATTTTGATTAGGTTCATTGTCATTTTCCCTTAATGGACAATAACCAGATATTTTCCCATTTATAATAATTGGTCTACTTTTATCATATAGTATCACCCAATCAGCGAATTGAGAAGAAGAAGGTAATTCATGTATTATAATTATTAGAATAGGATTATCTTAAGGGGTGCCATTTTTCACATTTTCAACAGTTGTTTGAATTTCAATGGAAGTTTGGGTATTATAAATGTTGATTCCATTCCATTGTAAAATGGTATCTTTTTCATTGTGTGAAAAATGTAAAGTTTTATCTCTCAATCTGTTTGCAATTTCTTTATTGACTGCCCTAGAAAGATTTGAAATAGCTTTAAATAATGAAGACTATTTTGTATTTTTTTAATGAAATAGTTAAACCATAAGACCTGTCCTCTTTTGGTAAAATTCTGTTTGCTTGAATTTCATTTAAGTTTATAAAATTATTTTTAACATAACTTGTGTCATCCCTTGTCATTTTCCTATTCCAATCAAACATTAAAAATCAGTTCAAGTTTTATTTTTTGATTGCTTTTTCACAAGCGGTAACACAATCGTCTACATGGGCTATTTACATGTGAATTACCAGGATGCAGGATGACAATGCACAGCTGAACTGTACTCGACAAACCCTCGCCTCAACCGACAGAGCTAAGCAGGACCGAGAACTGGAAGCTTAATTTACACAATCATACATTTAGAGAACTGTCCATATATAGCATAATCGCTGTGTGTGCAACATGTTTAAAGTGAATGAATTGAAATAGCAAGCACGTGAACGTGGAATGTGAGGTTATTCTCGTATAAGGAAATCTGAGTTCATCGAATTACTAAAGGAACAAAAACCTATAGAATTACAATTCACGCCTACTGAGCATGCTGTAGGTAAATATTTGAGAGGCAGGAAGATGGTAGTTCAAAGAAACATAGACGTTGAAGATATAAAACTATTTGTATTTGATAAAGTAAATGTAGAACTGAAAGATCTAAGAGCTACTGAATTTCAACTCACATTAAACATGACACCAGAGAAACAACAGGTGAATAAAGCAACTGAATACACCAGTGTTTAATTCAGAGGTAATCAAGAAGTTACAAGGTAACCAGACACTATCAAGTCTTCTATAGACAGATCATTTGAAACAAATGGAGAAACATTAGAACATTACACTAATAGATGTTTGGTTGGGTTGTTGATAAGATCAACATGGTGTACCTGAATATAGCAAACTATGTACCGTTGAGAGGTGGATCATATTTACCACTGTCAGAGTATTTTAAGAAAAAACAAGCTATGGTTAACGTTAAAAACCATGGCAACAATTGTATTAGGATAGCGATAAGATCTGCTAAATTTCCAGCTGAAAAACATTCTGACAGACTTTCTAGTTATACAGAAGATGATGTGATCAATTGGGAAGGTATTGATGAACCCACTCCCACCTCACAGATTAAAAAAATAGGAAAACAGAATCCAGACTTAGCTATAAACGTATTTGGGCACGAAGGTAAAAACGTAATAAGGCACAGGATAAGCCCTTTATTGTATAGGGATGGTAAAAAAATTATCAATATTTATGGTTCAAGAAGGTGGAAAATATCACCACACATGGATAGAGAATTTCAGCCAACTGTCGTACAATCAGTCGAAACACGGGGGAAAGAAACACTTTTGTGAAAGGTGCCTTTACGGGTTTTCTAGGTCCAATCCACTTGATTTGCACAGGGATGATTGCCTAGGTGTAGAAGAGACATCTGTACGAATAGATATGCCAAGAAAAAACAACAATATCTTGGAATTTACCAACCATATATCATCTACATCGATTTTGAAGATATCATTAAACCAATTGACATAGTAGCTCAATCCACTGACAAAAGTTTCTCACACAAAGTACAAGAGTATGAAGTGTGTGGTTTCGGATATGTGATCGTTCGTTGTGATGGTCAAACTAAACCTCCCATTATTTATAGAGGCCAAGACGTCGCTTAAGAATTTCTAAAGTGTTTACAAAATGAAGAGAAAAAGATTACGAAAAAATTGTACAACAAAATACCAATGCATATGACACAATAAGATCGGAAAACCCACAACAAAAGCACACAATTTCATGTATGCTGTAAACCCCTGAATGGTGATTTAGTTAGAGATCACTGTCACATTACTGGTAAATACAGGTGCGGCTCACAATGAATGTACCTTGAAGTTAAGGATAAATCCTAAACTTATTCATATCCCAGTTTTGTTTCACAATCTTTGTGGATATGATTCACACTTGATTACGCAATCTATTTCAAAGGTAAAAGGTAAAATATCCTGTACCCAAACAATATAGAAAGATATATGTCCTTTTCACTAAATAGGCTGCGATTCATAGATAGTGTTCAGTTTCTGTTGTCATCTGTAGACAGTTTGGTCAAGGTTAAT
The DNA here is from genome assembly GCF_037392515.1 of Haliotis asinina. NCBI lineage: Eukaryota > Metazoa > Mollusca > Gastropoda > Lepetellida > Haliotidae > Haliotis > Haliotis asinina. Next base: position 8,496,467 of record NC_090290.1, on the reverse strand, counting down.
AACCCAAATGACTTAGTTATACATCGGTACACAGAAGAGAAAAGTAGAGCTTTGCTGCTACGTAAGGGTATCTACCCGTATGAACATATGGATAACTGGTCTAAGTTTAATGAGACACAATTACCTCCCACTGACCACTTCCATAGATGCGTCTATCTCACAAGATGATGACAAACACACGAAAAACGCATGGGAAAGACTGGACTGTAAGAATCTAGGTGATAACCACAATTTATATTTGAAAACAGAAGTGTAACATATTGCTAACTGATGTTTTCGAGATTTTCAGAAATTCGTTTTTGAAGCAATACTGGTTGGACCTGGCATGGTATTTTTTTAAGTCCTGGGCTATCATTGGATGCCCTACTGAAGAAAACAGGTATGGGATAAGAATTAATCACTGATTACTATATGCATCTGTTCATAGAGAAAGGGTTACAAGGTAGTATTTCTATGGCATCAAAACATTATTCCAAAGCTAACAACAAGTATGTGAAAGGCTACAACCCCAAGAAACCTTCAAACCACCTACTCCACCTCTATGCCAACAACCTGTACGTTTGGGCATGAGCCAATATCTGTATGGATTCAAATGTTTGGATGACAAGCAGGTCATCTGTCCGGAGGACATCATGAGCATAGCGCCCAATTCGAACAAGGGTTATATACTCAGAAAAATTGCAAACATCACACAACAGCTACCTCCTCGCCCCCGAACGTTTGAGGTTTAACCAGGACTGGATCTCCAAGTACCAACATAACCTGCTGGATGGGCCACTGGCAAACATTGAGAAACTGGTACCAAATTCAATGAACAAAACAAAGTATATTGTTCACTATCGTAATTTACAGCTGTATTGATGGATATGGATATGAAGCTGACCAAAGTACATAGAATAGTGAATTTGCATCAAAGCCCCTGGATGGAGCCCTACATCAGGATGAACAAGGACCTGAGAAAGCTGGCCACCAACGACTTTGAGAAAAACCTGTACTAACTAATGAACAACACCGTATTCAGTAAACGATGGAGAATTTACGAAAATGCGTTCACGTGAAGTTAGTCTAGTCAAGCCAGGAAGACAAGCTCAGAAAACTGATAGCAAGCCTGGCGTACAATAGAAGTACTATATTTGATGATGATTTAGCAGCGATACATACGAAAAAGTGTCACATTAAACTTAGTCGACCGGTCTATGTCAGTATGAGCATTCCAGACATTTCCAAATATCTGATGAATGACCTCTACTACAACAAGTTCAAAACACAGTATGTGGATAGGGGTGCCCCCATCTGTGAGGTGTTGTACACAGATACTGACTACCTGCTGATGGAAAGTCTAACCGAGGATGTGTACGAAGATATGAAATCCAATATACACCTGTACAATACTAGCAATTACCCGAGAGACACGCCATGCACAGTCAAGTCTACAAGATAGTGTTAGGTAAGATGAAGGATGAATGTACTGGCATGCAGATCGCTGAATACATTGGTTTGAGACCTAAGATATATTCTGTCAAGAAAGCAGATGCTGAAATAAGAAAGGCTAAGGGCGTGAAGAAGAATGTGGTGAAACGACATATTAAGCATACCCTCTACAAACTGGTCCTATTCAAGAAGAAAATGTTCAAACACCAGATGAACGTACTTCGTAGTGACAGGCATAAGATATACAGGCTGACTTTGAATAAGACATCTCTATCACCGATGGATACAAAACGATGGATAGCCATGGATAATGTCAATACCTACGCTTATGGGCATAAAAATATTTAAGTAACATATACAGAATGGAGAAAGTTTACTACAGCCCGGGGGAATATTGGAAAGGGGCAGACGCTATTAAAACATTAGATAAAGCCGCACATGTTTCAGAAGAAAAAGCCAAAGCCTGGTTACAAAAAGAAGTTATATGGCAACTATACTTACCGGAAACTGTAATATATACCCAGGAGAAAATTCAGTATTCATATACCTAATCAAATTCACCAGGCCGACCTGTTGTTTCTTCCACTCAACACAGTCAGAGGTATTCTATCAAGAGAGCAGACGAAGCTGAAATAAGAAAGGCTAAAGGTGTGACCAAGAACGTGGTAAAACAACATATTAAGCATACCCCCTACAAACAGACCCTATTCAACGAGAAAACATTCAAACACCAGATGAACACACTTCATAGTGATGGGCATAAGATATATGATTTGACTATAAATAAGGCGTCTCTATCACCGATGGATACAAAACGATGGATAGCTTCAGATGGTGTAAATACCTATGCTTACAGTTATAAAAATATTTACATTACATACATATAATGGAGAAAATGTACTACAGCCCGCGAGGATATTGGAAAGGGATAGATGCTATTTAAAAAAATAGGTAAAGGTGCATATGTTTCAGAAGAAAAATCAAAAGTCTGGTTACAAAAACAAGCTATGGTATAAAGCACAACTGATACAGCTCAAGGCGTTATCAATAAACTGGTCCTTATCTAAATCCTCCCACAAATAGAGTCAATATTTGGGATTGGCAACAGGTATGATGTTATCACCTCAGCCCCTAGTTGTGCCTCTTACCTAGCATATAATTTATTTATTTTCTCATCTGACATTTTCTGAATTTTATCAGCAGTTATGTTTTCTCCTAAATAATGTTTTCCCTTACCACCCACAAGTAGTGTAACTAGTCTGTCTTGTTACTTGTTGTTCTTTTGTTCATCTCAAACTAACATCTGTTCTAGTAATTCATCACACTCCATTTTATAATACAGTAATCTAGTTTTTATTTTAAAAAAAATAGTATCCAACAAACAGTAAATACATAGAGATAAAGGTTAGGTTACACACGACTAGAACTTCAAAAACCGAATTTGTACTAGAATTTGCTAAAAATTACTAAAACATTACTAAAATTTATTACAAATTTCTAAAATTTACTAAGACATTACTAAAATTTACTAAACCTTTACTTGGTAATCCACTGGTTGGTCGGTTTTTTAACATGAGCTGGGCATGTTTAGTTTCAGCAAGCTGTTTCTTTACCTTTCTTTCACCCTTTTGGTTTGCTCATGAAATCGTTCTCTCTCAAACAGCCCTCGAACGAATCCCTGTCCTTGCGGTGAAATAATGCCACACACCGAGTCTGCTCTCTCAAATGTATTACCATTGAGTTGAAATTTTGTGTCAGCACCCAGATGATGCGATTTGCGTGTCGGCCTGAAAATGCTAAATAATTTTCCTTATCTCTCTATTAGCACTGCAGTCATCTAGGATGAACAACATTGGTTTTTCTTTTAAATTGGTTGTGAAAAAAAATTAAACACCCTTGTGAATGTGTTCTGGGTCAACTTTGTGCACCTTCTGGGTCTGTCATGACCCAAGATTTATGCTCGTAAGTCTTGTTCATGTTTATAGTAGGACATTAGATAATGATTTTATCGAACATGTATTTATAGTACCCCTCCAACAAATCCAGTATGAAAATGGTCTTTCCATTCCAAGTCTGTCCCCATATTATGGTGCAGTGTGGATTACATGGCAAATTAATGGCACGATACGTCCATGATTACATATAAATATAATTTTAATTTACATTTTGTTTGAGCCTTCTTCATTATTTGAATGGCTATGCCCTCACTTCCGCTGTTGGTGTGATGACCACTACCGTCTAGAGTGTAATCATCTGTCGATCTCAAATCCAACCATAATGCATACTTTGGTGTTAAGTAATCACCAATATGCACGGAGTATAGATCCAGGTCACTGACCACGTTGTTGACTTTTGAGTTTCGTCTGATTGCAGGTAGCTCCTTTATTTCTTCCCACTCCTGGTGTGCTCTCATTCTTTCGAATGGGTCGTATTCCTCCACCGGTATGAACAAAATACCTTTGCCAGCACGTTCATGGTGATATTCCACACCGTGTCGCTCTTGTAAAGTACTATGATTCTTTGTTGCAGTATTCTATCGTAGAGGATGGCAATTTTTCCAGAGTACTGATATTGATTGTGCCTGGTAAGATCTTGACTAGTCACCATGTGGAACTCCAACAACAGGTTGTCGATCTGGTAACTACCCTCTTCACCGTTTGGCCATACGCACGACTTTGCTGTAATCATTGAATGTTAGGTCGTATTCTAGCCTGACACCCAATGTGGCTTCATAAAATGGTGAAATCTTAGCAACTTGAAGTCTAGTGGGATACAAAACCTGTTTGCATAACGTATCAGTGATTACTTCTTCACCAAATGAAAGTTTGGCTAACTCCCCTGCCGTGAAGGTGTACCCAATACTTATTCGATTGGCTGCCGATTCCCTGGCACACACTGTTGGCGCATTCTGTGTAACAGTAATATACATTGCTGTCGCCTATACTGCGCACCTCGTTACTGTTAACTTTTATAGTTGTCTTCTTCACTTTAGCACGGCCCTAATTAGTTACGAGCTCACGTTTGTTGTTGTCTGAAGTCAACGTGATATTAAATGCTAATTGTGCCGTACGTGGTACTATGACATCATTCACACCTAAGTTTGAGAATCTAACCACAAGTACTTGGTTCTGGTTTATCTTGCTTGGATTGTTCGTAAAAGTAATAGAAGACGCACGGCTTTGACACCTAGTGGTTCTCCTAATCTTCAGAAAGGATTTAGTTTTCTACCATACGGCATTATTACGTATTTATATTGATATAATATAATTTCAAAATATGGACGATATTCAGATTGATGATTTTGGTGCTACTGCCTCTCCTGATGTTGATTAAGATACTTCATTTACTAGTTTATCATTGAGTAGCCAACCATTTCAACAACAGTGGACGATTATTACGATGGATTAAAAGTGACAAACGCTCCTTTGAGTCTCAGGGTAGAGACTATTCAAAGTTTACAATAGATGATAAGGGCATTCCACGTGGTAAGGATAACTCGTAGATTAGTGGTGAGTAGTAGTGGTGAGATGACAGGAGCATCTGACAGCATCAGAAATCTGTTAGGCATGTACTTGGACAAACCATTGCGGGGGTTTAAATTTCTAATGAGGGAACTGCACAGCCTAGATGAAGCCTTGAAACATGTCCGTGGATAACTCGTGAACAACATGGAGAAACTTAACGAACTTGACAAGCACATAAGTAGTGAAAAAAACAAACTCAAGGAAATGGAAGACGATGATATTAAGCGTTGTATCACAGAATGAATTCGTAATTTCGAAGACGAGAGACGTATACGATTTGAATCCACTTCCTTGAATCATGAACAACTTCAATCCCTGATCAGCCGCATTCGGGAAACAATCGATAGAATACTGAACAACGATACCAAGTTGACCAACAGGATCTGAATGTTGTTCTGAGAGCAAGGCATCACCATTGCCAGCCTTCTGACAGCATTGGGCTTCATCATATCGACTCTGGTTGTATCGCTGAGTTGGGGAGCCCCCACACCCTCAAGTGATGGCACCACACCGAATGGTGGTGACGTCAGAGACTGGATAAAGAAAAAACAAAAACGTATAAAATCACTTGGAGAGGCCCTGCCTAAACTCGCTGGTGAAGCTGCAGAAGCCCTGCCCGGCATCCTAGGTAGCAGTGTCTCGTAGCTGCTCAGATGGGTAAAACTGCAATGTGGCTTAGTCAAAAGCTGTGGGCATTCATCGTTACTGTAGTTGGACTTGTGTACTTTGCATTTAAGGAATTTTTAGCCAAGTAAGACACAAGCTGAACGCAACCCCTCCGACAACTAACGCTGTTTTACTGTCTATGTGCTGCTCATTTGATATCTGCACATGCAGTGGTTGTGGTTGTGGGTGTGTCGATTTAATCTTAGGTGGTGATGCCACAATACGGTTTCACCAGTTTGTGTGGATGGTGGTACGTGGGAAATGTTGATGTCGACGTTAACACCCAATTGTTGGTCGGCCGTGGCAATGATTATTTCATTATTATTGTAACCTGTTATTTTATTGTTTCTCCGATGCATATTACTCGGCGCCATAAAAACTTCCATACCAAACACGTAGTCAACATTTGACCTGGCATATTGCAACGTGTCCTGGTATCATTTTGTGGCACTAGGTAGATCTAGTGATGCAATAGCATCCTCAATATCAGCCACGAACTGTTTCTGTGTGTCGTAAGAAGTTCCATTACCTATGATAATAGAGCGTGTCAGTGACTGAGACCCGAAAATAGCCCACACGTACGTTCTAACTGAATCGTTTAAATAGATAGTACCGGCACGAGTGTATGCATCCAGCATATTTTTTTTTCAATCATCACCTGGTCCTTGTTTAAACCTCCAAACGTGGTAATCCTTCCGTCGTCAGAAGCCAAGAGACTGGCTGTGAATGATAGGAATGCTTAATCCGTGACTAGCCCCAGCAAACGCCAGTCTGTCTTTGGATCGACCCCAAATCCATTGCAAACTCATTCGTGTGCCCGTCTACCATATGGGTTGTTTATTGCATTCCACGCCTTATCCTGAGGTATTGGTGTGCTTTTTTCTTGGAGAATACGTCTGACATGGTGGTAGATATGAAATGTAAACACAGATTTAATACGTTCATCAGGTCTAGTGTCTGTCAATGTCAAACCACACCCAGTTGTCACATACCACATGGCGAAATTGAATTGATTCTGCCAGAATTGCAGCGGGTTGTTAAACCATGCATGTACCGTTTTCCCGTTTGTGACCAAAAACCCATAATGTTCAAACGCTGCCATGAATCAGGTTCTGAAATACGAACTAACCACATCAACCAAGATTTTCATGTGTGTGAAGTCGGAGGCATTTATGTTGTCGTTTTGGGGTAATGTACTTCGGGTTTATAAATATTATTATTATTGTACAATATACAAATATAATTTATACTATAATATGAACATTACGCTTCCGGATATAACAAGCGGTGAGGCCGTTCAACTTATACACGCTATTGATAACACGTCTGGTCAACTCAAAATAGCACTATGCTACTACCTGCGATGGACAAACATTAAGAATAAAAATAATGGGATGTTTGTTAGTGGAGCCAGACACTTCATAATCGATGGATACTACAGCGTGTGTTCTCTCGATGATGAACTTTTCACACCCGTAGGAGCTGAACTTAAAATAAATTACTCAAACGGAACAGTGGTGTTGATTAACAACAGTTTAAACGCGGTAGACCGTTGGCAAAGATGCAAGGGCTGATAGAAGAAATAAACCCTAATATTACCATCACTGGTACAAAATTACCAGAGCTAGTTCCATGCCGCGAGCTATGTGTTCATCTCGATCAGCTTAGCACAATTCCACGTTCTTGTTGTTTCACAAGATCAATGATGGACTTACCGAGTCTGTTTCATCGCGACAGTATACAACGTAAAAAAAGTAATATTTCTAAATTAAAAATTTCAATTTTAGATACAAAAAAAATATATTATAAATATAGGATGTGTAACATTATACATACAATAATGGCTAGTAATCAAGGTCCAGGAATGCAAATAAAGAGATGCATTAATGTAGGTTTATCAGACCTAGGTGATACCAGATGGTTTGATGCCACAGGAATAGATGGTCAAATGTACGCTTTTAAGCTCATGAACAACATTTACACACGCATTGAAGTTTCAGTCGTCGGTGTCTCTGGTAGTACTCTTAACCTAGATACATCAAGATCTATCAGCAACAATGATACAATATAGTTTGCAACGACGCTAATGAATGGAGAATATACCCATCGTTGGATGGTGAATTGTTTGATTTAGAAGAGTCTGACAAAACGAACGTTGATCAAAACAAACCGCACTATCTAATGCTCACTGACGACAACAAGTTGGTGATATTACCATATTGAGTAAACTGGTTTCTCAACATAACACTATGTTCTCCATACGTTTTCATGGAAAACAAAGACCACTACCTAAACAAATTTGTAAATAACGGAACCATCCTTGTCCCATCACAGAGACACAATGTAATCATCAAACCAGTCTCGCGTATGGCAACCCACATGCTTTCTAGTAAACCCGGGGAGAAAACGTGGCATTGCAGCTGGTGACTGAATTCAACAGTGCAGCCACCCTCCTGGAAAAACTCCAATTGAACTTGCTCAATCGACTGACATCATTAAGGGAACCAGAATCATGTGGACCAGAAAACGCCAGAATCACGTTTGCTATTTTTACATACGGGTGATGCATCAATCACATACAAATCTGCCAGATGTTACCATTCTCTTTGATGATAATATATCCTTAACCAGGATTTTTCTATCTGAGCACATAAATTTTATTGGTTTAAAGTTCACACCTGAGACATTGTCAGAAAAAAACAACTGGAAACTATTTTCTTACCATTCTATAAACAATGATAAGCAATCACTCCAATGTACCACTCAGTGATGTAGGTGACACAAAGCAATTAAATTTTCCAGGTGAGGAAGATACCCGTACCTCCTATACTTTAAAGACTGCGCAGACAGGAACGAATGCCACTTGCAGATTTTACTGTGATTGAATGGTTAACTGAAATAACACTAACCAGCCCTTACGTCTTTTTTAATCAAAATGATTTCGTTTCCAAAAATACTAATAACGGGATCCTTCTCACGCCCTTTAATCCATTAAAAGATAAAACGATACGTGTATTATGAATCCCAGGTCACACTGGCAACATGTTAGCTCCAGTCAACTTGAATGCCAGTTTAGTCATTCATAGAATATACGATTATCAACGTGATTTTTTTTCAGATTCAAATCATTGTATGAAATCACACACAACACTAACTATAGACGTATATCTCGCAGAGATTTCTGAGCGAAGACTGCTTTTAGGTGGTCTTAGAATAATTTGGTTTAAAAGGCATGAGAATAAACATTGCTGAATCATAAGGCAAGGCTATGAGCCATCAATAAGCGTCGAAGGGGTTCGTATTTTAGATAGAAACACACCTATTGATATCTCCCCCATTTACATGTACGATAATCTAAACCTTATAAGGCTTAAACATATTAATAAAAACTTAAATGACAGATAATTAAAAATAATTTATAAAATATATTATAGACACACAGAATGGGGCTACATCCCGCAAATTGAATTGTAAAGCAAAGAAACACAATGAAATTGGAATTCTACCTGAAGCAAAGTTAAACTCGATAGAAGATCATATTTCCATATATTCAATGATAATAAAATCTCAGAAGAAAGAAGAAGAGTTTCGTTTGATTCTAGGTGAACCAGAAAAATACAACAAAATGAAAGAAGATATTCCATTAAATATTCATAAACAAAGTTCTATAAGCGAGGACGAGAAAAGAAAAATATAAAACAAGGGATACAGCAAACATTGATTACAAAGTCAACTACATAACAGCAGATACAAGTTAAACTGTTTCTGTGAAGTCAGTGTTTTAAATTGATGTGATTCCCTGTCTTGTATAAACTAGTCCTGCATCACAAAGAAGACTGTTGAGTGCTTTTTTACAGGGGAGATGAAAAGTGCTCGTGTTATGTGGTTTATAAATTAATATGAGTAAGGGAAGGTAGTTTTTTTATTTCATAGCTTATATGGTCCCGTAACACTCTTGTTTATACTACTTTTGCTAAGAGATCAAAGACACCCGCTGTACTTTATCAGGTGAGAAAGAACACTTTTTACATGACGTCACACGGTATTGACGTCACTACGCCATTTCCGTCTGCCCACTCGTTATGAAACCTACCCTTTATAACCAAAATCATGATACATGCCAGCTGTCCTCGTGTCGACCACCCTCCTACAGGTTTCCTTGGTTTGCTATTGCTGCACTGGCTAACATCACTGGTCCAGACATTGCATTTGTCTTTTCGAGTGATAAAATGTATCAAAATTAGACTCACAATTAAACAGTGAGACAGCACATTTGCAGTGCTTACATTCCCACAATGCATCCGTAGAATGTCGCATGTCCAGCAGCATTCGAAATAACCGCCGACCCGCAGGCACAGTGCCAGTTATTATTGTATTTGGTGGGCACTTTCAGATGTGTGCAGGCCCTTATGGTCTTCATTAAATTATCTGTCAATTATTTTTCAACTAAAGTGCTTCCCCCTGTTTTCTTTAGAGACTTTCGGGAATCATCCGCGATCCATCATGATAATCTACAGTTTCACTTCCTGGAATCTGGAATTTGGGTGCTTTACATTGAGTGGAGGAAATTGTATTTCTTAGTAACTCCCGTTATGTTTATAATAATATCTATGTTCTGTTTTCTCCAGGTGTTCGAGTTTGTATATTCTTTAACGCAAACACAGCGGAAGGCGGTCTCTACGTCGTCAGGAAAGACCTCACGGGTAAAGGCATCGGACGAGCCGTAAACCGCCATTGTCTTACAGCAGTTAGTGACGCAAACATCACCCTCTCGGCAACTGTGGTCAGCCATGGCTTCACGTTCTACTATGATGTACACCAGAGACGTGGACCAGTAGAAGTCTTACTTGCGACCATTCCTGAAATAGGAACGACTCCGGGTGTCACCATAGTCTGTTATGAAGAAGCCACATTTACAGAGTTGAAGGCATACGATGAGACAATATGTGAAAGCGAGAGGGAATATTTCTTCAGAAACTGGATCATCATGCATGCAAAATACGTTCTGATAGCTCGCTCACGTGCAGGACGTGTTGTAGGGTATGGGTGCCTCCGGACAACAGAATACTGCAATGAGATTGCACCATTGTATGCTGATAGTGACGCAATTGCATGGGCATTGTTGAAAGAACTCTTGCAGTACCTGGATCCGAAGGAAGCTGTTCAAATGCATATTGTCGCAGAAAATAAAACAATGATGAAGAATATTGGCCAAGCTCCTCTGACAAATGTTGTTACGCTTCATAAAATGTACACTAAAGTGCAGGTGCCACAAAAACTTGAGCAATTGTATTCGTTAACTGTCGTTGGATTATGTGTTGTATGAAACATTTCTACAGATCATAGTCACAGGTCAATAGCCCGTCTTTTATATTGCATTGTTGTAACCATGCTTGAAATAGATCACTATCACCTCACAAGATGCTATGACTGAAATGAACATGCTTTACTAGTCAACTGGCTAGTTATTCTCGCTCGTAGCGCTACGAACTTCTTAAGCCCATTCTTAACACATGGGCTACGATCAAATTTAAGAATTCTCGGGGGTACGAACGCTTCGAGAATAAGGGCCATGCACAGGGGAGTTTAGGGAACAGTACCGTTGATATATAGTCATCAGTGCAAGCTTGACCTGACTTATCTCCCTTCCACTTACTTCACTGTGATGTCAGTGGTTGTAAATATACTAAATATACAAAATGTATGGAAACACCCTAATTTTTTTATAGTTATGTGTAATCTTAAACGTGGTGAGGTCATTTAACCCGAGGTAAATGCTACTTTGTTTGTGCTTTATTGGGATTTTTCACGAGATGTTAGTACTAAAGGAACTGGTTCAATGTTCGTTTAATTTGAGTGAAATGAACAGCCAGTGGTTGTATTGTTTTATTCCCTGTTTGTGTTCCTACATGTACTTTTAGTGCTATTGTGTGGATTTTGGTGATAGATTTAATACAATGTTTATGATGAATAAAAGGGAAATAAACTGACTGACTGATTTTTGTTTTGTGTCTAGGTGGTGCTGAGATGACAGAAGTGGAAATGTATTTGAATGTATTATGTCAAAGTATTTATTACATCATCATTGATGAGGACGTATGGAAACTTGAAGGAAATGTAAAGAAACGTTCCACAAACGTTTCCATTTTGTTTCTGTTAGGGTTCCGGTGTTCGGAAACGAAGTTATTATTTTTTTGTGAATGTCTGTGGGTGAACGTTCCTTTAGAGATCTACGAGGTCTTCCACAAGTTGATGTAAAGGGCAAGATAATGATACGTTTGTTCGAAAGTAAAGTATATGTACATAGTCGTCTCGAGTGTCCGCATTGCACTCTCTGTACAAGAAGCCTTGGTTTCATTTTGTGTGACGTGGTAGGTAATGCCCTTGTTGTCTAAATACAATCTCACTTTCTTGTTATCAAATTCACGACCTTTGTCAGATCTTTTGATTTGTGGTAGAGTGGCACGAGAGAAGATTGTCAGAGGATATTTTAGATGCATCAGCCAGGTCAATGTCCCATCGAGCATTCAAGCTAGTTGAGATGAATCCGTTCTGCTTTAACTTGTACTTGACGGGTCATTGAAGTGAGTAACTGTCTTGATTAGCGAGCGACTTTTTGATGTGATGAACACCGATATCAAATTTCCCTTCCATTGTCACCATGTGGTATAACTTCTTTGGGCCTCAAAAGGAAGCTGGAAGTCTTGGATTAAAGTGAATCCTTGACAAATAGTTTTTTCAACCATCAACTGGCATGCTAAGAATATACTGAACAGCCAAAGAAATCGCATAGAACTAATTAAGCCTTCCTGTTTATGGAACACTCATGGTGAAGTGACGTAATTATCCCAAATATGATGACGTCATGCAGTTTGACATCCATATAAACATTTGCACAAACACCTCACGAGTATTCACCTTGACAAGGGTTTGAGTACACAAAAGAAAAGATAAGAAAACAAAACAAACAGTTCAATATTGACGCTGGCAGGTGTATACGCCATAAAATCGATGCCTAGAGTTACGGCCGAGCAGAAGGGAATGGCCGTTGGAAAGTTACACGGAGCCAGCTCTGCAATTTAACCGCCTGAGCCAGAGAATTTCCGCGCCACCTAACACGACGACATGCTCAACGGGCACCAGTGCCAACTCATGAACAAGATCGTTTCCGGGTCAGTCATCTAAGGAACAGAACTCAGGCAGCAAAATTAAAAGCAGCTTTAGCTTATGGGTCAAGGTGAGCAGCAATGCGATTACTCACCACCGGGCTGCTGGAATCCATTGCCGACGGCCATATATGTTGACACGTCAACGACACCAGCGACAATCACAGCCTTCACACAGCAAAGGTGAGTGTGAGAGAGTCAGTGAGTTTAGTTTTACTCCGCAATCAGCAATATTAAAGCTACATGGCAGCGATCTGTAAATAATGAAGTCTGGACGAGGTAACCCAATGATCAACAACATGAGCATGAACACTCTTGAACGGATGACATGTGTCAAGCAAGTCAACGAGTCTGACAACACGATCACGTTAGTTGCCTCTTATGACAAGCATGGTCGCCTTTCGTGGCAAGCACTGGTTGCTGAATATCTACGTCGTTGTCAGAAGTACTGCGTAATACTGTAGTTCACCTTAAGTCAAGATCTTGTCAAAATGTAATGCTAATTTCTGATCTGCAACAGTTCGGACACGTTTCTTTTCGGGAAGACATTATCTTTTGTGGGTCACACTTATAGAGCACCTTGTTATCTCCAGCAATTTAGGCACCCGCGGCGAGCCACCTCCTCGTGGTGGGTGCTGGGTAACGCCAAGAGCTCGCCAACACCCCCGTAGTGGACCCGGGGGGGGGAGGGGGGGGGCATTTGGTCCACCAACCCATTTGCCGTGGGTTGCGGCCCTGTGTCGGTGGAGGACGGGAGTCTGGGGGTTGAGGGCACTGGGGACCTGTGACTGCGTTCCCTTTGCTCAACACACCCCTTCGACCCTTACTTCACCTAGACGGGAGGTTGAATGGGCCCGGTTCAACCAATCGGCTGGTCATGCCAAACCCTGTACATGGAATCTATATATATTTATCATTGCACAAATTGAAATTGATGTAATTTTGGTCTTGGTTATATTTTTATAAACATGTTTGATTTGAATTATGACGTTTAGAACTTTGCCTAGCGTCTTATGCCCAGAAGGCGATGGCTCATTGGCCAATCTGGAGGATCATTTATACATAATTCTTCTGCTGGAGTATATCATCCGGGTATCCTTGGTGCTGCAGGCTGGAGGCCCGCTTGCTTTAGCATTGTCCTTGTGATACTCCGTGGTGGGTAGGGAGGTCGGATGATAAACCCTGAATAACTTACCATGGCTTACGAAACCCCTACTAAAAAGAGCAAACGTCCTCTTGAAAATGACCCTGTTGATGACCTCAGACCGTCTAAACACATTGACTACTGGCCACGTTTTATTGTCATTGAGACCAAAGATGATGCACCTTTAAAGTTAAACCCTTTTGCGGTGTCTAAGGGTATCCAAGGCATTGCCGGTGATGTAAAGAATATTAGAAAATTACATTCTGGTGCTCTGTTGATCGAGTGCGCCAAAGGGCAACAGTCAACGAACCTTTTGAACACTGATACTTTCGTTGGCACTCCGGTTACTGTCACGGCCCACAAAACACTGAACACGAGTAAGGGAATAGTACGTGATCGAGATCGCTTGCTGGAAGACATGTCTGAACTTGATATCGCTTCCGAAATGAAAGACCAGGGTGTATTATATGTCAAACGTTTCACAACCCGTAGAAACAACACAACTATTCAAACCAATACCTATCTGTTTTCATTCTCAACACCTACTGCTCCAACATCACTTAAAGCTGGATACTGTAATATCAGTGTGGAAAAGTACATTCCGAATCCCCTTCGGTGTTTCAAATGCCAAAAGTTCGGCCACGGTGTCAATACTTGCACATTGTCTCTTGTGTGTGCTCACTGCAGTGAAAAGACACACACAACAGAAGATTGTGACAGTAACGTCAAAAAAATGCACCAACTGCTCAGGCGACCATTCCTCATTTTCCAAACAGTGTCCTATTTGGAAAGAGCAAATGGAGATAAACAGAATAAAGTTTACTCAAAATATCAAATTTTCTGAGGCAAAAAAACTGGTAAAGAGGTCTGATCTTCCAGAAAGTTATGCTACAGTAGCAAAAACATCATCGGAGTCTACTTCTAAAATAACAAAAATCATCCACAGGCTGCCAAACTACTTTGACTTGGGTAAATTGCGATTCTCCACAGCTTTTGTACCCTGCTATATCATCTCAGACTGAGGAATCACTTCCTAGTACATCAAAGTCTTCTTCTGATCACAAATCATCATCATCTCAGTTACACTCAAAGGCTCAATCGACAGCTGATAGTCAACAAACGGTGAAAAGTAAACCGAAGCCAAAGCCTGATGCTTCAAAACAACAAAGTGGCAGAGCTCCTAAAGGGTCACAAAATAAAATTCAATTGTACAATAAGTATGTGTCTCTTGAAGACATGGACATTTCTGAAAACGTCATAGCTTGTCGCCCTCCAAATGAGTGCGGGGTAGATCCCCAATAAATCCCCCCAAAAGATAGTTTATTCCAATAATATTGTACAGTGGAACTGTACAGGATTGAAGACTAATTTACCTGAATTACAGCTATTAGTCCAGGATTTTACACCTTCAGCGTTATGTCTCCAAGAAACATATTTAAAACAAACAGATACATTTGACCTTCGTCAATTTAATACATATCATTGTTTTTCACCTCCGGGTGATAGAGCGCCTGGCGGGTCATCCGTTCTAGTCAGACAAAACTTTATTCAAAGCCCTGTTTCACTAAATACTAATATGCAGGCTGTTGCAGTGAGAATTACTGTACATGTAGCGTTTACGCTATGCTCACTCTATATTTCGCCGTTTCGACATTTGCCAAAACTGATCTTCAAGCCCTGTATGACCAACTCCCGAAGCCCTGTATTATAATGGGAGATTTAAATGGGCACAACCCACTCTGGGGTAGTGTAAATACAAACACTACAGGCAAATTGTTGGAGGACTTTTGTTCTGACAATGACTTATGTATTTTTAATGATGGTTCCAACACATATTTACACCCTGGTACAGAAACCTATTCTGCTCTCGACTTGTCATTGACAAATTCGGAACTACAGAATGAATTCGAATGGTCAGTCCACGATGACCTCTGTGGAAGTGACCATTTTCCTACTATATTAAAAGCTGTAACCCCATCTGATGTTCGTCCATCATCACGACCGAATTTTAAAAAGGCTAACTGGGCTTTATATGAAACTCTGTGTGCTGAAAAACTTAAACCCGAACGTTTTATTGACGTTCCTGATGCTATTAAATCTTTTTCTGATGAACTGAATTCCATAGCTGATGAGTGTATACCAAAGTCCTCTGTAGTTCCACACATAAGAAAACCATGGTTCAACGATGACTGCAAACAAGCTAGGAAGGCAAGAAAAAGGCAGAACATTATTTCCGTCGCCATCCTATGGTGTATAATTTAAATAAATTTAAAATTTTAAATGCTAAAGAACGGCGTACTTTTAAACAGAACAAACGCCAATCTTGGCAAAATTATGTGTCCAAAATAAATTCTCGAACACCCATGTCCAAGGTATGGAACATGGTCCAGAAAATCAAAGGTAAAGGTACTAAATCTACTGTCCATCATCTTAAACATGGAGATCAATTGCTTACTGATAAATCAGATATTGCTAATAAACTAGGTGAAACCCTTGCTAAACACTCTTCCTCTTCAAATTATGTACCAACATTCCAGCAATATCAAAAACAAGAAGAAAAGAAAACTATTAATTTCAATTCTGATAATGGGGAAGATTATAATGAAACGTTTTCTATTCATGAGCTCCATACTGCTCTTGATCAAGCTCATGACACTGCTACAGGAGCTGATAACATACATTATCAACTCCTGAAGCACTTACCGGAATCCTTCCTAGAAACTCTTCTCAATATTTTTGATGATATTTGGACATCGGGTAACTTTCCTCCGTCATGGCGTGACGCAATAGTAGTACCAATACCTAAACCTGGACGTGATCATACGGATCCGTCCAATTATCGACCTATTTCACTAACTAGCTGTGTTTGCAAGACCATGGAACGCATGATAAATAATCGACTTGTTTGGTATTTGGAAACAAATAATCTTATCACAGATATACAGTGTGGTTTCCGTAAAAACAGAAGTACTGTCGATCACTTAGTGCGACTGGAATCACTTGTTAAAAACGCACTAATTAATAAACAACATGCTGTGTCTATCTTTTTTGATCTTCAAAAAGCATGACACAAACTGGAAACATGGTATTTTGAGGGATTTACATGACTTTGGTTTGCGAGGTCGTTTGCCCCAATTTATTGCCAACTTTTTAAACGACAGACAATTCCAGGTCCGTGTGGGTTCTACCCTGTCTGATCATTACAGTCAGGATCAGGGTGTTCCACAAGGCAGTATTTTATCTGTCACTCTTTTTAGCATCAAGATCAACAGTTTATCAAAAGTTTTAAACGATTCAATTGATGGATCGCTTTTCGTGGATGATTTTAATATTTCTTGCCGAGGTAAAAATATGCGTACTATTAAACAAAATAAATAAATGATGTCTTGAAAACGGCTTCAAATTTTCGAAGTCCAAAACTAATTGTATACATTTTTGCAGGACATATAAGCCACATAAGGACCCAGAACTATCTCTAGATGGCACTCCCATCAAAGTTGTAAAGGAGGCCAAGTTCTTGGGATTAATTTTTGACTCACATTTAACGTTTCTACCACATATCAAATCCCTCAAAACTAAATGTCTGAAGGCACATAACTTGTTGAAAGTCGTTTCAAATTCTAAATGGGGAGGGGACCAAGCTACCCTCCTGCAACTTTATCGATCACTGATCCGGTTAAAACTTGATTATGGCTCCATTGTATATGGTGGAGCCTGTAGAAGCAGCCTAAAACTTTTAGATTCTGTTGACCATCAAGGTCTAAGACTTTGTCTTGGCCCCTTTCGAACTTCACCTGTTGACAGCCTGTACGTTGAGGCCAATGAGCCATCTCTTGAGCAGCGACGTATCAAATTAGCTTTACAGTATGTAACAAAATTATATTCCAGTGAGTCAAACCCTACATATAACTGTGTTTTCAGTCCTCTGTTTTAGGACTTATACAATATGAAATCTTCGCTTGTACCGCTTCTTGGTTGAAGAATTAAACCATTCCTTGCTGCTACCGGCATTGAGCTGGAGAATATAGCTCCTTCCCGTCTTCTTTCTTCTTCTCCTTGGCAGTTGGTTAGGCCCCAAGTGGACCTAACATTGACCACATGTAAAAAATCAGAAACTAATGAATTACAGTATAAACAAGAATATAATGAATTGAAACATAAATATAGCAGTTATAAATCCTTATTTACAGATGGGTCCAAGGACGGTGGCGCAGTAGCTTGTGCCACTGTCATTGGATCGAGAACAATATCTTCTAGATCACCAGACAACAGTTCTATTTTTACCGCTGAGGCTAACGCCATATTAACAGCTCTTAAATATATTCAAAGACGCCATAAACATAAACAATATATAATCTATTCCGACTCTCTTTCTTGCCTTCAGGCGATAAAAAAATCTTTTTGTAAACATCCACTTTTAATAGAAATTATTGAATTATATAATGATCTTGCTACTGGCCAGTACGACATCGTCTTCTGTTGGTTACCCAGCCACGTTGGCATTTCCGGTAACGCAATGGCCGATCTTGCTGCTAAGAAAGCACTCAACAAATCTGTAGGTATAAATAAACTACATGAAGTAAAACCCTACATTGGTTATACATACTTGGGTTGTCAGTCCAGATTTGAAGAAGTCATTTTGCGACGATGTCGTATTGGCCATACCAGATACACTCATGCACCTTTAAAAGGTGAGGATCCTCCGTTTTGTATCCCTTGTGATGAAAGAGTCACGGTCAAGCATATCCTGCTTGACTGTGTTGAATTTATCCATCATGAGGGATAAGTATTTTTCTGTAAAAACTGTTAATGATCTTTTTAAGACAATCAGTGCTCATTTAATTATTGGTTTCTTAAAGGAAATTGATTTCTTGGCTGAATGATGAGTAATATGTTCTGTATATAAATGTATTTTAATGATTGGTAGTTTAGGTTAGGAACTAGAATTGTTAGTGGCTGTACCCTCAAAGGGTGTTGAAGTATTGTAAAATTATTGTCCTCCTGAGAGGGTACGTAAGTCCACAAACATTCCATGTAAATTTAAATCTACCAGGTTTTTAATCGTTGTATTCTTGTTGTTGTAATTTTGGCTAGCATATTGTACACTCGCCAGCAGCTGAAGGGATGGTGTAAATCCAACTAGGGTCCATGCAGGTAGCAAAGGTACTGTAAGTCCCCATGGTCCCTAGTTTGGTGATCTACCTTCAGTTGTTGGCGATCTATAGCCTGATTTTATAGTGTATTGTCCTAATGGTGATGTTGTTTTTAACTTTCCATGCTAGTTTTAATTCCATTTGTGATATTCTAGTTGTTTTACTGTCCTTCGTTGACAGGTTGTATAGTAGACATATAATTAATTTTGATATTAGATGTTCTCGTCACGATATGGCTGAGATATTGCCGATGTGACGTTAAATTTTAACTCACTCACTCACTCCTGTATTTTAAACGCTAACCATATGCTACCTGTTTCAGGCGAACGATTAACTTTGCTGTTGCATGTCTTTCAACATGCGTCTCTCATAAAGACATAGTCTGAGCATAATGCAATAGAGACTGGGACACATGAACATGCTGTACATCGATCTGCGCAATTGGGAACCGATGGCATGTGTCAACCAGCTTGGCGAGCCTGACCACCCGATTCCGTTATTCGCCTCTTACGACAAGCTTAGTCACCTTTTATGGCAAACATGGGTTGCTGAAGGCGTATTCTACCCCGAAACTTCATGGGTCATCAAGATGGAAGTGTAACGGAAAGAGAAATAAAACATCAGGATACTTGATCATTAAAAAGCACAGTAGTTATAGAACATCCACTGAGTGAGTGAGTGAGTTAATATTTAACGTCACATCGACAATATTTCAGCCATATCGTGGCGAGAACATTTAACAATGAAAAGGACAATATGTGTATTGTAAAAACTTTCAACGAAGGATAGTAAAACAACTAGAATATCACAATTACAATTAAAACTAGCGTGGAAAGTTCAAAGTAATGTCACTATTCGGACAATACAATATAAAAACAAGCTATAGCTTGCCAACAACTGAAGGCAGATCACCATACTAGGGACCATGGGAACTTACAGTACCTTTGCTTCCTGCATGGAACTAGCTGGATTTGCATCATCTCTTCAGAATTTAGCAATTTTGTCACATAGCCACATATTAAAAATACACATATACTACGATTAAAAACAATGGAAAGTCTAAATGCACTTGGAATGTTTTTGGACTTATGCACCCTCTCAGGAGGACGATAATTTTACAATACTTCAACACCCTTTGAGGGTACAGTCACTAACAATTCAAGGTGCTAATCCAAACTATCAATCATTAAAATACATCTACAGAACATATTACTCTTAGTTCAACAAAGAAATCAATTTCCTTTATAAGTTAATGTAAGCTAACTCTCTTAAATAGATCCTTAATTGTTTTAACTGTACAATACTTATCCCTTGTGATAGAGAATTCAACACAGTCAAGCAGGATATTCTTGACCATGACTCTCTCATCTCAAGCAATACAAAACGGAGGAACTCCACCTTTCAAAAAGTATGCATGAGTATATCGTGTATGGCCAATACGACATTGTCGTACAATAAACTCTTCAAATCTGGACTGACGGCCCAAGTAGGTGTAACCAATATACGGTTTTATTTCATGTAATTTATTCATACCTACTTGATACCCACTTATTCTGCATCAGATAACGGATCAACGTTCTAATGCAAGCTTTGTAATCTGAATATGGAATAAGAAGTGGTGTCACAGATTTGTTGAGTGCTGCTTTTGCAGCAAGATCGGCCATCACATTCCCAGAAATACCTACGTGACTGGGTAACTAACAAAAACAATGTCGTATTGGCCAGTAGCAAGACTATTATACAGTTCAATAATTTCAATTAAAAGTGGATGTTTACAAGAAATATTTTAATAGCCTGGAGGCAAGAAAGAGAGTCGGAATACATTATATACTGTTTATGTTTAGGATGTCTTTGAATATATTTAAGAGCCGTCAGTATGGCGTTAGCTTCAGCTGTGAAAATAGAGCTGTTGTCTGGTAATCTAAAAGATATTGTTCTGGATCCAATGACAGTGGCACAAGCCACTGCGCCACCGTCTGTTTTAATTTACCATGCTAGTTTTAATGCTACTGGATATATTCTGGTTGTTTTACTGTCCTTCCTTGGCGGTTTTATGAAATACATATAGTCTTTTTCATTGTTAAATATTCTCGTCACGATATGGCTGAAATATTGTCGATGTGACGTTAAATTTAACTTACTCCCTCACTGCATAAACGAACACTTACTCGAACTAGGAAGTATCGTCTGATTATACATAATGTCGGATACTTTAATGTCTCATCGCTTCAATACTTTTCAAACATTCGTTGTAACTGGCTTTTATGATGAAATTAATGCTTAATGCCTACTTCCGTGGTAAAAGAAGGGGGGAGGGGGGAAAGTAAGACAATGTTGCATTAAGATGTACATGTATAGCAGTGGATCTGTTATCTTCAGTACAATATACATACATTCCCTACTACCACAATCATATGCACACAACTGTGTTGCAATTCGGTCTGTAGAGATGTAGGATACGTCGGTTTTTAAAGAATGAGAATATAGAAAAAACTCTGCCGGAAACAAAAATGTATGTCGGTAATTCAGAGATGTTCGTATAATTCAGATGCCGGATTATCCAGAATCCACTGTAGATGTTTTCGTGCCGTTGCAACTGTAGATACATCGGTAAACACATACTTGGCCAAGTTTTTCTGCGTCGCCATCACAAGAAATAAGTATCCTAACGTCAGCTGTCACGGATCTGTTTAATAGGGTTCATTATCGTTTAATCATTGACTTTTTAAAAGAAATAGAGTTGACTGATAAATTTTGAACGATTTTTTGTGAATATCTAAATGTTGTTTCATAATCGGTAGGCAAAATCAGCAACTACGACAGTTAGAGGATGTATCCTCGGGGTTGAAGTACTGATTATCCTTTCGAGAGTGTACCTAATTCCCCAAAATTTAATTAGTTTAGCTCTACACACCTTTTATAGAATATTAGTTGTTTTATCATGGCTAAATATATGTACAATCGCCAATGTCTGAAGGGATGTAGACTAAGAACTGAAAAAGATAGCATAATGAAATGGAACAAGGGGACTTTCTTCATCTAAACTTTTTCGTGACGGGCTTTCGTGGACATGTTTGCCTCAGTGTCTGTACTCACTGATCTGCATCGGATCATGGATGCAAGTTATAGTTATACCTTTGTGTGGAATGAGAAGTGGTGTCGCAGATTTGTTGATCGTTGACTTAACAATCACATCGACCATGTCGCATTGTCTGTTAGCAAGATGACTATATAACTAAACGATTTCATGTTACAATTTTAGTTGGGAGAAGACAGGAAGGAGAGTCCGAAAAGATTATAAATTGTTTGTATGTAGGGTGTTTATTAACATATTCTAAGTCGGTTCATACGGGGCTCTCGTGCACAGTAGCAACCCCACGTAGTGCGTGTTGGGTAACGCGAATAGCTTTGGTCAACAGCCCCCAGTTATTGGCCGGAATAGGCGACCGAATTGAGTAACCTGTTTGCTGTGGGTTGCACCCGTGTGTCGGTGGAGGACAGGATTCATGTGTTTGAGGGCGAAAAAGCCAGTATTTAATTATCGAAATAGAGTTTGGTTGATGAATATATATACATATATATATTATTGCGGATAGTTCAAATTAGCAATATAGCTATAGACTGTTAGTGGATGTAAAACAAAAATGTAGTATTTGTGCTATTTTATGTCGTGGCGACATTTTCCTGCAATTGCCAGTGGCCGAAGGAATGGTTTATACGCGACTAGGATCAAAGTCCCCATGGTCCCTAGCATACTTCCTTCAGTTGCCGGTGATGTCCAGCTAGTGTTTATGCTGTTCTGTCCATAAATGTTCAATTTTATAGTTACATGGTAATTTTAGTTATGTTATTGTGATAATCTAGTTATTTAACTATCTTTCGTTGACAGTTTTTATTTTGTTTTATTTAATTTCTTTTTTTTTTGTTACATTTAATTGTGTTGATTTGGAATTCATAACTTTTGTACCGGGATGATATGGTTGAAATAATGAAGATGGTATTATAAGTCTAAATTCGCTCACACGCTCAAAAGTTACCAGGCGTTTTTTTTTTCTTTGAATTGTACAACAGAACATGACAGATAAACTGTTATGTTAAGCTGATGAATGAATTGGTAGACTGCACGCATTGACTGTTCAAAGATGCGTTCACTGAAACCCATGGAATCTTACTTGAAGTTTACCGAATATATTGCTTCGGCTAACAATGTATAGTATATATTATATACTACAAAAACTATGGGAACACCCTAGACTTCGACAGTCACATATTAAACATAAATGTAGTGTTTTCGTTTATAAGCAAAGATCCAACCTTTTGTATGCGTAATGGGCAAATGATGCAACATTTGTTGAGTGAAATGAAACACTGTCAAAACACCGAAATACAAAGGTGCTCAACAACAAGTTATTCAGTACAAGATGACATGGTTTTATTGTGCCCATAAATTAGATCTAGAGACCTCAGCCCCAGCCTCAGCGTGTCGCCCACGAAAAGGTCATTATGCTAACCTTAAACACGATGGCCTAGTTTCACTAGCGTTACGAACATAGCAGAGTTGCTTTCCGTCTTACTTCAGTCGTGAAACAACATCACAGTGCTCTGTGAAAGGAGAGGGGGTGCATGCAGTGAACTCATCCACTACCTACTGGATTGGTCGATTCGGTGTGTGTGTGTGTGGGGGCGGGGGGTTGTTGCAGATTTGAAAACGTGTTTTTTTTATCATTGCAGTAATAAAATAGCTCACGCAACAACTGCCAGTCGGAAAGTTGAAATTAAAACGTGCCTACAAACACATGATACAACTTTTACATATTTTAGTTTTATGTTGAAGGCTGAATTGCTTGTACTTGTGAAATCACTTAACCCTGTTTATCATGTCGATGAAATTCTGAAAACACATGGACATACTGTTCTCTGATTTCAATGCCATAGAATTAATATGGGTGAATTTGGAAAAAAATGGACTGGGTCCCAGAATTAGGATTTCAAAATTGCCTCTGTATAGAGGGCTTGCTAAAAACGGTTGTCATCTATTGGCCATAAGGAATGGTCAGACTGTTGCAGACATGTGATGGAAATTGAGGATCGTTACTGACACCGGGAAATTGCCCGAGGATGAAACGGTAAAACGTGTTATCGAACTTATCGTCTATACTGATGAGAGTGATGTCAGAGATATTGGTGACGAGTAGCAGATGCAAGCGCCTTACATGTGCCAAATTGCAAATAACCTGAGCAATCAAATTACTAAGCTTTGTTTATTTGATTTATTTATTAGTAGCCCCTTTTGAATTTACATAACCTTCTTTCATTCCCATCGAGGACAACACAGAAGCATTATCCATAACGTTTTCACACACACCGAGTCTGCCCTAGGACAGAAATGACCATTTAAGTGTGCTTTTTTGTATCGCTAAACTCACAAAAAATACCGGGTGTTGTATTGGGTTGTGTTGTGTATGGAAATCGTCAAAAATAGCAAATAGAATCCGTTCCAGTAGCGCGAGTACAGGCTTACACGCTTCACAGCATTTATCGTTGGTCTCTTAACGGTAAAATTGACTGCACCGCCATTCACATTCACGTGTTAAATAACAGGTCGGCAGTATTCTAGGTTCGTCTCAATGTAGTTACATGAGCTCAGTGTATTGGCGGTAAACAGTGTATGCTGTGTATCGGTCTGTGTTAACAATAGACACGGGACAAGCACACGCTGACAACAGATATCACAACTTATGATCTCTAGGAGTGTACTCTTTGTTGCTAGGTAGCAGTAGGTTACAGCAGCGCTATATCAACACATGTCTCACGACCTAGTACAAACATTTAAGGCTGCATAACATTTCCTTTCTGCCTTGCCGGGCTGCAATTGTTTCCCCACATCTCTCCTGCAGAGGACATGAGTTGATAAAATACAACGACTCCGACAACATGGCCTGCACCAACTGGTGACGCTAGAGCAACGAAGCTCATGTTAGGTTAACCTTTAAACCGGCATCAACTTAGCTTCAAGTTTATCCTAAAATTAATGCATTGTAGCAGTCTTGGTTGTATCAACGCAAAAAAATGGGTCAGCAATAAACATTGTTATTCGAACCATTTCGTGATGTATCTCCCTGCCTATTGGCAGTATACAATAGTGTTGTGACTTAACGTGTTCTGCTGAGAGGACGGATCTCAGAATGTTATTTCAATTTAATGACATATTTACCTCAGTTGCCTTCTTCCATCAGGACATTCCACAGGACAAAGTAGTCTTCCTGAGCAATATCTGTTACCCGTAACAGAAAGATATATAACACGTGCACAGTGCAGTGCAGCGTGATGCTGTGTTCCAGTCTTGGATTATGCCTGACAACCTGGTAGTGCATCCAGACTATATTAGTTCTCTCCACATTGATGGCATGTGGGAGCTGATCAACTTGTTCTGAATAGGTCCATTCAGGTTCTTCTTGTCGTAGTGCTTCATCCAGTGAGTGAGTGAGTAAGTGAGTGAGTGAGTGAGTGAGTGAGTTATTTAACGTCACATCGTCAATGTCTCAGCCATATCGTGACGAGAACATTTAGTACTGAAAAGGAATATATGTATAGTTTAAGAACATGTCAACGAAGGAGAGTAGAGCAACTAGAATATCACAACTGGGATTAATACTAGTATGGAAAGTTAAAACTGATATCACTATTCGGACAATACAATACAAAATCAGGCTATAGATTGCCAACAACTGAAGGCACATCACCATATTAGGGACCATGGGGAGTTACATGTACAGTACCTTTGCTACCTGCATGGACCCTAGTTGAATTTACATCATCCCTTCAGCTGTTTGCAATTTAGACACATCTAGCCAAAAATTTAAAAACCGCATTTGCTACGACTAAGAACAGTGGAAAGTTTAAATTTACTGTGAATGTATCTGGATTTGTACCCTCTCAGGAGGACAATAATTTTACAATACTTCAACACCCACTGAGGGTACAGCCACCAACAATTCAAGTTACTAATCCAAACTTCCAATAATTAAAATACATCTATTTACACAACATGGTATTAAAAATTCGACCAAAAAATCAATTTCTTTTAAAATACCAATAATTAAATGAGACCTAACGCTGGTAAAAAGATCCCTATTTGTTTTAACTGTAAAATACTTATCCCTTGTCATGGAGAATTCAACACAGTCAAGCAAAACATGCTTGACCGTGACTCTCTCAACACAAGGGATACAAAATGGAGGATCCTCACCTTTTTGCAGGTATGCATGAGTATATCGTGTATGACCAACACGACATCGTCTTAAAATAACCTCTTCAAACCTGGAATGACAGTTCAAGTAGGTGTAACCAATATACGGATTTATTTCATGTAATTTATTTATACCTACTTGAGTGTCCTACTTCTTCTGCATCAATCAGTGTATCGAATAAGAACTGGTGTAACAGATTTGTTTAGCGCTGCTTTGGCAGCAAGATCGGCCACTGCGTTACCGGAAATGCCCACGTGGCTGGGTAACCAACAGAAGACGATGTGATATTGGCCAGCAGCAAGAATATTATACAATTCAATAATTTCAACTAAAAGTGGATGTTTACAAGAAATATTGTCAATAGCCTAAAGGCAAGAAAGTGAGTGAGTTATAATTTAACGTCACATCGGCAATATTTCAGCCATATCGTGACGAGAATAAACATGATTATACAGAACATGTAGATATTATAAAACCCGTCATCAGAGTGCGGTAAAATAACAAGAGTATCACAATTCGAGTCTAAAACTAGCATATGAAGTTAAAACTACGGCACAATTTGGACAATACATAATATAAAAGTAGGCTATAGATCAACAACAACTGAAGGTAGATCACCATACTAGGAACCAAGGGGACTTATGTTACTATAGCAACCTCCATGGCCCCTGGCTGGATTTACACCATCCCCTCAGCTGCTGGCGATTGTAGGAAAATGTAGCCTAAATTTAAAATGACAAAAATATTACGTTTAAACAATTCGTCAGTTTAGATTTCACTTTGAAAGTTTGGGGACTTACGTGTCCTCTCAGGGGGACAATACTTTTACGCTACTTTAACCCCCTTTGAGGACACAGCCACTAACAATCGCAGTTGACAATTCTTACCACCATGGTTAAAATATCAACTTTCTATTTACAAAACATATTATTCAAAATTTATCTAATAATTCTATTTACTTTAAAAAATCAATGATTAAATCATAATTCACATTAAAAAGATCCTTCATTGTTTTGACATTAAAATATTTCTCCCTTGTGATTGCAAAATCAATACAGTCAAGCAAGATATGTTTGACCGTGATTCCTTCATCACAAGGGATACAAAACGGAGGATCCTCACCTTTAAGTATATATTCGTGAGTGTATCTAGTATGGCCAATAAGACATCGTCGCATAACAGCCTCCTCAAATCTTGATTGACAACCCAAGTAGGTGTAACCAATATAGGGTTTTATTTCATGTAATTTATTAATACCCACTTGGGTGTCCCACTTCTTCTGCATTAGATCACGGATATAAGATTTAATTGTAGCTTTATAGTCTGAGTATGGAATCAGAAGTGGTGTCACAGATTTGTTGAGTGCTGCCTTAGCAGCAAGATCGGCCATTGTGTTGCCAGAAATGCCAACGTGGTTTGGTAACCAACAAAAGACGATGTCGTATTGGCCAGTAGCAAGATCATTATATAACTCCATAATTTCTATTAAAAGTGGATGTTTTTAAGATACGTTTTTAATAGCCTGGAGACAAGAAAGAGAGTCAGAAAAGATTATATGCTGTTTATATTTAGGATGTTTTTGAATATATTTAAGAGCCGTTAGTATTGCGTTTGCTTCTGCTGTAAAAATAGAGCTATCATTGGGTATTCCAGAAGAGATTGTTCTGGATCCAATGACAGTGGCACAAGCTACTGCGCCACCATCCTTGGCCCCATCTGTAAATAAGGATTTGTATGTATTATGTTTATGTTTTAACTGAATAAATTCTGGTTTATATTGTAGTTCATTAGTATCTGATTTTTTAAACATCGTCAGTGTTAGGTCAACTTGAGGCCTCACCAATTGCCAAGGGGGAGAAGAAAAAAGCCGAGAAGGAGAAATATTCTTGCTGAATTCTTATCCCAAGAGGTGGAACAAGTGAAGGTTTGTTATTATACAAATCCTCATACGGAGGATGAAAAACGCAGTTATGAGCAGGATTGGATTCATTAGAATATAACTTTGTGACATATTGTAAAGACAATTTGATACGGCGAAGTTTTAAAGATGGTTCATCGGCCTCAACGTAGAGACTGTCAATGGGAGATGTTCTGAAAGATCCAAGACATAGCCTCAGACCTTGGTGATGTACAGAATCTAATAGCTTTAGGTTGCTTTTGCAGGCTCCACCATACACAATAGAACCGTAATCAAGTTTCGATCGAACCAGAGATCTATATAAGTGAAGGAGGGTAGTTTGGTCCCCTCCCCACTTTGAATTAGAAACAACTTTTAACAAATCGAGTGCCTTCAGACATTTGGCTTTGAGGTACTTAATGTGGGACAGAAAGGTTAGATGCGAGTCAAAGATGAGACCAAGAAATTTAGCCTCCTTCACAACTTTGATGGGTGTGCCATTTAATGATAATTCTGGGTCTTTATGGGGTTTGTATTTCCTACAAAAATGTATACAATTGGTTTTAGTTTTAGAAAATTTAAACCCGTTTTCCAGACACCATTTATGAATTTTGTGTAGACAAATTTGTAATTGTCTCTCAATAGTTCGCATATTTGTACCACGGCAAGAAATATTAAAATCATCCACAAATAATGATCCATCAATTGAATCACTTAAAACCTTTGAAAGGCTATTTATCTTAATACTAAATAGCGTGACAGACAAAATACTGCCTTGTGGGACACCCTGATCCTGATTATAATGATCAGACAGGGTTGAACCCACTCGGACTTGAAATTGCCTGTCGGTTAAAAACTGTGATATAAAGAGAGGCAAACGACCTCGCAAACCAAAATCATATAAATCCTTTAAAATGCCATGCTTCCACGTAGTATCGTATGCTTTCTCAAGATAAAAAAATATAGATACTGCGTGTTGTTTGGTGATAATAGCATTTTTGACAAATGATTCTAAACGTACTAAATGATCAATAGTACTTCTATTCTTCCGAAAACCACATTGAATATTTGTAATGAGGTTATTAGTTTCCAAATACCAAATTAATCTGTTATTTACCATTCGTTACATGGTTTTACAGACGCAGCTGGTTAAAGATATCGGTCTGTAATTTGATGGATCCGTGTGATCCTGGCCATGTTTTGGTATTGGCACTACAATGGCATTACGCCACGAAGGAAGAAAAAATATCAGACGTCCATATTTTGTCAAATATATCCAAAAGTGTGACCAGACATGGTTCAGGCAAGTGTTTCAATAGCTGGTAATGAATATTGTCATCACCTGCTACAGTATCATAAGCTTGATCAAGAGCCGTGTGGAGCTCATGTAACATAAACACTTCATTATAGTCTTCACCATTATTGGAATCAAAATTAACATTTGCCTTTTTCTGGTGTTTCTGATACCTCTGAAACCCAGGAACATAATTTGATGATGATGAGTTTTTGGCAAGAGTTTTGCAATGTCAGCTTTATTTGTTACTAATTTGTCACCATCTTTAAGATGATGAACTGCAGATTTTGAACCTTTGCCTTTTATGCGCTGAACCATGTTCCACACCTTCGACATGGGTGTACGTGAATTAATGTTTGAAACATAGTTCCTCCAAGATTGGCGCTTGTTTTACTTATACGTACGTCGTGCCTTAACACTAGTAATTTTAACATTGTTGAAGTTGTGAACAGTAGGATGTCTGCGAAAATATTTTTCTGCTTTCTTCCTACGTTTCCTTGCCTGTTTGCATTCGTCAGTAAACCATGGTTTACGAATATGAGGAGTTGCAGAGGAATTAGGAATGGTTTGATCAGCAATTTCATTCAGTTGTGTTGAGGACATCAAGATGGGATCTGGTACATTACTGAAATGATCAGGTGTTAATTTTTCAACGCATAATTGTTCATATAGAGGCCAATTTGCCTTAGTGAAATTCCACCGGTATGAAGGTGGAATGTCACCTGGTGTTGTAGATTTCAGGAGCGTAGGGAAGTGATCGCTTCCCCAAAGGTCATCATGTACAGACCATTCAAATTCATGGAGAATGTTCGACTCTGTGAGGGTTAGATCAAGTGCAGAGTACGTTCCAGTGGCTGGATGCAAGTAAGTATTGGAATCATCATTAAAACACATAAATCGGAAATAAAATCTTCAATTACCTTCCCTTTGTTGTTTGTGTTTGTACTACCCCATAGAGGGTTGTGCCCATTTAAGTCGCCCATAATGATGCATGGCTTTGGGAGCTGATCATACAAACTTTGAAGGTGAGTTTGACGAAGAACTGATGAAGATGGTACATACAGTGAGCACAAAGTAAGAGCAATGTGCAAGGTCAGCCGAATAGCAACAGCTTGAAGATTAGTATTCAGCGGAACGGCACTATGAACCATGTCCTGTCTGACCAGGATACTAGATCCTCCAGTAGCTTTGTCCCCATGGGGAGAAAATGATAACAACTATATTGTCTTAAGTTAAAAACATCAGTATGTTTAAGATACGTCTCCTGGAGACATAATGCTGAAGGTTTAAAGTCCTGTAACAATAGAAGAATCTCATTATAATTCTTCCTAAGTCCTCTGCAATTCCATTGTATTAGTGTATCCGTCATTTAGGATGTGTTATCGGTGAAAATTTACGACGCTTTTTCTTAGGAGAATGGCTCCGAGAGCGGGTTGTCAGAGGAGGTGACACCCCCATGTCATCTAAAAGATCAAATCTGTTTAAAAGTGACACAGGGCCTCTTTGTCCTTTCGGAAGACGGTCACTTGTATTTTGCTTCTTAGAGTAATCTACATTTACATGCTTCTTTTTGATAACCGGTGTAGTTTGAGTTTCAGAGGATTGTGACGTTTTTCGTGAGGATGAAACGGAAAGAAGATCCTGAATACTCATAGGTGTCTGAGCTGTCAGCCAAGTCAGGTTTGTGTGGCAATCAATAGCTTATGTTCTTTTCAGTTTTAATACGTTGGACACTCAGTTCAAACTGATATACCGGACACTCTTTAGAAGACGACATGTGAGATCCAGAACAATTTACACATTTGATTTCAGACGAACATGTGCTGCTGTCGTGATCTTTACCAGCACAGCGTGAACAAGAAGGTTGATTCTTACAAGTGTTCTGCCCATGGCCAAACTTCTGACAGTGAAAACATCTCAGTGGATTTGGAACATACATGTAAATGTTTATAGAGAAGCATCCAACTTTAATTGATTGAGGTAAACTGGGTGCATCAAACGTAAGCAAGTAAGTATTTGTGGGTACATATATTCCATCCTTTTTAAAACTGAATCGCTTAGCCTCGACCACTCCTTGCATACGCAACTGACTAACAATGTCGTCGGTTGACAGATCAACAAGACTCTTATGTCTGTCTCGGATGATTCCCTTGCTAAAATTTAAAGATTTGTGAGCATAGCATTTTACAGAGATATTTGCGAATGATTTTGCTTCCAGAATATTGGCCGCTTGCTCTCTCTTTAGACATTCTATGAGAATTGAGTGAGTGAGTTCATATTTATCGTCACAATATGAGAATTGAACCAGATCGAGTTTTAGTAACATTCTTGACAGCCCCAGCATTTCCTTGAATTGCTTTCTCTAGCAGAAAGGGAGAACAAGATGTTAACTTTTTCTCACTTGATTCAGCGACAATGAATCGAGGTCATGTGTTACGTTCAGAGTAACAGAGTCTGGTAATGACGTCAACCTCATCATCAATGTGATAACGTTTTTGCTTTTAGTGTTTTTTATTTGCCATGGTAACAGATTTGTGTTTCATCATCCTGGCTCCCCACCCACCACGGAGTGTTAACAAGGACGATGCCTAATGTCTGTTGGCCTCCAACAGGCGACACCAAGGATACCAAGAGGATATACTCAAGCAGTAGCATTATAGATATGTGCACCCGTGGCAAGCCACCTCCTTGTGGTGGGTGCTGCGTAACGCTAAGTGCTTGCCAACCCCCCCCGTTGTGGACCCGGGGGAATATTTGGTCCACCAACCTGTTGGCCGTGGGTTGCGCCCCTGTGTCGGTGGAGGACGGGATCCTGGTGGTTGAGGGCACTTGGACTAGGACCTTATGTTCCTGGTGCCTAACACAACCACTTTGGCCCTTACTTCACCTAGACGGGTGGTAGAACTGGCCCGGTTCTATCAATCGGCTGGTCACGCCATGCCCTGTGCATAGCATACTATTTGCACATATATATTTATGGGTATTGGTCCTTTTGATATTTAGCAAACAAATTTGATATATTTAATTGCCTATGGTACTATGCCAGGAGGCGGTGGCTCATGGGCGAATCTGGATATATAGACCTCTGAATTCCGTGCTCTTTGGAACTGTGTCACAGGCAGAACCAGCTTGACACATTTTCTTTAAGATATCGTGGCTTTTCAAGTCTGTATTTTCTGGAGTATAACAACCCTGTAGCCCTGGTACTGCAGTCTGGTTTCCACTGTATTACCGTCCTTGTTGACACGCGATGGCGGGTGGGGGGCAGGGTTGCCGAATTATATTTATCTACCATGGCTACTAACACTCCATCTGGCTCCGTCAAAACATCAAAACGCAGACATATGTCTTCTTCCTCTGATGAAGAGATAGCTTCATATGCCAAGGATTCCTGGCCAAGGTTTTTAGTGATAGAAAGTGCTGATAGGAGTCCTTTAAACATCAACCCTTTTGCCATCTCCAAGGGTATTCAAGGTATCTGCGGGGAGGTTAAAAATGTCACACGTCTCAGGAATGGTTCTCTCTTGATAGAATGTGTACGGAGGCAGCAGTCAGTCAATCTGCTAGGACTAAAACATTTTGTGAACAAACAGGTTGTTGTCTCGGAACATAAAACCCTGAACACTTGCAGAGGAATAGTTAGAGACAGGGCCCGCTGTCTCTCAGATATGACTGAAGAAGACATTTTGGCTTTATTGAAAGCGCAAGGAGTTACTGCTGTGAAACGTTTTATCAAGAAACAGGAATCAAATGTTATAAAAAGCAACACTTATCTTTTTACGTGTGGTCTGACTAATCTTCCAAAGTTCATTAAAGCCGGTTATTGCAATATTGGAGTGGAGATATATGTCCCAAATCCACTCCGGTGTTACAACTGCCAGAAGTTTGGACATGGTGCGAGGTCCTGTAGTGGTAGTCATGAGTGTACCGAATGTACCAATGCCATAAAGCGTGCTAACTGCAGTGGTGAGCATCTGGCGTCATCTAAGTCCTGCCCAAAATTCGAGTATGAAAGTAACATCCTCAAACTGAAATGTACACATAATATTTCATACTTTGAAGCTAAGAAATTAGTTCCTGCTCCAACAAGACCAAATACCAGCATAACGTATTCAGCCACTGTTTCTTCTCCTACACTAACTTCTGTTGTTAAACACACTTCTTCAGTTTCTTGTCAAACTGTGATATCTTGGGTCAATGAAGCTCAGTTAATGTTGGATGGCACAACT
Source organism: Haliotis asinina (assembly GCF_037392515.1). Classification (NCBI taxonomy): domain Eukaryota; kingdom Metazoa; phylum Mollusca; class Gastropoda; order Lepetellida; family Haliotidae; genus Haliotis; species Haliotis asinina. The sequence goes on along the minus strand of NC_090290.1, from coordinate 8,462,713 downwards.
CAGACGTCACAAACATGTCAGCGCTCCTCAGCATCCCAGACTGAAGAGCCACAGACAGAAAAACTACCTGCGACTGTATCATCTCCAGATATTCAGGGTGCAGCTCATCTAACGAGTAAAGAAAAGAAAAAGTTAAAAAAGAAGACTAGGTCTCTTCAGCATATAGAATAGCCAGTGTCGGTTCAAAATGTATTTGAACCGCTTGCTATGGAGATCGCTCCTTCACACACAGGGTGTAGGAGTAGTGCTTCCGCGCACTCAGTTTCTACTGTTGAACCTCCATAAATGATTTTATGAACATAATACAATGGAATTGTAGGGGTCTTAGGAACAATTTAATGATGTTCAATTACTATCACAGGATTTCACACCATCAACCTTTTCTTTACAAGAGACATATCTCAAAAATGAGGATAAATTGGATATACGTCAGTACAACTCATATCACTCGTTTTCACCTCCGGGAAACAAAGCCACAGGTGGTGCATCCATTTTGATGAAACAGGGTGTCATTCATAGCCCTGTGCCTCTAAAATGCAACCTGCAAGCCGTCGCAGTTCGTCTTTCTTTACACATAACTTTCACTCTTTGCTCCTTGTACATATCCCCATCTTCTCCCATACAACAGTCCGATCTTCAGAATCTGTTTGACCAACTCCCGAGACCCTGTATCATCATGGGACCTAAATGGGCATAACCCTCTATGGGGAAGTAATACTATTAATGCCAGGGGGGAAATCCTAGAAGACTTTATTGCAGATAATAATTTATGCATATATAATGATGGATCAGGCACATATTTGCATCCTGGTACAGGCACGTACTCTGAACTTGATTTGTCGCTCTGCGACCCAAATGTTTATACTGAATTTGAATGGTCGGTCCATAACGATCTTTGTGGAAGTGACCATTTCCCCACAGTTCTCTCTGCTATAAATCCGACTGATGATCCACCGGCAACCAGGTGGAATTTTGCGAAGGCAAATTGGAATTTATTTAGGACACTTTGTACTGACGAATTAAAATCTGATTACTTTGTTAATGCTGTTGACCCTATTCGGTTGTTCTCTGATAAACTGAATCAAATAGCTGATGAAACTATTCCTAAGTCCTCTGCGACACCACACATTCGTAAACCATGGTTTACTGACGATTGCAAACAGGCCAGGAAGTGTAGGAAGAAAGCAGAGAAATACTTTCGCCGGCATCCTACCGTTCACAATTTAAATAACGTAAAAATAAATAGTGCCAAGGCTACACGTACGTTTCAGCAAAATAGGCGACAGTCTTGGAAGATCTTTGTTTCAAAGATCAATCCACGTACGCCTATGACGAAGGTGTGGAACATGATACAGAAAATTAAGGGTAAAGGTTCCAAATCTAGTGTTCATCATCTGAAAGATGGCTCCAATATAATAACCAATAAATCTGACATTGCAAATAAGTTGGGCGAAACTTTAGCTGCCCATTCTTCAGCATCTAATTATAATCCTCAGTTTCAAAAAATATAAAAATCAACAAGAAAAATTGAAACTTAATTTTAATTCTGACAATGGTGAAGATTATAATAAAGTATTTTCACTACATGAGCTTGATACTGCTTTAGCACAAGCTCATGATACAGCAACTGGAGCTGATAATATCCACTATCAGCTTTTAAAACATTTACCCAACTCATGTCTTGAACCACTTTTAAATATTTTTGATAATATTTGGACAACTGGACACTTTCCTCCGTCGTGGCGCAATGCCATTGTTGTTCCCATACCTAAGCCTGGCCGGGATCATACTGATCCATCAAACTATAGGCCTATTTCATTGACGAGTTGCGTTTGTAAAACCATGGAACGCATGGTCAATAATCGACTGGTGTGGTTTTTAGAAACGAATAATCTTATCACGAACTATTGACCATTTGGTTTGGTTGGAATCATTCGTTAAAAATTCCATTGTAAATAACCAACATGCTGTATCAATCTTTTTTGACCTGGAGAAAGCTTACGATACAACATGGAAACATGGTATTTTAAAAGATGTGCATGACTTTGGGTTGAGGGGCCATTTACCTAATTTTATATCTCAGTTTTTAGCAGACAGGCAATTTCAGGTTCAAGTGGGTACAACCCTGTCTGATCTTTACCATCCGGACCAGGGTGTTCCACAAGGCAGTATTTTGTCTGTTACATGAGGATCTATATAATAAAAAGTCTTCTCTGGTTCCGCCTTTGGGTGTAAGAGTGAAATCTTTCATATCTGCTGCTGGCATTGAGCTAGAATCTATAGCTCCTTCCCGTCTTCTTTCTTCTCCTCCTTGGCAGTTGGTTAGACCAGAAGTTGATCTAACACTGGCAAAATTTAAAAAAAAATCAGAAACAAATGACTTACAATATAAACAGGAATATAATCAATTAAAAAGTAAATATGGCAATTACAAATCCTTATTTACAGATGGGTCCAAGGACGGTGGCGCAGTAGCTTGTGCCACTGTCATTGGATCCAGAACAATAACTTCTAGGTTACCAGGCCACAGCTCTATTTTTATAGCTGAAGCTAACGCCATATTAACAGCTCTTAAATATATTCAAAGACATCCTAAATGTAAACAGTATATAATATATTCCGACTCTCTTTCTTGCCTTCAGGCTATTAAAAATATTTCTTGTAAACATCCACTTTTAATTGAAATTATTGAACTGTATAATGATCTTGCTACTGGCCAATGCGACATCGTCTTTTGTTGGTTACCCAGCCATGTCGGAATTTCAGGTAACACGATGGCCGATTTTGCTGCCAAGGCAGCACTCAACAAATTTGTGACACCACTTCTTATTCCATACTCAGATTATAAAACCACTATTAGGTCTTTTATCCGTGGTCTGATGCAAAAGAAGTGGGACACCCAGGTGGGCATAAATACATTACATGCAATAAAACCCTGTGTTGGTTATACCCACTTGGGTTGTCAGTCCAGAGTTGAGGAGGTCATCATGCGGCGATGTCGCATTGGCCACACAAGGTATACTCATGAATACCTATTGAAAGGTGAGGATCCTCCGTTCTGCATCCCTTGTGATGAAAGAATTACAGTCAAGCATATTTTGCTTGACTGTGTTGAGTATGCTATTTTAAATCACGAACTATGAAGGATCTTTTTAGTAACGTAAATTCTCATTTAATACTTGCATTTTTAAAAGAATTAGATTTGTTAAGTGATTTGTAAATAGATATATATTTTATGATTGGAAGTTTGAATTGGTAACTAAGATTGTTAGTGGCTGTATCCTCGAAGGGAGTTACAGTACTGTAAAATTATTGTCCCCCTAAGAGGATACGTAAGTCCCAAAACATTTGAAGTAGATTTGAACTTACCAGGATTTTTAGACGTAGTATTCCTGTCTTTTAAATTGTGGCTAGCATTTCTTACAATCGCCAACGGCTGAAGGGATGGTGTAAATCCAGCTGGGGTCCATGTAGGTAGCAAAGGTACTGTAAGTCCCCATGGTCCCTCGTGTGGTGATCTACCTTCGGTTGTTGGCGATCTATAGCCTGTTTGTATATTGCATCGTCTAAATAGTGATATTAGTTTTTATGTTCCACGCTAGTTTTATTTCAAATTGTGATAATCTAGTTGTTTTACTGTCCTTCGTTGACAGCTTTTTATAGTATACATATAGTCCTGTTCATTGTTAACTGTTCACGTCACGATATGGCTGCAATATTGCCGAGGTGACGTTAAATATTAACTCACTCACTCACTATAGATATGCACCACAAGATTGGCCCATGAGCCACCGCCCTTTGGGCATAAAAGTTCATGTAAACCAAATTATAGTTAAATAATATTATTTAAACCAAGGGCGCCAAGATCAAATTTTAAACAATTCCAAATCACAGTGTGCAAATTTAAACATAAATTCCATGCACAGGGCTTGGCGTGACCAGCCGATTGATTGAATCGGGCCCATTCAACCTCCCGTCTAGGTGAAGTCAGGACCAAAGTGGTGTGATGAGCAACAGGAACACGGTCACAGGCCCCTGTTACCCTCAACCACCAGGATCCCTTCCTCCACCGACACAGGGCCGCAACCCACGGCTAACGGGTTGGTAGACCAAATATCCCCCCGGGTCCACTACGGGGGTGTCGGCGAGCTCTTGGCGTTACCCAGCACCCACCACGAGGAGGTGGCTCGCCACGGGTGCCTAAAGGCAAGAAAGAGAGTCGGAAATAGATTATATACTGTTTATGTTTAGGGTGTCTTTATGTATATTTAAGAACCGTTAGTATGGCGTTAGCTTTAGCTGTGAAAATAGAACTGTTGTCTGGTAATCTAGAAGATATTGTGCTTCATCCAACCTTAGCTTGGAATGTTGTGCTCCTCATTGTTGATAGATTTTGTTCTAGAATGTTAGTTCAATGTAATGCGTAGCATGCAACGGCATTCATTCTTTCACTTCATACTTCGAGTCATATACCTATTAGAAACCCTCCCCAGTTTGTCCATATATGGGGATTATGTTTGTTGTCATAATGTTTGTACAATGCAATCAGTAACAAGATATTGGGGCTAACTGCAAAATAGCGGAAGCAGTTTCACGGACTACATTTTGGCCACCACAGAATAGCAAGTTCCACAATATTTATTACACACCTGGCTTGTAACTAGAGTCTCACCTCATTAGATCCTTATATCGTAGGTCTACATATGGTTTTATGTTTAGCTGAAAGATCGAAATCCCCGACAGTACTTTAGACATGTATACATTATTTTGCTCTCCATTGACGTCACCACGCCATTATCTGCCCTCATCGTAACGAAACGAGCTCGAGGTTACAGCCACTACCTCTTTAAGACCTCACTGGAAGATGCCATCAGTTAGCCGTGACTGTGAATTCAGACCACAAAACCCGTCGCTTTTCTGTTTATTTCTGGCTAGGTTAATTCATATGTATGTTACATTGGGCGTCTTAGATAAGGAATACAGTTCACCCTCACCCCCATTTATAGAGTTACAAATTAAGGACATTTTCCCCTGAACTATCGTAACGTTAAAGATCACAAATACTCTACGGGGAGCAAATGCATAAATCAGTCATTGACATCGCTATAAGTGAATCTTCGTCATCAAAACTGCTGATTGCGATCTGTAATTACCTTAAATCGACCTTCTTGACAACATATAGCACAATTCCTAACCGCAAACGAAATTTGCAGCGAAATCAGAGCGGCGCGTCAGCGTGACGTAACAGTAGCTATAGATATGAAGGTCTATGAAGAATTCATCTACATTGCGGGGTGGAGGGGGTGGGAGGGCTAACTATTTCGTTTACAGGTTTGTACAAACCTGAAATCACGACAGCTGTTGTGTAAATGAAAGCTATATGTTCTCACGATCATTTAGTTTTGTCTCCTGCTTTGCCTAGTTTTCGAGTTACAACCCTTCTTTTCATAGACGATTCTGTCAAAATAACTTGGTGTCGCTAGGTTGTAATCCGTGTTAGGTGGTATAAAATTACACGTCATTTGTCATCATTCACTTGATGCTCAGTTAATTTATAACAGGTATAATAATTAGTTGTAACTAAAATTAGTTTACCCGACAAAAGTTCCGAATTTGTGTCTGGATTGATCAAAGGATTAACCGATAACACGTTCATTGATTTAAATTCGCATTTAAATGGGAGATTTGAGAAAAGGTAGTGTTTATGTATGTACATTAACCAATCTATACTAATTTACACTCTGTCTGTGTCTATGTAGAAGCAACACCCTATAAAGGATTAACCACCAATACATTGATTGGATGCTCACTATTGGCTAAGTAACTTACGTTTTTAAAAGAATGACGCACATTATGCAATTAGTTGCAGGCGTGCTATCTTGGGTGACCAACGAGGCTATACAACAATGTGAAAAACCTGAAACGATACATCACGTTTTTTGTATATTAGACTGTTATAAGACACATCACTTGGGAAATCTGCAGATGAATTATACATCACTTTTTGCGAATATTCATGAATACATTCTTCGAACAAGGTAATATAACTTTAATTTTGATATTTGCATTTGGTTTTTATTAAGTTGTTGTAGCTTTCAACAGAATCATTGTTTTCGTCGTGAAGTGTAATGATGCTGACGACATACACTAGGGCGTGCGTGCGAATTATGATTCATATGGGCAAACTATAAAACGTTTAGATATTACATTCCTATTATACATTCGCAGATCGATTCTTTTTATTAAGTTTCAAAATGTATACAAGTATGATTATAAAGTAATTAAGATTATGTGACCAAATATAAAGACGCATATTGACGAATGTCTACATACTGGTGAGTGAACGGTACAACCGAAGTACATTTAGCAAGTGAAGAAATTATCACGCAGTATTTTCACTTCGACACCGACCTCGCTTAGGTTATGTTACATTTTGTGTCATGCAAACTCCTTTTGGTAATGATTCAAATACATATTTAACTACTAGCAGAAAGTAATATTTATTTTCTAACTTGATGAAAACAAACCATGATTTCATTAATTCAAATGGATTTGACTTCACGATTTTCGCACACACAAACACACAATTTAAGTGAGTGAGTGAGTTAACATTTAACGTCACATCGGCAGTATGTCAGCCATATCGTGACGAGAACATTTAATTCTGAAATGAACTATATGCCTATTATAAAACCTGTCGACGAAGGACAGTAAAACAACTAGAATATCACAGAGTAGAATATAAAACTAGTAACTATACCTAAAACAATTTATCTATAGAGGACAATACAAGATAGAAATGGGCTATAGATTGCTAACAACTGAAGGTAGATCTCCATACTAGGGACCATGGGGACTTACAGTACCTTGGCTACCTGCATGGACCCTAGCTGGATTTACATCATCCCCTCAGGAGTCAGCAATTCGGGAAATCTAGCCATTCAGTAAAAAGACATTTATTCTACGATTAAAAACATGGAAAGTTTGAATTTACTTTGAATGTTTGTGGACTTACGTACCCTCTCAGGAGGACAATAGTTTTACAATACTTCAACCCCCTTTGAGGATACAGCCACCAACAAGCACAGTTACGAATTTAAACTTCCGATAATAAAAATTATCTATTTACAATTCATTTAATAAATCTAATTCTTTTAAAAATCCAATAATTAAATGAGAACTGATATTAGTAAAAAGGTCCTTCATACTACGTGATTTAAAATAGGTATCCCTTGTGATGGAATATTCCACGCAGTCAAGCAAGACATGCTTGACCGTGATTCTTTCATCACAAGGGATACAAAACGGAGGATCCTCACCTTTCAAAAGGTATTTATGCGTATATCTGGTGTGACCAATACGATATCGTCGCATAATGACCTCTTCAAATCTGGACTGACAGCTCAAGTAGGTGTAACCAATATACGGTTTTATTTCATGTAATTTATTTATACCTACTTGGGTGTCCCACTTCTTTTGCATCAGATCACGTATATAAGTTCTAATATTCGCTTTGTAATCTGAGTATGGAATAAGAAGTGGTGTCACAGATTTGTTGAGTGCTGCCTTGGCAGCAAGATCGGCCATTGTGTTCCCTGAAATACCTACATGGCTGGGTAACCAACAGAAGACGATGTCGCATTGGCCAGTAGCAAGATTATTATACAATTCAATAATGTCAATTAAAAGTGGATGTTTACATGATAAATGTTTAATCGCCTGAAGACAAGAAAGAGAGTCTGAATAGATTATATATTGTTTACGTTTAGGGTGCCTTTGAATATATTTAAGAGCTGTTAATATGGCGTTATTTGGTAATCTAGAAGTTATTGTTCTGGATCCAATGACAGTAGCACAAGCAACTGCGCCACCGTCCTTGGACCCATCTGTAAATAAGGATTTATAGTTGTTATATTTATGTTTCAATTGATTATATTCTTGTTTATACTGTATTTCATTCGTTTCTGATTTTTTAAATGTGGTTAATGTTAGGTCAACCTGTGGTCGAACCAATTGCCAAGGAGGAGAAGAAAGAAGACGGGAAGGAGCTATATATTCCAGCTCAATGCCGGCTGAAGAAAGAAATGGTTTAATTCTTAAACCAAGAGGCGGAACATGAGATTTCTTTTTGTATACATCCTCATACAGAGAACTAAAAACACAGTTATATGCAGGGTTTGACTCACTAGAATATAATTTTGTTACATACTGTAAAGCTAGTTTTACACGTCGCTGCTCTAGAGATGGCTCATCAGCCTCAACGTACAGGCTGTCAACAGGTGAAGTTCGAAAGGAGCCAAGACAAAGTCTTAGACCTTGGTGATGAACAGAATCTAAAAGTTTTAGGTTGCTTCTACAGGCTCCACCATACACAATGGAGCCATAATCAAGTTTTGACCGGATCAGTGATCGATAGAGCTGCAGGAGGGTAGCTTGATCCCCTCCCCACCTAGAATTTGAAACGACTTTCAACAAGTCAAGTGCCTTCAGGCATTTAGTTTTGGGGGATTTGATATGTGGTAGAAACGCTAAATGCGAGTCAAAAATTATTCCCAAGAACTTGGCCTCCTTTACAACTTTTATGGGAGATCCATTTAGAAACAGTTCAGGATCTTTATGCGGTTTATATTTTCGACAAAAGTGTATACAATTAGTTTTGGATTTAGAAAATTTAAAGCCGTTTTCAAGACACCATTTATTTATTTTATTTAAGCACAACTGCAGTTGCCGTTCAATGGTATGCATATTTTTACCACGACAAGAAATATTAAAATCATCCACAAATAACGATCCATCAATTGAATCGTTTAAAACTTTTGATAAACTATTTATCCTGATGCTAAAAAGTGTGAGTGACAGAATACTGCCTTGTGGAACACCCTGATCCTGATTGTAATGATCAGACAGGGTAGAACCCACTCGAACTTGAAACTGTCTGTTATTTAAAAAGTTGGCAATAAATTGAGGCAAACGACCTCGCAAGCCGAAGTCATGTAAGTCTCTTAAAATACCATATTTCCAGGTTGTGTCATATGCCTTCTCAAGATCAAAAAAGATAGACACAGCATGTTGTTTATTTATCAGTGCATTTTTCACAAATGATTCCAGTCGCACTAAGTGATCGACAGTACTTCTGTTTTTACGGAAACCACACTGTATATCAGTTATAAGGTTATTTGTTTCCAAGTACCAAACAAGTCGATTATTTATCATGCGTTCCATGGTCTTGCAAACACTGCTAGCTAACGAAATCGGACGATAATTGGATGGATCGGTATGATCATGTCCAGGTTTAGGTATGGGTACTACTATGGCGTCACGCCATGATGAAGGAAAGTTACCCGATGTCCAAATATCATCAAAAATATTTAGGAGGGTTTCTAGGCAGGATTCTGGTAAGTGCTTCAGGAGTTCATAATGTATGTTATCAGCTCCTGTAGCAGTATCATGAGCTTGATCAAGAGCAATATGGAGCTCATGAATAGAAAAAGTTTCATTATAATCTTCCCCATTATCTGAGTTGAAATTAATAGTTTTCTTTTCTTGTTGTTTTTGTTTTCTCCTCCTTGGCAGTTGGTTAGACCAGAAGTTGATCTAACACTGGCAAAATTTTAAAAAAAATCAGAAACAAATGACTTACAATATAAACAGGAATATAATCAATTAAAAAGTAAATATGGCAATTACAAATCCTTATTTACAGATGGGTCCAAGGACGGTGGCGCAGTAGCTTGTGCCACTGTCATTGGATCCAGAACAATAACTTCTAGGTTACCAGGCCACAGCTCTATTTTTATAGCTGAAGCTAACGCCATATTAACAGCTCTTAAATATATTCAAATACATCCTAAATGTAAACAGTATATAATATATTCCGACTCTCTTTCTTGCCTTCAGGCTATTAAAAATATTTCTTGTAAACATCCACTTTTAATTGAAATTATTGAACTGTATAATGATCTTGCTACTGGCCAATGCGACATCGTCTTTTGTTGGTTACCCAGCCATGTCGGAATTTCAGGTAAGACGATGGCCGATTTTGCTGCCAAGGCAGCACTCAACAAATTTGTGACACCACTTCTTATTCCATACTCAGATTATAAAACCACTATTAGGTCTTTTATCCGTGGTCTGATGCAAAAGAAGTGGGACACCCAGGTGGGCATAAATACATTACATGCAATAAAACCCTGTGTTGGTTATACCCACTTGGGTTGTCAGTCCAGAGTTGAGGAGGTCATCATGCGGCGATGTCGCATTGGCCACACAAGGTATACTCATGAATACCTATTGAAAGGTGAGGATCCTCCGTTCTGCATCCCTTGTGATGAAAGAATTACAGTCAAGCATATTTTGCTTGACTGTGTTGAGTATGCTATTTTAAATCACGAACTATGAAGGATCTTTTTAGTAACGTAAATTCTCATTTAATACTTGCATTTTTAAAAGAATTAGATTTGTTAAGTGATTTGTAAATAGATATATATTTTATGATTGGAAGTTTGAATTGGTAACTAAGATTGTTAGTGGCTGTATCCTCGAAGGGAGTTACAGTACTGTAAAATTATTGTCCCCCTAAGAGGATACGTAAGTCCCAAAACATTTGAAGTAGATTTGAACTTACCAGGATTTTTAGACGTAGTATTCCTGTCTTTTAAATTGTGGCTAGCATTTCTTACAATCGCCAACGGCTGAAGGGATGGTGTAAATCCAGCTGGGGTCCATGTAGGTAGCAAAGGTACTGTAAGTCCCCATGGTCCCTCGTGTGGTGATCTACCTTCGGTTGTTGGCGATCTATAGCCTGTTTGTATATTGCATCGTCTAAATAGTGATATTAGTTTTTATGTTCCACGCTAGTTTTATTTCAAATTGTGATAATCTAGTTGTTTTACTGTCCTTCGTTGACAGCTTTTTATAGTATACATATAGTCCTGTTCATTGTTAACTGTTCACGTCACGATATGGCTGCAATATTGCCGAGGTGACGTTAAATATTAACTCACTCACTCACTATAGATATGCACCACAAGATTGGCCCATGAGCCACCGCCCTTTGGGCATAAAAGTTCATGTAAACCAAATTATAGTTAAATAATATTATTTAAACCAAGGGCGCCAAGATCAAATTTTAAACAATTCCAAATCACAGTGTGCAAATTTAAACATAAATTCCATGCACAGGGCTTGGCGTGACCAGCCGATTGATTGAATCGGGCCCATTCAACCTCCCGTCTAGGTGAAGTCAGGACCAAAGTGGTGTGATGAGCAACAGGAACACGGTCACAGGCCCCTGTTACCCTCAACCACCAGGATCCCTTCCTCCACCGACACAGGGCCGCAACCCACGGCTAACGGGTTGGTAGACCAAATATCCCCCCGGCTCTTGGCGTTACCCAGCACCCACCACGAGGAGGTGGCTCGCCACGGGTGCCTAAAGGCAAGAAAGAGAGTCGGAAATAGATTATATACTGTTTATGTTTAGGGTGTCTTTATGTATATTTAAGAACCGTTAGTATGGCGTTAGCTTTAGCTGTAAAAATAGAACTGTTGTCTGGTAATCTAGAAGATATTGTGCTTCATCCAACCTTAGCTTGGAATGTTGTGCTCCTCATTGTTGATAGATTTTGTTCTAGAATGTTAGTTCAATGTAATGCGTAGCATGCAACGGCATTCATTCTTTCACTTCATACTTCGAGTCATATACCTATTAGAAACCCTCCCCAGTTTGTCCATATATGGGGATTATGTTTGTTGTCATAATGTTTGTACAATGCAATCAGTAACAAGATATTGGGGCTAACTGCAAAATAGCGGAAGCAGTTTCACGGACTACATTTTGGCCACCACAGAATAGCAAGTTCCACAATATTTATTACACACCTGGCTTGTAACTAGAGTCTCACCTCATTAGATCCTTATATCGTAGGTCTACATATGGTTTTATGTTTAGCTGAAAGATCGAAATCCCCGACAGTACTTTAGACATGTATACATTATTTTGCTCTCCATTGACGTCACCACGCCATTATCTGCCCTCATCGTAACGAAACGAGCTCGAGGTTACAGCCACTACCTCTTTAAGACCTCACTGGAAGATGCCATCAGTTAGCCGTGACTGTGAATTCAGACCACAAAACCCGTCGCTTTTCTGTTTATTTCTGGCTAGGTTAATTCATATGTATGTTACATTGGGCGTCTTAGATAAGGAATACAGTTCACCCTCACCCCCATTTATAGAGTTACAAATTAAGGACATTTTCCCCTGAACTATCGTAACGTTAAAGATCACAAATACTCTACGGGGAGCAAATGCATAAATCAGTCATTGACATCGCTATAAGTGAATCTTCGTCATCAAAACTGCTGATTGCGATCTGTAATTACCTTAAATCGACCTTCTTGACAACATATAGCACAATTCCTAACCGCAAACGAAATTTGCAGCGAAATCAGAGCGGCGCGTCAGCGTGACGTAACAGTAGCTATAGATATGAAGGTCTATGAAGAATTCATCTACATTGCGGGGTGGAGGGGGTGGGAGGGCTAACTATTTCGTTTACAGGTTTGTACAAACCTGAAATCACGACAGCTGTTGTGTAAATGAAAGCTATATGTTCTCACGATCATTTAGTTTTGTCTCCTGCTTTGCCTAGTTTTCGAGTTACAACCCTTCTTTTCATAGACGATTCTGTCAAAATAACTTGGTGTCGCTAGGTTGTAATCCGTGTTAGGTGGTATAAAATTACACGTCATTTGTCATCATTCACTTGATGCTCAGTTAATTTATAACAGGTATAATAATTAGTTGTAACTAAAATTAGTTTACCCGACAAAAGTTCCGAATTTGTGTCTGGATTGATCAAAGGATTAACCGATAACACGTTCATTGATTTAAATTCGCATTTAAATGGGAGATTTGAGAAAAGGTAGTGTTTATGTATGTACATTAACCAATCTATACTAATTTACACTCTGTCTGTGTCTATGTAGAAGCAACACCCTATAAAGGATTAACCACCAATACATTGATTGGATGCTCACTATTGGCTAAGTAACTTACGTTTTTAAAAGAATGACGCACATTATGCAATTAGTTGCAGGCGTGCTATCTTGGGTGACCAACGAGGCTATACAACAATGTGAAAAACCTGAAACGATACATCACGTTTTTTGTATATTAGACTGTTATAAGACACATCACTTGGGAAATCTGCAGATGAATTATACATCACTTTTTGCGAATATTCATGAATACATTCTTCGAACAAGGTAATATAACTTTAATTTTGATATTTGCATTTGGTTTTTATTAAGTTGTTGTAGCTTTCAACAGAATCATTGTTTTCGTCGTGAAGTGTAATGATGCTGACGACATACACTAGGGCGTGCGTGCGAATTATGATTCATATGGGCAAACTATAAAACGTTTAGATATTACATTCCTATTATACATTCGCAGATCGATTCTTTTTATTAAGTTTCAAAATGTATACAAGTATGATTATAAAGTAATTAAGATTATGTGACCAAATATAAAGACGCATATTGACGAATGTCTACATACTGGTGAGTGAACGGTACAACCGAAGTACATTTAGCAAGTGAAGAAATTATCACGCAGTATTTTCACTTCGACACCGACCTCGCTTAGGTTATGTTACATTTTGTGTCATGCAAACTCCTTTTGGTAATGATTCAAATACATATTTAACTACTAGCAGAAAGTAATATTTATTTTCTAACTTGATGAAAACAAACCATGATTTCATTAATTCAAATGGATTTGACTTCACGATTTTCGCACACACAAACACACAATTTAAGTGAGTGAGTGAGTTAACATTTAACGTCACATCGGCAGTATGTCAGCCATATCGTGACGAGAACATTTAATTCTGAAATGAACTATATGCCTATTATAAAACCTGTCGACGAAGGACAGTAAAACAACTAGAATATCACAGAGTAGAATATAAAACTAGTAACTATACCTAAAACAATTTATCTATAGAGGACAATACAAGATAGAAATGGGCTATAGATTGCTAACAACTGAAGGTAGATCTCCATACTAGGGACCATGGGGACTTACAGTACCTTGGCTACCTGCATGGACCCTAGCTGGATTTACATCATCCCCTCAGGAGTCAGCAATTCGGGAAATCTAGCCATTCAGTAAAAAGACATTTATTCTACGATTAAAAACATGGAAAGTTTGAATTTACTTTGAATGTTTGTGGACTTACGTACCCTCTCAGGAGGACAATAGTTTTACAATACTTCAACCCCCTTTGAGGATACAGCCACCAACAAGCACAGTTACGAATTTAAACTTCCGATAATAAAAATTATCTATTTACAATTCATTTAATAAATCTAATTCTTTTAAAAATCCAATAATTAAATGAGAACTGATATTAGTAAAAAGGTCCTTCATACTACGTGATTTAAAATAGGTATCCCTTGTGATGGAATATTCCACGCAGTCAAGCAAGACATGCTTGACCGTGATTCTTTCATCACAAGGGATACAAAACGGAGGATCCTCACCTTTCAAAAGGTATTTATGCGTATATCTGGTGTGACCAATACGATATCGTCGCATAATGACCTCTTCAAATCTGGACTGACAGCTCAAGTAGGTGTAACCAATATACGGTTTTATTTCATGTAATTTATTTATACCTACTTGGGTGTCCCACTTCTTTTGCATCAGATCACGTATATAAGTTCTAATATTCGCTTTGTAATCTGAGTATGGAATAAGAAGTGGTGTCACAGATTTGTTGAGTGCTGCCTTGGCAACAAGATCGGCCATTGTGTTCCCTGAAATACCTACATGGCTGGGTAACCAACAGAAGACGATGTCGCATTGGCCAGTAGCAAGATTATTATACAATTCAATAATGTCAATTAAAAGTGGATGTTTACATGATAAATGTTTAATCGCCTGAAGACAAGAAAGAGAGTCTGAATAGATTATGTATTGTTTACGTTTAGGGTGCCTTTGAATATATTTAAGAGCTGTTAATATGGCGTTATTTGGTAATCTAGAAGTTATTGTTCTGGATCCAATGACAGTAGCACAAGCAACTGCGCCACCGTCCTTGGACCCATCTGTAAATAAGGATTTATAGTTGTTATATTTATGTTTCAATTGATTATATTCTTGTTTATACTGTATTTCATTCGTTTCTGATTTTTTAAATGTGGTTAATGTTAGGTCAACCTGTGGTCGAACCATTTGCCAAGGAGGAGAAGAAAGAAGACGGGAAGGAGCTATATATTCCAGCTCAATGCCGGCTGAAGAAAGAAATGGTTTAATTCTTAAACCAAGAGGCGGAACATGAGATTTCTTTTTGTATACATCCTCATACAGAGAACTAAAAACACAGTTATATGCAGGGTTTGACTCACTAGAATATAATTTTGTTACATACTGTAAAGCTAGTTTTACACGTCGCTGCTCTAGAGATGGCTCATCAGCCTCAACGTACAGGCTGTCAACAGGTGAAGTTCGAAAGGAGCCAAGACAAAGTCTTAGACCTTGGTGATGAACAGAATCTAAAAGTTTTAGGTTGCTTCTACAGGCTCCACCATACACAATGGAGCCATAATCAAGTTTTGACCGGATCAGTGATCGATAGAGCTGCAGGAGGGTAGCTTGATCCCCTCCCCACCTAGAATTTGAAACGACTTTCAACAAGTCAAGTGCCTTCAGGCATTTAGTTTTGGGGGATTTGATATGTGGTAGAAACGCTAAATGCGAGTCAAAAATTATTCCCAAGAACTTGGCCTCCTTTACAACTTTTATGGGAGATCCATTTAGAAACAGTTCAGGATCTTTATGCGGTTTATATTTTCGACAAAAGTGTATACAATTAGTTTTGGATTTAGAAAATTTAAAGCCGTTTTCAAGACACCATTTATTTATTTTATTTAAGCACAACTGCAGTTGCCGTTCAATGGTATGCATATTTTTACCACGACAAGAAATATTAAAATCATCCACAAATAACGATCCATCAATTGAATCGTTTAAAACTTTTGATAAACTATTTATCCTGATGCTAAAAAGTGTGAGTGACAGAATACTGCCTTGTGGAACACCCTGATCCTGATTGTAATGATCAGACAGGGTAGAACCCACTCGAACTTGAAACTGTCTGTTATTTAAAAAGTTGGCAATAAATTGAGGCAAACGACCTCGCAAGCCGAAGTCATGTAAGTCTCTTAAAATACCATATTTCCAGGTTGTGTCATATGCCTTCTCAAGATCAAAAAAGATAGACACAGCATGTTGTTTATTTATCAGTGCATTTTTCACAAATGATTCCAGTCGCACTAAGTGATCGACAGTACTTCTGTTTTTACGGAAACCACACTGTATATCAGTTATAAGGTTATTTGTTTCCAAGTACCAAACAAGTCGATTATTTATCATGCGTTCCATGGTCTTGCAAACACTGCTAGCTAACGAAATCGGACGATAATTGGATGGATCGGTATGATCATGTCCAGGTTTAGGTATGGGTACTACTATGGCGTCACGCCATGATGAGGGAAAGTTACCCGATGTCCAAATATCATCAAAAATATTTAGGAGGGTTTCTAGGCAGGATTCTGGTAAGTGCTTCAGGAGTTCATAATGTATGTTATCAGCTCCTGTAGCAGTATCATGAGCTTGATCAAGAGCAATATGGAGCTCATGAATAGAAAAAGTTTCATTATAATCTTCCCCATTATCTGAGTTGAAATTAATAGTTTTCTTTTCTTGTTGTTTTTGATACTGTTGGAATGTAGGTAAATAATTAGAAGAGGAAGAGTGTTTAGCAAGGGTTTCACCCAGTTTATTTGCGATATCTGATTTATCAGTAAGTACTTGATCTCCATGTTTAAGATGATTGACAGTAGATTTAGTACCTTTACCTTTAATTTTCTGGACCAAATTCCATACCTTGGACATGGGTGTCCGAGAATTTATTTTAGATACATAATTTTGCCAAGATTGGCGTTTGTTCTGTTTAAAAGTACGGCGTGCTTTAGCATTTAAAATTTTACATTTATTCAAATTATGCACCATAGGATGGCGACGGAAATGATGTTCTGCTTTTTTCCTTGCCTTCCTAGCTTGTTTGCAGTCATCGTTGAACCATGGTTTTCTTATGTGTTGAACTGCAGAGGACTTTCGTATACACTCATCAGCTATGGAGTTCAATTCATCAGAAAAACATTTAACAGCATCAGGAACGTCAAAAAAACGTTCAGGTTTAAGCTTTTCAGCACACAGTGTTTCATGTAAAGTCCAGTTAGCCTTTTTAAAATTCCGTCTTGATGATGGAGGAACATCAGATGGAATTACAGCTTTTAATATAGTAGGAAAATGGTCACTTCCACAGAGGTCATCGTGGACTGACCATTCGAATTCATTAAGTAGTTCTGAATTTGTGAGTGACAGGTCAAGAGCAGAATAGGTCCCTGTCCCAGGGTGTAAATACGTATTGGAGCCATCATTATAAATACATAAATCATTGTCAGAACAAAAGTCCTCCAACAACTTACCTTTAGTGTTTATATTTACACTACCCCAGAGAGGGTTGTGCCCATTTAAATATCCCATTATAATACAGGGCTTCGGGAGTTGGTCATAGAGAGCTTGCAGATCAGTTTTGGCAAACGCCGAAGACGGCGAAATATACAGCGAGCATAGCGTAAACGCTACATGTAAAGTAATTCTCACAGCAACAGCCTGCATATTAGTATTAAGTGATACAGGTCTTTGAATAACGTTTTGTCTGACTAGAACGGATGACCCGCCAGTGGCTCTATCACCCGGATGTGCAAAAGAATGATATGCATTAAAATGACGAAGGTCAAATGTATCTGTTTGCTTTAAATATGTCTCTTGGAGACATATTTGCTGAAGGTGTAAACTCTTGGACTAATAGCTGTAATTCATGTAAATTAGTCCTCAATCCTCTGCAGTTCCACTGTACAATATTACTGGAATAAACTATCTTTTGGGGGGATTTATTGGGGATCTACCCCATACTCTTTTGTAGGGCGACAAGCTATGTGCCCTAGAATGGACGTTTTCAGAAACGTCCATGTCTTCAAAAGACCCATACTTATTAAGCAATTGAATTTTATTTTGTGACCCTTTAGGAGCTCTGCCACTTTGTTGTTTTGAAGCATCAGGCTTAGGCTTAGATTTACCTTTAGCAGTTTGTTGTCTATCGGCTGAAGATTGAGATTCAGTGCGTGACTGCGAAGATGATTTATGATCAGAAGAAGACTTTGAGGTTCCAGGAAGTGATTCCTCAGTCTGGGATGACATAGCTGGGTATAGAAGTTGTGGAGAGTCACTGTTGACCCAAGTCAAGGTAGTTTGGCAGCTTGTAGATGATTTTGTTATTTTAGGGCTACGCACAGATGCTTTTGCTACTGTAGCATAACTTTCTGTAAGGTCAGATCTCTTTACCAGTTTTTTTGCTTCAGAAAAAGAGATATTTTGTGTATACTTTATTCTGTTTATTTCCATATCCTCTCTCCAGATTGGACACTGTTTCGATGAAGATGAATGGTCGCCTGAGCAGTTGGTGCATTTTTTAAAATCACTGTCACAATCTTCTGTTGTGTGTGTCTTCTCACCACAGTGAGCACACACAACAGACAATGTACAGGTAGATACACCGTGTCCATATTTCTGGCATTTAAAACACCTTAGAGGGTTGGGGATGTATGTCTCAACTTGGATGTTACAGTAACCTGCCTTCACTGACTTGGGAGCATTTGGAGAAGAAAAGGAAAACAGATAGGTATTTGTTTGGATTGTCTCATTACTTTTCCGTGTTGAAAAACGCTTTACATAAAGCACACCCTGATCTTTCATTTCGGATGCTATGTCAAGTTCTGACATATCAGCAAGCAACCGATCACGATCTCTGACAATACCTTTACTTGTGTTCAGGGTCTTGTGAGCAGAGACCGTGACCGGAATGCCCACAAAAGAATCAATACCCATCAGAATGGTTGCTTGCTGCTTTTTCCCACACTCAACGAGCAGGGCACCCGAACGTAAGCGTCTAAGATTCTTCACATCTCCAGCAATACCTTGAATACCCTTAGATACTGCAAAAGGGTTCAATTTTAATGGTGTCTTGTCAGGAGTTTCAATTACAAGGAAACGTGGCCAGTACTCAATCGATAAAGACGGTCTATGGTCAGTATCAACAGGATCAATTTCAAGTTGACGTTTTCATTTCTTGGGGGGGGGGGGGGGGGGGGGGGATTTCATAAGCCATGGGTAATGTAAATTGGTAATGTAAATTGTGATAATCTAGTTGTTTTACTGTAAATTGGAGCTCCCCACCCACCACGGAGTATCACAAAGGACAATGCTAAGGCAAGCGGGCCTCCAGCTTGCAACACCAAGGATACTCGGATGATATACTCAAGTAGCACAATTTAAGCACAAACTACGGGGTCCAGTGGAAATCTGTGCATAGTGACACCATCACCCGACAACAAGGAGAAATTGACGGCAACACAACAATTCGGCCTATCTTTTGTGACGTCGAGAAATCAGCAAAATGACGAGCTTCCTACACATGTTTTGTACAACTAACTGAAAATCGTTCCTTCTATGACGTCACTGCAGGGCTCTGGCGACAGAGTTACGTAACCTGTCTCTAGTTTCGTTTGCGGGCGAGAGAGAAGCAGAGCACTCTGCACTCGGTATTAATTAACAACAAGGTCTTTGGAGTTTTTTTTTGTTTTTTTTTAAAAAATGGTGTTCCCTTTGTGATTAACCAGAAGTCTTTCATGTGCAGTGGTAAAAAGTGTACAAAAATTGGATTTATTCGTTCTTTAAAGCACTCAGGCTATGGCGTCTTAGTAACTTTTAACTACAATAGTTTATGATCGTATAATGATTTACTAATTATTACACGTTCTAAGAGGATTTGCTAAAAGATTAAATGTGCCGACAGTACTTTATCAGGTGAGAAAGGACACCTTTTGCATGACGTTACACGGTATTGACGTCACTACATTCCCGTCTCTCCCCTCGCTATGAAACGTACGCTTTGTTATCAAGGCCATGATGCATGCCAGTTGTCCTGGCCTGGACCAGCCTCTTGCTCCTCAGCACCGAGTTTCTTGGTTTAATGTTGCTACACTGACTAACATCACTGGTCCAAACATCAACCGGACGTCAGAATACTGCCATGAGATTACACCGTTGTATGCTGATAGTGACACCATTGCATGGGCATTGTTGAAAGAACTCTTGCAATGCCTACATCCGAAGGAAGGCTTTCAAATGCATATTGTCGCAGAAAATAAACCAATGATGGAGAATATTGGCCAAGCTCCTCTGACAAGCGTTGTTACACTTCATAAAATATACGCTAAAATGCAAGTGCCACAAAAACTTGAGCAGCTGTATTCGTTGTCTGCAATTTCATTATGTGTTTTGTGATACGTTTCCACAGATCACATCAGTTGTTGGCGGTCTATAGTCCGTGTTTAATATCGTATCATCCTCTTTAATTACAATGTTTTAGTTTTCAATGCTAGTTGTATGCTCCTATCTTTGGTAGCCTAGTGTTTTTACAGTCACTTGATGACAGGTTTTTACATTTTCAATTTATTGTTTTCAATATTGGTTTTTACATTTTCAATTTATTGTTTTCAATATTGATATAAATTAAATTGTTCTCGTCACGATATCGCTGCAGTATTGCCGGTGTGATGATAAATTCTAACTCCCTCACTCCACGGATCACAACCAGATCTGTGTAGCTACACGTTTTCTGAACCAATATAAATCCAAAGGGACTGATCATTAGTGATTTTATGTTGCGATTGCAATGCTTATCACGTGTAAACCAAACGGCAGTGTGTAGACATTTTGAAGTTATTTCTTTGCACCATTTGTTATTCATTCTCATGTGTAAATAAATCTTAATCGTTTCCAAAATAATAATTTCATCAGGGTTCGACTCGGTGGTAACACACATTTTTGATGTAGTGACATGTATTCATAGCGTAGTCTTTTACAGTTACGTTTGTTAATAAAAACATGATCTGAGTGATGCACTGTCCATTCTAAAATTGTAAACAAAAAGTCACTGTATTCTGTCATCTGACAGGTCGAAAAACATGATTACATGGTATTTGATTCCCGGAAACTGCATTTCCCATTCTCTGTCGATTGACATGAGTGTAGAAACATCGCAAACGATTGTTTTGTTGTGCCATCGACACTGGTGACGTCTTTCAAATCTTATTGTGACGCAAAGTCCGAATGACGTCACAAATGAGCAGCTACAGATGCTACCATGGGAAGCAGCTGAAACGACCAACTGATGACACTTCACTGCTGTACCCCGTACTCGATGTAAACGAGTGCAGACAGTAAAACCCTTTGGTTTACTTTTTTTGTTTACAATGTCGATAAACATCATGTGTTGGCCAATTTCCGGGTGTTATTGAGTATTCCAAATGTATTCCTATGCTTCAAATACTCAATAATACCCGGAAATTGGCCAACAGATGTACATGATGTTTATCTCCTAATTAACCACCTAGAGAGTTAGATCCGTTTCTTTAAAAAAAAAACCCTACCAAATGAGAAATAACATGGTAAAGGAGCTCCGAGATACACGAAACAAATGGTTGGATTGTGTAATAGAAAATCATCAGACATGCTTGCCCGTTATTATCTTAACTAATCCTCACGTTTTAACATATATTCATGTGTACATCTGGTTGGGTCAGTACGACATCATCGTAAATTGACCTCTTGTGTGCATGAACGATGATAAGGGAATGCCTGTTCGAATTGGCTGATAGGAAGGTTCGTGATTCTGATTTTCTGATAGCAAGGGGCGTGAATCTGCTCGGTTAATCTCAATGAATAAGTCCCCCATTGTCCCTAGTATGGTGATCTGCCTTCAGTTGTTGGAGATCTATAGCCTGTTTTTATATTGTTTTGTCCAAATAGTGATATTAGTTTTAACTTTCCACAACAGTTGTAACTGTGATATTCTAGGTGTTTTACTGTCCTTTGACGACAGGCTTATTTCTGAAATACATATCTTCCATTTCAGTATTAAATGTTCTCGTCACGATATGGCTGAAATATTGCCGATGTGACGTTAAATATTTACTCACTCACTTTAACTTTCCATGGTAGTTTTAATGCTACTTACGATATTCTGGTTGTTTTACAGAGTGAGTGAGTTAATATTTAACGTCACATCGGCAGTATTGCAGCCATATCGTGACGAGAACATTCATAAAAAAGGAATCTATGTATATGATAAAAACCTGTCGACGACGGACAGTAAAACAACTAGAATATCACAATAAGAAATAAAACTATCACGAAAAGTTAAAACTAATATCCCTATCTCGACAAAACAATATAAAAACAGGCTATATAGATCACCAACAACTGAAGGTAGATCACCATACTAGGGGCCAGTACTTCTGCTACCTGCATGGTCCCTAGCTGGATTTACATCATCCTCTCAGTTGATGGTGATTGTATGCAAGATTAAAATGACAGAAATACTACGGTTAAGAAAAAGTGGAAGATCAAATTTGACTTCAAATGTTTTGGGACTTACGTACCCTCTCAGTAGGACAATGATTTTACAGTGCTTTCACCCCCCCTCGAGAATACAGCCACTAACACTCTAAGTTACTAATTCCCCTCAGCTGCTGGTGATTGTATGCAAGATTAGCCACAAATTAAAATGACACATATTCTACGGCTAAGACAAAATGGAAGATCAAATTTGACTTCACATGTTTTGGGAATTACGTACCCTCTCAGGAGGACAATAATTTTACTGTACTTTAACCCCCCTCGAGGATACAGCCACTAACACTCTAAGTTACTAATTCAAACTTCCAAGCATAAAATATTTATCTATTTAAAATCCATTTAGCAAATGTAATTCTTTTCAAAATGCAATAATTAAATGAGAACTAACATAATTAATAAGATCCTTCGAAGTTCGTGAATTAAAAAAATTATCCCATGTGATGGAATATTCAACACAGTCAAGCAGGACATCCTTGACTGTGATTCTTTCATCACAAGGGATACAAAACGGAGGATCTTCACCTTTTAATATATAATCGTGAGTATACCTCGTATGGCCAATGCAACATCGTCGCATAATGACCTCCTCAAATCTGGACTGACAACCCAAGTAAGTATAACCGATATAAGGTTTTATTTCATGTAATTTATTTATACCTATCTGGGTGTCCCACTTCTTCTGCATCAGATCACGGATTTAAGATCCTATTGTAGTTTTATAATCTAAATATGGAATAGGAAGTGGTGTCACAGATTTGTTGAGTGCTTCCTTAGAAACAAGATCGGCCATTGTGTTACCAGAAATGCCGACGTGACTAGGTAACAAACAAAGGACGATGTCGCACTGGCCAGTAGCAAGATTATTGTAAATTCCATAATTTCTATTAAAAGTGGATGTTTACAAGAAATATTTTTAATCGCCTGAAGGCAAGAAAGAGTCTAAATAGATCATATACTGTTTATGTTTAGGGTGTCTTTGTATGTATTTAAGAGCCGTTAGTATGGCGTTTGCATTAGCTGTAAAATAAAGCTATTATCTGGTAATCTAGAAGATATTGTTCTGGATCCAATGACAGTGGTACAAGCCACTTCACCACCGTCCTTGGACCCATCTGTAAATAAGGATTTATAATTGCTATATTTATGTTTCAATTGATGATATCCTTGTTTATATTGTAATTCATTCGTTTCTGACTATTTTAAATGTAGTTAATGTTAGGTCAACTTGTGATCTAACCATCTGCCATGGAGGAGAAGAAAGAAGACGGGAGGCAGCTATGTTTTCCAGCTGAATGCCGGCCGAAGAAAGAAATCGTTGAATTCTGTGTCCTAGAGGTGGGAGAAGAGAAAAAAATTCTGTTGTATAAATCCTCATAAAGTGGATTGAAGACACAGTTATGTGCAGGGTTAGATTCATTAGAGTGTAATTTAGTAATGTATTGTAAGGATATTTTAATACGACGTTGTGTAAGAGATGGTTCATCAGCCTCAATGTAAAGACTGGCAATAGGGGAAGTTCTGAAGGAACCAAGACAAAGTCTTAGACTTTAATGATGGACAGAATCTAATAGTTTCAGTTTGCTTTTGCAGGCTCTACCATATACGATGGAGCCATAATCAAGGTTTCAGCGGATCGTGATCTATATAAGTGAAGGAGGGTAGTCTGGTCTCCTCCCCACTTTGAATTAGAAACAACCTTTAATAAATCGAGTGCCTTCAAGCATTTGGCTTTTAGGGATTTAATATGGGGCGAAAAGGTCAAATGTGAATCGAAAGTAAGTCACACGAACTTAGCCTCCTTGACAACTTTGATAGGGGTGCCACTTAGACATAGTTCTGGATCTTTATGAGGTTTATATATACGGCAGACGTGTATACAATTGGTTTTGGATTTGGAAAATTTAAAGCCGTTTTCAAGACATCATTTATCTATTTTGTTCAAACACGTCTGAAGTTGTCATTCAATATTATACATATTTTTACCACGACAGGAAATATTAAAATCATCCACAAATAACGATCCATCTATTGAATCGTTTGAAACGTTTGATAAACTGTTGATCTTTATACTAAAAGGTGTGACTGATACAATACTTCCCTGTGGAACACCCTGATCCTGATTGTAATGATCATACAGGGTATAACCCACGGGGACTTGAAATTGTCTGTTATTTAAGAATTTGGCCATGAATTCAGGCAAACGACCTCGCAAACCGAAATCATGTAAATCTCTTAAAATGCCATATTTCCAGGTTGTGTCATATGCCTTCTCAAGATCAAAAATGATAGACACAGCGTGTTGTTTATTAGTCAGCGCGTTTTTAACAAATGGTTCTAAACGCACTGAATGATCGACAGTACTTCTGTTTTTCCGGAAACCACATTGTATATCTGTTATGAGGTTATTTGTTTCCAAGTACCAAACAAGTCGATTATTTATCATGCGTTCCATGGTCTTGCAAACACAGCCAATTAACGAAATCCGAAGATAATTGGATCCATCCGTATGATCACGTGCAGGTTTAGGTATTGGTACTACTATAGCATCACGCCATGAAGAAGGAAATTTCCCGGAAGTCCAAGTATCATCAAAAAATTGATAAGAGCGTCTCTAAACAGGTTTCTGGTATGTGCTTCAAGAGTTGATTATGTGTGTTATCAGCTCCTGTAGCAGAGTCATGAGCTTGATCAAGTGCAGTACGGAGTTCATGATTAGAAAACGTTTCATTATAATCTGCCCATTATCAGAATTGAAATTAATAGTTTTCCTTTTTTGTTGTTTTTGATACTGCTGAAATTTAGGTACATAATTAGAAGAGGAAGAATGTTGAGCATGGGTTTCGCCCAGTTTATTCGCAATATCTGATTTATCAGTAAGCAATAATTATTGATCTCCATGTTTAAGATGATGGACAGTAGATTTACTACCTTTACCTTTAATTTTCTGGAGCATGTTCCATACCTTGGACATGAGTGTCCGAGAATTTATTTTAGATACATAATTTTGCCAAGATTGGCGTTAGTTCTGTTTAAAAGTACGGCGTGCTTTAGCATTTAAAATTTTAAATGTATTTAAATGATGCAGCATTGGATGGCGACGGAAATAATTTTCCGCCTTTTTTCTTGCCCTCCTAGCTTGTTTGCACTCATCGTTGAAGCATAGTTGTGGAATAATAAGCATAATATGTGGAACTGCAGAGGTCATCGTCGACTGACCATTCGAATTCATTTAATAGTTCTGAAGTTGTGAGTGACAAGTCAAGAGCAGAATAGGTCCCTGTACCAGGGTGTAAATATGTGTTGGAACCATCATCATAAATTAATGAATCATTATCAGAACACAAGTTCTCCAACAATTTACCTTTAGTGTTTGTAGTTACACTACCCCAGAGTGGGTTGTGGCCATTTAAATCTCCCATTATAACACAGGGCTTCGGGAGTTGGTCCTATAGTGCTTGAAGATCAGTTTTGGCAAACGTCGAAGACGGCGAAATAGAGAGTATGGCGTAAATGCTACATGTAAAGTAATTCTCACTGCAACAGCCTGCATATTAGTATTAAGTGAAACGGGGCTTTGAATAATGTTTTGTCTGACTAGAATGGATGATCCGCCAGTGGCCCTATCACCCGGATGTGCAAAACAATGATATTCATTAAATTGACGAAGGTCAAATGTATCTGTTTGTTTCAAATAAGTCCCTTGGAGACATATCGCTGAAGGTGTAAAATCTTGAACTAATAGCTGTAGTTCAAGTAAATTAGTCCTCAATCCTCTGCAGTTCCACTGTTGGGGTTCTTCCCCACACTCTTTTGGAGGGCGACAAGCTGTGTGCAATAGAATGGACGTTTTCAGAAACGTCCATGTCTTCAAGAGACCCATATTTATTGAAAAATTGAATTCTCTTTTGTGACCCTTTAGGATCTCTGCCACTTTGTTGTTTTGAAGCATCAGGCTTTGGCTTCGGTTTACTTTTCACCGTTTGTTGACTATCAGCCCTCGATTGAGACTTTGAGTGTGATTGTGATGATGATTTATGATCAGAAGAAGACTTTGAGGTACTAGGAAGTGATTCCTCAGTCTGTGATGATATAGCAGGGTACAAAAGCTGTGGAGAATCGCAATTGATCCAAGTAAAGGTAGTTTGGCAGCCTGTGGTTGATGTTGCTTTAGAGCTATACCCCGATGATGTTTTTGCTACCGTGGGATAACTTTCTGGAAGATCAGATCTCTTTACCAGTTTTTTGGCTTCAGAAAAAGAGACATTTTGAGTGAATTTTATTTTATTGATCACCATTTGCTCTTTCCAGATTGGACACTATTTAGAAAATGAAGAATGGTCGCCTGAGCAATTGGTGCATTTTTTATAATCACTGTCACAATCTTCTGTTGTGTGTGTCTTCCCACCACAGTGAACACACACAACAGACAGTGTGGAGGTATTTACACCGTGTCCACATTTTTGGCATTTAAAACACCTTACCGGGTTGGGTATCAACTGGAATGTTACAGTAATCTGCCTTCACTGATTTGGGAGCATTTGGACATGAAAAAGTACGTATAACAGGTACGTATTCGTTTTAATGGTTTCGTTGTTTCTGAGAGTTGAAAAGTGCTTGACACAGAGCACACCTTGATCCTTCATTTCAGATCCTATATCAAGATCCGACATATCATCAAGCAATCGATCCCGATCTCTCACGATACCTTTGCTTGTGTTCAAGGTTTTATGTGGAGAGACCGTGACCGGAATGCCCACGAAAGATTTAATGTTAATGTTAAAGATTTAATCAGGTTGGTTGATTGTTGTCGTTTTCCGCATTCAATTAACAGTGCACCCGAAAGTAATCGTCGAATGTTCTTAACGTCCCCAGCAATACCTTGAATACCCTTAGATACTGCGAAAGGGTTCAGCTTTAATGGTGTCTTGTCTGGACCCTCAATAACAAGAAAACTTGGCCAATACTCAATAGAGACGGTCTGTGGTCAGTATCAACGGGATCAATTTCAGGTGGACGTTTTGTTTTTTGGGGGGTTATGTCATAAGCCATGGTTAGTGTAATATGGTTCATCATCCAAGCTCCCCATCCACCACGGAGTATCACAAGGACAGTGCTAAAGCAAACGGGCCTCCAGCTTGCAGCACCAAGGATACCCAGATGACATATTCCAGTAGAAGAATTATAAATAATTAGTGTACCAGATTGGCCCATGAGCCACCGCCTTCTGGCACAAGACTCTAGGCAAAGTTCATATGATCATAATTTGGATAATTCACAATCGAAAAAGTTACAGATCAACAGTAGTGCCAAAACCAAAATTCACAATAATTCCAAATCAAATTTGTGCAATGACGCATACATAGTCCATGCACAGGGCTTGGCATGACCAGCCGATTGGTTGAATCGGGCCAATTCAACCACCCGTCTAGGTGAAGTAGGGGTCGAAGTGATGTGTTGGTCAAATGGAACGCAGTTAAAAGCCCAGCTGCCCTCAACTACCAGGATCCTGTCCTCCACCGACACGGGAGGCAACCCACGGCAAACAGGTTGCCCAATTTAGTTGCCTCTTACGACAAGCAATGAGGTGTTGTGGACACATTCTGTCCCGGGTCCACACGGGAGAAGAGCACTTAGCGTTATCCAGCACCCACCAGAAGGTGGCTCTTCATGGGTGCCGGTTGTTTTACTGTCCTTCGTTGACAGGTTTTATGATATACATATAGTCCTTTTCAATATTTATGTTCTCGTCACGATATGGCTGAAAAATTGTCGATGTGACGTTAAATATTAACTCACTCACTCACTGAAAACATTGACGTCACGGTAAAAATAGATATCCGCAAGGTTCTAATTATTGTGATACCGTGGGCAAAATGGTGACAAAAGTACATATACTTTATACATTCTTACATGGAGTATTGAAGAGAATTACTCTTTACAAGAGTTACGTGTTTATAACATATACGCATTTGTAAAATGCGTATAGTCTGTGCATAGTTAGAAATTTGTGAAACTATTATTGTTCACATGAGAGTTAAATCAGCTGATATGGCGAGGTCGTGGGTAAATTCAGCAATATCTACAATGCAGTAAGGGGAATGCCCATGCTTGAAATAGATCACTATCACCTCTAAAGCTGCTGTGACGGAAATGAACCAACAGGACTCGTCAACTGTACAGGGGAGTTCAGGGAACAGTAAGGTTTAGATATAGTCATTAGTGCAAGCTTGACCTGACATGTCTCCCCACCACTTACTACACTGTTATGTCAATGGTTATGTAAATATACTACAAACGAAATGTATGGAATCACCTGAAGTGTATATCAAGTCTATGTCCCTCGTAATATTAATTATTTCACGACTGACATGCACTTGATATGGAATGCGAACGAGTTTTGTATCCTATTTGTTATCCACGTTCTAAAAATGAAAATATTGTTAAAATAAAGCAATATTTTGCTTTCCTATATAGAACCATGAAACGCGGATTAATTCATGATTTTGGTGATTGGAATGTCAACGGCTTCACTCCAGGAAAACGTACGCTGCGTAGAGGCAACGCATTTCCTATACGGCGGCTAATCACAAGAAAATAAACAAATTAAGACAGAATCAAGTCGTAATCAAACTTTAATTTTTTTCGGTTGGGGATTTGTTTTCAAAAGCAATAATGTAATTCATCAAAACAGTTGTGAAGTGTAAATATTTTGAACTTGACTGCGTGACCTAAATTTTGCCTGAACGTCAGTCGGTTATCATTGTCGGGATAGTCGTCATGTTGAGAAGTGTTCACATAGAAGAAGATTAATATTATAGGGAGCATTTAATTAGCATCGGCAAACTCAGCAGCAAAGATGAATATGAATAACAGGGAAATGTATGTCTCAAATAGTTGAGCTTAATGTTCTTCATCCGAGGACGAGTTACTGTAAATAATTCGGCGACGCTTTGCGCAGGATGCGTTCTCGTATCGGCTTGGAATTTCCACTTGTGGACATTCGATGAAGACTCCACCAAAAATTGGGTCTGAAAACACAGCCTACAACCTCGAACGAAGACGATTTCAAGCCTATTGTGTTCGGATTCTGGGACGTGCTTTTGACCCCTACATAAGAAACCGCGGGAGGCATGGCAGTGACAATATGTTTGTGCGGGAGGACGCGAATGGATGCGGCTGACAGTGGCAGTGATAGAGATACAAGAGTGCCGCTCGTCTTTTGATGTTGTGTGTTACTGTGCTACACTGTGTGTTACACGCAGAAGGTATTCAATCTCTTGATAACATTCAAAACTCTTCCAACCAATTGTCCGTCAATTTTGACGAAGTCAATAACTTTTATGGGCGACGCCATAATTGTTTACACTCATCAGAGGCCTTCTAGACGTATTTGTTTACGTATTTTTATAGATCACTTGAGTTATCATAGAATTGAAAATAATGCTAGTAACCACACTAAATGAAATAAATTTGATCTAACTCCATAGAATTATTATCGTTTTAAATGCTCGCTTGTGTGAAAACTTGAATGAAAATCATGAATGGAATGAGTGATGAAATTAGTACCAGTAATGTCAAAGTTGACTTATTAACCAATCAAATCACTCGAAGGTGTTATGACACATATGTGTCATAAGACTTTGTTATGAAACACTTTTACGAAGTACCACGTGGGTAATAAGTATATATATTTTATATATTACCCACGTAGTACTTCGTAAGGTTGTACTATATATATATATATATATATATATATATATATATATATATATATATATATATATATATATATATATATATATATATATGGTGAGGTCATTTAACCTAAGGTATATGCCACTTTGTGCGCGCTCAATTGACACTGTACACGAGATGTTAGGACTGAAGCAACTGGTTCAATAATCATTTAGTTGAAATGAACAGCGGACACCATCGGTGCTGAAACACTCCAGCACCATGTTTGATTACAACAACCAGACACAACAGCCTATTGTATGTGGAAGACATGCTTTCAATCCAGCTTTACTGATGTAAATATAGGTAGTATTGTTTTTAGTACGTGTATGTATTCCTACATGTACTGTTAGTGCTATTGAGTATACTTTGATGATAGTTTTTAAAACAATGTTTATCATGAATAATCATTCATGTGCACGTATGGTAATCACTGCATGCTAATAACTAAAGCCAAATATAGCCACACAGATTCTGATGGACTGAAACTTATGGAATATGGTTAAGGTGATTAATAGAAACGGAAATCAGTGGCAAACCTAATTAAATTAAGTAACTGAAACCAACTGAAAGTAAAGGATAGCGGACACCTTTGGAATCTGGGCAATTGAAACCAAGTGGAAACTTACAGGAATCTGGGCAACAGAAACACACTGGAGTGAGTGAGTGAGTTAATATTTTACGTCACATCGGCAATATCGCAGCCATATCGTGACGAGAACATTTAAATGAAATATATGCATGTGGTAAAATCTGTCAACGAAGGTCAGTAAAACAACTAGAATATCACAATTTCAATTAAAACTAGCATGGAAAGCGAACACTAATATCACTATTTAGACAATACGATACAAAAACAGACTCTACATCGCCAACAACTGAAGGTAAATCACCACACTAGGGACCATGGGGAAACCCACTGGAGCCTTACAGGAATCTGGGTAAAACCCACTGCAGCCTTACAGGAATCTGGGTAAAGGAAACCCACTGTAGCCTTACAGGAATCTGGGTAACAGAAACCCACTGGAGCCTTACAGGAATCTGAGTAAAGGAAACTCTCTGGAGCTCAACAGGAATCTGGATAATGGAAACACACTGGGGCCTTATAGGAATCTCGGCAACAGAAACACACTGGAGCCTTACAGGAATCTGGGTAACGGAAACCCACTGGAGCCTTACTGGAATCTGGGTAACAGAAACACACTTGAGCCATACCAGATTTTGGGTAACTTGTGACTTTCCGTTTTCCTGAAACTTAAAGGAAACCCACTGGAGCCTTACAGGAATCTAGGTAATGGAAACACACTGGAGCCCATACTGGAATCTTGGTAACGGAAACTCACTTGAGCCATACCAGATTGTGGGAACTTGTGAGGTTCCGGTGTCCTGAAACTTGAAGGAAACCTAACTGAAACTTAAGTTTCCATTTTGTGTCTGTTAGGTTTCCGGTGTCTGGAAACGAACTTATTTTTGTCGTGAATGTCAGTGGGTGAACGTTCGTTCTGAGATCTACGAGGTCTTCCACAAGTTCATGTAAATGACCAGATAACGATACGTTTGTTTGAAAGTAAAGTATCTGCACATAGTCGCCTTGAGTGTTCGTATTACACTCTTTGTGCGACGTAGTAGGTAATACCCTTGCTGGCTAAATATAATCTCACTTTCTTGTTCTCAAATTCACGACCTGTGTCAGATCTTTTAATTTGTGGTAGAACAGCACGAGAGAAGATCTTGTTCACACCTCAAAAACAGTGTCTGGTGTTTTATTCTTAAGGGGCCCCACTGGTAAAAAGCTTGAGTGAGTGAGTTAATATTTAACGTCACATTGGCAATATTTCAGGCATATTGTGACGAGAACATTCAACAATGAAAACGGCTATTGTGTACCTTATGAAACTTGTCAGTGAGTGAGTGAGTGAGTAAATATTTTATGTCACATCAGCAATATCTCAGCCATATCGTGACGAGAACATTCAACAATGAAAAAGGTCATAGATTAGATTATCGTTATTTCCTCCAAGTGTATGAAGATTATTACAAATTACAAGATTTTGCCAAGTTAAATATACAACGAATCAATAAACAGTTAATTGTACAGATATTTTAGAGTAGCAGATAGACATAAAGTCTATTACTAATAACATTACATTTTCCCACCCTGTCACATTTGACTTACCAAGTGTTGTACAAGATCCACCAAGCAAGTCAGCAATAATTACATCATCATCATTTTCCCAGAAATCAACAATATCAGATATTGGTAAAAAATCACATATCCTTTCAAACATTTCATTTCTCAAATCATTAAGATGTGTACAGGACATAATAACATGTTTAACAATACCACAGGCTACTATTCCGCATATACACTCTCTGAATTTAATCTTTTTACTGCCAATGTGAATAATATGAGATATTTTGTAAAATTTGGGCTGATTAATCTGGGCTAGCTCCCACAGTCTACTTGGATTAAAAGGTTCACGGATAAGGCAATATCTGGAGAGATCCTCTCTCACTACTATCTGATGACACAGCAAACTCTCATAAGCGTTACAGATTCTGGATTTGACAATATCATTCCATTTCGCTTTGGAGCATATAACGCCTGTTGTGATGTACGTATTAATTACGTCAGACAAACCATGTACAGGATAGGTGACGGGGATTTACCGATGGTCATACATCTGGATTCAAATAGACGGTGGAGAAATAATTGCTTAACAACATAGGCATTGTTTAGACGGCAGATTCTACCAAACATAGGCAAACAAGATTTTTCTATACACCCTTGAATTGGTAATTGACCCAGGGTATCTATAACCACAGGAGAAGCAGTGCGTTTGGGCAGGCCTTGTACCTTTCTACAGAAATAGAAACCTTTGCGTTGACTCCAACATCCCCGATTCTTTTGATGTTAATCTGCTCCAGACAGTGCAGCCGTATAAAGCACATGGTAAAATGACATTGTTCCAAATACGACCAGCACAAACAGGTTTGCGTGAACCATAACACATGCCAAGGTCATGATACATATTAACTAGTTTACGGGCTTTTTCACATGATGACATTGTTCTATCACATGATTTATTACGTGAAGACAGCTGAACTCCAGCATACGTAACAGACTGCATGAGAGGTATGGCAGCAGAACCAAGGTACAGACTAACTGGTGAAAGAGTGAGTGAGTGAGTTAACATTTAACGTCACATCGGCAGTATTGCAGCCATATCGTGACGAGAGCATTCTTAAAAAAAGAAATCTATGTATATGATAAAAACCTGTCGACGACGGACAGTAAAACAACTAGAATATCACAATAAGAAATAAAACTAGCGTGAAAAGTTATAACTAATATTCCTATTCAGACAATACAATATAAAAACAGGCTATATAGATCACCAACAACTGAAGATAGATCACCATACCAGGGGCCATGGGGACTTACAGTACTTCTGCTACCTGCATGGTCCCTAGCTGGATTTACATCATCCCCTCAGCTGCTGGTGATTGTATGCAAGATTAGCCACAAATTAAAATGACACATATTCTACGGCTAAGACAAAATGGAAGATCAAATTTGACTTCACATGTTTTGGGACTTACGTACCCTCTCAGGAGGACAATAATTTTACTGTACTTTAACCCCCCTCGTGGATACAGCCACTAACACTCTAAGTTACTAATTCAAACTTCCAAGCATAAAATATTTATCTATTTACAATTCTTTAAGCAAATCTAATTATTTTTAAAATACAATAATTAAATGAGAGCTAACAGAATTAAAAAGAGCCTTCAAAGTTCGTGAATTAAAATATTTATCCCTTGTGATGGAATATTCAACACAGTCAAGCAGGACATGCTTGACTGTGATTCTTTCATCACAAGGGATACAAAACGGAGGATCTTCACCTTTTAACAAGTACTCATGTGTATACCTCGTATGGCCAATGCGACATCGTCGCATAATGACCTCCTCAAATCTGGACTGACAACCCAAGTAAGTATAACCGATATAAGGTTTCATTTCATGTAATGTATTTATACCCACTTGGGTGTCCCACGTCTTCTGCATCAGATCACGGATATAAGATCTTATTGTAGCTTTATAATCTGAGTATGGAATAAGAAGTGGTGTCACAGATTTGTTGAGTGCTGCTTTGGCAGCAAGATCGGCCATTGTGTTCCCTGGAATGCCAACGTGACTAGGTAACCAACAAAGGACGATGTCGCACTGGCCAGTAGCAAGATTATTGTACAATTCCATAATTTCTATTAAAAGTGGATGTATACAAGAAATATGTTTAATCGCCTGAAGGCAAGAGAGAGAGTCTGAATAGATTATATACTGTTTATGTTTAGGGTGTCTTTGAATATATTTAAGAGCAGTTAATATAGCGTTTGCTTCTGCTGTAAAAATAGAACTATTATCTGGTAATCTAGAAGATATTGTTCTGGATCCAATGACAGTGGCACAAGCCACTGCTCCACCGTCCTTTGATCCATCTGTAAATAAGGATTTGTAATTACTATATTTATGTTTTAATTGATGATATTCTTGTTTATATTGTAAGTAATTAGTTTCTTATTTTTTAAATGAAGTTAATGTTAGGTCAACTTGTGGCCTAACCAACTGCCATGGAGGAGAAGAAAGGAGACGGGAGGGAGCTATGTTTTTCAGCTCAATGCCGGCCGAAGAAAGAAAGGGTTTAATTCTGTGTTCTAGAGGTGGAACAACAGAAGACCTCTTGTCATACAAATTTTCATAAAGAGGATTGAATACACAGTCATAGGCTGGGTTAGGTTTATTAGAATACAATTTAGTAATGTATTGTAAAGATAATTTTATACGGCGTTGTGAAAGAGATGATTCATCAGCCTCAACATAGAGACTTGCAACAGGTGAGGTTCTAAAAGATCCAAGACAAAGTCTTAGGCCTTGGTGATGGACAGAATCTAATAGTTTGAGGTTGCTCTTACAGGCTCCACCATATACAATGGAGCCATAATCAAGTTTAGATCGTACCAATGATCTGTATAAGTGAAGGAGGGTAACTTGATCCCCTCCCTACTTGGAACTGGAAACAACCTTTAACAAATCTAGTGCCTTCAGACATTTAGCTTTAAGGGATTTAATGTGTGGTAAGAACGTTAAATGAGAATCGAAAATTAAACCCAGGAACTTGGCCTCCTTTACAACTTTGATGGGAGTGCCATTTAAAGATAGTTCAGGGTCCTTATGCGGCTTATATTTTCTACAAAAATGTATGCAATTAGTTTTGGATTTAGAACATTTGAAGCCATTTTCGAGACATCATTTATTTATTTTGTTCAAACATAACTGCAGTTGTCTTTCAATAGTATGCATATTTTACCACGACAAGAAATATTAAAATCATCCACAAATAATGACCCATCAATTGAATCATTTAAAACCTTGGATAAACTGTTGATCTTAATACTAAACAAAGTGACAGACGAAATACTACCTTGAGGGACACCCTGATCCTGATTGTAATGATCAGACAGGGTAGAACCTACTCGGACTTGAAATTGCCTGTCTTTTAAAAACTCTGATATAAAAAGAGGCAAACGGCCTCTAAATCCAAATTCATCTAAATCCCTCAAAATACCATGCTTCCAGGTCGTATCATAAGCTTTCTCAAGATCAAAGAAAATTGTTACAGCATGTTGTTTATTTACTATTGCGTTTTTCACGAAGGATTCTAAGCGTACCAAATGATCAATGGTGCTGCGATTTTTCCTGAAACCACACTGAATATTTGTGATAAGATTATTGGTTTCAAGATACCAAACTAATCTATTACTCACCATACGTTCCATGGTTTTACAGACACAGCTAGTGAGAGATATCGGTCTGTAATTGGACGGATCTGTATGATCCCTGCCAGGTTTTGGTATTGGGACTACAATGGCATTACGCCACGAAGGAGGAAATGCTCCAGACGTCCATATTTTGTCAAAGATATCTAAAAGTGTGACCAGACATGGTTCAGGCAAATGTTTCAGTAGCTGATAATGAATATTGTCATCACCTGCTGCAGTGTCATGAGCTTGGTCAAGAGCTGTATATAACTCATGTAATGAGAAAACTTCATTATAATCTTCACCATTATTTGATTCGAAATTAAATTTTTGCTTTTCCTGTTGTTTCTGATATTTCTGAAACTCAGGGACATAATTTGCCGATGAAGAATTTTTGGCAAGTGTTTCACCAATGTTATTTGCAATATGAGACTTGTCAGTAATTAAATTATCACCATCTTTGAGATTTTGAACCTTTACCTTTAATTCTTTGAACCATGTTCCATACCTTGGACATTGGCGTGCGCGAATTAATCCTGGAAACTTAGTTCCTCCAAGATTGCCGTTTGTTTTGTTTGAAGTTCAGTACGACGGGCTTTCGCAATGAGGATTTTAAACTTATTCAAGTTGTGGACAGTTGGATGACAGCGGAAATAATTGTCAGGCTTTTTCCTCGCTTTTCTGGCTTGCCTACAACCAGAATTGAACCATGGTTTCCGTACATGTGGAGCAGTAGAAGACCGTGGTATATACTCATCAGCTATTTCATTTAAAGTGTCAGAAAAAAGCCGAATAGGATCAGTTACATCACTGAAACAATGCGGCCGTAGTTTAGCTGTGCATAACGTTTTAAATAACGACCAGTCTGCCTTGGAAAAATTCCATCTTGTATAAGATGGAGAATCAGATGGGTTAATTGCTGATAAGATAGTTGGAAAGTGGTCACTTCCACAGAGGTCATTGTGGACTGACCACTCAAATTCATTTAGTAAAGAAGGGTCTACAAGAGACAAATCCAGAGAAGAGTAGGTGCCAGTTGCAGGGTGCAGATAAGTGCTTGAATCATTATTGTATATACACAAGTCATTATTGGCTATAAAATCTTCCAGTATTTTACCTTTAGAGTTTGTATTTGTACCACCCCAAATCGGGTTATGTCCATTGAGATCACCCATTAAAATACAAGGTTTAGGAAGCTGGTCATAGAGAGCTTGAAGATCAG
This sequence comes from Haliotis asinina, assembly GCF_037392515.1. Classification (NCBI taxonomy): domain Eukaryota; kingdom Metazoa; phylum Mollusca; class Gastropoda; order Lepetellida; family Haliotidae; genus Haliotis; species Haliotis asinina. The sequence goes on along the minus strand of NC_090290.1, from coordinate 8,425,316 downwards.
ATTGCTGGAGTGCTGAAGAAGGTGAAATATATAAAGAGCATAGTGTAAAGGTAACGTGAAGAGTTAGTCTCACTGCAACAGCTTGGAGACTAGTTGTGAGTGTTACAGGACTATGGATAACATCCTGCTTTACAAAAATTGAAGACCCTCCAGTGGCCCTATCACCTGGAGGTGAAAAACAATTAGATGCAATTAACTGACGTAAATGAAAAGTGTCTGTCTCCTTCAGATAGGTTTCCTGGAGACAGAAAGCCGATGGTGTAAAATCCTGGACAAGCAGCTGTAACTCGTTGAAATTGGTCCTTAGGCCTCTACAGTTCCACTGTACAATATTTTTGGAATGGATTATCGTTTGGGCGGGTTGATTGGGAATCTACCCCGTACTTTTTTTGAGGGCAACAAGCTGTGCGCCCTTGACTGGACGGTTTCGGACACATCCATGTCCTCAAGTGATCCGTATTTGTTATAAAGCTTAATTTTGTTTGCAGACCCTTTTGGGGCTCTGCCACTTTGCTTTCCTGAAGAATCAGACATAGGTTTAGTTTTTCCTTTAGGAATTTGTTGGATATTTGACGAAGATTGAGACCTTGCAGGTGGCTGTGATGATGAATCATGATCCGAAGCTGGCCCTGATTGACTTTGCGACATGCGAGGAAGAAGCTCAGCGGTCTGAGTGGAAATAGCGGGTGAAAAAAACTCTGGGGAATCAGTGTGCACCCAAGTCAAGTTTGTTTGAGCAGCTGAAGAAGACTTAGATGCCTTAGAGGATGGTTCAGATGATGGTTTTGTTTTAGAAGCATATGTTTCTTGTGGGTCGCATCTTTGAACAAGTTGTTTCGCTTCGGCAAAGCTGATATTTTGAGTAAATTTTAGTTTGTTTATTTCCATCTGGTACTTCCAAATCGGACACTCTTTTGAGAAAGAGGAATGGTCTCCTGAACAATTGGTGCATTTTGCCTCAGAGAAAGAGGTAGATATTTTGAGTAAATTTTATTTCATTGATCTCCATTTGTTCTTTCCAGATTGGAAACTGTTTAGAAAATGAAGAATGGTCGCCTGAACAGTTGGTGCATTTTTTAAAATTCACTGTCACAATCTTCTGTTGTGTGGGTCTTCTCACCGCAGTGAGCACACACAACAGACAATGTGCAGGAATTTACACCGTGACCGTACTTTTGACACTTGAAGCATCTGAGTTGATTAGGAATAAAAGTTTCCACTTTGATGCGACAGTAGCCGGCCTTTATTGATTTTGGAGCCGTTGGAGTGGAAAATGAAAATAAATAGGTGTTGGTTTGTTGGATCTGGTTGTTTCTTCGGGTTGTGAATCGTTTGACAAATAACACATCGTGGTCCTTCATCTCAGCGGCAATGTCAATTTCCAGCATATCAGCAAATAGTCTATCACGGTGTCTCAGAATACCCTTACTAGTGTTAAGAGTACGGTGAGGAGAGACTGACACTGAAATGCCTACAAAAGATTTTGTTGAAAATAGATTTTGTTGCCTGTTGCCTCCTATTGCACTCAACACGCAAAGAACCTGTTCGTAAACGTCTAACGTTTCTTACATCACCTGCAATGCCCTGTATGCCTTTTGATACCGCAAAAGGGTTCAGCTTTAACGGAGTGTTGTCAGTGGTCTCAATTACAATAAACCGTGGCCAGTAGTCAATGGATGTGGCCAGTCCTTGGTCTTCAACATCAGGATCAGTAGTATCAAGAGGACGTTTTGGGTTTTTTTTAGGGGAGTTTCGTAATCCATGGTAAATTTATATTGTTTCATCATTCGAGCTCTCCATCCGCCACGGAGTATCACAAGGACAATGCTAAAAGCAGGCGGGTTTCCTGCCTGCAGCACCAAGGATACACGGATGATATACTCAAGCAGAGTAATAAAAAAGTAATTATTCCACTTGATTGGCCCATGAGCCACTGCCTTCGGGCATAGGACTCTAGGCAAGTTACGAAATGTGAATTGTACAATCGAAATGCAAATGAATCATCATGAAGCCAAGACAAAAAATTAAATATTTTCTCAAATTTGTGAAACAACATTTACATGTACAGGGCTTGTCATGACCAGCCGATTGGTTGAACCGGGCCCATTCAACCACCCGTCTAGGTGAAGTCATGGCCAAAGTGGTGTGTTGAGCAATAGGAGCAATGGTCCTGCTCCAATGCTCTCAACCACCAGGATCCCTTCCTCCACCGACACAGGGCCGCAGCCCACGGCAAACGGGTTGGTGGACCAAATATCCCCCCGGGTCCACTACGGGGGTGTCGGCGAGCTCTTGGCGTTACCCAGCACCCACCACGAGGAGGTGGCTCGCCACGAGTGCCACTGGTGAAAGAGATCTGTCTGTATTGAATATAAGCAAGGCGCTTTTGCTGACGTTATACTTCAACTTCCACTTCGCACCATAATCATAAACAACTTCAAGAAGAATTTGGGAATTACGTGGATTGCTGGAGGTTAAAATAGTATCGTCAGCAAGAAGAATACCTGGACAGTGTCCCCATGGAAGCTGGAGACCTAGCCCTGAGTTATCTAAACTCTGTATTAGATCTTTGAAGTATAGGCTGAATAACCAATCTGAAATCACTCTCCCCTGCCCTACACCTTGCCTAATTCTAAAGACATCAGACAGGAGACCAGCGTCGGAAACACATGATTGCATGGACAAGTACGACATTCGAAGTAGTCTCCACATTTTACCTCTTATCCCATGGTTATACGGTTTACGAAACAATCCAGCCAGCCAAACACGGTCAAAGGCCTTTTCATTATCGAGCAATACACAAAAGACTGGAAATTTTCTTTCTCTGTACTAAGATATGGTTTCTATCAAGGTCAGTGCGGCTGTATCAGCTCTAAGATTTTTCTGAAACCCAAACTGGAGGCGGTGTGGATAGTTACTTAGCTTAAGTGAAGCCCATCTTTCACGATTTCATCACTTGTAAATGGAGTATCCAATATCCAATATCTTGCTTGTTGTGAAAAATAGCAGAAATTTCCTCACAGACACCCTTTTCAAAGTCATGATCATAGTCGTCTAGTTCAGAAGGTGTTGCTAGTTTATTGAAATATTGTGTTACATATCTCTTGAGAAGTGCTGCTAATTTGAGATTCAAAAGTTAGGATTCTTATGTGCCCGTTTTTATTTTTCAATCGTTTGGATGTTCTAAAAAAGTCGTTTATGTCCAATTCAGCAGCATTATAAACTTCTTGTAGCTTTTCATTTTCAGATTTTTACTTAGATGTTCTAAACATTCTTCTGAACATAGACTTGTTTATATTATACATATTTAACATCATCTTTTGAGCGTGGTTTACCATTTTCTACCCAAGTCTTACGTTTTCTTCGCATATCAACATGAAGGGGTTTGATGTTGTCTCTTGGGGTTAAGATATGGTCGAAAAGACGTTACTGGAACGTTACTGGACGTTACAGCTGCTGCTAGAAGACACTGGATAATGTGCTCATTGTGTGCTTCAATACAGTCACTTACACATGAATAACTATCAAGGGTAAAATCTAGTTCACGGGAACAATTTTCTGTTTCAGAGCGGTAGAGAGTCTTTTCATCACAGCTTGCTTTACGCCAGTTCAGTCTACATCCACTAGAACGAGCCGGTTCAGGTAGTACATTGGAGGTCATCACAGGTAGGTGGTCCGATACTGAGAATGGAGCACTACAAAAATGACTTGGTTTCCAGAAACCTGGAAACCATCCGTAATGTGGGTAATTGCGGAATCCAGTTGGTAACTGAGTTTCCAACTAGATTCCATTTTGGAAATGTGATTTTCGTATTTCTGTAAATGGAAACCAAAATGAAACTAAGTTCGGGTGTTTCTTGTTGCTTTCCATGCCTGGAATTTGCAACTCACAGATCTCACTAAATGGAAACCAACATAAAAGTAGAAAATGTAGTTTCATGTTGGTTTCCATTGCGCTGTTTTGAACTAAGTAACATAAAATGTGTAATTGTTTACCATCCTGACATCCAGTTGGTAACCATTCAGTAAAACTGGGTGACCTAGTGTCCAAATAGAATCCATAATGGATACTCTAAGCTCCGGTGCTGGAAACTGACACAAAGCAATGGTCATGTGTTGGTTTCCATTCCTGACTGAAACTTAGCTTTCACGAGGTGTTATAATTCAATCTGAATGTGCCTGGGGAAGGAATAGTAGATTCGTATCATTGCTTAGATGAACAAGACAACAAAAGTAAATTGTTGACGCATCATTCTGTGGATATCACAATATTAAATGTGGCTTCAAACTGATGATACAAGAACAAACTATACACTTTTTCCCTTCACATTCTTGTTTATGCGTAATGTAATGAAGCATCATATTCCAACTACCATGCACTTCACAATAACCGTACTAAACATGCAAATGGTGAAAGGACGAATGGCTATAAATGACCTTTGCCCAGCTATGTGCGTGAGGCACACTTAGTTCCGTTTCTCTAGATTGGGATGAATGGGGCAAGTCCAGGTTTCGGTTGTCTGCTTTGTCAAATTGAGGATCAGACGCTTTCTTTATCTGAAAAGAAATAATAAAACAGTGATATCTATATACAAGAATAAAAGGTGAGTTGACTCTGCATAGAAACATTGCTCAAACTTTTATTATATATTAATTATAACTTATTGGATCATTGAGTTGAAACCTACAATAAACTCGTACATGGAAACCAACTGGATCCTGCTTGGAGGAGTTGGTAATGAAACGAACTGGAAACCATCCTGAAATGGTGCAGTTTCAGTTGCATGGAAACCACAATGAAACTATAGGAAACTCCCTGGAAACCAACTGGAAATGTTGGTTTCCATGACGTTTCTTCTCGGTTTCAGTGTTCCGGAAACCAGCTTATTTTTGCTGTGGAGCGTTGGTATCTATGCAGTGGGTTACCACACTACTCATGTTGTCCTCTCATGAATATTGACAGTTCCACTTTTGTTGCTGTCGGAGTACGCCATGTTGTCATGTAGAGGTATAACAGAAGAAAGATGTCTCTCGTTCACAGCTCGCCACAGATGTCTAGCACGTAGTTTCAACGCACTTTTTTGCCGTAGGTCAGCATTAAACTCTCCTATAATTATGGTTGTGCCAACCTGAGAATAAATGTCATACAGTGCCATGACGTCATTAAAAGCTTCTGTATAAGCACTATCTGGAACACTGGACGACGGGACGTGGGTACCCAGTAAGAATAAGCTTTGTGAGGTAAACTTGATTTCAACTGCTACTATCATGTCAGTCGGTGTGTCAATCTGTCGCATAGACTGACATATACCAGAGCGTATGAGGAAGCATACGCCGCCAGATCCACGTCGATTACCTTCATGTTGTTGTGAGCATTTAGAGAACACATTAAATCGTCGTTTATGGATTCACGGAAATGTTCATTATGCGATTGCAGCCAGTGTTCACATACAAAGACAAACTCACATTTTCTTACTTGTTCTGTAAGATACTTTGTTCCGTACATAACTCCTCACATTCCACGTAAGTAATTGGAAGGTCATGAGAAGGGAAGTCAATTTTATAAAAAATACCATGTTCATATTAGTCATGTCGACGTATAATCATTTCCGTGCCATTCTCTGCATGGAATCCATTCTCTGCATCTGACTCCATCTGGCCCAAACTTGCTGTTTTCAGTTATCTTTCTGGCATCGTCTTCAGATGCGTTGATACGGATGGTAAAGGTCGGGTTATATCCCTTCCAATGTTTCAGAAGCTGCATGTGGGTAATGGTAACGCCTCGTTGTTTTGCACAATCACAGATGGCATCTCGCACTGTTTCAAACTTTTCATCAGCGCTGACATATGATAACACTAGTCTCTTATTCTTCATTTTATCTGAACCACGAAATGCTCTTTTCCAGTGTGTATCGAAGACAACGCGACGTTGGAAGAACCCAGTTTCGCCTCTGTTCGAGCATGTTGATTACTTGCATGTACCTGGAGTGGAGGTGTCACGCTTAGTTTGACATCACTGTCTGAGGAAACAATAGGTTGGTCAGGGTGGACATCAATGTGTAAAAACTCGGGGTCGGGCTAGCAGATAATTGGACCATTGTTGCATATGCAGATGTAAGAATATCCAACTGTGATGATAAATGGTGATTTCCATCTAACTGGCGTTTCACTTCATCGGTTTTTGTTGCCCATGAAGCAATGAGTTCAAGCATGTCTGATGTGTATCTATCGTAGAACTTCTCAAGAGTCGTTTGTAGATATACTACTTTGCTTACGGTTTCTTCATGCATATTAATCATTCGTGTGAACATCATAGAGAGCACATCTTTACACTCTTTCGTACTTGATTTGTCTTTGTACAAATCGACCAGCTTCATCTCTGCTGTAAGTTATTCACACCCAATATTAAGTTCAACGAGGTCCTTGAACATTTCATGATATCTCACATCAGTAGATTGTGTATCATAAATAATGTCAGACGCATTCATCTTGGCACATACCTTGCTAATGCCCCCAAAATCAAAGACTGTTTATCCAGGTGTATCCAAATCACAAGTTCAGACAGTACTCACAAACATGTGCAGCATTGCGTTGATTCTCCAGTAGGCTTTGTGCATGTGGAGGTACGAGAGACGCGCAAAACAAGTCCGACCCCGACGGACGCTCAATTTCTTTTTAAAAAAAACAATGATTAAATGAGAACTAACTCTGGAAAAAGATCCTTGTAAGTTTTGACATTGAAATTTTTATCCCTTGTGATGGAGAATTCAACACAGTCAAGCAGGATATGCTTGACCGTGACTCTCTCATCACAAGGGATACAAAACGGAGGATCCTCACCTTTTAACAGGTGTGAATGAGTAAATCTAGTATGGCAAATACGACATCGTCTTTAAATAACCGGCACCCGTGGCGAGCCACCTCCTCGTGGTGGGTGCTGGGTAACGCCAAGAGCTCGCCGACACCCCCGTTATAGACCCTGGGGGATATTTGATCCACCAACCCGTTTGCCGTGGGTTGCGGCCCTGTGTCGGTGGAGGATGGGAGTCTGAAGGGTTGAGGGCACTGGGAGCCTGTGAACGCGTTCCCTTTGCTCAACACACCCCTTCGACCCTTACTTCACTCAGACGGTGGTTGAATGGGCCCGGTTCAACCAAGCCCTGTGCATGAAATCTATGTATATTCATCATTGCACAAGTATAATTTGACATTGATGTAATTTTGGTCTTGGCTTCATTTTGGAATTGAATTATGACGTTTAGAACTTTGCCTAGAGCCTTATGCCCAGAAGGCGATGGCTCATGGGCCAATCTGGTGGATCAATTATTCATAATTGTTCTACTGGAGTATATCATCCGGGTATACTTGGTGCAGCAGGCTGGAGGCCCGCTTGCTTTAGTATTGTCCTTGTGATACTCCGTGGTGGGTGGGGAGCTCGGATGATGAAACCTAAATAACTCACCATGGCTTACGAAACCCCCACTAAAAAGAGCAAACGCCCCCTTGAAAATGACCCTGTTGATGACCTCAGACCGTCTAAACACATTGACCACTGGCCACGTTTTATCGTCATCGAGCCCACAGATAATGCACCTTTAAAGTTAAACCCTTTCGCGGTGTCTAAAGGTATCCAAGGCATTGCCGGTGATATAAAGAACATTACAAAATTGCGTTCTCGTGCACTGTTGATCGAGTGCGCCAAAAGGCAACAGTCAACCAACGTTTTGAACATCGACACTTTCGTTGGCACTCCGGTTACCGTCACGGCCCATAAAACACTGAACACGAGTAAGGGAATCGTACGTGATTGAGATCGCTTGCTGGCAAAACATGTCTGAATTTGATATCGCTTCCGAAATGAAAAATCAGGGTGTATTATATGTCAAACGTTTCACAACCCGTAAAAACAACACAACTATTCAAAACTAATACCTATCTGCTTTCTTTCTCATCACCTACTGTTCCAACATCACTTAAAGCTGGATACTGCAATATCAGTGTGGAAAAGTACATTCCTTCGGTGTTTCAAATGCCAAAAGTTCGGCCACGGTGTCAATACTTGCACATTGTCTGTTGTGTGTGCTCACTGCAGTGAAAAGACACACACAACAGAGGATTGTGAAAGTAATGTCAAAAAATGTACCAACTGCTCAAGAGACCATTCCTCATTTTCTAAAGAGTGTCCTATTTGGAAATAGCAAATGGAGATAAACAGAATAAAGTTTACTCAAAATATCTCCTTTTCTGGGGTCAAAAAACTGGTAAAGAGATCTGATCTTTCAGAAAGTTATGCTACAGTAGCAAAAACATTATCGGAGTCTACCTCTAAACTTACAAAATCGTCCACAGGCAGTCCGACTACCTTGACATGGGTAAATTGCGATTCTCCACAGCTTTTGTACCCTGCCATACCATCTCAGACTGAGGATTCACTTCCTAGTACCTCAAAGTCTTCTTCTGATCACAAATCATCATCATCTCAGTCACACGCAAAGTCTCAATCGACAGCTGATAGTCAACAAACTGTGAAAAGCCAAAGCCTGATGCTTCAAAACAACAAAGTGGCAGAGCTCCTAAAGGGTCACAAAACAAAATTCAATTGTTTAATAAATACGGGTATCTTGAAGACATGGACGTTTCTGAAAACGTCCATTCATTCTAGGGCACATAGCTTGTCGCCCTCCAAAACAGTGTGGGGTAGATCACCAATAAATCCCCCCAAAAGATAGCTTATCCCAATAATACTGTACAGTGTAACTGCAGAGGATTAAGGACTTATTTACATGAATTACAGCTATTAGTCCAAGATTTCACACCTTCAGCGTTATGTCTCCAAGAGACATATTTGAAACAAACATATATATTTCACCTTCGTCATTTTAATGCATATCATTGTTTTTTACCTCCAGGTGATAGGGCCACTGGCGGATCATCCATTCTAGTCAGACAAAATGTTATTCAAGTGAGTGAGTGAGATAATATTTAGCCATATCGTGACGAGAACATTTAATACTGAAATGAAATGTATATCTATTATAAAACTTGTCAACGAGGGACAGTAAAACAACTAGAATATCACAGAGTAGAATATAAAACTAGTAACTATACCTAAAACAATTTATCTATAGAAGACAAGACAAGATAAAAATGGGCTATAGATTGCTAACAACTGAAGGTAGATCACCATACCTTTGCTGCCTGCATGGATCCTAGCTGGATTTAATCATCCCCTCAGTCGTCAGCAATTTGGGAAATCTAGCAATGCAAAAAAAAGACACTTATGCTACGATTAAAAACGTGGAAAGTTTGAATTTACTTTGAATGTTTGTGTTTGAATGTATCCACTCAGGAGGGCAATAGTTTTACAGTACTTCAACCCCCTCCAAAGATACAGCCACTAACAAGCACAATTATGAATTTAAACTTCCAATAATAAAGTATTTATCTATTTACAATTCAGTCAATAAATCTTTTTTTTAAAACAATGCAATGATTAAATGAGAGCTTGTGTTATTTGAAAGATCCTTCAGAGTTCGTAAATTACAATACTGATCCCTTGTCAAGGATATGTTTGACTGTGTTTCTTCCATCACAAGGGATAACGGAGGATTCTCACCTTTATGCAAATATTTATGTGTATATATTGTGTGGCCAATACCACATCGTCGCATGATGACCTCCTCAAATCTGGACTGACAACCCAAGTAGGTGTATTCAACATACGGTTTTATTTCATGTTATTTATTGATGCCTACTTGAGTGTCCCGCTTCTTCTGCATCTGATCACGGATATACGTTTTAATTCAAGCTTGGTAATCTGAACATGGAAGAAGAAGTGGTGTCACAGATTTGTTGAGTGCTGCCTTGGCAGCAAGATCGGCCGTCACCTTCCCAGAAATACCTACGTGACCGGGTAACCAACAGAAGACGATGTCGTATTGGCCAGTAGCAAGAGTATTATACAGTTCAATAATTTCAATTAAAAGTGGATGTTTACAAGAAACATTTTTAACAGCCTGAAGGCAAGACAGAGAGTCGGAATATATTAAATACTGTCTATGTTTCGGGTGTCTTTCAACATATTTAAGAGCCGTTAGTCTGGCGTTAGCTTTAGCTGCAAAAATAGAACTGTTGTCTGGTAATCTAGAAGATATTGTTCTGGATCCAATGACAGTAGCACAAGCAACTGCGCCACCGTCCTTGGACCCATCTGTAAATAAGGATTTGTAATTGTTATATGTATGTTTCAATTGATTATATTCTTGTTTATACTGCAATTCATTCCTTTCTGAGTTTTTAAATGTAGCTAATGTTAGGTCAACCTTTGGCCTAACCAACTGCCAAGGGGGAGAGGAAAGAAGATGGAAGGGAGCTATATTTTCCAGCTCAATACCACCAGCAGCAATAAACGGCTTTATTGTGAGCCCAAGAGGTGGAACACGAGAAGACTTTTTCCTATATAAATCCTCATAAAGAAGATTAAAGACACAGTTATATGGAGGATTAGATTCGTTAGAGTATAGTGTTGTGATAAATTGTAAAGATAATTCGATACGGCGTTGTGCAAGAGATGGTTCATCGGCCTCAACGTAAAGACTGTCAATAGGTGAAGTTCTGAAGGACCGAAGACAAAGTCTTAGACCTTGGTGATGGACAGGATCAAGAAGTTTATGAACTGCTTTTGCAGGCTCCACCATAGACGATGGAGCCATAATCAAGTTTAGAACGAACGAGTGATCGATATAGTTGGAGAAGGGTCGCTTGATGCCCTCCCCATTTTGAATTTGACACCACTTTCAACAAGTCAAGTGCTTTCAGGCATTTACTTTTAAGTGATTTAATATGTGGTAAAAACGTTCAATGTGAAAGAAAGATTAGACCCAAGAACTTGGCTTCCTTCACAACTTTAATGGGCGTGCCATCTAGAGACAGTTCAGGGTTTTTATGTGGTTTGTATTTACGACAAAAAAGTATGCAGTTAGTTTTCGACTAAAGAAATTTAAAGCCGTTTTCAAGACACCATTTATTAATCTTGTTTAAACACAACTGCAATTGTCGTTCAATGGTATGCATATTTTTACCACGACAAGAAATATTAAAATCATCCACAAATAACGATCCATCAATTGAATCGTTTAAAACTTTTGATAAACTGTTGATCTTGATGCTAAAAAGAGTGACAGACAAAATACTGCCTTGTGGAACACCCTGATCCTGATTGTAATGATCAACCAGGGTAGAACCCACACGGACCTGGAATTGTCTGTCATTTAAAAAAGCTAGCAATAAATTCAGGGAAACAACCACGCAACCCGAAGTCATGTAAATCTCTCAGAATGCCATATTTCCAGGTTGTGTCATATGCTTTTTCGAGATCAATAAAGATAGACACAGCGTGTTGTTTAATAATTAGTGCGTATTTAACAAATGATTCCAGTCGCACTAAGAGCTCGACAGTACTTCTGTTTTTACGGAAACCACATTGTATATCTGCTATGAGATTATTTGTTTCCAAGTACCAAACAAGTCGATTATTTATCATGCGTTCCATGGTCTTGCAAACACAGCTAGTTAATGAAATCGAACGATAATTGGATGGATCCGTATGATCACGTCCAGGTTTAGGCATTGGTACTACTATGGCATCACGCCATACCCAGTGTCGAAATATCATCAAAAATATTTAGGAGCGTTTCCAGACAGGATTCTGGTAAATGTTTCAGGAGTTGACAATGTATGTTATCAGCTCCTGTAGCAGTATCATGAGCTTGATCAAGAGCAGTATGGAGTTCATGAATAGAAAAACGATTCATTATAATCTTCCCCATTATCAGAATTGACATTAATATTTTTCTTTTCTTCTTTTTTTGATATTGCTGGAATGTTGATACATAATTTGAAGAGGAAGAGTGTTTAGGAAGGGTTTCACCTAGTTTATCCTCAATATCTGATTTATCAGTAAGTAATTGATCTCCATGTTTAAGATGATGGACATTAGATTTAGTACCTTTACCTTTGATTTTCTGGACCACGTTCCATACCTTGGACATGGGTGTCCGAAAATTTATTTTGGATACATAATTTTGCCAAGATTGGCGTTTGTTTTGTTTAAAAGTACGCCGCATTTTAGCATTTAAAATCTTAAATTTATTGAAACTATGCACCATAGGATGGCGACGGAAATAATGATATGCTGTTTTCCTTGCCTTCCTAGCTTGTTTCCAGTCATTGTTGAACCATGGTTTTCGTATGTGTGGAACTACAGAGGACTGTGGTATACACTCATCAGCTATGGAATTCAGTTCACCAGAAAAGCATTTAGTAGAATCAGGAACGTCAATAAAACGTTCAGGTTTGAGTTTTTCAGCACACAGTGTTTCATATAAAGCCCAGTTAGCCTTTTTAAAATTTCGTCTTGATGATGGAGGAATATCGGATGGATTTACAGATTTTAGTACAGTAGGAAAATGGTCACTTCCACAGAGGTCATCGTCGTCTGACCATTCGAATTCATATAGTAGTTCTGAATTTGTGAGTGACAAGTCAAGAGCAGAATAGGTCCTTGTCCCAGGGTGTAAATATGTGTTGGAACCATCATTATAAATACATAAATCATTGTCAGAACAAGTCCTCCAACAATGTAACTTTAGTGTTTGTAGTTACCCTGCCCCAGAGTGGATTGTCCCCATTTAAATCTCACATTGGAATACAGGGCTTCGGGAGTTCGTCATATAGAGCCTGAAGATCAGTTTTGACAAACGTCGTTCTAAAATGACGAAGGTCAAATGTATCTGTTTGTTTTAAATATGTCTCTTGGAGACATAACACTGATGGTGTAAAATCTTGGACTAATAGCTGTAATTCATGTAAATTAGTCCTTAATCCTCTGCAGTTCCACTGTACAATATTATTGGAGTAAACTATCTTTTATGGGGATTTATATGGGATCTACCCCACACTGTTTTGGAGGTCGACAAGCTATGTGCCTTAGAATGGACGTTTTCAGAAACGTCCATGTCTTCAAGAAACCCATGTTTATTACACAATTGGTTTTGTGACCCTTTAGGAGCTCTGCCAATTTGTTGTTTTGAAGCATCAGGCTTACTCGTCGGTTTACTTTTAACAGGTGGCTGACTATCAGCTGTCGATCGAGACTTTGAGTGTGACTGAGATGGTGATGATGATGATTTGTGATCGGAAGACGATTTTGATGAAGGAGGTACAGTCCTTTGTGTAGTCTGAACTGTATCTGTCTGTGTAGACTGTTCTGAGATAGACTGTGGAAGATCAGGTGAGATAGACTGAGGAATATCTGAATGTACCCATGTCAGGTCAGTCTGACATGAGCTTGACGAAGTTATTACTGGCGTAGTCGTTCCTTTTGATAAGGTTTCAGATGTTATTGTAACAGAGGCGTAAGTTTCAGTGTGCTCAGTAGATTGTACAATCTTTCTTGCTTCAGCAAAAGTGACGTTCCTGGAAAATTTGATTTTGTTAATTTCCATTTGCCTTTTCCAAATGGGACATTCTTTCGAAAAGGATGAATGATTTCCTGAACAGTTTGCACATTTTGTTGTGAATACTGTCACATTCTTCGGGTACATGTGTATTTTCAGCACAGTGAGCACATGTAACAGACAATGTGCAAGTATTAACACCATGTCCGTACTTTTGACACTTGGAGCAGCGCAGAGGATTTGGAATCTACAAGTCAACATTCAGATTGCATTATTTTTCCGTGTTGTGAAATAATCCATGATTATTGGTATACTGGTTCGTCATCTAATCTCCCCACCCACCACGGAGTATGACAAGGACAATGCTAAAGTAAGCAGGCCTCCAGCTTAAAGGAGCAAGCATACTCGGATGATATACTCCAGCAGGAGAATCAAAAGATTAATAATTCCACCAGATTGGCCCATGAGCCAACGCCTTGTGGGCATAAGACTCTAGGCAAAGGTCAGAACAACGTATTTCAACTTAAAAATGTTTTACACAATAACGCCAAGACCAAAGTACACCAATTCCACATGATATTTGTGCAATGATAAATATAAATATAATCCATGCACAGGGCTTGGCTTGACCAGCCGATTGGTTGAACCGGGCCCATTCAACCTCCCGTCTAGGTGAAGTCAGGGCTAAAGTGGTGTATTAGGCAATAGGAACATAGTTGCAGGCCCCTAATGCCCAACCACCAGGATCCCTTCCTCCACCGACCGTATTCCACTCATGTACGAGATCGGTTCATCAGGGTCACCCGTCTAAGGAAGAGAACTCAGGCAGCAAAAGTGAAAGCAGCCTTTAGTTCATGGGTCAAAGTGATCCGTGTCCAGCGATACGATTACTCACCATCATCGGGCTGGAATCCATTGCCGCGGCACATGAGTGGCAGATTTGATATGTCAACAACGCCAGCGACAATCATAGCCCTCACACAACAAAGGTGTGGTTCAGGACAGCATTAGCGTTCTTCAGCGAGCGTCTCTTTCCATTAATGTGGTTCCCATTGAAATTTCTGAGCCGACATTGGACGTAGGATTGCTGTCGGTAGATAGCCATTTACACGTGTACAGTTAGAACTGAGATTGGCGTTTGAGGGGAACCACGTGCCACGGGCATTCAGACTCTAGTGAAGTCATTGAGGCGAAGTTTGCTTAAGTTGGCTACACGCCCTGCTAAAGTGACCGTCATTTTTGCATTCAGGGTTGTCTCCATTTGACTGACTATGATCAATCTGAACCTTTTACAATTCAATGTCAGTAGCAACATCAATGGCTTCAGTTAGATTAATCAATCAGATTCCCATCTCTTTTCCACTAAGCACACGAGCAGCACGTCCCTTCCAATTAGCCAATCAGATGCACGTGACTTTCTATCAGCCATTTAGCATCACGCGCTAATATCTATTATAACGTGACGTCACTGGCTTCTGTTACATTGAGCAATCAGATTTACGCCCCTTCCGATCAGCCAATCAGGAACACGTTCCTTCCAATTAGCCAATCAGAAGCACGTCCTTTTCTGTCAGCCATTCAGAATCACGTCCATGCATAACTGGTATTTCCTTATATTAATTATAGCCAAAGCAGAGATAAACCAAAACCTTTGACTTAAAATGTTTGGCCACGTGGGCAAACGGACAATGCGTGTTGCTGACCACCAGATTGAGTAGTACATACTCGATTATGTACAGACCGACACAATATAGCTAGACAAGTGTGGCTATTGAAAAAGAAAAAAAACCCAGAAGTATAAACCAAATCAAGAATACGTATGTTTATTGTATCCAGAGTCAATTCAGATCCCTGCACTCGACATATGCAACATCACATCCTTTGGGATAATGTTTAATTTTGTTGTTAAACCACAGCTATCACTAATAGCGAGAGATGAAACCAGTGCTGTACCAGTGCAAGCTCATCTACAACTTCTATATTGTTGGTTAAATGTTTATGCAAAGGGTTCATTCAAACATCTGCAAAGTGCAGGGTACTGTTAATTAGTAACTTGAGAACTGTGATATTTCAATTTTCAATTTCATTCAACCAGACAGTTTATTTTTCTGCTAAATTTAATATAAAAACATACTTCCTATCATATCTCTATCTGTAATTAAGCACTTATGTTAATTTGTTATCACGAACACAAAATATATCTTTTTACGTATTCGCACCAGTGGATGCGGCTATTGTAGGCTGAAACGTGTGTAGATCATTGTTATCTCTATAATATTACTTTGTGTTCCTCATGAAATTACATATCTACTGCGCCGACATGTGTTAATCATATCCACAAACGTACTTGAGACTCACGACGTAATGTGTCGGGGCAAAGTATCACTCAGCACAGTTGACAAGCTGCATGTGCATTAAGTCACCTAGCCTGTTATGTTACAGTCCTGAGCCTAGATGTTCGAACCTCTCTTAGCGCTAAGATAACCGTAATTGCCATATTTTAACTTGAGACTGTCTCAGCGTTAAGGCACCCGTGGCAAGCCACCTGCTAGTGGTGGGTGATGAGTAATGCTAAGAGCTCACTAACCCCCGTTGTCGGCCGGGGGCAAATTTGGTCCATCAACTCGTTTGCTGTGGGTTGCGGCTCTGTATCGCTAAAATGGATATAATTATAATTACGACTCCCCCACGTCATCAGAAATGAGCGGACCACTGTAACTTGATAATGCCCGCAAAATGCTTGATGACGGGCCATAGCATGTCCGTTGCTAGGTGACGTCTGAAGAAGGTTAGCTGTTGAAGTTCAATCATCTGCGGCTCGTTCGAACTTGACCTCATTATTGACGATGCATCTGCATCACATTCGTCACATGCACCTGTGTCATAATGCACTTTCTTGCCTGTGCCAACCATAACAATTCTGCCATCTATTACAACATACAGCATTGAAAATATTGACTGGAACTCCACCTTTGTTGAACACTGGAAACAATGGCGGCTGATAGTATGGGCAAATGTCATGGTCGAATGTCGTCACTCTCAATAGTGACGACATCGGTTTTGTTCTATGTCGCGTCTATATTTGTGTAATGTGTGTCAGTGACCGACGTCATTTGGTGCTTCTAAACCGGAGCCTTTGGTCATTCAAATGCCCTCCATTGGCAGGCAGTTAATGAGAGACATCAGTCGTCTGAGAATGATAATGCCCTGATGACCTAAAAAATAGTGGTATCCTTATAGTGTCAGTGGAGGAAGGGACCATGGTGGTTTAGGGCCTGGAACCGTGTTCCTATTTCCCAGGTCAACCAGTTCGGCTTGTCATTCCAGACTCCGTGCATGGACGGTATACATGGTGATGCACAAATTGGATTTGGACTTTCGGTATCTCCACATGGAACTTTAAACACTAGCAAAGGAATTGTAAGAGTGAGTGAATGAGTCAATATTTAACGTCACATCGGCAATATTGCAGCCATATCGTGACGAGAACATACGTGACAAAAAAGAATATATATGCATATGAAGACCCTGTCTACCAAGGACAGTAAAACCACTAGACTATCACAGTACTTAAAACTAGCGTGGAAATTTAAAAAATGATAGTATCACTATTTGGACAGTACAATAGAAGAACAGGCCATAGATCGCCAACAACAGAGGGTAGATCAACATACCAGGGACCATGGGGACTTACGGTGCCTCTGGTACTTGCATGGTCCCTGGCTGGACTTACACAATCCCCTCAGCTGTTGGCGACTGTATGCAACATTAGCCACACATTAAAATGACACATATTCTACGATTAAAACTTCTTTTGCATCAGATCACGGATATATGATCTAATTGTAGCATTATAATCAGTGTATGGAACAAGAAGTTGTGTCACAGACTTTTCAATACCAGCAGCAGCAATAAACGGCTTTATTCTGAACCCAAGAGGTGGAACAAGAGAAGACTTTTTGCTATACAAATCCCCATAAAGAGGATTGAAGACACGGTTATATGGAGGATTAGATTCGTTAGAGTATAGTTTTGTGATATATTGTAAACATAATTTAATACGGCGTTGTGCAAGAGATGGTTCATCGGTCTCAACGTAAAGACTGTCAATAGGTGAAGTTCTGAAGGACCCAAGAAAAAGTCTTAGACCTTGACGATGGACAGGATCAAGAAGTTTATGAACTGCTTTTGCAGGCTCCACCAAAGACGATGGAGCCATAATCAAGTTTAGAACGAACGAGTGATCGATTTAGATGGAGAAGGGTAGCTTGATCCCCTCCCCATTTTGAATTTGAAACCACTTTCAACAAGACAAGTGCTTTCAGGCATTTAGTTTTAAGTGATTTAATATGTGGTAAAAACGTTAAATGTGAATCAAAGATTAGACCCAAGAATTTGGCTCCCTTCACAACTTTAATGGGCGTGCCATCTAGAGACAGTTCGGGGTCTTTATGTGGTTTGTATTTACGACAAAAAAGTATGCAGTTAGTTTTCGACTAAATAAATTTAAAGCCGTTTTCAAGACACCATTTATTAATCTTGTTTAAACACAACTGCAATTGCCGTTCAATGGTATGCATATTTTTACCACGACAAGAACTATTAAAATCAACCACAAATAACGATCCATCAATTGAATCGTTTAAAACTTTTGATAAACTGTTGATCTTGATGCTAAGAAGAGCAGACGAAATACTGCCTTGTGGAACACCCGGATCCTGATTGTAATGATCAGACAAGGTAGAACCCACGCGGACCTGGAATTGTCTGTCATTTAAAAAGTTGCCAATAAATTCAGGCAAACGACCTCGCAAGCCAAAGTCATGTAAATCTCTCAAAATGCCATACTTTCAGGTTGTGTCATATGCTTTTTCGAGATCAAAAAAGATAGACAGAGCATGTTGTTTATTAATTTAACAATTTTTAACAAATGATTCCAGTCGCACTAAGTGATCGACTGTACTTCTGTTTTTACGGAAACCACACTGCATATCTTTTATGAGATTATTTGTTTCCAAGTACCAAACAAGTCGATTATTTATCATGCGTTCCATGGTCTTGCAAACACAGCTAGGTAATGAAATCGGACGATAATTGGATGGAACCGTATGATCACATCCAGGTTTAAGTATTGGTACTACTATGGAGTCACGTCATGAAGGAGGAAAGTTACCCGATGTCCATATATCATAAGAAATATTAAGGAGAGTTTCCAGACAGGATTCTGGTAAATGTTTCAGGAGTTGATAATGTATATTATCAGCTCCTGTAGCAGTGTCATGACCTTGATCAAGAGCAGTATGGAGTTCATGAATAGAAAACGTTTCATTACAATCTTCCCCATTATCAGAATTGAAAGTAATAGTTTTTTTTCTTGTTGTTTTTGATATTGCTGGAAGTTTGGTACATAATTTGAAGAGGAAGAGTGTTTAGCAAGGGTCTCACCCAGTTTATTAGCAATATCTGATTTATCAGTAAGCAATTGGTCTCCATGTTTAAGATGATGGACAGTAGATTTAGTACCTTTACCTTTGAGTTTTTGGACTATGTTCCATACCTTGAACATGGTGTCCGAGAATTTATTTTAGATACATAATTTTGCCAAGATTGGCGTTTGTACGGCGTGCTTTAGCATTTAAAATCTTAAATATGATAAATGAGAAATCTTTCCTAATACAGTAGGAAAATGGTCACTTCCACAGAGGTCATCGTGGACTGACTATTCGAATTCATTTGGTAGTTCTGAATTTTTCAATGACAAGTCATGAGCAGACTAGGTCCCTGTCCCAGGGTGTAAATATGTGTTGGAACCTTCATTATAAATGCATAAATCATTGTCAGAATAAAAGTCCTCCAACAACTTACCTCTAGTGTTTGTAGTTACACTACCCCAGAGTGGGTTGTGCCCATTTAAATCTCCCATTATAATACAGGGCTTCGGGACTTGGTCAATAGAGAGCCTTAAGATCAGATGGCGAAATATAGAGTGAGCATAGTGTAAACGCTACATGTAAAGTAATTCTCACAGCAACAGCCTGGATATTAGTAATAAGTGAAACAGGGCTTTGAATAACGTTTTGTCTGAGTAGAATGGATGATCCACCAGTGGTCCTATCACCCAGAGGTGAAAAACAATGATATTCATTAAAATGACGAAGTTCAAATGTACCTGTCTGTTTTAAATATGTTTCTTGGAGACATATCGCTGAAGGTTTAAAGTCTTGGACTAATAGCTGTAATTGATGTAAATTAGTCTTCAATCCTCTGTAGTTCCACTGTACAATATCGTTGAAATAAACTATCTTTTGGGGGAATTTATTGGGGATCTACCCCGCACTCTTTTGGAGGGCGACACGCTATGTGCCCTAGAATGGACGTTTTCAGAAACGTCCATGTCTTCAAAAGACCCATATTTATTGAAAAATTGAATTTTGTTCTGTGACCCTTTAGGAGCTCTGCCACTTTGCTTTGTGAAGCATCAGGCTTAGGCTTAGGTTTACTTTTCACAGTTTGTTGACTATCAGCTGTGGATTGAGACTTTGAATGTGACAGAGATAATGATGATTTGTGATAAGAAGAAGAGTTGGATGTACTATGAAGTGATTCCTCAATCTGAGATGATATGGCAGGGTACAAAAGCTGTGGAGAATTGCAGTTTGCCCAAGTCAAGGTAGTCTGACAGCCTGTGGACGATTTTTATATTTTAGAGGTAGACTCCGATGATGTTTTTCCTACTGTAGCATAACTTTCTGGAAGATCAGACCTCTTTACCAGTTTTTATGCCTCAGAAAAGGAGATATTCTGGGTAAACTTTATTCTGTTTATCTCCATTTGCTCTTTCCAAATAGGACACTGTTTTGAAAATGAGGAATGGTCGCCTGAGCAGTTGGTGGATTTTTTTACATTACTGTCACAATCTTCTGTTGTGTGTGTCTTTTCACTGCAGTGAGCACACACAACAGACAATGTGCAAGTATTGACACCGTGGCCGAACTTTTGGCATTTGAAACACCGAAGGGGATTCGGAATGTACTTTTCCACACTGATATTACAGTATCCAGCTTTAAGTGATGTTGGAACAGTAGGTGATGAAAAAGAAAACAGATAGGTATTAGTTTGAATAGTTGTGTTGTTTTTACGGGTTGTGAAACGTTTGATATATAATACACCCTGATCTTTCATTTCGGAAGCGATATCAAATTCAGACATGTCTGCCAGCAAGCGATCTCGATCACGTACGATTCCCTTACTCGTGTTCAGTGTTTTGTGGGCCGTGACAGTAACCGGAGTACCAACAGAAGTGTCGATGTTCAAAACGTTGGTTGAGTGTTGCTTTCTGGCGCACTCAGTCAACAGTGCACCAGAACGTAATCTTCTAATGTTCTTTAGTTCGCCAGCAATGCCTTGGATACCCTTAGACACAACAAACGGGTTCAGCTTCAAAGGTGTGTTCTCTTTGGTCTCAATGACAAGGAGACAAGGACACGTGGCCAGTA
Source organism: Haliotis asinina (assembly GCF_037392515.1). Classification (NCBI taxonomy): domain Eukaryota; kingdom Metazoa; phylum Mollusca; class Gastropoda; order Lepetellida; family Haliotidae; genus Haliotis; species Haliotis asinina. The sequence continues at coordinate 8,404,363 of NC_090290.1, read as the reverse complement.
ATCAATCTGTTTGGACGGTCTGAGGTCCTCAACGGGATCATTTTTGAGAGGACGTTTACTCTTCTTAGTGGAGGTTTCGTAAGCCATGGTTAGTTATGTAGATTTCATCATCCGAGCTCCCCACCCACCACGGAGTATCACAAGGACGATGCTAAAGCAAGCGGGCCTCCAGCTTACAGCACCAAAGATACCCGGATGATATATTCCAGTAGAAGAATTATAAATAATTATTCCACCAGATTCGCCGATGAGCCACCGCTTTCTGGGCATAAGACTCTAGGCAAAGTTCAAAGCAACATAATTCAACATCAAACATGTTTTAGACAATAAAGCCAAGACCAAAATCAATCAAAATCAATTCCAAATCATACTTGTGCAATGATAAATAAATTTATAATCTATGCGCAGGGCTTGGCATGACCAGCCGATTGGTTGAACCGGGCCCATTCAACCTCCCGTCTAGGTGAATTAAGGATCGAAGGGGTGTGTTGAGCAAAGGGAACGCGGTCACAGGCCGTCAATGCCCTCATCCCCAGATTTCCGCCCTCAACTGACACAGGGCCGCAACCCACGGCAAACGGGTTGGTGGACCAAATATCCCCCTGTGTCCACAACGGGGTTGTCGGTGAGCTCTTGGCTTTATCCAGTACCCACCACGAGGAGTTGGCTCGCAGCGGGTGCCCGCGCCCCCAAGATATACTCATGGAAACCTGTTAGGAGGTGAGGTCCCCTGTGATGGGAGAGTCACGGTCAAACATAATCTGCTCGTCTGTGTTGAATTTTCCATCAGAAGGGATAAGTGTTTTACTGTAAAAGCAGTTAAGGATGTTTTTAACACAGTTAGTTCTCATTGTATTAATGGCCTTTCAAGGGAAATCGATTTCATTGTTGAATTTTGATGATTATGCTCTGTAGATAGATGTATTTTACTGATTGGTCGTTTAGAATAGTTTAGACTTGTTAGTGGTTGTATCCTCAAAAAGGGTTTAAGTATTGTAAAATTGCTGTCCTCCTTAGAGGATAAGTAAGCCCCAAAACATTCGATGTAAATTTACGTCTACCGAGTTTTTAATCTTAGTATTCTTGTTACTTTAATTTTGGCAAGCATTTCATTCTCTCGCCAGGTGCTGAAGGGATGGTGTAAATCCAACAAGGTTCCATACAGGGTATGTCCCCATCTACGTTCGTTGTTGGCGATATAGCCAGGTGTCATTTTGCACTGTCCCAAGAGTGCTATTACTTTTAACATTCCACTCCTGTTTCCCGTTTTTGATATTTTGGTGGGTTTACTCTCTGTCGTTCATAGTTTTTTTTTGTTGTTTTGTAATATTCATATATTTCTTTTTGTGTCAAGAATCCTCTCGTAACGAGATGGTTCCGATACTACCGATGTGACGTTAAATATTAACTCACTCACTTAACGCTAAGAGAGCTTCGAAAATCTAAGCCCTGACTGGGCTGAAGACTGCTTTTTAAATGATGCATTTACAAATACATTTCTTACAAAATCTTACTTGAAAATGGGCGGATATGTTGCTTCCCACAATGTTCTCAAATTACAGGGTAAGAAAGGAAAAGTAGTTATCAGTACAAGGTAACATGTTTTTTATGTGACGTCCCCCCGGACACGAGCCGACATAACGTCTCGTTGTTGCCCTGAAGGTAGGTCAATGTGTCAACCATAAATAGAGAAGCCTAGTACTGATAGCGTGTGAGCGTGACTAAAACGCTAGCACGGCCTCGATTTTTTCCGTCCTCCTTTAGTCGTGAAGAGGTCACATTACTCTTCGTTCCCATCTGATATCCCTCCAATACTGACATGTCTGCTGTTGTTCCCAGGTACGTAGTGAGGAAGGCAACCCGAGATGACATTGGACCAATTAAAACCCTGACGGACGCAGAGGACTGGGAGATACCCCTCGACTTATTGTATTGCGTGTTTGATATGGATTCAAAGGCTTGGTTCGTAGCTGAAACGGGCACGGGTGAAATAATCGGTGAGTGACAGAACGAAATTGTTGAACTGAATCTATAGATCTCTGTAACGTCACATCGGCAATATTTCAGCCAGGTCGTGAAGAGAACCGGCACTATTGTACATAACAGTGAATGGTAAATGGGGAAAAATCTGTCAACAAAGGACAGTAAACTACTACATTATGGCAGATAGATATATAAAGCTAGTGAATATATCTAAACAGTTTAACTACAGAGGACGATACACTATAAAAAAGTGAAGTTAGACCATATCGGTATTCTATGAGCACTCTCCTTGCTTGCGGGAGGCTGATCCACCTGCCCGGAACCACCACCATCATTAAAGTCATTACATTTCATCTACTGGTCAGAGAGCCCCTCCTAGCAACCCTGGGATGCTGTGCTTCTCACTATAAGAAGACATATTCTCCTATATAGCTAACGAATAAATTAAGCAAGACAATTTTTAGTCTTTACATTTTCATTTTTTGAAAATCATGGAATTGTGCAATAGAAAGGTTCAACATATGTGCACACGATTAGCAAAATGCAGTTGATCATCAGAAGCATGTACCCGTTAAACAGTCGTGCAAATATGCTTCACTGATGGATCGAAATGCTAAAATTAAAGTTTAGGTCAGTTTTGGACTTCGATGCCGTTTCCGGTAATGCGTATAACCACCATGAGCCCAAGCTTCTACACGTATTTGCATTGACCAAATGAATCTTTTAAGTTGCTGTTAAAATGAAACGTTCTGCCATTCAATCTATAACGCTAGGTAAAGTTAATCTAGAGTCATAGGGTTAACTTGGTGACCGTAAACACGACTTCGAATAATGCCCCAAGCATGTTCAATGGGATTATGTTCAGTTGACGTTGCCGGCCAGGCCATATATGGGATGTTGTTGAGCTAATGAACATCATTAGCAACTCCTTTTACGGGCATTGTCATCCGTAAAAATGAAATTTGTAGCAGAGGTGTGATTGCAAGTGGCCTATTGGTAGGTGTTAACCGATCAGACTGTATGTGTGAAGTGGAGCACATTCATTCCATACATTTTGTATGCTGTTTCTTAGGGTGCCTATTTTCGGGGATGATATCGATGTTAACAGATAAATCAGCTTGGTGGTTACTAGGGGTTATGCATGCTTAAATATTTACCCAAACAGTAACATGCCGTCAAAAATCGCTGTCGAGATCGTTCTTTTTTTTCTTTTTTTTTTTATTTTTGTTCGTTTTTATTTTTGTTAGGAGTATACTTCCATGTAGAATTAAACTGAAATATCTCCCTTGCATGCTAATTGTTGTTGAATAAATCAAATGTCTTGCCTTGCACGCAAGGACACTTCACTCTTGCTCACTCAAGTTATATTGCCTATCTGGTTTAATAGGAGCAACAGAATATGAACGAGATGTTGAGAACCAGAGCTCAACATATGCTACAACTATACTCTAGGCTAGTGACAAGACTCTAACACCTTTAGCTCCTATACACCATAGATCGTCAGCTGTTTGTTTTCACAAAAATGGTATAGACGTTATGAATGAAATTTATGTGTTTTCAGGTTCCTCTTGCCCACTGTGTTCTTAATAATGTCCATCCTTTTTTCCCTCAGCGTTTCGGGCCTTTGTCTATTTCAATGAAGAGACAGCGGAAGGTGGCCTCTATGTCGTCAAAAAAGACCTCAGAGGCAATGGTATTGGACGAGATGTGAATCGTCATGGTCTAACAGCACTTGGTGACGCAAACATCACTCTCTCGGCAGGCGTGGTCAGCCTTTACGACAGCCATGGCTTCACGTTCTACTATGACGTACACCAGAAACGTGGACCAGTGGAAGTCATCCTGAAGGCGATTCCTGATGCAGATCTGAGTTCGGGTATTAGTCTTGTCTCTTATGAAGATGCCATGTTTACGCAGCTGAAGGCATACGACGACAAAATATGTGAAAGTGAGAGGGACTATTTCTTGAAAAACTGGATTATGAGTCATGCAAAGAATATCCTCATTGCTTGCTCACAAACCGGACGTGTTGTAGGATATGGGTGTTTGGGGGTGACAGAATACTGCAATGAGATTGCACCATTGTATGCTGATAGCGACACCATAGCATGGGCACTGTTGAAAGAACTTTTGCAACACCTGGATCCGAAGGACACCGTGCATCTCTTTATCATATCTGAAAACAAAGCAATGATGAAGATTATCGGCAGTCTTCCGCTGAAAGAAGTTGATTTGATTCATAAGATGTATTCCAAAAAACCAGTACCCCAGGCCCTTGGGCGGTTGTATTCCTTATCTGCCATAACGTTCTCGACTGTCTGATTGATACAATGTCTGATTACACAATTATCTTCAAACAGTTCCAAAGCTGTGCCTTTCTGCAGAAACAAAGTGCAACGTGTAAACATTTACACCACCATGTAGTGGTAAAGCATTGTTCAATGGGGCAGAGTACAGAGATTTTTATTTCGGTATAAAGGCCATTGGCCCATGTACAGTGAATAAATGCAAGGTGATATATGATGTGTTGACAATATGGTTTACAGATATACATCAGAGTAAACATGTATGTCTCGTTTATCTCTGGATACAGTTCCTTTTATAAAGAGCATGTTAAATAAACAGAGCAATTTTTATAAGTAGATTCTTATCTTTACATACATGTTACCAACTTATAATATTTGAATACGGTAGATGGACAAATTAGTTCTGGTAAATATTTGCTTCTTAAATGGGAATATGCATCACAAACAATTAGAAAATGTGGTTCATCTTCCAAACTATTACTGTTACACATTTTACATATTGTGCTGGTTCCACTGTCATCTTTAAATCTTACATTACATAGGATTGGCAATTGTTGAATACGTAATAAGCATAAATAACGTCTGTGTTCCTTCAGATGTACATTGGAGATATAGTACTCCACATCCAGTAATGACTGTAGTGATTTATAATAAGATAAATGAACTGACTCATTTATTTTGATGAACATATTTTGCTTTGCAGAATCTATAAGTCTTTGTTTAAATACAGCTAGAAAGTCATTGCCAGTACCAACTGCTTGGCTTACCCAAACAAAACCAAAGCCATACATGTTTAACAATGTCCTAATATAAGATGCCCAGGTAATTATGTTACAATTATCAAGTTTTTTCATAAGAATATAGGCTTGTTTGAGATACCTATCAGTAGGCATACATAACAGTTTGCACCAGTACCGAATGCATTTAACCTGATACTCTATACTAATACGATATCGACCACATTCTGCTAATATACTGCGTTACTAGACACATACTTACCTACTCCGAGTACAAATTTACAAAAATTAGAGTGGAATTTGTTAATAACTTCTCTGTCCTAATACCCCATACTTCTGCACCGTAAAGTAGTATTGGTTTTATTGTACTGTCGAAGAGCTTGAAAAGAACACTTGCAGACGTATTTGGATATTTGTAGGAGAACCGTTTGATAGCCATTAAAGCCTTAGTAGCTTTACTGGTAAGGGTCTCAGTACATTTAGTCCAAGACAGGCGAGTGGAAAACGTTATTCCGAGATAGTGATAATATGTTGAGCATTTTATCTGTGATCCTTGTAAATACCATTTCTCAGAATTACGTAAGAATCCTCCGTTTCGAAAGACTAATATTTCGGTTTTATTCATGTTGATTTCCACTCCCCATGCCACACAGTAGTTATGTAGAATGTCTATTTTTCTTTGAAGACCAATTACCGAATCGTCGAAGATACATAAGTCATCAGCAAAAAGTAACAGAAAGAGCTCCATAAATTCAGGATCGACGAATATTCCTCTAAGGTCGGCATTTTCCATCATGACTTGTAATTCTGAAATGAATATTGTATAAAGGAAACGACTACGAGCGCACCCTTGTCAAACGCCACTCAAACATTGGAAATAGTCAGAAATTGAGTGAGTACCTATTCTCACAGCTGACTGTATTTAAGCATACATATTTCTTAACACAGTTAATATTCGGCCATGGATATCGTTTCTTATTAGTGAGTACCAAAGAAGCTTTCTATTAATGGATTCGAAGGCATTTTAAAGTCCACAAATATGCCTCTATAATTATTCACATCGTTGACGTCACCTTTCTTGTGAAGAGGTACGATTATACCCTTGGCCCACTCAGTGGGGTAGTTTCCGGTAGCTAATATCTCGTTAAAAATGATCGTAAGATAAGGAGTAAGTCATTACAACATTTTACCATCTCTGTCTTTATAATTCAAGCCTTCTTAACGAATTTGAATGGTCAGTTCATGATGACCTCTGTGGGAGTGACCATTTCCCAACATTACTAAAACCTGTGAATCCATCTGATGTTCCTCCATCATCAAGATGGAACTTCAAAAAGGCTAACTGGCGTTTATATGAAACTCTGTGTGTTGACAGGCTTAAACCTGAACTTGTTGATAATGTTCCTGATGCTATTCAACGTTTTTGTGATGAAATGAATGTTATTGCTCATGAGTGTATACCAAAGTCCTCTGCAGTTCCACATATTCGCAAACCATGGTTCAATGATCAATGTAAACAAGCTAGAAAGGAGCGGAAAAAGGCAGAACACTATTTCCGTCGACACCCCATGGTGCATAATTTGAATAAATTTAAGATTGTAAATGCTAAAGCACGGCGTACTTTTAAACAAAGCAAACGCCAATCTTGGCAACGATATGTATCAAACATTAATTCACGTACACCAATATCTAAAGTCTGGAATATGATCCAAAAAATCAAAGGTAAGGGCTCCAAATCTAGTATTCACCACCTTAAAGATGGAAACCAGTTATTAACTAATGAAACCGATATTGCTAATAAACTTGGTGAAACTTTGGCAAAACATTCGTCCTCGTCAAATTATGAACCTAAGTTCCAGACATATCAAAAACAGCAAGAAAAGAAAACTATTAACTTTAATTCAGATAATGGGGAAGACTATAATGAAACGTTTTCGTTACATGAGCTTCATACTGCTCTTGATCAGGCTCATGATACTGCTTCAGGAGCTGATAACATACATTATCAACTCCTGAAGCACTTGCCAGATACATGCTTAGAGACGCTGTTACATATTTTTGATAATATTTGGACATCTGGACAATTTCCTTCGTCGTGGCGTGATGCTATCGTTGTTCCCCTTCCTAAACCTGGACGTGATCATACGGACCCTTCCACTTATAGGCCAATTTCACTTACTAGCTGTGTTTGCAAGACCATGGAACGCATGATAAATAATCGACTTGTTTGGTACTTGGAAACAAATAACCTAATAACAGATATTCAGTGTGGTTTCCGCAAAAACAGAAGTACAGTCGATCACTTAGTGCGTTTAGAATCTTTTGTTAAGAATGCCATAATTAATAAACAGCACGCAGTGTCGATCTTTTTTGATCTAGAAAAAGCAGATGACACCACTTGGAAACATGGGATTTTAAAAGATTTACATGACTTCGGATTGCGAGGTCGTTTGCCTCAATTTATAGCCATGAGCGCTGATAACATACATTATCAACTCCTGAAGCACTTACCAGAATCCTGTCTTCAAACTCTGTTGAATATTTCGATGATATTTGGACATCGGGTAACGCTATAGTAGTACCAATACCTAAACCTGGACGTGATCATACCGATCTGTCAAATTATCGACCAATTTCACTAACTAGCTGTGTTTGCAAAACCATGGAACGCATGATAAATAATCGACTTGTTTGGTACTTGGAAACAAATAACCTTACAATCGATATACAATGTGGTTTCCGTAAAAATAGAAGTACTATCAATCACTTAGTGCGTTTGGAATCATTTGTTAAAAACGCTCTAATCAATAACCAACACGCTGTGTCTATCTTTTTTGATCTTGAGAAGGCCTATGATACAACTTGGAAATATGGCATTTTAAGAGATTTACATGACTTCGGCTTGCGAGGTCGTTTGCCTCAATTTATAGCCAACTTTTTAAATGATAGACAATTTCAAGTCCGTGTGGGTTCTACCCTGTCTGATCATTACAGTCAGGATCAGGGTGCACCACAAGGCAGTATTTCGTCTGTTACACTTTTTAGCATCAAGATAAACAGTTTATCAAAGGTTTTAAACGATTCAATTGATGGATCACTTTTTGTGGATGATTTTAACATTTCATGTCGAGGTAAAAACATGCATACTATTGAACGGCAAATGCAGTTGTGTCTGAACAAGATAAATAAATGGTGTTTGGAAAACGGCTTTAAATTTTCTAAGTCTAAAACTAACTGTATACATTTCTGCCGTAAATATAAACCACATAAGGACCCTGAACTGTATCTAAACGGCACACCTATTAAAGTTGTTAAAGAGGCCAAGTTTCTGGGTCTTATATTTGACTCCCACTTGACGTTCTTGCCACATATTAAATCCCTTAAAGTTAAATGTTTGAAGGCACTCGACTTGTTAAAAGTTGTTTCCAATTCAAAATGGGGAGGCGATCAAACCACCCTACTTCACTTATACAGATCACTCATTCGCTCCAAACTTGACTATGGTTCCATTGTATATGGTGGAGCCTGTAAAAGCAGTCTCAAAATGTTAGATTCTATCCATCATCAAGATCTAAGATTATGTCTTGGATCTTTTAGAACGTCTCCCATTGACAGTCTCTATGTCGAGGCAGATGAGCCATCTCTCACTCAGCGACGTATAAAATTATCTTTACAATATGCTACAAAACTATACTCTAACATATCTAACCCGGCATATAACTGTGTTTTCAATCCTCTCTACGAGGATTTATACAACAAAAAGTGTTCTCTTGTTCCACCTCTCGGACACAGAATTAAACCCTTTCTTTCTTCGGCCGGCATTGAGCTGGAAACCATAGCTCCTTTCCGTTTTCTTTCTTCTCCTCCTTGGCAATTGGTTAGGCCACAAGTTGACCTAACATTAACATCATTTAAAAAATGAGAAACAAATGACTTACAATATAAACAAGAATATCATCACTTAAAACATAAATATAGCAATTACAAACCCAGATAACAGTTCTATTTTTACTGCAGAAGCAAACGCCATATTGACAGCTCTTAGGTATATTCAGAGACACCCTAAACGTAAACAATATATAATCTATTCAGACTCTCTTTCTTGCCTTCAGGCGATTAAAAATATTTCTTGTAAACATCCACTTTTAATAGAAATTATTGAATTGTTTAATAATCTTGCTACTGGCCAATGCGACATCGTATTCTGTTGGTTACCCAGCCACGTAGGTATTTCCGGTAACGCAATGGCTGATCTTGCTGCCAAGGCAGCTCTCAACAAATCTGTGACACCACTTCTTATTCCTTACACTGATTACAAAGCTAGCATTAGAACCTACATCCGTGATCTGATGCAGAAGAAGTGGGACACCCAAGTAGGTATAAATAAATTACATGAAATAAAACCGTATATTGGTTACACCTACTTGGGATGTCAGTCCAGATTTGAAGAGGTTATTTTAAGACGATGTCGTATTGGCCACACACGATATACTCATGCATACCTATTGAAAGGTGAGGATCCTCCGTTTTGTATCCCTTGTGATGAGAGAGTCACGGTCAAGCATATTCTGCTTGACTGTGTCGCATTCTCCATCACAAGGGATAAATATTTTAATGTCAAAACTGTCAAGGATCTTTTTACTAACATTAATTCTCATTTAATCGTTGGTTTTTTAAAAGAAATTGATTTTTTGGTAGAAGTTTGAATAACGTGTTCTGTAAATAGATGTATTTTAATTATTGATTGTTTAGATTTGCAACTAGGATTGTTAGTGGCTGTACCCTCAAAGGGGGTTGAAGTATTGTAAAATTATTGTCCTCCTGAGAGGGTACGTAAGTCCAAAAACATTGATAGTAAATTTAAGTCTACCAGGCTTTTAATCGTAGTATTCCTGTTGTTTTAATTGTGGCTAGCATATTGTACACTCGCCAGCGGCTGAAGGGATGGTGTAAATCCAACTAGGGTCCATGCAGGTAGCAAAGGTACTGTAAGTCCCCATGGTCCCTAGTATGGTGATCTACCTTCAGTTGTTAGCAATCTATAGCCCATTTTTACATTGTATTGTCCTGTATAGAGAAATTGTTTTAGGTATAGTTACTAGTTTTATATTCTACTCTGTGATATCCTAGTTGTTTTACTGTCCTTCGCTGGCAGGTTTTATAATAGACATAAATTTCATTTTAGTATTAAATGTTCTCGTCACGATATGGCTGAGATATTGCCGATGTGACGTTAAATATTAACTCACTCACTCACACTGTCTTTATACCATCTGGACCTGGTGCTTTACCGTCCTTTAAGTTCCAACTAGCTGTCTCGACCTCTTGTCCGGATTTGTCTCTATTTAGCAGATGCATAATGTCGTCGTCCTAACATATCTCACATAACAGATTGCAGTGGTCGCGTAGAGTTTCCTCTGCGTTGTCGAGATGAAGTTGATCTACCGAATTACCTATTATATTCAAAATTTCCTTGAAATATTCGGTCCACTCGTTCTGGCCTATAGATGTTTTTACTTTCCTATTGCTTGACATTTTCTTTACTTTTTGCCAGAACTCCCTGTTGTTGATATCCACATCCGTTAATTCATTTATCTGACGATCTTGGTATTGTTGTTTCTTACTTCGACACATGCATCTGTACATATGTCGGAGCTTAATGTATTTAGTCAGTAGTTGTTTATCACCGGTAATTCTAAATTTGTTCATAGTTTGAACTTTTTGTCCTTGAGATTTTTACACTCATGGTCGTACCATGTGTTGTTCACTCGTTACTGACATCGCCTGCCCAACATACCACATGCTACAGCTGCATTCTGAATAGTTAGGGAGACATCACTGACAATCTGATCTATATTATCCACCTGATTCGGAAGCAATAAGTTTCTATGCAAGTCATTCAAGGAGGAAGATACAATGTTCCTAAATGTTGCTGAGTTAGCTTCCTTCCATGCGAATCTGGGGATACTGGTTCCATTCGTGTCTACATCCGTGCTGTGCCTAGATGCAGTGCCAATGTTGAATTTAACACACAAAGGAAAGTGATCTGACTCGCTTCGCGTGCACACAGCAAAATCTATAATTCTCTCAAAACTTTTTGATGAACACAGTACATAATCAACCAGGCTTGCTCCACTCTCTTTGAAACACGTAAATGCACCATTTCTGTCGCCCGTGAATCTACCATTGAGCATATGAATTCCATATGTACAGCATAAATCGATAAGTTCTTTGCCATAGTCATTAATTACATCATCACACGACTGACGTCGCATAGTGAATTCATCTATTTCATAGTCAATATCTTCAAGACTTGGTATATAACGGTTACTATCATCTGTGATGAAATCATTCATATCTCCTGTACGAGCATTAAAATCTCCCATCAAGATTATGTCGCAATCTGGGCATTCAAACAGCACCTCCGAGAGGGAACGCTCCAGATAGTCAACACCTTTCCAAGGCCTGGTGTCGGTTAACACAGAGGAGGTCGCAGGGTGAATATACACAAAGCCTAGTATCACATCACGTGCTGTAGCAAACATGGTCCTATGCAATACAATAAATATTATGTCAGTGTATATTGTAAACACATGCTTTAAGTAAGAAATGAGAGTAGAATGAATACACACAGAGACACCACCTCTATCGTTAAACTCCCGGTAACTACAAAATACGCGATAGGCTGGAAAGGCAAGTTCAATAAGTCTTTCATACAATTATTCCAGATTTCAAGTAACCCAAAAATATTAAAGATAGCACAATATTCTTTGAAATCGTCAACGCACAGTTTATATTTCAATCCATTGACATTCCAACACATGAGGGAAACACGCTCAATAGTGTCTGCGTCGTTGTCGATTTCGTTGTCAATTTCACTGTCTGTCAGAGCCGGGCCGCATTCCTATCTTCGGTCACGTGTTTTTTTGTTGACATCTGACGTCATTTTAGCACGTGGATTTGTGGGCGTGCCGTGTGTCTCCTTCAACACAATCAGTTTGTCGTTTTCTAGATCGTATGTATACACGCGGTCGGGAGTAATCAGTTTGTCAAACCGTAGATATGCTCGTTCATCCCTGTCCCTGGCATCCATCATCACTGGCTTCAGTTTTCTTCTTTTTTCCCGGACTGTCTTCGAGAAGTCTTCACTGATCCACGCATCTGTGCCCTTCAGTTTCTTGGCTGATGTGAGTATGCTTCGTCGATCATGGTCATCGGGTGCAACTATCACTTTCCCGTTGATTATTATGTGTGCGCGATTGATACAAATATTTGAATCATCGAGCTCAAGGTCGTTTTTCATGATGTTTCTCACAATATCTTGCAGAGTTGTTAAATGCATGTTGTTATACAAGGTTGTAATTCTCCAAGGAGTATCAACAGACGATGATAAATGCATAGCCTTTGAAAAAATTAATCCCTCTCCCCATATGGGCATCAGAATATCAATTTACAGCTTGTGGTCAAGTCCTCATTTGAACACTGGTACACTGACTAGTCCCACAAATGAAGGAGGCTTATTTAACCATTCTACATTAAGGGGCATTTCAGACGAATTCCAAAGTGCAATCGCATTCTAAGGAACAAAATGATATCTGGGTAGGTGTTGATATTTCTCCTGTTAAAATATTCCAAATATGAAGTGCACGTATTTGTTTGTCTTCTTATTATTATAGTAACATTTTGTATTGTGCTGATATCCAGTTCAGCTGCTCAAAGGCGCTATGTTTTCCACTCGATTTGACACTGGGTGTCAATCTAAACGGCACATCGTATTAACAATCTCCAATTCCTAGGGATGATATAACTCTTGCATCAACAAGTCGAGCCGAGTTAATGTGGTTTTCCCATCCTTGCGAGGTACCCATTCACAGTTTGATGGACTATAGTCAGTACCTTGTCCAGGGTTATTGTACGTTTCTGTACTTGGACAGTTTGCATACAGTTTGCAAGTTCACAATGAGGATTTTACACCCGTTCCCGGATGGGCTCGATCTCGTCACCTAAAACTGGTTGAAACACTAGCCTGGCGCCTTAGACAGGTCACCCACCATACCAATAAATGATAATTTGTACTAATATAATTAATGTGTAAATTCTTCAGAGGGTTGTTCACATTTGTGAGGCAGTGGGTTAGCCTAATGGTTAAGCCGTTTGTTCGTCAGGTCGATGATTCGGGTTCGATTCCTTTACGGTACGTCCCAACACATTCAAAGTCAAATCTAGTCTTCCACTTTTTAGTTGTAGTATTATTGTCATTTTAATTTGTGGCTAAATTTGCATGCAATCGCCAGTAGCTGAAGGGACTGTGTACATCCAGCTAGGATCAATGAATGAAGCAGAGGTAGTCCCAATCGCCCCTAGTATGGTGATGTACCGTCAATTACTGGTGATCAGTAGGCCATTTTTACGTGGTCTTGTATAAATTGTTTTCTGCGTTTAAAATACATGCTGGGTAGTTTAACTCTTTGGTGGTACTGTAGTGATTTACAGTCCGACTGGTTCTGTAACTAATTGTATTTATTGTGTACCTACAATATTTCTCGTCACAGGACAGGCAACTTCTTTATAGCAACGAGAGCAACGTTTCGATTTACTATTAACACCGTCATCAAGCACGTGTGCCAAAGTACATTTCATATGAGTTTGCCCACAATCGCCAGCAGCTGAAGGGATGGAGTAAATCCCGCTTGAGTCCATGCTGGTAGCCGAGGCACTGAAAGTCCCCATGGTCCCTAATATGGTGATCTGCTTTCAGTTGCTTGCGATCAGAAGCCAATAGTTACATATTATTCTCTGAAATAGTTTTCTACTTATTTTATGGCACCCGTGGCGAGCCACCTCCTCGTGGTGGGTGATGGGTAATGCCAAGAGCTCGCCGACACCCCCGTAGTGGACCCGGGGGGATATTTGGTCCACCAACCCGTTTGCCGTGGGTTGCGGCCCTGTGTCGGTGGAGGACGGGAGTCTGGGGGTTGAGAGCACTGGGGACCTGTGACCGCGTTCCCTTTGCTCAACACACCCCTTCGACCCTTACTTCACCTAGACGGGAGGTTGAATGGGCCCGGTTCAACCAATTGGCTGGTCATGCCAAGCCCTGTGTATGGACGGTTTACATGTCAATGCACAAATCGTATTTGGAATTGTTTGATTTCGGACTTGGACTTATTATTACAGTGCAATGATTTGGAATTGGAAAAATGTTAATATGTATTTAAACTTTGCCTAGAGTCTTATGCCAGAAAGCGGTGGCTCATGGGCCAATCTGGTGGATTAGTTATTTATAATTCTTCCGCTAGAGTATATCATCTGAGTATCCTTGGTGCTGCAAGTCGGAGGCCCACTTGTTTTTAGCATTGTCCTTGTGATACTCCGTGGTGGGTGGGGAGCTCAGATGATGAACCATACTAAATTACCCATGGCTTACACAACCCCCCTAAAAAGAAACAAACGTCACCTTGACTATGATGATGATGATGAACCTCGACCGTCCAGCTCAATCGAATATTGGCCACGATTTCTCGTTATGGAAACTCTTGACAAATCACCTATTAAATTAAATCCTTTTGCAGTATCAAAAGGTATACATGGTATTGCGGGTGAGGTCAGAAATGTCAGGCGATTACGTTCAGGCTCTCTCCTTATAGAGTGTAATCGGAAACACCAATCCACCAACCTGATGTCTACCGAGTTGTTCGTTGGAGTTCCGGTCTCAATTTCCCCTCACAGGACTCTGAATACGAGCAAAGGGATTGTCAGAGACAGAGATCGACTGTTTTCTGATATGTCAGAACTTGATATAGCGGCAGAAATGAAAGAGCAAGGAGTGATTTTTGTCAAAAGATTTACAACACGAATAAACTCTGAAACAAAACCTACTAATACTTATCTTTTCCATTTTTCTTCACCAACCATTCCAAAATCAGTTAGAGCAGGATATTGCAATCTCAGTGTTGATACCTATATTCCCAATCCACTGAGATGTTTCAAATGTCAAAAGTATGGACACGGTGTCACTACATGTACTAACTCGGTAACATGCGCTCATTGCAGTGAGAAAACTCATGTTACTGAGGATTGCAATAACAACATTAAAAAATGTGCAAACTGCTCTGGGATACATTCATCTTTCTCGAAACAATGTCCCATCTGGATTCAACAAATGGAAATAAACAAAATTAAGTTCACGCAAAATGTTAGTTTTGCTGATGCCAAGAAACTTGTTCTTTCCCCAACAGACCAGACCACTTCTTATGCCTCAGTTACGAGAATACCCTCTGCCGCCAGTCACAAAGCAATTGTATCCACTTCGTCAATGGAGTGCCAGACTGATCTGACATGGGAGGATACAGAGAAACCTGAAATATACACACCCAACCACGCTAAATCACTTCCAAAAACACTTGCTCCATTTCAGTCACGGTCATCTTCTCAAGAACAATCGTCCTCATCATCACAGCCTATGCCTAAGCCTCAATCAAAAGATAATGGGAAAGTTATTACCAAAAATAAAATCAAAACCAAAAATGACATACAAAAATGTCAAAGTAGCAGAACCTCCAAAGGTTCAAATGACACCATCAAACTTTTTAATAAGTTTGGATCCTTAGAGGACATGGATGTGTCCGAAAACATCCAATGTAGGGCACATAGCTTATCGCCCTCAAGGAAATCAAGGGGTAGATCCCCAATAAATCCCCCCAAGAAATAGTTTCTTCATATATTATTCAGTGGAACTGCAGGGGCCTAATGACTAATCTTAATGAACTTCACCTATTAGTCCAAGACTTTACACCATCAGCATTCTGCTTGCAAGAAACGTATCTAAAGCAGACAAATACGTTTAACTTACGTCAATATAATGCATATCATCACTTTTCCCCACCTGGTGATAGAGCCACTGGAGGATCTTCAATCCTTGTAAGACATGATGTTATTCATAGTCCTGTAAAACTCAAAACTAAACTTCAAGCCGTTGCAGTGCGAATGACTTTGAACATTACGCTTACTTTATGTTCATTGTACATTCCGTCTTCATCAACTCTTATGCAGGCTGATCTACAAACTCTCTACGATCAATTACCCAAACCATGTATACTCATGGGTGATTTAAATGGGCACAACCCACTTTGGGGTGGTGTAATCACGAACACTAAAGGTCAGCTTCTGGAGGATTTCATTTCAAATAATAATGTATACATAATGATGGTACCAATACATATTTACATCCTGGCACAGGAACATATACAGCTCTTGATTTGTCATTAACTGACTCCAACTTACTAAATGAATTCGAATGGTCAGTCCACAATGACCTCTGTGGGAGTGATCATTTTCCTACTATACTGAAATCTGTAACTCCATCTGATGTTCCTCCATCATCAAGATGGAATTTTAAAAAGACTGACTGGCCTTTATATGAAACGTTGTGTGCTTCCAGGCTTCAACATGAATATTTTATTGATGTTCCTGACGCTATCAAAAGGTGTTCTGATGAACTAAAATCTATAGCTGATGAATGTATACCAAAGTCCTCTGCAGTTCCACACATAAGAAAACCATGGTTCAACGATGAGTGCAAACAAGCTAGGAAGGCAAGGAAAAAGGCAGAACATTATTTCCGTCGCCATCCCATGGTGCATCATTTAAATAAATTTAAAATTTTAAATGCTACAGTACGGCGTACTTTTAAACAAAATAGACGCCAATCTTGGCAAAATTATGTATCCAAAATAAATTCTCGGACACCCATGTCCAAGGTATGAAACATGATCCAGAAAATCAAAGGTAAAGGTACTAAATCTACTGTCCATCATCTTAAACATGGAGATCAATTGCTTACTGATAAATCAGATATTGCTAATAAACTAGGTGAAACCCTTGCTAAACATTCTTCCTCTTCAAATTATGTACCAAAATTCCAGCAATATCAAAAAAAAGAAGAAAAGAAAACTATTAATTTCAATTCTGATAATGGGGAAGATTATAATGAAACGTTTTCTATTCATGAACTCCATACTGCTCTTGATCAAGCTCATGACACTGCTACAGGAGCTGATAACATACATTATCAACTCCTGAGGCACTTACCAGAATCCTGCCTAGAAACTCTTCTAAATATTTTTGATGATATTTGGACATCGGGTAACTTTCCTCCGTCATGGCGTGACGCCATAGTAGTACCAATACCTAAACCTGGACGTGATCATACCGATCCATCTAATTATCGTCCGATTTCGTTAACTAGCTGTGTTTGCAAGACCATGGAACGCATGATAAATAATCGACTTGTTTGGTACTTGGAAACAAATAACCTTATAACTGATATACAGTGTGGTTTCCGTAAAAACAGAAGTACTGTTGATCACTTAGTGCGTTTAGAATCATTTGTTAAAAATGCACTAATCAATAAACAACATGCTGTGTCTATCTTTTTTGATCTCGAAAAAGCATATGACACAACCTGGAAATATGGTATTTTAAGAGACTTACATGACTTCGGCTTGCGAGGTCGTTTGCCTCAATTTATTGCCAACTTTTTAAATGACAGACAGTTTCAGGTTCGAGTGGGTTCTACCCTGTCTGATCATTACAATCAGGATCAGGGTGTTCCACAAGGCAGTATTTTGTCTGTCACACTTTTTAGCATCAAGATAAATAGTTTATCAAAAGTTTTAAGCGATTCAATTGATGGATCGTTATTTGTGGATGATTTTAATATTTCTTGTCGTGGTAAAAATATGCATACTATTGAGCGGCAACTGCAGCTTTGTTTAAACAAAATAAATAAATGGTGTCTTGAAAACGGTTTTAAATTTTCTAAATCCAAAACTAACTGTATACATTTTTGCAGAAAATATAAACCACATAAGGACCCTGAACTATCTTTAGATGGCACTCCCATCAAAGTTGTAAAGGAGGCCAATTTCTTGGGCCTAATCTTTGACTCGCATTTAACATTTCTGCCTCATATCAAGTCCCTTAAAACTAAATGCCTGAAAGCGCTTGACTTGTTGAAAGTCGTTTCCAACTCAAAGTGGGGAGGGGATCAAGCAACCCTCTTACACCTATATCGATCACTCGTACGTTCGAAACTCGATTATGGCTCCATCGTATATGGTGGAGCCTGCAAAAGCAACCTTAAACTTCTTGATTCTGTCCCCCATCAAGGCTTAAGACTTTGTCTTGGGTCTTTCAGAACTTCACCTATTGATAGTCTGTACGTTGAGGCCGATGAACCATCTCTTACTCAACGTCGTATAAAATTGTCTTTACAATACATTACTAAATTATACTGTAATGAATCTAACCCTGCCTTTAACTGTGTGTTCAATCCCCTTTATGAGGATTTGTATAACAAAAAATCTTCTCTTGTTCCACCTCTTGGGCACAGAATTAAACCATGTATTTCTTCGGCCGGCATTGAGCTGGAAAGTATATCGCCTTTCCGTCTTCTTTCTTCTCCTCCTTGGCAATTGGTTAGGCCACAAGTTGACCTAACATTAACATCATTTAAAAAATCAGAAACAAATGACTTACAATATAAACAAGAATATCATCAATTAAAACATAAATATAGTAATTACAAATCCTTATTTACAGATGGATCCAAGGACGGTGGAGCAGTGGCTTGTGCCACTGTCATTGGATCCAGAACAATATCTTCTAGATTACCAGATAATAGTTCTATTTTTACAGCAGAAGCTAACGCCATATTAACAGCTCTCAAATATATTCAAAGACACCCTAAACGTAAACAATATATATTCTATTCAGATTCTCTTTCTTGCCTTCAGGCTCTTAAAAACATTTCTTGCAAACATCCACTTTTAATTGAAATTATTGAATTGTATAATGATCTTGCAACTGGCCAATACGACATCGTCTTCTGTTGGTTACCCAGCCATGTAGGGATCTCTGGTAACACATTGGCTGACCTTGCTGCTAAGGCAGCACTCAACAAATCTGTGACACCACTTCTTATTCCCTACACTGATTATAAAGCTACCATTAGATCTTATACCCGTGATCTGATGCAGAAGAAGTGGGACACCCAAGTGGGTATAAATAAATTACATGAGATAAAACCTTACATTGGTTATACCCACTTGGGCTGTCAGTCCAGATTTGAAGAGGTTATTTAAAGACGATGTCGTATTGGCCATACTAGATATACTCATTCATATCTTTTAAAAGGTGAGGATCCTCCATTTTGTATCCCTTGTGATTAGAGAGTCACGGTCAAGCATATTCTGCTTGACTGTGTTGAATTCTCCATCACAAGGGATAAATATTTCAATGTCAAAACTGTACAGGATCTTTTTACAAACATTAATTCTCATTTAATTATAGGTTTTTTAAAAGAAATTGATTTTTTGATTGAATTTTGAATAACATGTTCTGTAAATAGATATATTTTAATTATTGGTTGTTTAGATTTGCAACTAGAATTGTTAGTGGCTGTACCCTCAAAGGGGGTTGAAATATTGTAAAATTATTGTCCTCCTGAGAGGGTACGTAAGTCCACAAACAGTGAAAGTAAATTCTAAATTTCCAGTTTTTTAATCGTAGAATAAATGTCCTTTTATTGTATGGCTAGATTTCACAAATTGCTGACGGCTAAGGGAATGATGTAAATCCAGCTAGGGTCCATGCAGGTAGCAAAAGTACTGTAAGTCCCCATGGTCCCTAGTATGGTGATCTACCTTCAGTTGTTGGCAATCTATAGCCCAGTTTTACATTGTATTGTCCTGTATAGATAAATTGTTTTAGGTATAGTTACTAGTTTTATATTCTAATCTGTGATATCCTAGTTGTTTTACTGTCCTTTGCTGACAGATTTTATAATAGACATATATTTCATTTTAGTATTAAATGTTCTCGTCACGATATGGCTGAGATATTGCCGATGTGACGTTAAATATTAACTCACTCACTCACTCTACTTATTTGATACTACTTTTATACTCAAAATACATTCTAGCTGGTTTTAACGCCTTTCGTGATACAGTTAGTTTACATTCGATGGCTGATTCTCTAAGTGCTTATATATTGCCTGAAATATTGCCGATGTGACGTTAAATTTTAATTGGAGCAGAGCTTCAAAACTTTTCAGTATTCTCCTTCCACTTTGCCATACACATACCAAAACATTTGACATCATCATGACAAGTAAACATACTCATGAAGGGTAATTATCCATTGGGGCGGGTACTGAAAGCTATTTCTTCTTGTTTTCCTCGAAACTATTATTACCTGTTTTCGATTATTTCATTTTGGAGTACATATTATTTTACGCTGATTACCTTGTCGGGTATGAACATCACTAATCATTGCATTACAAATATCTGCTACCGAGTATACCAGCTGAGTGGATAGATGGACAAGTGTTCTTGTCATGACACATTAACAGCATGTACAAGATGACGTGCAAACATATGATGTTTATTCCCGCTACAGAAGTGAACGCATCTATCTCAGATGTATTTCACACTTTGTTGCAGTCTTTGACTCCAAATAAAAACATGATTATAACTGTATCAATTCTGAAAGAAAGTATGGCCTTTGCATGCTGAAACAGACTCATTGTAACACGTCACATTTGCGTTCCATCAAAGGGAAAATCAACGCTGCTCTTGAAACGAACACTACAGTCCGTTTTAGTCAAAATCTCCCTGCCGAGTGAGTGAGTGAGTTTAGTTTTACGCCGCACTCAGCAATATGCCAGGTATGTGACGGCGGTCTGTAAATAATCGAGTCTGGACCAGTTAATCCAGTGATCAACAACATGAGCATCGATCTGCACAAGTGGGAACCGATGACACGTGTCAATCAAGTCAGCGAGCCTGACCACCCGCTCCCGTTAGTCGCCTCCTACGACAAGCATAGCCACATTTTATGGCAAGCATGGGTTGCTGAAGGCCTATTCTACCCCAGGACCTTCACGGGTCGCAATGCAAAAGTATCAATATCATTTTGTCACTTACCGATTATTTCACCTGAGTCCGACTCAGCTACGAACCTATTGTACCCCGGGTCCTCCCTACCGAACTGCACTCTATAAACGAAAGACACATTGAATGAACACCATCAGCTTTATGACAGCGATCATGAAATTCCACGTCTACGAACACCTTTGATCATCAGTTGATTGTGATTTACGCACGGTTGTAGTTGGAATCGTACTACCGACTTTTCCTATAGCAAATAGTGAGTGAGTTAATACTTAACGTCACATTGGCAATATTTCAGCCATATCGTGACGAGAACATTTTGATACTGAAATGAAATATGTATACATTACAAAATCCTGTCGTCAAAGGACAGTAAAACTACTAGAGCATCACATTTACAATTAAAACTAGTGGGGAGAGTTAAAACAATTACCACTATTCGGACAATACAACATAAAATACGGGCTGCAGATCGCCAACAACTGAAGGTAGATCACCATACTAGGGGCCATGGGGACTTACAGTACCTTTGCTACCTGCGTGGACCCCAGATGGATTTACACCATCCCCTCAGCCGTTGGCGATTATACTGAAAGTTAGCCATTATTAAAAACAACAAATATACTACGATTAAAAGTTTGGTCGTACTAAATTTACATAGAATGTTTTGGACTTACGTACCCTCTCAGGAGGACAATAATTTTACAATACTTCACCCCCCCTCGAGGGCACAGCCACTAACAGTGAGTGAGTTAATGTTTATCGTCACATCGGCAATCTTGCAGCCATATCGTGACGAGAACAAGTAATACTGACATTGTAGAATGAATGATATAAGAAAATAAAACCCTGTTGACAACGAACAGTAAAAACACTAGTAAATATCACAGATATACATTTAAGACTAGTGATTAGATCTAAAACAGTTTAACTATAGTGAACAAGACAATATAAAAATGGGCTATGGATTGCTAACAACTGAAGGTAGATCACCATACAAGGGACCATGGGGACTTACATTGCTTTTGCTACCTGCATGGACCCCAGCTGGATTTACACCATCCCCTCAGTCGCTAGCAATTTAGGCACATATAGCCATAGATTTAAAAGAACACATATACTACGATTAAAAGAGCGGAGTGTTTGAATTTACTTTGAACGTTTGTGGACTTACGTACCCTCTCAGGAGGACAATGATTTTACGGTACTTTAACCCCCCTCAAGGATACAGCCACGAACAATCTTAGTTACTAATTCAAAATTCCAATAATAAAATATTTATATATTTACAATTCATTTAACAAATCTAATTCTTTTAAAAAAGCAATAATTAAATGACCACTGTTATTGTTAAAAAGATCCTTCATAGTTCGGGATTTAAAATAGTTATCCCTTGTGATGGAATATTCAACACAGTCAAGCAAAACATGCTTGACCGTGATTATTTCATCACAAGGGATGCAGAACGGAGGATCCTCACCTTTCAATAAGTATTCATGAGTATATCTCGTATGGCCAATACGACATCGCCGCATGATGACCTCTTCAAATCTGGACTGACAACCCAAGTAGGTATAACCAACAGAAGGTTTTATTGCATGTAATTTATTTATGCCCACCTGGGTGTCCCACTTCTTCTGCATCAGATCACGGATATACGATCTAATGGTAGCTTTATAATCAGTGTAGGGAATAAGAAGTGGTGTCACAGATTTGTTGAGTGCTGCCTTGGCAGCAAGATCGGCCATCGTGTTACCA
This sequence comes from Haliotis asinina, assembly GCF_037392515.1. Lineage (NCBI taxonomy): Eukaryota > Metazoa > Mollusca > Gastropoda > Lepetellida > Haliotidae > Haliotis > Haliotis asinina. The sequence continues at coordinate 8,381,626 of NC_090290.1, read as the reverse complement.
GAAATGCCAACGTGACCGGGTAACCAACAAAAGACGATGTCGTATTGGCCAGTTGCAAGTTCATTATGCAATTCAATAATTTCAATTAAAAGTGGATGTTTGCAAGAAGTGTTTTTAATTGCCTGAAGGCAAGAAAGAGAGTCGGAATAGATTATATACTGGTTATGTTTTGGATGTCCTTGAATATATTTGAGAGCCGTTAATATGGCGTTAGCTTCAGCTGTAAAAATAGAACTGTTGTCGGGCAATCTAGAAGATATTGTTCTGGATCCAATGACAGTGGCACAAGCCACTGCGCCACCGTCCTTGGACCCATCTGTAAATAAGGATTTATAACTGCTATATTTATGTTTTAATTGATTATATTCTTGTTTGTATTGTAATTCATTAGTGTCTGATTTTTTAAATGTAGTTAATGTTAGGTCAACTTGTGGCCTAACCAACTGCCAAGGAGGAGAAGAAAGAAGACAGGAAGGAGCTATGTTTTCCAGCTCAATGCCAGCAGCAAAAATAAGTGGTTTTATTCTTAAACCAAGAGGCGGAACAAGAGAAGATTTCTTATTGTATAAATCCTCATACAGAGGATTGAAGACACAGTTATATGCAGGATTTGACTTATTCGAATGCAGTTTTGTTATATACTGTAAAGCTAATTTTATACGTCGCTGTTCAAGAGATGGTTCATCAGCCTCGACATACAGGCTGTCAACAGGTGAAGTTCGAAAGGAGCCAAGACAGAGTCTTAGACCTTGATGATGGACTGAATCTAATATTTTTAGGTTGCTTTTGCAGGCTCCACCATACACAATGGAGCCGTAATCAAGTTTCGAGCGAACCAGTGATCGATACAGGTGTAGGAGGGTAGATTGATCCCCTCCCCACTTGGAACTGGAAACAACTTTTAATAGATCTAGTGCCTTCAAGCATTTATTTTTTAGGTATTTAATGTGTGGAAGAAAAGTTAAATGGGAGTCAAAAAGTATACCCAAGAACTTTGCCTCCTTTACAACTTTGATGGGAGTGTCATTTAAAAATATTTCAGGGTCTTTATGTGGTTTGTATTTGCGGCAAAAATGTATACAATTAGTTTTGGATTTAGAAAATTTAAAGCCGTTTTCGAGACACCATTTATCTATTTTATTTAAACATAATTGCAGTTGTCGTTCAATAGTATGCATATTTTTTCCACGACAAGAAATATTAAAATCATCCACAAAGAGTGATCCATCAATTGAAGCACTTAAAACCTTTGATAGACTGTTAATTTTAATACTAAAGAGTGTGACAGACAAAATACTGCCTTGTGGGACGCCCTGGTCCTGAGTATAATGATCAGACAGGGTAGAACCCACGCGTACTTGAAATTGTCTGTCAGTTAAAAACTCGGATATAAATTGAGGCAAACGACCCCGTAAACCAAAATCATGTAAATCTTTTAAAATGCCATGCTTCCATGTCGTATCATAAGCTTTTTCTAAATCGAAAAAGATTGACACTGCATGCTGTTTGTTAATGATGGCGTTCTTAACGAATGATTCCAGTCGAATTAAATGATCTATGGTACTGCGGTTTTTACGAAAACCACATTGTATATTTGTGATTAAATTATTTGACTCTAAGTACCAAGTTAGTCGGTTATTGACCATACGTTCCATGGTTTTGCAAACGCAGCTAGTCAAGGAAATAGGCCTATAATTAGAGGGATCTGTATGGTCACGGCCAGGTTTAGGTATGGGTACAATAATGGCATTACGCCAGGATGGAGGAAATTTACGAGATGTCCAAATATCATCAAAAATATTCAACAGTGTCTCTAAACAGGATTCAGGTAAGTGTTTCAGGAGTTGATAATGAATGTTATCAGCTCCTGTAGCAGTATCGTGAGATTGTTCAAGAGCAGTATGAAGCTCATGAATAGAAAATATTTCATTATAATCTTCCCCATTATCTGAATGAAAATTGATTTTGTTCTTTTCCTGCTGTTTTTGATATTTTTGAAATTTTGGAACATAATTAGACGAGGAAGAGTGTTGGGCAAGAGTTTCTCCCAGTTTGTTTGCAATATCAGATTTATCTGTTAACAACTGATCCCCAGTTTTGAGATGATGTATGGTTGATTTGGTACCTTTACCTTTTATTCTCTGGATCATGTTCCATACCTTGGACATCGGCGTTCGCGAATTTATTTTCGAAACATATTTTTGCCAAGACTGGCGTTTGTTTTGCTTAAATGTGCGCCTTGCTTTAGCATTTAACACTTTATATTTATTTAAATTATGCACCATTGGGTGGCGGCGGAAATAATGTTCAGCTTTTTTCCGTGCTTTCCTAGCTTGTTTACATTCATTAGTAAACCATGGTCTACGTATGTGTGGATTTATAGAGGACTTAGGAATACATTCATCGGCTATTTTGTTGAGCTCATCAGAGAATAATTGGACTGAATCAGGAACATCAATAAAACGATCAGGAATTAATTTGTCCTTGCAAAGTAGTTTGAACAAAGGCCAGTTAGCTTTACTGAAGTTCCATCTTGACGATGGAGGGATATCGCCTGGAGCTATTGCCTGAAGAATGGTCGGAAAATGATCACTGCCACACAGATCATTGTGAACTGACCATTCGAATTCATTTAAGAGATCTGCATCAGTGAGTGACAAATCAAGAGAAGAATATGTACCTGTACCAGGATGTAAGTACGTTTTTGAATTATTGTTGAATAGACATAGTTCATTGTTTGAAAGAAAATCTTCTAATATCCTCCCATTTCTGTTTGTATCAGAACTACCCCAAAGTGGATTATGGCCGTTAAAGTCACCCATAATGATACATGGCTTAGGGAGCTGGTCATAAAGAGCCTGAATATCTGTTTGTTGTAGAGTAAAAGACGGTGATACATAAATTGAGCACAAAGTGAAAACAATATTCAAAGTCAGCCTGACAGCAACAGCTTGAAGTGGTGTATTCAGGGGGACAGGGCTATGTATAACACCCTGCCTCACCAAAATTGAAGAACCCCCTGTAGCTCTAGGTCCTGGAGGAGAAAAATAATTATAAGAATCATATTGCCTTATATCCATAAGGTCAGTGTCTCTAAAATAGGTTTCTTGCAAGCAAAATGCCGATGGTTTGAAGTCCTGTATCAGTAACTGTAAATCATTTAAATTGTTCCTTAGTCCTCTACAATTCCACTGGATGATGTTAGTTGAGCGGCTCATGGAGGTTCAATTGGAGTTCGTGATTTTGAGTGGGGTCTAACTCCACTAACTGGGAGTGACGGATTGACCTCCATCTCTAAAGGTTCAAATTGGTTGTGAACCGTGATAGGGGAAGACTCTGAGGAAGGCACCTCCAAATGCTGGATGGTTCTGGTCCTTTTGGATTGTTTCTTTTCCTTTTTGCCATTTTTTGAAGATTTATTCTGACTCTGTGATCTCTCCTCTGCGATACATTGCGCTGCTGAAGATAAATCTACCGACGGCAGTGATGCTACATCCTCTGTCTGAGAAGTTGATGTAGATACGTCAATCAGAACCTGAGAAGTCTGAGTAGTGTCACTGATTATGACTTGTTGATTGACCCAAGATAAGGATGTTTGACATGATTTTGATGTCATAGAAGGTCTGGAAACAAGAGCTCGAGAAGAGACTGCATTTGAGTATAAAGTTGATGAAGTGGTAGAAAGGGGTACCAACTTTCTTGCAGAAGAATACGAGATATTGTTAGTGTGTTTGATATGTTGAATTTTTGTCTCGCGTTCATAAAAAGGACAGGATTTAGATGAGGCTAAGTGGTCTCCATCACAGTTAGCACACTTAATGCCATTCGCACACTCAGAAAGTTCGTGTGCACTACCACAACGGGAACATACCGAGCTGTTGCGGCAGAACTTTGCCCCATGACCAAATTTTTGACATTTGAAACATCGGAGAGGAGACGGTACATACACCTCCACCCCAATGTTGAAATATCCAGCTTTTACAGATTTTGGAAGGACGGAATGTGAAAACGTGAACAAATACGTATTGAGTTTGATTGTTGTGCCATCGTCTTTCTTTTTGGAAAATCGCTTTACAGCGATGACACCTTGATTGTGAAGCTCAGTAACAATGTCCTCCTCAGTCATGTCAGAAAGACAATGAGCCCTATCTCTGACAATGCCTCTACATGAATTCAAAGTTCTGTGTACAGAGGCAACAACGGGTGTATTCACAAACTGTTTTACTTTCAACAGATTGTCCGATTGTTGCTTACGCGCACATTCCACCAACACAGAGCCATTTCGAAGTCGCGTTACATCCTTAACTTCTCCACAGACACCGTGAATGCCCTTGGAAATAGCAAAGGGGTTCAATTTGAGAGGGTTTTCATCAGCAGATGAGATGACAATAAATCTCGGCCATGAGTCAACTAAGTCAGATGAGCCTTCATCAGATGACGAAGATTCAACATACCGGCGTTTATTCTTCGATGAACCAGAAGGAATGGAGGTAGCCATTATGTAGGAAAAGTGTTCGACAACCCTGCTCCCCACCCACCATGGAGTGTCAACAAGGACGGTGTTACAGCGGAAACCAGTCTGTTACACCAGGGCTACAGGGATGTTATACTCCAGCCAATAAAAACTTGAAAAGCTGTTGAATCAAACAGAACAAATGCCAGGCTGGTTCGCCCTCGACACATTTCTGAAGAAACACAGAATTCAGAGGTTAATATTGCCAGATTGGCCCATGAGCCACCGCCTTCTGGCATGGGACTCTAGGCACATTAGTACACATAAAATTGTACATTGAAAGCCAAAAAAGCCAAGATCATATAATCAAAGTACTACGTGCAAAAGTATTCACCACGCACAGGGCTTGGCGTGACCAGCCGATTGATTGAATTGGGCCTATTCAACCTCCCGTCTAGGTGAAGTTAGGGCCAAAGTGGCGTGTTGAGCAACAGGAACACGGTTGCAGGCCCCTGTTACCCTCAACCACCAGGATCCCCTCCTCCACCGACACAGGGCCGCAACCCACGGCTAACGGATTGGTGGACCAAATATGCCCCCGGGTCCACAACGGGGGGTTGGCGAGCACTTAGCGTTACCCAGCACCCACCACGAGGAGGTGGCTCGCCACGGGTGCCCCTATAGCAAATATATCCTGTGAATTGTAAGGTTGTGTTGTTACTCAAAATAGTCCAAAGTAAGCTCAGAGTAAGCTCCATTGGTCAAAACCAGTATTCTGGAGGAAAATCTGAGGGTGATGGGTGGTAGTTTATTTTCTATTTATTTTTCCCCTTCTTATTTGTCGATTAATCAGTGTTTATCAGACGTTTGTGTTGGTGTCTCAACCTTGGCAGTCATTCATGTCACTGGAGTTGGAGTAATGAGGTTATCTGACTTGACCGTAGTATAGAGTAATAACCGAGACTGCTAGTGACTGTACCTCCAAAGGGGGTTGAATTATTGTAAAATTATTGTCCTTCTGAGAGAGTACGTAAGTCCTAAAACTTTTGAAGTAAATTTAAACTTTCCAGGATATTTAGACGTAGTATTTTAATTGTGGCTAACATTGATTACAATAGCCGGCAGGTGAAAGAATGGTGTAAATCCAACTAGTTCCATGCAGGTAGCAAAGGTACTGTAAGTCCCCGTGGTCCCTGGTGTGGTGGTCTACCTTCAGTTGTTGGCGATCTATAAGCTGTTTTTGTATTGTATTGTCCAAATAATGATATTATGTTTAACTTTACACGCTATTTTTAAATCTGTTTGTGATATTCTAGTGGTTTTACTGTTCTTCGCCGACGGTTTGTTATAATATACATGTGTTCCATTTCAGTGTTGGGTGTTCTCTTCGCGATATGGCCTAAATATTGCCGATGTGACGTTAAATATTTACTCAATTACACATCCTGCGTCAGCGTACGATAACTCCTACATACGGCCGATATTTCACGATCCCTTTCTTTATTTCCGGCTTGATATGGTTGAACTAAATCTGAAACCAGAGCACCACTACAAAGGATCATTTCAGTTGCCATGTACAACCATCCTCAATGGGTTTGTGCTATCAGCATATTGAATTTCTGGCCAGCTCTGTCGAAATACCGCCGAGTTGTTCCTATGTTACTGTGGACTGCGGCTTTGAACAACTCTAGACCATTAAAACGCAACTGTTACATTATGTTTAACTACCCCTGGTAACGAGTTGCTCGAGATTATTGTTCATAACTTGGGATTTGTTGTGTGTGCAGGATCCTTATCTGTGCGAGTCCAGGGTTTGATTTTGTGTAAATCACAAGTTCTGCATCTGCATTCCCTGTTCACGTGCCCTTCAAATTCATCCGCTGATTTACAATCAATCACTTGGGTAAAATGCCACTTAGGTAAAGTTCCAAGACAATAGAAATCCGGCTGCTGGAACGCTGAACTAAGGTGCTGCATAGGTGGATGTCATCCGACACTTTTATGAACACCCGTCCCACTGGGACAGATACTGACCATCTCCAATCTGGTATGCCACCCGTCTTTGTTGAACCGGGGCTCAAAACCGTCACATTGTTATCAGCACGTGCAAAGCAGACACCTATATTTACCAAAAGAGGACATTTGGGACGCGACAAAGCGTGACTCGTTTGGAGATACGGTGCCATCGAACCTATCAAGGTCAAACACTTCTGCACCTATTATTGACACTATCGTCACAGGTGCCACCTCCTTGGACACTCCATTTGGAGCAAAGGTTTAAGTTTAGTTGGACTTTACGTCACATCAGCTTACTTCGAACCATAAAGCAATTAGATCAAGTTAGTTTTCATAAACACTTTATGTTCAAGATTCAGATGAGTTCTGCCTTCAAGGCAAACACTTTCATCACATTATTGTTCAAAAACAGAAGACCCGTGAAGGTCCCGGGGTAGAATAGGCCTTCAGCAACCCACGCTTGCCATAAAAGGCGACTCAGCTTGTCGTAAGAGGCGACTAACGGGATCGGGTGGTCAGGCTCGCTGACTTGGTTGACGCGTGTCATCGGTTCCCAATTGCGCAGATCGATGCTCATGTTGTTGATCACTGGATTGTCTGGTCCAGACTCGATTATTTACAGACCGCCGCCATATAGCTGTAATATTGCTGAGTGCGGCGTAAAACTAAACTCACTCACTCACTCAAAAACAGAAAATGTCAGAGCATCATAATAAGACCCCAAAATAGTTTTTGTTTGTCGAATTGTCGACAAACAAAAGCAAATGACCTGTGAGAATGATTGCATTGACGGTTTGTCCGGTGCTTATATGGAGCTTTCTCTCTGTCCTGAATTCTCGAGGGAGAGTTATTGTCATTCGTAGAACTTCCTTTGTTAACGTATTTTCCACTTGTTTACCAAAACAAACATCTGCCTCAAAGGCATCAGTGGCACTGCAAACTACATGTGTGGTGCAACGTCAAAGGAAATATAATACTAGAATATTTTATTACAGCAATGTCATAATGTGAATACCCATGCAGGTTGGGGGGAAGAATTTTATGCAAAATCATTTTTACTTCATAACATCAGCGGTCAAAGGAGGGCTAGAGAACTATTTCATCGTTTTTTATTGCAAATACCCTCAGCACAAAGATCCCTTTCCAACACAGAGTTACAACACCGTAATTGGAAATAACATACGGCTTTCTCAGAGTTCCTTTAAAAACTGCGCTCAGTGTAATAAAACGGATCACATCTAGTGGCTATGTGGGTACTCAAGTCTGTGCCCATGTTAAGCTGTTACATGCGTAAACACCGAGTGTTTCAACCACACATACATGATTGTCACTGCAGTTGTGCACATAACAACACACTCCTGCCGAGGATATCGATCAGGTGCAGAATAGGCAACCTGTTTGCGGTGGGTTGCGATCTTGTGTCGGTGGAGGACGCTATTCTAGTGGTTGATGGGACTGGTTCCTAGAACCGCGTTAGCGTAAGTTTGCCCAACACACCATTTCGATACTAACTTTACCAAGATGGGTGATAGAATGGGCCCGGTTCTAACAGCCGACTGGTCACGCCAGATTCTGTGCATGATGAATAATTTTGCAAATTGACTTCATTATTGGGTCTTGGCCAGTGTCCAAATAGTTGATGCCAAAGGTCCAATGCCAGACGACGGTGGCTCATGGGTCAGTCTGGTGATGTTGACGTCCTAGACATCATACCGAGACATTTAATTACAGACAAATATATTTAACGAGTTACGTTTTAGGGCCATGGAACGAATGGTAAATACATTATGAATGCTGTATATGGGAACCAATAATTTAATAACGAATATAGAATGTGGTTTTCCTAAAAATCGAAATACTGTGAATCATTCAGTACTCTCGGATACCCGTGTTAAAAATGCAATTGTAGCTAAGCAACTTTCTTTCATCTTGAGAAAGGATACAATTCTAAGTAAATCATTTTCTTAATACAATTTTGGTTTCAAAGTTGGTATGTTACAGTCCGCATGAGACTGTCAACTTCAGGTCTAAGTGTCAATTTCAACGAGGATTAGCCACATCGGTAGTATATATAGTATTCGTAGTATATATCGGTAGTATATAAATACCAAACCAATCTATATACAGAATCAGGGCATGTTTTTTTTAGAATGAATACAGATTACCTGTACATTCAGTGCACGGTTTCAAGCAGTATATATAATCTGGCTCACTGCCAGAATCATTTGTATTTACATGTTGTTTATACTCAATCAGAGCTTTAGGGCACTGTGTTTGATCTATGCGCATTCAGACAGTAACAGGAGAGATACAGGCGAGTGGCGCAGCAAGGTAGGAGTCATTGTATTGTGTTTTCCACTATAGTGGCAGCATGGTAAAGAATATGTAGAGAATATGTAAATAAATTTGCCATTCACTTGATTTTGAGATCTAGAAACATTTTGTGTATAAACGTGACTGAGAAACTGTTTTTGTGCAGCCGGTTTCATTTCTGTTTTAAATGAAACGCGTTTTACCATATTGTGGAAGACCTAAGGGCAAATGGACGCTGGGCCTGCAGATCTACCATTATTTGTATTCAACAACCCAAGAAAGAATAATGTGTTGCTGAAAGTAGAGGGTAAATGCCTCTTCGAAGTGGTGGTACAGCGAAAAGGTCTTAACAATTAGGAACACACAAGTGCCTTGATCATTCGTCGTAATATAAGACACCCGAGAGCCTTATGACTAAATATGGCTGGGGTAGATTTCATTGCTTCGAGGGTATATACAAATGTACACTTTATAACCACTTCTGTTTATAGCTTTAGAACAAAGCAAAACGTTAAATTCCAGTGTGTGAGTGAGTAAGTAAGTTAATATTTAACCGTAATCTGGAAGAAAGTGTTCAGTGTAAGAATTGTCTAGACCTGTAAACAACACAAACAGCAAAGATGCAAGCATCTGCATACATATGATTGTTATTTCACGGTACATACGCCACTGGATTTAAATAAATACCCAAAAAGGAAGTTTCTGTCATAAACTTGAACATAAGGTACCTGATAAGTAACATAAATGACAATATGAAGCATTTTTCTCCTTTATATTTCTTAAACACACAGCTCACATTCAACTTAGAACGACGGTCTTGTTTGGAAGGCCCCGTTTGGTATCGTGTTGTTCACCATACATGTTGCAGTATGTATGAAATGATACTGCCGATAATTGGAATATTTTTAATAACATGTGATGAAATCATTGAGATAGTTGAGTGCAACAGTTATATGTTCAAGTGACTGAATCGAAAGTGTTTTCAGAATGGTTCTAAAGATTTCGGGTGTGACTGAAGAGCTTCAAATATATCATCTCAAAGTCGAATGAGTCTGATGGAGTGACTGAGTTAGGACTCACTATTACCTAAGATAAATATACAACAGCCTTTACAATAGCATTCGATGCGTTAAAGGAACTGCTTTTGAAATCGAATTTACGAATGCCAGAATATATCAATGCGAAATCACAAGGTTTTCAAGGTTTTGCAAGAACTTACACGAAACTGGGTAATTTCAGAGTCATGTAGTTGGTAGCTCACGTAAACCGATAGTTTCCTGTTTCCTGTTGCTGAAACTAACAAGAGAGATTTCAGCGACTGAAAACTGCCTTAAACCAACATGGATAGCTTCCAGAAATGGAAAATCACAGTAAAGGATCATTGTTAGTTTTCCCTGCATAAGGAACTGGAAATCATCATTAGTGAGAACTTGAGTGAATCGATCGTAGAAAATGCTCATTTGTCCAGAAACCTACATTAACTACGTTGAACTGTCAATGTATTATATAGGTTTTGGTTGTTTAGTGATCTCATAGAATGTGTATGGTTTCAGACAATTCTAAACCACATCATGACCAACAAAGAGGAAGACGAGTCCCTTCACGCATTCCCTATGATTCAGATGCATTCTGATGGGGAAAAATATGAGGTTCCACATCAAAGACAAACATGGAGTAGACATCTAGATTACCTGCTGACTATGGTTGGCTACTGTGTTGGATTAGGTAACCTGCTGAGGTTCCCATACATCTGCAGCAGGAACGGCGGTGGTAAGAATCCTATGCTAAAATCGTTTCAGCAATATGAGTATGAGAACCACCGACGATTACATATCACCCTGGGCACATTTCACACGATCCGAATGCCCTGATTATTGCAGTGAATTTCGAAATTTGCAGTGTATTATAAGGTCCTAATAATGATGGTATATTTGGGATTCAATGGGAGTCTGTGAAGTTTGTGTGAATTGTGACGCTTAGAATGTGTGTTCTATTGCATAATAGCGAATATTTTGCCATACACTGACTACTGCCTATTGGCTTTAAAGTTGCTGTTACAGTAGTATCAGAGTATGCATAAATTTAACAGCAGCTAAAACACTAAGTGCTTAGCTGCAACTTTGGGTGCAACCATTTCATATTTGTGGTGGATGGGTGTTAGGGTATTTTCTTCAAAATTACAAGATCAGTTTCCTATTTTGATTGGGTTTAAAAAACGAAATCTATCCTTGGTCAGTTAATATCTACAAGCTTGAAATGTGCACATTACTTCAATATTCCATTATGAGTAAATTCACTTGAACAATACTTTTGACATACATGTTTGGGAGCATGATTTCTCTCTAACGCTGTCTTGCACAGTGTCCTGAGGATAGGTGCCAGCCTATCTTTTCTGAAACCCTTGAGCGCAGGAATGGATGGACCACAGGACATGTCCTTCTATTCCGAAAATAGGTTTTGTGTTAGTTTTCATGTATCTTGTCAAAATGTGTATTGTTCTATCTGGCGATATGGTGTGTGTTTTTTCATTGTGTGTTTTTCCGGTTCTACCTTAATATCTGTAATATTCTAGCAGCATTACTGTCTATCGTCGGCAGGTTGTTTTTTTTCATTTTTTTCCATCTTTAATTTATAAAATGTCCTCGTCATAACGTGGGCGCAATATTACCGAGGTGCCGATAAATATCAATTCACCATTTCCTCCAAGTGTTACTTCACATGTTCCCAACAATGTCCCCCAAAATGACTGAATGGAACACAGTGGTGTACTTGCAGGTGCTTTCTTGTTACCTTTCATCTGTTGTCTTCTGATCACTGGGTTCCCAGTGTTCTTCCTGGAGTCGGCGCTCTCTCAATTCTCGGGAAAGGCTTCACAACAAGTTTGGAGCTTTTGCCCGCTGTTTAAAGGTCAGTATACATTACTTTACTTCACACACACACACATCTATGTTTATCCATTATTGATGTGATATGTGACTGTTTTGTGAATGTATTTTTGTGTGTAATTAGCATGCACATTTGTGGTTATGTTCTAATATAACAGTCAAACACCGTTCGTCATGAATAACATTCATATGTTGATTTTTAAATATGTATGTCATGTTTTTTTGCGATGAACAGGTGTCGGAATTGGGGCTGTTGTTCTTACATCCATCTTCACGTCCTTTTTCAACATGTATCTGGCCTGGCCGATCTATTACATGGTGAAGTCCTGCTCCAGCATCCTGCCCTGGACAACATGTGGCAACACATGGAACACCGATCTGTGTGTGGAAACAGTGACTAGTGCTCACAACACCAATATGACGACTCCATCAATCAATGCATCCGATACAATTACTGAGTTGTGGGAAAATGTGACCTTCGCTCACTCACCAGCAGAGGAATTTTGGCAGTAAGATATCAACCATGATGCCTTGCATCCAGACAAAGCGCCGTATGCACACAGAATATCCATGGGATACTCGTATATATTGCATATATTTGGAACATGAAAAGAAAATTATTCTCTCCTTCAAGAAAGGGGTCACAATGTTATGTCGGCAGTTTCAGAAACAGGAACATGCACAACCTTGTCTTGTAATTAGAATGTTCTTCTAGGGCCAAACGTCGTTTGAAATGTCGAAAATATGAGGTACATTCGCACACTGTCAATATTCCTTGGATAGGCTAGTCTTGCGATACCCTGGTTGTCATATCAATCGATATATGGCGTGAGGAATGTGCTCACACATAACTTTATTGAGTACAATGCCCTGTGCCTTATATCGTTGAAAATGTTCCTGTGACTTTCTCTGTTATGCAGGTACAAAGTACTCAATGTCTCGTCCGGATTAGAGGATGTAGGATTTGTACAGTGGCATATACTGGGATGTTTGTTTGGGTCAGTTGCTATTATCTTCCTGTGCCTTGTCCGTGGAGTCAAGTCTTCAGGCAAAGTAAGTTGGCGGAAGAAGTTACCAAATAAGAAAATCACTAACCTAACACAATAAGAAGCTTGACATCGCATGTAGCAATAATAATTTATGAATGCAGGTATTTCCATATTCACCAGTTCCGAACTAATTTGTGGTCACAGGTGTTGAAATGTGCACTGGGCGCTGAAATTGTAATTTGTTTGAAATCGACGCAACATTCAGATATTACGCTGGAGTTTTTCCCCTTTCTTGAAAAATCGATTCGGCTGTAGGTTTCATAAATTGCAATGTGTTTATTTTAAATAGCTTCATGAATTTGTTATAAATAAACCGACTATATTACTTTCAGAAAATTGTCATTGTTAAATTATTGACCTATATCTAGAACGAACGAATTTGATTTCTATGTCGTCAGTGATGTCAAATGACTTTACGTAAAGATGCTTGTAGTAAACTACTATTAACAGAACTTCATTCGAAAAGGCAAACCGTGACATAATAGTTCTTCGGATAAGAATAAGGGAATAGGTACATATAGATTGCCACTGATAGTCTTAGACACGTCAGTGCATGGAGATTATGAAATATCCAACACATTACACTCAAGTGTAACGAAGTGCAACATATAACAGTGAACTAACTCCAAGGTGTAACATTAGAGCAAACTGAACGCGACGTAGTACACTACAACAGTCGGTCCAACACATGACAGTAACGTCCAATAAGCAGTTAAACATATAAGGCAAATGGTGACGGAAACAGTAGACACTTATGGTAAAGGACACACATAATAGTACAATCTGATGGTAAATATTACACATAACTGTAGACTCTAAAACTCAATGAAACACTATGACTGAACAATTGTCAGAAACAGTGAATCAGGAAATTGATTGCGTGTCTGGGGATATAAGTCAACCATTTCAGATTAATGCATTCTAACATATACCCTTAAAAGATAGGGGAACCTGAACTTTGAAGCCTGGTAGAAAGAAAACCCACTGAGGTACGTTACAATGACATTCATCTTGTGAATGCAGCTTCATTTCACCTTATCAACACACACTAACACAATGCATGGGAAGCACGTGCACAACGTGGTAGCCTCCTACACGTGCATGGTGTGCCGTTATGAATCTTGCCGTTTTTCAGGCAGGTTGGTAAATCACTGTAGACCATATTTCCGATAACTGTGCATCTGTGCATGATCGGCGTTTTCAGGGTCAAATCACACACTATTGACTGAAAAGTGTAAACCTGAAATGTTCATGACATACTCCAGTCACCTAACAAGGGGAATAACTGAACAAACAACTTTGCTTTGAATGAATCAATTTAGTGATGCATTCTCAAGACATCCATTATCATTGTATTGCTATTGATCCAATCCCATATATCTCCCAATTTCGACAATCGTGCGTTGAAAATACAGTTCCCCTTCTTCTTTTGATGATTATATATCAATCATTTCCTACAGGAGATACTGTGTTGGAGATAGTAAGCCATACGTAGGACATAGGAGATAATAAGACCAGTGTCTTATTACGGTTCTACTACAACCTGCATCTGGCCTGGACAATCTACTACATGGTGAAGTCCTGTTCCAGCGTCCTGCCCTGGACAACATGTGAAAAAGCGGTTGTTTACATGCGACAATTTTGAGAGCCAGAATTCATGAATTATATACGAAACACGATTGGTATATTTAGACTGTTTATTGTTATGTGTAAGAGCTGTTATTATGCCTTAAGCCTCCGCCGTGAATATGGAGCTGTTATCTAGTAATCAGGAATTACCCTAGATGTGGTGACGGTGGCGTAGCAAGTGCTTCACCATTATTGTATTCATCTGTAAATATATGTATGTGCCCTAAAGTGTATTATTGGATTATGTCTTCCCACCAACAGGTTGTCTATGTGACCGCACTTCTGCCGTACGTACTCCTTACCTGCATCTTCATAGCCACTCTGTTTCAACCAGGTGCCCTTGATGGAATAATCTTCTACCTCGTACCTGACTTCGCAAAAATACTTGACTTGCAGGTGGGAAAATGATGATAACATCCTTAAATCAGTTCAAACATGTACTTCCGTAAATCCACTCCTTAAATACGTAATTCAATACTTTTGATTCGAATCCTTGAACTATTACCATCATCAACAATGTTATTACAAAATGCATTATGCACGCGAATCAACACAAAAGTGTGTAACGTTATAGCAGTTGCGAAACACAGCTGAGCCGTAATTAAATGGCTTTATAATCACCCGTGTCTCGGTTGAATAAAAACTTGAGTAAAGTACATTTCAGTGATCCATTGCTATAAAATATCACCGCTACTTTCTCGCTCTTCTATCACAGGAAGAATCTAGCTAGTCATGTCTGAGTGATATTTAATTTAGGTATGGCTAGAGGCTTCCCTGCAGGTGTTCTACTCGCTGGGACCTGGCTACGGGGCAGTTGGAACAGCTGCAAGCTATAAAACGTTCCATCTACCATGTCTCAGGTGAATATTTGAATGTGTGAAAGAGTAAGTCAGTAAGTGTTGTTTCTCGGTACTTCAGACATTTGCCACATGTATGAGTCCTTGAATTATGAGCTTTAGTCAGATCGGCAATGTTTCAGCCACATAGCTGATTTTACATAATCCCCAGCTGTGGACACGTGCACACATTTTCTGTGAATGTTTTGGGACTTACGCACCCCTTACGAAGACAAAGCGTTTGCATTCCCTCATCCCACATTTTTAAAAATATTTTGTTTAAATTCAAAATACGTAGAATACGTTACAGATACCTTCTTACTTATAACCACTTCTGCAGACCTTTTCTCTTGTGTCTTGTTGCAGTTTTACACATGCCCTTTTGCAGATTACACTGTGTCAATGAATGTAACGTTTTATTATTTTGAATCATTATTTCTACTTACAGAGATTGCTTGATATTGTCCATAGTATCAGAGGGAACTAGCATCTTGTCTGGCCTGGTAACGTTTGCTGTTCTAGGGTCGATGGCACAGAAACTTGGTGTTCCTATTGCAAAGGTAGTTTCAACAGGTAGGGGATACATAGTCATGTAGACAAGTTACAATCACTGCAATGATATGACGGAGAGTATATCCTTACTCTACGAAGACCGAAAAAAATCAGGAAGCTAAAAATTTAGGCTTTTATCGTATTTTATAGTACAACATGACAAACAAACCTAGTAGAGGCTGCATGTCATGCGGCTTATTAGATACGTGTTGATTCCATTGTTCTTGCTACACATATGTGACGTATTGTCAAGAGAGCATTATCTATGGTGAACTGATTCACCGGAAAGCCCCAGTCTGTTCTGTCAAAACGGAACAGGCCAATTCTTTTGCTGGAGGAAATGTACATTCCAAGGAACCAAGCCTCCATAACACTGATGCTGGTGTACATAACATTCAAAAGGATAAGACGTCAGTTCAGAAACTGCAACTTGGTAACTAGAAAATACCCCTAAGCAAATACACCCGTTCAGTTTTGTTGGACATACAATTATGTGCAAAAAAATGTCATTTTTGTAGGTCCAGGTTTGGGATTTGTAACTTATCCAGAAGCACTGGCCCAGCTTCCGCTTCCTCAGCTGTGGTCGTTCTTGTTCTTTCTGATGCTCCTGATGGTTGGTTTGGATTCGCAGGTACAAACTCAGGTGTTCAACGTTTCACAGGACAGAGATTGATTTATGTATCACCACTAGTATGGACATATTGTCCTTTACTCAATATGTCTAGCACTGACAAAGCAACAACACAATCCTCGTTTTACAAGCACTTGGTGTCTTGATGCATTACTGTACAGTACAGTGAAAGCAGTGGAAGATGTAAAACTGTTTATCCCACTTACCAGTGCAACATACTGAGATTCATCGTTGGGAGAAAAAAAACAACAACTATGTAGTTAGCATTTTTACTGAATTTTAAAGTACACTGCATTTAGAAGCGACGTCACCACGAGTATTTAAAAATTTTACCTACTACAGTTCCTGGGAATGGAAGTAGTCATAACTGCTCTGGTCGATGGGTATCCGCGGCAGCTGGGAAGGAGGAGGCTACTTGTTACAGGAGGATGTTGCCTGACACTCTTTTTCTTTGGAATCATCTTCTGCACACAGGTGACCTTTATTCAAAACACTCATTTTTGAAAAACACACCAGGTTGATTTTTTTTCTTTTCTTCCTAAGGTTTTACTGTATAGTTGTGGAACGATAACCATTGCATACCATTTCCAGCAGTAGCTAACAATGGGAAGCAGTGACCACAATCATTAGTAATATGTGTAACAGTAGTGATCAAATATAACGTTTAGGGGCACCCATGAAGAGCCACCTCCTCGTGGTGGGTGCTGGGTAATGCTAAGTGCTCTTCTCCCGTGTGGACCCGGGATAGAATGTGTCCACAGCACCCCATTGCTTGTCGTAAGAGGCACAAATTTTATTTAGACTTTTAATTTCGGTCTTGGCTGAATTATTCATCGACTTTTCTGATTTTGGAATGTATTTGAAGTTCTGAATATTGCCTAGAGTCTTATGCCCAGAAGGCGGTGGCTCATGGGCCAATCTGGTGGATTAATTCTGTATAATTCTTCTACTGGAGTATATCATCCGAGTATCCTTGGTGCTGCAAGCTGGAGGCCCGCTTGCTTTAGCATTGTCCTTGTGATACTCCGTGGTGGGTGGGGAGCTCGGATGATGAACCATATTACACTAACTATGGCGTATGAACCCCCCCCCCCCCCAAAAAAAAAAGACAAAAAAAGACAAAAAACGTCCACTTGATATTGACCCTGTTGATACTGACCATAGACCGTCTGCATCGATTGAATATTGGCCGCGTTTCGTTGTTATTTAAACTCCTGAGAAGACACCGTTAAAGTTGAACCCCTTTGCTGTATCCAAGGGTATTCAAGGTGTTGCTGGAGAGGTGAAAAACATTAGACGCTTGCGTTCGGGTGCCCTGCTAGTCGAATGCGGGGAAAAGCAACAAGCAACGAACCTGATGAACATGAAATCTTTCGTGGGCATTCCCGTCACGGTCTCTGCTCACAAGACCTTGAATACTAGTAAAGGTATCATCAGAGATCGTGATCGATTGTTTGCTGATATGTCCGAAATTGACATAGGATCAGAAATGAAAGATCAAGGTGTGCTGTATGTGAAGCGCTTTTCAACCCGAAAAAACAATGAAACATTCCAAACAAATACCTATCTGTTTACTTTTTCATGTCCAAATGCTCCTAAATCAGTGAAGGCAGGCTATTGTAACATACAAGTTGATACCTACATCCCCAACCCGCTCAGGTGTTTTAAATGCCAGAAATATGGACATGGCGTGAATACTTGCACATTGTCTGTTGTGTGTGCTCACTGTGGTGAGAAGACACACACAACAGAAGATTGTCACAGTGATTATAAAAAATGCACCAATTGCTCAGGCGACCATTCGTCCTTTTTGGAAAGAGCAAATGGAAATCAATAAAATAAAATTTACTCAAAATATCTCTTTTTCCGAGGCCAAAAAACTGGTAAAGACATTTGATCTTCCACAAACTTATGCCACAGTAGCAAAAACATCATCGGGATCTAAATCTAACACTACATCAACCACAGGCTGCCAAACTACCTTGACTTGGGTAAATTGCGATTCTCCACAGCTTTTGTACCCTGCTATATCATCACAGACTGAGGAATCCCTTCCTAGTACCTCAAAGTCTTCTTCTGATCACAAATCATCATCTCAGTCAAACTCAAAGTCTCAATCCACAGCTGATAGTCAACAAACTGCGAAAAATAAACCGAAGCCAAAGCCTGATGCTTCAAAACAACATAGTGGCAGAGCTCCAAAAGGGTCACAGAACAAAATTCAATTGTTCAATAAATACGGGTCTCTTGAGGACATGGACGTTTCTGTGAAAACGTCCATTCTAGGGCACATAGCTTGTCGCCCTCCAAAAGAGTGCGGGGTAGATCCCCAATAAATCCCCCTAAAAGATAGTTTATTCCAATAATATTGTACAGTGGAAATGCAGAGGATTAAGGACTAATTTACATGAATTACAGCTATTAGTCCAAGATTTTATACCTTCAGCGATATGTCTCCAAGAGACATATTTAAAACAAACAGATACATTTAATTTTCGTCAGTTTAATACATATCATTGTTTTGCACCTCCGGGTGATCGGGCCACTGGCGGATCATCCATTCTAGTGAAACAAAACGTTATTCAAAGCCCTGTTTCACTTAATACTAATATGCAGGCTGTTGCTGTTAGAATTACGTTACATGTAGCGTTTACGCTATGCTCTCTTTATATTTCTCCGTCTTCGACGTTTGCTAAAACTGATCTTCGAGCTCTATATGATCAGCTCCCGAAGCCCTGTATTATAATGGGAGATTTAAATGGGCACAACCCACTCTGGGGTAGTGTAACTACAAACACTAAAGGGAAATTGTTGGAGGACTTTTGTTCTGATAATGATTTATGTATTTATAATGATGGTTCCAACACATATTTACACCCTGGTACAGGGACCTATTCTGCTCTTGACTTGTCACTGACAACTTCCGAACTACTAAATGAATTCGAATGGTCAGTCCACGATGACCTCTGTGGAAGTGACCATTTTCCTACTATGTTAAAAGCTGTAACTCCATCCGATGTTCCTCCATCATCAAGACGAAATTTTAAAAAGGCTAACTGGGCTTTATATGAAACACTGTGTGCTGAAAAACTTAAACCTGAACGTTTTATTGACGTTCCCGATGCTATTAAATGCTTTTCGGATGAACTGAATTCCATAGCTGATGAGTGTATACCAAAGTCCTCTGTAGTTCCACACATAAGAAAACCATGGTTCAACGATGAGTGCAAACAAGCTAGGAAGGCAAGGAAAAAAGCAGAACATTATTTCCGTCGCCATCCTATGGTGCATAATTTCAATAAATTTAAAATTTTAAATGCTAAAGCACGGCGTACTTTTAAAAGAGAACAAACGCCAATCTTGGCAAAATTATGTATCTAAAATAAATTCTCGGACACCCATGTCCAGGGTATGGAACATGGTCCAGAAAATCAAAGGTAAAGGTACTAAATCTACTGTCCACTCCTGAAGCACTTACCAGAATCCTGCCTAGAAACTCTCCTAAATATTTTTGATGATATTTGGACATCGGGTAACTTTCCTCCGTCATGGCGTGACGCCATAGTAGTACCAATACCTAAACCTGGACGTGATCATACGGATCCATCCAATTGTCGTCCGATTTCATTAACAAGCTGTGTTTGCAAGACCATGGAACGCATGATAAATAATCGACTTGTTTGGTACTTGGAAACTAATAACCTTATCACAGATATACAATGTGGTTTCCGCAAAAACAGAAGTACTGTCGATCACTTAGTGTGTTTAGAATCATTTGTAAAAAACGCACTGATTAACAAACAACACGCTGTGTCTATCTTTTTTGATCTTGAAAAAGCATATGACACTACTTGGAAATATGGCATTTTACGAGATTTACATGACTTCGGGTTGCGAGGTCGTTTGCCTAAATTTATTGCCAACTTTTTAAATAACAGACAATTCCAGGTCCGCGTGGGCTCTACCCTGTCTGATCATTACAATCAGGATCAGGGTGTTCCACAAGGCAGTATGTTGTCAGTCACTCTTTTTAGCATCAAGATCAACAGTTTATCTAAAGTTTTAAACGATTCAATTGATGGATCGTTATTTGTGGATGATTTTAATATTTCTTGTCGTGGCAAAAATATGCATACCATTGAACGGCAATTGCAGTTGTGTTTAAACAGGATTAATAAATGGTGTCTTGAAAACGGCTTTAAATTTTCTAAATCGAAAACTAACTGCATACATTTTTGTCGAAAATACAAACCACATAAAGACCCTGAACTGTCTCTAGATGGGACGCCCATTAAAGTTGTGAAGGAAGCCAAATTCTTGGGTCTAATCTTTGATTCACACTTAACGTTTTTACCACATATTAAATCACTTAAAACTAAATGCCTGAAAGCTCTTGACTTGTTGAAAGTGGTTTCAAATTCAAAATGGGGAGGGGATCAAGCTACCCTTCTCCATTTATATCGATCACTCGTTCGTTCTAAACTTGATTATGGCTCCATTGTCTATGGTGGAGCCTGCAAAAGCAATCTTAAACTTCTTGATCCTGTCCATCACCAAGGTCTAAGACTTTGTCTTGGGTCCTTCAGAACTTCACCTATTGACAGTCTTTACGTTGAGGCCGATGAACCATCTCTTGCACAACGCCCTATCAAATTATCTTTACAATATATCATAAAACTATACTCTAACGAATCTAACCCTGCATATAACTGTGTCTTCAATCCCCTTTATGAGGATTTGTATAGCAAAAAGTCTTCTCTTGTTCCACCTCTTGGGCTCAGAATAAAGCCGTTTATTGCTGCTGCTGGTATTGAGCTGAACAATATAGCTCCTTCCCGTGTTCTTTCCTCTCCCCCATGGCAGTTGGTTAGGCCACAGGTTGACCTAACATTAACTACATTTAAAAAATCAGAAACTAATGAATTACAGTATAAACAAGAATATAATCAATTGAATAATACATATAACAATTACAAATCCTTATTTACAGATGGGTCCAAGGACGGTGGTGCAATTGCTTGTGCCGCTGTCATTGGATCCAGAACAATATCATCTAGATTACCAGATAATAGTTCTATTTTTACAGCAGAAGCTAACGCCATATTAACAGCTCTTAAATATATTCAAATACACCCTAAACGTAAACAGTATATAATATATTCCGACTCTCTTTCTTGTCTTCAGGCTATTAAAAACATTTCTTGTAAACATCCGCTTTTAATTGAAATTATTGAATTGTATAATACTCTTGCTACTGGCCAATACGACATCGTCTTTTCTTGGTTACCCAGTCACGTAGGTATTTCTGGAAATGTGACAGCCCATCTTGCTGCCAAGGCGGCACTCAACAAATCTGTGACACCACTTTTTCTTCCATATTCAGATTACAAAGCTTGCATTAGAACGTATATCCGTGATCTGATGCAGAAGAAGTGGGACACTCAAGTAGGTATCAATAAATTACATGAAATAAAACCGTATATTGGTTACACCTACTTGGGTTGTCAGTCCAGATTTGAGGAGGTCATCATGCGACGATGTCGTATTGGCCACACAAGATATACACACAAATATTTGCTTAAAGGTGAGGATCCTCCGTTTTGTATCCCTTGTGATGGAAGAATCACAGTCAAGCATATCCTGCTTGACTGTGTCGAGTATTCCATCACAAGGGATCAGTATTTTAATTCACGAACTCTGAAGGATCTTTTTAATAACACAAGCTCTCATTTAATCATTGCATTTTTAAAAGAATTAGATTTATTGTCTGAATTGTAAATAGATAAATATTTTATGATTGGAAGTTTAAATTCAGAACTGTGCTTGTTAGTGGCTGTATCCTCAAAGGGGGTTGAAGTACTGTAAAACTATTGTCCCCCTGAGAGGGTACGTAAGTCCACAAACATTCAAAGTAAATTCAAACTTTCATGTTTTTAATCGTAGCATAAGTGTCTTTTTATTTGCATGGCTAGGTTTCCCAAATTGCTGCCAGCTGAGGGGATGATGTAAATCCAGCTAGGGTCCATGCAGGTAGCAAAGGTACTGTAAGTCCCCATGGTCCCTAGTATGGTGATCTACCTTCAGTTGTTAGCAATCTATAGCCCATTTTTATCTTGTATTGTCCTGTATAGATACATTGTTTTAGGTATAGTTGCTAGTTTTATATTCTCATCTGTGATATTCTAGTTGTTTTACTGTCTCTTGTTGACAGGTTTTATAATAGATATATATATGTTTCATTTCAGTATTAAAGGTTCTCGTCACGATATGGCTGTGATATTGCCGATGTGACGATAAATATTAACTCACTAACTAACTAACTATAACGTTTAGGTGTCAGGTAAAACATTGGTAGTAAATGTTGGTATTTGTCGTCGTGGCAGTAGTATCAGTATTTCTGACGGTATATTACAGGGAGGACCCTACATGTTCCAACTGATAGATTGGTATGTAGCTTCTCTGGGACCAATGGTGTTCTGCACACTGGAGTGTGTTGCCGTGATGTGGATATACGGTTGGTATATACAGCTTCAACCTGCAAAGTGTTATTTCAAAGCGACAAATACATCACGTCTTAGAAATCTATGTAAAGGTAAATATCATGCATGTGTGGACCTAATTTGTCAAGGAGAATATGTGTCTGTTTCAGGTGCAAAACGATTCAGTAGTGATATTGAGATGATGACTGGAAAACATCTTTCACAGGCAGTTAAGGTTCTCTTGGCGCTTATTACGCCGGCAATCTTGTTGGTAAGAAAGCTAGTACAGAGAGTGAGGTAGTTGTTCTGCTTTAAGCAACATTCCTGCACTATCAAAGCATGAGCATCAGACATCTTACCAATCTGCGTATATTTATGGAGAACGATAAGGTACAGCTGTACAGAAATAAAGCATGATTTTGAACATTTTCGGACACAGGCATGAAACATAACAAAGAGATTTACTAAACTTATATATGTTGATTAAATCAAACTTTTCCTTTATTACGGATGGGGCCTTGAACGGTGACAGGCTGTAATCCTCACGACCCGTGAAGGTCCCGGGGTAGAATAGGCCTTCAGCAAGGCTTGTTGTAAGAGGTTACTAATTGGATCGGGGTGGTCAGTCATCGGTTCCCAATTGCGCAGATGTATATATATATATATATATTTGTGTGTGTGAGAGAGAGAGAGAGAGAGAGAGAGAGAGAGAGAGAGAGAGAGAGAGAGAGAGAGATACTGTTGATCACTTGATTGTCTGGTCCAGACTCGATTAACTGGAACATTGCCGAGTGCAGCGTGAAACTAAACTCACTCTTCCACTCAGTTGCTAGAGGGATGATGTAAGAGCTGAAGGTAATGTAAGTCCTTCCGATCCCATATCAGGTGATCTGCCGTTGAATTTGGCACGGTATTACCTGTGTCATTTAAACTGATAATAAGTTTCCACAAAGCGGTTTATGTTGGATTGCAAATAACGCCACACAATACAAATGCGTTCAGACTGAATTTGGCATTTATGTTTCAGGTAGCTTTCAGCCTTACAGTTATCAGCTACCAACCACCGACCTATGGCAAGTACGTCTTTCCCACCTACGCCAACATAATCGGTTGGTGTTTCGCTATGGTGCCTCTTCTCCCTCTACCAGTCTTCATCGTCATTGCTGTCAGAAAGCAGACGGGGAAGAGTTCTCTAAAGAAGGTACAGCGTGTTTTTACTTTGTCAGTAACCAAAGATAAACTGCATTCCATGGCGTACCTTCAGTAAAAGTACATACACATGAATAATATCCGTAATGCAATATCGCCTAAGTACACCTGGCCTTGGTATTATTTCAGTTCGTAGTAATCGGAAACGTCGAAGTGCCACAGATTGAATTTTTTTATCTCCTAATTAGGATATAACATTTCCTAATTAGTACTTATTATTATCCTAGTTAGGACTTAATACTTCCTAATTAGGACTTAGTATCTCCTAATTAGTACACAGTATCTCTTAATTAGTACTTATTAGATTTAGAGGTTTGTCCTGGACCGGAGCAAGATGGATGGTTGCTTTCGTTGTCTCAACCTTGATTGGAGTCTGCATATACCAACTAAATATAGGAGATAATAAGGACTAATTAGGAAATATTCAGGCCTAAATAGGAGATAAAAAAAATAGGCTGTGGCACTAGGACTTTTCCGTAATTGCCCATTTTTTGCATTGTATTGTCAAAACGCAGCTTTCTACTTTTTAAGATATTTGACAGCTAGCTTTAACTCGTTTTGTGATAGTCTAGTTATGTTACTGTCCATCTTTGAATCTTATACATGACATGTATTATTGCAAATCTAATTTTAATCATCTAAGTCTATATCTTGTTTTAATCACGATATGGCTGAAATGTTGCCCATGTGACTTTAATTGTAAACTCACTCATGATGATCTACCTTCGGTCGTTCGTAATCTATAGCCCAGTTATTGTAATGTCATGTATAGTTAAAAAAGTTTAGTTAAATAACAGTTAAATAATATCAATTACTAGTTTTTACATTGTATTTATATATGTGATAAACTAATTGTTTTACTGTTTTTTGTTGATAGATTCACCTATAATGATTAATATGTTAATAACTCGATTTAAGTCAAGACGACATGATGCAACATGATGTTACACAACAACAAAGAACAAACTACGTCACCCCAAAAGTAAATTGCTTGAAGCATAGCTAGTAAAATATTCTTCTACCTATTTGATGTTTAATACAAAGATGCCAGTATATTTATTACAAATGTATATGGTACTTTTATTTACTCATAAGTTGTCGCATCTGTTTGCGGCCTTGATAAATATAGATATATGAGCAAGATAGTTGGGCCGTGTCTCATTTTTTTAACAGTGTAAAGGGTGTACACCTTGGTGACCGTCGTCAGATGGTCCCATGTGGATTTGATATCAACGTTAGTGCCTAGATGATGATTTGATCTTTCTTTCACTTTTAATTCTTCATAATTTGCGTGATTTACCAGCCATGCCCATTCCGCTTTGTTCCTGGTAACTGGAACTTTTGGAATCGTATCCACATTTGCATGGACAGTCTAGCCTTTAGCTCAGATGACAGATGACCTAACGTAACATCTGAGTCAGCTGAAGATGTTGTTAAGTTTGCATACTACTATTCCATATATTATAATACTCCATATAAAATCTCTGTATTTCATAATGAAACATATCCATGAAATACTAGCAAACGTGTTCCATATTTCAGAGGGTGAAACTGGCCTTGAAGCCTGATAAGGATTGGTGCCCTGCAGATCTCAGCTACAAGGAGGCACATTTGATAAACCAAAAGACACAAAGACAAACGTTCAAGGACAACGTCTTTTACGTGTTTAAGTAACCCGCTACGAACGCTCTGACCTTAAAATAAATATGTCCAATATCGTCCACTAATCGTAAATTAGACTTCGTAACTGATCAACAGCTCTATTATAACTTTAGATATGTTTATGACTATGTGTGTGTGTGTGTCCATCTGTCTCTCTGAGCGAGCGATATTCTGGAAACTTTTAAGTAAGTGTTCTATGTACGATTATCATTCATCCAAAAAGAGTGATCTGCACTCGTGTTATTGGCATGATTATCGAAAAAATGTAAAGCTAATAGTTTACGTACGTGGGACATTTACTTTATTTGAGAGTTTGTAGACGACTTTGGTGTTGAATCCAATATATCCAGATATTATTTTTGGCATAGACAAGATATTTTTAAACTAATCTGATGTTGATATTTCATGACTGTAATAGCTATCGGTCCTGTTCTTGGCAGGCCGAAAAACTGACAGACAAACAGACATTGAAACCCAGCCATATAGTGTCTATGGCATAGCTCATCACATAATGCTCTGTGTGCATTACTAGACCTGAATAAATCAAGTACACATTCTCATAAAAAGGTCGGTCTACTTTTAAGTTTGGTACCAGAGAAGGAAGTTAAGAGTATATATAATTAAATACTATATGTTTTATCTATGAGGCACATACATGTACTCTTTCGTTGCCATGGAAAAACAGCAACTCGCATACTTTTGAACACTTCAGAAAATGAACAAGTGTCTTCTGGAACAACTTTTTTTCTAGACACATCCCAGAAGTTCTATTTTATTGACAAACGTCAACGAAGGTAAATGAACAAGAACACGAATGAAGCCCCCTACAAACATCGTGGCCTGCTGCTGTTGTATGGATGTAGGAGGTCACCGATGGCGAAATCGAGGCAGCTACCTTTGTTCAGTTCACTCCTTTGTCACGTGTCCACTATGTTTCAGTCGTCATGCTGAAGACCCAGGTCCAATTCCCCACACAGATAAACTTTGTGAAGCTCATTTCTGTTTTTGCCGGTGTAGGTTTTGCAGTGTACAACATATTAAATAACTTTCCCTATACCCTGTTGTGTTGTTATTCCCGTTGCCCATTTAGGCATTACACGCCACACTACAGTGGATGAGTGGCAATATTTCAACCATACCGTGCCTAAAACAAGAACTGAATGTATAATAATTGAAAATATATGATAAATGCTTGTCAAAGGGCAGTAAAACAACTAGATTATCAAAGATATATTTTTAAAACTAGTAATTAAATCTTAAACACATATATTCTACGATTAAGAAATTTGAAAGTTTAAAACTGGGTCTTGTTTCCCTCTCACGAGGACAATAATTTTCTAACGCTTCAGCGGTGTATAATGGTAAAGCTACTAACAGTTTAAGTTAATGATATAAATACTATTCATTGAAATACATCTATCTACAGAACATATTAGTCAACCAGTAACTACAGACATCACCGTAGAAACTAACTCTTAGAAGTTTTGAACTAAATTGTACCTATAACCGGTATGCATCCAGTATTCATCTTCTTGTTTTGTAATGAATACAAAATATACATATTTTTAAATATTTATACCAGTGGCTGCGGCTTATGTACGATGCAAATATATTTGAATCATGTGTAGATTTTTATTATCTCTGTAATCGTGCTTAGTTTTCCTGAAAATTACTTACCTACTGCACCTTCAGTTACAGCTTTCAGAAATGATGAGATTAACCATATCCACAAACGTACTTTGTAAGCACGACATTATGAAGTTGGATAAATCGATAGTTGACAGGGTTCCTGTAGATTAAGGCCACGTATCTGTTGTTATGTCCTGGCTTGACTGATAGACTGAACTTGACTGTTCGACGATGCATTTACACAAAAACACATGAAGTCTACCTTCAAAGGTAGCGGATATATTGCCTCTTCTCATGTTCATTTTGTCATTTTAAAATTCACAGGTATGTATTCCCACAGATATGAACGGAATACATTCATTAAGTACAAGGTAACATTGTCACCTCTGCCTGTCGGAATAACGTTCTTGTTAGCATTAGGTCCCGTCCGTCCGTCCGCCCGTACGTACGAACTGGAATATCGTCAGAACCATTCACCAGATTCTTCTCACATTTGGTACCTTGGTTCATCAATGTAAAAGACAGGTCTCGGTTGGGATTGGTAGTCTTTACCTTCATTCAAAGCTCACAAGGGGACTTTAACCTTTTACACTTGTCAGCGAGATATCTCAAGAACCAGGCACCCGTGAACGGCCACCTCCTCGTGGTGGGTGCTGGGTAACGCTGAGAGCCGTTCACCTCCGTCGTGGACCCGGGTGGATATTTGGTCCACCACCCCGTTTGCCGTGGGTTGCGGCCTTGTGTCGACGGAGGAGGGGATCCTGGTGGTCGAGGGCAATGGGGGCCTGCAGCTGTGGTCCTGTTGCCTAATGCCCTGACTTCACCTAGACGGGTGGTTGAATGGGCCCGGTTCAACCAATCGCCTGGTCATGTCCAGCCCTGTGCATTACTTGTATTTGCACAACAACTTATACTATGAATTAACTGTATTGTTAATTTTCGGCTTCGACTCTTTGTATTTGTCAAACATAACTTGAGTAGAAATATGTCATATATAAATGTGCCTAGAGTCTACATTCCCAGAAGGCGATGGTTCATGGGCCAATCTGGTAGGATTTATCTTTTGGGGATATTTTCCTGCTTGAGTATACCCTCCTAGTATCCTCGGTGCCGTGTGTTGGAGACCCGCATACAGTAGGCATCGTCCCCGTTGACACTCCGTGGTGGGTGGAGAGCTAGGAGGGTGAATCATATTCAGTACCACCATGGCACCCCCACTGAAAAAAACGTTCGTATGAATCTGATGATTCACTATCTTCTGATCGAGTGTGAAAAGGAAAGCCAGTCACAAATACTTCTGTCAACCAAATCACTGGCTAATGTTCCTGTGGAGGTGTCCCCTCACAGAACACTCCTAGTATCCTCGGTGCCGTGTGCTGGAGACCCGCATACAGTAGGCATCGTCCCCGTTGACACTCCGTGGTGGGTGGAGAGCTAGGAGGGAGAATCATATTCAGTACCACCATGGCACCCCCACTGAAAAAAACGTTCGTATGAATCTGATGATTCACTATCTTCCGAGGATGGAATTCAAGAAGTACTCCCAAATCCTGATCATTGGTCACGCTTTTTGGTTATGTCAGCACCAAATGATGGTCGACTAAAATTGAATCCTTTTGCCATTTCAAAGGGTACAGAAGGTTTAGCTGGCGATGTCAAGGAAATCAAGAAGCTACGTTCTGGATCTCTTCTGATCGAGTGTGAAAAGAAAAGCCAGTCACAAATACTTCTGTTAACCAAATCACTGGCTAATGTTCCTGTAGAGGTGTCCCCTCACAGAACACTCAATAGTTGTAAAGGCATTGTCCGTGATGTGGGACGTTGCCTTTCAGATATGGATGAGGGTGACATCATTTCAGAATTACGTTCACAAGGTGTAACTGCTGTTGAGCGGTTGACTACCAAAAGAGAAAATGACATCATAATGACCAATACCTATTTATTTACATTTGGTCTTCCAAGACGTTCGGAATCATTGAAGGCTGGTTATTGTCACTTAATGGTTAATACTTACATCCCAAATCCCCTGAGATGCTACAGAAGTCAGAAATATGGCCAAGGCTCTAAATCATGCAGCAGCCCAGCTGCTTGTCATCAATGCAGAGGCACCTGTGAAGACGGTAAACTCTGTGATAAACCTCCAGCGTGTGTAAACTGCTCTGGAAATCATCCTTTGTCATCTAGAACATGCCCTACATGGGAACTCCAGTCACAAATTTTGAAAATAAAACATGAACGTAATGTCTCTTTTTAGAAGCAAGGAAACTTGTACTAGCTCTTGAAAAACCAGGCCCATCTAATGCAGCTGCTGCTTCAGTCTCAACTCCAACTTCTAGACCGGTTTCATATCAGTCAGTATGTTGTCATCTGATTATACATGGATAGAATCTTCTACTCCGATCCGGCACCCGTGGCGAGCCACCTCCTCCTGGTGGGTGCTGGGTAACGCTAAGAGCTCGCCAAACCCAGGGGGATCCGGGGGGCATATTTGGTCCACCAACCCGTTTGCCGTGGTTTGCGGCCCTGTGTCGGTGGAGGACGGGAGTTTGAGGGTTGAGGGAACTGGGAGCCTGTAACCTTTGCTCAAGACACCCCTTCGTCCCTTACTTCACCTAGACGGGTGTTAGAACTGACCCGGTTCTATCAATCGGCTGGTCACACCAAACACGGAGCATAGTAGATATATTATTTGCACATGTCCTTATTTTTTGGGTATTGGATATTTTGATCTCGCAAAATACATTTATTGATTACTATAAATTGCCTAGAGTCCTATGTCAGAAAGCGGTGGCTCATAGGTCAATCTGGCAATGTTGACCTCCAAATGCAATATGTGTCCAATTACTTGTCACGGGCAGAACCACCCGGCATTTAATTTGGTATACAAGTATTGCTATTTGCGTCATAATTGCTGGAGTATAACATTCCTGTATCCCTGCTGTTAGCATCTTGGAGATCCGGCGCTATTTGACACCGTCCTGGTTGACACTCCATGGTGGGTGGGGAGCAGGGGTGCTGAATACTCTTCCTTTCATGATGTCTTCCCAACAAACTGGTTCATCGCGCTATGAGAAAAAAGAGGCGTCTGGATGAAACAAACTGTACACTTGAAACTGTTCCTGTGAATGTCGATTCTTTGGCTCGATTTTTAGTGATTGAGTCTATGGACTTTCTACCGATCAAACTCAATCCCTTCGTAATTTCAAAAGCTATCTCTGGAATTTGTGGTGAGGTAAAGAAGGTTTCCCGTCTCCGTAGTGGCTCGCTTTTGGTTGAGCGTGTACGGAGACAGCAATACCTCAATCTGCTGTCTGAAAAGAACTTTGCTAATATCGGGGTTGCTGTGTCTGTGCACAGGACATTGAATTCCTGCCATGACATCATACGGGACAAAGCTCACTGTGTCTGTGATATGTCAGAGGATGATATAGCTCTTGAACTTTGAGTTACAGCGGTGAAACGTTTCACTTTCAAGAAAGATGGTAATATCACTCCAACATATACTTACCTCTTAACCTTTTCGCGATCTTCTCTTCCACAGTCACGAAAAGAAGGGTCTGTTAACATCGGGGTGGATGTGTATGTCCCCAATCCACTATGGTGTTATCAGTGTCAGCATTGCGGTCATGGGTCTAACTCCTGTCGAAACTCTGTGGTGTGTCATCGCTGTGGTGACCATCATGAGGGTGCAGACTATGAGCATGACTTAAAATGCGCAAACTGTGAAGGCCCACATGCAGCATCATCCAGGTCCTGTCCTGTTTATATACGGGAATCTAACATAATGGAAATCAAATGCGAAAAGAACATTTCATACCTTGATGCCAAGAAACTGTTTACTAGTCAAACTTCAGAGGCACCCGTGGCGAGCCACCTCCTCGTGGTGGGTGCTGGGTAACGCTAAGAGCTCGCCGACACCCCCGTAGTGGACCCGGGGGGATATTTGGTCCACCAACCCGTTTGCCGTGGGTTGCGGCCTGTGTCGGCGGAGGAAGGGATCCTGGTGGTTGTGGGCAATAGGGACCTGTAACCGTGTTCCTGTTGCTCAATACACCACTTTGGCCCTGACTTCGCCTAGACGGGTGGTCGAATGGGCCCGGTTCGACCAATCGGCTGGTCATGCCAAGCCCTGTGCGTGGATTATTTATGTAATTGCACAGATTTGATTTTGTACTGTTTCAATTTTGGCCTTGGATTTTTCATTCACATAAAACTGTTAGATTTGAATACTGATGTTCTGAACTTTGCCTAGAGTCTTTTGCCCAGAAGGCGGTGGCTCATGGGCCAATCTGGTGGATCGATTAATTTTGAATTAATCTTCTGCTGGAGTATACCATTCCAGTATCCTTGGTGCTGCCAGTCGGAGAGCCACTGGTATATAGCATTGTCCATGTGATACTCGGTGGAGGGTGGGGAGCTGGGATGGTGAACTTTCTATTATTAACCATGGCTCAACCCAAAAAACACAAACGAGCACTAGATGAGTGTTTGTCCTCTGACGAGGACAGTGCTACAAACAGATTACCGGATACATGGAGTAGATTTTTGGTTGTGTCTTCTACTGACGGTGAACCTCTAAAACTCAATCCATTTGCCACATCAAAAGCAATTTATGGACTTGTTGGTGATGTACAAGCTGTAACAAAAATTAGATCTGGGTTTCTCCTCATAGAGTGTAAAACAGCGAAACAATCAGCTACCCTCATAGGTACAAAACAGCTTGCAAATACTGCAGTATCTGTTTCTCTACATAAGTCTTTAAACAGCAGCAAAGGCATCTTGAGAGACAGAGACCGGAGGCTTGCCCACATGAGTGAAACAGAAATCGCCACTGAACTACAAAATCAAGGAGTCACTCATGTCAAACGATTCACTTTTAAGAAAAACAGAGAAACTTTCAATACAAATACTTTTTTTATTTCTTTTTCACAACCGAAACACCCAAAGTATATCAAAGCTGGATATTGTAATATCGAAGTGGAGCAATATATTCCAAATCCACTTCGTTGTTACAAGTGTCAAAAGTTTGGTCACGGTGCCCAATCTTGCAGGAATCGTGCAACATGCTACAGATGTGGTGAAGAAGATCATGAAGGTTCTGACTGTTTGTCTTCTCCAAAATGTGTTAATTGTCCTGGAGACCATATGTCTTCATCAAAGTCATGTGAAATCTGGAAACGTGAATATGAAATTATCAAAATCAAAACTCAAAAGAATGTCACCTATCATGAGGCAAAACGTTTAGTAAATGCAGCCTCGCTATCAGTCATCAAGTATAACATACTCTGCTGTCGTTGCTTGCCCTCATGCTAAATCTGTTCAGTCTGTTTCATGTCAGACAGATATCACCTGGTTTAAGCTGACAAACATACTTTAAGTACATCAGATTCTGCTGTTGATAAGAATCATGCAACATTAGCTTGTCAGACTGACTCACAAACAGTATCTCCTGCAGTGAAATATCCTTGTCATAAAGTAGATTATAGACAAAAATCTGATCGAGTACAAAAGGGATCACGTGATCCTGTACAAGTCTATAACAAGTTTCAACTTTTAGAAGACATGGACGTCTCGCCTCATCCCCGTGCGCGAAATAGAAGCGGTTCGCCTCGGAAGGGGAAAAGTCGGTCCCCAGTACTACCACCTGCTATTAAATGAACAGTAATTCCTTAATCCAATGGAATTGCAGAGGACTTAGGACCAATTTTAATGAAGTACAACTACTAGCACAGGATTATAAACCATCAGCATTTAGTTTTCAAGAAACATACTTGAAACAAACTGATAAATTCGAATTGCGTAAATACCATTCTTATCATTCTTTTTCACCCCCTGGTGACAAAGCCACTGGTGGATCTTCCATATTGGTGAGACATGGTACTATTCATAGCCCTGTTCCACTTAAAACCAATCTTCAGGCTGTTGCTGTTCGTCTTACTTTACATATAACCCTTACCCTTTGTTCCTTGTATATCTCCCCTTCTTCCATTCTCCATCAGAATGATCTTCAAGATTTGTACGACCAATTACCAAAACCCTGCATCATAATGGATGATCTCAATGGACATAACCCATTATGGGGAAGTCCTGATACCAACAGTAAAGGGAAAGTTCTTGAAGAGTTTATATCTGATAATAATTTATGTAAATTCAATGATGGTTCTGACACGTATTTACATCCTGGAATGGGAACATATTCGTCTTAAGACCTGTCACTCACTGATTCAAACGTTTATAATGAGTTTGAATGGTCAGTCCATAATGATCTTTGTGGTAGTGACCATTTTCCTACAGTACTTACAGCAATTAACCCTTCCGATGATCCGCCTGTAACAAGATGGAATTTTTCAAAGGCCAATTGGTCATTATTTCAGGCCACCTGCGTTATAGAACTTAAACCAGACCTTTTCATGGATGTACCTGATCCAATTAAAATGTTCTCAGACAAACTAAAACATATAGCTGATGAAACTATTCCTAAGTCCTCTGTAAATCCGCACATCCGTAAACCATGGTTTAATGATGAATGCAAACAGGCTAGGAAAAAGAGGAAGAAAGCAGAGAAATATTTTCGTCTTCATCCCACTGTTCATAACTTAAATAATGTAAAAGTCAGTTACCCTAAAGCTCGACGAACGTTTAAACACATTAAACGTCATACTTGGAAAAATTTCGTTTCCAAAATACATTCCCGTACTCCTATGTCAAGGGTATGGAATATGATCCAAAAAATTAAAGGCAAGGGTTCCAAATCCAGTAGTATTCAGCATCTCAAAAATGATAATAGCATACTAACTGAAAAATGTGATATTGCAAACAAGTTGGGTGAAACTTTGGCTAAACATTCGTCCTCCTCAAATTATCATCCAAAATTCTAGACTTATCAAACACACCAAGAGAAGAAACCAGTAAATTTTAAATCTGATAATGGTGAAGACTATAATGAGGTATTTTCATTACATGAACTTCATACTGCATTATCACAGGCTCACGATACTGCAACAGGACCTGATGATATCCATTACCAACTCTTAAAACACTTGCCTGAATCATGTCTCGAAACGTTACTTGGCATTTTTGACCATATTTGGATAACACAACATTTTCCCCCTTCATGGCGAAAAGCCATAGTTGTTCCTATTCCAAAGCATGGGAGGGATCATACAGATCCATAAAACTACCGACCTATTTCCTTAACTAGCTGCGTTTGCAAAACCATGAACCGAATGGTAAATAATCGCTTAGTTTGGTTTTTGGAACCCAACAATCTGATTACTGATATACAATGTGGTTTTCGTAAAAACCGAAGCATAATTGACCACTTGGTTCGTTTGGAATCATTTGTAAAAGATTCTTTCATTAAAAAACAACATGCAGTATCAATTTTTTTTGATCTCGAAAAAGCATATGATACTACTTGGAAGCATGGTATTTTGAAAGATTTACATTCGTTTGGGTTGAGAGGTCGCTTGCCTCAGTTTATATCTAATTTTGTAAATGACAGACAGTTTCAAGTACGTGTGGGATCAACCCTCTCAGATTCTTTTCATAAAGATCAGGGTGTTCCACAAGACAGTATTTTGTCTGTGACTTTATTCAGTATTAAAATCAATAGTCTTTCTAAGGTTTTAAGTGATTCAGTAGATGGATCACTATTTGTGGATGATTTTAATGTTTCTTGTAGAGGTAGAAATATGCATACAATAGAGAGGCAATTACAAATTTGTCTCAATAAAATTGTTTGCATTTCTGCAGAAAGTACAAACCGCATAAAGATCCAGAACTATTTCTGAATGGCACCCCCATCAAAGTAGTAAAGGAGGCCAAGTTCTTGGGTCTTATTTTCGACTCACATCTAACTTTTCTACCCCACATTAAATCCCTTAAAACTAAATGCCTGAAGGCACTTGATCTGTTAAAAGTTGTTTCCAATTCAAAGTGGGGAGGAGACCAAACTACCCTACTCCATTTATACAGATCTCTCATCCGTTCGAAACTTGATTACGGTTCCATCGTTTATGGCGGAGCCTGTAAAAGCAACCTCAAACTATTTGATTCTATCCACCATCAAGGTCTAAGACTATGTCTTGGGTCATTCAGAACTTCTCCTATTGACAGTCTTTACGTCGAGGCCGATGAGCCATCTCTTACTCAACGACGTATAAAACTCTCCTTACAGTATATAACAAAACTATATTCTAATGAGGCAAATCCTGCATTTAATTGTGTTTTTAATCCTCTTTATCTATACAATAAGAAGTCTTCTCTTGTTCCGCCTCTGGGACTTAGAGTAAAACCTTTTCTGTCTGCTTGCGGCATTGAGCTAGCCAATATATCTCCTTGGCAGTTAGTTAGACCCGAAGTTGACCTAACACTGACGAGGTTTAAAAAATCAGAACCAAATGAATTACAATATAAACAAGAATATAATCAATTAAAAAGTAACTATAATACATACAAATCTTTATTTACAGATGGGTCCAAGGACGGTGGCGCAGTAGCTTGTGCCACTGTCACTGGATCCAGAACAATATCTTCTAGATTACCAGACAACAGTTCTATTTTTACCGCTGAGGCTAACGCCATATTAACAGCTCTTAAATATATTCAAAGACGCCATAAACATAAACAATATATAATCTATTCCGACTCTCTCTCTTGCCTTCAGGCGATTAAAAATTTTTCTTGTAAACATCCACTTTTAATTGAAATTATTGAATTATATAATGATCTTGCTACTGGCCAGTACGACATCGTCTTCTGTTGGTTACCCAGCCACGTAGGCATATCTGGTAACACACTGGCTGACCTTGCTGCTAAAGCAGCACTCAACAAATCTGTGACGCCTCTTCTTATTCCATATTCAGATTACAAAGCTTGCATTAGATCTTATATCCGTGACCTGATGCAGAAGAAGTGCGACACCCAAGTAGGTATAAATAAATTACATGAAATAAAACCGTATATTGGTTACGCCTAGTTGGGTCGTCGGTCCAGATTTGAAGAGGTTATTTTACGACGATGTCGTATTGGCCACACTAGATATACTCATTCATACCTGTTGAAAGGTGAGGATCCTCCGTTTTGCATCCCTTGTGATGAGAGAACCACGGTCAAGCATATCCTGCTTGACTGTGTTGAATTCTCCATCATAAGGGACAAATATTTCAATGTAAAAACAATTAAGGACCTTTTTAACACCGTAAGTTCTCATTTAATTCTTGGCTTTTTAAAAGAAATTGATTTCATCACTGAATTTTGATTATTATATTCTGTACATAGCTGCATTTTAATTCATGGTAGTTTAGATTAGTAACTTGAATCGTTAGTGGCTGTACCCTCAAAGGGGGTTGAAGTACCGTAAAATTATTGTCCTCCTGAGAGGGTACGTAAGTCCCTACACATTTCCTGTACGTTTAAACTTCCAGTGTTTTTAATCGTAGCATATGTGTATTTTTAATATTTGGCTAGATGGGACTAAATTGCTAACAGCTGAGGGGATGATGTAAATCCAAAGGGTCCATGCAGGTAGCAAAGGTACTGTAAGTCCCCATGGCCCCTAGTATGGTGATCTACCTTCAGTTGTTAGCAATCTATAGCCGGATTTTATGTTGTATTGTCCGAATAGTGATATTAGTTTTATCTTTCCACGCTAGTTTTAATTTAAATTGTGATATTCTAGTTCTTTTACTGTCCTTCGCCGACAGATTTTATAATATACATATAATCCTTTTCTTTGTTAAACGTTCTCGTCACAATATGGCTGAAATATATCCGATGTGACGTTAAATATTAACTCACTCACTCACTCAAACTTCAGCTACGCTGAATATCTCTTATTCTGCGGCAGTCACCCGCACTGTAGCTACATCCTCGACTGCTTGTCAGACTGACTTGACCTGGGTTCAGTCAGAAAGACCTATTAATTCAGCGGAAACACTTACTTCAGCAGTTACCCAGTCTACTACCAGGTCTCAGACTGAAATTCAGCCTTCAGTCTGCTTCACAACCAGCTCATTCAAAAACAGCAACTGACCAAACAGGAAAGAAGAACGGAAAAAGGTTAAATAGAAACTATCCACCTATTGTCCTATTACCTTCTGAGGTCCCTCTACAAAACTAGTTTGGACCTCTGGATATGGAGGTTACTCCTTCCTCACAAGGCAGTCGGAGGAACAGCTCCTCCTCAAAAACCCGTGAACGATCACCAATTGAGCCACCATGACATGATTCAAAGAATAAAGGGCAAAGGTTCAAATTCTACTATTCACCATCTGAAAGATGGTTGCATTTATTAACAAATAAATCTGACATTGCAAGTAAACTTGGGAAATTTTCGCCAAGCAATCATCTTCATCAAATTATGTGCCTCAGTTTCAAAAGTTTCAGAAACATCAGGAGAGGAAAAGATTACATTTTAACTCAGAAAACGGTGAGGATTATAATGAATTATTTTCAATACATGAACTACATACTACCCTTGAGCAAGCTCATGATACAGCAACAGGGGCTGACAATATCCACTATCAGCTCCTGAAGCACTTGCCCGAATCGTGTCTGAAAACACTGCTAAATATTTTTATTCAGTATGGATTTCAGGGAAGTTCGCATCTTCCTGGCGTAATACCATTGTAGTCCCCATTCCAAAACCTGGTCGGGATCATACTGATCCATCAAATTATAGACCAGTCTCTTTGACGAGTTGTGTCTGTAAAACCATGGAACGAATCGTAAACAATAGATTAACTTGGTATCTGGAATCCAATAACCTTACAACAACTATTCAATGTAGTTTCAAGAAAAATCGTAGTACTATTGTCCATTTGGTACGTCTAGAATCCTTCGTCAAAAATGCAATAGTCAATAAACAACATGCAGTATCAATATTCTTTGATTTGGAGAACACATACGATACCACTAAGAAGCATGGCATTTTAAAGGATTTACATGACTTCGGTTTAAGGGGTCGTTTGCCTGAGACAGGCAGTTTCAAGTCCAGGTGGGTTCTACAGCATCTGACCATTACAATCAGGATCAGGGTGTCCCACAAGGCAGTATGTTGTCTGTAACACTCTTTAGTATCAAGATAAACAGTTTATCCAAGTCTTTAAATGATTCAATTGATGGATCATTATTTCCGGAAGAATTTAATATTTCCTGTCGAGGTAAAAATATGCATACACTCGAACGGCAATTACAATTGTGTTTAAACAAAATAAATAAATGGTGTCTGGAAAACGGCTTTAAATTTTCTAAGTACAGAACTAACTGTTTACATTTTTTGTAAAAAAAATATAAGCCGCATAAAGACTCTGAACTATTTTTAAATGGCTCTCCCATCAAAATTGTAAAGGAGGCCAAATTCTTGGCTCTAATTTTTGACTCACATTTAACCTTTTTACCACATATTAAGTCCCTTAAAACTAAATGCCTGAAGGCCCTTGACTTATTGAAAGTCATTTCTAATTGTGAGTGGGGAGGGGATCAAGCTACCCTCCTGCAACTTTATCGATCATTGATACGTTCAAAACTTGATTACGGCATCGGCTATGGTCGAACCTGCAAAAGCAACCTTAAACTTCTTGATTCTGTCCATCATCAAGGTCTGAGACTTTGTCTTGGGTCCATCAGAACTTCACCTGTTGACAGTCTCTATGTTGAGGCTGATGAACCATCGCCGTATAAAGTTAGCTTTACAGTACATTACTAAATTATACTCTAATGAATCTAACCCTTCCTATAACTGTATTTTCAATCCCTTTTTTTGAGGATTTACACAACAGGACATCTTCTCGTGTCCCGCCCCTAGGACATAGAATTAAACCATTTATTTCTTCGGCCGGCATTGAGCTGGAAAACATAGCTCCCTCCCGTCTTCTTTCTTCTCCTCCTTAGCATTCGGTCAGGCCCCAAGTGTACCTAACATTGACTACATTTAAAAATCAGAAAATAATGAATTACAATATAAACAAGAATACAATCAATTAAAACATAAATATAGCAATTATAAATCCTTATTTACAGATGGGTCCAAGGACGGTGGCACAGTGGTCTGTGCCACTGTCATTTGATCAAGAACAATATCTTCTAGACTACCAGACAACAGCGCTATTGTCACAGCAGAAGGAAACGCCCAAAACATAAAGAGTATATAATCTATTCGGACTCTCTGTCTTGTCGTTAAGCAAACAAAAATATTTCTTGTAAACATCAATTTTATTAGAAATTATTGAATTGTATAATGATCTTGCCACAGGCCAGTACGACATCGTCTTTTGTTGGGTACCCAGTCACGCTGTAATCTCTGGTAACACAATGGCTTGCTGCTAAGGCAGCACTCAACAAATATGTGACACCACTCCGTATTCCATATTCTGACTACAAAGCTAGCATTAGAGCTTACACCCGTGATCGAATGCAGAAGAAGTGCGACACCCAAGTTGGTATAAATAAATTACATGAAATAAAACTGTTTATTGGTTACATCTACATGGGTTGTCAGTCCAGATTTTAAGAGGTTATTTTAAGACGATGTCGTATTGGCCACACAAGATATACACATAAATATTTGCTTAAAGGTGAGGATCCTCCGTTTTGTATCCCTTGTGATGAATGAATCACAGTCTAGCATATCCTGCTTGCCTGTGTTGAGTATTCCATCACAAGGGATCAGAATATAATTCACGAACGATGAAGGATCGTTTTGGCAATAATAGTCCTCGTTTAATTATTTCATTTTTAAAGGAATTAATTGAATTGTAAATAGATACATATTTTATAATTGGAAGATTAAAGTAGTAACTCAAATCGTTAGTGGCTGTACCCGCAAAGGGGGTTGGAGTACGGTAAAATAATTGTCCTCTTAGAGGGTAGGTAAGTCCCAAAACATTTCACGTAAATATACTACCGACAGAAAATAAGGGAACCAAGAAATTGAATGTAGATGACTTTGACTGTGACAGGGTCGTGGCGTATCTCCCAAACGCAACATCCAATGACAATGGAATTTCGCATAGTGCATGCCCAGCACGTGCAACACGTGCATACAGAAGTTAACTCCTGTAAATGTACTGGAGAAGTCGCAATCACTAATGCAATAGAGATTGACACTTACTGACAGAAATGCCTTCGAGGCAGTATCTCGGTGAAGCAACAAAATGGAGAATTGTGGGGATGATAGAGGGAGGGGGGACATCATTATGCGAAGTTGCCCGGCAGATGGGTAAATCCAAAAGTGTAATTTCACGCCTGTGGGATAAGTACCGTCAAACGGGTGGGGTTACAACGAGACCTTGTCGTGGTAGACCAAAATCAACGACACCACGACAGGATCGTCTCATTACGTTAATTGCTCTAAGCGGTAGGTTTAAATCGGCCCCTGCCATCAATAGAGAATCCCGCACACTCACTGGAAGACGCATTTCAACCTCAACCGTTAAAAACCGATTCTATCAAGCTCGTCTGAAAGCAAGACGGCCTTTTAAGGGTGTCACCCTTTCAGCTCACCATAAGCGCCAAAGATTGGCATGGGCTAGGCAGCATCAGGGACGGGCTATGCGACACTGGCGTTACACCATGTTCTCTGATGAGTCAAGGTTTTGCCTACGATTCACAGATGGCAGAAAACGTTGTTGGCGTCGGAGCGGGGAGCGATATGCCAGAGCAGCAATTCTTGACCATGATCGATATGGAGGTAGTAGTGTCATGGTGTGGTGTGGGATTACACATGACAGACGATCAGATTTGGTCATCATTAACGGAGTCATGACTGGTCAGTGATACGTTGACCAAATATTGCGTCCTGTTGTGGCTCCATTGGCTAGAGTTATTGGCCGAAATTTTGTATTTCAAGATGATAATGCCAGGCCACATCGGGCCCGAATTGTCTCCGATTTTCTCCTACAAGAAGGTATCCAGACATTGGACTGGCCCTCTAAGTCCCCAGACCTGTCCCCAACTGAACATCTCTGAGACGTTCTTGGTCGAAGGGTGTACGCCAGGGACCCAGGACCCGCCAACCTGGCCCAGCTTGGTGCAGCTCTCCAAGAGGAATGGCGGGCAATACCACGGGCAACCATCCGGAAATTGATTAACAGCATGCCACCAAGGTGCCGTGAATGTGTTGCTTAACATGGTGGACACTCCAGATATTGAACTTGACGCCTAAAATTGATTTAGTGGATATTTAAAGCAGTTTCAAATTCGCTATTATTTCATTAGTTCACTTATTTCTTGTCGGTAGTATATAAGTTTTCCAGGTTTGTAATCGTAGAATAAGTGTCCTTGTATAGCTAGATTTGTCTAAATTGCTAACAGCTGAAGGGATGGTGTAAATCCAGCTTGGGTCCATGCAGGAAGCAAATATACTGTATCCCCATGGTCCCCATGGTCCTTAGTATGGTGATCTACCTTCAGTTGTTGGCAACCTATAGCTCATTTTTATATTGTATTGTCCTCTATAGATACATTTTAGGTATAATCACTAGTTTTACATTCTACTCTGAGATATTCTAGTTAGTTGTACTGTCCTTTGTTGACAGGGTTTTACAATGTATGTGCTATTAGCCCATTTGTATGTTTATAATTAATCGTTCTCGTCACAATATCGCTGCAAAATTGCCGATGCCGATTAATTATTAACTCACTTTAGCGACTCTGCCTGTTTCCGACAACATGAAGTGGATTAGAACTAGGACAATACGTCCCAAACTCTTCTGTCTTTATGTATTTCCAGTGTTGAATACCTCATTTTCATTTGGCATGTATTTTTCAACTAATATCCTAGAACTTGTTCTATGCTTTTTCAAAGCCCTTCAGTATACAATGATGATGTTGGCCACTGGATAATGTTCAGCAGCCCCTTTCTTTCTCTCGCGTTCAAAGCGGCTTGTACAGACAAGATTTCATTCACGGATGAATGTGAAAATTCATTGATTTCGTCGCTGGAACCACCATCCAGATCGGCCTAGCAGCTTCATTCCCTTTACAGAAGTGTAAACTGTCCATCCACACACAAACATACACACACAGACACACTGTGGGCAAATCCTTTCAGCGCTGACACCGATCCAAGTGATATTAGAGTTAATCTGTGCACTTGACCATAGCATGTGTTGTATTAAGCCGCAGTTCTTAAGGGATGTACTTTCGTTTTGTAGCCAGAAAAGGTGACACAGCGATGGACCCTGTCGTCCGTTTCTCGATTCATCAACAAT
Organism: Haliotis asinina; assembly: GCF_037392515.1. Taxonomy (NCBI): domain Eukaryota; kingdom Metazoa; phylum Mollusca; class Gastropoda; order Lepetellida; family Haliotidae; genus Haliotis; species Haliotis asinina. The sequence goes on along the minus strand of NC_090290.1, from coordinate 8,339,068 downwards.
CATGCACAGGTTAGCATGTTCAGCTTAGCATCTCTATTCGACAGTACTGAGCCTTACAGCAATTGCTAGATCTGTCAGTCAATATTAAGTATACTGAATTATGGATCGCTTATAAGAGGTACTTTATATGGGAATTTTGTTTCATCTCAAAATCATTTATTAAGTGTCACCATTTGATTAGTTTAAGGGGAACGGTCTTGCAATGAAAATGTGTTTTATTTTAGGAAACACTCACTCCTACTTGTCATTTCTATCACAGTTCCGCCAGAACTAGCTTACGTGACCAGACTGCACAGGCATCACAGAACGTGTAACGTGTGCCGATGGCAGGTAACTGAAGTGAATATTATGACGTCGTTGTCTGCATAAACACAAGGTAAATATATGTTCGTGGGTATTGGTTAGTATCGAGGTGTATTTGGTAATATTGAGGTATTGGGTGTTTCAGGATATGTATTTCGCATGTATAATGTGCTGTGTGTTCGTGAGCATGATACGCGCAGTAGTATAACGTGACAGAAAATAGTGGGTGGCCAAAAAATACAGAAAATACGGTATGGCTAGGAAATACGGTATGCCCGAAAATTACGGCATGACAAGAAAATACCGTATGGCTAGAAAATACGGTACGGAAATAGCCCACTCTGTCAAAACTACAAGTGCCAAGATTTTAGCGAAGATTTTAGCTTGAAAGCTGTACAAGTCATTATCCATAAGTCATATGCTTTAATAGTGACTAGCCAACTTCTAGAAAGCCGATAAAACAATGTTTACAAGTTTGTTATTCGTTTTTAAGTTGCGATGCCACCTCGCCCATTCTGTGCGAAGATACGATCGAATCTTAAATTCGACATACGTCCAATATTTCACGAAACCTTGCTTGGTTTCCGACTTGATATGTTTAATATACCTGGCATCAGAGCAGCGCTACACAGGATCATTTAAGGTGTCAGTACAAACCCCCCAGCATGGATGTGTATATCAACATATTGTATGTTTGGTCAACTCTGTCGACATACGACCCGTGAAGGTCCCGGGGTAGAATAGGCCTTCAGCAACCCATGCTTGCCATAAAAGGCGACTCAGCTTGTCGTAAGAGGCGACTAACGGGATCGGGTGGTCAGACTCGCTGACTTGGTTGACACATGTCATCGGTTCCCAATTGCGCAGATCGATGCTCATGTTGTTGATCACTGGATTGTCTGGTCCAGACTCGATTATTTACAGACCGCCGCCATATAGCTGGAATATTGCTGAGTGCGGCGTAAAACTAAACTCACTCACTCACTCACTGTCGACATACCGCAGAGGTGTTGCAATGTTATCGTGGACTGCGGTGTTGAACAACAACACATTCAATAATATACTCTAGACCATTAAAACGCAACTACTGTATTACGTACAACTACCTCTGGCAGCGAGTTGCTCGGGGTAATAGCTCTTAACTTGGGTTACATTCTGTTTTGTGGATCCTCATCTGTGGAAGTCTAGGGTTTGAATCCCAGGTCAGTTCACTGTCTTGTTGAGAACGCAACATTGTGTGTGATTTTAGGTGAACATTTTCCGTTCCGCACGTGCATTCCCTTCTCTCGGGTCCTTCAACTTCATCCGTTACTTGGGCAAAATGCCACGCCTCACGTCAGACAACAGAAATCGGGCTATTGGAACGCTGAACCAAGGTTCTGCACAGGTGGATTTCATCTAACACTTTTATGAACACCCAGAGACTTTGTTTCAACACCACTGGGACAGGTACCGACCATCTCCGATCTGGCACGCCACCCGTGACAAGGTTGAACCGCTGCTCTAAACCGAAAGATCTACCATCAGCACCTGCAAAGCAGATTCCACACACCTAAATTTACCGAAAGGAGGACATTTAGGATGCGACAAAGCGTGACTGGTTTTGGGATACAGTGCCATCGAACCCATATTGGTCACATTCTTCTGCACCTCGAACAGAGAGCAAATATTGACGCTAAAGTCACATGTGCCACCTCCCTCGACACTCCATTTGGAGAAAAGGTTCGAGTTTAGTTGGACTTTGCGTGACATCAGCTTTCTTCCAGCCATAAAACTATTGGATCAAGTTTGCATTCATGAAAGAAATTAAATCCATCTTCTCTCTTAAGAGCATACTCTTTCCTGACATTTTGCGTAGAATTGTATCCTAACTCCAGATCAGAAAGGTTATACGTACTTCGGCTGTACTTATTTAAAGAAGTTATTTTACGACGATGTCATGTTGGCCATGCAGGATATACACATGCATACCTATTGAAAGGTGAGGATTCTCCGTTGTGTGTCCCTTGTGATGAAAGAATCACAATCAAGCATATCCTCCTTGACTGTATTGAGTATTCCATCACAAGGGATCGGCATTTTAATTCACGATCTTTTTAATGACACAAGAACTCATTTAATCAGTGCAGTTTTAAAAGAATTAGATTTATTAACTGAATTGTAAATAGATACATATTTGATTATTGGAAGCTTACATTCATAACTGGGCTTGTTAGTGGCTGTGTCCTCTAGCGGGGTTGAAGTGCTGTAAAACTATATATTGTCCTCCTGAGAGGGTACGTAAGTCCACAAACATTCAAAGTAAGTTCTACATTTCCAGGTATTGCGTCGTAGAATAAGTGTCTTCTTATTGTATGGCTAGTTTTCCCAAATTGCTGACGGCTGAGGAGATGATGTAAATCCAGCTAGGGTCCATGCAGGTAGCAAAAGTACTGTAAGTCCCCATGGTGCCTAGTATAGTGATCTACCTTCAGTTGTTAGGAATCTGTAGCTCATTTTTATATTGAGTTGTCCTCTATAGATGAGTTGTTTTAGGTATATAGTTACTAGATTTAATTTTTTCTGTGATATTCTAGTTGTTTTACTGTCCTTTGTTGACGGGTTTTCATAATACACATGTATTCCATTTTAGTGTTTTGTTCCCGTCACGATATGACTGAAATACTGCCTATGTGACGTTAAAAATTAACTCACTCATTCACTCACCAGATCAGAGAAAGTTGTTTAGCTACATCAGAATTCATACCTCGTTCTCCACTACCTCGAGAATTCAGAAACGAGAGAAAGCTCCATATGAGCGGCAGACAAATCGCCAAGGGAATCATTCTCACAGGACAATCCCTGTTCACTTCGACAATTCGACAAACAAAATTGATTTTGGTGTCTTATTATGGTGCTCTGACATTTTCATTTTTTGAATGGGTTTGAATGTTCGTATATCACAGTCCATATCAGACAGGCAACTTCAGGTCTAAGTGAGTTCAAACCTGAGGGAGTTCAACCATGTCTGGTCATTTCAATCAGGGACCGGCCACATCGGCAGTATTTTAGCTGTATATTCATATTTTTGAAATATCGTAAAACAATTTATACAGGCAGGATCAGGGTATGGATGTTTTGTGTGGTAAAATGAAAAACCTGTACTTTCAGTATCAGTACACGTTTTCCATCAGTGTATGCTAATCTGACTGGCTGTCAGAATCCTTCATATTTATATGTTGATGATATTCAGTCACAGATTTAGGACAGTGACTGCGATCTAAACAGCAGAGATACTGGCGCGTGAACTGGTAAGGTAGGAATCATTGTTTAGTGCGTTACACTATGATGTTAGGATTGTACAGAAACTATAGAGAAAATGTAAATAAATCTTAGTTTGTTTACTATTCACTTCATTTTGAGATGTAGTAATATTTTGTGTATGAATGTCACTGTGAAGCATAACATTTAGAAAACATGTTTTCGTTTCTGCTTGAAAGAACAAGGGTCGTATGCGTAGAAGCCACAGGATAAATAGACGCTGAATTTGGTAGACGTTGGAAGGCAATTACCATTATTTGAATTCAACAACTCAAGAAAGACTAATGTGTTGGTGAAAGTAAATCAACGAGGGTAATTGTCTGTTCCCAGTGGTGGTGCAGCAGAAAGCCCTTCAGGAACACAGAAATGTCTTGCTCATTCATCGTAATATAAGAAACTCTGCAGCCATGTAACTAAATATGGTTGGTGTAGATTTCATTGCTTTCAGGATATGTACAAATGTACACTTTAAAAGCACTTTTATGTTTAAAGGTTTAGAACAAAAGGTCCACGTTAAAATTCCAGTGTAAGAGTGAGTGAGTTAACATTAAACGGTAATCTGGAAGAGATTGTTCAGTGTAAGAATTGTCTAGACCTGTAAACAGTACAGACAGCAAAGTTACAAGTATCTGCATGCAGATTATTATTATTTCACTAGATTTAGATAAATACAACAAAAATTGCTGTCATAAATTAACGGTATCTGATAAGAATACCTGAAGTAACAATATGAAAGCATTTGTTTTCTCGTTTTTCTTCTTTAACACACCTTTGACATTCAACCTAAGACGCAATTCCTGTTTGGAAGTGTCCCTCTGGTATCATTTTGTTCATCAAACATACTGCCCTATAACACGATAAGGAGACGATGGTTTATCCGGTGAAATATATGCATGGCCTATATTGCTCCCTGGGAAACTAATCGCTGTTTTGACATGTCAAGTTGATATACTTGCATATATAACTGTTGGCATAACGGAAATGCTTTGCAAAAGCCAGCGATGCATTTTATGGTGGATACATACGGCAAACCATCGAGTGCGACCTACAGATATGTTCTACGTAATTTGTGTGCTGTCAACTGATTCCCCATCAACCTTTACCATCCAAGAAAGGCAGATGTATTGAGTGCATAGTCTTTGTTTCGTCCCTGAATGATGTGAACAATATTGTGTTTTATTGGTTGAATCATTCACCTGTCACGCCCGGGAAGACCCGGTTTCGATTCCTACTTACGTGCAATATGTGAATCCCATTTCTGGTGTCTCTGTCGGATATTGCCTGAAAATTGTTTTGTAAAGATTGTAAACCTAAACTCGTTTATTCACTCATTGAATGTGGCGGTGTGGATCGTTGCTTTACTTCGCATTCATACAACTGGAATATTTTAATAACGTGATTTAAATCATTGAGGTAGTTGAGTGGGACTGAATCGAAAGTGTTTTCAGTATGGTTCTAAGGACTTCGGTTGTGAGCCAAGAGCTTCAACGGACAGGGTATGATAAGGGTGGTTTTTGGCCCACTAACAGAATTGGCTGAAAACATGTTATTTGTTTAGAGACAAGTTAGCTTTGCATAAAAATGCTATATTTTATATGTTCTGAGGTGTACTTTTACTGCAGTGGGGGCCCAGAATGGGTTTTATCAGTTCCCATGAAAAATAACATAAAGTCTGAAATATCAGTGTGCCATAATGGCTTATTTACAACTGTCATTTTATTTACATACAAATTACCGCAGTTTTACGACAGGTAGTCATGCTGAAAAGCATATCAATGTCAATCATACTGTTTTAACCGCAAGGGGCCCAATTAGGGTTGCAACACATTGTTAATTCAATTACTTGCCAATTGTGTCCCCAAAACTCAGTCATTGTTCACAGCATTCTTTGCAAATGTAATCCATGGGTTCATTGTACAACATGTAAGCATGATGACAAACATGTTGTTCTAAGAATCACAGGGGCCTGATTTGGGTAAAGCTACATTTTGGGCACAGCTTCATTCCAGCTAGTAAGTGTTTCAAGTCAGCATTTACAACCAGTTTTAGCAAATATACAGTTATAATCTCAATCATCATATGTTAATACAATAGCCAACCATGTTGCACTAAAAATCACAGGTCTTGACCTCAAAGGGGACCATTTCAGGTGAAATTTCATTGTAAGTGCAGGTTCATATCAACACCATGCACACGTTAAAGTCAGTATTCAAAAGACTTCACAGAGTAATTATTCACAACTTATCCACTTTAAAGATAAAAAAAACATCCACTATTACTTTTCATTCACACAGTCATCAATGTCAGTATGTGATTCACTCTCAAGAACTGCAGTTTTCAAGAGTGTATAAACCTAAAGTAGATCAAAATATATAAAATATGAATTTAAAATATTGGGAACAAAGGCAACTAGACTGACTTAAAAAGGTGAATGGTCAGTGTGTCTCAAGAAAAGATTTACATGATGTTAATTAAAGCTTATTTCACCAGTGTTGTAACATAGATTACCAAACTTAAGAAAAAAATTACAATATTTGGATTTGATGCGAAACAGTTTAATTAAACATTGTAGACTTGATAAACAAACTTTGAAAAAAAGAAAGAAAAGTTACATGGATTTGAACTTGCATGTTTGATAACAAAAAATACCAACAGTCCACTGTTGCAACCATTAGGCTACATATTCCTTTGCCTCCCATTGTGAATTTAAGCTTATATACTACACTTTACAACTATGTATGACTTTACGTCTGCTTGTGTTCATCATCTGCTAGACCTTGATAAAAAAATCCTTTTCATACAGTTAAGTGTAGTCATTTTGGTTAAATCTAATATGTCATTGAAAACATCAAGGTACATAAGGTCTTGGAAAATCCATATGTTTATATATGGCAATCCTGTTGAATGACAGTTTTATTTTGACAGTAACAGGTGACTCAAAGGTGTTTGATACACAGGTGATAGAAAAACTATGATCAAATTCTTACATAATAACAAAGATTCTTACCTTTACAGTACTGCTTGATCATATTTTGAAAATCTTCATACATCTTCTTAATTTTCTAGCAGAGACCAACAACCCAAAACCAATGTTTACCTCTCATAAATCAGCCTTCTGAGTGCCTTATGATATTGAAAATTTTAATAAAGATGTTTGATATGTGTATTTTAGAGAACAAAACCATTCAAAATATAATTTATCATGGCACAGATGTGTAAATGTGATGGATTGTTTTTAAAGATGTTAGTTTATGTCAATGTTTATATTTTGAGATGTTGTATGGGGCAATTTCATAAACCGAAAAAATGTACTTTTTAAAAAAAATTTGATGTGAGCAAAAGCGTGACCCACCGCAATGTTTAGGTGTGCATTCTAATTTACTCTCTTCATATGTGGTGAAAACATTGGGATGGGTCACGCTTTTGCTCACACTTTTCTACCACTCTGAAAATCAGAAAATGTAGGTTTCTAGAAGATATTGTAAAATATGTTAACTTTGAGGTCTTCAAAGAGGAAAACTAACAACACTAAAAACATAAAAATGCTATTGGAGGTAACTTCAACAATTAGTTTAGCTCCTTTTATGCTAAAATTATTGTGTTGTAAAATTTTGATAATCATGACATGTTGTGGGCCAATAATGGCCTCTATCATACCTTGTCCTTTAAGAATCTCTCAGTCGAATGAGTTTGATAGTGTGATTGAGTTAGGACTCACTATAACAAAAGATAAATGTACGATAGCATTTGAAGTTTTAAATGCCCGATGCGAATGCCTGAATATATCACAGCGAAATAACAACGTTTTGAAGGAAACTACATGAAACTGGGTAATTTTAGCGTCATGTAGATGTCAGCTCACGGGAACCGATATTTTCCTGTTTCGTGTTGCTGCATCTAACAAGAGATGTTTCCGCGACCGAAAACTGCCTTAAACCAAAAGGCACCCGTGGCGAGCCACCTCCTCATGGTGGGTCCTGGGTAACGCTAAGAGCTCGCCGACACCCCCGTTGTGGACCCAGGGGGATATTTGGTCCACCAACCCGTTTGCCGTTCGTTGCGGCCCTGTGTCGGTGGAGGAGGGGATCCTGGTGGTTGAGGGCATGGGAGCAGGACCAGTGTTCCTAATGCTCAATACACCACTTCGGCCCTGACTTCATCTAGACGGGTGGTTGAATGGGCCCGGTTCAACCAAATCGGCTGGTCACGCCAAGCCCTGAGCATTACTATATGTAATGGTGCCCAAAATTTTGACAACTGTACAGTGTATATTATTAGGTCTTGGTCGATTTTTGAGTCTTCCGAATTTCAATTTTACCAATTTATGTTTTTCCCTAGAGTCGTATGCCCAGAAGGCGGTGGCTCATGGGCCAATCTGGTGGAATAATTAAACTTTTAATTTTTCAGCTGGAGAATATCATCCGGGTATCCTTGGTGCTGCAAGTCGGAGACGCACTTGTCATAAGCATTGTCCTTCTGATGCTCCGTGGTGGGTGGGGAGCTCGGATGATGAAAATGTGTACATTAAACATGGCTTATGAAACTCCGACTAAGAAAACCAAACGCCCTCTTGAAACTGATCCTATTGATGATGACCTGCGACCGTCCAAATCAACTGATTTTTGGCCACGTTTTTAGTGATTCAAACTATTGACAAGACACCTTTAAAACTGAACCCTTTCGCCATTTCTAAAGGTATTCAGGGTATTGCTGGAGAAGTCAAGAACATAAGTTACGGTCAGGTGCGCTGCTGGTCGAATGCGCTAAAAGACAGCAGTCGACAAACCTTATGAGCATTGAATCGTTCGTCGGTGTTCCAGTTACTGTCACTGCCCACAAGACCTTAAATACAAGCAAAGGCATCGTCAGAGACAGCGATCGACTATTTGCTGAAATGTCAGAACTTGATATTGGGTACGAAATGAAAGATCAAGGTGTGCTCTACGTCAAACGTTTTTCAACCCGTAAAAACAATGAAACTGTTCCAACCAACACGTATCTGTTCTCCTTTTCATCTCCGACAGCTCCAAAATCATTGAAGGCTGGTTACTGCAACATCAAGGTTGACGTGTACATTCCAAACCCGCTGAGATGTTTTAAATGCCAGAAGTACGGCCATGGTGTAAATACTTGTACATTGTCCGTTGTGTGTGCTCACTGTGGTGAGAAGACACATACAACAGAAGATTGTACAAGTACCTTTAAAAAATGCACCAACTGTTCAGGAAATCATTCATCTTTTTCGAAAGAGTGTCCGATTTGGAAAGAGCACATGGAAATTAACAAGATCAAATTTACCCAAAATATCAGTTTTTCTGATGCCAAAAAACTTGTAAAGAGATCTGAACTTTCAGACAGTTATGCTTCTATAACCAAAACACCAACTGAACCAAGTCATAAATATCTACTTTTTCCACAAGCTGTCAAACAAATTTGACTTGGGTCAAATCTCATTCTCCCCAGATTTTCTATCCTATTACATCTTCTGAAACTACAAAATTACTTCCTAGTAAGTCACAAAAGCACTCAGAGTCATCTTCTGACCCTCTCCACCCTCTCAGTCGCGTTCACAATCTCAATCGTCGTCTGATACGCAGTCAGTTAGTACAAGCAAAACTAAAGTGAAGCATGAGGCCTTAAAAAACTTAGTGGAAGAGCCCCGAAAGAGTCGGAAAATAAAATTCAGCTACACAACAAATATGGATCTTTAGAGGACATGGACGTTTCTGAAAACGTCCATTCTAGGGCACATAGCTTGTCGCCCTCCAAAAGAGTGCGGGGTAGATCCCCAATAAATCCCCCCAAGATAGTTTATTCCAATAATATTGTACAGTGGAACTGCAGAGAATTGAGGACTAATTTACATGAATTACAGCTATTAGTCCAAGATTTTATACCTTCAGCGATATGTCTCCAAGAGACATATTTAAAACAAACAGATACATTTGACCTTCGTCATTTTAATGCATATCATTGTTTTTCACCTTCGGGTGATAGAGCCACTGGGGGATCATCCATGCTAGTCAGACAAAACGTTATTCAAAGCCCTGTTTCACTTAATACTAATATGCAGGCTGTTGCAGTGAGAAGTACTTTACATGTAGCGTTAACACTATGCTTTCTTTATACTTCGCCGTCTTCGAAGTTTACCAAAACTGATCTTCAGGCTCTATATGACCAGCTTTCGAAGCCCTGCATTACATTGGGAGATTAAATGGGCACAATCCACTCTGGGGTAGTGTAACTACAAACACTAAAGGTAAATTGTTGGAGGACTTTCGTTCTGACAATGATTTATGTATTTATAATGATGGTTCCAGCACATATTTACACCCTGGTACAGGGACCTGTTCTGCTCTCGTCTTGTTACTCACAAATTCACAACTGCTAAATGAATTCGAATGGTCAGTCCACGATGACCTTTGTGGAAGTGACCATTTTCCTACTATCTTACAAGCTGTAACTCCAACTGATGTTCCTCCATCATCAAAGCGGAATTTTAATAAGGCTAACTGGGCTTTCTATGAAACACTGTGTGCTGAAAAACTTAAACCTTGAAGTTTTATTGACGTTCCTGGTGCTATTAAATGTTTTTCTGATGAACTGAATTCCATAGCTGATGAGTGTATACCAAAGTTATCTGCAGTTCCACACATAAGAAAACCATGGTTCAAAGATGAGTGCAAACAAGCTAGGAAGGCAAGGAAAAAAGCAGAACAATATTTCCGTCGCCATCCCATGGTGCATAATTTAAATAAATTTAAATTTTTTAATGCTAAAACGAGGCTTAAACAGAATAAACGTCAATCTTGTCACAATTATGTATCTAAAATAAATTCTCGGACACCCATGTCCAAGGTATGGAACATGGTCCAGAAAATTAAAGGTAAAAGTACTAAAGCCACTGTCCATCATTTTAACATGGAGATCAGTTACTTACAGATAAATCAGATATTGAGAATAAACTGGGCGAAACCCTTGCTAAACTCCTTCCTCTTCTAATTATTTACCTAAATTCCTATTAATTTCAATTCTGATAATTGGGAAAATTACAATGAAACGTCTATTCATGAACTCCATACTGCACTTGATCAAGCTCATGACAAAGCTACAGGAGCTGATAACATACATTATCAACTGCTGAAGCACTTACCAGAATTCTGCTTAGAAACTCTCCGAAACATTTTTGATGATATTTGGACATCGGGTAACTTTCCTCCCTCATGGCGTGACGCCATAGTAGCAACAATACCGAAAAGTGGACGTGATCATACCGATCCATCCAATTATCGTCCGGTTTCATTAACAAGCTGCGTTTGCAAGACCATGGAACGCATGATAAATAATGGACTTGTTTGATACCTGGAAACAAATAACCTGATAACAGATATACAATATGGTTTCCGTGAAAACAGACGTGACTGGAATCATTTGTTAAAAACGCACTAATTAACAACTAACACGCTGTGTCTATCGTTTTTGATCTTGAAAAAGCATATGACACTACTTGAAAATATGGCATTTTAAGAGATTTACATGACTTCGGTTTGCAGGTCGTTTGCCTGAATTGATAGCCAACTTTTTAAATAACAAACAGTTTCAAGTTTGAGTGGGTTCTACCCTGTCTGATCATTACAATCAGGATCAGGGTGTTCCACAAGGCAGTATTTTGTCTGTCACTCTTTTTAGCATCAAAATCAACAGTCTATCTAAAGTTTTAATCGATTCAATTGATGGATTTGTGTTATTTGTGGATGATTTTAATATTTCTTGTCGTGGTAAAAATATGCATACCATTGAATGACAACTGCAATTGTGTTTAAAGAAGGTAAATAAATGGTGTCTTGAAAACAGCTTTAAAGTTTCTAAATCAAAAACTAACTGCATACATTTTTGTCGTAAATACAAACCACATAAAGACCCTGAACTGTCTCTAGATGGCACGCCGATTAAAGTTGTGAAGAAAGCCAAGTTCTTGGGCCTAATCTTTGATTCATACTTAACGCTTTTACCGCATATTAATTCACTTAAAACTAAATGCCTGAAAGCACTTGACTTGTTGAAAGTGGTGTCAAATTCGAAATGGGGAGAGGATCAAGCTACTCTTCTACATCTATATCGATCACTAGTACGTTCTAAACTTGATTATGGCTCCATCGTCTATGGTGGAGCCTGTAAAAGCAACCTTAAACTTCTTGATTCTGTCCACCACCACCCTGCATATAGCTGTGTCTTCAATCTTCTTTATGAGGATTTGTACAGCAGAAAGTCTTCTCTTGTTCCACCTCTTGGGCCCAGAATAAAACCGTTTATTGCTGCTGCAGGACTCTCTTTCTTGCCTTCAGGCTATTAAAAATATTTCTTGAAAACATCCACTTTTAATTGAAATTATTGAACTGTTTAATACTCTTGCTACTGGCCAATACGACATCGTCTTCTGTTGGTTACCCACTCACGTAGGTATTTCTGGGAATGTGATGGCCGATCTTGCTGCTAAAGCAGCACTCCACACATCTGTGACACCACTTCTTCCATATTCAGATTACAAAGCTTGTATTAGAACGTATATCAGTTATCTGATGCAGAAGAAGTGGGACACTGAAGTAGGTATCAATAAATTACATGAAATAAAACCGTATATTGGTTACATCCACTTGGGTTGGCAGTCCAGATTTGAGGAGGTCATCATGCGACGATGTCGTATTGGCCACACAAGATATACACATAAATATGTGCTTAAAGGTGAGGATCCTCCGTTTTGTATCCCTTGTGATGAAAGAATCACAGTCAAGCATATCCTGCTTGACTGTGTTGAGTATTGCATCACAAGGGATCATTATTTTAATTCAGGAACTCTGAGGGATCATTTAATAACACAAGCTCTCATTTAATTATTGCATTTTAAAAAGAATTAGATATATTGACTGAATTGTAAATAGATACATATTTTATTATTGGAATTTTAAATTCATAACTGTGCTTTATAGCGGCTGTATCCTCAAAGGGGGTTGAAGTGCTGTAAAAATAGTGTCCCCCTGAGAGGGTACGTAAGTCCACAAACATTCAAAGTAAATTCAACGTTTTTAATCGTAGCATAAGTGTCTTTTTATTTGCATGGCTAGATTTCCCAAATTGCTGACAGCTGAGTGGATGATGTAAATCCAGCTACGGTCCATGTAGGTAGCAGAGGTACTGTAAGCCCCCATGGTCCCTAGTATGGTGATCTACCTTCAGTTGTTAGCAATCTATAGCCCATTTATATCGTGTATTGTCCTCAATAGATAAACTGTTTTAGGTATAGTTACTAGTTTTATATTCTCATTTGTGATATTCTAGTTGTTTTACTGTCATTCCTTGACAGGTTTTAAAATAGACATATATTTCATTTCAGTATTAAATGTTCTCATCCCGATATGGCTGAGATATTGCCTATGTGACGTTAAATATTAACTCACTCACTTACAAACCAAAAAGGGTAGCTTTGAGAAATTGAAACAGTAAAGTATCAACGTTAATTTCCATTCGTAACCCCCTGGATGCCACATATATGTCCTTCCTCCTCACCCCTCAGTTTGAAATCCAAATATACCATGCGCATATATATAGTTCACATTTTGTGAATTCTGTCAAAAATTCCCTGCTTCGTGATATCATTCCATAGTATCTCAGACCAAGCTAAAGCGCATAAAATTACCTTTCAAAATAGGCTTCATCGTAAATGTCGCCATTTTTCACACTAGACAAAATTACGATTCAGAGCGTTATTTGCTGTATGTTCTGAAATGGGAAAATCGGATAAATACTGTGGGTATTGAATTACAATAATAGCATATTAATGATCACTGATATCAAGTTTTCATGTAACGAGTAATTTTCCGACATCCAGATCTAGACGTCTAATTACTGCTTACGATGTCTCAATAAGCATAGAATGTTCTGGGAAAGAGTATCGTAGCAATAATATCAAAAAAGATAATAAATAAATAACAATAAAAATACATACAATGCAATCATTTGATAATTCATAAGAAACTGTCAAACTTTTAATGCAGATTGACAATGGTACTATCGGCATTTTTAGCTTCTCCCGTGATATACAATGTAAATGATAAAAACATATAACAGTGCACAGATGGTCAGCATAATTCCGATTGCTTACATCTCATATTTATGTACGAACGATCCCTGAATCAAGGGAAGAGTCCTCGGAAAATCCTGTGTACCCTTGTTAGCGAAGCCGCCAGTTTGAAAGACATTGGTCATCGGTAGTGGCGTCACATTGTTGCACATATTAGGCAATTTCTTTGAGGTGAAGATCGGTTGAACAAGACTAAAACACACTGGCCATATCATTGCGATTGCACTTTCAATATTGTGATGTATATATATTCTGCGTATAGTTCAGATATTGTTCCATGAAAGTGATTTCAGTATGTGCATATATTCATGTTCAGCATCTTATCATATGTGGATATAGGGTATGCGTTTTTATTCTTTGCAAGCTTTTGATTGTTTGAATAGTATTTACATCGGAATTTGACTAAGTAAGTGTTCTATACAACACTGAATTCATCTACACAAGTGGTAGAAGATCACACGTAGCTATTACTGCAACACGTCGCCAATGCAGGTTTGCTTGGCAGTGTAATGAGGCAAGAGAGTTATTCCCCTTGAACATCTCTCGGGTGGCAGAGGCCGAGTTGCGCGGACGAGTGCATGTTCTGCTCGAGTTGGTATTAAATCATAATGAAGAGTACTTACGTGTCCTGTTGATTCACAAGTGGTACAGTATCCCTCTTACCTAAACTGGCGTGGTGGCAGCGAGATACGACTCACGTCTAACGAAGCAGGCGTCTCATTGGTCTGTGTTACTTGGGGACCCGTGAAGGTCCCGGGGTAGAATAGGCCTTCAGCAACCCATGCTTGCCATAAAAGGCGACTCAGCTTGTCGTAAGAGGCGACTAACGGGATCGGGTGGTCAGGCTCGCTGACTTGGTTGACACATGTCATCGGTTCCCAATTGTGCAGATCGATGCTCATGTTGTTGATCACTGGATTGTCTGGTCCAGACTCGATTATTTACAGACCGCCGCCATATAGCTGTAATATTGCTGAGTGCGGCGTAAAACTAAACTCACTCACTCACTCACTGTGTTACTTGGGTGTCACTGAACGTGGTTGACAGGTCAGGCGGTAGCGCGCCTGGATAACGCGTGAAACTACTTGTTCATTATGGCGAATGCTCAGCGTGTCTTACCAAGGCAGAGACAGTGACTTCGTTTGAAAGTTGGAGGCAAAACCTCTTGTACACTTTATCACTTGATGCGCACTTCGCTCCATTTCTCATCGACGGGGCTACATGGCTGAAAAAGACGCGGACAACACCGCTCAGAGGCATGACAAACGATGGTGACGATGTCCAGCAAGCCCAAAGGCGTACTGCACAACAAAAGGTAAGCAGTTTAGAACTAATGCTTGGACAAATTGCCAATTTCTGCCCTATCATCTCGAGAAATACTATTATCAAGAACTCTACGTCCTTAGGCTGTATATGGCACGCCATACGCCTTCACTTTGGTTTTCAAGCCACTGGTGGCCATTTCCTCGATTTCACAGACATTAAGCTCGAGCCCAACGAGAGACCTGAAGAAGATTTATATCAGAGACTCATGGCCTTTGTGGAGGACAATTTACTTCGTCGTGACGGTGGTATCACCCACCACGGCACTGCACTGGACGAGGACGAGGAGCTCTCACCATCATTGGAAAACTTTGTTGTGCTTACTTGGCTTAGACTAATCCACGTTGACCTGCCAAAGTTGGTTAAACAACGTTATGGTACAGACCTGCGCTCACGTACTGTTGCCTCACTGAAACCAGAAATCTCTCAGGCTCTTGACTCACTATTGGATGAAATTCGCACTGCAGAGGATGCTATGGTAATGAGAGCTACCACAAACCAAAAGCACTCTTCACCCTTCTCAGGTCCTAAACCAACAACACGACCAATGCGAAAGGTCAGCAAATCGTGTCCATTATGCAAAGCTGCTGGTCGTGGGGACCATGGTCACTTTCTCAGCGAATGCAAGTTCCTTCCAGATCACGATCGCAGGTACATGCTTAAGGCCAGGCAAATAGTAAATATCCTTGATGACTCAGAGGAGGCTTGCATCGATCCTGACTACACACGGGACAGTTTGGATACTGAGGAACCCCCTGCAGATTCTCTCTCAACACTTCGAGTTCAGGTTCGACAATCTCCACACATGGACACCTTCTGTGGTCACATGACTGCTCGTGTAGATAATAGATAGTGGAGCCACCGGAAACCTGATCCGCCTCTCCATGGCGACTTATCTTGGTGCTGTTATCGAAGAGAGCTCCCAGTCAGCTCATCATGCGGATGGTTCATCTCCTCTTAAGGTTGTTAGAGAGACAAGCATACTTCTATGCAGTGACAACAAGGAATTCAGTTTCAATGGTCTTGTGGTGGAGAACCTTGATGTGGATATTCTTGCAGGAATACCATTTATGGAGGCCAACGATATAGCTATACGTCCTGCAAAGAGGCAGATCATACTTGGTGATGGCACGATCTACACGTATGGCTCAGGAAACCCGTCAGACAAGCATACTGTTAGAAGAGCCTGTGTGCTCAGAGCCCCGAACAAACCTGCTACCATATGGCCGGGGGAGTTTATCGAGATACCTGTTCCAGACAGTTATTCCTCATCAGATGAGATGTTTGCCATTGAACCCCGACTTGATACCCGCTCTGGAGCATCTACTGTGTCACCAACATGGCCGGAACCAGATGTCCTTTCTAGTGTCTCAGGCAAACTACGGATTCCTAATCTGACATATACGCCACAAACGCTCAAGAAGCATGAGCACTTTTGTCAGATACGTCCAGTATTCATTCCAGAAGTTTCCGTTACCGACCTTGCGGAGGTATCTGAACAGACACCCAGTGCACCCACTCAAACTAGGGAAAAGAATTTCTCCGGTCCAGTCCGTATAGACCCAGACAACATTCTACCAGTGGCCATTAGATCACAATTCGCATCACTTCTCACAGAATTCGACAAGGTTTTTGACCCACACATTGAGGGGTATAATGGAGCATCAGGACCATTTGAAGCCTTTGTTAACATGGGTCCGGTACAACCTCCTCAACGAAAAGGCAGAGTTCCACAGTATTCAAGAGACAAACTCTCTGAACTTCAACAGAAGTTTAATGAACTAGAGGACATGGGGGTGTTCGTTCGACCAGAGGAGTGAGTGAGTGAGTTAATATTTAACGTCACATCGGCAATATTTCAGCCATATCGTGACGGGAACAGACCACTGAAAACGAATATGTGTGTGTTATAAAACCTGTCGACAAAGGACAGTAAAACAACTACAGTATCACAATTTGAATTAAAACTAGCTTGGAAAGTTAAAACTAATAGCAATATTCAGACAATACAATATAAAAACAGACTATATATCGCCAGCAACAGAAGGTAGGTCACCATACTAGGGACCATGGGGACTTACAGTACCTTAGCTACCTGCATGGACCCTAGTTGGATTTACACCATCCCTTCAGCCGCTGGCGAGTGTAGAATATGTTAGCCACAATTAAAACAACAGGAATACTACGATTAAAAGCCTGGTAGAATTAAATTTACTATGAATGTTTTTGGACTTACGTACCCTCTCAGGAGGACAATATTTTTACAATACTTCAACCCCCTTTGAGGGTACAGCCACTAACAATTCTAGTTACGAATCCAAACTACCAATTATTAAAATATATCTTTTTACAGAAACATATTGCTCACAATTCAATCAAAAAATCAATTTCTTTTAAAAAAACCAATAATTAAATGAAAACTAACGCTGGTAAAAAGATCCTTCATCGTTTTAACTGTAAAATACATATCCCTTGTGATGGAGAATTCGACACAGTCAAGCAGAATATGCTTGACCGTGACTCTCTCATCACAAGGGATACAAAATGGAGGATCCTCACCTTTTAACAGGTATGCATGAGTATATCTAGTGTGGCCAATACGACATCGTCGCAGTATGACCTCTTCAAATCTGGACTGACAACCCAAGTGGGTATAACCAATGTAAGGTTTTATCTCATGTAATTTATTTATACCAACTTGGGTGTCCCACTTCTTCTGCATCAGATCATGGATATAAGATCTAATGTTAGCTTTATAATCAGTGTAGGGAAGAAGAAGTGGTGTCACAGATTTGTTGAGTGCTGCCTTGGCAGCAAGATCGGCCATTGCGTTACCAGAAATGCCTACATGGCTGGGTAACCAACAGAAGACGATGTCGTATTGGCCAGTAGCAAGATTATTATACAGTTCAATAATTTCAATTAAAAGTGGATGTTTACAAGAAAGATTTTTAATAGCCTGAAGGCAAGAAAGAGAGTCTGAATAGATTATATACTGTTTACGTTTCGGGTGTCTTTGAATATATTTAAGAGCTGTTAATATGGCGTTAGCTTCTGCTGTAAAAATAGAACTCTGGTAATCTAGAAGATATTGTTCTGGATCCAATGACAGTGGCACAAGCCACTGCGCCACCGTCCTTGGATCCATCTGTAAATAAGGGTTTGTAATTGCTATATTGATGTTTCAGTTGATTATATTCTTGTTTATACTGTAATTCATTCGTTTCTGATTTTTTAAAAGTCGTTAATGTTAGGTCAACTTGTGGCCTAACCAATTGCCAAGGAGGAGAAGAAAGAAGACGGGAAGGAGCTATGTTTTCCAGCTCAATGCCGGCCGAAGAAAGAAAGGGTTTAATTCTGTGCCCGAGAGGTGGAACAAGAGAAGACTTTTTGTTGTACAAGTCCTCGTAGAGAGGATTGAAAACACAGTTATATGCAGGGTTAGATTCGTTAGAGTATAGCTTCGTGATATATTGTAAAGATAATTTTATACGACGTTGTGTAAGAGATGGTTCATCGGCTTCAACATATAGACTGTCAACAGGAGAGGTTCTAAAGGACCCAAGACAAAGTCTTAGACCTTGATGATGAACAGAATCTAATACTTTTAAGTTGCTGTTGCAGGCTCCACCATATACGATGGAGCCATAATCAAGTTTAGAACGGACAAGTGATCGATATAGATGGAGAAGGGTAGCTTGATCACCTCCCCATTTAGAATTTGATACCACTTTCAACAAATCAAGTGCTTTCAGGCATTTAGTTTTCAGAGATTTAATATGAGGCAGAAACGTAAGGTGTGAGTCAAAAATTAATCCCAAGAACTTGGCTTCTTTGACAACTTTAATGGGAGTGCCATCTAGAGATAGTTCAGGGTCTTTATGTGGTTTGTACTTACGACAAAAATGTATGCAATTAGTTTTCGATTTAGAAAATGTAAAGCCGTTTTCAACACACCATTTATTTATTTTGTTTAAACATAACTGCAACTGCCGCTCTATGGTATGCATATTTTTACCACGACAAGAAATATTAAAATCATCCACAAATAAGGATCCATCAATGGAATCGTTTAAAACTTTAGATAAACTGTTGATCTTTATACTAAAAAGTGTGACTGACAAAATACTGCCTTGTGGAACACCCTGATCCTGATTGTAATGATCAGACAGGGTAGAACCTACGCGGACTTGAAATTGTCGGTTATTTAAAAATTTGCCTATGAATTGAGGCAAACGACCTCGCAAACCGAAATCATGTAGATCTCTCAGAATGCCATACCTCCAGGTTGTGTCATATGCCTTCTCAAGATCAAAAAAGATAGACACAGCGTGTTGGTTATTGATTAGAGCGTTTTTAACAAATGATTCCAAACGCACTAAGTGATTGATAGTACTTCTATTTTTACGGAAACCACATTGTATATCGATTGTAAGGTTATTTGTTTCCAAGTACCAAACAAGTCGATTATTTATCATGCGTTCCATGGTCTTGCAAACACAGCTAGTTAATGAAATCGGACGATAACTGGATGGATCCGTATGATCACGTCCAGGTTTAGGTATTGGTACCACTATAGCATCACGCCACGAAGAAGGAAATTTCCCGGATGTCCAAATATCATCAAATATTGATAAGAGCGTCTCTAAACAGAATTCTGGTAAATGCTTCAGGAGTTGATAATGTATGTTATCAGCTCCTGTAGCAGTGTCATGAGCTTGATCAAGAGCAGTATGGAGTTCATGAATAGAAAATGTTTCATTATAATCTTCCCCATTATCTGAATTGAAATTAATAGTTTTCTTTTCTTCTTGTTTTTGATACTGCTGGAATTTAGGTAAATAATTAGAAGAGGAAGAGTGTTTAGCGAGGGTTTCACCCAGTTTATTCGCAATATCTGATTTATCCGTAAGTAACTGATCTCCATGTTTAAGATGATGGACTGTAGATTTAGTACCCTTACCTTTAATTTTCTGGACCATGTTCCATACCTTGGACATGGGTGTCCGTGAATTTATTTTGGATACATAATTTTGCCAAGATTGGCGTTTATTCTGTTTAAAAGTACGCCGTGCTTTAGCATTTAAAATTTTAAATTTATTTAAATTATGCACCATAGGATGGCGACGGAAATAATGTTCTGCTTTTTTCCTTGCCTTCCTAGCTTGTTTGCATTCATCGCTGAACCATGGTTTTCGAATATGTGGAACTGCAGAGGACTTTGGTATACACTCATCAGCTATGGAATTCAGTTCATCAGAAAAACATTTAATAGCATCAGGAACGTCAATAAAACGTTCGGGTTTAAGTTTTTCAGCACACAGTGTTTCATATAATGCCCAGTTAGCCTTTTTAAAATTCCGTCTTGATGATGGAGGAACATCAGATGGAGTTACAGCTTTTAATATAGTAGGAAAATGGTCACTTCCACAGAGGTCATCGTGGACTGACCATTCGAATTCATTTAATAGTTCTGAATTTGTAATTGACAAGTCGAGAGCAGAATAAGTCCCTGTACCAGGATGTAAATATGTGTTGGAACCATCATTATAAATACACAAATCATTGTCAGAACAAAAGTCCTCCAACAATTTCCCTTTAGTGTTTATATTTACACTACCCCAGAGTGGGTTGTGCCCATTTAAGTCTCCCATTATAATACAGGGTTTCGGGAGTTGGCCATATAGAGCTTGAAGATCAGTTTTGGCAAATGTCGAAGATGGCGAAATATAGAGGGAGCATAGCGTAAATGCTACATGTAAAGTAATTCTCACAGCAACAGCCTGCATATTAGTATTAAGTGAAACGGGGCTTTGAATAACGTTTTGTCTGACTAGAATAGATGCTCCGCCAGTGGCTCTATCACCCGGAGGTGAAAAACAATGATATGTATTAAAGTGACGAAGGTCAAATGTATCTGTTTGTTTTAAATATGTCTCTTGGAGACATAACGCTGAAGGTGTAAAATCTTGGACTAATAGCTGTAATTCGTGTAAATTAGTCCTCAATCCTCTGCAGTTCCACTGTATAATATTATTGGAATAAACTATCTTTTGGGGGGATTTATTGGGGATCTACCCCGCACTCTTTTAGAGGGCGACAAGCTATGTGCCCTAGAATGGACGTTTTCAGAAACGTCCATGTCTTCAAGAGATCCGTATTTATTGAACAATTGAATTTTGTTCTGTGACCCTTTAGGAGTTCTACCACTTTGATGTTTTGAAGCATCAGGCTTTGGCTTCGGTTTACTTTTCACCGTTTGCTGACTATCAGATGTCGATTGAGACTTTGAGTGTGACTGAGATGATGATTTGTGATCAGAAGACCTTGAGGTACTAGGAAGTGATTCCTCAGTCTGTGATGATATAGCAGGGTACAAATGCTGTGGAGAATCGCAATTTACCCAAGTCAAGGTAGTTTGGCAGCCTGTGGTTGATGTTGTTTTAGAGCTAGAAACCGATGATGTTTTTGCTACTGTTGCATAACTTTCTGTAAGATCAGATGTCTTTACCAGTTTTTGGCCTCCGCAAAAGAGATATTTTGAGTGAATTTTATTTTATTGATCTCCATTTGCTCTTTCCAAATAGGACACTGTTTAGAAAAGGACGAATGGTCGCCTGAGCAATTGGTGCATTTTTTATAATCGCTGTCACAATCTTCTGTTGTGTGTGTCTTCTCACCACAGTGAGCACACACAACAGACAATGTGCAGGTAGATACACCGTGTCCATATTTCTGGCATTTAAAACACCTGAGCGGATTGGGGATGTAGGTATCAACTTGAATGTTGCAGTAGCCTGCCTTCACTGATTTTGGAGCATTTGGACATGAGAAAGTAAACAGATACGTATTTGTTTTGACGGTTTCGTTGTTTCTGCGAGTTGAAAAGCGCTTGACATATAGTACACCTTGATCCTTCATTTCAGATCCTATATCAAGTTCCGACATGTCATCAAACAATCGATCTCTATCTCTCACGATACCTTTACTTGTATTCAAGGTTTTGTGTGCAGAAACCGAGACGGGAATGCCCACGAAAGATTTAATATTCATCAGATTTGTTGCTTGCTGCTTTTTCCCGCACTCGACTAG
Organism: Haliotis asinina; assembly: GCF_037392515.1. Taxonomy (NCBI): domain Eukaryota; kingdom Metazoa; phylum Mollusca; class Gastropoda; order Lepetellida; family Haliotidae; genus Haliotis; species Haliotis asinina. The sequence goes on along the minus strand of NC_090290.1, from coordinate 8,316,912 downwards.
CAGGGCACCGGAACGTAGGCGTCTGATGTTCTTCACATCCCCAGCAATGCCTTGAATACCTTTGGATACAGCAAAGGGGTTCAACTTCAAAGGTGTCTTATCAGGAGTCTCAATCACAATGAAACGTGGCCAATACTCAATCGATGTAGACGGTCTATGGTCAGTATCAACAGGGTCAATATCAAGTGGACGTTTTGTTTTTTTGGTTGGAGTTTCATAAGCCATGGTTAGTGTAATGCGGTTCATCATCCGAGCTCCCCACCCACCACGGAGTATCACAAGGACAATGCTAAAGTAAGCGGGCCTCCAGCTTACAGCACCAAGGATACCCGGATGATATACTCCAGCAGAAGAATCAGAAATAATTAGTCTACCAGATTGGCCCATGAGCCACCGCCTTCTGGGCATAAGACTCTAGGCAAAAATTTAGAACTTCAAAAATGCATTTTAAAATTCGAAAAGCTCAATGAACAAATAGGCCAAGACCGAAAGTAAAAAACCAAATAAAATTTGTGCAATGATATATATACTCCATGCACAGGGCTTGGCATGACCAGCCGATTGGTCGAACCGGGCCCATTCGACCACCCGTCTAGGTGAAGTAAAGGCCAAAGTGGTGTGTTGGACAATGGAACGCAGTTAAAAGCCCCAGTGCCCTCAACCACCAGGATCCCGTCCTCCACCGACACGGGACGCAACCCACGGCAAACGGGTTGGTGGACCAAATATCCCCCCGGGTCCACTACGGGGGTGTCGGCGAGCTCTTGGCGTTACCCAGCACCCACCACGAGGAGGTGGCTCGCCACGGGTGCCTCGACCAGAGGATGTCGGCGTTCATGTGGAATATGTCAATCCCTCCTTCTTGGTCAAGAAGTCAAGTGGTGGTTACAGACTGGTGACTGCATTCTCCGATGTTGGCCGATACAGTAAGCCACAAACCGCACTCATGCCGAATGTGGACTCAACTCTCCGACAAATTGCCAAATACCGGTATCTGATATCCACTGACTTAACGAATGCCTTTTACCAGATTCCACTAGCCAAGGAATCCATGAAGTACTGTGGCGTAGTAACTCCATTTCGGGGTGTTAGGGTGTATGCTAGATCAGCCATGGGAATGCCAGGATCAGAGACAGCTTTAGAGGAGCTTATGTGCCGTGTGTTAGGAGATCTACTGAAAGAAGGAATTGTTGCCAAACTTGCTGACGACCTTTATTGTGGAGGTGATACAGCTGAGGACCTTCTGTTCAATTGGCGCCGCGTGCTAGAGGTACTCAAGCTCAACAACATACGACTGACTCCTCACAAGACGGTCATTTCGCCCACATCAGTTACCATCTTAGGTTGGCACTGACACCAGGGTTCCATCAGAGCAAGCCCTCATCGCGTTTCCACACTGGCGTCATGTCCACCTCCAGTAACAGTGCATGGACTACGATCGTTTATTGGTGCCTACAAGGTCCTGTCTCGTGTGATACCTGGTTGTTCTACCCTTCTTGCCCCACTTGATGATGCAGCTGCCGGACACCAATCAAAGGATAGGTTACTATGGACTGACCAGCTACTTGCAGCTTTTAAGACGGCACAGGAAGGCTTATCCTCAAACAGGTCAATAGTTCTCCCATGTCCTGAGGATCAATTATGGATAGTCACTGACGGTGCTGTCAGGAAGCCAGGAATCGGTGCTACTGTGTACATTACTCGTGATCAATCACTGCACATAGCCGGTTTCTTCAGTGCCAAGCTCCGCAGGCAACAGGTTGCCTGGCTACCCTGTGAGGTAGAAGCACTGTCCATTGCCGTTGCCACCAAGCACTTCAGTCCTTTCATCATCCAATCTAAACTGAAAGCATGTATCCTGACCGACAGCAGACCCTGTGTGTTGGCTTTTGAGAAGTTATGTAGAGGAGAGTTTTCCGCTAGTCCACGTGTATCCACCTTCTTGTCAACAGTCAGTCGGTACCAGGCTACAGTTCAACACCTTGCCGGCTTGGCCAATGCCCCATCAGATTTTGCAAGCAGAAATGCACCAGATTGTATCGATCCATCATGCCAGATCTGCTCCTTTATTGAGCGCACCGAAGAATCAGTTGTCAGACAAGTCTCCATTTCTGACATCTTGAATGGCACTAGTCGACTTCCCTTTACCAGCAGACAAGCTTGGCGCTCCCTTCAGGAGGAGTGCTCTGATCTTAGACGGACTCATGCTCATCTTCTCCAAGGTACAAGACCCTCGAAAAAGTTGACAGATATCAAAGATGTCAAGCGATACTTGAATGCAGCCACTATCTACAATGATGGCTTACTTGTGGTCCGAAGGACGGACCCACTCCGTCAAACACGGGAGTGTATTGTCGTTCCGAGACAGGTTCTAGATGGACTTATCACTGCTTTGCATATTCAGGTGGATCATCCATCAGTTCATCAGCTCAAGCAAGTATGTCACAGATACTTCTTTGCTCTAGATTTGGACAAGTCAATTGATAATGTCACGAAATCATGCCATCAGTGTGCCTGTTTGAGGAAGACACCACACGTTGTGGTAGGTCAAAGGACCAGTGATCCTCTGAAAGTGTTGGTTTGACATTTGCATCAGATGTCATGCGACGTCAACGTCAGTTCATTCTTGTCCTCCGGGAGTGCGTGACATCCTACACTACGGCTTGCATTATTGAAGATGAAAGAAGCTCAACCCTTTGTGACGCTTTGATACGCCTTTGCATCGAATTCCGTCCTCTTGATGGTCCCCATGCTGTTATTCGCACCGATCCTGCCCCAGGTTTCAAGAGTCTTGAGAATAATGAGGTACTTCAGCACCACTGATTGTCACTTGAAATAGGCAGAGCTAAAAACAGAAACAAGAACCCTGTTGCTGAGAAGGCAATACAAGAGTTGGAGGACGAGCTTTTACGTCAAGGTCCCCTACGTGGCCCAACCACTGCGACTACTCTTGCCATTGCGGTAGCTCGTTTAAACTCACGCATTCACTCTCGTGGTTTATCATCTCGCGAGATGTGGACACAAAGAGATCAGTTTACTCTCTGTCAGTTACCTATGTCTGACAAACAGCTGATTATGGACCAGCATGTTAGCCGTACGTCAAATCACACTGACAGTGAGAAATCAAAGGCTCCTAAGGGTCATCGTCCTGTCATTGACCAGATTGAGATCGGTGACTTGGTATACCTGCACAATGATCGTAACAAAACATGTGCAAGATCTCGTTATCTAGTAGTTGCCAGGGATGGCATATGGTGCAACATTCGCAAGTTTACAGGATCTCAGCTACGCAACAATTCATACAGAGTAAAGCTGTCAGAGTGCTACAAGGTGCCATCTCAGGAAAAACTCACATATGATGACGCATCAGACAATGAAGACCAACCTGATCAACCTCTTCACCTACCTTGTACCAAACAGATTCCTCTTGAAATTCTTACTCCACCTATACAACAGCCAGGATATCAGGAGCCCAACAGTGTTCAGCAACCTGGCTTCACTCACATATCAGAGGAAGATGTGCCTTTTGTTGACTCTGACTCTCCATCAGAGGTAGATCCCAGCCAACGAACAAGGCCCTCCCGTGAACACAGACGACCATGTCGTTTTAAGGACTATGTTCTGGGCTTTTGAATTTTATACTTCTCAGTTTTGTTCCACATGACATTCAAGGGGCGCAGTCATGTCCATTGTTCGCAGAGGCCGGGTTGCGCGGACGAGTGCATGTTCTGCTCGAGTTGGTATTAAATCATAATGAAGAGTACTTACGTGTCCGGTTGATTCACAAGTGGTACAGTATCCCTCTTACCTAAACTGGCGCGTGCTTTAGTTCCTGTGATGTACAATATTCAATAAGTTATATATAAATATTATTGCAGTTTCATATGATAAACAGCGATTTAATTCAACCTTATAAGTTAAACTGATAATATTAAAGAAAATGATTCGTGCATTTTATTAAATGTATAGGCACACATATTTAATGTGTCTTGTTCTTTGCATCTGTTTGTGGTTTTTTTGTATCAAAACAATTACGAAATTGATTGACGTTTATGATTCATTTTCATTCTTTAGATAATAAAGTCAATTCGAATTCTATTAAAACATATTTGATGGCAGAATATCGCACAAATCATAGGTTCCACTATTACCCAGATTTACACCGGCACAGGATCATACTTTTTACCGATCCGAACGGAACGTCGACACTATTTGTTGGAGGAAGGGCGCGTTTATTGTTAATGCCTTCAGCTATATCAGTTGTGCTTATATCACACATACGGTATGTATCTAGCCCCGATGACTGCAGCGATAACTTATTATCTCCAGAGTAGGACTTATTATCACCTACATAGGACTTATTATCACCTACGTAGGACTAACTATCTCCTAAGTAGGGCTTACCATCTCCTACGTAGGACTCCTGTTGGAGATTCTCGATATATGTAAATATACATTAATCTGAAATGGTCTGGTCAACTTACTTCCCCCAGACACAGAAACCATTTCCTTTTTGACTGTTTCAGTCACTGTTTTAGAGTTTACAACTAGCCATGTGTTTCATTTACGTTTCGATTCGACAGTTATGGGTGGGTGGGTGGGTGTGTGCTGGGTAACGCTAAGAGCTGTACAAACCCCCTAGGTCCATAGCACCCGATTGCTGGTCGCAAGGAGCGACCGAACTGGGCAACCTGTTTGCAGTGTGTTTCGGTCCGTGTCGGTGGAGGACGGTAATCTGGTGGCTGAGGGCAATAGGAGCCTGAACCATGTTCCTGTTGCTCAACACACCACTTTGGCCCTTACTTCACCTAGACGGGTGGTAAAATCGGCCCGATTCTGTCAATCGGCTGGTCACGCCAAGCCCTGTGCATGGACTTGTACGTCACTGCACAAATTTAATTTGAAAATGTTTTACTTTTGGACTTGGCACATTTGTTCATATCGAATGTTAATGATTTGCAATATGATGTTTTGCTCTTTGCCTGGAGTCTTATATCCAGAAGGCGGTGGCTCATGGGCCAATCTGGTGGATTAGCTATTCATAATTCTTCTGCTGGAGTATATCATCCGAGTATCCTTGGCGCTGCAAGTTGGAGACCCACTTGTTTCTAGCATTGTCCATGTGGTACTCCGCGGTGGGTGGGGAGCTCGGATGAACCTTAAAACACTAACCCCTATTACCAAGAAAACACGTCCTCTTGACATGAATCCTGATGTTAATGAACAAAGACTGTCCACATCTATTTACTATTGGCCACGTTTTATAGTACTTGAGACTATTGATAAGGCTCCTTTGAAGCTCAACCCTTTTGCCTTTTCAAAATGCATACAAGACATAGGAGGAGATGATAAAAACGTTTGACGTTTGCGTACAGGTTCTCTTCTTATTCAATGTAGTAAGAGTGAGTGAGTGAGTTACTATTTAACGCCACATCGGCAATGTCTCAGTCATATCGTGACGAGAACATTTAATACTGAAATGACATATATGGATGCTATAAGAACCTGTCAACGAGGGACAGTAAAACAACTAGAATGTCACACATGGGGTTACAACTAGTGTGGAAAGTTAAAAGTAGTATCACTATTCGGACAATACAACATAAAATCAGGTAGATCACCATACTATGGACCATGGGGACAATGCCTTTGCTGCCTGCATGGACCCTAGTTGGATTTACATCATCCACTCAGCTGTCAGCAATTTGGGAAATCTAGCCATGCAAATAAAAAGACACTTATGCTACGATCAAAAACGTTGAATTTACTTTGAATGTTTGTGGACTTACGTACCCTCTCGGGGGGACACTATTTTTACAGCACTTCAACCCCCTTTGAGGATACAGCCGCTAACAAGCACAGTTATGAATTTAAAATTCCAATAATAAAATATGTATCTATTTACAATTTAGTCAATATATCTAATTCTTTTTAAAATGCAATAATTAAATGAGAGCTTGTGTTATTAAAAAGATCCTTCAGAGTTCCTGAATTAAAATACTGATCCCTTGTGATGCAATACTCAACACATGCAAGGAGGATTTGCTTGACTGTGATTCTTTCATCACAAGGGATACAAAACGGAGGATCCTCACCTTTAAATAAATATTTATTTGTCACATCTAGCCACAAATTAAAAATACACATATGCTACGATTAAAACCAGTGGAAGTCCAAACGCACATGGAATGTTTTGGGACTTACGTGGAATACGACAGTTCAATAATTTCAGTTAAAAGTGGATGTTTACATGTTAATTTTTTAATCGCCTGAAGACAAGAAAGAGAGTCTGAATAGACTATATATTGTGTTTACGTTTATGGTGTCTTTGAAAATATTTAAGATACGTTAATATGGCGTTACCTTCTGCTGTAAAATCAGAACTATTATCTGACAATCTAGAAGATATTGTTCTGGATCCAATGACACTGCGCCATCGTCCTTGGACCCATCTGTAAATAAGGATTTATAATTGCTATATTTATGTTCCAATTGATTATATTGTTGTATATACTGTAATTCAGTCGTTTCTGATTTTTTAAAATGCAGTTAATATTAGGTCAACTTGTGGCCTAACCAACTGCCAAGGAGCAGAAGAGAGAATACGGGAATGAGTCATTGAGTTTTCCAGCTCAATGCCGGCCGAAGAAAGTAAGGGTTAATTCTGTGTGCTAGAGGTGGAAGAAGAAAAGACTTCTTGTCACATAAATGCTCATAAAGTGTAATTGACCACACAGTTATACGCAGGGTTAAATTCATTAGAATCTTATTTAGTAATGTATTGTAAGGATAATTTAATACGACGTTGTGTAAGAGATAGTTCATCGGCCTCAACGTAGAGACTGTCAATAGGTGAAGTTCTGGAGGAACCAAGACAATGTCTTAGACCTTGGTGATGGACAAAATCTAATAGTCTCAGGCTGCTTTTGCAGGGTCCACCATATACGATGGAGTCATAATCAAGTTTTGAGCGGACGAGTGATCTGTAAACGTGAATGAGGGTAGTCTGATGCCCTCCCCACTTTGAATTAGAAACAACTTTTAATAAATCGAGTGCATTCAAGCATTATTTGGCTTTTAGGGATTTAACATGGGGCAAAAAGGTCAAATGTGTATCAAACATAAGTCCCAAGAACTTAGCCTCCTTGACAACTCTGATAGGCGTGCCACTTAGAAATAGTTTTGGGTCTTTATGAAGTTTATATTTACGGCAAAAGCGTCTATAATTGGTTTTTGATTTAGAAAATTTGAAGCCATTTTCAAGACACCATTTATCTATTTTGTTTAAACACAGCTGAAGTTGTCGTTCAATAGTATGCATTTTTTTACCACGACAAGAAAGATTAAAATCACCACACATAACGATCCATCAACTGAATCGTTTAAAACTTTTGATAAACTGTTTATCTTTATATTTAAAGGAATGACAGACAAAATACTGCCTTGTGGGACACCCCGATCACGATTGGAATGATCAGACAGGGTAGAACCCACGTGGACTTGAAATTGTCTGTTATTTAAACATTTCGCTATGAATTCAGGCAAACGACCTCGCAAACCGAAATCATGTAAATCTCTAAAAATCCGATATTTCCAGGTTATGTCATATGCCTTCTCTAGAGAAAAAAAAGATAGACACAGCGTTTTGTCTTTCAATCAGCGCATTTTTTTTATAAATGGTTCCAAACGCACTGAATGATCGACAGTACTTCTGTTTTTTACTTAAACCACATTTTATCTCTGTTATAATGTTATTGGTTTCCAAGTACCAAACAAGTCGATTATTTATCATGCGTTCCATGGTCTTGCAAACACAGCTTGTTAATGAAATCGAACAATAACTGGATGGATCTGTATGATCACGTCCAGGTTTGGGTACTTGTTTCAAGATTCAAGATTCAAGATTTTTTATTACAGTATTATAGGCCTCCAGCCCAGAGTACATGTGATTCACACATAAGTATTTTTTTCAAAAATACATATCCATCAATAAATAGTCAAGTCAAACATTATCAATAATATACACAATGATAGCGAGTGAAGTGCTCATAGTATATGGTTACGCCATCAAGTAATACAGATCAAACCATATTGGCAGTGCAGTATACAGTGATCATAGAAATTGTGATGATAGTGAATGAAGCGCCCATAAACTCCCTTTAAATAATTTTGTCTTTACACACTGCAATAAGCTTGTCTTTTCAGGAGACATTTCATAATATACAAAAATAAATGTTTACACACAGAGCTGTCTCTCATTACTTTCACAAAATTTGTGAAGATTACTACTTATGCTAATGCTTGGCAAAAACTTATTTATTTATGTAAGTAACATAGAATTATAAGGTGAGCTTCATCCTCAACAACATTAAGCATTTTTTCCAAAAATATATATCCATCATTAAACATTCAAGTCAAACATTATCAATAATATATACAATGAAAGCGAGTGGAGTGCTCCCAGTATATGGTTATGGCATCAAGTAATACAGATCAAACCATATTGGCAGTACAGTTTACAGTGATCATTGAGATCTGATGATAGTGAATGAAGCGCCCATAAACTCCCTTTAAATAATTTTGTCTTTACACACTGCAATCAGCTTGTCTTTTCAGGAGACATTTCATAATATACAGAAATAAATGTTCACACACAGAGCTGTCTCTCATTACTTTCACAAAATTTGTGAAGATTACTACTTACGCTAATGCTTGGCAAAAACGTATTTATTTATGTAAGTAACATAGAATTATAAGGTGAGCTTCATCCTTAACAACATTAAGCATTTTTCCAAAAATATATATCCATCATTAAACATTCAAGTCAAACATTAACAATAATATATACATTGAAAGCGAGTGGAGTGCTCCTTGTGTATGGTTATGGCATCAAGTAATACAGATCAAACCATATTGGCAGTACAGTTTACAGTGATCATTGAGATCTGATGATAGTAAATGAAGCGCTCATAAATTCCCTTTAAATAATTTTGTCTTTACACTCTGAGATAGGCTTGTCTTTTCAGGAGACATTTCATGATGTACAAGGATAAATGTTCACACACAGAGCTATCTTTCATTACTTTTACAAATTTGTCAACATTGCAAAGGCTACTTGTGCTAATGCTTGGCAAAAACTTATTTCTCAAATTATTATACAAGTGACATGAAGTAATAAAGTGAACTTCGTCCTCAACGACCATAACATTCAGATTATCATAACAATATTTACAAACTCTCTCTTCTCTCGAAATTCCTCCCCATCGCCCTGTCTCAACTGCTAGTTTGTGATTACCACATCTAAATCTGCTAAGAGCAATTCGTAAACTTCTACTTTTAATATCATACAAATACCTTTCAGGCTCTAACAGCGATTTAATGAGGGAGTAATTTGTGAGTTTACTGGTTTCACTCACAGACAGTGCCCATGTTTGCCTCCAACAATCCTGCAGCCTTTCTTTGACATTTCTAAGGAAAAGATAGGAATCTCCAACACCTTGCTCCAACCATACAACTCCAAAACCTAACATATTCAATAGATGTTTAATTCTTGAGGCCCATGTGGGTCTTCCAGCCTCATCCAACTGATGCAATATCAAGTAACAAGCCTTAGGATATCTGTTGCTGGGCATATACAAGATCTTAAGCCAGTATTTAATGGAGTTGAACATAGTGGTGACATGTAATGGATACCTTCCCAGCTCCCCATACAAGGCTGCTGCTAAGGCATATGGCATATGACACTACTTGGAAATATGGCATTCTGAGAGATTTACATGATTTCGGTTTGCGAGGTCGTTTGCCACAATTCATGGCCAAATTTTTAAATAACAGGCAATTCCAGGTCCGTGTGGGTTCTACCCTGTCTGATCATTACAATCAGGATCAGGGTGTTCCACAAGGCAGTATTTTGTCTGTCACTCTTCTTAGCATCAAGATCAACAGTCTATCTAAAGTTTTAAACGATTTAATAGATGGATCGTTATTTGTGGATGATTTTAATATTTCTTGTCGTGGTAAAAATATGCATACCATTGAACGGCAATTGCAGCTGTGTTTAAATAAAATAGATAAATGGTGTCTTGAAAACGGCTTCAAATTTTCTAAATCAAAAACCAATTGTATACACTTCTGTCGTAAATACAAACCCCATAAAGACCCAGAACTATATCTCTGTGGTACCCCAATCAAAGTGGTCAAGGAGGCCAAGTTCTTGGGACTTATTTTCGACTCACATTTGACCTTTTTGCCGCATATTAAATCCCTAAAAGCCAAATGCCTGAAGGCACTCGATTTATTAAAGGTTGTTTCAAATTCAAAATGGGGAGGGGATCAAACTACCCTCCTTCACTTATACAGATCACTGATCCGATCTAAACTTCATTACGGTTCCATCGTATATGGTGGAGCTTGTCAAAGCAACCTAAAACTACTTGATCCTTGCACCACCAAGGCCTAAGACTTTGTCTCGGTTCTTTTAGAACCTCTCCTATAGACAGTCTATACGTCGAAGCTGATGAGCCTTCTCTCAACTTACGTCGTATCAAACTATCTTTACAATACATAACAAAATTAGCTTCTAATGAGTCTAATCCCGCATTTAATTGTGTCTTTAATCCTCTCTATGAGGATTTGTATAACAAAAAGTCTTCCCTTGTTCCGCCTCTTGGGCTCAGAATTAAGCCATTTCTTGCGGCTTCTAGCATTGAGCTGGAAAATATAGCTCCATCCCGTCTTCTTTCTTCTCTTCCTTGGCAGTCGGTTAGGCCACAAATTGACCTAACATTAAGTACATTTAAAAAATCAGAAACTAATCAATTACAGTATAAACAAGAATATAACCAACTGAAACATAAATATAGCAATTATAAATCCTTATTTACAGATGGGTCTAAGGACGGTGGCGCAATTGCTTGTGCCACTGTCATTGGATCCAGAAGAATATCTTCTAGATTACCCGATAATAGTTCTATTTTTACAGCTGAAGCTAACGCCATATTAACAGGTCGTAAATATATTCAAAGACACCCTAAACGTAAACAATATATAATTTATTCAGACTCTCTTTCTTGTCTTCAGGCTATTAAAAATATTTCTTGTAAACATCCACTTTTCACTGGAATTTTTGAATTGTATAATGTTCTTGCTTCTGGCCAATACAGCATCGTCTTCTGTTGGTTACCCAGCCATGTTGGTATCTCTGGTAACACTTTGGCTGACCTTGCTGCTAAGGCAGCGCTAAACAAATCTGTGACACCACTTCATATTCCCTATACTGATTATAAAGCTACCATTAGATCTTACATCCGTGATCTGATGCAGAAGAAGTGGGGCACCCAAGTAGGTATCAATGAATTACATGAGATAAAACCGTATGTTGGTTACACCAACCTGGGTTGTAGGTCTAGATTTGAAGAGGTCATCATACGACGATGTATTGGCCACACCAGGTATACGCATGAATATCTTTTGAAAGGTGAGAATCCTCCGTTTTGCATCTCTTGTGATGAAATAATCACGGTCAAGCATGTCTTGCTTGACTGTGTTGAATATTCCATCACAAGGGACAATTATTTTAAATCAGGAACTATGAAGGACCTTTTTACTGACGTAAGTTATCATTTAATTATTGCATTTTTAAAAGAATTGAATTTATTGACTGACATGTAAATACATAAGTATTTTGTGACTGGAAGATGAATTAGTAACTGAGATTGTTAGTGGCTGTATCCTGGAGGGGGCTTGAAGTACGGTAAAATTATTGTCCTCCCGAGAGAGTACGTAAGTCCCAAAACATTTAAAGTCAAATTTAGTCTTCCATCTTTTTAACCGTAGTATTTCGGTTATTTTATTTATTTATTTATTATTTATTTATTAATTTGCGGCTAATCTTGCATACAATCACCAGCAGCTGAAGGGATGGTGTAAATCAAGCTAGGGACCATGCATGTAGCAGAAGCACTGTAAGTCCCCATGGCCTCTAGTATGGTGACCTACCTTCAGTTGTTGGTGATCTATAGCCTGTTTTTACATTTTACTGTCCGAATAATGATATTGGTTTTAACTTTTCTCTCTAGTTTTAATTCTTATTGTGATACACTAGCTGTTTTACTGTCCTTCATTGACAGGTTTTTACCATATGCATAAATTCTTTTTTTCAAGAATGTTCTCGTCACGATATGGCTGCAATATTGCCGATGTGACGTTAAATATTAACTCACTCACTCACTCACTCATAATCCGAAACTTTAAAAGGATTGTATGTCCTACGTAGGAGATGGCGACACCAAAAATTTGTTCACCGTGGCCCGAATACCCTCCTGTAGAGTGCTTATATTGGTGCCCGATAAAAAAATGGAGAAATTTAATGCTTTGGTTAGTAACCCTATTACCAGTTACCTGTTACGATGGCCGTTCTGACTTGTCGGGGGTGATGTAAGCTCTGGTTGCATACTCGGTTGGTCCGTCCGGGCTATTACATAATATTATAGCAATGATCGGTCTGACAACCGGGACTCCTAACTAACACATAGCATTCATGTACTGGCCCTCTGGCATTCCAAGAATCACTCAACACAAGGTTCTATACTCACATAGGTTTACTCGATCCTTTTCCTCATTACACAATGTCGTGGCCTGGACAAGATGGAGCAAGTCCTATCCCAACTATGGAAATGTACAATCCTGGCGTTCGAACTTTCTACCAAATGTGTAGCACGAGCCCTCACTGCTTTTGGTGCTGACTGGATCTTTTTAAGGTAGTCGAACGTGCTCCAACCCTGTCACATGACCCTTTTCATTTCCCTCTGATTTGCTAAAAGTACACCATTCCATGGTCTCACATATGCCTCATGATCGGGAAAATTCCATTAACTGCCATCTGTGAATCATCCTTGATAAATCTATGTTATTCAACTACTGACATATTCTCTTATCCCGACGATTGGGTATTAATCGTATCTCTAGATATAGCAACTCTAAAGTCAACGATCTGTACTACACTATTTGTCGTGGATACAATTTTGACCTTATAACATTTTTAACGCACACAAAAGTTTTAGACAACATTTAGCAGTGTCTGTTTCTCAAAGCCCAGAGGAAGTCGCAGTTATAGATATACCAACGGATAGGAAATTAAGTATTCTACATTTCTGAGTAATTTTATATCCGTACGTAAATCCAGTACCACTTGAGCGCAATTCTCGCACAACGTTCACTTATAAAAACTCATGAAACTGTGTGCCTGAAAGAAACCTCGGCATCCTGGGGGATAAAGAAGTGGAAACCATCATTATTGGGAACTTGAATGAATCGATGATAGAAAATGCACATATTTCCAGAAAGCTATATTAACCTACATTGAAATGTCATAGGTTTGGGTTTAGTGATCTCATAGAACGTTAATGGTTTCAGATAATTCTAAACCTTATCATGGCCAACAAAGAGGAAGACGAACCCATTCACGCACTCCCTATGACTCAAATGCATTCTGATGGGGAAAGAGACGGGTCTCTACATCAAAGACAATCATGGAGTAGACATCTAGATTACCTGCTGACTATGGTTGGCTATTGTGTCGGATTAGGCAACCTGCTGAGGTTTCCATACATCTGCAGCAGGAACGGCGGGGGTAAGAATCCTATACTAAAATCAATTCACCGATATCACTACTGGAACCACTTACGATTACATATTGTCCTAATTAATGGAGATAATTTCAGGATCTGCAATGTATACTGGACAAAAATTGCTAGGGATATTGTAAATTTTAAAATTATCAATCATACTTTAGTTTCTGAAATACTCTAGCAGCTTTACTGTCCATATGCATCTTCGGCAGGTTTTATTCTTCAAAATATTTTCACCTTCAAGGTATGAAATCTCCTGGTCATGATGTGAGTGGAATATTGCCGATGTGGCTATAGATATCAACTCACTCACCTTTGTCTACAAGTTCACCTTTTCCCTAAAGTATTTATATACATGTTTACAACATTGCGCCAGGAAATGACTGAATGGAACACAGTGGTGTACTTTCAGGTGCTTTTTTGTTGCCTTTCATCTGTTGTCTTCTGATCACTGGGTTTCCAATGTTCTTCCTGGAGTCAGCACTCTCTCAGTTCTCGGGAAAGGCTTCGCAACAAGTCTGGACCTTTTGTCCACTGTTTAAAGGCCAGTGTACATTACTTTTCGTGATATAAATATAAAAATGAAAAGTAGATGTGCTGTCAACATAATTACATGCTGTACAATACTTCAATATTTGTTAATCAGTATAGAGAAGAGATATGCAACTGTTTTGTGAATCATGTTCAATGAATTGTACGAAATTTGTTTGATTATCTGAGCATTTGTTGTGTGTGTTTTCGACAAGCACATTTTTGGTTATGTTGTAATGTAACAGTAAAATTGTTCGTTGTTAATAACGTTAATATGTTCACCATTAAAGATGTATGTTATGTCTTTTTGCTATGAACAGGGATTGGTATTGGGGGTGTTGTGCTCACTTCCATCTTTACGTCCTACTACAACCTCTATCTGGCCTGGCCCATCTACTACATGGTGAAGTCCTGCTCCGTTGTTCTGCCCTGGACAACATGTGGCAACACATGGAACACCGACCTGTGTGTGGAAACTGTGACTAATGCTCACACCACCAACCTGACGGCTCCGTCAAACAATGCTTCCGTTACGATTACTGACTTATGGGAAAATGTGACCTTGGCTCACTCACCAGCAGAGGAATTTTGGCAGTAAGATATCAGTCGTGATGCCTTGCATCCAGACAAAGCGTCGTATGCACACATAATATCCATGGGGATACACGTATATATTGCATATATTGGAACATGAAAAGAAAATGATTCTCTGCTTCAGGAAATGGGTCACAATGTTATTTCGACAGTTTCAGAAACAGGAATAGACGATGATGTCTTGTAAGTAGAATGTTTTCCTAAGACAAATAGTCGTTTGAAATGTCGCAAATACAAGGTGCAATCGTACATTGTGAATATTCCTTCGATAGGCTAGTGTTGTTGTCATAACACTCGATAACTCATAACTTTATCGGGAAGAGTACAATACCCTGTGCCTTATATCGTTGAAAATGTTTCTACGACTCTCTCTGCTATGCAGGTACAATGTACTCAATGTCTCGTCCGGATTAGAGGATATCGGGTTTGCACAGTGGCATATACTGGGATGTCTCTTTGGTTCAGTGGTTATTATCTTTCTGTGCCTTGTCCGTGGAGTCAAGTCTTCAGGAAAAGTAAGTTGGCGGAAGAAGTTAACAAACAAGAAAACCACAAACCAAACACAATTAGAAGTTTGACACCGCACGTACCATTAATTTATGAATGCAGGAATGTCCATATTCACGATTCGCAAATTGATTTGTGGTCACAGGTGTTGAAATGTGCACTGGGCGCTAAAATTGTAATTTGTTTGAAATCGATGCAACATTCAGAATCTGATATTACTCTTTCTTCTTTCATGAAAAAATCCATAGATTTTTTAATGAATTGCAATTTGTTTACTTTAAATAGCTTGATGCTCTGGGTGGTCATCGTTTGTTATTAATAAATGGACCATGTTACTTTCAGAACATTCTCATTGGTAATTGCATATAAGGAGGAACCTATTCCCAGAACGAACGGATACTTGTGGAAGGGATTTGATTTCTCTGTCGTCAGTGATGTCAAATCAGTTGTCATGAATGCATTAATCACAAAGCCTTTACGATGTTTGTAGTAAACTACGATTAACAACCTAATAGATGAAACTGTACTGGGAATTTACATTCGTGTACCCTTTTGGGGGAGCAATGGTTTTGCAAAACTGTTAAGCAAAAGCCAGTAACACTTTCGTTAAATATTTCTGTTTTCGTCAATACAGAAAGTTACGGAAGAGTAGTAAGGTGATTTTCCTTAAAATATCATACATTAAGTACTACGTTAGAGAGTACGTCCTACGTAGGAGATATTAAGAAGGATGGTTATTAAGCTGAGAAATGTTTGTTTATGCAGGATGTAAGATAGCAGTAGTAGTTAGACAGCGAATATGCCTGACACGCGCGCAGTGTTATTATACTTACTTGTGTGTTACGTTAGGGTGATGTGGACATTGATCTAATTGCAGTTATGGAGGTTTGGGCTCTCTCTCTCTCTCTCTCTCTCTCTCTCTCTCTCACACACACACACACACACACACACACACAAAGATGGTCAGGGTAAGGTATGTTAAAACTCTGAAATTCTGGTTGTAATGTCCTCCGATTTCTTGTCTTCAGGTTGACCTAGGTTTTAATGGATACAAAGTTGTTTTGTTTCTTCGTCATTGTTTACAAGTTGACCTGCGTGAGACTTAAAAAAATACTTAATTCAAAAGGGAAAAATCTTAGTATTATAGTTCTGTTAATAAGGATAAGGGAATACGTACGTAAAGATTGCCACCGATAGTCTAAAACACGCCTGTACACGGAGATTATGACCCTTGTCCGACAACCTCTGAAATATCCAACACGTAATGTGTAACGAAGTGCAACATAAACAGGGAACTAATAACTGTATCGCGTAACAATTATTGGATTCGTCTGTAAATATGTGTATGTGCCCTAAAGCATATTACTGGATTATATCTTCCCACCAACAGGTTGTGTATGTGACCGCACTTCTGCCGTACGTTCTCCTCACCTCCATCTTTATAGTCACGATGTTTCAACCAGGTGCCCTTGATGGAATAATCTTCTACCTCGTACCTGACTTCGCAAAACTACTTGACGTGCAGGTGGGAAAATGATGATGACATCCTTAACTCAGTTCAAACACGTACTTCCTTTAATTCACTTCTTAAACATGTGACGGGATCAATAATTTTGATGCGAATCCTTGAAATATTACCATTATCAACAACGCTATTACAAAATAAATTATGTATGCAGAGTGTGTTAAGTGACAGGAATGGCGAAACATAGGCAAGTGTTAATTAAACGGCTGTGCAATCGAGAAGTCATCACCCGTGTCACGGTTGAATAATAACCTGAGTATAGTAAAGCTCCTTACGTTTCATTGACCCATTGCTACTTTCTTTCACTTCTCTCCCAAGACGAATGTAGTTGGTGGTGACTGAATGTTATTTAATTCAGGTATGGCTAGAGGCTTGTCTGCAGGTGTTCTACTCGCTTGGGCCTGGCTACGGGGCAGTTGGGACAGCTGCAAGCTACAAAGCTTTCCGTCTACCATGTCTCAGGTGAATACTTGACTGTATGAGAGAATTACTGAGTGTTATTTCTCGGTACATCAGTCCTTGAATTTTGAGTTTCAGTCAGATCGGCTGTGCTTCCGTCACATCGTTGATTTGACATAATCATCCAGCTGGGGACAAATTTACTTTGAATGCTTTGGGAGTTGAGTCCCCCTTAGGAGGAAAATACGTTTACAATACCTCACCCCACTATTTCTTAAATTTATAACTCTTTTTCATGAATCTGTATCTCCATCTTGATAATGAATTATTGCTATAGAGCCGTTGAAAGGGAAATGGTCTATTGTAGTATGGGAATATGTTAAAGATATCTTCGTACATATCACAGCTTCTGAAGACCCATTCTCTTGAGTCCTGTTGAAATTTGACACATGCCATATTGGAGATAAAGCTGTCTCAGTAAATATAACAAATATAGTTGTAAGTATATTGAATCATTATTTGTATTCACAGAGATTGCTTCATACTGTCCATAATATCAGAAGGAACCAGCATCTTTTCTGGCCTGGTAACGTTTGCTGTTCTAGGGTCGATGGCACAGAAAATTGGTGTTCCTATTGCAAAGGTAGTTTCAACAGGTAGGGGATACATAGTCATGTTAAGACGTTACATTCACTGTAAAGACATGCCCGAGAGTACTGAGAGTCTCACCTTACTTTACGACGACAGGAAAAATTATGAAGCTAAGAACTGTAGACTTTCATCGTATTTTATAATATAACATGACGTCGGCTCAGAAACTGCAACTTGGTAACTAGCAAATACCCCTAAGCAAATACACCCGTTCAATTTTGTGAGAGATAATTATGTGCATGAATATATTAAATGTTATTCTTGTAGGTCCAGGTTTGGGATTTGTAACTTATCCAGAAGCACTGGCCCAGCTTCCGCTTCCTCAGCTGTGGTCGTTCTTGTTCTTTCTGATGCTCCTGATGGTTGGTTTGGATTCACAGGTACAAACTCAGGTGTTCAACGTTTCACAGGTACAGAGTATTTTCCTCCTAAGGGGTACACAGATCCCAAAGTGTTCAACGTTCCACCGGACAGAGATCCATTTTTATATCTCCACTAGTATGGGCATATTGTGCTTCACTCTTTATGCCGAGCACTGACTCATCAGCACACTTGGTGTCTTGACGCATTTCTGTTCCGTACAGTGACCAGCGTGAAAGGAATGGAAATTGTAAAACTGATCATTGCAGCTCCAGCGTAATGAACTTCACCGTTATGAATAAAACTATGTAGTTAACATTTCTACTGAATTTTAAAGTACACACTGCCTTTAGAAGCTACGTATTTAAACACTTCAATTCCTTACAGTTCCTGGGAATGGAAGTAATCATAACTGCTCTGGTTGATGGGTATCCGCGGCAGCTGGGAAAGAGGAGGCCGCTTGTTACAGGAGGAGGCTGCCTGATACTCTTCCTCTTTGGAATCATCTTCTGCACACAGGTGACCTTTATACAAAATACTCATTTTCTTTAAAATCACACCAGGCTTGTGTTTTGTACAGAATACATAATGAGTGAGTGAGTGAGTGAGTTTTGTTTTAGGCCACACCCAGCAACATTCCAGCTATATGGCGGCGGTCTGTAAGCACAGGATACATAAAATACAACGAAACCTTACTATAGTGTTATTAATCATAATCAAATATAAATGTCCCAGTGTAAGCAATACCATCGCTCTGTGTTAGTGTATAGTTGTGGGACGATGACCATTGCATACTACCTCCAGCAGTAGCTAACAAAACGAAAGAAGCAGCGACCATAGTCATTACTAATATATGTAACAGTAGTGATAAAATAGGTTTTAAAATCACACCAGGTTTGATTTTTTTACGGGATGCATAAAATACACTGAGACTTTATTATAGTGTTATTAATCACAATGAAACATATATGCCCAAGTGTAAGCAATAGCATCTCCCTGATTGGCACACTTTGAAGGTTTTATTTCCTAAAAGTGTTACCGTGTAGTTGTTGAACGATAACCATTTCATACTACTTCCAGCAATAGCTAACAAAACAATTGATAAAATAGAAGGTTTAGGTGTTAGTTAAAACAGTGGTAGCAATTGTAGCGTAATATTGATTTTGTTATCGTGGAAGTGGTATCAGTATGTGCGATGGTATTTCATATTTGTGTTGCAGGGAGGGCCGTACATGTTCCAGCTGGTAGACTGGTATGTAGCTTCTCTGGGACCTATGGTGTTCTGCACACTGGAGTGTGTTGCCGTGATGTGGATATACGGTTGGTACATACAGCTTCAACCTGCAAAGTCCTTATTTCAAAGTGATATATGAGTTACTTCAAATAAATCACCTCATTGTAAAGGTAAATATCATACATGTGTGGACATAATGTGTGAAGAAGAATATGTGTTTGTTTCAGGGGCAAAACGATTCAGTAGTGATGTTGCCATGATGACGGGAAAACATCTTTCACCGGCAGTTAAGGTTCCCTTGGCGTTTGTTACGCCGGCAATCTTGTTGGTAAGAAAGCTAATACAGACAGTGAGGTAGTTATTCTGCTTTACGCAACATTCCTGCACTGCCAAAACATGGGCATCACACATCTTACCAATCTGCGTATATTTATGGAGAACGATAAGGCACTGCTCTACAGAAATAAATAATGATTTTGAACACTTTCGAACACAGGCATGAAGCATACCAAAGAGATTTACTAAACGTATTTTTGTTGATTAATTCAAACGTGTCTTTTATTACGGATGGGGCCTTGAACGGTGACAGGTTGTAATCCACACAGCTGGAAACTCTCATGGACCATGAGCATGACTGGATGTTTTCTCCGACAAAGTTACAGGCTAGCTATATCGATTACACGTGCGCTCTCCTCACCCGAAATGCAATAATCATTACTACCAGTTTGAAGCCTACATCTTTTCCTACATTGGGAACAATGGATCTGCAAGACTGATAAAGTGCAAATGGTGAAGTCAAGGAGGAAACAGATAGAAACATATGATAAATAGAAAATAAGGGAAATGTGACACGTCATGGAAACGTGTCACGTCTATGAAAATATATAGGACTTTTTCTCCCAAACATGGCCGTTGGTTAGGGGTATGCTCGCAAAATTAAATATACCTACTCTTTTTAGTGACACACACACACACACACACACACACACACACACACACACACACACACAGACCGAGTCTGAATATCCTTAAAACCGACATAATTTCTACAATTCTTATCATTAACACAGATTTAATTTCTTCAAATCTATCTGGTTTCTCTTTGTCAGTGTGATCATCATGCAGATGATGTTATAGATTACACTTTATGACTAAGCTATGATGTCACAATACAAAGGGCTCGGAGCGCTGCATAGTGTGTGCGTCCAAAGTACAATTTGAGATCATTGATATATAAACAGTGATGTGTGATGATTTTCATTGCATACAGATGGACAGGTTTTACTTTATACAATTAAGTATAGGTCTGAACATTTTGATGAAGTAATTTAATTTTCTTTAAGTTTTCTTTCTTTCATCACTGGCACCCATGAAGAGCCACCTCCTCGTGGTGGGTGCTGGGTAATGCTAAGTGCTCTTCTCCCGTGTGGACCCGGGATAGAATGTGTCCACAGCACCCCATTGCTTGTCGTAAGAGGCGACTAAATTGGGCAACCTGTTGGCCGTGGGTTGCGTCCCGTGTCGGTGGAGGACGGGAACCTGGTGGTTGAGGACATTTGGACTTTTAACTGCTTTCCATTTGCCTAACACACCACTTTGGCCCTTACTTCACCTAGACGGGTGGTTGAATTGGCCCGATTCAACCAATCGGCTGGTCATGCCAAGCCCTGTGCATGAATTATATATATATATGTCATTGCACAAATTTTATTTGGACTTTTAATTTCGGTCTTGGCTGAATTATTCATCGACCTTTCTGGTTTTGGAATGTATTTGAAGTTCTGAATTTTGCCTAGAGTCTTATGCCCAGAAGGCGGTGGCTCATGGGCCAATCTGGTGGATTAATTCTTTGTAATTCTTCTACTGGAGTATATCATCCGGGTATCCTTGGTGCTGCAAGCTGGAGGCCCGCTTGCTTTAGCATTGTCCTTGTGATACTCCGTGGTGGGTGGGGAGCTCGGATGATGAACCATATTACACTAACTATGGCGTATGAAACCCCAACCAAAAAAACAAAACGTCCACTTGATATTGACCCTGTTGAAACTGACCATAGACCGTCTACATCGATTGAATATTGGCCGCGTTTCGTTGTTATTGAGACTCCTGACAAGACACCGTTAAAGTTGAACCCCTTTGCTGTATCCAAGGGTATTCAAGGTGTTGCTGGAGAGGTGAAAAACATTAGACGCTTGCGTTCGGGTGCCCTGCTAGTCGAATGCGGGAAAAAGCAACAAGCAACGAACCTGATGAACATGAAATCTTTCGTGGGCAGTCCCGTCACGGTCTCTGCTCACAAGACCTTGAATACTAGTAAAGGTATCATCAGAGATCGTGATCGATTGTTTGCTGATATGTCCGAAATTGACATAGGATCAGAAATGAAAGATCAAGGTGTGCTGTATGTCAAGCGCTTTTCAACCCGAAAAAACAATGAAACATTCCAAACTAATACCTATCTGTTTACTTTTTCATGTCCAAATGCTCCTAAATCAGTGAAGGCAGGCTATTGTAACATACAAGTTGATACCTACATCCCCAACCCGCTTAGGTGTTTTAAATGCCAGAAATATGGACATGGTGTGAATACTTGCACATTGTCTGTTGTGTGTGCTCACTGTGGTGAGAAGACACACACAACAGAAGATTGTGACAGTGATTATAAAAAATGCACCAATTGCTCAGGCGACCATTCTTCATTTTCTAAGCAATGTCCTGTTTGGAAAGAGCAAATGGAAATCAATAAAATCAAATTTACTCAAAATATCTCTTTTTCCGAGGCCAAAAAACTGGTAAAGACATCTGATCTTCCACAAACTTATGCTACAGTAGCAAAAACATCATCGGGATCTAAATCTAACACTACATCAACCACAGGCTGCCAAACTACCTTGACTTGGGTAAATTGCGATTCTCCACAGCTTTTGTACCCTGCTATATCATCTCAGACTGAGGAATCACTTCCTAGTACCTCAAAGTCTTCTTCTGATCACAAATCATCATCCCAGTCAAACTCAAAGTCTCAAACCACAGCTGATAGTCAACAAACTGCGAAAAATAAACCGAAGCCAAAGCCTGATGCTTCAAAACAACAAAGTGGCAGAGCTCCAAAAGGGTCACAGAACAAAATTCAATTGTTCAATAAATACGGGTCTCTTGAAGACATGGACGTTTCTGAAAACGTCCATTCTAGGGCACATAGCTTGTCGCCCTCCAAAAGAGTGCGGGGTAGATCCCCAATAAATCCCCCCAAACCATAGTTTATTCCAGTAATATTGTACAGTGGAACTGCAGAGGATTAAGGACTAATTTACATGAATTACAGCTATTAGTCCAAGATTTTATACCTTCAGCGATATGTCTCCAAGAGACATATTTAAAACAAACAGATACATTTAATTTTCGTCAGTTTAATACATATCATTGTTTTTCACCTTCAGGTGATAGGGCCACTGGCGGATCATCCATTCTAGTGAAACAAAACGTTATTCAAAGCCCAGTTACACTTAATACTAATATGCAGGCTGTTGCAGTGAGAATTACGTTACATGTAGCGTTTACGCTATGCTCTCTTTATATTTCGCCGTCTTCGACGTTTGCTAAAACTGATCTTCAAGCTCTATATGATCAGCTCCCGAAGCCCTGTATTATAATGGGAGATTTAAATGGGCACAACCCACTCTGGGGTAGTGTAAATATAAACACTAAAGGTAAATTGTTGGAGGACTTTTGTTCTGACAATGATTTATGTATTTATAATGATGGTTCCAGCACATATTTACATCCTGGTACAGGGACTTATTCTGCTCTCGACTTGTCATTGACAAATTCTGAACTACTAAATGAATTCGAATGGTCAGTCCACGATGACCTATGTGGAAGTGACCATTTTCCTACTATATTAAAAGCTATAACTCCATCCGATGTTCCTCCATCATCAAGACGAAATTTTAAAAAGGCTAACTGGGCTTTATATGAAACACTGAGTGCTGAAAAACTTATACCTGAAAGTTTTATTGACGTTCCCGATGCTATTAAATGCTTTTCTGATGAACTGAATTCCATAGCTGATGGGTGTATACCAAAGTCCTCTGTAGTTCCACACATAAGGAAACCATGGTTCAACGATGCGTGCAAACAAGCTAGGAAGGCAAGGAAAAAAGCAGAACATTATTTCAGTCGCCATCCTATGGTGCATAATTTCAATAAATTTAAGATTTTAAATGCTAAAGCACGGCGTACTTTTAAACAGAACAAACGCCAATCTTGGCAAAATTATGTATCCAAAATTAATTCTCGGACACCTATGTCAAAGGTATGGAACATGGTCCAGAAAATCAAAGGTAAAGGTACTAAATCTACTGTCCATCATCTTAAACATGGAGATCAATTGCTTACTGATAAATCAGATATTGCTAATAAACTGGGTGAAACCCTTGCGAAACATTCTTCCTCTTCAAATTATGTACCAAAATTCCAGCAATATCTAAAACAACAAGAAAAGAAAACTATTAATTTCAATTCTGATAATGGGGAAGATTATAATGAAACTTTTTCTATTCATGAGCTCCATACTGCTCTTGATCAGGCTCATGACACTGCTACTGGAGCTGATAACATACATTATCAACTCCTGAAGCACTTACCAGAATCCTGCCTAGAAACTCTCCTAAATATTTTTGATGATATTTGGACATCGGGTAACTTTCCTCCGTCATGGCGTGACGCCATAGTAGTACCAATACCTAAACCTGGACGTGATCATACGGATCCATCCAATTATCGTCCGATTTCATTAACAAGATGTGTTTGCAAGACCATGGAACGCATGATAAATAATCGACTTGTTTGGTACTTGGAAACAAATAACCTTATCACAGACATACAATGTGGTTTCCGCAAAAACAGAAGTACTGTCGATCACTTAGTGCGTTTAGAATCATTTGTAAAAAACGCACTGATTAACACGCTGTGTCTATCTTTTTTGATCTTGAAAAAGCATATGACACTACCTGGAAATATGGCATTTTACGAGATTTACATGACTTCGGGTTGCGAGGTCGTTTGCCTCAATTTATTGCCAAGTTTTTACATAACAGACAATTCCAGGTCCGCGTGGGCTCTACCCTGTCTGATCATTACAATCAGGATCAGGGTGTTCCACAAGGCAGTATTTTGTCTGTTACACTTTTTAGCATAAAGATAAATAGTTTATCAAAAGTTTTAAACGATTCAATTGATGGATCGTTATTTGTGAATGATTTTAATATTTCTTGTCGTGGGAAAAACATGCATACTATTGAACGGCAACTGCAGTTGTGTTTAAACAAAATAAATAAATGGTGTCTTGAAAACGGCTTCAAGTTTTCGAAGTCCAAAACTAATTGTATACATTTTTGCAGAACATATAAGCCACATAAGGACCCAGAACTATCTCTAGATGTCACTCCCATCAAAGTTGTAAAGGAGGCCAAGTTCTTGGGATTAATTTTTGACTCACATTTAACGTTTCTACCACATATCAAATCCCTCAAAACTAAATGCCTGAAGACACTTGACTTGTTGAAAGTCGTTTCAAATTCTAAATGGGGAGGGGACCAAGCTACCCTCCTGCAACTTTATCGATCACTGATCCGGTCAAAACTTGATTATGGCTCCATTGTATATGGTGGAGCCTGTAAAAGCAACCTGAAACTTTTCGAACTTCACCTGTTGACAGCCTGTACGTTGAGGCCGATGAGCCATCTCTTGAGCAGCGACGTATCAAATTAGCTTTACAGTATGTAACAAAATTATATTCCAGTGAGTCAAACCCTGCATATAACTGTGTTTTCAGTCCTCTGTGTGAGGACTTATACAATATGAAATCTTCGCTTCTACCGCCTCTTGGTTTAAGAATTAAACCATTTCTTGCTGCTGCCGGCATTGAGCTGGAAAATATAGCTCCTTCCCGTCTTCTTTCTTCTTCTCCTTGGCAGTTGGTTAGGCCCCAAGTGGACCTAACATTGACCACATTTAAAAAATCAGAAACTAATGAATTACAGTATAAACAAGAATATAATCAATTGAAACATAAATATAGCAGTTATAAATCCTTATTTACAGATGTGTCCAAGGACGGTGGCGCAGTAGCTTGTGCCACTGTCATTGGATCCAGAACAATATCTTCTAGATTACCAGACAACAGTTCTATTTTTACCGCTGAGGCTAACGCCATATTAACAGCTCTTAAATATATTCAAAGACGCCATAAACATAAACAATATATAATCTATTCCGACTCTCTTTCTTGCCTTCATGCTATTAAAAATCTTTCTTGTAAACATCCACTTTTAATTGAAATTATTGAACTATATAATGATCTTGCTACTGGTCAATACGACATCGTCTTTTGTTGGTTACCCAGCCACGTTGGCATTTCCGGTAACGCAATGGCCGATCGTGCTGCTAAGGCAGCACTCAACAAATCTGTGACACCACTTCGTATTCCTTATTCTGACTACAAAGCTAGTATTAGAGCTTACACTCGTGATCTGATGCAGAAGAAGTGGGACACCCAAGTAGGTATAAATAAACTACATGAAATAAAACCCTACATTGGGTATACATACTTGGGTTGTCAGTCCAGATTTGAAGAAGTCATTTTGCGACGATGTCGTATTGGCCATACAAGATACACTCATGCATACCTTTTAAAAGGTGAGGATCCTCCGTTTTGTATCCATTGTGATGAGAGAGTCACGGTCAAGCATATCCTGCTTGACTGTGTTGAATTCTCCATCATAAGGGATAAGTATTTTTCTGTAAACACTGTTAAGGATCTTTTTAACACAGTCAGCGCTCATTTAATTATTGTTTTTTTTAAAGGAAATTGATTTCTTCGTTGAATTTTGAGTAATATGTTCTGTATATAAATGTATTTTAATGATTGGTAATTTAGGTTAGGAACTAGAATTGTTAGTGGCTGTACCCTCAAAGGGGGTTGAAGTATTGTAAAATTATTGTCCTCCTGAGAGGGTACGTAAGTCCAAAAACATTCGATGTAAATTTAAATCTACCAGGTTTTTTAATCGTAGTATTCTTGTTGTTTTAATTTTGGCTAGCATATTGTACACTCGCCAGCAGCTGAAGGGATGATGTAAATCCAACTAGGGTCCATGCAGGTAGCAAAGGTACTGTAAGTCCCCATGGTCCCTAGTTTGGTGATCTACCTTCAGTTGTTGGCGATCTATAGCCTGATTTTATAGTGTATTGTCCTAATGGTGATGTTGTTTTTAACTTTCCATGCTAGTTTTAATTCCATTTTTGATATTCTAGTTGCTTTACTGTCCTTCGTTGACAGGTTTTATAATAGACATATAATTAATTTTGATATTAGGTGTTCTCGTCACGATATGGCTGAGATATTGCCGATGTGACGTTAAATTTTAACTCACTCACTCACTCACTTTCATCACTGTCCGGCAATAATTTGTAAAATGAGAATATTGTAAAGTTTGGCACTTCTCTGTTCTCAGAACGTCTTTCCTCAAGTCTTTCACTTTTGTTTGGTTGTTATTGCTTTAACTATAGGACCTTTAACGATTTGTTTCGTTTAGTTTC
Source organism: Haliotis asinina (assembly GCF_037392515.1). Lineage (NCBI taxonomy): Eukaryota > Metazoa > Mollusca > Gastropoda > Lepetellida > Haliotidae > Haliotis > Haliotis asinina. The sequence continues at coordinate 8,289,881 of NC_090290.1, read as the reverse complement.
ATTGTAAAGGTAAATATTTCATTTCATCATTACATTTAGGCTGGCGTGTGTGTGTGTGTGTGTGTGTGTGTGTGTGTGTGTGTGTGTGAGAGAGAGAGAGAGAGAGAGAGAGAGATTACCCTTGATAGGAGCCTACAGACATGATCTAATGCAAAAAAATACGATTTTCTTATTTACGTTTAGCTACATCTGTTGACAGTCGTCAGTTGCAAAAGGACCCCTGAAGATCCGGGGAAGAATAGATCTTCGGCAACACGTTTGCCATAAAAGGCGACTATGCTTGTCATAAGAGTCGACTAATGGGATCGGATGGTCAGGCACGCTGACTTGACTGACACACGTCATCGCTTCCCAGTTGCGCAGATCGATGCTCCTGCTGTTGATCACTAGATTGTTTGGCCCGGACTCGCTTATTTACAGACCGCCGCCCTATAACTGGAATATTGCCGAGTGCGGCGTGAAGCTAAACTCACACTCTCACTCAGTTGCTAGAGGGATGGTGTAAGACCATGTAAGAGGTTAAGTCCCTCAGATCCCATATTAGGTGATCTTCCCTTGAATTTGGCGAGGTGTTACCTGAGTCATTTGAACTGATAGTAAGTTCCCACAAAATGGTTTTCGTTGGATGATACATTACGTCACACAACACAATTACATTGAGACTGAAATTGGTATTTATCTTTCAGATGGTTTGCATCCTTACAATTATCAGCTACCAGCCACCGACCTATGGCAAGTACGTGTTTCCCAGTTACGCCAACATAATTGGTTGGTGTTTCGCCGTGATGCCTCTTCTCCCTCTACCAGTCTTCATTGTCATTGCTGTCAGAAAACAGAGGTCAACGAGTTCTCTAAAGAAGGTATATTGTGGTTTTACTTTATCGGCACCAAAGGCTGAATTATTGCCGGCGTCACTCGCTGATTGTCCCAGAAAACAGTGTTAATCAGTCAATGAAGAACATGCATGTCACATTCACGAATAACAAGGAAACATGATCTAAGTGACAACTCAAGATCTATTCTGAAATCACGTTAGTTCACAAATCGGTACAAGTAAATACAAATGCATGGCATCGGTAATACAATGCAGCCTGAATACACCTGGACTTAGTTTTATTTCAGTTCGTAGTGATTAGTAGTCCATTTTGTACATTGTATTGTGAATTTAGAGCTAGTTTTAGCCACGGTATGACTGAAACATTGCCTTTATGACTTTAAATCTTAAGTCACTCAGTCAGTATTATTCGTAACACTGCTATACTGAGTCAAACAAGCCCTTGTGGAAGGTCGCATTAGCTATCCTCTCACTGACCTATGACCATCCAATCAAACGCGAAGGGATTTAACCAATCAAACATCGGTTACTATTTATGATTCGGCGGGACATAGGAAACGATTATTGGATTTTCTCTTTCCTAGCTGCTAACGATGATCTCTGAACCATCGAAAATCCGCATGAAACACAGATTTGTACCTGCAATATATACGCGTATGGGTTTTTGATGACACGGTTATTACTAAATGATTTTTTGTGGAAGATGACATCCTGGAATATTGACAAATGCTATTTTCAGCGACTGAGTACTCGTTGTTGTGAATACTTATTCCTCCGCATGTATCACTCTGAAACGATAGTGTAAAATAGCATTCGGAATTGTTCGATTTTCCATGGTAAAAGTTCAAACGGTTAACATGCACGAATGTTAACTTCAACGATATGCTAAGCTGTATTCTGATTGGTCAGTTCACAGGTTTAGCTGACGCTACCTTTTAACTGGGATTTGTTCGAATAAATCAAGTATTCAATCTCAGTATTTACTCAATCCCCCCACAATATGTTGCAGCATACTAAAGTGTTCCCTTAACAGTTTGATGTGTAGTACAAAGGCGCGAGTATATCTATCCACGTTCTTACAAATATGTGTGGTACATTACCGAACTCAGACGTTCTCGCATACGTGAAATATATATACATGTGAGCACGATGGTTGGGTCATGACTCAATTTTTTTGAACATTGTAAAGTGTATACACCCTGGTGACACTCGTCAGATAGGCCCATGTGAATCTGAAATCTACGATATTGCCTAGATGATGATTTGATCATTCCTTAACTTTTAATTCTTCATAATTTGCGTGATTCACCAGCTATGCCCAGAAGTCTCACACATTGTTTTGTTTCTGGTAACTGGGACTTTTGGAATCGTGTCCACATTTGCACTGACAGACTGGCCTTTTGCTCAGATGACAGATGACCTAACTCCATATCTGAGTCAGCTGGAAGTTCACAATTATGTACATTGTTAGATTTGCATACAACAGCGACATGACGGAAACTAAGACTTGTTAGTTTCAGTTTTGTAAACTGTACGGAAACTCCCACCGCGCGTTTCCATGTACTGAAACCCACAGGAAACCTACATTACCCAGTATCCGTATCCAAGTTATTTTCTTTTTTGCTGTGCTGTTAGGCCATATATTATCAAAAATAACATCTCTATATTTCATCATGAAACATCCTTGAAATACTAGCCAACGTGTTCCATATTTCAGAGAGTGAAACTGGCCTTGAAGCCTGATAAGGATTGGTGCCCTGCAGATGTCAGCTACAAGGAGGCACATTTGATAAACCAAAAGACACAAAGACACATCTTCAAGGAGAAGCTTTTTGACGTGTTTAAGTAACCCGCTACGAACGTTCTGACCTTAAGATATCTCAGTCCACTGTAGTCCACCACTCGTTCATTACACTTCACACCACGTACATATAGATAGTTCACATTTCCACGAATCAAGAGCTCTCTTATACGTTAATAGATGTTTATGACTATGCGCGCGCGCGCGTGCGTGTGTGTCTGTCTATCTTTCTGTATGTCTGTTTGTCTGTCAGTTTGTCTGCGTGCGATGTCTTAGAAGCACAAACCCTTTTTGGAGTTTTCTATGTACTAGTGTCATTCGTCAGAAAAGAGTGATTTTCACTCATGTTATTGGCATGATTATCAAAAATGTAAAGCTAATAAATATATATACTGAGTCAAAAAAAAACAAACAAAGAGGAAGAAGAAACTGTAGAAGTGGGCCATGATTTATGAATTCAGGGGTGAACACCTGGTCGCAGTAAGCAGCAGCTGTGAGGTGTCCACGGATGACCAGAAGTCGGGAACGGTTGATCCAACAGAAAGCATCCGACACTATGGAACTTCCGCCTCCGAATCTGTACGCTTCCTATACACAGCATTGGGCATACCGCTCACGACAACGTCTTCAGACTCTGTGCCTAACGTCCGCGAATCTGAGTACTGTTAGAACTGTGGTTTAAAAGTGTTTTTTAGTATTGAGGCCAACGCAAACACGTGCAAATGAAGAAAACTTCGATGCAAATATCACGTGATCGACTGCACGTGCAAAACCACAAACGTCATTTTCACGACGAATGGATGGGTTTGAGATGGTTTTGCTAACGTCTTTCTAGAGTCTAAAGATAGGGATCCTATTTCGGATAGATAGATGTATCATCAGAGAAAAATTATTCATTATTTTCAAAAAAATACCTTTTGTGAAGTATCCAGATATTATTCATAGCATATTCAAGAATTTTGTAACTAAGGTAATATTTTGTGAAATCCGATATTAATAATTCATGGCTGCAAAAACTATCGTTCCTGTTCTTGACAAACCAAAAGACTGCCAGATACACAGACATTCAAACCCACGACATATAGTGACTATGGCATAGCACATGATATAATGTGTCTATGTTTCCATTACTAGAGGTGAATAAATGAAGCACTCAGTCTTTTGGTACCAGAGAAAGAAGTCAAGAGTATATATACTTAAACATTGCAAGTTTTTCTATGAAGCACATGTATGTTGTCTTTCGTTACCATGGAAAAAAACAGCCATTATCACATTTTTGAACACTTAAGAAAAAGAACAAGTGTCTTTTGGAACAACTTTGGTCAATACACATCCCAGAAACTCAGTTTTAAGACGAAAGTCAGCGAAGGTAAACGAACATGGGCAAGAATGAAGCTCCCTACAACCATCCTGGGCTGCTGCTGTGTTGTGGATAAATGTGGATATATGTGGCCGATGGCAAGACGTAGGTAGCTACCTTTGTTCAGTTCACTCCCTGTCACGAGTCCACTATGTCTCACGCGTCACGCCGAAGACCGATGTCCATTTCCCCAAAGAGATAAAATTTGTGAAGCCCATTGCAGGTTTTGCTGGCCTTGGTGTTGCAGGGCTATTGCCGAAAGCGGTGTTACACCCAACTTACTCTCGCACTGTGTACAACATATTAGCATTCCTAATATAATATATTTGTTCCTAATATAGCATTCTTTATAACCTGTTGTGTTTTTTTGTTCCGGATGATCATTCAGGCATTACACGCCAACAACAGTGAGTGAGTGAGTGAGTTACGTTTTTAAGTCCCATCGTCAATATTTCAGCCATGTCCTGACTAAACCAAGATACAGATATATAATGATTAAAACATAAACACCTGTGAACGAACAACAGTAAAACAATCAGATTATCACAAACAGATATTTAATTTCTAAGTAATTAAATCTAAAAGAGTTGAACTACTTAACTATATTGACGACGATACAATATAGAAACGGAGTATAGACCACCAACAACTGAAGGTTGATCACTATACTAGGGATCATAGGGACTTAAGTATTTTTGCTACCTGCATGGACCCTAGCTGCCTGTAGAATAAGACAACTGATCTGTTATGTCCTGTCCTAACTGGACTGGTGGCCTACATCGACGGTTCAACGATGCATCTACAAAAAAACGCCTGAAGTCTACCTTCCAATTTAGCGGTTATATTGCTTTTTCTCATGTTCAAAAATACACGTATGAATGGAATAGATGATTTCATTGTCACGCCCGCCTGTCGAAATAACGTTCTTGCTGTCGCCCAGCCGGTAGGTGACTCTGTCAAACATAGATACAATGGCGTAGTTTTGATGGCGTGTTAGCTAATAAAAAGATGACACGGCCCCAGTCCTTTCCAACCTAGAGCCGTGAAACAATCAGTAGGTTTACTGTGTTGCGTGTTTGATATGGATTCAAGTTCTTGGTTCGTACCTGAAACGAACACGGTGAAATAATCGGTAGCTGACACTGAATCTCTCCTGCTTGCATTGCGATAGGAAATATATCTCCTTCCCGTCTGCATGTTTCTCCTCCTTGTTAGTTAGACCGTTAGACCGGAAGTCTAAGATGAAGAACATTTTAAAAATCAGAAACAACAAGAATCAATTAAAAAGTAAATATAGTACATACAAATCCTTTTTCAGTAGTTGCTTGTGTCACTACAATTGGATCCAGAACAATATCCTCTCGATTGCCCAGTAACGACGCTAATTTCACAGCAAAAGCTACCGCCATATTAACAGCTCTTGAAAACATATTCATAGATACTGTAAATATAAACAATACAAAATATTTTCCAACTCTCTCAACCAATCGGCTGGTCATGCCAAGCCCTGTGCATGGACTGTGTATGTGTCACTGCACAATTTTGATATTTGGAATTGTTTTGAATTTCGGTCTGTTCACTACTGTTGATTTGTAACATTTTTTATTCTGATCATATGAACTTTGCCTAGAGTCTTATGCCAGAAGGCAATGGCTCATGGGCCAATCTGGTGGATTAGTTATTTATAATTCTTCCGCTAGAGTATATCATCTGAGTATCCTTGGTGCTGCAAGTCGGAGACCCACTTGCATTGTCCTTTTGATACTCCGTGGTGGATGGGGAGCTCAGATGATGAAATGTAACTAACTAAACATGGCTTACGAAACCCCTCAAAAAAAGAGCAAACGTCAACTTGATACTGATCCCATTGAAACGCACCACAGACGTTTTCCTGTTGTTGAGACTATTGACAACATCCCTTTAAAGTTGAATCATTTCTAAAGGCATCGCTGGTGATGTTAAAAACATTCCGGTGCCCTTCTGGTTGAGTGTGCAAAAAGACAGCAAGCCACCAATCTTATGAGTACTAAATCTTTTGTCGGCATTCCAGTTACGATCTCGGCTCACAAAACACTTAACACAAGCAAAGGAATTGTCAGGGATCGTGACCGTTTGTTTGCTGACATGTCAGAACTTGACATCGCCTCAGAGATGAAGGATCAAGGTGTCCGCTATGTCAAACGTTTTACAACCCGTAGAAATGACGCTACTGTAAACACAAATACATATTTGTTCTCTTTCTCTTCTCCAAATGTTCCAAAGTGAGTGAGTGAGTGAGTGAGTAAATATTTAACGTCACATCGGCAATATCTCAGCCATATTGTGACGAGAACATTTAACAAAGAAACGGATTATATGTATGTTATAAAATCTGTCGGCGAAGGACAGTAAAACAACTAGAATATCACAATTTAAATTAAAACTAGCGTGGAAAGATAAAACTAATATCACTATTCGGACAATACAACAATCCGGCTATAAATTGCCAACAACTGAAGGTAGATCACCATGCTAGGGACAATGGGGACTTACAGTACGTTTGCTACCTGCATGGACCCTAGTTGCATTTACATCATCCCCTCAGCTGTTAGCAATTTAGTCCCATCTAGTCAAATATTAAAAATACACATATACTACGATTAAAAACAGTGGATGTTTAAACGTACAGGAAATGTGTAGGGACTTACGTACCCTCTCAGGAGGACAATAATTTTACGGTACTTCAACCCCCTTTGAGGGTACAGCCACTAACAATTCAAGTTACTAATCTAAACTACCATGAATTAAAATGCAGCTATCTACAGAACATAATAATCAAAATTCAGTAATGAAATCAATTTCTTTTAAAAAGCCAAGAATTAAATGAGAACTTACGGTGTTAAAAAGGTCCTTACTTGTTTTTACATTGAAATATTTGCCCCTTATGATGGAGAATTCAACACAGTCAAGCAGGATATGCTTGACCGTGGTTCTCTCATCACAAGGGATGCAAAACGGAGGATCCTCACCTTTCAAAAGGTATGAATGAGTATATCTAGTACGGCCAATACGACATCGTCTTAAAATAACCTCTTCAAATCTGGATTGACAACCCAAGTGGGTGTAACCAATATACGGTTTTACTTCATGCAATTTATTTATACCTACTTGGGTGTCCCACTTCTTCTGCATCAGGTCACGGATGTAGGTTCTAATGCTTGCTTTGTAATCAGAGTATGGAATAAGAAGTGGTGTCACAGATTTGTTGAGTGCTGCTTTTGCAGCAAGATCAGCCATCACATTCCCAGAAATACCTACGTGACTTGGTAACCAACAAAAGACGATGTCGTATTGGCCAGTAGCAAGAGTATTATACAGTTCAATAATTTCAATTAAAAGTGGATGTTTACAAGAAATATTTTTGATAGCCCGAAGGCAAGAAAGAGAGTCGGAATATATTACATATTGTTTACGTTTAGGGTGTCTTTGAATATATTTAAGAGCTGTTAGTATGGCATTAGCTTCTGCTGTAAAAATAGAACTATTGTCTGGTAATCTACAAGATATTGTTCTGGATCCAATGGCAGTAGCACAAGCAACTGCGCCACCGTCCTTGGACCCATCTGTAAATAAGGATTTATAATTGTTATATGTATGTTTCAATTGATTATATTCTTGTTTATACTGTAATTGGTTTCTGATTTTTTAAATGTAGTTAATGTTAGGTCAACCTGTGGCCTCACCAGCTGCCAAGGGGAGAGGAAAGAAGACGGGAGGGAGCTATATTGTCCAGCTCAATACCAGCAGCAGCAATAAACGGCTTTATTCTGTGCCCAAGATGTGGAACAAGAGAAGACGTTTTGCTATACAAATGCTCATAAAGAAGATTGAAGACACAGTTATATGCAGGGTTAGATTCGTTAGAGTATAGTTTTGTGATATATTGTAGAGATAATTTGATACGGCGTTGTGCAAGAGATGGTTCATCGGTTTCAACGTAGAGACTGTCAATAGGTGAGGTTCTGAAGGACCCAAGACAAAGTCTTAGACGTTGGTGATGGACAGGATCAAGAAGTTTAAGATTGCTTTTCCAGGCTCCACCATAGACGATGGAGCCATAATCAAGTTTAGAACGAAAGAGTGATCGATACAGATGGAGAAGGGTAGCTTGATCCCCTCCCCATTTTGAATTTGAAACCACTTTCAACAAATCAAGTGCTTTCAGGCATTCAGTTTTAAGGGATTTAATATGTGGTAAAAACGTTAGCTTAGACCCAAGAACTTGGCTTCCTTCACAACTTTAATGGCCGTGCCATCTAGAGATAGTTCAGGGTCTTTATGTGGTTTGTATTTACGACAAAAATGTATGCAGTTTGTCTTCGATTTAGAAAATTTAAAGCCGTTTTCAAGACACCATTTACTAATCTTGTTTAAAAACAACTGCAATTGCCGTTCAATGGCATGCATATTTTTACCACGACAAGAAATATTAAAATCATCCACAAATAACGATCCATCAATTGAATCGTTTAAAACTTTTGATAAATTATTTATCTTTATGCTAAAAAGTGTAACAGACAAAATACTACCTTGTGGAACACCCTGATCCTGATTGTAATGATCAGACAGGGTAGAGCCCACTCGAACTTGAAACTGTCTATCATTTAAAAAGTTGGCTATAAATTGAGGTAAACGACCTCGCAAGCCAAAGTCATGTAAATCTCTCAAATGCCATATTTCCAGGTTGTGTCATATGCTTTTTCAAGATCAAAAAAGATAGACACGGCATGTTGTTTATTAATTAGTGCTTTTTTAACAAATGATTCCAGTCGCACTAAGTGATCGACAGTACTTCTGTTTTTACGGAAACCACATTGTATATCTGTGACAAGGTTATTTGTTTCCAAGTACCAAACAAGTCCATTATTTATCATGCGTTCCATGGTCTTGCAAACACAGCTAGTTAATGAAATCGGATGATAATTGGATGGATCCGTATGATCACGTCCAGTTTTAGGTATTGGTACTACTATGGCGTCACGCCATGAAGGAGGAAAGTTACCCGATGTCCAAATACTGTCAAAAATATTTAGGAGAGTTTCCAGACAGGATTCTGGTAAATGTTTCAGGAGTTGATAATGTATGTTATCAGCTCCAGTAGCAGTGTCATGGGCTTGATCAAGTGCAGTATGGAGTTCATGCATAGAAAACGTTTCATTATAATCTTCCCCATTATCAGAATTGAAATTTATAGTTTTCTTTTCTTGTTGTTTTGATATTGCTGGAATTTTGGTGCATAATTTGAAGAGGAAGAGTGTTTAGTAAGGGTTTCACCCAGTTTATTAGCAATATCTGATTTATCATTAAGCAATTCATCTCAATGTTTAAGATGATGGACAGTAGATTTAGTACCTTTACCTTTGATTTTCTGGACCATGTTCCATACCTTAGACATATGTGTCTGAGAATTTATTTTGGATACATAATTTTGCCAAGATTGACGTTTGTTCTGTTTAAAAGTACGCCGTGCTTTAGCATTTAAAATCTTAAATTTATTTACATTATGCACCATAGGATGGCGACGGAAATACTGATCTGCTTTTTTCCTTGCCTTCCTAGCTTGTTTGCATTCATCGTTGAACCATGGTTTTCTTATGTGTGGAACTACAGAGGACTTTGGTATACACTCATCAGCTATGGAATTCAATTCATCCGAAAAACATTTAATAGCATCAGGAACGTCAATAAAACGTTCAGGTTTAAGCTTTTCAGCACACAGTGTTTCATATAAAGCCCAGTTAGCCTTTTTAAAATTCCGCCTTGATGATGGAGGAACATCAGATGGCGTTACAGCTTTTAATATAGTAGGAAAATGGTCACTTCATCGTGGACTGACCATTCGAATTCATTAAGTAGTTCTGAATTTGTCAATGACAAGTCGAGAGCAGAATAGGTCCCTGTACCAGGGTGTAAATATGTGTGGGAACCATCATTATAAATACATAAATCGTTGTCAGAACAAAAGTCCTCCAACAACTTACCTTTTGTGTTTGTGGTTACACTACCCCAGAGTGGGTTGTGCCCATTTAAATCTCCCATTATAATACAGGGCCTCGGGAGCTGGTAATACAGGGCTTGAAGATCAGTTTTGGCAACCGTCAAAGACGGCGAAATATAAAGAGAGCATAGCGTAAACGCTACATGTAAAGTAATTCTCACAGCAACAGTCTGCACATTAGTATTAAGTGAAACGGGGCTTTGAATAACGTTTTGTCTGACTAGAATGGATGAGCCACCAGTGGCCCTATCACCCGGAGGTGAAAAACAATGATATGCATTAAAATGACGAAGGTCAAATGTATCTGTTTGTTTTAAATATGTCTCTTGGAGACATATCGCTGAAGGTGAAAAATCCTGGACTAATAGCTGTAATTCATGTAAATTAGTCCTCAGTCCTCTGTAGTTCCACTATACAATATTATTGGAATAAATTATCTTTTGGGGGGATTTATTGGGGATCTACCCCGCACTCTTTTGGAGGGCGACAAGCTATGTGCCCTAGAATGGACGTTTTCAGAAACGTCCATGTCTTCAAGAGACCCATATTTATTGAACAGTTGAATTTTGTTCTGTGACCCTTTAGGAGCTCTGCCACTTTGTTGTTTTGAAGCATCAGACTTTTGCTCCGGTTTACTTTTCACCGTTTGTTGACTATCAGCTGTAGATTGAGACTTTGAGTGTGACTGAGATGCTGATTTGTGATCAGAAGAAGACTTTGAGGTGTTAGGAAGTGATTCCTCAGGCTGTGATGATATATAGCAGTGCACAAATGCTGTGGAGAGTCGCAATTTACCCAAGTCAAGGTAGTTTGACAGCCTGTGGTTGATGTTGTTTTAGAACTAGACCCCGATGATGTTTTTGCTACTGTAGCATAACTTTCTGTAAGGTCAGATCCCTTTACCAGTTTTTTGGCCTGAGAAAAGAGGATATTTTGTGTAAATTTTATTTTATTGATCTCCATTTGCTCTTTCCAAATTGGACACTGTTTAGAAGATGAAGAATGGCCGCCTGAGCAATTGGTGCATTCTTTATAATCCCTGTCACAATCTTCCGTTGTGTGTGTCTTCTCACCACAGTCAGCACACACAACAGACAATGTGCACGTATTTACACTGTGTCCATATTTCTGGCATTTAAAACACCTGAGCGGGTTGGGGATGTAGGTGTGAACTTGTATGTTACAATAGCCTGCCTTCACTGATTTGGGAGCATTTGGGCATGAGAAAGTAAACAGATATGTATTTGTTTGGAACGTTTCATTCTTTCTTCGAGTTGAAAAGCGCTTGACATACAGCACACCTTGATCTTTCATTTCCAATCCTATGTCAATTTCGGACATATCAGCAAACAATCGATCTCGATCTCTGATGATACCTTTACTATCGTTTAAGGTCTTGTGAGCAGAGACCGTGACCGGCATGCCCACGAAAGATGTCATGTTCATCAAGTTGGTTGCTTGCTGCTTTTTCCCGCGCTCAACTAGCAAAGCACCCGAACGTAAACGTCTTATATTTTTCACATCCCCAGCAATACCTTGAATACCCTTCGATACTGCAAAGGGGTTCAACTTTAAAGGTGTCTTGTCAGGAGTCTCAATGACAATGAAACGCGGCCAATACTCAATCAATGCAGCCGGTCTATGTCCAGCATCAACAGGGTCAATATCAAGTGGACGTTTTGTTTTTTTGGTTGGGGTTTCATACGTCATAGTTAGTATAATACGGTTCATCATCCGAGCTCCCCACCCACCACGGAGTATCACAAGGACAATGCTAGAGCAAGCGGGCCTCCAGCTTACAGCACCAAGGATACCCAGATGATATACTCCAGTAGAATTATAAATACTTAATCCACCAGATTGGCCCATGAGCCACCGCCTTCTGGCATAAGACTCTAGGCAAAAATTCAGAACATAAAGATACATTTGAAAACCAGGAAAGTCGATGATTAATTTGGCCAAGACCGAAATTAAATATCCAAATCAAAAATGTGCAATGACATATATATATAGTTCATGCACAGGGCTTCGCATGACCAGCCGATTGGTTGAATCGGGCCAATTCAACCACCCGTCTAGGTGAAGTAAGGGCCGAAGTGGTGTATTGGGCAAATGGAACGCAGTTAAAAGCCCAACTGCCCTCAACCACCAGGATCCCGTCCTCCACCGACACAAGGTAACAACCCACGGCAAACGGGTTTGTGGACCAAATACCCAACGGGGTCAACAACGGGGCCGTTGGCGAGCTCTCGGCGTTACCCAGCACCCGTCACGAGGAGGTGGTTCGCCACTGGTGCCGTTTCCTTAAAACCAACCTGGAAAACGAACGCAAGACATTTACGGCCACGGATGTTCGGATGTTCGGAAAGGTTTGGAGACTGAAGTGGCAAGGCAACAACCCAATGATGCTGCAAAACGTAAGATGGCCAGTGACTATCTTGCACATGGCCAAGACTGTCAATAATTACTATGCGAAAAGAACACCCTTACAGGCTGCTAGTGAGTGTGCAAAGTGTAATCAAACAAGCAACGGGTACGTCAAACGCTGAGGAATCTGTATCAGCGTCAGTTCCAAAAGATTCCTCCACACAGCCCCAGCACCAGCACCAGACCAAGCCCCATCTGTAGGATAGAAGTAGCCTGTATTTCCATAACCTAATGTCAGTTTCGACCCATTAGGTTTATACAGCAGTAGTAAAGGGGTTTGCTGTTGTGGGAATGGTGCAGGAAAAGCAAAATGGCACAAAATGCGCTTCTGGTGGTGTATGACATGTGCATGTGCGACGTTGAGCAAAGGTGCTCGGCATGTCCGTATGTACTGCCGCATGTTAGTTCAGTCACAACGGCGCTGTCAACGAAAGTAGACTTTCGTCCTAATCTAGTTATCCATCTTTGGAATTTTAATATCTATAATGCATTTAAAAGGTCTTTCCATGGGGTTTCTAACGAGGTGTAACATGCACATCTGCAATGCTGTGCATAGCTGCAAACGTCTGTATATAGTGCCGCTTTTCTATCCCGCTTCACTTGCGCCGCCGACTCCGCTACTACCTCCTTATAACACGTCACAATTTAACTCTGGACTCACAAAAGTCTCCGCACTGTGGCCACTCTCTCACAAGGGATTTGGAAAAAAACGCGCAGCTGTTTTGAATATGAGCTAAGGATGAAAAAGTGAAAAGAAATTTTCTCGAAAATTCAAAATTTAAACTCGCACACGCATGGGCGAGAATGTTTTACTTCGTCCAGAATAAATGTTTTTGTATATGAATGAAAACATGTTAATAGGTATCATGACACAAATTTCAGCTCGTTGTGACTTGACTCCGCTAACTGACAGCGATTATTTTTAAAATCTCGCCCATGGCCCATGGACGAGAATATTTACTTTCACTGAAAATACATGTTTTTCCCATGTTTTGCAGTTCACAAATAAGTGACAGTATATTTATTAGTTTCGTGACACGTAATTCAGCTTATTTTGACTAAATTCTGCTAAGGCACCCGTGGCGAGCCACCTCCTCGTGGTGGGTGCTGGGTAACGCCAAGAGCTCGCCGACACCCCCGTAGTGGACCCGGGGGGATATTTGGTCCACCAACCCGTTTGCCGTGGGTTGCGGCCCTTTGTCGGTGGAGGACGGGAGTCTGGGGGTTGAGGGCACTGGGGACCTGTGACTGCGTTCCCTTTGCTCAACACACCCCTTCGACCCTTACTTCACCTAGACGGGAGGTTGAATGGGCCCGGTTCAACCAATCGGCTGGTCATGCCAAGCCCTGTGCATAGACTATAAATATATCATTGCACAAATATGATTTGAAATTGAAATTTTGGTCTTGGATTTATTGGCTTCTGAAACATGTTTGAGATTGAATTATGTTGTTTAGTAATTTGCCTAGAGTCGTATGCCCAGAAGGCGGTGGCTCATGGGCCAATCTGGTAGAGTAATTACTTTATGATTATTCTACTTGAGTATATCATCCGAATATCCTTGGTTTTGCAAGCTGGAGGCCCGCTTGCTTTAGCATTGTCCTTTGTGATACTCCGTGGTGGGTGGGGAGCTCGGATGATGAACCAATTTACATTACCCATGGCTTATGAAATACCCCCCCCCCCGAGAAATCAAAACGTGAACTTGAAATTGATCTTGTTGATACTGACCATAGACCGTCTTTATCGATTGACTACTGGCCACGTTTCCTTGTAATTGAAACTCCTGACAAGAAACCATTAATATTGAACCCTTTTGCAGTATCTAAGGGTATTCAAGGTATTGCTGGAGATGTGAAGAATCTTAGACGCTTACGTTCGGGTGCCCTGCTCGTTGAGTGTGGGAAAAAGCAGCAAGCAACCAATCTGATAGGTATTGATTCTTTTGTGGGCATTCCGGGCACGGTCTCTGCTCACAAGACCCTGAACACAACTAAAAGGTATTGTCAGAGATCGTGATCGGTTGCTTGCTGATATGTCAGAACTTGACATAGCATCCGAAATGAAAGATCAGGGTGTGCTTTATGTAAAGCATTTTTCAACACGAAAAGGTAAATTATATGAAACAATCCAAACAAATACCTATCTGTTTTGCTTTTCTTCTCCAAATGCTCCCAAGTCAGTGACGGCAGGTTACTGTAACATCCAAGTTGAGACATACATCCCGAACCCTCTAAGGTGTTTTAAATGCCAGAAATACGGACACGGTGTACCTACCTGTACATTGTCTGTTGTGTGTGCTCACTGTGGTGAGAAGACACACACAACAGAAGATTCTGACAGTGAATTTAAAAAATGCACCAACTGCTCAGGCGACCATTCATCTTCATCGAAACAGTGTCCAATGTGGAGAGAGCAAATGGAAATAAACAGAATAAAGTATACCCAAAATATGTCTTTTTCTGAAGCAAAAAAACTAGTGAAGAGATCTGACCTTACAGAAAGTTATGCTACAGTAGCAAACGCATCATCTGTGCGTAGCTCTAAAATAACAAAATCGACTACAAGCTGCCAAACTACCTTGACTTGGGTCAACAGCGACTTTCCACAACTTCTATACCCAGCTATGTCATCCCAAACTGAGGAATCACTTCCACTTCAAAGTCTTCTTCTGATCATAAATCATCTTCGCAGTCACGCACTGAATCTCAATCTTCAGCTGATAGACAACAAACTGCTAAATGTAAATCTAAGCCTAAGCCTGATGCTTCAAAACAACAAAGTGGTAGAGCTCCTAAAGGGTCACAAAATAAAATTCAATTGCTTAATAAATATGGGTCTCTTGAAGACATGGACGTTTCTGAAAACGTCCATTCTAGGGCACGTAGCTTGTCGCCCTCTAAAAGAGTGCGGGGTAGATCCCCAATAAATCCCCCCAAAAGATAGTTTATTCCAATAATATTGTACAGTGGAACTGCAGAGGATTGAGGACTAATTTACATGAATTACAGCTATTAGTCCAAGAGTTAACACCTTCAGCGATATGTCTCCAAGAGACATATTTAAAACAAACAGATACATTTCACCTTCATCATTTTAATGCATATCATTGTTTTTCACCTCCGGGTGATAGAGCCACTGGCGGGTCATCCATTCTAGTCAGACAAAACGTTATTCAAAGCCCCGTTTCACTTAATACTAATATGCAGGCTGTTGCTGTGAGAATTACTTTACATGTAGCGTTTACGCTATGCTCTCTTTATATTTGGCCATCTTCGACGTTTGCCAAAACCGATCTTCAAGCCGTGTATGACCAACTCCCGAAGCCCTGTATTATAATGGGAGATTTAAATGGCCACAACCCACTCTGGCGTAGTGTAACTACAAACACTAAAGGTAAGTTGTTGGAGGACTTTTGTTCTGACAACGATTTATGTATTTATAATACGTGTATTTGTATACGTATTTACACCCTGGTACAGGGACCTATTCTGCTCTTGACCTGTCACTCACAAATTCAGAACTACTCAATGAATTCGAATGGTCAGTCCACGATGACCTGTGGAAGTGACCATTTTCCAACTATATTAAAAGCTGTAACTCCATCTGATGTTCCTCCATCATCAAGACGGAATTTTAAAAAGGCTAACTGGACTTTATATGAAACACTGTGTTCTGAAAAGCTTAAACCTGAACGTTTTATTGACGTTCCTGATGCTATTAAATGTTTTTCGGATGAATTGAATTCCATAGCTGATGAGTGTATACCAAAGTCCTCTGTAGTTCCACACATAAGAAAACCATGGTTCAACGATGAATGCAAACAAGCTAGGAAGGCAAGGAAAAAAGCAGATCAGTATTTCCGTCGCCATCCTATGGTGCATAATTTAAATAAATTTAAAATTTTAAATGCTAAAGCACGGCGTACATTTAAACAGAACAAACGCCAATCTTGGCAAAATTATGTATCCAAAATAAATTCTCGGACACCCATGTCCAAGGTATGGAACTTGGTCCAGAAAATTAAAGGTAAAGGTACTAAATCTACTGTCAATCATCTTAAACATGGAGATCAAGTACTTACCGATAAATCAGACATCGCACATAAACTGGGTGGTTTCCGTAGAAACAGAAGTACGGTCGATCACTTAGTCCGTTTAGAATCATTTGTTAAAAATGCTCTAATTAATAAACAACATGCTGTGTCTATCTTTTTTGATCTCGAAAAAGCATGACACAACCTGGAAATATGGTATTTTAAAAGACTTACATGACTTCGGCTTGCGAGGTCGTTTGCCTCAATTTATTGCCAACTTTTTGAATAACAGACAGTTTCAAGTTCGAGTGGGTTCTACACTGTCTGATCATTACAATCAGAATCAGGGTGTTCCGCAAGCCAGTATTTTGTCTGTCACAGATTTTAGCATCAAGATAAATAGTTTATCAAAAGTTTTAAACTATTCAGTTGATGGATCGTTATTTGTGGATGATTTTAATATTTCTTGTCGTGGTAAAAATATGCATACTATTGAACGGCAACTGCAGCTGTGCTTAAATAAAATAAATAAATGGTGTCTTGAAAACGGCTTTAAATTTTCTAAATCCAAAACTGATTGTATACATTTCTGCCGTAAATATAAACTTCATAAAGACCCAGAACTATTTCTAAGTGGCACCCCTATCAAAGTTGTAAAGGAGGCGAAGTTCTTGGGACTTATTTTCGATTCACATTTGACCTTTTTGCCCCATATTAAATCCCTAAAAACCAAATGTTTGAAGGCACTCGATTTATTAAAGGTTGTTTCTAATTCAAAGTGGGGAGGGGATCAGACTACCCTCCTTCACTTATATAGGTCACTCATAAGCTCAAAACTTGATTATGACTCAATCGTATATGGTGGAGCCTGCAAAAGCAACCTGAAACTATTAGATTCTGTCCATCACCAAGGTCTAAGACTTTGTCTTGGGTCCTTCAGAACCTCACCTATTGACAGTCTCTACGTTGAGGCTGATGAACCTTCTCTTGAGCAGCGCCGTATTAAGTTAGCTTTACAGTAAATTACTAAATTATACTCTAATGAATCTAACCCTGCCTATAACTGTGTTTTCAATCCCCTTTACGACGATTTATACAATAAAAAATCTTCTGTTGTTCCACCTCTAGGACATAGAATTAAACCATTTCTTTCTTCGGCCGGCATTGGGATGGAAAGCATAGCCCCCTCCCGTCTTCTTTCTTCTCCTCCTTGGCAGTTGGTCAGGCCCCAAGTAGACCTGACATTGACCGCATTTAAAAAATCAGAAACTAATGAATTACAATATAAGCAAGAATATAATCAATTAAAACATAAATATAGCAATTATAAATCCTTATTTACAGATGGGTCCAAGGATGGTGGCGCAGTAGCTTTCGCCACTGTCATTGGATCCAGAACAATATCTTGTAGATTACCAGATAATAGTTCTATTTTCACAGCAGAAGCTAACGCCATATTAATAGCTCTTAAATATATTCAAAGACACCCTAAACATAAACAATATATAATCTATTCAGACTCTCTTTCTTGTCTTCAGGCTATTAAAAATTTATCATGTAAACATCCACTTTTAATTGATATTATTGAATTGTATAATGATCTTGCTACTGGCCAATACGACATCATCTTTTGTTGGTTATCTAGCCACGTAGGTATTGCAGGGAGTACACTGGCTGACCTTGCTGCTAAGGCAGCACTCAACAAATCTGTGACTCCACTTCTTATTCCATACAGTGATTATAAAACTGCAATTAGATCTTATATCCGTGATCTGATGCAGAAGAAGTGGGACACCCAAGTGGGTATCAATAAATTACATGAAATAAAACCTTACATTGGTTATACCCACTTGGGTTGTCAGTCTAGATTTGAAGAGGTCATATTACGACGATGTCGTATTGGTCATACAAGGTATACACATGCATACCTAGCCTGTTGAAAGGTGAAGATCCTCCATTTTTCATCCCTTGTGATGAGAGAACCACGGTCAAGCATATCCTGCTTGACTGTGTTGAATTCTCCATCATAAGGGATAAATATTGCAATGTAAAAACACTTTCGGATCTTTTTAACACAGTCAATACTCATTTAATTGGACTTTTAAGGGAAATTGATTTCCTTGTTGAATTATAACTGATATGTCCTGTAGATAGTTGTATTTTAATGGTTGGTAGTATAGATTAGGAACAATCATTAGTGGTTGTACCCTCAACGGGGGTTGAAATATTGTGAAATAATTGTCCTGGCACCCGTGGCGAGCCACCTCCTCGTGGTGGGTGCTGGGTAATGCTAAGAGCTCGCCGACACCCCCGTAGTGGACCCGGGGGGATATTTGGTCCACCAACCCGTTTGCCGTGGGTTGCGGCCCTGTGTCGGCGGAGGAAGGGATCCTGGTGGTTGAGGGCAATAGGAGCTTGCAACCCTGTTCCTGTTGCTCAATACACCACTTTGGCCCTGACTTCGCCTAGACGGGTGGTCGAATGGGCCCGGTTCGACCAATCGGCTGGTCATGCCAAGCCCTGTGCATGGATTATACTTATATTTATCATTGCACAAATATCATTTGGAATTGGTGTACTTTGGTCTTGGCTTTATTGTGTAAAATATTTGTAATTTGAAATATGTTGTTCTGAACTTTGCCTAGAGTCCTATGCCAGAAGGCGGTGGCTCATGGGCCAATCTGGTGGAATTATTAATCTTTTGATTCTTCTGCTGGAGTATATCATTCGAGTATCCTTGGTGCTGCAAGCTGGAGGCCCGCTTGCTTTAGCATTGTCCTTGTGATACTCCGTGGTGGGTGGGGAGCTCGGATGACGAACCAATATACCAGTAATCATGGATTACCAAACCCCTAACAAAAAAACCAAACGTCAATTGGAAAATGACGATCAGCATCGACCCTCTGTACAAATTGATCACTGGCCGCGTTTTTTGATTATTGAAACACTTGACAAGACTCCTTTGAAATTAAATCCCTTTGCAATTTCAAAAGGCATCTCTGGCATTGCAGGTGAGGTGAAAGATATCAAACGTTTGCGATCAGGTTCACTGCTGATTGAATGTAGCAGAAAACAACAAGCTACCAACCTGTTATCAACTGATATGTTTGTCGGAGTCCCTGTATTAGTATCTGCCCACAGAACACTGAATACAAGCAAAGGTATAGTTCGAGACCGTGAGCGTCTTCTAGCAGACATGACTGAGCTCGATATAATGTCCGAGATGAAAGATCAAGGAGTATCTTTCGTCAAACGTTTCACAACACGGAGAAATAATGAGACTGTCCAAACCAATACATATTTGTTTTCATTTTCAGCTCCAACACCTCCAAAGTCAATCAAAGCAGGTTACTGCAATCTCAATGTTGACATATATATTCCAAATCCCCTGCGCTGCTTTAAGTGTCAAAAGTACGGACATGGTGTTAATACTTGCACATTGTCTGTTACATGTGCTCACTGTGCTGAGAATACACATGTAACCGAAGATTGTAACAGTATTCAGAAAAAATGTGCAAACTGTTCAGGAAATCATTCATCCTTTTCGAAAGAATGTCCCATCTGGAAAAAGCAAATGGAAATTAATAAAGTCAAATTCTCCAGGAACGTCAGTTTTGCTGAAGCAAGAAAGATTGTACAATCTACTGAGCACACTGAAACGTACGCCTCTATCACAAAAACATCTGAAACCTTATCAAAAGGAACAACTACGCCAGTACTAACTTCGTCAAGCTCATGTCAGACTGACCTCACATGGGTACATTCAGATATTCCTGAGTCTATCTCACCTGATCTTCCACAGTCTATCTCAGAACAGTCTACTCAGACAGATACAGCTCACTCTACGCAAAAGACTATCATTCCTTCGACTACAACTCCTTCACAGTCTGATAGACATGATAAACAAACTGTAAAATCGAAATTCAAGACAAGGCCAGAAACTTCGAAATCAAATCGAGCACCAAAGGGGTCAGATAATAAAATCAAATTGTTTAACAAGTTTGGATCACTTGAAGAAATGGATGTATCGGATCACATCCATCCCAGGGCACATAGCTTGTCGCCCTCCAAAAGAGTGCGGGGTAGATCCCCAATAAATCCCCCCAAAAGATAGTTTATTCCAATAATATTGTACAGTGGAACTGTAGAGGACTGAGGACTAATTTACATGAATTACAGCTATTAGTCCAGGATTTTACACCTTCAGCGATATGTCTCCAAGAGACATATTTAAAACAAACAGATACATTTGACCTTCGTCATTTTAATGCATATCATTGTTTTTCACCTCCGGGTGATAGAGCCACTGGTGGGTCATCCGTTCTAGTCAGACAAAACGTTATTCAAAGCCCTGTTTCACTAAATACTAATATGCAGGCTGTTGCAGTGAGAATTACTTTACATGTAGCGTTTACACTATGCTCGCTCTATATTTCGCCGTCTTCGACGTTTGCCAAAACTGATCTGCAAGCTCTCTATGACCAACTCCCAAAACCCTGTATTATAATGGGAGATTTAAATGGGCACAACCCACTCTGGGGTAGTGTAAATATAAACACTAAAGGGAAATTCTTGGAGGACTTTTGTTCTGACAATGATTTATGTATTTATAATGATGGTTCCAACACATATTTACACCCTGGTACAGGGACCTATTCTGCTCTTGACTTGTCATTGACAAATTCAGTACTACTTAATGAATTCGAATGGTCAGTCCACGATGACCTCTGTGGAAGTGACCATTTTCCTACTATATTAAAAGCTGTAACTCCATCCGATGTTCCTCCATCATCAAGGCGGAATTTTAAAAAGGCTAACTGGGCTTTATATGAAACACTGTGTGCTGAAAAACTTAAACCCGAACGTTTTATTGACGTTCCTGATGCTATCAAATCTTTTTCTGATGAACTGAATTTCATAGCTGATGAGTGTATACCAAAGTCCTCTACAGTTCCACACATAAGAAAACCATGGTTCAACGATGAGTGCAAACAAGCTAGGAAGGCAAGGAAAAAAGCTGAACATTATTTCCGTCGCCATCCTATGGTACATAATTTAAATAAATTTAAAATTTTAAATGCTAAAGCACGGCGTACTTTTAAACAGAACAAACGCCAAACTTGGCAAAATTATGTGTCCAAAATAAATTCTCGGACACCCATGTCCAAGGTATGGAACATGGTCCAGAAAATTAAAGGTAAAGGTACTAAATCTACTGTCCATCATCTTAAACATGGAGATCAATTGCTTACTGATAAATCAGATATTGCTAATAAACTGGGTGAAACCCTTGCTAAACACTCTTCCTCTTCTAATTATGTACCAAAATTCCAGCAATATCAAAAACAAGAAGAAAAGAAAACTATTAATTTTAATTCCGATAATGGGGAAGATTATAATGAAACGTTTTCTATTCATGAACTCCATACTGCTCTTGATCAGGCTCATGACACTGCTACTGGAGCTGATAACATACATTATCAACTCCTGAAGCACTTACCAGAATCCTGCCTAGAAACTCTCCTAAATATTTTTGATGATATTTGGACATCGGGTAACTTTCCTCCGTCATGGCGTGACGCCATAGTAGTACCAATACCTAAACCTGGACGTGATCATACGGATCCATCCAATTATCGTCCGATTTCATTAACAAGCTGTGTTTGCAAGACCATGGAACGCATGATAAATAATCGACTTGTTTGGTACTTGGAAACTAATAACCTTATCACAGATATACAATGTGGTTTCCGCAAAAACAGAAGTACTGTCGATCACTTAGTGCGTTTAGAATCATTTGTAAAAAACGCACTGATTAACAAACAACATGCTGTGTCTATCTTTTTTGATCTTGAAAAAGCATATGACACTACTTGGAAATATGGCATTTTACGAGATTTACATGACTTCGGGTTGCGAGGTCGTTTGCCTGAATTTATTGCCAAGTTTTTAAATAACAGACAATTCCAGGTCCGCGTGGGCTCTACCCTGTCTGATCATTACAATCAGGATCAGGGTGTTCCACAAGGCAGTATTTTGTCAGTCACTCTTTTTAGCATCAAGATCAACAGTTTATCAAAAGTTTTAAACGATTCAATTGATGGATCGTTATTTGTGGATGATTTTAATATTTCTTGTCGTGGTAAAAATATGCATACCATTGAACGGCAATTGCAGTTGTGTTTAAACAGGATTAATAAATGGTGTCTTGAAAACGGCTTTAAATTTTCTAAATCGAAAACTAACTGCATACATTTTTGTCGAAAATACAAACCACATAAAGACCCTGAACTGTCTCTAGATGGGACGCCGATTAAAGTTGTGAAGGAAGCCAAATTCTTGGGTCTAATCTTTGATTCACATTTAACTTTTTTACCACATATTAAATCACTTAAAACTAAATGCCTGAAAGCACTTGACTTGTTGAAAGTTGTTTCAAATTCAAAATGGGGAGGGGATCAAGCTACCCTTCTCCATCTCTATCGATCACTAGTTCGTTCTAAACTTGATTATGGCTCAATCGTTTACGGGGGAGCCTGCAAAAGCAATCTTAAACTTCTTGATCCTGTCCATCATCAAGGTCTGAGGCTTTGTCTTGGATCTTTTAGAACTTCACCTATTGACAGTCTCTATGTTGAGGCTGATGAACCTTCTCTTGAGCAGCGACGTATAAAGTTAGCTTTACAATACATTACTAAATTATACTCTAACCATTCTAACCCTGCACATAACTGTGTTTTCAATCCCCTTTATGAGGATTTATACAACAAAAAGTCTTCTCTTGTCCCGCCTCTGGGACATAGAATTAAACCCTTTCTTTCTGCTGCTGGGATTCAGCTGGAAAAGATAGCTCCCTCCCGTCTTCTTTCTTCTCCTCCCTGGCAGTTGGTCAGGCCTCAAGTAGACCTAACATTGACCACATTTAAAAAATCAGAGACTAATGAATTACAATATAAGCAAGAATATAATCAATTAAAACATAAATATAGCAATTATAAATCCTTATTTACAGATGGATCCAAGGATGGTGGCGCTGTGGCTTGTGCCACTGTCATTGGATCCAGAACAATATCTTCTAGATTACCAGATAGTAGTTCTATTTTTACAGCTGAAGCTAACGCCATATTAACAGCTCTTAAATATATTCAAAGACACCCTAAACGTAAACAATATATAATCTATTCAGACTCTCTTTCTTGTCTCCAGGCGATTAAAAATTTATCATGTAAACATCCACTTTTAATTGACATTATTGAATTGTATAATAATCTTGCTACTGGCCAATACGACATCGTCTTCTGTTGGTTACCCAGCCACGTGGGTATTTCCGGTAACGCAATGGCTGATCTTGCTGCCAAGGCAGCTCTTAACAAATCTGTGACACCACTTCTTATTCCTTACACTGATTACAAAGCTAGCATTAGAACTTACATCCGTGATCTGATGCAGAAGAAGTGGGACACCCAAGTAGGTATAAATAAATTACATGAAATAAAACCGTATATTGGTTACACCTACTTGGGCTGTCAGTCCAGATTTGAAGAGGTTATTTTAAGACGATGTCGTATTGGCCACACACGATATACTCATGCATACCTATTGAAAGGTGAGGATCCTCCGTTTTGTATCCCTTGTGATGAGAGAGTCACAGTCAAGCACATCCTGCTTGACTGTGTTGAATTCTCCATCACAAGGGATAAGTATTATACAGTTAAAACAATGAAGGATCTTTTTACCAGTGTTGGGTCTCATTTAATTATTGGTTTTTTAAAAGAAATTGATTTTTTGGTTGAATTTTGAAAACCTTTCGTGTAAATAGATGTATTTTAATTATTGGAAGTTTGGATTAGTAACTTGAATTGTTGGTGGCTGTACCCTCAAAGGGGGTTGAAGTATTGTAAAATTATTGTCCTCCTGAGAGGGTACGTAAGTCCAAAAGCATTCACAGTCAATTTAAACGTTCCATTGTTCTTAATCGTAGTATTTGTGTATTTTTAACTTTTGGCTAGATTTGTCTAAATTGCTAACAGCTGAGGGGATGATGTAAATCCAACTAGGGTCCATGCAGGTAGCAAAGGCACTGTAAGTCCCCATGGTCCCTAGTATGGTGATCTACCTTCGGTTGTTGGCAATCTATAGCTTGATTTTATATTGTATTGTCCGAATAGTGATATTAGTTTTAACTTTCCACACTAGTTTTAATTCAAACTGTGATATTCTAGTTGTTTTACTGTCCTTCGTTGGCAGGGTCTTATACTATACATATATTTCATTTCAGAATTAAATGTTCTCGTCACGATATGGCTGAGACATTGCCGATGTGACGTTAAATATTAACTCACTCACTCACTCAATAATTGTCCTCCTGAGAGGGTACGTAAGTCCCAAAATTTTCAAAGTAAATTTATACTTTCCAGGACTTTTAAGTGTAGTATTTGTGTTATTTTAATTTTGGCTACAATTTCTTACAATCGCCAGCGGCTGAGGGGAGGTGTAAATCCAACTAGGGACCATGCAGGTAGCGAAGGTACTGTAAGTCCCCATGGTCCTTAGTATGGTGATCTACCTTCAGTTATTGGCAACCTATAGCTCATTTTTATATTGTACTGTCCTCTGTAGATGCATTGTTTTAGGTCTATTCACTAGTTTTACATTCTACTCTGTTATATTCTAGTTAGTTTTACTGTCCTTCGTCGACAGGGTTTTACAATGTATGTGCTATTAATTCATTTGTATTATCATAATTACTCGTTCTCGTCAGAACATGGCTGCAATATTGCCGATGTGACGTTAAATATTAACTCAATCACTCACTCACCCATGTTCCATACCTTGGACATAGGTGTCCGAGAATTTATTTTAGATACATAATTTTGCCAAGATTGGCGTTTGTTCTGTTTAAAAGTACGCCTCGCTTTAGCATTTAAAATTTTAAATTTATTTAAATTATGCACCATAGGATGGCGACGGAAATAATGTTCTGCATTTTTCCTTGCCTTCCTAGCTTGTTTGCACTCATCGCTGAACCATGGTTTTCGAATGTGCAGGTTAAGTTCCCAGGTGGGGGTTTCCATCTCTACCTTTTCCATTAATCTCTAAAACATCTAATAAGCTCAACGCATGCAACTTTTAACTAGAAAGTGATGTTATAAATATCATAAAAGTAATTTTAGGTGTTATTCAGAGTAGGGAATTATTACACAGTTCAGAACACAAATAGCATTCCTAAGCCGAATAAATTGCATTCCTGGGCCGGACAATAGCATTCTTGAGCCGAACAATAGCATTCCTGAGCCGAACAATAAACATTCCACAGGTGTGAGTCTGAAATATTCAGGCTCTGTCAGGCTCTTCACAATTCTGAACTTGAATAACATTCCACAAATGTGTCAGGCTCGTCACAGTTCTGAAATTGAATAACATTCCACAAATGTGCAGTAACATTCCCGAAGAGAACGGCTGAGAACACCTTAGCTTCCATATTAACCTTGTATGATTACATTTTTCCTCTGTTCTAACATTCCACAATTGCTACGTTTAAATATAGCACGTTATGGGTTAATAGTAACTGAAGGCTTGTCACAGTTCTAAACTTGAATAACATTCCACAAATGTGCAGTAACATTCCCGAAGAGAACGGCTGAAAACACCTTAGCTTCCATATTAAGCTTGTATGTTTACATTTTTCTACTGTTCTAACATTCCACAATTGCTCAGTTTAAATATAGCACGTTATGGGTTAATAGTAACTGAAGGCATGTCACAGATCTAAACCTGAAAAGCATTCCACAAAAGTGCAGTAACATTTCCGAAGAGAACTGCTGAGAACACCTTAGTTTCCATATTAAGCTTGTATTTTTACATTTTTCCACTGTCTTAACATTCCAGAATCACTCAGTTCAAACATAGCACGTTAGGGGTTAATAGTAACTGAAGGTTTGTCACAGTTTTAAACATGAATAGCATTCCACAAAAGTGCAGTAACATTCCTGAAGAAAACCTCTGTCATGATGTAGCGAGTTAAGGGTTAATAGTCACCAAGATATGCCATCAGCTGACTTTATTTTCACATACATAAACGCAGTAGTTGGTGAACATTTATCGATTGGTTTAAAAGGGCGGTACACCAGCGTTATTCAACAGTCGTAGGGGCGCAATCTCGCCTGTATTCATACCAAGCGATAAATATACGACATAAATAGGACATCCAGTGGTAACAAACACCGCTCACTGCAGCGTATAGTCATGACTTGCAATACCGCTTCAACCGCATCGTTGGCTGTAATACATTGACACTGTACAAATATATGTATATTAAGCAGTTACCGTGACTTTTAATTTCTATTCAAGTTTCATAACCACTATCCCGTCTGTGTTCATGCGAAGCTATCATTTAATCAATTGAAATTAGGACACTGAGTCCTAACAAACACCGCTTTCTGCAGGAGTTATGACTTGCAATATCTTTTGAATCATATTGGTACGAGAGTACATACACGCTTCGTTTTATAGCAATATTCATTGTACAATTTTTTTTTACCATGACTTTCAGCATCTGTTGAAGTTTCATTTCCAGTTTTATTCATGAATTGTTACACCTTACCACATGACTTTTAATTCTTGCTGTGTTCCCTTTAATATATATGTGTGTGTGTGTGTGTGTGTGTGTGTGTGTGTGTGTGTGTGTGTGTGTGTGTGTGTGTGTGTGTGTGTGTATTAGGAATTTATCGTCATATGCCTTTTTGTGGAGTAGATTCTTGTTCCACACTTAACAATGGAAATGCTTTACATAACTATGGAACCATGTGGAGCTTTGTGGAGTAGGTTGTTGCACCACAATAAAAATACTTTGCATAACTGTGGAGGTAGTATGCTGTCATGATACAATAACATTCCTTTCCAATATACATTCTACATTTAAATCCAGGTATTCCATTCCAAACTTGGACATTCTCATCCAATCAAATGGTAGGAGTTTTACTCCATGTCCAATGAGACAACTCACGTTTTACACAATCCCATTTTGCACCTTCAACTTAAAAGTTATTTCATAATCACTTTCCCTGTCACTATCAACCAGACAAGATTGAGAAAAGCATCTGCGTGCATAATCAGTTTGGCTCAGAAGATGTGGACTTTTCAACAGATCAGTTACTTATTTCTGTGTTTCAAGAAGTGAAGGACATCATGACTGTTCAAGTACATTTGCATGAAACCATGATGAGAACAAGTGTCTGGCACAAATCCACTTACACCCACGTGACAGAGAAGATGAAAACTTTACAAGAGAAGCTTCCCTTAGTACCCCATGCTCTTCTGAATTTGATAACGGATTATACAAAACTTGTCACTGCTTCAACAAATCCAGATAGCATAGACAATAGCATTCCTAAGAGAACAATGGTATTCCTGACGAAGGCAATAGCATTCCAAATGAGTAATCCTTAAAAATACTGGAACTATTCAAGATATTTCAGTCATACAATAGCATTCCACAAGATTACTTCTTAAAATCCTTAAACAATGCAAATTCCATGGCATTCCACAGAGCATTAACGCTCTTGAAACTATGCAAACTACTAGTACTTAATGACAGCATTCCACGGATGCATCCTGAATCAACTGAAACCGTTCAAACAATACATTAAAGGGCCACTAGTGCACATCAATTTTAATGGACTGGTTGGTCCTTTTGTTATTGTTTTTGCCCCTTGAGTACCCAGATGATATCCCAGAATTTATGACTGGTTCGTGGTATCTGCTGTGCCACTCGCATGCACAATTTCATTACTCATAATATGGGGATGGATTAATCGACAAACATGAACTCGAGTATATGTTCATATTCATCATTATAACTGCAAACCTTATAACTTTTAAGCGACTTAAACATCTGCTTGTAGTAAATATGTTAAGATTGAAAAATAACGAGTTCAACGTACGTGTTTATATTATGTTTTAAAATGATAATAAATCTACTATCGTAATCATATGCATTTTGAAATGTACTAAAAACATATGATCTGTTTATGCCTATGGTGAATTTAGAACATGCCTGTTATATCTTGACACGTGAATGACAATTGTCACACATGCTATAGTGCTACCTTGTCTACCTTGTTACACTTCACATGAAAACGTGATTGTGGTGAATGCTAGAACAAATAAACAAACAAGAAAATGCAGATGTCAAAATTAAACCTGACTAAAATTAGAGCAACAATGACGATGTATTACCTTGTATCTATTGGTATCCACGTAAAGGGGCTCTCTGCCATGAAGCTGTGACCATGTTATGTTTCTATTATGCTAAAAAGTGATACATCGTTTCTGGTTTTTCACATGGAAGTATAGTCTCATTGGTCACCTGAGATAGCACACCTGGCAGCTAATTATATGATGTTTGCCATTCTATAAAAATGTAATTTAGGTAGGTAATGACGAACAATCAAGCAATGCTTTGGTGGGTAATCCTTTTAAGGAAGTTAGTTGTTTTTGCAACTGCACTTGACAATGAGGTATATTCGGGATAGATTAGTAAATGAGCACTACTTTCTGTGCAAGATAAAACTAATTAATCTATCAACGTGTTATCGGTTAATCCTTTGATCGATGTTTGTTTTTGTAACTCAGCTTCAGACACGAGAAATGCCAAATGGGAACTTTTGTCGGGTAATCCGTGTGATGTCACAAATTATACCCGTCATAAATTCATTAACTGACCACCAGGTGAATGATGACAAATAACATTTGTAGGTTTATACAATCAAACACAGCAATTGAGTAGCAAATGTTGTATCGTGCGTCTGACGATATGGGCCGACCCTGATGGGAGGATACAAACGGAGCTAATTTACCTTGGCAGCCTTTCAGATTTTTCTAGCCATGTCAAAATAGGGGTGTTTAGTTCATGGATTCAAATAAACCAAATGTATGTTTTAAATATCACAAGTAATAGATATTGTAGTTTTCCGTGATAAGGGTGTAACGAACCAATCAGCGTTCAGATAACAAAAAGTGGATTCCCCGTCTCGACTGCTTGAGTGACAAGTCTGTCGAAGTGGACTGATGCCTAGTCGAGGGTGTCTGTCACGGTCGAGAGAGCAGGCACTGTCCACCCGACAGCCGATCGCGGCAATTAATACGTTGACTTGAAACAAAAATCGCTGCGGACTAGTGGCCTTTAACCCTTTAGCAGCTCGATCCGGTTAGTGCCTTAAGCGTTCCATTACCACAACTCTCATTTGTGACAAAAACATTCCAATAAGTTTGGAGGTTTGTTAGCTTATAGGCACCCGTGGTGAGCCACCTCCTCGTGGTGGGTGCTGGGTAACGCCACCAGCTCGCCGACACCCTCGTAGTGGACCCGGGGGGATATTTGGTCCACCAACCCGTTTGCCGTGGGTTGCGGCCCTTTGTCGGTGGAGGAAGGGATCCTGGTGGTTGAGGGCAACAGGGGCCTGCAACCGTGTTCCTGTTGCCTAATACACCACTTTGGCCCTGACTTCACCTAGACGGGTGGTAAATGGACCCGGTTCAACCAATCGGCTGGTCATGCCAAGCCCTATTCATGAATTTGTATATAACTGCACAAAAAATATTTGGAATTGTTGAAATTATGGTCTTGACGCCCTCTGTTCAAACAACATCATTTGATTCTGATGTAAGTTTGTATGAATAAATGTTTCTAGAGTCTCATGCCCAGAAGGCGATGGCTCATGGGCCAATCTAGTGGTACATTATCTGTAATGTTACTGCTTGAGTATACCCCCTTGGTATCCTTGGTGGCGCCTGTTGGAGACCCACAGGCATTAGGCATCGTCCTTGTTGACACTCCAGGGTGGGTGGGGAGCCAGGATGGCCAATGGCCAACCCAAACCCCCAAAAAACAAAAACGTTCTCATATAGATGACTCTGGTGATGATGAAGACATAATTACTAGATTGTGTTATTCTGACCGCGATACCTGGCCTCGATTCATTATTGCTGAATCTAGTGAGAAAAAATTGACTTCTTGTTCGCCTTTTCTATTAGAGAAAGCGATCCAAGGTATTGCTGGAACAGTAAAGAATGTGACCAAAACTAGATCTGGCTCAATTTTAATAGAATGCTTGAAGAGAGAGCAAGCAGCTAATCTGATGGAAGCAAAATCTTTTGGAAATGTTCCTGTTAAATGTTATCCTCACAAAACACTGAACTTTAGCAAAGGTATTATTCGTGGCAGAGACAGAAGTCTTGCTGATCTCTCCACTGATGACATTGTCAGTCAGCTTCGGATGCAAGGAGTTGTTGAGGCTAAGCGTTTCTCCTTTAAGAAAGATGGTATCGCTTCACCTTCCAATACCTATTTACTGACGTTTGATATCCCAAAACTGCCCCAATTTGTTAAAGTTGTGAACTATATGTCCCTAATCCTCTCAGGTGCTTTAACTGCCAAAGGTTTGGGCATGGACAGAAGACCTGTAAGAACCGATCTGTTTGTTATCGCTGTGGTGGTGACGATCATGATTCTACCACATGTTCATCTGACCCAAATTGTGTGAATTGTTCTGGCTCGCACATGGCTTCCTCAAAAGAATGTCCAGCTTGGCAATTTGAAATGTCTGCTCAGCGTATCAAAACTGAGAAGAATATAAGTTTTTCAGAAGCAAAGAAACTGGCCGCTTCAGCTTCGACTTCTTGCAATGCTTCCTTGAGAGGCAAACCCACATACGCAGAAGTACTGAAACCATCTGTCAAGTCCATTGAATGTCAGACTGATTTGACATGGATGTCTGCTGAAAAACCTGTGTGCATTTCTGATCTGACTTCCCTTTCTAACAGTCAATCTTCCTCACAAAAATTACTTAAACCATCAGAAACTCAGACGTCTGCACCAGTTGTGAAAAAGAAAAATGCGAACGTTGATTATTTTAAAAAGCAAAATAGAACTGATCGTGTGCCTAAAGGACAAAGGGACCCTGTGTCCGTTCTAAATAGGTTTGAAATTTTAGATGACATGGACGTGTCATCTCAGGCAAGCACCTACTCCAGGAGTCATTATCCAAAGAAAAAAGGTCGTGAACTTTCTCCAATAGCTCATCCTAAATGATTGTTATTCTAATGTAGTGATACTGGACTCATCCAGATCTCCTACTGAACCGCCATGCGTTCTCAAAATATACTCCAATGGAACTGTAGAGGTCTGCGGAATAATTTTAATGATTTACAGCTTTTGGTTCAAGATTTGAAGCCATCAGTTTTATGCTTACAAGAGACCTACCTCAAAGCCACTGATACATTTGACCTCCGACAGTATAGCTCATATCATAGTTTCTCCCCTCCAGGTCATAAGGCTACTGGAGGATCTTCAGTTATTGTGAAACAGGATATAATCCATAGTCCTATCTCACTTAATACCCCTCTTCAAGCAGTTGCAGACAGGCTTACATTTAACTTTGTGTTCACCTTATGTTCTCTGTACATTCCCCCTTCTTACTGTCTTCAGCAATCAGATCTTCAAGAGATGTATGATCAACTTCCTAAACCCTGTGTTATCGCAGGTGACTTGAACGGCCACAACCCACTTTGGGGTGGTTCAGTTATAAATACAAAAGGAAAAATACTTGAGGATTTCATCTCCAACAATGATTTATGTATATTCAATGATAATTCACATACTTATCTGCATCCTGGAACGGGAAGTTATTCTTCAAGAGATCTTTCCCTTACAGACTCCAACTTATTAAATGAATTTGCATGGTCGGTTCATGATGACCTTTCTGGAGGCGACCATTTTCCCACTGTTCTATCAACTGTACATCCAAGTGACACTCCGCCATCATCAAGGTGGAACTTTACAAAAGCTGATTGGTCTCTGTTTCGAACATTATGCACTGAAAGGTTGCAACCTAATTTATTCCTAAATGCCCCTGATCCTATTCAAACCTTTTCTGATGAATTAAATGTCATAGCTGTTGAATGCATTCCAAAATCCTCTACAGTTTCACACATTCGTAAACCTTGGTTTAACACTGATTGCAAACAAGCTAGAACGGAGAGAAAAAAGGCAGAAAAATATTTCCGTCGCCATCCAACTGTCCATAATTTAAATCAATTTAAAATTTCTAATGCCAAGGCTCGTCGCACATTTAAGCAACATAAGCGACAGTCATGGCAAAACTACGTTTCTAAAATCAACTCACGAACGCCAATTTCTAAGGTACAGAAAATCAAAGGTAAAGGATCAAAGTGTAGTGTTCACCATCTCAAGGAAGGTGACAGTTTTCTCACTGAAACATCTGATATTGCAAATAAAATTGGTGAAACGTTTGGAAAACATTCCTCTTCGTCAAATTATTTACCAGACTTTAAAAAATTTAAAGATCATCAAGAAAAAAAGAAAATTAATTTTAATTCCGACAATGGGGAGGACTACAATGAAATCGTTTCTATTCATGAGCTCCATACTGCCCTTGCGCAAGTTCATGATACTGAGACTGGAGCTGATAACATACATTATCAGCTCCTTAAACATTTACCTGAATCGTCTTTAGAAACATTGTTGAATATCTGTGATAATATATGGACGTCTGGTCATTTTCCTTCATCAAGGCGAAATGCTATTATCATTCCTGTTCCTAAACCTGGTCGGGATCATACTGATCCTTCTAACTACCGACCAATATCACTTACTAGCTGTGTTTGTAAGACTATGGAACGTATGGTTAATAATCGTTTAGTTTGGTACCTGGAAACCAACAACCTTATCACTAACATTCAATGTGGTGTCCGCAAAAATCGAAGTACCATCGATCATTTGGTACGTTTAGAATCTTTTATTAAAAATTCCATGTTAAATAAACAACACGCTGTATCAATTTTTTTCGACCTTGAAAAGGCATATGATACGACATGGAGGTATGGAATTCTTAAGGATCTTCATGACTTTGGTTTGAGGGGCCGTTTACCCCAATTTATATGTCAGTTTTTAGAAGACAGACAATTCCAAGTCCGAGTTGGTTCTATCCTGTCTGACCATTACAGTCAGGACCAGGGTGTCCCACAAGGCAGTATTTTGTCTGTCACTTTATTTAGCATCAAGATCAACAGTTTTCCAAGGTTTTAAGTGGCTCAATTGATGGGTCACTTTATGTGGATGATTTTAATATTTCTTGTCGTGGTAAAAATATGCATACCATTGAACGGCAAATGCAATTGTGCCTAAACAAAATAAATAAATGGTGTCTTGAAAACGGTTTTAAATTTTCTAAATCAAAAACTAATTGCATACATTTCTGCCGTAAATATAAACCACATAAAGACCCAGAATTGTGTTTAAATGGCACTCCCATCAAAGTTGTCAAAGAGGCCAAATTCTTAGGTCTGATTTTCGACTCACATTTAACTTTTCTTCCGCATATAAGATCCCTAAAAACTAAATGCTTGAAGGCACTTGATGTATTGAAAGTCGTGTCTAATTCAAGGTGGGGAGGAGATCAAGCTACTCTCCTACACCTATACAGATCACTTGTCCGCTAAAAGCTTGATTATGGCTCCATCGTTTATGGTTGAGCTTGTAAAAGCAACTTAAAACTGTTAGATTCTGTCCACCACCAAGGTCTAAAACTTTGTCTTGGGTCCTTTAGAACATCTCCTGTTGACAGCCCCTACGTTGAAGCCGATGAACCATCTCTTACACAACGCCGTATAAAATTATCTTTACAATATATCACAAAACTATGCTCTAACGAATCTAACCCTGCATATAATTGTGTCTTCAATCCTGTGTATGAGGATTTCTATAGCAAAATGTCTTCTCTTGTTCCACCTCTTGGGCTCAGAATAAAGCCGTTTATTGCTGCTGCTGGCATTGAGTTGGAAACTATATCTCCTTCTCGACTTCTTTCTTCTCCTCCTTGGCAGCTGGTTCAGCCACAAGTTGACCTAACATTAACATCATTTAAAAAATCAGAAACCAATGACTTACAATATAAACAAGAATATCATCAATTAAAAAGTAAATATAATACTTACAAAGCCTTATTTACAGATGGATCTTGGGACGTTGGCGCTGTAGCTTGTGCCACTGTCATTGGATCCAGAACAATATCTTCTAGAATTCCAGATAACAGCTCTATTTTTACTGCAGAAGCTAACGCCATATTAACGGCTCTAAAATATATTCAAAGACATCCTAAACATAAACAATATATCATTTATTCAGATTCTCTTTCGTGCCTTCAGGCTATTAAGAACCTATCTTGTAAAAATCCATTTTTAATAGAAATTATTGAATTATATAATGATCTTGCTACTGGCCAGTACGACATCGTCTTTTGTTGGTTGCCCAGCCACGTGGGCATTTCTGGTAACACAATGGCCGATCTTGCTGCCAAGGCAGCCCTCAATAAATCTGTGACACCACTTCTTATTCCATATTCTGATTACAAAGCTAGTATTCGATCTTACATCCGTGACCTGATGCAGAAGAAGTGGGACACCCAGGTAGGCATCAATGAATTACATGAAATAAAACCCTATATTGGTTATTCCTGCTTGGTTTGTCAGTCCAGATTTGAAGAGGTAATCATGCGGCGATGTCGTTTTGGCCATACTAGATATACTCATTCATACCTATTGAAAGGTGAGGATCCTCCGTTTTGTATCCTTTATGATAAGAGAACCAAGGTCAAGCATATCCTGCTTGACTGTGTTGAATTCTCCATCATAAGGGATAAATATTTCAATGTAAAAACAATGAAGGACCTTTTTAATAGCGTAAGTTCTCATTTAATTCATGGATTTTCAAAAGAAATTGATTTCATCGTTGAATTTTGATTATTATGTCCTGTAGATAGCTGCATTTTAATTCATGGTAGTTTAGATTAGTAACTTGAATTGTTAGTGGCTGTACCCTCAAAGGGGTTTGAAGTACCGTAACATTATTGTCCTCCTGAGAGGGTACGTAAGTCCCAACATATTTCATGTACCTTTAGACTTCCACTGTTTTTAATCGTAGCATATGTGTATTTTTAATTTGTGGCTAGATGGGACTAAATTGCTAATGGCTGAGGGGACGATGAAAATCCAACTAGGGTCCATGCAGGTAGCAAAGGTACTGTAAGTCCCCATGGTCCCTAGTGTGTTGATCTGCCTTCTGTTGTTGGCGATCTATAGCCTGTTGTTATACTGTATTGTCCATATAACGATATCAGTTTTACCTTTCCACACTAGTTTTAATGCTAATTGTGATATCCTAGCTGTTTTACTGTCCTTCGTTGACAGGTTGTATAATGGACACAATAGTCGTTTTTATTGCTGAATGTTCTCGTCACGATATGGCTGAAATAGTGATGATGTGACGTTAACTCGTAACTCACTCACTCACTCACTGTTAGCTTATAAACGAATCCTTTTGTAATCTTCTGTCATTATTCAAAGCTATTGTAGGAGATAAAGGGTTAACTTTATGAAACGTGCCCATTCATGGAGATTGAAATGTGTATTCCAAATAAATGAATGAATGAGGCGCTGCTTTGACAACTCGGAACAACTCACTGCAGCATATACGTAGAGAATCAGCGATGTTCCCGTACGCTCCGGAAATTGAACGCGTATACGCAGAAAGAGGAGAGGTTACGAATTAGGTTTGGCTTGACAACGCGTTAGCAGTTGCGTTCGAGCGAATATTTCCGGTGCATGGTCTATGTCATGGAATTGTAATGCATAAATAACATCGCATCATAGTAAACTTAAACACCTTTTAGGGTGGTCACAAACTCTGTCCTCGCATGTAAAACATATTACTCAAAGTAAAGAAAATAAATGAATAAAAATTTACCTAAAGTCGAACAAAACAGGGTTTGCATACACACTGCGCTCTTGTCATATCAGGGATGCTTTCTTGTTTTTTAATGATTCCAGTGATGGTCTTTCCAGTTTCACCGAACATTCGATCTTTAAACACAATTTTTACATCACTTTTCAGGATAGGTTTTACGTTCACAGTACAGTTTTAGATTGGTACAATATTTCCAATGGAATAAATCAAAATGTGTTTTCCCCAAATTCCGTTTTCATGAGAAAGTATCATTAACTTATCATTCCCACACTTTTTGAACACGTTAAATTGCAACGATTTTTCCATATTAGTTATTATCTACATATACAGAGAGGTTTCTTGGCTTCATGTAGCAGTTATACAAACATACTGTTCAAATATAGCGATGCTCTCGGCTCACAGGTAGCACGAACTCTTTATTATTTATAAGTGGGTGAATAGTTTTACAAGTCCTTTCAGCAGAATCACACTCAGGGTTTAACTGGTGAAAAACCATAAGACATCCCACCGGTGGTCGGTGTTTATCGTTTGGTCCAACCTTTCGCCGAAATGACAGGCTTTATGCTATAACTGTCACCTTAAACCGACCTCTACCCAGCGCATTTTATACCAACCGATAAACTAGTGTATCGCACCTTTTAAAAGTTTTAAGGCAGGTGTGGCGTCCTGTAAAGAGTGTTATCCGTGTGGAGACAAGTCATCGATGTTAACGGAGAAATATATTCGCGTAAGTAGTCATTTTTATTTCTTGCATTTACGTATCTGAATTATTCTGAAAGTACAAGTTATTAACACTGAAAGGTTTCAAACTGCCTATTATTGATATTTTAAATTTCTATATCTACAATGACTACTTGTGCATGGTTTCAAAGTAATTGCCATATTTTATGCTGTAAACTTCCGAAAAGTATATGTATTGTTTAATTTGAGTTAATGTTTTAAACTAACACTCATTTTGAATAAGTTTCCGTATTTAACCTTCTATGTAATTGTAGCATGTGAAGTATGTGTATTAATAGTCTTATTATTTTGTTTTAAGTTAGTTTGCGATTTATGTTTTTGTTAGTTATATTATTTTGTTTTAAGTTAGTTTGCGATTGATATTTTGTTAGTTATATTATTTTGTTTTAAGTTAGTTTGCGATTGATATTTTGTTAGTTATATTATTTTGTTTTAAGTTAGTTTGCGATTTGTGTTTTAGCATATTATTTTGTTTTAACTTAGATTGCGATTTATGTTTTGCTAGTATATTATTTTATTTTAAGTTAGTTTGCGATTTATGTTTAAGTGATTTGTTTTAAGTTAGTTTGCGATTTATGTTTAAGTGAGTTATATTAGTTTGTCTTAATTTAGTTTGCGACTTGTGTTTTAGTATATTATTTTGTTTTAACTTAGATTGTGCTTTACGTTTTGCTAGTTATATTATTTTGTTTTAAGTTAGTTTGCGATTTGTGTTTTTGTTATTAGTGTTTAGGTTAGACTAACGTTTCTGTTACAGAAAAAGTATGGTCAACACTTCATTCCCGCCGTCAACTCCACGCCAATTGTCACTACCCTTGATAATATTCCAGCTATGTGGTGACGGTATATGGTAACCTAATAATCAACAGCATGAGCATTGATCTGCGCAACTGGGAACCTATGACAATGTGTCAACCGAGGTCAACGAGCCTGACCACCCGATCACATTAGTCGTCTCTTACGACATGGTTATGTTGTGTGAAGGACAGGTTGCTGAAGTCCTGTTCTAACCCGGATCTTCACGGGTCTGTGTATATGGGTAGGGGAAAATGGTACTTATGTCACATACACTGAGATTCATCACAAACACAACTCTTCAAAGATAATTTCTTTATTTGATATCACATTATGAGAAAGGTAATGCGACCCAGGTGGTTACTAGTCCGTGGATTGTCCGTTGGCTCACATGTGTGCACCTGCAGCAGATGCTGACACTGCAATACGAAGAAATGTAAATATAGCATCCACATAAGGGGAATACACAAAGTGAATTCGCCATCTATGTACTTCACTCTATATATTTAATTATACTCGCTGGAAATACGCTGCCTCACCCCCATTAAGATCTTTCCCAACAGATTGTGACCACGCCAGTTTAATTCATTCATTATCCTATAATCTGATATAGAGAGTCCCACTCCCCATAGTCTGTCGTATGGGGATGCCTCTACTAACATCTTAGGGTATGTGTTCAACAACAGAGACTTAAGTTCTTCAGACTGAGTGAATTTGGTATAATTGGCTTTTTCCACCACTTGTGGACTGATCGTATGCCACACGGTAGGATTAAAGTTCTTCACACGTTTACCTAACTGTTTCTGTTCGGATGGAGATGATTAAATTCAAAATACACGCAGCAATAAATGTATCTCCAAATGTCAAAGCTTTGCAATACATATAATACTTGTCGGAACAGTTAAAAGTTTTCCCATCCACTTCCATCTTTACAAGATAGTGTTGACTGAAAGGACTGTTTCTCGAATAGAGGTACACACAGCGTTCATCTTCAACAGTTCCCATCTTGCTGAAGAAAGACTCACCATGTGAATAAGGCGTTGGTCTGTTTGCATGACTTGGTGCTGGATATGGAGGTGGTGGAGGCATTTGGTTGATTGGGACGGGTGACATTGGTCTGTAGTTCGCTCCTCTACCGTGACCGGCCGCTGCAAGTGGTGTTGGTACCTGTAATGCTACTCCCCCCACTGTTTGCGTTGGAGGGGGTTCTGTTCCAGGGGAAGGTGCAGCAGACGGTGACGTCAGTGTAGGTGGTGTAGGCAGCTCAGCCTCTGGTATGTCTTCTGAGATATGATACATTGTTTCAAGGTCTTCCACCTTCTCAGTGTAATCTTTAGCCTCCTTCATGAAGGATTTAAAAATATCAGATGTCATGGAGATTGATTTTTTAACCCGTCGTGAATTCCAATTTGTGAGATGTACATAGGCAACCCCGTTGAAATAATTCACAGAGAAATAGTGTTTCTCAGCAAAATGAATGGTGACGGGTGAGTTGCTCATCTTCAATAAGTCGTCGTTGCACTGTAGGAAACTGTGAGAGAGACCAGACCTACAAGCCCTACTTATCCACAGTGTTTCCAATCACGTGATAACGAAACCGTCAGGAATGTTGTTGTTCACTTTATCAAATTGCAAACTCACGATTTTATATAATGCAGAAAACATGACTCAGCATACATCAGCAAGATTTCAATAATACCTTATATAAACTACTGAATCATCCTCACTTATATAACACGAAAGAAACCCAGATTATGAATGCGTTTGCAATATTTCTCAGGAATAAACTACTGTATCATCATCATGCTTCTTTCATGATGGAATTGTAATTTTACTTCTTTGTCCAATACCTCATCTCGTTGCGACCTGTTTATCTCAAACGATTTTACCATGTCATCTTGTCTTATTCAAAAAAGTAAATGATGTGTACCTTTCTAAAGATTTCCTAGTGCAGTCACAGGGTACATAAGCTTAACCTTTCACATTTCCAGTCACACTCATCAGACAACATAGAGAGTTACTTACAGTTACTGCTCTCTAAGGAAAACTCATCCTTGACTATCACTCCATTAAGAATTTGTCTCACACCAAGCAGAAAGGTAAGTAGTCACTTCCTTTTTACTGAATATCATCGTTTATGAGTGAGTTATATCATATGTTAGTTGTTCAAGAGGGTGTCATTATAAGAGCTGTTAGTGTATATTTTTAATTAAAATGAAGTGGAATTAAATTAAAATGACACGTTTTATGAAAATATTACAACATGGCTTGTGGACCACTCTTGCCATTGATGATCATAGTAGTTGTATAGGAGTTCTAGTGCAGTGGTCACCTTTTGATCATAGTAAGCAAATAGATGATTCAGTTTTTTTTCTTTTGTACAGGTTCCCAGACAACATGTGCATTTTACTGTTTAGTTGGTAAATAACTCTTTAGTCATAATGTCTAATCATACCACTTGTTTCGTGTTTAATTGTGAACATTGTCATCAAACCTTTAGACATAAATGTAGTTTAGTACGTCATCAAAGGAATTGTGGTAGAGAAGGTGCATTATACGTTTGTCAGTTTTCTCAAAAGACTTTCAATCGAAAAGATAATTTGTATCAACATGTCAAAACCTGTAAACAAAACGTTGTCTATTGTCGTCAATGTCCACATTGCTTTCAACATTTTCCAAATGAAACTGATTATCAAAACCACTACTGTGTCTCAAATAGAGCTAATGATCACACTTGTCAAGTATGTCACCAATCCTTCCTCACCCCAAAAGCATTGAGACTACACAAAAGTAAGACACCTCATGACATGGTAGGGAGGGTAAAGGTAGGGGAAAAAGTAAGTCATCTACTGTGCCTGCACCTCCTCCTGATTCACCTCCTGCTTCATCCCCACACACTTCGCACTCATCCCAGAATGATAAAGACAATGTTTCAAAACCATGTTCTAGTCACGTTTTTAACGGCGATGTTAAGGTTTTTGATTTTTTGGTTGGGAATTCTTCTGACCCATTAGAATTTCTAGTCAGAGAACAGAGTAATGCTATTTCCGTTCTTGAATCGGAAATAAATGAAAAAAGGTCAATTAAATGGAGTTTATGTTTGCACATCAAAATGGAAAAACCGAGTGAAAATGATAGTACAAATTATCATGAAGCCTATTTCAGATCTGAGATGCAAATAGCTACCAACGGTAATGATTTAATTGATCAATATCTAGAAGCCATGAACAAAATGCTACAAACATTAGATGATTATGATGGAGTTCATTCTGGATTAAATGTCTCAGTCATTGTTCTTTTGAAACTCACTGTGGTGAAGTTCACGCCATTTAAAGGAGGCAGTTACATCCCATTGCCACCAGCACTGGCAAAACACAGCAAGAGTATTACCAATATTAAAAAATGAAAACAATGAATTATGTTTTGTTTTATCCATTCTTGCCAAATTGCACCCAGCTTCTCAACACAAAGAACGAGAAACTCATTACCTTCAATATTTAGACAGTTCTGGAAGGGTAACCTTCCCTATGACTATGAAACAAATTCCACGTTTTGAACAACTGAACCAATTGAGCATCAACGTCTTTGGTTTTGAAGAGGGTGGCTTCTATCCAATGTATATCAGTAATGCGTTGGATGTAGAAGAAAACAGACAAATAGATTTATTGCTACTTTCACAGGAAAGTCAACCAGATGATTTTGATGGAATTCTTGGTTTAGAATGTTACAAGGAAATCATGGATGTAGACTCCATGCCCAATACACACTTCTGTTTCATCAATAATTTCAATGGCTTAGTCAGAGGAAGAAATCACCGTTCCAACTTTGTAGAAAATGTTTGTGGTGTTACACTACTAAGGAAAGGTTAGAAGTTCACAACGATTATTGTTATAAGAAGGCACAAAGAGTTGTTTTACCTAAACCAGAGGAAGCAGTTTATCAGTTTGGTGCAAGGTCACAAAGCAAAACAGAGAGAGAGCCAAGTTTTTGATTGTAGCCGATTTTGAAAGTTTATTAATAGGAGAAAGAAACAATACTTCTCGCGTGAATCGTCATGTTCCTTGTGGGTATGCCTACAAAGTGGTATGTACTGATGAGCAATATTCAAAACCTATTCAAACGTATGTAGGTGCAAATGTAGCAGAACGCTTCATTGCAAATATTTTAAAAGAATATGATGAGATCATGAATCTGTTTGACTCTGTGAAACCTATGCAAATCACTGATCAAAATAAAACAACCATAGCCAATGCAACTCATTGTGGGTTGTGTGGTGAGCTGCTAGGATCTGATAAAGTATTGGATCATGATCATTTGTCAGGAAAGTTCCGTCAAGTTTTGCATAACAAATGCAATCTCAATTTTCAGTTAATGAAAAGGGTGATTATAATGTTCCATAATCTGGAACATTTTGATGCCCACCTTTTGATAGAGGTAGCACAGACGTTTGGTGATCGTGAGATCACTGTCATACCTCACACTACAGAGCATTTTTTTTTCTTTTACAGTAGACAATAGATTAGTCTTTCTGGATTCCTATAAATTTTTACAAAGTTCCCAAGATGACCTTACCCAAAATCAGCTAATGAAGGGAGTGAATTCCTTTGTTTATTTGCAAGAACAATTTCCACAACATGTTGACATGCTAACACGTAAACTCCCATTTCCCTATGAGTATATGGATTCATGGGAAACGTTAAAGGAGGCATGCTTGCATCCCAAAGAGGTCTTTTACAGTTCCCTTAGTGAGCAGACCATCAGTGATGATGACTATGCTTTTGCACATGAGTTATGGCAAACATTTCAATGTCAATCCATGAGTGACTTAATGAGATTGTATGTGACAGTAGATGTGTTGTTGTTAACAGATATTATTGAAACCTTCAGAACTGGTTGTTTAACTGACTACGGACTGGACATTTGCCATTGCCATTCCATGCCTGGTTTCTGTTTAGATGCTGCTATGAAAATCACTGGTGCTAAACTTGATCTGTTTACAGATGTAGACAGTTACAATTTCATTGAAAATTCTATTCGTGGTGGTGTGTCAGTCATTGGGAAAAAATATGCAGAGAGTAACAATGAACACATGCCTGATTTTAATCCAGAAAAAGACACCTCCACTCTTCTCTACTTTGATGTAAATTCGTTGTATGTCACAGTGATGTTGCAACCTCTCCCTACAGGAAATTACCAAGTCATTGAACCTGCTGAGTTCAACTCCATAGACTGGTTCACCATAGATACAGAGAGTGACACAGGGTATATCTTGGAAGTGGATTTGATGCCCTCCCCACTTACACAAATCTCATGCAGCTTTCCCTATGGCTCCAAGTCATGATGATATCTCTTTTGAAGAGTTTTCAGATAAATACAAAGATCTGCTGGCTCATTTCCACAAACGACCATTGAAGAAACTTCCAAAGAAATCACCTGGTAGAAAACTTTTTTGCACACAGAAAGATCGTTCTCATTATGTGGTTCATATAAAAACCTTACAGTTGTATTTGAATCATGGTTTAGTGTTAAAGCAAATACACCGAGTTTTAAAATGTACCCAAGGTTCATGGTTGAAACCCTATGTGGAGCTCAACTTGAGAAATCGTAAACATGCAAAGGACAATTGTGACAAAGATCGTTACAAACTGATGAACAACTGTGTGTTTGGTCGTTTCTGTATGAATAAACGTAAACACAAAACAGTGTAGTTGGTAACACAAGGACCTAGATTTCAAAAACTGGCAGCAAAAACCAGTTTCAAGCAGGTCAAAATTTATTCAGATGAGGTGGTTGCTGTTGAATTAGAAA
Source organism: Haliotis asinina (assembly GCF_037392515.1). Lineage (NCBI taxonomy): Eukaryota > Metazoa > Mollusca > Gastropoda > Lepetellida > Haliotidae > Haliotis > Haliotis asinina. The sequence goes on along the minus strand of NC_090290.1, from coordinate 8,246,218 downwards.
AGACAAGTGTACATTTAGATCAACCCATCACTGCTGGTTTCACCATTTTGGATTTGGCCAAACATCATATTTATGACTTTTACTACGATATCATGCAAACCCAATATGGTCATGAACATTTAGATTTGCTCATGACAGACACTGACAGTCTTTTTATGCAAGTTCATGCCTCTCCTCAAGAGAACCCCTTACGGATCCTTATGCATTCATGAAGCAGAATTTGCATCTCTTTGATACTTGCAATTATGTACCCAATGACTCAAAAGGACTCTATTCCGATCTGAATAGGAAGGTGACAGGTAAGATGAAAGATGAAGCAAGTGGAAACATAATCGTAGAATTTTGTGGGTTAAAGGCACAGATGTACTCTTTTTTTGATAAAAACAGACAAAGACGTCATTGAAATGAAAACAGCCAAAGGTATTTAAAAATCAGTCATCAAGAAATTGTTGAGACATGAGATGTTTAAACAGTGTCTCTTTGACAATAAAGCAGTCTCCTGTTCTTATTATCTGATTCAGTCAAACAATAACACTCTGTACACACAAACACACACCAAAGTGGCATTGACATCCATAGACAACAAACGTTTTTTATTACATGATGATATTCAAAGTGTACCTTATGGGTATTCACCAACTGAATAGATGCACACAGTGTCTGCAAGAAAATCTTCAGTGAAATTACAAGTTTCACAGGTAAGCTACATGATTATAATGATAATATGGTTTAAATGTATTTTGGTTTCTGTTTCGTGTTTTGAAATTTTAGAATGTTTGATAATGTAATCATGTGTGTATTCTGTGTTATTACATGTGTTTGATTTGTTTTACAGGGTGATTCTGACATCATATCTGTGCAATAACTGTCTGGGGTATTTATCTACTGATGCAAGTGGAGAGGATGAACAAGGACATTTTTATTTGTGTAAACTGCAGAGTAAAACTCAAATATACCTGTCACAGGTGACACATACTGACATGTGTCTTGTCAGAAGGAAGAAGACACATATGTGTTCATGCTGGAAGATTGGTCATAGTGGCTGACATGTTTTGTGCTCAGCGCCTACAACAGTTTTATGTCAATTTGACTTTCATAGCAAAAGACACCAGTACCCAGCAAGAAGACACTTTTCCAATGGATGACTGTGTTCTTTTCCTGCACAGTGTAAATCTAGCTGAACACTATTTGTGACTGCTACGTATGCATACACAAGAAACATTCCCTTTCTGAAGTTGAGCTGTGTGATGCGCTGTCTGAAGAGCTGTCTGTTGAGCTGTCTCTTCCTCTTGTTTGGACACCAGCCTCTGGTAATTTTCTCTTGTCAAAAGAATCATAGGCTTGCTCATGTTGTACAGTAAACAGAAAGGCTTGGTAACTCCTTATGCAAATAGGTAGAATTGAATGCTATGCGATGATGAGCTCTCGTTTCCTGCGTGTGCTGACACTTTTGGTGACTAACATTCGAATGATCTTCTTGTGACGAGACAGGCTGGTTTTATTTTCTTCTGTAAAAACTATGTTTCCCTTATGAATATTGTACACAAGTGTAATTATTGTCATGAACTGTTCAGATGAAACATGAGTCAGCATGGCTTTTCTCTGTGCAGGATTAGCTTGTTTTAACACTGATAAAAAATGAGCATGCTTTTCTAGTAGTGAACGCATGTTGATGCTTTAGGACTGCTGCTCCTCTGTCAACTGATTTGGTTTCCAATAGACAAGGTTTGTATTACTGTCACCATTTCCTATGCTTCAGGATTTGCCTTTGGAGCTGCTACCATATTGATATAGCCACAACGAGGAGACAGTCTGAAATGTTCAGACAGTGGATCATCTTCTGGTATCCATCGAGATGCACGAAGTTTACACTTAAAACAATACACTTTATCAGACTTGCCTGTGTAGATAAATCCAGCTTCAGCCATTGCTTTAGGAGACCGTTTCATTTGAACTGGCCAACTGTTGAAGGACCTCATTCTGTCACTGTATTTCTCCCCATTAGGTGATTGACCTGTTATTCCAGCACAACCTGACTCCACATCAAAATTGTCAAACCGTCCACAAACATCCATAGTTCTATTCAGTTTGAAGGTTACAAGTGAAATGGTGTGTTGTGACTGTACATGTGCATATTTAAATCATGCAAACTTATATCTGTGGTAGGTACACTGTGCATGTCTCATCATGGAATATCCCTGTGCGCAATCGTCCATACTGTTCATCAGCACAGGGTGAAACATCCAAAACAAGATAACCATATCTCTTTCCACCTACTGCATCTTGAAATGATTCAGTAAAATATTTAGCTTGTCCAGGAAATATTTGTGACGCTAAAATTTTATATTCATGTGCTGAACGAGGGTTGGACAACAACACAAAATATTGTGCATTCAGTGATATTGTTCTGCTACAGTCACCTTTTGGGTAAGCACTTTGCATAATGTTGATAACTGAAATTCCTAAATGACGTGAGAGCGTGGTATACAGATGTAAATACAACGGACTTTTACAAATTGATCTCATGTAATCATCAAAAATTATCAAACATTGATGATCCGATTCTTGAGAGTAAGATTTCAGTTCTTCTTCCGTAGGTAGTGCATTTTGAAAGCGAATATTTGAAATTGATCTCTCTAACTCACTATAGATTTCTTGCCATACCGCATAGCAGTAAATGATTAAGTTGGGTGCTGGATCAAACATGGTATTAGCCTGTTTGTTAATTAACAGACGTGCACACCAAACTGTTTTTCCACTGGAGGATCCACCAACCGCAGATATTGTAGTGGGTGTATGAAAGGGTAACAGACATGTACTTTCTCCCATGGTGTGTTGTTTATTCCTCCAGTGTATCAAAATAGTGAGTTCAAAACTCACATTACTTCTCTTTTATACAAACAACAATCGCAGGATTTAAACTAAACTATTTTTATTTTTGTTAATTTATTCTTTATACAAAATTGATGCAAAGTGTGATTAACAATTGAGACAGGAAGGGGTACAGTATTTGAAATAGTTACAAATATAGTGAGATACAAACATATCATTCCAAATGAAGTTTATTACTTCAAACTGCTAAAAAAAACTGCGAAAACTCCAGTTAGCCTTGAATTTACATAGATAATACAAACAATAGAATCCACATACATTTGAGTCTATAGATTGTAACTGTTTGCTACTGTGTAAGTATAATTGACCATATGACCTTAAACAGGTGTCAAATACATCACCATGTACAGGTTCAGCTAAACTATCAAACAGTTCTGCTCTATTTCCTTGAATATACATAGCAACCCAATGACGTCCTTTCTTGCGACTGACATCTGTATTCACAATAAGTCCAACCCCTCTTCTTATCATAGAAGATGTGAGTACCGGTAGGGTATCTTTAGCAAACACACCCAAGACGTGATTTTGTAAGACAGGGTCACATTGTATGGCACAGTTCAATTCAGACGCTTTCATCTTCCTTACTTAATGTATACATTCCTTGCTTTATCAATTTCTATGATGGAATTTCTTTCGCTCATGATGACACCGCTCAATGTCTTAGTCAAAGCAGATTTGAATTCAATCTCTAATCTCACATTTCCTGATTTCACAAGATTGAGATAGTCAGCGTCTATGTCACCAAGATGATAAACAAAAAGAGCACTGCCAAGTAGGAACTCCTGTCTTGAAATGAAGTTTCCTCTGTCTTGTCTCCAATATTTCAAGTTATCAAACATTTTCAGAAAGGTGTCTGCATCGTCAGCTGGGGTGGCTCTCCCAGGGACACTGACTCCATTCACATACAGGTTAACAGTTTTAATCATGCTGGATTGAAAATTAAAGGGATTTCCATCATATTTTCCATTGAAACTGCTACTGTCTACAAATCCAACAGTGTATCGGTTAGTAATGGGGTTCGAAACATTGTCAATGGTATGTGTTAACTGAGAGACAGGAATGCTAGTGACCTTCACCTCAGACTTGATGAATGGGTAGAGGGCATTAGAATTGTTTTCAAACAAGGTGTTGTGAGCCAGAATGAGTGCTGGGTTGACTTTGAGTCTAAAATGTGTACAGAGAATATTTGGTTTAAGACAGAATTCAGGTGATGATCGGAAAAATTTCAGAGTTAGGTTTACACCATTAATCAAGTGTCTGTCCATGTCAAACACATCTTTGAAAAGATTACCAGACATGGTCATTTCCTGGCTCAAAGCAATGAATGATCCACGCACTGATAATCCCTGGTTAGCTCCTGTGACAGGGTCTGTTGATTCAATATCATCATTGTCTGCACCTGTATCTTTGTAGAACAACTGTGAGGTGAGTTGAGTAGATTTTGCCTCAGCTCCAAAATTCAACAAGGTTTTCATCATACTTTTAAACCCATAGTGATTATTAGTTGAGGAAACCAACTGTCCATTCAAATAAACTGAAAGTTGTGAGAAAAGTGATTGTAAAAAAGACAAATAGGGGCAATGTGTTCTTTGTCCACCAGAGAGCTGTTGTCTGCATGGGTGACTTTAACCTTCACATGTAATCTTTCCCTCTTCAAATCAGTATAGTCACTGCCAGTATTAGAAATTTCGAATTCCAAGGGTGCTGAATCATTAATTTGACTCACTGGACGCACATTTTCAAAGTAATTTTGTCGAACACAGGTTTGAAAAGGTGGTAGAGTAAAGAGGTTTAAAGATCCAGGAACAATTTCGTCAAAACTTTTACTTGTCAGCAACGCCATAATGCTAACTGAAGATATTGTTTTCTTTCACTGGAGTACACTTCAGAATTTGAGCAGTCTTTGAGGGGATGTTACTTGTTAGACGTATCCTCTTGGTTTTGGTTACCTGCTCGCCTGCAGCTCTTTTTAAAGACTTTCGTCGTTTCTCTTTGGCACCTGCTCTCTCCACAACACTTTGAGGTTCAGAAGTCATCTGTCGTTTGATGACTTTTGACTTTTCTTTTGATGAATCGTCAGGTTGGCGAGACGCAATGACATTAGGTTGATTTTTCCCTTTCGCCAGTTGAGAACTCATTGTCATGTGTATTTCAAAGTAATTCTGCCATTTGTTCTAATCAGGGACATACAGAGGTAAAGAATCCATGTCTGTTGGTAAAAGGGTAACGTTGTAGGTGAAGTGTGAGGTGAGTCTCTTCTGTCAAGAATGAGGAGAGAGGAGCTCCATCGTTTGCTTTTATACAGATTTCAATGTCTTGAGATTCTTTTACCTTGACATGGATATTGTATTCATTAGTGAATTTAAAATTAGGCCCCTCTCTCAAATCAATGCGTCTCAACAAAGGTAACTGACTATCACCTACCAATGAACTATCACATAAGTTACACAGTATATCTTCATAAGGATCATTCATATGAATGAGATCCACCTTTCCAAAGTTTAGTTCTGTCAAAGAGACTCCCCAGAATCCATCAAACACCAGTCTTTGATTTAATATCACTCTAAAATGATATGGTGTGTTCTCTTTGAAGTACTCTTTCTTTGAGTCTAAATACTTTAGAAACACATATTTCTCCATTACAAGTCTTTCAGCTGACTTTCCTCCACGTAAGAGTCAAAGGAACTAGGCCAACCTAACCACCACACCAAAGCAAAAGTTTTTCCATTCATGCGCTTCCTCTTTAAAATCTTCTCCACCTGCCACTCAATATCTTCTCCTTTGTTGACCTTCTGCAATTGGCTGGTATAAAATGTACCTTTGATCATTTCATCATGAACATCTTTGAGTTTATACAGTGGAATTTCTTGTCTTTTAAAACGGTGAGCTACTTTGAAGAGTTCTTGTGTCCTCTTCAGAGCAAGTTCTTTGGTGAATGGTTTTCTCAGATATGGAATGCGAACATGATCACCTACTTTATATTTGAATTTCTTCACATGATAATTGGTTTTACTTTTGAGCTGTTTCAACAAAGGTTTGACATACACATGTTGCCACACTTTCAATTCATTTCCTTTATTCACTTGAGCAGGTGATAAATTGGGTAGAGAAGAAAGCAAAGTATTATTGTAGTTGTATACTAGTTCAGGCAGAACATCCAGGTAGTGTTTGGTGTTGTTGTGAGTCATATAACGTGTGATCAAAGATTTCAATGTTCTGTTGAACCGTTCCACATAATTGCCCTTGATGTTTTCATTCCGTGCAATGGTGAGAGTGATGTGTTTCTTCTCTAAATAAGATTGAAATGTACCTTTGAACTCACTACCACCATCAACACAAACTTTCTTGGGCTGTCTAGTTTTCAGTATATCTTTGAAAGCCTTCAGCACCAACTCTGGTTTCTTGTTGGTTAGAGGGAGCACAAAAGCATAGCCTGAAAAAATGTCCACAGCTACCAACAAATATCTGGCACCTTTATTCTCTTTACTGTAGCGAGAAAGGTCTGCCAGATCCACATCAAACATTTCATTCATAGAATTGACTCTTATCTTTAACCTTTTAAATCTCAGCTTCACTGGTTTGTGTAAACTATAGACGTCTTGATGTTTCACAAATCGTTTCACCTTTCTTAGCTTGATAACATGTTGCTTGCTTTTCTTCAATTCATCACGCAGTTTAGATGGACCAAAATAAGCTCCTGACTTTTGAGGATTAAAATAATAGTTTTCTAATGCGTTTTCATGCTTTGACTCAGTGATGTTCTTCTTTTGTGAACTCATGATGAATTAATGAAAATTAAACCAACTCCACAATATATAACATGACAAACATGAGATTCTTTCCGTTTTATTGACAGAAAGGTTACGAGCTATGAATATTAATGCCTACATTTTGTTCATAAAATGTCTTCTTTCTCAAGTATCAACAACAAGAGAATATGTCTCCTCAGTTGTCTGTTTAAAGTGAAAATGATCTGAATTTACACAGTCAGGATATGTGCCTCAGAGTCTTGTACTATCATGTCTTCCATCATCCCCTCTGGATCACGATAACCCATACAGTTCATGAGATCCATACAACACACATGACTCAGAACCTGTCCGCTATTACAACTCATATGTTGCAACATGTTATTGTGACGGCAAATGTGACAGTTCTTCTGAAGGGGAGTAAGTTATTCTTCTTCACAGGGATCTTCTGAATGATGTGAGCTATTGCTGGATAAATCAGCGGTGTCTTGTTTCTCCTGTTTCTCTATGTCCTCCATTAGTTGAGTATAATCCAACCACAGACCATTTAAGGTGGGATCATCAACCATGTGGAATGGAAATGTTGCTGCTGCGGTATCCTCTTGCATTTCTCTATAAAATGACAAAGAGGAAAAGAAATAAAATTTACAAACATTCAGAATCATAGACATTGAAGAAAACATATACAGGGACGCATTTAATAAAACATATACACTTACCCTGATTGCAAAGGGATTGCTGGTGTGGATTCCTTCTGTAATTGTATCTTCTGGCCTCTATTCCTTTGCTTCATATGTGAAACTTTCATCGACTTTGCTGGCTGCTCCTTATTTTCCTTTAATTTTTTAGTCTTCTTAACTTTAGGACGGGGGGTATAAGGAGATTTTCGCTTTCTCTTTACTGATTTTTCATCAGTAGAGGTGGCAGAAAGTTTTGTGTAATCCAGGCGATCCTGATGGAAGTTTCTGTTCTAAGGTTTTCAGTCGCTCTGTGATGTCTGAGTATGTGGTTTTGTACAATTCGCTTGTTCTCATCATCGTTTCATGCAAATGTACCAGAGTATTCACAATATCCGTCATTTCTTGAAATGCAGTAGTAAGTAACTGGTCTGTTGAAAAGGCCACATGTCCAATGTCCAATAACTTCTGTGCCATATTGACTGTAAGCAGAGAGACACTTTTCTCAAACTCTTATTGTCTATGACAGCAATGAAACTGACTTTGAAATGGCTTGAAGGTACATCATCATGGGATTGTTTAGAGCAAGAACTTTTTGATTGGATATAGAGTAGTACACATACAATTTGGTTGGTTAACGTGCTACATGGATAGAATACTAATAGCATGAATATTTTACAAAATGATTTTAGCTACTTTCAGACACACCAAGGTCAGCACCTGTGGAATGTGACCTTTTCCAGAATGTATGGATATGCACTCACTGGTGTGAGTATGAAGGAATTTAGGTTACAACCTTTGGAATGTATATTGTACACCACACCTTAAATAGCTCAAGTGCTTTAAGGTGTGCACCTTTGGAATGTGTAGTCTACTCTCAGGAATGTCATTGACGTTCGTAACTATGACGAACCTCACAGAGCCTGAATACATCAGGCTTTCAGCTATGGAATGTCTATTGTTTGGTTAAGGAATGTTATTCGACTGAGGAATGCTATTCAAGTTCAGAACTGTGACGAGCCTGACAGAGCCTGAATATTTCAGGCTCTCACCTGTGGAATGTTTATTGTCCGGCTCAGGAATGCTATTGTTCGGCTTAAGAATTCTATTGTCCAGCTCAGGAATTCAATTTATTCGGCTTAGGAATGCTATTGTGTCCTGAACTGTGTAATAATTCCCTACTATTCAGTTGATAAAATATCATTTTATGGTACATATATGTATGACATGCTGGAGGGATATTGGACATTTTGTGTTAATTTAACATTATCATTTTCATAATGCATGAAAAAGACACTCATTAATCTGTCACTGAGTTTTGTCATTCTTTCACTCCGACATGGTTGCTAAATCCCCTCTGATCATAGTATATGGACTCTCCCATATCCAATTCACCCATTCCTGAGAAATCAACCAGGCATGAAACACCCACATCACCTAATTTGGTTTCGAGTAAAAAAGCATATAAAATGGGAGGACACCCGGTTACTAATGGGAGTGAGCCTTGTAGGGAGTGCCCTCACTCTAACAGATTGAGGAGAAGCTGTCGTGTTTGTCGGGGATTCTTGTGGCTTTGCTAAATCTATCGTATATAAACATGTAAAATATTTTGTTTTGATCGTGTAACTACCCACATTATGATATTGAGCCCATTCTGATTTATCGAGTAAATTACGACGTGCATATTTTGCTGCTTTCAGTGTTTCATCTATTTGTTTTGGGGTTGTATTTGTTTTTTGTTCTTACTGCTAGGTGAGTGAATGAGTTAATATTTAACGTCACATCGGCAATATCTCAGCCATATCGTGACGAGAACATTTAATACTGAAATGAAATATATGTCTATTATAAAACCTGTCAACGAAGGACAGTAAAACAACTAGAATATCACAGAGTAGAATATAAAACTAGTAACTATACCTAAAACAATTTGTCTATAGAGGACAATACAATATAAAAATGGACTGTAGATTGCTAACAACTTAAGGTAAATCACCATACTAGGGACCACGGGGACTTACAGTTCCTTTTACTGCTAGGGGTGAGTAAGTCTGCTTTGATAAATGTAAATTTATTCTAACGCTTGACGAGCGGGACATGAACAAGATCATCTATGGAGCCCATGCATCAATACATAATTGAGACTAAAGGATTTGAAAAATTATTCTAGACCAATATTTGTACACAACTGATAAAATGTAACCGCAAGTTCAAGGTTCATAAGCACGTACAGGGCACATTTCTCCTACCCAATTTAAGAATGTCCATTTCTAATTGATTCACGTTGCCTTGCGAGGGAGAATAAATCAATTTTACCCCGCCGCGTGGGAAATGCATGCATCCATGGTAGTCAGTGAACAGTGAACAGTGAAGCAGTGATTCGAATCGACTATAGTCAGTACCATGTTAATAAAATGCATGATTTCAGTTTGCTATGTTTAAATAAAGTGAAATTTAAACATTCGTTATGGTAAATGCGGTGTTGCGTTGTGATAAGTATGCGGGGTTTCTTCTTCCCATTTTATCCACCGATCCAAATGGAGAATATTAAAACGAAATCTGCGGAATTGGGTAGCTAGAATTCCAAGTACGGTTTGGTTGAAAATATATAGGTAAAGATGAAACACCAACAGTGATAACATACGGAGAGTCACAGAGAAAAGACATTGTCTTGTTGTTATGTGTTGTCCTTGATATGTCTGCATGAGAAGGTTACTTACTTCTCTTGGCGCGTCAGGTGTGACATCCCGGGGTTTTAGGCAGGAAGTGACAGTGTTTTGACAGCTTTTCTTACCTTAATTAAAACAGATGGGGTTTCCTAATTAACCTTTATTGTCTCATGCTGAATGAGCAGAGGATGTTTATGTTAAAGAGGAGCAGGCATTGGCGAGAGCCAGTGGGCAACTTTGACATGATTATAAATATGTGTTGAAAGACATATATTAAATCACAACATTTTGTAATGTGTTATAAAGGATAAAAAAGGAAAAATGCATTCGCACGCGCAATCGTGTGTATTGCTACTGTATTAAAGCATAAATCCAGCAAATATCCAATAACCTGCGAGTATGCAAATGCTTAAATTTACTAGTAAACATGACAGACAGTGAGTGAGTGAGTTTTAGTTTTACGCCGAACTCAGCAATATTCCAGCTATATGGCGGAGGTCTGTACATAATCGAATCTGGAGCAGACAATCCAGTGATCAACAACATGAGCATCGATCTGCGTAATTGGGAACCGATGAGATGTGTCAACCGAGTCAGTTTGCCTCACCACCCGATCCCGTTAGTCGCCTCTTACGACAAGCATAGTCGCCTTTAATGGCAAGCATGGGTTGCTGAAGGCCTATTCTACCCCGGGACCTTCACGGGTCACACAGGATAGACAAAATGCAACAATATCTACCTACCTAAATAACACGTGGCAGAGCATGTGCAGACACGTTTCCTCAAAGCACAGCACTCTTTTCTATATAGTGTCAATATACAAACTGTATCACAAGCGGCACCGGTGGCGAGCCACCTCCTCGTGGTGAGTGCAGGGTAACGCGAAGAGCTCGCCAAGCCCCCGTTGTGGACCCGGGGGCATATTTGGTCCACCAATCTGTTTGCCGTGGGTTGCGGCCCTGTGTCGGTGGAGGAGGGGATCCTGGTGGTTGAGGGCACTTGGAGCTTGGAACAGTGTTCCTTTGTACCCTGCTATGTCATCTCAGACTGAGGAATCACTTCCTAGTACATCAAAGTCTTCTTCTGATCACAAATCATCATCTCAGTCACACTCATCATCATCACAGTCAAATTCAAAGTCTCAATCGACAGCTGATAGTCAACAAACTGTGAAAGGTAAACCGAAGCCTAAACATGACGCTTCCAAACAAACAAAGTGGCAGAGCTCCTAAAGGGTCACAAAATAAAATTCAGTTGTTTAATAAATATGGGTCTCTTAAAGACATGGACGTTTTGGAAAACGTCCATTCTAGGGCACATAGTTTGTCGCCCTCCAAAAGAATGCGGGGTAGATCCCCAATATATCCCCCCAAAAGATAGTTTATTCCAATAATATTGTACAGTGGAACTGCAGAGGATTGAGGACTAATTTACATGACATACAGCTATTCGTCCAAGAATTTACACCTTCAGCGATATCTCTCCAAGAGACATATTTAAAACGAACATACATTTGACCTTCGTCAATTAAATGCATATCATTGTCAACTCTGGATGATAGAGCCACTGGCGGGTCATCCGTTCTAGTCAGACAAAACGTTATTCAAAGCCCTGTTTCACTTAATACTACTATGCAGGCTGTTGCTGTCAGAATTACTTTACATGTAGCGTTTACGCTATGCTCTCTTTATATTTCGACATCTTCGTCGTTTACTTAAACTGATCTTCAGGCTCTATATGACCAACTAAAGAAGCCCTGTATTATAATGGGAGATTTAAATGGGTACAACCGACTCTGGGATAGTGTAACTACAAACACTAGAGGCAAATTGTTGGAGGACTTTTGTTCTGACAATGATTTATGCATTTATAATGATGGTTCCAACACAGGGACAGGGACCTATCTGCTCTTGACTTGTCATTGACAAATTCAGAACTACTAAATGAAATCGAATGGTCAGTCCACGATGACCTCTGTGGAGGTGACCATTTTCCTACTGTATTAAAAGCTGTAACTCCATCTGATGTTCCTCCATCCTCATGACAAAATTTTAAAAAAGCTAACTTGGCTTTTTATGAAACACTGTGTGCTGAAAATCTTAAACCTGAACGTTTTATTGACGTTCCTGATGCTATTAAATGCTTTTCTGATGAACTGAATTCCATAGCTAATGTGTGTTTACCAAAGTCCTCTGTAGTTCCACACATAAGAAAACCATGGTTCAACGATGAGTGCAAACAAGCTAGGAAGGCAAGGAAAAACACAGAACATTATTTCCGTCGCCATCCTATGGTGCATAATTTAAATAAATTTAAAATTACGTTTATCGTTTAAACAGAACAAAAGCCAATCTTGGCAAAATTATGTATCCAAAATAAATTCTCGGACACCCATGTCCAAGGTATGGAACATGGTCCAGAAAATTAGAGGTAAAGGTACTAAATCTACTTCCATTATCTTAAACATGGAGATCAGTTACTTACTGACAAATCAGATATCGCAAATAAACTGGGCGAAACCCTCGCTAAACATTCTTCCTCTTCTAACTACTTACCTAAATTCCAGCAGTATCAAAAACAGCAAGAAAAGAAAACTATTAATTTCAACTCAGATAATGGGGAAGATTATAATGAAACGTTTTCTATTCATGAACTCCATAGTGCTCTTGATCAAGCTCATGTTACTGCAACAGGAGCTGATAACATACATTATCAACTCCTGAAGCATTTACCAGAGTTCTGCCTAGAAACTCTTCTAAATATTTATGATGATATTTGGACATCGGGTAACTTTCCTCCCTCATGGCGTGACGCCATGGTAGTACCAGTACCTAAACCTGGACGTGATCATACGGATCCATCCAATTATCGTCCGATTTCATTAACTAGCTGTGTTTGCAAGACCATGGAACGCATGATAAATAATCGACTAGTTTGGTACTTGGAAACAAATAACCTTATAACTGATATACAATGTGGTTTCCGGAAAAACAGAAGTATTGTCGATCACTTAGTGCGTTTAGAATCATTTGTGAAAAATGCACTAATTAATAAACAACATGCTGTGTCTATCTTTTTGATATTGAAAAAGCATATGACACAACCTGGAAATTTTGGCTTGCGAGGTCGTTTGCCTGAATTTATTGCCAACTTTTTAAATGACAGACAATTCCAGGTCCGTGTGGGTTCTACCCTGTCTGATCATTACAATCACGATCAGGGTGTTCCACAAGGCAGTATTTTATCTGTCACTCTTTTCAGCATCAAGATCAACAGTTTATCAAAAGTTTTAAACGATTCAATTGATGGATCGTTATTTGTGGATGACTTTATTATTTCTTGTGGTAAAAATATTCATACCATTGAACGGCAATTGCAGCTGTGTTTAAACAAGATTAATAAATGGTGTCTTGAAAATGGCTTTAAATTTCCCAAATCGAAAACTAATTGCATACATTTTTGTCGTAAATACAAACCACATAAAGACCCTGAACTGTCTCTAGATGGGACGCCCATTAAAGTTGTGAAGGAAGCCAAGTTGTTGGGTCTAATCTTTGATTCACATTTAACGTTTTTACCACATATTAAATCACTTAAAAACTAAATGCCTGAAAGCACTTGACTTGTTGAAAGTTCTTTCAAATTCAAAATGGGGAGGGGATCTAGCTACCCTTCTCCATCTATATCGATCACTCGTTCGTTCTAAACTTGATTATGGCTCCATCGTCTATGGTGGAGCCTGCAAAAGCAATCTTCAAGTTCTTGATTCTGTCCATCACCAAGGTCTAAGACTTTGTCTTGGGTCCTTCAGAACTTCACCTATTGACAATCTTTACGTTGAGACCGATGAACCCTCTCTTGCACAACGCCGTATCAAATTATCTTTACAATATATCACAAAACTATATACTAACGAATCTACCCCTGCATATAACTGTGTCTTCAATCCTCTTTATGGGGATTTGTATAGCAAAAAAGTCTTCTCTTTTTCCACCTCTTGGGCTCAGAATAAAGCCATTTATTGCTGCTGCTGGTATTGAGCTGGACAATATAGCTCCCTCCCGTCTTCTTTCCTCTCCCCCTTGGCAGCTGGTTAGACCACAGGTTGACCTAACATTAACTACATTTAAAAAGTCAGAAACGAGTGAATTACAGTATAACCAAGAATATAATCAATTGAAACATATATATAACAGTTACAAATCCTTATTTACAGATGGATCCAAGGACGGTCGCGCAGTTGCTTGTGCTACTGTCATTGGATCCAGAACAATATCTTCTAGATTACCAGACCACAGTTCTATTTTTACAGCAGAAGCTAAAGCCATACTAACAGCTCTTAAATATATTCAAAGACATCCTAAACATAAACAGTATATAATGTATTCCGACTCTCCTTCTTGCCTTCAGGCTTTTAGAAATATTTCTTGTAAACATCCACTTTAAAGAGAAATTATTGAACTGTATAATACTCTTGTTACTGGCCAATATGACATCGTCTTTTGTTGGTTACCCAGTCACGTAGGTATTTCTGGAAATGTGATGGCCGATCTTCCTGCAAAAGCAGCACTCAACAAATCTGTGACACCACTTCTTCTTCCATACTCTGATTACAAAGCAAGCATTAGAACCTACATCCATGATCTGATGCAGAAGAAGCGGGACACCCAAGTAGGTATATATAAATTACATGAAATAAAATTATACTACATATACTCATCCATACCTACTGAAAGGTGAGGATCCTCCGTTTTGTATCCCTTGTGATGAGAGAGTCACGGTCAAGCAAATCCTGCTTGACTGTGTTGAATCCTCCATCACACGGGATAAATATTTCAATGTCAAAATTGTCAAGGATCTTTTTAACACTGTTAATTCTCATTTAATCATTGGTTTTTTAAAGGAAATTGATTTCTTGATTGAATTTTGAATAATATGTTCTATAAGTAGATGTATTTTAATTATTGGTAATTTAGATTTGTGACTTGCATTGTTAGTGGCTATACCCTCAAAGGGGGTTGAAGTATCGTAAAATTATTGTTCTCCTGAGAGGGTACGTAAGTCCACAAACATTCAAAGTAAATTCTAAATTTCCAGGGTTTTAATCGTAGAATAAGTGGGTTTTTTTTATTGTATGGCTAGATTTCCCAAATTGCTGACGGCTGAGGGGATGATGTAAATCCAACTAGGGTCCATGCAGGTAGCAAAAGTACTGTAAGTCCCCATGGTCCCTAGTATGGTTATCTACCTTCAGTTGTTAGCAATCTATAGCCCAGTTTTATATTGTATTGTCCTTTATAGATAAATTGTTTTAGGCATAGCTACTAGTTTTACATTGTTTTCTGTGATGTTCTAGTTGTTTTACTGTCTTTCGTCGACAGGTGTTTATAATACTCATATATTCCATTTTAATGTTATGTTCCACAGCAAAAATAACTTGGTTTCCGTTCTGGCGGAAACCTGATGGATACTGGGTAATGTAGGTTTCCGCTGGGTTTCAGTTTCAGGAAACGCGCAATGAGAGTTTCCGCATAGTTTCCACAACTGAAACTAACAAGTCTTGGTTTCCGTCATGTTTCCGTCAACTGAAACTGTAGTTGGAAGTTTCCATTTAGTTTCAGTTCACTGAAACCTTTGTAGCTGGAGTGAGTAAGTTTCTGGTCTTGCGGAAACCTTGTGGATCCTGGGTAATGTAAGTTTCCTCCAGGTTTCTGTACAAGGGAGATGACAATGAGAGTTCCGCTTAGTTTAGAAAACTGAAATATGTTGTATTATCTGTTATATTTATTACATATATATTTGAAGAAAAAACAAACTCTTGAAATGTTATGATTCAACTGTTTCATTTGTTAGAATAGCTCACATTTTAATGCAACAGGGCAGTTGCAGTAGTACACAATTCGCTGTATCGTTTTAAGAAACGGGGGCGCCAGTGGGAATATTTCTAATCCACGTGCATGTTTTGAGCACTGTGCGTAAATTACTTACATGATGGATGAGGGGTCCATACAGCAGAAATATATCCGGATATTACCTTCTCCTGACAGGATTTTAGAAAATAACTTATTTGCCACAATAAATTTTCTCATGAGTGCTAAATCAGTAGGACTCATGACGCTCGGGCCTGTTAAAGTAAGGTGGACATGTTTTCACAATTAATCACTGTTAATAATCGCAAGGCCTACATATCGATGCTTGACACTGAGACAAAAACAAAATCAGTGACGCTAATGCGATGAAAAGACCCCTAAAACCATAACTGCCCACTGTTGTCACTTTGAGTACTTACATTCAACCGGCTGAATTCCACTTTTCACACTCCCCTTTGATGTCGGCAATGTAAACAAATAAACGAATGACGACAGAATCGCGTCCACGCGAGACTATCTAATTGTTACAAAAACAACTCACAACAGGGTGTACCTACCTCTTTTGTTGTAGAACGCGGAAATCTACTGTCAAATGGTCATATGAGATTTATATTTAAAAAAAACACAATGACAAAACTGTCTGTTTCCCGTGAGTGTTAGCGAGACGCCATCTTGCTTGGCGGGTAGGAACAAATTGTATATGACAAATTTGCTTTCCTAGCAATTATTTTCACAACATTTAAGCATAAGATGGCTGCGTCGTGTAAACTTTGCCATGGCCACCTCACTTTTCCCTAAAAGCACTAGTACTCGACGAAAGAATTCGCGACTTGGAGTAGAAATCAGAGAACGGATGTGAGAAACTCGGAGTACCTCGGACGTGTCAGGTAAGACCAAGGGTTTTTTTCATTGTCAAATAACGTTTAAAGAATTATTATGTTAATGACAGAAATCCGAATAGATTATAAAGTTTATCCCGCAAATGTATATTTTCGCTCGTATTATTTTCAAATGTTATGGTAAAATCTAAGTAAAATAGGCCTGAAATATAAATTTGTTTAGATTCCACTTCAATAGATCTACATGGTATAGAATACACCAACCTAGTATTTGTAACTAAATCTCTTAGTACTAATCACAAGTATGTATTTAAGCTTAAAGGGTCAAACTTTTGATTTTAGTGCTCGTGTTAATAGTTTGCAAATTTAAATTTGCTATTCGGTTAACACTTGAACAATAAGGTGTGTGTTGAGATGAATTACAATCTGCATCAGAAAGATCCTCCATATGTAGTGGTAATGTTCACTCATGATGGGTTTACTGGGTATTGCTAGATACATTTCACCAGTTCAGATATATTTTAAAGAATGATAAAAATAGTGGGCTTTTACATTGGCAACATTTCGGTGTAATTTATTAAATTCAATCCTGGATCATTAGTGACATGAAATTCTTCACTCCCAAATTCTCTCAGAGAGGTCAGATGTGTGTCTGAACTATTTGAGGCAAACACTAAATTCATATAAGACACTGTTAGCTTTGCGTAGGATACACTTGAAATTTCATGTATTTTTTCAGTAATGTAATACATATGTGTTGAACATAATCATATATATACCTGTTATATTTAACGTATTTGATGCAATCTTTTAGGCACGACTGCTCCTGGAGGAAAAGATCACCCTTGTGTTTGTGTTTAGGTTACTAGGTAACACAGACATAATTTCATTTTGAATACTTCATTAATTCACTTCCCTACGTACGTTTTCTCAAAATGAAAATTACATGAAAGTAACATTTGCAAATGGATTTGAATAGCCGGTAAACTTAATCAGTTTAACATTACACCTGTGTAAAATTGCAATCAAACTGACCCCTTGATTTTACAATGCTTAATAGCTGCAAGGTTATGTCATGTGATATAACTAAACTTCATTTATCATGATCTTTATGTCAAGCTGTTCATTTACCAGTTATGTATCTTTGGCAAACAGGATGTACATAGAATTTGCACGAAATAACACAAAGGATGGTTTGCCTGTTTTGAAGTCATTTTAAATCATTTAACTACAAAATGGTAAACTTTCAGAACAATATATGTATTCAAAGTGATAAATCTGCAGTTTACTTGGGTGTATAATTTTTACTGACGATCTTAAATTTTAATTAGACATTATGTTGAATGCATGATTGAATGAAGTGCAAGGAAAATGACATTTGTTTTTATTTCAGTAAAGACGATGACGAGGACTCTATGAATATAATAGTCAAAGAAACACGTGACTATATCGCGACCAAGGATGGTCAATGGGATCTTGTAAAGGTAATGTTTACTCACCTGCCTGTTATTATAAATAATTAATGATTTAATTAAGAGTGTAAAGGCAGATTTATGGATGTTAACTTCAGTAACCAAGCCAGCATGGATTATATAAATACCTCTGCCTAACAGATGAACTGAAATGTGTGAAACATGCTGTAAAGTACTTTAAACATTTATTTACAGAAGCGCGGAACAGGCGTGACGATCTCAATAGACAAGAAACTGGAAAGAAAGTGTCACACAGAACAGCAACAAAAAACAACAAAAGAATGAAATCCGTAAGTGTATGTATTCGAATAATAACATGTAACAATTCTTCTTATTACAATGTCTGATGACAGATTCTAAGTTCCAGAAATATACATTTAAAATGTTTATGGATTATTTTTTTTACGTTCTTAAGATATGTAACACATGATTCAGATCATTATTTCATAAATCGTAGCATAAGAATCAAGTCATTTAATGATGATATTATTACACTTCAGAGCAATAGATTGTGTGTCCATAAGAAAGTAGGATATGTCATTAAATGTGATGAACTGCTTAACTTGTGTTGGGGTGATTAATCAAGTAAATAATTTTTCACGACACTTCCTTTTTAATAATTTGCAATCCTTCTTGGCTTTATGGTTTACCTGTTGATTGATTTTTGTTTAATATACATTTTCAGAAAATTGCACTGCGCATGAAAAGCCTGGAAACTATTGATTGGCCAGATTGACGAAAGGAAAGAGTTTCAACTATACTGACCTTGGAAATAACTTCACCAGTTGTGAGTGATGAAGAAGATGCCAATTTATATTGCTCTCGATGCCCTTTACCTGGGAATCTAAACTCAGGACGTCTAGTAAATGTGGGCTAGTAAATAGCTAATCGATCACGTGAACGTAATTTTATCTATGTTCAATTCAATTTGGTTTATTCTCAATGTAGGCACCCGTGAACAGCCACCTCCTCGTGGTGGGTGCTGGATAACGCTAAGAGCTGTTCAAATCCCCGTGTGGACCCGGGTCAACTAGGTCCATAGCACCCCATTGCTGGTCGCAAGGAGCGACCGAATTGGGCAACCTGTTTGCCGTGGGTTGCGCCCCGTGTCGGTGGAGGACGGTAGAAAAACACCACTTTTCTGTGTAACAAGTTTGGGGTGCTAGAGGACATGGACGTGTCCTCTCTTCAAAACACCCGCTCCCGGAGTCATTCTCCAAAGAAAAAAGATCGTGAGCGGTCTCCCATAACTCCCCCTTAAATGACCACCAATCCAGTAATCCAGTGGAATTGTAGAGGTCTTAGGAATAATTTAAATGATTTACAACTCTTAATTCAAGATTTTCAACCATCGGCTATCTGTTTACAAGAGACATACTACAACAACACTGATAAATTTAACGTAAGAGGCTATACTTCCTATAATGTCTTTTCCCCTCCTGGGCCTAAAGCGACTGGAGGTTCAACCATCTTATTAAAAAATGGCATCATCCATAGTCCTGTCCATCTGAATACTCCGCTTCAAGCTGTAGCACTCCGTATAACTTTGCACATTGCGTTTACATTGTGTTCACTGTACCTTCCACCATCTGCTTGTATACAACAACTCCAACTCCCCAAGCCCTGCATTATTACGGGTGATTTAAACGGACACAACCCCCTTTGGGGTGGTGCTCAGACGAATACTAAGGGGAAGCTCTTAGAAGATTTCATTTCTAACAATAGCTTATGCATACTTAATGATGGCTCAAACACATATTTACATCCCGGCACAGGAACGTACTCTGCTATTGATTTAGCAATTACAGATTCAGCATTATTAAACGAATTTGAATGGTCTGTCCACGAGGATCTCCGTGGAAGTGACCACTTCCCCACTATTGTGAAAACTGTGACTCCTTCAGATGTTCCTCCTAATACAAGATGGAACTTTTCCAAGGCCAACTGGTCTTTATTTCAACTGCTTGCTTCTAGTACATTTAAACCTGATCTATTTCTTGACATTGCCGACCCTGTACAACTATTTTCAGATGAACTGAAGAAGATAGCCGATGAATGTATTCCTAAGTCCTCCACAAATCAACACATTCGAAAACCATGGTTTAATGATACCTGCAAACAAGCCAGAAAGGCACGGAGAAAAGCTGACTATTATTTCCGTCGCCATCCAATGGTCCATAACTTGAACAAATTGAAACTTTTAAATGCAAAAGCACGGCGTACCTTTAGGCAAAATAAACGCCAATCTTGGCGAACCTATGTCTCTAAAATCAATGCACGTACACCAAATTCTAAAGTATGGAATATGATCCAGAAGATCAAGGGTAAGGGTTCTAGATCTAGCATTCACCATCTTAAAGACGGAAACCAGTTGCTGACAAATAAATCCGATATTGCTAATAAACTTGGTGAAACACTGGCGAAACATTCTTCTTCATCAAACTATGTACCTCAATTTCAAAAGTATCAAAATCAGCAGGAAAAAAACCTATTAATTTTACTTCCGATAAAGGTGAAGATTATAATGAAGTATTTTCGATTAATGAACTCAATACTGCTCTTGACCAGGTTCACGATACTGCTTCAGGAGCTGATAACATTCATTATCAACTCCTGAAGCATTTACCAGAATCATCTTTAGAGACGCTTCTTCATATTTTCGATGGTATTTGGACGTCTGGAAATTTTCCTTCTTCATGGCGTGATGCTATAATTGTGCCCATTCCTAAACCTGGACGTGATCACACTGATCCTTCCAATTATAGGCCGATTTCATTAACTAGCTGCGTTTGCAAGACCATGGAACGCATGATAAATAATCCACTTGTTTGGTACTTGGAAACAAATAACTTAATAACAGATATTCAATGTGGTTTCCGTAAAAACAGAAGTACTGTTGATCATTTAGTGCGTTTAGACTCGTTTGTGAAGAATGCCATCATTAATAAGCAACATGCAGTGTCAATATTTTTCGATTTAGAAAAAGCATACGACACAACCTGGAAACATGGGATTTTAAGAGACTTACATGACTTTGGATTGCGAGGCCGCTTGCCCCAATTTATATCCAACTTTCTAAATGACAGGCAGTTTCAAGTCCGCGTGGGTTCTACCCTGTCTGATCATTACAGTCAGGATCAGGGTGTTCCACAAGGCAGCATTTTGTCTGTCACTTTGTTTAGTATTAAAATAAATAGTCTGTCAAAAGTGTTAACAGATTCAATCAACGGTTCCCTTTTCGTGGATGACTTTAATATTTCTTGTCGTGGCACAAACATGCGAACCATTGAGAGACAGTTGCAAATCTGTCTCAACAAAATTCATAAATGGTGCCTTGAGAACGGGTTTAAATTTTCTCAATCTAAAACCAACTGCATTCACTTCTGTCGAAAATACAAACCTCATAAAGACCCTGACTTATCTTTGAATGGTGCACCCATCAAAGTTGTCAAGGAAGCTAAGTTTCTTGGTCTCATTTTTGACTCACACTTAACCTTTCTGCCACATCTTAAATACCTAAAAAACAAATGCCTGAAGGCGCTCGATCTGTTGAAAGTCGTTTCAAATACAAAGTGGGGAGGAGACCAAACAACCCTTCTACATTTATACCGGTCACTCATCAGATCTAAAGTGGATTACGGCTCCATTGTCTATGGTGGAGCCTGTAAAAGCAACCTCAAAATACTTGATTCTATCCATCACCAAGGTCTGAGGCTTTGTCTTGGATCATTTCGAACTTCTCCTGTTGACAGTCTATACGTTGAAGCAGATGAACCTTGACCACCGTCGTATTAAACTATCCTTACAGTATCTCGCTAAACTGTCTTCAAATAAGTCCAACCCTGCATATAACTGTGTCTTCAATCCCTTGTATGGGGATTTGTACAATACGAAGTCTTCTCTTGCTCCACCTCTTGGGCTAAGAGTGAAACCTTTCCTTTCTGCTGCTGGCATTGAACTAGAAAATGTAGCTCCTTCTCGCTTGTTTTCTTCTCCTCCGTGGCAGCTGGTTAGACCACAAGTTGATCTTACATTAAGTAAATATAAAAAATCAGATACTAATGAATTACAATACAAACAGGAATATAATCAATTGAAAGATAGGTATAGTACGTATAAATCCTTATTTACAGATGGGTCCAAGGATGGTGGCGCTGTGGCTTGTGCCACTGTCATTGGATCCAGAACAATATCTTCTAGATTACCAAATAACAGTTCCATTTTCACAGCAGAAGCACATGCCATATTAACAGCCCTAAAATATATTAAAAAACACCCTAAGTATAAACAATATATCATTTATTCAGACTCTCTTTCATGCCTCCAGGCTATTAAGAATGTATCTTCTCAACATCCACTTTTAGCTGACATCGTTGAATTGTATAATGATCTTGCTACTGGCCAATTCGACATCGTCTTCTGTTGGTTACCCAGCCATGTTGGAATCTCTGGTAACACAATGGCCGATCTTGCTGCCAAAGCCGCTCTCAATAAATCTGTGACACCGCTTCTGCTCCCTTATTCTGATTATAAAGCCGTTATAAGATCATATATCCGAGATCTAATGCAAAAGAAGTGGGACACCCAAGTAGGTATCAATAAATTACATGGTATAAAGCCCTATATCGGTTATACCTACATGGGTTGTCAGTCCAGATTTGAAGAGGTTATTATGCGACGATGTCGCATTGGCCATACGCGATATACTCACGAATACTTGTTAAAAGGTGAGGATCCTCCGTTTTGTATTCCTTGTGATGAAAGAGTCACGGTCAAGCATGTCCTGCTTGACTGTGTTGATTTTGCCATCACAAGGGATAAACATTTCAATGTGAAAACTATAAAGGATCTTTTTTATAATGTTAATCATCATTTAATAATTGAATTTTTAAAGGAAATAGAATTGCTACATAAATTCTGAATATGTATTGTACATAGATAATATATATTTTAATCATGGTATTGTAAAATAGCATCTGCGATCGTTAGTGGCTGTACCCTCAAAGGGGGTTGAAGTAGCGTAAAATTATTGTCCTCCCGAGAGGGTACGTAAGTCCCAACAACTTTCAAAGTCAATTTTGCCCAGCCATACTTTTTAGTCGTAGTATTTTTGTTCTTTTACATTCTGGCTAAATCTTCATATCATCGCCAGTGGCTGAAGGGATGGTGTAAATCCAACTAGGGTCCATGCAGGTAGCAAAGGTACTGTAAGCCCCCATGGACCCTCGCATGGTGATTACCTTCAGCTGCTGGTGACGTATATAGTCCGTGTTTTACCTTGTCTTGTCCAAATAGTTATATCAGTTTTATCGTTCCACACTAGTTTTACCCGCAACTGTGATATTCTAGTCGTTTTACTGTCCTTTGATGACAGGTTTTTATCATATAGCCATAACCCATTTCGATTTCAAATCTGTTCTCGTCACGATATGGCTGAAATATTGCCGATGTGACGTTAAATATTAACTCACTCACTCACTATTCTCAATGTAAAAGTTTAATAGTTTTGATCGTAAAAAAATATTCTAAGGTTATTGCAATTAATACAGTTTTATTCAATCTTATTTTTTATCTATTTTCAAAGAGACCTTTATTTATTTTAAATACATTTTTATTTACTTTCAATGTAACCTAAGTTCTTTATTGCATTTTATTTCATTATTGTATTGTATTGCATACTGTGTGATATTATATGTTTAGCATTGACTGACTGGGGTGTGTTTTTCTGTGTCAGTGTGAGGATGACAGTCAAGGGGTGCAACTGTTATAGCATGTTTTTAGAAATATTTTTGTCCTAAGTTATAGATGTTGATCTGTTATCTAGTGCTATATCTTTTTATTAGATATGTGTTTGATCTATATTTGTCTGAAAATAAAACAGTTAATTTTATCGTATCTTCTGTTTTTCTTTATGTATACGTTATGATTGTACACAAACTCCTTATATTGTCTTTGCCAACCAGGAGTAACAAGAATGTTATATGCAATGACACACATTGAATGACTCCTATGAACCCGAGTAAATGAAATGCTGTGGAAAGTTTTCTGGCAGCAGAAACTGCGAAAACTATGTAGGTCAGTTTGTAACTGAAACTCTGCAGAAAACTGGAGCCTTGGTGACTGAAACCCTGCTGAAACCTGATGGATTCTCTAAGTTAACTGAAACTCAACGGAAACTTGCTGGAGCATGGGTAACGGATACCGTGCGGAAACCCTTAGAAAGTGGGTAATTGTAAGTTTCCGTCATTGCGGAAACTCAGTGTAAAAGAACGGAAACTCACTGGATTCTTGGTGGAAACTTAAGTTTCAGTCCACTTTCCACCAGGTTTCCGCACTGCGGAAACCAAGTTATTTTTGCTGTGTTCCCGCCACGGTATGGCTGAAATATTGCCTATGTGACGTTAAATATTAACTCACTCTGCATCCCTTGTGATGAAATAATCACGTTCAAGCATGTCTTGCTTGACTGTGTCGAATATTCCATCACAAGGGATAATTATTCAAAATCACGAACTAGGAAGGACCTTTTTAGCAACGTCAGTTCTCATTTAATTATTTCATTTTTGAAAGAGTGAGTGAGTGAGTTAATGTTTAGCGTCACATCGGCAATTTTGCAGCCATATCGTGACGAGAACATTTATTACTGAAATACAAGATATGTATTTCATAAATATACCTGTCGTCAATGGACAGTAAAACAACTAGAATATCACATTTATAATTTAAAACTAGTGTGGAAAGTTAAAACTAATATAACTATTTGGACAGCACAATATAAAACACGGGCTATATATCACCAACGACAAAAGGTAGATCACCATACTAGGGACCATGGGGACTTACAGTACATTTGCTTCCTGCATGCAGCCTAGCTGGATTTACATCATCCCTTCAGCCGCTTGCAATTCAGGAACATTTTAAAAAGAATTAGATTGTTTTGTGCCTAGTAAATAGATAAGTATTTTATGATTGGAAGTTAAATTAGTAACTGAGATTGTTAGTGTCTGTATCCTCGAGGGGGGTTGAAGTACCGTAAAATTATTGTCCTCTCGAAAGGGTAAGTAAGTCCCAAAACATTTGAAGTAAAATTTCATCTTCCTTCTTTGTAGCCGTAGTATTTCTGTCATTTTTATTTGTGGCTACTCTTGCATGCAGTCGCCAGCAGCTGAGGGGATGGTGTAAATCTAGCCAGGGACCATGAACGTAGCAAAGGTACCGTTAGTCCCCATGACCTCTAGTATGGTGATCTACCTTCAGTTTTGGCGGTCTATGGCCTGTTTTTATATTGCACTGTCCAAATAGTGATACTATTTTTAAGTTTTCACGCTCGTTTTAAATACTAACTGTGATAGTCTATTGGTTGTACTGTCCTTTGTCGACAGGTTTTCATACTATGCATATACATTTCGTTTTAATGTCACGTATGTTCTCGTCACGATGTGGCTTCAATATTGCCGATGTGACGTTAAATATTAACTCACTCACTCACTCACTGTATCACAAGTGTTCGGACCGGGTTTGCATGCACGTTCCGTCAGAAACATCTTTCATCTCCCAAATGTATCTTGAAGTGTATTTAAATCCATAGGTTGGCATCATATCTACTTAAACATCACATTGTAGTGTTACAAAATGCAACATGTAAAGATAACCGGTCCCTTAAAGTGAATTACCTGTCTTTCACACGTAGCCTCGACCAAAAGTGCTAAGTGTCTGTTCGGCCCGACTTGGCCCGACTTGGCCCGACCTCTCAAAAGCACCCTACGCCCGACAGATGTTTCTTAAATTCTATTTAAATCCATATTTTAGTATCATATCTACCGAAATACTGCTTTACAGAGTTTCAAAGCGTTGTATTTGAAACAAACACGTTGCTTAAAGTGAACCCTATTTTCTATTCATTCTCAACAAAGGTACAGCATCATACGTTCGGTTCGGCTTGGCCCGAGCACCCTAAAGCAGCTTAAACCTGACACATGCATGTGTCCAGACGTGTTGAAATGCATCGGTATTATATCTACCTAAAGATTTACTTGTAATACAATGAAATGCAACATGTAAAGATAACCGGTCCCTTAAAGTGAAGTGTTTGGTCTGCACTGCGAGGGCTACTGAACCTGATCGACCTGGTAATTATACCTGCATCCAGCTTGCTTAACTACCCTTGTCTAATTGCAATCAGCTAGGTGTAGTGGTTCAATCAACATACTGTTGCACTTAATGGACCTTGAGAGTTATTGATTACTCCACCATTTTTTACAACGTTTTTCACAATGACTGACTAAATTGCAAATACTAAAATGAGACATTTGTTTCATTATATATATAAACATATATGTGTGTTGTCCGCCCCCACTGTCAAGACCTGTGTTTACACGCTCCCACAAAGTACCAGCAAAGCGAGCAAAAACCAAAGGCTGTAAGTAAAACAGAAGTAACATCGCAGTACATATTGGTTTTGGGGGGCCCACCGCTTACAATGGGCATATCAACTAATGCTTGGCGGGCGAGAATTGGCCAATTCACGCAACAACATGTGACTCGGCAGGTCGGCCACATTGACCCTTACAACCCGTTCATCGAATGGTCACCCCATGTAGATGTAGGCTATCAACTCTTGGCTACTTTCGTCATGCTAACGTGTATAAATAACGCAGGTTCCCTACTGATATATATATGGAACAACATCCCCGTCTCTGGTGATGTAGAAACCAATCCTGGTCCCGCGGGTAAAGGGTTAAGCAGCTCAGAGGTCAATGAGTTGAAATCGGAGACTTTACAGGAGTATCGATCAGTGCGATCAGATTTATCAGCAATAACTCGTGATATTCGTGAAATTAAAACACAGAATCGCAAGTTAAGCGCAACTGTTGAGGAAATAAAAGAAAGTATAGAGGAAATTCAGGGGCAACAAACAATATTTCGTTTAGATATTGATACCATAAATGAACGGCTTGAACACTTGGAACAAACCACAAACACGGAAACCTCTGGATCATCCATACTTGATATCCAGAATGAAATTGAGAAATTGGATCAGTTTAGGAGGAAAAATAACGTGTTCATTTTTGGCCTAACGGAGAAAGCAAACGAGACATGTGCTGAAGCTGTGAGTTTAGTCTGCGACAAGATAAACGATTTGTTACCGGAGGACAGTGTCCATCTGAGTCCATCTCACATCGCCGAAGCCTACAGGATCGGTAAGTGGTCTGCAGGATCCAAGAGACCCAGACCCCTGACTGTTTCATTTCTTAGTCGAGATTGGAAAATATGTGCGCTAGGGCTACGAAGGGTGCTCGGAAATAATGGATATGGTATTTCATGTGATCTTACATTTAGACAGAGACAAGCCCTGAAAGATATCCGTGCACATAACAAACACGGATACTATAAGAAGGGTATTTTGGTTGTAGAGGACATTGCTACTAATAACACTGCAAATAACACTGATAATAACGTTGATAACAACACTGACACCACTGACAACAACACTGACAACGAGGTGCTAGACCCTGATGTAAAAACCGGCGCTCAATCCCCACAGGAGGTAACCGACATTGATAAATAGCGATCTGGCCACGCCCATGATAAAAGTGATGCAATATCAAACACAAACTTTCTATTTTGGAACGTTTCTGGATTTGCTAATAAAAGCAATGATACTGACTTTATTCGATTCATTACCCAATTTCAAATTGTTGGGCTGACCGAAACTTGGACTATTGATTCCCCATACAAGACATATTCCATGACTTCATCTCCTACACTATCAACGCGATCAAACAAGTTCACAGGGGAAGACCTTCCGGAGGATTAACTCTGCTTGTGAATAGAAATATTAGTCATTTTGTCAAGTGGTTCCTTAAATCCGACAATGCTATTTTTCTTCTCATGGATAAACGTACATTTAACCTCGACAAAGATATTCTTGTTGCCTGTGCTTATGATAACCCACCTGGTTCAGTATGGTATGATCAAAAACATTCGAATTGTGGTGTTACTCTTTTCTTAAATGATTCAATTGACTGCATTGAAATGATTGATACAGATATCGATATCATCATAGGAGGGGACTTGAACGCTAGGACATCGTCGCTCTCTGACCACGTCGATGATGATATTGCTGAAATTCTTGGAGAAGAAGGTCTTTCAACTCTTTTCGATAAAGTAGATATAAACAGAGCGCCATGTGATCAAGTTGTAAACAGTTTCGGGCGTGCTCTCGTAAACATGTGTGCAACACTGGGCTTATCAATTCATAATGGCCGCTGTGGATCCGATCGTGGCAAAGGCGACTTCACATTTATCAGTCACACTGGGTCAAGTGTTATTGAATATGTTATTGTGTCAAACAAACTCTTCAATCGCTGTCAAAACTTTGACATTCTGTCGAGGGCAGAGTCATCACATCTCCCGCTATGTTGTACATTGCAATCACGTGACCGAACTCGGGCCGTCGAGACAGCCGATGCAGCACGTGCAGGTCGTGAGAGCTACCGTTTCGTCTGGGATATTGACAAGGCTTCTACGTTTAGGGATAACTTGCTGGATGCTGTTGACGCACTTGATCGATGTACGTTACTCTCGTATGGCATAGATGACGGCGTAAAAAAAAGTTCACCGACATAATATGTGATGCAGCAGAGGACATGAAGCGCTACAAGCGGCCCCGACACACTCGTTCGGAGCCGTGGTTTGACTCAGAGTGCCGTTACAACAGAACCGAGAGGGAACGCCTTCTCAGAGTGTATCGCCAGGGTAAAACTGACATAAATTTAGTTACTTACATTGCAATGAGGCATAAATATACTAGTCTACTACGTACCAAAAAGAATGTCTACTTTGAAAATCTCAATGATAAAATTGCATCATGTGTTACAGAAAATAAGAGCTTCTGGTCTACGCTTAAAGGTTTATGTCATTATTCCAGCAATATGGCTGATATTTCGATGGAACAGTGAACTGATCACTTTAAGCAGTTGCTTGTGTCCTGTGACATGCCAGACACTATAAATCTACCCGTGCCTGATCCAGCTGACGTGGACGAGATGACACGCTCTATACTAGACTCTCCAATTACACAAGATGAACTTTTTCCTGCTATCAAAGCGTTAAAGTGCGGCAAGTCCGCTGGAGCTGATTTATTAATTGCTGATTTTAAAAAAAATATGCTTCAGATATCCTAGTACCTTACCTTACAATTCTATTTAATATTATGTTTGAAAATGCATATTTTCCGGAAGCCTGGTTTGTCGGTGTTATTGTGCCCTTACATAAAAGCGATAGTATCCATACTCCATCCAACTATAGAGGTATATCTCTGCTGAGCGTTATGAGCAAACTGTACACTTCTATTATTAACAATAGGTTAACCTACTGGTGTGATGTATATGGAAAAAAATCGTAGAGTCTCAGGCTGGGTGTCGGCGTGATTACTCCACTATTGATAACATTTTCGTTCTCCAGTCTGTTATACAAAGGTATCTTGGGAAGAGTAAAATTATAATATATGGTCTGTTTGTGGATTTTGCCAAAAACACGTCACAATTTAATTCTGGACTCACAAAAGTCCAGAAACTCTAAGCACTGTGGCCATTCTCTCACAAGGGATTTGGCAAAATTAAACATGCAGCTGTTATGTATATGTGCTAAGGATGAAAAAATGAAAAAAAGTTTTTTCGAAAACTCAAAATTTAAACTCGCTCGCCCATGGGCATTCCCGTGGGCCAACAATGGCCTATGGGCAGGCCCATGGGCGAGAGGGTTTAATTTCGTCCAGAATAAATGTTTTGGAGGTTGTAAATGAATGAAAAAATGTTAATAAGTATCATGACACCAATTTCAGCTTGTTGTGACTTCACTCTAACTGACTTAGAATAATTACTTTCATTGAAAATACATGTTTTTTCCATGCTTTGCAGTTTTTAAATACTAGTAAATGAACGTGTATTTATTAGTGCCGTGACACGAAATAAGCTTATTTTGACTTAATTCGGCTAATTTAGAGTGATTTTGTAAAAGGTCTCGCCCATGGGCGAAAAACATTTCGCCCATGGGTGAGAATATTTACTCTTACTCAAAATAAATCTTTTTCCATGTTTTGGAGGTTGTGAATGGATGAAAGTATGTTCATACGTACTATGGCACAAATTTCAACTCATTTTGAATTAATGCCGTTAATTTAGAGCAATTTAACAAAATTTTGCCCATGGGCGAAAAACTATTTTGCCCATGGGCGAGAATATTTCCTTTTATCCTAAATACATCTTATCCAATGTTTTGGAGGATGTAAACGAATGAAAGTACATCTATGAGTATCATGACAGAAATTTCAACTCATTTTGACTTAATTCCTCTAAATGAGAGCCATTTTAAAAACTCTCGCCCATGGGAGAAAGACATTTTGGCCCATGGGCGAGAATATTTGCCTTCACTCAAAATATATCTTTTCCTGTGTTTTGGAGGTTGTAAATGAATGAGGATATATTTATGAGTATCTTGGCACAAAATCCAACTCATTTTGACTTAATTCTGCTAATTGAGACCGACGTTCAAAAACATCTCGCCCATGGGCGAAAAACATTTGGCCCATGGACGAGAATATTTCCTTTTCACTCCAAATACATCTTTTCTAATGTTTTGGAGGATGTAAATGAATGAAAGTGCCATTATGAGTATCATGACACAAAATTCAACTGATTTTGACATAATTTTGCGAATTCAGGGCGATTTTTAAAAAATATGCCAGAATAATTACTTTTACTCAAAAATACATCTTTTCCTGTGTTTCGGAGGTTGTAAATGAATGAGGATACGTTTATAAGTATCATGGCACAAAATTCAGCTCATTTTGACTTAATACCGCTAATTTCTGACAAGTACAAGAATCTGGACTTCCACTTAAATTTTCATAGTTTTATTTTATTGTCTTGGAAGTTGTAAATTTATGAATGAAAGTGTGTTTATAAGTATCATGACAAAAAAAGATGAAATCATTCCGGTCTTAATTCGACTAATCTCGCTCGTGGACGAAAATATTTTCGTTTGCTTGTTTTCCTTATTTTGCAAACATATGGTTTAAAAATAGGTGAAATTCTAATGACAATTCAGTTTAATTTCGTGAGTTTAGTTTTATGTCGCACTCAGTAATATCCCAGCAATATGGCGGCGGTTTGTAGATAATCGAGTTTGGACCAGACAATCCAGTGATCAACAGCATGAGCATCGATCTGAACAATTGGGAACTGATGACATGTGTCAACCAAGTCAGCGAGCCTGACCACCCGATCCCGTTAGTCACCTCTTACGACAAGTATAGTCGCCTTTTATGGCAAGCATGGGTTGCTGAAGCCCTCTTCTGCACCAGATCTTCACGGGTCCCAAACACAGACCTTTACTTCCAGCAACATATACAGTACACTTAGAATATTAAGCCTTGAGATTCTTTTGAATTTAGGTATTCTATAAATATAACAAAATTCAAGCTATATCTAGGAAGTTGAACTTATTTGTGAAAGCCCTAATCAAGAATGACCGAACTTCAGTGACTATGCTGGGACACATTAATAAACAGTGTTGTGAGATCTTTAAACTGTATTGAAATATGTCCTGTCAATCCCACTGCCATTCGCCAAATATACTTACCTAGTAGTTTTAAGTGTACCTACCCAGTTTAGCATGTTTCGTATTAATAGTGTGGTCTCCATTTTTAGTACTTCCCGTTTGCCCGTCCCGGGTTTTTTCGTCTGAGGTTTTATGGGGTATTCTCCTATTTGTCAGATCAGAAATAATCTACAACAGGGATAGGTCACTCGCTTGTTTTCTTTACCATTTGTACTAATTAGTATGTGCCTCGTCATGCTTCAATGCACACAGTGACCTGGTTCGTTTCCATCGCAACTTCGACTGCGTTTAACAGTACTTCAGCCAGTTTACTGTATCAGTCGAAATCTTACAATGAATGAATGAATGAAGAGCAAAAAATATATGTGAATGAATGAAAGAAATAATAAAAGACAGAAGTGCATATGTGAATGAATGAGAAAGAAATATTAAAAGAAAGAAGTACATA
Source organism: Haliotis asinina (assembly GCF_037392515.1). Lineage (NCBI taxonomy): Eukaryota > Metazoa > Mollusca > Gastropoda > Lepetellida > Haliotidae > Haliotis > Haliotis asinina. The sequence goes on along the minus strand of NC_090290.1, from coordinate 8,213,979 downwards.
TGTGAATGAATGAAAGAATAAATGATACACCACGGCCACCCCTTCCAAAACATGCTAAAGAACGCAAAACTATCGTTAGATCACATATGTTAACATCAGCTTGTTATCGTCTCCCTGGTCAGACATAACAATTGTCAGACAGGTTAAAACAACAAACTATCTGGTTGACTGCACAGCTGCCTGACGTAGTATACCCACATCACCTGCTTTTCCTGCGTAACCTTCATTTACATCACCATCCTTAATATATTGAGCAGAGAGCACAGAAGGCCGTATAGCTGTAACCACTGAACCGTGGCGTCTCTCTGCTCCTAACTTCACAAGTGGGGGTGTCCTTTTCTACCTCTTCCATTAATCTTTAAAACATCTAACAAGCTCAACGCATACAACTTTTTACTAAAATGTGATGTTATACATAATCATAAGAGTATTTTTAGGTACATAATCATAAGAGTATTTTTAGGTATTATTCAGTTGATAAATTATCATTTTATGTTACATATATGTACAATATTTTGCTTTGATTCTGTAACTACTCACATTATGACATTGAGACCATTCTGGCTTATCGAGTAAAATACGATTGTATAGTTCTGAGTTTGAATCTTGGCATATTTTACCGGTTTGCACTCTACCTTTTTAAAGGGGGCGTGCATATTTTGGTGGTTTTTAGTATTCCATCTATTCGTTTAGATTTATTGATTTATTTGTTTTTGTTTTGTTTTTCGCTGCTAGTGGTCCTGCTAGTCTGCTTTGATAACTGTAAAAAAAATTCTGACGTTTGACGAGCGGAACATGAAGTGTTGTTATCAAGTATATGTTATGTAATTATATTATTGGTATGGAGTGTGGCATTGATATACATGTTTATGCTTGCCAATCCAGTCACGATTACTTGAGGAGATTCGTTTAAACTATAGATTAAGGTATCCATACTATTAATGTGTAATCTTTACATTGGGCTATGAGGAATACGTAATATAATCAAGATTGATTTTGCGCGTACTTTTCTATTTTTAAATAGATTTTCACCATTTTGGCTACAGTCGAAAAGATTTACTTTGGCTTTGGTGATTGTGGTCTCTAAGTATATTAGAAATTATGTTGTTGAGACAGCTGGGAACTGTTGATCTGCAGTCTTTCAAAATTCATTTTCACGAGATACATTCTCCCTTTTTACCATTTCTCAAAATGAACATATAACCGTTTACACAAAGGTATCTTCCCGTAAAATGAGTAGGACGAAACGTGAAGTATAGCAGCGCATTTGCCATAACTGAAGTTGTTAAAATGATAATGAAAACTGTCATTTCCATCATTCACTTTGCAAGCAATTTTATCAAGAAACTAAGTAACTCATTACCAATGGAAGGAGTGAACTGAAAGTCCAATTTATTAACTGAAGTCACTGGTTGAACTCGCTAACATCGATTCACTTACATTCTGGTACACGTGTCTTATTTCGTTTCCGGAGGATACACATTTTACTTTTTTTTAAGAAAACCCGTGTCTAATCCCTTAAAACAACACCGTTGTCACTACACCAAACGATTTTGACCTTGACCTAAAACAAAGGTTTAAATTAACTTACAGATTTACCCCGTAGACATCCCTTTCTGAATAACGAGTTTAACAGCTGCGCCGAAATGCTGCTTACCTTATAAGAAGTTGTATATCCATAGAACTTTCTCTGTTTTTTTATCAAATGATCATGACCTGAACAGATATTACTTTGTCAGAGACTTCATGAGTGATTTTCAAGTTCTAATCCACAAACTGATTTCCACTTTTTCATCATTCTGACTTTTATCTCAGTTTGTTGAGTATCTCAGCATAACTCGCAAAGACAATGAAAACTGAGGGGAACGATGACGCTTTCTGTTTCTTCCGCATTCACTTACGTAATTTCCGCAAAGCGCCTACGACAATTTGCGCCGAAAAAGTCGTGTCTCGTCCGCTGGTCTTGTTTATTGGAGTAAAACAGCTGCCGCTTTCAAGTGTATTTTACTTGTCATATACACAATTCATCCATGGGTCACATTCGGTCATTATGTGACACCAGATTTGAAATGAACAGGTGTTCGTGAGTGTATATGGATGAATAAGACTGATTGCGCAAGACGCACAGCCAAATATCTCACATTCAACGGAAATCTCGAATTGATTATTTTATAAGGCGTTGAGCTGACCAGTTGGCTTTGGTGTTGTGTATAAACCTCCTTTGCAAGAACTTTGTCAAGCATACCTGCTTTGCCCTTTTGCAAGACCTGCAAGACTGGGGGCCAGAGTGGGTTGAGTCTTAATTAATCCACTCAACTCACCCTGGCTTCCACCAATTAATCCACTCATCTCACTCTGGCTTCTGTCAACTCACCCTCTTACCCCCCCCCGCTGGCTTCAGTCCTTAATCAGCTTACCTCAACACTTCTCTAATGTATTGTTACCTCAAATAGTTATTGTTAATCCTGTTATTGTTGTATTGTCATCACATGCTCATCTCTGCTGTATATATATTGCACTCCCCCTGCCATTCCCCACACGCTTGAAAACGGTATAAGAATCTATACCGAAACGTCGCTACCCTGGAATAAAGAAGTTGATCATCCATAAAAAATTCTTGTCATCTTTATCTCAGCAACTTCTAGAATGCCTCTCAAACAGTTCCTTCCAATTTAGTTATTGTGTGCATGCTGTATTTCAATTTTGGAAATGTGCTTAAAGCATATTTATTTTGATTCTCAAAGAATCTGTTTGTCAGGTTCAGTCCGCCCAACACATTCTTATTACATAAGACGCTCGTGCATCCTGAGCAGCATGCAGAGGCGAGATTACGACGAATCACCATGCTGGTTTAGTAGATGATATTCTATGTTGTTTTGTTTTCCACTGTTGCCTTTCTTGTTGCAGATGAAAGATTCCACCTGTAACATGATTTTATTTTTTGTTCATTCCTGTTTTCTCATCTTTGTGAGATTATCTACTTGCACTTCTGTCAGAGAGATATATTGTTCACGTTATCTACCCATTAGCATACAGATATGTTTGCCTTTTTCTCTTAACATATCAATAGCTTTACATACACAGTTATATTGCATTTCAGTCGCATGTCGGAAATCAAATACGATTTGTTTTCTCACAAGTGAACCCACCCAAGTTATGATGATTAAACTATTCGATAATGATTGATATTGTACAGTATAGACACGTGGTGGGTTCCTTTGTTTGTCACATTCAAAACAAATCTGCCAACAAGCTTAAACATACTTCTTAATCTTTACTACTCCTTTGCCTATACAATGCCAAAGTCTCCCTGGTAGTGTCTCTTATTCTCTTGGTCTGCGGCGATATTCATCCTAACCCAGGTCCAACTAATAGTCGTGAACTAAACATTATTCATTTAAATGTGCGTAGTCTTAAAGATAAAATTGACATACTTGAGGCAGAGTTTGGCTCATACGACGTCATATGTCTTACTGAAACATGGTTACATGATGGTATCAGTAGTAATGATATCCTAATTCCTGGCTTTCATTCACCTCTCAGAAATGATAGAGTAGAGGCGGGGGAGTTGCAGCGTACGTTAAAAGTAAAATAAATGCCGAATATATGGAGAATTTAACTATACCCGGGCTTGAGACGATATGGATAAAAATAAGATGTAGAAAAAGGAACTACCTAATAGGAACGTTTTATCGCGCAGACAAAACAGAAGCTTATTGGGATTTAGTCGAAGATTCTATCAATAACGCTACTGATCTTAATATGGATACAGTTGTAGTTGGCGATTTTAATATTGATCTTTTTACAGATACAAGTTATAAAATCAACCAATTACAACTGTTATTTGGACTAACACAACGCATAACCGAACCTACAAGGATTACACCCAGTTCTAGTACATTAATCGTTCTCATCTTCGTCTCAAGCGTTAGCACTCTACTAAAATCGGGTGTTTTAGATCCTGTGTGTAGCGATCATTGCCCTGTATATGTTACTATTAACGAGTCGATTGCACAATCGATCAATTACAAGAGAAAAATGTATAATTATACGCTAGTTGATTTTGATGGGATTAAAAATGCCCTATGTACTCTTGACTGGCATGCTATCTTCGCCTCTGAAAATATTAACCGTATCGCAGACGACTTTACAGGTACAATTCTTGACGTATGCGATAGTTATATTCCAAATAAAGTCGTTACGATAAGGCCCCGGGATGCCCCCTGGATGAGTAGTGAGGTACGTAAATTGATTCGTAGACGCAATCGCCATCATAAAATCGCAAAAAGGCGTAACTCATCATCTGACTGGGCACTTTTTAGATCGAGTAGAAATAAAGTTATATCCGCGGTAAGAAATGCAAAGAGGAAGTACACGAATAAAATTGATGAAAAGATAAACAATGAACACGGTACAAACACATGGTGGCATCTAGTTAAGAATTATGTAAAAAGTAAACATATCACCAATATTAACACTTTTCCTTCGGTAATCCATAACGACAAACTATACGATGACAGTGCTGAGACAGCAAACATTATGAATGATTTCTTTGCAGATCAGGCAAGAGTAGATGCTCCAAATAGGGATATTCCCGAAATTCACTCAGCGGTAGATAATCCATTATGTGACCTAACACTTAGTTCGCAAGAAATCTACGATATTCTCTTCTCTGTTGACACCACTAAAGCAACAGGCCCAGATGGTATTGGCAACAAATTCCTGAAAATGAATGCAAGAGAATTAGCAGTTCCCTTATCTGAAGTTTGTAATATATCGTTAAAGAACAAAGTGTTCCCCGATATTTGGAAGGACGCATTAGTTGTTCCTATTCACAAAAGGCAGTATAAATGAATGCTGTAACTATCGACCAGTCGCACTAACAAGCTGTGTAGCAAAGACTTTTGAACGATGCATTTTCAAACACGTATTCAATCATTTTAGGGATAATGAAATACTTACAAACTTACAATCCGGTTTCGTGCCAGGTGATTCAACAGTAAATCAACTAACGTACCTGTATGACTTTATAGCGAGTGCAGTCGATAGAGGTAAGGAAATTAGGGCTGTATTTTGTGACGTGAGTAAGGCTTTTGACAAGGTCTGGCATAAAGGTATTATACACAAGCTAAGACGTTATGGTATCGGGGGTAATTTGTTGAAATGGTTTGAGAGTTATCTAGACAACAGAGTTCAAAGAGTTGTTATAAATGGTTATACGTCTGACCAAAGATCACTCTTAGCCGGCGTTCCACAAGGCTCTGTCCTAGGACCCCTACTGTTTATAGTTTATGTCAACGACATTGTGGAAGGAATTAACAGCAATATCCGTCTCTTCGCAGATGACACGTCACTTTATACTATAATAGACGATCCTGCCGAAACTGCTCTGTGTCTTAATAATGATCTTCGTAAAATTTCTGATTGGGCCGACAAATGGCAAGTTACATTTAATCCCAATAAAACAGATTCTATACAATTCTCTCGTAAAGTGCGGCCGAGCCCAAAACTAAATTTAACAATGAAGGGTTATAACATTAATGGTGTTAATAGCAATAAACATTTGGGACTTACTTTACAGCATGACTGCTCCTGGACAGACCATGTTAACTGCATCGCTAAAAAGGTCGCACCCATGGTAAACTGTCTTAGAGGTTTTAAATATCGTCTTTCACGGAAAACTTTGCAAACAATGTACATACAATTTATTTTGCCTATTTTCGACTACTGTTGTCACATCTGGGACAACTGTACCAAACAGCAAGCATTAACACTTGAAAAAAACTTAATCTTGATGCACTCAGAACTATTTGCGGTGCTGTACGCGGTACGAGTCATATGAAAATTTATGATGAGACAAATTTCCAACCACTATGTACTCGTAGACACATCCAAAAACTAACATTTTTCTATAAGATGGTTAATAATTTCACTCCAAAATATTTGAGCAATCTCGTCCCTCCTAAGGTATCTGACACAGCAAACTACAGTTTTCGAGATCGTTTGAAGCTCCAAACTATCGATAGCAAAAGTGCAATTTATGCTAAGTCATTTCTCCCAGATACTGTAAGATTGTGGAATTCTTTGTCTACTGATCATAGAGAACCGGCTACTCTGGGTAGTTTTAAGAAAAGAATTAGTGTGTCATATAATTATCAAACCTACTTTAATTTAAACTCAGGATCAAGATTCTGTCAGATTATTCATTCGCGGCTCAGGCTCGGTTGCAGTGATTTAAACGCACACAAATATGAACGATTTTTATCTTCAAATTCGTCTTGTTCTTGTGGCTACTCTTACGAAGATCCAATTCACTATTTTCTTTCGTGCATAAATTACTCTGACATAAGACACAAAATGCACTTCTATACCAAAGGATATGATATCAAATCAATACTATACGGCCACCCTAGTGGATCTGCTAACGATAATCACGAACTATTAGAATCTATCCATTCTTTCATTGTACTCTCAGGCAGATTTGTGTTGTAATAGTAAAGTGAAACTGCACTTCCGACATTAATGATCTTAATCAGGCCCCCCTAAGTAATTGAAGGAATTACAGCAAATTTGAAGGAACTGCATCTCAAATGTAAACAAACGCAGCCCACTCGCGAAAACAATTGCAGCGATATCGGTAGTTTAGCGGTAATAACAGAAACACATCGGCCCTATCGGAAGCAATGTCGGTAATACAGGAAACACGATCGGCCATCTTCGGAGATTTTTCGGTCGCGAGCGGAAAATCACGCAGCAAAACATGGCGTCGTTGGAAGAAGCACCCGTCTCGGTGAGATTTGTTTTTAGTTCCTACTATTACATTTTCATACTTATCCATCTTTGACCACCCGCGTTGAATGCGTTTAGGTATGAGGTGTTGTCGGGGCAATAGCTTATGTTTTTAGGAAAAGATTGTCACTGCAGAAGAGTGTCACAAGTCAAGCCCCTGTAGTTTGTTTACAGCTGAACATCGAAGTCGTGCCGATGATTACGAACATCATGAACGTGCGCCATGAAGAAGTTTATGAGCCATAATTTTTCTTGCTACGAAGTGCAATTGACAAATTTAAACACATTTTACAAAAAAATGATGTTATATCTGGCGCACGTTCGTAATCATCGGCACGACTTCGATGTTCAGATGTAAACAAACTACAGGGGCATGACTTGTGACACTCTCCTAGAGTGACTATCTTTTCCTAAAAACATAAGCTATTGCCCCGACAACACCTCATACCTAAACGCATTCAACACGGGTGGTCAAAGATGGATAAGTATAAAAATGTAATAGTAGAAACTAAAAACAAATCTCACCGAGACGGGTGCTTCTTCCTACGACGCCATGTTTTGCTGCGTGAGTTTCCGCTCGCGACCGAAAAATCTCCGAAGATGGCCGATCGTGTTTCCAGTATTACCGACATTGCTTCCGATAGGGCCGATGTATTTCTGTTATTACCGCTAAATTACCGATATCGCTGCAATTGTTTCGCGAGTGGGCTGTGTTTGTTTACATTTGAGATGCAATTCCTTCAAATTTGCTGTAATTCCTTCAATTACTTAGGGGGGCCTGTTAATGTTATAAGTGGCTATGTTATCACGTTTTGATTGTTACATTCACAGAAAGCTATTGTTTATTGTTTGATATTTGCATGCTTTTCTCCTCACAACTGCTTTATATAAGTTACTTGTATCCTGGAGCGGTATTAACATAAGCAATATACTGCTTGTTTACCAATCCAAATCCCCTTCTGGAAATAAATATGTTTAAACCAATCTGGTTCGTTTAGCAATCAAAATATTGCTTCGATTAACACTTCACCAGTACTATGCAATTTTACAGAATACACAAAACCGGATACACAAAAACGACAAATTATAGCATTGTGATTAGGGGTATATGGGGTTATAGGAGTCCCTTTTAATCCACCGAGCCAAGTCCTACACGCCCTGGTGGGGTGTGGATTCACGGGAGGGGGAAGGGAGGAGATGACCAAGCCAAGGAAGACACAACTACTCCATACGCTATCATGGTCTTCCTTACTGCTTGAAGATTGACCTTTTCTCACTGTGGTCTATGATGACTTCGGTGAACGGAAAAAAAACTTATTCACCGTGAAAACCAGAAAATAGTTGAATCCGTCCACGATTTTATCATACAACACAAAGCTTGATTTTTATTTTTTTAACAGGAAACTAATTAACTTGTCAAAAACCTTCTCACAAATGTTCAGTGTTTCTACAAAGAGCTAGTCAGACACAACAAACCGTAACTTTATTTTTCATGTTTACTTATATGATAGATGTATTTGATGTAATGATATGTATGTATATGTTATTATATAATAGTTCATATGGATGACGACATATGCTTCATTTATATTTTGTATTATATGTTGTATGGGTGAGGTACTGTAAAGCTTGTTCACTAGTCCCAATCACAGTTTCAAAACACACAAAAATACAACATAGAGATGTGTGGAAACAACAGAGACATATGGAGAACAGCAATGTCATAACTGAACAGAAATCATTCCCTCTATTGGTGAAGGCCTTGTGGGATTAGTTAAAGGGGCACTGATGTGCAGCCAATGATGTTTCTCGCCAACAGTCTAATTACGAAATCAAACTGCAAATTTGTCAGCGCCCGCTCCTTCGACCGTGACGGACAAAGGAACTGGGCTCCTGTCCATATTAGCAGAATTTCTTCACCCAAAAGAGTCAGGAGGCCGGATGCCCATCATATGCCATTATTTAAAAATATCCATGGTATTCCTTTTCTGATCGTAACAAAATATCCCAGCAGTGTAGTTCTTTTCGGATGCTTGGATGGTATAGTTACTCAATTTGATCCTATTTTTGTGTTTTTAACCTCGATATTTAATCATGCTACATGAAAATATGATGTCTACAGGCACGTAGCAAGCCATTTGTTTCCCTCCGGAAGATTGCAAAGCTTTATATTTAAGTAATTTTGAGTGTTGGTTCAGCTGTGATAGCAAATATCATACGTACAAAAATTGGTAGCTATGGTAGCTACAATGGTTTATTATTTATGATAATAAAAACACACAGTTGATTTATTTGAATTCGTAAACAAAAAACGATGACTTTGCCTTTGGTAGAGAAATCTGAAAATTTTCTAACGTAGAAAAACCCTTATTTCACCTATTTACCCAAGTACACAGCAAATGCCCGTGTGTATTCCTTATGTAACGAAATTCCGTTGGTATCCTCAAAACAGTTTCGGCCCATAAGTGTTTTCAGGCTGCATGCGACACAGAGATTACATCTTCCTTGCTGTAACTCGCGTTTGATGGTGTAAACCTACACGTGTTATTTGTCATCATTCTCTTGATGGTCAATTCATGAATTTATAACAGGTATAATTAGTAGTAACACCACTTCGGTTACTCAACAAAGGTTCCCATTTGGCATTTCTCCTGTCTGGAGTAAATACTCAACATTATAAATTAAGGTCTGTAATGGCAAATGTATTGTATGTTATGTAATATGTGCATGTAAGTGATGCAAGAGGGTTTATCAACTAAGTTACAAAAACAAACATCGATCAAAGGATTAACCGATAACACACTGATTGATTAATTACTTTTATCTTCTAGCGGATTTGTCAAAAGGCAGTGTGTGTAGATGACTACACCCTGTCGTAAAGTGTGAGTGCAAAAACAACATCCTCCCTTCAAAGAATTAACCACCCTTGCGTTGATTGATTGATTGCTCATTATTGGTTAACTAAATTACTTAGAATAGTGGACATCATACAATTAGTTGCCAGGTGTGCTATCTTGGGAGACCAATCAGAGGTTTATCTGGTTTTCACCAACGAAAGACGTGAAACGATGTGTTACTTTTTCGCAAATGAGACAGTTGTAAGACACGCGACACAGAGCAGGATTACTTACCAGCTGCAGATGAATGGAATACGATTTCTTTTACCTGGATATTGATGGATACATTCCTGAACAAGGTAGTAGCCTGACATCGTTGCTATAAAATTAGTCTGTTTTACATTCATTTTTTTGCATTTTGTTTTAATTTATTTGTTGTAGCATTCAGCAGAATCTGTATGACAGAAAAAACACACTAGATCGCGTATGGGTGTGAAATAGGATCCACATTGGCATTCTATACAATGTATAAATGTTGCTGTTATGTTAGAAATTTACTATGAGTATAAGCAGATCGTGTGTTCTTTTATTAATTTTCAGAATCATACTAGTATGACAATAAACTAGCTAGGGTTATGAGACAAAATATAGAGACGTTTTCCGTCCTAATAGTTTTTTACCATTTCTGCCACGGGCAGATGATTAACCTTCAAAGTGTTTCATTTGTTTTCATAATACATTTGGAATGAAGTAAAAATGACTTCACCTCAGTTGATCTGTCTATAATTAAACTATCAATTGCGCTTACGGACTGCGCAGCAGAGGTCACGAACCAGTCACGAATTCTGGGATATCATCCGGGTACTCACGGGAGAAAAACAATAACAAAAGTCCACGGAAATTGCTCCGCATCAGTGCCCCTTTAAGAGGGTGTCCTCCCAATTTATGTATTTTTTACTCGATAGTACGGAAAATTAATTAGGCGATGTGGGTATGTCATGCCTGGTTGATTTCTCAGGATTAGGTGAACTGGGTATGGGAGAGTCCCTATACTATGATCATAGGGGATTTAGCGACCATGTTGGAGTGAAAGAATGACAAAACTCTGTGATAGATTAATGAGTGTCTTTTTTAAGCATTATGAAAATGGGAATGGTAAATTAACACAAAAATGCCCTAGACCTGCCCAGCATGTCATACATACATGTATCATAAAATGATAATTTATCAACTGAATAATACCTAAAAATACTCTTATGATTATGTATAACATCACATTTTAGTAAAAAGTTGTATGCGTTGAGCTTGTTAGATGTTTTAAAGATTAATGGAAGAGGTAGAAAAGGACATCCCCACTTGTGAAGTTGGGAGCAGAGAGACGCCACGGTTCAGTGGTTACAGCTATACGGCCTTCTGTGCTCTCTGCTCAATATATTAAAGATGGTGATGTAGATGAAGGTTACGCAGGAAAAGCAGGTGATGTGGGTATACTACGTCAGGCAGCTGTGCAGTCAACCAGATAGTTTGTTGTTTTAACCTGTCTGACAATTGTTATGTCTGACCAGGGAGACGATAACAAGCTGATGTTAACACATGTGATCTAACGATAGTTTTGCGTTCTTTAGCATGTTTTGGAAGGGGTGGCCGTGGTGTATCATTTATTCTTTCATTCATTCACATATGTACTTCTTTCTTTTAATATTTCTTTCTCATTCATTCACATATGCACTTCTGTCTTTTATTATTTCTTTCATTCATTCACATATATTTTTGCTTTTCATTCATTCATTCATTCATTCATTCATTCATTGTAAGATTTCGACTGATACAGTAAACTGGCTGAAGTACTGTTAAACGCAGCCGAAGTTGCGATGGAAACGAACCAGGTCACTATGTGCATTGAAGCATGACGAGGCACATACTAATTAGTACAAATGGTAAAGAAAACAAGCGAGTGACCTATCCCTGTTGTAGATTATTTCTGATCTGACAAATAGGAGAATACCCCATAAAACCTCAGACGAAGAAAAGCCGGGACGGGCAAACGGGAAGTACTAAAAATGGAGACCACACTATTAATACGAAACATGCTAAACTGGGTAGGTACACTTAAAACTACTAGGTAAGTATATTTGGCGAATGTCAGTGGGATTGACAAGACATATTTCAATACAGTTTAAAGATCTCACAACACTGTTTATTAATGTGTCCCAGCATAGTCACTGAAGTTCGGTCATTCTTGATTAGGGCTTTCACAAATAAGTTCAACTTCCTAGATATAGCTTGAATTTTGTTATATTTATAGAATACCTAAATTCAAAAGAATCTCAAGGCTTAATATTCTAAGTGTACTGTATATGTTGCTGGAAGTAAAGGTCTGTGTTTGGGACCCGTGAAGATCTGGTGCAGAAGAGGGCTTCAGCAACCCATGCTTGCCATAAAAGGCGACTATGCTTGTCGTAAGAGGCGACTAACGGGATCGGGTGATCAGGCTCGCTGACTTGGTTGACACATGTCATCAGTTCCCAATTGTGCAGATCGATGCTCATGCTGTTGATCACTGGATTGTCTGGTCCAGACTCGATTATTTACAGACCGCCGCCATATAGCTGGAATATTGCTGAGTGGGGCGTAAAACTAAACTCACTCACTCACTAATTTTCTTGACCAGAAAGACACAACACAAGGGTAACGAACAAAAACTGTCGTAAATAGTTTCTGTAAACATCTTCTGTATTTCTTTATATTCACAGAACGTATTAAGGCTGAACTGATAATTTATGTCATGTCGAATTAATGCCATCAAGGGTTTGCTATATGTGTAAGTGTGCATGAGTGAGATGTGAAGTGATATCCGTTACGAATGGCGTTAAGAATTGACTTCTCACTATCACCTGTTTCTACATATCTTCGTTATGCACTGCACCAGCAAGGTGACAGGGAAGTTTTGCACTCCCGGCACTGTGGGCGAGTGACTCAACATATAAAATAATCCATGCACAATAAGATAAAAGGCATTCGTGAGATCCCGTCATGTGCATATATAACCACAAAGAAAAGATCAACATGCTCAGACACGGACGACATGGGACGACAGTTTTTGAATTGGTTATCGTTACAACATGTAAACAGTGAGTGTTCGACAGCAATAACAGTCAGCAGTTGACAAACTGAATTCAAATAGTCAATGGTTCTCTATTCCGCTATTATGTTACAGTTAGCATGTATTATGTTGTAGAAACGGTATATTTCGAAGAGTGAAAAATATTTTTTGTCCTTTGTTCCATCACACAATGTCAATGTCATCCCTGGGCGTGGGACAGGATGTGACTGAAAAGCAGATCAGCTCGGAATACATTCTGTGTTTCAAAGACAGCTCTTTACCATGAAATACATGCTAATTTGACAGTAGTTACTTTTCTAAATACGATCGATACGGTTTGTCAAGTATGAGGGGTTAGGTTAAACAGGGATTACCGTAGTACCTATGATTATGTAGCTCATTTGACGACGTGCATGTGTGTGTATGTGTGGCCCAGATTCTTGTACTTGTTACAAATTAGCGGTAGTAAGTCAAAATGAGTTGAATGTTGTGCCATGATACTTATAAATGTAGCCTCATTCATTTACAACCTCCAAAACAGGAAAAGATGTATTTTTGAGTAAAAGTAATTATTCTGGCTTATTTTTTTAAAAATCGCCCTGAATTCGCAAAATTATGTCAAAATCAGTTGAATTTTGTGTCATGATACTCATAATGGCACTTTCATTCATTTACATTCTCCAAGACATTAGAAAAGATGTATTTGGAGTGAAAAGGAAATATTCTCGTCCATGGGCCAAATGTTTTTCGCCCATGGGCGAGATGTTTTTGAACGTCGGTCTCAATTAGCAGAATTAAGTCAAAATGAGTTGGATTTTGTGCCAAGATACTCGTAAATATATCCTCATTCATTTACAACCTCCAAAACACAGGAAAAGATATATTTTGAGTGAAGGCAAATATTCTCCCCCATGGGCCAAAATGTCTTTCTCCCATGGGCGAGAGTTTTTAAAATGGCTCTCATTTAGAGGAATTAAGTCAAAATGAGTTGAAATTTCTGTCATGATTCTCATAGATGTACTTTCATTCATTTACATCCTCCAAAACATTGGAAAAGATGTATTTAGGATAAAAGGAAATATTCTCGCCCATGGGCAAAATAGTTTTCGCCCATGGGTAAAATTTTGTTAAATTGCTCTAAATTAATGGCATTAATTCAAAATGAGCTGAAATTTGTGCCACGGTACTTATGAACATACTTTCATCCATTCACAACCTCCAAAACATGGAAAAAGATTTATTTTGAGTAAGAGTAAATATTCTCACCCATGGGCCAAATGTTTTTAGGCCACTGTTGGCCCATGGGAATGCCCATGGGCGAGCGAGTTTAAATTTTGAGTTTTCGAAAAAACTTTTTTTCATTTTTTCATCCTTAGCACATATACATAACAACTGCATGTTTAATTTTGCCAAATCCCTTGTGAGAGAGTGGCCACAGTGCTTAGAGTTTCTGGACTTTTGTGAGTCCAGAATTAAATTGTGACGTGTTCAAAGCTTTCGATAGCGTTAAACATATGAAGCTGTGGTCAGTTTTAAAACAGCAGGGTGTTTCTGTTAAAATGATTAGGCTAGTACAGTCTATATATAAATCTGTCAAAGCTTGCGTTAAACATAACAACGCCTTTTCTGAAAGTTTTCCATGCTCAGTCGGTGTTCGTCAGGGTCGTTCCTTAGCCCTATTCTATTTTCTATTTTATTAATGAGTTGGCAGTTGAAATTGAGCAGAATTCGGGTCCAGGTATACAGCTACATCCTGATATCACACAGTTGTTTCAGTTACTATTCGCTGACGACCTTATATTGCTTTCAGACACCATCATAGGGCTACAGAGACGTATCGATGCATTGGGGAGGTTTTCCGTTGAATATGGTCTTAACGTTAATTTAGATACAACTAAAGTAGTTGTCTTTAAAAGGGGTGGATCTTTATCTCGGAAGGAAAGATGGTTCTATAATGGGAAAAGGCTAGAATGCGTCAATTCCTACAAGTATCTTGGCATTACATTTACTAGAACTTTGGCTTTGTCTAGGCATTTTATAAGTGCTTCTATTCAAGCTGAAAAGGCTCTGTTTGCAATACTACATTCCCTAAAACATATAAAGGGTGTATCTTCAGATTTATTCTTTCGCATTTTCGACGCTAAAATCGCTCCTATCCTCCTTTACGGTGCAGAGGTGTGGGGGTTTTATCAGAATGACTATATTGAGTCTGTTCATACTCCGGCGTGCAAGAAGTTCCTAGGAGTAAAACTAGCAACATCCAACAATATAGCTCGGGTGAATGTGGTCGTTTTCTTATGTACATTCAGGTGTATAAAAGGTCAATTAAGTTTTCGTTGAAATTAGTGTCTATGCCAAATTGTCGTAATCCCAAAAGGTG
Organism: Haliotis asinina; assembly: GCF_037392515.1. NCBI lineage: Eukaryota > Metazoa > Mollusca > Gastropoda > Lepetellida > Haliotidae > Haliotis > Haliotis asinina. The sequence continues at coordinate 8,198,870 of NC_090290.1, read as the reverse complement.
TTATAATATGTTAGTGCAAGCTTCTAAATCCGGTAAAGATAATTGGGCTACTAGGTGTAAGAAGTTGTTGTACAGTTTAGGTTTTTGGTATGTTTGGGAAAAACAGGACGTTATTAATCCTGGTGTATTCTTATCTCGCTTGAAATTTGTACATGAACAGAATTGGCGAAATTCACTCCAAACTGGTAGCAAAACTTTCATATATTCTTGTTTTAAATCTTATCTTTCAAAGGAGTCTTATATAGAGTGAGTAAATGTAAAGAAGTTCAGATATGCATTAGCTCGTTTCAGGTGTTCCTCTCATCAGCTTCACATTGAAATGGGACGGTATTCAGGTATTAGTAGAAATAATAGGGTGTGTAACATGTGTAAGCTTGGTTATATTGAGGACAAGTTTCACTTTCTTTTAGTTTGTCAGTCTTACCAGGAGTTGAGGCAACAATATATACCTTGTAAATATTATACCTTTCCAAATATGGAAAAATTTAACATTATAATGTCAACTTCGAATGGTGATCTGATAAGGAACCTATCTATCTACATCTATAAAGCTATGCTCTTTAGATCAGTATCCCTGTGTTAGCCAATGCAACATTTTATTGTATGTACGCCTTGACATGTCACAGCATGTACTGTAGTCATGGGCCGATGGCCTACACTATTGGAAATAAATGAATTCAATTGAACATATACAGATATAAAAAAACTGAATAAAATAGTAGAATACATTACACCCATTTATGTTACATGAAACGCTTGAAAGGCTTGGGTTTTCTATCAGTGGTTAAGAAAATAGGTTTTCCACACATTTTTTATAGCATAGACATCAATGGATGCTATCACAGATGCAGACAGACGAGTGAGGCTATTCATGGCATGATTTAAACTTATCAGAAACTTAATACCTATCAGAAGATATTAGCTAACTCGAGACATCTTACGGAATTGGCGTATGGCACATTATGGTTACATTATTTGAACATACGAAACTATGAAAACACATCCAAGGCCAATATGTCTCTAGGTTGTCCAGCTCCGGACCAGGAGAAATTTTGTTTTCTCTGCATGAGCTTTGCAATACAAAGATGCTGTTTCCGGATGTTGTAAACTTCCAGCCTTTAAAATTTCAGATAGACTTGTTTTCCTGAACCCACATACAGACAATAAAAGCATTAAAGAGGGCCGTGGGAGAAGTATGTTTTCATAAACCCTCAGTGTCTCACGTAACTTTCTCCAAATGTATCCCTATAAAACTGGCCGAGCTGCCCCATTTTTTGTTATTACAAGTACTTGGACTTCCTTGGAGCAAGACGTACGGACACAGCCGGACACTACCCCACGCCCTCACCCGCCATCTTAACTCCTCCTCCTCACAGACACTTTGATCTCACTAAGATCGCGACCAGGCGAGCTGTAGCCCCCGGCTTTCTGGGCGCAAGCCCGCTCCCAGAGTAAATCTCTCCCATCCTTTATTTACTCATACTTTATTATAAGTAAAAACTTCAAAAACATTCTCTCTTCTCCTGTTGTCTGAACTGTTGTAAATACCTATTCAGTGCCAAACTTTTTGCCATTGTATATAGTTGTTCACTTCCTTTCGTATATATTCTACTTCCATTTCCCATGTTTTTCACCCCTTTTTATGTCATAAAAACATGATCTCATTCATCTCATCCTCACCCTCATTGGAGTTGTATCACCACTTCACCATCCAGCCCCAGCCCCCAATCCCCCTCCCCCCACCTCATGTTACATCATGGACTCCCCACACCAAACAACTTCTCTCTTCTCCACCCCAAACAAAGACTTTCTTCCCCTTACATCCCCCATCAAACCGACCCAATCCCCATACATTTTGGCCTTGACCTTGACTCCTTCATTACCTCTGATCCTGTCTCCCAACCAACCACTATACCATCCAAAAGCAGCCAGCCTACCCCAACCATTACTCCAACCGATCAAACTCCAGACCCCACTGCCCCCCTCAGTCAGGTCACAAACTCCACTAAAACAACACAACGACACCACACATCACCCGTACAAAACACCCAAACCCATAAAAAGCAATGCGCCCAACCCACACCACCCCACCCCCAACACAACCAAAAAAATACATACTCCTTGCATTCGCCACAAACACAAACACCCCACTCAACCACACATATTCCATCAATTAATCTGCCTTATGCCTCAAACAACACAACATACAGTACAACTACATAAACAATTGCGGCCGAGGTTTTTACATTCAAGTTACATTCACTGACAACACTACATCGACATGGCAAACACAATCACCACACAACCCAAAATCAGACATTTCAAAACAATAAACAACAGAGAATCCACACAGTACAACACAAAGACAAAAAAAACATTCCTCACCTTCAATACCACCACACTACCTACTCACATCACATTTGGAGCTGTCACTTACAAAGTACTTCCTATTAGAAAAACTCCCCAACAATGCAAATACTGTTTCTCCTACACCTACACCACCAACACATGTAAATACTGTTTCTCCTACACCCACATCACCAACACATGCAAATACTGTTTCTCATACACCCACACGAGTTACCACATGTAAATACTGTTTCTACTACACCCACACCACCAACACATGCAAATACTGTTTCTACTACACCCACACCAACAACACATGTAAATACTGTTTCTCCTACACCCACGCCAACAACACATGTAAATACTGTTTCTCCTACACACACAGACCCAAGACATGCAAATACTGTTTCTCCTACACCCACACCACCAATATATGCAAAAACTATTTCTACTACACCCACAGAACCAAGACATGTAAATACTGTTTTTCTTACACCCACACGAGTTACCACATGTAAATACTGTTTCCACTACACCCACACCACCACCACATGCAAATACTGTTTCTACTACACCCACACCACCAACACATGTAAATACTGTTTCTCCTACACCCACGCCAACAACACATGTAAATACTGTTTCTCTTACACACACAGAACCAAGACATGCAAATACTGTTTCTACTACACCCAAACCACCAACAATGCAACTACTTTTTCTTCTACACCCACAGAACCAAGACATGCAAATACTGTTTCTCCTACACCCACAGAACCAAGACATGCAAATACTGTTCTCCTACACCCACACCACCAACACATGCAAATACTGTTTCTCATACACACACAGAACCAAGACTTGCAGATACCGTTTCTCTTACGCCCACACGATCCAACACATGTAAATACTGTTTCTCCTACACCCACAGAACCAAGACATGCAAATACTGTTTCTACTACACCCACACAACCAACACATGCAAATACTGTTTCTACTACACCCACACCACCAAGACATGCAAATACTGTTTCTCCTACACCCACAGAACCAAGACATGCAAATACTGTTTCTCCTACACAAAAACGATCCAACACATGTAAATACTGTTTCTCTTACACACACAGAACCAAGCCATGCAAATACTGTTTCTACAACACCCACAGATCCAAGACATGCAAATACTGTTTCTACTACACCCACACGAGCCAACACATGCAAATACTGTTTCTACTACACCCAAACCACCAACACATGCAGATACTGTTTCTCATACACCCACACCAACAACACATGTAAATACTTTCTCTCCTACACCCACAGAACCAAGACATGCAAATACTGTTTCTCCTACACCCACACCACCAATATATGCAAATACTGTTTCTACTACGCCCACAGAACCAAGACATGTAAATACTGTTTCTCTTACACCCACACGAGTTAACACACGTAAATACTGTTTCAACTACACCCAGACCACCAAGATATGCAAATACTGTTTCTACTACACCCACACCAACAACACATGCAAATACTGTTTCTACTACACCCACACCACCAACACATGTAAATACTGTTTCTCCTACACCCACAGAACCAAGATATGCAAATACTGTTTCTCTTACACCCAAACCACCAACACATGCAAATACTGTTTCTCCTACACCCACAGACCCAAGACATGCAAATACTGTTTCTCTTACACCCACACGATCCATCACATGCAAATACTGTTTCTCCTACACCTACAGAACCAAGACATGCAAATACTGTTTCTCCTACACCCACACGATCCAACACATGTAAATACTGTTTCTCCTACACACACATAACCAAGACATGCAAATACTGTTTCTACTACACCCATAGAACCAAGACATGCAAATACTGTTTCTCTTACACCCACACGAGCCAACACATGCAAGAACCAAGACATGCATATACTGTTTCTACTACACCCACACCAACAACACATGCAGATACTGTTTCTCCTACACCCACAGAACCAACAATGCAAATACTTTTTCTTCTACACCCACAGAACCAACACATGCAAATACTGTTTCTCCTACACCCACAGAACCAAGACATGCAGATACTGTTTCTCTTACACCCACACGATCCAACACATGTAAATACTGTTACCCCTACACCCACAGAACCAAGACATGGAAATACTGTTTCTCCTACACCCACACCAACACCACATGCAAATACTGTTTATCCTACACCCACACAACCAAGACATGGAAATACTGTTTCTACTACACCCACACCAACAACACATGCAAATACTCTTTCTCCTACATACACAGAACCAAGACATGCAAATACTGTTTCTACTACACCCACACCACCAACACATGTAAATACTTTCTCTCCTACACCCACAGAACCAAGACATGCAAATACTGTTTCTCCTACACCCACACCACCAATATATGCAAATACTGTTTCTACTACGCCCACAGAACCAAGACATGTAAATACTGTTTCTCTTACACCCACACGAGTTAACACACGTAAATACTGTTTCAACTACACCCAGACCACCAAGATATGCAAATACTGTTTCTACTACATCCACACCACCAACACATGCAAATACTGTTTCTACTACACCCACACCACCAACACATGTAAATACTGTTTCTCCTACACCCACGCCAGCAACACATGTAAATACTGTTTCTCCTACACCCACAGAACCAAGATATGCAAATACTGTTTCTCTTACACCCACACCACCAACAATGCAACTACTGTTTCTTTTACACCCACAGAACCAAGACATGCAAATACTGTTTCTACTACACCCACAGAACCAACACATGCAAATACTGTTTCTCTTACACCCACACGAGCCAACACATGCAAATACTGTTTCTACTACACCCACACCACCAACACATGCAAATACTCTTTCTCCTACACCCACACCAACAACACATGCAAATACTGTTTCTCCTACACACACACAACCAAGACATGCAAATACTGTTTCTACTACACCCACACCAACAACACATGCAAATACTGTTTCTACTACACCTCCACCAACAACACATGCAAATACTGTTTCTCCTACACACACACAACCAAGACATGCAAATGCTGTTTCTCCTACACCCACACCACCAACACATGCAAATACTGTTTCTCCTACACCCACACCACCAACACATGTAAATCACCTATGCTATGTCCAAAATGCGGGTCACACACACACAATTGACGAATGTACATGACACAGAAATTGCATCCACTGCCACACACACGAACTCACAGCCACATGCCCAATCAAAGACAAACACATACTCAACCTAAATAAACACATCAAACACACTGACCTGTCAAAACCTGCACTCCCACAGAAATCTTACAAATCAATCCTCCTGCTTCCTCCTCCTCACCCTACACCAGCTCCACGCCAAACACATCCCTCTCATCTCTCCCTCCTCCCCCACCCCGCAAAACAACTTCCACCACCTCCACAATCTAAAACAACCTGCACACAACTACCCAAGCCCAACCCATCCCCACCCCAGCTCCGCACCAAACCACCCCCTAAAATACCCCACCTCCCACTACCAACCGCACGAACCAAACCATCCCACCCCAAACCACCACCCCTTCTAAACCGCTTCCCCCTACTCTAGCTCCCACCCATACAATCCCAACCCCAGCACCACCCCAACCTCAAAACAAACCACAACCACCACAACCCACAAAACAAACCACAACCACCGTGCAAACCACCCTCTCTCTCACACCACAGAAACTAAACCAAAACCTGATCTAAATTTCAAAATTATAGAAATACCAGTTAAAGAACTAGAAGTCCTGGCAATTAACACCAAACTTAACAATAAAGACCTCACTGTTATTAATGTTCATAGAAAACCTGATCTCAAAATTACCCCCAAGACCTGGACACCCTTTCTAAATTCATCTCCCCGTCCACCATTATCCTCGGAGACGTTAATGCTCACCACCCACTGCTGGGCACTAGAGACTTTACTGAAACTAATGGAACCCGCCTATCTGACTGGCTTAACCAACAAAACTTTGCAACACTAAACGACAATCAACCCATACGCTACCCACTTACAAACCTACAATCACCCACAGCCACAGACATCACACCCACCACACCCAAACTTACACAAGCTTGCACATGGGAGGTACACGACGACACCTGGGGCAGTGACCACTGCCCCATCAAAATAACAATACAATCACACATCTCCATTCCCACCCCAAGTACCAACTCCCCACCCACTACCACCACAGACATCAAATACAACTTAACTAAAGCAGATTGGCACAAATTTAATACATTATGCAAACAAGTAAACATAAACACTATACATGACCCCAACATCAACACTTTCAATGATAACTACACAAACACTATTCTAAAGATAACAGATAAATGCATTCCAACCTTTCGGCTTCACCCAACACAGTCCTGTGGTGGAGTTCTGACATAATTAATGCCAGAAAGGCAGAAAAACCCTTAATCAATGTAAACGGGACCGTTCAAAATTAACTTTGGCAAGAAAACTAAGAAACCATTAACTAAAGATTTAATCAGGGCAGCAAAATCCAACCACTGGAGAAAATTCTGCTCCACCCTCAGGCTATCTAAACAAAACTCTCGACACATGCTTAACAAATTTAAAGCCATAAAGGGTACTTCTAAAAAACCATTTCACCTAACTTCCCGGATCTCCCCACAAACAAATCTAATGCAAACGAGTTTGCTGCCCACTTTTCGGCCACCAGTAGCTCCACCCACTACCCACCCGCCTTTCAAGACACTATTAAGAAACAGCCAACATACACTAAACAACCACCCCACACTGAACTCCCCATAAACAAAAACATCAACATACATGAACTTAAATCAGGACTCAAAAACAAAGAGTCAACCTCAGCCCCTGGTCCAGATACACTTACATACACTATACTAAACAAACTACCACCTAACATGCACCGCATAACACTCACACTCTTTAACCAAATCTGGACTACAGGAACTATCCCAGACACATGGAAAACAGCTAGGGTGGTGGTTATCCTCAAACCAGGGAAGCCCAGCCATGAGCTTGATTCCTACCGCCCCATTTCTCTAACGTCCCATTTATGTAAAACATTAGAAACAATAGTAAACAACAGGCTCAAGCACCTCATACACATCCAAAATCTTATCAAAGGGGACCAGAGTGGCTTTACTCCAAAACGACAATGTTTAGACCATATTTTGCATTTGGAGCAAGACGTCAAAGTAGCCCAAGCACAAAAACAATACACAATGGCCATTTTCATAGATTTCAGCAAAGCTTTCGACATGATTTGTCACAACGGCCTAATACAACAACTTCAAAATCATGCCATACACGGGCGGGTTCTAAATTTCATTCACTCATTTCTCAATAATAGACAAATAACTCTCAAATCTCACGACACCATTTCAGACCCTTATCCATTAGATAACGGGACCCCCCAGGGCAGCATTCTATCTCCCACTCCCTTCAATTTTATGATAGACGACATTTTTCCTGATTCTTGGCTGGAAATCTCTAGAGCTAAATTTGCAGATGATATTTCCTTCTGGACCTCCACCACCTCGATTAAACAAGCTACCAATAAATGCCCAAAAATGCTAAATCACATTCAAAATTGGGTCCAAAAATGGGGGCTCCTCGTTAACGTAAAAAAAATCCGTGGGCATACTTTTCAAATCTCAATATATGGAAAACTGTACACTCAAACTTCACCTTAATAACAAAAAAAATGGAATTCAAAAAGGAAGCAAAATTCTTAGGAGTAACTTTCGACCAACAACTAACATGGACACCCCACATTCATTACTTGGTCAATTCCTGCCAAAAAGATCTCAACTTAATGAGAGCCATCAGCGGCACAAACTAGGGTGCCGACAAACAAACATTACTCAATATCTATATAACCCTTATTCTGTCGAGACTGGACTATGCCGCTCCGGTCCTCCACTCACTCTCCCCCTCCAACATTCAGAAACTAAATTCAGTGCAACTTCACGTCCTTAAATTAGCCCTTGGTGCGAGGAATGGCACCTCCCTAAATACACTTCTTCTATCAAACAAAGAATAAGTCACACCCCACTCACTGGGCTGGGGCACAACATAACCCACTGTATAAACACATCATACAAAAATATAATCAAATTAAAAAATCCACACTTACAAAATTCAAACTTAACCCACTTAAAGCACCCTACCTCACACACCTACACAATTTGCTACACTCACAACAATTACTCAATATACAACACACACCTCCCATTACAAGCTACATTCACAACAAACCACCACCAAACACTGACATCACCCTAAACTCCATCCTCCAACATCTCCCCAAAACCATCACCAAACTAGATATAGCAAACATTTCCCTCGACTACATAAATACCAACTACCCCAACCACACCCATATATACACTGACGCATCCATAAACACAAACTCACAGGTATAGGCATACACGTACAACAAACACCCCCTATTACAACAAATCTCCACTACACAAATCACACTTCTATAAACACAGCAGAACTAACAGCTATACTCTCTGCACTCCATCTAATCCCCTCCCTCCCCCAATCTAACTTCCTTATCCTCTTCGACTCACTCAGCTCTATTAAACAGATACATAACAAGCATTCTAAATCACTTCCAGATCTAATACATAATATAACCATTTTCTCACCCACCACAACAAAAACATCACACTACTATGGATTCCTAGTCACACACACATACCAGGTAATCACACAGCAGACACAACAGCCAAACTAGCAACAAAACACCCCTCACTCAACATTAACTTCCACACATCCAAAACATAACTGAAACAACTTATTAAAACAAACATAAAACACACAAACTTCCAACATCACAAAACACCAATAAATCTACATGGATTACATCTATCATTATATCACCAATCACAAAAATACCCACATTTTCCAACAACAAACGCAGAGACACAGCCATAAAGTGACTTACACAGAAAAAATAACTTGGTTTCCGCAGTGCGGAAACCTGATGAAAAGTGGACTGAATCCAGTGAGTTTCCGTTCTTTTACACTGAGTTTCCGCAATGACGGAAACTTACAATTACCCACTTTCTAAGGGTTTCCGCACGGTATTCCGTTACCCATGCTCCAACAAGTTTCCGTTGAGTTTCAGTTAACTTCAGAATCCATCAGGTTTCCGCAGGGTTTCAGTCACCAAGACTCCAACAGGTTTCCGCAGAGTTTCAGTTACCAAGTCTCCATCAGAGTTTCAGTTACAAACTGACCTACATAGTTTCCGCAGAGTTTCTGTAGCCAGCAAACTTTCCACAGCATTTCATTTACTCGGGTTCACTGGAGTCATTAAATGTGTGTCAGTGCATATAACATTCTTGTTACTCCTGGTTGGCAAAGACAATATAAGGAGTTTGTGTACAGTCATAACGTATACATAAAGAAAAACAAAAGATGCAATAAGATTCAGACAAATATAGATGAAACATATATCTAATAAAAAGATATCGCACTAAATAACAGATCAACACTTATAACTTAAGACAAAAATATTTTTAAAAACATGCCATGAAAGTTGCACCCCTTGACTGTCATCCTCACACTGACACAGAAAAACACACCCCAATCAGTCAATGCTAAACATATAATAACACACAGCATGCAATACAATAAAATAATGAAATAAAGTGCAAATCAGAACTTAGGTTACATTGAAAGTAAATAAAAATGTATTTAAAATAAATAAAGGTCTCTTTGAAAGTAGATAAAAATTAAGATTGAATAAAATTGTATTAATTGAAATAAAATTAGAATATGTTTTTACGATCAAAACTATTAAAGTTTTACATTGAGAATAAATCAAATTGAATTGAGCATAGATACAATTAGATTCACGTGATCGATTACCTATTTACTAGCTAACTTGAGCATCCTTGAGCGGATATCTCTCTGTCATTCTGGTTGGGTGCCGCATCCTGGTCTTCGTGTTGGCCTTAGCTTGGGTGGTGGTGTTGAAAATTGTGGCTGAGTCCAGTGCAGATGTCCTGAGTTTAGATTCCCAGGTAAAGGGGATCGAGAGCAATAAATTGGCATCTTCTTCATCACTCACAACTGGTGAAGTCATTTCCAAGGTGAGTATAGTTGAAACCCTTTCCTTTCGTCGATCTGGCCAATCAGTAGTTTCCAGGCTTTTCATGCACAGTGCAATTTTCTGAAAATGTATATTAAACAAAAATCAATCAACAGATAAACCATAATGCCAAGAAGGATTGCAAATTATTAAAAAGGAAGTTTCGTGAAAAATAACTTACTTGATTAATCACCCCAACACAAGTTAAGCAGTTCATCACTTTTAATGACCTAACCTATTTTCTTATGGACACCATCTGTTGCTCTGAAGTGACATGTAGTCACTGAAGTGCAGTAACATGTTTATATATCATCATTAATTGACTTGATTCTTATGCTACGATTTATGAAATAATTATCTGAATCATGTGTTACATATCTTAAGAATGAAAAAAGCAATAATCCATAAACATTTTAAATGTTTTTTGCTGCTGTTCTGTGTGACACTTTCTTTCCAGTTTCTTGTCTACAGAGATCGTCACGCCTGTTCCGCCACACTCTACAAAGCGCTTCTGTAAATACATGTTTAAAGTACTATACAGCATGTTTCACACGTTTTAGTTCATCTGTTAGGCAAAGGTATTTATATAATCCATGCTGGCTTGGTTACTGAAGTTAACATCCATAAATCTGTCTTTACACTATTAATTAAATCATTAACTATTCATAATGACAAGCAGGTGAGTAAAAATTACCTTCACAAGATCCTATTAACCATCCTTGGTCGTGATATAGTCACTTGTTTCTTTGACTACTATATTCATAGAGTCCTCGTCATCGGCTTTACTGAAATAAAAACCAATGTCATTTTGCTTGCACTTCATTCAATCATGCATTCAACACAATTTCTAACTAAAATTAAAGGTCGTCAGTGAAAATTATACACCCAAGTAAACTACAGATTTATCACTTTGAATACATATATTGCTCTGAAACTTTACCATTTTGACTTCCAAACAGGCTAACCATCCTTTGTGTTATTTCGTGCAAATTCTATGTACATCCTGTTTGCCAAAGTTACGCAACCGGTAAGTGAACAGCTTGACATAAAGATCATGATAAATAAAGTTTCGTTATATCACATGAGATAACCTTGCAGCTATTAAGCATTGTAAAATCAAGGGGTCAGTTTGATTGCAATTTCACACAGGTGTAATGTTAAACGGATTTAGTTTACCTGCTATTCAAATCCATTTGCAAATGTTACTTTCATGTATTTTTCATTTTGAGAAAACGTACGTAGGGAAGTGAATTAATGAAGTATTCAAAATGAAATAATGTCTGTGTTACCTAGTAACATAAACACATACCTTCGATAGGCAAGGGCGATCTTTTCCTCCAGGAGCAGTCGTGTCAAGATTTTTCTCACAACAGCCTAAAAGATTAAATCAAATACGTTAAATATAACAGGTATATATATATATGATTATGTCCAACACATATGTATTAAATTACTGAAAAAATACATGAAATTCCAAATGTATCCTACGCAAAGCTAACAGTTTCTTATATGAATATAGTGTTTGCCTCAAATAGTTCAGACACACATCTCACCTCTCTGAGCGAACTTAGGGGTGAACAATTTCATTTCACTAATGATCCAGGATTGAATGTAATAATTTACATAGAAATGTTGCCATCGTAAAAGCTCATCATTTTTATCATTCTTTAAAATATATCTGACCTGGTGAAATATATCTTTCAATACCCAGTAAACCCATGAATGAACATTACCACTTCATATGGTGGATGTTTGTTATGCAGATCGTAATTCATCCCCCCCCCCCCCACACACACACACACCTTTTGTTCAAGTGTTAACCGAGTTGCAAAGTTAAAATTTGCAAACTATTAACACGAGCACTAAAATCGAAAGTCTGCCCCTTTAAACTTAAATAAATACTTGTGATTAGTACTCAGAGAGTTAGTTACAAATACTACATTGGTGTATTCTATACCATGTATATCTATTGAAATGGAATATAAACAAATCTATTTGTCAGGCCTATTTTACTTAGATTTTACCAAAACATTTGAAAATAATGCGAGCGAAAATATACATTCGCGGGATAAACTTTATAATCTATTCGGATTTCTGTCATTAACGTAATAATTCTTTAAACGTTATTTGACAATGAGAAAACCTTGGTCTTACCTGACACGTCCGAGGTACTCCGAGTTTCTCGCATCCGTTCTCTGTTTTCTTCTCCAAGTCCCGAATTCTTTCGTCGAATGCTTTTGAGGAAAGTGAGGTGGTCATCTTATGCTAGGAAATAATTGCTAGGAAAACAAATTTGTCGTATACAATTTGTTCCTACCCGCCAAACAAGACGGCGTCTCGCTCACACTCACGGGAAATGCACAGTTTTGTCGTGTTTTTTAATATTTAAATCTAATATGACCATTTGACAGTAGATTTCCGCGTTCTACAACAAAAGAGGAAGGTACACCCTGTTGTGAGTTGTTTTTGTAACAATTCGATAGTCTCGCGTGGACGTGATCCTGTCGCCATTCATTTATTTGTTTACATTGACGGCATCAAAGGGGAGTGTGAAAAGTGGAATTCAGCGAATTGAATGTAAGTACTCAAAGTGACAACAGTGGGCAGTTACGGTTTTAGGGGTCTTTTCATCGCATTAGCGTCACTGATTGGTTTTTCTCAGTGTCAAGCATCAATATGTAGGCGTTGCGATTATTAACAGTGATTAATTGTGATAACATGTTCACCTTAATTTAACAGGCCCGAGCGTCACGAGTCCTACTGATTTAGCACTCATTAGAAACTTTATTGTGGCAAATAAGTTATTTTCTAAAATCCTGTCAGGAGAAGGTAATATCCGGATATATTTCTGCTGGATGGACCCCCCACCCATCATGTAAGTAATTTACGCACAGTGCTCAAAATATGCAAGTAGATTAGAAATATTAACATTCTTTGTTCTTTTCAGTTATACACCCAGATCTACTATTCCTATCTACCCGGCACCCGTGGCGAGCCACCTCCTCGTGATGGGTGCTGGGTAACGCGAAGAGCTCACCGACACCCCTGTAGTGGACCCGGAGGGATATTTGGTCCACCAACCCGTTTGCCGTGGGTTGCGGCCCTGTGTCGACGGAGGAAGGGATTCTGGTGGTTGAGGACAATAGGGACGTGTTCCTGTTGGTCAATACACCACTTTGGCCCTGACTTCGCCTAGACGGGTGGTCGAATAGGCCCGGTTCGACCAATCGGCTGGTCATGCCAAGCCCACTGCGTGGAATATTCATGTAATTGCACAGACATGATTTTGTACTGTTTCAATTTTGGCCTTGGCTTTTTCATTCACATAACACGTTCAGATTTGAAAACTGATGTTCTGAACTTGCCTAGAGTCTTATGCCCAGAAGACGGTGGCTCATGGACCAGTCTGGTGGATCGATTAATTTTGAATTAATCTTCTGCTGGAGTATACCATTCCAGTATCCTTGGTGCTGCCAGTCGGAGAGCCACTGGTATATAGCATTGCCCATGTGATACTCGGTGGAGGGTGGGAGCTGGGATGGTACACTTTCTACTATTAACCATGGCTCAACCCAAAAAACATAAACGAGCACTAGATGAGTGTTTGTCCTCTGACGAAGACAGTGTTACAAACAGATTACCGGATACATGGAGCAGATTTGTTACTGATGGTGAACGTCTAAAACATTTGTCACATCAAAAGCAATTTATGAACTTGTTGGGGATGTCCAAGCTGTTACAAAAATTAGATCTGGATTTCTCCTCACAGAGTGTAAAACAGCGAAACAATCAGCTACCCTCATAGGTACAAAACAGCTTGCAAATCCCGCAGTATCTGTTTCTCCACATAAGTCTCTGAACAGCAGCAAAGGCATCGTGAGAGACAGAAACCGGTGGCCTGCCCACATGACTGAAACAGAAATCGCCACTGAACTACAAAATCAGGGAGTCACGCATGTCAGACGATTCACTTTTAAGAAAAATGGAGAAACTTTAAATACAAACACTTATTTGATTTCTTTTTCACAACCGAAACACCCAAAGTATATCAAAGCTGGAAATTGTAATATCGAAGTGGAGCAATATATTCCAAACCCACTTCGATGTTACAAGTGTCAAAAGTTTGGTCACGGTGCCCAATCTTGCAGGAATCGTTCAACATGCTACAGATGTGGTGAAGAAGATCATGAAGGTTCTGACTGTTTGTCTTCTCCAAAATGTGTTAATTGTCTTGGAGACCATATGTCTTCATCAAAGTCATGTGAAATCTGGAAACGTGAATATGAAATTATCAAAATCAAAACTCAAAAGAATGTCACCTATCACGAGGCAAAAACGTTTAGTAAATGTAGCCTCGCCTCAGCCATCAAGTATAACATACTCTACTGTCGTTGCTCGCCCTCATGCTAAATCTGTTCTGTCTGTTTCGTGTCAGACAGACATCCCCTGGGTTAAAGCTGACAAACATACTTTTAAGTACATCAGATTCTGCTGTTGATAAGAATCATGCAACATCAGCTTGCCAGACTGACTCACAAACAGTATCTCCTGCAGTGAAACATCCTTGTCATAAAGTAGATTATATACAAAAGTCTGATCGAGTACAAAAGGGATCACGTGATCCTGTACAAATCTATAACAAGTTTCAACTTTTAGAAGACAAGGACATCTCTCCTCATCCCTGTGCGCGAAATAGAAGCAGTTCGCCTCGGAAGGAGAAAAGTTGGTCCCCAGTACTACCACCTGTTACTACATGAACAATAATTCTTTAATCCAATGGAATTGCAGAGCACTTGGGACCAATTTTAATGAAATACAATTACTACCACAGGATTTTAAACCATCAGCATTTAGTTTTCAAGAAACGTACTTGAAACAAAATGATAAGTTCGAATTGCGTAAATACCATTCATATCATTCTTTTTCACCCCCTGGTGACAAAGCCACTGGTGGATCTTCCATATTGGTGAGACATGGTATTAATCATAGCCCTGTTCCTCTTAAAACCAATCTTCAGGCTGTTGCTGTTCGTCTTACTTTACATAAAACCCTTAATCTTTGTTCCTTGTATATCTCCCCTTCTTCCATTCTCCATCAGAATGATCTTCAAGATCTGACCAATTACCAAAACCCTGTATCATAATGGATGATCTCAATGGACATAACCCATTATGGGGAAGTTCTGATACCAACAGTAAAGGGAAAGTTCTTGAAGAGTTTATATCTGATAATAATTTATGCATATTCAATGATGGCTCTGACACATATTTACATCCTGCAACAGGTACGTATTCTTCCTTAGACCTGTCACTCACTGATTCAAACGTTTATATTGAGTCTGAATGGTCAGTCCATAATGATCTTTGTGGTAGTGACCATTTTCCAACAGTACTTATAGCAATTAACCCTTCCAATGATACGCCTGTAACAAGATGGAATTTTTCAAAGGTCAATTGGCCATTATTTCAGGCCACCTGCCTTAAGGAACTTAAACCAGACCTTTTCATGGATGTACCTGATCCAGTTAAAATGTTCTCGGACAAACTAAAACATATAGCTGATAAAACTATTTCTAAGTCCTCTGTAAATCCGCACATCCTTAAACCATGGTTTAATGGTGAATGCAAACAGGCTAGGAAAAAGAGGAAGAAAGCGGAGAAATATTTTCGTCTTCATCCCACTGTTCATAACTTAAATAATGTAAAAATCAGTTACGTTAAAGCTCGACGAACGTTTAAACTCATGAAACGTCATACTTGGAAAAAATCGTTTCCAAAATAAATTTCCGTACTCCTATGTCAAGGGTATGGAATATGATGCAAAAGATTAAAGGCAAGGGTTCCAAATCCAGTAGTATTCAGCATCTCAAAAATGATAATAACATACTGATTGAAAAATCTGATATTGCAAACAAGTTGGGTGAAACTTTGGCTAAACATTCGTCCTCCTCAAATTATCATCCAAAATTCCATACTTATCAAACACACCAAGAGAAGAAACCAGTGAATTTTAAATCTGATAAATGTGAAGATTATAATGAGGTATTTCCATTACATGAACTTCACACTGCGCTATCACAGGCTCACGATACTGCAACAGGACCTGATGATATCCATTACCAACTCTTAAATCACTTGCCTGAATCATATCTCGAAACGTTACTTGGTATTTTTGACCATATTTAGATAACACAACATTTTTCCCCTTCATGGCGAAAAGCCATAGTTGTTCCTATTTCAAAGGGAGGGCCCATACAGATCCATCAAATTACCGACCTATTTCCTTACCTAGCTGCGTTTGCAAAACCATGGAGTGAGTGGTAAATAATCGCTTAATCTGTTTTTTGGAAACAAACAATCTGATTACTGATATACAATGTGGTTGTCGTAAGAATCCAAGCACAACTGACCACTTGGTTCGTTTGGAATCATTTGTGAAAATTCTTTCATTAAAAAACAACATGCAGTATCAATCTTTTTTGATCTCGAAAAAGCATATGATACTATTTGGAAGCATGGTATTTTAAACGATTTACGAGCTTTTGGGTTGAGAGGTCGCTTGCCTCAATTTATATCTCATTTTGTAAATGACAGACAGTTTCAAGTACGTGTGGGATCAACCCTCTCAGACTACTTTCATCAAGATCAGGGTGTTCCACAAGGCAGTATTTTGTGTGTGACTTTATTTTAGTATTAAAATCAATAGTCTTTCTATGGTTTTAAGTGATTCAGTAGATAGATCACTATTTGTGGATGATTTTAATGTTTCTTGTAGAGGTAGAAAAATGCAATAGAGAGGCAATTACAAATTTGTCTCAATAAAATTGAAAAATGGTCACTTGAAAACGGGCTTAAATTTTCTATAACAAAAACAAATTGCTTGCATTTCTGCAGAAAGTATAAACCGCATATTTTTAAATGGCACCCCCATCAAAGTAGTAAAGGAGGTCTTGGGTATTATTTTCGACTTACGTCTAACTTTTCTACCCCATATTAAATCCCTTAAAACTAAAAGCCTGAAGGCACTTAATTTGTTAAAAGTTGTTTCCAATTCAAAGTGGGGAGGAGACCAAACTACCCTACTCCACTTATACAGATCTCTCATCCGTTCGAAACTTAATTACGGCTCCATCGTTTATGGTGAAGCCTGTAAAAGCAACCTCAAACTACTTGATTCTATCCACCATCAAGGTCTAAGACTATGTCTTGGGTCAATTAGAACTTCTCCTATTGACAGTCTTTACGTCGAGGCCGATGAGCCATCTCTTACTCAACGACGTATAAAACTCTCCTTACAGTATATAACAAAACTATATTCTAATGAGACCAATCCTGCATTTACATGTGTTTTTAGTCCTCTTTATGAGGATCTATACAATAAAAACATCTTCTCTTGTTCCACCTCTGGGACTTAGAGTGAAACCTTTTCTGCATTGAGCTAGGCAATTGCAATATATCTCCTTCACGTCTACTTTCGTCTCCACCTTGGCAGTTAGTTAGACCCGAAGTTGACACTGACAAGTTTTAAAAAATCAGAAACAAATGAAGTACAATATAAACAAGAATATCATCAATTAAAAAGTACCTATAATACATACAAATCTTTAATTATAGATGGGTCCAAGGATGGTGGCGCAGTGGCTTGTGCCACTGTCATTGGATCCAGAACAATATCTTTCAGATTACCGGATAACAGTTCTATTTTCACAGCAGAAGCAAACGCTATATTAACGGCTGTTAAATATATTCAAAGACATCCTAGACATAAACGGTATATTATCTATTCCGATTGTCTTTCTTGCCTCCAGGCAATTAAAAACCCGTCATGTAAACATACACTTTTAATAGAAATAATTGAATTACATGTGTATATGACAATCTTGCTACTGGCCAATATGACATCGTCTTTTGTTGGTTACCCAGTCACGTAGGCATTTATGGCAACACAATGGCCGATCTTGTTGCCAAGGCAGCACTAAAAAAATGCGTGACTCCACTTCTTATCCCATACTCTGATTATAAGCTACAATTAGATCGCATATCCGAGATCTGATGCAAAAGAGGTGAGACACCCAAGTGGATGTAAATAAATTACATGCAATAAAACCTTATATTGGTTACACCTACTTGGGTCGTCAGTCCAGATTTGAGGAGGTCAATATGCGGCGATGTCGTATTGGCCATACGAGATATACTCATGAATACCTTTTGAAAGGTGAGGATCCTCCGTTCTGCATCCCTTGTGATGAAAGAATCACAGTCGAGCATGTCTTGCTTGACTGTGTTGAGTATTCCATCACAAGGATCAGTATTTTAATTTGCAAACTGTAATGGATCTTTTTAGCAATATTAGCCCTCATTTAATTATTGCATTTTTAAAGGGATTAGATTTATTAACTGAACTGTAAATGGATAAATATTTTAAAATTGGAAGATTAAATTTGTAACTCAAATCGTTAGTGGCTGTACCCTGAAAGGGGGTTGAAGTACCGTAAAATAATTGTCCTTCTGAGAGGTACATAAGTCAAAAAACATTTGAAGTTTTTTAGTCGTAGAATAAGTGTGTTTTTACTTTATGGCTGAATTTGTCTAAATTGCTAACAGCTGAAGGGATGATGTAAATCCAGCTAGGGTCCATGCAGGAAGCAAATGTACTGTAAGTCCCCATGGTCCTTAGTATGATGATCTACCTTCAATTGTTGGCAACCTACAGCTCATTTTTATATTGTACTGTCCTCTATAGATACATTGTTTTAGGTCTATTCACTAGTTTTACCTTCTACTCTGTGATATCCTAGTTGGTTTTACAATGTATGTGCTATTAATTCATTTGTATTTTCATAATTACTCTTTCTCGTCACGATATGGCTGCACTATTGCCGATGTGACGTTAAATATTAACTCACTCACTCACCTATCTACCCTTTAAGTTAATTTGATGAATACCTTTATTATTATTACTAATATAATTTTGTGAAGTGTCACAATTTCTTTCAAACCTTAATTCATTTGTCAATGTGAATGAAGAATGAAGCACAATCCTACTGACCCTTTGGCTCTGATTTGTACGTGCAAGTATTCATATTTTCTTTAGGCTATTCGTGGCACTTTCTGCTGCAAGGACATAGTTGAATCTTTGCGGACATTGCGACAAGTAATTGTCAAGAAAGACAATGACAAGAAAAAAGTTTCTGAAATATGGTTGATTTCTTTAATATTCTTTTGACATGGGTACCCAGAGATAATCCGTATATATATCTATTCATACAATCTGTACTCCAGAATTTCAACCAAGTCACATCATAAATTCATTAGTGTATCAAATTATCTAGTATCTAATGTTCTGTCAGTTCTGTGTATCCAGTTGTACCAATTAATCAGTTTTATGATTTGTTGTATAGCCATTAACACCTTGTTCATCAGTACATGTTGCATGTGTTAGCCCTACAATGCATTGACATTATCATCACACCTCACGTTTCATATTTCTGAAAGAATCATTGTGTCTGTCATTTGATGTACAGATATGGATTAGGGACCAACAAACTTGGAGAATGACAAGACGCCTTCATTGGTATTTATAATTTACGCTATATTATCTCTTATATGCCCGGTAAGGGAATCTCTTTTATGACAATATTATTCATATAACCTTTTAATGAAACAGACACTATGTAGATACATAGAATAAACCTTTCTGACCTCACTCAAAATGTAAATGTACATGGATTCAAGCGTAGTATATTTTAAACTCCAGGAGAAATACGACTTTTCTGTCCTCACTGCCAGACGTTTATTTCAAGAAAAACACGTTATCTCCGTCTCCGTAACGACAAGATGTTTATCCGTCTGTAAATATTTTTCGGATGGATGACACATTTTTCATCAAAGAAAAGAAGGTTAGTCATCAAAGAATTTTTTTATTTCACTACAAACGATTTTGCACTGTCACTTTGCTATCCATGTTTGATATATTTAATGTATGTATCATACATGTAACTGTAACTGAAAGTGAGCAAATGATACGTATTTGATATTTGTAATACATATTTTCTGTATTATCATATTCATTGCTGTGTTTCATTGTTCAATGTTAGATTTTACAAGCTTTTCTTCAGTGAAATTTTTCTCAGTTGAATTAGTGATTCAAACTTAATGTCCTTTTCTTTTCCAGACACTGACAATAACCAAGATATTAGCAGCACATTCAAAGTTTGCGAGCTGTTACCACCACAATGTCAGAGTCTGATTGATTCGGATTCAGATGTTCCACCAGATATCAACCAGGACTCGCATACACCAAAAAACATCTACAGAAGAACCAAGCACTTTGTGCAGTGACTAGCTGCAAAGTCGATCGTCTTCAGCCAGTGTGCCTACCTCCTGAGCAATATATGCTTGTGTGGAGAGAATTCTGTTACTCTTCGATGATCGCCTCAGTTTCTTAAAACAATACAGAGAATTATGTACTGCTGTATCTGCCCTGTTGCATTAAAATGTGAGCTATTCTAAGAAATGAAACAGTTGGATCATAACATTTGCAGAGTTTGTCTTTTATCTTCAAATAAATATGTAATAAATATAACAGATAATACATGTTTCAGTTTTCTAAACTAAGCAGAACTCTCATTGTCATCTCCCTTGTACAGAAACCTAGCAGAAACCTACATTACCCAGGATCCACAAGGTTTCCGCAAGACCAGAAACTTACTCCAGCTACAAAGGTTTCAGTGAGTGAGTGAGTTAATATTTAACGTCACATCGGCAATGTCTCAGCCATATCGTGACGAGAAGATTTAATACTGAAATGAAATACATGTATGGTATAAAAACCTGTCAGCGAAGGACAGTAAAAGAACTAGAATATCACAAATGAGATTAAAACTAGCGTAGAAAGTTAAAACTAATATCACTATTTGGACAATACAATATTAAATCAGGCTATAGATTGCCAGCAACTGAAGGTAGATCACCATACTAGGGACCATGGGGACTTCCAGTTCCTTTGCTACCGGCATGGACCCTAGTCGGATTTACATCATCCCCTCAGCTGTTAGCAATTTAGCCACATCTAGCCAAAAATTAAAAAATACAGACATACTACGACTAAGAACAGTGGAAAGTTTAAATTTACTGTGAATGTTTTTGGACTTACGTACCCTCTCAGGAGGACAATAATTTTACAATACTTCAACCCCTTTTGAGGGTACAGCCACTAACAATTCAAGATACCAATCCAAACTTCCAATAATTAAAATACATCTATTTACACAACATACTTTCAAAATTCAACCAAAAAATCAATTTCTTTTAACAAACCAATAATTATATGAGACCTGACGCTGGTAAAAAGATCCTTAATTGTTTTAACTGTAAAATCCTTATCCCTTGTGATGGAGAATTCAACGCAGTCAAGGAGGATATGCTTGACTGTGACTCTCTCATCACAAGGGATACAAAACGGAGGATCCTCGCCTTTTAATAGGTGTGAATGAGTATATCTAGTATGGCCAATACGACATCGTCTTAAAATAACCTCTTCAAATCTGGACTGACAACCCAAGTAGGTGTAACCAATATACGTTTTTATTTCATGTAATTTATTTATACCTACTTGGGTGTCCCACTTCTTCTGCATCAGATCACGGATGTAAGTTCTAATGCTAGCCTTGTAATCAGTGTATGGAATGAGAAGTGGTGTAACAGATTTGTTGAGTGCTGCCTTGGCAGCAAGATCGGCCATTGCGTTACCTGAAATGCCTACGTGGCTGGGTAACCAACAAAAGACGATGTCGTAATGGCCAGTAGCAAGTTTATTACACAATTCAAAAATTTCTATTAAAAGTGGATGTTTACAAGAAATATTTCTAATAGCCTGAAGGCAAGAAAGAGAGTCTGAAAAGATTATATAGTGTTTATGTTTAGGATGTCTTTCAATATATTTAAGAGCCGTTAGTATGGCGTTAGCTTCAGCTGTAAAAATAGAACTGTTATCTGGTAATCTACAAGATATTGTTCTGGATCCAATGACAGTGGCACAAGCAACAGTTTTACTGCGCCACCGTCCTTGGACCCATGTGTAAATAAGGATTTATAATTGCTATATTTATGTTGTAATTGATTATATTCATGTTTATATTGTAATTCATTAGTTTCTGATTTTTTCAATGTAGTTAATGTTAGGTCCACTTGTGGCCTAACCAACTGCCAAGGAGGAGAAGAAAGAAGACGGGAGGGGGCTATGTTTTCCAGCCCAATGCCGGCTGAAGAAAGAAATGGTTTAATTCTATGTCCTAGAGGTGGAACAACAGAAGATTTTTTGTTGTATAAATCCTCGTAAAGGGGATTGAAAACACAGTTATAGACAGGGTTAGATTCATTAGAGTATAATTTAGTAATGTACTGTAAAGCTAACTTAATACGGCGCTGCTCAAGAGATGATTCATCAGCCTCAACGTGGAGACTGTCAGTAGGGGAAGTTCTGAAGGAACCAAGACAAAGTCTCAGATCTAGGTGATGGACAGAATCTAATAGTTTCAGGTTGCTTTTGCAGGCTCCACCATATACGATTGAGCCATAATCAAGTTTTGAGCGGATGAGTGATCTATATAAGTGAAGGAGGGTAGTCTGATCCCCTCCCCACTTTGAGTTAGAAACAACCTTTAATAAATCGAGTGCCTTCAAGCATTTGGTTCTTAGGGATTTAATGTGGGGTAAAAAGGTCAAATGTGAATCGAAAATAAGTCCCAAGAACTTCACCTCCTCTACAGCGTTGATAGAGGTGCCACTTAGAAATAGTTCTGGGTCTTTATGAGGTATATATTTACGGCAGATATGTATACAATTGGTTTTTTATTTAGAAAATTTGAAGCCATTTTTAAGACACCATTTAACTATTTTGTTCAAACACAGCTGCAGTTGCCGTTCAATAGTATGCATAGTTTTCCCACGACAAGAAATATTAAAATCATCCAAAAATAACGATCCATCAATTGAATCGTTTAAAACTTTTGATAAACTATTTATCTTTATACTAAAAAGTGTGACTGACAAAATACTGCCTTGTGGAACACCTTGATCCTGATTGTAATGATCAGACAGGGTAGAACCCACGCGGACTTGAAATTGTCTGTTATTTAAAAAATTGCCTATGAATTCAGGCAAACGACCTGCAAACCAAAATCATGTAAATCTCTCAAAATGCCATATTTCCAGGTTGTGTCGTATGCCTTCTCGAGATCAAAAAAGATAGACACAGCATGTTGTTTATTAATCAGCGCGTTTTTCACAAATGATTCTAAACGCACTAAGTGATCGACAGTACTTCTGTTTTTACGGAAACCACATTGTATATCTGTTATGAGGTTATTTGTTTCCAAGTACCATACAAGTCGATTATTTATCATGCGTTCCATGGTCTTACAAACACAGCTAGTTAATGAAATCGGACGATAATTGGATGGATCCGTATGATCACGTCCAGGTTTAGGTATTGGTACCACTATGGCATCACGCCATGAAGAAGGAAAGTTCCCCGGTGTCCAAATATCATCAAAAATTGATAAGAGCGTCTCTAAACAGGATTCTGGTAAGTGCTTCAGGAGTTGATAATGGATGTTATCAGCTCCTGTAGCAGTGTCATGAGCTTGATCAAGAGCACTATGGAGTTCATGAATAGAAAAAGTTTCGTTATAATCTTCTCCATTATCTGAATTGAAATTAATAGTTTTCTTTTCTTGTTGTTCTTGATACTGCTGGAATTTAGGTAAATAATTAGAAGAGGAAGAGTGTTTTGCGAGGATTTCACCCAGTTTATTTGCGATGTCTGATTTATCAGTAAGTAACTGATCTCCATGTTTAAGATGATGGACACTAGATTTAGTACCTTTACCTTTAATTTTTTGGACCATGTTCCATACCTTGGACATGGGTGTCCGAGAATTTATTTTAGATACATAATTTTGCCAAGTTTGGCGTTTGTTCAGTTTAAAAGTACACCGTGCTTTAGCATTTAACTCATTAAGGCCGAGAGCCGCATATATGCGGCAAATTAATTAGCTTCTCACAGCGAGAGCCGCGTATTGGGGGTAATAAAAAGCACCTCTTATTCAGCGAGAGCCGCATATTGGGGGTTATGAAAAGCACCTCTCATTCAGCGAGAGCCGTGTACTGGGGGTTTTACATTTTAAATTCGTACTTTACCTATAATTTCAATCAATTTAGCAGTAATGATCAAAGATTAGCCTTTCTTACGAGAGAGGTTACTTTCTGTGTTAATCAGAAGAACTATTAATGTGTTTTGATAACAATTGCTTGCAATGTCGGGGGCTTATACAGGCAAATGAACACATGTCTGCGAGAAAAGGGATTATGAGATGTTGTTACAGGAGGTAAGTGTTTGTTACTCGTCACTGGGAGTGAATACTAAGATACTATGTTTGCACATTGATTGAATTAACGGTGACAAAATTACAAAACCTTCTTCTAAATTAAATCATTCATTCATTCGTTGTAATAGTTCATATAATGAATCGTAGACATAAATAGCAATACTGTATAACACTCATGTTCGTGCTGATTTGAAATAAACCAAGTTACTAATTTAGGCCTAATTCATTTGCAACTATTGATTTTTAAAGTTGACAATAATACAATAATCGAATATGAAGTGATAACTCTTGCATCTACTCATAATATACATATATAGTACACATAAACCATACAAAGGTAACTGGGGTATTTGGTTCAAGATGTTTCATGCTTATTTAAAACGTGATCTTTCAATGCAATTTACATAAACATTGTGTAAGGAACGTTTGTATTTGATCTCTGTAATTATCTTATCCAGTGTAATGATCACGCGTATCAGATCCATCGTCAGTAAAGGGAGGATAATATATCAGTTACGGAATTGATGCGTATAATCATTCAATCAGACAACACTAAATGAGATATGTGAACACCTCTTTCAACTTCACAATAACAGCCTCTGGCCGAATGCATGTCCAGGTAAACTTTTTTCCCCGTGACAAGTGTAAAACAAACTAATGCGCTGTTACATCATTGGACAACCTGTTTTGTGGAGTCACGCCCATTGTCAATCTTCTGAACCTCGTTTGCTTTCAAAACAAATATAAGTATTTTCATGAATATTTTGGGAGATTCAACTTCAAGTGTATACATCACAATAAATCAGTACAGTGTTACTTTTTTAATTCTATAATACATTTACTTGAATTCTGATATTTATTCGTAACAATGTGCAGATTAAGTTGAAATGTTCAGCAAGCCATTATGTTTGATGTACAAGTAGTGTGTGCCAAAACTATATGCAAATAAATACTATCTCTACTCAATGGTTGGATTGTTTTATCCGGGGAAAAAATAATCGGATTGTAGCGCTTTGAGCGCTTAGAAAAAAATAAACTCGTCAAATTGCTTGTTAGTTCTACATGGACATTTCAGGCATCATTACGATTATGTATGTTCACGATACACAAACTTTTCATGATAGCTAGAGTTGATAAAACCGAAATCTAGCATATCGATTGGTCAACGATCAAACCAATAGTCAATCTGTATCCAAGCTGTCTTGTGACCGAACGTACTCTTCAGAAATGTAGCCCACGCCCAATCACCTATCTCATGATACGACTGGTCATAGATAACAAATCAGGGAGTATATTGAACAGTTAAGATACAAAACGACCTATTCGGGAACTTTGATGACGCCCACCCCGTGACCCTTTGTCTTATGTATGTGCAAGGAATAGCAGTATACAATATGTATGCATGTATGTTCGTGCGATAACGTATATTTTCTGTGTTAAATCTAGATTAACCAAAGCGACAAACTGTGAATCTGTTATATGTAAAACTAGCTTATTAGTACTTTCCTTAAAATATTCAGTATACACTAGCAATGTATCAGCGAAAACGCTTCTTTCATAGATTATTAGGCATGTGCGTACATTCGTCTTTACTGCCATTGACATAGCTGTTTTGAACAATTCAATCTCAGACAATGATATGAGAGGGACATCATTTGGTTTAAGTATGTCTTACATACAAAGAATCAAAACATGTGTGAAGAAAGGCACACTTACATAATCCCTTACTTTATGTGCTATTGAAAGTTTCTTGACACCTCTCTGTAATTATCACGTGTAGCAACTCATTCCGGTGATCCATCCATCAGTAAAAGCAGGATAGCATATTAGTCATGGTATTGATACCCTTGCGTATCATCATTCAGACTAGAGTAATAAGATTATTTAACGCTACTTTTGGTCTTGAAACAACAGTCTCCGGTAGAATTTATACGTAGCCACGCCCCTACTCCCTTATTGAACAGACTGTCCCGGGACAAGCGTAAAATAAACATGTGTTGTTATTTTGTCGGACAACCTATTTGATGGTGCTACGTACGCTTCATTCTCTGTACTGTATATGCACATATGGGTGCAATCTGGTGAACCTTGATAGCGATACGATATCAGACAATACACAAATTGTTACATGATAGTTAGAATATACAACCAAAACACAACATATCCACTGGTCAACAATACAATAAAAAATCAATGTATCCAATCTGGGTGACCAAACGTGCCCTTCAGAAATTTAGGCCACGCCCCGTCACCTTGCCCTTCCTTTTTGACAGGTTCTCACGATACGATTGGTCAAAGTATCAGCCAATACAATGAGTAACTGAGATATAATGCGTTACATTCGGGATATTTTATCCCATCACATGACGGGAAGCTTTGTTTAGCATCGAGTAATGATAAATGTATCATGCAGTATGTATGTGTATGAATGGTGATGTATGTTTGCAGCGTTAAGTTAAGATGAACAAAGTGACAAACTATAAATTCTCTATATGCTCCATGTTACTTACAAACCTATTGATACTTTCCTTGAAATAGTCAGTAAGCACAAGCAATGTATTGGCAAAAAATGTAGACGATTATAATGCAAGCCCCCCCCACCCCTCTCTTTTTAAGCTCTATTATAAATAATATATTATAATTCAGTCAATACGATGAGAGAGACAGGAGGAATTTGTATATTTGTTCATCTCGTAAAAGGTGTTGATAAAAGTACAGCACACATTGGCAAAGGGGTATAAGAGACACATGTAATAAATTACATGAAATGCTGTAATATAAGTATTCACATCGGCCTCTTTTCCATTTACATCTTTACGACACAATGAAAAAATCAGTACTTGTTTGTGAGACTAGACAGTTTCCTGTCATATCCGAAACCAGCCAGGGAAATCAGGCATGATTGGCACTAATTAGCCTCGTCGCAGCAATCGGGCAGTGAGCGAGGGGTGCCAGGTGTTGGGCAGTGGAGCGGCTCCAGGGACGGAAATATCGTCCAGCCTTTTTCCTTGCCTTCCTAGCTTGCTTGCAGTTGTCATTGAACCATGGTTTGCGTATATGAGGAACAGCAGAGGACTTAGGGATGCATTCATCAGCTATTATATTTAATTCATCAGAGAAACATTTTATGGGATCAGGACTGTCCGTGAAAATTGCAGGTTTTAATTTGGTAAGACACAGAGTTTCATATAAAAGCCAGCCAGCTTTTTTAAAATTCCATCGTGATGACAGGGGAACATCAGATGGTGACACAGGTTTCAGAACTGTAGGAAAGTGGTCACTTCCACAGAGGTCATCGTGAACTGACCATGTGAATTCACTCAACAAAGTTGAATCTGCAAGAGACAGATCTAGGGATGAATAAGTACCTGTACTGGGATGCAAGTATGTTACTGAATCATCATTAAAGATGCACAGGTCATTGTCAGCTATGAAATCCTCAATCATTCTGCCTTTCTGATTTATACTTGAAGTTCCCCATAAAGGATTATGTCCACTGAAATCGCCCATGATGATAAAGGGCTTTGGAAGCTGGTCACACAAGTTTTGAAGATCAGGCTTCTGAATATTGGAAGACGGGGGAAGGTACAAGGAACAGAGTGTGAAGGTAATGTGTAGTGTGAGACGGACTGCTACAGCTTGCAAGTTAGTGTTAAGAGGAACAGGACTGTGAATGATGTCCCGTCGCACAAGGACAGATGCGCCACCGGTAGCTTTATCGCCCGGTGGTGAAAAAGAATGAAAAGGACTGTAACGTCTTATATCACACGTATCTGTATGTTTAAGGTATGTCTCTTGTAAACAAACTGCTGATGGATGTAGATCTTGTGCTAATAACTGGAGTTCATGGAAATTATGTCGAAGTCCTCTGCAGTTCCACTGAATGATATGATTTGAGCTACTCATGGCGGTTCAATTGGAGATCGAGATCGAGATGGAGTTCCCCTCGCCAGGTTAGGCAATGTAGGAGTGGTTTCCATCTGAAGAAGTTCAAAGGTGTTATAAACCTCAGTAGGTTTGATGGACGGTGGAACCTCCAAGTGTTGGAGGGACCTGTGTTTCTTCTTTGATTGTTTTTTTTTTTAATTTTTCCTGTATGCGCAGTGCACAGAACTGTATCATGGTCCTTTTGAAAATTGGATGACGAAGCTTTTGACTGATGGACTTCTGTCTGAGAGGCTGATGTTGATGTGTGTGAATCACTGTGATTAAGAAGATCAGAGTCCTCAAGGGTAAGATGTCCTTTAACCCATGAAATGTCGTTTTGACATGATACTGAAACTTTAGTTGAAGTTGGGGTCGAGACTGCGGCTGAATATGTTCTGGTTGAACAGGGAGACTGTGATGACACTAGTTTTTTGACTTCATTATAGGACACATTGTTAGTGCACTTGTATTTAAGACTTTGGGCTTCATGTATGAAACAGGGACATGATTTTGAGGAAGCAAGATGGTCACCACTGCAGTTAGCACACTTTACAGATTCATTCGTGCACACTGAACTCCCATGAGCTCCACTGCATCGAGAAATGTAACATTTAGATGGCAGTTCTTGGCTCCATGACCGAACCTTTGGCAGTTATAACATCTGAGTGGGTTTGGGACATATACGTCCACTCCGATATCGAAGTATCCAGCTTTAACACATGTAGGGAGTTTGGAATGAGAAAACGTAAAAAGATAAGTGTGGGTCTTAATGATAGAATCATTTTGTTTTCTAGTGAAACGTTTCACATCCGTGACCCCTTGATGTTTCATTTCAGTGACAATCTCGTCTTCACTCATGTCGGAGAGACAACGAGCGCGATCACGGACGATTCCACGACAGGAATTCAGTGTTTTGTGTACAGTAACCACCACTGGAACATTGGCAAATTGTTTGATGAATAAAAGGTTCACAGATTGCTGCTTTCTAGAACATTCAACAAGCAATGGTCCAGAACGGAGGCGAGTAACATTGGTAACCTCACCACAACATCCATTAATAGCCTTAGAAATGGCTAATGGGTTCAGTTTTATTGGAGTATGGTCCGCAGCTTCAATTACAATAAATCGAGCCTACGAATCTACAGTAGAGCTATGATCATCATCTGAGGAACTTGCATCTGAGTGACGTCTCTTGGAACCAGCGAGTTTTTGAGACATAGTGAAAAGGATTGGTTCGGCACCCCTGCTCCCCACCCGCCATGGAGCGTCAACAAGGACGGTGTCAATAAGCAGCGGGTATCCAAGGTGCTGACACCAGGGATACAGGGGTGTTATACTCCGGAGAATATGACTTGAATAGCTGTATTTTGTCAACCAATTTGATGCCAGACTGGTCCGGACCTTGACAAGACATTGAAGACATACATTATACAAAGGTCAACATCACCAGATTGGCCCTTGAGCCCCCGCCTTCTGGCATCAGACTCTATGCAGTATAATATAAACTATAATTTATGCAATAGATGTCAAAAGTGCCAATACCCAATAACAAATACAATGTGCAAAAATAGTCACCATGCACAGGGCCCGGCGTGACCAGCCGATTGATAGAACCGTTACCCAGCACCCACCACGAGGAGGTGGCTCGCCACGGGTGCCGGGTTTCAGTGAACTGAAACTAAATGGAAACTTCCAACTACAGTTTCAGTTGACGGAAACATGACGGAAACCAAGACTTGTTAGTTTCAGTTGTGGAAACTATGCGGAAACTCTCATTGCGTGTTTCCTGAAACTGAAAGCTAGCGGAAACCTACATTACCCAGTATCCATCAGGTTTCCGCAGGTACAGAAACCAAGTTATTTTTACTGTGACTGATAGAAAACCCAAGCCTTTCAAGCGTTTCATGTAACATAATTGGGCCGGGTGTAATGTCTTCTACTATTTTTATCAGTTTATTATATCTATATATGTTTACATATAAAATGAAACAAATGTCTCATTTTAGTATTTGTAATTTATTCAGTCATTGTGAAAAACGTTGTGTAGTGGAGTAATCAATAACTCTGAAGGCCCCTGACAGGTAATTAAGGGCAACAGTATGTTTATTGA
Organism: Haliotis asinina; assembly: GCF_037392515.1. Lineage (NCBI taxonomy): Eukaryota > Metazoa > Mollusca > Gastropoda > Lepetellida > Haliotidae > Haliotis > Haliotis asinina. The sequence goes on along the minus strand of NC_090290.1, from coordinate 8,167,890 downwards.
ATCACAACACCCAGCTGATTGCAATTAGACAAGGGTAATTAAGCAAGCTGGATGCAGGTGTAATTAACAGGTCGATCAGGTTCAGTAGCCCGCGCAGTGCAGACCAAACACTTCACTTTAAGGGACCGGTTATCTTTGCATGTTGCATTCCATGGCATTACAAATAAATCTTTAGGTAGATATAATATATACCGATGGATTTCAACACATGTCTGGATAGATGCATGTGTATTTGTTTGGTTTGGTTTGGTTTGGTTGTTTTTTGTTGTTGTTTTACTGCTAGGGGCCCATGCATGGATATGCATGTTTATGCTCGCGAATACAAACACGATTACTTGAAGAGATTAGTTTAAACTATAGATTGAAGTATCCATGCTATTAATCTGTAATCTTTATATTAGGCTGTAAGGAACACGTAATATATTCAAGATTGATTTTGCGTTTACTTTTCTATAGTTATATATACCTTGGCTTCGTTGTGTACAGGTCCGTGGTTGTGGTCTCTAACTATTTTAGAAATTATGTTGTTGAGACAGTTGGAACTGTTGATCTGCTGTCCTTCAAAAGTCATTTTCACGCGATTTCTCCCTTTTTACCATTTGTCACAATGAACATAAATTAAATTCTTCAAATGATAAAAAAAATACCTGTCATTTCCAACATTCTCATTGCAAGCAATTTTATTAAGAAACTGAATAGCTCATTACTAATGGGAGGAGTGAACTGAAAGCTCGTTTTATGTACTAAAGTCACTGAGTGAAGTCGCTAACATCGATTCACTTACATCCTTGTACATGTGTCTCATTTCGTTTCCTGAGGAAGCACATTTTACTTTTGTTTCTCTAATCTCTTAAAGCAACAGCAAACGATTTTGACCTTGATCATAAGCAAAGATTTAACTTACACGGCTACCCCGTAGACATCACTTGCTTGAAAACGATTTTAACAGGTACCCCGAATTGCTGCTTACATTATAAGAAGTTGCATATCCATAGAACTTTCTCTGTTTTTCAAATTGTCATGACCTGAACAGTTATTTCTTTGTCAACAACTTCATGAGAGATTTTCAATCCACACACTGATTTCCACTTTTTCATCATTCTGACTTTTATCTCAGTTTGTTGAGTATTTCAGCATAACCCGCAAAGACAAGATCACTGAGCGGAACGATGACGTTTTCTGTTTCCCCGCGTTCAGTTACGTAATTTCCGCAAAGCGCCTACCACAATTTGCGCCGAAAAAGTCGTGTCTCATCCGCTGGTCTTGTGTATTGGAGTAAAGCAGGTACCGCTTTGAAGTGTTCGTAAGTGTATATGGATGAAAAAGACAGACTGCCCATGACGCGCAGCCAAATATCTCACATTGAAAGGAACCTCGAATTGATTGTTTTATAAGGCGTCGAGCTGACCAATTGGTTTTGGTTTTGTATATAAACCTCCTTTGCCATGTGAGTTTAAATATGTTGTTGTTTATATTGGGGATGCATGCAGACCTTATATACACATAAATGCACGTGAATCATCTCGAATTTCGACCTTTTGTAAAATTCTATGTGCATGAAATTTATTGTACTTTTGCTGTAAATGTATTGAAATCAATATATATACATGTACGTGTGATTGAACAACCCTGTTTACTAAAATAGGAATGGGGACTTTATCCGTTTTCAAGACCTGCGCATATTAGTCTGTGAAAGACAATGACATTTATGTGCATGTGCTCTGGAAAACCTTTTCCGGCACGATACTCTTTTCATTTAGTTGTTGTATGCATGCTGGATTTCAATTTTGAAAATGTGGGTCAAACAGATTTTGATTCTAAAACAATCCGGTTTGTTTAGCGAGCAAAATATTCCATTGATTAATGCTTCACCAGTACTATACAATATTACAGAATGCACAAAACCGACAAATTATAGCATTGTGATGAGGGGTATACGGGGTTATATTAGTCCAGTTTATCCACCGAGCCAAATTGTCGCTGACGGCCCCACAGTCCTACACGCCCTGGTGGAGCGTAGATTCGGGGGAGGAGGTAAGGGAGGAGATCACCAAGCCATGGAAGACATAAGTACTCCATGCTCTATCATGGTCTGTCTTACTGCTTGAAGATAGACCTTTTCTCACTGTGGTGTATGATGACTTCGGTGAACGGAACCAAAGAGCTTATTCACTGTGAAAACCAGAAAATAGTTGAATCCGCCCACGATTTTATCATCAAAACACAAAGCTTGTTTGTTTGTGTGTTTTTTTACATAAGACTAATTAACGTATCAATAACCTTCTCGCAAAGTATTGTTCAACGTTTCTACAACGAGCTAGTCACACACAATAAACTATAACTCTTTTTTATGTTTACTTATAGGATAGTTGTATTTGATGTAATGATATGTATGCATATGTTATCATATGATAGTTCATATGGATGACGACACATGCTTCACTTATGTTTTGTATTGTATGTTGAATGGGTGAGGTACTGATATAAACTGTAAAGCTTCTTCACCAGTCCCAATCAGTGTTTACGAAACACACACACACACACACACACACACACACAAAAGAAAACAACAACATGGAGTTCTGTGGAGAAAATGGAGACACATGGAGAACCGCAATGTCTAACTGAACTGAAATCATCCCCTCTGTTGGTGAAGGCCGTGTGAGATTAGTTAAACCAAGAAACCTATTCGACCATGCCTCATAATCTTCTTACTCGGGTATTACGTAAAGAGGTAATCAGACGTTATTTGTGGCACTCGACGCTCCGGACATGAAGGAAAACAAAATACGTTAAACAGTACATGCTTTAATATGGTAACTATGAGCGAGGTAGACAGTCTGATCAGCACAGCTCATTCTGGAAATATCTTGTCTCTGAAGCTGGTCCTTGAGACGCTGAAGCCTTCTGTCAAGTTCTGCTTTATTCTTTTATGTGGCCACTGTGTTACAATATCCAGTTTACACTGCTCATAGACCCTTGATTCACGATGATGCCAACTTTCTCGATTACTGCTCGTGCGACGACTATCATTCAGGAATTGGTTCCACAGCTCATTCTTTCACCGATGTCTTTGTGTATGTGTTTTCCCTCGTTAATTAGAATAGAGCCGAGTCTTCTGCTATTCTCAGGCACAAGTTCTCCAAGGCAGCCGACGCTCCGGGTGTTTTTAGAACAGTGACGTGCACTGTGACACTCCACTGCTTTTCGACAGTCCGTTTGTGTATTCGATTAAACATTCGATAGTCCGGGGATGGCCTAAAAGTCGGGCGGGCCAAATATATTATTGGATAATGAACCCATTAATGATCACCATACCTACAAATGATTAATACAACATACATCCGTGATAATTATAATCAATTTTAAACCAAACCAAACCAAAACAAAACAAATGAATAAATCTAAACAAACAGATGAAATACTAAAAAAAACACCAAAATATGCACTCCCCAGGTAAAAGTGCAGAGTGCAGAAGTGGCAAAGCCGGTAAAATGTGCCAAGATTCAAACTCGAAAGTGTACAATCGTATTTTACTCGATAAATCAGAATGATCTCAATATCATAATGTGGGTATTTACATAATCAAAGCAAAATATTTTACATGTTTATGTACGATTTATTTAGCAAAGCCAGAAGAATCCCCGACAAACACGACAGCTTCTCAATCTGTGGGTTTGTGAGAGTCAGGGTACTCCCAACAAGACTCACTCCCATTAGTTAACCGGGTGTCCTCCCATTTTATGTATTTTTTACTCGAAAAAAGTGGAGTGAAAGAATGAGTGTCTTTTTCATGCATTACACTCTAACAAGCTGATGTTAAAACATGTGATCTAACGATAGTTTTGCATTCTTTAGCATGTTTTGGAAGGGATGGCCGTGGTGTATCTTTTATTCTTTCATCCACTCACATATGTACTTCTTTCTTTTACATTTTCTTACATTCATTCACATATACATTTTGCTCTAAATTCTTATTATAATTCATTTATTTATAGTAGCATTTCGACTGATACAGTAAACTGGCTGAAACGAACCCAGTCACTGCGTGCGTTGGAGCATGACGAGGCACATGGTAATTATTACTAAAGCAGGGATACTCTACTCTATATAGGTTCCCTGACAAAGGGTAAAGAAAACTAGCGAGTGACCTATCCCTGTTGAAGAATATTCCTGGTCTGACAAATACTAAAATAGCCCCATAAAACCTCGGTCGAAGAAAAGCTGGGACGGGAAAGCAAACGAGAATTACTCAAAATGGATCCCACAACATTAAAACGAAACATGCTGTACTGGGTAGGTACACTTAAAGTACTGGGTAGGTACACTTTCCAAGCGTAAGGTTTTACCCACGAATATATTCAACAACGGAAACTTTGACAACATACCGTGTGTCACTTAGAAAGAATCACAGTTTTGGTGCTTTGTGTTTCCTTTGTGAGGGGTATATCAAGGCCATAGGCTCACGACTCGTGACGGGTGATGTCATGGACAGAAGGTGACAGTATTTTGAGTTCTTTGTTTAATTACCCAGTTGGGGATAATTAAGTACTTATTTGTTCTGAGGGAGCACAGACTATGTATTCTGTATTTAAGTGGTTATTACCGAATGTCAGTGGGATTGACAAGACATATTTCAATACAGTTTAGAGATCTCACAACACTGTTTATTAAAGATGATATATACTCTAGTAGTGTACAAATACAAAACCACTTGCTGACATCGCTATAAATAAAAAAACCCGCCGTTAAAACTACTCATTTCGACCTTTAAATAACTTATAATTTATTTGTGTCTCCTGCCTTGAGTAGTTTTCGAGTTACAACCCTTGTTTTCATAGACGATTCTGTCAATATCATTTAGTGTCGCTTGGTTGTAATCCGTGTTGTAATCCGTGTGTGAACCCACACGATATTTGTCATCATTCACTCTGTTAATGAATTTACAGCAGGTATAATTAGCGGTAATGCCACTTGGATTACCCGACAAAGGCCCCCATTTGGCATTTCTTGTGTCTGGATCGATCAAAGGATTAAACGAAAACACGCTGATTGATTAATTAGCGTGGTAGTGGGCGAACCATCCGACTAAGTATATACCACAGGCTTTCACAACGCTCTCTTCGCACCCACTAACAACCAATTCAAGCACAAACTATGGGGTCCGGTGGAAATCTGTGCATAGGGACACCTTCACCAGACCCCAAGGAACAATTGACGGCAACACAACAATTCGGCATGTCTTTGGTGACGTCGAAAAATCAGCAAAATCACGAGCTTCCTACACATATTCTATACATTTAACTGGAAATCGTTCCTTCTATGACGGTTTCGTTTGCGGGCGAGAGAGAAGCACACGGCTTTTTAGCAACTTTCAAGCGCTTGGTATTAATTAGCCACAAGTTTTTTTGTTTTTGTTTTAAATAAAAAATGGTGTTCCGTTTATGACTAACGAGATGTCTTTCATGTGCAGTGATAAAGAGAGTACCAAAAAATTGAGTTGTTCTTTAATGTGTTCCAGCATAGTCTTTATGTCACTGGAGTTCGGTCACTCTTGATTAGGGCTTTCACAAATAACTTCAACTTCATAGATAGAGCATGAATTTTCTTATATTTATAGAAAACCTAAATTAAAAAGAACCTCGAGGCTTAGTATTCTAAATGTACATGTTGCTGGAAGTAAAGAGAGATCAGGAGATCCGGAGTAGAACATCGCTTCAGCAACCCATGCTTGCCATAAAAGGCGACTATACTTGTCGTAAGAGGCGACTAACGGGATTGGGTGGTTAGATCGCTGACTTGGTTGGCACATGTCATCGGTTCCCAGTTGTTCAGATCGATGCTCATGCTGTTAATCACTGGATTGTCTGGTCCAAACTCGATTATCTACAAACCGCATTGCTGGAATATTGCTGAGTGCGACATAAAACTAAGCACACTAAATTCAACTAAAATTATTTGTCATATGGCATCTATTTTTTAACCACATGTTTGCAAAATAAAGAAAACAGGGAAATGAATTTTTTTTGTTCACGAGCGAGGTTAGTCGAATTAAGACCGGAACGATTTCACCTTTTTTTTGTCATGATACTTATAACGCACTTTCATTCATTTACCACCTCCAAAACAATAAAGAAAAACTATTTATTTTGAGTGGAAGCGCAGATTCTTGTAATTAACGAAATTAAGTCAAATGAGTTGAATTTTGTGCCATACTTATAAATATATTCTCATTCCTTTACAAGCTCCAAAACACAGGAGAGGATGTATTTTGAGTAAAAGTAATTATTCTCGCATATTTTTTAAAATCCCCCTGAATTCGCAAAAATAAGTCAAAGTCAGTTGAATTTTGTGTCACGATACTCATAAATGTACTTTCATTCATTTACATCCTCCAAAACATTGGAAAAGATGTATTTGGAGTAAAAGGAAATATTCTCGCGAGATTGTTTTTAAATCGCTCTAAATTAGCAGAATTAAGTCAAACTGAGTTGAATTTCTTGTAATGACACTCATAAATATACTTGCATTCATTTACAAACTGAAAAACATGGGAAGGATGTATTTTGAGTGAAAGTAAATATTCTTGCCCATGGGCGAAAGTAGAATAAGTGTATATGGATGACAACTTCTTTAAGAGGCTGTCATCCACATACACTTATTCTATTCACTTCCAACTTCTAAAATATGAACCTGAAGCAAGTCATTCGTCGTCTTCATGGAGACGTGGCTATCCATACTATCAACTCTCAAGAAGTTGTCATCCATATACACTTATTCTATTTACTTCCAACTTCTAAAATATGCCTCTCAAGCAAGTCATCCGTCGTCTCATGGAGACGTGGCTATCCATACTATCAACTATCAAGAAGTTGTCATCCATATACACCTATTCTATTTACTTCCAACTTCTAAAATATACCTCTCAAGCAAGTCATGGGCGAGAGTTTTTAAAATCGCTCCAAATTAACGGAATTACATCGAAAATGGAAATTTGTGTCACGATACTCATAAATGTACTTTCATTCATTTACATCCTCCAAAACATTGGAAAATATATATTTAAAGTAAACGGAAATACTCTCGTCCATGGGCCAAACTGTTTTCCGCCCATGGGTGAGAGTTTTAAAATTGCTCTAAATTAACGGAATTAAGTGAAAATGAGTTGAAATTTGTATTATGATACTTATGAGCATACTTCCATCCATTTACAACCTCCAAAACATGTGAAAAGATGTAATTTGAGTAAAAGTAAATATTCTCACCCTTTGGCGAGATTTTCAAAAAAAATCGCTCTAAATTAGCTAAATTAAGTAAAAATAAACTGAACTACGTGTCATGACACTATTAAATATACTTTAACTTATTTATAAGTTGCAAAACATGGGGAAAAAATGTATTTTCAGTGAAAGTAAATATTCTCGTCCATGGACCAGTACGTTTTTCACCCATGGACGAGATGTTTTTAAAATCGCTGTTAGTTAGCGGAGTCAAGTCACAACGAGCTGAAATTTGTGTCATGATACGTATTAACATGTTTTCATTCATTGACAACCTCCAAAACATTACTTCTGGACAAAATTAAACACTCTCCCCCATAGGCCTGTCCATGGGCCGCTGTTTAAATTTTGAGGTTTCGATTTTTTTTTTCATCCTTAGCACCTATTCATAACTGCTACATGTTTATTTTTGTCAAATCCCTTGTGAGGGAGTGGCCACAGTGTAGAGAATTTCTGTGAGTCCAGAATGGAACTGTGACGTGTGTTATAATTTCTCTTTCCATTGAGGTATCCTTAACACCTTTAGTGCATATGAAAGCCCATTGAAATGCACTTCAAGACGATGTGTAACATGCCCATGTGCACTGGCATGTCAAGCTGCAAACGTCTGCATATCATGCCGCCAACACTATCAGCGCATGTTTCGTTGGTTAATAATGTCTACATGCCTGGTGCGACTTTTAATATCTTACATTCATTAGAAAGAGCAACACTTCAGTGCGCTTCTGGTGGTGTATGGCATGTGCATATGCATATGCGACGTTGAGCAAAGGTGCTCGGCATGTCCGCATGTAATGCCGCATGTTAGTTGCGTCGCAACGGCGCTGTTAGTGGAAGTAGACGTCCTAATTTCGTTATCCATCTTTGGATTTTCAATATCTATAATGCATTTGAAAGGTCTTTCCATGGGGTTTTTAGCGATGCATAACATGCACATCTGCAATATGTCTGTCTGTATATAATGCCGCATGTTATTTCCGTGTCTGGTAAGCGGAAGTTAAGGTCGTTGATAATTTTAATATCGTTTTTGCAATCCTAAATGCCCATAATGCATATGAATGCCCTTTCAATTCCGCTTCTAACAACGTACAACATGTACATATACAATGCTTTTTGGAGACGCTACACACGTCCGTATATACCGCCGCCTTTTGCGTCGGCGGCCTTTCAATGGCGCATTTGGTCACATGTTCTCTTATTGCGTCTATTTTGGCTTCTAACTATATTATTCTGGTCTCTGGTATTCTCAACTGACAACAGTACCTGAAGGTACTACGTCGACTCAAGTGCGCCTTCACAATAATCAGTGTTACGAGTGTGTATTTTCTGTATGTTTTCTTATTAATTCAGTAATAATTACTATTTGGTCACAACATTTAGTGTTTTGAATAATAATTATGATGGGTCACATTTCGTTTAATAGATGGTCAACTCTTTAAAGATTCTGGTTTTCCAGAATTTATCTGCTCCTAGTTTTATATGTGTTGATTTCCGGAAGACTTATTTGAGGGCATTCTACACTGTTGACAATTGCCGTAAGTGCCCAAACTTTCGTGAATGACTTAGACTATATAAAAAGGCTGGTTGCCGTGCTGAGGGCGACACACACTCATTCATATTTGCTGGAGTTACATCACTTGATCATCAAAACACATCAACGCCTGAATCTACATTATCCGCTGTCAGACAGATCACTGTGTTTACATTCTGCATAGTTGATCTTCTCTCGCACTAAGACTTTGGTGAGTTTGGTATATTGCATTTTGAGATCCAATGACTTTGATTCTGTCTCTCTTGAATTGTACCTTAAATCAGTATTGTGAAATTGACTTGTGACTTTGTATACCTTGCTCTCGTTGCATAATGATACATAATATGAACGTTTATGACATGTCTTTGTTCTGTTTTGGTGGTTCACAGGGGATTTCTGACATTGTTGGCACGGTAAATTTGTAACCGTAACAAAATTGGGGGCTCATCCGGGATAGAATTCATTTGACATTTGAGACCATTTGTGAAATATATTTCAAATTTCTGCAAATTTGCCACAAGTTAATTGTGGAACCAGCAAAATGGTGTTTGAACTTGAGAAGTTTGTATTGTCACTGACTCAGAGTCAATTAGTCAGTTGAGGAAGTCAGATTTATTGCAAATTTCTTCACATCTCAAACTTGATGCCAAACCTGCTATGACGAAATTTCAGATTTTGAAAATTGTGTTGAATCATTATATTGATGAGGGAGTTTTTGAAGATGATGTTTTGGAAACGGTGCCAGAGGAATGTTCAGACCAATTGGAAATGAAAAAAAATAGAATTGAAAAGGTTGTAAATGGAAAAAGAGATGGAAATGAAAAAGTTTCAAATGGAGAATGACAGGGAAAAAGAAGAAAGGGAATTGAAAAAGTTTGAGATGGAGAAAGAAATAGCGAGATAAATAGAACTGAAAACATTAGCAATTGACAGAGAAATTGCTCTGAAAAAACTTGAAAACCCATCTTAGATTCTTCCACGTTTGACATTGCAAGGCATGCTGGGCTTGTACCCCTTTTAATGAGAAAGAAGACGACAAGTATTTTCCACATTTTGAGAAAGTTGCTGAAAATCTCCCGTGGCCTAGGGAGTCATGGACTATGTTATTGCAAACTGTTTTGAAGGGAAAAGCTCAGTCTTGTCAGTACAACAAAGCCCAGATTATGATCTTGTGACGAGTACACTTTTGAAAGCTTATGAGTTAGTGCCTGAAGCTTATCGTCAGAAACTCTGAAATGCACACAAAAGGAACAATGAGAGTTTTGAAGAGTTTGCTAGAGAAAAGGAAACATTTTTTTAAAGTTTGTGTGGGTCTAGGGTGTTCACAGTTTGTGATGGTTTGAGACAGTTAGTGTTGATGGAAGATTTCAAGCAGAGTGTTCATGCTAACCTTAAGACTTATTTGGATGAACAAAAGGTTGATGACTTACATAAGGCAGCAATGTTGGTAGATGATTATTGATTGACTCACAAGAGTTCTTTTAAATCTCCGGGTAAAACAAAGTTTTCTGGCCTAAAGGGCTTTTCCCCGGATAAGACTTCAGGACATGCAGGTTACAGTGGAGTTAGAACAGGTTCAAATCCTACTGGCAAGCAGTCACATACTTTTCAGTCTAAACCTAAGACTACCAGTTGTTCTGATCCTGTTTGTGCATATTGTAAGAAGCCAGGTCATTTGAAGTCTGCATGTTACAAACTCCAGTTTAGAAATCCGGCCACAGGTTACCCAAATGCTTTTGTGTCCGTCACACCTAAGCCTTTCTTTCCAGGTGGTTCTGAGGAGTGTTCTGTTTGTGACAGTAAGTCCCCAGATTCTGTAGTTCGGAAGGAGTTTTTGCCCTTTGTGTCTAAGGGTTCTGTGTCACTTATGGGAGATAATTCTACCCTACGGCCTGTTATTATCTTGAGGGATACTGGAGCTCTTCAATCTCTGATTTTGAAGGATATTTTGCCTTTTTGTGATGAGTCTTCAGCTAACTCAGGTGTTTTGCTTCAGGGTATAGGTGGCAATTCTTCTGCTACTCTCCATGTTGTGAATTTGACTTCAGATCTGATTTCAGGTGAGGTGAAAGTTGGTGTTCTTGCTCTCTCCTAGTTCCGGGTGTCAATGTGTTGATCGGTAATGATCTTATGGGGGCCAAAGTTGGCACTGATCCAATTGTCACTGTTTTGCCAGAGAGTTCAGTTAGTACAGTAAAGTTGGAGGATGAATTTCCGGGTATTTTTCCTTCTTGTGCAGTGACTTTTCAATGTCGAAAGGCATATCTTCTTTGCAGAATGATACCATTTATGATATGTCAGGTGGATCATTCTTTGTGTGAGGTAGAGACAGATAACCTATCTTCAAAGAGTAGTAACTCTTCAGGACGTCTTGATAACTCAGATAGTTTGTCATGTGGTGAACACATTCTTTCCAGAGAGCAACTTATTAGTGCACAGGGTGCGGATGTTGAAGTGCAGAAGTTGGCCAGTAAGGCTGTTTCTTTTGAGGAGGTTAGCAAGGTTCCAGTTTGTTATTACTGCAAGGATAGTGTTCTGATGAGGAAATATAGGTTGTCGGAAGTTCCTGCGGAGGTTGAGTGGAAATTGTACTATCAAATTGTGGTACCGAAATTATTTAAAAAACATGTGCTTTCATTAGCACATGAAAGTCCCATGGCAGGTCATTTGGGTGTAAACAAGACTTGTGAGAAAATTTTGGCACGTTTCTTTTGGCCCAGTCTGAGACAAGATGTGGCTGAATTTTGTAAGACCTGTCATGCCTGACAAATTGTTGGAAAACCAAATCCGAAAATTCCTTCCACTCCCTTGAATTCTATACTGGTTTTTGAGGAACCTTTCCATTGAGTTATTATTGTGTTGGTCCACTACCTAAGACTAAGTCTGGTAATCAGTATTTACTCACAATCATGTGTGCTTCTACCAGATTTCAATTACCAAATGCAATTCTGTTTCGTAGGATTGTTGCTCCTGTGATTGTCAAGGCTTTGATCAAGTTGTTCACCTTAGTTGGTTTGCCAGATGCTGTTCAGTCTGATCAGGACTCAAATTTTATGTTTGAGTGTTTCAACAAGCTATGTGGTTAGGTATTAAGCAAGTTAAGTCTAGTGCTTATCATCCATCACAGGGAGCTTGAGAAAGGTTTCATCAAACTTTGAAGAATATGATGAAAACTTATTGTTTTGAGACAGAGAAAGATTGCGATGAGGGTGTGCATTTGTTGTTGTTTGCTGTCAGTTAATCAGTTTAGGGTTTAACCCCTTTGAGCTTGTGTTTAGTCACAGTGTGCGTGGGCCGCTGAAACACTTAAAAGACATCCTGGGACATAGCTTCGTGCGGCGACTTGTTCAAGTCTGTTCCCATCCACATGGCACCCTCACTATCGTACATGGGATTGGAGGGGCGACTGTCGCTCTGATTAAAGCAGAGTTGGATGCCCTTGATGCAGCTTTTCAGGGCACTGTTTTCTTTCAAGTGGGAGACAAGGACGTGTCGACCTCAACTGAACCTCGGAACGCTGTTGAGGACTTGCTGGATCTTCTGGACTACCTTCGGCAGAAACGGCCAGGCTCCAGGGCAGTGATAGGGATGAAACCAAGGATCATGACGGCCTCTGCCTACAAGCGGAAGGTGGAGGAGGCGAACCGGTGCTTAAAGAAGATGTTGCGACACTGTGTGTATGCCACCCTATGGGACCTGTACTGCTAGCGAAGGATGGCATTCACTTGACATCAAAAGTTAATGGGCAGTTCTGGCTTTCAGTCCGTAAGTGTAGGTGTGGGTATGTTTAAACACTCACTCACTCACTCACTCACTCACTCACTCGTGATATCAAATCTGAGCTGTTTTGGATGCCGCCGCACGCACGGGCCTTAGCTTTGGGTGGGAAAACATGACGACAGCCACATGTGTCACATATGACGCTAAAGCCAAGACAGAGGGCTTACGACCCATGACAAAATCAAAACCCTGGGGTCGATGTTCGAAACATGACAAGAACCTACAGCGTGAAAAACCGCCGTAAAAAAAGATAAATCGGGCTTAAGAGCTCCCCGACGTCGAACCCAGAAAAGACTAGTCACTTCCCACGTCAGCAGATAGCTCTGGGCACCAGCTTTACGTAGATGTGCAACATGTGAATAGGATATGAGTATTCAACGTCCGAGTGACGTTTAAAAGATGTTCACCGAGTAAGGCTTTTTTCTTGGTAAAATTACATGTCTATAACAGATTGCGAAATGTGCGTTGACCCCCAACCAGGTGTCCCATGTCGACCCCGTGATAACATCAGGTGCTTCATGCACGTGGGCACATTTTCATGTATGATATGCGTGCAGTATGCCTCTTTCTCCCGGGGGGAGACAATTAGTGAGCACAGGATGCATAGATCAAACCCTTGTGAGATCAAATCTGAGCCGTTTGGGCTCCCATCACACGCACGGGGCTTAGCTTTGGGTGGCTTTAAGGGTGGGAAAACATGACGGTAACCACACGTTTCGCACATGACGTGAAAGCCACGACATAGGGTTCCCGATCCAGAGTAAAATCAAAACCCTGCGGTCGATATACGAAACATGACAAGCACCCGCAGCGTAAATAGCTGCCCTAAATCGAGTTACATCGGGCATAAAAGCGTCCCGACGTCGAACCTGTTGACGACAGGTCATTTCTGATGACACCACCACAGCCCTGGAACCCAGCTTTACGTCGATGTGCAACATGTGAATGGGCCGTGCATGGTCAATGCGGCCGTTAAGTAACGGCACCCAACGCGTCTTGTCCCGTGATATAAGCCTAGTGAGATAACTCTACCAGCCGGACGAACACGATGGGGACACGGGGAAATGAGCAACCGATCCATTTGGACAATTAAAACTTACAACATGGATAATGTGTACAAAAGGCCGAGGAGCCGAACTTGTACTACTTGAAAGACAGACCAGGGATTATTGATCGTGCCATACGACACAATGTTGCCACCCTCGCGAAGTAAGTGAAAAAATCAATGTGTCACGTGATCAGGTCGTGGCGGATAGACCCGGAAAACTGAGATTATTGCTCTCGGTTCTGAGTAGCTCAATTGTTGGAGGTATGGGCTTATTGTGTACAGTTGCGCAGCTGTGCATTGTGAGTTTATATCCCGCCGGTGCTTCAGCAGGATTCCTTGTACAATTTCGTGAGCAAGGGATCACGGTGCTATCGGCTAGGTCTCTGAAACGGACCTAGCTGAGTTGGGCCACTTTCACCCATTCACTGCGGAAAAGGAAGACAAAAAAATGCTCCCTTGGAAGACTGTAGCTTTTATATTAAAATGTGCCGTAAATGGGCGGGGTGGGAGATAAATTGTGTTTCAACCTACACTGTCACTGGCACCAAAGCCTAAATATGACTGTAATACATATATGTATATTAATTAGACTGAAAATAATAAATCCAATGAAATATATACCTGTGCATGTAAATGCAGAATGACAAAAGAGAGTTACAATGTATGGTACTGTTCGAGAAGTATTGAAGGAAGGTTATATTCAGTTATCCCACACTCTGTATGATCCGACATTTTGTTCTGGTCCGAATGAGTGACGGTTTCTGCACAGCCCACTGTATATGCTTTAGTGCACATTGCAACATTCATGGTAATGTCCCACATCAATATACAAGCATGTGTTCCTCCAATCAATGACAATATAGATGGATTGCTTGCTCAGAGCAGGACATATCCAAACCTACTTGTTACACGACAATTCACTCATCAGAAAGCCCAGCGACATAACTCACCAGGACGTAGTGTGGAATAGTTGTGACCTGTGTGTGTAGTTTTGACCAGTGAACACAGAGCCTTTGACACTGTCTGAAATACAGGTAAGTTAGTCATTGTTAATTGTATCATCTAGTAGCAGGTGATAACGGAGACACTAAATGGACCTCTTCAATTAGAACGTTGTTACTTTTATGTGGTTTTGTATATACATGGATGCATCAAACATCAGTCCTTCTTCGTGTTTACATAAGAACGGCATTGAATAACTCGTCACAAAGATATATTGAATGAGTTCCACACTGTACTCAGCTGAACATTATCCTGTATCTATTACACCCATTCCATAATATTTTCAACTTTCAACAGAATAATGGCTTCATAACATTTACATAGCTGAAAAGCACAAAATTATATCGGGAAAATTTAAGAACTAAATCTTGCAAGAATATCACAAATTTTGTTTAGCCGATTCACACTAAAAATATACAATAAATCAATGTGAAAATATACAATCGTTCATTTTTATAACATATCCAAGCTTTCTTTTCATGCTCTTTTTCTTTCTCTTTTTCAAATGTATGTTGCAGTTTTATATTCCATTTGAATAATGCATCAATAATCACAAATGATTTCTGGTCTCTCTTATACTACAACAGCTACGGATCGTTTTGACACAGTTGGTTCTCATATATTTATTGGCGTTTAGAGGAAATTGATTTCATTGTTGAATTTTGTGTTGTAATGTGTTCTGTAAAAAAATATTTTAATGATTGGTAGCTTACATTAGTAACTACAATTGTTAGTGGCTGTACCCTGAAAGGGGGGTGAAACAGTGTAAGACTATTATCCACCAGACAGGGTACGTAAGTCCCAAAACTTTCAAGTCTGTGTAAACTCACCAGGCTTTTTCAATGTAGCATTCTTGTTGTTTAAATTTTGGCTAACACTTCTTCCAGTTGCTAGCAGGGGAAGGGATGGTGTAAATCCAACTAGGGTTCATGCAGGTAGCATGGTCCTATGCAAGTTTTACTCTACTTTGTCGACAGATTTGTATATTATACAGATATTGCATTTCAGTGTTAAAAATGTTCCCGTCACGATATGGCTTAAACATTGTAGATGTGACGTTAAATATTAAATCTCTCACTCACTCACTCTTATACGTAACATACCTCATCACGGGATCAAAAGATCCACCATTGAAATAAATGTAGATACTGTTGGAAACACATGGCATATGACTTGCGTACTTTTACAAACAAGCAAACCCATGTTTGACTTTGAATGCAGTCAAGATGAGTTATCTACTTGTGTTGAAGGATATCGGCATGAAGATGATTGCTCACATCAATCTTGGTGTGGAAGTCAGAAGCACAAACCCAACTTCGGCATTGCCCAGACTGTCTCTGATGTGTGTAAACATGGACCTTTCACATCTGAGGTCACATGCAATTGTTGCGGTTCTGGTTACCAGTCTCACAGTTATTCATTATTGAATGGACAACAAGGTACCCTAAACAGTAGGTATGACTCCCAGTTGCTCATTGTTTTTCAAACGGTCGTGGATCCACACCACTGTTTGGCTCGAAAGTGGCTCCTATGTGAACATAGGCTCGATTTCATTCTTCCCTGACAGAAATGCCAGCAAGAATAATGACCATTCTAAACATTCATACAGGATATCAAAGGTTCTCCGACACCCAATTCAATAAGTATGCTGTATTGGAAGACATGGATGTGTCGCCACATCCCCGTGGGCGCAATAGAAGCCAGTCGCAGCGGTCAGGGCAAAGTAGATCACCCGTACGCCCGCCCCAGATAACGTGACCATTTAGCATCCACTTATACAGTGGAATTGCAGAGGTCTAAGGTCCAGTGTCAGTGAATTACATTTATTAGCAAAAGACTTTCGACCTTCAGCATTCTACTTCCAGGAGACATATATCAAGCCAACAGATAAGCTTGAATTTCGTCAAATTCAATTCTTATCATTCTTTTTCACCTACGGCGGGTAAAGCTTTTGGTGGGTGTTCTAGTTTGGTAAGGCAGGATTACGTCCACAGTCCTGTTCCTCTTATTGTCAATCTACAGGCTGTTGCAATTCGACACACATTGCAAATTACTTTTGCTTTGTGCTCATTGTATATTCCACCCTCACCAGCTCCTCAGCGATCCGAACTACAGTCATTATATGATAAGCTCACGAAACCATGTCTAATCATGGGTGATCTAAATGGTCAAAACCCTTTATGGGCAGGTACCAACACTAGTTCAAAGAGAACAGTCATTGAAGATTCTATCACTGATAACAGTCTATGTATTTTTAACGATGGCTATTCTGCCCTGGATCTCTCACTGTCAGATTCCAGTATGTTAAGTGAATTTTCCTGGTCAATCCACGATGACCTCTGTGGAAGTGACCATTTTCCTTCCATTCTTATGCCAACCATCCCCGCTGACGATCCACCTTCAACGAGGTGGAACTTTTCAAAGGCCGGCTGGCCTGCTTATAAATCAATGTGTGAAGAAATATTGCAGCCGAATCTTTTCATGAATGTTCCCGATCCCATTCAGCTGTTTACAGACAAACTTAATGCCATTGCTGAAGACACTTTTCCAAAGTCCTCTGCAGTTTCGCATATCCGTAAACCACGGTAGACTGTAAGAAAGTTAGTAAGGCTAGGAAAAAGGCAGAGGAGTATTTTCGTAAACAACCTACAATGCATAATCTCAATACCATTAAAATGGCAAATGCCAAGGCACGGCGAACTTTCAAACAGAACAAATATGTGGAATATGATACAACAAATCAAGGGCAAAGGTGCAAAATCTGCGGTTCATCATTTGAAAGACGGAGATCAATTACTTACTGACAAAACTGACATTGCAAATAAAATAGGAGAAACTCTGGCTAAACATTCTTCGTCATCGATTTACGTACCTCACTTCCCCAAAAATATCAAATGCAACAAGAGCAAAAGACTATTATTTTTTCTTCCGATAATGGTGAACACTATAACGAAATATTTTCAATTCATGAGCTCCACACTGCACTTGCCCAAGCACACGATACTGCAACAGGTGTAGATAACATCCACTATCAACTCTTGAAACATCTGCCTGACTCGAGTCTGGAAACTTTCTGGATCTTTCCATATTTGATGGCATATGGACTTCTGGGGACTTCCCATCTTCTTGGCTTGATGCGGTCGGGGTACCAATGCCTAAGCTTGGTCGAAATCATTACGATCCTTGTAATTATAGACCTATATCTTTAACAGCTGTATCTGTAAAACTATGGAACGTATGGTAAATAATAGGTTAGTATAGTACTTGGAAACTAATAATTTAATCAGTAACATTCAATGTGGTTTCCTTAAACACAGAAGTACTATTGACCATTTATTCCGTTTATATTCATTTGTAGGAGATGGCATTGTTGATAAACAACATACTGTGTCAATATTTTTTTATTTAGAAAAAGCATACGATACCACATGGAAGCATGGTATTTTAAGAGATTTACATGATTTTGGCCTGTTTGCCACATTTTATATCTCAGTTTTTAAAAGACAGACAATTTCAGGTCCGTGTGGGCCCTACCCTGTGTGACCATTCAAGATCAAGGTGTACCACAAGGTAGTATCTTGTCCGTTACCTTGTTCAGCATTAAGATTAACAGTTTGTCAAAAGTTTTAAATGTGCCAATTGATGGGTCATTATTTGGCATTGATTTCAACATATCCCGTCGAGGCAAAAATATGCGTACAATTGAACTAAATCCAAAATTGGTGTCTCGCGAATGGTTTCAAATTCTCAAAATCTAAGACAAATTGTATTCATCTTTGTCGGAGATATAAGCCAAATAAAGACCCTGAATTATTTCATGATGGAACTCCCATTAAGGTTGTTGAACAAGCAAAATGTTTGGGTCTTGTTTTTGACCATCATTTGACATATTTACTGCATATAAATCAGCTGAAGACTAAATGCTTGAAGGCATAGACCTGTTGAAAGTCGTGTCTAATTCAAAATGGGGAGGGGACGAAAAAAACCTCCTCCACTTGCACAGGGCACTTCTTCGCTCAAAATTAGATTATGGTTCAATTGTATATGGTGGGGCATGTAAAAGTAATTTACAAAAATTAGATACAATTCACCATCAAGGTTTAAGATTGTGTCTAGGCGATTTCAGAACATCACCTATTGATAGCCTTTATGTAGAAGCGGATGAACTGCCTATGCATCAGCGACGCTTTAAATTATCTCTTCAGTATATCACTACGTTATGTTCAAATCCGTCAAATCCCGCTTATAGTATGAAGAACTGTTTACTCAAAACCCAAAACAATGTTTCTGTAGATAGATATAATTTAATGATTGGTAGTTTAGATTAGTAACTTGGATTGTTAGTGGCTGTACCCTCAAAGGGGGTTGAAGCATTGTAAAATTATTGTCCTCCTCAAAGGGTACGTAAGTCCAAAAACATTTGCTGTAATTTTAAGCCTACCAGGTTTTTAATTGTAGTATTCGTGTTATTTTAATTTTGACTAGCATTTCATACACTCTCCAGCGGCTGAAGGAATGATGTAAATCCAACTAAGGTCCATGCAGGTAGCAAAGGTACTGTAAGTCCCCATGGTCCCTAGTATGGTGATCTACTTCCAGTCGTTGGAGATCTACAGTCTGTTTTTAAATTGTTTTGTCCAGATAGTGATATTAGTTTTAACTTTCCACACTAGTTTTAAACTGTAACTGTGATATTTTAGTTGTTTTACTGTCCTTTGGCGACAGGTTTATTTATGTAATACATATCTTCCATTTCAGTATTAAATGTTCTCGTCACGATATGGCTGAAATATTGCCGATGTGACGTTAAATTTTAACTAAAAAGAGCGAAAAAGAAAGGAGACGCTCTCTCTCTGGTGACTGGGATGACAATGACATGGAACTGTTTAGGGGTCCATATATTGTTTAAATGACATAAAAAAGTTAAGATCACTCATCTTATCCGATTATGCCACCACCGTACATGGTAGATTATCTAGAAGCACCTAGACCCTACTAGATTCTACTCACCACCAAGGTCTAAGACTCTGTCTTGGATCTTTTTCTTTAAATTATTCCTATTGACCAACAATGTGTCCAATTAGCTTTGCAGTATATTATTAAACTACCTTCGTGTATTTAATCCCCTCAACGAGGATCTGTACAAGAAAATGCCTTCCCTTGTTCCAGCTCTAGGGATAAGGATTAAATATGTCGTTTCTGCTGCCGGCATTGAGCTAGTAAAGATTTATCCTCCCCGTGTGCTTTCTTCTCCTCCTTGGCAGGTGTTTAGGCCACACGTCGACCTAACATTGACTACACTGAAAAAATCAGAAACTAATAAGGCCGGGCGGGACAACTTAGGAATGGCCAGCGTGTCCTAACTTGACACACAGAAGGAAGCAAGCTACAAAGACATATTTTATATCATTGGAAAGATCTCGAGGAGATGAACACGAAAAGTTTATGTGCCCACGTGTTAATAAGCTCACAAATTGGCTCTGAAAATGCATTTCTGCAGAAATTTCTGGCAGAAATTTTTATTTCTACAGAAATTTCTGGCAGAAATTTTTATTTCTACAGAAATTTCTGTAGAAATTTTTTTCCTGCAGAAATTTCTGGCAGAAATGTTTTAGTTCACTACCAGAATTATCTTAATTTAACAAAATTAGAGAGTATAAGTAATGATACTGCTGCGTGAGTGGTGGTTTCATGCTTAATCCAAGTGATAAGCACTTAGCGTGATCAACTGATCTGATATTTTGGTTTCGCTACCAGAATTATTTTAGTTAAAAAAGATTAAACACCATCGTTATATAATTTAATATAGACTTTCTTTAAATGATGTCGTTTTCCCTGTTTAACGCCTATTAGTACCAGACAATTTTACAGTGTGAATTTGACTTATCTTTTACAATTTAAAAGGCTTATGCATTATTCCCATCCGCTTCATTATAACACAGTTGTAACTTCTTAGTGGATTAACGTCGTGAAAGATTAATTTAAAAGTACTGGGGTGCATTTTCCAATCCTAATAAGCCTACATTGATTTTGTATGCGATATGGGTTGAAGGCGAATAGAGGCGAAACCGGACATATACTACATACATACAATAATAACAATGTAAGACATGTGAGCCATAATTTGAATTTATCAACATGCCCGAAAAGACCAGCGTACCAGATGAGATGATAAACAATACCTATGCGACAATGCAAGAGTGTTCAAAGTGACAATACCCGCGAACATGTAATTGCCTCGTTGAAACAATGATTTATGCCGAAGTGGCCACCGAGTTCTCACACCTGTTAATCCCATTCAAGAATGACTAATGTAGTACAATATCCCCTTTATATTTGTTATTCCTACATTTTTTTCACCAAGACCCTAGTGAGTGAATTATCGTCCCATCATGACAGAAGCTAGTGTGATAAGTTGATTGGCGTGTTTTCGTAACAAATTCCAGTGGTTGAAATGTTAAATTGCATAAATGTGTTTGTGATGATGACAGTTTATATCACTGTTCTAATGTACCGTCGGCATATTCTCAGTTACATGTTTTTCAAACAGGAATAGAAAGAATTATGTTAGTCACTCGTGGATTCGTACAAAATACAGCTTTAAACGGTTTGAAAATATTCCAATCATTATGATTCATTCATCCACTTCTAAGCATACGCAATAGAAGAAGTTGTTATCCATAACTATTATATACTGAAATGTTGGGTCTTGTACATACAGACATTGAAACTGACAATCTGAGTTTGCACCCAGTTCCGTCCGACCCAGTCATCCGGGAAAAATGGAGGTAGTTTGTTTGCAACCCACAGACGTAATAACATGTCATGTGTACAGGAATCGCACCCGCCTGTCTGTGTAATTACATAATGTGACAGAGACAGACCCCAGGTGCACGAGCCATAAATCATTGTAGTTTGTTTACGGTGTATAGCCTGACAGGTGTTAAGTTGGTCAATGATTGAAGTTGAGTATCGCATATTGTCATTAGCAGACAAGCAGAGTGACAGGTGACAATAAACAGACATTGCGCTTTGTCTTTGACATAGACTGCTTGTCACAATCAATATATTTTCTATGTTTCCATATACATGATTTAAAACATTTCAGCTTTCAGGCTGAACAGTGAAATTAGCATTTCTAATACTACACATTTTTTTTAAAACATGGGTCGCAAATATGCAGGTACTGTACCAGTGTATTGTTATTACTGCCGAACCAGGATGCTTGTAACCACAACAAACATCTCTTGTTCTCCCGCTTCGACCGCAAAGATAATCTTGCACACATCACTTGTGTTTATACGAGTTGGCTTACCGGTTCAAGCTAATCACTGCACATGTGCTATGGGTGGTGAAACCACTTTCCCCCCTGCGCCGGGGAAGCGTTTTTTAATCGCGTTGTTTTTCAACTTCATAACTTTAATTTGCATTTTTGATAATATGTTACCGAACCGAATCAGAATCTGCAAAGAACTGTTTTGTGTTGCATGTGACCTTGAACCGACAAGACGTACTGGTTATACTCTATAAAACGTCTATTGTCCATGCAGCAACAACTGGCATTGTTTCGGTGTATTGCACGAGTGGCCGCTCTCTGGCTGGCGCAATTATTAACCGCGGTGTCCACTCAAGGACAACCGAACCGGAACATAGAGACAACCTGATAAACCACCAATTAACAGGTGTGAATACTCGGTGGCCACTTCGGCATAAATCATTGTTTCAACGAGGCAATTACATTTTCGCGGGTATTGTCACTTTGAACGCTCATGCATTGTCGCAAAGGTATTGTTTATCATCTCATCTGGTACGCTGGTCTTTTCGGGCATGTTGATAAATTCAAATTATGGCTCACATGTCTTACATTGTTATTATTGTATGTATGTAGTATATGTCCGGTTTCGCCTCTATTCGCCTTCAACCCATATCGCATACAAAATCAATGTAGGCTTATTAGGATTGGAAAATGCACCCCAGTACTTTTAAATTAATCTTTCACGACGTTAATCCACTAAGAAGTTACAACTGTGTTATGATGAAACGGATGGGAATAATGCATAAGCCTTTTAAATTGTAAAAGCTATGATGAAATACGGTCAAATTCACACTGTAAAATTGTCTGGTACTAATAGGCGTTAAACAGGGAAAACGACATCATTTAAAGAAAGTCTATATTAAATTATATAACGATTAATCTTATTTAACTAAAATAATTCTGGTAGCGAAACCAAAATATCAGATCAGTTGATCACGCTAAGTGCTTATCACTTGGATTAAGCATGAAACCACCACTCACGCAGCAGTATCATTACTTATACTCTCTAATTTTGTTAAATTAAGATAATTCTGGTAGTGAACTAAAACATTTCTGCCGGAAAAAAATTTCTACAGAAATTTCTGTAGAAATAAAAATTTCTGCCAGAAATTTCTGTAGAAATAAAAATTTCTGCCAGAAATTTCTGTAGAAATAAAAATTTCTGCCAGAAATTTCTGCAGAAATGCATTTTCAGAGCCAATTTGTGAGCTTATTAACACGTGGACACATAAACTTTTCGTGTTCATCTCCTCGAGATCTTTCCAATGATATAAAATATGTCTTTGTAGCTTGCTCCCTTCTGTGTGTCAAGTTAGGACTCGCTGGCCATTCCTAAGTTGTCCCGCCCGGCCTGTAATGCATTACAATATAAACAAGAATATAATCAATTACGAAATAAATATAATGCATATAAATCCCTATTTAAGATGGATCGAAGGATGGTGGTGCAGCTGATCGTGCCATTGTCACTGGATCCAAAACAATATCTTTTTGATCGGCTGAAAACAGTTTTATTTGTACGCAAAACGTTCATACCCCATTAGCAGCCTTAAAATATATTAATAAACACCCAAAATATGAACAATATGTAATACACAATGTCTCTTTCTTACCTCCAGTCTCTTTAAATCTTTCCGCGAAATACTTTTAATAGAAATTAATGAAGCATAAAGTATTCTTTCTATAGCCCAATACGACATCGTCTGTTGTTAGTTACCCAACCATGCTGGTATTTCTGGCAACACCATGACCTTTCTTGCAGAGAGGACAGCACTCAACAAATCTGCGACTCCATCTCTTATTAAATACTCAGATTATAAAACGTTCTATGATACAATGCACAAGGAATGCGACACCCGAGTAGGTATCAGTAAATTACATGAGTAACAACCCTTTATTTGTTATACCTACTTGGGTTGTCAGTCCAAATTTGAAGAGGTTATCGTGCGACGGTGTCGTAATAGCCACACAAAATACACTCATGAATACGTAGGTGAAGATCCTCTGTTTTGTATCCCTTGTGATGAAACAATCACGACCAAGCATATCATTCTGGACTGTGGTGAATGTTCCATCACATGGGACACCTATTTCAAATCCCGAACTATGAAGGATATTTTGATAACGTCAGTTCTCATTTACGTAATTATAAAAGAATTACATTTGCTGAATGATATATATATTTTTTATTACTTGTAGTTTAGATTCGTAACTGAGATTTTCTGTGGCTGTACCCTCCAAGGGGTTTGAAGTATAGTAAAACTTGTCCTCCTGAGAGTCCGGTAAGTCCCCAGCCACTCAAAGGACATCTAAATCTACCAAATGTTTTAAATGTAACAATTTTTCATTTTAATTTGGGCTAAATTTGGGCTAAATCACAATCGCTTGATATACATGCAGGTAGTCTCTAGTATGGTGAGCTGACTTCAGTTGTTGGTGATTTATAGTCAGGTTTTATATTGTACTGTCCACATAGTGATAATAGTTTTAACTTTCGCTACTGGTTTTGGTTGTAATGATTGTGACATCCTGGTCTTACTGTCCTATGACAACAAGTTCATATGCTATGTACACATTTCATTTCCATGTCAAATATGTTCGCGTCACGATATTGCCGATGTTAACTCACTCACTGAAATGTCAACTCGCACTGTTTACCTCTTTACATAGTTAGCATTTCAGTGCTAAGTACAGTAGTATTATTAAGAGCCACACGGCTCCCTTTTCACTAATCTGATTCTTGAGCTGGTATGATTATAAGCCATGCGCCTTTAGACAGCTGACTGTAAAGGGCTAGTGCCCACTGGTTTGTTCACCATAATGCTGCAATCATTGGCTAGGGTACTATGAAACACTGGGCCTGAATGTGAAGTGTCAATTCCTGATGGCACACTGGACTGAGATAGATTTTCTTTACAATGGCTTTGTTTCCTTTAGCAGCTGAGTTAATATTGGTTGCTGTGTTCGGATATTTAATCCTCTAAATGCTGCCGTCGAACCCATTCGACAGGAGTGCAGGATAATGACATCTCCAAATAAAACTTGCAATAAATATTATACGAGTCGGATTTACGTGTCATATGAATTATGCTTGAAATGTACTAATTCTCAACTTTTTAAATATATAATGTTAAATATGTTTATATACCTTAAAACGAAACGCCCGAGAATTAAAAATGAGATCGCCGAATTTTTCGGCACGCAGTCGAAAATAACGGCCATTGTTGACTTCAAGCGCACCACGTCGTGTAGTACCCAGTCTAATATTTTTTGATAGTTTAATCAATATTTTTTGTTCCTTGAAGAAGAGAAAGCCCATAAGTTTCCCATTTTCTAAAAATTAGTAACTTTCGGTTCAAATAATTATAAACAAAACCAATCTCAATGTTAAATCATCGATTGGACGATCAGGAACGATCATGGCAACGGCGGTAAACAAACAGCTACACATGTATCGTGGTGCCGAAGAAAATGTGCCATCCTTTTGACGACTCATCCAACTATTTTATCTGGAATTAATTACACGGTGTGGGTAGGTAAATGTTATTGTCTCTGCACAGAAATTACCAGATTTAGCTATTTATCTTGCTTTTGTTTGATAAACCTTCCAACAATCACACTGTTGACAGCCGTAGGTGATCCGAAAGGGCGTGGCCAAACTCGCGGTTTTTCTAAGTGACAAGATACGAAGGATGTTTGAAAATACGCGTTCATAAGCAGAACCTGAACACATATACATTGAAACCTATATAATGCTGATCATAAAACAATATCACAATATTTGTAATTGTACCCACCCTTGATGAACCCGGAAGCACGTACACGGCATGGCATTCGTGGAAGTAAAATATGAACGAGTTGGAAAACGACCATTGATACATTTTCAAAACTGATTTAAATTCCCGTAAGATCCATACTATACACAAGAATTACCTTTCAATCATCTTAAATTTTTTACTGTTAGTTGTGTTCAACAGCAGTTGTCATTTGGTGCTTGTGTTGTAGTATTTTTTTTCCTCCTCAAGGTAGCGGCCGATGCGTTGATGTTTAGCAAATCCGAAGTCGATGATATTCGCAGTCGATTTTTTTCTAAGAATGTTCTGACACGGAGAGACTTATAAATTGTGTGTGTGTCATAACAATAACATTATAGTGTTTTGTGTATATCGTCACAAGAAGTACAATTTTGATGATTGAAGATGTCATGAATGAAATATTATTTCCTTTCGCAGAAACGGACGAAACCAGAGCTAGTGTGAGAAAGTAACGTAAATGGATTTCTTTAAAAAATTAATGACTGGTTAGAAAACAACTGTCATCGCCTGTGTGAAGCCGTATTTATTTTAGACATTAGAACAGCTAAACAACACATCTTTTGTTACAAAATTTGGAACAAAATTTAAACTATTCTGTTCCTTCAAAAAGTAAAGCTTTCGGAGTTAAATTCTACCGACTGTACTGCAGGTAATGTTTCAGATCAAATTTCTGGACGTGTGTGCATATTTGTATAAAAGCAAATAATGTCATGTGACTACGTGGCTCAATACAGCTTTTAGATATTGCACTAGTGCAACCTGAACTGCAAAATGTAACCTCATATTTATGGCCATACTTTTACCTACTTGCACACTGTCTATCTTCATATTTTACCGTAAAACAGACCTCATGTGGGAAACAGACTGATGATCCAAACTCACGGAGCAATGATTACACTGACATTGATTAAAAGAGAGACTTTTTTTCATGTGATGAAATTTTATGAAGTAATATATGAAATTATCATATCAGACCCAGAGTAATAATGTTGTGATGTTGTGAATATGGAATATCCAAACTACAATGACAGATAATTAATTGTTGAGCAGAAGGTGCAACCTGTGTTAGTCTGTGGCATCAAGGTAATCATCTACGGTGGCATCAAGGACAAATACATTTCTTTTTCGTTATACTGAGCTCTGCAGTGAGTGTTTTTTTCTTGTCCAGTTTGGAGCTATTTCATTAAGATTTCAATTTGGTATGTTTCATTGCTATATGTATGTGGCAAAGACATATATCAAATGCTTCCAGATTCTAAAGGAAAGACTGCTCAGTCCTTGGCATTTGCTTATTCAAAGAAGACTGTTCTTGACATTTCTTGTTTTATGATGGTTTAGGCTATTGAGCACTAAAGAGTTAGAGTATATCATTGTCAGACACTTTAGCAAACAGAAAGCATCCCTGAAAGGTCAACAGATTCACTTCATATTGTGACATTGCTCCTAAACCCAGGAAAAGATAAGGTAGGATGAATTCTATTTACAGAATATGAGGCCTGTTTGCTTTCACCAGAGACAATATAACTTATTACATATATATAGTGTACTTTTTCATCAAACGATAACATTTTCTGTTAAAAATATACTGTTACTTCAACAGCATAAATGACATTAGCCATGTGTGATTCAAAATAATTCACCAAAGAAAGAGGTACTGTTGAAAACAAAAATTATCCATCACCCATTTGTATTTGATGTACATTTTAACAATATATTATAAAGAAATAAAATACACACAATAATATGAAACATCTATCCATATATTTTAAGGAATACATGTAGTTGTATAAAAGAATTGTGTAAAACTGTCAGTTTTTCACATAACTAAAAGACGTTAATTAAAATTTGCTTATTTACACGTTGCTAATGCATTGACAGATCCTGAGTGTCTTTGCCCATGACTATTTAGGAGAGAAAAATACTTGTCATATTATTAATATCAATTAGCATATGAGAATATATGAAAAAGAGTTAAAGTTGTAACAAATCTGTCATAATCATTCAGCATGAACGTTAATTTATTTTATAAAATTATGAATGTAATTCAACCTGTTCTGAAGTGTGACATATAACGTTTGCATACATCATATGAACACAATATTTATTAAAGCATCCCCGATTTCATGTGAAAGTACAGCTGAAAATATATTTTATTTTATGAAACATGTATGGTGCAGTTGCTGCTACACTACATCGTCACAAAAAGAAAAGCATGAATGTTATTTTGAAACACAAATGCCACGCCCATATCCGCGCACCTGTTTTTGAGGCTGATGTTTGTAAACATTTTTTGTGTCGGACCATGTGAAAAAAAAAAATCTGGATCAACATGCATCACAATTATATCTTTGCTATTTTTATATTTAGTGGACAATAAAGTAATGTGCCTAATATGAACAAAAAATCAAATAAAAGATACTGAAAAACTTGCATCTGTAGTGCTGATCGACTACTGTTTCCGGGTCACGGGAGCATACAAGGTCAAACTGGTTCGGCTATGTGCGAAGTATATAGTCAAACCTACACCAAGAAATTGTTGTGAGCTCTGATTAATAATTTCAAACAGTTATTTGTGCTAAATTAGGGTTTACCAAACGAAATATCTCCAAGTTTTCTGTTAACATTCAAAACGAATGAATTTCCTCAGGCAATCCCTGTCTGTGACATCACATCCGGTGACCTTAGCACTTACTAGAAAGCAAGTTAGATTTCACGATCTTAATTTTCGTCTGTCTCTTGGCATACTAAACGGAAAATGATAAATGAAACACTTGATGAGAATTTCTCCCTCTTTCGGCAAGTCTTACACAGAAGAGTTCTGTAGACTTTCTTCTGACCAAAATTGCCATATTTTATGTAGGAGTTGGACGAAGCGCGCCATGTTTGTTTTTCTTACGTGTAACACGATCTAACGTCGGTTTTCAGAGGGTTTGTGCAAAGATTAAAGAACGATAACACTTGAAATTAGCACTTATGAATGTTTATAGATCATGTTCATGACATGACACATTTAAATAAACATAATAGTGCCATTTGAATAAGACCTGTCATGACATCAAAAATATGATTTATTTACGACGAACGTTTTCGGTTCTATTATTTCAGAATTAGTTTTTAATTTGTCGTCGCGCTGATATTTGCCGATACAAATGCACGAAATTTAAGTCAGATACTTATGAAATATCAGTATTAAGAATTTTGAAATCGGTTTGCGCTAAATGGACAGTTTATTCGGTCCTCATATAAAACGCGTCCGGCTGTCAATCGAGTAGTTCAGGTAAATTCAGGAAAATTTACATTATGTTTTTCTTGTACGCACCCGTGAACGGCTACCTCCTCGTGGTGGGTGCTGGGTAACGCAAAGAGCCGTTCGAACCCCCGTGTGGACCCGGGTCAAATAGGTCCGTAGCACCCCATTGCTGCTCGCAAGGAGCGACCAAATTGGGCAACCTGTTTGCCGTGGGTTGCGTCCCGTGTCGGTGGAGGACGGTAGTCTGGTGGTTGATTGTAGTAGGAGCCTGAACCGTGTTCCTGTTGCCCAACACACCACTTCGGCCCTTACTTCACCTAGACGGGTGGTAGAATCGGCCCGATTCTATCAATCGGCTGGTCACGCCGTGCCCTGTGCATGGATATTATTTCAGATAACTGGAAAAGGGTTAGAACAATTTTGACCATTTTGACTTTGTATGTTCTATCGTGTCATAAAATTACATTGCCTAGAGTCCTATGCCAGAAGGCGGTGGCTCATGGACCAATCTAGTAGGATATATCTTTTTTAGATATGTTTCTACTTGAGTATATCCACCTGGTATCCTTTGTGCCATCTGTTGGAGATCCACAGATGAAAGGCATCGTCCTTGTTGACACTCCGTGGTGGGTGGGGAGCCAGATGGATGAAACATAACTACTATTAACATGGCACCCCCTTACAAAAAACGTACTCATGAACCAGAAGATTCACTCTCTTCCGAAGATGACGATCCTTCAACACACAAAATGAACTCTGATCACTGGCCTAGATTTCTAGTCATGTCTTCCACTGATAGCAATCCTCTAAAGCTGAATCCAATTGCCATTGCAAAGGGTATCGAAGGTTTAGCTGGGGAAGTTAAAGAAGTTAAAATGTTACGTTCTGGCTGTCTTTTGCTTGAGTGCAGGAAACACATTCAGTCACAGATTCTCCTTTCCACCAAATCTTTAGCGAATGTTCCTGTGCAAGTTTCTCCTCACAGGACTTTGAACAGCAGCAAGGGGATTGTTCGGGATGCAATACGGTGTCTCTCGGACATGACCGAAACTGAAATTGTCTCAGAACTAAAATCACAAAATGTTATTGACGTAAAACGTTTTACAATGAAGAAAGGTCCGGTCAAGAAAATGAAACGGTCAAGACAAACACATACTTGTTTACATTTGGTCTTCCGGCTCGTCCTGAATCACTTAAGGCTGGATACTGTAACTTAAGGGTAGATGCTTTCATTCCGAATCCTCTGAGATGTTACAGCTGTCAGAAGTTTGGCCACGGATCTAAGTCATGTCGTAATCCAGCCGCTTGTCATCGATGTGGTTGAACATTCGAGGATGGCAAGTCATGTACAAATCCTCCTTCGTGTGTCAACTGCTCCGGTAGCCATCCGTCCTCTTCAAAGGAATGTCCTACATGGAAACTTCAATCACGAATCTCTCAAATAAAGCATGATCGTAATGTAAGTTTTCTGGAAGCACGGAAGATTGTTCTAGCTCAAGAACAGCCAGGATCTACGTATGCCGCCACTGTGTCTACACGACTTTCAGACCCAAAGACAATGCATCTCTTCAAACAATTGCTTGCCAGACTGATTACACATGGACAAAGCCGTCTGCACCTACTTTGATATCTACAGCAGTTCAAGCATGGCCTTCTCAACAAAGCTCTTGTTCACAAACCATTCCTACAAGTCAAACAATCATTCAGTCTCAGGCGTCTTGTGATAAGGATTCATCTTTACCTCAGGTACAGTCATTATCACACTCAACTCAATTGTCCAAATCTGCCACAAATGTGAAACAAATTACAAAAACTAAATCGAAATCTAAAGCTGAATCTGCAAAACCGAACCCTTAGTGGAAGAGCTTCAAAAGGGTCAAATAATCAGGTCCAACTGTTCAATAAGTTTGGATCACTCGGGGACATGGATGTGTCTGAAAGCAGCCATTTGCGGACACATAGCTTGTCACCCTCGAGAAGAGCGAGGGGTCGTTCTCCTGTTAATCCCCCGATGAGATAACTTCGTCACCCGTAGTACAGTGGAACTGCAGAGGACTCAGGACAAATTTGAATGATTTACATCTTTTAGTTCAAGATTTTACACCATCAGCATTCTCCTTACAAGAGACATATCTGAAGCAGACAGATCACTTTGAAGTACGTCAATATAGTGCATATCATTGTTTTTCTCCTCCGGGTGATAAAGCCATTGGAGGATCTTCAATCCTCGTTCGAAATGATGTAATTCACAGCCCTGTTCTACATAAAACAAATCTCCAGGCTGTTGCAGTAAGGCTTACTTTGCATGTTGCAGTCACCCTTTGCTCTTTGTACATTTCCCCTTCATCATCTTTTCAGTAAGCTGATCTTCAGGCTCTGTATGATGAACTCCCTAAACCCTGTATAATCATGGGTGATTTAAATGGGCACAATCCTCTCTGGGGCAGTAGTAATACCAACACGAAAGGTAAATTACTGGAGGATTTCATTACAAATAATGATCTATACATTTATAATGATGGTTCAAATACGTATTTACACCCTGGCACAGGAACATATTCATCTCTTGATTTATCTATTACTGATTCTAAACCTATTGAGTGAATTTGAATGGTCAGTCCATGATGGCCTCTGTGGAAGTGACCATTTCCCGACAATACTAAAGCCTGTGACGCTATCCGATGTTCCTCCATCATCAAGATCACAGCAAAAATAACCTGATGGAAAGTGGACTGAAACTTAAGTTTCCACCAAGAATTCCGTGAGTTTCCGTTCTTTTACACTGAGTTTCCGCAATGACGGAAACTTTCAATTACCCACTTTCTAAGGGTTTCCGCACGGTATCCGTTACCCATGCTCCAACAAGTTTCCGTTGAGTTTCAGTTAAGTTAGAGATCCATCAGGTTTCCGCAGGGTTTCAGTCACCAAGACTCCATCAGGTTTCCGCAGAGTTTCAGTTATCAGGACTCCATCAGGTTTCCGCAGAGTTTCAGTTACAAACTGACCTACATAGTTTCCGCAGAGTTTCTGTTGCCAGAAAACTTTCCACAGCATTTCATTTACTCGGGTCACAGGAGTCATTCAATGTGTGTCATTGCATATAACATTCTTGTTACTCCTGGTTGGCAAAGACAATATAAGGAGTTTGTGTACAATCATCGAGTATACATAAAGAAAAACAAAAGATACAATAAGATTCACTGTTATTTTCAGACAAATATGGATCAAACATATTATATCTAATAAATAATAAAAAGATATAGTACTAGATAACAGATCAACATTTGTAACTTATGACAAAAATATTTCTAAAAACATGCTATAACAGTTGCATCCCTTGACTCCTCCTGCACCTCCTCACGCTGACACAGAAAAACACACCCCAGTCAGTCAATGCTAAACATATAATAACACACACCATGCATTACAATACAACAATGAAATAAAATGCAATAAAGAACTTAGGTTACATTGAAAATACAAAAATGTATTTAAAGTAAATAAAGGTCCCTTTGAAAATATATAAAAATTAAGATTGAATAAAATTGTATTAATTAAAATACAATCGGAATATCAAAACTATTAAAGTTTTACATTGAGAATAATTCAAATTTAATTGATCACAGCTAAAATTGCGTTCATGTGATCGATTAGCTATTCACTAGCCCACTTGGGCATCCTTCAGCGGATATCTCTGTCATTCTGGTTGGATGCCGCATCCTGGTCTTCATGTTGGCCTTAGCTTTGGTGGTGGCGTTGAAAATTGTGGCTGAGTCCAGTGCAGACGTCTTGAGTTTAGATTCCCAGGTAAAGGGGTAAGAGAGCAATAAATTGGCATCTTCGTCATCACTCACAACTAGTGAAGTCATTTCCAAGGTAAGTATAGTTGAAACCCTTTCCTTTCGTCGATCTGGCCAGTCAATAGTTTTCAGGCTCTTTTATGCACAGTGCAATTTTCTGAAAATTAAACAAAAATCAATCAACAGATAAACCATAATGCCAAGATGGATTGCAAATTACTAAAAAGGAAGTGTCGTTAA
The DNA here is from genome assembly GCF_037392515.1 of Haliotis asinina. Classification (NCBI taxonomy): domain Eukaryota; kingdom Metazoa; phylum Mollusca; class Gastropoda; order Lepetellida; family Haliotidae; genus Haliotis; species Haliotis asinina. The sequence continues at coordinate 8,134,829 of NC_090290.1, read as the reverse complement.
AAATTATTTACTTCATTAATCACCCCAACACAAGTTAAGCAGTTCATCACATTTAATGACCTAACCTATTTTCTTATGGACACACAATCTGTTGCTCTGAAGTGACATGTAGTCACTGAAGTGTAGTAACATGTTTATATATCATCATTAACTGACTTGATTCTTATGTTATGATTTATGAAATTATGATCTGAATCATGTGTTACATATCTTAAGAATGTAAAAAGCAATAATCCATAAACATTTGAAATGTATATTTCCGGAACTTAGAATCTGTCATCAGACATTGTAATGAGAAGAGTTGCTACATGTTATTATTCGAATAGATATACTTACGGATTTTTTGGGTTTTTTTGTTGTTGTTTTTTTTGCTGCTGCTGTTCTGTGTGACACTTTCTTTCCGGTTTCTTGTCTACTCAGATCATCACGCCTGTTCCGCCACACTCTACAAAGCGCTTCTGAAAATAAATGTTTAAAGTACTCTACAGCATGTTTCACACATTTTAGTTCATCTGTTAGGCAAAGGTATTTATATATGCCATGCTGGCTGGGTTACTGAAGTTAAAGGGGCACTGATGCGGAGCGATTTCCGTGGACTGGTGTAAACATTTGTTATTGTTTTTCTCCCGTGAGTACCCGGACGATATCCCAGAATTCGTGACTGGTTCGTGACCTCTGCTGCGCAGTCCGTATGCGCAACTGAGAGTTTAATTATAGACAGATCAACTAAGGTCAAGTAATTTTACTTCATTACAGAGGTATTATGAAAACAAATGAAACACTTTGAAGGTTAATCATCTGCCAGTGGTAGAAATGGTAAAAAACTATTAGGACGGGAAAGATAACGAAGCCAATTTACGTCTCTAAATTTTGTCTCATAACCTTAATTAGTTTACTGTCATATTTGTATGATTTTGAAATTTAATGAAAGAACACACAGTCTGCTTATACAAACTAATATATAAATTTCTAACATGACAGCAACGTTTATACATTGTATAGATTGCCAATGTGGATCCTATGTTACACACATACGCGATCTAGTGTGTGTTTTCTGTCAAATAGATTCTGCTGAATGCTACAACAAATAAATTAAAATGCAAATAATGAATGTAAAACAGACTAATATTATAGAACACTGTCAGACTACTACCTTGTTCAGGAATGTATCCATCAATATCCACATAAAAGAACGATATTCCATTGATCTGCAGCTGGTAAATAATCCTGCTCTGTGTCGTGTGTCTTGCAACAGTCTAATTTGCGAAAAAGTAACACACGGTTTCACGTCTTTCACACTGGTGAAAACCTGATAAACCTCTCATTGGTCACCCAAGATAGCACACCTGGCAACTTATTGTATGATGTCCGCCATTGTAAGTAATTTAGTTAACCAATAATGAGCAATCAATCAACGCAATGGTGGTTAATTCTTTGAAGGGAGGATGTTGTTTTTACACTTGCACATTACGACAAGGTGTAGTCAGTATAGATTTGTACATCTACACACCCTGCCTTTTGACAAATCCGCTGTGGAAGATAAAAGTAATTAATCAATCAGTTTGTTATCGGTTAATCCTTTGATCGATGTTTGTTTTTGTAACTCAGCTGATTAACCCTCTTACATCTTTTACATGCACATATTACATAACATGCAATACATTTGCCACTACAGACCTTAATTTATAATGTTGAGTATTTACTTTAGACAGGAGAAGTGCCAAATGGGAACCTTTGATGAGTAACCAAAGTGGTGTTACTACTAATTATACCTGTTATAAAGTCATTAACTGACCATCCAGAGAATGATGACAAATAACACGTATAGGTTTACACGATCAAACGCGAGTTACAGCAAGGAAGATGTAATCTCTGTGTCGCATGCAGCCTGAAAACACTTATGGGCTGAAACTGTTTTGAGGATACCAACGGAACTTCGTTGCATAAGGAATACATACAGGCATTTGCTGTGTACTTGGGTAAATAGGTTTACACCTAGTTTGTTTTTTTTTTTACGTAAGATAATTTTCAGATTTCTCTACCAAAGGCAAAGTCATCGTTTTTAGTTTACGAATTCATATAAATTAACTGTGTGTTTTTATTATCATAAATAATAAACTGGGGTAGCTACCACAGCTACCAAAATTTACGTATGATATTTACTATCACAGCTGAACCAACAAAAAGACCATCAAAACTATCTAAATGTAAAGCTTTGCAATTATTTGGACTGAAACAAATGGCTTGCTACGTGCATGCTGACATCATATTTTCACATAACATGATTAAATATCGAGGTTAAAAACACAGAAATAGGATCAAATTGGATCAGTCACTATACTATCCAAGCATCCGAAAAAAAACTACACTGATGGGATATTTTGTTACGATCAGACAAGGAATATCATGGATATTTTTAAATAACATCATCTGATGAGCATCCGGCCTCCTCACTTTTTAAGGGTGAAGAAATCCTGCTAATATGGACAGGAGCCCAGTCCTTATGTCCGTCACGGTCGAGGGAGCGGGTGCTGACCAATTTGCAACTTGGTTTCGTAATTAGACCGTTGGCGAGAAACATTTTTCGCTCCGCATCAGTGCCCCTTTAACATCCATAAATCTGTCTTTACACTATTAATTAAATCATTAGCTATTTATAATGACGGGCAGGTGAGTAAAAATTACCTTCACAAGATCCTATTGACCATCCTTGATCGTGATATAGTCACTTGTTTCTTTGACTACTATAGTCCTCGTCATCGGCTTTACTGAAATAAAAACAAATGTCATTTTCCTTGCACTTCATTCAATCATGCATTCAACACAATGTCTAATTAAAATTAAAGATCGTCAGTGAAAATTATACAACCAAGTAAACTACAGATTTATCACTTTGCATACATATATTGTTCTGAAAGTTTACCATTTTGTAGTTAAATGATTTAAAATAACCTCCAAAAATGCTAACCATCCTTTGTGTTATTTCATGCAAATTCTATGTACATCCTGTTTGCCAAAGTTATGCAACCGGTAAGTGAACAACTGACATAGAGATCAAGATAAAAGAAGTTTAGTTATATCACATGACATAACCTTGCAGCAATTAAGCATTGTAAAATCAAGGGGTCAGTTGGATGGCAATTTCACACAGGTGTAATTTTAAACTGATTTAGTTTACCGGCTATTCAAATCCATTTGCAAATGATACTTTCATGTTTTTTTCATTTTGAGAAAACGTACGTAGGGAAGTGAATTAATGAAATATTCAAAAGTGAAATTACCTAGTAACATGAGCACATACCTTCGATAGACAAGTGTGATCCTCCAGGAGCAGTCGTGTCAAGATTTTTCTCACAACAGCCTGAAAGATTAAATCAAATACGTTAAATATAACAGGTATATATATAACAGGTATATATAGTATTCCCAGAAATTATTGAGAATCATGTTGCGTCATGTAACTCATTACGTTTATTAACTTCTGGCGTTTTACTTACATAAACATGTTAAAACATCATCCTTTTACAGTCTCAGTCTTGTTTTAGTACTTTGTTAGACCTCCTCGCTCAGCAATGCATGCCTGAATACGCCTAGGTAATCGTGTGACAGGGTATCCCAATATTGGACCACCTCGGCCTTCATATCTTCAATATTTCTCAGTCCCTTTTGGTTTATTCTGTCCTTCATGACTCCCCACACATTCTCAACTGGGTTTAGGTCTGGGCTGTAACTGGGCCAGTCTAAAACTTGAACATTTTCGCCCGACAACCACTGTTTTGTGTAGCGCGCAGTGTGTTTTGGGTCATTATCATGCTGGAAAATCCAATCATCTTCATACAATGTTTGTGCTGTCGGAAGAAGGTGACCATTTAGAATGTCAACGTATCTTTCTTTTGTCAAGTTTCCCGTGAAAACACACAATGGTGTCACTCCGCGAGCCGATATGCCACCCCACATGTGAAACTTCGGGCTATGTTTTGGTCGCTGGTAGATAGGTTTGACAGTATCTTTGGTCCAAATTTTCATACAATTAGGGAAAAGCCAAACAGAACTTTCATCTGAAAAGAAAACATTATCCCAATCTTGATTTTCATGAGCCCAACACCAGTTTAAACGTTTTTCCTTTTGTGCATCTTTCATCAACGGCGAGGGAATTCCACGTTTTTTCACCCAATTAAGTCTCTGTAATTCCTGCCTAACTGTTTCATTGCATACCTGAGGACTTCCTCTGCTAATCATTTCATTTCTGATGTTCTCAACACTTTTCAATTTGCCCCTTCTCACAATGTGCCCAAGCCTTCGGCGATCCACAACACTGAATTTCCTAGGCCGACCTGCCCCTGCTTTGTGCTCTATCCCGGTTCCTGTTTGAATATTCTTCAAAGTTCTGTATACTGTAGACAGAGGAATACCATGTCTACAAGCTAACACTTTAGCATCAGCCTCACCCCTTTCAAAATCATCTAGAATGAGCTTTCTTTTCTCTCTTGCTGTAAATTCTGCCATGTCAACACAGGAAGCCGTCTGCTCAGACAAGGGAGATAACTCTTGACATAATGAGCTGCCTTCTAAGCCTTCAAGAGTTGTCTTCCTTATTTAGTATGCTTAGTGCATAGTGAAAGCCCTTTTTCCAATCTTAGCATCATTAGAAAAAAACAAAGATTTTCTCAATAATTTCTGGGAACACGGTATATGATTAAGCTCAACACATATGTATTGAATTACTGAAAAATTACATGAAATTTCAAATGTATCCTACGCAAAAGCTAACAGTTTCTTATATGAATTTAGTGTTTGCCTCAAATAGTTCAGAAACACATCTGACCCCTCTGAGCGAATTTGGGGGTAAACAATTTCATTTCACTAATGATCCAGGATTGCATTTAAGAAATTACACCGAAATGTTGCCATTGTAAAAGCCCATCATTTTATCATTCTCTATAATATATCTGAATTGTTGAAATATATCTCGCAATACCCAGTAAACCCACGAGTGAACCACTACATATGGCGGATCTTTGTGATGCAGATCGTAATTCATCCCCTCCCCCCAACACCTTTTGTACAAGTGTTAACCGAGTTGTAACGCTAAAATTTGCAAACTATTAACAGGACCACCAAAATCAAAAGTCTGCCCCTTTAAACTTAAATACATACTTGTGGTTAGTACTAAGATAGCTACAAATACAAGCTTGGTGTATTCTATACCATGTCGATCTATTGAAATGGAATATAAACAAACTTATTTTTCAGGCCTATTTTACTTAGATTTTACCATAACATTTGAAAATAATACGAGCGAAAATATACATTTGCGGGATAAACTTTAGAATCTATCCGGATTTCTGTCATTAACGCAATAATTCTTTAAACGTTATTTGACAATAAAAAAACCCTCGGTCTTACCTGACACATCCGAGGTACTCCGAGTTCCTCGCATCCGTTCTCTGCTTTCTTCTCCAAGTCGCGAATTCTTTCGTCGAGTGCTTTTGGGGAAAGTGAGGTGGCCATGGCAAAGTTTACACGACGCAGCCATCTTATGCTTAAAGTTTTGAAAATAATTGCTAGGTAAACAAATTTGTTCCTACCCGCCAAACAAGATGGCGTCTCGCTAACAATCACGGGAAATACACAGTTTTGTCATTTTTTAAAAAATAAATCTAATGTGACCATTGTTTTTGTAACAATTAGATAGTCTCGCGTGGACGTGATCCTGTCGCCATTCGTTTATTTGTTTACATTGTCGACATCAAAGGGGAGTGTGAAAAGTGGAATTCAGCGGATTGAATGTAAGTACTCAAAGTGACAACAGTGGACAGTTATGGTTTTAGCAGTCTTTTCATCGCATTAGCGTCACTGATTGTTTTTTCTCAGTGTCAAGCATCAATATGTAGGCCTTGTGATTATTAAGAGTGATTAATTGTGAAAACATGTTCACCTTCCTTTAACAGGCCCGAGTCCTACTGATTTAGCACTCATGGGAAACTTTATTGTGGCAGATAAGTTATTTTCTAAAATCCTGTCAGGAGAAGGTAGTATCTGGATATATTTCTGCTGGATGGACCCCACCCCCACCCCCACCCCCCTCCCCACGTCCCATGTAAGTAATTTACGCACAGTGCTCACGGGGGTTAGAAATATTAACATTGTTTGCTCTTTTCAGTTATACACCCAGATCTACTATCCCTATCTACCCTTTAAGTTAACTTGATGAATACCTTTACTACTATTACTAATATAGTTTGGTGATGTGTCAAAATTTCTTTCAAACCTTAATTCATTTGTCAATGTGAATGAAGAATAAAGTACAATCCCACTGACCCTTTGGCTATGATTTGTACATGCATAATTT